>NC_139142.1:123608710-126589043 GCF_964270905.1 Leucopleurus acutus | reverse complement strand
CAAATCACATCATCTGTCTCAGACATAGAACATCAGATTTCTTATCATCTCTTTACAAAAATCTCAAGCCTAACATGTGTTTTAGAAATGCTTAATGCTTAGCAAAATAGAAAACACCTATCTGTATAGCCAATGTAAACAGTCAGCTGTATAAACTGCATTTATAGGGCAAAAGAACACTTGTTTAATTCCCCTTTTGACAACCATATGACCAAAATGAGGATGTGTAAAAACAGCCATACCTCCTGGAGGAGAAAAGCAGATAAATCTCTTTCTGAGGTAACTAAATAGTATCCCTCTGACATCAACATGAACAGAACTGACAGATCATACAAAGCTTCTAAAAGGCAATCATTAAATACCCCTTCAAACAAGATAGAACTGCCACTACTGAGAATATATAAAACATGAAGCAAACTTCATGTTTATCTTGATCATAAACTCACTATGACAAAGCAGTTTTCCTCGAAAAATTAAAGTGGGGAGTCCCCCTCCCTAGTAATTCCTGCATCTCTTGGCTGTCCATTTCTTTCCCCACATGAATTGCAGTTTGTCACTTCTCATTTACCACTTGAAATAACACGGTAAGAGATTCATTAACTATGTTGCAACTTGATAATTTTCCTGCAGATGGCTCTATAATCACAGCACTAATGGTGTGTCTGCTGGTAAAAAGAAGTTGAGGAGAGTATCCAGGTTTTAAAATTCTTTAATAAACCAGCACTCTGATGAGCTTTCAAGACTGGGACAAGGCATTGCACTACTGACTTACTAGGTTACAACAAAACAAAAACTAGAAGCAAACAAAGCTATTATTTTAAACCATAAAGGTAAACAATTTGATCTTGGGTCCAGTTAGCTCTCCCTTAAGGAAAGTGCTCCCCGGTTTTTTATTTCTTCTTTGACCTGTGTAATTTTTTTCTTCTGAGCTGGAAAGTACCAGATCCTTTCGATTTATGAGAAATGGAACAGTACCATGATATTCTACTCTATTTTAAATTTATTTTTAAAGAGACCAGAAATAACATCTGCATCTTACTTAGCCCAGAGCCATTTCAAGAATCTGCAACTGGAAACTCTAAATAACTTATACATTAAGTTATTTCTGGCACCCAATCTATGTTTTGTTCCAGTAAAAATTCTTGCTAGTGGTAGTAATTTTTTAATACTTCATACCTCTAATTAAGTACTGAGTATCTACCAAATCATCCTGCCTCATATTTGTAATGATAAGTAACAAAGCAGAGTTCATTTTAGCTATACTCACTGGAAGAAATCATGCAGATCCTACATTTATGAAAAGACCCATCTTAAAAAGAGAATGGGGGCTTCCCTGGTGGTGCAGTGGTTGAGAGTCCGCCTGCCAATGCAGGGGACACGGGTTCGTGCCCCGGTCCGGGAAGATCCCACATGCCGCGGAGCGGCTGGGCCCGTGAGCCATGGCCGCTGAGCCTGTGCGTCCGGAGTCTGTGCTCCGCAACGGGAGAGGCTGCAACAGTGAGAGGCCCGCGTACCGGGGGAAAAAAAAAAAAAAAAGGAAAAGAAAAAAGAGAATGATTTCTAACCATTAAATGCTGGTGACCAACTCTCAACAAAAGCCAAGTAATACTTCAGTTTGAAAACATATATGAGGATGGTATAATAAGCAGGGGAGGAGATGGGAGATAGTGTCAGTTTAAAGCAAAACAAAAGTTTCAGTAATGCTTACTTAGTATGCTTCACTGGTAAAGGCAATATGCCACCCCAACAAGTGTTCCTTACCAGACAGGTTGGGAAACACAGTCACAAAACTCTGAAAGAAGAAAATGTGTTAAGCTACTTGTTCTATGCATCTCTATCACAAATACTTACAGTAGGGCAGAATAATTCTCCCTACCACTCATTAGTACTCTGTAACATGAGATAAGCTGCTCAGGTTCCAGACACTGTGGCGTCATACCATATGATGAAAAAGAGCATAGACTACGAGTCAGGAGACAGGGATTCGGGTTTTAGCTCTGCCTCTTAGGAAGCATGAGAGCTTAGGCGAGGTCACTGAATTTCCCTGAGTCTGAGTTTCCATTTCTGGAAAACTCAGGAATTAAACTAGGCCAAACATTTCCTAGCCATTTCACCAACAGTGAAAACCTTTTATTACCTACTCCACCCCAAAACACTGAATTCCTATTCTGAAAGATTTTTGTCTCCCAAACTTTTCTTGAGTTATAATGAATATTTTTCCCTGTTAAAAAAAAGCCATGCAACTCCCATTCAGAACTTCTGATTAAAAGGAAAATGAAGCACTGCCATGCTGAGCTAATTCTAGTGAAAGAAATCTGATAGCACGGATAATTTATTTCAGTAAATTACACAATTTGTTAGGTTTTCTGAAATATTTACATTTTGTATTACTGATTTTGAAGACCCAGGTTATGACTCACTGGCATAGATGAGACCTAATGTCCACACACCAACCTTAAATTGTATTTTTATAATCATATCTGCAAGTGGCACAGTTAAAAGCCCAGAGCCTCACATGAAATGAAAGGTTGATCAGATAGGGAATCAAAAACATTATTACAACTTCTCAATTCTAAGCTAAGAGTCCAAATGCTTGTATTCTAGTAACATTTATATGCTGGCAAGTGAATTATCTTCACAAGGGGTTTAGTTATGTATTTCTAGTAATATTTTCGTTTAAAACTAACATCTTTTTAAATAGCTCTGTAGTGTCTAGGATAAAATGGTAAAAAAAAAATGAAAAGGGTTGACATCTTACCAACAGGTAACAACTCTTACCTAATTCTGTCATCTAATTAGCTCGGTAACAATTTTGGTTTCTTAATAACGTGCAGTTTGATCTACAGGTCAGACATTTTATGTTTAACACAGCACCACCGGGAAAATAAAGATTTTTGGCCATATTCTTCAAATAAACATGTAAGCCTCTACAGAGATGGCTTTGTTATAATTTTAGTAGGCAAAAAGAGTTAAGGAGACAATCCTTAACTTAAGAGAGCTCATCTTAACTAAGTAGGCTGTGGCTCCTGCACTGTTCGGTAACAAAGAAGTTGGGCCTGTGATTTGCTTCTTTGTGCCTTTTGGCTGGAGAATTTAGTACATCATAAAAGAGATTATGTGCATTATAGACAAAGGTGGCTGTAATGAATACATAGGTTGGATAGTTAACAGGGTATAATACAAGAATAAAGGGTGAAAAGCATGTAGCAGTACCACAGTACCTTTACAGCTGTATGATCTTTTTTTTAAAATTAATTTATTTACTTATTTATTTTTGGCTGCATTGGTCTTCGCTGCTGCACGCAGGCTTTCTCTAGCTGTGGCGAGTGGGGTCTACTCTTGGTTGTGGTGTGTGGGCTTCTCATTGCAGTGGCTTCTCTTGTTGTGGAGCAGAAGCTCAAGGCGCGTGGGCTCAGTAGTTGTGGCTCATGGCTCTAGAGCACAGGCTCAGTAGTTGTGGTGCATGGGCTTAGTTGCTCTGCGCCATGTGGGATCTTCCCAGACCAGGGCTCAAACCCGTGTCCCCTGCACTGGCAGGTGGATTCTTAACCACTGTGTCACCAGGGAAACCCCAGCTGTGTGATCTTGAGGAACACTGGGGTGCTCTAACACTGGTTATTTGAGACTGAAATATTAAAAAGATCCAAACTGTGTTACTATTGTTAAAATTGGAATAAAGATATGAATACAGGATCACAATTATTAATGCTAAGTCCACACATGGAAAACCAAATTCAGGTCTTCCTAGCTGTGATGTATCTAACTGAGAGTAAGACTATGCCTATGTAAATGGGAAGAATTCCAGTGATCTTTGCCACAGAAAACACTTCCACTTTTCTGATGAAAAACTGGAGGTTTTTTTTTCTCCCTGAAAAGCTTTTACAAAGTTTAACCATGTTAAACATCTTACAGTATAGATAGTTAAAATATACTTGTAGCTCTCCTTGAAGAATATGTTAATTTCAGATTGTTCAGTATGTTGTTTATACCTTCTCTGAGTCAAATGAGTATGATCCAGGAAGAAAGAACAACTATGGCTGTATTGCCAATCATTTAAGTTTGTTCATTTATTCAACAACTATTCACTGAGCATCTATTATGCACCTAGGAGCTGCTGATAAAGCAATAAACAACATAAGTAAAATCCCTGTTTTATCAAAATTCTCCTGGGTAAGACAGATAAAGAATAAATTATAGTACATCAGATGGTAGTAAGTGTTTCAAAGAAAATTATAGCAGGAAAGGAGAGAGGGGAATATGGGGCATGTTGTCATTTTATATAGGATGGTCAGGAAAGATTCCCCAGTGATAAAGTGATATGTGATCAAAGAGAAAAGTATATAAGGAAACTAGCTATAGGGGTACTAAGGGAGGTGTGCTCTGGCAGAGAGAAGAGTAAATGCAAAGGCCCTGAGGCAGGACGGTGCTTGATATCTTTAAGGAGCAGTAAAGAGGGCAGAAGTCTAGAGGGATAAATTAGTGGAAGATAAAGTCTGGGAGGTAGCAGAAAACAGATAAGAAGGGTCTTGAAAGCCATTTTAAGGACTTTGGTTTTGCAGAGATAAGAGATGCTGTTGGAGGATTTTGAGCAGAAGAATATCATCTGACTTAAAATTTAAAGGGACTGTCCTGTATTAAAAAAAATGATTTAAGGAAAATTGGGAGGTCAGTTGGGAAGATGCTGCTTTAATTCAGGAAAGAGATAAAAGTGGCTTGGATAATGAAGACAGCAGCAGGTGGTAAGAAATGATCAAATTCTTGAAGACAATTTTAGTATGAGAAATTTAATATGGGAAGATAACCACTGTTTTACTTTTATGTCAATGAAACCATAATTTTTTTTCCTTTAGAAAAAGGTTTCCTGTATTATGGTTTTCCATCCTCATCTGTCACATGAGGATCATGACACTACATTGTTAACTACGTCAATCCCAGCACACTGTAGAGTTATGGCTGAATTACTGGTAATTTACCGCTTGGGGGGCAAATTTATTCCTATTATTGTGTATAATTAGGAGTTAACTGCACAATTGAGGAAAAAAATAGGACAAATAGTTCAGTGTCTTATACAAAAAAAGCAAGTTAACATATTTTTGATCATTTGGAACAGCCAGAGTAGGAGAAAGTTGAAAAGTACAGCTTGGAGCAGGAAGTCATTAAAAGATGATGTTCCCCATCATAGATAACATAAAATAATGGCTTCACAGTATTTATTTTTATCCTCTTAATTTAATTCAAAAAGCATTTCCTGGATACTCCACTATGTGCCCAGGGGGTGATAATCACGCAAATGAAAAAAAATTTAAAGTTAACTTATTTCCAAAGGTCAAAGTTACCTTTTGACCGTAAGCATCTTGAAGACAGGGTACAAGGTCCATGGTTTATTATTACTTAAATATCTAAAGCCTAGAAGAATTCTTAATTCACAATAAGCACTTTATATTCACTAACTTTATCAGAATGAATTCATATTTCTCTCAGTGGAAATTTACTAAATGGAGCCCACTCTAGTAGCAATAAATTTCTAATTCTCATTCAAATTACTGTTTATCGAAATTTATAAGTATCTTCGGTAATGTTGAAAAACATATTGATAACTTAATTTCAATTATGTCAAGTTTTATGGTTTAAAAAATTATCAAGCTCAAGTTGGAAAACCTGAGAAGTTTTATTACTTATTTATGAAGTATTATTTATTAACACTAGCCATCATAAAACTAAAAAAAAAAACTAAATAAGAACCATAAATATTCACTTAAATTTATAGAGATTGTGAGTTTTCTAGTCATCTAAGTGAAGATTCTCTTAAGTTTTTTTTGCGGTACGCGGGCCTCTCACTGCTGTGGCCTCTCCCGTTGCAGAGCACAGGCTCCGGACGCGCAGGCTCAGAGGCCATGGCTCACGGGCCCAGCCGCTCCGCAGCATGTGGGATCTTCCCGGACCGGGGCAGGAACCCGTGTCCCCTGCGCATCGACAGGCGGACTCTCAACCACTGCGCCACCAGGGAAGCCCTCCTCTCTTAAGTTTTGAATGAAGCTTTTAGGTTTAGAGAGACATGTCACATGTTTCAACAGAATCTGTCTCACAATCATACATGGGTTGGAACTGATTCTCAAGCTGCTAGGAACTACTTTTTTAGCTTTGGGTTCTATGAGGAAGTTGGACCAGGATAAAAGATGGTGATGAGGCACATGTATATATAAGTTCAAGGAAAAAATTATAATAGAATTGTTTATATCAAAGTCAAATTATTTAAATACTTTAAACCCAATTGTTTCAAATAAACATTTTCTAATATATCTCTATGTGGACTTATTTTTGATGTCATAAACTTCTGCATATTATTACCTAATGTGACATTTAAATCCTAGAAAAATTATGACTTCGTAGCATCCACTTTATATATTGAGGTTCTTCCACCATCCTAGTCAGGTACATTTTAAGGCAAATAACTGTCCTGGAAAGTTTCTATCAATGTGCCTAGGGCCTTAAGGAAATGATGAAGGGACTAATGAATATCATGTAATGGATCTAAAAAACAAACAAACAAAAAACAGGGTTTTATTTTGTTTCTCTTTGGGTCTGTTTTTCACGGGAAGTATATTTATGAAGAAGGTAAGAATATATCTACTCTAGGCATACACTTATGGTCTTTAAGTCTAATGCAGAGGTTGGCAAATTATAGTTGTGGGCCAAATCAGGTTTACCAGCTGATTTTACAAATAAAGTTTTACTGGAACACAGTCATGCCCATTCATTTATGTATCATCTGTGGCTGCTTTCACATTCCAATAGCAGAGCTGAATAGTTGTGACAGAGACTGTCTGACTCACAAAGCTGAGCAGATTGACAACAGAACCCTTTACATAAAGTTTGCTGACTCCTGGTCTAGCACACTGAGGAAGAGTAGAAATATAGGCTATAAGAAAGAGATAGCAGATTCTAGCAAATTTTCCAGAAACAATTTCTAGAACCAAATTACTTTTGAAAATTAATAAAATGTTGTCATATTATAGATATACTGGGTTATGTCTTAAATTAAATGCAGATAATAAAAAAGACAAAAACTTTGAAGGGCTAACACTTTAAAATTTGTTTAAAATCGGACTTCCCTGGTAGCGCAGTGGTTAGGACTCTGCACTCCCAATGCAGGGGGCTGGGGTTCAATCCCTGGTCAGGGACCTAGATCCCACATGCATGCTGCAACTAAGAGTTTGTATGCCACACTAAGGAGCCTGCAAGCCACAGCTAAGGAGCCCGCCTGCCACAAATTAGACCTGGTGCAATCAAAAAAAAAAAAAAAAACTTGTTTAAAAATCTATTCAAAGAATACAAACACGGGAGAAATAAGGAACTATCTTGGAACTAGTAGTGTTTTTAAACTGCTTAGAAGTCTAAGTATGAACTTATCTATATAGCATAGATTACACTCATTGAAATTAGTTATCATACAAGTACACTAAATGACTTTTCAAACTAAAATCATCACTGGTTAAACAAAGGAAATACCGGCGATGGCAAATTTCATGTCAGCAAATTACTTAGGATATAAATGCCTTCCCTAACCTAGAATGAAATCCAGAGCCCCAAACTTGGGGCTTACATTAAGAAACTCGGAGTTTCTTAATTTATTCCTTCCTTCCTATACTTGAAGAAATTGTATTAGATAAAAAACGAAACAAAAAAACTTCATGGTTCTACTGATGCTGAATGACAAAACAGTGGGCTTAACGTCTGAAAGCATTTATAGAATTCAACCACATATCCTTTAAAAACCATACAAATTACACACACACACACACACACACACACACACACACACACACACACATTGGGGCTTATCCTACATCTGGTTTGTAAAGTCTCAAAGATCTAAAATATAACAGCTGAGGAGTTCAATAAATCGTAAAAGCTGGTTCTGAAATTCAGCCATGTTCTTCCTTCTTTAAAAAGAAATAGAAAGGTCAGAAAATAACAAATATCACTGTGGTTGTACCATCACATCAGTACAAACATACAGAAGACTTGCTCGCTGGTAACTTTTCCTTTTTTTTTTTTTTTGACTTGAAATCAGATCAAAGATGGACTGGCTTGTTACAAAAAACCAACATCTTAGAACTATGGATTAAAAGCCCATTATCTACACTGATACAAGTCTGACACTGTTCTGAACAGTAGTTACTGTCAGCATAAACAGTGGCTATTTCTTCTTATTAATGTATGAAGAAAATCTTTCATTCAATGACCAAACTGAATATGAGTTTGGAATGGATTATAGAACCATTCGCTTTAGGTACTAAGATTTTCCTGCTAGAATGACCTGTAAGGTCAGAGAAAGAATCAGTCTGTCTGGAAATTTTATATCAAGGTAGCCTTCAAACAGAGACAGCTTATCTAACAGTTCGAAATAAGAAACTCTTAAGTACCTAGCTGTTGTTCACCCTATGGGCTTGTCTGCTAAAGGAGCTAAGCAAATATCTATTCCCACTCATGTTCAGGAACTGGAGTGTTCACTTTATGAAGTTTAGCTTAAGCTGGTGCTGCATGTAAATACTGTTTATTCTAGAATCAACTAGGATTCTTGCTAGTTAAGGGTCTCGGATAATTGTCTACAAATACACTGCTACCCTAGCTTCCTAATAACTTCCACAGAACACTCCCACAGATACATTTGTAGCTTATCTCACTATTTTTGTGGATAAACTGGAGGTAACAATATCTCTACAGTTCTACCCTTGACCTTTTTCTTACTGGTTCAGATAACCACTAATCTTTCAAATGGTGCTTTTCCAAGTTATTCATTTATATCAGCCCCAGAAAGTTGTATCTGTCCTCCCTTTCCTATTTTAAAAAAAATCCTCACTTTAGCCACCCTCAAAATTTAATATTCTGACTTTTCTATTTAATATTCTTACTAATTATATTTAGTATGTACATGAAAATGCTAGATCACGGTACATGTTTAGTGGTCTTTGTGATTTAGAAACACCTCAGAATATCTCCAATTATCTCAAGGGGTGTCCCTAAAATAGAAAATTTAATACTAAAAATGACAAAAAATCCACATTAATTAAAAAAAGCCATTCCCAACAAAATAAAATCCTACAAACATTTGGCAGAAAGGAAGGTCATTTCCTAAACTATAGTCAATTACCAATTCAAAGGCTACAGAGCTCTGTACCTGTCTGCAGCAAAGCAAGAAAAGGTGGTGTCTAAGCTGCTTTGATTTATCTCAGAAACAATAAAGTTCCTTGTGAGGGAAGAATCATAAAAAAATTTTTTCATGATGGGTAGGGAGGTAAAATATACTTTGAGAGTTTAACTCTCAAACCCTCAAAAAAATTAAAGCAATTATCTGACAAACTGTTACAGCTTTTGTGGGATAATATATACACACTTAAAGACAGAGGACAAAGACTAGCACGATATTTGACTAAGAAACAAAGAGATTGTGTCATCAGCCTATGTGTGGGACTATAAACCAGTTATGTTCAAAATGAAGAAGACATGCCGGACTTCCCTGGTGGCGCAGTGGTTAAGAATCCGCCTGCCAATGCAGGGGACACAGGTTTGAGCCCTGGTCCAGGAAGATCTCACATGCCGCGGAGCAACTAAACCCGTGCACCACAACTACTGAGCCTGCGCTCTAGAGCCCACGAGCCACAACTTCTGAGTTCGTGTGCCACAACTACTGAAGCCTGCGCACCTAGAGCCCGTGTTCTGTAACAAGAGAAGCCACCGCAATGAGAAGCCTGGGCACCGCAACAAAGAGTAGCCCCTGCTGGCCGCAACTAGAGAAAGCCTATGTGCAGCAACAAAAGACCCAACGTAGCCAAAAATAAAAAAAAAAAAAAAAAAAAATGAACAAGACATGCCATTTTGATGCAGAGCATGATGATGTTCAAAAGATGTTTTCAAATGCTACTGAACAAGATCACAACTTGGATATAAAGGTATTCTGAAATCTGTATAGATATTTACTTTGCTGGTGATAAAAATCTTGGAAGTGTCTTGCTTCTTTCTTCAGGATTCTGCATTTTCTGCAGGCATTTTTTAAAAAAGATCTATGTTTGGAAATACTATATAACATCAAGTTAAGAAATGAAGAACAAAGAAACTTCCCTCCATCTGAGAAATGCTTTAGAGGACCATAAAGATGTTCAACCAATGATAAAATAAAGGAAAAAAAAAGCATAGACTCTTGATAGTTCAGAAGACAAAACTAATTAGTATGAATTCTAGGCAGGAATTAATTCAATCAATTTTTCCTCCTTCTATAAGTTCCTTTTCTGAAAATGAATGCTTTCTTAACAACAATAGCAGCTACAATTTACTACTCACTATGTGCCAGGCACATACATTACATATGCAAGTAAATACTTTTTTTTACCATAATATTTATCTTTCCTTATGTTTTCAAAACTTTTCCTTGCTTTTCAACAAAATATGGTATGGGAATTCCCTGGTGGTCCAGTGGTTAGGACTCACACGCTCTCACTGCCAAGGGCCCAGGTTTGATCCCTGGTCGGGGAACTAAAATCCCATAAGCCATGAGGCACAGCCAAGAAAAAAAAAAAATGGTAAACATGAAATGCTAAAATTCCTTTCAATTGCAGGCTATAGTGGTAGGAACTAGAAAAAAATAAAGAAAGAGCATTTACTGAGTGTCTATTATATACTAGGCACATGTAAGGCACATAATACCCTCATACTAACACTTGAGATAAACATTACTATCTCCTTTTACAAACAGATATTTCGTGTTCAGAGAACTTAAAAGCAATTTCTCTAAGGTTACGAAACAAAAAGCAGCTGAGGCCAGATAAAAACCCATCTGCCTGACTAGGAAGTCTGTGCTTTTCTACGTCATCCTTTCAAGATGGTGGTAGGTCTTTAAACAACAAAGCAATTAATAAATTTGATCAAGAAAAACATAACTGACAAAATAAACTGTTTTAAATTTAATATACTAACCAAGATACCTTATGAGTACACCAAGATACACAACATGTTTTAACATTCAAAAGAAAAAGAAAATGGTCTTCTATATTAAATTAGGTTGTAATCTTTGGCTGTATGTGTAATCTTGGGCAAGTTACTTAATATTTCTGAGTCTCAATTTCCTCATCTGTAAGAAGAGGATATAGTTATCTTACAGATTGGTGTGGTGAAGATTAAAGATTAAGATGATACAGATAATGGTTAGCACAGATGCTCACACATGTAAGATATGTGTTACTCTAACACAGTGAAATTGAGGCTGTAAAGGATGCTAACAAATATAATGCAAATGTTTCACTTTTTCCCACAAATTACTAGGAAAAAAATCACAGTTGCTCGCAATCCCTACCCAGTGTTTCAAAATTTCCTTAAATGTTTTATCTCAGTAAAAATTTGATAGAGATGAAAAACAGCTTGTGTATATACGAAGAACAAAGACTAGAGTTGGTGGTTAGAGAAGGAGAGGGGAGGTTCAGGAGCCCTAAAAAGGAAAGAAAAAACATCCTGCAAAGTCAAAGCACACCCATACCTTCAGAAAGACTCCCAGATAATCTTAACAACTACAAATGCCTCCTATTATCTACAGGCCAGGAGACTTTAGGCTTTTATCCAGGGTAGACTGCTATGACAATTTATCTCTTTTCATATCTGAGCTGGTCTTATGTGTTCCTCAATCTTCCTCTGGAGTGGGAGAGCAGGTCTGCTATAGGAAAAGCATAAAGGTTATATTTGGTACAGAACTCAATAATGCTGTACTTCTAGATGTGGCCTGAGAGTGTGTTTATTTTTTTACATGTCTATGCCTTTTACCTGTATCGACTGCTACTAATCTTCCCAGACAGAGTTCAAATGTCAACTCCTGAGGCCATTAGTACTTCCCAAGGCAGAGTTAGTTCTACCTACTCTATGTTTCCAGAGTACTTGGTGCACACCTTTACTTGACTCACTGAAATACACGTAATTAATTCACTAAATGCTTGTTTCTCACACTAGTTCCCTGCAGGCAATGATGGTGTGCTTGTATGTTCGAATTCAATGTCCAGGCATCGCTCTACTGTTGCTGCTACAGAAGTTCACTTTGTTCAATATTTCAACCTGTCTAGAGAAACAAGTGGAAAATGTAATGTGCTTAAAGAACACCATTTTTTCATCGGTAGGAAGAAAACTATGCCCATTACACCTTTTGGTTATGTATAGAGCATATTAATTTTAAAACCCTAAGAATGTAACATTTTAGACCTGAAAGGAACTTTAGATTTCCCAGTTCAAACTTCCTAAGGCTAACTGACAAGTCCAGGGTCATACAATCAATCAATAACTAAGCCAGCAGATTTGAGCAGACCATTTTCTTAACCTTAGTGACCATACTGCTTTAAGAATGTCAATACACCGTTATCGGACCTTCATCCAGACAGAAGTTACCATTCAGTTGTTCTGCAGTGAGGAATAGGGGAGCTGAGGTTTGTAATTATGATACCTAAATACATATCATGGATTAGAAAAAGAAAGGGCCTCTAACCAATGGTCTATGGTCAAATTATGTAGATTATCATGGCTTTGCATGTTAAGTAACACTGCCTGTTGTTCTCTGTAGTGGTGTGAGCAGTATGATACCAACCTAGCTCTTTCACTTTTTTTTTAGTAAAGGTAACATGTATTTTACAGATGACTAAAGGTTGACTGCACAAGCAGAAAACCGTGAAATCTGAGATGTTACGGTCAAGTTTCTAGTTTGGGAAGTAGGATATTCAAATGATCATGAAATAAAATATACATAGTCCATTTTCATTTTTATACCCATTTTTAAAAAATAATTCACATTGATAAAGCCCTATGAATTACATATATTTCAGTAAAAGCATCCAAATAGAAAACCATTACTTTAAATTCCATTTGTTTTAGACACTGAAAAGGTAAGTAGTGTAACAATAAGTGTTCTCAGTTTATTATTTTGGTATCATTTATCAAAGTACCAGTTTTTAAAGTTTAAAAAAACTCTCTTTTAAAAACCTGAGATTTCAACATAGCATTTAATCTAAAATATGCTTCTAATTAAAATGCATTTATCATTTATATATCCTTAATAACATTCAATACATTTAAATACTATTTTCAGCATGGTTTCAAAGCAGTATGATCATGTTTGCTGCTGATGTTAAGTACAGAATTGAAAATAATAATTTCTAATATTTTCTATACAAATATCTAATAAATCCCAAGTAAAGAAGCTAGTAATACAATATATAAGTAGGCTTGACTTGTGAAATTTTCTAATGGTTCTCAAAGAAATCAGTTTCATGAGAATTCATTGGCTTTCCCCCTCTCCTTGGCTCATCCTTAACACCTGAGACAATACAGAGAATTACCTCCAGGTAGAGAATGCTGTTTTGATTAGGATTGCAAGGAACACTGGTGACCTCCAGTGTTTATTCTTTTTCCAGGTTGTTCTGTCCATTTTGCCCTTTTGTTTTAAAAATGAAAGAACTATGAAACAACAAAAATATACTGTTTCTTAAAATTAATGTCAGGCAAAGAAATGAGATGAATTTTTCATTTACTAATCTGGTATTTTTTAAAACCTGTGCAGTTATACTAAATATTAATATGTAATTTAACTTCTATTACTCTCATAGAATTATAGTAACAAATTACCAAAAAAATCGCAGTTACATGTTTTAGCTGTTCTGTCAGTTTTAAATATGACTTCCGTTAATCTAGCAGAAATCATGTTATGCTGTTGAACCACCTACCCCTGCACAGCACACAACTGTTAAAATGTAAATTGCCCAACTATTTTTAGCTGTCGCTGAAAAAAAATCCTGTCTTTGGGAATAATGATTTGAGGCATTGTGTTCATTTTGTTTATCAAGCAGCTATTCAGCCTCTAGTGGGTCCAAGTGCTTATGCAAGCAAAAGCTTTTAAGAATGCCTGCAGCTGCAATCCAACCTTCCAGGTAAGCTGCAGGTTCAGAGCACAGCTGCCCTAGGCTGCATAAAACTCAGATCCATCTGGAAGTGAGTTTCAAAGAGGATTTCAAATTTGAGTTTTCATGTATCACATGGAAGAGAAGGAGGGGGAAGAACATAGGAAAGAAGGAAGGCAAACAACCAAAAAGATGGTATCTCTACTTCAGCCTTAATAAAAAATAAAAAGCTCAAGACCCATGCTGCTCCTTCTAGATTACTACTTGCCAAGCCAGATATTCCATTCAGTGTATACTTCGATGAGCTGTGACTCATCCAGCAGCACCTGCGCCCATGTGTTAAATACTGCCAAATAAAAGGCCAACATCCATTTACACAACAAAGAGATGTACCCTACAAGGCATGGGGCCTCAATCCAAAAGCCCCACTCCCCATTTGTTCTAAGAAAAGGGAGAGGAAAAAAAATCTTCCCTCTTCACACCAGGGATTTTTAAATTGTAGGTGGATTTACGATATAGGTTCATTTACAAATACTTTTACTCTTTAACAGAATAAAGTATACTTAATAGCACAAACACCCCTACAGCATTTGATTATCATGGCCATTAACGGTTGTTCACCAAACCTTTCCAACCTCCTTCATGAAAGCTCTTTATTCTCAAAGGATACATTTTTGAGCAAAGAGGGATCAACAAACTAGCTGCTTGAAAGCTTTCCTGATGCTAGGCTGAAGTTAGGAAAGGCTTAATGAAGGCTTTAAAATCCACAAGGGCTTCACAATGAACATCTGACTTGGTGATTTATGCATATTAATAACCTCAGTCCTACTGAGGCAAGCTGAGCCGAACATGTCCTCCGAATCTTAATGTCTTTAGCTCCATTGGGATTATTACAAATGTAAATTTCTAAGATTCTCAGCTATTAATCTCTGTCTGTCCTCCTGTTCAGCAACATAATGACTAATTAAACATCAAAAGACCTGTACAGGAGATCTTCTTTGACAGCTACCAGCCTAGTCCTCTTCCCAAGAGGGGAATTCAACTGACAGGGCCATGGAGTAAAAGCGTATGAGTAAGCTACAAATCACTGAAGAGAAATCTTAAAAACCTAACACTGAATTTGGATTTAACTCAATCAGTGATTCCGTAAAGTAGAGAACAGTTACTATGTGAAGTGTGCCTACTGATACCAACCGAATGTATCCTTACAGCCAGCAGATACTGAATACGTGATATCAGTTTGTTTACCACAAAGTCAAAAAAAATGGGTACTTACAGAAGAAGGCAAGCCAGGAGGCACCTTTCTGACTTTCTTTGCTTGCAAAGGATCTGCACGTGGGAAACAGTATATTTCATCAGCATTTATATTAGAAAAGTTTCAGACTTCAAATGAGCAGGAAAGAATTTTTCCTCCTAGTACCTTTCTTGTCTTCCAGCATTTAGAAGTAAGTAAGGGAATACAGGGATAGGGGTCTCATTCTATCTAACCGGTTCCAGTGCAAAACAGGTACGCCTAATGAAGTGATATATTCTGAAATACATATCCCATAAGTTTGGGAAGATGACAGCAAAGTAAAACAAGAAAGAAAATAACAAACCAATAAGCATGTGTGAGAAAAGGGAATAATATTTCTTAAGCACCTGTTATGTGCAAGGTTCCATATTAGGCACTTTACATCATTTATCTCAGCTCATTTGCAGAGGGGCATTTGGTACAACAGGTCAGTTTAATAATATGACTCCTTAAGAGAGACACAAATTTAGTGTTCATATCACATTGAGAATTAGGTTTAAAAGCATATTAAATAGACTAAAAGCTAATGCTAATGCTACAAGGTATTATGTTAAAAATTTGAAATAAAATTTAAAAACTGAAAAATTAAGGTTATAATAATATCTGAGATATGCTACATAAACTATTAGATACAGGCATTGTCATGTATGATATCATCCTGTAAGTATTCTATAAGAACATTTACTTTAACAATGTGTGGTTAAAACTGCAACTTCAGCACTAATTATTATACAATTTTATCCTTGGATATTTATATTTATTTCCAAGAAATAACTAAAGTATATTTCTTTCTAAGACACAAATTATTTATTAATATAATGGAGAATATGAATATTTTCATATGCCTAACGACCTTACTTGGTATTTTACTTTTACTTATCTGTAAAATTTAATACTTGTTCATCTTATTTATTGTAAAAAATGGTGTTAATTGCACCTATTCCAATCGTACACAAATAATGGATCAAATTCAGGATTTTTCAGAGGGGTTCACTATTAAGAAGAGAGAACGCATAAGAAGGCTGATCTTAATTACAATGTTTTTGAAAACTGTAAAAATTAGAACTGTAAAAATGGTATTTTCCTGGGTCATAAATGATATGACAATAAAACATGCAGTTGTTTAAGAAAGAATGAAACCCATTTAAATTGGGGCTGGGAATCTTTATAGTGAATATCCCAGGAGGCTGCAAAGCTAAAAAAGCAACTTTGTAGGTAGCACATGGAAAATTTTATACAATAAAAAGAGGAAAAAAACACTCATTAGCATCTATTCCCTACCCCAAGAGGCAGCCTATATTTCCTTAAAACAAAAGTGCCAAAGATAAACAACATCTGGCACACTCTATATTTATAAAACTTACAGGCAAAATTTTTGTTCTTTGTGAGGCTTTTCTAAAACCCAACTTTTCACAACTAGTACAGTATCCCTTGAGCAAAAGCCACACTCCATACATACCAAGAGAGTCAACTGAACTGTTCCTATCAGTCTGGAGCCCATCACTCTCTTTTGGGGTAGTTAGCAGTAGAATACATTGCTGTTTAGATAAGGACAGTTCTTCACTGCCATGGGAATGGAAATTTTTCTTTTATATTTTTAATCTCATCATTAGCTGCCACTCTACAATTATATAAATAATGTTGGATTCAAAATCATGAACTTAGGATACAGAGTTCACTTTTGGGAGGTTTCAAAGTGTAATAGTTAAGAGAGTAAGCTGATTGGATTCAAATTTCAGCTCCATCACACAGCAGCTGTGTGAGCCTGGGCAAGTTACTTAACCTCTTAGAACTTCAGTTACCTACAATAACCTCCTGGAGTTATTGCAATAAATATAATACAGAAAGATGCTCAGGGAAGTGCCTAACAGAAAATGACACAATAAATTTTAGCCATTAATACTAGGTTTATATTAAAAACTGTGGCAAGAGTATTATAAGTTAGATACTGTTTTGCAGAAGGTTGATTTCCTAAAGCATCTAAATAGCTTGAGAAGATGCTAAGATTGGCGTAGATTATCTCTGAAGTGCTTTCAGAGATTTTATGGATAACTGCAATGCCGAGAAAGAGTGTCTAAGACTGAGAAATAACAATAAAGAATGGAATAATAATCCACTAAACGGTATTCACCCAGGAGATGAGTGCACCTCCCTGGATACCAAGGCTTGGCTAAGTTACTTAGCTTCCAGGGTCTTGGTTCCTTATTTGCAACATGACGTTAATATTATAACCTCATAGAGTTTTTGTAAAGATGCAGTATGTATACACAGTACCTGGCATAGAAGAAATAATCCATAGTACCTAGCATTATCATAATCAAAATGAAAATGAAGAATATGTAAGCTTTAATTTCTGGAAAGCTTGAGTATTTATGAAATCCACTCCCCCTCCCTGCCCTCAATATTCCAATAGTTCATTTCCTCCTTGAACTCTCAGTAATAGTATACTGGTCTATGTTAGTGCTTTTTATCACAGTGTGTGCTCACATAGCATACTAACAGATATTTTTCTAGAGTGACACCGCCACATCTAGACTCAAAAGAATGTTCTTACCCTGACTAATTTGGTGGGAAACAAAAGTGGAGATGGAGAAAAGATACTTTAACTTACCATTTCCTTAATGAGTGCAGTGGTCTAAATCATCGGAGCTAACAGTACATATACTCAACCACCCATAACACTGAGAGGTGGGCATATCTAACCAGAGCTTTCTATGCCTAGTATGACAATCCATCACTGTGCCCTTTTACACCCTCAAGCATATTCTAGACCCAAAGGCTAGGGATATTTTACCAAAATTTAGGTTTGACAGAGGTAGACATACAAATTAGGGGTGTCAACAAGTATTTGTGGAACAAATAACTGGGACACACTTTCTTTTGGTGGACTATGTTTATTTCAGAAGCTGGTCTATCCTTAATATAAACATGCTTTATAACTTCAATTTTCTTATATAAAGGATTCTTTGGTTAAGAATAACCAAAAATTCCCACATTTAAACACTGACTGGATAGGGTGTCAGAGTATACCTGAGGCTTGCTGTAAGCAGCAACACAAAACAGATTGGCCTGGTTAGGCTATGTATAAGACATAAAAGAAGGAAGCTAAAGAAAATGAGATTTGCATGCTTGATAGTTACTGAGTTTCCTTTTGAGGTGATGTTTTGGAGCTAGAGATGATGGCTGTACAGTTTTGTAAATATACTAAATGCCCCTGGATTGTACACTTTAATATGGATAATTGTTATGCTAATTTTACCTCAATTTTTTAAAAAGTGGGGAGTGGAAGCAATTAATATGCAAAGAACATTGGACTTGGAGTCAGAAAATCTTAAATTGTATCCTGCATAAATCACCTCTAGTTATATGAATGTGTCCTCTTTTGAGCCTCAATTTTATGTTAAAGCTAGTATTATGTCCACTGACTACTAGGACTGCTGTATGGCTGAAATGAGAATGTATACGATAAAACCACTTTGTAAACTGTTGAGCATTATATCAATTTTAGTCAAGAATAAGGTGTTACTATTAGTACATGACATTTTTATTACAAGAGGAAAAACTAATCCCATTTTTAAAGTTCCATTTTTCACTATTCAGTTCCTCTTATACTGATGACCAAATAAAAATATTTTTATTAAATATATGATATATTATTTTATGTAAATAAGCCCCAATATCATCGTGATACCCAAGAAACCAAATTTCTTCTAATTAAAAGTACAGCCAGAAGCATAGACTAAGGGGGAGTGGGGCAGGGAAGAAACATTTGTAAAATGGGGTTTGTTGTGTGATACACTTACCAAGTGCTGCAGAGTCATGGAGTGGTCTTCTCCTGGAACTTGTAGCAGAGAATGAGTAGTACGGTGTCCCAGGTTTTCCTGAAGAAGAGATTTGTGCTGGGCTTCCAAGCCCTAGATCTTGTCTCAGGAGACTAGACTATAAAACAAGGCCAAAAAAACAAGTTATCTTCTCATTGATTATGAACCCAGATCTGAAAATGACATCACTCCTGAACTATCTATAGTAACTTCAACAAACCCTTGAATTTAGGAAGTATCTAAGTACTTACTTGAATTTTATTAGACCATTAGTTTAAACCTGTATTTTCTCTTTTTCCCCATCCTCATGTTGCCTGCTTTCTAGTAATTACGTAGATCCATACACTCTGAGGGTTGAAAGATACTTTAGTTACTATGTAGTTCCACTCTTTAATCATCAAGAACATTTTTGAAAAACGGCCACTCAGCCTTTGCTTGAATGCTTTCATGACCACAAAAGGTAGTCAATTCTGTTCCTTTTCCATTTTTTTTTTCCTTTTTGGAAAGCTCTCATTGTTTGAAGAGTGCCAATATTTTCAAGACTAGCCATTCCTGTTTTCTTCAACTGTGTCTCATGACATGGTTTGAATGTCCTCCTCACCATCCCTGATACAGACCTCTAGATTTTCCATTTGTCAAAGTCTCTTGCAAAGGAGAATGGAGAATAATGCCCCAGATGTGGCCTTATTAATGCAGAGTAGTTTTCAACACTACATTTAAACAACCCATTTGTGCTAGCTAGCTCATACTGAGAGGTTAAGAGTAATCACACCCTGTTACTCTTCACTGTATAAGTTGCTCTTAAGTCATGTCCCTCCAATGGTTTCTTTGTTAAGTTTGTGTTCTTTGGTTCCAAGTACAAGACTTAACATTTATCTCTGATAAAATTCATCTTGGTATATTTGATCCATAATAATCATCCATTTTTATCCTTGTCCAGGATGACAAGGCTGAGGAGAGAGCCCTAATGTATGTCACAGTGATGTCATGAAACTGTGTCAAGCACTTCACTGAAATCCAGAGATTCAGCAGCCCTGACCTACTAACGAATTGACCGTGTCATAAAGCAAATGAAGTTAATTTGGCAGAATTTGTTTTCAAGCTTTCTGGTAGCTGAGGGAAAAGGAAGACCTCAATTGGAAAGGGTGTTAGATATACTTGAGAAGGTGCTCGCAAATGAAAAGAGCTGTGATTTCTCTCATATATTCACTATTCTCCCAGTCAATAATACCCCTTACTGTTATCACCATACTGTTGGTAGTTGTCATTCCAGCTACTGAGCATCATAAAGGTATTGAGAAATAAACCTCAGCTCTGGTTAGAAAGAATCAGTAGAACTTTATACTGCTAGTCATAATAGTCCAGTCCCTGCCTCCAGAAAGACTTTCATTTCAGTCTGTCACACTATTTAATAATTTTAAGTAATATTTGTGTTTCAGCTTAAAAATATAAGGTGGAATTAACATAACATAAAATTAACCATTTTAACATTTCCAATCAGTGACATTTAGTACATTCATAATGTTGTGCAACCATCACCAGCTAGTTCCAGAACATTTCGTCACCCCAAAAGGCAACTCCATACCCGTTCAAACAGTCACTTTCATTCCTCCCCTCCTCCAGCCCCTGACAACCACTAATCTGCTTCTGTCTCTGTGGATTTAACTTATTTTGAATATTTCATATAAATGGAATAACTAATATGTGATCTTTTGCATCCAGCTTCTTTCACTTAGCATAATGTTTTTGAAGTTCATCATGTTGCAGCATGTATCAGTACTTCATTTCTTTTTAGGAATGAATTATATTCCATTGGACAGATATACTACAATTTGTTTATACATTTATCCATTGATGTAACATTTTGGTTTTCTCCAGCTTTGGACTATTGTGACTAGTGTTGCTATGAACATTGGTGTGCAAGTATTTGTTGAGTATCTCTTTTCAATTCTTTTGGTTATACACTTAAGAGTGGAGTTGCTGGGTCACGTGGCAAAATCTGTCTAACTTTTGGAGAAACTGCCAAACTGTTTTCCATGGTGACTGCACAATTTTACACTTCATTGTATGATGGTTCTAAGTTCTCTACATCCTTACCAATACTTGTTACTTTCTGTTTTTTAAATTATAGCCATCTTCATGGTGTGAAGTGGTTTTGATTTGCATTTCCCTCGTGACTAATGATGCTGAACAACTCTTCTTGGGCTTGATGGTCCTTTGTATATCTTCTTTGGAAAAATGTTTATTCAAGTCCTTTGCTCATTTTTGAATTGAGTTGCCTTTCTGCTGTGGTATTCTAAGAGTTCTTATATGTTCTGTTCTGTATATTAGACCCTTATCAGACATCTGATTTGCAAATATTTTCTCCCATTTTGTAGGTTGTCTTTTCACTTCTTGATAATGTCCTTTGATTCAAAGTTTTTAATATTGATGAAGTCTAACTTATTTTTCCCTTTGTTTCTTGTGCCTTTAATGTCATATCTAAGAATCCACTGTCAAAACCAAGGTAATGAAGATTTATCCCTACATTTGCCTGTAAGAGTTTATAGTTTTAGCTCTTATACTTAGATCACTGACGCACTTTGAATTAACTTTTGTATATAGTGTAAGGTAGGGGGTCCAACTTCATTCTTTTGTATGTGGATATCCAGTTGCTCTAGCACTACCTGTTGAGGAAAACAGTATTTCCTAACTCAGTGGTCTTGGCACCCTTGTTAAAAATGAATTGGTCATACATGTTCGGGTTTCTATCTGGACTTTCAATTCTATCACATGGGTCTATATGTCTACCTTATACCAGTTCCACAGTGTTTTGGTTACTGTAGCTTTGTATTAAGTTTTGAAATTGGAAAGTATGCGTACTCCAATTTTACATTTCCTTTTTCAATGCTGTTTTGGCTATTCAGGATTTCTTGAAGTTACATAAAAATTTGAGGATCAGCTTTTCCATTTCTGCAAAAAGATGCCATTGGAATTTTGACAGGGATTGCATCGAATCTGTAGATTGCTTTGGGGAGTATTGCCATCCTAACAATAAGTCTTCCAATTGATGAACACTGAATATTTTTCCTTTTACTTAGGTCTTCTTTAATTTCTTTCAGCAGTGCTTTGTAGTTTCCAGTGTACAAGTCTTACACCTTGTAGTTAAATTTATTTATATGTAGTAGTTAAATTTGTAGTTAAATTTATTAATATGGTATTTTATTCTTTTGGATGATACTGTAAGTTGAGTTGTTGCTTAATTTTATTTTTGGTTTGTTCATCAGCGTAAAGAAATAAAACTAAATTTTGTGTGTTGATCTTGAAACTTCGCTAAATTCATTTATTAGCTCTAATAATTTTATCATAGATTCCCTATGTATAAAGATCATATCATCTACAAAGAGATACTTTTACTTATTCCTTTCCAATTTGGATGTCTTTTATTTCTTTTTCTTGCCTAAATGCTCTGGTTAGAACGTACAGTAAAATGTTGAATGGAAGTGGTGAAAGCAGACATTTTTGTCCTGTTCTGGATCATAGGAGGAAAGGCTTTCATGTTTGACCACTGGGCATGGTATTAGGTGTGGGTTTTTCACAAATGACCTTTATCAAATTGAGGAAGTTCCTGCCTATTCCTAGTATTGTGACGTGTTTTATCATAAAAGGGTCTTGAATTTTGTCAGATGCTTCTTCTGCATCAAATGTGATGATGACTGAGTGACTTTTCCCCCTTCATTCTAATTAATGAATGATCAATTCTCATATGTCTAATACACATGCATTCTTAAAATAAAACCCAGTTAGTCATGGTGTGCAATCCTTTTAACACGGTGGTGGATTTGTAGCTTGCTAGTATTTTGTAGAAAAATTTTCATTAATATACAAAAAGGATATTGGTCTGTAGTTTCCTTTTTCCTGTGATATCTCTAGTTTTGTATCGGGGTAATTCTTGCCTCGTTGAATGAGTTAAGAAGTGTTTGAGAAGGACTGGTGTTAATTCTCCTTTAAATGATCGGTAAAATTCATTAGTGAAACCATTTGGTCCTGTGCTTTTCTTTTTTGGGAGGATTTTTATTACCGATTCAATCTACTTCTTTTAATTCTGTTCAGATTTTCTATTTCTTCAGTTTTGGTGGTGTGTATTTTTCTAGGAATTTGTCCATTTCTTCTACAGTGTCTGATTTTTTAGCATACAACTGTTCACAGTATTCTTTTGTAATCCCTTTTGTTTTTGTAAGGTTGGTAGTAATGCTCCCTATTTTCATTTCTGATGTTAGTAATTAAGACTTTTTTTCTTAGTCAATATAGCTAAAGGTTTGTCAATTTTGTTTATCTTTTCAGAGAAGCAACTTTTGATTTTGTTGGTTCTATTGTTTTCCTTTTCTCTATTTTAAAAAAATTCTGCTCTAATCTTTATTATTTCCTTCCTTCTGCTAGCATTGGGTTTGGTTTTCTTTTCTTTTTCTAGGTTCTTATGGTATAAAGTTAGGTTACTGATCTTTCTTCTTTTTCAATGTAGACATTTACAACTATAAATTTCCTTCTGATCACTGCTTTCACTGCACTTCATACGTTTTGCTATACTGTCTCTTCATGTGATATTTGATATTTCAGTTTTTCAAAAAAAGCCTATTCAACAATGCTGGAGCACACATGAAGTAATCAGTATATTAAATCACCCAAAGATCATTGCATCTTTCAGAAATGTTTATAATTAAGAAGACAAATTTTTCAGACTTCTCAAAAGGTAAGTGATTCTTTGACTAGAGTTGATATCTTCTTTTACAAAAGAGGAAAGTGAGAAGAGGATTTCAATCACTAGACAATATGATGTGTATATGAAAAGACTGCATAATATCAACGAAGTTACTTAGCATTAATCACACAAATTCCAACAGATACAAGGTTCAACAGATTAGGAAACAAAGGTGTTGACTAACAGACATGAAGGAGAAATAGCTCCCCTTAAGACAATAATCTCTAGGAGAAATGATAAAAATGAGAAAACAATTAATATAAATGTAAATGACACATGTATCCTTTCTATTTCTATAACAAACCATTAGAAGTGGATCTCCTGATTACGTTATTTGTGTGAGAATAGTGTGACCCAGGAATCATCAAGTCTCCCACACATTATACTAAAATTTCCATTGTTACATCTGTTTTGTGTTTCTTTCTTTCTGTTTTTTTGCCTGTGCTAGGCACATTTGACATTCCTCAAATAGCAATTAGAATATGGCTAGAGTATGCTAGATGGAACATATTATTACCACATGTTTGAGGGCAGGGGTCATGTACCTTGAATTTTTCCTTAAAAACATCATTAGTCTTTTAATAGGATGTTCCTTGCTCAGTGCAAACTGACTTTCATGATATCATGTTTTGAGGTGCCTGCTGTACTTATTACTTTATTTGTGTTTTCTCATGTAGAAGGTACATACAAAACTGGTCACTGTACCCACACAAATACGTGAGAGGAGATAGGCATTCATATATCTCTTAACAGTGTTCCTTTCAACATTTCCCTGGTATATAAATTCTAATGAGCATATAAGATGATGATTAATACTAGTGGTCAACAAACCATGGCCTACAGGTCAAATTGGGCTTGTTTGGAAAATACTTTTATTGGAACACAGTCTCAATTTACTTATATATTATTGGCTATGGCTGTTTTTGTGCTACAGTGGAAGAGTTGAGTAGTTGCAACAGACAATGTATGATCTGGAAAGCCTTAATTATTTACTATGTAGCCCTTTTTAGAAAATATTAATTGATCCCTTATGTAATGCTTTAATGGCAAAACAAAGGGCTGAGTTTGGAGGATGATTAAGAAGTCTGTCTGCTTAAAGCTGTAAGATAGATAAACTTTCAGATGAATAAAATGTAGCCAGTAAGTTATTTCTTCAAAGAAGTCCAGTAATAGTCATAATAAAGACTAAAAGAAGCATAAAACAATCTAAAAGGTGAATAGGCAAATGTATTTCTTATATTCCTAAAAGTAAATAAAATGTGTACAAAAACTCTGATGTCCTGGAAACAGCATGGGCTTTGGAGTTAGCTACCCTGAGTTCAAAACCTGACTGTAAGATCCTGGGCAAATTATCTAACATTAATGCATCTGTTTTGTTTGGTTATATTAATATTTCACAGGATTACTGGGAGAAGTAAATGAAGCTTAAGTAAAAGTGAGTAGCATGGTGGTGGGCCCTAGAGAAAGTAAAAACTCCATTTCATTTTTTTCCTCCATAAGTTACCATATTCTAAGTATCACAAAGAATGAAAATTGTTTCCTGGGCACAAACTCTTTCTCCTAAGTAAGGAGACCTCGTCTGCCCTGAATCCAAGACGGTTGAGTTGCAACTCCCAATGGCTAAAGTAAGATAGGATATTGGAAATAGAAAAGAGAATAGGCCCCCAGAGAAAGGATTGACAATTAGAGGCTAAATCCAAAGAGTGTGACAGATTTAAACTGTATCAACCTAGACCAAGAATAAACAGAAAAACGCCAACTTATTCTCAGAGTAATTCAGCAGAAGTGTGTGTATTTGTGTGCATAAACCCACATTTAGCATACAAACATCTACAGACACATATTGAGTGAAAGAATGCGTGTGTACCAATATGGTGATATGTTAACTGATGAAACTCGATTAAGAGTACCTGGATGCTCACTGTACTATGCTGGTATATTTTCTGTGGGTTTGTAATTTTTCAAAATAAAAACTTGGAGAAAATCAGACTAAATATCAAGGATCCACTAGCACACCATCAAATGTACCATCTCAGTTAATATTTACTGCAACCTTACTAAGCATTACGTACAGAGATTTTATGTTACACAAATAGCAAACAGTGGAACCTAACTTGAATCTAGTTCTGTTGAAGAGGCTCTTTCCTCAATACAATAAAACTTCCACAATAGCCCAGGAACCCAATTACCATTTATAAGATTAACTTATAAAAATATAAGTGACCTATAAATGAATTTGTGAACCATAATCCTAAAGCTGAGTTACCTATAGAATACATACTGGTAGGTTTTTCTACATATGCATGAAATAAAGGAAGAAAAAGAACAAATTTTTTTTAGGGAAAAAAGTTTCCTTGTTACCAATTTTACCGTTGATATACTTTTCTCCTTATTGTTGCCAAACCTGGAGATGTGGTTAGGAAATACCGTCTTCTTTTCTCCAGTGAATATCAGTGCCAAAAAAGATATAGAAGTTGTTCTTTATTCAGCTGCCCTTCACTCAGCTGTCCTAATCATACAAATAACCATTTCCCCATTTTACCTGTATCATGGTCAAAATGATTAGGCAAAGTAAATGTAGGAGAAATTGTTTCCTCCAAGAAGACAAGATGATATTTTATGCTGTTAACTAAAATGAAATGTTCAGTACTATAAGAAACACAGAAGAAGTTTAAGACAAGGTTTTCTCCACAAGAACTTGATAATCTAAGAAATAATACCCGTGGAACTAATGGTAAATATGACTTTAAAAATCAAGGACTAAACTATATATGCCTAACATTTTGATATTCTACCACTGACAAAATCATGTATTTTTCCTTTATTTGATCCTTCAAACATTTTGGTAAAACTAAAGTACACATAATAAACTATTGAATTTTTTCCTAAAATAAAATTACATATCATCTCATATTATTGATTTTTCTGCCTGCCTGAAACAAATGAGAAGCATTATTGATCTTGTCCTGGAGGTATCTAAGGCAAAAAGAATACCCAAGTATCCCAGAGGATACAGAACTAGACAAAGCAGTTTTATTCTGCTGTCTTATTCAAGGCAGAATTAGTATTCTGAAATGACATAGCACTAAATTTCTTAACACATGCTTAGAGAAAAGAATCTTTTCTACAGTCATCTAGCAACTCCATCTGTGAAAAATATACCTAATTACCAAAGAAAATTAATAAAGGGTTATTCCTGAAACACTAAGATAGCCTAGATTATTATTATTTTTTGCTCTTCGTATTCTTTTAATGCTTTTATATATATTTGAAATAAATTATTTTTCAAAGAAGAAATTTAGAGGCTTGAAGTTTATTATATTACTCTCTCTACTCTTCTGGAATTTGAAGTTTCTTCAAATTAATAAAATACCATATTTCATTTATTTTTTTAAACATCTTTATTGGAGTATAATTGCTTTACAACGGTGTGTTAGTTTCTGCTTTATAACAAAGTGAATCAGGTATACATATACATATGTTCCCATATCTCTTCCCTCTTGCGTCTGCCTCCCACCCTCCCCATCCCACCCCTCTAGGTAGTCACAAAGCTTGGAGCTGATCTCCCTGTGCTGTGCGGCTGCTTCCCACTAGCTATCTATTTTACATTTGGTAGTGTATATATGTCCACGCCACTCTCTCACTTTGTCCCAGCTTACCCTTCCCCCTCCCCGCGTCCTCAAGTCCATTCTCTATGTCTCTCCGTCTTTATTCCTGTCCTGCCCCTACGTTCTTCAGAAACGTTTTTTTTTTTTAGATTCCATATATATGTGTTAGCATACGGTATTTGTTTTTCTCTTTCTGACTTACTTCACTCTGTATGACAGACTCTAGGTCCATCCACCTCACTACAAATAACTCAATTTTGCTTCTTTTTATTAGCCTAGATTATTGTAATAAAAACTTACAGTAAGGTTTTTTTTTTTTTTTTTTTTTTTGCGATACGCGGGCCTCTCACCGCCGTGGCCTCTCCCGTTGCGGAGCACAGGCTCCGGACACGCAGGCTCAGTGGCCATGGCTCACGGGCCCAGCCGCTCTGCGGCATGTTGGATCTTCCCGGACCGGGGCACGAACCCGTGTCCCCTGCATCGGCAGGCAGACTCTCAACCACTGCGCCACCAGGGAAGCCTGATGGGGAGCTTATTAATTGAAGATGTAGAAAGGTATAAAAAACAATCATGATAAAATAGAGTACATAAATTGTTAAAATTTCCCAGATGAATTCTTTTTTTTTGGCCTCGTGGCTTGCAGGATCTTAGTTTCCTGTCTAGTTCCCGGACCAGGGATTGAACCTGTGTCCTCGGCAGTGAAAGTGCGGGGTCCTAATCACTGGACTGGCAGGGAATTCCTCTCAGATAAATTTTTTTTTTTCATCTTTATTGGAGTATAATTGCTTTACAATGGTGTGTTAGTTTCTGCTTTGTAACAAAGTGAATAAGTTATACATATACATATGTTCCCATATCTCTTGCGTCTCCCTCCCTCCCACTCTCCCTATCCCACCCCTCTAGGTGGTCACAAAGCACCAAACTGAGCTCCCTGTGCAATGCGTCTGCTTCCCACCAGCTATCTATTTTAGGTTTGGTAGTGTATATATGTCCATACCACTCTCTCGCTTTGTCACAGCTTACCCTTCCCACTCCCCATATCCTCAACTCCATTCTCTAGTACGTCTGTGTCTTTATTCCTGTCTTACCCCTAGGTTTTTCATGACTTTTCTTTCTTAAATTCCATATATAGTGGGCTTCCCTGGTGGCGCAGTGGTTGAGAGTCCGCCTACCGATGCAGGGGACACGGGTTTGTGCCCCGGTCTGGGAAGATCCCACATGCCGTGGAGTGGCTGGGCCCGTGAGCCATGGCCGCTGAGCCTGCATGACCAGAGACTGTGCTCCGCAACGGGAGAGGCCACGGCGGTGAGAGGCCCGCATACCGCAAAAAAATAAATAAGTAAAAAACAAAAAAATCCATATATATGTGTTAGCATACGGTATTTGTCTTTCTCATTCTGACTTACTTCACTCTGTATGACAGACTCTAGGTCTATCCACCTCATTACAAATAGCTCAATTTTGTTTCTTTTTATGGCTGAGTAATATTCCATTGTATATATGTGCCACATCTTCTTTATCCATTCATCCGATGATGGACACTTAGGTTGTTTCCATCTCCGGGCTATTGTAAATAGAGCTGCAGTGAACATTTTGGTACATAACTCTTTGAATTATGGTTTTCTCAGGGTATATGCCCAGTAGTGGGATTGCTGGGTCATATGGTAGTTCTATTTGTAGTTTTTTAAGGAACCTCCATACTGTTCTCCATAGTGGCTGTACCAATTCACATTCCCACCAGCAGTGCAAGAGTGTTCCCTTTTCTCCACACCCTCTCCAGCATTTATTGTTTATAGATTTTTTGATGATGGCCATTCTGACTGGTGTGAGATGATATCTCATTGTAGTTTTGATTAGCATTTCTCTAATAATTAATGATGTTGAGCATTCTTTCATGTGTTTGTTGGCAGTCTGTATATCTTCTTTGGAGAAATGTCTATTCAGCCCATTTTTGGATTGGGTTGTTTGCTTTTTTGTTATTGAGCTGCATGAGCTGCTTATAAATTTTGGAGATTAATCCTTTGTCAGTTGCTTCATTTGCAAATATTTTCTCCCATTCTGAGGGTTGTCTTTTGGTCTTGTTTATGGTTTCCTTTGCTGTGCAAAAGCTTTGGAGTTTCATTAGGTCCCATTTGTTTATTTTTGTTTTTATTTCCATTTCTCTAGGAGGTAGGTCAAAAAGGATCAGCCTGTGATTTATGTCATAGAGTGTTCTGCCTATGTTTTCCTCTAAGAGTTTGATAGTTTCTGGCCTTACATTTAGGTCTTTAATCCATTTTGAGCTTATTTTTGTGTATGGTGTTAGGGAGTGATCTAATCTCATACTTTTACATGTACCTGTCCAGTTTTCCCAGCACCACTTATTGAAGAGGCTGTCCTTTCTCCACTGTACATTCCTGCCTCCTTTATCAAAGATAAGGTGACCATATGTGCGTAGGTTTATCTCTGGGCTTTCTATCCTGTTCCAGTGATCTTTCTGATTTTGTGCCAGTACCATACTGTCTTGATTACTGTAGCTTTGTAGTATAGTCTGAAGTCAGGGAGCCTGATTCTTCCAGCTCCGTTTTTCGTTCTCAACATTGCTTTGGCTATTTGTGGTCTTTTGTGTTTCCATACAAATTGTGAAATTTTTTGTTCTAGTTCTGTGAAAAATGCCAGTGGTAGTTTGATAGGGATTGCACTGAATCTGTAGATTGCTTTGAGTAGTAGAGTCATTTTCACAATGTTGATTCTTCCAATCCAATAACATGGTATATCTCTCCATTTATTTGTATCATCTTTAATTTCTTTCATCAGTGTCTTATAATTTTCTGCATATAGGTATTTTGTCTCCTTAGGTAGGTTTATTCCTAGATATTTTATTCTTTTTGTTGCAATGGTAAATGGGAATGTTTTCTTGATTTCACTTTCAGATTTTTCATCATTAGTGTATAGGAATGCCAGAGATTTCTGTGCATTAATTTTGTATCCTGCTACTTTACCAAATTCATTGATTAGCTCTAGTGGTTTTCTGGTAGCATCTTTAGGATTCTCTATGTATAGTATTGTGTCATCTGCAAACAGTGACAGCTTTACTTCTTCTTTTCCGATTTGTATTCCTTTTATTTCTTTTTCTTCTCTGATTGCTGTGGCTAAAACTTCCAAAACTATGTGAATGAGTGGTGAGAGTGGGCAACTTGTCTTGTTCCTGATCTTATCAGATGAATTCTTTATACTGTACCATGTATTCTTTTGTCACTGAGGGATAAAGAAAGAAAACTGTTCTAAAAGCAAAATTAGTATAGTAGTATTATATTTGCAACTGCTCTTTTAATTTAGAAACATCACAGTACAGTTCAGCTGTGAGTCCATCTGAAGTTTCAGAGACAGGGGAATTGAAAATGACAAAGAAGCCTCTCACCTCATGTCACAACCAAATCAAAATCTCAGAGGGTGAAGGGGAACTCAGGGCAAAATATAAATGCTGGGCTTTAATAATGTATCAGTCTTCTGTTAACTTTCTACAAATGATTAAAAAACAGGCTGTAATAAATCTCGAATTTGGAAAACACAGACATTTGTGAAATAATTGTATTATTATGCAAATTCATTTACATTGAAATTCCAGGGATATGTTAGCAATTATCAGCAAGTTGTTAAAGAATTCTATCCTGAGAATCTCATTAGATAGCAATGCAAACTACAGTTATCATTCTGAGAACAAAGGGATCTTGAATGAGTAATCAATAGCAACTGGCAGAAAATGAGACATTAATTATGATCCTCTCTAGTGTTTTGTCTAAGACAAGATTTCATTAAATGCTTTGTGCAACCTGAATAGTTCCAAGTCATTACCAACATTTTGGACAATATATTAATTGGGGGAGGGGGTGGGGAGGGATGTACAAGGAAGCAAAGTAAAAAAAAACCTGAGATGCTTCTATTTCTTTCCTAGGTCAATAAAAACACACCAGCCACCACTACTAGCCAACTGCTATGCTCATTCTTTTACAAGTCCCAAATCTTATAATCTCAACATGGTCTCTTGAAAATTTAATTATCATTTTCAATATTTAAAGTGTCATGCAGGTTTGAGAAGATAATGACAGTCATCCATCAAATGCATCCTGCCAACACAATCAGCCCAATCTTTCTGGCTTAAAAAGAGAAAAAAGAAAAAAGAGAAGAAAAGAAACTACCTATATACTATTAAATTACTAAAACATGGCAATCTTAGTAGTTTAAGTTTCTCAATCTTCCTTAATTATCAGTAAACAGAGGGAAATTTTACCATCTTATTATTTCATTTTCACTATTTTTTTTCTTTGAACTTTTCTCCTGAATCCTCTATCAGCCAATGGAAAGATAACAAAGTAGGAAGATCTGGGATGTAGATTGATAAAGGAGACCTCCCAGAAATAAAAGAACTATGAAAAAACCCAGCAAAAATAAAAGCTATTTTAATATATCCAGCATTTAAATAATTTAAGAACGACTTGGTATTTTATAGGCTTCCATAAGGAGAGTCCCCACTTTCAAAAATGCTATAGGAATGCCCTGAAGGCAGACTCCCATGAGGTTAGTAGTGAGCATACTCTAAACATGTCTTCTCCTAAGTGAGCAGTTTTTCTGACTGTTTGAATTTAGAAACTTCCTTGATAAATAGGGCCCTCTGGAAGACTTCCTGTAAAGGTACCAGTATGCCTTTGAGCCTTTTCTTTTATGAATACAAAGCAGCCAACTATGTGAGATGTTAACCAACATAAGAAGAACAAGAGATAAGGAAATGTCATTTCTCTTTTGCTTCTGTGGAAATGGTGTTATGTAGCCCTAAGATTTTCAGCAGAGTTCTAATACTTTGAAGCCACTCCCTTTCCGTTTAATGTTAGCTTTCACATCTAGTAAATGAGTATACCCTCTTTCCCATACCTTGCATTCTCAAGAATACAATTAAGGGTAACACAAAACCCAATATAGCACTAGGCCTACAGTTAGGCATGTAATACTTTTTGAAATGAAACATTCTATACTGGACATCTTTTTAAAAACCAAACTTTTTATTTTGGGAATTTTCAAATATAAACAAAAGTAGGAAAAAAAGTGTAATAAACCTTTATTTATATACCTTTCACCCAGCTTCAACAACTGTCAGTATTCTGCTGCTTCTGCTTCATTTATTCTTCCATCTCTCAGCTCTTGTTACATCCCCCAAACTGACAACAATCCCTTATTAACATGTAATATCCAGTCTGTGGTCACCTCTTTTTTCACTTTTTTCCCCAGGATGGTGTCTAATCTCTAGCCATTATTTAACAGACTCCTTTCTCCTGAAATAAGTTTACAAAAGAATAATGATCTTTGAAACAATATTCTGAAACAGCACTGAGTAGCACGAAAAATAAAATTAGCAAGTTTTATGGAGGGAATAGGAACAAAGAAACAATGCCTCTTCCCCCTGCCAAGTTACCTCTGCATAATCTAACTCTCTCTGGCCTTTTAACAGAAGCAGGAAATTAAAACTGCCTACTGTTCATACTTCATGATGAGACATAACTCCCACAAAACAATTTATTTTACCTCTGCTCCAAACAACTCACAAAGCCCGGCTCACCCTGAAGGCAGATGATGGCTTACTACCCTTTCCTGGATCGCAGGATTCACAGTCAAACATTTTTTGAATGCCTACTGTGTGCCAGCCACTGTGCATGCCCTTTCACATGCTCCTTTATTAGTGAATCATCTCTCGGATAGCTTCAACATTTGATCCAACAGCCAGTTTTATGTCTTAACATTCCTGACTCCAACAATCCTCCATCACCATCGAATAATCTACTCCTGAAAAGGTGTTGGTATGGGGAACCACTTGACTTCTGAAATTTTTAAGTTCAATATTCAATTCTGACATAATCTATTCTTAAAGCACCATCACTCCCCTACTACTAAGTGCACCTGTAAAACGTAAACAGAAACCTCAATTAAACAGAGCTGAGAGATCAGAACGGAGAGCTCTCACCACCTGTGATAAGAGTCCAGAAGGAAGAAGAAAGACTCCTCTTCTTTCCTGACAAGGACTCAGTCAATGAAAAGCCATGAACTCTTGTTTACTCCAGCCCTCCCAATTTCCTTTTCGCCCTCTATAAAAGCATTCTCCTTTCCTTGCTGTGGGAGACTTGCATGTGGCTCACCATGGTTACAGACCTTGAATTGCAATTCTTTGCTGATCCCAAATAAACCCATCTTTGTTGGAGAAATATCTGGTACTCTACTTGTTTTAGGTCAACATTTTGGTGGCCCATAGGGAGACCAGAGAAGACCCCCAACGACTCTGGGGCTGGTAAGCCAACAAGTGTGGTACTCACAATTGAGTCCATTTTGCTCACTGATTTTCTTGCTGACCCTGAGATTTGAAGGTATGTCTTTCTCCTGGATCCATGCTCTTACCCTCTTTGTGTTTGAAGGTCTTCAGGCTTTATTTGGGATCTATTTTAAGGTTTCACCTTTCTGGTTAAGGCCTTGCTCTGTATGTGAGTACCTGTTTGGCACGCCAGTCTGATTTTGAGAATAGAATGGCTCAACTAAAGCTGGCTGAGAAGCTGTCCACCCATTCCTTTGGTAACAGGGACTGCTTCACTGAAACCGCTTCAGTTGAGCCACTGGCCCATTCCTATGAAAGAGGGGCTGTTTTCTGGAAACTTGTTGAAAAATCTTTGGCCCCGTTCCTCTAGGACAAAGCTGTTTCCTTTTAACTGGATGATATAAGCTTGCTGGTTGTTCGAGTTTGAAGCTGTTTGAACTGAGCTGTTTGGGCAGTTTGAAAAATTATTCTTTTACTCTAGAGAAAAACCTCTGAGGAATGGGATCCCAGTTATCTAAGTATTTTGAGGGCACCCCCTCTTACAGGAACTCAGGCTGATTTTATGTTTAAGAACCTTCCTCAGGCACATTTTAAACTAAATGGACCAAACTGACCAAAGGCAATTTAGAATATCAATGGCCATTATGGGGAACATTTAAAATTCCCAACTTTAATTTCCTTTAAATTGAATGACTACAACCGCTCAAAAATTTTGAGAACTGAGGGGAATACCTATTTTAATCGGTATTTTGAGGCTTCCCAATGTTATCAGGAGTCTGAAATTGCCTCTCTGCAAAATAAGATTTTAAGGTAAGATTTCTCTTGTTGAACTTCCCTTTTTCTCTGAAACTCTACCTATTCCCTTTTCTTCTGAACTTGTCAGAACCTGTCCCTTTAAAATTAAGCCTTCTGAGGATCCAGAGGCTAAACCCTTAATTTCTTATATTCCCTGGACCAAAGCTGAACTGGGAGCCATAGTCAAATATTTTCCCAAAGTAACTAAAGATCCTCACAGATTTGCTGAAGAATTTAATATAGTCATTCAAACTTATCAACCTGGTTTCTCTAATTATATCAACTAGTTTATATACTTGTCAGTGAAGGCCAGACCCAGTACTGAAAACTGCTAATCGGGAAAATCCTGAAAGGTCTCTAGAATTACAACTGGGAGGCCAGCCCACTAACTTATTATATGATCAGGCTCAGGCAATCACTAGGTGACTTCATCAAGCAATTCCTGGGGCTTTTCCGAATCCTGTTGATTGGAACAAATTCAGACTTGCACACAAAAATCTGATGAACCTATTCATGACTATTACAATCGACTTCAAATTGTTTTTAAAGAAAATTCTGGTTTTCCTTCATATGTTGATTCCACCTGAGGAACTTTTAACTACATTTATTAATGGGCTGAACCGGGACCTTTCCCTTCTAGTAAAAAGGACCAGGATGGAATGGGAAACTATGTCCACTCCAGATTTAGGTAATGTGGTGAACCAGCTCTCTCACACTCTAGAGCAGTCACCTAAAAAGAAGATGAACAAAATTCTTAATCCTCAACTCCAGCAAATGAAAGTTCCTAAACAAAGTAAAAACCCTCCTAGTTTTTGTTATTATTACAAAAAGCCAGGACTTTGAAAAAGAGATTGTTAATTAAGTGCTTTAGGCACCTTTAGCTCTCTAACTAGTCTTTCCAACATCCTGCCAATTCTCAATGGTAGGGGCTCTGAGGAACTACAGGCGCTCTTCCCAATTCTCCCCCTTAATCATCTTGGAGAAATGTTTCTCCAGATTTGGGATGAATCTCTTCCAGTCCTAACTGACGCTAGAACCACAGTCTTAGTGCTCAACTCCACGACTATAAAGCAGCCCATGCCTCGGAGTACTGAAACAGTTCAAATACTGAGGATCTCTAGTGAAGCTCAAGAGTTCCTGTCTCTGAACCTCTTCCCTTCTGTTTAGGCCCAACGGGCTGAATTATATACTCTTACGTGGGCTTGTACTTTAGCCAAGGACAAAATTTGCCAGTATTTACACTGATAGTAGATATGCTTCTCAGAGCAGCTCATGATTTCCAAGTGTTGTGGAAGCAACATGGCTTTCTTACTTTCAGCAGAAATAAAATTACAATTTTTAAAATTTTAAATAGAATTTAAAATTATTAGATGTAATACTTTTACCTGCCACTTTAGCTATTATTAAGATTATGGGGCATTCTAAACTTGACTTGCTGGAGGCTGAGGGAAATCACCTTGCTGGTATTTCCAAAAGAAATGCTGCCCTCAAAGGCACCAGCAGCAGCCAAATCTCTGTCATGGTCCAAAGGGATACTCCCCCAAAAGATAACTCAGAAAAACTGGCTAGAGGAACCCAAAAATTGGCCTCAGAAAAGGGAAAACAAGATTAGAAATTCAATAATTGTTGGTTTGATAAAAAGAGAAAGCTCTGGTTTGGACCAAATAACAGTCCAAGCAAAGAGTCTAAAATTCCCACTCCTTACCACTGTATACGCTTTAAACTACTGGTCTACTGACAAAACGATAACATTCATGAATCAATATTGCTGGGGAAATCAAAACATGTATAAAACCATATAGATGAATATCAATAGTAAGTTTTGGTCTCCAAGCTCAGATGGATCATCAACACCTCCTGAAAAGCTTTTTACTTGTCACTAAAGAGCTCACGGAATTAGAAGAAAACTTCAATAAGGTCTGTTATTTCAATCAAACAACAGATGCTCTAATCCCTCTAGTATAAAAATTCCAGTAAAGTGAATGTCTAGCTTCTACTCAAACATAGCCACCAAGAGGAAAGTCACTATTTACCAAGGTTGAATATTCCATCCTCTCTACTAGGGGAATATTCCTTCTTATACTACGTTAAAATCAGAATTGCTTAACTCCTACATATCGTCCAAAGTTTTAACCTTAAAAGTTATAGAACAACCTAAATTATGCTTCAAATATTTGAAGATGCTTCTCAAGTTACTGGTGTCCTCCCTTCTTAAAACTAAATAGCCCTCTGTCCGTCAATCATCCTCTATATGCCAGAGCTGCAAGTTACTTTACTATCTGCAAATAGTAAAACGTATTTCTAACAGGCGATTATGCCTGTTTAGAAATACATTTGCTCAGAATGGTATACAACACCAGTTTCCTGGCTCTAAATGTTGTGTTCTAATAATTTAGCCTAAAGCTAAGTCTCTATCATTAGGTTTGTTGTTATGTAAAGAAATATCCCAACTGCTGTTTAAAACAACTAGCTTTAATTAATCATCCTGGGGAAACATCAGGTTAGTATAGGATTGGCTGCATATGAAAACCCTGATTCTCTTAATTGTCAGAAACACATACCTGCGTTGGAAAAAAATCATGCTTTGATGGAATATTATGCATTATCTGGAGTAGGGTCAGTTCAGTTAAGGGCTAGATAGAAAACATTTAAGCTTTGTGGGCCATATTGTCTCTTTGTAACTACTCAACTCAATCTTTGTAGCAAGAAAGAAGCCATAGCCAATACATAAATGAATGAACATGGCTATGTTTTAATAAAATCATTCAAGGGGTTGAGATATTTGGCTGGTAGCCATAGTTTGCTGACCTCTGGTCTAGAGCATACCTTTCTAGGTTACCTGATTCTCACTCTATGGGAGCTATTTTACAACTCTCTAAATTGTAGATAACTAGTAGCAATGAAAAATAATTCTTACATGTACATGTGAAAAAAAATTCTGTCCAGTAAAGGGATGAAAGACCTTTCCCCACCCTCAATACCTCTACCACCCTGCTCCAAAGGAAAAAAAACCGTTTTGCTTCTCTGTTTGAATATTAATTTCCATAATTTTGATCTATGAATGTGTCTGTTTTTGGATTCTCCTTTGAACTGGTTCTAACACCTTACAGACTTCTTCACTGATGAGATACAATCTATATACATGTTCATTTTTATAGCTATAGGTCATGATTTTATTTTTTAAAAATGATCTCAACACCTGCAATGTGCTGTTGTTATATAACTAAGATCTGTCTAAACTACCTATCCCACTGTTCTTGATATATAGTCTAGAGCAATACCATTTCAAATAGTTTCCTTGTCACCAGTTTATAAATTCTCTTGCAAATCGTAAACTAAAGCTTAACTTTTCTAAGAAACACCTGTATTTTTTATCATGTCTCGTGTCCAATACCAAACCCTTACAGGATAAAATATAAACTCTTTGTTTAGGTATCCAAGCATCATCCTTACAGTTCACACATCTCACACTGTTTCCCTAAATAAATATTCCAAATACATTCATTCAAAAGGTGTTCACTGTGGTAACCGGGATGTGGGGTGGGGTGGGAGGGAGGCCCAAGAGGGAGGGGATATATGTATACATACAGTTGATTCACTTTGTTGTACAGCAGAAACTAACACAACATTGTAGAGCAACTATACTCCAATTAAAAAAAAAAAGGTATTCATTGATAGCTTCTATTTGTCAGGCACAGAGCGAGGCGCTGTAAATACAACAAACAAGCAGCCACTGACGGTGCCTTCACAAAGCTGATACTTTTGGTGGGAGAAAACTAAGGAAGAAGCAGTAAGATGTGCTGAATATTACTGCTTCTATTTTATTAGTCATATGTTCTCTTTCCCCAAGATGTTCTCCTGTCTATTCTGTCAAATTTTACCCGTCCTCCAAGATCTCAGTGTTCTGTACTTCCTTTGCAAAATCTTCTCTGTATCAATATCGCATTCATTTCTCTCTCTTCTGAGTTCTAACTTACATTTGTGCTACTTGAGATTTAATACGGGTCACCTTATCATTTTAGTTAACTTTCTGTGTGTACACAGTTGGTCTTCCCAATTAGAATGTAAGCTTCCTGAAGACTGATACTAATTCTTTTATTCTGTTGCCTGACCCAGTTCCTTATACATAATAAAGTAAGCAAATACTTATTGATAAGATTCTTTCTCTTTTAAGCAAGTTTTGTAATGTGTGAAGTTTTGGTTTTTTTTTTTTGCGGTACGCGGGCCTCTCACTGTTGTGGCCTCTCCCATTGCGGAGCACAGGCTCCGGACGCGCAGGCTCAGCGGCCATGGCTCACGGGCCCAGCCGCTCCGCGGCATGTGGGATCTTCCCAGACCGGGGCACGAACCTGTGTCCGCTGCATCGGCAGGCGGACTCTCAACCACTGTGCCACCAGGGTAGCCTGTTAAGTCTTTTTTTTTTTTTTTTTTGGACATTTTTTTACCCAGTGAGAAAAAAGCATGAGAAAAAAGATGAAGCATTTAAATTGTAAGTGAACTTGGTCTGCTTAAAACAGAAGTGGCAACAAATTTCTCTGAATTGGAAATGCTATAATTTCTAAGGGTACAATAGTCCGTAGAGAATAAGGGATTCTTTTTATTAAAAATAAAACACACTAAGATTGCAAAATCTGGTTAATAAAATGTTACAATACAATGAATACATTATGTTGCGGGATACAGATATGTGTAATATGTCCTATTAAATCAGTGCAAACTCATTATTTGATTAAAAGTAGGTTTGAAATAAAGCATATCATCTGAAATACTTGTTAAGGAATTTATTTTAAATTTATAGAAATGTGTGGCCCTGAACCAAGATGGCAGAGTAGAAGGACGTGCTCTCACTTCCTCTTGTGAGAATATCAGAATCACAACTAGCTGCTGGACAGTCATTGACACAAAGACACTGGGCAGCATCGACACAAAGATACTGGAACTCACCAAAAAAGATACCCCACATCCAAAGACAAAGGAGAAGCCACAATGAGAGGGTAGGAGGGGCGCAATCACAGTAAAATCAAATCCCATAACTTCTGGGTGGGTGACTCACAAACTGGAAAACACTTATGCCACAGAAGTCCACCCACTGGAGTGAAGGTTCTGAGCCCCACGTCAGGCTTCCCAACCCGGGGGTCTGGCAACGGGGGGAGGAATTCCTAGAGAATCAGACTTTGAAGGCTAGTGGGATTTGACTGCAGGACTTCGACAGGACTGGGGAAAACAGAGACTCCACTCTTGGAGGGCACACACAGAGTAGTGTGCGCATCGGGAGCCAGGGGAAGGAGCAGTGACCCCAGGGAAGACTGAACCAGACCTACCTGCTAGTATTGGAGGGTCTCCTGCAGAGGTGGGGTGTGGCTGTGGCTCACCGCGGGGACAAGGACACTGGCAGCAGAAGTTCTCGGAAGTACTCCTTGGCATGAGCCCTCCCAGAGTCTGCCATTAGCCCCACCAAAGAGCCCAGGTAGGCTCCAGTGTTGGGTCGACTCAGGCCAAACAACCAACAGGGAGGGAACCGAACCTCACCCACCAGCAGACAACCAGATTAAAGTTTTACTGAGCTCTGCCCAAGAGCAACAGTCAGCTTTACCCACCAAGAGCCCCTCCCATCTGGAAACTTACACAAGCCTCTTAGATAGCCTCATCCACCAGAGGGCAGACAGCAGAAGCAAGAAGAACTACAATGCTGCAGCCTGTGAAACAAAAACCACATTCACAGAAAGACAGACAAGATGAAAAGGCAGAGGGCTATGTAACAGATGAAGAAACAAGATAAAATCCCAGAAAAACAACAAAATAAGTGGAGATAGGCAACCTTCCAGAAAAAGAATTCAGAATAATGATAATGAAGATGATTCAGGACCCTGGAGAAAGAATGGAGGCAAAGATCAAGAAGATGCAAGAAATGTTTAACAAAGACCTAGAAGAATTAAAGAACAAACAAACAGATGAACAATAAAGTAACTGAAATGAAAACTACACTAGAAGGAATCAATAGAATAACTGAGGCAGAAGAACGGATAAGTGACCTGGAAAACAGAATTGTGGAATTCACTGCTGAGGAACAGAATAGAGAAAAAAGAATGAAAAGAAATGAAGACAGGGCTTCCCTGGTGACGCAGTGGTTGAGAGTCTTCCCGCTGATGCAGGGGACACGGGTTCATGCCCCGGTCCTGGAAGATCCCATATGCCACAGAGCGGCTAGGCCCGTGAGCCATGGGTGCTGAGCCTGCGCGTCCAAAGCCTGTGCTCCGCAATGGGAGAGGCCACAACAATGAGAGGCCCGTGTACCGCAAAAAAAAAAAGAAAGAAATGAAGACAGCCTAAGACACCTCTGGGACAACAATAAACGAAACAACATTTGCATTGTAGGGGTCCCAGAAGGAAAAGAGAGAGAGAAAGGACCCAAGAAAATATTTGAAGAGATTATAGTTGAAAACTTCCCTAACACGGGAAAGGAAATAGCCACCCAAGACCAGGAAGCAGAGAGAGTCCCATACAGGATAAACCCAAGAAGAAACATGCTGAGACACATAGGAATCAAATTGGCAAAAATTAAAGACAAAGAAAAATTATTGAAAGCAGCAAGGGAAAAATGAAAAATAACATACAAGGGAACTCCCATGAAGTTAACAGCTAATTTCTCACCAGAAACTCTACAGGCCAAAAGGGGGTGGCATGATATACTTAAAGTGATGAAAGGGAAGAACCTACAACCAAGATTACTCTACCCAGCAAGGATCTCATTCAGATTTGATAGAGAAATCAAAAGCTTTACAGACAAGCAAAAGCTAAGAGAATTCAGCACCACCAAACCAGCTCTACAACAAATGCTAAAGGAACTTCTCTAAGTGGGAAACACAAGAGAAGAAAAGGACCTACAAAAACAAACCCAAAACAATTAAGAAAATGGTCATAGGAACATACATATGGATAATTACCTTAAATGTGAATGGATTAAATGCTCCAACAAAAAGACACAGACTGGCTGAATGGATACAAAAACAAGACCCATCTATGTGTTGTCTACAAGAGACCCACTTCAGACCTAGGGACACATACAGACTGAAAGTGAGGGCATGGAGAAAGATATTCCATGCAAATAGAAATCAAAAGAAAGCTGGAGGAGCAATATTCATATCAGATAAAATAGCCTTTAAAATAAAGAATGTTACAAGAGACAAGGAAGGACACTACGTAATGATAAAGGCATCAATCAAGAAGAAGATATAACAATTATAAATATATATGCACCCAACATAGGAGCACCTCAATAAATAAGGCAACTTCTAACAGCTATAAAAGGGGAAATCGACAGTAACACAATAAGTGGGGTACCTTAACACCACACTTACACCAATGTACACATCATCCAAAATGAACATAAATAAGGAAACAGAAGCTTTAAATGACACAATAGACCAGATAGATTTAATTGATATTTATAGGACATTCCACCCAAAACCAGCAGATTACACTTTCTTCTCAAGTGCACACAGAACATTCTCCAGGGTAGATCACATCTTGGGTCACAAATCAAGCCTCAGTAAATTTAAGAAAATTGAAATCATATCAAGCATCTTTTCTGACCACAACGCTAAAAGATTAGAAATCAATTACAGAGAAAAAAAGGTAAAAAACACAAACACATGGAGGCTAAATAATACGTTACTAAATAACCAAGAGATCACTGAAGAAATCAAAGAGGAAATCAAAAAATACCTAGAGACAAATGACAATGAAAACAAGATGATCCAAAACCTATGGGATGCAGCAAAAGCAGTTCTAAGTTTATAGCTATACAAGCCTACTCAAGGAACAAGAAAATTCTCAAATAAACAATCTAATCTTACACCTAAAGGAACTAGAGAAAGAAGAACAAATAAAACCCAAAGTTAGCAGACGGAAAGAAATCATAAAGATCAGAGCAGAAATAAATGAAATAGAAACAAAGAAAACAATAGCAAAGATCAATAAAACTGGAAGCTGGTTCTTTGAGAAGATAAACAAAATTGATAAACCATCAGCCAGACTCCTCGAGAAAAAGAGGGAGAGGACTCAAATCAATAAAATTAGAAATAAAATAGGAGGAGTTACAACAGACACCACAGAAATACAAAGCATCCTAAGAGACTACTACAAGCAACTCTATGCCAATGAAATGGACAACCTGGAAGACATGGACAAATTCTTAGAAAGGTATAACCTTCCAAGACTGAACCAGGAAGAAATAGAAAATATGAACAGACCAATCACAAGTAATGAAATGAAACTGTGATTAAAAATCCTCCAACAGACAGAAGTCTAGGACCAGATGGCTTCACAGGTGAATTCTAACAGCTTTAGAGAAGAGCTAGCACCCATCCTTCTCAAACTCTTCCAAAAAATTGCAGAGGAAGAAACACTCCCAAACTCATTCTATGAAGCCACCATCACCCTGATACCAAAACCAGACAAAGATACTACAAAAAAAGAACATTACAGACCAATAGCACTGATGAATATAGATGCAAAAATCCTCAACAAAATACTAGCAAACAGAATCCAACAATACATTAAAAGGATCATACACCATGATCAAGTGGGATTTATCCCAGGGATGAAAGGGTTCTTCAATATGCACAAATCAATCAATGTGATACACCATATTAACAAACTGAAGAATAAAAACCATATGATCATCTCAATAGATGCAGAAAAAGCTTTTGAGAAAATTCAATACCCATATATGATAAAAACTCTCCAGAAAGTGGGCATAGAGGGAACCTACCTCAATATAATGAAGGCCATATATGACAAACCCACAGCAAACATCATTCTCAATGGTGAAAAACTGAAAGCATTTCCTCTAAGATCAGGAACAAGGCAAGGATGTCCACTCTCACCACTATTATTCAACATAGTTTTGGAAGTCCTAGCCACAGCAGAGAAGAAAAAGAAATAAAAGTAATCCAAATTGGAAAAGAAGAAGTAAAACTGTCACTGTTTGCAGATGACATGATGCTATACATAGAGAATCCTAAAGATGCCAACCGAAAACTACTAGAGCTAATCAGTGAATTTGGTAAAGTGGCAGGATACAAAATTAATGCACAGAAATCTCTTGCATTTCTATACATTAATGATGAAAAATCTGAAAGAGAAATTAAGGAAACACTCCCATTTACCACTGCAAGAAAAAGAACAAAATACCTAGGAATAAACTTACCTAGGGAGACAAAAGACCTGTATGCAGAAAACTATAAGACACTGATGAAAGAAATTAAAGATGATACCAACAGATGGAGAGATATACCATGTTCTTGGAATGGAAGAATCAATATTGTGAAAATGACTATACTACCCAAAGCAATCTACAGATTCAATGCAATCCCTATCAAATTACCAATGGCATTTTTTATGAAACTAGAACAAAAAATCTTAAAATTTGTATGGAGACACAAAAGACCCCAAATAGCCAAAGGAGTCTTGAGGGAAAAAAAACGGAGCTGGAGGAATCAGACTTCCTGGCTTCAGACTATACTACAAAGCTACAGTAAGCAACAAAATATGGTACTGGCACAAGAACAGAAACATAGGTCAATGGAACAAGATAGAAAGCCCAGAGATAAACCCACGCACCTATGTTCAACTAATCTATGATAAAGGAGGCAAGGATATACAATGGAGAAAAGACAGCCTCTTCAATAAGTGGTGCTGGGAAAACTGGACAGGTACATGTAAAAGAATGAAATTAGAACACTCCTTAACACCATACACAAAAATAAACTCAAAATGGATTAGAGGCCTCAATGTAAGACCAGACACTATAAAACTCTTAGAGGAAAAAACAGAAAGAACACTCTTTGACATCAATCAGAGCAGGATCTTTTTTGATCCACCTCCTAAAGTAATGGAAATAAAACCAAAAATGAACAAATGTGACCTAATGAAACTTCAAAGCTTTTGCACAGCAAAGGAAACCATAAACAAGATGAAAACACAACCCTCAGAATGGGAAAAAATATCTGCAAATGAATGAACAAAGGATTAATCTCCAAAATATATAAACAGCTCATGCAGCTCAATATTAAAAAAACAAACAACCCTATCCAAAATGGGCAGAAGACCTAAATAGACATTTCTCCAAAGAAGACATACAGATGGCCAAGAGCCACATGAAAAGCTGCTCAACATCCCTAATTATTATAGAAATGCAACCCCAAACTATAATGAGGTATCACCTCACACCACTTAGAATGGGCATCATCAGAAAATCTACAAACAACAAATGCTGGAGAGGGTGTGGAGAAAAGGGAACCCTCTTGCACTGTTGGTGGGAATGTAAATTGATACAGCCACTATGGAGAACAGTATGGAGGTTCCTTAAAAGACTAAAAATAGAATTACCATATGATCCAGCAATCCCACTACTGGGCATATACCCAGAGAAAACCATACTTCAAAAAGACACATGCACCCCAATGTTCACTGCAGCACTATTTACAATAGCCAGGTCATGGAAGCAACCTAAATGCCCATCGACAGATGAATGGATGATGAAGATGTGGTAGATATATACAATGGAATATTACTCAGCCATAAAAAGGAATGAAATTGGGTCATTTGATGAGACATGGATGGATTTAGAGACTGTCACACAGAGTGAAGTAAGTCAGAAAGAGAAAGACAAATATCGTATATTAACTCATATATGTGGAACCTAGAAAAATGGTACAGATGAACTGGTTTGCAGGGTAGAAACTGAGACACAGATGTAGAGAATAAACGTACGGACACCAAGGGGGGAAAGCGGCGGGTGGTGGTGGTGGTGGTGTGATGAATTGGGAGATTGGGATTGACATGTATACACTGATGTGTATAAAATTGATGACTAATAAGAACCTGCTGTATAAAAAAAAAAAATTAAATTAAAAAATAAAAAAATAAATTTATAGAAATTTGTAAAAGAACTACGTCAAACCAAACTATATCTAGAGATTAAACAATTGGAGATATTGAAATAATTTAAAATGCATTAAAAATTCCATCTTAACAACTTAAAAACTTAATTTTAAGAGTAAATGAATGATGGAGTTCAGGATACAACTCCCCAAGATATGGTATCTTGGCATACTGGATATTTTAAGCTGAGGAGTTTGGGAAACTGATAGAACCAGGAAGGTCACTCTGACGCCCTCCACCCCCACGCCAGCCCTTCTTCCTTGAAACAGGCTATCCTCATGGGAGATGTGCCTTCCCTATACACAGAAAAAAGGAGCATCCTTATGTCCAAAGAAAAAGGGATGTCAAGAAGAATCCTAACACACAGGCCTTACTAAGTTTCCCCCAGTTTATAATTACCTCATACTTCTTAATCTATATCATATTCATCCATAATGCCTACTCTTCATCAAACTTAGCATGAAAGTACATAGCTCTGTTTCTTTTGGTCTTCATTTCCTGATGAAGACTTCTGTGTCATGCAAAACTTATATTAAATGAATATGTAAGCTTCTCCTGTTAATCTGCCTTTGTCAGTTTGCTTTTCAGATCCAACCAGGAACTCTAAGAGGGTTGAAGAAAACTTTCCTCCTCTACAGAATTAAGACTTTTTTATATACTTATGGATATCTCAGGCTAGATAATTATTCCACTGGCCTCATCCTTTAGGGTTTTCTCTAAGTATGCTGTCAGAAATTACCCCATCAAGTAACTGTTCAACCTCTAAAATTGTTAGTTGTCACTGGCTAAGGAAACCTGTCCTCCTAAAGAGAAAAAGTATTACTGGGTGGGTGGCGGGGGGAGGAAGAAAAAAGGAAAAAGAAAGAGAAGTAGCTACACCATGGGTATCTTTTATGTAACAGCTTGTAGTCATGTTACCAACTAGAAATGATCCTATTCTTGAAATTATAATAGAATTAAAAGTCTAGAAGGGACTGGAAATTTGTTCATCAACTGCACTTAACCTTGTCATAAAAAGAAAAGTTGGAGAAGCCTTGGGTAACCTTATAGATTTGTAGGAGTTCTTTTTATATCCTGGATACTAGTACTTTGTCAGATATATGTTTTGCAAATATTGACTCCCAGATTGTGGCTTGTCTACTCTTTTTTTTTAAACTATGCTTTTGTTTTTTTTTTTTGAGATACGCGGAGCTCTCACTGTTGTGGCCTCTCCCGTTGCAGAGCACAGGCTCTGGACGCGCAGGCTCAGCGGCCATGGCTCACGGGCCCAGCTGCTCCGCGGCACGTGGAATCTTCCCAGACAGGGGCACGAACCCGTGTCCCCTGCATCGGCAGGCGGACTCTCAACCACTGCGCCACCAGGGAAGCCCAACCTATGCTTTTTAATAAGCAGAAGTCTACTTTTGATTAAGTCTAAGTTATCATTTTTTTCTTTTACAGTTTTTTTCTTTCTGTATTCTGTGTAAGAAAGCTTTGCTTATCCCCTAATTGAAGAGAGATTCTCCTATGTTTTCTTCTTAAAGCTTTGTAGTTTTAGCTTTTACATTTAGGTCTAGGATCCATCTTGAATAACTTCTGCTTTCAGTGTAAGAGAAGGACTAACATTCATAATTTTCCATATGAATATCCATTTGTTACTGCACTTTTAATTAAGAATCTTTTCTTTTCCCACTGGAATATTTTGACAAACACTGCTGAAAATCAAATGAACTGCATAAATGTGGGTGTACTTCTGGGCTCTATTCTATACCAGTGTCATATTTCTCAATCACACCAGTACCATGCTGTTTAATTACAACAGCTTTATACTACGTCTTATGTTAGAGTAAGATAGCATAAATTCTCCAACTTTGTTCTTCACTTCTCAAGACTGCTTTAGTATTCCAGGTCATTTGTTTTTCTAAAGAAATTTTAAAATTAGCTTGTAAATTCCTATACAAACACAAAGAATCTTGGTAGGGTTATAATCGGGATTGCATTTAATCTACAGATCAATTTGGGAAGAACTGATATTTTAAGAATATTGTCTTCCTGTTCATGAACATGGTACATCTTTGCATTTGCTGAGGTCTTTTAAAATTTCTCCAAGCAAACTGTTTGCTTAGCAGTTTTCAGTGGTCTTCCATGTCTTCTAACATTTACTCTTAAGTATTTAAATTAAGTTTCTTAGATGCTACTATAAATGATATTTCTTTTCATTTAATTGTTTAAAAAACTAAGCTGTTCTTTTTTACTTTTTTGCGGTATGCTGGCCTCCCACTGCCGTGGCCTCTCCCGTTGTGGAGGACGCACAGGCCCAGTGGCCATGGCTCACGGGCCCAGCCGCTCCACGGCATTTGGGATCCTCCTAGACCGGGGCACGAACCCGCGTCCCCTGCATCGGCAGCTGGACCCCCAACCACTGTGCCACCAGGGAAGCCCCTAAGCTGTTCTTTACATACAATAAAATGTTCAGATCTTAAGTGTACCACTTAATCAGTTTTGATGAATGCATATTAAGACACAAGACATTTCTGTCATCTCAGAAATGAGTTACCTTCACAGTAGAACACTTCTCCCAGTGGCAACCACTGATTTGATTTTTATCAACACAGGAGAGTTTTGCCTATTATAGCTGTTCATATAAATGGAGTCATACCGTAGTTTTGAGATTTGGCCTCTTCCACTCAGCATAACATTATTGAGATCATTAGATCATTCCATTTTATTGTTGAATAGCATTCAATGTATGAACATAACACAGGTCATTTATCCACTCTCCTGCTGATGAGTAACTGGGATGTTTCCAGTTTTAGGCTATAATGAATAAAGATGCTATGAACATTTTTGATGAAAGCTTTTGGTGAACTATGTTTTCATTTTTCTTGGATAAACACCTGGAAGTAAACCTGTGGAGTCATGGAGTAGATGCATATTTAACTTTATAAGAAATTGCCAAACAGTTTTCCAAAGTCATTGTACCATTTTACAGTCCAACTAGCAATTTTAACTTTAGCTTTCAAAAAATTTTAGCTATTTTGAACAGCAAGGTCCTAATGTATAGCACAGGGAACTATATTCAATATCCTGTGATAAACCATAATAGCAAAGAATATAAAAAAAGAATGTCTCGGGCTTCCCTGGTGGCGCAGTGGTTGAGAGTCCGCCTGCCGATGCAGGGGACATGGGTTCGTGCCCCGGTCTGGGAAGATCCCACATGCCGCGGAGCGGCTGGGCCCGTGAGCCATGGCCGCTAAGCCTGCGCGTCCGCGGCCTGTGCTCCGCAACGGGAGAGGCCACAGCAGTGAGAGGCCCGCATACCGCAAAAAAAAAAAAAAAGTCTCTATGGGTATAACTGAGTCACTTTGCTGTACAGCAGAGATTGCCACAACATGGTAAATCAACTCTACTTCAATTAAAAAAAAATAAAACAAATTTTTAGCTATTCTGGTAGGTGTGTACAGTCAGGTCATTGTGGTTTTAATTTTCATGTACCTGACAGCTAACAATGTGGAGCATTTTTTAACGTGCTGACTGCCCATTCGTATATTGTCTTCTGTGAAGTGTCTGCTGTAAAAAAATTGGATTGCTTCTTTCTTATTGCTGAGTTGTCAGGAATCATTATATAGTCTACACCTAAGTCCTCTGTCAAATAAATGTGTTGCTAATACCTTCTATTCTGTGGCTTCTCTTTTCCTTTTCTTGATGGTGTTCTGGGATGAATGCAAGCTTTAAATTTTAATTAAGTTCAATTCATCAATTTTTCTTCTATGTTCTATGCTTTCTATATCTTCCGTAAAAAATTTTTGTTTATCTTGAAGTGGTAAAGATATTAATCTATTTTTTTCCCTAGCAGCTTTATTATTTTAGCTCATATTTAAGTCCATGATCCATCTCAAACTTATGTTTGTCTATGATATAAGTTAAGAGTTGAAGTTCTTTTTTTTTTTTTTAGTATTGTTTTATAGTTGTCCCAGCACCATATATTAAAAAGAGATGTTTCTTTTCTTACTGAATTGCTGGAGTGCTGTTATCAAACACCATTTGCCATATAGGGATGGATCCCTTTCTGGACTCTATCCTGTTCCATGATCTATTTGTCAGTCTTTATATGAAAACTACTCTGTCTTGATTAGTATTGCTTTACAGGAAGTCTTTAAGTCAGGTAAAGTCCTTCTTCCTTTCTTTTCGAAGATTCTCCTGGCTCTTCTTAATTCTCTGCCTTTTCAGATCAACTTTTAAATAATCTTGTCAATGTTTTATAAAGAGCCTCCTGGAATTCTGACTGAGATTCCATTAAATCTATAGCCCAGTGGAACTAACATCTAAATGATACTGAGTCTTCCAATTCATCAACATGGTACATGTTTCTATTTATTTAGATCTTCTTTGATTTCTATCAGCAATATTTTATAGTTTTCATTGTTGAAGTTTTATCATCTTTTGTTAAATTTATCCCTCTGTATTTTATAATTATTGATGTGACTATAAACAATACTGTTTTTTTTAAAATAGAAGTATAGTTGATTTACAATATTGTGCCAATCTCTGATGCACAGCAAAGTGACTCGGTTATACATATATACATTCTTTTTTTATGTTCTTTTCCATTATGGTTTATCACAGGATACTGAATATAGTTCCCTGTGCTATACATTAGGACCTTGTTGTTTATCCATTCTAAATGTAATAATTCGTATCTCCCAACCTCAAAATCCCAATCCATCCCTCTCCCTCCCCTTGGCAACCACAAGTCTGTTTTCTGTCTGTGAGTCTGTTTCTGTTTTGTAGATAGGTTCATTTGTTCCATATTTTAGATTCTACATATACATGGTATCATATGGTATTTGTGTTTCTCTTTCTGACTTACTTCACTTAGTGTGATAATCTCTAGTTGCATCCATGCTGCTGCAAATGGCATTATTTTGTTCTTTTTTATGGCTGAGTAGTATTCTATTGTATATATGTACCACATCTTCTTTATCCACTCATTTGTCGATGGACATTTAGGTTGTTTCCATGTTTTGGCTATTGTGAATAGTGCTGCTATGAACATTCAGGGTGCATGTATCTTTTTGAATTATAGTTTGGTCCAGGTATATGCCCAGGAGTAGGGCTGCTGAATCATATGGTAATTCTATTTTTAGTTTTCTGAGGTACCTCCATACTGTTTTCCATAGTGGCTGTACCAACTTACATTCCCACCAACAGTATAGGAGGGTTCCCTTTTCTCCACACCCTCTCCAGCATTTGTTATTTGCAGACTTTAAAAATATTTATTTATTTATTTAGGCTGCACCGGGTCTTAGTTGCAGCACACAGGATCTTTGTTACAGCATGCAGTTGCAGCATGTGGACTCCTAGCTGCAGCATGAGAACTCTTAGTTGCAGCATGCATGCGGGATGTAGTTCCTCACCTGGGGATCAAACCCAGGCCCCCTGCATTGGGAGTGCAGAGTCTTAGCCACTGGACCACCAGGGAAGCCCCTGTGGACTTTTTAATGATGGCCATTCTGACCAGTGTGAGGTGGTACCTCATTGTAGTTTTGATTTCCATTTCTCTAATAATTAGTGATATTGAGCATCTTTTCATGTGCCTACTGGCCATCTCTATGTCTTCTTTGGAGAAATGTCTATTAAGGTCTTCTGCACATTTTTTGATTGGGTTGTTTGTTTTTTTGCTGAGTTGATGAGCTGTTTGTGTATTTTGGAGATTAAGCCCTTGTCTGTCTCCTCATTTGCAAATATTTTCTCCCATTCTGTAGGTTGTCTTTTCTTTTTTTTATGGTTTCTTCTGCTGTGCAAAAGCTTGTAAGCTTGATTAGGTCCCATTTTAAACAATACTGTTTTGATAATTTCAATTTCTAATTGTTCACTGCTAGTATATAGAAATATAATTGACTTTTTGAGATTGCCTATATAACCTTTGACATACCTAAAAGTACTTATTAATTCTAGAAGTGTTCTTGATGATTCCTTAGGACTTCTCATGTACATAGACATATCATTTGCCAATTCAGCTGAATTTATTCCTTTCCTGTTTTATGCCTTTTTTCCTCTTGCCTTATTACACTGGCTAGGACAAAAAATTCAGGTAATGAGAGTGGAAATTCTTACCTTGTTACTAATATTCGAGGGAAAACATTTAGTCTTTCACCTTTAAGCATGCAATTACACTTAAAAACTATAGATCTGGGGCTTCCCTGGTGGTGCAGTGGTTGAGAGTCCGCCTGCCGATGCAGGGGACACGGGTTCGTGCCCCGGTCTGGGAAGATCCCACATGCCGCGGAATGGCTGGGCCCGTGAGCCATGGCCGCTGAGCCTGCGTGGTCCAGAGCCTGTGCTCCGCAATGGGAGAGGAGAGGCCACAACAGTGAGAGGCCCGCATATGGCAAAAAAAAAAAAAAAAAAAAAAAGAAAAAGCTATAGATCTTTCATGCAAGTCTTTTTATCAAACTGAGGAAGCTGCTTTCTATGCTGAGTTTGTTGAGAGGTTTTATCATGGATATTTGATTTTGTTGAATACTTTTTCTACATCTTTGGAAATGTTTTTCTTCTTAAGTCTGTTAATGTGTTGAATTACACTGGCTGATTTTCAACAATTAAGCCAAACTTTCACTTCTGGTACAAACCACATGTGCATTTTGAAGATCAGCGTGTTGCTCACCTTGTAAAATGAGCTGCAAAGTGTTCCCTCCTCCTCTATTTTCTAAAATAGTTTGTGTAAGATTGGTATTATTTTTCCCCATAAGCATTTAAAAGAATTCACCAATGAAACCATATGACAGTCAAGCTTTCTTTGTGAAAAAGCTTTTGAAATGAATTTACTTGTATTAATAGATAGAGAGCTATTCAAACTCTCTGTTTCATCTTGTCCCCTTTTGGTAAGTAATATTCAAGAAATTTGCTTATTGCACCAAAGTTGTCAAATTTATTAAGTTATTCCCAACACTTCCTTATTATTCTTTTAATGTATATATGATTTACAGTGATAACCTCTCTTCCATTTCAGATATTGGTAATTAGTGTTCTTTCCCCTCCTTCTCTCTCCCCCTTTGTTTTACTTAGTTTAGCTGGGACTTATTCAGTTTATGGGTCTTTTCAAATAATCAAATTCTGGCTTTGTTAGCTTTTTCTATTATTTGTGTAATATTACACTGATTCCTGCTCTTATCTGTACTGCTTTCTCCCTTCCACTTATTTTGTGCTTCTTTTTCTAGCTTCATAGGGCAGAACCTCAGGTCATGTACTGTAGATCTTCTTTTTTAATACAAGCATTTAGAGCTACACATTTTCTCCAAGGCACTGCTTTAATTGCACCAACAAATTTTGCTATATCATATTTCATTATAGTTAGAAATATTTTCTAAATTCCCTTCTGATTTCTTTTCAAAACCATGGGTTATTTAGATATGCCCATGTCTAAATGAAACAGTCCTTTCATTTCCAAATATTTGGTGTTTTTCTAGGTAAATCACTGACTTCTAATTTAATTCGTTTGTGGTCAGAAAAAATACTTTGTATGATTTTAAACCTTTTCAGTTTATTGACACTGATTTAAAGATGAGCACATTGTTCAATCCTGTTGAGTGTAACATGCACCCTTGAAAGGGATTTATATCTTCAGTTGTTGGGAACAGAATGTTGTAAGTATCAGTTAGGTCACAGTAGTTTATATGGTTCATTTAGTTCTATGTCTTTACTAAATTTTTGTCTAGTTATTCTGTCAACTGCTAAGAGAGGTATTCAGATCTTCAACTGTGACTGCGAATTTATCTCTCTAATTATACTGATTTTTGTTTCATTTATTTTGAAGCTCTGTTATTAGGTGTATACACATTTATCACTGTTTTTTATCTTCCTTATGTATTGACTTTTATCATTATCAAATGTCTGTATATAATGAGATTGACTAATGGAAAAAGAGGATTTTAAAGAAGCAAATGGTATGGGTAAATTTCTAAGTAACAGTTAACTGAGTTTTTAAAGTTAACTGTTATTTTTTTCAAGGGTATAATGTCTTAACTCTGATGAAAATTGAGTCCCTTGGGGAAAAAACAAGACTGCCTCTTCTAGGCTGAAGACTGAAAAAAACTTACACAAATTTGAATAAACACTTAAGTTTAAGAGGCAGCAATGACAAACTGTCATAATCATAAAAGGATTTTTTACTTCATGGTGACAGTTATTAAAGTATTATATCTATTGGGGGTTTTTTTGGACAGTTAATATTATTCTTATTTTTTTAGAATTAATTTTTATTCGAGTACAGTTGATTTACAGTATGGTATTACTTTCTGCTGTACAGCAAAGTGAATCAGTTATACATATACCCACTTATTTTTAGATTCTTTTCCCATATAGGGCATTAGAGTACTGAGCAGAGTCCCCTGTGCTATACAGTAGGTCCTTATTAGTTATCTATTTTATATATAGTAGTGTGTATACGTCAATCCCAACCTCCCAATTTATCCCTCCCCCCATACCTATTGTTAATAAAGATGCTGGCTTCTATGCTCTGTGTTGAACCAAAAAAATTCATGCATGGCTTCCCTGGTGGCGCAGTGGTTGAGAGTCCGCCTGCCGATGCAGGGGACACAGGTTCGTGCCCCGGTCAGGGAAAATCCCACGTGCCGTGGAGTGGCTGGGCCCGTGAGCCATGGCCGCTGGGCCTGCGCGTCCGGAGCCTGTGCTCCGCAATGGGAGAGGCCCGCGTACCGCAAAAAAAAAAAAAAAAAAAAATTCAATTGCAGAATGATCTATCAATGTTTCCAGTAACACTGCTACACCAGTTTCCTTTTAATGGCTCATCAGTTATGCCATTGCCGTGAAGGTAATATGAGGAGACTCATTTAGCAACATATTATTACATCATCTTAACATGAAGTAAGGCCCATCAGGCATTATTAAATTAGCCTGATTTTTGCAGTATGTCAGCAGCATTTTATGTACATTAATAGCAGAGTTAAATGTTCCTTGGGGATTCTGTTGAAGAAAAATGATTTCAAAGTTGTGTTTGGATATAATTTTGTAGTCACTATTTATATTTTCTTTTGGTATCATTGTGTGGTTAAGATTATTATGTTGCTTGTGAACAGGTAAGATAAAATGGCAGCCAATTATTAATTGTTTTGGTGTATTTTTTTTTCTCTGACCCACTACAATAAATACAGTTTGGAATACAGGTTTTTCTTTGAATGGGAGTGATACATCTTTTTAAACTCTTGAATTTCCTGGGTTTACTACTTAGGCCTCAAATCAGCTGGTGTGAACCATCATAACTTCTGGCAACTACAGCATAGCCAGAGCTAAGTAACAGTAATAAATAGCAAAGCCATTGTTCCTTTCACAGTAAGGAATACTTTCACTTATTTTAAGAGCCCTCTGGTCTTCACTGATGTTATTTATCCTTGTTGCAGTATAATCTTCTCTCATCTGTGCTGAATTTTGGGCTTTCTCTTTGGGGCCCATGCACTGCTTCCATGAATTCTTCAAAAACAAATCTTTCCCTGACTTGAATACCTATAAATCTTCCTGTATACAGGAATATTGTTATTTTACATATCATACATTACCGTAACCTTGTTCTCTTTTCCTTAGGCCTGCCTGATCTCTCCAACATGTGATAAAAAATTATTAAAAAGCAATCTTACAGTTTCTTCTTTTTTAATACTCCATATGTGCTTGTATTTGGAGTATACAGAGGAACTGGGTGTCTCAAAGCATAATTCCCAGTCGATGTGAATTAAAATCACCTGGGGTACTTGTTAAAAATAGAAATTCTCAGGCCCCTCCATGACTGAACAAATTAAAATGAGAGGGAGGTAAGGGATTCTTACCTGCAGTATAATTACATCAAGGCTAAAAACATCAAGCAGGAGTTTAGAAGGTTTATTACCACTTGCTAGGTATACGGCATTGAGCAAATTACTGATACCTCTGGAGAACACTCATTTTCTAACCTGCAAATTGGGTGCTGTTAAAAGGAGTACATGTGGGAGAGTTCCCTGGTGGCCTACTGGTTAGGATTCCGGGCTTTCACTGCTGAGAGCCTGGGTTCAATCCCTGGTCAGGAAACTAAGATCCCATGGGCTGTGGGTATGGCCAAAAAAAAAAAGGAGGGGGGGCAGATTAAATGTGTATTCAATGCCTGGCTTAGTTAGTGCTCAGTAAATGATAACAATTATTATTAGAGTGCTATGCATCTAGGTTTAAATAAATGTTTTGATATGAGAATTAAATCTGGTATAAACACATATTAATCACTGGTAAAAACTGTCAGGCTTCTCTGGTGGTGCAGTGGTTGAGAATCTGCCTGCCAATGCAGGGGACACGGGCTCGAGTCCTGGTCTGGGAGGATTCCACATGCCGCGGAGCAACTAGGCCCGTGAGCCACAACTACTGAGCCTGTGCGTCTGGAGCCTGTGCTCTGTGACAAGAGAGGCCACAACAGTGAGAGGCCAGCGCACCGCGATGAAGAGTGGCCCCCGCTTGCCTCAACTAGAGAGAGCCCTCGCACAGAAATGAAGACCCAACACAGCCAAAAATGAAAATAAATAAATTAAAAGAAGGCTCAACATTTAAAACAAACAAACAAACAAAAAACTGTTAAGATTCATCTTTGCAAAATTGGAGAATTACATAAATGGAGCTTATCACTGATTCTAACTAAATAGCAACACCTTTGCCAAGGGAGTATAAAAAATGTTAAGTGAAAACTCATTAATTAATATAAGCATTAACAATAATTTAACAGCTTCAGCTGTAATTTCAAAGACCTTACAACAGTTTTTTTTCCTCAAGTTTAGCAGTAGTGTTAACATTAGACCAGTGGTTCTCAATCTTTTTGGTTTCTTAAAAATAATATTAAGGACTCAGAATAGCTTTTATTGGTGGGTTATATGAATAGAAACATTTTAAAATATGCATTCATTTTGTAAAATACTGTCTTTCCCTTTCAAGTACATGCAGTTTAGCCTTCAGAGACTTACAAAGTATGTGGGAAAAAATTGCTAATTCTATTTTTCAAATGAAGAAGTCAATACAGAGATGGGATTTAAGGTTAAATGACTTGTCTTAGAACCACAGGTCAGAAACTCACAGAGATGGGATTTGAACCTAGGTATTCTGATTCTGAAAGGCATAATTAGGGGGTAGGTATTAAATGAAGTAATATTGTTAGTATGACAGTTAAGTGCCTATGTCTAAAATTAGGGTGGGTCTCATGAAAGGCATGCAGACAGCAGAAAACTAATTTAATATATTCTGCCTTTCCTTTGTATGCTTTCTGGCTTGACACTGATGGGAATCTGGCAAACTGAGTGTTTAGGATTCTCAGTGTAAAGATGTGGGGAAAGAAGCAGAGAAAATGGCCATTAGTACAAATGCAACATGCTAAGTAATATGCAAGAGCTGAAAGAAAGATTACAAGTCAAAGAGACTGTACGAAGCTCAAAAAATTGGATGTGGATTTGCAAGTAGCACTTTGCAAGAAACTGCCCTCAACAGGAAACCCCGTGTGTCTTGTTACTTTAGCAAAGCTATATTATAACTACCCTTAAACCAGGCACTCACCATGGTCTGGTCATCTCTGGCCCAAGCAGTTTTCAGATCTTTTGATGACACAATACCTTGCCTAACCTGTTGGTTCTTCCCATAGATCAAAGAAGAAGAAATGAAGAATAAGTAATTAACAGATGACCAGACCTCTCCCCTAGTTTCCCCTTTAGTAATCTCATGAACAAACTGTGTGAACAAACTTGTGAACAAGACAGCATCTAAAGAAAGATCACAAGAAGTCAACAAGACTACATGCAGTGGGGGATGGCAATGACTCTGCTCCCTTATCTCAATGATTAACTGAGATTACTTGCTCTTTTTTTCCCCTTTAAAAACTGTCTTGGCTGAGCAGAATCTTCGGAGTTAGTTTTGAGGGGGACACAAGTCTGCCTTCTCCCCAGACTGCCAGCTGTCTGATTAAAAGCAATCTTCCTTTCTACCAGCACCTGCCCCTCAGGTATTGATTTTCAAGCAGCAAGCAGCCAGACCTGAGTTTGGTAACAGGTTGAAATGAAAGTACTTCCAACATTAGTAAGTTTAACATAGGATGGTCAAGCTACACAGAGCAATTTTATGTTCTTCTTGTACTCTATCGGCAACACTGTTCTTTTCATGAGGAAATAAACATCATTTTCAGAAATAAGCATTTTGGAAGAAGGTAGGAAGCTAACTGCTACTTTGCCTCCAGTTAAAATGGAGGTGAGGGCTTCCCTGGTGGCGCAATGGTTGAGAGTCCGCCTGCCGATGCAGGGGATACGGGTTCGTGCCCGGGTCTGGGAAGATCCCACATGCCGCGTAGCGGCTGGGCCCGTGAGCCATGGCTGCTGAGCCTGCGCGTCCGGAGCCTGTGCTCCGCAACGGGAGAGGCCACAACAGTGAGAGGCCCGCATACCGCAAAAAAAAAAAAAAAAAAAAAAAAAAATGGAGGTGAGTTATGAAATTCTTTGATGCTAGAGAAAGAAAATCTGGTGAACTGTGGAAGGGAAACCATTTTAAGCAGAGGAGCAGAAAAAAAGAAAATATGTTTAATTACTAAAAACCCACCACATTTAGTCACAAATTAAATGCACAAATAATGGTGAAATAAATTGGATAAATTTCTACCTCCTCTGTTAAAGTCTTTATCTATGTGTTAAAAAATTATCTCATTGCTTTTGTTATTTATTAACTTACTTGACAGCCTGGTAATCCAGTATCTCTGCTGTACAGGGAAAATGAGCCCCTCTCTGAAGTTTTTCCTGTAAAACAAAGAAAATAGCTCCATATAAAAATCCTCATTTACTGACACACAGTCAATTCAACTTCTAGACCATTCATGGAAGTACAGAGAACCAATGAGAAACAAGAAGACAAAAATCCAATAAATAAGACTTAAAAAGCTTGCTACCATTCAAGTCACGTGAAATAATGAAAAAAAAAAATTCAAAAGCATGGATATCTATAGAGCCAATAGTATGATTCATATACCCACAAGTGAGAATGTTTTCCCGTATTTGCTTCAGATTGAACACTCTCCCCTTTCCTTCTCTCTCTGAGAAATTGAAACAGTAAAGATACAGTTCACATCTCACCCTAGACCACAAGGTAACCACTATCATAAAACTGGTATGATTCCCATGTATATTTTGAATCTTTTAGTACATATTCATGTATTCAAACAATATACATTACTATTTGTGTTGAATACATTTAAACAGATGGGGTTACATGGTATACATCTTGAGATATATGTTAAAAGTAAACACCTAGTTCATTCATTTTTTACTGCTATAAAATGTCCCATTATACAAATAAAACCACAGTTGATCTATTCTCCTACTGAAAAATAGAAAAACAGTTTCTGCTTTTTTTTCTAGTTATCATGAATAATGCTTAAACAAATATACTTGCACATCCTATACACACATAATAGTTTCTCCAGGATAGACACAAAGAAGTGGAACTGCTGGGTTAAACAATGCACACTTTCAACTTCATAAGTATTACCTTTCTCTGAAGTTGTCATGCCAATTTATACTCTTCCCCGAAATGTATAAGAATTCCTGTTGGGATTATATTTACAGTTCAAAAGCTGATGGCTAAGTGTCAGGAATGGTATAGGCCAGCTTGAGAGGGAGAGCAGGTGTCTCACAGTGCTGACAATTGACAGTAGTGTTCTTACTCGTTTACTTTTCAATACACATGAGTTTAAGTAAGTTCAGTAAAGCCAATTTTCAAATAGTATATAGTTTTAAACTAAACAGTCTTTCACAAATAGACATGTTGCTTAAAAAGATTTCTGCAAGGATCACAGTTTGATGTTAATATCAAAGATAGAGATACAAGTAAAAATGACAATGGCACAGCTAATTCTTTTTCTTCATTTCAGGGTAAAAAACAGACAATGTAATTAAATCTGACAAGTTATCCAAAATATTTAAAATTACTGAGGCTATATGAAGTCACCATAATTGTATACTATACACTGAGATATCAGCTTGTGATTATATAAAAATGTATAGTTTATTAATTTAAAAAACTGCACACATAGATGGGATGCTGAAAATTGTTTACCGATAGGGTGCATAATTTAAAAAAAACTTAGAGACATATGTAGTAATACTCTATCATTTTCATTGACGTATGCACCCCACTGATGTATTCAACTGGCCAACTGATGTAGAAATCTTACAACCTGAACTTGGCATCTACTGAACCTTTAGATATACAAAATAATTCTTCCAATAACAAAGTCAGTTATTAGAAAACACTTTAATAATTAAGAGTATAATTTCTGGGCCCATTAGGATATTACAGCGTATGTCTTAAGACGCACTTACTGTCTGTTCCTGATGAAGCACCTATTTCACGTGAAGCAATGCCAACACATAAAAATGCTGATTTATGAGAACAGGTTAATTAATGTGGTCTAGTTGCCTCACATTATCACCACCAAGTAGTATGTTCTACGTAAAGAATTTTAATTTGCAAAATACACATATGAAATTAAAAAGAAAAACATTTCTAACTCTTTAAATATATCTTTCACAAGTAAGACCGCTTATAAAAATCAAGGTGATATCTCACAGTTTTAGATTCTACACTTCAACTCTTGGAATGTGGCTTCACAAAATCCTTAAAGGATTATGCATTTGCAATTCTGACACACACCCCTCCCTGCCAGACCAAGAATATGGAAGAGACTGAAGGGATATGCCAACACACCATAACAGGCAGACAGATCACTGGGAAAAAATAAAGAACAGCCCACATCTATGATTTGCAGGTAGTACTTTATTAATCAACTACATTAAACAAGTTTATGAGATGTTAAAAATCATTCTCAGTATATGTCTTCAATTTTAAGAAAATGTTGCCTTTAAAAACAAATCATGGGGCTTCCCTGGTGGCACAGTGGTTAAGAATCTGCCTGCCAATGCAGGGGACACGGGTTCGAGCCCTGGTCCAGGAAGATCCCACACGCCGCGGAGCAACTCAGCCTGTGCACCACAACTCGTGAGCCTGTACTCTAGAGCCCATGAGCCACAACTACTGAGCCTGTGAGCCACAACTACTGAAGCCCGTGTGTCTAGAGCAACTGCTCTGCAACAAGAGAAGCCACTGCAATGAGAAGCCCACACACCACAATGAAAAGCAGCCCCCGCTCGCCGCAACTAGAGAAAGCCCGCATGCAACAACAAAGACCCAACGCAGCCAAAAATAAAATGAAATAAAATAAATAAATTTATGAAAAGAAAAACACAACAAATCATGTCTCAAACACTTGCCAGGACAGAATTGGGAGACAGTAACATTTTAAACCAATATCATAAAGTTTAAAAAAAAAAGACTATGCCAATGAGTTGTCATTCACAATACACTATCAACTTATTAATAGTTGAAATACTCACCAAGCCCTTTTAACCTTGTAAATTCTTCCTGAAACGTTATCTCAAACAACCAGTAAAGACTTGAAACTAAGCAACAACTGTTATACTTTCACTCAAATACACTAGTAAGGAATCTTTTTTTTTTTTTTAAATTGTTGAGGTGGTAAAGGGAACAGAGTGAGAGATCAATATTAGGTCTGTTTTTAAATAAAGTACAGATTTCAAATACAATCTTAATTTAAGTATCTGTGTGGAGGCTACCCATCAGATAGACTGTTTAAGAAAATGTCAAGTTTTAAAACTTACTTCCTGTGCCTATTAAAATTTCTAAATAACTTCTTTTCACAGAGGATATTCAAACCAGAGAGAATGAAAACTCATTTAATATAAGCTCAAAATATTTCAAAGTAAAAGTTCCTTCTGAAATGGAAAGTTGGTAGTTTGTTTTTAAAACGACAATGAACCTAATTCAAATGAGATTCCAAAATGTAAATACATTTTTTATTTCACCTTTAATTTGTTAGGAACTATTTATTTCTTAGGGACTTAGAAGTCTGGGTACTCCTGAAATATAATAATGCATACTCAGTCTGAGATTTAAAAGACAATAATCTTTAATTCTTTCAAAATTACTTTTCACAAGAACTCTTTTCATGAATTAAAATGAATCCTATGTCTTTCTGTTTAATGTTAGGTGTCTGACAAATAAGAAAAACTTCTGACTACTGTATTATGGGGTTACTACTTCTACATAAATATTATACATAAATTACAGTATGTGGACAATTTTAACAGTAAACATCAGCTGAATACAATTTATCAACTATTAGTAACTTAATGTATATCTAATTTCTCTTGAAACACCTATGAGAAAATATTATAAAAATTTTACTGGGATATTCTAGCAGAGGGGTTTTATTTGTGTGTGGGCGTGTATGCATCCTGGGCCTCTTTGGCAGTCTTCACAATAATGTTTTTAAAAGTACAAAGCAAAATATGTAGTATTGTAAAGTAAACTGGTATGTTATTAAAATGTTAAAGAAATTTGCTGCATAGTAATATATGTGCCTTTTAATTAACACATTAAATAGTTAGATCTAGAACCAGGCCTAGTAACAATGGTAATTTCAAATCATAAATGACAGTTTAAAGATATCTGCAACAACTATATTATACTATAAGAATATCTGTTCTATTAGCGATAAAAATCATAGATACTATCAGGACTGTTTTGCTACCCTCATTCAAAATTGAAGGAAATGCTAAATTTTACTTGGAGACTGGAAAAATAAAAATGACAATTTTCTCCCTGTCCAAGTTCACTGATTTTCCTTCCATTCTGGGAGTCTCTAGACTCCACCCTAAGAAAAGAACCTCAACACTAGGAGAAGAGCAACATGTATTGAAAGATATACATTTATATACATATTTGTATATCAAGCCAAACACGTATTTCATAAATAAGTATTTTGTGTGCAAAAGTATTTTGAGTACCTAGACTTACATGGTTTACATTAATCAGACTCAGTATTTTCTGACCCCAAACTGAGAAATGCTCAAGATATGACAGATACTCGAGTTTGACTAATTTGGATAGGATTTATAACAATTGTTCAAGAAATAGCAAATTACTGATTCAAGAAATTATTTTACCCAGTTGTTTGTATAAGATGTATGAACTATTTGAGGCAGTCATTATTATAACACATTTTCTTGGAATTAAAAAAAAAGATTCTGGGCTTCCCTGGTGGCACAGTGGTTGAGTCCGCCTGCCAATGCAGGGGACACGGGTTCCTGCCCCGGTCTGGGAAGATCCCACATGCCGCGGAGCGGCTGGGCCCGTGAGCCATGGCCGCTGAGCCTGCGCGTCCGGAGCCTGTGCTCCACACGGGAGAGGCCACAACAGTGAGAGGCCCGCGTACCGCAAAAAAAAAAAAAAAAAAGAGAATTCTAAGTTGTTTTGTTCCGTAGCAAAAACATACATTTCACAACAGTAAGTTGCAACTCTCCATTGCTTGCCTAAGCTCCAAAAATACAAACTAATGTTAATATTAGTTTATAAAGAACTCTTCAAAAGATATTTTACCTACATTCTTTTGGCATAGGACACAATCAACAGTCAAGTTGAGGCTGAGGATTGACAGGCACAGTTCATTCCCATTCCTCGCCAACCCATTCCTCCCCAACCCAATCACAAATATCCAAGAGTTGACTAGATGGAAGAATTTGAGTTTGATAAATTCCATCAAACATTTATGGGTTAGTCAATCTGACAGATGGTGGGGTTATGAGATGAAGACCCAAGCCTGTGCCCTTAATAGGTGTCAAGAAGTAGAAAAGTTTGTACCTTACTTGGATGAAAAACAAGTTTCACAATTAAGGTCAGGTGTCTGGAGGTTCAGATCCAAAACACACTGTGGGTGGTTCCAGAAGAGTGTACAGACAATTGCCTGGGGCTGACACAATCCATAAGGCCTACTGAACGAGGAAGGGGACCCCTATTCAAACCTGAATGGAGTAATACGTACCTTCTGATCATACTAAAGGTGGAGATGAAACTACCCACCATTTCACAGAAGATGGGTCTTCTGAGTAGGTGGCCCATGTGAGAACAATACAGCCTTTTAAGGCAAGTGATTTTCAAACAAAAGTGGTCTGGGAGATAAGCTGTATTCTGCCCTACGCACAGCTTAAGAGTTGTCAATTGTTTTTCATTTAGACCCAGATCATGCCATCCGAAGGCTGTGGGAACAATCAGTCTCAAGGATAAAACAGATATGCACTGATTCGGACAAGTTGATCAAACACCTGAGTAAACTCTAAGGTCAGAGCTGAACACGCTTCCTTTGCCCAAGGCCTAACGAGTGAGAATCTAGCTAGTCTTGGAAGTTTCTAGTGTGGTGAGAACCAAATATAAAGAGGATCCCATCTTTCATCTGATAGAGAGATAGAGCTCACTGATTTTTTTTCAAAAGCAATTAAATGCCCTTTCCCCCTAATCGGCAAAAGAAAAAGAAGGGGATAGAAAGTAAGGACTAAACACACAAAATGTCAAAGAGAAAAGGAAATATAAGAAGACACAAAAGAAGAGAAACAGGGAAACCTGCCTTCCTTTACAACTCTATCTGCATTTCATTACTCCGTAAGTGCCGTCAAGAATATACTGGGTTTTTTTTTATTTTAACAGTCATACTACCTTTTGGGGCACAAATTAGATTAAAAAAAAAAAAATTGAACCACAGAAACCAAGTCATCCTATCCTTTACTTATATAAGTGATTTTTCTATTGTAAATGCAGGATTTCACATTTCCTTAAATAAAATTATTTTAAATTTCATCTTTGATTCATCACGTTACCCTAACCTATCTGAATTTATGCTAAATACTTGGAAGCCCCAGGAAAGAGGGGTAGGAAGAACATGACCAGAAATTTCTAACGCTTACTCCACCTCAAAAATTGAAGGCATGTCCACTCCCAGAGGAGTGGAGGAAAGAGTCGAAATGACAGGAATCCTCTTGGCAGGTCACTTATGTTGATGGAATGTACCACACCCAATTTGGGGAACCCTGGTTGTAAGGGTTCAGATTTTAAGCAGGGTAAAAGTAAACTCCGATTTTGGAAACTCCTTGAAGTGCAGGTGAATTAAGGGACCCCTACATCATTTCTGAGTAATTATAAATACCAAGTAAGACCAAATGACCTTTCCCAGGATCAAAGACTCATTTTTCAATGAGACTTCAGAGGATACCTCGTCCAACTCCCACCCAAAGCAGTACTACTTTGAACACAGAGTCTCACCAAAAAAAGGTCCACTGATGATTGCCTTCTACTTTGTATCACCCACATTTTAAGAATAACACTAAAAAGCCAAAGTGTAAGGATGGTGAGGGAGAACTCTCAGAAAATAGAATTTCCAACAGTAAAATAAAAACTGCAGAATATTATATAACATTGCAGCATTCTTATTAGTAAAGAGATTTGTGTAACGATTAGCTCTTTTGTTGCAAATCTGTTTATTAATGCAGTGGGAGACTTAACAGACATTTTTAGCAGCCAAGTTACTACTGGTGAATCACAATGAATTCATGATTATTGGACATTCAGGTGTTTTATGGTGAAATGGTTATTCACATTTTTTGCTCACTTTTTTCCTATTGGATTATTTGTCATTTACTTGCTGATTTGTAGGAGTCCACATATTTTTGATACAAAACCTTTTATTGTAGCTATATAAATATTTTATGTAGGCTGCCTTTTCACTCTCTTAATGGTATCTTTGATAAACATAAATTCTTCATTTTAACATAGTCCAATTTGTGCATTTTCCCCTTTATGGTTAACATTCTTTGGTGTGTGCACTGTTTAAGAATCTCTGCCTGTTCCAAGGTTACAAATTTATTTTTCTATGTTTTTTTCTAAAAGCTTAATCTTTCACACACTTAAATCTGAATTTGGTTTTTATGTTGGTAGGGGGTCAAGGTACAACTTTTTCCTGTAGGGATATCCAATTGACTTCAGTACTGTTTTATTGAAAAGATGATCCACATCTTAAAAGTATCACTGTGGCTGCTGTGTGGAGAATAAATTATGGCGGAACAAGTATGAAAGCAGGAAGACCAATTAGAAGACTTACTGAAATAATCCAGATGAAAGGTAGTGATGGCTTTAATTGTCCTGACCCACTGAGGTACATACTATTAAATCCCCATTGCACTAATGAGGAAAAATAATTTGCTCAAGGTCACAGACTAAGTAGATGAAAGACTAGAATGTAGGGCTATCTGACACCAAATTCTTAACAGCATACTATACTGCATTATTTTCCATTGGAGGTTTAGGACACAATTCTTATATTCTAATCATATATAAAGACATTTAGTGGATCCCAAATACAGTATAAAATTTTTTCTCTATTGAGCCCTCCAAGCAACCTCTACCAATCAACTGATTTAGCACTGCATATGAAACGTATTCCAGCTGAAAGAGGGAATGATGACAAATCGTTCCAAAAATAACTGGCAGCAAAGCCCAACTACTCCAGAGGTTGGCTCTGGGTATAATGAGACATGGGCAGTTATGCTGGTTACACTCACAGGTAATAGCTATTCTTTTCAGTTCTCACAAAGGGCACATGATGATGTTACTCTTGCTTCAAGTGCCTGTTATAAAAGTATTTATTCTTATCATGTCTTTCTGGGCCTCAGTTTCCTAATCTATAAGAATAAAGTTGGACAAGATCAGAGGTTACATAATGACATCCTGAGAGATTGTTTTGTGTGGCCAATGCAGGGATTTGTCTGTATACGTTTAAAACAATTTTTAAAAAATTAATTGCTCTGCCAGCCATGAGAACACACCTTGCAGAATTCCTACTTTGGGGAATGTAACTAACTCCCTGAAGTCAGTTCCTTTGGGGAACTGCTCCAGCTGCTGTGCTCTAGAATCCATGACTGCTTTTGTACTGAGGCCCACTTGCTTTCAACACATTTGACAGAGTATGGTGGGGAAAGTAAAGCACACCCCTTCCCAGGAGACATGGCATTACTTTGTTGACCAACTTTGGCTCACGAACTCTCCAGCTGCTTTGCTGAACCTTCCTTAGGGTACACAGCAGCGTAGGACGCTTCCACTGCCTCTTCTTCACTCTCAAAGTCTTGAGGTTGCTGTTGGAATTTGCTGACTAGCTATTACGTGCAAGGCACTGTGAAAGGTGCTTTACTTACACTGCTGGTTGCACTGCTAGCTGTATTCTTCATCCTGTTAATACCAAGGAGTGATTGAAGGAAGCTCTGAGATATGACAATAAATTTTCAAGATCTCCTGTAGATCTCAATCTACTGGCTGGAGAAACCTGACCTATATACCCTCTTAGCTGTATGTGCTCTTTTCCTACCAATGCAAAATAATGTTTTTATGAGGGAATGACTAGAGAAAAAGATATTATGGAAGATGTAGCTGGCTCAGCATTTATTTCTGCAGCAGTCCAGTGAATACTTGAAAATTTCCAGCAAAATTTAGTAATTTCAATGAGTAGATATTACTCAAGAAATAACTGTTGACTTTATGAATAACAGCACAAATTAGAACAAATAGTTTCCCTATTTGACTGAAAGCCAGTATTATCTCAATGTTCATTCAGGCATATTGATTTACATTCAAACTCAAAATCTATTAAATAAAAAACTGCATCACTACGTTTTAAACGAGCAGCATGAGACTGTTTTTCTCAAAAGATAAAGGCTTAACTTAGAAAGAGAATTCCTGGATGCTTCAAAAATTACCTAGATCAACATTACCATGATTCAAAATGTAATATTTCAGTATATAAATCATGAGAGTTTTTCTATATTTAGTTTTCAGAGAAACAATATAAAATCCTTACATAGGCAAATCTAAATATTTGGCCACAAATCTAAATTTGATCACAGTTTTATGAGCAGAATATCCTCCTCCCCCTTGGGTATCTCTGAAAACTCATTAATTACCTAATCCTCTTTACTTATAGAGAAGCTTTCCCTCCCTTTCTGTGGGTGAACACTACCAAAGGTTTCATATAATCTGAATCACAGTGACCACTTGGAGAAACATAAAATACTATCCTACAAAGTGTGGAAACCTGTAATGCCATTGAGTATATCTAAGCAGAGACTTAGGAATTCTGATCACTGGATTCATGTCTTGGCTCTTGCTTTTCTCTCACTGAGTGAACTGGGCAAGTTACAAGTCACTTGACATCAATGGCCCCAACTCACTCTTTTAGGAAAACCAACTCAGTAACATGTACCTCACACAGGCCTGCACAATTTAATTAATGCTTATAAAGTAGTTGGAAATTCTTTTCTGAAGGAACCTAGGATGATGCTAAATATCAGAACTACAGTCTTCATTCTGGTAGCAACCTGTTTAAACTTACATGAAAAAAAATCTAAAAAGGAACTCAAACTAACAGATTTTTTTTTTAAAGGGAAGGAAAGAGAGGGAGGGTTTTAAACATAAATGCTTGCCTATTTTCTTCACAACAATTTATTTAAGTATTATTGGCTAACATTTGTGCCAAGCACGCTGCTGGCTACATTGAAGATATTTAAATATCTAGTGCCAACAAGCACAGCTGCTGGACTCTCTATGCCCTCCTCTTGTTCACTCTGTGCCAGATTACTCACACAGCTATGAATGATGAAGCAGCAGCACAGGAAAATGCCAAGCGTGAGTGAGATTAGTGATAAACCAGAGGATCCCTACAGAGGTCAGTGATTAGCGAGTTCCCAGTTGTAATCAGTTTTCTAACCCAGTCTTTATCTCATCACTTATTCCATCTTAACTTTGCACCAACTTCCTGTGACAGGCATCAGAAATATAAGCATCTTCCCAATCAATCCTGCAGAATAGCTATGGCACCGAGAAAGGATCTCATTATCCTTGATAAGAACACACAGTCAGACCTGGGCAATTTGAATAGACTTCAGAAATGACTTATTGAGAATAAAACCTGAGATGAAGCAGTCCAGGGTGCAAACATTCACCAATCCAGCTACCCTTCCCAATTCTCTCCATCCCTCCTCCTAAAAATCAGATTCACAAATTAAATATAAACAAATAGACGAGGATGAGAAGGTTTATACAAAACAGTTTGCCTTTCAGACACTGGAATGCCAGAGAGAATACTAAAATGCAGGATTCAATATGAGACGGTGAGGTAAGAAGGTAGGTAGAAATTAGGAATGAATGAACAGAGTACAAAAAGAAAATACATTTGATCAATTTTAGTCATTTTTCAAAACTTTCTGGACCATTTCATGCTCCAATTGTGCCATATACAGAATCCATACCAAGGTACTCATTACAGGTAGATCAAAATCTAAACACTTCTCTCAGACATTTTACTTAATAATTGCTTTTCTAAATTGTATCTGAAAACATATTCACATCTGTACTGCATTGTTGCTTTGCCTTAGATTCAGAATTTAAGTGTGTTTTCTCATTTCCCCAACCTTACGTTGTTTAAAACTTAGAAACAAAGACATTTCATTTTTACAGCAATTCAACGAATTATAGAACTAGGAATTATCTCTTCATCTTTGGCTGCATTTCAGGAGAAAACATGGTGAATATGTGTTCTCTAAAAATAATCAGGTAACTTTTGTATCTTAATGTTTATGCCTTTCTTAAATAAAAAAGGATTTGAAATAATTCAATCGATGCTTTACAACTTTCTAGCCAATCCTACTGAGCCAATCCTTCATCACACCTCAATCTTGTCTGCTCTTCTTACCCCAAAAATAAAGAAAATCAGGTAAAAATCACATCACCATAAAATTGGGCTGGGGGAAGAGAGAGTAGCATTGTTATCAAACTATCTTGGTAATCATACACTTAAATAATCTACTCCTTCTGACATACTGTCTCTGCTTTCATCAAATCCTTGTATGAATGTTTTCTCTCAGAAATTTCTTGTATCATACAATGATAAACAGAACATGAAGCTCATTATTGTTAATTCCCATGATTTTCTCACATCTTTCTGTATTTTGGCTGTTATAATTTCAACCGTGGCCTTAATCAGGCAAGGTCACTGTCTGAGTCTGTTTTTTTATGGCATCCAGGGACCAGAAGGCAGATGCCACTTGTTCAGGGAACACTGGACTGGAATTCAAGACTTGTGTTGTTTGCATGCCAGGAACAGATTCTAGTCCAAGGCTGTATCTATGGCATACAGCCACATGGAGGCAGAGAGACAGTTTAAGAGAACTATGCTCTAAAATAGCAGATAATAAATGATTGTTAATTAGCTAGTTTCCCTTGACAGCAAGAACTGGAATAGAAAAAAAGGACCTAGTCAATGGAACTGCCACCATTCACCAACTATCTGATCAGAAACAGGGTAGTGAAATGAAACAAGCATGGAAATGAGAGCCAGGAGGGCTTCTTCCATAAAAGGAAGAAGACAAGCTGCTAAAAAATGTAGAGACTTTTGGAATAATGATGACGTATGGTTATAAAATGAAGTATAGGGCTTCCCTAGTGGCTCAGTGGTTAAGAATCTGCCTGCCAATGCAGGGGACACGGGTTCGAGCCCTGGTCCAAGAGGATCCCAACATGTCGCGGAGCAACTAAACCCTTGCGCCACAACAAAGCCTGAGCTCTAGAGCCCGCGAGCCACAACTACTGAGACCGTGAGCCACAACTACTGAAGCCCACGTGCCTAGAGCCCGTGCTCTGCAACAAGAGGGAACAAGAGAAGCCACCACAATGAGAAGCCTGTGCACCGCAACGAAGAGTAGCCCCCACTCGCTGCAGCTAGAGAAAGCCCGTGTGCAGCAACGAAGACCCACCGCAGCCAAAAATAAATAAATTTATATACAAAAATATAAATAAAAAAGTAAAAGTGAAGTATATAGGCAGTTCATCAGTTTAATACATTTTGAGATATTTAAACCATGAATGTGGTATGTTGAATATAGGAAACTGAAGTTAATATACTCAGAGTTATTAAGACTTCAATCTACTCAAATTAAGAAAACCTCTAAATGGTAATAAGACTTTTCACTGGGGCGCAACACCCTTCACTGATACAACGTAGAAAGGTAAACACATTTGGTACACCACAGAAAATGTACAGATGTGGAGCAAATGAAAGAGACTATTCTATTCTGTTTTCTTAAAACAGATGTAGAAAGCCCAAAAGAAAGCCTTAAATCCCCATTATGGTCTACTAAGATTTAAATAAGGTTCTTGCTACATGATGGGAACTCTGAGGGTAGAATATAACACATTCAGTTTTCACTGAGTGGCCTCCAACACTGCAATTTACTGCCATCTGACCTCTGTAGTTTGAAAACAGGTAAAGGCTTGCCTTGAATTCTCAATGGGTTATAATCTAGCATTCATTTGTTAGTCAAACCACTCAAAATAAGTTGTTTTTTTTTTTTAAAGAAGATATTGGGGGTAGGAGTTTATTAATTAATTAACTTATTTTTGTTGTGTTGGGTCTTCGCTTCTGTGCGAGGGCTTTCTCTAGTTGTGGCAAGCGGGGGCCACTCTTCATCGCGGTGCGCGGGCCTCTCACTATCGTGGAGCACAGGCTCCGGACGCGCAGGCTCAGTCATTGTGGCTCACGGGCCTCGTTGCTCCACAGCATGTGGGATCCTCCCAGACCAGGGCTCGAACCCGTGTCCCCTGCATTAGCAGGCAGATTCTCAACCACTGCGCCACCAGGGAAGCCTGAGGTTTTTTTTGTTTTTTTACAATCCAACTCATTATAAATGGCAAATCAAGTTAAAGTATGTCTGTGTAAAATTGTTGAAGGGAGAAACAAAGGAAGAAATCAAAGGAAGTAAAGAAAAAACTGTAATAATAAAATCAGAGAGGAGGCATGGGGCAGTGGTTAAAAACAGTGACTCTGGATGCAGACTAACTGGGTTTAAATTCCCACTCCACTTCTTACTAACATTATTACCTAACTTCTCTGTCCCTTAGTTGTTTCAGTGCTGCAATGGGATAATAAGAGTTTTACCTCACTGGGTTTTTGTGAGGTTAAAATGTATTAATATCAAAATGCTTAAAATAGGGAAAAACACAAGATAAGGGCTAATTAAATATTAATTATTATTTTAAAGAAAAATACACTGACTGGAAGATCCATGAATGTGTATCCTGTGCTTGAATATCAGTGCTTGAGGAAAGTCTTAAATAGAGAAGTAGGTAGATTCCAGGGAAATAATTTAAAGAGAACTTGTGGATACTTTCAAATTTTTTATAATTCTTTATGCCTTTCATTTCATTAAAATTCATTAAAAGTTAATGGCTTCACTCTTCCCTTAGCATTAATGAATGGGCATTTCTCTAGCACAATCTGTACACTGGGCCACAAACAATTAAGCTTCTGTTCACAACTGAAATAAAGATAAAAAGATTTACCAAAAAAAGCATGCAAGGCATGAAAAAGGTGGTAAAGAATTTAAAAAGAAATGAAAGCATAAAAGAAGAACAACCTAAAGTAAATTTTAACAGAGTTGGAGATTCTATAACATAGAGGAAACAGGGTAGACAGGCTTGCATGTAATCCTTTACTTGCTTATTCCTTTTTTTCCAGGAGTTGGGAAAAATGGTTATGGGAGATTACATTGGGTATGATAGTTCTAAGCCATTGGTTCAGGATACCTTGGTTGTTATCTGAAGCTCATGGGGGACAGGGGGGCAGACCATTCTTATTAGGTAAAAAGGAGGAATTAGCATTGTTACACTGTGAGGAGGTTTACCACAGTGTATAAACGAATATGATGTTCACTACTTAAACATTTTCATGCAGGGAAGAACCTATTCTTTAAAATAAGTGCAAAAATCACTAGAAAATAGAGAATAAAAAAGTCAAAACTTCTTTTTCCAATCTCTTTTTTCTCTGTGTGCTTTGACTATTTACATTTAATGTGATTATTGATATGGTCAGATTTAAATCTATCATTTTTGTTAGATGTTTTCTATTTGTCTCATCTGTTCTTTATTTCTTTTTCAGGCTGCTTTTGGATCAAGTACTCCATTTAGTCTCTACTATCGACTTTTTTTTTTTTTTAGTGTTTGCCCTCAATTTATAATATATATCTTTAGCTAAAAGGGTCTACTTTCAAGTAATAATGTAATAGCATAGGAAACTTACGAAAGTATACTTCCAAAACCCTCCCTCCAATCCTTTGGGTTATTGTTGTTACGCCTTTTGCTTTTACATATTTTATATACCCCACATACAGTGTTACTATTTTTGCTTAGACCTACAGTTATTTTATAGATGATTAAAAATGAGGAAGCACATGTCTTCTATATTTACTTTCACTTTTACCATTTCTGGAGCCCTCATTTCTTTGTATATATCAGGGGCTGGTACACTATAACCCATGAACCAAAGCTGGCCTGCTTCCAGATTTTACAAATAAAGTTTTACTGGAATAAAGCTATCATCTATGGTTGCTGTTGTGTTACAAAGGCAGAGGTGAGTAGCTGTGACAGAGACTGTCTGACCAACAAACCCTAAAATACATGATATTTGGCCTTTTACAGAAAAAACTGGTGTAGATCCAAGTTTCTGCCTGGTGTCACATTCTCTATGCCTAAAGAACTGTAACAGTTATTGTAGCCTAAGTCTGCTGGGAATTGATTCTCTCAGCTTTTCATGTATCTGAAAAAGTTTTTACCTTGTCCTTACTGAAAAAATATCTATTTTCAAGGTATACATAATTCTGGGTTGACAGGGTTTTTTTTTTTTTTTTTTAACACTTTACAGATGTCACTCTATCATCTTCATGCTTGCAACTTTTCTAATAAGAAGTCTGATGTAGTTTATTTTTATTGCTCTGTATATACATGGTTTTTCTGCCTCTGGCTGCCTTCAAGATCTTCTCTTCATTGTTGGTTTTCAGCAGTTGGAATATACTTCTAGGAGTGTGTGTGTGTGTGTGTGTGTGTGTGTGTGTGTGTGTGTGTGTGTGTGTGTGTGTGTGTGTGTGTGTGTTTTATAAATGTATTTATTTTATTTTATTTTTATTTTTGGCTGCATTGGGTCTTCGTTGCTGCACACAGGCTTTCTCTAGCTGCGGCGAGCGGGGGCTACTCTTTGCTGTAGTGCACAGCCTTCTCACTGCGGTGGCCTCTCCCGCTGCAGAACACGGGCTCTAGGCACGCAGGCTTCGGCAGTTGTGGCTCACGGGCTCCAGAGCTCAGGCTCAGCAGTTGTGGCGCACGGGCCTAGTCGCTCTGCGGCATGTGGGATCTTCCCGGACCAGGGCTCAAACCCGTGTCCCCCATCGGCAGGCAGACTCCCAACCACTGCGCCATCCGGGAAGCCCCTGTGTTTTGTTTTTAAAAATCTTATATCTATGATTTTTTTTTCCTCTCTCCTTCTCCATCTGAGACTTCAATCACAAACATATTAGACTGTTTGATATTGTCCCATAGATCTTTTATCACTTTTTTCTCTTTCTGTTTCAGTTTGGATTTCTGTTAACTGTATTCAAAACTTACTGATTTCTTCTGCAACTGTGTTGTCTATTGACAGCCTGAAAGAATTCTTCATCTCTGATATTGTGTCTTTTATTTCCAACATTTCAATTTGACTGTTACTACCTCCATCTATCTGCTAAAAATTTTCCATTTATTTGTGCATGTTGTGCACCTTTTTCCATCAGATCCTTTCATATGTTAACCAGAGTTACTTTAAAGTCCTTGTCTGATAGCTCCAACATCTGACTCATCTTTAGGTCTTATTCTATTGATTATTTTACCTCTTGACAATGTGTTTTTTCCTGCTTATGTTCATGAATCATAATTTTGACTGAACGCAGGATGTTACGTGTAGAAGAGCAGATACTGAGGTAAATAGCATTTAGGCCTGGAAATGAGTGTGCCTATTCCAGAGTAAGGCAATGAGTCAATCTAATTCGGAGTTTAGCTGGGTATGATTGTTGTTGCTTTGGTTATCTTTAGTTGACCAGAAGCTTCAACTCCCTCCAGTGATTGGCTGCTTTTGCCTAGTGCTTGGCATATGGCTGGGCTGCTGTAGGACTTTTTTGAGTGTTAGTTTTTCATCCTCAGCTTTTAACAGATCCTATAAACCTGTGCTCCAGAGTGGGGGTGTCTCTCCATGCTTTTGCCTCTCCTCCAGTGGTAGACTGCTGTTGCTTTCCTGTCCTTCACCTTTCCTCCCTATAAGAGCAAAAGTCTGCTTCATATCTAAAATTGACCTTGGGTTGGAGTTTTTACCCCTCTCTGATAGGCAGGAGACCTGTACTTAGTGTAGGTTCTTAGGTCTAAGATGAGTTTTCTGTCCTCCCCCAATCACAATGCGTCTTAGCTTATGTCCTTTGGGCAAGACACTTTGTTGCCCCATCTAAAGCAGCTTAAGTACCTAGAATCCAGGGAAGCTGGCATGCATTTCCTGCTTTGCCCATAATGATAGATGATCAGCACCTGCAAGCCTGTACTATCAATGGGAATCTTCTTCAGTCTCCTGCCCTAACCCCAATCTTTCTTGTGAGTACTCAGTGGAGGTTTGAGGAGAAAAGTTTGAGAATGAGTGTGAAATCCCCTTATGAACTGTTCTTTTGTTAGATGCTCCCAGTTATTTCAAACTGATATGTTGCCAACCCTTGACCTTCTGCTAACAATTGGGCTTCTGTTGAACTTTAAAGTTTTCACTGATTCCTCTTACCTGCTTGTGTTGTGATACCTTATTCTCCCATGCTTTGCCACAGGTAGTATAGTTCATGTGTACCATTTCTCCTTGGAATTTAGGTCATATGATTGCCATGTAATTTCAGCTCCCTGATGGACTCAAGAAAGAGTTTTGTACTTTATCAGGCCTTTTCATTTTTTCTCATCATAAAGAGTGAAAATGGCATGTGTTGCAGATCTCTATACCCTAAATAGAAGCTATATATCCTCTGATCTTCATTTTGGATTGTTTCCATGTCTGCAAATTCACTGATTTTTTCTTTTGCAGTGAATAATCTGCTGTTAATCCCATCCAATGTATTTTTCATTTCAGATATTGTATTTTTCATCTCTGGAATTTCCTTTTTTTTCTTTTTTATACCTTTCATTTCTCCTCTCATCATATTCATCTATATTTTTGAGCTATGGAGTATATTTACAACAGCCATTTTAATACCTTCATTTGCTAACTCCATCATCTCTGTATTTCCAGCTCTGTTGTTTCTACTGATGAATTTTACTCCTGGCTATGGAATATAGTTTCCTGCTTCTTTTCATGCTTAGCAATTTTTGCTTTGATGCCAGACATTATGAAGTTCACATTTTGAGGTGCTAGATTTTGTTATATTCCTTTAAAGAATGTTGGGCTTTGTTCTGGTAAGCAGTTAAGTCAAACTGGAATCAGTTTGATACTTTTCCAGCTTTGCCTTTAAGCTTTGCTAAAGCAGGTCCAGAATAGCCTTTAGCCCAGAGTTAATTTAGCCTCACCAACACAATACCTTTCTGAGTACTCTACACAATGCCATTTATTATGAGATCTTTCCACTTTGGTTGGCTGAAAGAAGAACTACTCCCAGCTTTGTGTAAGTTTCAGGAATTATTTAGCCTACTCCTTTCATGATTCCTTCCTGGTCTCAAGTTAAGTTTCCTCTCACACATGCACAGATCAGTATTCAGCCAAAAAACCTGAGGAACCCCTCTACAGATCTTTGTGCTCCCTCTTTTTTGCCCTGCAAATTTGACCTACCCTTGGCTTTTCTGAATCCTGTTCTTTGTCTCCTCAACTCAGTAAGACTGTTGGATTCTGTTTGATTTCCTCTTCCCACTGCTGTAGCCTGAAATCTTCCTCCAGGGAGTAAAATGGAGAACTGCAGGACTCACCTGGATTTTTTTCCTTTTCTCAGGCACTGCCTATTGTCCAATGTCTGAAAACTAATGGTTTAATGAGGACTACTGAACTCGTTTAATGAGGACTATGAAACTTTCTGAGCTTTTTTATATACCTCTTAGAAATCTTCCACCAGCCCCTCTCCCCAAAAAAGAAAAAAAAAAGCATTCTCCTACTCTTTCTCTAGCAAAACCATTTTTATAGATCAGGAATGTAAAACAGAGCAAAACTTGACTCCCATAAATTATCAGACTTTCTGACAAAAAAAAAAAACCTACTCAAAGGAGTTCGTATGGTAGAAGATAACATACCACAACAGATTCCTGTTACTATCTTTATATTTTGGATTCTTAAATTAAATACATCCTACCCAGCTAGACTATACCATAATAGAAACTGGGTTTGATAAACTCTTACAAAATCTAAAAACTCTCTTAAACTACTTTTGTTTTTATGACATTGTAAAGAAGTTCTCTAATTTTTAGCCTCAGATGTTTTATTTCTAAAATACTTTGAATTGCACTAAGTGTGCTGACATATTTGAATATGGAACAAACTGCTCTAAGAATATGATCTCCTGTACTAAGTACACACACTGTTATTTCTAAAAGGTTAAAAAGCTGGCAATTTTCCAATTCTTTCTCATCAGTTCAGTTATGGAATACAATGTCCAGTTTATAGTTTCTCCTGTACTTTCTTTTGACATGTTGACTAGTTCTCTGAATTCAATCTCAGGTATTTTGTTGTGCAGACCTTCAATTTCTCAGCCTACTGTATGTGCTATGATATACACACACAATACACTCTCACATGCTCTAGATACCATACAGCATTAAAAATATTTGTGAAAATCGCTGTTATTAAACTATAGTCTGGATCAGCAAAGTGGCACAGCAGGAGCGTGCTACATCCATAAACTATATTGTTAGAGATTACTGCTTCTTAAACTCTTAAACTAAGTCATATTTACATTTATTTTGACACATATTGCCTCTTGTCTACATCAGACGACATCCAATAACAAAAAACACTTATTTCATTACAATATTTTGAAAACCAATACTAAGTAACAGTAAAACTCACACTTAAAATTTTTATTTTGAAACAATCCTATTCTTTCTGTGAGAGATTCCTAAATCCTGGCAACTTAAACTTTGATTTAGCACTCTAATCCTGGAACTGTCTCATGTGAGAAAACTGGTCATATGTTCTAGTTAATCATAGTGCTTTAAAGTCCATTTGAACATTGCTCTTTCCAACCTTGTTCATAAACTTGTATTTTCCTTCAATATTCTAAGTTAAATCCTACTGAAGGTTGCTGGACTCGCTAGCTTCCCTGCATGAAACGTTTTTCTGCTGGAGCATTCATGTCTCTGCTCAAATGTAACCTCCTCGGAGAAGCCTTCTCTGACTATCATATCTAAAATTGGAAAGCTACATGTAAAAGAATGAAATTAGACCACTTCCTAACACCATACACAAAAATAAACTCAAATGGATCAAAGACCTAAATGTAAGGACAGACACTGTAAAACTCTTAGAGGAAAACATAGGCAGAAAACTCTATGACATAAATTACAGCAAGATCCTTTTCGACCTACCTCCTAGAGTAATGGAAATAACACATCAAAAATAAACAAATGGGGCCTAATGAAACTTAAAAGCTTTTACACAGCAAAGGAAACCATAAATAAGATAAAAAGACAACCCTCAGAATGGGAGAAAATATTTGCAAACGAGGCAACTAACAAAGGATTAATCTCCAAAATACCCAAGCAGCTCATGCAGCTCAGTATCAAAAAAACAAACAACCCAATCCAAAAATGGGCAGAAGACTTAAACAGACATTTCTCCAAAGTAGACAAACAGACTGCCAACAAACACATGAAAAGATGCTCAACATCACTAATTATTAGAGAAATGCAAATCGAAACCAATGAGGTATCACCTCACACTGGTCAGAATGGCTATCATCAAAAAATCTACAAACTATAAATGCTGGAGATATGGAGAAAAGGGAACCCTCCTGTACTGTTGGTGGGAATGTAAATTGATACAGCCACTATGGAGAACAGTATGAAGGTTCCTTAAAAAACTAAAAATAGAACTACCATACGACCCAGTAATCCCACTACTGGGCATATACCTTGAGAAAGCCATAATTCAAACAGACTCATGTACCACAATGTTCACTGCAGCGCTATTTACAATAGCCAGGACATGGAAGCAACCTAAGTGTCCATCGACAGATGAATGGATAAAGAAGATGTGGCAATGGAATATTACTCAGCCATAAAAAGAAACATAATTGAGTTATTTGTAGTGAGGTGGATGGACCTAGAGTTTGTCATACAGAGTGAAGTAAGTCAGAAAGAGAAAAACAAATACCATATGCTAACACATATATATGGAATGTTAAAAAAAAAAAAGGTTCTGAAGGACATAGGTGCAGGACAGGAATAAAGAGGCAGACATAGAGAACGGACTTGAGGACAAAGGGAGTGGGAAGGGTAAGCTGGGACGAAGTGACAGAGTGGCATGGACATATAAACACTACCAAATGTAAAATAGCTAGTGGGAAGCAGCCACATAGCACAGGGAGATCAGCTTGGTGCTTTGTGACCACCTAGAGGGGTGGGATGGGGAGGGTGGGAGGGAGATGCAAGAGGGAGGAGATATGGGAATATATGTATATGTATAGCTGATTCACTTTGTTATAAAGCAGAAACTAACAATATTGTAAAGCAACTATACTCCAATAAAGATGTTTAAAAAGTTGATTTCTTCAAAAGATTTTTAACAAAATCAGATTATTAACTTGCTGGAGGATGTAGGTTAATAAAATGATGTAGGTTGTTAAAAAAAAGATGATTCCCTCAAAAAAAAAAGAAAGGAAAAAAAAAGAGATATGTACCACAATGTTCCCTGCAGCACTATTTACAATAACCAGGGCATGGAAGCAACCTAAATGTCCATTGACAGATGAATGGATAAAGAAGATGTGGCACATGTACACAATGGAATATTACTCAGCCATAAAAAGGAACAAAATTGAGTTATTTATAATGAGGTGGATGGACCTAGAGTCTGTCATAGAGAGTGAATTAAGTCAGAAAGAGAAAAACAAATACCGTATGCTAATGCACATATATGGAATCTAAAAAAACGGTACTGATGAACTGAGTGGCAGGGCAGGAATAAAGACACAGACATAGAGAACAGACTTGAGGACATGGTGGGGGGAGGCAAACTGGGATGAAGTGAGAGAAGAGCACTGACATATATACACTACCAAATGTAAAATGGATGGCTAGTAGGAAGCTGATGAATAGCACAGGGAGATCAGCTCAATGCTTTGTGATGAACTAGAGGGGTGGGATAGGGAGCGTGGGAGGGAGGCTCAAGAAGGAGGGGATATGGGGATATATGTATACATATAGCTGATTCACTTTGTTGTACAGCAGAAACACAACACTGCAAGGCAATTATACTCCAATAAAGATATTTAAAATATAAATAAAACAGTCTACTCTAGCCCTTCCTTCTCTACCATCTTTTATTAAGTCATAGGATATGTCTTGTTTCCCTTGCAGAGATACAATAACTTAGCTGGTAACCATCATAACTCACCATTTTCCCCTTTTCTTAATACAAGTTTAGAAACTCTGCTTTAATTTGTTTTGCTACTTTATCTACATTTTATTATTTCTCATATTTATATTTTGTTGTATATTTGCTATAATTGAAATTAAAAATTTCTTTGCATTTTCTGTTCCTATTATGCCTCTTTCCATTTACAACTTTATAAAATATGCATAAAGATTTACTTGAATCTTTATGTTTTAAAAAATATTTTATATTGGGACTTCCCTGGTGGCACAGTGGTTAAGAATCTGCCTGCCAATGCAGGGGACACCGGTTAGATCCCTGGTCTGGGAAGATCCCACATGCCGTGGAGCAACTGAGCCTGTGTGCCACAACTACTGAGCCTGTGCTCTAGAGCCCGCGAGCCGTAACGACTGAGCCCGTGTGCCACAACTACCGAAGCCCACGTGCCTAGAACCCGTGCTCCGCAACAAGAGAAGCCACCACAAGAAGCCTGTGCACCACAACGAAGAGTAGCCCCCGCTCACCATAACTAGAGAAAACCTGCACGCAGCAACGAAGACTCAACGCAGCCAAAAATAAAGAAAAAAAATTTTTTATATTGTCTTTTTTTTCCCAGGCAATACAATCATCTTAGTATTTCAAGGAAGAGTTCCTTATTCTGGATAAAGCACTTTTTTCCTAATATAAAATGCTTTAAAATATTCTGAATGGAAGACTATAGCAGGAAAGTAGCATGAATGGAAAACAAATCATTCATGGATCAGAAGCAATTGTTTAATAAGATGTAAGTTTAGAGTTCCTAATAGATATGTTAAGATCAAGGAAGAAGTATAAAGACAGCTCCCAAAGGGCTGGGTAACTACCATATTGATGTTAAACAAATACCATGCTCCATGGAATTCAGCTTTCTAGCAGCAAATAATAAGCTTAACAAGTGAATATACAGTTATATTCTTAGTACTGAGAACAGAAGTGATCCAGAAACCATAGCATTTATTTCACGTTTACCTCCTTAACTTTTCTGGATTATATTCAGCCTGTATCTATTTTAGGAACTGCTTTGGAAGGTCCTTATGTTTTATGCAAGGAACTGCTATTTTCCCAGATGAATAGAATATCCATTCTCTGACTCCAAGTTTCCATGACAATAAAAACAAAACATTCATCAGCCCCAACTTGGTATTTGATGGCAAATGCAGCTGCAGCTTCTAACAGTTCAATCTTTATCCCAACTCTTTTCTGCAGAACAGAGGCACTATATTTCTCCAAAGAAACTGAATTGTTTTTACACTGATTTTCCCCCTACAAGTAGAGCTAAACACTAACAGCTAAATGTGTTACACCATCTCCAATCTTCAAATCACCCACTCTTCCCAAACTCGTGCCAAATACAATGAAAAGTTCCTGAATTTTGCTAAGAGCACATTTGATTTGTGAACTCTGAAAGCTTAGCTGGTTTATGTATTACAGATTTAGAGGAACATAAATGTTTAAGCTTTCATTGGGACAGACATTAAGAGTAAACAAAAAGCTGTTAAATTCAATCAGATTACGGTAAGACAGTGCCCTCTTGTGTCTTGGTGCTTCTACCTTGTCTAAGTCCAAAATTCATTTCCCTAGAGTTCTATGGTATGGATTTATATAATTTTAATATCATAGAAATAAACAGGACTTAATAACTAGCAGTTCTCCTAGACAAAAATTCTAATTTATTATAAATATATTGGCTATTCAATATCAGTGATTTTAACATGTATAATCTGCAATATGAGGAAAATGTAATGACTTTGGACAGATTCAGTAGTTATTTTTATTTTAAATTTCATATTTAATTTACTATTAGTTAGAGCTGTTGACAAAGTTTTTAAAATGAAAAGAAAAAACTCACCACCATCAGTTACATTTTCCTCTGGTAATGGTTCTCCTCTATAACCACTTTATACTAGTACTGGTTACCTTCATTATCACCGTGGGACAACTAATGAGTTCCAAGCTTTACTCAGATAGCAAACAGTTTTGACTAAATGGAGGAAATATGAAATTCTTTAAATTATCTGTAATGACAATGTGAGCAATTCTCTAAAATACATATACTTTAGAAATAAAGTATACAGAAAAACATCTGTGATTTATTTTAACCACACTCCAAATGTAATACTCATACTAGAAGCCTGGGTTAAGAAGTTTATAAAAAATCAGAATCTCAGGTCCCATCCCAGATGATCTGAATTAGAACATGCACTTTAGTGAGATCTCCACATGATTCTTATGAACATTAAAACTTGAAAAACAGCGCTCTAAACTCCCTGTCCTCCTGTCCCCAGCTACCATGGGAGGGGGTGGGAGAAGGAGAGAGAGATTGCTTGACTATTTGGGCATGAGAGATAACTCTTAGAGACCAGGTGGACCCTAAGGGAGGAAAAGAATCAGAAATGGCTTTGGGAAAGCAATCCCGAGTATATAGCCCAAGCCAGGTTTGCCTGCTTTACCTAAGTGACTCCTACTGCAACTCTGTTTTTTTCCACTTTCTGAATCACCTGAAAAGAAGTAACAACAAAAACTCTGCCAGTTAAGAGTTTAAGTTGGGTGATAAAGCAGCTTATAAAAATGCAAATAATTATGTGAGAATTGTTAGGTCCATCACTTATTATCAATGATGCCTAGGACTTATATTTTTTACATATAACAACCTACATTTACCATACATTATCTCATTTGACACTCACTCACCACAGCTCCGATAAGCAAGTGTTATTACTCCTATTTTATAAATGAGGTGACTAAGAATCACTGAGATCAACTAAATTCCCCAAGGTCATACAACTAGTGAAGGATGAGCAGATTGCTAAAATATAAGTCCTGATTCCAAACCTTAGGTTCTTTGGACTGTACTATGCTACCACTACTCATTAATGTGAATGAGTTTATTTAGATTGCTTTTCTCCTGCCAGTAGCTGAGTTCAGTATATTGATGATCTGGCAAACCACTGGAGAAAAAAAGAGATAACTCTAGACAGAGCACTCTGGGGAAGAATCTCATAGCTGAAGGCTAAAGTAGCATAACATTATTGAACATATGGAAACTTGGAATAAGGGACTCAGGAAGGAGAGGGGGGTTTGCAGGCATGAAAAGTGGGAAGATTCCAAAGATAAGTTATACAGAGGGAACAGGTATATACTTATGCATGACCTGAGGCATAAAAAAGGAAGAACTCTTTCTTCTAGGTACTCCTCCTGCTCTTTGTCTAGTACCACAACAATCCTAGATACAAGTTCAGCTACATTATGCGTCACTTTCTTGTAGACCAGTTTGAATACTTACTCCTATTACTTTTAACAGTATTTAAGGGAAAAGATATACAAGTTCCAAATAACTAGCAAACTAGCTTTTCAAACATACAACATGTTCATGTGTTGATAAAGAATCATAACCTCCTAGCCAATCAGGAGATATCTAGCAAATACCTACTTATACAATTAAGGAGGCAGATGATCAAAATGGAACAAGTGGTGAATTCAGAATCAAACACACATGGGTTCTAATTCTTGCTTCACTATTTAGTGACAGGATGTTGGATCAAGTTAATCTCTAATTTTTAGTTTTCATATTTTTAAATGCTAAAAAATAAACAGTAATTTATCTTTGGTAATAGTATAATAATGTTCGTATTTTTTGCTCATTATATTTTGATTTTCTACAATATGAATTATATTTGATGGGAAAATATTTTTTATTTTGAATTTTTTACATTCTTTTTTAAAAAATATTCTTTTCCATGAGAAAAATATATATTTAAAATGTACGTAATACATTCATTATAAACGATAATCTTTAGAATAATTCATGTATGTAAAGTATTTAATATAGTATGTGCATGAAGACATTAGGTTATTTACCCAATCATCATTACAAAACAGTCACCATGAACGCAAGTATGTGAGCAAAGCATGAAAAGTATAAGAACTCTCAGTAATTTATGTAGTTAGTAGTGCTACTTATTTACAGAAATGCATTTATATTAAAGCAGTAATGTTTCATCAAATTATTTTCAAATAAGTTTAGGAATATCAACTATTCTCGTCCAGAATTTGCCCTTATGTGTGCTAAGTATCATCTATTTATCTTTCTGTTCATTTTAAGAGTGAACAAGTTCCAAATTCCTTAGGATGTGCCTCATTTCCATCACTTTCTTTCCACCCTCAATCATCACCATCTCAGTTCAGGTTCCAGTAGAGGAATACCTAAGCAATTATCTCCCAACTGATACCTCTGCCTCTGTCTCTCTTTGCTCTCATCTATCCACACATTGTTGATAAACTCGTATTACAAGAGCACTTTTGTCATTACATCCCAATGTATGGAATACAAAATCCATTTTTAAAAATCCTAACATTCCACGTTCTCCACGTTCAGGTTCCCATCTAAATTTTTTTGTTGTTATTTTAATTTTGGAAAAAGTCCAAAGCTTACAAAAAAAGCTGCAAGTACAGTAAAAAGAATTTTTTTCCCCTTGAACCATTTTTGACAATGTCACAGACATGATGCCTCACCATCCCCCCAATACTATAGTATGTCCTACTGTGTATTGTGCAAGTAACCACATATACAACCATCAGAATAATCAAATTAACATTTATACATAACTACCTTCCATCTTCAGATCCCATTTGAGTTTTGCCAAAGATCTGAGTAACACCTCAGCAAAAGGATCAAGTTCAGAATCATGATTGCCTTTAGTTGTCTTAACTTTGACTCTCATGTCCTTGATACCATAGGTCAGAATGTCTCTCTTTCTGAATTAGTTTTGTCTGATGTTTCCTCAAGATGAGATTCACGTCATGCATTTTTGGCAGGAATATCATAGAAGTGATGCTATGTTCTTCCCAATGCACCTTATTAGGTGGCACATGAACTGAATTACCCCATTACTGATGTTCATTTTGCTTCAGGAAGGTGGTGTCTGTCAAGGCTTCTCAACTAAAAACTTACTTTTTCCCATTGTAATTAACAAGTATTTTGTGGAAAGGTACTTTTAGACTAGGTAAAAATGCTGTTCTTCACAAGGCTTTCGATTTATTTGTATCAGCACGGACTTATGGTTTCCTATTTTATTTAATGAGTTATAATCCATTACTATCATCATTTATTTTGTTGTTCAAATGATCCAGATTTGGCCAGAAGGGGCTCTTCAAGCTGGCTTCTGTGACCTTCTACAAGTCCTCATCATTCTTTGAGTATGTCCTTCTTTCCAGCATAACAAGATGTTCCAAGTTCATCTTGTACTCCCCCTGCTCTAGCCCTAGAATCAGTCATTTCTCTGAGGAGCTCTGGTTTCCTTAGTGGAGAACAGTGTTCTGAAACCAAGTTCTGGACACTAGGGATGGTACCAGGGTTTTGCTACTCCTAGATTAAGTTGAGACAGCCTAGGGAATATTTGTATACATACATATATACACAACACACATTTCTATTTTTCTATCTCTCACTACATATATTGAAAACTATGAGTTCATACCGATATCTGCCATTTCCATCTAATACCTGTATTTAACCAATTTCTAGTTGCTGCTGCAGCATCCTCTACCCTTCTGTATGGAGGCCCTCCTGCACATAAGCTCTCATCTCTCCTCTTGCTTACTGTGACCACTGGCTTCCAAAGGGGCTGCTGCCCAAAACCAAGTAGGACCATGCCTGCGTCCTACATCTTTCAAGGTATTAAACACCCAAACTACTCCCCTGGTTTGTGCCTCTTTCCTTTATGATTTTCAACCAACCAAGAGTTCCTAAATCTTTTTTTCACAACCTACCGATCTTCCTATTCCTACCTACCCATTCCACCCCCTGCAAATTAGACAAGATGTGCCTATGCTGATTAATTTCTGATATTTAAGTGCATAATTATAAGGCCCATATAGTATAAAAAGGAAAGAAAGGTGGTTCCTTCCCGAGATGTAAATATTTCAGATGTTTCTAATAAAACAATTATTAAGTAAATGGTGGTCACTAAGAAAAAGTAGTGAGAAATGGGGAGCTAATCTCTGCTTTTACCACTTTAATTGGAGTGTTGTCTTTTTCTACATCTGGAGATAACACAACAATTTCTGAGTCCACAATAAAAAGAAAGAAACTACAAGCAATCTGAAACTTGTTCACAGACAGTCACTGAGACAGTAAAGGTATCTGAAATCATGGGATTTGAGTAGATAAATATTTGTGGAATAGAAAAGTTGATGGCTTGCTTTAAATATCTGAAGGGCTGCCACAAGTTTGTGTGATCTCAAGAATATATCTAAGGCCCAAATAGGAAAATTCCAGGGAGACAGATTTTGTTTTTAAGTCATATCACAAAGTGGTCCTTTCTAATAGATATCCAATGATTAGACAGCTACCTTGGGGGAGAGTAAAGTACTACATTACTGAAGAGAGTCAACGCGCAGGTTGGACAACATCTTGATGTAGATACAAGGCACACAAAAGAGTAAAAGGAGAGTGCTGGACTTGGAGTCAGAAGTCACGATATGCTGGTTAAAAGCACAGGTTGTGGGAGTCAAACAGACCTGGGTTTTCAATTTAAAGCATCAAAACTGTGCAAGTTAATTACCTCAGTTTCATACGTAAAACGGAAACAATCGTGTCTGTCGAACAGAACTGTGTGAACTTAGTAAACTCATATACACAAAAGGCTTAACTTAGTGTCTGTCACAAATAAATGCTTAAAACTTTTTTTCTTTTATAATTAGGAAGTACTGTGTAATCAACAAACCCGAAGTTATGGAAGGCTTTATGAGTGGGCATTAACTTTATGAATTCAGGGACTTTAACAATCTTGTTCCCTTCGTTTCCCCAGGCCTTAGCACAATGCCTGATGTTTAGTACGTGATCTATAAATATTTGTTGAATAAAAGGAGATTAAAATACTAATGGGTCGTTGGATTACAAACCTTTAAAGGTTCCTTCCAATGCTGATAATCTATGACCCAGCCATGTGGTATTAGTAAAAGAATATCCTTGTATTAATATCTATAATCCTTGGCAAGTTTCTCTTTTGTCCATCTAGAATGATCAAACAATTCAATGAATACCTTTTATGGGCCTAACACATTTACCTACAACCTAGCTGATTAACCAAGACAAACATATGGCAAAATACGTTTAACGCTAGAATATATGCTTCATGAAGCAGGGCCACAGAGTTTTGCTCACTGCTATTTTCTCACAGGACTTAGCACTGTTGACCGAATCAATTTCAAAAAAAAGAGTTAGAAAACAGAGCTGGGTAGATGAGGACCATTAAGCAATGTATCATACAATAGGTAGATAATAGCTGGGAATAGCAGGAATGAAGATACTTCATATAAGTGGAATTATACAGTATTTGTCTTTTTGTTGACTATCTTACTTCACTTAGCATAAAGTCCTCAAGGTTAATCTATGCTGTACCATGTGTCAGAATTTCCCTTTCTTTTTGAGGCTGGCTAATGTTCCATTGTATGTTTATACCACATTTTGTTTATTCATTCATCTGTTGATGGGCACATGAATTGCTTCCACCTTTTGACTGTTGTGACTAATACTGCTATGAACACCGGTGTACAAATATCTCTCTGAGATTATTTTAATTTGGGGGGGTGTATATCAAGAAGTGGAATTGCTGGGTCATATGGTACCTTTGTTTTTAATTTTTTGAAAAATAAACTTTTAAATTAAAAGACAAACTACATGTTACATTCCTGTGGGAAAGAGAATTTCTACTATACTCCAAATATTAACACTGATTGACTGAATGATGGGATTATGAGTGAATGAAGTTTACTGTCTCCCTTTTGGCTTATTATAATTTCCAAATTTTCTACAGTGAGCATTATTATGGTACTTAAACAATGAAAACATGTATAAAGCTTTTTGATGCTATTACCTTTTCTTGTGAATGTGTCACAACAAAGGCTTGAAAATTCCTGGTCCCTAAATATTAGGGCAAGTGCTATGGTCTGAATGTTTGTGTTTCCCCCAAATTCATATGATGAAATCTAACTCTCAAGGTGACGGTGTAAGGAGGGGGACCTTTGGGAGGTGATAGGTCATGAGGGCAGAGCGCTCATAAACGGGATTAGTACCATTATAAAGAGGCCTGACATGTGAGGATACAAGAAGTCTGCAACCCGGAAGAGGGCCCTCACTTGACCAAACTGGTACTCTCATCTCCCAGCCTCTACAGCTGTGAGAAATAAATGTTTGTTGTTCACAAGCCACCCAGTCTGTGGTACTTCGTTACAGCAGTTCAAGTGGACTAAGACAGCAAGTACAACTTTCTCCATGAGCGTGGCCAAAGCTGTAACCCACTAACTTTTTGTTGTTGTTTTAATTTAAAGACAAACATAAACGTAAGATTTTTTAGTGGCTGCAAATAAGGATGATAGCTAGGTACAAGGAAGATTTCTCTGGTGGTTTGGCTATGACACAGGAAGCAAAACCCTGTATGATGAGTAATACTACTAATTTTTCCAGGGAAAAGTACTAAGATTCACTAAAGTATGCCTAGTCCAGAGAATCTGCCTTCAATTATCAGAGTCACTACTAATACCCTTAAACTACATGGGGCCACATAAAGATAAGCAGTTGAAATCTAGTTATATTTATTAAGATTTCCAAAAATATCCATATGATAGGACCTGAGGCCTTTACTTTTGAAATTTAGTGTATGTAATTAACTAACAGCCATAAAATGGGTTATCAAAGATCATCATTTTGTGTGGTACATAAGAATAAGAAATTTGAGAGCTGAAGGGAAGTAAATACCAAAGAGAAGAGAATACCAAAGCAAGAAAAAAAAATATTGGGGGGAGGGGTAGCTAGAGAGAGGAATGGGGAGAGAAGGGGAGAAACAGAAAGACAGGTTGAAATGTGGAGAAAGAAACTAATTTGTGTTTGGGACAGTCAAAACACCATCATAGCTGGAGGACCTCTCAAGGTCCCTTCACAAACTACAACTCTAAATAAAACTTAAATTTGAACTCAAGCTCTCAGTTAAAATGAGTTAAATGACCTCAGTTACCAGTTAATAAAATCATAAATTCACTTACTTAAAACTTCTCAATTTCAGAAATATTAGTTACAATACTCTAAATCGAAAGTTTTGATCATTTAATAATGGAAGAAATCTTAGTAATGTAATGCATCAACTGTTAGCATACACCTGAAAAAGAAACTACTTTAACAGCTTATAATTTGTTTATACATACAGGCACACTTTGTTTTTATTGTGCTTCACTTTATTGCACTTGGCAGGTATTGGGGTTTTTTACAAATTGAAGGTTTGCTGCAACGCTGTGTTGAGCAAGTCTAAGGGTGCCATTTTTCCAACAGCATTCTCACTTCATGTCTCTGTGTCATATTTTGGTAATTCTTGCAATATTTCAAACTTTTTCATTATTATTCTATTTGTTATGGTGATCTGTGACCTTTGACGTTACTACTGTAATTGTTACAGGGAGCCATGTGCCTATGTAAGACAACAATCAATCAATAAGTGTTACATGTTCTGACTGTTCCAACCAACCTGCCATTCTCCGTCTCTCTACCTCTTCTCGGGCATCCCCACTCCTTATTCCCTGAGACACAAAAATACTGAAATTAGGCAAATTAATAACCCTACAATGGCTTCTAAGTGTTCAAGTGAATAGAAGAGATGCATGTCTCTCACTTTAAATCAAAAGCTAGAAATAATTAAGCTTAGTGAGGAAGGCACGTTGAAAGCTGAGACAGGCTGAAAGCTAGGCCTCTTGTGCCAAACGGTTAGCCAAGTTGTGAAAGCGAAAGGAAAGTTCTGGAAGGAAATTAAAAGTGCTGCTCCAGTGAACACACAAATGATAAGCTAAACAGCCTTACTGCTGATATGGAGAAAGTTTTAGTGGTCTGGAGAGAAGATCAAACCAGCCACAATATTCCCTTAAGCCAAAGCTAAATCTAGAGCGAGGCTCTAACTCTCTTCAGTTCTATGCAGGCTGAGAGAGGTGAGGAAGCTGCAGAAGAAAAGTCTGAAGCTAGCAGAGGCTGGTTCATGAGGTCTCAGAGCAGTGCTGATGTAGAAGCTGCAGCAAGTTATCCAGAAGATCTAAGATCATTAACATACATGACCACACTAAACAGACTTTCAATGTAGATGAAATAGCCTTATACTGGAAGAAGATGCCCTCTAAGACTTTCATAGCTAGAGAGAAGTCAATGGCTAGTTTCAAAGCTTCAAAGGACAGGCTGACTCTCTTATTAGGGGCTAATATAGCTGGTGGCTTAAGTTGAAGTCAATGCTCATTTACCATTCCCCCAATCCTAGGACACTTAAGAATTATGCTAAATCTACTCTGCCTGTGGTCTATAAGTGGAACAACAAAGCCTGGATTACAGCACATCTATTGACAACATGGTTTATCGAATATTTTAAGCCCACTGTTGAGAACTACTGCTAAGAGAAAAGATCCCTTTCAAAATACTACTGCTCATTGACAATGTACTCTGTCATCCAAGAGCACTAATGGAGATGTACAATAAGGTTGATGTTGTTTTCAGGCCTGCTAACACAACATCCATTCCGCAACTCATGGATCAAGGGGGAATTTTGACTATTGAGTCTTATTCTTTAAGAAATACATTTTTGTAAGACTACAGCTGCCATATATAGTGATTCCTCTGATGGATCTAGGCAAAGTAAATTGAAAACCTTCTCCAAATGATTCACCATTCTAGATGCCATTAAGAACAACTGTGATTCATGGGAAGAGGTCAAAATATGAACATAAACAGGAGTTTGGAAGAAGTTGATTCCAACCCTCATGGATGACTTGGAGGGGTTCAAGAATTCAGTGGAGGAAGTAACTGCAGAGATGGTAGAAACAGCAAGAGAACTAGAATTAGAAGTAGAGCCTGAAGATGTAACTGAATTGTTGCAATTTCATGAAAAAACCTGAATGAATGAGGAGTTGCTTCTTATGGATGACCAAAAAAGTGGTTTCTTGAGATAGAATCTACTCCTGGTGAAGATGCTGTGAAAGAGTGCTGAAATGACAACAAGAGGTTTAGAATACTAAATAAACTTATTGAAAAACCAGCAACAGGTTTTGAGAGAACTGGCTCCAACTTTGAATGAAGTTCTACTGTGGGTAAAATGCTATCAAACAGCATTGCATGTGACAGAGAAACTGTTGGTGAAAGGAAGAGTCAATCAATGCAACAAACTTCACTGCTATTTTAAGAAACTGCCACAGCCACCCAACCTTCAGCCACCACTACCTGGATCAGTAAGTAGCCATCAACACTGAGGCAAGACCCTCCACCAGCAAAAAGATGATAACTTGCTGAAAGCTCAGATAATAGTTAGCATTTTAAAACAGTACAGTATTTCTAATTAAGGTATATACATTTTTTAATAGACATAATGTTGTTGCACACCTAACGGACTACAGTATAGTATAAAGGTAACTTTTATATGCACAGGGAAACCAAAAAATTCATGTGACTTGCTTGGTTGCAGTGGTCTGGAACCAAAACCACAACATCTGCAAGGTACACCTGTAACAATAATACTTTGTCACTTGCTTTTTATCTTTTAATCCCAATAAATATGGTTAGGACTCTTCTAATCCCATCTCCTTTTGCCTATTCCTCATCCCGATCCTAATGAATTCCTTTGATGATGTCATTTCTGAAATAAATGGCTACCTTTTTCTTAGAACTAACTGCTAGAATGCCTTTAAAGGTGATATACATGAGTAACACCCGTAAAAGCTATACCATTTGGGGATGTTTTAGATATGAAATAGATTTGGTTATTTGTGCTGTACTTATCTGACATAACAGATGCAGTTACCTGAACCTCCACTGGAGGCAGCAGACTCTCGAAGCAATCCCAAGTGCACTGACTTCCCAAAGATTTTTGTTAAGCCGGGAATGGTTAATAATACAGTGTAAAACAAAGGGCTTAAGTTCAGGTCGATTCCAAGCGTAGAAAAACTCTTCAAAATCTGATTTAAGCAATGAAAGCCAGTTTCAACTGCAGAGAGACCATGTTAAAGGAAAAAGCATGAAAAACAGAAATCCTCAGAAAGTACTGAAGTATTATTTTAGATATGAGCATCAAAGTCCAATCTTATGAAGTATTTAGCCATCCAGTGATGCTAAAAGGTGATAAGAAAATAGAAAAATTGGAACTCTTTTTCCTTTCTCTGGAGAGAACTGGCTTAAGGATAGACTGCAAAAAAGAGAAGAAAAAGTAGAACTGGTGGTAATATTCTTTAAATCAGACCTTCTTTATGATGAACACTTTACTGTCACTGAAGAAAAGCACAGCACCTCAGAACTGTAACTTCTGCCAATATAAAAAAAAAAATTTTACAGAATTATTGCACTCTATAATTTAAACAAATCTAGGCAGTAGTTGCAGTGCCACTGTATTATAGAAGCAATGTTGTCACCATTATCAATGGATGGACTGTGTAAATTCTACAACTGTTTCAATGTTCCACATTTATCCAAAAATATTTTTTAAAATAGTATTTTTAGACACATAATTTAGATTAGCAACTTAAAAAAAATCTTTTCTTTGAATACTGTATACCATTTTCCAAAACAATGTAATAAAAGCCCTTCATATCATGTCAAACTTGAACCAAATTCGAAAAAAGAACAGGGCTTCATGATATCATATATCCTTTGTAAATTACCAAAAAAATTTTTTAGTATTAGAAAAAAAATGTGTTTTATTTGTAAGCATACGCTAAGTATCACATAATTTAAGAAACCACTTACTATAAAATGGAAGGAGTGAAGCCGTCAAATCTAAAATAAATGGTTCTGATGTTCCAAAAAACTTTACTGTTTTTTAAGGGGAAGTTCACATATTTCTTCTCTATGTAGGTTATCAGTGTCAAGATAAACACTGGAAATTTAAATTCATTTTTTATAGTTTGGAATACAGAGATATGTACCTGTTGATCTGTTAAAAGATGTGACTTAAATATAGCATGAGGATATTATTGTTTTATGTTCAAATCTTCAATCCCAGGTCCTGAAAGACCACTGTGACTTCATAAGATGCATAAAGAGAAAATGTTTCCCCAGAACAAAACCAAAATGAAACGAAATGAAACAAAACAAAACCCAGCATGGTATTATTCTACATGGCCTCCTGGCCTAGCTTCCTTCCAACTTCTAGTGTTTTCTGAGAGAGCAAAGATGGTTAAAAAGCTCAGCTTTTGACTCTCTGTATGTCTCAGATACTCAAAGTAAACTTTCAAAGATGTCAGTCATTTGAGGGTTAGAGTTTAGAGGGTGAAAGAACTACATTTCTTTACCCCCTGTGCTCAGGGACGGCACATTACTTAATGTATCAAAAGATTCTTGATCAAAATTACAGATCACTGGTTTTATTTAGGCAGAAAAATGTAGAATTCTGCATGATTTAATTGATGACATCAGTTCTACATTTCACCTAAATACAGAGTAGAAAATTTTAAAAAGATCTGATGATTTTAAATGAAACTGAAAACAATCAAGCAAGCCAGTTTCTTAGCACAAGAAACTGTTTTCATGAAAAAATGTTCTATTTTATTATTATTCTTTTTTTATTTTATTTTTTTTGCGGTACGCGGGCCTCTCACTGTTGTGGCCTCTCCCGTTCCAGAGCACAGGCTCCGGACGCGCAGGCTCAGCGGCCATGGCTCACGGGCCCAGCTGCTCCGTGGCATGTGGGAACTTCCCGGACCGGGGCACGAACCTGCATCCCCTGCATTGGCAGGTGGACTCTCAACCACTGAGCCACCAGGGAAGCCCCAAGATTTTTGTTTGTTTGTTTTTGGGGTTTTTTTTTGTGGTACGTGGGCCTCTCACTGTTGTGGCCTCTCCCGTTGCGGACCACAGGCTCCGGATGCGCAGGCTCAGTGGCCGTGGCTCACGGGCCCAGCCGCTCCGCGGCATGTGGGATCTTCCCAGACCGGGGCACGAACCCATGTCCCCTGCATCGGCAGGTGGACTGTCAACCACTGCCCCACCAGGGAAGCCCCTGAAAAAATGTTCCAATTTTTTTCCTTCTGAGTCAAAATAGTTATCAGTTCTTAACAACAATGCACTTAAGCATTTATTCTATAGGTAACTAACCTTTGGTTACACTGATCATTCTGCCAAAGTGGCTTTTAGTTCTCCTATTCTCAACAGATAAATGAGAGTAAGTATCACAGGGATACATACAAAACCAAGGAGCTACAGTTAGCTATTTTGTTTTATTATCGTTTAACAAAAAACCAAAACTTATCCTCTAGTATATACATTTCAGTTACAAAACTGGACACATTTTTTTTAAAGGTTTTTCTATCTTAAATCTAACAAGTCCAACTCATTTCATGGAGGGCTGCTGTTTAAGCACTACTAAAATAATTTGAGAAATGACACTACTTGCTCCTTTGGGTCTACAAACATGAAACACTGGAATATAAGAAGGTTGATATAGATAATTTTCTCATCTTAAAAAAGGAAAATTCATTTTAGATATTGCTCTAAAAAGAATAAATAATATAAGCTAATGTAAAACAATGATTTTAAAGTAATGAGCTATATATACAGAAATAGTCTCTTTCATAGCATAGTACAAAAAGACTGCACAGGATCCATTTTTCTTTTCTGAACAATCTTTCCTTCTTTGTTTACTTCTTTATATTTTGCTTCTTTTAAAAAATGTTCTTTTTCCAATTACAGGGAGGAAATAAAAAGAAATGCAACTCTTTTATGTAAAGTAAATCCATCTGGATGTTTGCTGCATCCCATACTATAAACCTGTGATCCCCAACCAGAATGAGTTATAGTAAAGCTGCAGGCAAAATTGTCTCCATATACCACAATCCATTATCCCTGTCAAGTTAATGTTCCATGTTGAGCCATATGGCACGGGTACACATTCAACAAAGGAAATTCCTTAAACTTGTTATAATCAGCACTTGCAGTCATCCAAAAAACTGACATAAACAGCTTTATTGTGTTTAGTGCATTTCAGTTAATATCCATGACAAAAACAGGAAACAGTACAGGAAAAGGAGGAGGAATGTGGGGGAGCAGAGTTATTTTAAAAAATTGTACATTTTATAATTAGATTTTTCCCTAAGCAAGTGATTTTCAATTACAGTAAGCTCCAACCCCTTGACAGTGACCCACTGGGCCATATTTAAGAAAAAACAAAATGTAATGGCATCAGTTTTCCATGGTATGCACAAACCTAAATCTTAAAGTCTTACAGTATCTGATTCATATAAAGCATTTCTGGCAAAATAATGAATGATCTAAATTTTCATGTTTGTTTTCTTTCCGCGATTGTCTCATAATTGCTAAAATCTAACAGCGCTTCATTAAAAAATAACGTAATTTAAATAAAGTGTCTATATGCATTAAGTGTAGGTCACAGATGAATCAAAAGCTCCCAGAAGCCTTTGCTACCTGGCACAGCCCAGCACATCAAACTCCAGTCAAGGTACAAGTAGAGCAGAACTTCATTTCAGACCCCGCAGTGACAACAATAAAACGCTGAGAAAACACACTATCAAATACTGAACTCAGCATCAATTTCTGTTAATTACAGCCTTGTCAGCAACATGATTATTCAAACAACTCATGCAAATGTTAATGAGGCCTTATTTGCATATTTATTTTTTCCTTTGTTGAAATGTCATTGATTATTACATTCTACTATGATGAATGTGGCTGATGATGTGCTCTGATATGTAATTAGTCATTAGGTGGAATGAATAGATCAATTATGAAAAAGGACTAAGATTAAGAAATATCAAACAAGACCGCCCAATATAACTGTAGAATCTTTTTAAAAAAGAACCTAATAAATAATTTCTTGACATTTAAACTGCAACATCAGTAGTTTTCAATAAATAAACCACTACTTTTGTGAGGTTAAATGCAGGCTTAAAAATACATCAGTACTTTGATAATCCAATTATGATCATAGAAACCATCTTTAAAAAAATTGCAAACCACCTCAAGTAGCACATCAGAACAACAAACAGCAGAAAAGAACAGATTTTGCTTTAGACTTGCACAAATTAGAAATATATAAAGTACACTTTAATCTAGTATGAGGGGTAAGAGGTGAAAACAGGTCAAAGAGAAAGGAGTATAACATCCTAGAGAGAAGGGGTAGGAACCTGATGGAGAATGACTACCTTCATAAAAACAAGGTGAGCAAAAACAAACTCCTTCAAATCCCAATTTGTTCTTAGAGGAAAAGGATTATTTAGCCTCTGAAACTGTTTGCTATAACTATCCAGCCAGCACTTGCTATTCACAGATGAAAAAAAAAAAAAACCACATTACTGCAGACCAGATGGGAACATTCCACATGACCAAACCAATCAATCACCTCAGTGGGGCGCAGGTGCAACACAGCCGTGTAGCAACACACCATTTCACAGTCTATCGGGCACAAACACATGGCCACCAATCAATGGCCCCCCGAGGACCTCGGAGGGGGCAGGCTCTCTGGAGTCTTACTGGTCCATGCCTGATGACTTCATAATCACACATCATTTCATTCACTAGAGGATACAAACTAGCATTCTAATAACCTTCTACTGAAAATGGTCATGTTGTGCATATTAATACAGTGCTGTTTGGAATGAAGCAACTGACTTTACACGGCAGGCTAGGCAAGGCATGCAGGGCTGAAACAACCTGAAGCTAGAAACTCCTTCCTATTAGAAGATGGCTGTTCTGTTCAGACTGAGATCAATGGCGACATGATTCATCCTCCTAAATCAAAGTTGGCATGCAAGGCTCGTATCTTATACAAAGCAACTGTTAAACAATAGTAAACTTGAAGAGAGAAAGGAGAATGAAAATAAAAACGGAAGTTGGTAACCGTGTACGAAGGATAAAAAGGCACTCCACTGTTCTAAAATAACCTAACTAAAACTGAAATGCAAATAAAAATTAGGTGACCATGAATAAAACTTAAATGTATATCACTGGCTTTGTTTTCCTTACATTTTCCCAGTGTTTGAGGGGTGACTCTGTATAGCACATAATTATAGGAGAAGATTAATAGAACAATTTCCAGCAAACACTGCTGTAATTCCACCAAGGCACAGTGCCATGCTCTGTTAGGTAGCATTCACAGAGCTCCTGTTGGCTCCTTTTCAGAGAGATTGTAGGCAGGGACATCCTTGAAAACTGAGCATTGTGAATAACTGATTCACCGCACGCCATGTAGAGATGACCTAATTTAAAAGAAAAACCAGGAAAAATATGTTTTATCCTAAAAAAGCAAACCAGTCAACTCAAATCCTTACTGGAACAAGGCTGGGCGTACATCTGTTTTTAAAAAGCAGCTTTCTTTGATAATTCAGAGTGCAGTTTGGGGCCTTATAGATCCTTAGATCCCATTAGGAACGTTAATCACCAGGGTTCATGTGGAAACCAGCGCAAGACACATCGTAGAGTCTAAACTGACCTTTGATAACACTAAAAGTTGGCTTGGGTAATTAATTTTTGATGCTAATATTCTTATCATTTTGCCTCTCATAAAAAAACATACAGAAGACTAATTATATTCCATATTTGGATTACGGATATATAGGTGTTTACTTACTTACAAATATTGAGTATCATGCTTTGCCCACATAAGGCTAATAGTGATTATATCTTCTACAGTCTAAAAGAATGAATATATACATTCTATGACAATACACCTACTAAAACAGAGGTCAGTCCCTTTGGGAAAGAAATCTAGTGATTAGTCAAAGGAATTATTACTCTACAGAGAGATAACTGGCAAAATAATCTCAGTGATAGTTTATCACATACAATTCACTTTAGAAAGCATTCTTAACTTCTTTCTAAATGAAAATATCCTAGAAGAGGATGCAAGATTCAAGTCAGAAGACTAGGATTCTAGTTCAAATTCTTACTAATTAGTTGTATAGTCTTCATCAGGTCAGATAATGCCAATTACTTCCATTTATTAATTTGAAGACTGGCTAGATTAGAGAGGACCTTGAAATTCCTCCTAATTTATGATCTCCCTTTCTGGCCTGACATCTTTAAAGGCTCTAGTCTATCTAGTAGTTTTCAGAGTACCAGGTAGGGATGAATAGAGATCAGGGGTCCCAGTTCCAAAAGCCTAGCAGGGAAGTCTAATAAAACATGCTTATTGTTTAAATGGACAAACAGTCATTTTAAATGGATGATGTGAGGTCACTCTTATGAAAATACAAAAGACAATCATTCCTTTGGTTTATAGAACTATGAGTAAAAATAATCAATATCTGGGTTGAAGTTTGCTTGTTCCCTGAACAGAATAACAATGCCGAAACTATCATGTTATACAAAAAAGAAAAACATGAAGATGAGAGTGGTGACTGGTATCAGCAAATAAGCAGGAGGGACTGAACAGCATTCAAAGCTGTTGCACCAGACATACCCTGGGTGACCAACAAAACATGTTTTCTCTCTTTCTTGATTCTAAAGTTCAATCCTAGGTGAAAGCACCTATATTTGAACCTTTCTTCCCACAGACACAGGAAACATATTAAAAACATTCCTGATAATAATACTTTTAAAAGCAAAGTAGCAAGCTGTACTTTCACTTTTTAACCATCATGAATACAAAATGGTATTTAAAGGCATTAAAGAGAAAGGTTCAGAGAGCAGCTCTGGAGTCAGACAGTATTTGGTTTAAATGCCAGTTCCACGACTTACTAATTTTGTGACTTTTCAATGAGTTACCTAAACTCTCTAAACCTCAATTTCTTGATTTGAAAAAGATGACTAAATAATGGAGGCAATACCTATACCTCAGAGGTTGTTGTGATGATTTAATGAGCTAATGCATGTAGTGCTTAGCAACATGCCTAACACAGAGCAAGTAGTCAATTTTTTTTGCTATCATTTAATATTAGTAAAAAAAACTATTTTGAAAATAACAAAATCAGGAGAGAGTTAATCTCTTTGATGCTCTAGTCTCAATTCATAAACAGTACTGATCTCAACTCTGTTTAAAAAAAAAAAATACTTCACAAGAAAACGGAAGGCTCCCTTACGGTAACCAACAATTAACTGCAGATATTGGTCAATGTATTGCTCAACTGGCCCCTTAATAATACATCCTAGAGAACCTGAATTACGAAAATCTACCCCAAACAGTATAGGTTTTTGCTTCTGTCTAAAAATATTTCTCCCCTTTCTTTCTCTAGAGTTGTGTAAAATTAAAAAAAAAAAAAATAAGTTTGGCCTTTTGCACACAACTGATAGCTGTTGCTTCTCTAGAATCCACAAAAACCCAAAATGGTCAATAAAATCTCAGTTGTCCTGCTTATTGTAAGCTACATTTAGAAACAGGCTAGTGGACGTCCCTGGTGGTACGGTGGTTAAGAATCTGCCTGCCAATGCAAGGGACATGGATTCCATCCCTGGTCCAGGAAGATCCCATATGCCACGGAGCAACTAAGCCCGTACGCCACAACTACTGAGCCTGCACTCTAGAGCCCACGCACCAAAACTACTGAAGCCCGTGCACCTAGAGCCCGTGCTCTGCAACAAGAGAAGCTACCGCATGAAGTCTGTGCACTGCAACCAAGAGTAGCCCCCGCTCACCACAACTAGAGAAAGCCCGCGTGCAGCAACGAACACCCAACACAGACAAAAACAAACAAAAAAAACAAAAAACAAACCAAAAAAAACGGGCTAGTTTTAAGGTAGCACATCATCTGGAAACCAGAGCTCCTCAACTCTTTTAGTTAAAATGTCATTTGGTGGTCACACATCCACATTCATGCAAAATTGAACCCTGCATCTATTAGACACATTTTATACTAGAGGGGTGAAAGTGTAAGAGTCTTATATTTACTTAGGTACGACACATTTTACTTATTTCTTTTTTAAACAACTTTATTGCAGTGTAATTGCTTTACAATGGTGTGTTAGTTTCTGCTTTATAACAAAGTGAATCAGTTATACATATACATATGTCCCTGTATCTCTTCCCTCTTGCGTCTCCCTCCCTCCCACCCTCCCTATTCCACACGTATAGGTGGTCACAAAGCACCGAGCTGATCTCCCTGTGTTATGAGGCTGCTTCCCACAAGCTATCAATTTTACATTTGGTAGTGTATATATGTCCATGCCACTCTCTCACTTTGTCCCAGCTTACCCTTCCCCCTCCCCTTATCCTCAACTCCATTCTCTAGTAGGTCTGTGTCTTTATTCCCGTCTTGCCCCTAGGTTCTGCGGACCTTTTTTTTTTTTAAGATTCGATATATATCTGTTAGCATATGGTATTTTTCTCTTTCTGACTTACTTCACTTCGTATGACACTTCTCTAGGTCCATCCACCTCACTACACATAACTCAATTTAGTTTCTTTTTACAGCTGAGTAATATTCCATTGTATATATGTGCCACATCTTCTTTAGCCATTCATCTGTTGATGGACACTTAGGTTGCTTCCATGTCCTGGCTATTGTAAATAGAGCTGCAATGAACATTTTGGTACATGACTCTTTTTGAATTATGGTTTTCTCAGGGTATATGCCCAGTAGTGGGATTGCTGGGTCGTATGGTAGTTCTAGTTTTAGTTTTTTAAGGAATCTCCATACTGTCCTCCATAGTGGCTGTATCAATTTACATTCCCACCAACAGTACAAGAGGGTTGCCTTTTCTCCAAACGCTGTCCAGCATTTATTCTTTGTAGATTTTTTGATGATGCCCACTCTGACCGGTGTGAGATGATATCTCATTGTAGTTTTGATTTGCATTTCTCTAATGACTAACGATGTTCAGCATTCTTTCATGGGTTTGTTGGCAATCTATATATCTTCTTTGGAGAAATGTCTATTTAGGTCTTCTGCCCATTTTTGGATTGGGTTGTTTCTTTGATATTGAGCTGCATGAGCTGCTTGTTAATTTTGTAGATTAATCCTTTGTCAGTTGCTTCATTTGCAAACAATTTCTCCCATTCTGAGGGTTGTCTTTTCGACTTATGGTTTCCTTTGCAGTGCGAAAGCTTTTAAGTTTCATTAGGTCCCATTTGTTTATTTTGGTTTTTATTTCCATTTCTCTAGGAGATGGGTCAAAAAGGATCTTGCTGTGATTGATGTCATAGAGTGTTCTGCCTATGTTTTCCTCTAAGAATTTGATAGTGTCTGGCCTTACATTTAGGTCTTTAATCCATTTTGAGTTTATTTTTGTGTATGGTGTTAGGGAGTGCTCTAATTTCATTCTTTTAAATGTAGCTGTCCAGTTTTCCCAGCACCACTTATTGAAGAGGCTGTCTTTTCTCCACTGTATATTCTTGCCTCCTTTATCAAAGATAAGGTGACAATATGTGCATGGGTTTATCTCTGGACTTTCTATCCTGTTCCATTGATCTATATTTCTGTTTTTGGGCCAGTACCATACTGTCTTGATTACTGTAGCTTTGTAGTATAGTCTGAAGCCAGGGAGCCCGATTACTCCAGCTCTGTTTTTCTTCTCAAGATTGCTTTGGTTATTCAGGGTCTTTTGTGTTTCCATACAAACTGTGAAATTTTTTGTTCTAGTTCTCTGAAAAATGCCATTGGTAGTTTGATAGGGATTGCACTGAATCTGTAGATTGCTTTGGGTAGTAGAATCATTTTCACAATGTTGAGTCTTCCAATCCAATAACATGGTATATCTCTCCATCTGTGTATCATCTTTAATTTCTTTCATCAGTGTCTTACAGATTTCTGCATACAGGTCTTTTGTCTCCTTAGGTAGGTTTATTCCTAGATATTTTATTCTTTTTGTTGCAATGGTAAATGGGAGTGCTTTCTTGATTTCACTTTCAGATTTTTTCACCATTAGTGTATAGGGAATGCAAGAGATTTCTGTGCATTAATTTTGTATTCTGCTACTTTACCAAATTCATTGATTAGCTCTAGTAGTTTTCTGGTAGCATCTTTGGGATTCTCTATGTATAGTATCATGTCATCTGCAAACAGTGACAGCTTTACTTCTTTTCCAATTTTGGTTCCTTTTATTTCTTTTTCTTCTCTGATTGCTGTGGCTAAAACTTCCAAAACTATGGTGAATAACAGTGATGAGAGTGGGCAACCTTGTCCTTTTCCTGATCTTAGTGGAAATGGTTTCAGTTTTTCACCATTGAGGATGATGTTGGCTGTGGTTCTGTCATATATGGCCTTTATTATGTTGAGAAAAGTTCCCTCTATGCCTACTTTCTGGAGGTTTTTTGTCATAACTGGGTGTTGAATTTTGTTGAAAGCTTTCTCTGCATCTATTGAGATGAACATATGGTTTTCTCCTTCAATTTGTTAATATGGTGTATCACACTGATTGATTTGCGTATATTGAAGAATCCTTGCGATTCTGGGATAAACCCCACTTGATCATGGTGTATGATCCTTTTAATGTGTTGTTGGATTCTGTTTGCTAGCATTTTGTTGAGGATTTTTGCATCTATGTTCATCAGTGATATTGGCATGTAGTTTTCTTTCTTTGTGACATCTTTGTCTGGTTTTGGTATCAGGGTGATGGTGGCCTCGTAGAATGAGTTTGGGAGTGTTCCTCCCTCTGCTATATTTTGGAAGAGTTTGAGAAGGATAGGTGTTACCTCTTCTCTAAATGTTTGATAGAATTTGCCTGTGAAGCCATCTGGTGCTGGGCTTTTGTTTGTTGGAAGATTTTTAATCACAGTTTCAATTTCAGTGCTTGTGATTGGTCTGTTCATATTTTCTATTTCTTCCTAGTTCAGTCTTGGAAGGTTGTGAATTTCTAAGAATTTGTCCATTTCTTCCAGGTTGTCCATTTTATTGGCATAGAGTTGCTTGTAGTAATCTCTCATGATCCTTTGTATTTCTGCAGTGTCACTTGTTATTTCTTTTTCATTTCTAATTCTATTGATTTGAGTCTTCTCCCTTTTTTTCTTGATGAGTCTGGCTAATGGTTTATCAATTTTGTTTATCTTCTTAAAGAACCAACATTTAGTTTTATTGATCTCTGCTATCGTTTCCTTCATTTCTTTTTCAGTTATTTTTGATCTGATCTTTATGATTTTTTTCCTTCTGCTAACTTTTTTTTGTTTGTTTGTTCTTCTTTCTCTAATTGCTTTAGGTGTAAGGTTAGGTTGTTTATTTGAGATGTTTCCTGTTTCTTAAGGTAGGATTGTATTGCTATAAACTTCTCTCTTAGAACTGCTTTTGCTGCATCCCATAGGTTTTGGGTCGTCGTGTTTTCACTGTCATTTGTTTCTAGGTATTTTTTGATTTCCTCTTTGATTTCTTCAGTGATCTCTTGGTTATTAAGTAGTGCATTGTTTAGCCTCCATGTGTTTGTATTTTTTCCTGTAACTGATATCTAGTCTCAGAGCGTTGTGGTCGGAAAAGATACTGGATACGATTTCAATTTTCTTAAATATACCAAGGCTTGATTTTTGACCCAAGATATGATCTATCCTGGAGAATGTTCCATGAGCACTTGAGAAGAATGTGTATTCTGTTGTTTTAGGACGGAATGTCCTATAAATATCAATTAAGTCCATCTTGTTTAATGTAACATTTAAAGCTTGTGTTTCCTTATTTATTTTCATTTTGGATGATCTGTCCATTGGTGAAAATGGGGTGCTAAAGTCCCCTGCTATGATTGTGTTACTGTCAATTTCCCCTTTTATGGCTGTTAGTATTTGCCTAATGTATTGAGGTGCTCCTATGTTGGGTGCATAAATGTTTACAATTGTTATATCTTCTTCTTGGGTTGATCCCTTGATCGTTATGTAGTGTCCTTCTTTGTCTCTTGTAATAGTCTTTGCTTTAAAGTCTATTTCGTCTGATATGAGAATTGCTACTTCAGCTTTCTTTTGATTTCCATTTGCATGGAATATCTTTTTCCATCCCCTCACTTTCAGTCTGTATGTGTCCTTAGGTCTGAAGTGGGTCTCTTGTAGACAGCATATATACGGGTCTTGTTTTGTATCCATTCAGCCAGTCTATATCTTTTGGTTGGAGCATTTAATCCATTTACATTTAAGGTAGTTATTGATATGTATATTCATATTACCATTTTCTTAATTGTTTTGTGTTTGTTATTGTAGGTCTTTTCCTTCTCTTGTGTTTCCTGCCTAGAGAAGTTCCTTTAGCATTTGTTGTAAAGCTGGTTTGGTGGTGCTGAATTCTCTTAGCTTTTGCTTGTCTGTAAAGGTTTGAATTTCTCTGTCACAATTTCTCCGTCACATATGAATGAGATCCTTGCAGGGTAGAGCAAACTTGGTTGTAGGTTTTTCTCCTTCATCACTTTAAATATGTCCTGCCACTCCCATCTGGCTTGCAGAGTTTCTGCTGAAAGATCAGCTGTTAACCTTATGGGGATTCCCCTGTGTGTTATTTGTTGTTTTTCCCTTGCTGCTTTTAAAATTTTTTCTTTGTATTTAATTTTTGATAGTTTGATTAATATGTGTCTTGGTGTGTTTCTACTTGGATTTATCCTGTATGGGACTCTCTGTGCTTCCTGGACTTGATTAACTATTTCCTTTCCCATATTAGGGAAGTTTTCAACTATAATCTCTTCAAATATTTTCTCAGTGCCTTTCTTCTTCTCTTCTTCTTCTGGGACCCCTATAGTTCGAATGTTGGTGCGTTTAATGTTGTCCCAGAGGTCTCTGAGACTGTCCTCAATCCTTTTCATTCTTTTTTCTTTACTCTGCTCTGCAGTAGTTATTTCCACTATTTTGTCCTCCAGGTATCTTATTTGTTCTTCTGCCTCAGTTATTCTGCTATTTTAAATTTTAAATTTCATTTATTGTGTTGTTCATCATTGTTTGTTTGCTCTTTAGTTCTCCTAGGTCCTTGTTAAACATTTCTTGTATTTTCTCCATTCTATTTCCAAGATTTTGGATCATGTTTACTGTCATTGTTCTGAATTCTTTTTCAGTTAGACTGCCTATTTCCTCTTCATTTGTTAGGTCTGGTGGGTTTTTATCTTGCTCCTTCATCTGCTGTGTGTTTTTCTGTCTTCTCATTTTGCTTAACTTACTGTGTTTGGGGTCTCCTTTTCACAGGCTCCAGGTTTGTAGTTCCCGTTGTTTTTGGTGTCTGCCCCCAGTAGGTAAAGTTGGTTCAGTGGGTTGTGTAGGCTTCCTGGTGGAGGGGACTGGTGCCTGTGTTCTGGTGGATGAGGCTGGATCTTGTCATTCTGGTGGGCAGGACTGCATCCAGTGTTGTGTTTTGGGGTGTTTGTGGACTTACTATGATTTTAGGCAGCCTCTCTGCTAATGGGTGGGGTTGTGTTCCTGTCTTGCTAGTTGTTTGGCATAGGGTGTCCAGCACTGTAGCTTGCTGGTCGTTGAGTGGAGCTGTGTTTTGGCGTTGAGATGGAGATCTCTGGGAGATTTTCACCATTTGATATTACGTGGAGCTGGGAGGTCTCTTGTGGACCAGTGTCCTCAACTTGGCTCTCCCACCTCAGGGGCACAGCCCTGACGCCTGGCTGGAGCACCAAAATCCTGTCATCCACACGGCAAAAATATATCCCACCTCCAAAGACAAAGGAGAAGCTGCTAGTGTTGGAGGGTCTCCTGCAGAGGTGCGGGGTGTCTGTGGCTCACCACAGGGACAAGGACACTGGCAGCAGAAGTTCTAGGAAGTACTCCTTGGCATGAGCCGTCCCAGAGTCTGCCATTAGCCCCACCAAAGAGTCTGAAAGAACCCGACAATTTTAAATTGACCCAAAGAATTTAACTGAAGAGTTAATTAAATTCTTTGAAAAGTTTAAAAAATCAACTTCATTTTCTTTTATAGCAAAGATATAAAAGACAATATCATGTAAGTAAGTTTGCCAACTCACAGGAGCCATTTCATAGTCGAGGAGGATTTTCAGCAAGCAAAAAGAAGGAACTGTTGCAAGGAATACAGTGTTTAATCTAGTAGGATTCAATGTTAGATTTGAATCTAGCATTTGCCAACTAAGTATCAAATGAACTCTGGTGAATTACTTGCTCTTGTGCACTTGATCAGTCACAGGCTTGCTCTCCCTCCCTCCCTCTCCCTGTCTTTCTCTCTCTAAGCCCCAGTTTCTTCATCTGTGGAATTGGAGATAAAATGGGAAAGAAGAAATGAACATTTAATAAATGCCTTTTAAGTGCTGGGCCTTGTGATGGACATTAGATACATCCTTCCATTACATCATCCTCAAGGATACAGCAAGGCCAGAATTACTATCTCCATTTCACAGATTAAAGTAGTGAATCTCATATAGACATTTCTCCGAAGAAGATACACAAGTAGCCAAGAAGCACATGAAATAATGCTTAATATTATTAGTCATTAGGGAAATGAAAATCAAAACCTCAATGAGGTTTTCTCACCCACAAGGACAGCTAAAGTAAAACAGACAGACAAATGTTGGCAAGGATGTGAAGAAACTGAAACTCTCGTAAATTGCTAGCCAGACTGTAAAATGGTGCAGAGCCACTTCAGAAAATAGTCTGGCAGTTCCTCAAATGGTTAAACACAGATAGAACTCTATTTCTGAGCAATTGTATCCTGAGGTATACACTTAAGAAAACGGAAAATATGTCCATACAAAAAGTTGTACACCAATGTTCACAGCAGCGTTATTCATAGTAGCAAAAGTAGAAACAATTCAATTATCAGTTGATGACTGGATAAATAAATGTGGTATATCCATCCAATGGAATATTATTCAGCATAAAAAGAGATGAAGTATTGATACATGCTAAATACAGATGAACCTTGAAAATATATTAAGTGAAAAAAAAAGTCTCAAAAGACCACATATTGGATGATTCCATTTATATGCAATGTCAAGAATAGACAAATCCATAGTGACAGAAAGTAGATTAGTGGTTGCCAGGGAGCAGGTTGAGGGGAGAATGAGAAATGACTTCTAATAGTCATGGGGTTTCTTCAAGGAGTGATGAAAATGTTCTAAAGTACAGTGGTGATGGCTGCACAACTGTGAGACTATACTAAAACCACTAAATTGTATACTTTAGAAGAGTGATTATAGTATATGAATTATATCTCAACAAAGCTGTTATTAAAAATACTGAGTTTCACAGATTTAAAAATAACAACAAAAGCACTTCCACAGTTATGAATATTAAATAAACTAATAAGCTAAAGCACTCTGCATGATGTCCCAGACACACTGAAAGTTCTTAATGAAACGTGACCTCCTTTTCCCTTTGTCAAATGCAGAAACAACAGAAGTTAAATATGATTTTGATTCTAACCTGATAGCTTAATAAGCTACATAGCTCTTGTCATCTGATTAGCAAAGAAGGAGCAAAAATATATGTTTATAGGTAAACAGTTACAGTCAGGAAAATTAGAACATGCATATCGATCATTAGTATGAAAGAAAAAGGACTTATTAACTGGGCTACATCTGAAGCTGAACTAACTATAATGAAAATATACTGAAGACAACCAAATTAGTTATATACAACTCCAAAGAATCCCTCCCAATTCTATCAGCAATCGTCTCATGTACAATGAAGCTGTAGCCATGAACATCACTTCCTTTTTAAAAAAGAATACTGTTGTTCAAATGAATTTGGTAAACCCTAAATTGCTGTAATTTCAGAATTAGATATTCTAATGTTCAGGAAAGTACGTATTTTTAAATCTCAAAACAAACAAGCAAAAATTTGTGTCCCATGCTATCACATGGCTCTCCAGAGAACCGGCAACAGTGATCAAAACAATACAATAGGCAGATCCTTATATGCCTATTAATTTATCACCCCAGGTGACAGTGAAGAATAGACAGGAAACCTTTCCCCATGGGGCACCATTACCTCCAGGAAGAGTTCTCTATATTTATTCTTATACCTTCACTGGGGGTGACCACTGAATTATTTGACAAATAATTTTACTACTGATTACTTTATTCTCACATTCATTCATTCATTGTTTCACAAATACTTCTCAAACTTTGTAAGAGTTCCTACTTTGTTTAAATTAGTGTGGTAAGCCTTGGAAAGAGAGCCCAAAACCTAAGGGAACCAAAAATTCTCTATACAAATGGTGATGGCATTTATATGATAAGTACAACTCTCCTCAGTACAGCCTGCTTTTACTTATATGATCTGTGGATGACCAAAAAGTATTAACACTGAAAATGTTCCTTAACCATCTCTGTCTCCTCCAAGTTTGGCAGAACTTCTTATACATTATAGGTGTTTTGTACATGTTTACAGAATGCAGGAATGAAAAATGAGAAGGAAGAATAGAGAGAAGAACAAATTTATTGTTTTTATTTGTTTTCATGAAAAAGGACCCTACTCCTCACCCCAGCTACCCCAATGCACAAAACAGAATGCCACACTGGACTGACATAATTAGAGCCAATTATAGAGAATCTTCATGATCTATAGTTACCCCGTGCTGCCTTATCACAGAAAATTTTCATTGAACAGTAACAAATATGTAGCATAGAAATCCCCACTATGCCCTTTTTGGACCCACTGCGGGGACTAAATGATCAGATAATAAAGTAAAAGTGGTAGATGCAGACTTGTTTTGGGCACATTAATGAGAAGGATGCGGGGATGTGACCAAGCAGCCAAGGACCAATATGCTTAACTTCAATCAACTGAGGTTTTCTAACATGTAGATTATGGGGAGGGAGCAATTTTGGTTTTCACTTCTTACGGCAACATCCATGAGCAACGATTCTCAAACAGGAGGGACACAGAGCACATTATTTTGAAGGGGAAGAGGAATACCTGTGAAATTTGAAAAAATATTTCAGTATACCTTTCAGGTTTTATAAATAAAGAGAATAAAATGCTCCACCACATTTTGCTAATAAGGTTATAAAGATGATACCACAAGTAGGCATCTTTGAAAAAAACTAATGAACTAAAGACAAGCTATCAATTTAAAAAATCAGATTCTTTATACACAAAATATAAGTATGATAAACACGAAAATTATAAAATATTGTATTAACTGGAGCTTAGTTGCTTTTATACCCTTTCTCCAATTCTAGTATTCTATATGTAAAGAAAACAAGCTTAAGAATAGCTTCTATTTACAGCGGTGCTACCCAGACATATACCTTTTATTTAAAGGGTTATAAAATAATTTAAAACTATATAAACAATAAAGAGGAATTTTTAAAAGTATACTATATCCTATACTTATCAAAAACATCAGAAGTATTAAATTCACCACTGTTAAGGGTTAAGGGAAAACTTGCTTTCCAGAAATTCTGTGAGCTTAAAAATAATAAAGTAAAACATATCTACTTTTATCTAGCACCTCATCACAGGTGCTCAGAAATTCACTCTTAGTCTTGTATTTTCAAGTTTAAAGGCTAATGCATAGTAATTTTCTATTTACTTATTTCATGAGTACCACTTCTCATTCTACCTACAGGTTTGCCCAGGGTAACAGTAAAATATTAATCACTTCATTTATGGCTTGTCTTAACTGGGTGCATCAATCATATTACCAATTATAGCAGTAGTTGTAATGATTTTATTCAGGCTGACTGGCTGGATCCACTACAGTAAAGTCTAAAGAATATTATAAAAAGTCTTTAACTTCTCTTTTATTTTAGGCCCTTCCATTGGAGAAAGAAGAGCAAGGCCAGCTACACTTCAGGCCTAAAATCACACTTAGTATTCTCAGGTTTCACAAAGGCCCCAAATAGTTTGCCAGAGAGACCTGGCCAGGTCATACAGCCAGATCTTGGAGTGGCGGCTGAACCTGAGCATATGCAAGCTCAGTTATCTGTCCCCATTTGGGCCTGCATCATTACTCCTTTCAACTTTCCCATACAGTTGGTGGTTTCTTCCTGCGGAGGTAATGCTTAACTATAAGGAAAAACAAAGAAATAAAATGAGGATGGTGTGCCAGTCTAAGAAAAAAATGAATGCTTTGAAACCCAAGACATTTTCTCTAGTGAAAATATCATGCATCGACATGATATTAGCAGTGGGAGGCCAGTAAAAGTAACATCCTGGGGCACAGCCACCTGTGTTTTCTCCATTTCTGAGGAGGAAATGAAGCTGTCACCTGCAACACCTGGGAAGTCTGGGAAGACCCATGGAATCAGTCTGATCTGCTACACGAAGAGGGCACCAACCATGCTGGCTAAGAGGAAGTCCGACAGACCACCCTGAATTTCCAGGAGATGACAACCACAACCAAAGACACCCAAGTACACTGGTTCCCAAATTTTCAAGCCAGTCCAAGACCACCTGCAGTATTATTTGCCATAGCTATACTAATTAGTAGTCTCTTCACACCTTTTTGTTTATTTAAATCAAGTCGTTGAAAAAGAAAACGATAATTCTTTGCGGAATGAAGTGGAAGTAGAAATATGGAAACTGACGTATGTGAGAAGTTCCAGTAGAACATAATAGAAAATCAGCAGCGCTTGCCATAAACAGAAACCATTCCCACCAAAGATGCTGAGCACGAGGCCTACTTCTCCTCCTTTATTTTTAAAATTGTTTTCTTTTTTTGCACAGTCAAGTTTTTTTATTTTTATTTTTTTATTGAAGTATAGTTGATATACATTATAGAAGTTACAAGTTTACAATATAGTGATTCACAATTTTTAAAGGTTATACTTCATTTATAGTTATTATAAATATATTGGCTATATTCCCTGTGTTATACAATATATTCTTGTAGCTTATTTTCATACATAATAGTTTGTACCTCTTAATCTCCTACCTTTATATTACCCCTCCCCCCTTCCTTCTCCCCACTGGTAACCATTAGTTTGTTCTCTGTTGTGACTCTGTTTCTTTTTTGTTATAGTCACTAACTAGTTTGTTGTAATTTTTAGATTCCACATATAAGTGATATCATACGGTATTTGTCTTTCTCTGTCTGACTTATTTCACTTGGCATAATACCCTCCAAGTCCATCCATGTATGTCACTCTTTTTTATGGCTGAGTAGTATTCCCTTGTGAGACACATCTATATCTATCTATCTATCTATCTATCTATCTATCTATCTATCTATCTATCTATCTATCTATCTATATCTGTTGATGGACACTTAGGTTGTTTCCATATCTTGGCAATTGTAAATAATGCTGCTATGAACATAAAGACAACCTACCAAATGGGAGAAAATACTTGTAAATGATATGACTGATAAGGGGTTAATATCCAAGATACATAAACAGCTCATATAAGTCAACAACAAAAAAACGAACCACCTGATTTAAAAATGGACTGAAGAGACATTTTTCCAAAGAGGACATGCAGATGGCCAACAGGCACATGAAAAGATGCTCAACATCATCAGGGGAATGCAAATCAAAACCACAAGATATCACCTCACAGCTGTCAGAATGGCCATCAGCAAAAAGAACACAAATAAATGCTGGAGAGGGTGTGGAGAAAAGGGAACCCTCGTGCACTGTTGGTGGGAATGTGAACTGGTGCAGCCACCGTGGAAACAGTATGGAGGTTTCTCAATAAAAATAAAACTACCACATGACCCAGCAATTCCACTGCTGGGTATATATACAAACAAACAAACAAACACACACCAAACCCCAAAACACTCATTCTCCTCCTTTAAAAAGGAAACTCACAAGAGTTAGAGAGGTGGTAGAAATGTTAGCAGCAAATAGAGATTGTCTACCTAACCAGAAGAAAAGAAAAAGATCTTAAAAGGATCGAAAAGGAATCTCACCCTGGGATTCAAAGTTATTTAACTCTGTAACAGTATCCCAAATAAATAATTTCAAGAAATTTTAAAATAGTCTTTAGCAGTGGTTTCAGCTTCAAAGTAAAGTTCATTACTAAAAATTATACTAATTGTGTACTTTTTTGCAAAAGCCTCTGACTTTCATTCACTTAAGAAGTCCCTTCATTCATGTTCATCCACTTCATTGATATAGCCAAGGCCATGCAAATCAAAATAGCAAAGAAATAAAGTTTAAATTTAACAAGAAAGAAATGCACAGCAAAGCAGGTTTTAGTAATGTTTCATCTTCCATAGCTGTGAATGTGAATCTCCTTTTCTTTTTTTGTTATATAAATGTCAATCATTATTTTAGTATTTAGTTTAAGTGTTTGATTTTCTCAATTGATCCACTCAATTTAAGATTAAGATTTAAGATTTTTTTCCATTCAATCCTTTAAAACAGCTATATTTAGTCAGTCTGTCCTGCTTAATTTACACAACAATATAACATAACTACTGCTCTCCTTCACCTGGAAAGTCTTCCAAAAAACCATTTTATGTAGACAGAATAAATCTCTTTAAAATCTCTAGTTTTTTTTTCTACAGCTAATGAACACATGTTCAAATTTATAAGCCTCAGTTTCACAAGGTTTAGTTTACAAGAGGGCTACTGACTACACATTTTCCTGAAAATTGCACTCCAAATTTAATTTTATTTAAATGACATATTCCAAAGGTCCTAATGAAAATGAAAACAGGAAAGAAAATGATAGGGTGAACTGGTTCTTTGGGTGGTTCTATTTGAAGCTGAGAAATTATAGCAGCAGTATAGCATTGTGTTTTAAGAGTATAGACTCTGGAGTCAGAGACAGCTGAATTCTACTTCCCAATTCCTAACTTCTTAGCTGTTGAGGCAGGTTTGCTTGCTGACTTCTCAAATTTGTTCCTTTACCCATAAAACAACTTTGCTATAAGTAATGAATGAAATGATTAATATAAATGAATGAAATGATTCATTTAATATAAATGAATAAATGATTCTTATAACAGCTGGCCCATAGGTATGTGCTGAATGAATTGTAGTTGTTATATAACCATCATTATGAGAAGTACAGTCTTTCTTTTTCTTGGTTTCTGGTTTTAACACAAGTATAATCAAAGCTCTGTGATGGTGCTTCATAAAAATCAAATGTTTCCCTCTCCTAAGATTGCTTAAAGTCTGATGAAGGGGACTTGAAGCTATAATGGAAGGCAAATTTCACGATTTCTTAAAGGTGCCATGGAAAATAGAAAAATGAGGGAAAAATCAAGCAAGGCTTTTTAAAGTAAGTGATATTTGAGGAAGACTATGAAGCCTGGGTATGTCTTTTTGCAGAAGAGACGAAGGTAAGAAGCAGGAAAAATGAAAACATCTTAGATTGAATAACATAGAAGACAATAAATGTTAGCAAATAAAGAATATATGAATAAAAATCTCTATTTTATTCTGATCTCACACATGGACATACTGTGTTCATCATAATGAAAATATACAGATGACAACCAAATTAATTATCTACAACTCCACAAAACTCCAAAGAATCCCTCCCAAATCACTCCAGGAACAAAGAAGCTGTATCCATGAACATTACCCTTTTAAAAGAAGAATACCATTGTTCAAATGAATTTGGTAAGCTCATTGGAAATACTCTAATTTCAGAATAAAGTGAATTTGTATTTAGTACACTTAACAGAAATGTGTTCTGTAAGTAGTGACAAAGTCTGGCTCTACCAATCAGTGAAGTCAAGCTTCATTTTTGTCCTAGACTAGCAGAGGGACTTCAGTTTTCTCCATCAGTCATGTAACCTCACTGGTGGATAAATCATCATTTATACAGCCTCTGAACCTCATTTCAGTCCCAGACCATACCTTAAAGAATGCCACTTCTTCCAGTTTCAAAAAACTGTCCTTCATAAAAATCCTGTTCCAGATTACCTTTCAGTATCAGCTCATTTGCAGAGCAGAGCCATTAGGCATTTTGAGTCCACTTAACAACCAAGTTCTTCCAGTCTCTCACTAAACAAGTTACCTGTTTCGCCAGACACTACCTGACTTCTCACTCAGGTGGTTCTCACAGGAGCCATCATATAGAAAAAACATTCTTAAGAAAAGAGTCACTCTCACAGCTCCTGTGAGAAGGCATTAAGTTATGATGGGGCCTACCAATTTAAATGTGATAGCATTATATTCTTCAAGAAGCTGGCAATTTAGTGGGAAAGAAAGATGCGCATGCAAATAATCATAACACAGCCGAAACACATAGAGAGCTACAAGTCATGAGAATCCACCAATGGCAGGAATCACATTATTCATCTACAGTTCAAAAGTAACTCAACAAACAAATATTGAGCATCTGCTATTGTCTATCAAGTGTTGAACAGAGCACCGGGTGGGGGGAATGAATCAAGATATCCTACCCTCAAGAAATGTCCATCTAAAACAAGTGCACACACAGGGAACTCAACTCAATGCTCTGTGGTGGTCTATATGGGAAAAGAATCTAAAAAAAGAGTGGATATATGTATGTGTGTAGCTGATTCACTCTGCTGAGCACCTGAAGCTAACACAACATTGTAAATCAACTATACTCCAATAAAATTTTTTTTTAAATATCCAACTGGAAAAAAAGTAAAGCAAGTACACACAAATAGCAAATTTCAGTATAACATGTACAGGATGCCATGGACACAGAGAAAAGGAGCCCTGAGTTCAAGATGGGAGTTTAGGCAAGACTTCTGAGAAAAATTAAAATATGAGTTGAAAATTCCAGGAGCTCAGGGTCATAACTGCTTTCCATACCAATGAATATTCAAGTAACTAACATAGTATCCAGCAAATGATAGAAACGCACTAAGTTTTTAAATGAAGTGGTAATCAGTCAAAGAGAGGTGTGGAGGGCATTTCAGTTAGAAGAAACAGTGTGAGAAAAAGCATGCAAACATGAAACAGTCTGAACTAAGCAGGTAACTATAAGCAGGCAAATAGTATTACGACCTAAGACTCAAGGCAAGAAGTGATTGGGAATAAAGATGAGATATGCGAATGCCCTGGATTTCACTGAGGTTCTGAAACACAAACAATGTTGGTGGTCAAAAAATGTCTAATATGGTAATGTAAACAACTGACTTTATTCTTCAAGAGATACAACGCACTATGCGAAAGAAGAGGAAGAGATTAATTGCAATTTACAACTGCCAAGGGAGAACATGGTACTTATTAAATTTATGCTAAATCAATGATATTGTTATCACACTGCCCATTTCTTTATGAGTTACAACAGTCCCAAATCAAGAGTATAAAGTGTCCATATGGAGTGAGGGCTGCTGGATAATGTGAGAGGAAGAAAAGATAATCTAGCTCTTGATTTTGTGTCCAAATAATATAAATAAGTAACTTAAATTATACTAGCTGGTTTACAATTATTTGACTACAGAGTCTCAAAAATAACATATAGTATATGAGTCCAGTACATAGAAAATACTAAAAAAAAAAAAAAATCTGTGAAGGTACACATGAAATAAATAGCCCCTCATTAACTGCAAATTCATGATTAACCCATCACATGATAGAACAAACTAATGAGTTACTCTAAGAAAGTGGTGGGTAGGTAGTACAGTCATAACTCCTAAAAAAAAAATTGCTAGCTTTGAAAACCTGAAGAATTTCTTGTAAGTGTACCTTATGGAAAGTACAAAATATTTTCAAGTAAGTATTATGTAAATATACAGATATGCAAGTTCCATTTTTGGCTAGTTAAAGCAGCATTTAAAATGAATTTTAAGAATGTTAACAACTTTAAAAACACATAGGCTGATTTTGCACTAGTTAAGCAAGAGAAGAAAAACTGGAAAGGAAATAGAAAACACATTAGACACAAAAAACTGAAAATACATTGGCTGCTTGGCTGTCTGCCTGACAAGGCTGTTGCAGTAGAATGACTAGTGATTTGATCCAGACAGGTGAGTCTGAGGAAGTAACACACATATGAACAATACAACTACTAACTGAAAAATCTATAATGAAATATTTCTCCACAGATATGAAGTTCAGAAGGTTTCTGACAATTGCTCTGTAAGTTAGGTAAATATCACTGTCTGATGCTGATCAAACTGGCCAGATGTCAAAGTATAATTGAAAAAGAAAAAATAGATAAAGATATTTCAAAAGAACAGCACATATCTCAGATCCAAAGCACCTATTAAAGGGAAGAGAGGCCCTTCATCTGTGTGGTTTCTAGTTCAATCATATCCAAAGACTCAAGAGGCAGTGACTTTTTAACATGGGTTAACAGAAATAAAAGTTAATCTGCTCAGACAAAATTCTTTCCTAATGAATCACTGCCCTTCAGTCAGCTCTTTTATTTAACATTTACAAAGGTTGGTATTGACATTTACTGTATGTCACTGCCAGGGGACCAAGCTGTGTCTATACTTAGAAATAACACAATGGAGATGAGGTGGAGTCATAATCAATGCTGAAGCTTGCCTTCCTTGTACTGCCAAATACACCCTGGCCTAGCAGCCTCATCCTAAATACTGCAGAGCCAATTAAATCGATCACTGTATTGAATACAAGATAAGCCTTCTGCACTGCAAGAAGTGAAAGAACAAAGATAACAGAAAAAAAAATGATTCAATAAAAATTATCAACAACAGAACTTTAATATGATTCCCTGCTATTTTTCAGTGGACAGATTATGTAGTTGAATATGATCTCTTTACAAAATAAAAACAATTTTTTTAATATCTGCAAGTTTTCCTAAATCTTTTGCGATCTGTAAAACTGCTTTTGAAATTACACAATTGTTTTAGCAATAGTTCTCATATTAAGAGCTGCAGGACTCAAATGGAAATAAAATGACCTTATCCAAAACTGAGGGAAATGTTATTACAAATTTTGATTTATCAATAACAGAGAATGTTTATTGAATACTACCAATGTGCTTAGGTAGTATGTTAAGCTCTTTGCACTGAGTACGTCCTTTAATTCTCAAACCAATCCTGTAACTTAAGCATAATCACTATCCTCCATTTATATATAAAGACCCTAAAGAAACCAGAGCCAGAAGTTTGAACCCAGGTAGTCTGACATCAGTCTTGCTGCAGGAAAGTAGCTCTTACTTACAGTAATGAAGTAGTTTTGTTCATTCAAAGCAGATTTTAAAATTATACTAATGTGAGAGGTCATTTTCTATCAAAGTGAGTAATACCTAATTATAAACATGATTTTTACTATAAAGAAATTAGTATGCTTTTTTCCTACCTTTTTTATCTTATTGGGTTTTTAAAGATGCTGGCAGTTGAATTTCAATATAAAGCATGTTTTTCTACTTTAGTTCTATTTTTCCTCATAAATAAAACTTGTCATTAAAAGAGTAAACTTACATGGTTAGTTAGCAGTTTGACACTGAGGCCAAACAATGGTAACACATTCTTTGGAATGTGGAAACTCTGAAATTTGCGAACTTAGTACTTAAATCAACTCACACGCAGAAAAGGTAGTCAAGAAAAGTTGTTAATAAATCATTTCATCATATTGTCCCCAGACTTCTTCTCAATTACTCTATCACAACTAAACAAAATACCTGCTTCCCAGCCATTAAATTATGTGGGAAAAAATAAAATAAAGCTGCAGTCTAATTAAAATGAGAATGGCAATGACTATATAAACTATTCTAAACTATAATCTCTCAGAGGGCAAGATCTTATAGTTCTCACATATCATCTAAACAAAGAATTATTAAAAGAAAATCCATACTTGGAAAATATTATGCAACACTGTCTACCAGAGGAAAAAAATAAATAATTTATGAACCACCGAGTCCCATAATCTTATTTATAAACTAGCTATGTTAGGAACCTGGAATTTATCCGTATGTGAGAAAATATCCATATGTGGAACCCAGGTTAAGTATAGTATGATGGTTTAAAAGCATATGCTTTGGAGTCAAGGAGACCAACATCTCCCTATCACTACTAACAGTATTAAGTAAGAAAGTACTTAATCTTGTTGTGCCTCAGTTCCCTCATCTGTAAAATGAACATAACAACACCAATCTCATATGTTTTTCCTGAGGATTAAATAAGACAATGTTATAGAAACACTTAGAACAGAATCCAACACAGTCAGGTCCTGTGTAAATGGTAATCTGGGAACTGAACAGGAGATAAGAAAGATGGCATTTTCTTCCTTCTTTTCTGAGTACAGGTGGAAAAAGTATAACTTTTTCTTCTTACATTTCACTATATAATCCTCTCCTATTACCTAGCATCCCCCTGTTCTGCTGGTGCCCAGAGTACTCAACGCTTTACTATAGATCCCTTCAGTGATTTGTCATCCACGGTATATCACACTCCAAAATGACTGAATTCCCTTTTCTCTCAATTAAAACTTGTCTGCTAGGAATTAAGCAATCCAACTTGACTAAGTTTTAATAACACATTAACATTCTGAAAGATTATGCTTATTAACCCAAATCAATTGCTAGTAGAATATAAGGCACTGAGTTAAAATTTAGGCAAAAATAGATGGAACAGCCTTTCCTAAGAATTTGCCTACAGACTTGCTCCTTTAAGTCATTTCTACTAGTCACAGCTTCTCCCAACGTAAGCCAATGTCCACCATGTTCTGAGTATTTTCAAAATAGATCTTGTAGGTAGTACAAAAAGGACAATGATGTAGACAGATCTATGATAGCTTCTTGTCATGAAAAAGTGAAATTCATAATTAAAGACTTAAAAAAGTATTCAAAGTGAAAATTATATTTAAGTAAATGAGTTGAATTTTATTTTTCTTTTCCCAATTAAATCAAATGAACTATGTTCCTACAGAATGATCTAGAACTTAATGTCCAGACAATATTGTATTTTATACACATCATAAGTTTATTAAATACAAAGTCTGAGTCCAGAATAGTTCTTTGGCAGATAACGTTGTCTTTTTCATCTTGGTTCCCATACTCATAAGCACAGTGTTTAACATATAGAAGGCACTCAATAAAATATGAAGATACATGTGGTATATTAAAACTCTTATGGGACGAACTATTACAATTTGTGCTATACCAAACCAATTTCATAAAAATGAACTGCCTGCCTATTGGTTTTCCACAGAAAATCAAAGCCACCTAGGCCTTACTGAAAGGATGGAACGTCAACTACTACACTCCAAAAGACAGCAATCTAAGCTGCCCTACTGCAGCTCCTCGGTATCTGAACAGCCACTGAGATCAAGTTGAAGTTTGGCCATGCACAATCACTCACAGTTAGTGGAGAGCTGAGGGCATTCCAAGCGAATTACTTCCTACCTCCAAGTAATCTGCCAAAATAGTTACCCACCTTCAGGGCACAGTTAACCCAGGGCTTGTCCCTGAAAAAGCTACCTAAAGCTTGGCTCCTTTGCCCTATGGTGTCAGATCACTAAAAATTCAAGTGAAATCAGGTCACATGGCCAGTCTGGCGTGGAGGATGGTCCTAAGACCTAGGACTTCCTGCTCAAATCTAGGGAGCTAGAACCCTCAGCTGCGAGAAGGTTCATGCTTTGGAACTGAAAAATTCCCAGTGCAACTCTCATTTCCACCTTCCCAAGATTTGATGAGGAGCAGAGGATTTCCCTTCCTTCTAAATCACATTATGGAAAGTATAAACTATACACTCCAGAAATATTCCTGTGATCATCCTTAAGGGTTTTAGTGCTTTCTTTATGGTATCTAAAAGAAGTAGAGGGGTTAGCCCATTATTCATATGCAACTTTTGGTAAATCCTCTGTTTTGGCCCTCTCCCCATTTACAAAGTGTTTATTCTTTTCAAGACACATAAATCAAACCTACCAATTCCTCTGTGCCACGCAGGCAAACTATGAAATCTTATCAAGGTCTGCTAATGAAGCCTCTCTGAGTCATCTTCACTCAATCAGAGTATACCAAGGGTCTCAGTTTGAATTACCTCTCTCTCTCTTTAGGTATTAGGAAGGATAAGCAAGTGCCACTACCCGCCTAGTGAATCCAAAATTTCTTTTTTATGCCTGCAACAAAACCCTAAGAAAAGCTGTAGGTACTATGATTTCACAGAGTTTGGCCTGAAACTCCCTGGGATTCAGCTGTTCCATGCCTCTGCCCAGGGAGAAATAACAAGACATTCCACCAAGAAGCCAACCAGAAGCAAATGAATTCAGGCCTAGCCAGCTCTGTCACAGGTGAGCTCCATCTTTAAAAAAAAAAAAAAAAGTAGAACAGGATCAGAACAAGCCAGAAAAGGGAGGACATTCAAATATGCCTTCATCTTAAGACCCTACACATGGGACTAACACTAAACATACTGCATCTGGGACAGGATATTAATGTGTTTTTCATTCACTGAAACTCTACATTTCTGTTCACAATTTTAGCCCAGTAACCCACACACTGCAATCTGAATCTCCTACTATCACAGTCAACTCTTTTTTTTTTCTTTTTTTCTTTTTACTTAACAACTCAATAAATGTTGGGTGAGGCTTCCAAGTACCTTAATTTTAACATCTCAGTTTCCTCATTTATACGAGATGAATCAAGTCCGTTTTTAGCTTTCCACAGCCAATGCATTCATTCTATCTACGCCCAGCCCAAATAGCCTATAAACACGAACTGAGCCTCTCAAATTAAAGGATCTGTGGAACTGGAAAGAAGGCAGCAGACTATATTACTACTCTTGCACTTTTTTTCTTTCTTGTATTCAAAAGTCTCATTTTTCCCAATTAAAAACAAATAAACTTTCAACCAAATTCCCAAGAGCCTAGTCATAGAGAGAGGAAATAAGTAATGGGCACTATAGAAAAATGACTCCAGTTTCTCAAGTGCATAAGCATTTGTTTAGATTCTGTTTTAAAAGCAAGAATGTCATACACATTAGATCAGAGGCTGTTAACACGGGCAAGAAGATTCAGCATCTTATAGTTTCATGCTATTTGTGATGCTACTCTATTCTGCCAGTGCTTTTAAAGGCAAAAGCATGATACTTTTCCCTGACTATAGTACACTTAAATGTTTTAAAACAGAATTCTGTAAAATAAAGTCTAAGTAATCAGATGAACACAAAGTCTTGGGTTTTTCTGGACCCAGATTGATCACGTTAACTAAATCTTTCCTACCGTGTGCTTTACTGACCCTCAGAACCATTATCTTTCAAGGCAATCCATTATGACACTAATCAGATATACTATACATTGTTATGCTACCATGAGTATGCATGGTGAGAAAGCTACATCTTTACAATTTGCTGGGCAATTTAGGAACGATTTTTACTTCTTCCAAATTTCCTCAGTCAGGTTTCCTGTGACACTAAATTATCTCCATATGTTCTCATTACAAATATCAGGACCATTTGAATCTTGAATTAAAATATTACTTAATCGATTTATGCAGCTCGATGGTCATTATACCTTCTCTAATTATGCTTCTTCACAAAGTAATGCTTTCTAGATACCTTACATGTGCATTTGCTTTGATTTGGGATTCCTAATAGTTGATTTAAGTACAACTGTGATTTACAATAACATGTAAGTGATTTAAATAAGAGCATTTAATGACATTAAATAAATCTCATAACTTTAATATTTTTATGAAGAGAGCAAGTTAAGCTACCTTTGACAATTTCTATTTACTGTAATATACAGTAGTATTCAATATTCATCTCAAAACAACCTAAAACACTATATATGACAAATAGGTTATGGCAAATAATCTAAGCTGGTTTAATTAGTTAATAGTTAACCTAGGCCATAGGTTCAAATTAACTAAATATAAATTAAACTATTTGATGTTAAGACAAGAGATAGAAAAATTCCAATATTCTCATAGAAAAGCCTAGGCTAACTAAAAATAATTACAGAATTATTCTTTAAATAGTACAGAATTTAATAGATTGTCCTGTTTACAATATTAATAATCATCACCACTGTGCATACTTCCAACTAACTGCTTCAAAGGAAATAAGAAATATATATTTTAAAAGATCAGATGTCCCATTCCCTTCCTAAGATAGGATCTTAGTACCTTTACAATAGCTGACATCTTAGCCCTTCTAGCTTTCCCCAGCTGACCCTGCACACTGAAGCACAGCTACAAATGCCCAGAGAAAGAAGACCCACTGGGAAAAACTGTACTCTGCTCAGCTTTGCATGCATCAGTGGGCTTCACACTAGATAAATATACCCCATAGCCAGATTAACTGACACACTGAAGTAAAAAGGGAAATCTGAGATTTAGCCACTTTATCTTAAACCTCTTTTTAAGTAAGGGGTAGTTTGTTTTTACTTCAGCTTTTACATATACAAAAAAGTCTGCCCCCAAGGACTCATCCACATTTCTAATAATAATCATTTTTAAAGTATTTCTAAAAACCTTAATTTACAGTGCATGATATTTTATTATGATTTTAAAAGATTCAGAATTATAGCCTCTGTTTTTCACAAATGACACAAATTTTTTGACAACACAGAGCCAAATTTTGGAAAATTTATTATTGGCTCTTTGTACGCATATTTAAAACAAGACTTCTCTAAAAGCTTAGAAAACAATTTGACAAATTAGGTAGAATCCTTAAAAATCCAAGGGGAAGTTATGAATTAGCCTACTGATGTTTTTCTCAACTCCAGTTCCAAGAACCCTCCACAGTTCTCCCCCACATTTACCTCAAGAGACTCTAAGCCAGAACTCCCTCTAAGGTGTTGTTTGTCTAAAATACCTAACCCCAGGGATCACCAGAATAGCCTCACCTAGATTCTCAAACTCTTCCAGGGGAGCCAGCTTCCTGTGACTGGTGAAAAACTGAAAACTACAGAAGAGTTTCCTAAGTAGGATTAGCATTTTAGAGGAGAGGACAGAGTTTTTCACATCTAATTGAGATTATAAATGGCAGTCAACTTAATCCTCAAACCTCATTTCTCAGTCAAGTAAAAGGGAGAACAGGCCCAGTCAAAATCCGTTGTTGTATCTTTCTACTTTGCCTCCCAGGGAAAGAAAGGTGTCAAGGATCAGCTCTAGGCAACATTTATCACTAAAAAATTAACTTTAGGACCTTCTAATATTTTTCTCTGACATGCTTCCTACTACCTTTCCCTCACCCCAAGCCTTCTTGCTAATACTTTTCCATGTAAATTCTCAATTCTGAAATACAGATTATCTTGCTTTCTAAATATTCCCAAGTTGTTTATGTCCTCAAGAACACACATAAGGCTTTTGGCCTTTGATGTTTCCCACTCCCTATTGCCCAAAGGTACAATAATGCTGTGCACACAAAGTGAAGGACAAATGTTGATGAAAAGATTCTTCTTCTTACTTGCTAATAGTTGTACAGTTTCCTAAAAAGAAAAGTTCAAGAGACATTCCAGCCTTAGAAATACATGGATTTTGGGGCTTCGCTGGTGGCGCAGGGGTTGAGAGTCCGCCTGCCAATGCAGCGGACACGGGTTCCTGCCCCAGTTTGGGAGGATCCCACATGCCGCGGAGCGGCTGGGCCCGTGAGCCATGGCCACTGAGCCTGCGCGTCCGGAGCCTGTGCTCCGTGACGGGAGACACCGCAACAGTGAGAGGCCCATGTACCGCAAAAAAAAAAAAAAAAAAAAGAAATACATGGATTTTCAGTGATTTAATAGGCCACAAGGGTGACTATTTTGGTCTAAATTTCCATTATAAATGTTTCTAGAAAAATAATCTCTGCACATCCTTGATCCTTCTCTTCCTCCTGTATTTCCTAACCTACTTTCCTATAATTTTTTATTTCCTTCAATTAATTTGTGTGTTCAGTCATCTATTTGTATATACTTTTTAATTAAAACTTTTCTTTTGAGGTAACTATAGATTTACATGCAGCTGTAAGAAATAATGGAGAGATCCTGAGAACTCTTTACATAATTTCCTTCATCTTATAATATCACAACCAGGATATAAACATTGCTACAATCCACTGATCTTATTCAGATTTCCTCAGTTTTTAAAAAATCTGTGTGCACACACGTGGTGTTGGTCCTATACACTTTCATTAAACATGCAGGTTCATGTATCCACCACCATAATCACGATACAGAACGAGGATCTGTCCTGTTGTTCTTTATAACCACATCCTCCTGTCTCCTTACCCTCTGGCAACCAACAATTTGTTCTCAATTCTATAATTTTGCCATTTCAAGAGTAGTATATAAATGGAATCACACAGTATGTAATCTTTTGAGAGTGGCTTTTTTTCATTCAGCCTAATTTACTCAACATCAATCTAAATCATTGCATTGATTATAGTTCATTCTTTTTTATTGCTGCATAGTATTTCATGGTATGAATATACCACAGTTTCACCATTTACCCAGTGAGAGACATTGGGATTGTTTCCAGTATGGGCTATTATGAATAAAGGTGCTATGAACATTGTGTTCAAGTTTTTGTGTAAACATAAGTTTTCATTTCTCTGGGATAAATGAGTACAACTGCTGAGTTGTATGGTAACTGCATTTTAGTTATATAATGAACGGCCAAAGTGTCTTCTAGAATGCCTATACCATTTTACATTCCCAATGTATATTTTCCTTTACATCCTTAGGTTAAATTCCTCACTGGCAGAGTTACACAGAGCCACAATGTATTTTTTTAATGGGTGTCATCTTCATAAGTATATTTGGGGCACTGCTTTCCTTCTAAGTGATCATTGTAAATTGGAAAGTTAAAAGCACATTCTATGAAGAAAAGAGTTGGGAAGTTCAGATGTACTGCAATGTCCTAAAACTGTTCAGTGCAGCAGTTTGACCAAAGGAATCAGGGACAGATTTTTTTAAAAGATATAAACAGATACAGAGGATACATATAACAACATGCAAATTATGAGTGCATACATACATATATCCCTCCAATATCTCTAGGGAAAAGTAAATTACAAACAGACACCTGCTACTATGCCAGTACTTGAAGATGCTTTCTACTAACTTTGTAAAACACCTAAAGATAATACTTACAAACTTTTTTTAGAAGACGCATGTTTGAAATCTTACTGTAAAATGAATTAAAACAAAAGCTTATATTTAATGTGCTCCTATCTTGTCTAAACATACAAGTGTGTATGAGTGCATGCGCACACACACTCACACACCAGGAGTAAAACTGCTTTGCCCTTAATGCTGTCACTGAAGGACTGCATAATTTAATTTCCTTGAAACGATTAACCTGTATGAAAGGAAAATAAAAAGTAGATGGGAATTCTTTGGTGCAAGCATATTTCATTTCATGTAAACCTAAGAAGATATTTATAAAAATTATCACATAAGTATAGCACTACATTTTCTTAAATCTTCCAGGTAAAAGAGAGCCTTAAATTGAAGACGAATAGCATATCAAATCAGAAATCTCAAACACAAATCACTAAGCCCTGTACATGAAAAAATTTAATTATATACTCTATAAACTGCAACAAAAATCCATAATTTACATTTATCTTACCAAAAATGTTCAGATACAAGCTAGAAAATGTTATAATATTTTTATTGCACACATTTTTGGGGATATCCCCCACTTGGGAGTGCAGACTCTTACTAAAGCAACAGTACTTTTCTGATGATTGTGCCATTCTCACATTATCCTCTCATCACAGGTTCTCTCTATACACTCTTCTCCACAGTTATTCTCTGAAGATTTCTCTCTGAAAAGCAGCCGCACTGCCACATTGCCACCAAACTGCCTAATTTTCACCTTTTCCTCTCCTAATGTGGTAGGTTCAATTCACTACAGTTACGGTTTTACATTACTATTTTGCGAAGTAGATATTTTAAAAATTCCAGATTATAGAAAACTAAGGAAATAACAGGACTTCAGATGAAGAAAATCTGACATTTGCCTAAAAAAGCAACTATCAGTACCACACTTGAAGACAAAACAACAGGAAAACAACTCACCTAGTAAGTAACTTACCATTCTGTACAGAGGCAATGAAGCCCTGGAAATTTTAGAAATAATTCACCACCACCACAACCACCAATCACCACGTCTGGATATTAAAAAAAACAGAAACACAAAACAACCCTGGTACACTCCACAGAATTTCACATATATGATTTATTACCTAATCAAAAAATTGATATTGCTACCATTTAAAGTTTTTTTAATTGTAAATTGTCTACAACAAGATTGGCCAACTACAGCCTGTAGAGCAAATCCAGGCCACCAACTGTTATTTTTATAGCCCATGAGCTAAGAATAGTTTTTTACATTTTTAAATGGTTATATAAGTACCTACACATACTATCACTGATTTTGCCTTCTGGGCTGCAAACTCTAAACTATTTACTATCCAGCTTTTTGCAAAAAGGTTTGCTAACCCCTGATCTCAGGGATCAGTATAGAAAAAAACATAATATAAATTAATAAAATTTATAACTATAAATAAAATGAATTGATTTAATTTTCAGCAAGCCGAAGTGGCCTTGAACTCTACTCTCATTTAATTGTGACTCCCTAGAAATTTCATACAATCTGAGGAGTCTGACAAGCCCCCAGAGGTATTCTCAAAGTGAAAAACAAGTAAGTAATTTAAGAATGACTGTTACATACTTCACCACACTACACCATGCATATGCCAATAACCAAAAATATTTTTCAAGAGAACAGTATTACATAAAAACATAGCCATACATATGAGAAAGCCCCACAATACAGGTAGAACAGCAAATTCTACTATTCTTAAAAACCTTAAATTCCAAAAAACACCACCAAAACAAACCCAACCTGGAAGTCATAGAAAATGTGAGCTATGAAAAACAAAGGCTGAATTTTGTAAGAAAAAAAGGAATAAGCTGAGAAGTGAGGTGATTATAAAAATAGTGGATTGACACTCAAATTAAGCAACAGTTTTTACTTAAAATGTGAGGCTTATTAAATAACAGCCACATAGTACAAAGACTATACAACTGAATGGTAACTACCATGAATACCTTCAAACAGTAACATTTCTACAATTTAAACCAAAGCAATTTCAAGATATGCTTTCAAATTCTTAAAAAATTCACTTTTATTTTGTGGCTAATTAAAGCTTGCATAAACATTGTGACCACTAACCAACCTAGTACTGAGTCTTCACTTTAAAAGAGGTTCCAGAGTTTTCAAGGTAAAAGGAGTACCAGTCACACCTCTCCCTACTCCCAGTCCTTATGACAATCATGTATTTTTCAACACTCCCAATTGAGAATCTCTAAGCTAGATGACCTCTAAGATCCATTCCAGTGCAAATATTCTATGAGAATTTTAGTTAATTTGTAAATAGCATTTATTTTAACAAAATGCTCAGAAAACCTACAGTAAATGATAAAGACATTATTATAACCATAAGCAGTGAATCTGAAATATTACCACATCAAAGACACGGTCTGATAATGCTGCTCTAGGACTTTTCCTAATCAAAATATGTCCCAAATTCTCAACTGTGTGCCATGGTGTGGTTCTGAGATTATACACATCAAGGAAAACTGTCAGGTTTATAGAAATTCCTTAATGAAAAAAATCATTCTTTTGTTCTCTAGTAACCAAGCAGCCACAGCCCCTGTCATCCACCCTACCATAAAGAGAACTCAGAATATCCTCAGAGTTCACGTTCACTTGGTGAGAATCAGACACAAACAATGGGAAGATTCAAGGAAGAACCACATATCAGATCTGTGCCACTGACCCACTATAAAACTCTGCAGATCAGTAAAGATTACTCTTGACCACAGAGCATAAACACATGAATGATGATGAACAAATGGATTGGGTAAATAAATAAAAATAAAGGTGATCCTCCTTACATAAGTCCCTGGAGATACCACTTTGCAAGACTGCAGAGTTAAGCCAATGTTGTGGCCTGATGAAAATATTCACTAATGACCAGATAACTTAGAAAAAAATACCAGTGAAATATCACTCACAGATAGTGTGCCTACCTCAGGTCTGAGTCAATGGCATTGTTGGTCAATCTTTTGCTAAATAACCCATAATACAAAGCAAATACAAAAGAAATTCACTGAGAGTTGAATATCACGCAAGAGACTAAAAATTTCACGAAGTCCTTTAAACTTATGTTAAAGAATCATTTAACCAAACACAAAAGCCATTGACAGATTAGGACCTAACTGAATTAGAGTCAGTTAATAACTGAAGAGAAAATCAACAAGGTTCAAATGTGAAATAAAAGACATTTCTATAATGCCATACAATTTTCTGAAGAAAAAAATACACCAAAAAATTCAACAATTAATTAATTCTTTGTTCATTTAAAATCTAGTAGATTTTATGGTTTTGTTAATATTACTTTCTAATTTTAGCTTTAGTTTTCAAAATAAAGCCCCAAACATTTTTTCCCTCTATCTTCCAAAATCTTGACATCTCTTTGAAGCAATTATTTAATTCTCTTAAATAATTCACGCCAGGACTAATTATTCTTAGATAAAAGGGACCTGAGTCTATACAGGAGTACACCTGAAACTCTGGAACCTCTTTCAAAGTGAGGTACTAGTTTGGTCTCTCCCAGACTGGGTAGAAAAGAAACCATTAGCTCATCTCTGGCTTTCTGGATAGGTTTCAGAAAGAACGGCTATCAAGTCATTTTAACTATGAAAAGAGGCTGCTTTTCAGGCTGAGGAGGCAGGGTAAGGACATGGAAAGAAATGATGTTGTCAGGAACAGAGTATTACAAATAAAATGCATATATGCATTGAAAGAAAACATCCCAAACCACTAAGGAATAAGGTAACCTGTAATATGGTAGCCAGAAAGGACAATGTAAAACAATTTGGAAAGACTGGAGGTAGGACCTGGAAGTAGATAGCAAGAGACAAGAACACCGCACTCTACTCTTTCCCACTTTTCAAATCTCCTCTCTGCCCAATTTGCCTCTCCAGTTTTATATCATTCTCTTAACACTTTCAAGGGGGAAGAGGGGGATCAGATGACAGTGATTGAACCCCTGGATCCACCATGCCTAAAATCAATCTACTCCTAGTCATTTGGGATAAGAAGTCAATAAATACCACTTTTTGTTGAACACAGTTTAAGTTAATTTCTGTTATTTATAAGATATTTTCACACAGTTAGGGCAGAATAAAGAGATGGATGGGTACACACGAAGGAGAAAGAAAAAGGTGTTCAATAATTCAGACTGGTTAATGAGAGTCTAAGCAGTAGCAAGAGGAAGAAAAAGATATAAAAGCTGTAATGTAGAAAAAGGAGCAAATGAACAAATGGTTGAGGTAAAAAGAAAAAAAAAAGCAGTGCAGTAGAAGGGGGCTGTGAGCTAAGTTAGAATCAAGAGGGTTAGATCCCTGTTTCCTAATTAACGACTCATTTCATTTTTCTTGGTTTTGGTTTCTTCAATAACTAGGTCTGGTTCACTCAAGTTTTTTCCAGTCCCAACATTTTGTGTTTGTAAGCATCCAAAGATCAGAGAACGTAGATCAATGAATAATAACTCATCCTTCGTTGAGACTTGGGGTTAATAAAACACTGGACAAAGTATGAAGGCCTAATCCTTATGAAATACTGTCAAACCAGACAGTAAGCTATACTGTTTCCCCTAAGCACAATTATAATCATTTTCATTATCTCATCTATCGAAAGAATTTCTGTACGTCAAAGTTAGAGATCTTTTTGAAGGCAGGGTTCTATTACGTTTTGATATCCTGAAAATGGTGATTCTACACTTTTTTGTAACTCTAGGAGATTTCTGGAGTAATCATAAAGTATAGTGTAGGCAGAATCAAGTACACAAGAGTTTTCTTTGAAATTTGGTTGTTTGAAATACTGAATATATAGGAAAACAGTGTACTTGGGTTTAAATTCCCAGACAAGCCCAGAGAAACTTATTTAATCCACAATGAGATGAAAATAAAATGCAGTAGCTGCTAACAGAGGGGGCCCTTTAAACTCGGTCAGGTAAAGAAGGGCAGGGCTGAGCAAACAGACTCCAACAACAATGGAAGGACAGTTGGTTTGTTTATAAGTCAAATACTTACAAAACAGAGGTTTAACAATGCAACAACTGGACCCAATCTGTTCAATTAGCTAAGATGCCTAAAATGACTTATAAAAGTATACCCAGCAGTATTATTAACCTTGTGCTACTTTACATTTCAAAGAACTCTCATATTTTATCTTTTATTTTTCCCTTAACACAACCTACAAATATGTCCCAGTGTGTGCTCCATAGAAAACTAGTTTCCCATAGGCTAATGATGCTTTTTTACAAAAAGGCTTCTGTGCATCATCTGATTCTGGAATGTGATGGGCTAAACATAATTAAATAAGCTCCCCGCCTTATTTTCCCAAAGTACAATCCCTTTAATACCCCAAAGTACAATCTCAATCTCTAAGAGGGGGCATGTGATATATAATGCTTTCCAAAGTTATGTCCCTATGGAACTCTTTTTCATAGTCACCTCTCAAAAGCAGTGTCTCCATACGTATAGTTTCGGAAAATGCTCAGCTAGTGCAACCCTGAAGGTATCATGTAGAAAGAACCAGTACCTTACATGTCTAATGTGCCTAGTGGAAGAACACTGGGAGTCAGAATACATGGGCTCTACATTCAGTTTTGCTGCTTATTGACTCTGTGACCTCAAGAAAAAACACAATTTTTTTGTACCTTAGTTTTATCATTTGCAAAATATCAATTACAACTCTAGTTGCAGCCTTTTCCAGGGCTGAATAAAAGATATTACATGAGATTATAGAATTATAAAATTCTAGAGCTACAGAAGACCTTTGAGACTATACAGCAATACCTTATCTGAAAGGTGAAGGTTATTTTTCAGGATCTGGATTAAAATCCAGATCTCTTTAACTCTCAGCCCTGTATTTTTTCCTATACCACCACATGTTGCTTCTAGTTTTTAAAAGATACAATACTAGCAAAACATCTCTAGAGGCAACATAGGTCTCAGAAAGGAACACAAATGAAGGTCTCAGAAAAAAGGAAAATTGAAGGTACTATCTTAAGTTTCCCATTGACAATACATGCACACACCACCTAAAATAAGTAAAGCTTTGATAGACATGGAGGAGTAGATAGAGTAGTTTATTCCACAATAACTTGGGAATCAAAGGGAGGCAATTCTATAAAATAACTTGCCTTTATGTCCAATTAATAAACTACTCCTACCATCACCGAAAATACATCTAATCAACAACAGGTAAAGGAAAGCAAATATTACTGAAATTAATGAAGGGCCCAAGGGTGGAGAAATGGACCAAAGCTGGAAGAGGACAGAAATAAATAAGACTCTTTGGTGATACTACTGCAATTTACTGCTATTGTCAAAGCTTTGCAGTTTTACTATAATAGAGTACAGAACTGTTTGATGCTAATTACTTAGTGATGTGCCAAAAGGATGTACTTATTTCACTTGAAACATAAGAAAAACACCCTTTTCCATATTGACAAATCAACAGGATAATTCTGGAATTCATTAAAAAGAAACACTGTTTCAACATGAGTTTTACTTCCCATGTAAAACACTTCAAAATATCTAAATGAATACAGAAGTGCATGTTCATTCATTACTGAATCATTATCAACCCTTGTTAGATAAAATTTCTCATTTTTGCAATGTACAAAATCATTAAAGTATTTGAGAGCTCCATCATGAAAGATAGTAGCACTCTACAATCCACTATTTCTTTAGGCAAATATGCTTATTGCTGAACACAATACGAAAAATAACAACATTCCCTAGACACACAATTCTACCCCCCCTTAGATGGTGTTTTTATATGTTGACAGCAATGATGAAACATGTTACAGCTTTCCAGTTAGCTTTAACTGTTTCTGAGCACTCATCATTCACAGAATCACTCTGAAGTTTTTACCTATTATGACAACTAGGTATCAATAGTTCCAAATGCTTGCTAATACTGCCATGCACATCTCAGTCCTGCTTTAACAATGCAGGTTTTTAGCCTGAAAACTCCCCTAAATTATCAAATGGCTAACAAAGTTAATCTATCCACCATAACTCTACTGAGTGCTATAAACCCATATTTGGGGGTATCTAACAGTTCAATTACATCAAGTCACATCAAGTGGGACTGCCTGTTGCTGTATGGAGGTGCTCCACAATTTAAAGGACATTCATTTCCAAAAGCTAGCTATTGTCATGCAGATTGCTTAGACTCAACTGTTAGATATCTCATTTGATCATTTGTACTGAAAATAAAAGGAAGGAAGTGTAGTAAATCAGATATTCCCCAAACCAGTGAAATCCTTTTGAACAATATCTGCCTAATCTTCTTCAGGGTCATTTTCCCCTTTCTTATAGGTAAATTAACATTTTTAAGATTAGGTAGTTAAAACATACAATGAAAATGTATAGCTGCACCTGGTTAACTGCACAATGTAGTTCAGATGAATGCAGATTTTTCTCATTTGTACTGTGAAGGGATCAATCTGTTTATAAACCTGAGTTTTTTATTTCAAGACTTATTTTAGATGCTGATTTTATACATACGGTATGGATGATTACTGAAAGTATTCTAATAATTATCTGTAAACTGAAGAAACTAACAAGCACATGTTCATAATTGCTCCAACTAAGAAAATGTTACCTCAAACTGAATTACAGAAATATTTTTAGTCAGCAACTACTCAGAGCAAGTGACTGACATGCATACTTTTTAGAATTCATTTACTTCCCACACTTACCCCACAATTTTAACAGTCACCTTGGCTCAAAGCTGCACTAATGATGCAATTCTACTGAACTTAAGAGTCATCTCTGTAAGCTAATAAAGGTAAGAACATAAATATAAAAAAGGGCAATTTCTGATTTTTCACAATTCAGTTATATCTTTAATTAAGAAAGCTTAGTTCAATCTGAAATTAAAAAAAAAAAACACTGACTATAGTTTGCTCTACCATATTTACCATAAATTAAACGCTACTTGGGGAAAAGTTATACTACAAAAGGAAACCATCTGGAGTGTCACATCTACTCTACTTTGATAGTAAGCTTGATAGAAAATTTAGAAGATAGATTACAAAGTTTTCCCTGGCCAAATGCAAGGATAATTATTTTGTTCTATATTTAATTCTGATTTTTACCTGGAATGATAATATATTTAATACCAGGATTTTCATTTTCACTTTTATTTATGTTGAAACAAATTGTCATTTTAAACACAAGTTTTATTTTTACTCTTGTGTCATACTCAATGATTCTGGCTTCAAAGTGGTAACTGCCTTAGGCAAAATCCACACTGAAATATCAGAATCTATCTCCTCAATACTTTACGGAGGGTAAGGGAAATAAACACTGTGCTAAACAAAACCATTTATAAAGAAACTGCAGACCACCAGGATTTTGGATTTGGGTAATCCACTTAGATTAGCATGGCTGTCTCTTGAAAGGACAATTCTAAGATCACAATATAGGTCATGTCCTTAAGAAGTAAAGTAATGAAATCAATGTCAATTACACAAACCTTCCATATTAACATGAAGCCACTGACAACCAGTAAGACAGATTAAATAAAGCTTTTGTAATGTGCTCAGCCCCAGCATAAACAAGAAGGAAAAATAATGTCATAAAACAGATTCTTTTGAATCAGGTTCTGCAAAAAGGTAAAATTCTCGCTTAATAAAAGAGTGGCATCCAAACTGGGGGGAAAAAATTGGGGGCTTATCATTTCAGATTGAATAGCTATAAACTTTGATATGAGAAAGCGAGAGGGCAGGGGGAGAGAGGAAGGGAGGGCTGGTTTGCAGTGAGTAGGGGGAGATACAGAGAATGGCTAACCTTAAAGGTTTTGCCAAAAATAATAATCAGGTTTAGGTGGTAGGTAATGTTGTTCAAAGTACAACTTTACTACAGCAGAAGAAAAATTTTTAAATCCCCAATAAGAACCCAAGTGCTTAAAACAAATGCTGCAACACTTAAATATATTATTATGTTTTGATCAAACAGTGTCAAAAGAAATACTGCCCAAAATGAGTAAAATTTGCCTAAAATCACTGCTGTCATATTTTTAATTACCACATATATACAACTGTTAAGACAAATAGTAAATTACAAACAAATGTCTCTGAAATGCTTCCCTGCCCAGAAAGCAGAAAACATAATGCTTGATGGCACAGACACTGCCAAAACTAACAGATAAAACACTGCTGCTTCCTTTTTGATAGCAATGACAATAATGCTCTAATAGAAGGAACCACATTTCTGAACGCTTGCCCCTCAAACTTAGCTGAACAAAGAAAGCCCAGATGCCCCTAGAAACTTAGAAACTTTCTTCTACATACTTAGGTGTCCATCCTGGACAAGGAGATAAAAAATGTCTCTGACCAAAGAGGCTCTGTGAAGACTACTTGCGGAGAAATTACCAACTTACCCATTAGATTTGAGTTCATGAAAGGTGTTGGGGACAAGCCTTCATGGGCCCCTAATCGACTGTCATTCAAGTGATCACTGTAATGAGGGCTGTCTGTAAAACCCTAGAGGAAAAAAAAAAAAGACCGGAGTATTAAAGAGATTATTTGGCAGTCGTGCTAATTGAGCATAATGACACTCATCTAATTAATATACAGACTTACAAATGGTCATTCCTAACCAAGTTTCTGGTTCATTACTTGAAAAACTAAACAGAAGTGCTGCTTTTATTCCTTTTAAGATATTAAAGTCAAAAAATTTCTTTATAGATTAAAAAAAAAATTAGCCCTACAATTTCTTTACAGACAAAAGTAAAGTTCTAAAAGGATGAACTAAGAAAATATATTTCTGAGTTACAATAAATTAGGAAAATGTTTATCTGTATCCTCCTTTCTCTGCCTCCATACCCTATCAATAAAGGGTTGGGCAATTATAAGATTTACTTAAAATATTTAAAAAAATTGACAATCAATATGCTAGAAATGAATTCTTTCCTAAATGGCAAACAAATATTTAGCAAAAGAAGATCTGCTTATACTCCTTTTAATACTAGTATAACAAGATATACTCCTATAGAAACTGAGCCATGTTAAAAAGAAAACACAAAGATAGTTAATTTAAATTCTTAAGAATCTAAAAAATGAAATTGCAAACACCATGAAAACAATAAAGCTAATGTTATTATTTCACAATAGCTGTTATTAAATTTATCCTTATAACTTAAAACATGTTTTTTAAAAGTGAAGGAGCCTAAAAGACATGAAAGTTCACAAATACAGTAAGTGTTACAAAAAGCTCAGTGGATAAAAGCTGTTCTGGTTCTCAGACTCTTACACATGCTAAATACAGCATCACCTCCAAAATCATATAGTTTCTAAACAAGGCTTTGAACCCCTAGTTAATTAAAACTGAGGTGGTACCCACCCTTTTGCCAACTTAAAACGATTTTAGTAAAGATCAGAAAATCTTACAAGAGGCCCAAACAAGAACAAAAACTGACTGCCCTGGCTTACAGAAACCACCCAGAATCCTCTGGGACTATAAAATCATCAATCAGCGAACATTTATCATTACCCAGACTGCAGGCTAACATTCAAGAAGACATTAATGGGGCTGAAACAGGCCTCACTATCTTTGCAGGCATGCTGTCAGTTCAACCAAAGGGCTAGGAATTGAGGGCTAAATAACTGTCAAATCATTACAATTGCTTGGGGATGCATGTCACAACACCTTCTGCTGTTCTGTTTTAAAACTAATCTGCTGGGAGTGCTAACTCCCAAATGAATCTTTGTTTCATTTTTATCTACTTTTAGAATCACTGATACACATGTGACAGACACTCAAGAAGAATCTTGGTGACACAACTTGGTTATGACCACAAGGGTGTCCTCTGGTAACCACAACCATAGTCCTGTCTGTCACAGCCACACGCAGCACGAGCTATACACAAAATAGAATGGCTCCCAGCTAAAGTCACTCCTTGGAGTTTACCTCTGTTGCTTAAAATTGAACACCCTTGAGGTGCTAAGTGACATCCTACTATCTCACATTCATCTGGGTGTTTCTCTCTGCCACTCCCTCCCACTGCCATTCTTAGGCATAGAGTCAAAAGAAGACGCTGAAACCTACAAAAAAACCTCACTGAAATATTGTTTACCATTATTAAACAACAGTATTGCTCTTGAAAAATGCAAACATAAATGCATTTGTAGGTCAGCCATGTTGTTCACACTTCATTTGAATGTTAAAGGATAATAAAAGATTAATTTTGCATGTTCTCAATTCTCTTCCTCCTTGAAGTGCAATAAGAACTTTTTTCTTTCATGACTATGAAAATAAAAACATTTTAAACTATTTCCTAAAGCGCAAGTACATAAATAAATAATATAAATATTATATAATAATACAAATAAATCTAAGTTTCAGGGTATCAACAAATAACTGTACACACACAGTGAATTAACTTCACATATAACATATATCACAGTAAGCACAGAGAAGATCTATCTCTAAGCCCCTATTAATATGTGCTCAGAAAACAGAATTATTTTTCTATGAACCATACACAAATAACAGTAAGTACTATCTCTTATCCATTTGCAACCACATACAGCAACGTACAGTATAGAATTTACTACAAGATTATTTCCTAGTCCAATAATAAAATCTGGGATTGTCACATTGTACCACAGAGGAATCTATAAACCTGTGTCATCACATACAAGCAAGATTTGAATATGGGCCCTCCATATCTATTTACTCATAAATTATATACATATACTATTAACCAATATAACAAATTTCAGTAAGTCATAATTTCGTTCATGTAAGATAAAAATTAAATAGAAATTTGAGTATTTTTTCCCACACCTCAAAGTGCACAAAATTCTTTTGAAAAGCCACAGCCTAAAAGATAAGAGAGGAACAGTTCTTCATCCACAGATGCAAACTGATGCTGGAGGATGGAACAATGAAACTGGACTCAAAAATGTTTGTCATAGTTTCAGGGACTTCCCTGGTGGTCCAGTGGTTAAGAATCCGCCTTCCAATGCAGGTGGCATGGGTTCAATCTCTGCTCAGGGAACTAAGATCCCACATGCCGCGGGACAACTAAGCCCTCACCGTAACTACTGAGCCCACGTGCCACAACTACTGAGGCTGTGCGCTGTGGAGCCCACGTGATACAACTAGAGAGCCCATGCACCACAACTAGAGAGAAGCCTGCACACCACAAGGAAGAGCCCTCACACCACCACGAAAGATCCTGCACTCCGCAACGAAGATCCTGCATGCCGCAACTAAGACCCGACGCAGCCAAACAAACAAACAAACAAACAAAGTTTGTCATAGTTTCAGATCTAATGTGTGACAAAACCTCACTTAAAAAACTGCGACTGGCTATTGTTTGAGATTATTCTTATCACTGCTTCCTCATAATGGAAGTGATACCCACCCAGAATATAACTTTTGATGAACCAGGATGAATAGTTACAAAATAATTTATAAACATTTAAATAAGATCAGCTCAGAAAAGTACACAGGTATTTATCAGTCAGCATGCTAATTGTGTCAACTAGCGAGATAATACCTAGACAACAGTGTTTTGCAACCTTCAGTGTTCATATCCATTGCCTAGAGATTTTGTTAAAATTCAGATTAAGAAGCATAAGGTCTTGAGTGGGGCCTAAGACTCTGCATTTCTAACCAACAGGTGATGGTGATGCTACTGGCCCATGCACCACACTTCTAGCAGCAAGAACCTAGACAATCTGGAAATAAAAATCTTTTTCATATATGGAAAGGAAAAATTCAAGTCTACATAGGTGATAGCTGAGTTCTCCGCTTCCCCCCAACCAGAACCACATTAAAACACCAGAAGTATCAGGTAAGTATAAATTAGGGAGAAATACCACTGTTAACAAACAATCTAAAGCAATTAGAATAACAAAATGTTTTTATATATGCAGGTAAGTATTCATCCATTTAGTTTTAAGTAGAAGACAGATGTCAAATAGAGCCTGAATGAAAGAAATGGGTTGGCTAAACCAGAGTTTAAACAGCAGACCCCTTAAGTACCACATACAGTTAAGTTAAGCAAACAGCATAGATGTCCATAAGTCGGAAAGGCAAAAAGGCATAATGCAGAATGGAGATGACAGAAGAGCAAGGAAGGAAGCAGAATAATGCAATGACTAGCTAGAGTATCAAATGGCAGGAGAAAATGAGCAGGAGGTGATTGGCCTGAGGGAGGGGTTGGAGTAACAAGAAAGGAACAAAAGCCAAGCAAGCAATTGTTAAAATGAAGCCCAAGGAGATCATTCAGCGGTATTGATAAGTGAATGCTATTTCAATTCTGGAATATAAAGAAAGTAAACCAGGAATTCCCTGACGGTCCAGTAGTTAGGACTCCGAGCTTCCACTGCAGTGGGCACAGGTTTGATCCCTGGTCGGGGAACTGAGACTCTGCATGCAGCATGGCCAAAAATAAAAAAATAAAAATAAACAATAAAAAAAATAAAGTGTACAGCTGGCTTTTTAAAAAAAGGGAAGTAAACCAATGAGATCATTAAATACAGAACTATCATGGTGCATAATTTAAATTGATAAAGCATTACCATGGTAATAAAAGGAGTCAAACCTGATCCCCTGGAGCTCCTTATTAAGATCCTGAATTCTGGAAAATGGTTTTACCATGAAAATAGCTGCTAATAAAAATGAGATTTTCATACATGAGAGATGATAAACACTACATTATGAAGCAATACTATCAGATTCATCTATCATAGTAGCTTTTTAGCCAAAGTATGCTGCTAAGCACAAAAGTATTTCCAAATAACCCTAAAAAATTACTGTTCTTGTCTTACAATAAAAATGTAAAGTACTCAAAAGTGCTTTTTTTTTCAGTGATTTTATAACTGATAAAATCAGTTGATACACAGTTTACAAAAACTGTTCAATTCTATATTTAATATCTAAATGACAATTTAATTTGCAATTCTTAAATACTCCCACCTATGAATACATAACACTTCATAAAAGCTTTGATATTATGAAATATGTTCTATAAAATGTATTTCATACTTTTCTCTATGTTCATTTTACAGTACAGAATTTAGAAACTTTAATCCTTGCTACAATATGACAAAAGACTCTAATCAATCAAAGCTGTTGCCATTTTTAAACTAATTTACACTGCACATTATCAATCCAATCTTTTGTTCTATCAAAAACAAAACAAAAGCACCTAGTATTATTTACATAATAGTGCTCTCCTCTTGTTTGTCTCCTCAAAATTACAGTAACTTTTTTTGTTGCCTAATTCTTTAAATAGCTTTTAAAAAATTTATTTCACCCAACCAATAAATATGGCGTAATCACCAGAGAACGCTCCCAAGTTGAGAAAAGACATGTTTTTTCCAACCTATGTGGCTATTTCTTTGTTTGAAAACCACTGTCTAATTCTATTTTAAAATATTCTTTACAATTCTTTTCAATAGCTAAAAAGGGATGGGGAGGAAGGCTCTTTCAATAAAGATTTACTTTCTCAGAAACACTTTCCCTGACCCTACCAAATTGGGTGAACTCACTCTGAGCTCCCATAGCAGCAGGCATTTCCATCATGTCACTGCTCACACTTACTGAAATTACCTATTTAATTATCCATTTAAATTATACCATAATTATCTATTATAATTGCACAGTACAGTATAGTGGATAAATGTGGAATTTTTGGAGCCAGACTGGCAGGCCTGAACTCCATCTTTGCCACATACTAGCTGTGTGACTTGAAGCAAAGGAACATTTCTTGCCTCAGTTTCCTTATCTGTAAAACAGGGATAATAATAATAATACAATATTTATCTCACAGGTTGTTGTAAGGACTAAATGAGTTATTGTATGTAGTAGCAATTGGAAAAGTACCTGGCAAATAGTAAGCACACAATATATCCTAGCCATTACTATCATCTCAGAGACTGTTATGTCTTACAAATTCTGAAAAGTCAGGCACCATGTCTCTTCTTCTCAAATCCTCAGAACAAATGACAGTTGGATGGGAGGTTTCAGCTGCTAAATCCTTAAAATGCTGCAGGGCTTCAGATATAAAGGTTCAATTAATATTTCCATAGAACACCCAATAACTAGCAGAAAGAAAGTTAATAAGGCGCTAGCTTATCTAACAGGACTGAACAAACCACCACAGATTTTTGGTATTCAAAGAGCCACAGATTTCACACCAAATAGTGAAGTCCTATAGCTTCAAAGTGGTCAAAGCTAGTAGAGAGTCAGCCAATAGCCACAAGCTGCCAGAAAGCTCTGAATGAGGCCTAATATAAATGAGTGGTCACACTTAGAAGTAAAACGAAAATAAAAATACGTAGAAATAACAAATGAAGTTTAAAAGAGAAAAAAAAGTGTCCTTATTGTATTTCTTTATTTACCTATGACAGATTAGCAAAATAAATGTCTAGATAAATAAAGTTATAGCTTTTAAACAAATTCTTTAAAGTGTCTCTTTCAGTTAAATACACCAATGAGGGACTTCCCTGGTGGCGCAGTGGTTAAGAATCCGCCTGCCAATGCAGGGGACACGGGTTTGATACCTGGTCCGGGGAGATCCCACATGTGGCAGAGCAACTAAGCCCGTGCTCCACAACTACTGAGCCTGCACTCTAGAGCCCATGAGCCACAACTACTGAGCCCACGTACCACAACTACTGAAGCCCATGGGCCTAGAGCCTGTGCTCCGCAACAAGAGAAGCCACCACAATGAAAAGTACGTGCACCGCAATGAAGAGGAGCCCCGGCTTGCCGCAACTAGAGAAAGCCTGCACGCAGCAATGAAGACCCAACGCAGCCAAAAATATAAATAAATAAATAAATACACCTATGAAAAAGACAAGTGAGTTGATCTAATCACAATAGTTTGTTACCTGAAAGCAGGGACTGTGTCTATATCACTCATTACTCTTATCACTAGTGACAAGTATGTTAACAAGCACATAGTATGTGACTAGTAAAATCTGTTAATGAATGAATGAAAAATGAACAATGCTCTGCATTAATGAATCAGGTCTACATATGAAAAAGCAACTTAATATTCAATATGTCAAGGTTCTGTTATCCTTAAATAGGTCAGGTGCTAAAACATAATAAATTTTCTTGATAGATCTGGGTTTTGTCATGGAGATCCACAAGTTCCTAAAAGGCAACAATGTTTCATTCCTTTTTATCATTCCAAAAAAGACCAGCACAGAACTCTGTATACACCTAAGAGCTTAAGTTTTTCTTGAGAGGATGAACAACCTCTATAGATAACTTTTTATTTATGAACACTAAGAAGTGGTTTCGCAGAATTACTATAACCCCAGACTGAAGAGCAAGTCTTGCATTACCATGGGTGGGAGGACAGGAAGAATCAAAATCTTTTAGAGGTGGAAGGGATGCTCAGAAAACATGATGGATACATGAAATACTGCTTAGTACAAGTGCATAAAAATACTTTTAAACATGAGATTCCAAAGGGTCATCTAAAAAAGTTCACTCAGATTCAGTTCTAAGTTGAGCCAACCATATTCACAAATTTATCCAAGTAACTGCTAATGTCATCTGTTAGATGCAATCAGACTTAATTCTGGCAGACATTTTCTATATTATAGGTCTCCATCTTCTAGAGTGTTCAATTCTATATTCTCTTTATGTTTAAATAAAAACTTACAAGAAGAGTATGTCTTTGGAATTCATCTACAATCCTCCTTACAGATTTTCAATGTTAATTTCTCCAGCAATGACCACATCAAAATCATAAATCCATTAACACATGATACATAAAAAGTAAAAACATTCTTCTACTACAAGTACAAAAGGAAGTAAAATAAATTATTTTATTTCAAAATTATTAACCCATCTATACTGTAACTATTTTCTATATAAAATTCAAGGATAAAAATGTAAATCAATAATAATGCTGCAACTTCAGTTTGTAAGGTTATGGATAAGCAGTACCAGAAGGACTGATGTTTGGAAGAACACAGGAAAACAACACTTGATTTAAAAAAATTTTACCCCAAGTATTATCTGGTTCTCCCCAAAACTAGACACTAAATTCAGACAAGAAACATAATATTTTTTGATGGTTTCTAATATAAAGATTTTTGCCTTCTTCCCATTAACTGGCAAAACTTACAGAGGCTAATAAGTTCCTTCCAGCTCAGGAACTGATGATCCATTTAGAACAAGAATTTAAAATAGTGAAAAGTAAACTCAATTAGAAAATTATCTATCTTAAAAAATTATACTATGAAATACAGTGTACTATACAGAATACTTGGAGGAAACCTTGCTGTGAGTTTAGTTTACTCCTAAACAAACATACTGACTTTACATTTGGCTGCAAAAGCTATATTAAAAGGCCATGTTAATATATAGTTTTTTAAAAAAAATTCTATGTATTTTCTAAAGGAGAAAAATAAGTCATGAGGCAAAGGATAAAAAAAGTGCGTTTCTCGTGTTACTTTAGAACTGCACATGATTAAAAATCTTCACTAATGCTTTTGTCTTCTAATTAGAATTCATAGGAGTGTTTACAAAACAATACTGAACATGTTTTAAATCACGTAACTTAAAATCACTCACGGATTCTTTAACACGTCCTTCCTTTCTAATAAATTTCTGATACTCTCTGTCAGTCCTTCTCGAAGTACAGTTTGTGGACTGATGTTGGACCAAGAATGGTTTGTTATCAAACAACACAAAGGTAAACAAAGAGAACAAGCTTTTGGCAATGGTTTAAGGTAATTTGGCAGACCAATTTTGTTTACTGTATATAATAATAAAAAACTAGAGATTGTACTTTATAACAATTGTGTTTTTTAACTACCTTAAAAATTGTACTATAAAATGTAGTGCAGCATATATAAAATGTTGAAGAAAACCTGTTAGTTTAGTTTATTCCTAAACTAACATCCTGACTACACATATAAAAGGTTTATTAAAAGATTACAAAACTAACTCAAAATGGATTAAAGACTTGAACATAAGACCTGAGACCATAAAACTCATAGAAGAAAGCATAGGTGGTAAGCTCCTTGACACTGGTTTTGGTGATAATTTTGGGGGTTTGACACTAAAAGCAAAAATAAACAAGTGGTGAAACTATATCAAACTAAAAAGCTTCTGCACAAAGCAAAGGAAACCGTCAACAAAATGAAAAGGCCACCTATAAAGTGGGAGCAAATATTGGCACATCATATATCTGATAAGGGGTTAATATCATATAAAGAACTCATACAGCTAAACTGTAAAAAAAAAAAAAACAAAACCCCAAACCCACAAGCAATCTATTAAAAAATGGGCAGAGGATGTGAAAGAATACAGATGGCCAACAGGGACATGAAAAAGTGCTCAACATCACTAATTATTGGGGAAATGCAAATCAAACCCACAATGAGGTTATCACCTCACACCTGTTAGAATGGCTGAAGACAAGAAATAACAAGTGTTGGCAAGGATGTGGGGAAAAGGGAACCCTTGTGCACTGGTGATGGGATTGTAAACTGGTGCAGCCACTATGGAAAACAGTATGGAGGTTCCTCAAAAAAATTAAAAATAAAACTAACATATGATCCTACAATTCCACTTCTGGGTATTTACCTGAAGGAAATGAAAACACTAACTTGAAAAGATACATGCACCTCCATGTTCACTGCAGCATTATATACAATAGCCAAGACATGGAAGCAACCTAAGTGTCCATGGATGGATGGACGGATGGATGGATGGATGGATGGGATGGATGGATGGAGAAAATGTGGTGTGTATGTATGCATATACATAGACAATGGAATACTATTCAGCCATATAAAAGGAAGGAAATTTTGCCATTTTCAACAACATGGATGGTCCTTGAGGGCATTATGCTAAGTGAAATAAGTCAGAGAAAGACAAATACCTAATGATTTCACTGATACGTGGAATCTTAAAACAAACAACCAGAGCTCACAGATACAGAGAATAGACTGGTGGTTGCTAGAGGCGAGTGGGCAAAATTGGTGAAACCTGTTAGTTTAGCTTACTCCTAAACAAACATACTGACTTTACACTTGTCTGAGTGCGTCCTAGACCTAAAAAATCAGAACACGTATTTTGAGAAGAGCTTTAGGGGGTTCATTCATATTCATATTCTCTAACTAAAGTTGGAGAAGAACTAGCCTATATTATCTTGTAAGTCATGTGGACTGGTATACAGAAAAATAATATTAGCCGCTATTATTTCTTCTTCTGCACCACAAGTACCTCATTAAGTCTTACAGAGCTCACATTTTTAAACCATAATTCCCCTATCCTGTTCACGCACTATATGAAACCAGGGAAAATTAGATAAAAGAAAGATAAAATGGGATCTGTTGCAAAAGAACCTTAGATTTTACATATTTTAAACCTTTTATCTTCTACTACTGTATGTCAATAGATTAAGACTGAACATAAAACTGCTCAATAAATATTTAAAAATATTTGCTGATATTCGTGAAATCAATTCAAATAAATCAAACCTAGGAATAACATAAGTTTATTAAAACCCATGCATTAAGAAGCAATAAATAACTGTAAGAAGACATGATACGATACCAGCCACTGAGCAAAGCAATGTTCTTACATTCGGTACAATAGTATATTTTAAAATAATTTCTAAAATACCAGTCCTATATGTTAAGCATTTATTTTATAATATTAGGTGGGAAAAATTAGAACAAAAATTAATTGGTACAGAGTATAATAATATTTAACCTCCATAAAGTTTATAGGAAAAAGACTAGAAAATTGTAACAAGTTTACAATTTTTTATCTTACTTGCCTATTATCTCCTAAAATTTCTATGAAAACCATTTATTGTTTTTCTGAAAAATATAGTTTCTCAGTTTTTTCCTTTAATATGATTGAAATAACATACCCTCATTGTAGAAAATTGGAAATGTAAAGAAACAGCATCAACTATGTAAGAAAAAAAAGACTCCCATTTTACCTCAACTGAAATGCAAACAATACTCTGACACATTTTCTTCCAATTTTTAAATGTTTCTAAAATAGTTCGAACATATAAAAATGTATGTAATAAAAAATGTATGTAATAAACAGCCATGTATCCACAACTCAATAAATAAAACATTGCCAGTATAGTTTAAAACCCTGTGGAATTCTCCCAAATTCCCCTCAGAAGTAAACACTATCTTAAACTTATTCTTTTAAAAATCATTTTCATGCATTACTTAATACTTTTATTAAATATGCATATTCTCTAACTAAACAAAGCACCACTCTGCATGTTTTAAAATGTTATCTAAATAGTATACTTTTTTCTATACTCACTTAACAGTCAATATGTAAGGCTGATATATGTTGGAAAAGTATTAACACTGGTATATACATGTCACTACTGTATAATGTTCTATTTATAAAAATACCACAATTTATCTACCCAGCCCCCTTCTGATGACATTCAGCTCTTCCACTATTACAAACAAGGCTGCTATAAACACTTTAGTAATGTGTCTCTCTGTACACATATGAGAAGTTACACGAAACTTTTTAGGGGTTAATACCTAGGAGTAACGTCACTGGCTTTCAGAGCATACACAACTTTAAATTTACTAGATATTACTAAACTATTCTCTAGAATAAAAATGTATTATTGTTTAGGAAAAAAAAATCTCTTACAGAATCAGAAAGTTCTCCATAGACAACCCCAAAATTCTGAAAGAAAGCTTCCAAAGTCCACTTACAAGCTGTACCTAATTTGTGATGCACTTTCCAGTTGGCAAAAAACAAAGCAATCAGCATTACATTTCCTTATTAGTTCATTAACCCTTATGTAGCTACATTCTTATCTGAAATACTCTGACCTGGGTGCAAAGGCAATCCTTCACCATAATAAATGTTCAAGACATATTTGTTAAATGAGTTAATCTTCATTAGGCTCCTTAGTTCATCTTAAGGTTCTGTAATTAAAACTGTAGTCATTACACCAGGTGTTGATACAGCAAAATTTGACAGAAGTAAGATATTTTAGTTTGTTGCCAGTATCCTGTCTTAATGCCCAGTGTTGTATAGGCTCTTAGAGCCATGGCAACAGTGTTGGCTGATGCTGATTTTTAGAATCTGACTCACAGACACAATAATTCATAGTTCATGATTAAAACAACACTGCATATCTTAGGACCATAGGATAGGATACTTAGGACCATACTTTTGGATTCTGTAATGAGCCATGGTGATACGTATCACACGTCACTTACACTACCTCTTCCTGCCCCTATGACTAAAGCCACTCATTTTTAAGAGTAAATCTGAATTAAAAGTATAATAGTGAAACAATGTTCTTTTGCTAACTGGTTCATATGGGTGCTGAACCACTGGCCGAGACTTATTTCCTTAAAGATGAAAACAAATAAGTTGAAGGGTCATAGTTGAAGGGTCAGCGATTCCTTCTAGGAGTAATCCAGTCTTCATTCAATTTATCTGATTTAAGGTTTTCTATGCCTGCATTAATAATAGCATCAGCATACAGTTAATGGTACTACTTGCCAGAACTTGAGTTAAGGGCTTCACTCGTTATCCTTACAACCCCATGAACTATTATTCCCAGATAATAGTAGATAGATAATGAAATAGGCACAGAAATTTTACATAATTCACCTGGTATACAACAGTAAGTGGCAGGATGGGAATTTAAACCCAGGCAGTCTGACTCCATCCCATCATGCAATGCTGTCTCTCTAAAAATAATTGTTCCTCCCTGGAATTACTGTGAACTGAATGGCTCAATGATAGGCTGGAGCCACACAAAATGAAGAGTATATTTATTCAAACATAGGTGATAAAGGAATAGAGCCAGGAAAACAGAAAAACAAAAAAAATTTTAAACCACCTAATTTGGCTAGTGGTGCTCAAAATAATAGGGACAGTCAAAAGAGCTTTTGAGAACATTTTGAACCCATGGATCGTGATGGAGAAAAGCAAACAAAATGGGAAATGGAAAATCTCCTTTGGTAAGTAGATATCAAGTACAGGCATTCATTCCTCCTGAAGAACATTCCCCTTGCCCAAGGTGGTAATAAACTGCAGCAATCTTCGGTGATGTTGACATAATTCCTAAAGAGAATGCAAACAGAGGCTCCAACAAACCTAGAAGCAAATTTCTACCATTAGGCCCAGCAGTTGAGTTCCCTCCTTAAGATGGAGTTTATGATAATAACTTGGCAATTACAGTTAAGAATTATTATTCATTATAACAAAATGGGGAGAAAAATTCTAGAGAAAAACTGTGTAACTCCATTCCAATAAACTAAAGGGGACATCTGAATGACCTAAGTTGTTAGGCAATGAAAATTGCAAATATATATATATATATATATATATATATTCCCACAGAGATAAAAATCTTTAGGGTAACAGCCTGAATGAAATCCAACCTCAACCTGAGGCTCAACCAGAGAAAAAGTATCAGATGAGGCATCTAGTCTTCCTTAGGGAATTTGTGATTTGTTCTGCAGCAATGAACCTATCCAGATATAGCAACTGAATGTACAAGGATTAGTTATACACAAACCCATCGTCCCCTTCTTCAGTTCCTAGATCTTCAAAACCCATGGTGGTTACCTGGTTAGAGGACCACAGGTACCATATGGATATTCCAACAAAGAAAGGGCAAAAAAGAAATTTTTATTTCTACGTAATACCAAAGGATGGTAGTGCCGCTATTTTCTGATCTATACAGTTTTTCTTGCAGTTCGTAGCAGCTGAAATGTCAGGACTTCCTTTGAAAAGTAGAAAGACATCACCATCAGATATGAGAGGCAGGTGTAACCACTCTGAAAATATCTGATAAACAAAACCTAACTTTTAGAGATGACTTTTTAATGACAAATGGGCTTCTGAAAACTAAGCCTGGTCCTCTTAGCAGAGACTTCAATACTAAATGAGTAGCTTAGAGAAAGAACTCAGCAAGTTTTTCTTGGATTTTGAACAATCCCTCATTTTTAACTTAAGAATTTTTTTGTTTGACAAAGCATTTAAAATATTTCTGACAAATCTTCTCTTTCTTAATTTAAGAAAGCATTTTAAAAATTATATTTGTCTATTAGGGAGGGTGGGAGGGAGGGAGACGCAAGAGGGAAGAGATATGGGAACATATGTATATGTATAAATGATTCACTTTGTTATAAAGCAGAAACTAACACACCACTGTAAAGCAATTATACTCCAATAAAGATAAAAAAATTATATTTGTCTATAAATATCCTACAACTACAGTTTTAGAATCACTGTATTTCCCATCCATATGTTAACACTTCAAAGCTGTATGTAAAGAAACTTTTCTAGATTAGCCTTTACTGCTATGGAGATCAAAGGAATTAAATTCTAAATACATTACCCTCCCTTTTCACGGCACTTTAATAAAGACCCATTACTCACTTTTGCATGTTGTCAACCTCCTTGCTTTTAAGAATCAGCACGTGAAGTATCTCCTTTTCCATCAGTTGCCTAACCAGCAAGGCCTCTCTCTGAGTAACTCCAACATACTGCTGAGTAGTGACCCCTTAGGGGAGCCCTCATTCACCAATGTGAAAAACATATACTAGATTTGAATATGAGCAAACCAACTTTTTTTAATCACTAAAAGCAGGACTTTTGTGGCTACTCAAATGTCTAGATATCATAATTTACTCATATCATACATATATTTATCTAACCAAATTATGTGAATTCATTAAAAAGAAAGCAGAAAAAAAATTAATGTACTAAAAACAGTTCCACCCCTCTTTCATTCTACTAAGAAAAGCATGCACCCTAGAGTGAGTATGAGAAGCAGAGGTGAATCTATTGTCCCCTCAGTTAGTATGAGTTTTGAATGCTTCTCAGTGGAAGCATCTCACTCCATGACCATGATTCTACTGCCTAAGGACAGTATTCTTCATGTAACATGGTAATAAAACACAAACCAGCAACTTCATCAAGTTGCAATCAAACAAATAGCTATCTATTACTAGAGAAAAACTTGGCTGTGTATGTGTATTCTACATATCCAGTTAAATGAAATTGACAAGGAAATTTAAGTGGCATTAATTTCTTAGAATACTTCTAGCTAATACACATAATTAAAAGTAAAAAGAACAACATAGTTATTTCCTTAAAAGTAAAATTATACAGTAATTCAGACATTTAGTCTAAATTGATACTGTTTTACTATATTTGCACCCAGTACAAACTTTTCTGATACTTACAAAAATATAAGATTAGATAAGTACATTTGCACATCATATAAAATTTTCAGATACTGAGAAAAATAGGAGACCAGCATTTCTTTGATAATCAGTACTAGTTCACAGTACTACCAGTCTTCTTTTATATACCTCCTAAGAGAGATCGGGAGATGTGCTGCTTAGATATCATGGCTAATAGTGGCAGAAACTGAATTATCATCTACTTAATCCAATGTGACAATTTCATTCATAGCAGTAACTTAAATTGATTTTTCTCTTTTTTCTGCCTGTCTGCTTTGAGTTCTTATGTTTTCAGTGCGTACTATTAAATTCTATTGTAGATGCCAACAGGTGTGTTTATCAACACTTCTGAGAGGGGATCTTCTTGTCTGTACTCCTCTTAACTTTCTTCTTGTTTTCCTCTTCCCTATAACTACCTCTTTTTTCTTTTACCTGTCTTTTCATATCATTTTAATCTAGTTACTTATGAAATTAAAGAGGTCAAAATGTGCATATGGAAGTGTGACAATGCATAGGTATATGTAAGTACTACTGCCAGTAATGTATCAGGCACCGTGCTAAGTGCCAGAATACAAGGATGAATAAAACAGTCTTTGCCTTCAAGGAGCTCACAGTTTGGAAGAAGAAAGAGACAATATCTGAAAATGTTTTAATAAATGGAGTAATTTTTGTATGAAGTCTGAGCCTCATATGTTTCACATTATAGCTTCCAAAGGCTTAATTACTAATATTAGATTCCCTATTAGTTTAAGGGACAAGTTGTCATGACCCGTGATATTTTAAAAGAAGCCCAAGCCAGTCTGCCAACTTCCAAGTTAAACTTCCTGGGTTGGGTGTAGTTTAGAATATGGCAACATGCCAGCACAGCTTCAAAGCAGAATAAGCAGTGCCATTAAGGCAGAAGAAATACTGCATTAAGAGCTGCTAAGAATGCCCTAAGGCAAAATGAAACGCTGATACCCAGAAAACAAAAATGTCAATAAGCACACCTCTGGTGGCATCATAAGCATCACAGCTAACTTTTACTGAGTGACTACCATATGCTAGCACTGTGTTAAGGGTTGTCAGGTATTATATCAGTTAATTTAAACTATATATTGATACCATATTTTCTCCATCTCATAGATGAGGAAATTTTATCCTAGAGAATTTAAATAACTTTCCCAGGGTCAGAGAGTGGTAGAGAACTGATTTAAACTTGGAAACTATGACAGCAGATGACTTAATGTTAGCCACTAATTTTTTTTTTTTAAATCTCCAGCACCAAGAAATCTGGCAGTAGAATATGTACGTAAATAGAGAATAATTTCTATTGGGCCAGCCATTTTCAAGGTCTCAGAATCCCTTGGTTTCAGGACCTCTTGAATAAAAAATATTTTCTCTTAAAAAATAGAGAACACCAAAAAGCTTTTCTTTATGTGGGACATATCCACTGATATTTACCATATGAGAAATTAAACCTGAGAAATTTTAAAAACACAAGAACTGTCAGGGCATACATCATCATATATCATGTAGCATTTAGAAATTCCATATTACATTCAGGAAAATAATACTTAAATGGCAAATAAAGTTTTAGTAGTATCAAGAAAATAGTTTTAACCTGAAAGCACTTTAAAAGGGTCTCAGGAACACCGAGAGGTCCCTGGAACACACTAGGTAAACTACTGGATTAGACTATTTACTATATTTTAAAATAAATCATGAACCCCTCATTACCACTACCTTTTCAGAATCTGGAAACCCTGATTGAAAATGATTTATTTATGACAGAGGACTTATTTCAGAGACAAGGAAAAAAGATTCAGGGAAGTCAAGGGGCAGACCTAAGATCACACAGCTAGTCAGTGGCAGATATCTAATATTACTATATTAAAGAACATATTTTTGGTTTCTGATTACAAAGTATCAGTAGGCAAATATTTGGGGACAGTTGGTAATAAGGAAAGCAATTACACAATAGTGAAACAGGGTATCAAAATTCCAAAGATCTCTTGAATAAGCCAGTACTTTCAGTGTTGTGCAGGAAAAGCTAATAGTGCTGGCTTCACTTCTCCATTCATTTATAACGTGCTACTCATAGGGCTCCTACTGATGAAGCAAATCCATGGTCCCTGTCAGACTAGCTTAACTAAAAACTACATTTCCACTTCCACTTCCAGACAAGATGGAGTAACAGACCAGATTAACCCTCACACTTGAAACAATAAAAAAATAAACAAAATACATTAAGCAGGAGTTTTGAGACACTGGACATGGTCAGTGCAGGACAGTGATCCCTGAGAGAGGGGAAACAAAGTGAATCCTATGATTGCTGGGGGGAAGGGGAGAGGCAGGAGACAGGGAGAAGAGGAGGAAAAGGAAAAAGGAGAAGAGGAAAAGAGATGGCAACTTAGAACTCTATACCTTGTACAAAAAATTAAGAATATTTCAGACACATGGAACATGAAAAACTTATCAGTACCAGACCTACACAATGAGGAATGTTAAAGGAAGTTCTTCAGTCAAAAGGAAAATAACACCAGACAGAAATACAGATTTACACAAAGAACTAAAGCATGTACTCTGGCTACAATGGAATAAATTAAATATCAATAATAAAAACATATCTACAGAATCTCCAAATATTTCAAAATTAAACAATATAACTGTAAATAACCCAAGGGTCAAGGAAGAAAGCAATAGGAAAATTGGAACAGAGCAGGACCCCCCCACCCCCACCCCAGTCCCAAGTACAAAACTGAGCAGTTAATGATTATGACAACAGAGTCACAGACTCAGTGTCTGATGCACACTCCTGAATTGTTTTACAGATACTATAACTGCTACCACAGGAAAAAAGCTAACTGCATGATGACCAGACTGTAGCCATGACATAAGCTGCTCCAGCTTGAGCAATATTGAATCTATGGCTAGCACAATTCCAAGAACTAGCCTCAAGAGAATGGGATTAACATTATTGCTCATAATAATCTATTTCTTTGTGGGCATCAAAGTAATTGTAGCTTTCTTCACCCGTATATATAAGCAGACAACTAAAATCATCAGCAGAGATGCTACAGACCCATGCTGACACCCTCCACTCTGAGAATATAGCACTCTATGTCAGCATGAAGAAGTTACAAGACAGACCTTCACCCCTAACCCCACGGAAATGAAATGATGTTCTGACAAGTGGGGATTTGTAAGCAGCTCTTTGCAGGAAACCACCCTCAGCAGGAAGCCCCTTTTCTTGTCACTTTAGCAAAGCTATATTGTAACTAACTTTTAAACCAGGTGCCACCATGCTCTACTCATTTCTGGCCCAAGCACACCTTTCAAATCTTTTAACACACAATACCTTGTCTAACTTGTCAGTTCCTTCCATAGATCAAAGAAAAAGAAATGAAGAATAAGCAATGAAATGTAGAAATGAAGATGACCAGATCTCTCCCTTAGCTTCCCCTTCAGTCATCTCCTGAACAAACTGTGTGAACAAGATAACATCTAGAGGAAGATCACAAGAAGTCAACCAGCCTGCGAGCAGTGGGGGGATGATGATGACTCTGACCCCCTATCTCAACGATTAACTGAGATTACTTCCCTCCTTCTCTTTAAAAGTTTCATGGCTGAGCAGAATCTTCGGAGGTGGTTTGTGGGGGATGCTGAGTCCACCATCTGCCCAGATTGCTGGCATTCTGATTAAGAGCACCTTTCTTTTCTACTGTTTGTAAGTTTGCAACTGATTTTGTAAGCGGGAAGTGGCGGGATCTGATTCATTCAGTAATAAAATTATAAAGTATTTTGAACTGAATGAAATGAAAACAGAAAATAGGAACAATTGTGGGATGCAGGTAACACCATGGTCAGAGGAAAATTTATAGTACTAAATGCCTGTTAGAAAAGATGAAAGATCTCAAATCAATGACCACGACTTCCACCTTAAGAAACTAAAAAACAAAGAGCAAACTAAACTCAAAGTAAAGGTAAGAGTAGAAGTCAAACATACTGAAAGCAGAAAAACAATTGAGAAAACCAAAGAAACAAAAACTAGTTCTTCGAGAATGTCAGTAAAAGAGGTAAGCCTCTAGCCATACTGATCAGGAGGAAAAAGAAACAATTCACCAATATCAGGAATGAGGTAGGGATTTTAACTACAGATCCTACAAATGCTGTGCCAGGTAGACTCTAAGAAGGCCCTCAATGATCTATGTCTTCTGGTATTCATACCCCTATATAAGCCATTCCTCTTCAGTGTGACCTGGCCTAAGCGACTTGCTTCCAATCAAAAGAATATTGCAAAAGTGATGGGATGCCATTTCCATAATTAGGCTTCATAATACTGTGCCTTCTATCTTCCTAGCAGACCCCTCTTCCCTTGATGGCTATGATGAAGTAAGCTGCCATGACAGAAAGGCCCAACTGGCAAGATACTGAGGGCAGCTTCCAGCCAACAGGGGACTTTGATCCTTAGTTCAACAAACCAAAAGGAACTGAATCCTGCCAAAAAACACATGATCTTGGAAGCAGATCCTTCCCCAATCAGTCTTTCAGTTCTGGCAAGTACTTTGCTTACAGTCTTATAAAAGACCCTGAAACAAAGGACCAAGCTAAGCTATACCTAATTCCTCACCCACAGAAACTGTGAGTCCATAATGTGTACTATTTTAAGCCACTAAATTGCAGTAATTTGTTATTATAGCAAGAGATAACTAATATAAATATTTAAAAGGTAATAGAGAATTATTATGAACAACTTTATGCCAATAAATTCAACTTAGATGAAATGGACAAATGGATATATTTCTTAAAATACGCAAACTAACAAAGCTCACTCAAGAAAAAAATTGAATAGTTCTTATCTACTAATAAAGTTAAAATTAAAAACCATCTCTCAAAGAAAACTCTAGGCCCACATATCTTCACTGGTAAATTCTACCAAATATTTAAAGAGGAAATAATACCAACATTACATAAATTCTGTCAAAAAATTAAAATGGAAGTAATAATTCTCAACTCATTCTTTGAGGCCACTATTATCATGACATCAAATTCTGACTGACAGTACAAGGAAAAAAAAATCATACAGATCAGTATTACTCAAACATAAAAATTCTTAACAACATTTTAGCAAATTGAATTCAACAATATATGAAAGAACAACACATAGTAATCCAGTGCTATTTATCTCAGGGATGCAAGGTTGGTTTAAAATTAAAAATAGTAATAAATATAATCCCACAGTAACACACTACAAAAGAAAATCCATATGACCACCTCAATGGATGCAAAAAAATTATTTTAATAAAATCCAACACCCATTTTTGATAAATACTCTCAACAAATTAGGAATAAAAGGAAATTTCCTCAATCTAATAAATCACATGAATGAAACGTATAACTAATGTCACGCTTAATGGCCAAAGACTGGTTGTTTTTCCAACATCAAGAACAGGGCAAAGCTATCCGCGCTTATCACTTCTATTCAACACTGTACAAGAAATCATAACCAATTCAATAAAGGGGAAAAATCCAGATTGGAAAAGAAAAGTTAAATTCTCATTATCCACACAGAAAATCCTCCAGCATGTACAAAAAAACTACTACAGCAAGTGAGTTTAGCAAGGTGCAGGATATAAGGTCAATATACCAAAACTTATTATAGTTTTTATATAAGGCATGAACAACCAGAAATTTACATTTATAACAGCATCAAAAATTATTTCGTGATAAACTAAAGATGTGTAATATGTGTTCACTGAAAACTATAAAACATTACTAACAGGAATTAAAGACGACTTAAGAGAAAGTTATACCATAGTCACTGATCAGAAGATTCCACATTGCCAAAATATCAATTCCCCTTAAACTGATGAGAGTCTATGCAACTAAAGCCCCAGAAGATTTTCTAGAAACAGATATGCTGGTTGAAAATGTTTCAGTGTATATGTAATGTACCTAGAATAGGAAAAACAATTTTGAAACAGAATAATTAAGGTTGGATGACTTACACTACTTGATATCAAGATGTATTTTAAGGTACAGTGATCAAGATAATATGGTATCGATGTAAAGGTTTAAAAATAATCAATGGAACAGAACAGAGAGTTCAGAAATTGATCCTCACATACACAGTTAATTGATTTTCAACAGAGATAACGGGAATTCAGTGGGGAAAAGGACAATCTTTTCAACAAACAGTGCCAACAAAACTGGATACTCTTATGCCAAAAAAAAAAAAAAAAAAATCAATTTTGACCCTGACTTTATACTTAACCAAAACTGAACGTGCGATGGATCACGGATCTAAATTAATAGTTAAGTATATAAACTGTCTAATTTACTATTTCTTGAGACTGTTACTATCAGTCAAACAATTCATATGTAACACAGAAGGATTCCACGGTAGGAAAAAAAAATGTGAGAAGAAGTATATTCTATTCCTTTCTTAAAGATTTATAATTTACAATAATATTAAAAACTGAGACACCTAATACCAACAAGGAAATCTAATTTTCTTTAACTCAATAATACATAAATATATTGGACCACAGAGCTCTGTATTTATATATTGTTTATTAATAACCTATTGAGCCCAGTTCTAGAAACTCTGATAGTGTTCAAAAATTTTTGTTTTACATGTTAGGAATTAAGTCCAGAATAAGTAACTCATCAGTCCTCTGTTCTTTGTATTACAAAACATCATTTTCACTTGATATGCCCTGGAGGTTTTATAACCAAGTATTGCTTATATTTTTGTGCTTCTACTCTCCCTGGGCCTTCATTACTACAACTTTTATCATTCTGTGGTATAACCATCTGTTTTTCTCATGAGAAGGAACACTCCTTTTGCCCAGGAAATGTGGACTGCTCATTTTCATTCTGCCCAACTAATGCCAGTGACTAGAAAATAGTGAAATCTCAATAAGTGCTTCATAAGTAAAACAAAAGTGGGAGAAAAAAGGATTTTCATGTGAACAGCGCACAAACTAAAATATGGACACCCAAGAGACGACTGTAAAATTCTAAACTGGGAAGGAAGATACTGAGGAAAAGTGATCTAAGAGAGCAAGGTAGGGTTACTGGAAAATGAAGAAATATTTACAGAACAAGAACTCAGAAAAGTCTAAACTTAATAAGATTTCATGGTATCACCAATGCAGAGAAGACATTTGGTTCAGTACAGGTGGTATTTCACTGCTCAATTACTAAATAATTTCCTATACTATACACCAGGAACATGATTGCTCCATGCAAAAAGCAGCAGATTGATAATGATATAAAACCACATGAAAATAATTACTTCATTTGACAGCACAAAGGATTAAGTATCTGTTCAATATGTTGAAGGAAAACAGTCCAAGCTTCTTATTCTCAGAATAAAAATGTTAGAATATATAACAAAAGTACATCACAAAAGGAACTGACATTAGTTGATCATGCTAAGCCTTTGACATACATAAGCTCATTGAGGATCACTACCTTGTGAGGTAGATAGCTTTCAAACAGATTTGAGGAATTAACTGAAGCCTCCTCTTTTAAAATCTACATTCTGTCATAAGAATGTAGATTAATAAGAATCTACGTTCATAAGAACCTGGATTGGCCAATTTTATTTTTCCCAATAATCTCCAAATCCCAAGATCTGTTCATCTGTAATGAACTTTTCCAATAATTTCAATTTTATAAACATAATTAACTTTTCCTGACTTATAGGACCTCTTGGTGTGCATTTAAAAACTGCAACAGGTCCCCCATCTTGTTCAGGACATACTCCAGGAATTCAAAACAGCTGTCTTTCTAAGGAGCATCCAAGACTTGTAAAATTCTTAACATGGTTTTATATCAAAATGGAGTAACTTTTCATGAGACTGACTGTAAAAAGAGGAACACTTATAGACTTCTTAATAAATTACACGTATGTGCTAAATACTTTATGCCTCTACTTAATTCTTACACACTTCTTATGAGATAAATCTCTTTGCAGATGAGAAATCTGAGGCTCAGAGATTAAGTTACTTTATCCTTTCCAAGGTCAAATACAGTGGTGATACCAGGAAGCAAATTTATCTGATTCATTCCATGGCTTATATTTTTAATGTATAAAATGTGAATAATATTTTTATAATAAATAATGATAGTGACATCATCTTACAACTTCTAGAGTATGTGTCAAAGTCCTGGACAAGTAGTGATAACAACTATTTTGCGGTCTCTCTTAAACTTCAGCAAGTGTGATATGGTCCAAAGGGACAGTAATTTAAAATCATACTGCCTGGTTACTACTCTTGTGTGCTTAATATTTGGTAAGTTATCTACCTTCTCTGAGCCTCAATTTCTTCACCTCTAAAATGGATGGGATTTTTTAAATGGCTTCTTGATGAGCTGGTATGAAGCTTAAAAAAGGTAACATGTGAAAGGTTTTAAACTATATTGTGACAAATGGTAGTTGTAAATATTGTTACTAATTAAAACAGGCTAAGCAGGCCTAAAAATGTATTCTGCCAGAATCTACCCTCCATTATTTTCTCATGAATAAGAAACATTTAAATTTATAGAAAATAACTTTTTTAAAAAGCTGTCAGAAAATAAATCCTCAACAATTACAAAAAAGGATGTAAGAGAGATTCAAAGATTATTATGTTTTGACTTCCACTTGTTAACTTTAAAGACCCAAAACTGAGAAGATTAAAAAAAGAGAGAATTGTAAAGATCAATCCTGATAAAGATGCTATTTCACAGGCATACAAAGTTAAATGAAACTCACAATGAGGTGAGAAACTGACATACAGGCTCTTTCCAAAAGATCTATGTTAGAGCATCTCAACAGGCATTGTCCCTGTTGAATGGCTAAACTGAAAAAATAGGTTTGACTGGCTTAAAAATGGGAAAGTGGAAAAAAAAAAAAAATGGGAAAGTGGACAATCTGATAGCTATGTGATTTCTTTCATTTTAAATATCTGCTAGCAAGAGATTTAAAGGAGCTTACATCATCTTAACCCAATTTCTCCTTATCCAAAAACATTACGATTACAATGTATAGGCAGGTGCTGTTTGAATACGACCAAGAGTAACAAACAACATTTTCTCTCATGGGTTTATTTGAACCTAACTTTAAAATACACCCTTTTCTTACCCATAGTTTTCTTCACATTCAGAACATTCAGAAGGAGCAGTTACATAACAAAACAGAGATTAATGGGAACATAGATGCAATATATAGAAAACACTTACTTTAATTCTCTGTCCCTCCTGTCTTGCTTTGCTATTTAACTGCTTCATCTCGTGTTTTGTACCTGAGATCAAGAGGCATAAAATACTATTTCAAAATTTGTGTGTCCTTTCTAATTATTGCATTTGATCCCCTAGTAGCTATAAAACCTATACCATTATCCCCCTCAAAAATAAAAACAATGCAAACAGTAAACAATCTAGAGAAAATATGTGCTCTAAGGGAGTGAACTTTATGACCCATCAACGCTGACAAATGCGGGACAATGAGTAAAAACTATTTTATTTACTTTTTATTCACACAACTAGATTTTCCCATTTGTAAGGGAAGCTATTTATCAAAATCAAACAATCTGGTAGTTGTATAACACAACCACAACTAACTTGTCAAAGGCTAAACAAAACACATGGAGTTTAATTCAGGAGTCATCATTCTCTGGGGGTAGTGAGTCTACATGATTTCATATTTTCTTCATTCACCAAGTGTGCCAGTTTCTTTTTCCTTTGTGACATCTCTCCTCTCTCCAATATTTTGTGATCTTGATCCTATCATCCCAATCTAAGTCTTATTTCATCCCAAGTGGGCCTGTGTAGTAACATCATATCAGATTATCCAATTTCTTGTGTTTGGATCCATCCTTCACACCACAGTATATTGATATTTATAAAACCCTTTGTGCCATTCCCTGTGTCAAAGTTTATTTTTAATTGGTTCTCTATTTCTCAAAGGATAGACTTTATTTCTTCTACAGAAAGGTTATCTGCCTTATCACACTATTCACCTACAAAGCAAGGTGATTTACTATTTTCTAAAGTTTGTGATTTTGGTGCCTCTATAACTTGTGGTCCCATCATTCTACATTTCCAGAAAGAGCTGTCTTCCTTTCAACCTTATTCACACAAATATTGTTTGTCCTACAATATTCTACTCAAACTCTTCCTATTCTATTAAGTCTTTTCTTAATATTAATTTCTCCCTCTCCTGTAATCTCATGGTAATCAGTGAAATTACTTTGGTAATTAATTATTTGTTGCCTAATTAGAGCTTCTCACTGCTGCCTTAAAAGAGTTAAAGTTTTACAGTTTATTTAAAATAAAGATGACTTGGTAAGTATGACTTGTATTTCCAACCATATTTCCTGAACTCTAAGATACACATTTATTCACTTTTGACATTTCAGAAACTGAGTGCATCTACAAATCTCAGCAGGGTAAAACTGGGGAACCACAGAAAGAGCAAGTTCCTTAAAAGCAGGCAGACAACACTGTCATCCTTATTTACAAGGGTAGCTCTCATGCCACTGTGCTCTGCTGGGAGAAGAAAACAACATGTTCTCTCTGCTCCTAGGTACTCCCAAGGCCCCTACTGTCAAATGTAAATGAACTACACACCAGGTTCTCTCAAAACTCCACCCAGTATAACCCTTTCTGGAGTCAGAATGACCTCTGTTTGTTTTGCATAGATAACATGTGAAGGGAATTAAGCCCCTATTATGCCATCTCCAACTTGCTATCCATCAAACTTCAAAGTGGTTATTAGCCAAACTCTTCCATATATATGAAGGAACAGATATTGAATACTTGCTAAGAATGGAGAGAGCACTAAGCAAAATTAAAGATCCCTTTAGCCACATCTGACAGAAATAGTCCAGAGTTATTAGAGAAGTAACATTAAATGGATACAGATAACCATTCGGACTCATTTTAGTGTCCATAGAATCTGAAAGCTCTATGTTTACTCTAGTTGAATTTTTATTTATTTTTGTTTCCTTTAACCCAAGTACCTAATCTATGGCTTTATGTATGACTCTCAGAAATCTAGAACAAATTCTGAATCCTTGTACCCTAATATTTTCATTTTTCTACCTGATCTGGTCTTTCAGGCTGCCATCCACATGTATTCCTGACAGCTGATCTGAGAAATGACCACTGCTGGTGCTTTTTAAATAAACTGTACCCTCATATCCCTTCACTGCAACAGGTAGCACAAGTCACACAGTATGTTTACAATGAAAGAACTCAAAACATATCAACTATTTATCCCTTAACAGAAAGTCCCTGAGATTATTTTGTGCTGAGTCATACACAGCAGCTAAGCTAAGTATTTTAAAGCCAACTCATCACCACATAACTGGTTTTCCCCTTCTCCACTAATAGGCCTAAGTCCGGAACTTCAGTAAGGTAGTTATTATTAGTATCCACCACCTCCGGCCCCCACAACCAGTGCAAAAGGGAAAAGCAAAAAAATGTTTGAGGCAAAGAGAAGCAACGTGCCTAGAGTCATACAGCTAAGAAATAGGAGTGCCAGAAACAGCACAGGCATCTTGATTTCAACATTCAAGCTCTTAAATTGTACACTATTCTGCCTCATGACACACTATACCTGCCAGGCAAATTTTTAAAAAAATCAAATAATGTCCAATGCCCTCTTTATCAACTGCAGATCCTCTTCTTTTTTCACCTTTGTCCTCTCTCTCCTCCCATTCCTTCAGTATATGGCAGAAAATTTAAGATATTCTTTGAGTTGGGAAATTCTAAGGTAAGGGGGTTAAAAATACTAGCACAGAATTCAGAATATGTGAGTTCTAGGCCAGAGTCTGTCATTAACTAGGCAAACTTTCTGACCAAATCTCATGTGTATTTTGTATCAACAGCACACATCTCAACCTAGCCAAATCTCATACTCTCTTAAGTTTCCTCCTCTACGAACTAAAAGGACTGGATATAAATAAAACACCTTCTAGTTTTGAAAATTCTTCTACCTTTCAAAATTTGAATATTGCAAAATGGGGAGGGAAGGAAGAGCAACACGAGCAAGATTGTTTCATTCTGCAAACCATATTATAAAGAGAAGGGGGGGAGCTTCCCTGGTGGTGCAGTGGTTGAGAGTCTGCCTGCTGATGCAGGGGACACGGGTTCGAGCCCCTGTCCGGGAAGATCCCACATGCCGCGGAGCGGCTGGGCCTGTGAGCCATGGTCGCTGAGCCTGCGCGTCCGGAGCCTGTGCTCCGCAATGGGAGAGGCCACAACAGTTAGAGGACCGCGTACCGCAAAACAAAAACAAAAACAAAAACAAGAGAAGGGGGGGGGCTTCCCTGGTGGCGCAGTGGTTGAGAGTCCGCCTGCCGATGCAGGGGACACGGGTTCGTGCCCCGGTCCGGGAAGATCCCACAAGCCGCGGAGCGGCTGGGCCCGTGAGCCATGGCCGCTGAGCCTGCGCGTCCGGAGCCTGTGCTCTGCAACGGGAGGGACCACAACAGTGAGGGGCCCGCATATCGCAAAAAAAATAAAAATAAAATAAAGAGAAGGGAAAACCATGGTAGAATTTAGCAATTAGAAAAAATAAGCACTCAAACTCTACTCAACTGAATGTTGTTCCTTTTCCAAAAATAACTACCACAATGGGTTATATGTAACCTGAAAATACTTATGATTAAACTGCCAACTCCTGGGCATTGATGGTACCTATAAATATAATTTCTATTAGTGGTTACCTACCAGTGAACTCATACCTTTTAAATTAAGGAATGCAAAACTCTGTATTGTAGGAAAGAGTATCAACAGAAAGACTTCTCTTTCCTATGAGCCCTCTCATAACCCCTTGCCCAGGGTATAAACTGCAACGGTACTTCGGCACTGTGAGCTTGGCCTAGGTTGGGTAGCAGAGCTTAAAAGGGCAGGAAAACCAAGATGACATGGCCCCTTGGAATTTCCGTAAACTAAAATGATCAGACAATATTTTTGAAACAGAATTTGTACATGAGGAAATATAAGCATGAAAATACATAATAAAATATTAGATATTTGGAGAAAATAACAATGGTGGTAATAATAGTAACAGCAGCTTTCATTTATTGTATCAATAAATGAAATACTTCACAGCTATTATTGTACTCCATCTTTACCAAAATCCTACAAAGTATCTGTAAGATTATTATAATTATAGAGATTAGAAACCTGAGGCACAAAGAGGTTATGTAATTTGTCCAAGGTCACAGAGCACAACTCTTCAGAGGCTGTGATCTTAAATAAAATGCTTCACTAAGCAGTGTCATCAATCAGGGCAATAATTTGTAAGCACAGAAGAAAGCCCTATAACCATTAATTAATACCACCACCACCTACTTCAAGCTTCACCAGCTTGTATCAATTTCGGTTCTTTCCCCTCCTATAACTACAAATGCAATTAATCTAGTATATCTAATGATTCTTCCTCAATCTGATTATATTCAGCAAACACATACAGAGCATTCATTATATATAAAGCATTATACAGACAAAAACTTTTATATCAAAGTTTCTCAGAAGACTTCTGCATTCCCAAGAAAGAAATTGCAGGGGAAAGGAAATCAATTTTATTTATGTCCTTTACAAATATAAAAGAAGTAAAAGTATAGTATTAATAAGCATGACTGAATCAGAAAACAATTCTTATTCATTACACTTAGAATGCAGCACATTTGCAAATGTATTCATTCATTTAAGCTGGTTTGTTACAAATAAATCTAGTTGATAAATTCTGACATATATAAGATTAAAGCCAACACTTATAGAACACTCACTATGTACCAGACACTGATCTAAGCACTGCCCACTGTACATGTATCTCATTTAATTCTCACAACAACCTTGTAAAGTAATTATTATTATCCCCATTTCACAGATGAGTAAACTGAGGTACAGTAAATTTAAGTAACTGGACAAGAATCACACATGCTGTAAGTGGCAGAGCTGGGATTCATCCCAGGTAGTCTGGCCCCAGAGTATGTGCTCTTAATCACTGCCTTCTAAAGAGGGGGGGGTTGAGGAGGAATCTGAAACTAGAATAAATCATTAACACTGTAGAAAATAAGAAAAATCATGATATTCTCTGGCCTTTATGCCTGGTTACAAAGGTCAAATATAGAAAACATTCATTTGTAGGAAAGAATAAAAAATAAGGGAGGGAGGGGACAAAGTCATTAATTAATTATACCTCTGCCCATGTCTAAATTATCTGAGATTAATCGCTCCTTTCAGTCTCTGGTGCTTTAAATTCAATCACCACTTTCACAAATTTCTGAAAATAGAAGCGCTATTCAATCATGATGATGCATTTATCTGTTCACGTGTGTGTTTTTGTTCTGCACAGGTGGGGAGTAGGTCAACGGTGCTGTGGGTAGTTCTGATAACCGGAAACTCAACCAACCACCTGTACGCTATGAGGCTACTTTTCTGGTGGTTTTGGGAAAAACAGGGAAGACACACTAGAAAGAGTTCTGCTGTAGTGACTTTTCTTACTTCTGAAAATGGGCATAGGGTGAAACACTGAAAAGAAGTATGTGGCCTCTTAGCCACACAATTCCAGTGGAACTCACTTATGCATCAAGGTTACTAGAGCAGAATGGTATCTTCATCAAAATTAAAGTCAGGACCTATTAGGCAAAAAGTATAAAGAGAAAAAATTCTCCTTGAAAAGTTGTTAAATAAATATTGATCTCAACCCTTCATGATTCTGTATAGCCAATTGTGTACACTAAAATGTATAGTAATACAGTATTAATAGAATTCATATGCTAAATACTGCTTTACAGTACTGCAAAAAATTATTTTCTCCCTTATAGTTTTTTTTGAAAAGTTGTTAAATAAATATTGATCTCAACCTTCATGAATCTGTATAGCCAATCTTGTACACTAAAATGCATAGTAATACAGTATTAATAGAGTTCATATGCTAAATACTGCTTACAGTACTACAAAAAAATTATTCTTTCTCCCTTATAGTTTTTTTTTTGCGGTATGCGGGCCTCTCACTGCTGTGGCCTCTCCTGTTGCGAAGCACAGGCTCCAGACGCGCAGGCTCAGCGGCCATGGCTCACGGGCCCAGCCACTCCGCAGCATGTGGGATCTTCCCGGACCGGGGCACGAACCCGTGTCCCCTGCATCGGCCGGTGGACTCTCAACCACTGCACCACCAGGGAAGCCCCCCATTTTGCAGTTTTTAGATACCTTTTTATCACGACGTACCACAAAAAGTAAAATTAAAAATTTTTCTATCATTAATGTAAAATCAAATTATTTATTAAATGAGGTTTTCCGTGATGGAAGTGTGTTATTTATACAATATAGTAAAGTCTAAATAAATGTCATTCACATAATTTCTACAAAGGCATCTGCAATTTCATTAAAGCTTAAACTGACTTAATTTTACTAACAATGTGTCAAAACTAGCTTTTGGCCAATATCATTATTTATTTCTAAATTTTAAAAACTCACTGTATTAAAATACTAACGAGAATTAAGTACTTTGTTCAACTGAGATTCTTATTAACAAAATTGTATCCATCTATACTCATGATTATGAAAAACATGGTCAAGGTGGTAAAAGGTATTTAATAATAAAACTCAGAAAGTTGACAATCTTCCTATAAAGGAGTGCTGAGGACAGCTTCAAAGATAACCATAAATGTCTCTCCCTGATGAGAAGAGTTCAGGGGAGAAATAAATGGTTTGAAATTGTAAATAAAATATAACATCTTGACTAACACAGAATCATGACTAGGATAAAGGAAAAAAGTTATTGGAAGAGTAGATTTCACCGGGAACAAAAAGAAAGGAGGACAGTAAATCACTGTTCTATCAGATCACTCAGTAGCCAGGCAGGGAAAAAAATTGTGTGTGTGTGTGTGTGTGTGTGTGTGTGTGTGTGTGTGTGTGTGTGTGTGTGTGTGTGTGTGTGTGTGTGTGTGTGTGTGTGTGTGTGTGTTCGCGTGCGTATGGCTGTATGGGATATCTGGAGATTAATCTGGATTTTTATAATAGAAAACTACTATAAAATCAATTTAACTTTTCACTGTACATAACATACACTGAAAAAACAAATTAAGAATAAAAAACTGCATTTCACATTTGACCTATAGATCAAATAGCAAAAAGAAAAGCAAGATTTGCTTTGAAGTCCATCTCTAAAGGTAAACTTAATTTCAGGAACATGAAATATATAAATGTTTGGATATATTATTATGGTCTCTTCTCCTAAAATCCTATTCAGTACTCAAGTAGAAAAACACTGAAAGCTTGAAAGGGAAGTAAGGTACAAAGGCACCATTTAATGTATATTAAGAAATAACATGTTATCACACAGTAACTCAAGGCTCTGAAAGAAAATAATCCAGTATCAACTAGTATTGTCCTCTAAGATATAAAATCCCTACTTCAAAATCGAAACAGGAAACCTATCTTTCCTATTCACAATATTATTCAAAAAATAAAAAAATTTTAAAGGTGGAAGGAAATTTGGATATCAACCAGTTTACCCACAAGATAAAATATCACGTCCAAGATTAAGTAGCAAGTTCAAAGTAGTGTCAATAGTAGATCCTGTGATACCCAGGACAGTGCTGTTTACACTACAACTCAGCTTTCACAGCACTGATTTGAGAGAAGGAAACACTAAAACCCATGTTTAACAGTCTCTCTCTACAGTTTCCTGGATTCCACAGGACTATCCCAGTTCTTCTCCCAAGTATTTAAAATAAATTAAACATATTTACAGCCAAATATAATAGCAAAACCCATATTTTAGTAAGTATTTTCACTCAGCATTTTTCAATGCAAAACAGTGTAACCCATATGGAGACTATGAATTCCAATCACATTATTCAGGTTTTCTTCCACTTAAACCAATTTGCTTCTAGAGTTAAGTGCCCATAAATTTTATGCTTGTCTATTCTCTCTTGGTTAATTCTGAGAGAAATAAATAGTTCATTATTCATTCAAAGTATGACCTTTTGGAAAAGGTAGCTCTTAACCTCATCAATTTACTGCAGAATCTGGGGGCACAGCCTTTAATTTTATTCTCAATTCTTTGGTCTAATTTTCAGTCTCTCAGTCTCATTTTTTAAAGTTTTGGGGAATTTTTTTGTTCTTTTAATTTCTGTAAAAGGTTCTAAACTTTTAACCTTTCATTGTATAGCATGTTAGCTTGGTCCTATTTTCTCTTAACTGCCAACCAAGAAACGTCATCTGTTGTATCTGTTTTGATATGCTTCCAAGAGACAGGGCTATAGAATCCCTGATACAAATCGCTGATGACTACTATAGCAAGAACGTGAAAGGGGAGACTAGAAGCTGGTCCTTTGAGAGCTCTCAAGGCAAATAAACAATACAAGAAGAAAAATGACTATGTTTAGAGATTACTTAGTGAGGCATTCCAAGCTCTTCCAGCTTTAGTAAAGGGTATTACAAGCAGTTGAGGTGTAGAAATAACATCAAGAATATTTCTTTCATTGTAGGACATAAAATGAACTCCCATAGTATGACAGTTAAGGGAAAGAATTAAAGCTACTATGAAGGTACTGGGTATTCTAATATATTCCCATAAAATACATTAATCTTCACTTCTCTTAGGAAATAGAACTCACATATGAAAGAACTTACTTATTCTGCCAAATTATCTTTACAATTTTAATCAAGGGTTGATGAGCAAACTTACTCTAGATGAGTCATAAGAGGGGCTTGGTTGACCACTTGTTCCCCAAGATGTTGTACCTCCTCGTTCATCCATACCTAAGGAGAGAAGAAAGTAAACAATATAAATCCAAGAGGATACAATGATGGGTTTTGTTTGGTATAGCAGATAATACAATCCAGTGGGTGGTATCTGCATTTGATTGGAACTGGCTGTGTATCAATCCTTGCCTCCGAAACCTGCAGAAATAAGTTACTTGGGAGTATCTTTATCACTGCTCTATACAATGCCCTACATACATTGCCAATGTAGGTCTTTGGAGATTTTTGAACAGAGCATAATCTAGGTCTCTCCACCTGTCTCCACCCACTGCTACTTCTAAGAGTAGATGAATGCCCCACCCCCAACTTTCTAAAGTTTAGTACTGCCTCCATGAATATACGAAGTGAATAAGGGTTAGAGAAAATGAAGCAAGTCAAACAAATGCTCAAGTTAATAAAACTGGTTTCTATCAAAGCACTGAGTAGCTATTCTTAACTGAAGACATCAAACTATATCAAACCATATCAAATCAACATTAATTATATCAAAACTAATCAAAATGATGTGACAACTCATCCTAATAAAATCTCCTCTAAAATCTGATTCTAAATGAGGAGATCTATTCTTAAGAAAATTGCAAAGGAAGACTCAATGTGACAAGGATAAATTACCATTAACAACAAAACAGTTCACTATCCTCCTTAATGTACCTTCTGAAGCTCTGGCTCCATTATTTTCACCTTCCAATCAATCCCCAGAAAAATCTGAAAGAGTTGGAGATCTCTCAATCCAGCCATTTCTCCCTTTTCTGTTTTGAAGACCAGCCTTTCTCATCCTTGACTCCTAACAGGGTACACTTTCCCAACCCCTTCTGAGACTCTTTCTATGATGAAATACAAATGGTTGACTTCTTTTATTTCATTCTTGCATGAGAAAACTCTAGATGTTACAAAAACAAAATTCTGTTAAGTTTAGAACCTCTTTTTCTTCAAAAAAATTCCTTGAAGTCTTCTGTGATTTAGATGAGAAGTGGTCTGTACTAAGTTAAATGCTACAAATTCTCCAATAACTAGCCACGATTCCCAAGGCTCTTTCATAGGGACCGAACTGTCAACTGAAGGACTAGGTGACAAAAGCAAGGAAAGGAAGTCAGTACCCAAAGTAAAATTTACTAATTCAGTTAGTAGGACCCTAATTTATTCTTTTTATGAATCTGTACTTCCCATATCAAAAACAGTACAGAGAAAAGATGGGTACCTACTATAAATAACACACTAAGCACAATTTCAAATGAATCAGAAGCTTTAAAAACACACAGATTATATGTAAAAACAAAACAAAACAAAAACAACAACAAAAAAAGTGTTTTTGTTTTGTTCATTCTTGGAGAATTCTTATTGAAATTCTAGATTTAAGAAAGATTCTACAAGTCTGGGGAGTATCATGTAAAAACACACTTTGTTACTAAATATTTCTCCAGTATCCAGTTACCTGTGGTCTATTTTTCAAGCATTTTCTTTGCAATCAACACTGTAGAATAGCAGATAGGATTCCAATGAGACCCAATCCAAGACAAAGACTACTATCAATCTACAAAATCCATTAATATAAAGCTACTTACGAAACTGCAAATAATTTTAGGAAAAGTTTTATTTAAAAAGATCATACTTTCCATTTGTAACTTTTTTCCTAAATGAGTTATATTTTTAAAATATCATATATCCAAAGTAAAATGCAAAAGTAAATTGGCTCCTGAAAGCAGGGTCTCAAATATTTGCACACCCATGTTCACAGCAGCATTATTTACAATAGCCAAAATGTAGAAGTGACTTCAGTGTCCATTGACAAATGAATGGATAAACAAAATGTGGTATATACCTACAGTAGAATATTATTCAGTTTCAAAAAGGAAAGAAATTCTTACACATGCTACAACCTGAGGACATTATGTTAAGTGAAATAAGCTAATCACAAAAGGACAAATAGTATATGGTTCCACTTATATGAGGTACCTAGAGTAGACAAATCCATAAAAAGCAGAATGGTGGGCCTGGGGTTGGGGAGTAAACATAACTTTCATTGATTTAGAACATACAATGCAAACTTATCTTGATGATCCTATTTCTAATGAAAATAATTCATTTTATGACTCTGAATTGCCTTTTATCAAATAATTAATAAATACGGGGGCTATGTGTTATTTTAAATACATTTGTAAAAGAAAATAAATGGGTATCTGCTATAGAAAACATCTCACACAAAATTTTAAGTGATAAATGAAATTCTGCGAAAACACATACTTAATTCTTATCAAGTGACACTAATTACTTCCACAACATGAAAGAAGAGCAAAGATTAATTAAATAAAATTGTAATTAATTAAGCCACCAACTAAAGAGTACTACATACCAAGGATACAAGACATGTAGAGGGCTCAAAGGATGCTATAGAATAACAAGGATCTGGCTAGGGTTTAAAAGAGCTCTACAGCTTTATTGTTAATGTATCTAGACTCTGAGCAGAAGATCGTGGCTGGCACTGACAAAGGCAAGAGTCATCCTTTAGCATCAATGACTCCTTTCTGCTCAACACAATGGCTGTACAAACATAGAATTATAACAGGAGTAATAAACTTTCCAAAGCTTCAGCCACAAGACCAAGGTAACCAGGAAAAAAGAAATTACCCACAGAAAATAAACAATACAGAAATTATACAAATTGATCAAAATCTGAAAAACTATGTATCAACAAGAAAATATACCACAGTTGCAATACAGTAATTAGGAGGAAAACATTTCTATTAAGATATGTCTGAATCACCACTGCCATATATTTTTCTTTCCTTCCTATTTCTAGTCTACACATGCCAATTCAACAATTTTTGAGATGCCAGTGCCTCAACTTACAGATTAAAATGGTAGATGTAACAGAAAGTTTAGGAATAATTAAGTAGCAGAAACACTTTTGAGTCTTGCTTAACTTTCTAATTAATCTATTCTATTTCTCTGCAACAAAATTAAAAGGGTTAACCAATAATTTAACTAATATAGAGATTTAAATGATACTTTTTAAATCTTTTATATACAGAATCTCTTAAGTACCTGCTTTTCTGAATGGAATCAATTAAAATCCAATATATGTTTTGATTCCATGTGCCTCATTTTAAAAGGCTTAATATTTTATTTAACATTTTTCAGTAAAGAACAAACATTAAATTTTAGACCGTATATCTAAAAACACTGGTTTGTGAATTCAATGGAACAATCTACTTCCTTCTCTTGTGAAACATTTAATAGGAAAAGTAACTGAAAGCAAATCATGAATTACTACACATACAGGCACTTCCCTAAGAGGCTGGGAGCCTGAAGAAGGAATACAAGGTGTAACCAAGTTTTTGAGGTGTCAGAGAGCAAGACTCTTGGGGGAGCAAGTAAACTTAGCCAAGTAAAATATCTAGCATTACTTTCTTTCCTATGAAGGACTCAGGTACTACTTTGCCTGCCTCCTCTCTACTGCCACCATCTTTTTTGACTGAAAGTGCTCTCTTTCTTGAATCAGCATAAAATTATCTCACAGCTTCTATCCTACTACTTCTTTCATTCTCCTAGCACAAAATCCTAGAGACTTCTCTAGGTTTTTAGCCATTAGCAAAAACTGGAAATATTTTTTTGGGGTAGTGACTTTTCTATACCCTATACAACTGTTCCACACCACCCCCCGCCAATCTGGGCCCCCAGGGGCTCAAAAACAGTACAGGGTTTGTGTACATGAAGCATTATTCAAGCTTTGTTAGGCTCAGACAAGACCTACCTGGAGGTAAAAGGGGTGAATGAGGAGTAAAGCTGCTGGCCAGCTCCTCTCCCACCTGCTACCAACCAGACCTATCACCAAAGACTCTGTCACCCTAGACTACGAGGGTGAAGGGAGAAACACGTCTGGAATTGGAAAATATTTCAGGTACTGGTGGGGAGTCTAGAGAGCAGAGAAGTAATGAAAGGGAAAGCGGGGTGGGGGATACACAAAATCAAGAGAAGAGTAGTTAGGATATCCCTGCAGCAAAGCTATAAGAAAAACAAGTCAGGGCTTCCCTGGTAGTGCAGTGGTTGAGAATCCTCCTGCCAATGCAGGGGACACAGGTTCGAGCCCTGGTCCGGTAAGATCCCACATGCTGAGGAGCAACTAAGCCCATGCGCCACAACTACTGAGCCTGCACTCTAGAGACCGCAAGCCACAACTACTAAGCCCGCGAGCCACAACTACTGAAGCCCGTGCGCCTACAGCCCGCACACAGCAACAAGAGAAGCCACTACAATGAGAAGCCTGTGCACCGCAATGAAGAGCAGCCCCCACTCGTCGCAACTAGAGAAAACCTGTGCACAGCAACGAAGACCCAATACAGCCAAAAATAAACTTAAAAAAAAAAAAGCTTTTCAGAAAAAGTCAATACAGCCACATTGCTTTGTATTATGCCCGAGAGTTATTCCTTGTGGAAAAGGGACAAATATAAAGTTGGGAGGAACAGCACAGTGGATTGTATACCTCTCTTTCTCTCTGTCTCCTTCTCTCTTTCATGCACATACACACAGCTTTTGGTAGCAGTGAAATCAGGTTTTTATTCTAGCAAATAAAAGGTACTTCAAAAATATCAAATCCCAACACTGTTATAAATAAGGAAAAGATAATATACTTTGCAGGACTGCCATCTGCTATAGGATGATTCAATAGATGATTTGATAAAAGAAATCTGATTGGAGATAGCTATGTCAGATAACCAAAGCTATGGATGTATCTCTTCAGTAGTTTCTTCACTCAGTTTTATTTGTGGGGTAATGATATTCCTTTAGATCAGACTCAAAGGCTGCAATCAATTGTAAAATAACATACACCTAAAAACCCACCACCACCATTTTTTATTATATTTCTCAAATTTTAGATACTTATGAAATAAACCTACCGATGTGTTTTTCCAGAAATTCACTGTGAAACAGAATCAATTAGAATATAAAAGCAAATCCTTTCTTTTTATGCTACACATTAACGAAAACCAAAACAGAAAAGCTATGGAAATGTTGAAATTGTACGGAAATATAAGACCTGCTGCTTCATATGAAGTACATAACATTGGTTACAGAATTTTTTATTTATTTATTTATTTTTTGCGGTACACGGGCCTCTCACTGTTGTGGCCTCTCCCGTTGCGGAGCACAGGCTCCGGACGCGCAGGCTCAGCGGCCATGGCTCACGGGCCCAGCCGCTCTGCAGCATGTGGGATCTTCCCGGACTGGGGCACGAGCCCGTGTCCCCTGCATCAGCAGGCAGACTCTCAACCACTGCACCACCAGGGAAGCCCGAATTTTTTTTTTTTTTTTTTTTTACTAAAAAATTGAGATTCTGTAAAATGAACTGTCAAATTAAAAAGTTTAACTCTTTTTAAAGTATGTAAGAAAATAAGACCAGTAAATGATTTAAAGGAATCACCTTTTTAGGTCATCTTTAAAATTAATCACAATTTCTATTTGGAATTGATGAGAACTAAGATTTTAAAAGTAGGGATATTCCAGTGCCAAAGTACACTAGAATAAGATAATTAAACATGACCAATTTCAAGAAAATGACTAATTTTGAAATTAACTTCCAAACAGTGATTTCGCTATGCTATTTTTATTAGCCACATCACTCTATATAAATGTCCTGTAAATATACAATTAAACAGGACATTCTAGTGATTTAATCAATGAAGTAAGAGTAGATGGTCAAAAGGAAATGGCAGGTCTATCTGTTTAGGAAAAATAAAAACCTGCCTAATGCCCAGGGATTGAAACTAAGTTCTCAAAGGGCAAGCAGGCATTTTGTACCACCTTGAGAACTATCTATGTAGTGACCTGGTATATTGAGGATTTGCTCTGATTGTCTGAAGAGACATTCTAATAACCCTGTCAAAGCTCCTGAGCCATCTCCAAGCCTCCCCTAAACTATCTGTCAAATTTCTGGAAACAAGAAAAGGCCCTCCCAGGGCACCTAAAAGCAACTGCCTTACTCCTCTGGAATCTAAACAACAAAGCCCTGCACCTAAACAACAATGCCAGGTGTTTTCTTCCACAGAGGCACTAAGAAGTCCACTCTAAAAAAGGCCTGATGCCTCTTCTCCAACTCTGGGTAAGTCTCAGCAAAAAATGTCCCTATTCAGTCTCTCAATGATACAATCCCATTAGATTTACTTTATAAACATTTTCAAAATCTGACTATGACTCACTATTTTAATTTCATTTTATTTTATATTTATTTATTTACTTGGCTGCACTGGGTCATTTGTTGCAGCACACGGGATCTTCGTTGTGGCATGCGGTATACCCTGACCAGGGATGGAACCCAAGCTCCCAGTGTTGGGAAGGCGGAGTCTTAACTGCTGGACCACCTGGGAAGTGCCTGACTCACTGTTTTTAACATGATCATTTTAGTCTGAGCCACCATCACCTCTGTATTATGGCAATAGCCTCCTAAAGAGTCTCCCTGCTTCTTGCCCCTGTGACAGTGTGTATACTATAGGAACTAGAATGACCTTTTCAAAACAGCTCAAATCCTATCAATCCTATGCTCAAAATCTACCCATCTCATTCAGTATTAAATCCACTGGTCTACAGTGTTTCATGGGTTCCACCTCCCACCTCTCTGACTTCATCTCCTACTATTCATTCTCTTAGATCACTCTTTTTCAACTACATGGACCCCTGTTTTTGCTCAAACACACTGAGCATGCTTCCTCCTTAGGGCCTTGCCACTTGTTCTTCCCTCTTCATAAAATGCTTCCTCCCAGATATCTGAATGGTTTGTTCCCCTAATTTCCTTCAGGTCTCTCTATTCAAATATCATATTATGGGGGGATGTTTACAATCTGTTTTTCCCCCCCAGTAGATTGAAAACTCCAGGAAAACAAGAGTGTAGTCTGTTTTGTTCAATATTTTATGTTTGGTGCCTGAAACAATGCCTGACACACAGTAGGCACTAATAAATATTTGTGGAAGAAATAAATGTATAAAGTGGAAATAATACATCCAGTTTAATATAAGTGGGGCTGAAACTGGTTCCCTATTTGTTAGCTTACCATTCTTCTTTAGAAATAATTGAAACCAATATTCTAAATAAATGAATAGTAGTTTAAAAATTCCAATGAGAAGCAGTTAGACTATAAATGACTCTATGAACTAGACAAGTAACTACCCCCAAAGAGCAAACATTATTTAAAAAGTGTTAGAGAAACCTAAATCCTCACTAGGCTTGGTGGCTAAACCACACACAGACATTCAATATCACAGCTTTGAAATAACATCATTACATGTCCTAAGAAAAATCACTTTGTATTCACTATAGTACAGCCTAATGTACACTGCTATAAAAGGAACTCTAAATAAAAAATGTTCCAGAAGTTTCATGTAGTCAGCATGATGTTGGGATATTTACAAATGTGGTTAGAAATGCAATAATCTCTTAAATTTGTTCTTTTTTTGTGTGTGTGTGGTACGCGGGCCTCTCACTGTTGTGGCCTCTCCCATTGCGGAGCACAGGCTCTGGACGCGCAGGCTCAGCGGCCATGGCTCATGGGCCCAGCGGGTCCGCGGCATGTGGGATCATCCCGGACCGGGGCACGAACCCGTGGTCCCCTGCATTGGCAGGCGGACTCCCAACCACTGTGCCACCAGGGAAGCCCTAATCTCTTAAATTTGGTAACACATCTTTCATATTCCCTTAACCACTCAGTTACCCATTGTATTAATTTCTACCTTGCCAATATTTTGAGTAACTATCCCTTGCTCTGATTCAGGTCCTGTGTATTGCTTATTCTTCTATTATGTTCCATGCCAATCCACAGTTAACACTGCCAGCACAATTATCTTGCCATAAATACAAGTTGGATCACATCCATTCACTTTTCAAATATGATCCTCTGCTGCCTCAGGAATAACACTCACACTCCTGAGGTAGCATTCTTCATGGTGGCCTCAATCTACTTTTTTTCAGCTTCAATACTGAATACTATATTTCTCAGAAAACTCAATGCTTGGGATTCCCTGATGGCACAGTGGTTAACAACCTGCTTGCCAGTGCAGGGGACACGGGTTCGAGCCCTGGTCCAGGAAGATCCCACATGCTGCGGAGCAACTAAGCCAGTGTGCCACAACTACTGAGCCGGCGCTCTAGAGCCTGTGAGCCACAACTACTGAGCCTCTGTACCACAATTACTTAAGCCCACGCATCTAGAGCCCGTGCTCCACAACAAGAAAGCCCGCGCACAGCAACAAAGACCCAATGCAACCAAAAATAAATCATGAATAAATAAATACAAATTAAAAAAAAGAAAACTCAATGCTCCAGCCTCATAAAGACATTAGTCACTCCCCAAACATGCCAAGCCTTGTCACACATTCATATTCTACTCCTATTGCTTCCTAGTCCTAGAATATCCTCCCTTATCTTTTCCCCCACCTACTGAGTTTCTAATTTTGAATCAGTCTAAGATCGAATGTCCTCTCTTCTGAGAAGTGTTCTCCATCAACTAAGTCAATATTAATCACACTTCTTCAGAAAGTAATTTGTACTTACTTTGTCTTCAACATTGACATTTACTTTTCACGTATACCCTACCAATAAAACTTTATAACAGGGAACATACCTCGTTCATCTCTATGTACTTCTGGTACTTCGCAGAAGTGTGGTATTTTGCATTCAAATGTCTAAGTGGCTAAGGCACATATAAAATTAGGGCATTCACATGACAGTCCGTCATAAGAATTCAGTTAACTAGAGATGGGTTAAAAAAAGAAATTCAAAGTAGAAGAGGGATGTCTAGCAATCTAAGTAGATCTCCAAGAATTAGTAAAATAATAATAATTATTATTATTTTAAAAGTATTATGTTTAATAAGTATTATTTTTAAACGCAGATTGCAAATATGCTGGAGGCAATCTCAAAACTGAACTAGTGAGTTCAGCTTCCAACATGATGTACTATGCTCCTACAGACAGCTACTATAAATTCTGGAGAAAAAATATAAATATAAAACAAACTACATAAAGACTCCACCTTAAGAGTAAACCTAAAGGGTCTACCAGGAAAATGAACAAAACCAGGCTAATTTTGGATGGGAATATAAACTTGGAAGAAGAGACCAGAATGAGTTTCTCCTTTTAACAGCTTTAGGGATCAGCACAAGTGAGTTTCCCATTTTAAAGCTTCATCCCGCAGGCAAGCAGCAGCCACAGCACGCAAGAACTAAAATTCCAATAGAAAACTTACTATCTTTCTGGATAGAAGAAAAACAGGAAAGAGCAGGACAACCATAATCACCAGAAAGTAAGGACAGAATCCCCAAAAGGAGAGAGGCAGAAAAGATGAGTCCCAAATTTTGGGCACATCTCTGCTCAAGTCTTTGGATGAGCCCTGACATACACATTCACAGGGCAGTTTGCAGTTGAGGCTGAAAGAATCAAATCAAATTGAAATTTGAGCAGCTGCTAACCTCAGGCAAGATAGAGTTTTCACTCTGAGTGTGATCCAATTAATGGCTCACTAAAACACAGAAATCAAAACTCTTTGGAGGAACATAAAAGAAACCAAAATTTCCACAAATAACATTCATAATATCTATAACACAAGCCAAAACTCCTTGACAATGAAATGTGACCCAATCTCAAAGAAAAAGATAATCAAGAGAGGCCAACTTCAAGATGACACAGCTACTGAGATTTTCAGACAAGGGCATTAAACCAGGTACCTTACTATACCCAATCAAGTAAAAGACATATGCTTGTAATGAATGAAAAGACTGGAAATCTCACAGAGAAGAAGAAAACACACATACATACACACAAAAAACAAATGAAAGTTTTAAAAATTAAAATATCTGAAGTCTAAAAAAAAAAATTATTGGATGGGTTTAAGAAAGGAATGGAGATGACAGTAAAGAGTGAATGAATTTGATGACAGATCAACAGAAATAATTCAATTTGACAAAAAATTAAAAGAAAATAAACTGGGTCTTAGAGACCTAAAGGAAGATATTAAAAAGTCTAACATAGAGAGAGTCTAATAAGAGATGAGTAAGTCTAATAAATCTAATAAGAGAACAAAGAGACTAGGGTAGATTTGAAGAAATAATGGCCAGAAAATTCATAAATGTGGTTAAAATACACAAATTTACCAGTTAAGGACACTCTGTAAACCCAAAAGGATAAATATTAAGAAAACAGGATACCATAGACAAGTTTCTGACAACCAAAAATACAGAGAAAACCTTGAATGTGGACAGAAAAAGGACACATTACATACAGAAAAACAACAATTCAAATACTGCAGACTTGTCTTTAGAAACTATGAATGTCACCAGATGTGGAAACACATCTTTAAAGTACTGAGGCATGGGGATCTCAGCCAGAATAAAAATATCCTTCAAGAATGGAGATGAAATACATTTTCAAATAAAATAAAATTAAGAATTTGTTACCAGCAAAACTTCAGTACAAAATACTAAAAGAAGTTCTTCAAGCTGAAGGATATGTTATCAGAGAGAAACCTGAATCTTGAGGAAGGAAAAAAGAACATGAGAAATAGTAAATATAAGAAACTTTTTTTTTTCTTTTAACTTCTTTAAAAGTTATTTATATAAAAATTGTAACATTCTCTCACAGGAGTTACAATGTATTTAGCTGTAATACATATGACAAATATAGCATAAAAGAAGGCAGGGGTGGGGATAAATAGACCTATAAGGTTACAAGATTTCTACATTTTATGTGAAACGGTAGAATATTAACTCTAAACTGACTGGGAGAAGTTAAGTTAATGACATATATAACCTGAGAGAAACTACCAAAGCGGAAAAAAATGCAGAGGCATCACTAAAAAGCCAACCAATAAATTAAAATGGAGTCCTAATAGCCAAATCCAAAAGAAAGAAATACATTTGAACAAAATACAGAAAGAAAAAACAGAAAACAAATGAATTAGTACACCTTAATCTAACCATACAATAAAACATTCCATTTTTGTCTGAGGAGGAAGACAAACAGAGAAGCATCAAACAGATACTACTCATCTCAATGAGAACACACCTCATTGCTCTGTGAGCTCACAAAGTTCATGCTGTTGCTCTTCTTCAACAAGACAATTATATTTGGGTTTGGTGCGGGAAAAAAAAGATGAAAATATTACATTGCCCTTGCACATTAAACAAAAAACATACAGTACCACACCACTGTGAAAACTGCATATAGAAGTTTTTAGGTTGTTTATTTTTATAGTACCCATCAGGATCATAAGTCAGTGCCAATAAAGCAGCTTCTGCATAAGTACATTTTGGTGGATTTTTGCTGATTACCTAACACAATTTGCTATTTAAAAACAGCTGTGTGAGCAATTACTATTCTTAATTCCACAAACAATTCTATTCACTTCCTGTAATAAGGCCTGTGTACTCCCTGCGTTCAAGTCTTAGACCATTAATTCCTGTAATGGCAACACACTCTGCCTCTCTCAAAGGAACTCTGTAAGAATTTTTCCATCGTGTTTTCCTCATATTTTAAAATCCCATCCTCATATACTCTTCAAACTCCCACTCATTTATTTCTAAATTCACAAAACAAAAATTTACATTGACTACCTTCACTCCTTTCAATTTATGCACTTACTCATTAATGAATCTCTTGCTAGTATCTAGCCTCTTCCTAGACCACACCAGCAAAACCCAATGCCAGTCACAAAGAAGGCTCTCAGTAAACATTTGTTTATATGATAAAACTGAACTCTTTCATGTCATCAAAGGTTATTCTAATCATAAAGCATAAAGGCCCCTTCTTGGTCTCAATTTCTTAGATCTCTATTGAAGAGGTCTACAAATTTCTCCTATAAACAGCCGAACAGTAAATATTTTATGTCTGCGGGTCATACCCTCTCTTTACCAACTGTTCAACTCTACTACTGTAGCACAAAAGGAGTCAAAGGCGATATGTAAACAAATAAAGAGTAACTGTATTCCAATAAAACTTTATTTATAAAAACAGGTGATGAACCATGGACCATATTTTGCCTACCCCTGCTCTATGGCATCCAATACTGTTAACCACCTTGCCTCCCTGGGATTTGCTGACAATAACCTTTGGGCCCCTATTTCTATATATTAACACTTCCCCTTCTAGTGAAAAACTAAAAGTACCTGCTCTTCATTCCAAGAACTTCTCAATTTATGCTCTACCCCTTCAACTGCTCACTCAGTTTTATGATTTTGACCATCCCATCTGAATGATCAATTTCCAAATGCACACTCCCAGCTTTAAGCTCAGTTCTGTATTTTGCATCTTGAATCATCAAATTCCTGCTGGAAGCTTTCATTCAGCTCTCCTGCCATCATCTTAAACCCATATCTGAAACTAGACTTTTCACATACACTTCACTTCCTCATATGCCTTTGGACCCTAATTATTAATATTTCTAATACTACAGGTAGTACTATAATAGTTCAGGTCAAACTGGCATCATCTTTGATTTTCTCTTCTCTTCTCCCTCCACTATCCCTATACTGAGTATTCTTTATGAATGTCTCCTGAAGCAGTTTTTCCATTCCTACTACCACCTTTTTATTCTGAGCTTTCATGATATCCTACTTAGACTCTTTTGCTAGAGTCTCTCTGAATCTCCCTAAAACACTATTTCAAAATATTTAACCTAATAATAGCCTGCCATTGTAGTCTTCCTAAAACAAATCTTCAAAACATATTACCCCCAGATTTAAAAAGTAAACACTTCCAGTGCCCCACCACCAACAGAATTAATCCCAAATTCTTCAACCTGAAACTGAATATTTACTCCTCTGTTCCACAAATGTTTACCATCAGTTGTGCTAGGTTTTGTCCCTCCTATGTTTAAAGCCTTTGAAAACCCAGTTACAATTGCCTCACTGCTTCCAACCCTAATAGTCAAAAACGCTAATTTCCTATTATGGCATACACAGTGTCATGCTCTAGGGAGGACTCTAGGCACTGTTGACAGAGACATGCACAAGACACAGAAACCCTGCCCCTCAAGGAGCTGTCATTCAGTGTTTTGCATTCAAACTCATCTGTAACCATGAGGCACATTCATTGTACACAGTACTATTCATGAACACTTATTGCTCTTATTATTCCTCTTGGCACTTCTATCTCCTCTACACTTAATTCTTACTGATTTTATGCTCACTTTAAATTCCACCTCTGCTGTAAAACATGACCAACCTCCTTAATCCTTACTAGGTCCTCTCTTTAATATTTATACTTATAAATCTACATCACACAGCACAGAAGTTATATTGTTCTTAAGAGAACACCATCCAACATGGGGTCTCAAATTAATTTAAGACCAAAGACCACATTCAGCCCTCATTCTGTTTCACCTGCAGTGCTAAATACATAGGAGACACTCAATGAAAAAGTTTTTGTGTACAAAATGACACTGCTAATTAATATATGGACAGATTTTCTAGTAGCAGCTACAGCTTTTACTTACCTACTTACATTCACTTTCCCCAGTCCCACGATGAACAGTATGAGTTTGCAAAAGAGCATTCATAAGGGATACAACTGATGACCAAAGCACAGAACAAAGGTAACCACATCAAGAAGACACTCAAATGAAACACCTGACATTAGCTCAGAGCTCTAATGGAATGAACTAAAACTCTCTTGTTCATACTCACAGGTATTTATTACAGTAACATGTAAGCAAAAATTACTGCCATGTAAAGATTTCTAAATTTTATACTCTCATAATTAGTGTCTAGCCCTTAAAAAATTGAATTTAAGTAATTTAAAAACATCTACAACTTACGAAGGTGAATAATTACATCAAAACACTCCCCCACCATCCAACTTTTAGAGCTATTAAACTAGTTGAAAAAGTTGAACATTGCCTATGTAATAAATAAAGCATACCACTCTCTTCTTAAATTGAAGTATAGCTGACTTACAATATTGTGTTAGTCTCAGGTGTACAGCAAAGTGATTCAGTTATACATATGCTTTTTCTCAGATTCTTTTCCATATAATATCTTCTTTATCCATCTGCAATATAATTATTCTCCAGTCTGTGGGTGCCTACCCAGGGGTATGGGACTTAATTATATCATGAGTCCACTCCCCTACCCATTTCATTGTTGTCCCTTCTTCATGTCTTTAGTTGTAGATCTTTTCTGGTAGGTTCTGTTCCTTTTCACTGACAGTTTTTCTGCAGATATTTGTGAATTTTGGTGTATTTGTGAGAGAAGGTAAGCTCAGTGTCTTTCTACTCCGCCATCTTGGCCCTGCCACCCATATCACTCTTGAAATCTCAGAGTATTTTTAGTTTAAAAGTAAAGGACTGGTTATCAAAATTATTTACCAGGAACTTAAAATTTACATTAAAAATCATCTCTATTATATAACAGAATATAATCTGGACAGAAAAATAAGATCTGCACCCCAAATCTTACATATTGCCTGTGGGCATGGAAAATGATACACTTTGCAAAACTGGCAGTTTCTTAAAAGATAAAAACACATATATCCTTTAACACAACAATACTATCCCTAGGTATTTGTGCAAGGTAAAGTGAGAAAAAAGTACACCCACAAGGAGTCTTTTACATGAATATTAAGGATAGTATTCATAAGAGCTAAAACTGGAAATAATCCAGGTGCCCATCAATAAAAAAGATGAATAAAGGAACTGTAGCTTATTCATTCAATGCAATACTGCTCAACAATACAAAAAAAACCAGACTAGTGGTGCATGCAACGACATGCATAAATTTTGAAAACATTATGCTTAATAAAAGATACCAGATACCAAAGATTGATTTCATTTATATGTTGACCTACAACAGAAAAAACAAAATCATAGTCATAAAAATAAAGACTGTGGATGCTTCTCAGGTAGAGAGTTGACAAGGAAGGAGTAAAAGGGATATAAATGGGGTGAGGAAAATGTTTTATAAAACAACAAAATGTTCCTAAGTTTATTCAACTGAAAATAACAATTATAAACTGTGGACCAAACTTTTAAAAACAACTGTTTAAAGACAAGGAAGAATAAACAAAAGGAGGCAAAAACTGAAAAGGATCTGATCAGTGAAAAAATATAACCAGACTCACTAGGTAAGATCCAAATCTTTATGATTTGTCTGATGAGGGCATTTCCCAGGCAGCATGGCATGTGGTGGCTAGATAAGCAGAAAGCCACTATTTTCTTTGCTTAAGGAAGGAGCCAAAACATAGAATTTGGGAATGCCAGTGTGGCTGGAAATTAAGGAGGGAAACAAAGAAAGGAGAAAGCCACAGTTGGGTTTCAACCGCTGGGTACCAGGGAGGAAAGTAATTAGAGGGCTTGATAAATAATTGAGCTTTCCACAGGCCTGCCTTAACAAAGCATAAAATCAAGCCTCAAGATAACTGACCAAAAATGTTCAACTACTTACAAATAATGTAAATTCTTATTTGTTTTATAGAGCAAAAACAAAACTCTGCAGATGAAGAGAAACTAAAACCTCTATAACGCATCTTCTACATTGAAAAATATGAAATAAAAAATTAATAGATGTGTGGAGAAATTAAAATGTGACCTATAGTCTAGGAAACACATTCCATACAGCCACATCTCAAGATGACAGATGTTGGAATAAGCAGAAAATGATTTTAAAACAGCTATTATAAGTATTGAAAGACTTTAAGAAAAAGATGGTCAAAATGAATGAACAGATGGAGACTCTCAGTAAAGAAAAGCTTTTGAAAATGGGAATTGCAGAATTTAAAATTACAATAACTGAAATAAAAAATTTGCTGAATAAGCTTAACAATGAACTGGAACCAGAAGAAGAAATGGTAAGTGACATTGAACATAAAAAATATTGGGAAAAAAAGAGTAGAGCTTTAGCTACCTGTTAGACCATACTAAATGGTCTAAAATACACGTAATCTGAGTATCAGAAGGAGATGAGAGAAAAAATGAGGCAGATTATATATCTGGAGTAAAATTTGGCAAAAAGTTTCCCATATCAGTGAAAAACATCAACTTGTATGCAAATCTAATGAGCTCAGCAATTCTAAGCAGGAGAAATTTAAATACTAACAAAGCACAACTTGGAATGAAGAGTTTAAAATTTTAAAACAAGAAACATACTAGTACCATAGTCAAGTGATAGCTTTAGAAACAGTAGTGGGTACCAAAAGCAAATGATCCCCAATATTAGATACCATAAGAGAAAGAGACACTGACTTCTAAGGTATTCTTTGAAGTTCAAATAGAAGTCTACACATGTGTGGCAAGGATGACATGGTGATTTGATATAAAAGCACTAGCCTGGTCTTTGCTGAAGCAATAGAAAGCAAACATCTATAAGTTTTTTCCTTTAGGGGCTTCCCTTGTGACACAGTGTTTAAGAATCTGTCTGCCAATGCAGGGGACACGGGTTTGAACCCTGGTCTGGGAAGATCCCACATGCCGCGGAGCAACTAAGCCCATGCACCACAACTACTGAGTTTGCACTCTAGAGCCCGCGAGCCACAACTACTGAGCCCGTGTGCCACAAGTACTGAAGCCCGCATGCCTAGAGCCCGTGCTCCGCAACAAGAGAAGCCACTACAATGAGAAGCACGTGTACCAAAATGAAGAGCAGCCCCCGCTCGCCACAACTAGAAGAAAGCCCACGCACAGCAACGAAGACCCAATGCAGCCAAAAATAAATAAGATAAATAAAACATTTTTAAAAAATGTGTAAAACCCAAGCCTTACCTTTCCATTACCTTTCAAACATTATCTATTCCTACAATCAATATCTCTCTTTTTCCAATTTTGGGACTGGCAATATGGAATAAAATGAATGATTATTACTAATGCAAACATCACAATGCTATCATATATTTAAAATAATAATGCTTTGAAAAACTGTACAAAGAACTTAAAGACTGTTCATATGATTAATTCTTTCAGAGGTTCCTGAGAAATTAATGCATAAAAACTTCACCGTAAAAGTGAAATACTATTTTAAATTAATATAAAATTAAAAGTGAATTTTATCATATTATGAGCATATTTGGTCTTATGTACATAAAACTGTAAATTTGTGGGTTCCTAGAGAAGAATGGGTACATACATAAGTCAAATAAACAGCAGCATAACAATGTTAGGTTGGTACAAACCAAAATGATATAATAAAAAAAACTATCCAAATGATAGAGAGTGCATGCTTTTTGTAAAACAGGAAAGAGATCTCGGTCTTTCACCATGGTTTAACTTCAGTGGAAGAATGTGAGTGGTGGCTTAAGGTTGGTAAATTCTTCCAATTATACCCAGGAGATAAAACTAAATCTAAAGGGTGAGAAGGTAAATGCAATGTTATTTTTGAAAATTTAATGCAAGTGAAAGGTAGAAAAGTTTATGGTGTTAAAATGTGATTTATATCCAGTGTTTAAAGGAAAGGTTTATTCAGCTGAGGGTAAATTTTGTCTACAAAATTTTCAGAAATATTTGTTTTCCCTCACAATCCAAATAAAGCAGAAGAGGGGAAAGTCAAGAATAATTTTTTAATACCTCTGTGCTATTGCAGTAAGATACTACCGTCTAACACTTAAAAGCTGATCTTCAGTTTCTGCTCAAGGTGAAGATCTCCATAATCCAATCAATCTGTGGTCATTCAGCACCATTACAATTTCTTATATTAAGCATCTCTACTAAACTACTAAAATTATTATTATTTTTAAAATGAATTTATTTATTTATTTTTGGCTGTGTTGGGTCTTCGTTTCTGTGCGAGTTCTTTCTCTAGTTGCGGTGAGCGGGGGCCACTCTTCATCGCGGTGCGCGGGCCTCTCACTGTCGCAGCCTTCTCTTGTTGCGGAGCACAGGCTCCAGACGCGCAGGCTCAGTAGCTGTGGTGCACGGGCTTAGCTGCTCCGCGGCATGTGGGATTTTCCCAGACCAGGGCTTGAACCCGTGTCCCCTGCATTGGCAGGCAGATTCTTAACCACTGCGCCACCAGGGAAGCCCTAAAATTATTATTTTTGAATAGTTTTAAGTGTATGAAATCGTCATCCTGTTCAGTATTTCTGAAAATAAGATTGTAACTGATACACAAATAATCTAACAGAATGGTTTAGAGACCCAGAGTTAGCAAATACAGGTTAAGAGGTTAAAATCTCACAATTTTGCTCTATAAACATCTATGATAAAATAACCTATCTGTACCTCTGAGAATAATTTAAAACGTTTCCCAAGTATCATTCAGAAGGTCTTTCAGGTATTTAAAACCCTACGGAAAAAGTGATGTCAATGGTAAAATGCTGGCAAAATACTTTTAGTTGACAATATTTCCTTAAGTCGGCACCTATTCATTCGAACTTTGTGACATTTGGCTGAGTTAGCCATTATTCGCCCCCTTAAAACCCTAAACCCAAAGAAGTTGTAAAGATAAAATGCATAGTTTAAATGGATTTCTCCCTATGAGCAAGGAACTAGACTTAGCTTCGTGACCTCCTCAATTATGTCATTAACAAGATAGGGGAAAGGATGGGTAAAATATGAGGAGTTTATAAATTGTTCAGAGCTGCTTTGATAGAGAAGAGGAAGAGAAAATAACTATAGTTAGATTTCATAGGGATCAAAAACAGATCTGTCTTCCACCAACTCAGCAAATAAGCACACACTCAATTCTAAGTAATATATCCCCTTGTTTTATGTATCCCCTTGTTAGTCTCAAAGTGAAAAGGCTTGAATTGCACTGATTTGATTTACTCAATTCTGTATCTGCATACAATACCAAATATCTTAATTATCTGGTATTCTTCTCACCTATTCTCAACATCTGAATCTCTGGTCTAGTTTTTCCTCCAGACCTTCAAACCAGCATTCCTATCTTTGATCACGTTAGCTTTCAAAGCTCCTACTATCCCAGGAAAACCACTCAATTTCTCCCTTGGTGTGCCTTCACTTAGAGTAAGTTATTTATTCATAGAGTGAAGAAAACTTAACACATTCTAAACATTTAATATATTTATTCCAGAAGTTTTAAGAGTGCCTGAAAAAATGGATCTAGTTGATTTCCTTCTATACCCGATTTCACTACTTAGTCTCTAACTCTGTCCTTTCAGCTCAACAAAGCATGTCAGGAAACTACCAAAGCCATATCCAGAAAATAATGCTCAGTCAGACGGACCCAAGCACAATCCGAGGCCTTTCCATTTACTAGGTATGTGATGACTCTGTCTCTTCTTCTATAAAATGGGGTTTAATAATAGTATATAACTCACAGACTGAGGATGAGAATTAAATAAGATGATACTTATTAGATACTCAGTATAGTGTCTGTCACACAGTAAATGCTCAATAATATAAGCTGTCTGAAACTGCAGAGATGGCCTTTTAATTCTCATTGTTAGAAAACTCATTTGGCAGTCTTGCCACATGAGAAAAATTGTGGAAGGTCGGTATCTGTTGTTTAACGAACTGACTGGATCTAGGTTGTATTTCCCATTTGTGGTATTACCTTTTCCAGTATCAGTTCCTCTCTGACCGGAATAACGATAGCCTGCTGGGGCAATAATCTTCCTCAACATAAATGATTGATTATTCATAGTAAATGACGTCATCTCTCAAAGTCTAACCACAGAGTAGAACACTGACACAAGGTAAAGCCCACTGTGAAGGTACTCAGGCTGCAAAGACATTCAAGTTTATGCCAAATCAACTTCATTTTTTCCCTGCTTTTATGAGACAAAACCCTAGAAAATAAAAAAGAAGTAGTACAGTCGGCTCTCTGTATCTGCAGGCTTATCATCTGCAAATTCAACCAACCATGGATGGAAAATAGTTGAGGAAAAAATCCCAGAAAGTTCCAAAAAGCAAAACTTCAATTTGATGTACACTGGCAACTATTTATATAGCATTTACATTATATTTACAACTATTTAGATAGCATTTACATTGCATTAGGTATTATAAGTAATCTAGAGATGACTGAAAGTATATGGGAGATGTGCATAGGTTATACACAAATACTATGCCATTTTACACAAGGGACTTGAGCATCCATGGATTATGGCATTCCAGCACAGTCCTGGAATCAATCCCCTGCAGATACCGAAGGATGACGGTATCTTCATACACTGGAGGAGTGGGCGAAGGAGTCAAGGTAGTAGGCCAAACAGTTCAAATTGTAGGACTTAAATGTCACATCTTTTTCTTTGCTTCAGTTTCCTCATTTGTGAAAATCAGATAACAATGGCTCTGCCTACTTAAATGAGACAGCATGTAAAATGCTTGGAAAGCACCTTGCATGTACTAGTTTCTTAGTGTTTACAATGACCTATCCGCACAAAACCGTTTCCCTACAGTGTTTTAGTGTGTTATTTTAAAAGATTAAGGTAACACAAGACAGAAAATACTATCATTAAGTCACTCACTGTTTTGTACAATTACCTAATCATGACTCTTTCCACAATTTAACAATTTCTATTCAATAAGCATTTACTGAAGGTCTACTGTGAGTTAGGAACCATACTTTGTCATTCACTCCCCCACCAACAAGTGTCTCTTATTTGCTTTTTACATCTTCCCTGTGGTAGGCCATCAGCCCCACAAATTATGAAGCAAGTTAAAGTCAATAAAGCAGATGAAGTGCTCCCCCCTCCATAAATGCCTTTACAGTTTATATCCACTGACTTAAAGACATATATTTATGTGGAAATCATAACAAATCTATGAACCCTGGAAAATACTGAATTCTTTTCAAGCATAAGATGTTGCCCCAAAAATGGTGCTAGAAGAAATTAACCTGAAAATCCCATGTGACTGAGAGTCAGAATGAAAAGCTTTAACTCTAACAAAGTGAAGGATGCTTTAATTTTGGCCACAAAAATGTGTAAAAGCAAGACTGATTTTAAAAATTTAGAATAGCTTTAGAAAAGAAGAAAAATCAGTAAAGTGAATCAATCACAAATCTGAAACGCTCTCTGAGCATGATGATTCATTCAACAAGTAGAATGTATGCCCTGGAAGAGCTTCTCTAATGAACAAAAAGTTCATTAAAATGAAAATAATTAATCAATGGTGTAAGAAGTGTTAAACTATATTTTTAAAATCCACAGATAAATTCTTAAATAATAAAAAATTTAAAGCCCAGTAGAGTCATGTGGCTCATTATTGCAGATTTAATATAATGTGCTCTTACTCATGTCTACGTTCTCATAAATGCAATAATGCAATTGTTATATCCCATTTTTTCCTCCTAGCATCTCTGCTTTTTTCACTTTTCCCATTTAGTTTAAAAGGTTTTTTTTTTTTTTGACTGTTTCCAATTTGGAACTGTCCAATCTGAATGTACAAAATCATTCTACCTTATTTTTCTCTTTTATCTATTAAGCTTCTTTTAATAAAAGTTTCTTTCCATCACAGTTTTAAGTAAAAAAGCAAGATACAAATTTCATGTTTACTATGATAACTACTTAAAAACAATGCCCAAGGGGAAAAAAACTGGAGCGAAATACAAAAAGTACTAATAGGTTCATTTAAAAAGTTGGATTGTTATTTGCTTCCTTTTTTCTGTTTTCAATTTTTCCTGAAATAAGGTTCCATCATTTGAAAAATTTTTAATGAGTTTATATAATTTAAAAATAAGCTTTTCTCAAATTTACAAAACAGAAACAGACTCACAGACACAGAAAACAAACGTATGGTTACCAAAGGGGAAGGGGGAGGAAGGATAATTTAGGAATTTGGGATTAAATTATATATATTACTATATATAAAACAGATAACCAACAAGGACCTTCTGTATAGCACAGGGAACTACACTCAATGTCTTGTAATAACCTATAATGGAAGAGAATGTAAAAAAAGAATATGTATATTTACATGTATGTATAACTGAATCACTTTGCTGTACAACTGAAACTAACACAACACTGTAAACGAACTATACTTCAATAAATTTTTTTCAAAAAGAATGGTTTTTACACAGGGAACTGTATTCAATATCCTGTAATAAACCATAATGGAAAAGAATATGAAAAAGAATATATATACATATGTACGTGTAACTGAATCACTTTGCTGTACACCTGAAACTAACACAACACTGTAAAACAACTATACTTCAATAAAATAAATTAAAAAAATAAGGTGTTTTTTTTTTAAATCTTAAGTTAAACCAAAAGCAATCACTGGGCAAATACAGACCTCTTTCCAGTCTAACATACATTATCATTTACACATGTATATATTTAAATATTTTCTCTTAATTATGCACAATTCAAATGCAATCACAAACACATCAAGAAATTAAGTATCTTTTACTTCACAGAAATTTCATCAACTTAAATACTGCTTTAAGTGAATTAAGAACACTTAGTTTCTCCAAAGAACACATACAAATGGCCAACAAGTGTATGAAAAGATTCTCAAGATCATTAATCATCAAGGAAATGCAAATCAAAACCACAATTAGATATTACTTTGCACCTGTTAGGAGAGCCATTATAGAAAACAAAACAAAACAAAAAAACAGAAAATATGTATCAGCAAGGATGTGGAGAAATTGGAACCCTGTATATACTGTTGGTGGGACTGTAACAATATGGAGGAAAACAGTACAGAGGTTTGTCAAAAAATGTAAAATAGAACTACCATATTATCCAGCAATCCTGTTTTTTCTGGGTATTTATACAAAAGAACCAAAGACAGAACCTCAAAGAAATACCTGCACTCTCAAGTTCACTGCAGCATTATTCACAATAGCCAAGAGGTGTAAACAACATGAATATCCACCCATAAATGAATGGATAAAGAAAACACAGTGCATTCATACAACAGAATACTATTCAGCCTTGAAAAAGAGAAATCCTGTCATATACTACAACATAGTTGAACCTAGAGAACACTCTGTTATGTAAAATAAGCTAGTCACAGAAGGACAAATACTGCACGATTCCACTTAGATGAGGTATCTAAAGGAGTCAAATTCACAGAACAGGAAGGTAGAAGGATGGTTGCCAGTGGCTAAGGGAAGGGAGAAATGAGGTACTGTTCAATGGAAACAGAGTTTCAGTCATGCAAGATGAAAATGTTCTAGAGATTTTGTGTGCAACAATGTGCATACAGTTAACAATACTGTACCTCACACTTAAAATTTTAAAAGGGCATATCTCACGTTAACGTGTTTTTACATTTAAAAGAAAAGAGAACACCTAATACTTCATAAGAAAATTTATATGTAAATAATATCATCCAATGAAGGAGGGGAAACCACTGTTTTTTAAACATAGAAAAATGATGTCCATTTCTTATATCTTATCTCCGTAAGAATGATCTGTTTTCATTCCTTAACTTTATCCTCAAAGAAACCTTTCCTACTTTTGTTTCCTTTCACCCAAGGCCATCTGATGAGCCACAACTGAGTCAGACCCACAACTAGCTAGGCATTCATTTTACTTTATTCCCTGCTGTAAAATAAGGTAAAAGGCATTTTTGTAATTACATCCAGTAAATGGCATACAGGCAAGGGCTAGAAAATGGCAATTATAGTCACAATATAAAATATGCTGCAAACATACCAAGAAAGGATTCTAATTATGGGCCCCAATCCAAGACTTTTTTCAAAAATGTGCTCAGTAAACTTTTGATATAATGGTCATGTCTTCTTCTTATGTCACCCAAAATAACTTTCATGAATATGAAGAAAGACAGCTCACTAGTAATGGGATTAGGTAAACAATAAATGGATTTTAACAAAAGTGAAAGGTAGCGTTCTTCATACAAACTAAATGGCTACTATAAATTCGGAAAGACCATTTTCTTATAAAAAAACAAACAAAACAACCCCAAACCTCAATTACTTTTGCTTTTGCATAAGTGATGTCTTTTGTATTTTAACTCCAGCAGTTGCCAAAATAAGCCCATTTACACGTGATGCCTCTCAACTAGCAAATTTACATTTGGATTTTGTTGGCTTTGGACCAAGCATTCTGTTCTCTTCTTTGCACCATTGTTGTTTTCAGGCTTGGCAGTAGCTCTAGATCTTTGTTTAACTTAGTTCCCTTGTCTAACTTCTGCAGTATATACACACTGTAAAATCAGCATGAAACATTTTAGCTTCCATCGCCACAATTAATTCCCACCATGGCAAAGGCTTGCAAAGTATGTTTATGTGGACCCAAAAGAAAAAAACATAGAGAACACAGCACTAATTTCTCCATCTGATGATTTAAAAAGCAATAAGAGAATTATTTGGTTCAATAGTATGCACAAATGATTTATCATGAAGATCGTATCCAATTTTTTTTTTTTTTTTTTGCGGTACGCGGGCCTCTCACTGCTGTGGCCTCTCCTGTCGCAGAGCACAGGCTCCGGACGCGCAGGCCCAGCGGCCATGGCTCACAGGCCCAGCCGCTTCGCGGCATGTGGGATCCTCCCAGACCGGGGCACGAACCCGTGTCCCCTGCATCGGCAGGCGGACTCTCAACCACTGCGCCACCAGGGAAGCCCGATCGTATCCAATTTTAATGTATTAAGAGCTGAGTAATCAGAGATCACCCCAGCAGTCACAGATAAATTTGTTAGGCTGACAAAATTCTCATCTTTCTCTTCAACTCTATGCCCTTCCAATGCATTTTTAGTTTTGTCTAATATTTGACGTCAGGTAGAGTCTCCTGCCTCAAATTCTTCATGTAATTGTGAAAATGACAGCTTAATTTGTTAAACTTAATACCTGAGAGCCTCTTTATAGACTCACATGAGTCGATCATGCAATGGATCAATAATTTTAAAGGAATTTATATAGTATTATGAGTTTGACCTTCAGCATTCTATGGTAAAACTTAAAAATGTGCGTGGATACGCTAAATGCACATAAAGCACAGAATGTGACTGTAATAACTTCCACAATTCCCATTTATATAATCATGAATAAACTCAGTTCCCTTCATATTCATATTATGAGTAAGCCAATCACACTACATGCAATTTTTCACCCTAATTGAGGCAGCAATATTATTAGAAAAATTCAGAAGAATTTTACTGGCTCTGAATTGTGTTTTCTTGTATTTACATCTGATCATGAGACATCCTCAATGTCCTGAGAACTCACAGCCTTTCAAAAATAAATCATAGGGTTAAGACTTTATTTGAAAAGGCTTCTATCTCTTTCTACTAAATACCAGCTTAAAAACAGCTGTTCCTTCATTTGAAGGTTGAGCTCTTCTTCATATTACTTTTGGAGGAAAGGAAAGTCAGTAAAGCTATTTTTCAGAAAGTCAAACTCCTACTATTCAGCCAATTCTTGTGGAACTCCTTTCCATCTGTTCCCTGACATTTCAGTCAGGTTATGCACTTGCCAAAGAACTTTCTTTGGATACTGAATACACTGGTGAAGACAAATGGGGAAAGAATCAATTTACTTGTTACTAAGTATCACTAATTTAAAATATGAACAGCCATCAAGTGTTATGTCAAGATAAGTCTACAAACATACAGTCCATTTTATAAACAATATCAGGAATGTAGACTGAACAAGAAGTTAATGACTCAGAATATTTTTGCTACGTGGTTGCATTAAAGTTTTATTCTATGAGAGAGAGCCAATAAGAACCAATACAGGACTTCCCTGGTAGCACAGTGGTTAAGAATCCACCTGCCAATGCAGGGGACACGGGTTCGAGCCCTGGCCCGGGACGATCCCACACCACGGAGCAACTAAGCCCATGCCCCACAATTATTGAGCCTGTGCTCTAGAGCCTGCGAGCCACAACTACCGAGCCTGTGTGCCACAACTACTGAAGCACGTGTGCCTAGAGCCCATGCTCCACAACAAGAGAAGCCACCAAAAAGAAAAGCCCGCGCACCGCAATAAAGAGTACCCCGGCTCGCCGCAATGAAGACCCAACACAGCAAAAAAAAAAAAAAGAACGAATACAATCATGTTTTCAAGAAGAGAAGAAAGCTTCTTAAAAGAAAATCATACCACTAGAAAGGAGTTCGGGAATCATTTTGCAAGTAACTTAAAAAGTATTTTAATAATAAAAGCTCTTATTTAGGGAATAAAGTGAAAACAAATATTCAAATTCCATGCTTCAGTATTTATTGGAGAAGCTGATCAAGAAAGATGTAAGTAATTTCTGAAGAAGTCACAAATATAAGATCAAAGAGTAAAAGATAACTGATACAAAGAAATTCTAGGTTTTGATGACAACCAACCATGACTTTTGACAGTCTCAGAGAAATGGGACTGCTAAGTGATTAGAGCTACTGTGTCAGAGGGCATGCAGATTAATAACTCTACTTGTTCTTAGGGAGGTCCAGAAGAAAGCCTAAACTGTACAGATAATTTGGTCTCATGACTCTCAAAAAGCTAGTCTGAAGCAAGGAGAAGGTCCACTGACTCAGTCCCACAGAGAGCTCAGGAACAAAGCTTACTGAGGTCGGGATGTGAAAGGATAGGAGGGGATAGAGAGTGACACAAAACTAATCTCTCTTAGATTTCATCCTGAGAGAATGTGGAAGTATAAAGACTAAAAATATGTAATATGGACTATTAAACCAACAGCAAAAACAAAACCCTAAGTTAGATGAAATAAAGGATATCTTTCTGTCCTCCTTAAAGGTTTGACAGAAAAACAAAACCAAGGACAGGGAAAACATTTACTGACACAGGAGAAGTACAAATGCATTCCACAAGTGATCAGAAAAGATAAATAACCTGGACGGGGAATCCAAGTTAAATGGCTGGGTGTACAAATGATAATAAAGTAACTCAGACTAACAAAATGCTAAGACTGCTATTGGAATATTTCATAGGGACTCATAAATGAGGTAAAGTAGCAGACGAGTTTCAATATGGGCAAATATGTAAGAAAAAACAACCCAAGCTCTGTTTACATAGTATTAGTCATTAGTGAACTCTCAATTAAATCATCAGTTACCCAGAGAAGTGAAAATTAATGGATCCTCACTCAACCCTAAGATATTAGAAGACAGTCTACAATGTACTGTGAGAAATATTAATTAAAATTAAAAAGTACTAGAAGACTTTAGATAAATTTTTGTGAATGAAAGATCCAGAATGCATAAGAGCATGCCAAAGCCATCTGGTCCAAATACTTAAGTTAGTTATATGTGTCAGGAGCACAGGAGGTTTAGGGGACGGAATCACTCGGCAAGTAAGAACTAGGCAAGAAACTCCACCATAGAAATCACAGAACTTGGAGTACCTTTTCCCCTTCCCTCATTCACATGTGAAAAAAACATGCCAGAAAAGCTAAATCACCTATCTAATTTCCCAACTCTCAACCAGTTACAGTACACAGGACATGCACACCCTTGCATGTGCCCAGGGAATCACTGTACTTTAATATAATTCCAAGTTTTACTTTTATGTCTTCAATATACTTGAACAAGGACTAAAGAAAAATACAGATATTCCTAATCTTCCCTTCCCCTGTTCCTAAAGCAGCAGCTTCCTGTTAAAGATAACAAAAATACTTCTTTAAATGAATAAAAATATTTTAGATAAACTCCATGGCTTCTTTGATTATATTTTAATTGTCCTTTCCTGATTATAGGAAAAACATGCTTCGGCAAGAACGCAGACATAACAGTAGATTTTCATGCAAGTGATACACTTCTAGAAATCTGAAACCACAGATCTCAAAAACTCAACCTGTGAGTAGTACAAAACAGTGCCAGACACTTTTCTATTATTGACAACTTTCCCTAACCCAGTCCTAGTCAGACATTATAAGTTAATAGCTATTTTAACCTCTTTCCAACTGAAATAGAAATTTTTCACTTAATTTTGTTTTTGCTCAAATACATAAGAAATATTAGTTTATTTTAAAGACTATTTCATTTTGTATTTAAAATTCCTTTCCTCTAGAAATCCATCAGGCTGTTTTAAACATGGCTTATATCATATTACTGTTGACTGTGATATACCATTTAATTTCGGTCAATAATACACACGTTTATTAACACTAGAGAGAGAGTCCTTCCTGAACAAGAAATAATGACTTTCTGCCATGTCTAATTAAAGTGTGTGTGTGTACGATTAACTACATATTCATAAAAATGGGAGTGGGGGTGGAAATCAGTACTAAAATGGATTCTACCTTTCAGTTAATTTGCCCATTAAAAGCAAGGATACTTCTTATAACATTAGAGAATCAAAGAAATGAAACACATACACCTAAGAAACTGAACAATTTTCCAAGGTAGCCAAAATCGCTACCAACAGTCATGATCATAAGAAAATGACAGCCAGGAATGTTTCTTTTTCTCTCTCTCATCTACTCTATATCTACACTGGATCCCTTGACCCTTCTACTGACCACCCACCTCACCTTACAGTTAGGTAGCTTGTACTATTCTTTAAAATCTGCAGAGGAAGTAATTTTCCAAACTATACTGGTTTTATTACTTTATATTTTATCACTTCACAACCATCAATTAAAGGAAATTACCCCTTTTAAAATTTTAATTTCTTAGTCCAGGGAAAAATAACTGACTTCTCCTTTTGATTAACTGACCTCCCCCACCTTAACTGAATAAGCACATCATCCCAACATGCTAGTTACTTGCAGCTGCCCAAATCCTATGACACTATAAGCATCAAAAAAATCCCTCTACAGAGGGGACAATGATATAGGGCTTGCTTCTTTCTTTACTCTGCTCCATTTAGAAGTCTCTCACATATGACACCAAGAATACAAGCAATAAAAGAAAAAGTAGGTAAATTGGATATCATGAAAATTGAAAAACTGAAAAGACAACAGAATCATAGGTCTGATAAAGGACTTGTATCTAGAATATATAAAGAACTATGACAACGCAGTCACTGAAAATGGCAAACAATCTGAACAGTTCTCCAAAGAAGATACACAAAAAGCCAATAAGTACCTGAAAAGATGTTCTACCAGGATGGCTATAATCAGAAAGACAGATAATCCCAATTGTTGGGCAGGATTTGGAGAAACTGGAACCCTCATACACTGCTGGTGAGAATGTAAAATGGTGCAGCCATTTTGGAAAGCAGTGTGTCAGGTCCCCAAAATATTAAAGATGGAATTATACCATATGACCCAGCAATTCCACTACCAGGTATATACCAGGACGAGCTAAATGTCAAATTACAAAATACAGCCTAGCTGCACTTTAAAATAGATCCTCTCCAGCTATTTTACTCCATTACAATTATTTTCCTAATCCAGACCTTTATCTACAACAAGATGCCCTCACTACCCTCCATCACTGGTATCCTAATCAATCCAGTCCACACTACACTTAGTAAAAACTTCCCCAAATACTGCTTCAAAAATCTTTCAACGGTCCCTCAAAGCCCCAAACTACTGAATTTGTCAATCAAGGCTTCTCACAATCTTATCCTGATCCACATTTCTAATAATATTCCATGAGGCTCCACTAAGGAAGTCTTCTAATCCTGTCAGGCCAAGATCTTCAGTGTCTTTTTTTTTAAAAAAAAAACAAATATAAACAAAAAATAAAATTAAGAAAAATTTAACCCATCTAAGACACCCCTCAGAGTCCATCAAAAGCAACTCTAATGACATGACTGCAAACACTTTTCACACTATTATTTGGATAAAATAATTCCTCCAGGAAACTATCATTTTAACAAGTCAAATCCCTAATTCATCATTGTGTGTATATAACCTTGTACAAATCAAGCAGTTATCAAAGACTCTGTTTCTTCATCTGAAATATACATTATTTATACCTCAATTTCATCACCACCATATCACTAAAAAACTCTGCAGAATGCTTAACTCTGCAGTTAAGCATTCTTTTAGAGGGCAAAGAGAATTTATACAGATGATTATGTGTTAATTCATGGCATCCAATTTTGAACCATTTCCATTTTTTCCCCCTTCTAATAGATAATCTGGTGTTTACTTTCCTTTTGAACCTGTACAATCCCTGTCAAATGACTACAGAGCTGTGAAATTAGAGGTATTTAGTTAATGGCACATTTTTAGCATTAAATAAGCAAAGCTGCCAATTTTTACTAACATTCCACAAAATTCTGTAAGTAGAAAAATAGGAATCTATTTTCTCAGGGCTGTTCACATCCTTCCAATTCCTTATAAGTAGGAAATTTCTATAGTTTAGAAAAAAAAGATATAAGAAGCCAAAGTATCACATATTCTAAGAGTTGCTCTAAAAAGAAGAAAAAAACTAAACATCTTGCCACCACTATTCACACCAAATTATTAATTCACTTCAGGTAATAAGGCAGAAAAGGAAAGAAAAGACTAAAACTTTCCCCATCACCAACTATGAAACCAGTAATTCCTAAGGTCAAAAGAGTCCAGGAATTACCACTGCTAAATAAAAATTCCACGTTATCGCAACATAATACCTCCCATTTTCAAATTTATTGTAAATTCTCACACAATAAAATTGACTTTATTTTCCTTTTGTTGTACAGTTCTATGAATTTTAACGCAATTATAATTTTTAGCCAGTATTTCTTCAAACATGTTTTTCTGCATCGCACTATTTCTCCTCTCCTTCTGGGACTCCAACGACACAAATGTTAGCCCTTATGTTACAGCTTCAGTTCTCTGAAGCTCTTATTTTTTTCTATCATTTTTCTCTTTATTGTTCAGATTGGAAAATTTCTCTTGCCCTATGAAGTTCAGTGACTCTCTCCTCTTTCCTCTCCTTTCTGCCACTGAATATATCCAGGGAGCTTTTATTATGATTACTGTATTTTTCAGTTTGAAAATTATATTTGATTCCTCTTTATATCATTTACTTCTTTGCTGATACTTTTAGCTTAACACTTGTTGAAGGGGTATTTGCAATGGCTTATTCGTGCATTTTTATAATGGTTGGTTAAAGTCTTTGTCTAATGATTCCAACATCTTCACTGTCTTGTCAGTAAGGTCTATTATCGCCTTTTCCAATGTGAGTTGAGGTATTCGTGGTTCTTTGCATATTGAGTGTGGATTATATCCTTGACATTTTTAATAATACATTATGTAACTCAGGATCTTCCTGATTCCTGTGGAGTATATTGATATTTTTGTTTTCACAGGCAGTTGACCTGGTTAGGTTCAAGCTGCAAGTTCCAATATGCTTTCTGAAGGTTGTGGTTTCAATGTCAGTTCAGTTTTCAAAGCCTTTACAATGCTTTTTAGATTTCCCATGGATACACCACCCAGTGGTCAGTCTGCAACCTGGGTGGAGTTTTATCCAGCTCAGTTTTCAAAGTCTTTAAAATGCTAATTAGGGGGCTTCCCTGGTGGCAGTGGTTGAGAATCTGCCTGCCAATGCAGGGACACTAGTTCGAGCCCTGGTCCGGGAAGAGGGAAGATCCCATGTGTCGCAGGGCAACTAAGCCCTTGCGCCACAAATACTGAGCCTGCACTCTAGAGCCCATGAGCCACAACTACTGAAGCCCATGCGCCTACAGCCTGTGCACAGCAACAAGAGAAGCCACCACAATGAGAAAAACTAGAGAAAAAGCCCACAGGCAGCAACGAAGACCCAACGCAGCCAAAAATTAATTAATTTTTAAAAATGCTAATTAGGATCTGATCCGTGCATTTGCACAGGTTCACAGTGAGCTCAAGTGTGTGTACACAACTTCACGGGTCTCTTTCCCAAGATCTTTCCTCTTCTCCCCATGGCACTTTCCAATTTCCTGAGAATACCCTTTTCTGTCCTCCAGCCAGGAACAGTCTACTTCTGTAACCACTGCCTGCCGGGCGTCAAACAATGGGAGGACAGACTAAAAACAATGGACTTTGCCTCTGCCCACTTTGAATCACAGCATCAAAAAGAGAGTAAGGTTCCCCTCCCTTAGAGTTCTGGCTCCTTCAGACACCTGTTGTAAACTGATGTCATTACATGTGACTGCCTGAAACTGGGTTGTGAGAAAATAGAGAAAAAGAAAAAAAAAAAACAGAGAATGACCCAACTCTCTGAGCTTTTCAACTCCTCACGCCAGAATTAGAAGGCTTCTAGATCTCATTCTCTCTATACCACAGTGCTCAATTCCAGGTTTCTGGCTGCACTGAGGTCAGGCCAAGGGATCCTAGAGGTTTGGTGGTATTCAAAAACTGATGTTCTTCTCCAATCTGCGTGCTGCTATTTACCATGTATTCTGTCCAGGTTTTACAGTTCCATTCAGTTGCAAAGAAAGGGTGGTGTATGTTTACTCCATATTATCCAGAACCAGAGGATACCCCCTTTTTAAGTAAGTAAAGGAACCCTACCTTTCCTGATTTCTAAATTCTGAATTACAGAATCTGTTATCTTAACAATATTCTCTAATACCCAACTATGATGAGAAGCCAGGTCAGAAAGACTGAGAAGACAGATTTAATCCCCAAACCTCAAGCCAAACAATCCTTTTAGCCAAACTTTCAGCTGCAAAGGTGACAGAAACATCACTGACTAGCACTTCAGCAAAATGCAAAGAAGGCAGTGTTTTTCTGAGTTCCACAAGGCCACATCAAAGCCTTAGCAATCACCTGACAAGAGCCAACATTCTAAAACCAGGAGTAGCCCACAGCTCATAAAAATAAAGGTAAAAAGTAGGAAAATACGGAGCTAGCAGTAAATGGTTACTAAGACCTCATGGAAACATTTCCATGTTGTTAGCTTCATACATTACTTAGGTTTAGAGGAAAAGTCTACTCCAGAAATAATCACTCACATAATAAACAATGGCACAAGTGTAACTGCCTTAACATTCTATTCAGTCTGAGTGGCAAGCCTAGTAGCTGGCATCAACCACACCATCCCCAAAATCAGGCAATTGGTTGGAGTCCATAGTCACCCAAACAGTAGAATTTGATGAGTAAAAAAAGGCTGCTCAGTCCAAAATATCTAATAGTAGCCAGCCACATTGCCTAAACTCCCACCATAGTAACTCACTTACACAAATGTGTTATCATGGTTATGTACATGCTAGACACTGTGCCATATGCTAATTAGAAAATTTCCATCTAGTGAGTCATATATAAATAATGGAATTAAGAGAAAGAAAATGGATATTAAATTATTTTTTCAGTATGATTACTGCTAGGTAAAAACAGAAGAGGAAGAGAAAGAAGAGGAGGAGAAGGAAAAAACATGAGGAGAAGGACAAGGAGGAGGAAGAGGAAGAGAAGGGGAGGAGGAGAAGGGGAACAGCAGGAGAGGAAGGGAGGGGGAGGTGAAGAAGGAGGAGGAGGAGGAGGAAGAGGAAGAACAAACACACTGAAATTTTTACTGTGTTTAGGTTTCAGCAGAGACACTGTAGGCAGTTATTTTTCCTAGTTTTACTTCCTGCCCCCACTTTTTAAATTTACTCTAATGAATATAATTACTTCAAAATAAGAAATAAACATTTATTAAAAATAAAGCAAGCTGTGGGGCTTCCCTGGTGGCACAGTGGTTGAGAGTCCGCCTGCCGATGCAGGGGACACGGGTTCGAGCCCTGGTCCGGGAAGATCCCACATGCTGTGGAGCAAGCCCATGTGCCACAACTACTGAGCCTGTTCTCTAGAGCCCGCTCACCACAACTACTGAGGCCCATGCCCCTAGAGCCTGTGCTCTGCAACAAGAGAAGCCATCGCAATGAGAAGCCCGCACACTGCAACGAAGAGTAGCCCCTGCTCACCGCTACTAGAGAAAGCCCGTGCGCAGCAACGAAGACCCGACACAGCCAATTAATTAATTAAGATTATATTTTTAAAAAAAGACTGAAGAGGCGGGAACACTCCCAAAAACATAAAAAATTTAAAAAATAAAGCAAGCTGCACATAATTACCATATGACTCAGAAGTCAGACTCCTGGGTATTTACTCTACAGAAATGATACCTTGGTTCACAGAAAAACTGGTATAAAAATGTTCATAGCTATTCTAATCATATTCTCCAAAAACCATAAACAACATAAATGTCCTTTAACAGGGATAAAGAAACTGTGGTACATCCACATAAAGTAAGCATGGAAAACTGGTAGGGAAAAATTGGCAGAAACCTTAGGAGTCATCTAGTCTATCTTCCTAGTTAGTGTCAAGTCCTACCAACAGCATGCTAAGCTGATGGTTATAATATATCAGAGATGGGGTGCTCAGACCTCTCGAGATAGTCTTCACCACTGGTGAAACACAGAAGCTCTTGGAAAATTCTCTCTTAAATTGAGATGAAAACTGTGCTCCTCTACAGCAGTAGTTGTCCTGCAGGTGAAATCTAGCCCACTGTCTGTTTTTAGAAATAAAATTTTGTTGGAATATACTCATGTGCATTTGTTTACCAAATGATTGCTTTCACGTTACAATGGCAGAGTTGAATGGTTGCAAACACAAAACCCAAAATATTTATCTGGCCCTTTACCAAAACAGTTTTTCTACCACTGTTCCAGAGGAACACCATAGAAGCCTACGCCCTCTTTTACATGACAGTATTCAAAAACCTGGAGCATAAATAGTCCCATTTGTTCTTAGTCTTCCCACCCCATTTATTGGCTACTACTCCTATGTCACAGTAGCTCAAATCCTAAACACGCCCTTCTAGACACTACAGTTGATGAATATCACTCTTAAAGTATAAAAATGAATTCACCACCCCATCGAAGATGACAGTGGAACCATTAGCATCTATGATTCTGATACCACATTCATATTAATGCAGTTTAAGGTTTTATTTACTTTTTATGCTCCATCACATTTTTTACAGTAATAACTTAAAAAAAACTAATGTGCATGTATTACTTTTGTAAACAAAAACACTGTATGAGGATATATTCACAAATTCTTTCAACATAATTTGTATGTAGCTGGAGACCGGACATTATTTCAGGTATTTAAAGCACCTCGGTGATTATTTTCTCTTTCTCTTCACTTATTGTATGCTACAATTCTACTCTATTATGTTATTTGATACAAGCTTTTCAGTTTGAGGATTATTCTCCTGAATGAAACAAAATAGGCTCTGTAGTCAAAGTCCCAGGGGGAAAATTCAGGAAACAGGTACATCAGTAAAGAGAGATAGAAAAAAGGAAGCAAGAGGGTGCCCACAAGAAACCTCAACAAGGGACTTCTCTGGTGGTCCAATGGTAAAGAATCCGCCTTGCAATGCAGGGGACTCAGGTTCAATCCCTGGTCAGGAAACCAAGATCCCACACGCTGCGGGGCAACTAAGCCCGTGAGCCACAACTACTAAGCTCGTGGACCTCAACTAGAGCCCGTGTGCCACAAACTACAGAGCCCACGCATCCTGGAACCCGTGTGCCACAACTACAGAGCCCACACACCCTGGAGCCTGTGCGCCAAAACTAGAGAAGAGAAAACCCACACACCACAACTAGAGAGAAGTCTGAGCACCACAACGAAGAGCCCGTGTGCCACAATGCAAGATCCCGCATGCCTCAACAAAGATCCTGCATGCCACAACTAAGACCCGACACAGCCAAAAAAAAAAAAAGAAACCTCAACAAGTGTGATTTAGTGAAAATAAACGAAGGCTTATCAAGCAGAGAGGACTAGGCTTGATTTAGGCTCTGTTCCTTTTTAGCTATATAACATGCAATTGTAATGTCAAAAGTAGATTAAAGTGAAGGTATAATGAATGAGCCATACACTACCTTAAATACATTTTAATCATAAGACATAACCCAATAGTGAGCTTCCTGACTAGTGTGCACAGTTCTTGAACACGTGGGGCTAATATTATAAAAAGCTGCTAATACCACTGATTGACACTATTCTTCCAATCAGGTGTTGGAAGGGTATGAGGCAGAAATTCTGGGTATTTTCTTGCAGTGCTGGCAAGCCCATTTGGCAGCAGCAGCTTTAAAGCCGTGAACTCTAATCGTGGTATCATTAATAAAACTGACATTTTAATCTTCATATGTCACTCTCTTGTGTCTTACTTTTCATTTGGTTCCAAATTTAGGATCAGGACTTTTTTTTTGAGTATGGATCCTCTGATTAGAGTTCCACATTCCCTTCTTGCATAAAGTCATACTCCTAATGCATTCTCCACAGTGTTCAGAGCTTGTTTCTTTGAAGTATAGCAAAATCCAATGCATTTGCAAAGAAATAACTTCAGAACCTTCCAAAATTTTTCTCTAATTTACACTCAGTAATAAGTATTTTATAGCTCCTTGTTCATTCTAAGTATTCAACTCAGCTTTCATAAAACAACCTTCTTTATGAACTCATTGGTTTAATTTAAAAAAAATAAGTATTAACAGTTTGAGAACAAATACAATTGATTCTTGGTAAAGATACAATTCATGTGGTTGGAGCAGTACAGAAGCATACTAGAATATAACTGGTTACACATGAGGGACTAATGGAGCCATTGTCATCAGTCAGTATATTCTCCAGGGGGAATGAAAAGGATTCATTAATCTGGTTGGTAAAGAGAACGTCAATATCCTCAGCTTTAAAACGGGGATACCACTATCTTTCTTTTACGGTTCCCATGATGATTAAATGATATAACAGGTAAAAAGTACCTAGAGAAGTATCTGGCACATACTAGGTACTCAATAAATACATACATTAAGCCAGCACTGAACGGAACCGAGCCCCACACCAATACAGAATCTCTATAACACAACTCAATATTATCTGAATAATCTACTTGAGGCAAAAACTGGGAATGCTGTTGGAGATTATTTCTCATAATCCCAGCTAACCTTTCAGTATGGAAACCAAAACAAATTTTTAAAATTTCCTAATAGCATAAATATGACTGTGTGTGTGTGTGTGTGTGTGTGTGTGTGTGTGTGTGTATCAATAGAGAGAGGAAAAGCCTCAATATCCTAAAAGAGAAGGAAAACCACCTGGCACTGTGCAGATTATTCCACTCCCACCTGTGTGAGCTACCAACAGTAACCTGTTCTCCTTTCAGTTCAAAAATCCCCTAATATCAGGCTATTACTATTTCCATCTTCCAATCCCAAGGCCTGACAAGAGAGGACCAGTCCAAAAAATATGATTACCAGGGTCTAAGATTATTAAAAGAAAAAAAGAAATGTAAAACTATTCAGAATCACACTTCCTACCCTTATAGGCAGTATACTAAATGTGAGTTCATATCTGCTAGGTTTCAGTCACTGCAGTAGAATCATATAAGTGCCAAACTCACTTCTTTCCCCGACTCCTATCCTACATGAACATTTCTATTACTATGAATTCTGAGGCATGCATCTCCATCTGAACAGCATTCCTAAATTATTTTCTGATGACTAGAGAGAATCCTGGCACACGCCTGTATAACAAGACACGGTTGATGCCAATGTTTCCTATCCCACCAGTAGTCTAACCTGCTACACTCAGGAGGCTTACTCCTGTCTTCCAATTTCAGCATGACACTCTGACCTCAGCTTGCCCCTCAAAGCTAAAAATACTTTAAAGGTTCTGCCCAGCTCTTGGTCCCAAGTCCTCTCTTTACTCACGTTCTGCCAGAGAGCTAACAAAATATTTGAGCTTTCCATATTAGAAATCTTAAGTTATCTTTAAAAAAATTGAATTCTTTTGTGAGGATGAGTCATAATTTTGTTCTATGTGGGGCAAAAAAATAAGCAGAAAAGATAATTCCCACCCTCAGAATGTTCTTAATCTAATCAGAGAAAACACATGGAAAGGAGTAAACATAAAATCAGTATAACACTACATGAAGCCTAAAAAAATACAAGGTGTTAATGTGTTTTACCTCCTCCATCCACCTCATTATAATACAAAAATTAAAGGTTGTTATCCTTAATTTCAAAAATGATAGATTGTTCCCCTTGATTTTGAAGCTCTTCACAAAGATAGCCATGCCACCCTCAGCATCTTATCCACACTTACTCATCCTCCTTCATGAAGTCTTCCCTGATTAACTAGAAGCAAGCTCAGCATTGTTCCACCTACACATAGTCCCAGAATTCTTCCATGTCTGCCACCTGAAATAACATGCTTTCCTAACTGCCCATATAGAAAATAAACCACTTAATCTATTTATTCAGTTGAGTACCTTTCCCAAGTGATCTTATTCAGCTAGTTGGTTTGTATTAGCTTTGAGTAAGACATAATGGTTCTCTATGTTGCTTGTCTACCTTAAGTTGCTTGTATATTTGGAAATGTAATGTGCAGGGCAAAATATAATCTATGGAAATTAGGCAACAAGTTAAATAATCACAGGTCTTCCCCTCATTACTTCTACATTTTTTCAAAAGGAGAAAAAAGCACCTTTTTAAAAAGACAGCCCTACCAATATGTCAAACTTTGTAAGTAAGATGTTACTTCTCCAGTTCCATACTTGAAGAAATACAAATATAAGGTTTACAACATACCGAACTCTTTGCAAAAGGACCTCAAAATGCACTCAATATATTTGCCTCTGCTCCTACCTCAATTATAGACAGTTTTATCGCTTATTTCCTGACCACAATCTGTTAATACTGGGCTATACACATATGATACACATCTCCTAGATTTTCAAGGAAAATCCCTACCTCATATACCCATTTTTTCCCATGAGAATGTCAAATGTACAATTAAACCTGACTAAATTGTTAAGACAGTGAATAAAAATAATTTTAATTCCTTTGTCTAAGAAAAGGAATTAAATAATCCTGATTTGTTGTTCAAAACACCTGGTTACTACGTTTATAACTGAAAGGCAATGAGAAAATACAACTCCTCTAGAGGCAGTGAGCAAAATACTTCTGAATCGTCTTCAATACTGATCACTAAAAAATTACATTTTGGCCAATGCCGGCCACCACATATAGAACTCTGCCTTCTTTCTCCTTAGATAGATTCTTAAAATTCAAGTTCCTACTAGACTATCAACACCTCCCCTTCTTAACAGGCTACTAAGCTCCAGAAACAGTTTGGTCTTGATTTCCTAGTAAAGCTCATTTAAAAAGTCAATTTAATTATCTCCTAAACCTCAGTCAGTATAGGCCTTCCACTCATTTAAGGTTTCTGTCCTTACACCTGAGTACACAGAGGGTTCCCCATCACCAACACCACCACCACCCCTCAATCGAAAAGAATCAGTATTTACTGTGGCTCATCAAAAGCAATACCTTTGTTGTTGCTATTGTTGTTCCAACCTGTTTTGTTTGGTTTTCATTTTGTTTTATTTTGTTTTTCCCAGTGACTACCTTCTGAATGGCTTGCAAAGATATTTAGACTAAAATGCAAACTTTAACAGCAATACCATAGTCTCTTACTGGGTGATCCTTGCACTCCCAAGAGCTTGCAATATGCAGAGGCTTGCCAAATTAATCTGGTGTCCCTTGCCTCCTCTCCTGGATTGCAGTATCTGACAAACTTTTATTCTGGGTGAGGAAGAAAACTACTTGAAGAAGAAAACTGTTTCATGTATACTGAAGTTCCAGTATATAATGTGGTGTCTCAGACTCACTGGGGAGAGTTCAGTACAAGGGATGATCTGTGAAAGTCTACAAAACAAGTCAATGTTCAAGCAATAAATCTAGACCCTTTCATAATTTCTGAAGTTGTTAGTTTTTTGTTGACCACTTTTTTTTTATTATCATAAACAACCTTGCAGTGAATATCTTTATACATCTATCTTGACACACCGTTGCAAGTATATTTAAAGGAAATAATGTTGGGCTAGAGTGCTAGAGCAGGGCTCCATAAACTTTTTTTAGAGGGACAGAATTATTTTTGACTTCATGAGCCATACAGTTTCTGTTCCAATTACCCAACTCTGCCTTCTAGCACAAGTTTTGACCTTTACTGATACTCAAATAGATCATTTTTTTTAAATAGAGATATAGGGCTCCCAAATGGACACTCCAGAGAGAGCACCCATGATCTCTTTGTCAAGAATTGTGGTATGTCTGAGATTCTGCCCTATTTGTAAACGAACAAGGTAGACTGTCACAGTTTCATGGATGAAGGCAGAAGACCTGAGGCTCTTGAGTCAGAGATGACTCAAGCAGCAAGATGAGGCCAACCTACAATACTGACCTCCACCAGGTCCTCCAGGGTCCTGGGCTAAATCAGCTGAACAAATCCCATAAACCGTCAGGGTCAACCTTAAAAATCCAAATGACTTTCTCTTTTATGTGTCTAAAATGACCTTTCCACTTAGACCGTCAATCCAGGTAAAGGAATATATATTAGCAATTACACAGATTCTGCCTTGTAATCCATCTGGCTCACAAGGAAATCTAAGGTAATTCTATCATCCATAACAACCCCGGCCAGTGACTTGAGGCTGAACTAAATACCTTCTAGAGATGAGCTGGTATCACTGATCACTTCAGCTGAAGTCAGGGACCCATTTCATAACACCTACCCTAACTCCATCCTAGGGATAACTGCCTGCAGAGTATATGTAAGTAATGAATCAGCCATCCCTCCAAGAAGTTCCCCTAAGTAATCAAGGTTAGCCTAATTTTGGAGAGAACTCTACAATCATTCGAAAACTATATGATGTTATATTAAATACCTGAAGTTCTCTTACAAATCTCTTTATGGTGCAAGTCACTATGTTTTTGGTAAGGAGGCGAGTTAAATACCTGAAGTTCTCTTACAAATCTCTTTATGGTGCAAGTCACTATGTTTTTGGTAAGGAGGCGAGTTAACGTCTGGCTTCCCTACAAGAAGTACAATGCTGGGAGCACATCAGGTACCCCTGGAAAGAGCTGTTTACAATTACTGGAGGTCCACAAGAGAGACCTAAATCAGTCAAGGGGCAGAGGCTGACAGTACCTCTAATGTGGCCTTTTAATGGGCTGGTGTGCCTTAGAGTTCCCAGTTTAGTTTGAATAACTGAATCTAGTCCTTGTATTTTGGAGACTGCCTAAGAAAAGTCAATCCAACCCATCCTGTTTGTCCAAACATCAGCCAGATGGCATGCAGCCACTTCACAGAATGAATGAGCAATGGCTACTGTAATGGGGGAAGGGAAGGCATCTGGAGGTGCTGACTAGTGTTTTGTGTAGGAGGTACAGGAGTGGGGCCCTCCCCCCTGCTATTTCCAACAGAACTCTCAGTAAGGTTAAGAGGAATGACAATCAAATCATGGTCAGAGGGCTTCCCTGGTGGCGCAGTGGTTAAGAGTCCGCCTGCCGATACAGGGGACAGGGGTTCGTGCCCCGGTCCGGGAAGATCCCACATGCCGCGGGGCGGCTGGGCCCGTGAGCCATGGCCGCTGAGCCTGCGCGTCCGGAGGCTGTGCTCTGCAACGGGAGAGGCCACAACAGTGAGAGGCCCATGTACCGCAAAAAAAAAAGAAAAAATCATGGTCAGAGCCACCTGGGGATGAACAGCAGACCCAGCACCCAGTAAAATTTATGGCACCTGCAACAGTCTGGGAGCCTGCACTGGAAGTTTTCCTTCTGGAGGAAGTTTCTGGGGGCAGTTCTGAAAGATAAAGATCACTAATAACCCCACCTCACCCCTGCTTACTTCCCAGGGCCTAACATATTCCCCAACCTAGCTCACCCCTGTTCCCATGGCCTAACAGATTCCCCAACCTAGGAGCCAGGAAAAAACTAATGCTCCCACTCCAGTAGCCATAAATTCAACTTTTTTTTTTTTTTTTTTGCGGTATGTGGGCCTCTCACTGTTGTGGCCTCTCCCGTTGCAGAGCACAGGCTCCGGACGCGCAGGCTCAGCGGCCATGGCTCACGGGCCCAGCCGCTCCGCGGCATGCGGGATCTTCCCGGACCGGGGCACGAACCCGTGTCCCCTGCATCGGCAGGCGGATTCTCAACCACTGCACCACCAGGGAAGCCTTTTCAACTTTTAACTAATAATTTCCTCCTCAGAGCTAGACTCATCATCTGAAAAGAGTCAAGTGCAAGAGAAACAAGCATTTTTTTTAAATAAAAATTCCAGAGAATAATTATATGTACTCTCACTTCGACCCATATGAGCCATTATAAGGGGACTTGGTAATCTGTTTATTTGACCAAATGGTCATTATCCTTATAATCTAAGACCCTAGGATCCAACAAAGAATCTAGGTGGCTGAATGAGACTTACCTTTGAATCCCCTAAGACCCATTTAGATAGGCTGCCAGCTGGAGGGTATACCAACCAGGCTGTTCTGGGACTACCTTTAGGTTATTTTTTTTAAAAAGACCCACCATACCAAGGAATTTTCAAGATGCATCTATGTAACTCCCTACCCTTTTCATCCTGATCATTATCCAGAAAGCAAGCAAAAGAGCATGTTCGCTTTCTGGGGATACCCTTATTCAGTGACCAAACCACTAAGATGTGTAAACCAAGAGAAATGAGAGGGTCAAAAATGTTTTGAGCCTTTTTTTTTTTTTTGACCATTCCAACACTCAACAATACTGAATAATGTCCATGGATGACTGGGAATACGGAAGGTCCACTGAATACCTTGACTATCAGCCAACCGTTGAGTGGCTTTGGAGATTAAAGGCAAACCACTGTCAAGATGCACATGGTCTGACAACCTGAACACACGACACAGATTAGTTTCAAGGGCCACAACGGTGTGGTCAGAGTTGGCTGATCAGATTGGTGCGACAACACTGTAACCTGAAAAAGTGTCAACAGCACTGAGGCACTCCCAATGGCTCCAAAAGGGAGTCAAAGGTGTAATGTCAATCTGCCAGCAGCAGGCAGGGATAGCAAACCACATAACATGGCCTCCACACTGTGAGGCAATAGGGTCAATTTCTGGAAGGAGCCACAATCCAGAATACAGCAGTAGTCTGTGCATTAGAAACATAGAGTGCTTCACTTTGTGCCCAACACCAGCCTCCTGCAACTAACCATTTTTAAGAGATCGTTGTAGGTATCAAATTGCTAAGGCACTTAGATTCCACTGAATATATTTAAAAGAGCAACGTAACTACTTTATTTCTAAATGTCAACAACAAACACCTAAATTATATCCTTTGCAATTATTGAACATATAATTTAAAAGTTTAGATGTCAACTTCAAAATGTACAAAGAGTTTCTTCAGATTAAAAGACAAGTCCAAAGAACTTCTCTGTATTATGGTATCTTCTCTGTACCAGGGAAGAAACCCTATAATTTCACTACTTCAGGCTTAATTCTTGATAAAACACAGGACTTTAGAAATGCTTCATTTTGCTGAAAATTCCTAGTTGTTAAGTCCACTTTCTTGCTGCAATATTCTTTTTTATATATATAAATTTATTATTTATTTATTTATTTTTAAATTTTTGGCTGCGTTGGGTCTTTGTTGCAGTGTGCAGCCTTCTCATTGCAGTGGCTTCTCTTATTGTGGATCATGGGCTCTAGGCGTGCAGCCTTCAGTAGTTGTGGCACGCGGGCTCAGTAGTTGTGGCACGTGGGCTCTAGAGCACAGGCTCAGTAGTTGTGGTGCACAGGCTTAGTTGCTCCGTGGCATGTGGGATCTTCGCCGGCCAGGGCTCAAACCTGTGTGCCCTGCATTGGCAGGCAGATTCTTAACCACTGCGCCACCAGGAAGCCCCGTGCTGAAATATTCTATTATCACCAAGTCTGTAACAGTGCCTGGTACATAGTAGGCACTTAATATATATTTACTGAATAAACTAAAATCAGAAGACAATGTTTAAAAATTTTCTCTGCCTTTCTAATACACTCCATCCCCATCCCACCCTAGGCAGATTAAATGCCTCAAGACAACCAGGGAGAAGATCATGTACATGGAAATGCAAAAGAGAAAAATATAATCTTTTTCTTTTTACATAATATTATACAGTTTCACAAAGAAACAAGTCTGTAACATCTTACATATAATGATCTCAAAGCAATCTATCTATCTATCTACCTATCTGGCTGCACCGGGTCTTAGTTGCGGCACTTTCTGTGCACAGGATCTTCATTGAGGCATGTGGGATCTTTTACTTGCGGCATGCGGGCTCTTAGTTGCAGCACGCAGGATCTAGTTCCCTGACCAGGGATCAAACCCAGGCCCCCTGCATTGGGAGCATGGAGTCTTAACCACTGGACCACCAGGGAAGTCCCTCAAAGCATTTTTTAAAGTATGTATTCTTAGAGACTCTCAGTAATTCTTTAAGGCAGTTAAAGTAAGTCAAGCCTCTTACCCTTGCTCACAAAAGGAGAAAGGAAAGTAATATACTTATCTCAGAGGCACAAAGGAAACTACACAGAAAATTAAGCAAAAAAAAGAAACTATACCAGATTCAACAAAAATATTGCTGTGGAGAATACTGTGATGTACCAGCTAATCTCTCTTAATAAAGGACTCATTCCCCTAGCTTTGGGGAGTACCTGTGCTATAGCTTTGCCCAACATTGTGCCCCTTCCTGGGCAGCCCACATACGATGACAGATCCATTCAAAACTAAAAGCCTGGCAATCTTAGCCCAACTCAGGACAACTCTGAAGGGACACTCTAGCAACTGAATACACAGTAGGGCTGGTCAAGGATGTCACTGGGCCTTAATCATAACTCAACTTTTCCCTCTGTCCAATCCTGCTTCCTTCCTTTCCTTTTCACAGATATTGATCCCAAGGGTACTCAATGAACATCCTCTAAGCTAAACTCTATCTCAGGCTTCCCATGGAATCCAATCTGCAACAATTCTCAAGAGTCACACTTTTAGATCCGTAGAGCACACAAGAGGTAAAACACCTGTAACAGTTTGTACCACTTGTACATTGTAATAGTTGGAGAAACAATACTGTAAAATGGAAAGGCCACCACTATTTCTCTGATAGTCTTAATTGAACCAAAATATTTTCCTTAAAAAAAAAAAATCAATACACTGCAAGTTCTGAACATGTTAAAGATCTCAGTGTCTACACCTATTATCATTGTTTTCCAGGTGGGAACAACACTTTTCACTTCTAAACCCAAATAACAGTAACTGAACATATTAATTTAGTATGTGAAACATCAGGTTATTCATAATCTTATGTTTTATATGATTTTCATACTTTAATTCTAATCATAATACAAATTCCCAATGTAAGTATTCTATTTTCTCTAAGAAAATTAAAATTCAGAAAAATATTCCTCCCACTAAGATCCTGCTTAAGAGGAAAGACTTTCCTGAAATGAAACAGCAGAATGCAAACATTTAGAAATAATTTAGACATCATAGCATCATTTCATATAATCTCATGCTAAGCAGCAAAGTTGAAACATTTTGTAATTTGGGTTTATTACACGGAGAAAAATAGGAAACCACTTCCGAGGTCCACTCTCACAGTTGGCTCTCAAAATGCAATCACTTCTCTTAGAAGTCCCTGAAATCATAAAATTCTTTTTTTAAAAAATGCTTATTTGTTTATTTTCACCGGGTCTTAGTTGCGGGAGGTGGGCTCCTTAGTTGTGGGACGTGGGCTCCTTAGTTGTGGGACATGGGCTTCTTAGTTGTGGCATGCAAGAGGGATCTAGTTCCCTGAGCAGGGATCGAACCCAGGCCCCCTGCATTGGGAACACAGAGTCTTAACTATTGCACCACCAGGGGAAGTCCCCATAAAATTCTTTTTTTTTTTTTTTTCCGGTATGCGGGTCTCTCACTGTTGTGGCCTCTCCCGTTGCGGAGCACAGGCTCCGGACGCGCAGGCTCAGCGGCCATGGCTCACGGGCCCAGCCGCTCCGTGGCATGTGGGATCTTCCCGGACTGGGGCACGAACCCGTGTCCCCTGCATCGGCAGGCGGAGTCTCAACCACTGCGCCACCAGGGAAGCCCCCCATAAAATTCTTTAAAAATTGATAGAAAGCCTTCAGACTCTGTAAATATCTGAAATTAAAATTAATTTTTGGCAACACAAGAAATAAGGTAATGTGGGTGATGGGAGAAAAGCATTCTTTGGCAAAATACAGTTGGTTTCCTTGTTTCTTTAACATTTAATCACTTCAAAAAGTTAAAATGACTACCATGGTGAACAAAATTTTTATTAAACATTTTATACAATGTCTATATTGATGGTGTCAAACTGAGTCCAGAAGAAAACCAGCACAAACTCAAAGGCTGTCCTCCTTTCCTTTTTTTTTTCCCCTCCTTTACTTTAAGAAGGATCCTAGGCATTTTCTGATTCCTAAAATCTTTAAAAAGCACCAGCTCATAGCTCTACCTGCCCAGCTCTCAGACTCACAGCAATATGACTAAACAGAAATGAAGCCACATAAAGTGCCAGAAATTCTATTTTAGGGAAAACAACATCAAGAACATCTGAGGACTTATCACCCGGAAGAATACTTGTTAACCATACTCCAAAATTTAGAAGGTCTCCAAACTTCTTCTAGAACTAGACTGACCACATCAGCCCTATCCATACACCCCAGTATCCAGGTAGTTGTCACTTGCCCTGAGGCTGTTTTTAGATAATCAGCAAATTAGACAATAACTATTTTCCTTACTTTTGTTTTAAAGAAGGAAAAAGTCTTCCCTTATAAAAGAGATCAGCTCTGACCAACTATGAGTTAAAAACTCTTCTGCAGGGCTTCCCTGGTGGCGCAGTGATTGAGAGTCCGCCTGCCGATGCAGGAGACACGGGTTCGTGCCCCGGTCCAGGAGGATCCCACATGCCACGGAGCGGCTGGGCCCGTGAGCCATGGCCGCTGAGCCTGCGCGTCCGGAGCCTGTGCTCTGCAATGGGAGAGGCCACGACAGTGAGAGGCCCGCATACCACAAAAAACAAAAACAAAAACAAAAACTAAAACAAAAAACTCTTCTGCAAATCAAAGTGAACTGATTCTACTGTGTCCCTCCTTCCTCCTATTCTTTTGTCTGTCAGTGTTAAGGTGGACTTGATTTAAATTTTTGCTTTTATGAAGAATTTACTGAAGAATTTTCATTTTTTATTTTACTAAGTTAGGTTATATATCTTGTATTTAAGTCTCAGAATTTAGCAACTAAGTTGTCTCTCATTACCCTACCACTGCTTCCCCACCAGCAAATAAAATGAGCATTACCAATGTTCTCTACTTGGGTCCAAGTTTTAGAGTTTGCACCTTTCCTGGCCTTCACTTATTGTCAAGGAGTTTCCAAAAGCTGGGATGGGGCAAAGCAGGAGGAACAATGAAGTAAAATATACTGCATGCAAAAATAAAATCATATATACAAAGAAAAGAGTCAGACCTTGTTAATACATCTACGTCAAATATACAAACCCACAGTGGGTAAAAAAGGCATTATCTCTAAACCTGAGTTCCCTAATTACTAAGTCCCTATGATTCCCCCCACAGGCTACTTATATCTAACTTCAAATATACATGTCTAAATAGCTCATTTCATCAAAAACCAAAAACTGATTTTACATACAGACACATGGGGATTCATTTTTATTTTCAAATTGTATGTGGAAAATTCTATGGAAGTGTTTAATTTCAACTTGGGCTAAGTATATGAGGCAGGCAGGATGAAAAGAATATCTCCTTTGGGACCGTGAACTTCATATAGCACAGAATAAATATGAGTTGAGAAATTCAGAGATGTCCCACATGAGCTTGATCTTTTGCTTATCTATAGCCCTGACATATTTATCAGTGTTTCTTCTGCTCTCTCTCTCAGCAATCAACTTAATTAATACACTTATAACACCCAACAAGCAAAGAGAGATACTTAATAAATGCTCTGTAATGGTGATATCAAAAATGGTGCTGCATACTAAGAAACCCATCATTCTCATCTATGGCTATAAATCTACAGAATTCTCAATACTCAAATATAATTGGTACTGAATAAAAAAAATCTACCTAATCAACCCATGTACAAACCAAATTTTCACAGCAACTAGTGAAAAAAGGGTTTAAGACTTAAATTTCAAAATGAAAATTATTTTTAAAAGAACTTATTTCGGTATTTTTTAGTTTCCACATATACAGAGAGAGATTCCATTTCAGTTTCCTGATCAATTTCAAAACTATGAGATTCACATTCTACTTGCTTGGGAAGTTTGTGAATTTCTATTCTTACAATAGAAATTCTGTAATACCACAATATGGACAGTTTAAGTTTGTAATCTTCAGTTTGTCTTTTTATATACACTGAGCAATTAAATCATTGAAATTATTCTCAAACGCCCCACCAAAAAAGAACTTATTTCATTTTATTTCACAAGATTTAGGTTATTATTATAAGCATGTGCTAATTCTGAGGATAATGAACAAAAATGAGAGGGAGGTCATAATTTTACTGACACTGTATAACAAACAACATCCTTCACTTCCCAGCTGACTTTCAGAACACTGTCTAAACAAAGGTAATTCTTCCACAAAGGGTTCTCTTAATTCTTTGATATCTAAACCATTCTTTACTGAAACACCTATTGAGTCATTCTCTTGGCAAATTTCTCCCCTACAATTGTTAACTAATCTATTTCTGTCAGAAACTCACCTAAACATGTCTTTGCATATAACTGTAACTGTTCTCCAATGTTTCTTTCATGGACTTCATGAAATTCTGCACTTTTTGCACTGTCTACAATTTTTCTTTATGCTCGGTTTGTACTGCGTTTTCACTAGAAAGCAACCAATAAAGATTCTGGCCCAATGGACATGGCTAGACAGTCTAGCTGGGGAATATGTTTGAATGGAGATGATTTTGTAGATGAATATCCTTGGTCATGAAAACTTTCGCTTCCTTATGCAATCTCTATCTGTGGAGATCTAGGATTATGAATACCTGTATAACAAGGACTTCAACACAAAACTGATAACTAAGGGATTTAAGACAACTAAAAATAAACCTTTCATTAATCAAGAAGAAAAAGTTGGTCAGTAAAAATGGTTAATGTGACAGTTACCATAAATAACATAATAAAATTAAAACACAATAAAATACATTCAAAATATTTTAAAAGAATGTTATTTCAGTTATATCATTTTCTTCAATAATTCAGAAAATACATCTCAATCTGTCAGCACCTTAGGCTTATTTTTATGTTAGTCAGTTACCATTATACATAAAACCACAAAATTTTAGAACTCGAATGGACATTAGAGATGATCTAATACTGCCTCCTCATTTTACAAAGGAAACAACCTAGGTCGAGAAAGGTAAACAGACATGTAGAATATTAACAGTTAATGGCAGAGCAAGGGATCATCATTCTTCCTCTTAGTACATCATTCTTCCTCTTACTACAAAGTGGAGAATATTCAGTGTACTCTAGAAAACCCTCTTGAACAAATCTTAATCTCTCATTTCACATTTTTACTGACTTTACTGTTTCCTTTAAAAGAGTGGAATATGGGGGTGGGGGACAGTAACTCACATGTCAAATGGAATCTATGACCTTTTTCTTGATCCAACCCAGATTAGGTTTACTAGGAATGCCTTCCTGCAAATAACCATGGGGAAGACAGGGAATACTGATCTATACTTACCTTTCTGAATGGATTTTAATGTAGGAAGATCATAATACAATAGCCTATTTCAACCTATAAGATTACTGCTTCTTACAGAAAAATATTTAGTTATATACCAGATACTTAATTATCTTTAAAAGAAATTCAGAAGTGATGTTTTACAATAATTATATGATGTAAATACCTATACTTTGTAGAAAACAATGTATAGTCTCTAAAAGAAAAGATAAACTCGGGACTTTCCTCGTGGTCCAGTGGTTAAAAATCCACCTTCCAATGCAGGGGACACGGGTTCGATCCCTGGTAAGGGAACTAAGATCCCACATGCTGCAGGGCAACTAAGCCCATGCACCACAACTAGAGAGCCCACGGGCCTCAACTACAGAGCCCGCGAACCGCAACTACGGAGCCTGCACGCTGCAACAAAGAGCCTGCACGCTGCAACTAAGCCACAACTGAGCCAAAAATAAATAAATAAATATTTTTAGGGAAGGGAAGGGAAGGGAGAAAAGCTAATGACGCTACAGAGTGAAGTAAGCCAGAAAGAGAAAAACAAATTCCGTATGCTAACACATATATATGGAATCTAAAAAAAACAAACAAACAAATGTTCATCAAGAACCTAGGGGCAGGACAGGAATAAACACAGATCTACTAGAGAATGGACTTGAGGACCCGGGGAGGGGGAAGGGTAAACTGGGAAAAAATGAGAGAGTGGCATGGACATATATACACTACCAAATGTAAAACCGATAGCTAGTGGGAAGCAGCCGCATAGCACAGGGAGATCAGCTCAGTGCTTTGTGACCACATAGAGGGGTGGGATAGGGAGGGTGGGAGGGAGTGAGGCGCAAGAGGGAAGAGATATGGGGATATATGTATATGTATAGCTGATTCACTTTGTTATAAAGCAGAAACTAACACATCATTGTAAAGCAAATATACTCCAATAAAGACGTTTTTAAAAAAAAAAAAAGGCTAATGACACAACCACTATGGAGTACTTACCAAAAGTATTTACCTAGAAAAAAAAATCTAATGAACATGATGCCAAATATACCTCATCTGGCTTGTTAACTGCCATAATCTCATTTTGTTTCTCATTTTTTTAAAAAGCATTTTAAACAGCAATCTTAAAACAAATCCACTATTGGCAAAACCATAATTTTTGACCTGAAGAGTACTTTTTATAAGAGTAAAAACCTTATCTGATCTCACTGCAAAATGACAATCATCTAATATATCACTGATTCCCTTGTACTTATTGTGAAGATAGTATAATAGAATTAAAATAATACAAAGGTTCATTTCAATTTGCTAAATATTAACTTAGTACACAGTACATGCATAGTACTGTGCTAGACACTGCAACCAATTAAAAAAACCTTATAGTCTGATAAAGGTGATACCAATAAGTCCAATAAAATATCATAGGTTTGGTAAGAGGTCTAGAAATAAGAGTATCATCAAGAATCCAAGGGTAGAGGACATTTCACCTGTAAAATAAAAAACTTAGGGTGACAGCTTCTTTAAAATACTCAAAGGGCTGTTATGTATAGAAGAGGAAATAGATTCATTTCGTTTTGCTGCAAAAGCAGAAATGAGATCTATGGGAGGGAGCTGCAGGGAGACTGTCAAAGGCAGCATTTCCCCAAGTTTATTCCACAGACCATTAACCTCTCAAGCTAACTCTCAAAAAGAATTCCATGTTCCTATAAATTCAGTAAACATATGCAGGATATTTATGTAGTATATGTAATACTATAGTTCGTCTGGGAGATAAAAATGTACATGAATACTAAGAAGTCCCATACTAAGGAAGCCTATTTAACTTTGTATAATTAAGTGTTCTCCAAATATTTCACCATGAGTTTTATTGTCACTGTACCAATTTTTGTTCCCCAAAATACTGAGAAGTGTCAATATAATAATGCTTTCTAAGGATGTCGCACAGATCACAAATCTCAGAAGGAAGGATTTCCTTAAAAACAGTAGAGTGATATTTATATTATTTACCTAGAATCTATCTCCTAGGCACAAAAAATAAGCATAAAACATTTTCAATGAAAAGAAGAAAAACAGTCCTCTAAAATAACACATAGTATAGCTAATACTTTAGGGATCAAAATGAATTTCTAAATTTTGCTGAAAAGTTAGAGAACTGAGTATAAACTCACAATGTGAAACTTTTAAAAATGAATAAATGAGCTTGGGAAAAAAAATAAATGTTAAGTCCTATGTTTAGGTTTTATTGGATTTTTAATTATCAATATGCTAAGGAGAGAATGGAAAAAACTATGTAATTGTTTATATAAAGTGAGAATTTTAGTTTATTATAACTTGAAGTGAGAGTCAATCCTTATAGGAATTTCATCACTGATAACAAAAGTTACTTTCCTTAGGAAAGGTCAGTAGCCCATCTATCCCTTAGAATGAGGGCAGACGGATGTATTAGCACATAAGCAACCTCAGTCAACAAGCCTTTATCAAATGGAACCTCATGAAAAGTTCCATTTGAGTCTCAGTTTGCTTATGAGACCAACCAAGTAAAGGAAGAGAGAAGAGGAAGCTGAAAGCACAGAAGAGAAATAACATTACTTAGCTTCCTTCCCCTCTCTGCATAGGTACCCAAGGACCATTAGATTCTGTTGACTCTCATTACTCATGGATTCTGTATTTGCAAATTTGCCTACTTACTTATTTGTGTATCGGTTGGTCTTTCCAGTCATTCATGGAAATGCACAAAGAAGCAAAAATTGTGAACACCCAACATGCACATTCCCAGTTGAGGCCAAACAAGGCCTTCTTGTTTCAGTTCTCATACTATAAACAAGTATCCTTCTTGCAAACTATTTAAGTGCCATGTTTATTGGATTTTTGTCCTTTTTTGTTGGTGATTTCAGTGCTGAAAATGGCTCCCAAGCCATTAAGTGTTGTCTAGTGTTTCTAAGCAGAAGAAAGCTGTGATGTGCTTTATGGAGAATATATGCTTAGTTTCAGGTATGAGATGGTGTTGTTGACCAAGAGTTCAATGTTAATGAATCAACAAAATATATTAAATAAGGAGACTTTAAACAGAAACGCACATAAAACAAAGTTATACATGATCAGTTAATGAAAATGTGACCAGAGGCTTGCAGGAACCTAATCCTGTATTTCTCCTAGGAGCAATGGTTCAATACTTGTTAACTCAGTGTCTGCGATGACTTTATAGAACACAGCTACCTTGAATGAGAATTGATCGTAATTATCCATTACCCTACACCACACTAACTTCAGGTTACGTCAACTCACAGAAAGTGGGGATTTGCTGAAAAGTTTTCAGAAATGAATGAATGTTGGTTAAATTTCTCATATAAAAGCCCTTAGGAAATAATCATGTTCCTCTTGTAGAAGAATGGATTTTTCTAAGTTTGCTGTTAACTAAATAGTGGTACACTCTGGAAAAAGTATATTACTTCTAAATGGTGAATTCTCAGCTCACCTATAAATCCAATTCACTGCCTTCAGAACTGATCCTCTTTTCTTAGATGCAGAGTTCATGTTCTCTGTTGATTTCCCAGATGTGAATATGATAAAAGATTAATTTGAATCAATCACTATCCACAAACTGCTAAGTATTATGTATAAGTAGTACAGCATGAGAGGATCCACAGACCATGCTTGCTTTATTTTATCTGTTCAAACTTGAAGCTTTTAGAGAGACATATTGAACGGAAATTGAGTTTCCCTTTAGATTGACAGCTTGTCAGTCAAAAGAAAAGCTTTTAGGAACTTCTCTCAAATCAGTTAGTTTTCTTTTCAGATTGGCATATATGAGTAGGACTTCAGAAATGACATGCTTGACTGGTAACTGTCTTGTGCTAGTCACGTACTCCATGCTATGTCTCAAAATACATGAAGGAGTCAATTAACTGTAGGCAATCAATAGTGGTGGTGTCTACATGTTAAGTAATATTGGGTTTGTAAATACAAAATGTATAGATGTTAGGTGGATTATACTTCTGTTTTAATAGACTTGACATGTTAACTAATCTAAACCTTAATTGTGATTGAATATGATTTTAAGGGTGATCACCTAGGGAGGAAAAAGAGAATGTTATTTCTCTGTAGGCATTTTTGGTTATTCCTCTTTGTGCTCAATTTTCTGGAGAGTGAAAAGTGGAAGAAGTGTTGGTTTTTTCCATGGGGCATGTGGAACGCCCACCCACCCATCCATCTCCCACACAACACCCTCACTACCATGTCTTTGCTTATAGAGTTAGCTCCCAGTTTTTCTCTTTTGGAGCAAGAATGCATGTCACATTGTACTCCAGGACTGACTTCTGAATGAGGACAAAGAAAACACTGTATATAAGAAATGGAGAAAGAGATCTTACTTCTCAAACTCAAAAGAACCATATCCCAAATTCAAGGATCACTGGTCCCTCTCTTTCTAGAAACACTTTCTTGTTCTCCTTCAGTCCAGATGACTACACTAGGGATGTTATAAGACCTTCTATACCTGGACGCATTCTTTTACTCTTGTGACTCTCTAGGGACAGTGGCAATCCTTCCCTTCTATCTTTTCCCTTGAAACCTTACAAGAAAGACAACTCCCAGAACAAACTGTAGGAACAGTTTAAATTAAGAATCGGTCATTCAATAGTACCTGCCTCTTGGTGTTATACACAGCATCAATTACAAAGTTTTACTGTCAAAAAATGTTTCATGAATGTTTCGGTAAAAATAGGAGATAGTGGGGCTTCCCTGGTGGCGCAGTGGTTGAGAGTCCGCCTGCTGATGCAGGGGACATGGGTTCGTGCCCCGGTCTGGAAAGATCCCATATGCCATGGAGCGGCTAGGCCCGTGAGCCGTGGCCGCTGAACCTGCCCGTCTGGAGCCTGTGCTCCGCAACGGGAGAGGCCACGACAGTGAGAGGCCCGCATACCGCAAAAAAAAAAAAAAAAAAAAAAAAAAAAAAAAAAGGAGATAGTGGAACACATTAAATGACATGTCGAGGAAAATCAGACAAATCCAGAATGTGAGCCACTCTACTAGACAGATGTTCTGTTTTCTTTAAAAGGTTAGCTGTAAGGGAAACTTTTAAATTAAAAGAAACTAAAATTATGTAACACTCAAATGCAAAAAATATTTTTTTAAAATCCACAGAAGGCATTTTTGGGACAATTCAAGAAATATAAATAAGAACAGTATTAGAGTAATCGCTATTTATTTTCTTTGTCATGATAATCATGATGTAGTTATACAGGAGCAGGACCTTTTTCGTTAAATGCTTACTGAAGTATTGCAGGCTGATATCCAAAACTATGATGTGAAACCTATGAAAACCAATACAATTTGTGGGATTCCTGGACATTGAAATATAAATTAAAGAATCAGAGAATTTCAGGGAAAAAAGTAAAATTTATGACTAGAAAAAATATAGCTACATAGGCATATTAAATGTACACTTGCAAAATAAAGCACTAAGGTAGAATGGCAGCAGTGAAAGACAAAAAAGAAGAAACAGAAGCCAAGCCCTGGTCATAGTAAATATTACACTGGAGATAATAAACAGGCTTAATGTACAAAATTAGAAATCATTAATAAACAGATGAAGATAATAAAAACAAAACTGGACTCTGAAAACTGGCACTGGAAAAGTATCAAGTTCATCAGCCCTCATTTTATCTTTTCGAAGACACAGCTTTTGGTCATTGATTTCCTATTTTCAAATTCATAGATTTATTTCTGCTCTAATTTTTACTATTTCTTTTCCTCTACTTACTTTGGATTTACTCTGTTTTTCTTTTTCTAGTTTCCTAAGTTGAAAGTTTCCATTACTGATTTTAGATATTTCTTCTAATATATGCATTCAATGCTATAAATTTCTCTCTGAACACTGTTTTCACTGCAACCCAAAAATTTTGGTAAGTTGTGTTTTCTCTGTCATTAAGCTCAAAATAATTTAAAATTACCTTTTTTTAAAAATATATATTTATTTATTTCGCCTCATCAGCTCTTAGTTGCGGCACGCAGGATCTTTTGCAGTATGTGGAATTTTGGTTTTTTTAAGTTGTGGCATCTGGGATCTAGTTCCCTGACCAGGGATAGAACCCGGGCCCCCTGTGTTGGGAGCGTGGAGTCTTAGCCACTGGACCACCAGAGAAGTCCCTAAAAGTACTCTTGAGATTTCTTCTTTGACTTGTGCTATTTAGAAGTGTGTTATCATTCTTTATTATATACGCTTTAAAAAAACAGATCCCAAGAAGTAAAACAGCTTGTAAAGGGAAAAATGAAAACTGGTCACAGATTTTATATACATGGAATACATTTTTCTTTCAAATTTTACTACACAGGTAAATGAACATTCTAAATTGAAAACAAAAAATTGGAAAGTTTAGCAAAACATTATGAAATGAAAAACTGTGAAATATATTTTTGAAAATAATAACTTGTACCTGACTTTCCTCTATTATGTAGAAAACAGTATCATTAAAACCAGCACTTTATCTTCAGTCAGAAACAAATGCTTGAATTTTGGTGCAATTCTGGCCTATATCAATCACCACCTTTCCTGTCCATTTTCCCTTTCTAACTTCTATTTTTAATTCTTTTAAAAATTATATTTGGTAAATTACCATACAGTAAGATTGACTTTTTAAAACTGTGGTGTTCAGTCTATAAACTGTAACACATGTACAAATTCTTGAAGCCAGTATCAAATCATGATTCAGAACAATTACACTACACGAAAAAACTCCCTTGTGCTTTTATAGCTATATACTCCCTATAAAGCTTAACCTCTGGCAAGGACAGACGTGTTCTCTACTACTACAGTTTTGTCTTTTTCAGAACGTTATATAAAGGGAACCACACTGAACTGAATCTTTAATAGTGGTTTCCTTCATTCTGTTTAATGCATTTGAGATTTGTTAAATTTGTTGCACGTATAAGTAGCTTTTCCTTTTAACTGCTGGGTACTATGTCACTGTACAAATGGCCAACATTTTGTATAACCATTTACCTACTGAAGGACAGTTGGGTTATTTTCAGTTCTTTCCAACTATCACTATGTATTGATATATAACTTCTATAAATATTTGCATACATACATTTTTGTGTAAACATAAATTTTCATTTCTTCAGGGTAAATATCAAGAAGTGAAATTGTTGGGTCATAAAGTAAGTGTATGGTTAACATTATAAGAAAGTGTCAAACTATTTTCCAAGTTATACCATTCTGCATCCCCACCAACAATGTATGTGAATTCCACTGATCTGCATCCTCAACAGTACTTGGTATTATTAAAAAAAGTTTTTTTAATTTTAGCTGTTAAATAGCTATATAGGTATATCTCATCATGGTTTTAACTTGTATTTCCCTAATGGCTAGTAACCTTGAACAACTTTTTACATGTGTATATGCCATCCTTGTATCCTCTTTGGTGAAATGTCTGCTCAAACTTATGCCCATTTTTAAATAGGGTTGTTAGTTTTCTCACTGTTGATTTTTGAGAGTTCTTTATATATTCTGGATACAAGTCCTTGGTGAATATTGACTAATCTCTGGCATGCCTTTTTGTTTCTTAATATTGTCTTCTGTAAAGCAAAATTTTTAATTATAAAAAAGTCCAATTTATGAACTTTTTCTCTTATGGATCCTGCTTTTTATGTAACATGTGAGAACTCTTTGCCTAACCCCAGATCGAGAACGTTTTATCCTACTTCTAAAAGTTTAGTAGCTTACATTTTACATTTAGGTCTATGATTGATTTTGAATTAATTTCTCTAGAATATGTACATTATTTTTTGAAATCTTTGTTTTTAATTTTATATTGGAGTATAGTTGATTAATAACATTGTGTTAGTTTCAGGTGTACAGCAAAGTGATTCAGTTATACATATACATGTATCCATTCTTTTTCAAATTCTTTTCCCATTTAGGTTATTACATTTAGGTTATTAGGAATATCAAGCAAGAGTTCCCTGTGCTATACAGTAGGTCCTTGTTGGTTATCTATTTTAAACACAGCAGTGTGTACATGTCAATTCCAAACTCCCAATCTATCCTTCCCCCCACGCCATAACCAAAAATTCATTCTCTAAGTCTGTGAGTCTGTTTGTTTTGTAAATAAGTTCATTTGTATCATTTTTTAAAGATACCCCATATAAGTGTTATCATATGATATTTGTCTTTCTCTGTCTGATATACTTCACTTAGTATGATAATCTCCAGGTCCATCCATGTTGCTGCAAATGGCATTATTTCATTAAATTTAAAACAAGGTTCATTTCTTGCAAAAGGATGTTCAATTATTGCAACTGAAGTATGTTTTTTTGCCTTAAAAAGTGTAATTTTTAAAAATCACTGGTTGATAAGACTATCTTTTTACCGACTGCACTGCTTTTAACTTTTTGCCATATTTGTGTGATTGTTCCTCAGTACTCTATGATGTTCTACTGATCTATGTCTCTATCCGTCCACCTATACATACCACTTCATTACACTACAGTACTATGGATTTACAGTAACTCAAAATCAGAAAGTATAATTCTTCTTTTTTTATTCTTCTTTTTCAAAATTGTTTTAGCCATTCTATTCCTTTACATTTCCATATAAATTTTAAAGTTGGATTGTCTCTATCTATAAAATAAACTGCTGGAGTTTTTATTGGAATTGTGTTAAATCTATAAATTGAATTGGGAAGAACTAACATGTTTACTATTTTGACTCTACCAATCCATGAACACAGTATGTCTCTACATTTACTTAGGTCTTCTTTTATTCCTTTCATTACTGTTTACTAGTTTTCAGCATAAAGATCATGTATGCATGTATATTTATACCAAAGTATTTCATTCTTTTGGAGCTACTGTAAATAGTATTATTTTATTTTATTTTATGGCTTCATAAAGAGAGTTCGGAAGTGTTCCTCCCCCTTCTATTTTTTTGATTTTTTTGGAAAAAATGGTTTAAAAAATACAGGTATCAAAATTAATACACAGAAATCTGTTGCATTTCTACACTACATAATTTCTATATAATGAAAAGATCAAAAAGGGAAATTAAGGAAACAACCCCATTTACCATCACATCAAAAAGACTAAAATACCTAGGAATAAACCTACCTAAGGAGACAACAGACCTGTACTCCGAAAACTACAGGACGCTGATGAAAGAAATAGAAGATAACACAAACAGATGGAAAGATGCACCATGTGCTTGGATTGGAAGAATCAATACTGTCAAGATGACTATACTACCCAAAGTAGTCTACAGACTCAGTGCAATCCCTATCAAATTACTAACAGTGTTTTTCACAGAATTAGAACAAAACAATTTACAATTTGTATGAACACACAAATGACCCTGAAGAGCCAAAGCAATCCTGAGAAAGAAAAAGAGAACTGGAGGAATCAGGCTCCCTGACTTCAGACTATACTACAAAGCTACAGTCTGGTAGAGGCACAAAAACAGTCTGGTACAGGCACAAAAACAGAAATACAGATCAGTGGAACAGGACAGAAAGCCCAGAAATAAACCTATGTACCTATGATCAATTAATCTACAACAAAGGAGGCAAGAATATACAATGGAGAAAAGACAATCTCTTTAGTAAGTGGTGCTGGAAAAACTGGACAGCTACACGTAAAAAAATGAAATTAGAACATTCTCTAACACCAACACAAAAATAAACTCAAAATGGATTAAAGACCTAAATGTAATACCAGATACTATAAAACTTCTAAGGAAAACATAGGTGGGACACTCTCTGACATAAATAGCAGCAATATCTTTTTGGATCCATCTTCTAGAGTAATGGAAATAAAAACAAAAATAAACAAATGAGACCTAATTAAGAGCTTTTGCACAGCAAAGGAAACCATAAACAAGAAGAAAAGACAACCCACAGAATGGGAGAAAATATTTGCAAATGATGCAAGCGACAAGGGAGTAATCTCCAAAACATACAAACAGCTCATACAGCTCAATATCAAATAAAACAACCCAATCAAAAATGGGCAGAAGATGTGAATAGACATTTCTCCAAAGAAGACGTACAGATGGCAAAAAGGCACATAAAAGATGATCAACATCACTGATTATTAGTGATTCAGTTACACACACAAACACACACTCTGCTGCATACTTGAAACTAACACATTGTAAATCAACTATACTTCAATTTTTTTTTAATTTTTTAAATAAAATTTAATTTAAAAAATAATGAAATTTTAAAAAAATGTAACTATCCCCCACTTTTCAAAAGTTTGCTTTACAACACTTCCCTTTTACAGAAGACCTACATTATTAGTACCTGTTTTCACTAACCAAAAAAAATCTGAAGAGTATTTTCACTTATGAAAAAAGGTAATTGCTTCTTGGATTTACACCATTTCTCCTTACAAAAGGTTTCACAAAACACTCTATTTTTGGATAGCAGGGAAACCTGCAATGTTATTCCTTCTTTAAGCATTTGGAAGAATTCACCAGTAAAACCACCTGGGTCTAGAAATTTCTTTTTTGAAAAGTTTTAAACTATGAATTAAATTTCTTTAATAGTTTTAAGACTAGCTACAATAATCTTTTCTTCTTGGATGAGTTTAAGTACTTTGCTAAGAAATTAGTCTATTTCATGGAGCTTCCCTGGTGGCGCAGTGGTTAAGAATCCGCCTGCAAATGCAGGGGACACGGGTTTGAGCCCTGGTCCAGGAAAATCCCACATGCCACGGAGCAACTAAGCCTGTGGGCCACAACTACTGAGCCCGTGTGCCACAATTACTGAAGCCCGTGCACCTAGAGCCCATCCTCTGCAACAAGAGAAGCCACTGCAATGAGAAACCCACGCACCGCAACAAAGAGTAGCTCCCACTCGCTGCAACTAGAGGAAGCTTGCGCACAGCAATGAAGACCCAATGCAGCCAAAAATAAATAAATAAAATAGATACAACATTAAAGAAAATTTTTTAAAATGTTTAAAAAAAGAAATTAGTCTATTTCAAAGAACTGGTCCACTTCACCTAATTTGTCAAATTTACGTGCATACAGCTGATCTTAGTATTCCTACTGTCCTTTGGATTCTTGTGGGGCCTATAGTGGTATCCTCTCTTTCATTGTTGATACTGGTTCTATATATCTTCTCTTTCTTAGTCCTTTTTCCTAGAAACTAACAATTTTTGGTTTTATTGACTTTTGTTGTCTTTCTGCTTCAAATTTCATTCATTTCTCCTCTTATTTGGGATTTATTTTGTTCTCTTTTGTCTAGTTTTTGAGATGGAAACACAGATTATTGATCTGAGGGCTTTCTTTTTTTCTAATATAAGCACTGAATGCAATTAAGTTTTCTTGTAAACACTGCCAGGACTGCATAAATTCTGACATGTTATATTTTCAGTTTCATTCAGTTCAAAATATATTAACTTCCTCTGAGGCTTCCTCTTTTAACAACAGATTATTTTGAAGTCTGCTATTTAATTTCTAAGAGCTTGAAGATTTTCCTTTTAACTCTGTTACTGATTTCTAGTTCATTTCCATTATAGTCTGAGAACATACTTTGAGTTCAATTCTTTTAAATTTGTTAAAGATTTGTATTATGACCAAGGTACATTTTATGTTGATAATACCCACTTGTACTTGAAAAGAATGTATATTCTGCTGTTGTTGGCTAAAGTATTCTTGTAAATATCAATTAGATCTAGTTGGTGGAGAATGTTGTTCAGTCAGTCTGTACCCTTGGATGTCTGTCTGCTAGTTCCATCTATTCCTAAGAAAGGTGTGTTGAAGTCTTCAACTCTAACGTTCTCTATTTCTCCTTTAAGTTCTGTCAGATGTTGCTTCATGTATTTTTAAGTTCTGTTCTTAGGTATGCACACTTTTAGGACTGGTAAATTAATCCTTTTGTCAATATGTAATGCTACTCTTTATCCTAGGTAATTACCTTTGCTCTAAAGTTTATTTTGATTGCTTAATATAGCCACCAGTTTTCTTTTGATTGGTGTTTGCATGGTATATCTTTTCCCATCCTTTCACTTTCAACCCACCTGTATTATTTTATTTGAAGCAAGTTTCTAATAGCATACAATGGGGTCATTCTTTAATGCACTCTAATAATCTCTTTAATTAATGTGTTTATAGCATTTAAAATTTTAAAGTAATTACTGATATGTAAGAATTTATATCTACATTTGACTGTTTTCTGCTTGTTCCCTTTATTTTCCCTCTTCTGCCTTCTTTTGTGTTTAGCATTTTTTAATATTCTATTTTAATTTATCCACTGTGATTCTAATATCTTATTTTGTAAACAGTGGTTGCAGGGATAACAACATACATATTTAACTTTTCAGAGTCTACTTAGAATCAATATTTTACACTTAATAGATGTATTACATCATATTCACTGAAAACCACATCAGAAAAAATTGTAAAAAACTTTACAATTAATTAATTAATTATGGCTGCATTGGGTCCTTGTTGCTGTGCAGGCTTTCTCTACTCGCAGCGCGTGGGGGCTACTCTTCGTCGCGGTGCGCAGGCTTCTCACTGTGGTGGCTTCTCTTGTTGTGGAGCACGGGCTCTAGGTGCGCAGGCTTCAGTAGTTGTGGCGCGCAGGCTCAGCAGTTGTGGCTCGTAGGCTCTAGAGAGAAGGCTCAGTAGTTGTGGCACATGGGCTTTGTTGCTCCACGGCATGTGGGATCTTCCTGGACCAGGGCTCGAACCCATGTCCCTTGCATTGGCAGGTAGATTCTTAACCACTGCGCCACCACAGAAGTCTCGACAATGTTGTTAATTTTTGCTTTCCACTATCAAATATGTTTTAAAGAACTCAGTCTATGATATTTACATAGATATTTACCATTCCTGTTGATCTTCTTTTATTCCTGATATCCAAGTTTCCTTCTGGTTTCATTTACCCTTCTGTCCTAAGAACATTCTTCAGCAAATTTTAGATCTGGTCTTCTGGCAATGAATACTCTCAGTTTTCCTTCATCTGAATATGTCCTTATGTCACTCTCATCTCTAAAAAGTATTTTTGCTGGTTATGGACAGTGTTTTTCTTTCAGCACTTTAAGAATGTTTTGCCTCTTTCTTCTTGCCTCCACAGTTTCTGATGAGAATTCCTCAATCATTCGAATCACTGCTCCCCCAGAGGTTATGTGTCATTTTTCTCTGGTTGCTTTCAAGATTTTCCTCTTGTTTTCAGTTTTCAGATTTATTATGACCTGTCCAGGAATGGATTTCTTTGGGTTTATCATAACTGTTTCAGGTTCTCTGATTCTGTATGTTTACATCTTTCACTAAATTTGTGATGTTTTGGGCCATTACTCAAATATTTTTCAGCACCACATTCTTTCTCAAAATGTCTTGAAACATCTAACATTTTGTTATTTTCCCATAGTTCTCTGAGGCTCTGTTCAATTTTTAAAAATTTATTCCCCCTTTGCAATTGAGTCATCCAGTGGGTTTTTCCCACTTACTGCATTTTTCAATTCTAACAATTCTGTATCTTTTTTATATCTTCTCTTTCTCTGCTGAGATGTTCTACTTTTCCACTTATTTCAATAGCATCCACAATAGTTCACTGGAACATTTGTGAAATAGCTACTATATAGTCTCCATCATATAATTTCAACATCTGTATCATGATGGTATACATTTATCATCTCTCCCCATGTGAATTGAATTTTCCTGGTTCTTCATATGTTAGATAATTTTGGATTGTAATCTGGACATTTTAAATATTATGTTACAAAATTCTGGTTCTTGTTTAAATTCAGTGGATAATGTTACTATTTTTGTTTTAACAGGTGATTGACATGATTAGGGATCAGGCTGCAAGTTCTAACATGGCTGTTATGGGCATGGTTCCATTATCAGTTCAATTTTCAAAGCCTTTGCTGTGCTATTTGAATCTGTCCCACTCTGTATTATCCAATAATCAGGATACTACTGTCTAGGACTTGAGCAGTAGTCTGTTATTACCATGTATGTACAGCTGAGGGGCAAGCCCAGGAGTCCATAAAAAACTTTACGGTATTGTTTTCCCAAGTTTCTCTCTCTACATGATCTCAATACTTTCAAATTCCATCAGGCATCTCTTTTCATTTCCTCAGCCAGAACCTGGGGCATTAGGTAACCTGCTTGGTCACAAAGTTCTGCTATTGTACCTGCTCTGGGGCCAAGCAGTGGAAGGACAGAAAGGAGGGTGGAAAGTAATGAGGGTTTGCCAGTTGAAGAGGGAGGTTCTTAGCCCTCAGTGTTTTGGCTGCAGGCTACTGCAATCACCACAGGGTTACTTAGGACTATGGCATGAGAACAGAGAAAAGAAAAAAAAAGACGAAATTTCCACATTCACACTGAGCATTATCCTTCCCACTCCTTGAGCCAGAACTAGCGGGCTTTTTTTTTTCTTCTTTTTTTCTGTATGCGGGCCTCTCACTGTTGTGGTCTCTCCCGTTGCGGACGCACAGGCTCAGCGGCCATGGCTCACGGGCCTAGCCGCTCTGCGGCATGTGGGATCTTCCCAGACCAGGGCACAAACCCATGTCCCCTGCATCGGCAGACGAACTCTCAACGACTGCGCCACCAGGGAAGTAGTGGGCTTTTTTTGTGGAGCTCTCTGTCTATACCTAAGTGCCCACCTGTAGCCTTCAAATTGTGTTAAGTTCAGCTTCAGGAACAGTGGAAAGAAAAAAATCATAAACAGCCAGTTTGACGATACTTTAGGTTCTAGTCTTCTTCCCCAAGCCACATGTTATTATTAATTATTCATCAGAGTCCTCAAATAGCTGTTCCATCCATTTTGTCCAGGTGTTTTTTTTTGGGGGGGGGCTGCCTTGGGTCTTCGTTGCTGCATGCGAGCTTTCTTTAGTTGTGGTGAGCAAGGGCTACTCTTCAATGCAGTGGCTTTTCTTGTTGCGGAGCACAGGCTCTAGGCGCACAGGCTTCAGTAATTGTGGCTCGCGGGCTCTAGAGCACAGGCTCAGTAGTTGTGGTGCACGGCATGTGTTATCTTCCCAGACCAGGGCTCAAACCCATGTCCCCTGCATTGGCAGGTGGATTCTTAACCACTGTGCCACCAGGGAAGCCCTGTCCAGGTTTTATAAATGCATTCAGAGGGAGAAATAAGATGTGTGCACTTCATCTATCATACCTGAAAATGAAATTAACCTCTAACTTCTATTCTCAGTTACTCAATTCTAACACATGGACTCCTCTAACATCCTTATCGGAAGATGTCGGTAAACTAAAATTTAAAAAACAGTCCTCCTATGAGTTCTCCTTCCATTTACGAAAAAAAAAACCCTAATTCACATGGTAATGAAAAGGCAGTCATAATACTACTGAAAAGCTTTTATGATTACAGACTATCACTGCAAGTTTCAAAACTTTATACAGCACTATCAGAAAATAAGGACTCCACTTAAGACACAAATTACATGTTCACGGATCAAAAGAATTAATACTGTTAAAATATCCATACAACCCAAAGCCATCTACAGATTCAGTGTAATCCCTATCAAGATTCCAATGGTATTTTTTACAGAAATAGCAAAAATAATCCTTAAACTTATATGGAACCACAAAAGACCAAAATATTTGCAAATCATATATCTGATAAGGCATTAATATATAAAATATATAAAGAATTCACACAACTTAATAGCAGAAAAACAAATAATCCAATTAAAAATTTGGCAAAGGACCTGAATAGACATTTTTCCAAAGAAGATATCGAAATAGCCAACAGGTACATGAAAAGGTGATCAACATCACTAACCATTAGGGTACTGCAAATCAAAACCAAAATGAGATTATCACCTCATACCTGTTAGAATGGTTATCATCAAAAGACAAGAGATAACATGCTAGCAAGGATGTGGAAAAAAGGGAACCCTTGTGCAATGGCGAGACTGTGAACTGGTACAGCTACTATGGAAAACAGTATGGAGATTCCTCAAAGGAATTAAAAATAGAACCACCATATGATATATGAAGTCCACTTGTGTGCATAAATCTGAAGGAAACCAAATCACCATGTTGAAGAGTTATCTGTACCTCCATATTCACTGCAGCATTATTTACAATAGTCAAGACATGAAAACAACCTAAGCGTCCATCAGATAAACAGATAAAGAAAATGTGATACATGTACACAATGGAACACTATTCACCATAAAAAAGAAGGAAATCCTGCCCTTTGCAACAACAAAGATAGACCTTGAAGGCCTTGTGCTAAGTCAAATAAGTCAGAGAACAACAAATACTGTATGATCTCACTTACATTATAATCTAAAAAACAAACAAGCTCATAGAAAAAGAGATCAGATTTGTGGTTCCCAGAGGTGGGAGGAGATACGATGAAGGTGGTCAAAAGGTACAAACTTACCGGTAGATAAATAAGTACTGTAGATGTGATGTATAGCATGACAACTATAATTAACACTGCTTATGGTATATCAAAGTTGCTAAGAGTGTAAATCCTAAAAGTTCTCATCACAAGGAAAAACCATTCTTTTTTCTTATATTTTGTATCTACATGAGATAATGGATGTTAACTAAATTTACTGTGGTAATCATTTCACAATATATGCCAGTCAAGTCATTATGCTGTACACCTTAAACTTATACAGTGCTGTATGTCAATAATACCTAAATAAAACTGAAAGAAAAAAATATTAAAAATATTAAATGTTATGGTGTCTGTAATGTTATTAAATATAATCAGACTATATTTAATTATAAAAATATTGAAATAATTAAAATGATAAAAGGATAATGTGATATTTAGAATTAAATCTAAGTGATGCAGCTCATCCAACTTTATATCTTCCTGTGGGGGGGAATTTTTCAAAATAAAATGTTTTAAAAACTAAAAAAAAAAAGGACTCCGCTTCCTTACTCTTTACAGAAATCACAATGACATAATGGGCACATCACCAGGTATTTATGTGGGTGATCCATTTACAGCTGACTAATTAAGAGTCATCATTCAAGGAAATGTTAAATAACTTTCAATAGCCGACTCAAGTTAAAATCATTAAGGACATATCTTCTTTCAAAAGAGTGACCCTTAAACTCTTCCAAACTGGCTGCTGACTGAGAAGTTTTAAAATTTAGTTTTAAAAAACAACAAAAAAGATCAAAAGCAGAAAGCGTATGGCAACAAAATTTAAGTGGGCTTGGATTTCAGAGCAAGACTTAAAGTTTAAGGAGGGCAATTTTTTTAAAAAAATCAAAGGAATCACAAAACAAAGGGGTCTGTCTCTATAATAATCTAAAAACTTCTCTGTTGACTTGTTTTAACCAACTTACTTTATCTCTACTCCAAGTGTTATAAGACAGTTTTGTACATGTATTGGTCAATGATGATAAATTTAAAAAGAGCACCATAATACAGTTATTTATTCATATGAGATTCAACTTCGTGGTTCTGGCAAGAGCATTTCAAAGGAATTAATGTACACAAAAATTAGTAGTGCTTTTCATTTCTTTAAAAAATATTAAATACTTTGCCATAAAAACTTATTAACACTAAATGTGTTTTAAATTTTTAGACCGTCATCATTCAAGCAGTAGGCAGGTTTCTATACCCACAGACTAAAGACGACATTTTTCATAACGCACACTAATGAGATCTTATTTCCTTCAAACTTTAAATAGGGCCATACTTTATTGTTAACCAATTAAAATTTTGAATTGAATATATTAAGACATTATAATGTAGCAATTAAAATCACGTGGAAGATAACATAAGGTCACAAGTTTAATCCTTTTCTATGCAAGTTTAATATTCAGCTTTTTCCTATGTCCCTAGATCTGGTCAACCATTTAATTTTGTCCAGTGTAAGACACTACTCACTGAATGGGAAGGGAGGACTGATGAAGGCAGAAGAGAGGAAAAAGGCAAAGGAATCAGGGAAGGATGGTCGCATAAGTCAGTACAAATCCTTTACCATTAATGGAAAAACTATAGTGAGTGAGATGGTGGGTCAGGAATATCCTATTTGATTCCATGACCTAGTTCCATATAGGCCTGGGAAATTAAAGCAAACACCTGAGAATTCAGTTAACAAATCTAAAGAATTATAAGAAATTTTTAATTTAGGTGTTCTGGTCAAAGTTGTTAATAAATTCTTAAAAGTTTGGCAATATTCCAAAACATACTCCAAGAAGAACACATTGGCCCACTGAAACACATACTACTTCTGCTCCAAGTTCTGCAGGAACGATGTTACAGGCCAACAGACAAGTACAGCAGTATTAAAAACAGCAAACCCCTCCATGTTAGAAACTAATTATCACTCCTTTCTTATTAAAACAAGTACTTCCAATATTACAGGCAACAGAAGCTATGAAATGCAATCTAGGATTTACCACTCAAATGTGTGGATTCAGTATTTAAACTGCTGGTTAGCAGGGCAAATAAAAATACAAGCACCCTATCCCTCTAAATGTTCCTGCCAAATACAAGCACCATAAAGGAAAATCATCTTAATAACAAAGCTTTGTTTGAATAAAGCTTCAGTTTACAATTGTCCAATAACTATGAGTCTGTAAGTAAGTTTGTAAATATGCCCCAAGAAAAGAAGCAGAACACTGGCTTTTGTATCATATCACTAGGGATACAGCTTGAAATAACAGCATGAAATCTTATTTTAAAATCTACTGTTCTGCTCCAAACACATTTTCTTTCATTGACGACATCATAAATAACAACAAACAGACAAGCGTTAACTGGAAAAGCTTTGCACATAAAATGAAAATAGAAACTATAATATTTACACACATGCACAAAAAACTATGCTTAACAATAAACAGTATCATTGCAATACCAACAGCAGTTTTTCCCTTCCGGATACATTTTAAGATACAATCTTTATCCTAAGACAAGAAAAAGTGCTTTTTTTAATTTTTAGCTTCTTTATTTTTTCTATCTTTTCCATCTTTACTCCTTTACGTTCATATATAATAACTTAATAATATAACATCCATATAATATACTCACATCCATACATGATTATTTAGTTCTGTCTCTGAAGTTAGAAAACTGGATACTAAAAAGGGAACACAGCCAGGTCAAGGAGAACTAGATTTGGGAGGGCAGCCTTGACATTTTAAGGCTAAATAACACCTCCAGGTAGGTCTCACACCTCCTACACAATATCCTCATCTCCTAGAATCAGACCCAAGTATAACACTTTCCTATTTCCTGTAAAGGCTGAATTATCTTCACTTGTAAGCTCAGCCAGTTTTTCTACTACAGAGACAGCAAGTACCATAACTTACTAAGTCAAAGTTAGCATTCCCTCTAGGAACCAGCAAACTGATTCCTGCAGCAATAAGACTAGAATTACAATCTGGGTCCTTGGGTTTTAACACAGTGGCCGGCTCAGTGCCTTTGAGGTAGTAATGTCAAGAACTGTTAAAGAAAGATTTAGACACATACACATTGTAAAATATAAATAAAATACAAGCAAATAATCTTCTAAAGCAGAGTATGGCAAACTACATCTGATGGGTAAAATCCAGAGAGCTGTCTATTTTTTTAAGTCCCACAAGTTAAGAATGGTTTTGAAATTTTTTAATGGTTACAGTTTAAATGGTTATGAGAATCTGTATTCTATCCTGAATTTTGTTCTTGGACTGCAAAGCCCAAAATATTTTACTATTTGGCCCTTTCAGAAAAAACTTGCTGACCTCTTCTCTAAAGCAAAAACTATGTTCCCCTATAAATTCTAGCTATAGCATGTAAATATGATTATAAAGAACCAATATTTCCGGGCTTCCCTGGTGGCGTGGTGGTTGAGAGTCCGCCTGCCGATGCGAGGGAGGCGGGTTCGTGCCCCGGTCCAGGAGGATCCCGCATGCCGCGGAGTGGCTGGGCCCATGAGCCATGGCCGCTGAGCCTGCGCATCGGGAGCCTGTGCTCCGCAACGGGAGGGGCCACAGCAGTGAGAGGCCCGCGTACCGCAAAAAAAAAAAAAAAAAAAAAAACCAATATTTCCAGTGTTAAAATCTAATACCATTACAGAAGCAGTATGGTCCCAATTTAAATGTTGGTATAAACATGTATAATATAGATACACATGAGAAAGAGCACATAAAAAAATCAACATAAAAATGTCAAAATATAGTTAACATATCTTTATAAATGTTATTTTCACCTTTTTTTCTGTACTTTCCAAATTTTCTTAAGTGAGCATATCTTTGTTAGAACCAGGAATTAGTTTTAAAAGATTACAGTGGAGCTTCCCTGGTGGTGCAGTGGTTGAGAGTCCGCCTGCCGATGCAGGGGACACGGGTTCGTGCCCCGGTCCGGGGAGATCCCACATGCCGTGGAGCGGCTGGACCCGTGAGCCATGGCCGCTGAGCCTGCATGTCCGGAGCCTGTGCTCTGCAACGGGAGAGGCCACAACAGTGAGAGGCCCGCGTACCGCAAAAAAAAAAAAAAAGATTACACTGTACTTTTACGAGAACGTATAGAACAAAGGTATCAGTGATGTGAATTGTAGTCATGTGGTTATGTACATACAGGTTCAGTAACACTTTGGTATTCACCAATATCTATTAGTCAAACTGTTAAGTAAAATGATGTTTTTACATCTTTCACCATACATAAAGAAGCTCCTCTGTTCTGCTTATCAAAAGTCAGAGTTGTTCGTCTGAACTCTCAGTCTCTACTTTGTAATTAATGTTCAGGCACACTACAAGATCTTAATACAATTTGAAGTTCAATTCAAATATTAATTGTCTACTATATTCATGTTAGCTTTAATGTATCTTTCAAAACATTTTTAAAATGGTGATTAAAAGCCCAAGTACATTCTATGCACACTCCACATGCTCTCTGTAACTATAGCATTAACATTTAAAGTCATACTGGACAGAATAATTTCGTGTTAACAGTTCAAACAAAATTATACTTTTACTGATAGAAAATAAAATGTTGCTATTAAAATATTCTGCTAACACTAAGGTACAATGAACAATCTTCACTGTATTCATGAATAGTATTTTAATTTCCTTGTTCAATAATTATTGCTTATATGTTTTAGCTGTTATTTTGAAGCACATCATTAACTTTGTAAACATAAGACGACATACTAATATATATGTCACTGTGAACAATTTAACTCTAACTTGATAAATGAGAGGTTTACTTTGAATGGTTAGAAGGCTTTTTTTTTTTTTTTTTTTTTTTTTTTGCGGTACGCGGGCCTCTCACTGTTGTGGCCTCTCCCGCTGCGGAGCACAGGCTCCGGACGCGCAGGCTCAGCGGCCATGGCTCACGGGCCCAGCTGCTCCGCGGCATGTGGGATCTTCCCGGACCAGGGCACGAACCCGTGTCCCCTGCATCGGCAGGCGTACTCTCAACCACTGCACCACCAGGGAAGCCCCTAGAAGGCGTTTTAAAAGTCACATCTTCACTGTGTTCTGAAACAAAAACCAGCCTTCACGCTAGTTTATTTCCTGGGTTTTTCTTGAAAATGCATCTAAGTCTCACTTCTGAATGATGTCAAAGTCCAAATTTAATTCTCCCAAAGCATAAACTTAAAATAGCACATTATCAGACTACAAACAACAGCTTTTTTCCCCAAGTGCCACCCACATTTCTATTCCCTTTTGGTACAATGTTAATTGGTAAATAAATTGAATCATTAAAATGTAACAATAACAGCTTTTTGTTTTTGTTTTTGCAGTACGCGGGCCTCTCACCGCCATGGCCTCTCCCGCCGCGGAGCACAGGCTCCGGACGCGCAGGCCCAGCGGCCATGGCTCACGGGCCCAGCCGCTCCACGGCATGTGGGCTTCTCCCGGACCGGGGCATGAACCCGTGTGCCCTGCAACGGCAGCCGGACTCTCAAGCACTGCGCCACCAGGGAAGCCCTTTTTTGTTTTTGTTTGTTTGTTTTTTTAAAAAATAACAGCTTTTTGAAAGTAAAAATTATTGATCACGCCATGCACCAAAACTACTACAAAGAAATAAAGATTCCACAGGTACTTAACACTGACAAGAGTCTTAACTTCATGTAAAACGGAAGCTACATGAAGCTGTCCTTGTCTTCCTCGTCTCTTAATAACAGAAGCAAGCACTAAACAAGAAACTTAAAACATTTATTCATAAGACAAAACCACACTCTACAGCCCCTATTAGGAATAATTTAACAGCAGACTTAATCTCACTTAACACTGAATTACTGCACTTTGTAAGCAGACATCAAAATTCAAGTATCCTCAAAAAACTTGTCTTACTTAGGTAGACTAATATTACAAATCCAGATTCTTTTTTCTGTTATCAAGGATAGTCAAATACCCTCAAAAAATACAAAGATAAGCTACTCATTTAACAGAAAATAGATTTTGAAGACTTTTTGTTTCATCCAACATAAATCTATCCTGCTAAATATTACATATAAGCAAGTTCTGTCAGAATCATATTTAATTATTTTATAGGTTAACAACATCTCTCACAAGTATACTAAACAGAAAAAATTCTGTCACTCTAGGCTAGGGCTTCCTTTTTTGAAAAAACTGCAGAAATGTATTTAGTAAATCAAGTAAGATCCTTTGTGTACAAGGATATACAAATGTAATTCAGTTCTACAGTCAACAACTTCTTTTAAAACTAACTTACTCTAAAAGATGTACAGGAATTCAATAGATTATAAAATTGCTGGTAGATTTCTATTTCTGGTTTCTGCCATAGTAAATCTAGGGGTTTAAGCTGAGCAGCTTTTTTGACTTAAAAGATTTTTCCACAGTCAGCAACTTACAACAGGACATACTGTAATACCAAAATGGAAAGTACTTAATCAACATTTCCTCATGGAAACACAGATCATACATAACAGTCTGTAAGCATATCGTTTTATTTTTAAAAGTAGTATTTAAATTTTATTTACAACATGATTTCAAATTTTTTCCTGTGATTCTGTCGACACTTTCAGTTAATTTGAGTCAACATTGATAATACATCAAAAAACTGAAATGTAAGCAATAATATAAGGCATATAAGGCAATTTTTTTACAATGTTGAATAAAACCAGACTTTGATCTTCTTAGAACATAGGTCACTGGTTTTCAAATCCTATACAATAAATATGATCCTGTCCTCATGCTATGTGTCTGTAAAACTGTTTCTATAAAGAATTTAAGCCATGTGGAAAACCCAACAGTATGTGAATCATCTAATCCACAAACCTTTCAGATTTCAAGTTTCAAATTACAGTCATCTATAGCATCACAAAAAGCTGACAAAATACTGAAACCTGTAAGGCATAATTTCAAAATGTTCCTCTTCCCTTTCTGCCCACTCTCCAAACCACACAGTTTAATTTAATAAACAATAAAAACCTCATAACTAAAATTCCCTCTACCTCATAGTTGGTCTAGTTGGTTTTTCTACATAATAACTTCTAAATTCTGTCATTTAAGAAAAACTACAGGAAATACCTTTTGGGCATTTAGCTCCCCATTTAAATAGGAAAAATAATTATTCAGAATTAAGCAGGTTACAGTAGAATTCATAAGCCTTGGTATCCTAAAAGGAATCATAAAAGGGTAGATTTCAATTAAGTAGGAATCATGGGGTAAATAAAGATACACTATAAGGTCAATCTTTCTTCACTAAATGCCATCTATTTTATAGCCTTAAATTACATGGCTTTAAATTTATTAGTACGTTTTTTATGAACACAAGAACTACAGTTACAAGCATACATATTCAGCTTTGGGTATGAAAAAGAAGAGAATTTGATAATGCCAGTTCACTACCATCCACATATCTGTATAAACTAACCAGGTAAGCCAAAATAAATCATGATATACACATGAAGATTGGGAGACCCAAGGGAAGTAATATTAATTTGGCTTCTGACTCACACTTTTAAATAATCCTTTGCAAGACTTCTCATTCAATTACCTCAATCTTTGTGCTTCCCCTTCACAACTAAGCTCACTTCCTAAGAGCTTTCTTCTTGCAGAAATCAGCATTTATTGACCTCACAAAGTACATACAATTGCTGTTGTCAGCAAAGAACACAGAGATCGGAGAAAAGGCATCATACAAGTACTGGAAGGGTATGAAAGTTTATCTTCTCATACAGTAATGTTTGTAAAGGTTAGGGGCCTTAAACTTAAGAAATACTAACGGTTTTGATATTTAAAAAGAAATATAGCATTTCAACCCAAGAGTTCATTTCATCTGACTGATTCAGGGCCTAAAATAAGTTGCTCTACAACTGAATAGAAAGAAAGGTAATTTCTACCACATTTACTGGTAAGCAATATTATATAGCCTGAGTATTTTTCATAGTCTCTTAGAACAATCTTACAAAGGTTCTTATAAACAATTACAAACAAAAGTGCAAGCCTCTTGAGGTCATCTGAGATCTCATGAGACTTTTCATAACGGGATGGTGTTAATCCCCAATGCCCTGGTCTATTTCCAATTCGGAACATTAGTTTCTGCTTACCTAAATTACTATTACCACTCCAACTGGCTCAGGCATTCTTCACTTCCTGTCTTGAACCACAGTCTACTCACTAATTATTAAATAGGCAAAATAAAACTGCTTCTTTGGGTGACTATAAAACACTATACTCCTTTAGGATTAGTAAGAAGTAGTTTAAGTCCTACTCTGTTTTGACTGTAAAAATTTTTACTGTTATTTTGTATGGCACACAGAACATTCTGATTGTAATTTTACACAGAATTTCTAGGTTTTATCTCTGTCAAGAGAATTTGTTAGTGATAAGCTTAAGTGCTAACAAAGCTGTGAAACTGCAACTAAGGTTTTATTTCACACCATGTTAGTAACCAAATCTGAGCTAGCACAAGGGTGAAACAGCTACACAGACCCAGATCACGACTCCCCCTTCCCCATCCCTACCCTGTCCCTACCATCCACAAACACACACTTCTCTCCCCCTCCCTCCCCTCACTCACCTTCCTCTCTCTCTCTCCGTGCCACACACACAAACACAACTGCACGTGCTCCCCTAAATTTGTATATATGTATATGTACACATATGTATATTGTATAAATGTGTTTTTATATATACACATTATCTCAACCAGGCATACATATGGTTCATGAAGATAAAAAAAAGGTCTTCCTCTCTTCACAGGAATAGTTTCTACAGACCTTTGGGAACATTAAAACAAAGAGGGAGAAGTCCATAATCCCTTATCAAAATATTCTAAAATCCAAAACATTCTGAAAACCAAAATTTACATAACTTATTTATTGGTAAAACATGACCTAGACTGAAACAAGGATAATTATAGTCCTCATTTATCCCACTCAATGTGTATGTTAATACGTTTCAATTCAAAAATACTGCCCTATATGATTACAGGGTTCTACCACAGATCACTCTGGGGAATGTTATGCAATATACAGTACATATCACTAACTCAAGTTTTTTAAATTCAAGAAATTATGTATTCTAAAACAAATCCAATCTCAAGGTCTGGGGCTAAGAAACTATGGAGTAAAACTTCTATATTAAAAAAATAAAGTTTATATTATTATCTGTTTTCCGTCTACAGCTTTCACTAACAATAATCTTCTATAAATTCAGAAGGAATAAAGGAATGAAAGAAGGAACACAGGGTGGGAGGGAGGGGCAGCTACAATGAGGTTCATGTCTTTAACTCCTTTGTTTAAGGATTGTTAACCTTCCTTTTGCCAAGAAAGTGTTACCCTGGACTACAGGCAGCATTAACAGCCAAAGAGTGACTAGGAGAGAGAGAGGTTAACAGAAGGGACTCAATATATATTACAGTTCACAGAAAATATTCAAGCCAGAAATTTTGAATCTTAAAATTGTCCCATATTCTCAATAAAATAGAAAATACCATCTCTAATAATAACAACCTTGCATTAATAACAATGTTTTTTTTGAGTTTGCTTTCAAATATGTCATTTAACCTTGATATTCTATACAGTCACTCTACATAGTCACTTTATATAATAACTTATTTGCAGAGTTGTTACATATCTTAATCCCCGACTTTCTAACACCTACGACATACCTATTGTCTACCCCAAAGATCATTCAGAATGCACTCAGAATGCATATATATGGCAAGAAACTCAGATAATGTATTGTAAGATAGAATGTAAATAACTTTTCAGTTAGTCATTACTTCTTGGAATAGAAGAGCAACTCTTTACTCGTCACAATTTGTTTTTGTTTTTGTTTTGCGGTACGCGGGCCTCTCACTGTTGCCCCCTCTCCCATTGCGGAGCACAGGCTCCAGATGCGCAGGCTCAGCGGCCATGGATCACGGGCCCAGCCGCTCCGCGGCATGTGGGATCTTCCCGGACCAGGGCACGAACCCGTGTCCCCTGCATCGGCAGGCGGACTCTCAACCACTGCACCACCAGGGAAGCCCCGTCACAATTTGTCTTGAACTGACTCAATTTATATCATGAGTCAACAAGAATCCATTTCATCTGTTTTCTACAGAAAATGCATTTTTCATCCTTGAAACATTAAAGCATGTTCCATATAATCAAGGGGTAGAATGTGAATTTTTTTCCTTTAAAAATGTAATATACCATTTAAAGGAATATGGTATTTTAATATTTACTGAGGTTAATTTTGAAAGTTTATTTGAAACAGAAAGACTTAGCTATTATATTTATGTATTGATTGATTGATTGCTGCATTGAGTCTTTGTTGCTGCGCACGGGCTTTCTTTACTTGTGGTGAGTGGGGGCTACTCTTCCTCATGGTGCGTGGGTTTCTCATTGCGGTGACTTCTCTTACTGCAGAGCATGGGTTCTAGGCACACAGACTTCAGTACTGGTGGCATGTGGGCTCAGTAGTTGTGACTAGCGGGCTCTACAGCACAGGCTCAGTAGTTGTGACACATGGGCTTACTTCCTCCACGGCATGTGAGATCTTCCTGCACCAGCACTCAAACCCGTATCCCCTACATTGGCAGGCGGATTCTTAACCACTGCGCCACCAGGAAAGTCCCGACTTTACTATTTTATTTACAAAAGTAAATGAAGCAGAAGAACTTCAAGATGGCACAGGAGTAAGACGTGGAGATCACCTTCCTCCCCACAAATACATCAAAAATACACCTACATATGGAACAACTCCTACAGAACACCTACTGAACGCTGGCAGAAGATCTCAGACTTCCCAAAACGGTCTTGGTGCTCCAGCCGGGTGTCAGGCCTTAGCCTCTGAGGTGAGAGAGCCAAGTTCAGGACACTGGATCACCAGAGACCTCCTGGCCCCATGTAATAACAATCGGACAGAGCTCTCCCAGAGATCTCCCGTCTCAACCCTAAGACCCAGTGCCACTCAACGACCAGCAAGCTCTAGTTTTGGACACCCCAAGCCAAACAACCAGCAAGGCAGGAAAACAACCCCATCCATTAGCACAGAGGCTGCCTAAAATCATAAGAAGTTCACAGACACCCCAAAACACACCACTGGACGCAAACCTGCCCACCAGAAAGACAAGATCCAGCCTCATCCAGCAGAACACAGGCATCAGTCCCCTCCACCAGGAAGCCTACACAACCCACTGAACCAACCTTACCCACTGGGGGCAGACACCAAAAACAATGGGAACTACAAACCTGTGGCCTGTGAAAAGGAGACCCCAAACACTGTAAGTTAAGCAAAATGAGAAGACACAGTAATACACAGCAGGTAAAGGAGCAAGGTAAAAACCAGACCAAACAAATGAAGAGGAAATAGGCAGTCTACCTGAAAAAGAATTCAGAGTAATGACAGTAAAGATGATCCAAAATCTTGGAAATAGAAAGGAGAAAATATAAGAAACGTTTAACAAGGACCTGGAAGAAAAAAAGAACAAACAAACAATGATGAACAACACAATAAATGAAATCTAAAATTCTCTAGAAGGAATCAATAGCAGAATAACTGAGGCAGAAGAACAAATAAGATACCTGGAAGACGAAATAGTGGAAATAACTACCACAGAGCAGAATAAAGAAAAAAGAATGAAAAGAATTCAGGACAGTCTCAGAGACCTCAGGGACAACATTAAACGCACCAAGATTTGAATTACAGAGGTCCCAGAACAAGAAGAGAAGAAGAAAGGGACTGAGAAAATATTTGAAGAGATTATAGTTGAAAACTTCCCTAATATGGGAAAGGAAATAGTCAAGTCCAGGAAGCACAGACAGCCCCATACAGGATAAATTCAAGAAGAAACACGCCAAGACACATATTAATAAAACTATTAAAAATTAAATACAAACAAAAATATTAAAAGCAGCAAGGGAAAAGCAACAAATAACATACAAGGGAATCCCCATAAGGTTAACAGCTGCTCTTTCAGTAGAGACTCTGCAAGCCAGAAGGGAGTGGCAGGATATATTTAAAGTGATGAAAGAGAAAAACCTACAACCAACATTACTCTATCCAGCAAGGATCTCACTCAGATTCGACAGAGAAACTAAAACCTTTACAGACAACCAAAAGCTAAAAGAACTCAGCACCACCAAAGGAGCTTTACAACAAATCCTAAAGGAACTTCTCTAGGCAGGAAAACACAAGACAAGGAAAAGACCTACAATAACAAACACAAAACAATTAAGAAAATGGCAACAGGAACATACATATCGAAAATTACCTTAAATGTAAATGGTTTAATGCTCCAACCAGAAGACACAGACTGGCTGAATGGATACAAAAACAATACCTGTATATACGCTGTCTACAAGAGACCCCCTTCAGACCTAAGGACACATACAAACTGAAAGTGAGGGGATGGAAAAATATATTCTACACAAATGGAAATCATAAGAAAGCTGGAGTAGCAATTCTCGTATCAGACAAAATAGACTTTAAAATAAAGCCTATTACAAAAGACAAAGGAGGACACTACATAATGATCAAGAGATCAATCCAAGAAGAAGACAAAACAACTGTAAATATTTATGTACCAAACACAGGAGTACCTCAATACATAAGATAAATGCTAACAGCCATAAAAGGGAAATCAACAGTAACCCAATAATAGTAGGGGACGTTAACACCCCATTTTCACCAATGGACAGATCAACCAAAATGAAAATAAATAAAGAAACATGCTTTAAATGACTCATTAAACAAGATGGACTTAATTGATATTTATAGGACATTCCATCCAAAAACAACAGAATACACTTTCTTCTCAAGTGCTCATGGAACATTCTCCAGGATAGGTCATATCTTGGGTCACAAACCAAGCCTTGGTAAATTTAAGAAAATTAAAATTGTATCAAGTATCTTTTCCGTCCACAACGCTATGAGACTAGATATCTATTACAGTGAAAAAACAGTAAAAAATACAAACACGTGGAGGCTAAATAATACGCTACTAAATAACCAAAAGATCACTGATGAAATCAAAGAGTAAATCAAAAAATACCTAGAAACAAGTGACAATGAAAACATGACAGTGCAAAACCTATGGGATGCAGCAAAAGCAGTTCTAAGAGGGAAGTTCAGAGCAATACAATTCTACCTCAAGAAACAAGAAAAATCACAAATAAACAACCTAACCTTATACCTAAAGCAATTAGAGAAAGAAGAACAAAAAAAAACCCAAAATTAGCAGAAGAAAAGAAATCATAAAGATCAGATCAGAAATAAATGAAAAAGAAATGAAGAAAACAATATCAAAGATCAATAAAACTAAAAGCTGGTTCTTTGAGAATATAAACAAAATTGATAAACCATTAGCCAGACTCATCAAGAAAAAAAGTGAGAAGACTCAAATCAACAGAATTAGAAATGAAAAAGGAGAAGTAACAACTGATACTGCAGAAATACAAAGGATCATGAGATATTACTACAGGCAGCTATATACCAATAAAATGGACAACCTGCAACAAATGGACAAATTCTTAGAAAAGCACAACCTTCTGAGACTGAACCAGGAAGAAATATAAACAGACCAATCACAAGCACTGAAATTGAGACTGTGATTAAAAATCTTCCAACAAACAAAAGCCCAGGACCAGATGGCTTCACACACAAATTCTATCAAACACTTAGAGAAGCGTTAACACCTATCCTTCTCAAACTCTTCCAAAATATAGCAGAGGAAGGAACACTCCCAAACTCATTCTACGAGCCCACCATCACCCTGACACCAAAACCAGAGAAAGATGTCTCAAAAAAAGAAAACTACAGGCCAACATCACTGATGAACATAGATGTAAAAATCCTCAACAAAATATTAGCAAACACAGTCCAGAAGCACATTAAAAGGATCATACACGATGATCAAGTGGGGTTTATCCCAGGAATGCAAGGATTCTTCAATATACGCAAATCAATCAATGTGATAACACACCATATTAACAAATTGAAGGATAAAAACTATAAGACCATCTCAATAGATGCAGGAAAAGGCTTTTGACAAAATTCAGCACCCATTTATGATAAAAACTCTCCAGAAAGTAGGCATAAAGGGAACTTACCTCAACATAATAAAGGCCATATATGACAAACCCACAGCCAACATCGTTTTCAAGGGTGAAAAACTGAAACCATTTCCACTAAGATCAGGAACAAGACAAGGTTGCCCACTCTCACTGCTATTATTCAACATAGTTTTGGAAGTTTTAGCCACAGCAATCAGAGAAGAAAAAGAAATAAAAGGAATACAAATCAGAAAAGAAGTAAAACTGTCACTGTTTGCAGATGACATGATCGTATACACAGAGAATCCTAAAGATGCTACCAGAAAACTACTAGAGCTAATCAATGAATTTGGTAAAGTAGCAGGGTACAAAATTAATGCACAGAAATCTCTTGCATTCCAATACACTAATGATGAAAAATCTGAAAGAGAAATTAAGGAAACACTCCCATTTACCACTGCAATAAAAAGAATAAAATACCTAGGAATAAACCTACCTAAGGAGACAAAAAACCTGTATGCAGAAAACTATTAAGACACTGATGAAAGAAACTGAAGATGATACAAACAGATGGAGAGATATACCATGTTCTTGGATTGGAAGAATCAACATGGTGAAAATGACTATACTACCCAAAGCAATCTACAGATTCAATGCAATCCCTATCAAATTACCAATGGAATTTTTCACAGAAGTAGAACAAAAAATTTCACAATTTGTATGGAAACACAATAGCCAAAGCAATCTTGAGAAAGAAAAACGGAGCTGGAGGAATCAGACTCCCTGACTTCAGACTATACTACAAAGGTACAGTAATCAAGACAGTATGGTACTGGCACAAAAACAGCAATATAGATCAATGGAACAGGATAGAAAGCCCAGAGATAAACCCACGCTCAAATGGTCACCTTATTTTTGATAAAGGAGGCAAGAGATAAGACAGCCTCTTCAATAAGTGGTGCTGGGAAAACTGGACAGCTACAAGTAAAAGAATGAAATTAGAACACTCCCTAACACCATACACAAAAATAAACTCAAAATGGATTAAAGCCCTAAATGTAAGGCCAGACACTATCAAACTCTTAGAGGAAAACAAAGGCAGAACACTCCATGACATAAATCACAGCAAGATCCTTTTTGACCCATCTCCTAGAGAGATGGAAATAAAAACAAAAATAAACAAATGGGACCTAATGAAACTTAAAAGCTTTTGTCAGCAAAGGAAACCGTAAGACGAAAAGACAACACTCACAATGGGAGAAAGTATTTACAAAGGAAGCAACTGACAAAGGATTAATCTCCAAAATATACAAGCAGCTCATGCAGCTCAATATCAAAAAAAACGAACAACCCAATTCAAAAATGGATAGAAGACCAAAATAGACATTTCTCCCAAGAAGATATACAAATTGTCAAGAAACACATGAAAGGATCTCAACATGAGTAATCATCAGAGAAATGCAAATGAAAACTACAGTGAGGTTATCACCTCACACCAGTCAGAATGGCCATCATCAAAAAATCTTCAAACAGGGCTTCCCTGGTGGCGCAGTGGTTGAGAGTCCGCCTGCCAATGCAAGGGACACGGGTTCGTGCCCCGGTCCAGGAAGATTCCACATGCCACGGAGCGGCTGGGCCCGTGAGCCATGGCCGCTGAGCCTGCGTGTCTGGAGCCTGTGCTCCACAACGGGAGAGGCCACAACAGTGAGACGCCCATGTACCGCAAAAATAAATAAATAAATAAATCTACAAACAATAAATGCTGGAGAGGGTGTGAAGAAAAGGAAACCCTCTTGCATTGTTGGTGGGAATGTAAATCGATACAGCCACTATGGAGAACAGTATGGAGGTTCCTTAAAAAACTAAAAATAGAACTACGTATGACCCAGAAATCCCACTACTGGGCATATACCCTGAGAAAACCATAATTCAAAGAGTCATATACCACAGTGTTCATTGCAGCTCTATTTACAATAGCTAGGACATGGAAGCAACCTAAGTGTCCATCGACAGATGAATGGATAAAGAAGATGTGGCACATATATACAATGGAATATTACTCAGCCATAAAAGGAAACAAAATTGAGTTATTTATAGTGAGGTGGATGAATCTAGAGTCTGTCATACAGAGTGAAGTCAGAAAGAGAGAAACAAATACCCTATGCTAACACATATATATGGAATCTAAAAAAAAAAAAGGTTCTGAAGAACCTAGGGGTAGGACAGGAATAAAGACGCAGATGTAGAGAATGCACTTGAGCACACGGGGAGTGGGAAGTGAAAGCTGGGATGAAGTGAGAGAGTGGCACTGACATATATACACTACCAAATGTAAAAGAGATAGCTAGTGGGAAGCAGTCACATTGCACAGGGAGATCAGCTCGTTGCTTTGTGACCACCTAGAGGGGTGGGATAGGGAGGGTGGGAGGGAGACACAAGAGGGAGGGGATATGGGGATATATGTATATGTATTGCTGATTCACTCTGTTTTACAGCAGAAACTAACACAACAATGTAAAGCAATTATACTCCAATAAAGTAGTTTAAAAAAAGACAAGTAAATGAAGCAGATAGTTATTAAGTCACTGTAAGGTGAACCAGCTCCAATTCAAGATGCTAATTATAGATTTTCTGTAAATACATAATTACATCTGTATTAAATGTAATCACCATCAAAATCAATAGAAATTTCCAATTTACCTGTATTTTTAAAAGCATAAGGATTCTAAACCTTGATTATAACATTTTAACTAAATTAGTTAGACATATAAAATGTGATTACCTAAATTAAATTTAACTAATTTAGTTATATCAACCAAAGAAGTTTAAAATTTTGAATTATTCAGCATATTCATGCTTTACCTTTATTCTTTTTGTTTTTAAATAAAGCTCCATGAACTTATGTGTTTCTTGCTCACTACTGTACCTCCGAAGCCTACCTGAGGGCCTAGAGTTGAGAAGACATTCAATAAATATTTGCTAAATGAATGAATTAAAAAATTACATCTCAATTTAGAATTATAAAAACTATATATAAACTTTCTGTAAAAAAAAAGCTAGTGTTTAAAGGTTAATATTTCAATAAATTCTGATGAATTCTGTCTGATTTATAAGACTAAATAAGCTCATGACTTTTATCAGCTCATGTTAAATGAATCACCATTAGCCCTGAGTTTCTTTATTACTGAAAATAGAGAAAGACGAAGGCTTATAGCTGTAAACCTAGATATATCTATGAAAATGATGACCACATAACTTAACCATCTACAATACAAATATCAAAAACCAACCACTAGTTCTGAGCACTGAGAATTTAGGTAATTCAATAATTTATCCAACAACTATCTACTATGTGTCCAACATTATGCTAGGCATCCCAAATACACATGTAATTAACATCTATCCTCAAGAAAAGCACCAATATGAAAGAGGAGAGCCACATGAGTGAATAACCAAACATGACTGGCAGGGCAAACAAAATCTTACAGGAAAACAGAAGATGACTGAAATTGGAAGTCATGTTCATAGATGAGATGACAAGTGATCTGGTTTCACGGGAATGTAGAGTAGGATGTGGGGGCTGAGAGGGTGTTAAGCCCCAGTTGTCAGAGAAAGGCATTATGAGCAGAGGGCAAAGCATGAGCAAAGGTAGAGAAGTAAAGAATACTCAGGGACTTCCCTGGTGGCGCCGTGCTTAAGAATCCGCCTGCCAATGCAGGGGACACGGGTTCCAGCCCTGGTCCGAGAAGATCCCACATGCTGTGCAGCAATTAAGCCCATGCGCCACAACTACTGAGCTTGAGCCCCACAACTACTAAAGCCCGCGAGCCTGGAGCCCATGCTCCACAGCAAGAGAAGTCACCACAATGAGAAGCCCACGAACCACAACGAAGAGCAGCCCCTGCTCGCCACAACTAGAGAAAGCCTGAGCGCAGCAACGAAGACCCAACGTAGCCAAAAATAAAATAAATTAAATTAGAAGAATAAATATTTTAAAAAAGAAAAAAACTATTTTAAAAAAAGAATACATACACACAGAAGGGAAAGATACTAAAAATTACTTTTTAAAATGAAATAACATTAAAGTATTTTGAGATGGACATCCCCTTTTTACAAAACATTCTTACAAAATAATTTAAACCAAAGATTATTCTCTTAGGAACCTAAAATTCTAGGAGTAGCCTAAAATTTTTGAATTAGTCCCAGAAAAGTAACTCAATCTGCTTTTACCTAAATAAATAGAACAAATCTTACATCATTTCCTTTAATATTTAAGCTCAAGTCAAAGCCACATGAGCAACAGCTTCAAACTTCATTATTACCACTTTCAAGAACCTCACATCAGTTATTCTAAAACTCCTGAATTTAAATTTTCATAGCTATTAACCTTGTCTCTTCAAAAAGGACCATAGGGATTTCCCTGGTGGTCCAGCGGTAAAGAGTCTGCCTTCCAATGCAGGGGACGCAGGTTCGATCCCTGACTGGGGGAACTAGGATCCCACATGCGCAGAGCAACTAAGCCCCCACACCACAACTACTGAGCCCACACACCTCAACAAGAGAGTCCGTGTGCTGCAAACTACAGAGACTGCATACCACAACTACAGAGAGAAAAAAACTGCATGCCATAACTAGATAGAAACCCGTGCACCGCAACTAGAGAGAAGCCCGAGCGCCAAAATGAAGAGACCAAGCGCTGCAACAAAAAACCCTGCGTGTCTCAACGACGATCCTGCGTACCACAACTAAGACCCAACACAACCAAAGAATTTTTAAAAATTAAAAATAAATGTTTTTTAAAAAAGGACCATAAATTTCCTTAAGGGCAAAAACCATATCTTAATAGTCTTTGAAGGTCCCCACACAAATCTAGAAGTATAGTAGATACTCAGTTAAATATTTATTGACTGTTTATTGAGATTTGGAATTTTCACCCTTTTAAAGCACAAGCTACCTTAAAATATATTTGATATTATACAGTTTTGCAGCTTTTCATTCTAAGAAAACCTTGATAAGAAAATCAGAACATGTTTAGGAATTATTCTTTTGAGAAGTATTCATCTGCACCCTGCCATCATAACCGAGCATCGAGTTTGATTACAACCTTTAGGTCTGATTACAACCTTTGTCCTTCAGAGATAATTTTATTAGTCAACCAGCTCACTTACAGCAACCATAGGAGAAACCCTGAGAGTAGCGTTTGCAACTGAGTTTATACATTAAGCTAACATTCTAAATAAAATAATGCAATCCTGACGTTTAGATGTTTTCATGCTTCATAATTCTCATACTACCATGAAAAATTAAAAAATGTAAGGTGAAAAGATCCTTACCTTTTCTGTAGAAAGGTACAAACAGAAGACATGCCAAAATATTTACTGAAGGAGTAACTAAAATAAATATAACCGGAATTATAAATGCACTTAGGCAACGTTGCTGATAATTGATCACTTTAAAAACATATGGGTAGGAAAAAAAAGAACACTTGATGAGCTTCAGCAGTAAAAGGAACTATTCTTCCTATGAGTGAAGGATAAATGTACTATTGAAAGGTGATTATGTTTATAACACTGGGTAGTAGTCCATGAATACACTTGAGTATTTAAAAAAGAAACAGTTTGAGGTAAACACTTGTTAAGAATATGTGTGAAATAATACACGGTACTGTATGAAACAAAGGATAGTTCCCATATGAGGAAGAAAATGAACCTATTTATTAAAAAGCTTTGATTATATATACCTTGCTTTCAGAAATAAAAATATTCCTGGAAGCTGCCTATAAAGCGATTTTAATTAAAAAATTAATCCTTATTAGTTTTTAATAACAATTTTTAAATATTACAAGAAAGGATTTACAAGAGAATGCAAACGATAAAAGATTAGAAAAAATCAACAAAATCCACGGTAAAACTATTAAAGAAAGAAGATATCCTATGAAAATGGACGTTTTCTAATGATTATTTACACCTGTAATCTTGCTGTATGTTATAAGAATTTCATTTTAATCCTTTCATTTTACTGAGTGCTCCAACCAAAGCTGTTCCTTAAAAAAAAAAAAAAATTAAGCTTTTAGTTTTTTGAGCAGTTTATTTCAACTGATTACTTACACCATAGACCTGTCTATAGCTATAAGTAGTGTTCCCACCAGTCTATTTCCACTCAATTTACACCGTGATCTATCTTTGGAAGGAATATCTTAAAGGTAAATGAAACTGACCTGGGACTATTCGGCTCGCTTTTTTTTTCCTTTTCCAACAAGCCAGACTGTTGCTGTATAATTAATATCTCAAAAGCTGTAAAGTCTGTTTTTTTGAGTTGCCATCTCATGAACACTAGAAGTTTCAATTTTCTTTCAGATATTATAGCATGTACAATACCTGACTTTAAATGCATGAACCAACTTTTATTTTTACTAAAATGATCATCCTCTGATCCCTCTACATTGTTACTTCTGAGACTTCAACAAGCCCTAAAGTGTTTGACTTACATGGTGGCTAGAATCAAAGACAGAAAACTCAACTTGATACTGAAAACTGGACCAAGAGATCTACACTTCATCATGGAATCATGAATTGCAACCAACAGCTGTTCCACTCATCGGCTATTTTAAACCATTTAATATGATCTGCAGCAAGACTAATTCTTTTCTAAATAAGCATGTCAACACTTAAACAAAAACTATGCTGCTCTTCAAAATTGTCTCCTTGAAAAGTTTAATACTTAATGTATGCTGCCACTTTTCAAATAATTTCAGAACTTTCTTTTCAGAAATCTCCATCACAGAAAATTTACTAACCACATAAAGAAATCACTCTCCTTACTGTGTAAACACTGGATTAATACTCCTGGGCTGGCTTTTCCAGCTTTCCTTCCTACCAGCCCCTCTATTCCCATATTCCCTTAAATCTGGCCCCTGCCTTTTTCTTTCTTCTGGTTTTTGAAGTCAACACTTTGAGAATTTATGGAGTAGGAATGAACCTTGAAGATACCCAGGAGAATGGATGATGAAACAAAAGAAACAGATCTGCAAGTGGACATTTTTCATCCTTCTTGCTTGCTTGTAACATGGGTAAAAATTTGCTTATGGCCATGAATGAGTACTTTTTTTTTTTTGGTTTTATAACATCTGTACTTTCTCTTGAAAGAAATATCTTCCAAGCCAATAGTTTCCAAGTCAACATTCAGGGGATTAGAAGAGGGATGTTTCAAAATATTAACTGAAGTCAGTGTATGCTGAGTTCTGCCCACCTGGGGGTGACTTATACCTTACCTCCTTCCCCCAACACTCCATACCATTCTTTTTTTTTTAAATAAATTTATTTATTTGTTTGTTTGTTTATGGCTGAGTTGGGTCTTTGTTGCTGCAAGTGGGCTTTCTCTAGTTGTGGCGAGCAGGGGCTACTCCTCGTTGCGGTGCGCAGGCTTCTCATTGCAGTGGCTTCTCTTGATGCAGAGCACGGGCTCTAGGCGCACGGGCTTCAGTAGTTGTGGCTCGTGGGCTCTAGAGCACAGGCTCAGTAGTTGCGGCGCATGGGCTTAGTTGCTCCGCGGCATGTGGGATTTTCCCGGACCAGGGCTCGAACCCGTGTCCCCTGCATTGGCAGGCGGATTCTTAACCACTTCACCACCAGGGAAGCCCCTCCATATCATTCTTATCACTGCCTCATCATGCCCTGCAATACGACTAACCTCCTCCACAACAGTCAGTACTCTAACTTGAGGCCAACCCAAACCACTAAGAGCACTCAAATACAAATGAATGATGCTCAGCAATTATTCCCTGAATTGAACTTGGGTGGAAGGGCTATGAAATAGCAAGAATTTTTGGTAGACAAACCAACCTCCCATCACAGCTGCTATTAGCACAGGTGCGCTTTTTATCCTCTACTTTCTAAAATGATACCATATTCTAAGGACGTTGGGGGTCTATAACCAGAGTAGATGAGGGTGATTTGGCCCATTACTGAGCAATATAACTGGGTAATTCATCTAAATCATGGGTATAAAGAAAAATCTGTATTTCTTAAGAAACAGCTTAAAACAAAAAGTAAAGTGCTTAATTTGGTAAGACTAAATTGGATGGGAGAAATTTTCCTTTTGTTTTGTTTCTGTAATAATGTTTTTGTAACTTGAAAAATCAGGGTCACCTTTTACATCTCAATATATTACTATGATACCAATAAATATACACACATTCTTTCCGAACCATAAACTCTCCTTACGAGCTAATGGGCCATTAATTAATTGTATACATGCAGATTCAGTTCTGACTGCACCTACCTCAACTAAGAGATTCAATTCAGTTATTCAAGTGAGGCATATTAGAAAATGAGGTACTGAAAGATTATTTATATATATTTGTGTGTATATATATATACATATATATATACTTTGTCATGTACATATGTATGTATGTATGTATGTACGTATGTACACATATGTGACAAAGTGGATGACCAAGCAGGTGCAGAGGTTTTTGTAATTCAAGCTTAGGAAAGAAAATTAAAACCAGGCTTAGAAATAAGACTCCTATGTCTGATGTAGAAGGGAATTTAGATTAGGAAAGGATACCCTGATCCAAGTCACAGAGCTCAGCCTTGCTCATGCCTTAGGTTTTAAAAAGCATAGCAAAGGATCAGAAATAATCACTGAATAAGTGAAGATTTTCCAAAGCTTTTTCCTTGCTCACACATCCAAGTCTGTCTCTGGGTCCATAATGAGAAATGAGCAGGCATCCATTACTCCTGAGTCATAAAATCAGAAAGGTAGTAAGAACCTGAAGGAAGGAGAAGACATAAACTACTCAATTTGCATAAGAAAAAAATGAATATAACCACTCCACCAAAACTTTGGGGAAAGAAATATTTTCAGTAATTAGGGTCAATAAACAGAAATTCACTGCTTAAGGCTTACCTAATTTGAAATCCGTAAAATTTTCATAAATTATTTGTTTAGAGTTTACTTCAGTGTTCTGGGTTAATAAAAATAAAAATATATAAGGACTCATCCTTGTTTGCAACTTTAGTCTCCCAAACCTGTTTCCCCAAAAGTCAAATTCTACAACTGTAAAATCACCGATGGAATTTTCAGAAATATAAGCTTCAAGGCTCAGACTCTGTACATTATGTTTTTAGATACCTCCATTCATATTTCCATGTTTTAGCAATCTGTGGATTTTAAGATCTGGTATGATAGAGTCTATCAGAACTTTCCCAATTACAAGGAAAATTAAGAAGCAGTGAAATTCAAATAAATAATATACCAAAATGTCAAATCTCTCAGGAATCCATTTTCTTAAATAATCATTAAAACATTCTGTACTATGCAATATGCATTTCCCAAAACTGAAACATATGGTGATGTAAATTTTAAGAATTGACCTTATAATTAAAACTTTCTAATTTTCAATAATGGTCATATTAATACAAGGTAAGGTATGCAACTGGTTCAGCATTGCACCTACTTCACATCATTTTCTTTTTTAAAGAAAATATTAATTTAAATGTTTTGTCACATATTTTTAAAGAAAACCGTAGAGATAACCTGAATTTATTCTCAAGCAGATTAATACAGGCTAGAGATAATATTTGTGGACATAAATGAAGCTAGATTTCCTTTTTAATAATTTATCTTAAGAAACGTGTACATAGATAATTCATGAAAACTCATCTTTCTTTTCTAGTCTTTGAACAAAAAGGAAGATGAGGACCAAAATCATTCAGTATTTATAGCTACCATACTGATCTGCTTGAAAGATTAATTGAGAAGGGGGGTTTATATTTTAGCTAAATTTAAAACTACACACTAACTTAAAATACAAGATATAGAGCTGATACAATGAAAAAGAATGAACTACATGAACAACATGCATGAATCTCATAGAGAGACTGGTGAGCAAGTCAAGCCCTGCATAAAAGAGTACATACTATACGATTCAATTTATATAAAGTTCACCAACAGGGAAAACTTACCTAAACGAAAGGGGTCAGAATAGTGGTTACCTTCCAGAGGGGATAATGGCTAGGAAGTGGTAGGCAACAGGTTCTAGAATGCAGTAATGTTATATATCTTGATCTGTATGGTAGTTATATGGGTGTATTCGCTTTCCTAAATTTCATCAAGCTGAATAATGACAATCTGTATGCTTTTAAATATGTGTGTACTTGAATTTTAAAGCTTATAAAAATGTAGATAGAGATTTGGTGGCAACTATGGACAATTCTTTTTCTCTTTCTGGCCATATTTTCAAACATTTGTTTAATGAGCATATATGGAAATAATGGGGGGGAAGCAACTTTTAAAAAATAGCAGAACTGAGATTCTGTGAGGTTCCCACCAAATCTAAGTACCCTGTGTAATTTAAACACAGTGTAACTGAAAACACTGGGCTGCTAGACATGCTGAAAATGATGACCTAGAATGAACTCATCCTTAAGGTGGGGAAGAAGAAATAAAGGTTTGGAAGCCTAAGTTACAAATAGAGGATGTTGAAGTTTACCTTCAAAATAGTTAATCATGTGATATACAGACTTTTAAAGTATTTTGGGTATCATTATGAAATCCCAAATTCTACTGCCCTTTTTTCTTGAAACTTGATTACAAAATTCACACTCTATTTTTGATACTCTCTTACTGCCTTAGCTTTCAGAAAGCAAGCTGAAGGCACTTATTAGCCCAAAAGTCTACAATAAAAGGCACAATATCTTCTGAATAACAACAAAAAGATACAGAGAGCTGAGAAAAAAAAAAGATAAAATACATAGAGGAACAAGCTAAACAACACTAACAGGAAACAACCAAACACGCTGCCTCGCCCCCACCCCCCAACAAAACAGACATGCACAACAAAAAGCAATGTCTAATCAAAAAGTCAGTGCTAGGAAAAAGGTGTGGGGCGGGGGGGGAGGCGGGGTAATGCTGCGCTAGATTTAAAAGACTTAAGGGGTAGTAATTATCAAATATTTAGTTATCCTGGATTGGACCTGGTTTGGGCAGATCAACTGCAAATAATGTTTTTTCAAAAACCTGAAAAAATGTGAGCATGAATTAGATAAGATGAAAATCTGCTGATATGGAAAAGCAGAAATTGTTAACTTAAAAAAGCATATACTAAACACGTACAATGATATAATATTAGTAAAGAAATACAAGGGTATATACATAGAAAAACATCTAGAAGAACACTAAAGTATTAACTATGTCATCTCTAGGTGATGGGAATATGGTATTTTTATTTTCTTATTTTTTCTTCATATTTTTTAACTTTCTGTATGTGTGTATGTATATATTAGTTTTGCAACACTGAAAATATAATTTGTAAAGAAAAATTAATATAGATGCTTTCTTCCAAATCATTACGAATGCCATTGCTTGAAATCTAGACTCCATAACTACACTGTATCATTCATAACAAAAGATACAAATAGTAAATAAATAATATATATTTATCAGCCACCTTTTTGAAGAGCTAATTTTGCTGATAGCTGTTAACGTAAAGTGCCAATAGAAAAATTAACTGGGGGTTTCCCTGGTGGCGCAGTAGTTGAGAGTCCGCCTGCCGATGCAGGGGATACGGGTTCATGCCCCGGTCTGGGAAGATCCCACATGCCGCAGAGCGGCTGAGCCCGTGAGCCATGGCCGCTGAGCCTGCGTGTCTGGAGCCTGTGCTCCGCAACGGGAGAGGCCACAACAGTGAGGCCCACGTTCCACAAGTGAAAATTAAAAAAAAAATAAAGCAACTTAGTAGAAATAATATATAGAGAAAGAATGCTTATATATAAAAGTATAGCTTCAAACATTTGTATCACAGTTCAAATGTTAAATTCAAAGAGAAAAGTAAAAATACAGACAGGCAAAATAATGCACAAGGAAAGAACGTGATACAATGGCAGAGAACCTATTAGGAGAATTAAGAGAGAAGTAATATAAAAAAGGGCAATACACTATAAAACACAACAAAATTCACGTCCACATGAAAAAGAAAGCAAAAATCAAGTCTCAAAAAGATGATATACCCTCGAAGGCTAGAGCAGTAGGAAAAATCAGTCTTTCAAAACTTATAAAGTTTACTAAGTCTTTCCAAATTACTAGATTACACTAAAATTGAAGGTAATGAAATAGTCCAATAAAACAATGGTAACATTTTTGTCACACTTCACACTTTACAGGACACTTTCATGTACATTATCTGGGGTGACACAATGAAGCTGCGCATCACTCTCTTTTTAAAGACTGGTACTTTGATATTTTAGGAAACTTACTCAAGGCCACGTTGTTTGTCTCAGGGATAGAAATCCAACTCTGAGTCCTTATTTGGTATGACTATTAAGTAGTCTACTTGTATTAGTTACCTGCTTATTATCACTGTATTACATTATTTTTATTGTTTATGTGTCACTCCCACTAAAACTATTAACTCCTTGGGGGCAGGGATTATACCTGCCTCTAGCCGTCTTTGTAGCACCATCACCTGTCACTGTATATTTTTATAAGTGCTCAAAAAGTATCTGTTAATGAACATGCATAAAAGTAATCAAAAAAACCTAATACAAGGAGAATTCATTTAATTAAGTTTATAATATATATATCACACGGACTTCCCTGGAGGCTCAGTGGCTAAGAATCTGCCTGCCAATGCAGGGAACACGGGTTCGAGCCCTGGTCCGGGAAGATCCCACATGGCGTGGAGCAACTACGCCCATGCACCACAACTACTGAGCCTGCACTCTAGAGCCCACGAGCCACAACTACTGAGCCTGCGGGCCACAACTACTGAAGCCCGCGCACCTAGAGCCCATGCTCTGCAATAAGAGAAGCCACCGCAATGAGAAGCCCACGCACACTGCAACGAAGAGCAGCCCCCGCTCGCCACAACCAGAGAAAGCCCACATCCAGCAACGAAGGCCCAACACAGCCAAAAAATAAAATAAATTTTTAAAAATTAGCTTTAGGGCTTCCCTGGTGGCGCAGTGGTTGAGAGTCCGCCTGCCGATGCAGGGGACACGGGTTCGTGCCCCGGTCCAGGAAGATCCCACATGCCATGGAGGGGCTGGGCCCGTGAGCCATGGCCACTGAGCCTGCGCGTCCAGAGCCTGTGCTCTGCAACGGGAGAGGCCACAACAGTGAGAGGCCCGCGTACGCAAAAAAAAAAAAAAAAAAAAATTATCTTTAATAGTAATAATATACATATCACAAACCCCACTCAATTAAATGGGCAGCCTAGGCAGCCATACCAGTTAACAATCACGTGCCTAACCCCAACTAACTGGATGAGACGGGGGTGGACAATCTGAGACTAGTCAATCCACTGGCTTATTAACAATCAAATGTTCTCTTGTGAATTGGACCCAAGAGGCAGACATAAAGACAGTGCTTAAGTTGGAGATCTTGTGAATTTGGGCAAAGTGATAAATAAGAAAAGGAAGCTAGTCTGTAAAAGGAAAAAGAGCAAAAAGCAAACATCCACCTGGGGAACCTGAATCAAGAGACTCTACTAGCCCCTAAAGGACAGAGAAAACAGACTAACTTCTAGGCACTGCATGACAGGTTTCAGACATTTGGAAAATACCTATTACTATAATAAGCTATCAACCTAGGATGAAGAACAAAGCTGTAACATAAGGAATAAAGTGTATTAATATTGAATAGGTAAAGCCAATAACCATCACCTAGGTAGCAGAAAGGATATGAGAATCATTAGGATAGAAAAGTTTCATATAGATGGATTCATAGTATGTAGTGCCTTACTTCAAATTCAAATGGCTTGATGCTTCTGAGATTCAACCATGTACGCATTTATCAATATTTTGTTCCTTTTTGTTGCTGAGTACTTTTCCTTATATAGATGTAGGTTATCTGTCTTGTGGTATAATTGTTTTAATTTATTCACCAGTCAATAAATATTTCGGGTGTTTCCCATTTGGTATTATTATGAATAAGGCCTCTATGATGATTCTCAAAAAAAAATGTATACACACGTTTCATTGGATAAATTTATCCAATTTATTCTCTTGGATAAATTCCAGGGAGTGGGAATGTTGGGTTATACGGTAAGTGTATGTTGAATTTATAAGAAAGTGCCAAGCTGTTTTCCTAGGTGCCTGGATTATTTTTTATTTCCATTTGAAATGAAATGAGAATTCAGATGCTCCACAGACTCAGCAATACTTGGTATTATAATTTCGTGTTGTTGCTGTTGTTGTTGTTTTGTTTTTCGCGGTACGCGGGCCTCTCACTGTTGTGGTCTCTCCCGTTGCGGAGCACAGGCTCCGGACGCGCAGGCTCAGCGGCCATGGCTCACGGGCCCAGTCGCTCCGCGGCATGTGGGATCTTCCCGGACCAGGGCACGAACCCGCGTCCCCTGCATCGGCAAGCAGACTCTCAACCACTGCACCATCAGGGAAGCTTTGGCTTATTTCTTTTTAAACTGGGTTGTCATTTTTTGGGATTATAAGTTCTTTGTATATTACAGGTGTAAGTCCTTTTTGAAATATATATTTTGCAAATAAAAAAAAGAAATCACATTTATATAGTAATAGGAACACTGTGAAGAACTTTGATGTACAATCTCCATTACCATCAAGTGACAAAATAACAAAATAAAAATATGTAAACATTTTTGTTTGTTCTCTTCCCAGTCATACCCTCATTCCTCCAGCTAGTATATGACTATTCAATGTGTTTCTCTCAAGCACATTCTGCTTTCTAAAAATACTTCCAAATATGCTCACCTCGTAAGTCAGAGTCTATTTCTTCAATCATTCCCCAATTCTCAAGAATGCATGGTTCACAAAAAGCAAGTAATATTTACTGAATGACTCCAATTATAAAATAAAAAGAATTTTGTTTAGGGCTCAGAAAAGTCAATGGCATTGATGTTTTAAATAGAATCAACAGAAAATCATGTAATAAAATTCTGACATTAAAAAAATTATTCTATGAAAATTTCAAAGAACATTATAACTAAAATATGACTGTGTTTTCAATAAACTTTAGTCCAGTAGCTTCTGATCCAGAAGATTCAATTTTAGGAATTTAAGGCAGAAGACAAGTAAATCAAACTGCTACCACTGAACACAAGAAGCTGAAGTAGGAGTCAAAACACACAAGATAACAGACAAAAATCAGTAACCTAAGCAAAATGTCAGCAAACCAAACATTGCATATTCTGTAGGAGAATTATTAATAGATTATCAACTCAAGGGCTAAACCATGTTCTAAACTGCCTAGAGTTGCAATAATATGGTAGACACCAATCACGTGTGCCTATTTAAATATAAATTTTAAATCACTTCCTCAGTTACACTAGCCACATTTCAAGTGCTTATTAGACACATTTGACAAAGATTTTAAAAGCTTTCATCACTGCAGAAATTCTAACATACAGTGCTGCCCTAGGGCGTTCGGCAGGCCCAACTAAGAGCCTAAGGGAACCTTAGTCTTAAGGTCTTTTTTTCTATGAAGGAAATAGAGCATTTTGCTTTAGGATTTATTCTTACTGAATAGTAAAACAAAAAAAAAAAGAGAATATTTATATCACATAAGTAAGGTATAAATACAAATAATGGACTATAAATACTCTCCCTTGGGAGGTAACCACAATATTGAATTTAGCTTTATCATTCCCTTGCTTTTTAAAATAATTTTACCAAATATGTTTCCCTAAAAATGTGTTTTTTGCCTGTTTTATTTTATATTAGTAGAATCATACTTTTTCTTTACCTCACTTGTTCTTTTCACTATTTCCACTTTGAAGTCATTCTCATCCACCTAAATAACACTGCAACTCGATAAACTACAAAAAGGTCAGTTTTTCAGACTTGTGGTTGCGAAGGGGGAGGGCGTTGGGGGAGGGATGGAGTGGCAGGTTGAGGTTAGCAGCTGTAAGCTTTTATATAGAGAATGGATAAACAACAAGGTCCTACTGTAGAGCAAAGAGAACTATATTCCATATCCTATCATAAACCATAATGGAAAAGAATATTTTAAAAAAGAATGTATATACATATATATGTGTATAAGTGAACCACTTTGCTGCACAGTAGAAATTAACACAGCATGGTAAATCAACTATACTTCAAACAATTCAAAAAAAAAGCTCTAGGCCTAAACAAATGAAATCATCACCTACATACCAAAGCTGTACAAGTTACAAACTCCAGGCTTAAGCCTCCAAATGATTCTCTAAATAAAAAAGGAATGCTTTTTCATATACTGTATATTCAACTGATCATAAACCTTGTGCATCAAAGACACTTAGTTGCTGTAATACAAATACCTTTTTTTCCTTTCGTTCTCTTTTCTCTTCATTGTAGAGCAGCAGATACCAAAGTGTGGTCCCTCAAAACCAGCAGGATCAGATCACAGGGGAACTTGTCAGAAATGCAAATCCTGTGCCCCATCGCCAACCCACTGAATCAAAAACTCTGGGGATGAGGTTTTGATTGTCTATGTTTTAACATGTTTTAACAAGCCCTCTAAGGCTTGTCCATGTTTTAACAAGCCCTCTAGGTGACTCTGATATGTGCTAAAGTTTAAGAACCTCTAGAGAAGTATCTCAACAATCAGTATACATAAGATGTTAAACATATTCTACAAACGGAAATTTCTAACAGTTAACAAATAAACTCAATTACCAAAAACAGATTACTCTTTTTCCACTTGTTGAAATTTAGAAACTTCAACTTACTCTAAAATATTACTTTCAAAACAACCTGATTGGCCAAAATACACACAAAAAACAAAACTACAAATTTTACATTCTCCCTATATATACATATAGTTGCCCTCCCTCCCTTCCTCTCTCTCTCCCCCCTCTCTCCCTCTCTCCACCTCTCTCCCTCTCTCCCTCTCTCCCTCTCTCCCTCTGTATATATATAGTGATGTGGTTTTATATATATATAATTTTCTTAATCTTAAGAGTGTCTAATTTTTTAAATTAACTTTTCTGCTTATGGTCTCTCTCTTTTTTAAAAAAACATTTTTCCCACACACACCTCGGCCAATTGCCTTTCTTTGGCAAATACTGTATGTGTCCTTTTCTAATAGAGAGATTTTTTTTCTTGGAAATTTATAAAGGATGTGTATGTATTAAGGCTCTCAAACTGTTGTTATACATTGCAAATACTTTCCCAAATGTGTAGTTTGCCCTTATACACTTTAACTGAAATTTATAACATAACAGAGTTTGACTTTTTTAAAATAAAATATTTTAGCATACAGATAAACACAAAATAATGTAAGACTCATATTTCCAACACCCAGATTTAAATGTTAACTTCTTACCATATTCATTTCATACCTCGAAGAAATAAAATATTACAAATAGAATTTTTATATTGATAGAATAAAATATTTACATATTTTCCTTTCTCTTTTTAAGCTTAGTTCTTTCTTACTCTCATCAGAGAAACAGTCAATTATTTTTCAGAAAATTTAACATATTATGGGAAATTTAAAACATATATATATAAAAAGGAGACAGCTTTAACTATTATCAATTCATTGTCTACCTTGTTTCATCTATACCAGGCAGGGGTCAACAAATTTTTTCAGTAAAATGTCACACAGTAAATGTTTCAGGTTTTTTTGAAGCCCATGGGTCTGTGTTTGAATTACTCAATTCTGCCTTTGTATCACAAAAGTAGCCATAGGCCATATGTACATGAATGGGTATGGCTGTGTTCCAATAAAACTTTATTTACAAAAACAGGCTGTAAGTTAAATGGTCTGTAGCTTGCAGCCCCTTATCTATACACTACCCATTTCCTCATTCCTGCATTATTTTTAATTATTCCCTACAGGCTTCAGAAGGAGTATAGCCCTGCCAACACCTTAATTTTGAACTTCTGGCCTCCAGAACTGTCAGGGAATAAATTTCTAAAATTTTGGCCACCCAGTTTATGGGTAATTTATTACGGAAGCCCTAGGAAATTAATATACCTATCCAACAGAACTTTCTGCAAAGATGGAAATGTCCCATAACTGCAGTGTCTGATATAGTAGCCACTAACCACATATGGCTGTTGAGCACTTGAACTGAGGATCTGAATTTCTAATTTTATTTAACTTTGATTAATTTTAAGTTTTAAATGTGTCCCCTCCTGTTTGTTCTTTGAGACCTTGGGAGGAGAGGGAAGAAATTTTTGGTTGCTCTGTAGTTTCCTACCGTCTGGACTTTTCTGATTATATCCAGCAAGGGGTTGCTGTTAGTATTTAACATTTTCTTCTTCTGTATTTTCCATAAGATAGTAGATGAATTTAGATGCTTGATCAGATTGAGGTTCAATTCTTTTTTCTGGCAGGGGCAAGATATTTTCATGCGTAGTATTTTGTCTTACATCAAGAGGCAAATGTTCTGGCTGTTTTTCTCCAGTAGTGTTAATTTCCATGATGTTCAATGCTTACATTCATTAACTTATTAGGGCTTACAAAATGGTGATATTCTAATTTTATCATTCCTTTCCCATTTGTTAGCTAGAAGAGTTCTATAAAAATAAATTTCCCCCTCATCATCTACTTGGTTGCCCAATGGTACAGTTCTTACAGGAAAGATAGGATAAGCCATTCTTTCCTTTCATTTCCCACTTTTAAAATAATGACTGGTTCAATAGCATCCTCCACCAGTATGACCAGTCATTTTTTAAAGTCATTATGAACTCCTGTATTTAAACATATATGAAGTGTCTCAATCTGCTACAGATATTATTAAAGCTCAAAGTGTCCAATTTTCAGCCTATGGGAAGCTCTTCAAGTTGGACCCTGTGTCTTTCTGACAAGATTCCATTAGTCTTTGAAGCTTCCTTATTACTTATTACCTGGTATAACAAGATGTTCCAGGCTTATTTTGTACATTTCCTGCATCAAATACAAAACCAGCCATTTTTTCCAAGTATCTCTGACTACGTTTAGTAAGAAACAATGTGTAGAGGCCTCAATTTAGATGCAAAGATAGCTCTTTTTTAAAAACTTAATTCTAAACTTTTATTAAAATTGTTACTTGTAGTTGGCTATGTGTCAACTCTCTGCTATAAGTGCTTAGAACTGTCTCAAACTAAATAGTAATAAACAAAAAATTAGTTTGGGGTCACTAGAATATTTTACTTTTTAACATATTCACACAGGTTATAGACTAAGGCAGGCTTTATTATGTAATTCAATTTTTTTAGGATGGGATTCTAATAATTTGAAATCACCAAAAGAAAATTCAATTATTACTTAATTTATTAACAATCATTAAAATACCTACAACTCACACATATTTTCTTCCTCAAAGTATAGGAGTATGATTATATACAAATTATAAGACTATAATTATACACACGATAATTATATACTTTCAATGTAGTGTTCAGTAGCAAATCCAATGACTCCAATACAGCTTTAATTCTTCTTTAGACTACATTTTGTCAACTATAGATAAAAGCATCTTGATTACTAATATTTTACTATTACCATATCTTGATTATTATTAGATCATGCCATGAGTTAGATGGTAGTACATAAATCCAAATGTAAAAATGAATTTAATCTATTAATCACTAAAGATTGCTAGAGACATGTTGCTTTACACTTGCACATGCTAGAAATGTTTATTACAGGAGGTTCTTTACTAACATTTTATCAATAACACTAATGTTTTTCTTAAAGGAAAATTTGGGGGGACATTTACAAAATTAAACAGCTAGAAGTCTAATGTTTTAGCAAATGTATTTAACAAATTCATTCTGTAAATGGCCAAACAACAAAAACAAAGAGAGTGTCCAAATGAATTTTTTTGTAATATCCTACCTAGCAAGTTTAATCAATGATAAAATTACTGACTAAAAATTATCTAGGAAGCAGATCCATGCAAGGGGTTGATATAAAAGAGTATGAAATAAATTAATATATATACATATACACATTTATTCATACACATACATTCACTCACACAAACACACACACACCCGTCTCATCTATAATTATTTCTATCGACGGATAGACTGATGGATGAATGGACAGATGCATGAACACACAGAAGGAAGAAAGAAAGATCAGTTTATCTCTACTTCAAATTCCAACTGAACACCACAGGATTTCTTCCTTCTAGCTTTCTCCCTTTGCATATTTAAAACTCCCTCCTCCAACAATAAGAAATCTGGCTTCCATTGCCCATAAAATATTTTTTTACCATTTGCTCAATCCTGGTATACATAGAAAGTAGTTTTGGATTTGCTAGCCCATAGTAGCTCTGCACAAAAAAGGAAAGCCTACAAACTGGGTATTTTTTAAAGAGGTCTTTTTGTCTTCAGCCTTAAGGCCATACAGTCCAAATACTGTGTTCAAAATGTGCTGGTGTGGCCCCATCCCAACCCACATTGTAACTATGTAATTCATTTGAAATCAGTTGAGTTCATTTGTTTCTGTTTTAGTCCACTTTTGTTTTCATTTTTTCTCTAACTTTATAGATTTAAAAAACAAAAAAACACATGTGAAACAATGACATGGTTCCAAAAGTCAGAACCATACAAAAAAGTATACTCAGTAATGTCACAACCTCCTCCGTATCTTTAATCCCACTCCCATCCCTCATTCTTTCCACCCTGTTCGTATTCACTGTGTCTGTGGTTTCTAGTTTATCCTTCCTGTATTTCATCTGCAGATATATGTGTAATTTCTTATGCTGCCTTCTTTCTTACAGAAGTTAGTATAGTACAGATGTTCATTTGTACTTTGCTTGTGGTATTATACTTAATCACATAATCCTAAAAATCACTCCACATCAATTCATAGAGGTTTCCTCATTCTTTTATATACAAGCATTTTGTGGATGTATCATAGTTTTTATTTAATCATTCTCCTCTGTATTGACATTTAGGTTGTTTCCATTATTTTACAATTAGAAGTAATGCTGTAATGAATAATCTTGTCCCTGTGTACTCTTGTATTGCTGGAGGCAATCTTCAGAGTCAGCTTCCAGAAGTGGAATTGCTGGGTCAAAAAGCAAATGCATATGTAGTTTTGTTAGATAGCGCCAAAGTCCCTTCCAAAAGAGTTGTGCCAACTTGCATTCTCACCAGCAATGTATATAGGAATGGGTCACACACATTTTAGTGACAGGGAACAAACGTATTAGTTATTAAGTATAGGTAATTCACTTCTTTTATAACAACTTCATTGAGATATAATTCACATACTTCACAATTCACATATTTAAAGTATACAATTCAATAGTTTTCAGTATATTCATAGTTGTGCAAACATCAAATCACCACTTTCAATTTTAAAACATTTTCTTCACACAACACCCCCAAGAAACCAATGTCCATTAGCATTACCTCCCTTTCCTCCCTCAAACTACTCCCTACAACCCTCATGGCCTAGGTAACTACTAATCTACTTTCTACCTTTATATTTACCTATTCTAGACATTTCATAAAAATGGAATCATACAATATGTGACCTTTTGCAACTGGCTTCTCTCATTTATCATGTTTTCCAGGTTCAGCCATGTTGCAGCATGTATCATTAGTTTACTTCTTTTTTATGGCCACTTAATTCTCCACTGTATGGGTATACAATACGTTATACATTCATCAGTCAACAGACATTTGGCTTGTCTTTTACTTTTTCACTGCTGGGAACAATGCTGCTATAAACACTCATGTACAAGTTTTTGAGTGGACATGTTTTCAACTCTCTTGGGAGCAGAACCACTGGGTCATATGCTAACTCTAGGATAAATATTTTGAGGAATGGCCACGATGATTTCCAAAGCAGCTTGTACCATTTTATATTCTCACCCAACAGGATAACTCACTTTTTAATTTGACTTATGTTATTGTCAACTGCCACATCACCTTCTATTCCAGGTCTAGTAGCTAGCACAAACAAAATAATTCTAAATGTGATGACATGTAATCAGGGCATTGTTGAGTTCACATTAGTTAACTTTCCTTGCTGTATTATCAACCTAAAAATTGTCTGTCTGCACATATATATAACACATGACTTATGCAATGACAGTTAATGAGGATTATTTTATTTAATTTTGGCCTTTCCAATTACCTGACCTTTTCTCTCACGTGCCTATACTGATAAATCCATTTACTGAAAGAGAGACTATGACCTGCTACCAAAGGGACAAGACAGAGTTAGTGGGCTTCCCTGGTGTCACAGTGGTTAAGAATCCGCCTGCCAATACAGGGGACATGGGTCTGAGCCCTGGTCCAAGAAGACCCACATGCCGTGGAGCAGCTAAGCCCGTGTGCCACAACTACTGAGCCTGTGCTCTAGAGCCCGTGAGCCACAACTACTGAGCCCACGTGCTGCAACTAATGAAGCCCACGCACCTAGATCCCATGCTCCACAACAAGAGAAGCCACCACGATGAGAAGCCCGTGCATCACAACCAAGAGTAGCCCCCACTCGCTGCAACTGGAGAAACCCCATGCGCAGCAGCCGAAGATAATAAATAAATAAAAATTTTTTTGAAAAGTTAGTGAATATTCATTTTCCTACAATCAAAACATTTCCCATGTTGTAGTCCCACTACTATCTTGGGAAAGGACTGTTTGTGTCCTTTAACCCGCCTTTAGCATCTCAAAAGCCAGTCTTGGTTGGAGAGATCATAGTTTTGAGGCCCAAAAAGGAAAGTGGGCAGGAATTCCCACCTTCTGACCTCAGGGATTTGTGGGAAGACTAGGAAAAGGGATCTAGTGAAGTGGTCAGCATCTTCTCTTCCTTTGACCTCTTGATCTGAAAGGAAGCCACTTCTTGAGCCACACTGTGCCAACCTGGGGTACAGTGGCATCAAAATACCAGTTTGTATTACCATCAACGAAGTATGAAAATACTTCTCTCCTCACAGCTAACAAGTATTTGATTGTACTTTTAAATTTCTGCCAATCTCACAGGTGAAAACTGGCATCAGTGCAAGTTTTAACTTGAATTTCTCTTATAAGTGAGAGCGATTATCTTATCACATGTTTAAGGGAAATTTTTATAGCTTTTTGTGAGAACTATCTGCCCATGTCTTTTAACCTATTTTCTATTAGGGTCTCTTTCTATTTTGCCTTTACATGAGGGATATTAGCCCCTTATCTGTGATATATAATGCAAGTATTTTCTCCCAGTTTTATATCTTTTTGGCTTTGTTATTAGTGGGGTTTCTGCCATGTAAAAGTCTTACTTTAAATTTTTATAAAGTCAAATTTACCAATCTTTCCTTTTGTTGCACCTGGATTTTGAGTCACAGAAAACCTTTCCTTACACCCAGGTTATAGAAGAATCCACCCATGTTTTCTTTTTGTATTCATACAGTTTCATTCTTAATAAGATCTCTGGGCTTCCTTGGTGGTGCAGTGGTTGAGAGTCCACCTGACAATGCAGGGGACACAGGTTCGTGCCCCGGTCCGGGAAGATCCCACATGCCGCGGAGCGGCTGGGCCCGTGAGCCATGGCCACTGAGCCTGTGCGTCCGGAGCCTGTGCTCCGCGACGGGAGAGGCCACAACAGTGAGAAGCCCGCGTACCGCAAAAAGAATAAAATAAAATAAGATCTCTGGTCATTTGCTGTTTATTTTTCTGTATGATGTGAGGTATGAATTTAATTTTACCTTTTCCCAAATGGTTAACCATTTCTTAAAATGGTTATCCCATTTGTTCCCCCTGAAACGCCAGGTTTATCATGTACTAAATCTCCATAAGTCTTGGGTCTATATCTCAGTTTTCCTATTCAATTCCACTCTTCTGTCTGCAGGATATTAAACAAAAATCTAATCTGCAAAATTAGATAGACGAGATGTAGCTTAAGATTCCTTCCATTCTAACAGTATAGAGGCTCCTCAAAAAACTAAAAACAGAAATGCTATATGATCCAGGAATCCCACTCCTGGGCATTTTTCTGGACAAAACTATAATTCAGAAAGATACATGCACCCCTACGTTCATAGCAGCACTATTCACAATAGCCAAGACATGGGAGCAACCTAAATGTCCATCAATAGATGAATGGATAAAGAAGTTGTGGTATATGTGTATGTGTGTATAAACACACACACACACACACACACACACACACACACACACACACACAATGGAATATTACTCAGCCATAAAAAAGAATGAAATAATGCCATTTGCAGCTACATGGAGAGACCTAGAGATTATCATACTAAGCGAAGTAAGCCAGAAAGAGAAAGACAAATACCATGATATCACGTGTATGTGGAATCCAAAATATGACACAAATGAACTACGTATGAAACAGAAACAGACTCACAGACATAGAGAACAGACTTGAGGTTGCCAAGGGTGGGGCAGGGGGAGGGGGGAGAGGAGGGTTGGGTTGGGAGTTTGGGACTAGTAGACAGAAACTATTATATATAGAATGGATAAACAACAAGGTCCTATTGTACAGCACAGGGAACTATATTCAATATCCTGTAATAAACCATAATGGAAAAGAATACGAAAAAGAATATATATAGTCTTTGAATCATTGAATCACTCTGCTGTACACCAGAAACTAACACAACATTGTAAATCACTGTACTTCAATAAAAAAAAAAAAGATTCCTTCCATTCTATATCCAACTCTTAATTAAAATGAAACTTACTCCACATCCATAGTCAGTCACTCTTAAGTGACATGCTAATACTAACTGGTCTAATTGTATACAATTGACAATGATTATTAGGATTTGCTGATTTGCAAATATTACCTTGAAACTTTTGTCCATCCACTGATAGCTAACAGAACCACCAGACAGATACTGACTGACTTTGAAGGGCAACATTATTTAATTAAATATATTTCAACAATTTTCTTAACTCTAAGCATAAACATTTCATAGCTCCTCCACACCTTTCAATATCAATTTTACCATGATATTCACAGGCTTATTATCAGATTTAATAAAAGTCATATAGAGAAAAAGTAGCAAAATAAAGACCATAACAGTATTTTCACTTCTGTATTTCTAAAATATCAGTCATACTGATAACCTAATATACATCATTTTCTCTCCTGCTCCTATGAGCTGTCCCTGCTTAGCCAAACCCAATCCATCTTCCTCTCACCAACTCAAGCAATTCTCCCTTTCCCTGTATCGTCAGTTCTTTTTCTTTCTATTGACTCATTCCTATGACCCTATAACATGCTATTAACTCTCAATCTTAAAAAAAGATAAAAAACTTAAAACTGCTTTTGACCCACTTACCTCTCCCCACCACCACAAAGCCACACCCCTTTTCTATCTTTCCCACAAGAGCAAAATTCTTGGGTACAGGGCCTTATTCCTGCTGTCTCTAACTTCTTTACTTCCACTCTTCCACAAACTCCCTCCCACTAGACTTCTGTCTCCGCCACTCTACTACAACTGCTTCTTTTGGAGTTGTTAAATCAAATGGTCAACTCTTAATCCTCATCTTAACTTACCCATCAGCAGCATTTAATACTGTTAGTAGCCCCTCTTCCTGAAACACTCTCTTCATTTACCTTCCATGATTCCATACTTGTCTGGCTTCCTCCTGTATTTCTTGACATGCCTTCTCAAGTATCTCTTGCGCATCACACTAACTTCTAAATGTTGAAGTACATACACAGTCCTTTGAGCTCTTCTTCATCTAAATTCACTCTGATCCCATGGCTTTAAATTCCATATATACTCAGATGTGTATAATTCAACAGTTTTTAGTATAATCACAGCTATGCAACCATCAAATCACCACTATCAATTTTAGAACGTTTTCATCACACTACACCCCCAAGAAACCCATATCCATTAGTAGTCACTCCTCTTCTCCCCACAATCTACCAACCCAAAACTCAGCCTAGATAACCACTAATCTATTTTTCTATCTTTATAAATTTGGCTATTTTGGACATTTCATATATGAATTGTACACCTTAAGTGTGTGAACTGTGTGGTATGTGAATCATATCTCAATGAAGTTGTTATAAAAGAAGTGAATTACCTATACTTGATGACTAATAAGTTTTTTTCCCACCACTAAAATGTCTGTGACCATTACTAAATATCACTAGTAAGAATGCAAGTTGGGCACAACACTTTGGGAAGGGACTTTGGCAGTATCTAACAAAACTACATATGCATTTGCTTTTTGACCCAGTGGTTCCACTTCTGGAAATTTCCCTTGAAAATGTGCCTCCAGAAATACAAGAATACATATGAACAAGATTCTTCGTTGCAGCATTATTTGTAATTGCAAAATGTAGAAACAATATAAATGTCAATACAAAGAAGAGTGACTCCCAAGTTGGGATCTCCAGTTCACATCTCTACCTGGTATCCCAGAACAGAATATCCAATTACCTACTAATATCTCCCCCTGGATGTCTAATAGGCATTTTACATGTCTGTAGATTCCCAATCTTATTTCTTTAAAAAAAAAGGATGTGTTCCTCCTTCAGTCTTCCCATTCTCAATTAATAGTTTCTATTCTTTCTGTTGCTGCGGCCTAACAGCTATCAGTCCTACTTTCAATGTACATCTAAAATTTAACCACATATTCTATAGCCTCCTAATTGGTCTCTTCTTTCTACTATGCTCTACACAGCAGCCAAGAAGATACTGTTAAAACGTTAAGTCAGATGTCATTCCCTTCAATAGCATCCCATTTCACTCAGAGTAAAAGTCATGTTACTACACTTCCAGATGGCTCCTATTTGTTTCAAATTAACTGAAAAGCAATCTAATTCATCTTAGGTTAGTGCTCTAAGAGTAATACTATATGAATGGATCGAAAAGAAAATAACGGGGGCCAGCTTTTTCAACTGTTTCTAATTAAACCCAAGCCAAAGAAATAGGGATCAAAATTATGTTCCTGTTTAGTACCAATGAGTAGCTCAAAAATTGATATATATTTTTATCTAGCTAAAAGAGAAGTTCCTCGATTAACTAGCTTAATATGAAACAACACACACTTTCTGGCAATTCAACTATGGTTACAGTGTTCAAATTTCCTCAGATAAGAAGAGCTCCAATGGATAGATTATCTGCCCTGACACTTGACCTCCATTTTTTACCCTAGTGAGGCTGAGCTGAAAAACCTGGGGCAGTGCCCCTACCCAATTCTCAGTAATGAACATCCTCTCTCCCTTTATGAATTTTTTTTTAACCCAGAACAATCCTAATCAGTTGGTTCCCCACTTCCTCTCCTCTGAGCTTAGCCAAATCCTTTATATGTAAAGGTCAACAAAAAGCCAAGAGTATCGCAGTGAGGAAAGAGACACATCTGGTCCTCGGCATACAAGTCTGCCTATCCTCGTCACTCAATGAACTAGACAGATTCACAAGCACAAAAGACTGAGAGGAAGCCAGAGTTAAAGAAAGGCTCAAACAAGAACCATGAGTTTCACGAACTATACAGAACTCAACATATTAGTAAACTAACTATGTTCCACCTAGTACCAACGAATGTCCTTGACAAGAATTTAACTGATCAACCCAGTCTCCGCTCTCAATAAGCAAAAGGGATGATTTAAATTTTTTTCCCCTTACATCTACAGAAAAGGCTTCCTCACATCAGGACAGGTTAGGATGTATTCAAAAGAATGTTCCTTATCACAGCATATTAGAGTTTAATGCAGCAATATAACTATCAATAATTATAAATTCAATCAACTTAATCCATTTATGCCAAAAATATTTATCTTATTTAATAAGTACTTGATATACCTTTAATTCACAATTGGCTGGCTTCAAATTTCATGTTCGAACACATTTAATATATATAAACCATTTACTTTGATACTTTTTCAAATAAATTTTGCTACCACACGAGAAAAAAACAAGTGTTTAAAAAAATTTTAATATCAAAGTCACCTGAAGGAGAAATGACAACAGTCCATATATTTCACACTCATAGATCAAGTGACTGCAATCAACTATACCCAGAGACAATGAGAGAAATAGCCCAGAAAAAGAGTTTAAACAAAGCCCATGTGCTCTCCTCCACAAGAGGGGTGAAAATCACTCCCAAGCCTATTTTCAAATAGCAACACAGTCTCTGATTTTAACAATACTTACCTCATTAACCATAGGTCAGTTTTTAGCAGGTTAGGTTACAGAGCTAAATAAAGATTTTACAACATAGGAGAAGTCAAAACTTGGTTAGTCCTGTTAGAAACTGAGAAATTACTATAGGTAACAAGGAAATAAAATATTAAAATGCCACATATAAACATACAGTAATCAGGAAAAGATTCACATAAAGTCAAACAACCCTATCAACCTTCATCATAATACGATACACCATCACTGTATTAGAGCAAAGTACAACAAATATCCATGACTGTAACCCTGACAAAGATAGACATTTGGTAAACTTTAAGAAAATAATAAAATTTATAATACATTTTATAAAGATTTTAATCAAAACAATTAAAACAAAGTATTACTTTTTTAAGAAAATTCATCTAAATACAACTCATGCTATCAGAAACAATAAAGAACTATATGTAAATCATGAAACATCAAAGCATTTTCCATAATGATTAACTACAGAGCTTCTTTACTCCACCTATATTAAGGGACTAATAACTATCCTGTGAATGATGACTACCCCTAAAGTTTTATCAGACCCAAAGGACACTGGCACTCCCCTAAGGCCCGAGGCATTTCCCCTAGACCTGTTCAGTAAACAAAAGCAAAGGGCTAAATGTGAATTTTGAACTTAATTATGTACTTTAGATACTTCTTCAATGAAAAATTACTTTTAAAAATAAAGGTTGAAGTTTAACATTTCTAGGTATAAAATGCATGCAAATAATTAATAGATTCTTTTTCAGACAGAATAATAAAATAATCCTAAAATACCTCATTCAGCAGGTAGCTTTTTACCCCCCTCTTCAGTCACAGATTAGAGGGAGAAAATCTTTTAAGAGTTTTTGTAATACCAAAAATTTCCCTATTTTATATTGATATAGTCTAAAAAGTGGGAATTGTATTTTACATCTGCAGACAATAGTGCTGCTTAAAACTAGGCTATCATTTCAATAGCTTCTAATAAACCAAATAGCAAAACTTCCATCTGGTCTCAGGAATGGCTTTCCTTAAAAGTTTTACCAGCATATTGGAAAAAGAAATAGAAAAGAACAACAAAATCAACATATAGAAAGATTCAAGCTAGTCATTCATACATGAGGAAACTGAGTGTAATACAGAAATGATATGTATGTCCCATTCTCAACTGTGGTTCCACATAAGAATTAAGCCCTAGTACCCTAAGTCATTCACTGAATGTACTCAATTCACTTGTTTCCTAGGCATTAAGAATGATACCAACTATGTATCATTCTTGGGAGAACTGAGAAAAGTCATCCAAATCATTTTCTGGGTTCTTCAGTTTAGATGAAGAACTGTGGTTGCCGGCAACTAACAGTCCACATGCTGCAACTAAGAAGTCCACATGCTGCAACTAAGAAGTCCACATGCTGCAACTAAAAGATCCCACGTGTCGCAACAAAGGATCCTGTGTGCCACAACGAAGATCCCACATGCCACAATGAAAGATCCCACGTGCCGCAACTAAGACCCAGTGCAGCCAAAATAAATAAATAAATATTTTTTAAAAAAAAGAATTGTGGTTGGGAAAAGATCTATACAAATTATTAGCCCTGGGAACAAGCATTAAAAATAACACAGTATCCTCGAGCTAGTACATTGTTTATGGTGACTATATATACAACCTACTAAAAAGCTAAACAGTCTATTATTTGAACATAATTTTTGAACATTAACATAGTTCAAATTAAAACCATTAATGAATTAGATTTCACTAAGTCTAGCCATGTGTCTGGTCCTTTATTATAAGACACAAGAGGGCACAATTCCTGACCACAAAAAGCTTATTACTAAAAAAACTGGTCCAACCCACAACACAAAACACATAAACAAAAAAAATGTGTAAAATCATATTAAGCTATAAATGATTCAATATGTAAATTCTAATCAAGAGTTTGGGAAGGAAAAGATTCCTGGAGGTTACAGTAGACAGGGAAAGCTTAATAACGAAAGTGAAACTTGAGAAGGAAATTCTGAGATGAGTAGTGTTTGGAAAGAAAAATGAGAAGGCATGCTATGCAGCAGTGATGGCCCAGAAGCAGGACTAAACATCCACAAGAGCAAAACCATGATGAAGGTTGAGATTAACAGTGGAGAATAGAGAGAGAGAAAAAAAAGAAAGTTGGTCAGATAAGGATCTTGAAAACAGTAGGCAGATCATGGAGTTTAAGGATTTATTTTTGTTTTTCTCTAGTTCTTAAACAATACCAAATTCTGAACTAAGTACTTTGTACTGATTTTTATCTACTCTACTTTTAATATCAGAACCCATTAGTATTAGAACACATTACACAACTATGATTTTACTAAAAATTGAGACAGTTTTAGGCCAGCCAAAACATCACAAAGCACATGCTTGGAAACTTATATTCCCGAAACAGCATACATGTGATAAGAAAACCTCATGTAAATATTTGTTCTGAAGGAAGATTAGCATTGAGGGGGAAACAAAATATATTTGCCCTCAAGTTAAAGCTAAAAGCGAAATGCTTATTTTCCTTGACTGCTGGCCGACAGTTGTGTGCTTATTGCTGACTGGATCCTTTCCTATCAAAACACCCAGCACTTCAAAAGACCCAACCACTCTGCCAAGATTTCTGCCTTCAAAGAGCTTTTGTTGCCATGGCAATCTCATGTTCTCCGGGAACCAAGTTAGCGGCACCCTACCATACATATATGAACAATGTTCAAACTCTGGCTGATTCCTCCTTGAAACACAGCGTATATATCCTGTCACAACCATACCAATTTTCACTTGCTCTAATACAAGGAATCAACAGTACCTGACAGCTCATAGAGAACCAGGGTTACTTCAAAATAAACAGATGCATCCAGAAAGAGGGAGGGCAGGTTGAGAGTGGGAACCCTCTTTCATATTATAAAGCAGATGTCCTAAAGCATGAAGGCCAATGAAATAAAACACTGAGTCCAACTCAAATTTGATCAAGGATTTCTCCCTTTTCAAATATCTCAAAACACTTTTCCTAAAAAAATTTAAAGCAAAGATAAAAACAGTACAGGCATAATACTTTGGTTAAGAATGTCTCCTACACTGACTGAAGATTTAACACCTTATCAAAACAAAGCTAAATTCTGCCTAGAATTAAAGCTTTCCTTAGGAAGAAAGAGTAGAGGCTCTAAAACCATTTCCATAGAACCCTCTGTCAAAATTTCATAGAAATATATTTGCTAATAAATGATACATGTGGAAAAACTACAGCCAGAGTTCGAGGGTATGTTTCCAGATGTAAAATACTTCTGACCTAAAGAAATTGTTTTTTCATCTCTATTCAACTTATACCACACCACATTCCCAAGTCGAGTAAGCTGTGTTTTCTATACTGTAGGAGTCTTCAAGTTAACAGCAAAGACCATGACAATCATATCCAAAAATCAAGTAGTGTGAAAGAGCAATAAAAGCAATGACCTGCTACGATTCTGAAAATAATCTCATTTTAAGAACTATATGTGTTCCTAGAAAATAGAAGTTAAAGAGTACTTAAATGCTGAATTATCTTTTGCAATTGATTTTCATTACAATTTCAAAAAATGATCCTACCACACAGGGTAAAAATAAATAGCCTCAACCTGCTTCAAAGAAACATTCGATTCACGGAAAGTTCTAAGATATTTTTTCCAATATACAGGCTATGAGCATTTAATTTTTCTATACCAACTTTGTCAAACAGTCCAGACTCTTTACTCTTGTAAAGTAATTTTAATGCACACATATTAGTGAACACAATTCACTTCCACTTCATTAGGGGTTCTGAATTCCTGAAAGTTAAGCTATTTATAGGATCATTCCAAATAATTGTAGAATTCCAGAGCTGAAAGAGAGTTAAAAATGTCTCAAGTGTTCCAAATTTGTATAAGAAAGTAACCTGAGAGATTTAGTAACAACCTCCTCTTTCTTTTCAAAATGAGGCCCAGGTAGGTTACATCATTAACTGCAAGAATTTTCTCCTGCTTGATGCTGTGTTTTTTTGTTTTTGTTTTTATATAATTATATTCTAGTTTCTCTCTTTATATTTCTGAGATATTGTCCTTAATATGGATTAAAATGCCTATTGCTTCCAATGTCAATAAAGCTGTCTTTTTTCTTTAAAGGTAGTTGTCTAACATGAGTTAAAGGTCAGTGACCCAAAAGACTAAAGGCTACTAAGAACGAAAAAAGTTGTAAGAGACCCGTTATCAAATACAGGAAAATCTGGAGTGGAGTTTAAACCCCAGTACCTAGCATTTTGCAAAGCAGCATTAACAAAGAGCAAACCCATCACATCAGATATGAAAATCCAATCATTTTCACACCTTACAAAATAGTAAGAAAAACTGACACTCTGAAAACAGCTAAAACCAACTACTAAAGCTGTGGCTTTCAATTTTTTTAAAAAAAACCACAATCCACTCACTGTTAAATACATTTTATATCACCTAGTGTACACAAATGTATATTTAAATAACAAACTAATTTTACAAAAACAATCCTCTAAGTGCATGTGATACTGTTCCATTTCTTAATCATGCTCTCTGAGATCCACTAAAGTGATTTCTTAACCCACTAATGGGTAACGATCTGCACTTTGAAAATGATGGAAAGTGTAAGTTAGTTACTGATACAAAGCCTCAAGAAGAACAGTTTTCACAAGCATTCATTCCCCACGTATCTATTGGCACTATGTACACAATACTACCTGTTTAACTGTACTGTGCCGTACCGTACAATGTACCGTAATATTTTGAGACTGCTTATACAAATTTAACTATAGAGTCTTGTACTAGTGGTTTTTTTTTTTTTTTTTAAACCCCACATTTGTTTATTTATTTATTTTTTGGCTGTCTTGGGTCTTCGTTTCTGTGCGAGGGCTTTCTCTAGTTGTGGCAAGCGGGGGCCACTCTTCATCGCAGTGCGCAGGCCTTTCACTATTGCGGCCTCTCTTGTTGCGCAGCACAGGCTCCAGACACGCAGGCTCAGTAGTTGTGGCTCATGGGCCTAGTTGCTCCGCGGCATGTGGGATCTTCCCAGACCAGGGCTTGAACCCGTGTCTCCTGCATTAGCAAGCAGATTCTCAACCACTGCGCCACCAGGGAAGCCCTGTACTAGTGGTTTTTATTTTAACAATAAGGTTAGATACATAAGGGGGAAAAGACAGTCATGTTAGCCCATTTACTCACTGAGTTTTTTTTATAGGTTTTTTTCTAAAACATGTCTATAAGAATCCAAAAATGTTTATATTTGTATTCTTAGTATAGTATACATATTCTCTCTTCTGTTAGATATATAAAGCTACACTGCCACATCCAATACATCTTTATTATCCTCAAAGCACTTAGCACAGTGTTGAACATAAAGTACTTATTTACTGAACTAATGGTTTTATCTAATCTCAAAAATTAGTTTATATCTCAGAGAATTAGGATAAGGCACAACAAAATAGCTTTGGTTAACAAAAGTACTTTTGGATATAGCTACTAAAATACCTTAAATCTCAGAGCAAATCTCTGAAAGTCTAAATTTTGCTCCATGCATTTGTAAAGACTTCTGAAATTATTTAAAACAGAACTTTACTGCAAAAATGACTCAAACCAAATTCTAAAATGCAGTTATTATTAATAAAATGACTATTAAAAGAGTAAATGTGTACTAGTTAGGAAATTTTAATCATTTCCTTTCTCTAGCAAGTGAATATGTCCAACTCAAATTCTTTTTTAGATAAGTCAGAATACAAATAAATTACATATCTGACAAATGCATTTTCAAACTTTATAACTCAGAGATAGTGATTTCATTTGTAAAAGAGATATACACTCTATTTTATAGTAGTTATTTATTTTTATTTTTCAGATTAATTTTGTCATGTCAAAAAACTGAATAATAATCCTATTTCTTTTTAAGACCAAAGTTAACTGAAACAAATGCCTGTGAACATCTATTCAATATTTGTTTGCATCACCAAAGCATGACATGACCTGTTTTTAAACAACTGTATTAAATAGTAACAAGCATAACTAACCATGTAATAGCATAAGCATTTGATACTTGAATATGAAATTCTTTCTTAACAATTAAGTAGATTAAACAGCCAAGTCAAAACAAGAAACTTAAATATTGACTAAACTATCCCCAATTTCTCAATTTACAATAGATTGGACTGAAGAAAATTGGTTTCCTAAGTATGGAAGGTATTTCTCCTATAAAAGCTGGATTCTCGCTTCCATATTTCATGAAGCCAGCTAGTTAACTAACATTCATAGATACTCTTCAAGAGTTCTTATTTAACTGTTGGATATTGCTCTCTACATGAAATAGCTCCGACATTCACTGAGGAAAGGGGAGCACTATTTTCTGTTAGATTGTAAGTGAGATCAGCTATGCCACTCCACATCTCACCGGGTAGAATGACTGGAAATCTAGTTTAAGTTTTCAGGACATAGGTTCATTCTACTTTTAGGGTGTTGTAGTCTCTCTATGGATGAATGCATATTCATAGTCTATTAGGTTTGCAACAGAAATTAGTCTCATATCCCATACAGAATGTCAGGCTCAAGTAAGTGTATAAATATTTTTTGAATAAACAAGTATTTAAGCACCTACTGCATGCCAGGCACTGTCTTAGGCCTGTGAATACAAAGGGTCCAGAACATTATCAATCAGAATGGTAAGTGCCACAAGAAACAAACAATTCAAAATAAGACATGACACAACAAGCCAGAAATTTCTCACCATGCTATAATGCAGAGAAAAGAGCAATGAAGTTGAAACCCAGTCCCAGTTTCACAATCCACTATATAAGTTATATAAATTTGATTAACTCAAAATTAACAAGCTAGATGCCTTTGTGTAAACAGAAATATATAAGCTTAACTTAAACATAAACTTCATTATTATGTTTATGGCAAAAACAAAACATGAATCTAATTACACTTTTTTTTTTTTTTTAGAAAACCTGCATTCCCAGGTGTGATTTTATTTATTTATTTATTTATTTTTTGCGGTACGCGGGCCTCTCACTATTGTGGCCTCTCCCGCTGCGGAGCACAGGCTCCGGACGCGCAGGCCCAGCAGCCATGGCCCACGGGCCCAGCCGCTCCGCGGCACGTGGGATCCTCCGGGACATGAACCCGTGTCCCCAGCATCGGCAGGCGGACTCCCAACCACTGTGCCACCAGGGAAGCCCTAATAACACTTTTTATATGAGCTTCTATTACATATATAAGCACATTACATACTGGATTGGCCAAAAAGTTCGTTTGGGTTTTTCTGTAACGTCTTACAGAAAAACCCAAACGAACTTTTTGGCCAACCCAATATAACAATACACGGCCTAGTGAAGTACAGTCCAACAGAACTTTCTACAATGATGGAAATATTCTATACTTGTACTCTCCAATATCGTAGCCACTAGATATATGTGGCTACTAAGTACTTAGAATGTGGCTAGCGCAACTGAGAAAATGAATTTTATTTTTTAAAACTAATTTAGGGACCTCCCCAGTGGTCCAGTGGTAAAGAATCTGCCTTGCAATGCAGGGGACATGGGTTCAATCCCTGGTCGGGGAACTAAGATCCCACACACCACAGAGCAACTAAGCCCATGCGCCACAACTACTGAGCTCACATGCCTCAACGAGAGAGCCTGCATGCCACAAACTACAGAGCCCACACGCTCTGGAGCCTGCGCACAACTACAGAGCCCACGTGCCCTCGAGCCTGCAGGCCACAGCTAGAGGGAGAAAACCCTCACGCTGCAACTGGAGAGAAGTCCGAGCGCAGAAATGAAGAGAGCACGTGCCACAACAAAAAAGATCCCACATGCCTCAACGAAGATCCCACGGGCCGCAATTAAGACCCAACACATCCAAAAATAATAATAAAGAAAATAATTATTAAAAATAAACAAAAAAACTAATTTAAATATAAACAGGCAGAAGTTCTGTTTCCAGTAAAGACAGAGTCATAGGCAATAATAAGGACTGCATTTACACTTGTGCCTGAAAAAAAGCATAAAACAGAGAAAATAAATGACACAACAATTTTCAAGACACTGGACAACAGGCGACAAAGGACAGTGATCTTTGAGAGTCAAGAAACAAATCAGATGAGCCCTACAAATGATCAAACTTACTGACGTGAGAAAGTTCCCAAGCAGAGGTACTAGGGGGATGTGAAGGTGGAGACTGATAGACGCAGTGAATTCATAACATGGACCTCACAGAATAAGCACGATGGAAAGCCAGAGAGCAGCACTGAGATCAAGCAAACTCCTACAAGAGGGTTCCCCTTGCGTAATGATCAGCACATGCATGTAAGGAAACTACCTAAAGTTGGAGAACGAATAACCCCAAAAGATAAAAAGTGTTAAGCACAGGGCCAGTAATAGTACCTGCTCCCAGCAGCGAGACTGAAAAATTTCATGAGTCTTGAGGCACTGGTAGAGTACATAAAACAGACTCCCTCAGTAGTGAGGAATAATCAGCCCCAGCCCAAGCACTACTCTGGACCCACCTAACAAATCTTAAAAATACCAAAAAGGATTAAGATGTTTCAAAGTAACTTAACTACATCCAGAACAAGGTTCAAGAATAGTTTTAGTAATATAAAAATATACAGCACCCAACAAGGTAAAATCACAATAAAATCTGAAAACTAATAAAAAATTACTAGCCATACAAAGAAGCAAAAAGGTACAAACCATACAGAGAGGGGAAAAATCAACTGACTCCAACCACAACTGACACAGATGTAAGAACCAACCAACCAGGATATTAAATCAGTTACTATAACAATTCCATGTGTTCAGAAAGTTTAGAGATGTGGAAGATATAAGAAGACACAAATCGGGGACTTCCCCGGTGGCACGGTGGTTGAGAATCTGCTTGCCAATGCAGGGGACACAGGTTCAAGCCCTGATGTGGGACAATCCCACGTGTCCCAGAGCAACTAAGCGCATGTGCCACAACTACTGAGCCTGCGTGCCACAACTACTGAAGCCCGCGCACCTACAGCCTGTGCTCCACAACGAGAAGCCACCACAATGAGAAGCCCGTGCACCACAACAAAGAGTAAGCCCCCCCTCGCCACAACTAGAGAGAGCCCACACACAGCAACAAAGACCCAAAGCAGCCAAAAATAAATAAATTTTTAAAAGCTTAAAAAAAAAGACACAAATCAAGCGTCTGGAGATGAAAACTATAATGTATGAGATGAAAATTACACAGAACAAGATTGATGGAAGATTAAACATGGCAGAAGAAAAGGTAGTAAACTTGAAGACATAGCAGAACAATCCAATATTAAACACAAAGAGAAAAGAGGATTTTTTTTTAATGAAGTGAGCTGTGGCACAAGTCCAAGAGTCCTTCCCCATATAATTGGAGTTTCTGAAGGTGAGGGGGCACAGTAAATTATCTGAAGAAAGTTTCCAAAATTTGCCCCAATTTGATGAAAATTATAAACTCACAGATCAAAGAAGTTCAACAAATACCAGGCAAAAGAAACATGAAGACATGCATACACCAAGTCATATCATAATCAAATTGCTCAAAGCCAGTAATTTTTTTTAATCTTAAAAGCAAACAGAGAAAAAAGATACACATTACATAGAGAGAAGCAAAAATGACATTAGATTCCACATCGGAAATTATAAAAACAAGACGACAATGGAGCAAATCTTTAAAATGCTGAAAGGAAAAGCTACCCATCTAGAATTCTATACCTAGCAAAAATACTTTCTTAAAAACAAGAACTACTCAAGAATTTTTGAGACATGCAAAAGCTGAAAGGAATTCACTAACAACAGATCTCCACTGTGAGAAATATTAAAGTTCTTCAAACACAAGGAAAATGATGCCAGATGGAAATGCAGATCTATACTAAGAAATAAAGAGCAATGGGAATGGTAACTTAATAAATGTATATGGGTTTTTATTATTTAAATCTCTTTAAAAGATGATGGATTAAACAAAAATAACAAGGATCTGGTGTTGGATTTATTACATATGTAAAAGTAAAATGTATGGCAACAATAACACAAAAGCTGGGATGGGAGAAATGGATGTACAGTATGGTAAGGTGCTTGAACTATACATGAAATGACATGGTATCCCTTAAGGTACATTAAGATAAGTTGAAAATGTATACTATAAATCCTAACACAACCACTAAATTAACAACAAAAAGGTTTTCCTAATAAGGTGACAAAGAATACAAAATAGAATCATAAAAATACTCAATTTATCCTAAAAAGAAGGCAGAAAAAGAAGAACAAAGAACATGTGAGATAAATATCAACAGAAAACAAACAGCAAGATGATGCTTTTAACTCTAACCATATCAAACACCACATTAAAATTTCCAGTTTAAAACCAAAGATTTCAGACTGGGTAAAAATGCAAAACTCAATGTACATGCTGCCTAAAATAAAGGCACTTTAAATAGAACAAAGTTAAAAACAAGGAAAAAGTATACAATGCTAACACATCAAAAGAAAGCTGAAGTATATTTATTAATATCATGTAAAGTAAATTTATGAGCAAAGAATATTAACAGGGATAAAGGAGGCCATTTCATGATAAAGCAGTCAACTCATCAAGAGGATATAAAAATCCTAAACATTAATGCATATAATAACAGAGCTTCAAAATATGTGTATACAAACTAATATAACTGCAAGGATAAATAAAACACTCACAACTCTAGTCAGAGATTTCAATTCCCCTCTCTCAACAACTGGTAAATCAACCTAAAAGAAAATCAGAAAGGATATAAAAGACCTGAACAATACTGTAAGCCAAAATGATCTGATTTAGAAAACACTCCACCAACCAACAGTAGAAGAACATCTGCCAAGTCAAACCATATTCCAGGCCATAAAACAAGACTCAGTACATTTAAAAGGGCTCAATTCACACAAAGTACGTTCTCTGACCGTAATGGAATTAAACTAGAAATCAGCAACAGAAATATCCCTAAAATGATATTCTCCCCAAATATTTGTAAACTGAATAACAACCACTTCTAAATAATTCATGGGTCAAAGAAGAAATCAAAGAGATATCAGAAACTATTTAACCTAAATGAAAATAACTACTCATATCAAAATTTGTGAAATGTTACTAAAGGAGTACTTGAGGAGAGGGGAGAATTTATAGCACTAACAGCCTATATTAGAAAAGAAGAAAAGTATCAAATTAATGACTTCAAAATCTAAAATTTAAAAAGAAAAAATTACACCTGAAGTAAAGAGAAAGCAAATAATAAAATCACACCAGAAATCAAAGAAATGAGAAAATAAAATAAAATAAAGAAAACCACTGAATCCAAAGCTGGTTCTTTGAGAAGATCGGTAAAACCAATACACTTTTAGTCAGAGTGATCAAGGGAAAAAAGAAAGAAGAAACGAATTAGCAATATCAAGAATAAGAACAGTGACATTACTACAAATTCTACAGATATTAAAAGGATAATAAGCAAATATTATGAAATCTATTTCAACAACTTAAATGACATAAACAACTTACATTCAACAACTTAAATGACATAAACAAATTCTTCATTCAACAACTTAAATGACATAAACAAATTCTTTGAGAAGTACAAACTACCAAAGTTTAAACAAGAAGAAATCAATCATCCAAGTAGCTGAATTTTTAGTTAAAAATCTTCCAACAAAAACAATCTCCAGACCCAGATGGTTTCACTGGTAACAACAAATATTTAAGGGAGAGAGAATATCAATTATACACAAACTCTTCTAGAAAATTTAAAAAGAGGGAATACTGCCCAGCTTATTCTATGAATCCAGCATTAACCCGCTGTCAAAATCAGACAAAAAGACATTAGGAGAAAAGAAAACTACCTATGTTCATCAACATGGGAAGAAATTTTAACAAATTCCAACAACATATAAAAAGATTAATTCTTCATGACCACATGGGGCTTATCTGCATAATGCAACTTGGTTTAACAATAAAAAATCAATCACTGTAACTCCCCCATATAGTAACAAATTTAAAAAGAAAAGCCATGTGATCATCTCTATAGATCAAAAAAAAGCATAAGGCAAACCCAACGTCCATTCCTGGAAAAATCTCTCAGAAGTTTTAACAGAAGGAAACTTCCTCAGTCTAATAAATGGCACTACATTAAAGCCTACAGCTAACATCACACTTAATCGTAAAAGACTAAATACTTTTCCTCTAAGATCCAAAACAAATCAAGTTGTTCTGTTCTCACCACTTCCATTCAAAATTATACTAGTTGCAATAAAGTACAATCAGAAAAGGAAAAAAAAAATAATAAGGCATCCAAATTAGAAACCAAGAAGTAAAAGAGACTTCACTCACAGACTACATGACCATCAACAGAATATCTCTATAGAATGGAATCTACAAAAAAGTACTGGAATTAATAAGTTTTAAAAATCTGTGCAGGACAAAATGTCAACACACAAAACTCAATTATATTTCTATATACTGGTAACTAATAATCAGAAATTGAATTTTAAAAACAATACCATAGGAGCTTCCCTGGTGGCACAGTGGTTAAGAATCCGCCTGCCAATGCAGGGGACACGGGTTCGAGCCCTGGTCCAGGAAGACCCCACATGCCACGGAGCAACTAGGCCCGTGGACCACAACCAATGAGCCTGCGCTCTAGAGCCCGTAAGCCACAACTACTGAAGCCTGTGTGCCTACAGCCCATGCTCCACAATAAGAGAATGCACCACAGTGAGAAGCCCACGCACCAAAATGAAGAGTAGCCCCCGCTCACCACAACTAGAGAAAGCCCGTGCATAGCAACAAAGACCCAACGCAGCCAAAAATAAATAAATAAAATAAATAATTTTTTAAAGTCTTTTAAAAAAATAGCAAAATAAAATAAAAACAATACTATACATAACAACACCAAGAAGTATGAAATACTTATAAATCTAATAATATATGTGAGAGACCTATATAGAGATCACTATAAAACATTGCTCAGAGAAACTAAAATGATCTAAATAAACAAAATTATATTATCTTCCCATAGGGTCAGAAAACTTGATTGATATTGTCAAGATGTCATTTCTCTCCAAACTTATCTGTGGATTTAAAGCAATCCCAGTCAAAATCCCAGAAGGCTTTTCTTCTGTAGCAATTGACAAAACAGTACTAAAATGTATATGAAAATGCAGAGGACCTAAAATAACCAAACACTATAAAAGAACAAATTTAGAACAGTAACACTACCTGATTTCAAGACATATTACAAAGCTGCAGTAATCAAACAAGTGTGGTATTGCATAAAAACAGCCAAAGATCAATAGAAACACTATAAAGCACAGAAAAAAGACACATAAATATATGGAAAATTTTTTATAAACATGCAAATGAATTCATTTGAGAATGAATAATCTTTTCAACAAATGGTGCTTTAACAGTTGAAAATCATATACAAAGAAATGAACTTCAAATCCATACCTCATACCATATTAAATAACAAACTCAAAATGGATCACAGACCTATATGTAAAACTAAATTTTAAAAGTTGCAGAAGTAAATACAAGGGAAAACTTTTGTGACCATTGGTTAGGTTAAGATTTCTTAGATCACAATACCAGAAGGACAATCCGTAAAACAGTAACTTGAAAAACTGAATCTCATCAAAAATAAAAACTATTACTCTTCAAAACATACTCAAGAGAATGAAATAAAACCACCCAGAAAGTGGGTGAAAATATCCATAAATCACATTTCATAAAGGACTTGCACCCAGATTATTTAAAGCAATCTCAAAACTCAGTAATAAGAAAATAATCTTATTTAAAAATAGACTTAAATGTGAAGATCCTTCACCAAACAGGATAAAAGATGGCAAGTAAGCACATGAAAAGATGCTCAATGTCATTAGTAATTAGGAAAATATGTATTAAAACCACAATGAGAGGGACTTCCCTGGTGGTGCACTGGTTAAGAATCCACCTGCCAATGCTGGGTACATGGGTTCAAGCCCTGGTCCGGGAAGACCCCACATGCCGCGAAGCAACTAAGCCCGAGTGTCACAACTACTGAGCCTGCATGCCACAACTACTGAAGCTCACACGCCTATAGCCCATGCTCCGCAACAAGAGAAGCCACCGCAATGAGAAGCTCGTGCGCCACAACAAAGAGTAGTTCCCGCTCGCTGCAACTAAAGCCTGCGCGCAGCAACAAAGACCCAACGCAGACAAAAATAAATAAATTTATTAAAACAAAAACACAAGATACCACCACACACCTATTAGAATGGCTAAATTTTAAAACAATGACCATACCAAGTGTATCCATACAAGGATGTAGAGGGACTGAAACTCATATACTCCAAGTAGGAATGTAAAATTAGATAACTACTGTGGAAAAAGTGTTCGGCAGTTTCTTAAGCTTATAGATATCTACCATATAAATATCCACACAATAAAGCAGAAACTAACACACCATTGTAAAGCAATTATACCCCAATAAAGATGTTAAAAAAAAAATAATTTAAGGGGGATGCAGAGTTGTAAAGGAGGAGAGTTTTTATATCTGAATGTAATTAAGTTGATAACCATTATAATTAGATTGTTATAATAGAATGTTATATTTCATTGCCACTGTAGCCACAGAGAAAAGAACTTTACTATATATACAAAGGAAATGAGAAGTGAATCAAAAAGTGTCATTATAAGAAATCAACTAAACAGAAAAGAATGCAGGAATGGAGGAAATAAGGAACAAAAAAGCTGTGAGAAATATAGAAAACAGAGAGAAAAAGGACAGAAGTCCTTCCTTATAAGTAATAACTTTAAATGTTAGTGGATTAACATCTCCAATCAAAAGACAGATATTGGCAGAATGGATTAAAAGAAAAAAAAACATGATGCAACTGTTAACTACAAGAGACCCATTTAATTCTAAAACACAAATAGGCTGAAAGTGAAAGAACAGAAAAAGATCTTACATGCAAGGATTAATCGAAAGATTAATCAAAAGAAAGCTGGGGTGGCCATACTACTGTCAGACAAAATTAACTTTCGGACAAAAATTGTTACGAGAACATTACATATCAATGATGGACAATTCAGTTCATCAAGAAGAGATAACAATTATAAACATATATGCACCTCACCTAGAAACAGAGTCTCAAAATATATAAAGCAAACATTGAAAGAACTGAAGGGAAATAGAAAGCTATAAAATATTAGTGACTTCAGTAACCCACCTTTAATAATAACCATACGAAAAAAATTAATAAGGAGATAGAGAGCTTAAACAACACTATAAACCTATTAGACCTAAGAGACATACAGAGAAGCCTCCATAAGTATAGCTAAATACACATTTTTATCAAGTGGACAGGGAACATTCTTCAGGACAGATCATATGTTATGTAACAAAAAAGTCTCAATAAACTTTAAAAAAATTAAAAAAAAAAAAGATTTACTGTTACTAAGTTTTTTTTTTTTTTTCATTTCTATGATCTTAATGGTTAGAAACATCCACAATTAGTCTATGAGGTTGACTGAACAGAGATCCTTATGGCCTCTTTACATCAGGAAACAAGGGACAGTAAATAAATTCTGTAGGATCATAGGGTCAGAACTGTCTCCTAGAACAAAAATCCATTTTTCTGTACAGACTTTGTCTAAGGACACCTTTACACTTTCAAACTTACAAACAAATAATCATATGATATCACTTATATGTTGAATCTAAAAAAGTTTACAAATGAACTTATCTACAAAACAGAAGTAGAGTTACAGATGTAGAAAACAAACTTATGGTTACCAGGGGTTAAAGGGGAGGGAGGGATAAACTGGGAGATTGGGATTGACATATACACACTACTATAGTATATAAAATAGAAGACTTGGTATTGACATATACACACTACTATAGTATATAAAATAGAAGTCTAATAAGGACTTACTGTATAGCACAGGGAACTCTACTCAATACTCGTAATGGCCTATATGGGAAAATAATCTAAAAAGACTGGATATATGTATATGTATAACTGATTCACTTTGCTCTACACCTGAAACTAATACAACATTGTAAATCAACTATACTCCAATAAAAATTTTTTTAAAAATTACAAAAAAAAAATATCCACACAAATACTTGTTTAAGAATGGTCATAAGAGCTTTTTTGTAATAATCAGAAATTGGACATAACCCAAGTACCCATCATCAGGACAAGGGACAAATTGTGGTATAGGAATTACCATTAAGCAATAAAAAAGAATAAACTATTGATACATGGATAAATCTCAAAATAATTATGCTGAGTGAAAGAAGCCAGACAAAAAGGACATTCTGTGTGGTTTTATTTATTTAAAAACTCTAGAAAATGAAAACTAATCTGGGCAGAAAAGATATACAAATGGGCATGAGAAAATTTTAGAAAGGGATATACATGTTCATTATCTTGATTGTGGTGATAGTTTCCTATTAAACTTTATACTTTAAATATGTGCTATTTATTGTAACTAGTTGCTAGAAGTTTAGTCACATGTTGCCAGTGGCTACTGTAAAGTACACCTAAAGCCTCTCCCTTACCCAGTCTTCCCACTCACCATGCCTTCCCCTAGTACACCAGCAAAAGATGCACCAACTTTCTGGACAGAAGTAGCTGTTTTAACCTCTACTTCGTGACACTTTAATCATTTCTATTAAAGCACTTTCCAGGTTGTACTGTTATTTACCTGTTCACATGACTGTCTTCCCCAACAAATTACAAGCTCTTCCAGGAGCAGGACCATACCCATGTCACCTTTATAATCCCAGATACCAAGCACAGAGCCTGACACGAAGTGTATGCTGAATAAATGTTGGTTAAATAAAGCATACAACTCATATCTTTTATGAATTTTTTCATAAGTCTTCTTACATTGTTTTCTATACAAAGAAACACCACAACAATTGATGTGTGTATGTGATAAGGAAATTGTCAAATCATCCTCGTCTAAACGAGATGTTTTTAATTCATACCTGACTGAGTTTCAAGGCAACTTTTTTTTCTGGCAGATAGAGTTTTACATCTATAATTTTTCATCCAATAAAATGACTGAATTCCTGTATGTAACAGACAATGCTCTATGTACTTAGAATAAATTATAGAATAAAACAAAGTAAAACAAAAGAACTTTACATTCTGATTTAATAATTAGAAGAGTGAGTTTATGATGCTTTTTGGCAGATACCTTTCAAAAAATATTGAGATAACAAAACTGTGTATTAATAAGTATTCATAATAATATTAACATATGTAGAAATACACAAATTATGTTTAATTAGGGTACAGTATAATGCAACAGTCAATGAAATAAATAGCCCAGAACACCTAAAAACATAGATATCTAAAATAGTTGAATAGAATGAATAAAGATAAAATCAAGGATTTCAACTATATTTTTAAACGTTAACAACTGCTTTGCCTTTTCAGAATGCTGTGAAAATGACCTTTTCTGGAAGTCACGAAATCAGGAAATTTTCTCTCACACATTGTCACCAACAAAATCTGGCTGGAATCAAGAGAAATCAGGCAGAGAAAATCAACTCACTTAGAAGTAATCTGTATTTGGGCCTTGTCCATTTCTTATAGATGATGATTTCACTGGGGAAAAAGTGGGACTTTTCGTCCCACTTTCCATGTCCTGACCATGGAAAAGTGTAAGCATTCTTTTCCCTCTAATAATATAGAAGGATGAGCGCAAAGGAAAACGTAGGAAAGTAAAATGGGGTGGTAATGCTTTTGATAATGGAACATGTTAATCTACAAAGGCCTCAAAAACTGCTGTTATTTCTGCACTTTTGGCTATGACCTCTGAGCTGACTCCATCATAAACTTCAGTCTTCATCTTCATTCTGAGGTGACTGCATCATTGAAAACAATGTTTTATCTTCTCAACTTACAAAAAGTGTTTACTACTCCACTGGTATTCACTCCAGTTTGTCTTAACAGTCTCTTCTGAAGTAAAGGGATTTTTTTAAAGGTCTGTCTACACAGATTACCCTGAGACTAAGAAACTCTCATATACTAGACTAAATTCTTCAAAGAGAGGAAAAAAATTCCTCTTTGTATATGAATTCTGATATTTTGGAGTTACAGTAACGTTTTCAGGTCACTTATGACACGAGGGCATCATGTAGGCTTTTCTGTAGAGATCCAGAGGACAGACTTTGTTTTGTTGTTGTTGTTGTTATTGTTGTTGAAGGTGAAGCATCTGACACTACTGTGAATGATATATTTTTTAAAGTTTTATTTATTTTTGGCTACGTTGGGTCTTAGTTGCAGCACCCGGGATCTTTGTTGAGGCATGCAGCATCTTTCGCTGGGGAGCGTGGCCTTCGTCCTGGTGCGCAGGCTTCTCTCTAGTTGTGGTGTGCAGGTTTTCTCTTCTCTAGTTGTGGTGCACAGGTTCCAGGGGGCACGGGCTCTGTAGTTATGGCACGCGAGTTCCAGAGTGAGTCGGATCTATAGTTTGTGGCATGTGGGCTCTCTAGTTGATGCACACAAGCTCAGTAGTTGTGGCACATGGGCTTATTAGTTGCCCCGCAGGGCATGTGGGATCTTAGTTCCCTGACGAGGGATCGAACCCGCATCCCCTGCATTGCAAGGCGGACTCTTTACCACTGGACCACCAGGGAAGTTCCCAGAGGGTAGACTTCAGCAATACACAACACTTCAAACTGTATACTCCTTTGTCATTTGGAAAGCATTTTCACATGCACATTTAAGCCTCACAAAATCCTTGTGAATAAGGCTTATTCACCTCCATAGTGATAAATAAATCATATAAAATAAAAACCTTGACATCACCTCCAATGGCTCACTTCACCTCACACTACAAACTCAATTAAGAAGAGGTGCCATCTCAATGACTAAACAGTGAATATTGTTTAATTTTCTACTCTTGGATGTCCCCAAATTGGCATGGATTTGGAGCAGTTTCCTTCTCTGATTTCCTTTTATTATTTTTCTTTTTAAGAATAAAGTACTGAAAATTAAAAAAAAAAAAAAGAGAAGGTCCCATCAATTCCACATCTACATGTTCTCACTTGTATCCTCACTAAGCGCTGCTACATGCAAAGCTGTCATTTAAGCTGTGCACCACACACCTTCAGGGGTATCACTCACAATGCAGTGTAACACCTGACCGTACATGGTTGTCCTGACTTCATGAATACTGCTCTTATTCAAGAACCCTGCCTCCACTCTCTCTGTTACACATTTTCTACTAGCCACATTTACCTTCCTAAGAAGAAAAGGGGACTTCTGATTTCAACCATGACATAGTAACTGTGACTGAATTTAATCTGTCACTGCAAACAATCAGAAAATTGGAAAATATATGCAAAATGTCTGCTTCCAGATACTGGAAAACAAACCATGTAAGACTACGATCCCTGAGAAAAGGAAAACAAACTACATGAATTCTACCATCATCCTGGTTTCCTGCCTAAAGTCAATTTGCAGATCATTGTGCAGGGAGGGGATCTCAAACAGAGTGGTATCACTGAGCTGAAGGAATAAAGACTAGAGTTCAAGGAGGCAAAGGCAGCTGGAATTTGTGGGGGAGAGATCCAGATGAAGAAGCTATATAGAAAAAGAGCTCCAGAAATCTTCATGGGGTCCCCTTGAGTACGCTACTAACAGCAAATCACACAATATGGTAAAACTGCGCAAAGGAAGGCAAAAATGAGCAAGGAATTTTAAGTTCAACAACTCCCAGAGCTCAAATGGGACTGGGAGATGTCTTAAAAGTTGGAAGCAGTGAGAGTGGAACATAAACATTGAAAACCCAAGGAATTCAATAAATATCTCTGAAGGGTTATGACTTAGTAACAAGGAAAACTATTCTTGCCATAAAAATTACACTATACCCACTCTAACAAAGCTTAAAAGCGACACTTGAAGGGACTGAGTTCACCTCTAGTAACTCATCTCCTGACATAACAAAGTCCTGTATTATTTAAAAGAAGACAACAGGGACTTCTCTGGTGGTGCAGTGGTTGGGAATCTGCCTGCCAATGAAGGGGACATGGGTTCGATCCCTGGTCCAGGAAGATCCCACATGCCACGGAGCAACTAAGTCCACGGGCCACAATAACTGAGCCTGCGCTCTAGAGCCCGCACGCCACAACTACTGAGCCCACATGCCGCAACTACTGAAGCCTGTGCACCTAGAGCCCATGCTCCACAACAAGAGAAACCACCGCAATGAGAAGCCTGTGTGCCGCAATGAAGAGTAGCCTCCGCCTGCCACAACTAGAGGAAGCCCACAGGCAGCAATGAAGACCCAACACAGCAAATAAATAAATAAATATATATATTTTAAAAATAAAAGACAACAAAATCCACTCAACAGTGTAAGATTCAAAATGTTCAGAATTTAATCAAAATTTACCAGACATGTGCAGACGCAAAAAAAAAAAAAGTGACCCATAACCAGAAGAAAAATCTGTCAATACAAATAAGCCTAGAATACAAAGATATTAGCAAACAAAGACTTGAAAACAGCTATTACAAATTATTCACTGATTTAAAGAAAACCAGGAACATTGTGAAGAGATGCAAGACCAAAAAAAAAAAGGAGTTCTAGAAATAAAATACAGTATCTGAAATGAAAAATTTACTGGATAGGATGAATAGATTACACACTGCAAAAGAAAAGATCCTTAGCTTGACGACACAATAATAGAAACTATTAAAATTGAACTGTAAAGAGAAAGAAGGCTGAAAAACAATAATAGAACCTCCGTAACCTGTGGAATAACATCAAGAGAACCAACATAATTGTAATTGGAGTCTGTGAGGGAAAAACATTTGAAGATACAATGACTAAAGGGTTTCAACTGTAAACATATATATATCAAACAAACACACACATACATACAGGCATAGAAATCTTAAAACCAAATTACTGAAAACAGGAACTTTTAAAAGCAGCCAAAGGGAAAAAACTATTACGCAGAAAAGAACAAAGAAGAATTATTGCAGACTTATGAAAAACAATGAAAGCCAAAAAAGAAAAAAAAACCACACACAATAGAGAGACATGTTTAAATTATCAAAAGAAAAAAGTCAACATAATTCTATATCCAGCAAAAATACCCTTCCAAAATAAAGGCAAAATAAAAACTTTTTAGGGCAGCAAAAATAAAGAGAATTCACTGTCTGCATTCTATACTATAAGAAATTTTTAAAATGCTTCAGGCAGAAGAAAAATGAGACAAAACAGAAAACCCGATATACACAAAGGAATGAAGAATGATGTAAATGGAAAATATATGGATAAATACAAACTCTCTCATAAGACTAATTAAGAAAAAAGAGAAAAGACACAATTACCAATATCGAGAGGGAAAGGTGAAACATGACTACATATCCAACGCAATAAAAGGATAATAGAATATTATGAATAGTGTTAGATCAGGGGCGACCCAGGCGTGGCGCCGGGCAACACAAGCGGCGGCCTCTTCTATGGCCGGGAGTCTGCACCCCCTCCAACAGCTCCCTTCAACCTGGTAGACATCAACGACGTGAGCCCCTCCGGCGGCTTCGTGACCTAGCTTCTGAGGCCCGAACTGGACCCAGTGTACATTCCGCTGCAGCAGCCGCAGCCGCCAGGTGGCGGGCTGATGGGCAAGTTTGTGTTGAAGGCGTCGCTGAGTGTCCCTGGCAGCGAGTACGACAGCCCGTCGCTGTCGGTCATCAGTGTTAGCAAAGGCAGCCTGGACGGCAGCCACCCAGTGGTGGTGGCGCCCTACAGCAGCAGGCTGGCGCGCATGTGTCCCAAGATCAAGCAGGAGGCTGTCTCCTTGTGCACCGTCAGTCGGCCCCTTGATGCCCACTTGGGCACTGGACGCCCTCTCAGCAATGGCCACCGGCTGCCTGCGCATGACTTTCCCCTGGGGAGGCAGCTCCCCAGCAGGACCACCCCGACCCTGGGTGCAGAGGAACTGCTGAGCAGCAGGGACTGCCATCCTGCCCTGCCGCTACCCCCAGGCTTCCATCCCCACCCCGGGCCCAACTACCCTCCCTTCCTGCCCGACAAGATGCAGCTGCAGGTCCCACCGCTCCACTACCAAGAGCTCACGCCATCCAGTTCCTGCAGGCCAGAGGAGCCCCAGCCAAAGAGGGGGAGAAGGTCGTGGCCCCAGAAAAGGACGGCCACTCACACTCGTGATTACGCAGGCTGCGGCAAAACCTACCCGAAGAGTTCTCATCTCAAGGCACACCTGCAAACCCACACAGGTGAGAAACCTTACCGCTGTGACTGGGACGGCTGCGGGTGGAAATCTGCCCGCTCAGATGAACTGACCGGGCACTACCGCCAACACACAGGGCACCGCCCCTTTCAGTGCCAGAAGTGCGACCAGGCATTTTCGAGGTCGGACCACCTCGCCTAACAACATGAAGATGCACTTTTAAATCCCAAAACAGTGGATATGACCCACGCTGCCAGGCGAGAATTCAGTATTTTTTGCCTTTCACACTGTCTTCCCGGTGAAGGGAGGAACCCAGCTTGAAAGCACTACAACCATGGTCAAGTTCCCAACAAGTCAACCTGTGAATGGATAATCTGGAGACATGAGGAAACCAAACAACAAAGAACAGATGGGGTCTATGACTGGATCTTCTATCATTCCAATTCTAAATCCAACTTGATCATATATTCCTGGACTTAGAAAACGCCAAGGAGGTGACTGGATGTTGTGGATATCAGGGTATAAATTAGATCCCTGAGTTGAAGGGAGGGAAGACCAGAATCCCTTGAATTGTTTCCATGCAATATAAGCATAAAGATCACCTTGTATTCTCTTTGCCTTCTAAAAGCCATTACTATGATCTTAGAAGAGGAAGAAATTCAGGTACAGAAAATGTGTTTTAATAGCCTAAACGATGGTGTTTGGTGAGTCTTGGTTCTAAAGGTACCAAATGAGGCCAAAGTCCTCAAACTGCTGCATACTTTGACAAGGAAAATCTATTTTTGTCTTCCAGTCTACATTTATGACCTAAGTCAGGTAAATACACCTGGTTTACTTTAACGTTTTTATGCACACAGTCTGTCATGCACTGTGGTTTCAGATGTGATGGTTTATTCCAAAGTATGCCTTAAGCAGAACAAATGTTTTTTTCTATATAGTTCCTTGCCTTAATAAATATGTAATATAAATTTAAGCAAACTTCTATTTTGTATATCTGTAAACTACAAAGTAAAAAAATGAACATTTTGTGGAATTTGTATTTTGTATACTCAAGGTAAGAATTAAGTTTTAAATAAACCTGTAATATTTTATCTGAAAAAAAATGAATAGTGTTAGACCAATAAATTCAATAACAAATGAAATGGACAAATTCCTTGCAAGACACACATTACAAAAATTGATTCAAGAAGAAACAGAAAACCTGAATGGCCTTAAATCAACTAAAGAAATTAATCACAATTTAAAACCTTTTTATATAGAAAACACTAGGCCTAGAAGGTCTCACTGGTGAATTCTTATATACCTAAGGAAGACAACACCACTTCTACACTCTCAGAAAATAGAAGAGGAGCAAGGGAACACTTCCTAATTCATTAGATGAGCCCAGCGTGACTCTGATGACAAAACAAAAGACACATACCCCCCCAAAAAAAAGAATCTACACCTCAATATCCATCATGAATACCGATATAAAAATCCTTAAAAAATATTAACAAATTAAATTCAGTAATATGAAAATGATACATTTTGACTAGGTAGAATTTATTCCAGAAACACAAACTTGATTTAGCATTAAAAAATCAATTAGTGTTATTTATTACATGAACAGAACAAAGGAGGAAATCCATCTGATGATCTCAATGGATTCAAAGAAAGCATTTAATAAAACTTCAATGCATTCATGATTAAAAAAAAAAATCACTCAGCAAACTGGTATTAGAAGGGTATTTCCTCAGGATCCAGGAATGGGCATTTGTTAAAAGCTCCCAGGTGATGCTAATACATTGTTGGATTTAAAATCAAGGAAGAGCCAATCCCTCCACCAAACACATTTTAACAATGACGACTTCACCAAATTTTAATATTAAATAACTGTGGTATTTGATAACAGGATATTACACAACTGTCCATGAGACTAGTTTTTCTTTAAATAATCTGAATAACTAGCTAGGGCTGCATAACTGTAAGGATCACCTTTGAAATCTGATTCCACCACTTAGTAGCTGTTACTCAACCACCTAAGCCTGTTTCCTCATCTGCAAAACAGGGAGTAAAACTAAATCTGCCTCAAAGAGTTATTATAAAGATTATGTTAAATAATTCATGTAAAAGCGTGCCCTGTGCACAAGGCCTATACATAAAGAACTAATATCTTACTGAATGTTTCTATTACAATAAAACTAATTTAAGTGCTTGTTTTCTAAAGGGTTTTTAGCTTCATTAAGTCATATGTATTGTACAATTATGTCACTTTCTATAATAGGTCAAATCATTACATATATTTTAGGAAATCAAAATATCCTAGTAAAATAAATACGGGCTCAAGAATGCCCTTTATATAGTGATCCCCTACTCACCCTCTCTTGTTAAGTGAAAAGGTTAAGCTGCAGAACTGCTGTTCCCTATTGTGTAAAAAACAAGAGCTATGTATCGCTTGCATATGCATGAAAAACTCTGAGAAGAAACTGAACAGAGTAAATCTCTGCCAAGGGAGTGGAAATGGGGAACAGGAAGTAATGACGAGAAGAACTTTTGTTTTTCACCATATAGCTTTCTATGCTATTCAGATTTTTTTTAGCTTTAGCTTGTATTTTTATAATTTTTCAAAAATAGTTAATAGAAGAAAACATTTTCAGCACTTACATACAGGCTTTCAAAATTAATTTAACACTTTCCTCTCCAGTGTCACCTAGGTTAGTGAAAACCACTACAAATAGATAAAAATACACTTCCTCTGGAAACAACACTTCCATATCAGAACAGACCATTTCATTCAAAAGCCAACAAGCCTTTAAAAGAAGAAGAAACTGGAGGGGAGTATAAAATTAACTGCTTCTTTTTACAATCTCTGAAAACCCACTTTGTATTTTGCCTGAACCCTTCTACACCGTTTATTTACATCTAAACCAGCTGAGCCATACCAAACTATTCCTATGTTATTGGTCCAATACCACAGCAACTTGTTCATCTTACATCGGAACACTAAACAAATGCTTTCCTAGAGCTTCCCAAGATGATTTTTATATCGAAATACACTGCTTATGATACATTCTTCTAAACAAAGATAACAGTTGAAAACTCCAAGCTAGTATAGGAATACTGGAAACCAAAAAAATATTTTCCTACTGCAACCCAGTCTGAGGATTATTTGCAATACAAAAAGTTCTAAAAATTAGGTACTCTTTAAACATCAATGAGATAGTCAATCAAAACAGTTAGATTATTATTAAATGTTAACAAAAGCTCCTTTTTTTCTGAACTTTCTTGCTATTCAGTGAACATCTTCACCAAAAAGTGTCATTTATATTTTTGAAATGTGTTTACAAACACAGCTTTGTTTCACAAAATTCAAAAATACAAAGCCCGCATTCAAATAATAAAAATACCAATTACCTCATCTTTGACTCACTGAATAAACGCAAACCTGCTCCTTTCACAGGGATCAAACGGGTACTTTCAGAGAGCTAAAAATCAATCTTAGGCGGTAAAGGTGGCATCTCAGAAATCTGCAGGTTTCCAAGCAATGAAAGTTTCTGTTTGAAATAAACACTCTGTTAAACTACACAAGGCAATATATTCTATACATTTCCGGGGTAAGCTATATAAGAACTGAGAATCTAGCAGCCACTATCTCAGATAAAGTGGTCTTAAGTCGGTGAGAAGCTTACAATGGACAATATTTGTTCTGAGGTAGATTACTGAGATGAGAATTTTTATCATCTTTATCACAAAGGTCACATCTCTAAACTGATATACCCTTAGATCTCTCCTAACAAAACTCCTTAACTTTCAATTAATGTTTCCCTCAGAACAAAATTTTTCCAAATTCCACATACAAGGGTCAACTCAATTCCTGGCTTAAGAAAAAGAAAAGATAAAAAATACAATTTCCAAAGACTTCATGTTGAGATTTGCAACCCAATTTCAAAAGACAACGTATTTTCTACAGTCGACAAAAGCAGCTTTTGGCCCAAAAATCTGAGGATGACTTTAAAAGCATTCAATAAAAGATGATGGTTCAGGGGCTTCCCTGGTGGCGCAGTGGTTGAGAGTCTGCCTGCTGATGCAGGGGACATGGGTTCGTGCCCCGGTTCAGGAAGAGCCCACATGCCGCGGAGCGGCTGGGCCCGTGAGCCATGGCCGCTGAGCCTGCGCTTCCGGAGCCTGTGCTCCGCAACGGGAGAGGCCACAACAGTGAGAGGCCCGTGTACAGCAAAAGAAAAAAAAAAAAAAGAAAAAAAGATGATGGTCCACCCTTCCACCAGAAATTAAGCAGGTGAAAAGACTCAGTTCCATTAAATAAGATTATCTTTTTCTGCTCTTATAGATGTTTCCCCACATCTATTATAATGCTAGACCATATAACCTCTCTTCTTCTGTGGTTCAACCCAACTGGCAAAAATCTAGGTTACTGTAGGAAAAGTATCACTTCCAAGGTTTTGGCCATCTAGTGGTTTCCAAACTGTGGTAAAATGGTTCCTACGGCCCTCATACAACAGAGTTCCTCTACCCAATCAAGGCCAGTATCAGAAAAGTCATCCTCCCCACAATATGACATTACTAAAGAACAAAAATGGCACACACCCTATGAAAAGAAAACACTATGAAAGAGTTTGCTCTTCAGAGCTAGGGCTAGCTGTGGTTCAGGAGAGGCAGCTGTATTCACATACAACCTCAGTGGCTTTACCACTTGGCCACTTCCTGCTCATCCTTGATGTTTAAATGTGGGGTCTTGGATGCGCTAAGATCTTTTCAGAAGTACGAGAACAGGTGGAACATGCTAATGAATGCACACCACAGGTCTCCAGACAGCTAATACACACAAGTTCAGTGCTTCCTTAAAACTTCACCATGCAGCTGATATTAGGAAATAAAAATGCAATTTAGGATATTTAATCTAAGAAATTTAATTTAGGGAATTTAATCTCTCTTTCCAGCAATCTATCACATATCCCCAAACCTAAATATAGTCATTCACCAGGTGTTTGACCTTAAAGTAGGGTACTTTGCAGAAATACAAGTGTAAAACACTATCTTTGCTTTCAGAAAACATACAATCTAAGATATATATATAAAAAATATATATATATTTTTTTTAATGAAAGTATTCTAAAACAGAAATCCTTTGTTCAATATTCACAAGAAGCAGGCTTCAGTCTTCTTTTAAACCTTACAGTGTTAACCCATTAGCTGTCCAGCTACAATAACTGGCTGGACTCAAAATCTGCTGGCCATAACTGCCTTATTGGCTTTAGCTTTGCCTTCAGGAGCAAACAAGAACAAGTACTTTCCTTTACCCGAGAGTCCTTTAAATATCTGGAAGCCATATTTTTACAAAATTATGACCTGAAATGGCTGGAAAAGATTTCATAAAGGAAAGGGGGCTCAAATGGCACAAAAATGGCAAGTAAATATTCCAGTTTGTAAGAAAAGAATAACTAGAGGCAGTAGGTCAGGTAAAGAACAGTGCAACTGAACCATACAATTCAGACTGGGGAGTAGTGAGTATAAAACTGGCTAAAGTAAGTTCCTATCATATTATTAAAGAACTTAAATGCCAAGGTAGGACTTCTGTTTGTTTTGATAGCCAATAGGGAACACATGTAGACTCTTGAGACAAACCACAGGAGAAAGATGTTTTAAAGATATGAGGATTGTGTTTTGGACTAAACATTTGGGTCCCCCCAAAATTCATCTACTGAAGCCAATATTTGGAGATGAGGCCTTTGATAGGTAATTAGGGTTAAATGAGGTCATGAGGCTGGGGCCCCTGTGATGGCATTAGTGCCCTATAAGAAAGGACACCAGAGAGTTCTCTCTCCCTTATCCCCTCTCACTCACACACTGAGGAAAGGCTATGTGAGAACACAGCAAAAAGGCAGCCCGTAAGCCAGGAAGAGTTGACATCAGAACCTGACAACTCTGGTACCCTGATCTTAGACTTCCAGCCTCCAGAACTGTTGGAAAATAAATTGCTGCTGTTTAAGCCATCCAGTCTGTGGTATTTTGTTATGGCAGCCTGTGCAGACTAAGACAGACTGGAAAAGAGAGCAAATGGCAGCAAGGAGGCCAAGTAAGAAGACTACTACAATGTCCAGTGGTGAAGTAACAGATAACAGCAGTAGCAGCAAGAATGTAGAAGTCATCAATTACCTATGAAAGAAAAATAAGCTACTTCACCTGGCCCCAGGGTTCTTAGAAATTATATTCAGGAACCCTAGCTACCCACTTCCAAGGTCCTTAGTTTTTCTGTGTCACCTACCATCTACTCTCATGTCACTGCAATTTAATAACGATCTTTCAAGAGGACATTAGGAATTATTACAATCAGAAGGCCCCAGAACTTTCTTGACTCTTGTCAAGTGACTGTCAAATCATCCTATAATCCTAAACCCAGTCACTGTCTTATCCTAAAGAACAACCAGCAAATACCTCCAATGGAGCCTATCAGTCCACAGGCCTCCACCAAAACCACCCCAATAGCGGTACTGACTCTGGGTTCCATGAAGTTTGAATTTGTTGATTTCCTTCTTTAAAACAAAGTGAAGAGTTCTAAACAATACAATCCCATAAATACATACATACATGGAGTCAGTAAAAACCTCAATATTTCCCAATAAAAGGTGGCCTAGGTGTTTTATATACCCAGACAAGCACACTAATTGGAAAGGGGCAGCGCTGGGACCTGGGAAAGCCCTCATCTTCCCTAATCACAAAGAACCTGGAAAAATAGCACCAGCACACAGCCCCAGCCCTGATACCTTGTCATTTACGGATAAGACTAAGTCAACCCTTCCTGCTTCCAGCAGAGGCATACAGCAGAAGAGAGTTCCACTTGCATTTCCCAACCTCATCCTTGCACCCTCTCATCCTCACTCAGGAGTATACCAAGGCCACCACATCCAGTACTTTAAAATCTTCAAAAGGTTAACTCTTACTGACACTAAAGTTTTGTTCAGATTACTGCTCATCAAACAAAGCAAAAACTTTCCTAAGAACTATTCAACTGTCACCCTACTTAAGCCTGTGGTTAACCTTGTTACTACAACAGATCCTCAACAAGGATTTAAAGCTAAGCTGAGGGGACTTCCCTGGTGGTCCAGTGGTTAAGAATCCACCTTCCAATTCAGGGGACTCGGGTTCGATCCCTGGTCGGGGAACTAATATCCCACATGCCGCGGAGGCTTAAGCCTGCGCTCTAGAGCCTGTGTGCCACAACTAGAGAGAAGTCTGTGAGCCATAACGAAGAGCCCACCCACCACAACGAAAGATCCCCCATGCCGCCACTAAGACCCGATGCAGCCAAATGAATAAATATTTTAAAAATAAATAAAAATAAATAAAAAATAAAACTAAGCTGAGAATACAGGACTCAAAGGTACTAATTTGGGGGCTCTATGGTTTGAGATATAATTAACAGAGTTTACTTTATTGCTTTAACTTCCCTTATCTAACCAAAAAGAGAAAGAACTCATCTGAAGAATTCTGAGATTGACTGTTGGAAATGTATGAGTTTTGCATGAATAGTCATTCATTCCACAACTTGTGAACTTGGAATCCCTTCAAGAGTTGCTATGCCACCTAACATAAGACAATATTCGTACAGAATCACAAACCTCCACATTTTAGAAATAATTTCCTTAAAAATTATTTAATTTCATGACTTTCACAACCCCTTAGGCAGTATTTTTATTCTCCTCATTTTAGACATGAGATAGACTCAGAGAAGTTAACATATTGCCGTAGGATCACAAATCTGGTAAATGATAAAGCCAACAATGAATCAAAACTTTGTGACTCCAAACTCCTCCCCTTTCCAGCATACCACAATGTGTCTCTCTCTGTTCTCCACCACCTTAAACAAACCATTCTACACAGACCAATAAAAAAACAACAGCGCATTAGTGTGTTCTCTCAAATGCCTACTGATGCTCTTCAACAAAATGAAAGCCCAGTCTACTTTAAATAAATAATAATACAAAATGGACTAATCAGCACCCTGTTTAAATCTTTTCATTTTACTGCACTGAAAAGTCTGTTGCCAAAATTAAATTTTAACAACTTCCATTAAAACCTCTTCTATATGTTTAATAACACTTTTAAACTACCCTTGGAATAACTATTTTCCATCTGCTTTTACTTGCCTTTATAACTAAACAAACACTAAATCTTTGAAAAGGGGGAAGTGAAAATAATGAATTTTCCACACTATGAAACAACCATTCTTTTCTATGGCCTCAACTAAATAATAGCTGTGAATATTCCAATATCTTACAACTATCAAATTTCACCTTCCTCCCAAGGCACAACGTCTGATGACAGCTAAACAATAAAAGAAGACCACACACAAAAAGAATTATACTCTCCTAAAGACATTTTGGACTGTAGTTGTCTATATCTGATATCTTGTAATACCAACAAGAAAAGTTTTATTTTATGGAGACTTTTGATTATTGTTTTCTTTTTAACAATAAATAAATCTTGAAGCACTTTCTTTTGGAGATTATCAGCATGGCACCATTTAAGCCTTCAGTTACAACAAAAAATTTTAAAGATTTCTGGAGATATTAAATTCCTCCTCATGACAAACCATACTCTGGTGTAGATTGGTATCAGTGCAGGTGCAACTATGACTGATTAGTTTGCTACTTCTGAGGGGCAATAAGAAACCACAGGCAAATGTGTATCACTGTTGATTTCTCTATTTCCTCTGTAAAATGAACAATTACCAACTTCCTACAAGAATTATGAACTAAATAGTGAATGACTAAAAATTTATGAAGCACATTTATCATTATTGATTTTTTTTAAATAATAAGACTCCTCCCATTCCCCCAATCATTCACTGGGCAAAGTCCCACTGCTCTACAACTTGTTCAGCAAGTCTCAGAGTCTACCCACTCTGGCAATACTCTGAAGTTTGACAAGAGATGTTATATAAAGTATGAAGGCAAGACAGACCCTGGCTGTATGGCCTGTTCTGTGTTCCCACAGCAGGGAATCTCAAACCTCTACAAACTTTATGTGGATTTAATTATTCAATATTATATAATGATTCTTCAGACAGTAACACTGGTAATGCTACAAGGAACAGGTCTGCAAGGGAACCAGAAAAGTCAGTATAGTCAACTGACCTGCCTCTCAAAACAGATACACAAAGACTAGTTTATTACACACTCACTTCACTGCTACTTTCATAGTTATATTAAATAGTAATGGGACTGAGCTGATGACAGGCTCCTGAGGAAAATTTCATACACTCATTAGAATCACAATTTGTTTTTAATGGAGATACCTTTAATGAATATACTGCAGGAATAAACATCATGCTACTAACCTATGAAAACTTTTAACCAATATAAAAGTAGAGAATAAAATTACCAAAGACTGGTTTTGTTGTCTGTCCTCTATGAAACCAAATCTTAGCTCCTCCTTTTCTTCATGAATATGACTTGTAGGATTTTCTTCTGTTTGCTCTCACACAGTTAAATCTGGATAAGAGTCAAGGCTGAGGCTTTATCTTGGAGGTAATAACATGCTGCTGATTTTTTATATATGTATATATACATAATTATTTCTTACTTGGTTTTATGTATTTACGTAAATATATCTGTTAGCATCCTGAAATTTTCCATGCAAAATGACCAGGGAAATATCACTACACTCCTTGGCCCAAAAGATGAAAAGCTTATACCTCCTCAAAATGAAAACTGACTTCCTAAAACAATGTATAGGACAAACTTCTCAAACCACAAAGCTCAGTCCGAAAAGCTTATACTGTATTCCAAGAAGAATTTCCTTTATATTAACAAGTCCACCACAATTTTTTTCTGTATTTAAAATAACTGTCTCTAGCCTAGACTTTTAGTCCAAAGAGAAATTCTTATTTTGAGTCGAAAACAACAACAGTGGGGAGGGGGTGAGGGAGATTCTCACACACACACACACACAAACACACACAGAAGGGGAGGTCTATAACACCTTTTTGGAAATCCATGGGGCCGGGTGGGTTTTAGAATTCCATTTTTCAGATTTTAGAAAAGAAATACAGTATACAAACCATACCATACAAATCACCCCCAGCACCTGGTAATCATACAGTAACTAGAAAAATAAGAAATGTCAATGGCCTCCCTTCAGATAAGATCGAATCTTGCCACTAAAATAATTTATGCTGAATTTAAAGGAAAAAATTTGATTCATATCTTTTCCGATTTCAAAATGGCAGATCAGTGATTGTGGACCTTTGGCAAGTAAAAAGGTGGTCTTGACATATCATAAATAAACTGTGCTATCACCTAAAATAAAAAGAACTAGCTGATGCTTAAATAAGAGACACTTAGGATATTTAATAAAGTCTTAAAGTGGATCTAATTACTTGCCTAGTTGGAAAAGCATAATCAATTCAAGCTGCCTATAAGTTGCCACCAAGAGATTCAACATGCATCATCTTCCCCCTTTAACTTTATTCCAAATTGGGACCAACACTGAAAAACAGTTTCCAAAACCTAAGTATGTCAAAGTCAGCTGGATACAGTAGGGTTTCCAAATAGCAAAAATCTAAGAGGACCTCCTAACTCAGGAGAACTCAATGATTTTCATCCCTTGTTTATGAATGCCCATATAAACTCAGATTCTCTAAACTAACTTGTGGCCAAATCATGTTTCTGCCATAAGTTCAAAGTGAGCCTAGCATTTTTTCCTCTCCAGTAGCATAGTAAACCCTTTTTTTTATTCCCAACCATCTCAAAACAACATACGCCTCAGAACAGAGAGGCTGGATGACTGTAATTCCCTCCAAGCAGGGATCCCCATGGTGTCCCACCACTAACTCACAACTCTTGCTGAGAGCAGCAGCACATATGCTCATTGATTAGAGTTGTGTGATCAGATTAAGTTCAACCTGTGTTCTCTACATTAACCACCAGTGAAGTGGCGGAAGGGTCATCATGAGTTGATCCTCATTTTAAAGCCTCACAATGGCTCACTGGCAAAACCACCAGAAGAAAACAAGTGAACAACTTTTGAGGGAGGCTAATGCCAGAAAGACTTCCTTTGAGTAACTGGAATAATTTTTCAAATTCAGAGTATTCCCTCAGTTCAAATTCACGCACTTTCATAACACCTAAAACAGATCTGAGAAAATGACATCTTGGGCCAGCTTTCTTCATTTTTAATAACCAAAAATAAGGTATAGTAGTGGGGTTTTTTTTTAAAAGAAGGTAGTATTTTCTGTCCTGTGCCTTATCTCAAATTGTTTTTTTATTTTATTTTGAAGGTTTCATCCCTGAGTCACTGTCCAATGCAATAAAAATTAGTAACCAATCGCTAATCTGTTTTCATTTCTGTGTGATCTTTAAGTCCCCAATCAGCTTATAGTAGCTTGGATGACTCACCATGGTCTTTATGAGAGCACATTTTTAACCTGGAACACATGAGAGCACATTTTAAACATGGAACAAAAAAATCAAAGCTCTCCCTGTAAAAACATACAAGTCAGGGGTATGTGAAAAAATCACAGGATGATCTGGATAGAAAAAGAAAACAGAAGTTCAAATGACAGTTAAATATATTACCAACAAATTTCTCTGTGCTTCAGCTTACAGAATAACAATTTGCTCCCTACCAAAACAACCCCCCTCCCCCAATGTAACATTCCCTTTTCATAGATTTTTGTAGGAGCAAGAAAAGATCCAAGATAAAGACAGCCAAAGAAAATACACTCTAAGGCTGGTCTTCTCACTGAAGAAAGGATAGTATAGGACTGCATCCCACTCCACCCTGGCCTCTACCCCCAAAGATACAAAGGAAAACAGGAGGAAGGCAATGTCATAAGCTAAACTCAATGCATCTTCCTAGAACTTCAGTTTTACTTAATGATTAATTAAAACATATTTCTATTACAACAAATATGTTTGTGCTAGGGAGTAGAAAGTAAAATGCACATGAAGATTTTTAAGATAAGATTTCTTCTGCTCACTTACAATGTGTTGCTTCAGGCTACCAGGGGAGTTTATGCTCCTTCCCTGCCATTAAGAAAAAAGTGGAGAAGCTCTACCCTAGAGACTCATTCTCTCCAACCTGTCTCCCAGCTATTCTATCCTCTCAGGTCACATCATTTTTATTTTATTTATTTGTTTATACTACACTTCATTCTAGAAAGGAAAATTTTCAAGCAGACAGAGAGCAATATAAAGAAAACCCTACATCCAAGTGGCGATGCCTAAACATGAAAGAGGGTTTTCAAAAGGTGTACACATTTCTGTTTACCATTCTGTACTATACAATATGTAGTCCACAAAATAATAGTATTAAGAAGAAATGAGCTACAAAAAATAAAGGTAAGGTTATTAGGTACCTAATGACCTTTCAAAACTATTCTTCAGCCTGATTTTGGCACTAGAAAGCAACTCTGACATGTTGCCCTTGGGGGGCATTTCCTCACCCTCCCCACCGCCATAAAACATCACATCATTTTATCTAAAGTAAAATGAGTTAATGCCTATGAAGAGCTTAGCAAAGCACCTAGCATATGATAATAGTTCAATAAACATTGGCTATAATCCTGGTTATAATTATTACTATTAATAATAATATTACATTAGTATTACTTAAGCGGGTGCCATAGGCAGCTACAATTTTTGAATCTACAGTGTAGCAGGCAATATATAAAGATAATCTTATTTGATCCTCATAAGGATTCTGAAGGTAAGCATTATTATGCACTCTTCATAAAGGAAAAAAATATGCTCAGATCATTTAAATGACTTGCCTAGGGCCACCCAGCTAATAAGTTGCAAAGCACTGTTCCAATCTAGTCATCTGGCTCCTGAACCCAATTCTTCCCACTGCACTATACTACCCCTCTTATAAAAAGTCAAGAATTCAAGGGCTCTCTCACTGATAGACTCCAACTAGTTTCCACTCCATTTCAATAAGCACAGGTCAAAGAATGACAGGAATTCCCTCCAGTCAACAGACAACCAAATTACATACAAATACAAATCTGCACCAAATGTCATCAAACACTCCATCCATAAACTAATAAAAATTTGTATTTTTACATTAAATAATCAACCAAAGTCACTAATTCTATACATCTAACTCTACCATTAACATCAATTCTTGACCTGATCATTTATCTCCCTCTGAATTCATTTCCCTAAGGGTATTCATTCATTCACTTAGTTTTAATTATAACTTGTAGGAACAAAAACCCAAATCTACATCTCCTATCCAAAGGAAATTGAAGTGTAGATAAAAATATATGCATGTACAAAAAGGAATTCACTATCATATTTTTTATAATAACAAAACGCAAATCAACAAACAAAATCTCTAAACGTCAAGCAGTAAGATAACTGATTTGATAAGTTATGCTATATTCATCCCATGTAATAATACCATACAATAATTTTAAATAGAGCTTACGAAGAACCTTTAAGAACATGAGAAAATGCTCATAACATCAAGTGAAATAAAAAAGCAGGACATGAAATGAAACCATCAGTAAGCTCTCAACTTTGCAAACATAGAACAGGAAAAAAAGACTAAAAGGAAATAAATCAAAATGTAACAATTTTCTCTGTGTAGTAAAATAACCGGTGTCTTTTTTCCCTTGTTGCTTTTTCTGTTCTCCAATTTTCTTTTCAATGATGATTATGTATTAATTTTACAGGCAGAAAAGAGTTTTTTTAACCAAAATTTTTAACTCATCTTGCAGCACTCTTCTCTCATAAATCCCCAAGTTAGCCAAGAGTCCCAAGTCATGTGAAATTTAAAATGCTCAAAACATACCAGCATCTTTATATATATTTTTTTCTCCAGCATTACTACCCTCCAATTATGCCAGAACTGCAAAAGTAATTTCTCTTACCTATAGAAATCCAGTCCTTCAAATTCTGTCAATCCTTTTCTTCTGGTATTTTTCCTTCTTACTTCCTATTTTCCCTTCCTACTTCCTATACTAATACCAAGTCCAAACCTTCACCAGCTCATCCCTAGATTAGCACAATAGCCTCCTGAATAAGTAAATGCCTTCCTCATTCTATTGCCTCACCACTAACAATTCACTCCACCACAGTTGACTCTGTGCCAGATACTGTTCCTGGAGCTTTACTTGTATTAACTTGGTTAACATTCATAACGACTCTATGAGGATGGCTAGTATAATTAGTCCTATTTTACAGATTAAGAAATAGAAGCACAGAGAGGTTAAGATACATACCCAAGGTCACCAGCTAATAAATGGCAATGATTAGATTTGAACCCATGCAGTCTGGCTCCAGATAACAGTATATAAATATGAGCTACTCAAGGAGTATAGGAGTGATAATCAATAAAAATCAGTTTCTCTTTCCCTGAACTGTGTACATACAGGCCCTTGGAGTAAGCCTTCCATTTCCGGGTCTCTTTTCATGCTATTCCACAACGGGGAGAACAGTTCTTCTCTTCCCTAATTCATTTTTCATATCTCCTTTAAAAGTCAACTTTAAATTCAACATTTTTGAGTTTTCCTTAAGCCAGTTCCCTCACTCCTCAGCACATTCTTACTCTTATGGACTCAATTTAACCTATATTAATGTGCAGTTGTTGACATTTTTTATGTTATAGAAGTTTACCTCACATTTTTACATTTTATCTTCCTGTCTAGATAATGAAATGCCTCCACTTTTTTTGGTCTATGTCCTTCTCCATTTGCCACCTTCCCAAAAGCCAGTAGAATAGCAACCAGCACAAAGTAAATACTAAATAAATATGTGGTTAACTGATAAATCTAAGATAAATATGGCTCAACTATTTAACAAAGCAGAAAGTCTTTTGAACTAATATATTTAAATGTATGTCTTCTTTTCATTTTATTCCCTAAGCACAAAAGCATTAGATTTGTAATTTCAACATTCCCATCCAAAAAAACATATTCAAGCAATACCCAAAAGCAGTCCTATTAAATACGTTTTTTAAAAAGATATCCCACACACTGTCCAGAAACTCCTTTTTTTCCCCAGGAGACCTTTTCTAATAGTGTTATTTTACTCTCTTGTGGCAAGAGTTATCCAAGTCTTTGACAACACTAAGCAGGCAGTGACATTCCAGACGTGAGTATCGACTGTTCAAGAACAAAAAAAAACTATTTGGCTTTAATAAGAGATTATCATAAATAGGCCCATTAAATCTAAAATGTGAAAACAATTGTGTTTATATTTAAAGTTGAGTATCTTCATCTTTATCTTCTTATCCAAGAAAATGATTTTAAATGCTTAAATTGTTAACGAAAACAGATGGAAATAGTAATTAATTAAAGGTATGGCTCACTGTATATAATAAACAAGTCTCTAAAATACTGTGACCTAATCAAACTGGTTTTCAAATCCATTCTAAGCCATGACTACTTAAAAGAGCACTATAGGAACTACTCCGAAAAGCACACAGTACTCATGGTTATAATCTTGTCTCTAATTTTTGTTTTCCAAGAATGTATTTTCATATACAGATTTTCTCTAAAAGACACCTTTGCTACTTAACTTTTACATTAAATGAGCCACCTAACAGTAGACCATATTGATCCTAAAATATTATATTTTTCCTCATATGCCTGCTGACTCTGCAGTTACTCTAATTCATCACTACAGCTCGCCAGAAGTAAATGTCTAATATGGTTCAGTTACCCAAATAACAGTACTAAATCTGAGTGTATATTACTATGCACTATAGTTAACAAACTTCAACACTGATAGGTACACATATGAAACACATCCTACTCATAACTTTACAATACTTTAAGTGAAAAAGCTAAATCTAGTTTCCCCTCTATTTAAAATTACAATTCCTACTTATATTACACTTCAGTTAAAAAACACATTGGTAAAATTTTGGTGTTCTCTTCCTTGATATTTCAAATAATGCTTTAGCAATTTGAAAAGCTTACTCCATTTTAATTGAGTGAGTAGGTGTTTACTAATCATTCCCTTTTTTTAAAAAATTACTTGAGAAGTAGATACAGTTATAATAGGGAAACACCAGGAATCCTTGTGATGATGGAACTGTTCCTGTATCTTGAGTATAACACTGTCAATAACCTAGTTGTGATATTGTACCACAGTTTTACAAGATGTTACTGTTGCAGGAAACATGTTAAAGTAAAAGTGGGATCTCTGTATTGTTTCTTACAACTGCATATGAATCTACCATTATCTCAAAACAAAATGTTAATTTAAAAAAATACTGAAGAGTAATTTAATGAGAATTCATTTTTCTGGCCTCCCAGAAAATTTTTTGAAAATTCAGTATTTTCAAAAATCCCAAATGTGCATACGAAAATACCTCCCAAATGAAAAACTGTACTCCTTTTAAAAATTAAGAGCTAGAAAATCGTTCTTATAATTCTTTCCAAAAATCTTGAGCAAGAAGAAATCTATAGTGTTACAAAAGTCTGATTTGAACAAGGAAAAGTAAAAGCTTTACTTGCTTGTTAAAATAACTCTCTAGATAGAAATATAAGAAACAGACTCAATATATATATAGATGGCTTACTAAACAAATTTATCCCACTCCCTTCCAACATCTCTTGTTACTTGGATTCAAAAACTAACAAAGGAAATTTTTCAGATATCATGTAAACATTTAAACTATGAAAAATTAAATCCAATATCACAATTTAGTTCTCCATACTCAATCCCTGAAGCTGGAGGGGACAGTGGATTTAAACACCAGAACTATTTCCACTTTGTCAATCCTTTCAACAAACTTTCCTCCTATACACTGTCCTACAAAAGTGCCTCACCTTTAACTCCTACAGAGAGAAACCCCTGTCTCAAGGTCACCATAAGAATACCTCACAGCTTCTATCATACCAAACAGACAAATTCACAGTTGTATCATAATGCAAAGAAAATTAACACCCTTGATGAAAAAATATGACTATAAAAATTCCTCAAGACAAATAAGTAACAGAAAATACATATTAGCCTTTTCCATTGAGACTTTTGATGAAGTGTCGACTATCTTACAAGTCATATATCGCTTTAGGAATAAGATTTAAAAATAACATCACGTACTATAGCATATACACTGAAATTAACTCATCCTCAAAAAGGACAATCAATAAAGAAAATTATACACACAACTGTAGTTTTCATGAGGCAAAAGGCTTGGGATTTTGCAAATGTTACTTCAAAAACAAGGTAACTCTAATCTTTAAGTCACCTCTTCAGAAGGAAAGTCAGATCTTTAGCTCCTTATACACTGCAAATAATCAGGCATTAGGACATATTACATATTCTTTGACATGAGATCAGAAGATTATTAAAGTGTCAATAAAATATACAAATAAAACAATATTGCCATACCAACCTCTTTTAGACATTTCCTTTAAGATAAGAAATGGCTATAGGACCATATCTACCAGTATACTTTCATATAAAATGACTGCTTTGCTATTCTCCCTTCCCCCCAAAGCTAAATCCGTTCACTGATTATTAGAGGTCATAGCTTTTTTTAATTACAATTTTTTCCTGAAATTTAAAACAAACTACATAGATAAAGATAAATATTTAAGTTCAAATTTTCAACAGATAAAAAAACCTAACAGTTTTAAAGCTAAAAATTTCCTGCTCTAAAGAATCAAATATTATGAACACTTCTACAATGTAGAAAAATAATTTTTTTCTTTGTATAATGCATGCTACAGAAAGAAGGACCCACACTGTTCCAATGTCATGCTAGAGTTCACTGAACTTTTTTTTGAATTTTAGACTACATATATCATACCTTAATTTTAAAAAGTAAAAAATATATATTTGCCCTTATTTTAAAAACAGAAAGTATTTCTAATAGCCAGTTTCTGAAGTTCATGTCCTTGATATCAATGAATGTCAGTTAAATATATTTTCTACAATTCAAGTCAGAGCTAACAGTCTGAAACAGCAATATCACTATTCATTTAATGAAATATACTAAGCATCTACTATGTATTAGACAAAGAAAATTTGAAAGTTCCTGAGAATGTATCAGTTGCAAAAATTGACATGTATTCAAAACAGTAGTAAAGAAAGAGAATATAGCCTTCTTCTATATTAACTAATAATTTTCTCTCCTCAACCCAAAAAAGCGATGATTTTCAAACCACTACCAATAAATGGATAGAGGTGGGAGAAGAGCTGGGGTTTGGCTGACATTTTATGATATTCTTTTGATTAAGGATAATATTAGTCTTTAGGATATTTAAAATTCAAAATGTTTTTATTTGAGATGTTAAACAACATGCTATATTTTCCCCTTAAGTTGTAATTTCATCATTAAAAATGAATTTTAGTAAATTAAGGTAGTGTATGATTTTTACATAGAAACTTGTTTTAATGTAAAGTGGTATAAAGGGTTAAATTGGTTATGAAATTAACCTTCTTTTCTGATGTTTTGCTCCCACAGTATCTTAAGAAGTCAACTATCATTTTACTAGGGGAAATAAAAAAGCACCGGTCAAAGAGGAATTACTGAGTTTCAGCCTAGAGATTTGACAGCTGGTTTTCTTATGTTGCTGTCTTGGCTTTTGTTTTTGTTTTTGTTTTTTACCTCTTCCCGCACTAAGGAATAAATCTAAGTTAAACAGAAAATGATAGCTTTTGTACACTAGAATGGACCTTGCTTCTGGAACATTTATTTTTTAAAAATCATGAGTATAACTAAGTAAGAAAAACCAAAAATGCACACTTAAGAAATATAGGATAAATGTTAATAATAGAGTAGAGTAGTTATAAATATACAGAAAGTAAATTTGAGGACGAAAGCACTAGTGTAGAACTAGGAATCTAATTTAACTTACGCTAAACATCCTAATGTAACATGAACGTAGGACAGAATTCAATCATCTGTGTTATTTGAAAGTACATCTAACTTTCTATTCATTCATTTGTAACATTTCAAATAACTGTGCACAAAATTGTTAATTTCCTGAAGACTTCCAAAAGGAATAGCCATCTTTTAAAATAAGTGTTACTAATTACTGCTTGACTCAATTCCACTTTTCATATACATATTTTAAATAACATTATTTTACCAACTCTTTAGAATCCAAAAGTTTAATAACATTAATGGGCTAAAATTTAGAAAATTTTTAAAATACAAATATTTAAATAAACAATTAAAAAAAAATACTACACATGGACCAAAGAGCATTTTCTTCTGGTACTTTTCTAAATACAGAGGCATGCTATAATCCCTTGCACTCAAACAAGATAATGTTCAATTTAAAAATTCAGAGAAAAGAGAACAAATTTTAAATTCACATTGAAATTCTTGAAGAAATGTCAATGGATCCTTAAAGGAACAGCCCACATTTGGGGCTTGTTTGTTTTTGTTTATAGTTTTAACTAGACATCACAACACCAAAATATGAGTTTCTGATTTTAGACATGATCTTACCTGATCCGCTGAACTGACTGCTTCCCAGTGTCGTTGGTCTGGTTTTCCCACTATTAACAGGTGGGGAAAACATCTGCAAAATAATCCAAACGCATCTGTTAGTTGTGAAATTCTTCTAGATTCCTTGCAAACAAAAGTCCACCAAGAGTCATCAATTAGTTGCTGTATTTCAGAGGGAAGTTAAAATAAAATTAGATATATACATTCATATCCAGAAAAGCAAATACATTTAGTGATATTATTTCCTCACACTATTTGGAAATACTGGCTATCTTCTGTTCTGAAAACCCAGTCAGTTACATGAGAGATTCTAAGATTATTAAGTTTAAGTGGTAAGTTTCTGTCAATGATCTTCGCTTTGTACCAGCAGTTAATAAAGGAATTCAACGCATTAGAAATAAGGGCAGTGGGGCCAGCTCATATTTTTAAGTCACTCAATTATTTCCCATGTTAAGAAAATTTTAAATGTACATACACATATGTACTTCTTGTATATGCATATCTTCACACACATACACACATGTGTAAGTACATATATATTTATATTAAAATGGTTCAACCCAAAAGGCTGGGAATCCTAGCCCTTCACTAGCTTTCCTGTAACTGACATCTTTCAGGTACCATAAACTATACATCTTGAAAAGGGAAATGGTTAGGAGTGTTGAAGAAAAAACAATTTTTTTTCATATGAAGTTCAAAATCCCTAATAATCATCAGGGTCAGAGGATGACTCAACCAAAGCTCAAGATTACGCTGTTCTCCTTTTAACTGGCTAAATCAAATGACCCCTCTGGCATTAAAGTTTTAAATCTGCAAGTCTAGACATTACATCAAAGTTCAGGTGTCCAACTTGGGGGAGCTGGACTCCAGCCCTGAGAACTACTGCTCAAAGCAGATGGAGTTCACGCTGCTTAGTCTCCACGTCGCTCTCCCCCCTTTCTTTCTTTTTCTGTAAACCTCAGCGGAACCCCAAGATGCCGCAGAAAGCTCTCATACCGCACTGAAGTCCAGCAGGTCGCTCAGCTCCTTATCGGTCCCTATAGCAGCCATGCGCTGCTGCTGGGGATTCATCTTCGGCCACTTCTAGCAGGTCCTAAGGCAGAGGAAAGAGGCTCAGCGAGAGACCACCGAGGCCCAAAGTGTGTACGGGAATGGAGAGAGGCGTAGAAGAAGAGGAAAAACGCCGGGCTGCCTTCCAATATCCTACTCGTTCCCCACCGCCGTGCGGGCAGGGGGCAGGAGAGCCCGGTGCCCGCGCCGGGTCCGTGAATCCACGCGTTTCTCGGCCCGGCCCGGGAGCTACGCGGCGGCTCCCGCAACTCGCCGCCTCTCCCGCAAGTTTCCGAGCCCGTCCCTGCCCCCTCCCCGGCGCCCCCTACCCCGCGCAGCCGCGGGGTGCCGGACGCGCGGGGCCCGGCCGGGGCGGGGGTCTCGAGGGGCGGGGATGAGGGGCGATCGGGCATCCAGCGAGCGGAGCGGCGGCGAGGGGAGTAGCGAAGTGACTCTCTGGCTCGGCAACAATAGAACTGACAAGTTGCAGGGAACGCGCCGCTCGCAGGCCCGCGTCTGCGGCCGCCGCCGCCGCCCGGATGTCCCCCGCGGGCCCCGGGGGTCGGAAAGCACACCCCCCCCCCGCGCGCGCGTCCGAGGGGCGTTTTTAAAAAGAAAACAGAAACACCGACAACTAGCCCCGCTCTTGCCCGGCGTCCTCCTCCCCCGGCTCGGCCTCCTCCCACTTTTGCTGCCCTGCCCGCGGCCGGCCGGCCCCGGACCTGCCTAACAATGAGCCTGGCTCGGCAGCCGAAGAACCCGCTCTCCCGCGCGCCCCGGAACCCCAGCCGAGCGCTGAGCGGGGCGCGCAGGCCGAGCGCGCCGCCCGCGGGCCTGGCCGCCCGCGACTCTTCACCTCCGCCCCCACTCCGTTCCCCAACTTGGAGGGGACCCCGAGTTCGCCTCTGTACAAAGGGGCGCGGAGTTGGGGCGCGGGCCGGGGGCGCCTCCGCTCCGCCAGGGACGCGGCGCCGCTCCGCAGCCCCCAGCCCCAACACAGCGTCCCCCTCCCGCTTGCCGGCCCGCAATTACCTGCCGCCCCGTCTCCGCATCCAACCACCCCGATTAAAGTTCACTTTGGCCGGGAGAGCGGGCTCGGACTTCCCCTTGCACGGCCCGGCGTTTCGGCTCACTTTCCCCCGCACGAGCTTTCGGATCCGGGCGGGGGAGGCGGCTCTCAGGCCTGGCCGCCCCTTCCTCCCGGGGCGGGCTGGCGGTCCCCCCAGATAGAACTTGTGGGTCTCCTCAGGCGGACATTTTTTTCGCTGAGGCGGCCTCAGCACCGCGCTCGGCTCGGTTCTGGATCCCTCCGCGCCGGGAAGAGCCCCGGATTAACCCTTTCGTCCCCCGCCCGCTCCTGCCGCCTGCGCCGAGGAAGTGGGGCCAGCCGAGGGGGCGGGGAGGAGCCTGCGGGAACGGGGAGGGGCCGGCGCGCGGCTGGCGGACAAAGCCCGCGGTGGGGTGAGGCGGCCCGGAGTCGGAGCCGCTGGGGAGGGGCGGGAGCCACGAGCAGACACCCAGCGAGGCAGGGCTAGGCCGCCCGGGAGGACGCCTGGTCGGGCCCCCGGGAGAGGGTAGGCGGGCACCGTGGCGCCTCCCCTTGCTCGTCCTGCTCCGGCTTCCCGCCCCGAAGCGGAGCGGCGGAGACGCTTCAGCGGGCTCATCTGGATCCGCTGACCAGGCCACCCAGCCCGAGGCCGCAGAGCCCTGAAAGGCTTCCGTTCCCGAGCAAGCCGCGCTGGACGCCAGATGCCACACTCGGCCTGGCCCGAAGGCTCCGGCCCTGGGAGGCTGCGTAGGGCTCGGCTTGGAAGATGCGTGTGTGGGGAAGGAGACCGGCCACCTCGGTCGGCTTTTGGAGTAGGTACGGTTGGTCAAATTCGTTGCTGAGCGGAATGCAGAAGAGGCAAAACCTTCCTCAAACCACACAAAGCAACGTGGGCTTCAGGTTCCCAAACACTTCACTCACTCAAGCGTCCACGACTACAATCCTCTCTTCCCATCCGAATCCCAAAAGAGGCCACCGAATCGCACAGCAGGATGAGTTCTTGTAAATGGATCAAGCCAGTCCTTTCATTTTACAGAGACAGCCCAGAGAGGCTCTGTCACAAAGTCGCAGTCTTGGCGCAAGTACTGAACTTGGCCTGAAGAACCCCAAACGGAGTAAGAAGAGGACAAAATAACTAAACCTCAATTTCATTCTATTCAGACGTCAAAGTAAGGTTTTCTCCAATAGCAGCCAATGTTTTGACTCTTTTGGGTCAGTGAATGCAGTAAAGACCAGTAAGCCCCAGGCGGAAGAAACACTGTGAGGAAAGAAGACATATCCAAAGTAACAAATTGAAAAATGCAGCGAACGCCTTGAGGGCAACAACCTGGCAAGAAGGAGCCATTGGAGCCCAGATTTGCATGGAAACAAGGAGATAGACTTAGCTGCAAATATGCAATAACTGTACTTTATTACAAACAGAGCTGTCCAGCGGAAGAAGGCAATTGTAGCTTGGGGGTAAGGGTTTCCATTACGTTCTCAACAGCTACACCCTGCACCTGGCCAGATCCTGTGGTAACCTTCCCTGTATCTACTACCCCTTATCTAGGTAAACACCTACCCCCTTTCTTAGCATCACATCCCTGGCCTGGCTGCCTACTGGAGAATGCGGTTCCATTCCAAGCAAATGAGCAAAATTCCAAACGAAATGAAGCAGCACAGTTCCATTCCGTGCTGCAGTTACTGGTTGGCAATGTGCATGACACAATTTGGGCCAATGCTGGGGGCTTCGGGGAAAGTTTTTGTTTATTTTTTTTTCATATTCCGAGAGCTTCAGAGGCAACTTCCTCTTTCTGCACGTACTCAAGAAATCCAGGAGCATAAAAACAATGAAAAAATGTGAAGGAATATCACCAGCATATTTTACAGAACAAAAAAAAAAAAATCAAGGAACCTCTGGACTTTGGGCAGCCATCTTCCAACCACCAGGTCCAGCCAGGTGAAAATAAAGCAGACATGGAGAAAGCATAGGCAGAAAAAGATATGCTTTGGTGATGTTTTTGAGTCTCTGATCACAGCTTCTGAACCCAGGACTACTGTCATTGATGGAACCAACAGGATTAGAGTATTCTGCTGTTTGTAATGTAATGTGTTCTAAGCGATATAGGCCCAATGGCTATTTTTTGTAGCAAAGACCTAAACATCAAGATGAAAAGTCTGAGTAGAACTTTTAAGGCCCCATACCAGTAGAAAGATTCTCAGTGGTAAAACTGAAGAGAAATCTTGGGGAAAGGAGAAGGCATATAATCCCATATCAAGACAAAAGGAGAGCCAGTTTCTTCTCATACAACTAATTTAGAGGAAGAAATTACTGTCTGCCCAAACCCTCGGTCATGGGGGCTCCCTCACTCCTTTGAGGGACTGACTGAAGTTTTTCATTTCTATTATGGCCCATATTGTTATATACTTTATTTTCCTCATTAGATTAAACACTCCTTGAGGGATGGGACTGCTATGCATCTGTCTGTACTGTGCCCCTAGCAAAGTGCCATGTGTATAGTACACACAAAAAAGGGAGGCTGGAATTAAATCTATCAGTCATTTGGCATTAAACATGAATATATTTCTTATCCTGTAATACAGTCTTTTCATGTATCATTTTTAATAGGGGAATATTTTCCCCACCAATGGATTTTCTATAATACTCTGGACATATATGGAAGACAAAAAGAATATAAAAACTGGAGTTGTGTCATTTGTAAGTAATTTCTGGGCTTTTGCTGACCTTGCCAGATAGAGCCAGAAAGCTTTATTAAAAAGCTCAGAGAGAAACAGTCAGTAACACAAATTCAGTAATAATTAATAGTACTCTTGCTATAGTATAAGTTAATATCAATAAATCAATATTGAAATATATTTAATGAACGCTTCTTACATGCAAGGCATGGTGCTAAATGCTGTTTAGGAACAGAAAATATCAAACCCACCCTGCCACTCTATACTCGAAAACACACACACACAATTTTATCAGGGAGACCTGAAATGCCCAAAGAAACCTTTACAGTCAAAAGAAAAAACAGCCAAAACAATACAGTTTGCTCCCTTGGGAGAATGACTTGAACTTGGCCTCTCATTCAGAAGGCAAGAATTCTAGAAAGCTCAGAGAAGGAAAAGGAGGAGGAGAGAGAATAGAGCCAATCAAGTCAAGGGGCAAGTTGCTATGTAGATGGAGTGAATGGCTTCCTAACATTTTCCCCTTAGAACCAAGGTTAATGGCTAATAGACTCCCTTGTAGCTCCCTGCTCTGTAGGAGAGCAGCTAGGAGTCTGTGCTTTCTTTCCCACAGCTGTCCCCTTGGGACTAAAGGGAACAATTTTATGTAACAGTTAGTTTAATAAGAAGTATTACCTTCAGTTCATGGCACTCACATCAAAGATGAATTAAAAGCCAAGATTTTACACTTTTATCATAAGCCAGATTCTGCTAGTCATCAATGATCCCCTCCTCACTCTCTTTGATCAGCTAGCAAGAATCCCTCACCTTTGGGGGATTTCCTGGTATGGATTTCGCCTTTCCTCTCTGTTCATAGGTAAAAAGAGTATTCTCCTTGCTAGTGTCATTTATTATTTAAGCCATTAAATGGCTTTACTGCAAACTTCTCTGCAGAAGGTAAAGCAGGAGATCTCTAGAGGGTAGGGGGATTAAGTGAACATTTGTATATTGGTTGCTGAGGCTCCCAGATATCTTTACCAACTTGGCTCCCAGATTCCAGCAGCCAGACTTTCAACTTCCAAGGAGGAGATTAGAAGATCCTTCTATGTGGAATCTGATCAACCCAAGAGGAAAGATCTGAAGATATTAACATGGGAGGTTCCCCACCTATTAACCCAAACAATTAATTCTATAAAGACGTTTATAGCTGACAAACCCCCCACCCAATCACTCAGAGTTTCCAATCAGCATTGTATTGTCCTGTTCTTAAATGTGAGCAGACAACCAAGGATTGGTTATCAGACATTTGAGAGAAGCCACTATCATGTGAGACATTTAGAGCATTTAGAATTGAAAACGGGAGAGTATAAATGGGGAGAAAATTGATAAATGCTTTGGAAGAGGAAGTTAAGGAAATCTATTAGAAAGCAGAGAGGACCAGTTCAGGAAGTACAAAATCCAAATAATAATGGCTCCAAAAAGAGAGATAAGGGGGAAAAATGATGAAAGTCATCAATGAAATAATCTAAGAAAAATTCCCAGAACTGAAGTAAATGAGTTACCAAATTAAATGGGTTCACGAAGTGCCCACCAAAACAGATAAAAATAGATCTATAACAAAGCATGTGATCAGGAGATTTGAGCATAACGCAGACGAAGACAAGATCTTCAAGCTTTCAAAGAGAGCACAAAACAGGACAAACACAAAGAATTAAGAAGCAAAATGTCATCCATTGTTCAACAACACTAGAAGCTAGCGGGCAATGGAACAAGGCCTTCAAACATTCTGAAGAAAGAAAATTGCTAAATGAAGTAATGGTTTGGAAGTATTTTTTTAAATAACTCTATATGTCATATCATTTTTAAAGCAAATATTACTTTTCTCTGGTTAATGGGACTTACTCAATGTGACTAAGTCAATGTGACTTAGGGATAGAGATACACCCAACTGGGTCCCAGATAGAACACACAGTGGCCTCACCTGCAAATAATACACGTACAGGTTTTGCTCTCTTTTCTCAGCATCTCTAAAGAATTTTAAAAATATTATTAACTTTTGGCAAGGAAAGAATCCTCTAATTATTATATTCTCTTTTGAATAGTCAAATTTAATATACATATTTCTGGTAGTCTGATCTCAGTTATTCACTTGCAATGAGGTAAGCATCCAAGCAACAAACACCTTTTTGGTTTTTTATTTGTTTGTTTTGGCTGCGCCACACGGCTTGCAGGTTTCTAGTTCCCTGACCAGGGATCAGACCCAGGCTCCCTACAATGGAAGTTCAGAGTCCTAACTACTGGACCGCCAGGGAATTCGCAGTATTTTTTAATATATCAAATTTTAAAATATTTTTACCAGATTTTAAAATATCTTTGCTATGTGTTTGAAGAGGCAGGTGCCTAGGAACTAAGCCAACTAATAGAACTGTCTTAGAAAAGCTAACAAACACTGGACTACTTATTTTGCTCCATCTGTTTAACCTGTCCTTGTTTGGAATAAAAGTTTGAAAACTGATGTGGAGTACCAACAACGACTGAAGACATCTCACTAGAATGGAAGCTCCATGGGGCAGAAATTTTTTTCTGTATGGTTCATTAGTGTATTCCAAGCACCTAGAAGACAGTGCCAAGTAGATAGTATGTGCATAGTAAATATTTTGGGGGCTTATGAAAAACTGAAAGAGTAAATGAATGACAGAAGACACTTTAGTCTTGAAAATAGCAACTGAATGTTTAAGTAAGTAAGTAGCTGGGCTTTTGAAAATGGAAATTAAATTTGCATCCATAATTTCCTTGACCAGGTGGTGACCACCATTATAATAGAACGTGCAAAAGAATGGTAGTGGATATTTGTCATAGTCATGAACGTCCACCATCTTTTAAACAGACTTTCTGTATTAAAGAACATTCCCGTGATATAACTCCTGCCTTCCTAACATGTAAGTTAGAGCCCAAAATTCTGAAGACCCTTTACAGCCAGGACACAGACTTGTGACCTAGGCACCTGCTCAAGGAAACAAGCTACGGTTGGAGCTGCCATTTTGTCATTTGATTGTTAGTCTTTTCTTTATTGATATGCAGAGCTCTTTTTAAAAAAATTTATTTATTTTTGGCTGCGTTGGGTGTTCGTTACTGCACACAGGCTTTCTCTAGTTGCAGCGAGTGGGGGCTACTCTTCGTTGCCGTGCGTGGGCTTCTCATTGTGGTGGCTTCTCTTGTTGTGGAGCAGGGGCTGTAGGCTCGCAGGCTTCAGTAGTTGTGGCACGCAGGCTCAGTAGTTGCAGCTCGCAGGCTCTAGAGCGCAGGCTTAGTAGTTGTGGCGCACGAGCTTAGTTGCTCCACAGCACGTGGGATCTTCCTGGAGCAGGGCTGGAACCGGTGTCCCCTGAATTGGCAGGCGGATTCCTAACCACTGCACCACGAGGGAAGTCCCAATTCACTGTATTAAAGAACTTGTGTTCAATTATCAACAAAAAAAAAGTGGGAGATGAAAGAAAATGAGGATAATCAGGAGTTTAAAAGTTGACATTTTATGAGAATCTTGTTACTCTCAGCGATAAGCACATTCTTTATCACCTAGAAAGGCAACCTGGTGTCTGGAGTTGATAACACTCCTAACAATTATTTTAAGACGTGCCATCCGTCCCTGTTCTGATCATTTACCAGCCCTCTAGTACTTGGGTTTTTAGTGTGTAGAAGTTTTCCTTTGTTGGAGTGAGAAGGCACTAATTACATGTGCTTTAATATGGTATGGATTCTCTGTTCCTGTTTTTTTTTTAAATTAATTTTTATTGAAGTATAGTTGATTTACCATGTTGTATTAGTTTCTGCTGTACAGCAAAGTGAATCAGTTATATATATACATATATCCACTCTTTTTAAGATTCTATTCCCATATAGGTCATTACAGAGAATTGAGTAGAGTTCCCTGTGCTATACAGTAGGTTCTTATTAGTTATCTATTTTATATACAGTAGTGTATATATGTCAATCCCAGTCTCCCATTTTATCCCCCCCCTTTTCCCCCTTAGTAACCATAAGTTTGTTTTCTACATCTATGACTCTGTTTCTGTTTTGTAAATAGCTTCATTTGTACCATTGTTTTAAGATTCCACATATAAGTGATATCATATATTTGTCCTTCTCTGTCTGACTTACTTCACTCAGTAAGACAATCTCTAGATCCATCTCAGTTCCTACTTTTTATCTTGTTATCTATTTTGGAAATAATTAATCCTTAATCTGTGAGTGTGACCTGCACATCTCCCTGAATATATAACCTGACTTCCATCATACCATTATGAGCACATGTGTCTACCTTAAAAAGACACTCAATACCAGAACCCTCCAGAAAGAGGAGAAACAGACAGAGCCAGGCCTGAGATTTTCATGGGAGTAAAAAAACTCTTTTTTGGCTTCCTCAACTCCTCTTGTGACTTCACCTCTCTTACTTCTGAGAAGAAGCAGATAGATATCACTTAGGAAAGTGGTTCTCAAAGTGTGGTCCCTGGACCAGTAGTATAAATACCACTTGGCAACCAATTAGAAATGCAAATTCTTGGGCTGCATCCTAGACCTACTCTGTGAGTGTAGCTCCATCTCAGAAACTCTGAGGGTGGGGCTAGCAACCTATTTTTTAACAAGTCCTTCCTGTGATTCTGATGCACACTAAAGTTTGAGAAACAGTGCCTTAGAATGGTGTCCCTGTGGGGCCCATAATGCCTCAGAATAATAAAGCTGAACACGAAGTGGGCTGCTAAAGTATAGTTACCTTGAATAGATAAAGACCATTAGAGAAATGTACTGAACAAGGTAGAGCAATGCTGAAAGGAATAAAATGCCTATAAATTAACCATTTTAAGATGCTTTCTAAAAGCAAAAGTTATTCCTGGTGAAAAGTCCAGAAAAAGAAGCTAGGTGACACCAAGTTCAGCTCTCACCACATGTCAGATCTTATAAATCTTTTCTTACAAGTCATTGGTATCTTTGACAAATTTAGTCTATTATAGTGAATTTATTGCTTATTTTAACATTTATGAAAAATCAGGAGAATACATGGTCAATATTCTCAAGTTCTTAGGTGTGTATTCTCAGTTTCTCTCAACTGGAGCTCTTCAGGGGTAAAGGATGTATTTTCTCTTTCTTATCAATAACTGTATCTTCTCTCTAACCCCAATAATCCCTCAGTAATTGTCTAATCAATTAAATGAGAAATTGTGTTTTCAGTGAAAGTTGCCTTTTCTTGAGTTCATTCCCCTGGGTGATTTGATAAAATGAATTGACTTGGATTGGATGATTTAGATTGCACTTAATTATCCACACTTTCATTTGAGAGGAGTTAGGGAACAATTGTTCTCATATACTGCAGAAATATTTTATTTTGAGACCATCTGTTGAATTTCTAATTTCACTGCAACAGCATTTTTATGCAATTACACATTAAGTTTTGGTGATTGGCACATTCTTCTCTAAATCCAAAATATCTTACTACAATTTTCCCTGTTTCATTTGCATTATAAGCCCGCAGGATTTTTCTTTATTGTTTCTAATCTTTAAACATATCACCTTAAGCTTTCAAACTATATTCAGTAGCATGATAAAAGGATGCCACTGAATATTTTAAACATCTATTACTTCTTCTGGAATTGGGAATGAAACCTGAGGAAAATACTAGATGGGACTGATATCCTTTTCCAGGTCTTTGGCTACCCTCTTCTACTCCATTTCTAATGGTCTGATGGTGTTCTGTCTTGATTTTACTCTATTTTTTATGCTTGGTGGATTAAAACCATCAAAGATATAAATATTCGTTGCTTTCTAAATCTCTAAGCTTGCATTCAGTCTGTAGCTATGAGTCGACCTAAGATTAAAGAAAGTGAAAATGAAAGAGTTAATAATCATCTAGAATATATTTGCATTTCCTTCAATAACATTTTTTATTTGTACAAGCGATTTAGAATTTTATCTCTCTTCTAGCCCAATAATGCAGTTTTCTTAGAAATATAGCTTCATTACACTCATTTGTTGAATCAGAAGTGCTCTGATTTGTTTTTCTGGTGAACTCTGTAAGAACAGGAGCACTAATCTATAAGAAAAAAACTCTCTATCTTGGCTCTCCCAAAATGCTCCTGTATTGACTTGTGTGACTGTCAGTCACACTTGAATGGAGCTCAGAATACTAATGAGATCAAAATCATAGGCTTATCCCCAAAGGATCTGTTAACTTCTCTCAGAGAAGCAGGGGTCTCTTCACCACAGATCTGTCTTCTATTCCTGACTATTTCAAAAAGTATTGGTCCCAGAAGGACAGAGCATAAGAATGCAACTGGCCCATCAATAACGTCATCTGTGTGTTGCCTTTTTTTTTTCTCCATCTATAGAATTGAACTGATTTAGAGATAGGTACACATAGAACTTAGAGAACTATTTAAAACATTAAGGTGATTGAGTAATTGGTAAGAAAGTGGGGGTTAGGGGAGGACGTATGCTCAAGTGGGAACTAATTCTCTGCATTTAAATTACAAATTTAAAATTGAGATTATACTCTAAACACAATTTTAAAACCTAATTATCTTATGAAAAATTTCCAACATACAAAAGTAGAAAGAATTGTATAATGAATGCCCTTGAACCTACCACCCAGCTTCAACAATTATTCAAGCATCCTCACCTCCATATTAATTTGAAGCAAACATCAAATCATTTCATCCACAAACAGTTCAGCACTTAAATCTAAAAGATAGGATGCTTCTAAAAATTATAATGACAATATCTTTATCACATCTACAATGTTTATAAAAATGCTTTAATATCAAATATTCAGAATGGAACTGAATGTAGATGGATACTGTGAATAACGCTACAATGAACATGGGAATGCAGATATCTCTTCAAGAGAGTGATTTCAAATCAAATTTCCCCAAATTGTTTCACAAATTTTTTTCATTACAGGTGATTTGTTTAAACTGGGATCCAAAAAAGATCCACACAGTGAATTGTCTGATATGTAAGTCTGTTAATCCATGGCTTCTCCCTCCTCTTTCAATTGATTTGTTAAAGCAAAACTGTGTTTCTTGTCCTGTAGTATTTTCCATAGCCCGGGTTTTCTGATTGTAACTCTCCTGGTGTCATTTAATATATTCCTGTACCACCTGTAAATTCTGCAAATTATTATATATATATATAGGATTGATAAAATTCTAGTTTGGTTTTTGGCAAGAATATTCCATAGTGATGTTATATACAGGAGGCAAGTAATGGCTACTTGTCTCTCTTTTTGTGAAGTTAGCCATTATTGATGATCATTTCCTAGTTGCATCATTTCATTACAGTTTACAATATGATGATATTCTGTCATTTCTGCATCGATTATTAGCTGGAATACTCTGTAAAGAGAAATTTCTTCTCATCAACTATTAGGTTACCCTGAGGTACAATATGAGAGGTGACATAGATGCAATCTCTCAACCACCCAAAATTCCCTACTTGGCTGACTGGAAATATTTCGACTGGCTAAAATGTTAAAGTGAATTAAACTATCTTCCAAATAAATGCAATTGGTATACATTTTGGAGTACTAAAAGTTTGCTTTAATTTTTGAATGTGATACTTCTGATTCCAATTTAAATATCATACAATCTGCCTTTTTCCCAAACAGAATGCTTTTTTTCTTTTAACATCTTTATTGGAGTATAATGACTTTACAGTGGTGTGTTTGTTTCTGCTGTGTAACAAAATAAATCAGCTATACATATACATATATCCCCATATCCCCTCCCTCTTGTGTCTCCCTCCCACGCTCCCTATCCCACCCCTCTAGGTGGACACAGAGTACCGAGCTGATCTCCCCGTGCTATGTGGCTGCTTCCCACTAGCTATCTATTTATATTTGGTAGTGTATATATGTCCATGCCACTCTCTCACTTTGTCACAGCTTACCCTTCCCCCTCCCTGTGTCAAGTCGATTTTCTAGTAGGCCTGTGTCTTTATTCCAATCCTGCCCCTAGGTTCTTCATGACCTTTTTTTTTTTTAGATTCCATATATATGTGTTAGCATACGGTATTTGTTTTTCTCTTTCTGATTTACTTCACTCTGTATGACAGACTCTAGGTCCATCCACCTCACTACAAATAACTCAAATTCGTTTCTTTTTATGGCTGAGTAATATTCCATTGTATGTATGTGCCATATCTTCTTTATCCATTCATCTGTTGATGGACACTTAGGTTGCTTCCATGTCCTGGCTATGGTAAAATGGAGCTGCAATGAACATTGCGGTACATGCCTGGTTTGTTTTTTTTTTTTTTTTTGCTGTACGTGGGCCTCTCACTGTTGTGGCCTCTCCCATTGCGGAGCACAGGCTCCGGACGCGCAGTCTCAGCAGCCGTGGCTCACGGGCCTAGCCGCTCCGCGGCACATGGGATCTTCCCAGACCGTGGAATGAACCCGTGTCCCCTGCATCGGCAGGTGGACTCTCAACCACTGCGCCACCAGGGAAGCCCCCATGCCTCTTTTTGACTTATGGTTTTCTCAGGGTATATGCCCAGGAGTGGGATTGCTGGGTCGTATGGTAGTTCTATTTTTAGTTTTTTGAGGAACCTCCATACTGTTCTCCATAGTGGCTGTATCAATTTACGTTCCCACCAACAGTGCAAGAGGGTTTCCTTTTCTCCACACCCTCTCCAGCATTTATTGTTTGTAGATTTTTTTTTTTTTTTTTTTTTTTGCGGTACGCGGGCCTCTCACTGTTGTGGCCTCTCTTGTTGCGGAGCACAGGCTCCGGATGCGCAGGCTCAGCGGCCATGGCTCACGGGCCCAGCTGCTCCACGGCATGTGGGATCTTCCCGGACCAGGGCACGAACGTGTGTCCCCTGCATCGGCAGGCGGATTCTCAACAACTGCGCCACCAGGGAAGCCCTGTTTGTAGATTTTTTGATCATGGCCATTCTGACTGGTGTGAGGTGATACCTCACTGTAGTTTTGATTTGCATTTCTCTAATGATTAATGATGTTGAGCATCCTTTCATGTGTTTGTTGGCAATCTGTATATCTTCTTTGAGAAACGTCTATTTAGGTCTTCTGCCCATTTTTGAATTGGGTTGTTTGTTTTTTTGATATTGAGCAGCATGAGCTGCTTGTCTATTTTGGAGATTAATCCTTTGTCAGTTGCTTCGTTTACAAATATTTTCTCCCATTCTGAGGGTTGTCTTTTCGTCTTGTTTATGGTTTCCTTTGCTGTGCAAAAGCTTTGAAGTTTCATTAGGTCCCATTTGTTTATTTTTGTTTTTATTTCCATTTCTCTAGGAGTTGGGTCAAAAAGGATCTTGCTGTGATTTATGTCATGGAGTGTTCTGCCTATGTTTTCCTCTAAGAGTTTTATAGTGTCTGGTCATACATTTAGGTCTTTAATCCATTTTGAGTTTATTTTTGTGTATGGTGTTAGGGAGTGTTCTAATTTCATTCTTTTACGTGTAGCTGTCCAGTTTTCCCAGCACCACTTATTGAAGAGGCTGTCTTTTCTCCATTGTATATACGTGCCTCCTTTATCAAAGATAAGGTGACCATATGTGCATGGGTTTATCTCTGGGCTTTCTATCCTGTTCCATTGATCTATATTTCTGTTTTTGTGCCAGTACCATACTCTCTTGATTACTGTAGCTTTGTGGTATAGTCTGATGTCAGGGAGCCTGATTTCTCCAGCTCCGTTTTTCTTTCTCAAGATTGCTTTGGCTATTCGGGGTCTTTAGTGTTTCCATACAAATTGTGAATTTTTTTCCAAACAGAATATTTGAAAGCTATTTTTCTAAAACTCCTGGGCATAGGCTGCAACCCTTTTCTTTAGGAAGAAAATTAAATTAGAGTAGCAGTGTCCAGAGGGAAGCCAACAGTGATTGTCATCATTTATTTTCTTTATTTACACAGTTCATGTGGTCAGATTCTTTGGGATAAAGGTGATATTGGTCAAAACTCATTAAATAAGTTAGTTCATAGGTATATTTAAAAATTAACTCTTATCCAACAAAAGAGTTTTCATTTAGGGTTAACAGAACTTTCACCCTTCATATTATTAGGGGACCTCAAGCATTAAATACTTAAGCAGAACTCAGAGCAGACTTGAAACTGTGTAGAGTTTCCATGTTCTGATTTCAGTACTTACAGTCTACCATGCCAGAAATCGAAAACCAGTATGAATGCTTTCCTGTAGACAATTACTGTTTCTGTCCATTTCCATTCATTGTGGAGAGAGAGAATTTTTGGATGAGCATGATTGCCAGATAAAATACTATACCCAATTAAATTGGAATTTCATATACACAAGTAATAATTTTTAGTATAAGTATGTCCCAAATATTTCATGGAACATATTTATTCTAAAAATGGTTTTGTTCTTGGTCTAAAATTCAAATTTTATTGGGCATCCTGCACTAAATCTGGCAACTCTATGGATTAATAAAGCCTACTGGTCACTGATCCTTGAAAATTAAAAAGAATATATGTTGTATAATGTAAAGCAACACTTCTAATACAAGTTACCTCAGCTGCTTGTTAGAAAGCAGATCCCGATTCTGCACATCTGGAATAGGACCTGAGATTCTGTATTTTTAACAAGCTCCTGCTTAATGTTGATGCTGTTACTCCATAAGCCACTATTTGTGCGAGGCTGTAATTAACATATTTGTTTGTTTGTTTGTTTGTTTGTCTTGTTTGTTTGTTTTTTGGTAGCCCAGCATCTGAACTCTCTGAGCTTGGAGAACTTACTGATATGTGAGGCTTGAAAGAAAGTTAATCCCATTTCTTACTATCTAGAAAGTGAAAGAAGTTGTCAAATACTTTACTGTCCTCCCTTCCACCCTGGATTCAGGTTCACGGCCCACCCTCAGCCAATCAGAAGCACCTGCATGGCCTTGGGTAGAGAACTAGTAACACGAAGAAGCAAGGACAGCAGTCAGTTCTTTCTCTTGCAGCATTGCAGTTGCCAAGTTAAGTTCCCAGGGCAGTTTTGGTGGTGGAGGAAGGCGGCAGGGTCCAGCATGTTGAGCAGCATCAGTAATAGCAGTTTTCTCCTGGGCTGTTTCTGCAGTATGATTTGGGGCAGTTCTGAGCTTGGTTTTCAACCCTCATAATGATTCTGCGAGCTGCGCACTTTGCTACTGAATCAGTCAGAATTGATTTTTGTTGCTTGAAACTAAGAACACTGATGAAACCAAATAATCCGCCAGACACTAGCTGGCACAGCCCATCAACTGGCAGTATGTGTATGGTTGCCACCAAGGTCACCACTCAGGATGATCTCTGCCTTACAGGGTGAGGACAATCCTGAGACAGGTGTGATCTCTACTTGGTGGAAGGATGTCTATTTCCTGGCATACATCTCTATGTCTCCTCTGGCAAGGAGGTTTCTGACAATGACCAGCCTTAGCTTGATAGGACTAGGTTTATATGCTAACCCTCTCATTAACTAGTTATGTGACTTAGGGCTAATCACTTAGAGTCTGTGAGCTCCATTTAGACTACATGTTTATTATTACATTTGTTCATATTATATCATATGGATATTTGGATAAATAGATATTTATAATAGATAAGTGGATATTTCATATAAATAGAATCACACATCCATAATTATTCGTTACACTAGTTTTTTTTCAGCTATATAGTGAGCCTCCAGGAGGTCTATGTCTAACCGAACTGTTCGTTTACAATGTATAGCACAGTGCTTTATACATAGTAACTACTCAAGATAATAAGATAGGGGCTTCCCAGGTGGCGCAGTGGTTGAGAGTCTGCCTGCCGAGGCAGGGGACACGGGTTCGTGCCCCGGTCCGTGAAGATCCCACATGCCATGGAGTGGCTGGTCCCGTGAGCCATGGCCGCTGAGCCTGCGCGTCCGGAGCCTGTGCTCCGCCAACGGGAGAGGCCACAATAGTGAGAGGCCCGCGTACTGCAAAAAAAACCCCAAACAAACAAACAAACAAAAGATAATAAGATAAACACTTGTTGTTGTTGAAAGGATTAAATGAGTCCATCAGACTTTTGTTACTCTGAGTGTGGTCCCTAGACCAGCAGCATTAGCATCACCTGGAAGCTGGTTAGAAATGCAGTATTGGGCCCCATCTCAGATTTAGAGCCTGCATTTTCATAAGATCCTCAGGGGATTCATATTTTCATTTAAGTCTGAGAAACACTGCTCAAGACTGCCAGTTCAGCGAGGGCAGGGATTACGTGTGGCATATAGTAAGTACTCAGTACTATTATATGAGTAAATGAATTGAGCTATTTCAATTCATTCAAAACATGAAAGCATTTTGTAAACTGTTTTCAGCTCTATATACACAGGATTGCCAAAGAACAAAAGTTTGTTTTTTTGGCTTCACTAAAATCTTTTAGAGAAATAGTTTGGACTGACACTTTATAATGCCAGCTTATATACTGAAGCAAGTATATTTATTTTTCTTACATTTGAATGACAATTCCATGAAGAAACCCAGTTTTAGATTAAAAAAAATAATAGTCCCTTAACTGAAATGGACTTTAAAGTGAGTTTATTAGCATGACAGCTAATTATAGAACTTCTTACTTCTAAAGATTGACAGAGAAAATTTATCGCATTTCTATTTCCTATGAGATAACACCTTGATCAAGAGCTAAGATGCCAATGTCAGACTTTAAGAGAAGGATTGGTAGATGTATAGTTAGCGTCAACCTCTAACAAAGAAAACTCATCTAGTTTCCCACTTAAAGTCTAGCTTGAAATGCTTTATTCATTTAATCATTCTTCAAATCATCAAACATTGATCAAATTTGTCACTATTTGACAAGTGCTGTGCCAGTGCTTTCTGATGGATTGCCAGGTACAATATTCTTGAGGAGTTCCATATCAATACAATGATGATAACTTTTTAAGTACATAGGCTAACCAAAGACGTTTTATGATTTATGAATTCATGAATGTTAAAGTCTTAAAGTGCTATAAAAATGAAACCACATTAATTATATATTTAACAAGTTTATTGGAAAGAGTAAAATTATATTTTCCTGGTAAACCCAGGCTGTATGGTTAACACATATAGAATTGTTTTTATTCAGGCTTGCTCTAAAGAATATAACAGGGATGTCCTGGTTATTTTCCATTTGCTCCTCCAGATCCATTTTCCCATTTTTCATCCTATTTGCCTTGCTCTACACTGGAGGCTGACCTCTACAGACCATACTATCCAAGTCCTCTAGCTTCTGGCTGGGTTTGGCCTATAGGAGGTACCAAAAGAAGTCTAAAGAGTGGGAGAAAAAGAGGACAAGTGTTTATTTCCCAGCCCTTTGATGGGCCACATTTGGCAGTGGCTATGTTTCTCTGTTTATAGTCACAGCTTTTGTCAGAAATCCCCTTCCAAACTACAGCTCTTATTGGGTTCCATTAAAATCTCCCTTCCCCTGCTCCTTCAGGCTTAAGGCTTCTCATTGTTACTAGTCCTTAAGTGCTTTACCATTGTTAGTTGGTTCCCTTAACCCTTCCCACTATATATTTACCTCTGTAAATTATCCCTTTATTAAGCTCTTTTTACCCTTTTGAGTGTGCCATCTTTAGTGTTATAAGAAGAAGCAATCAATCAGCCAGTATCTAAGGACTGCCTGCTGGGCTGGCACTGTTAAGACATATAATACTTGATCCTGCTCCAGAGACACTTACAGTCCAGTGAAGGAGATAAAACCAACACATGTGAAGCAATTAGGAAACACTACACATTGGTATCTGAGAGACATTTGGTTTTTTGCCACTCGGCATCAACTCATTCTTCTGATAACCGTACCCTGATTTTCCTCTTCTATCGCTCTCAGTCAATGTCTTCTAGGTGGAGTGGACTCCACTCTCAACAACATGAGTAATCATTCCTCTGGCCACATGTCCTAATCAAAGCCAATAAAATATAAGGAGATTATTGCTGGCACTTCTGGGAAAGAGGCCTGCACTCTTCCACTGAGATTGCTAACAGTGAGGATTATGTGAACTGGAGCTGCCAGGAGCCACCATATGGAGCCTGAGAAAGAAGCCAACACAGAACACAGAGCCAGGAGATGAAGCAGAATAGAATTCTAATGACATTGCTTAAGCCCTTGGATCAAGCTATGCCTTAAGCTAAATATATCACTCCTTCTTTAGTTATATGAGCCAATAGCCAAGATATTCTTTTTTTGCATAAGTCAGTTTAAGTTGTGTTTTTTATTTTGTCACCTGCAACTAAAATAGGTCTAACAATTCATAAATTGGTACTGGGAGTGGGGATTAGTAACAGAAAGACCTTAAACTGTTGAATCAGTTGATTCAGAGGAGGCTCCATCTATACTGGGCTGGGAATTCAATAGCAAAGTAGTAGGTTAAACTGGCACCTGTTGTATACTAGGATTCAGAAATGTGCCTATCAAGTATGAAATGTGAAAGGGCCAAATACTAGAGTACAGATACTAGAGTACATCAAGTATTACATGTTGGCTTTTAGTTAGGTCCTGTGAGAAAGACTCAGGTTTAGGATTGAGCCTTATTTATCTAAGGCAGAGAGAAAAAAAATACTGCTTTGTTACAAATGACCATTTTTGCTTATAGACTGCAATCGAATATGACAGAAACTTCAATAATCCGGAGCCATTAGGGTGGAAAAGCCCCCAAAGAATGTTGATACCAATGGAGGCAAGAAATGGAAAAGACTGGCACTTAGAAGAAGTCTGCACACACCCAGTCCTCTCTCAAGCAATTCCTGCCTGCTTAGAAGGATAATTATCTCACTTTGCTCCTCCAGCGCTACTATGCCATTACACCCACACACCCACCCCCTCCAGCCCCCTTGCAAAACCAGTGGCTATTGTTTCAAATTGTTCTCAGGGAGAAACCAAAATGGAGGCCATTAAGGGAGCAGATTACCAAGGCCTATTACCAAAACACAGAAATAGCCATATTAGAATCTAGATGCAATGACTGCAGTTTTACATGACCTCTGGCTTTGGAGTTTTTTCCACCATGGAACTGGAGACATACAAACAGACTGCAAGCTTACTAAGAAGTAAAGGAAATTGTATTGTGAGAGAAACCTTAAATCTAGAGAACAAAACCGAGGCTAATTACCCCTGTAACAGGTAATGGAGAAGCCTGAGTAGCTTAATACAACGAATGTTTATTTTTCACTTTTGTAGAGTCCAATATCAGTATTCCTGATCAGCAGGTGGTCTTCTACAAGGTCATTTAGTTACTCAGACTCTTTCCATCTCATGGCTCTCTTATGTATCCTCCAGGGTCTTAGAGTCCTTTCAGTGCAGCCATAGGAGGAAAAAGAGACCAGAGAAGGCTTACCTGGTTCTTAACCACATTGTTAAGTGATTCACATCACTTCCAATCATAGTTCAATGAGATAGTCATATGACTTTACCAAGATTAACAGGGATGCTGGGAAATATAGTCCCTGACTATATAGCTACTTCCTAGCAACAACTCTACATAACAGAAGAGGATCCCAGCTGTTTGCTGGTGAAAGCTAGTTATCTCTGCCATAGCTAGTGATTTTTCAACACCCACTGTATTAAGAAGCAGAATGCTAAAGAGGTATGGTCCCTAGCAGGATTATCCTCCCCATTGTCCATTACAGATATGGCATGGAAGAACAATGGATGAGAGATTCTCCAAGAGCACCACATATGGCAGCCAGATGGGTTGATCAAAGAACTTTTTCTTCTCTCATGGTAGGAAGCCTTTGCTATTCCTGTCCAGCAAGATACGATATATCCAACGAATTGGAGACCACTGTGTGTTTGCCATAGTCATTTTTCCAAATGTAAGTTTTTTCTTTTTCTATTATAAATTAAGTACTTTGTAGCTAATTTTATCATGTAGCCTTAGGTTGCTAGACCATGAAGAACTATATTGCTACAAGCTGGGGAAACATGATTTATCCTGCTGTCTTGGACTTGAAGTTATCAGCAGTAACTAGATGATCTTTGGATCATCTCTCTTTGGGGAGGAAGTGAGTACATTTGTGGTGGGAAAAAATACTGTTGCATTGCATAAACACTTTTTTTTTTTTTTGTGGTACGCGGGCCTCTCACTGTTGTGGCCTCTCCTGTTGCGGAGCACAGGCTCCGGACGAGCAGACTCAGCGGCCATGGCTCACGGGCCCAGCCGCTCCGCGGCATGTGGGATCTTCCCAGACCAGGGCACGAACCCGTGTCCCCTGCATCGGCAGGCGGACTCTCAACCACTGTGCCACCAGGGAAGCCCCATAAACACTTTTAAAGGCATATATAGAAGAGGAATATTTGGGGACATCAACAGAAGAACAGGGATGTGTTGTATGTCCTCTGTTTCCATTACCCAGGACATATCCACCTTTCCTCTGATAACCATAGTCCCATTTTCTAAAGTGGAATCATCTTTTTGTGCCATTCATGTGTTATTAAAAGGCTCAACTTCTGGGATGGGCTTCTGATTCAGACCAGGCCAATCTGAGCATCTTCTCTGGGCAACAGTGATTGGTTTAGGAATGGGCACAATTTTTGCAGGTAGTGAGGACAGTGTGAGCTTAGAGCTGCTGGTTGCTGATTTGTGGAGCCTGAGAATGAAGCCAACAGCAGAGGAAACAGCCAACATATCAGGGAGAATTCCAATCTTGATAACATAATTTGAACTTTTTATTCAATCTTGAACTTTTCAGTTATGTGAGCCAATAAATTCTCTTCCCTACTTAAGCCAATTTGAGTTGGATTTTATGTCACTTGCAACCACAAACCCTTACTGAATCAATACTAAGTTGTGTGAGGGTAGATCCATAAATAAATATACATAGGAATAGGTGAACATGAATATTCTTGAGGGGCAGATCCAACTAAAATTGAAGGGGTAGATTGAGGAGTAGTTTATAGGGTAAGAGGGAACTAGATGGGGTCAGAACAAAATCAGTCAGAAGAGTAAATTTAATGCACTAGAAAAATATAGCCATGAAATTATTGAAGCATGAAGAGATGTGCTAAAAGTAAAGATTTAGAATGATTATTCTCACAGGTGATTGGAACAGAGCCAGAAGGAAGTCAGAAATACCATCTACAACTGTTCTTCCTGATCTTTGCACAGCATTCACACTGGCCTCCTTGCTTCCTGCTAATTCACTCACCACTCTCCTGCCTCCAAACCTTTGCACTTCTTCTTGTCTCTGCTTGGAAAGTTCTCCCCCAAACTTTTGCTTGGCTTTTTTCCTCATTTCATTCAGACCACTATTTAAACATAACTTCTCAGAGAGGCCCTTCTATATCAACTTAGCTAAAATATAAACGCACTACTTCCACCTGCATCCTTGTGTGTCCTTCTACTCTGCTTTGTCTCCACAGCACTTACTGCTACATGACATTATATTGTGTATCTATCTGTTTATGTAAATGTATAGTCTGTCTCCCCCACTGGAGGAATTGCAATGAGAGTCCATGAGTGTAGGTACTTGTTTTATTCACTTATGTATCCTTGGTAAGTACAACAGAGCCTGGCACATAGAAAGTCCCCAATGAAAGCTTGCTTGATGATGAATGAATGAGTGAAAGGCAGTAAATGAGACGGGGGGCGGGAACATCACAAGAGGGGTGAGCTAGTCTCTTAAATTCCTAGAACATTCCTATGATTTCAGCCAAAAACTCTGCTTAAAGCTCCCACTTTTGCTCCACCTCCGCAAGGGAAAGGGAATTACGGAAGTTTACTACTGCTAAAGCAAGGACTTAAGATATTCTTCGTTCCCGGACGATTCTGGTAAGAATGCTATTTTCTCCTGAGTTGCCCCGTTAAGAAGACACATCTCCAAATCCCAGACTGGACAGGGTTCTTTCATCATCTCAGCTCCAAGTACAGCTCTGAGAGAAAAACGAAGTGGTGGTGTCTGAAAGTCTCAAAGGTTCCAAAATATTTTTCTTCCCGGGTATCGGCATCCAGGTGAATTTCAGAATAACAACGTGGAGAGGGCAGGAGTCACATGCCAGGCGGAAAAGGGAACCGGGGGCAATCTTCACTGATCCTTCGTTACCACCCAACCTTCTAGCGCGGCCTGCACAGAAACCAGCACGCCAACACTTCAAGGCATAGTGGTGTTTTCACCAAGTTTCCCTCCCCGGCGGTTTCTCCCCACCCGCCCCTCCCACTGCAGGCTCAGCCTCCGATTTCCGCTGATCCCGACTGGAGGGAGCCCGGAATCCAATTACGTTTCCCAAGGGAGCGCAATCCACCCGTCTGGTCACGAGGAGGGGGCGGGGGTCGAGGAGCCGCGGAGGACGCCCCTCCCCCGCCGCCCGGGCCTCTGGGCCCCCGCAGCCCCGGGCGGGGTAAGCACAGCCTTGGAGGGGCACGCGGCACCGCCGCCGGGACTATTTGTCCTTCCGCGCGGGCGCTGAGGTCCGGATTCGAAGTCGACCCGGCTGAGTGGCAGGAGATTAGCCAAGGGTTTCCCCCGCCGCGCGCCCCCGGCCAATCGGCGCTGCGCGGGCGGTGCTCGCGGGCCGCGTACACGCGCATTCCAGGATCCACGCCTCACACGAACATCCTCACCCCCGCGCACGCTCCCCTTCCCGCCCCGCCCTCCCGGCTCCACGCGCGCGGCTCCTCGGGGCCTTTTCCCAGGACTGGGCCTGGACCGTGGCTTCTGGGCCCCTCGGTGCTGCTCGCCAAAGTGAAAGTGAAATGAGGAAGGACGGCCGAGTGGTCTGCAGGAGAAGAGTAATTAGTGTGAACCATCTGTGTCAAGGTTCACATTAAGCCTCACCACCCTCAGGGTCGCTTAAAAGACTGGAGTGAAACTACGGAGAGTGTCGTTGAGGAGGAAGAAAGAGGACAGCCCTCCTGATTCTTTAGAGATTGGGTGGAGAACTCTTCCCATATCATTGAGTGTTTTCTAGTCAGAGGACTTTAAACTGCTGGATTTCTCACTTGGTTTTTAGCTGTGGTCAGAACACTTGATATAGCCTTTCTCCCTCTGGGGGGAAAGAAAACAACATTCTCTCCTGCACACATTGTCAGACTCATGAGGCCACAACTGACATACATGCTGGAAGGAGAAAGTGCTCTGTGGTGCCTTGTTTTCTCTTTTGAATTACGTCCTCCTGAGACTGTGGCTGACCCTAGGCCCATGGCGTTCCTGCATGTGATTGACGTGCGTGATTAGCAGGCTAGTGAGAGAACCAGGGAAATTGCTGTCAAAACAATTACATACAGGGACATCAGAACAATGGCTTGAGAGCCCCCAGGGACTTAGAGACCATCCTAGCTCTGCCACGCATGCCCTCTGGGACCGTGGCCAAGTCACATCATCTCTTTGTGTCTTCGATTTCTTCCTGGTAAGTCAAATAAAACTATTCTACCACTTCCAATTTCAAAGTATATTATTAAAATAAACTTAGAGAACTGAGGTGAAAACATTGAAGGTTTTGTTTTGTGGGGGAAGGTGGTGGTAGTTGAAAGACACTCTCTGAACAGAAGAGTCTGTAAAAGGAAACCGTTGGACCTTCAGCCCACAACCTGCTCATTAAATTAAACTTAATATACATGTATTGACACTAACTGTAGATGCAGAGTTGTAAACTTGGTGCTGTGTGGTCTTCATAAGAGTTCTGTATGTTTATTGAAAAAAATCCTCGTATTAAGTGGTGCCTTGCAGTTCAAACCTGTATTGTTCAAGGGTCAATGCTAGCTCCTGCATTCAGACCTTATCCCATGCCTGTGCCAGTTCCCATCATTAAGTCTTGACCATTTTAATTCTGTTTCTGCTCAACGGCCACAAAGCCTTTTTAGATATTTGTACAGAAGGGTACTGTGCTTGTTGCTCCCCACTTGAGCCTAAGCTGTGGCTTGGGGTTCAGACACACCTGGGTATGTCTGAGGAACTGATGGGGCAAGGCGCCAGAAGCTTGTTTACTGGAGTGAATGAGGAGCTTCCTGAGACAGAACATGTCCTCAGGAAGAGTCAAACACACTGAGCTTGAGCCGGAAACAAAGACTAAGTCTTGAGAAGGGAGAGGTCCCTTTACATCCAGTCCTGTGTCTCCTGGCCCTTGTCTGAGTCCAGTAGTAGTGGGGAAGGGATAAGAAGTTGGAGGCTATGGGTAAAAGCTGAAATATCTGTTTCAAACTTTTCAAGTCCCGCATTTCACATTCATAACACATGCTCTCACCTTTATTAGAAAAGTCAAGCTATCAATGTAAGTCCAAGCAACAGAAAACCAGACTGGAGGTAGCTTTTGAAAAGTAAGGAATTTATTATCCCATCAAATAAGAAGTTTGGAGGAAGGTGGTTCCTTTACTGGTTAATTGAGTAACTCAAGTATGTCGCTGAGGCCCCAACTAGATTTCTTCTTTCTACTCTGGCATCCTCAGACAATGGTAATTTCTCCTGCTATCTCCCTACAAGGCAGCATCATATCTTCAGCATTTCTTGGCATCAAATGCAGTCAAGGGAATCCAACAAAGAGGGATATTGTCTCCCACTTCTTTCTTTCTGTCTCTGTCTCTTTCATAATAAAGGAAGGTTAACCTTTCCTAGAGGCCTCTAGTAGAACTGAGTCCCATTGGGCAGACTTGTGTCAAACACACATCCTAAACTAATTACTTGTTGAAAGAACGATGCCAAACATAATCTACCTCGCATGCTGTGAGACCAAACATAATCTACCCTGCATACTGGGAAGGGAAATTACCTTCCATGAGCATGCAGGAGGGTGTAATCCAAACAATATCAGATTTTGCAAGGAAAGAAATTAGGAAAAGTGGTTGCGGCTTAGGTCTCAAAAGTTTCCTTCATTTTTCTTTTTCTCTACTTCAGAATGTTTTTGTATCTACTCTCCTTCATTACTTCTAAATTTTTAAATCATCCTTCATATTTTGTCTTTACTAGTTCAATGGAGAGGTAATCTGGCTCCATTTCAAGACTTGGCCCTCCGTCTATCTATCTATCTAAGACCTTGCTCTTATCCTAGCCACTCACAGTGGTCCCTAAGCCACAAGCCATCACTTGCAGGCTGTTCTACCTAGCACTCCATTAGTGAGAATTAGAGGAGATCTGAAGCCCCTTTTGTTGTCTCAGGAGAATCCAGGTTGAAAGATGCAAGAACTCATCTAAATCCTATCAGGTGAGGGTGGAGAGGTGAGGAACTAGGGCAAGCTGCTTCTTTCCCAGCAGAGTTCTTTACCCAGAACTTTTATGTCTGGCTCAGCAATCTGTGAGTGCCACGTGGTATCCTCAGTTACTCGGTTTCAGACTGCTTCCATTTCACCTTCTCCCTCCCCATTAGTACTGATCTCCTGGAGATTGGGTCCCACTCTACTATTCCAAGTCACAACCTGCAGGAACTCTGATAATGGCTTGAACCTGAAACTTGTTCCATTTCTTCCCTATACTCATATTCGTTCATTTATTTCATTTAACAAATATTCAGTGTTGACTCTTTTCCAAGTATTGTGTTATGTGCTGGGAAGATGCTGGTGAATAAGTCAGAGTTCCTTGCCTTCAATGAGTTTACATTCTGGTGGGGAAACTTGGCATGAAATTCCAGGTTATCTCACAGGGACCAGAATGGAAGTAAAACGTTGAAAGCAAGGCCGACTCATTAACTCTGCAGCATAACCCAAGTTTTAATCCTTCACAAACAGCTACCATTATTAGTCTAAATTATTTTGATCTTTACACAGCTCAAAACATATCACATCTTTTCACAGAGGCCATTGTTTCAGACAATTACAGTTTCCAACAATATAAATACCACATAGGGCAAGGCACTTATGGTACAGTAGGCTTTATTAATAACGTGCCTTGTCAGCTGAACAGGCTAGGCTATAGATGGATGATTACAGCAAAAATGGAGGCTGTATCTGATACAAGTTTATGTGTCATCAGAGTTGTTACCCTATCTCTGCTCACAGTCAGGGACCTGCCAGATCTTATTCAGCAGAATGGTTTGGAGATGCAATGTCAGAGATAAAAATATTTACTGTTGCTTACCTTCCTTTGGCTATGCTTGCCTGAGGATGTATAGTAAAAATCAAATTTCAAATGTTTTCAAAATTCATTCAGGTTTGTTATTCCTACTTCATTTATAGTAGAAAATACATTCTCCAAAAAAGTGCTACACTATATTGAAAATAAACCTGCTTATATATTTTCTACTAATAGCACTTCTGCTTCAGAGGGTGCCATGGACCCTCAGTGTCTAATTTATCTTGACAGTGTCTGAAGTGGAAGTAAACTGATTCAGACTGCAGGTCCTGAAATATGAGTTAGGGAAGGTGGATATAGCACAAGTGAAATGAGAGCATTTAAATGAAATATGAACTCCAGTCAATCTGAATGAATTCCCATAGCACCTCAGTCCAGGAAAAAACCTGTAATGCTTTTAATCCTTACTCAAGCCATGACAAAGTGCATGACCCTAAGTGAGGCAGTTAATTAATTTCTGTGTCTTGGTGTCCCCATTTTTCTGACAGGGTTAATCAGACCTGTAGTGCACCTGCACTTGAGTTCAGAAGAAAAGAGAATTACACGCTTTCTAAAATGTAGCTGATAATTATCAATCAGTTATCAACAGGAATTTATTGAGCCCTGCATCTACCCATTATTATATGTCTAGGGCCTAGCAAGTACCCTACACATAAATGCTAAAGAAATCTTTGTTGCCTGAATGAATGAGAAAATAAATCAATGAGCCATCAACTACTGCATGCCAGGTCCTTTGCTATGGAAGACTCGAGATTCATCCCTGCCTTTAAGGAACTAACCTTCTAGTGAAACAAGACATACACAGATAAAAATATACTTAACAATTAAGGTATGAAATGCCAAATGAATGTTATAATCCATTATCTTCAAACTAGAATTTCCGGATTCTTAGCTTCACTATGAATTCTTCCTTAAAATTGACCTACTTGAGAATATGCCTAGGAATATTGCATAGAAATGTTAGAGGATGTTTAATAAAAGACTTTAAAATATAGAAATCTATTTCATTAGGATAATATTCTGTAAGGCTGTGGAATTGAAATATAAGTTCAAGGGGGAAAAAGAAAGACATAAAACTGTTAAAGAAGGACTTGTTTATATTACTTCTTTTTGTATTTTTATTGAGGTATAACATCCATACAGTAACATACACAGACCACCACCTAGATCAAGATATAGGTGATGCCCTCCCATCATGACCTTTCTCAGTTAATCTCCTTCTTCCTTGACTCCAGAGTTAACCATTATTCTGACTTCATACACTATAGAGTACTGTAGCCTGTTCTTGGAAGTTGTGTAATTATATGGTATGTTCTCCTTTGTTCCAGGCTTCTTTTGTTCAACATTATGTCTGTATGATACATCCATTGTTGCATACATCAGAGTTCATTCTTTTTAATTATTGCAAAATAGCTATTCTCAAAGTGGGGTCTGAGAACTCCTGGAGGGGGTACCTGAGAGTTTTCTGGGGGTTCCATGGGTCAAAATTATTTTCATAATCATTTAGGGTTTTATTTATTTGCCTTTTTCAGTGTGTTGACGTTTTTGTTGATGGTACAAAAGCAATGATGGTTAAAACTCCTGGCACCTTGGCATGACTATTTTTTCCTTAGATTCATACTCTTTATGTCTTTCTGAAATATCTTTGCTTAACCCAAGGACATAAATATTTTCTATGCTACTCTTTTCTATAAGTTTTATGGTTTTAGGTTTTACAAGTAGGACTATGATCCATTTTGAATTAACTTTGGCATATGGTGTGACTTTAGGATTGATAGTCCCCCTGCTTTTTTTTTTTTTTTTTTTTTTTTTTTTGGTATGTGGGCCTCTCCCGTTGCAGTGCACAGGCTCCGGACGCTCAGGCTCAGCGGCCATGGCTCACGGGCCCAGCTGCTCCGCGGCACGTGAGATCCTCCCGGACCGGGGCACGAACCCGCGTCCCCTGCATCGGCAGGCAGACTCTCAACCACTGCGCCACCAGGGAAGCCCGTCCCCCTGCTTTTTTAAAAAATATATGGATACCCAATATCCAGTTGTTACAGTACTACTTATTGGAAAGACTACTCTTTCTCCCTTTCTCCATTAAATTAACTTGGCAGTTTTGTCAAAACACTCCCTCCTGCCCCACAGACACACACACACACACACACACACGTGTGTGTGTGTGCGCACTCTTTCTTACTTTGTAATGAGTTTCATTGATCTATGTCTATCCTTTCACCAATACCACAGTTTGGGGAGAATTGTTATGTTAACAATATTGAATCCTCTGATCCATGAAGGTTGTATATCTCTCTTTTATTTAGATATTTTTTACTTTCTTTTAACTGTGTTTTGCAGTTTCCAATATAAAAATCTTTTGTTAGACTTATTCATAATTTTCTGGTGCTATTGTAAATGGAATGGCTTTTAAAATTTCATTTTCCAAGTTTGCTGTTAGGATATAAGGATATATCGTTAATGTTTACTTTTAGCAGATTCTTCTATGTGAACCCTGTATCCTATGACCTTGCTAAATTTACTTATGGGTTCTAGTAACTGTTTTCTAGACTCCCTGTGATTTTTAACATTAATAATCATATAATTTGCAAATAGAGACAATTTACTTCTTTTTTATCTTAGTGTCATTTATTTCTTTTTCTTTCCTTCTTACAATGACTAGGACCTCTAGTACAATGTTGAACAGAAGTAGTTATAATGGTATATTTGCCTTGTTCTCATTGTAGAGGAAACAATTCTATCTTTCACCATTAATTATGCTATAGATGCCATATATTCATTTGAGGAAGTTCCATATTATGTTTGGTTTGCTGGAAGTTTTTATCAGGAATAAATGTTGGATTTTTTCAATGCTTTTTCCGTATCTATTAAAATGATCATATAGGTTTTCTCCTTTTGTCTGTTACTATAGTGAATTAACAATTGATTTTAAAATCTTAAACTAATCTTGTGTTACTGGGATAAATGCTACTTAGTCTTGAAACTTTATTCTTTTTTTATACTATTGACTTGGTCTGCTCGTGTTTTGTTAAGGATTTTGCCTCTGTATCCATGAAAGATATTAATATATAGTTTTTTATACCATCTTTGTCAGGTTTTGGTATTATGCTTACGTTGGTGTATTAGTTTGCTAAGATTGCCATAACAGAATACCACAGACCGGGTGTCTTAAACAACAGAAATTTCTTTTCTCACACTTCTGGAGGCTAGAAGTCCAAGATCAAGTTGTGGGCAGGTTTGGTTTCTCATTAGCGTCTCTCCTTGGCTTGCAGATGGCTGCCTTCATTCTGTGTCCTCAGATGGCCTTTTCTCTGTGCAAGCACATGCCCCTGGTGCCACTCCCTCTTCTTTTAGGGGCAACAGTCATATTAAATTAGAGCCCTACCCTAACAGTATCACTTTAACTTAATCACCTCTGTAAGGACCTTATTTCCAAATATGGTTATATTATGAGGTAATGAGGGTTGGGAGTTCAACATATTAATTTTCTGGGGGGTGCAATTTAGCCCATAACACTTGGCCTCATAAGATGAGGTGAATAGTGTTCTCTCCTCTCTTTTCTGAAAAACATTTGTATAACTGGTGTTTTCACCATTGAAACTGTCTGGCCCTGGAGTTTTCTTTTGGGGAAGGTTTTTCATAATAAATTCAATGTGGTTATTAGATGTAAGCCTATTAGATTTTCTGCTTTTCCTTGTATATATTTTGATACAATGTGTATTTTAAGAAATTTGTCTTTTTCATCTATGTTGTTGAATTTGTTGGCATAATGTTGTTCATAGTGTTCTCTTATTATTTTTCTAATGTCTTAAGATCCATGCTGACAGCCTCTTTGTTTTAAACTCTTGTTTTAAACAGTCATGCCTATTTTAAAGAACTGAAGAAGAAAAAAATCAAAATTCATTTGGTTATTATGGATGCTTGGCTTTTCTGTATATAATTTAAAGTTAGTTTGTCATTTTCTATAAAAAAGCTGGGATTTTGATTGAGAGTGCATCGAATCCATACACTTGTTTGGGGAAAATTGCCACCTTAACAATATTAAATCTTTAGATCCATGAACATGGTATATCTCTTTGTTCACTTACATCTTCTTAAATTTCTCTCATGGATATATTGCAGTTTTCAGGATAGAAATCTTGCACAAATTTTGTTGGATTTATTTTTAAGTACTTTATTTTTTTTGAAAATTATATTGTTATTTACATTTCAACTTTCAGTTGTTAATTGCATATATTTTTATATATTAGCATGGTATCCTGTGAACCTGCTAAACCCACTTATTAATTCTAGCAGGCTTTTCGTAGATCTTTCTGAAAATTTTTAATGTATATAATTATGTCATCTGTGAATAAAGACAGTTTTTTTTTCCTGTCCAGTTCATATGCTTTTTTTTCTTTTTCTTCTCCTACTACACTGACTAGATTCTTTTTTTTTTTTTTTTTTTGCGGTACGCGGGTCTCTCACTGCTGCGACCTCTCCTGCCGCGGAGCACAGGCTCCGGGCAGGCAGGCCCAGCGGCCATGGCCCACGGGCCCAGCCGCTCCGTGGCATGCGGGATCCTCCCAGACCAGGGCACGAACCCACGTCCCCTGCATCGGCAGGCGGACACCCAACCACTGCGCCACAAGGGAAGCCCATGACTAGATTCTTGAGTACAGTATTGAGTAGAAGCGAGGAAACCAGATATCCTTGCCTTGTTTTCAGTCTTTGGAGGGAGTCTTTTATCATTAATTATGATATTAGGAATAACTAGTAAATTTACTAGTCTTTTATCAGGTTGACGAAGTTCCCTTTTGTTCCTGTGTTGCTGAGATTAGTGCATGTCTTCTTAATATTCTTTGTGATTAAATGGGAAGTACACATAAATTACTTCTGTGTATGTATGTATGATGATTGTCTCAGGAGAAAGCACTCGTGCAATTGAGTTGTGAACTGAAATGGTCGCTTTTCCATAGAACACCATTTTTACCTAAAAGAACCAAGAACAAAGTATGATTACTCAGACTTAGATATTTGGCAGGTATTTTGTCAAAAAAAATTTTGTGAGCCTGTTCCTGCAAGGCAAACAACTGACTGTATTTGTGGACATTGTTAAAATTTGCATTTCCAGACAAAAATTAGAAATTTGGAATGTTTATATTCACTTAACATCCTCCCAGTACTTCATGACATTTCTATTGAGATTGGTGGTGATATTAACAAATGTGGCTTTTCTGCTATACCATGAAGTGTGTCAATATTTGGAATATTTTGGCGAACCAATATTTTAAGAAACTACCACTTATCAAGTTTTTTTTTAAATTAATTAATTAATTAATTTTATTTTTGGCTGCTTTGGGTCTTTGTTGCTGTGTGCGGGCTTTCTCTAGTTGCAGTGAGCGGGGGCTACTCTTCGTTATGGTGTGCGGGCTTCTCATTGCAATGGCTTCTCTTGTTCCGGAGCACGGGCTCTAGGCGCACAGGCTTCAGTAGTGTGGCACGCAGGCTCAGTAGTTGTGGCTCGTGGGCTCTAGAGTGCAGGCTCAGTAGTTGTGGCACATGGGCTTAGTTGGTATGTGGCATGTGGGATCTTCCTGGACCAGGCTCGAACCTGTGTCCCCTGCATTGGCAGGCGGATTCTTAAACATTGCACCACCAGGGAAGCCCACACTTACCAAGTTTTGATGTAGTATTAAAGAAGACTGTTTGCAATTTTCTGAAAAGGCTACTGGAATAATCCTTCTCTTTTCCACTATATGTCTTTGTGAGGCCAAATTTTCTTCATATACTTCAACCAAATAACATATTATGACTGATTGAAAACAGAAGCAGATATTAGAATCCAGCTGTCCTCTATTAAGCCAGACTTAAAGAGATTTGCAAAATCTAAAGTAATGCCATTTCTTCTTACTAATATTTTTGTTTAGAAAATATAGTTGTCGTAAAATTATGTACATTAATATGTAATGGATTTATTATTGTTACTTTTTAATTGTGGTAAAATCTACATAACATAAAATTTACCATTTTAACCATTTTTAGGTGTATAGTTAAGTGGCCTTAAGTACATTCACATTGTGTGCAACTGTCACCACCATTCTTTTCCAGAACTTTTTTTATCTTCCCAAACAGAAACTCTTTAACATTAAACAAAAGCTCTCCATTTGCCTCTCCCCCGAGCCCATGGCAATGGCCATTTGATATTCTGTCTCTATGAATCTGACTACTCTAGGTACCTCCTATACATGGAACAATATTTTTCCATTTGTGTCTGGATTGTTTCACTAGCATAATGTTTTCAAGATTTATCCATGTTGTTACTTTTATTTTAAAAATAAATTAATACAAAATTTAAAAAATCTCTTGGTCTTAATTTTTAATATGACAAATATTGATAGAAACACCCAAATAGACTAAAACAATTTAGTGTCCTCGATTAAGTTTTAAGAGTATAAAGGGGTCCTGAGACCAAAATGTTTGAGAACCATTGCTGTATAATATCTCTGTGTATGTATGCTTGTACGTACCATAATTTATTTACCCATTCTGCTGAGGAACAGTTAGTTGATTTCTCTTCAGCTTTTAATTATTATTGATAAAGTTGTTATGAATATTCTTGTACATATCCTGTGGAGGACCTCTATACCAGTTTCTCTCTAGGAGAGAAGTCTAGGATGTCTAGGAGTGGTATGGCTGAATCTTTGTACCTTTTTATTTATTTTTAATAAATTTATTTTATTTATTTATTTTTGGCTGTGTTGGGTCTTCGTTGCTGCGCATGGGCTTTCTCTAGTTGTGGTGAGTGGGGGCTACTCTTTGTTGTGGTGTGTGGGCTTCTCACTGTGGTGGCTTCTCTTGTTGTGGAGCATGGGCTCTAGGCACACAGGCTTCAGTAGTTGTGGCATGCGGCCTCAGTAGTTGTGGCTCGTGGGCTCAGTAGTTGTGGCTCACGGGCTCTAGAGTGCAGGCTCAGTAGTAGTAGCGCACGGGCTTAGTTGCTCTGTAGCATGTGCGATCTTCCTGGACCAGGGATCGAACCTGTGTCTCCCGCGTTGGCAGGTGGATTCTTAACCACTGCACCACCAGGGAAGTCCCTTTGTGCCTTTTTAAAATGGATGGTGGTAGATATGAAATCTCTATTGTATTTAGGTCCCATTGGATACATTTCAAAGAATATCATGTAATAGATTTATTTTAAATGCTAATATTTACAATATGTAGGATGTTTATCCTTTGCATTTGTTTCAACTTATGACTACAAATTTTAGATGTCAATTTAAACATGTGTGAAGGCATATATCATTTAAATACATTATTTTAGGAGGTAAATGAGCAAAGTGTTTTGAAGATTACTAGACAGTAGACCCTTTAGGAGTTCAGAAGAAGTACAAGATGATTGAAGGTTGGGGAGGTTTCTTTCTCTGTCCCTCCTTTCCTCCCCCTTTGCTCTCTTCCTCCTTACTTTTCCTGTTATCTGACAAATATTTACTCAACAACTATTATATGCCAGGCACTCTGCTAGACATTGGGGATATGGCTGTGGACAAGACAGACAAGGATTTGACTCACAGTCTAGTGAGGGAAACAATCCACATGAAAACAAGCTACTGAAATGACTAAAAATTGTGTTAAATATGAAAGAAACAAATGAGTCTTATGATAGGGGATAGTGGTGGCATTGGCTGTTATGTCAGGTGGTTATGGTGGCCTCATGTTGGAAGAGCTAACTGTGCCTGAGAGCCAAGGGAAGATCATTCCAGCAGAGCCTCATACATACTAAGAGCATTAACAAGGCTTTGAAGAAGAAAAAGCTTGGAATGTTCCCAAAACTAAAAGCAGGCCACTGCGATGCAACTACTGTCAGACTTTTAGTCTTTATACAAAGAAGCTCCATAGTTAACCCTTGAAGATGTCTGTACACAAATATATAGTTAATATAAACTGTATAATAAAGTAATAATAAAATTTAGAAAACATACTGTTGGTCATCTTTGAGAAGTGATAGAAGTGAACAAGCCTCTACTTTCCCCTGAGGACAGAGACAAGGAAGGAAGGTTCAGGAAAAAACAAAAAGTTACTTTATCTGCATCAGTATCAGCACTGCTATCATCCAGGCAAGAGTCAGCCCATTGAGAAAAAGATTGTATTTTGTTAATTTTTGTATCTCCAGTACCCAGCATTGTGCTTGATCTGAAGTATATGCTTACTTCATGTATGTTTTAAGGGAGGGAGAAACTGGAGCTAACATTTTTATTTAGTTCCAACTCCTGTACTGGAGCCAATTAAACAAAATTAAAAGACAAATAGAATCCAGGGGGAAAAAATGCAGCATCTGCAACAAACTATAGGTTGATGTGCTTAATACATTTTATAAATTGGCATATTGGCTAAGAGCATATTCTGGAGTGAGAAAGATATACTGCAATGAAGGCAAATTAGGGATAGGGTGAGTGTTTAGTTGGCCAAGGGAAGTCAGAACTTAGAGAAAGAAAGAGAGACAGACAGAGAATGAATGAATGAGAATGGGAATATGATGGATCTGTGATGTCTGTGAAGGTCATTCCTAATTTGGTGCCCCTAGAGCTGGCCTTCAGATGTTCCTTTACCATATTTGTCCTCTTTTTCTGATCTCATACTGAGGGTGAAAATATAAATGGAAGAGACATATCCCTTCCAAACTGTCCAGCCTCAGAGACAATGACAGAGGCCTGAGTAATCTGTGAATTGATAACTCCCTGAAGTGCATACTATCTCTTAAAAAACTTAGTGGTAACTTGTGCTGACACACAAATATATTGTGTGTATTTATTATAATAATTATATTCATTACGTAATATACTCCTCTTAATTTTGAAGAGGAAATGAACTAATTTTTGCACTATGTGATTTTTCCAGGTTCAACCAAGCTAACTTCTGACAAGTTTATTTGTTCAACAAGATTGGGTACCGTGTAGGTGCCTCTGGTACAGGGGTAGCAGATACAGTAGGGGTGAATAAAACAAGTGAAGTCTATGACTTTATAGAGCTTTATACTACATGGGAGTGAGGTAGGACAGGTAATAAAAAGATAAGAAAATGAATAGCATAATAGAATGAGACATAATGATAGCTTTGGGGAAGAAAAATAGAGCAAGGAAAGGAGCTCAATTAATGTGTGATCAGTGTTGGGAGAAGCAAGGTGGGGCAAAGAGTGATGGGAGAGCTTGAGTCCAGCCAAGAACTCACTGCCATGAGGAACCTGACCCTACCCATCCTTACAGTTCCCAGGCTGATTTTCACTTAATCAGTGTGAATTTGTCAGGGCAATACCTGGAAATCAAATGGTAATAATAGCTGGTATAAATGCCTGGAAATAAAAATGTCTCAAATGTCATCAATTTCTACCTGTACTTTCCAATATGCTGACAAACCAACAGCTGAAGTTAAAAAATACAGTACCAGGGCTTCCCTGGTGGCGCAGTGGTTGAGAGTCCGCCTGACGATGCAGGGGACATCTCTACTTCAATAGCCCTAGTTAAAAGATGTCATTATATCTTGGCTAGTCTACTGGGAGAACATCCTAAGTGGTCTCCCTTCCCAGTGCATGTGAGCCAAGGCTGCTGGGCTTAGAGGGAGTTGAGGCCTTGTTGTGAGCATGAGGCTCAGAGTGCATGGTGTGTGCATTGGAAGGACAACGCTGAGGTGGTCACTAGACCTGAGCTGGGCTCTGCAAGGTTGCTGAGGGACTGTGGGCAGTTGGAGTAGAGCCTGAAGTCTCTCCCCACACATCTGCACCACTAATAGATGGTGCAGCAGGAACTAGAAAAAGCAGTATGCAACAATCAGGAACCAGGAAGAGAAGCTCTCTTCCTCCTGCAATGTCCCTCCTGTGCTCTTTATAGATAAAGTTTAACATGTGCTCATTGTAAGGGAGAAATGTTGCAGAGCAGGTACTGAAGGGTGAATTTAGAGCTGAGAGGGAATAGATTGATAACTGGCACAAACTCTTTCGAAATAATAAATAAATCTTAGTTATCTTCACAAGTCACCGTAGTATAAGACTTATTATTACCTTCTTTCTGGGATTATTCATAGATTATTTGTGGAACTGGAAATTAAATCTAGAATGTTCAATTTCCATGTCTTTGTTCCCATTCTTATGTGTAGTTTCTTCTTTGAACATCATTGATACAATTAATAACAAAAAATCCAACAATATATGCCAGAAATGGAAAAAAAGATGCCTAGGCACCAAGTATCTGGGTCCCTGAGGCCACATACAAATGCTTGGGTGGAGGGCTGGACATGGGCAGCAGTGCTTGATGGTTTGATAATTAATGAAATGCTTTTTTCAAACTGATATTCTCCAAAGAATAAGAGTCTATATACTTTCCTGTGTGAATCCCTCTGTAAGAGCAGAACTAGGCTGTGAGCCCAGATTAGTTCATCACAATAGACACCTAGCAAAAAACAAGTCTCTAAGGGTTAAGACTAGGGGAAGGTAAGGTTTGAGGGAAGATTTAGGACGGGGGTGTTTATTTGTGTCCCTCCAAAATTCGCATACTGAAACCCTAACTCCTAGTGTGTCTGTATTTACAGATGGGGCATCTAAGGAGGTAATTAAGGTTAAATGAGGTCGTAAGGGTGGGGTTCTGATCTGATAGGATTAGTGTCCATATAGAAGAGATACCAGAGAACTGCTCTTCACCCTCCACCACCATCCTCATGCACTCACCAAAGAGAGGCCATGTGAGCACCCTGCAACCCAAGGGGAGAGCTCTCATCAGACATGAGCCCTACTGGCATCTTGGTTTCAGATTTCTAGCCTCCAGAACTGTGAGAAAATAAATTTCTGTTGTTTAAGCCACCCAGTCCATGGTATTTTGTGATGACAGCCCTATCAAACTCCTACAGGAGGTTAAGAGTAAAAGGCACTATCTGGAAAGGGCAAGCTGGGGGCGGGGGGTAGAATGCCACAGACAGGCAAGGAGCAGCATGAGTTTTCCAGACACTTGTGTATTTTGTGGGTAGGGGAAGAGACGTGGTGAAAGAGGAGAGTGGAAGAAGAGCAAAAAGAAATTCTTTCACTATGCTACCATTTTGCTTAAAACTGGCCTTTTTAGCCAGTGAAGGGAAGTGGGCTCAGGGTATCCCCAAAACATATTAACACCCTCACATTTTTCTACTTGGCTTTAGAATTAGTTTTTTTTTACTTTCATCTGAATATAAGTCTATAGCAGTTTTCTTTTTAAAATAATTAATTAATTAAATTTTTATTGGCATAGTTTAAATATTATATGTTTCAGGTGTACAACATAGTGACTCACAATTTTTAAGGGTTATACTCCATTTATAGTTATTATAAAATATTTGCTATGTTCCCTGTGCTATACAATATATCCCTACAGCTTATTTATTTTATACATAGTAGTTTATGCCTCTTAATCCCCAGCCCTATCTTGACCCTCCCCCCTTCCTTTCCCCACTGGTAACCACTAGCTTGTTCTCTGTATCTGTTTCTTTTTTGTTATATTCACTAGTTAGTATTATTTTTAAGATTTATAACAGTTTTAAAAGTAAGTATCATAAAGGCTTAACTCAGGAGAAGTCAAGAAACTAGCTGTCATTCCATGTAGAGTGCAAGGTCTAAGACCTACTTACAACCATTAAGCTTCTCCTATATAGAAATGGAACCTCAACTGCCCACTTGGCTCTCCTTAATAAAGAGGAAGGTGGAAGATCCTTTGCACTTGAAAGGACTTCTCTACAGAAAAACTCAACACAGGATGTAGAGATATCCATGAGATCGTGAATTAGGGATAAACTCTCAGTAGTATTCTGATATCAAACCAGCAGATGCTCAGTGAAGCACTGAATGATCAAATGTGGTATAAAGTAAATAAAGTGTTAAAAATAAGCTTTGTTTCAGACTCTTTTCTACATTTGGTTTTCCCAGAGACATCTTCACTATCCCTCTTCATGAAACTGTGGCCAGTTCAGTAATGCATCCTTAAATTTATTTTCCCTCCTTTTCTGCCTCCTTTGCTTATTTCCTCACTCTTGATGTCCTCAGATTACAGACCTCTCAATGAAGTGCTAGTCCTAAAACTTGCTCAGACTCTGTTTCCTAGATGATCCAAGCTAAGAAAGTAGCCAAAACAGTATCAAAATGAGTGCTTAAGATATTTCGTAAATAAATGAGTCAAAATTTGCTACAGATACAGAAATGTGAATAATTATCCTTTGGTAAAACTAAGAATTCTTGGCAATAAAAAGCACTAAAATTGAGATTTAAAAAAAAGAAACAAAAAACTTCAGCATTTATGACACTGACATTTTTGGAGAATACTTCCTTTTGTATAGAGTGTTCATTATTTGGGATTTATCTGATATTTCCTCATGATTAGATTCAAATTATACATATCTGGCCAGAATATTACATAATGATATTTTGTCCTTCATAGGGTATTGTGTCTAGAGATACATGGTGTCCATAATATCACTGTGTTAGTGGTATTAATTTTGATCATCTGGTCAAGGTTATACTTTTTTAACGTATGCTCTTAAATATCTCTATTTTTTCCATTTATAACCTTGTCATAACTTGACAGCACTACAACACTAGCAGGCTTTATTATTGCCTCATGTTCCACCCCATCACAACTACCACTAAAATGTGAGCACCACAGAGGCGAGGATTATTGCCTCTTTTATTCACTGATACAAATATTCCAAGCACATGGTACAGTGTGTAGCACATATTTACTGAATGAATGAGTAAAAAGATAATTCTGATTAGTAAAAATGTCTAATAACACAATTTGTTATAAAAAAATTCTTTATGACAAAACATTATTACAGCCATGTTAATTCAGCAGTCCATGGTTATAGGATATAAGAACAGGCTGGAAAATATATGATTAAGGATAATTTAAGCCCTCCCTCCCCATTTTAGCCAATATATCAAACTATCAGTTGCAAAACTGATTTAGGATGCATTGAAAATTCCCCTTATCACTCTCTGGAAGTAATACTAATAAAAATGATATGGCTAAAACATGAGTAGAAGGAGGAGGTATGAAAAGGAGAGAATGAATGTTACATGAACATATCTAGATATTACTCACCAGTGCTGAACTTGATCGTAGGAAGACAGGCCTCACTTTGCATAGTTCTGACATGCACGATTTCCTGTTACCATGGTTTAGTTAAATAACCTAGTCCTCCAACATCACAGTTCACATTTCAGTTACCATGCTTCAGTTCAGTCCAGTAATTGCATAAAGTACAAACTTCGTTGCTAGCTCTTCAGTCCACAAATCACTATGTAAATAACAGATGCACACCATGATCAGTGACCAATCACGCCACTTACTTCAGTCTGTCAGTGACTGGTCACTCTGCATCTGTTATTCAGTTCACAGATAGAGCAAAAGTGTGTAGTTGTGTTACCATCTTGTCTCCAAGTGATAAATCCACATGACATTTTACAAAAATGGACAATCAGAAGAGAGAATTGGCCAACAGAGATGAAAGTACAGCAAATAACACAAAGTGACATTGCTGGAAGTGAATTTTGTATCAAACATAAATGGAATTATAGAATAAATAGCTGACAGTGGGAATGTTGACACTGTCACCATTTGAGGGACTCTACATATGCTGCCAGAGGAACTTAGTGAAGGCACATTTATCAACATAAAGAAGGAAAGTAGTTGTGACAAAAAGGATGAAGATGTCCCAGAAGTAATACAGGCCAAACAACCTCCACGTTAAGGGAACTTTTGGAGATATTTCACAATATGAATGTGCAAAGGATGAAATGTTGGAAGTTGATCCAAACTTAGGAAGGAATATGACAATTCACTAGGGCATACGAAAGATCTTCGCTCCCTATACAGTAAGTTATCAGCAAGAAGAAGGCAAGCAGTGTTGAAAATACTCGATACATTTTTAACAAATAAAACACTTTAATGCTCAATGTTTCTAGTGCCTTAAATTCCAATATTCTAAGTAAATAATAACTTTACTATTTTTTCTGTTCTCTGTACATGTATAACTGACAGAGTTTTAAAATTTCACAAAAATTTTAAAACTCATGAAGCAATCATAATTTTTCCATTATTTAAATCACTTTGCATAATTTCATCTTGCATGCTCATATTTTTGGTTCTGCATTGCCATGCAAAATAAAGATTGCCTTTATTGTATTCAAGGTAAAGTGCAAGTTAAATGCTCAGAAATGAAAAACAGAAAGTTCTTACCATAGGCATGATCTGAAGAAAATTAAGAATCACTGAGTGAAAATGATAAGCTGTAGACGTTAGCCTCCCACTTGGATCAATACCAAGTCTATATCTCTAGCTTGGGTTTCCAAGTGTTTCTGGGTGTTCCACCAGCACCTCACATATAACACATCCAAAGCTGAACTTCCTCTTAACCCTGCCACCTACAAAAAAAACCCCAAGTAACTTGTTTTTCTGTAATGAAGTATCAGTCAGGATTAGTTTCAATGGCTAGTGACAGAACCTGAAATAATTGTAGCTTAAATAAGATAAATATTTATTTTTCTATCAAAATAAAACTTCAGAATTAGGCAACCCAGGACTAACATGGTGACTCACCAATTATCAGGAATCCATATTTTTCTTCTACAATCTTTTATCACAAAGTGTCTATCTTCAAGTTACCTCATGGTCACAAACTGGCTGCTGGTGCTCCAAACAGGCAGAAAGAAGGAAGGTAAAGAAAAAGTGCTTGCTACCCTGCTGAGTCAGTGTACTTTAGAGAATATTCATGGATGCTCCCTGCTAAGATATCTGCTTATGTTTTGTATCATTATGTCTTATTAGACAAAATTTGTAGAGTGGCTATTAGATAAGCAGTTAGTGGTTTTTGTCAGGCACCATTAATGATTCAATCATTCACCTAGGCATCAAGCCAGAAACTGAGAGATTATCTGAAATTCTTCTCTCTCTCCCATTGCCCATATCCATGGTTAGTTTATTATACTACCTAAATTTCCTTCAAATTTGAAACTTTACTTTTTTCTTTAAAGCTCCATTGCCTAAAATAGTGCATGACACAAACTGCTGTGTTTATAAATGTTTGTGGAATGCTAATTCAGTGACTGCTTTTCATACAACTGGGGGAAGTTACCTCAGTGAACTTTAAATTGGGTCTCCAAATAATATTCAAAGAGTATTCCTATTATATTATAAAGTGTAATTCCTGGAGTTCTTTAAGTCACAAAGTAGTTTCCTATTCTCTAACACTAGTAGGATTTGAATTAGTTATTCAACTATAAAAGTATAGAATGTGGGCAAACATACTCCCTTCTTTAGTATTTAATTTTTCTTAATTGTATTATTTTGTTAATAGTGGCTGTCTCGTGTACTCTCTCCTCCAAGAGACCTCTATGAGCTGTTCCTCAGCATGCCCACAGCACAAGCATATACTCATACACACACACACACACACACACACACACACACACACACACACACACACACACACACAGAGTGATGGCCTCAAAAGTCTTGTTCCTTAGCAAGCCAAATGTCAAACATCTCAGTGGCAGGTATGAAAAACAATAAGCCTGTCCCTGCTGAGCCACCTGCTGAATATTCCATATGCCAGGTGCTAATTTTAGGAGAAAGAAAGGAAAATTTAAAAATGTATTCTCTTTTCATTGCTCCACAAGAGCCTTCTTTCCTTTTCTCCTCAAGCAGCTGCAGCAAAAGCTTACATGAATGCAAAATGAAAGCAGTACTAGAAACAAGACATAATTTAGAAGAATTCACCAGATGACTTAAACAAATAAACCTATTGGGTTAACCTTATTGTTCTGGAGAGAATAAACAGTGTGACTGGCCTTGGATTGATGGAATTCACTGGAACAGAGCAGGGCTGACAAATTGGGATAAAATATTTGGCAATTGTTCTTTATCTTGGGACAAATGACCAACATACTTTAAATTCATTTCCTGCATCTGGTGAGCGGGTGGCCAGGTCTGCATCCTACCCCTTGTAGCCAAAGGGCATTTCTTGACATTGACAGGTTGGCCCCATTTGATTAGGTTTTCAACAAAACAATGTACATTGCAGATCATTTTCGAAATATTTTTGTTTCTCCAGTACCTGACATTTTGGTATAATTGAAGATCTCAGCAAGCTCTGAACATGCTTGGAAAATGGGTTGTTTTGACAAGCTAGAGAATAGACTATTTGCCAGCAATCTGCAGGCCAGAGCTTTAATAGTTGTCATATTGCAAATGCTATTTTATCTTCACCTATAAAATTTTCCTTTGTAGCTCTGAATATTTCAATTGCTCAAATAATTTATCTTAACACAGCAGCACTGGGAGGGGACAGTGGGAGCAAACACACAGAGATAATTGTTGCAATTTCTTATTATTTTTGAAGTCATAATTTCATTAAGTTAGGTTTTCAGATTAAATTTCCCACAGAGTTGAATCATATCAAGACAAATATGATTCTGTATACTAATAAATTGGATGTGCAGAAATTCAAGTATCCAGAAGTTATGAAACAAGGGATCAATTAGATATACAAAGGCTAATGACTTACATTAGAAATATCTTAGGCCTCGAGACACTGGTTCAAGATGGCAGACTAGAAGGACGTGCGCTCACTCCCTCTTGCGAGAGCACCAGAATCACAACTAACTGCTGAACAATCGTTGACAGGAAGGCACTGGAACTCACCAAAAAAGATACCCCACATCTAAAGACAAAGGAGAAGCCACAATGAGACGGTAGGAGGGATGCAATCACAATAAAATCAAATCCCATAACTGCTGGGTGGGTGACTCACAAACTGGAGAACACTTATACCACAGAAGTCCACCAACTGGATTGAAGGTTCTGAGCCCCACGACAGGCTTCCCAAACTGGGGCTCCAGCAACGGGAGGAGGAATTCCTGGAGAATCAGATTTTGAAGACTAGCAGAATTTGATTGCAGGATTTCAACAGGACTTGGGGGAAACAGACTCCACTCTTGGAGGGCATACACAAAATAGTGTGCACATTGGGAACCAGGGGAAGGAGCAGTGACCCCGTAGGAGACTGAACCAGACCTACCTGCTAGTATTGGAGGGTCTCCTGCAGAGGTGGGGTGTGGCTATGTCTCACCATGAGAACAAGGACACTGGCAGCAGAAGGTCTGGGAAGTACTCCTTGGCGTGAGCTCTCCCAGAGTATGCTATTAGCCCCACCAAAGAGCTGGGTAGCCTCCAGTGTTGGGGCACATCAGGCAAAACAACCAACAGGGAGGGAACCCAGCCTCACCCATCAGCAAACAAGCAGATTAAAGTTTTACTGAGCTCTGCCTACTAGAGCAACAGCCAGCTCTACCCACCACCAGTCCCTCCCATCAGGAAACTTGCACAAGCCTCTTAGACAGCCTAATCCACCAGAGGGCAGACAGCAGAAGCAAGAAGAACTACAATCCTGCAGCCTGTGGAACAAAAACCACATTCACAGAAAGATAGACAAGATGAAAAGGCAGAGGGCTATGTACCAGATGAAGGAACAAGATAAATCCCCAGAAAAACAACTAAATGAAGTGGAGATAGGCAACCGTCCAGACTAAGAATTCAGAATAATGATAGGGAAGGTGATCCAGCACCTCGGAAAAAGAATGGAGACAAAGATCAAGAAGATGCAAGAAATGTTTAACAAAGACCTAGAAGAATTAAAGAACAAACAAACAGAGATGAACAATACAATAACTGAAGTGAAAAATACACTAGAAGGAATCAATAGCAGAATAACTGAGGCAGAAGAACGGATAAGTGACCTGGAAGACAGAATGATGGAATTCACTGCCGGGGAACAGAATAAAGAGAAAAGAATGAAAAGAAATGAAGACAGCCTAAGAGACCTCTGGGACAACATTAAATGCAACAACATTTGCATTATAGGGGTCCCAGAAGGAGAAGAGAGAGAGAATGGACCCGAGAAAGTATTTGAAGAGATTATAGTCGAAAACTTCCCTAACATGGGAAAGGAAATAGCCACCCAACTGCAGGAAGCACAGAGAGTCCCAGGCAGGATAAACCCAAGGAGAAACATGCTGAGACACATAGTAATCAAATTGACAAAAATTAAAGTCAAAGAAAAATTATTGAAAGCAAAAAGGGAAAAACGACAAATAACATACAAGGGAACTCCCATAAGGTTAAAGGGAACTCCCGTAAGGTTAACAGCTGATTTCTCAGCAGAAACTCTACAAGCCAGAAGGGAGTGGCATGATATATTTAAAGTGATGAAAGGGAAGAAGTTACAAGCAAGATTACTCTACCTGGCAAGGATCTCATTCAGATTTGATGGAGAAATCAAAAGCTTTACAGACAAGCAAAAGGTAAGAGAATTCAGCACCACCAAGCCAGCTCTACAACAAATGCTAAAGGAACTTCTCTAAGTGGGAAATACAGGAGAAGAAAAGGACCTGCAATAACAAACCTATAACAATTAAGAAAATGGTAATAGGAACATATATATCGATAATTACCTTAAACGTGAATGGATTAAATGCTCCAACCAAAAGACACAGGCTTGCAGAATGAATACAAAAACAAGACCCATCTATATGCTGTCTACAAGAGACCCACATCAGACCTAGGGACACATGCAGACTGAAAGTGAGGGAATGGAAAAAGATATTCCATGCAAATGGAAATCAAAAGAAAGCTGGAGTAGCAATACTCATATCAGATAAAATAGACTTTAAAATAAAGAATGTTACAAGGGACAAGGAAGGATACTACATAGTGAACAAAGCATCAATCCTAGAAGAAGATACAACAATTATAAATATATATGCACCCAACATAGGAGCACCTCAATACATAAGACAACTGCTAACAGCTATAAAAGAGGAAATCGACAGTAACACAATAATAGTGGAGAACTTTAACACCTCACTTACACCAATGGACAGATCATCCAAACAGAAAATTAATAAGGAAACAGATAGATTTAATTGATATTTATAGGACATTCCATCCAAAAACAGCAGATTACACTTTCTTCTCAAGTTTGCACTGAACATTCTCCAGGATAGATCACATCTTGGGTCACAAATCAAGCCTCAGTAAATTTAAGTAAATTGGAATCATATCAAGCATCTTTTCTGACCACAACACTATGAGATTAGAAATCAGTTACAGGGAAAAAAAGGTAAAAAACACAAACACATGGAGGCTAAACAATACATTACTAAATAACCAACAGATCACTGAAGAAATCAAAGAGGAAATCAAAAAATACCTAGAGCAAATGACAATGGAAACACAATGATCCAAAACCTATGGGATGCAGCAAAAGCAATTCTAAGAGGGAAGTTTATGGCAATACAAGCCTACCTCAAGAAACAAAAATCCCCAATAAACAATTTGTCCTTACACATAAAGGAAGTAGAGAAAGAAGAAAAAACAAAACCCAAAGTTAGCAGAAGGAAAGAAATCATAAAGATCAGAGCAAAATAAATGAAATAGAAACAAAGAAAACAACAGCAAAGATCAATAACACTAAAAGCTGGTTCTTTGAGAAGATAAACAAAATTGATAAACCATTAGCCAGACTCATCAAGAAAAAGAGGGAGAGGACTCAAATCAATAAAATTAGAAATGGAAAAGGAGAAATTACAACAGACACCACAGAAGTACAAATCATCCTAAGAAACTACTACAAATAACTCTATGCCAGTAAATTGAACAACCTGGAAGAAATTGACAAATTCTTAGAAATGTATAACCTTCCAAGACTGAACCAGGAAGAAATAGAAAATATGAACAGACCAATCACAAGTAATGAAATTGAAACTGTGATTAAAAATCCTCCAACAAACAAAAGTCCAGGACCAGATGGCTTCACAGGTGAATTCTATCAAAGATTTAGAGAAGAGCTAACACCCATCCTTCTCAAACTCTTCCAAAAAATTGCAGAAAAGGAACACTCCCGAACTCATTCTATGAGGGCACCATCACCAGACAAAGATACTACAAAAAAAGAAAATTACAGACCAATAACACTGATGAATATAGATTCAAAAATCCTCAACAAAATACTCGCAAACAGAATCCAGCAACACATTAAAAGGATCGTACACCATGATCAAGTGGGATTTATCCCAGGGACGCAAGGATTCTTCAGTATATGCAAATCAATCAATGTGATACACCATTTTAACAAACTGAAGAATAAAAACCATATGATCATCTCAACAGATGCAGAAAAAGCTTTTGACAAAATTCAACACCCATTTATGATAAAAACTCTCCAGAAAGGGGGCATAGAGGGAAGCTACCTCAACATAATAAGGACCATATACGACAAGCCCAGAGCAAACATCATTCTCAATGGTAAAAAGACTGAAAGTATTTCCTCTAAGATCAGGAACAAGACAAGGATGTCCACTCTCACCACTATTATTCAACATAGTTTTGGAGGTCCTAGCCACGGCAATCAGAGAAGAAATAGAAATAAAAGTAATCCAAATTGGAAAAGAAGAAGTAAATCTGTCACTATTTGCAGATGACATGATACTATACATAGAGAATCCTAAAGATGCCACCAGAAAACTACGAGAGCTAATCAATGAATTTCGTAAAGTTGCAGGATATAAAATTAATGCACAGAAATCTCTTGCATTCCTATACACTAATGATGAAAAATCTGCAAGAGAAATTAAGGAAACACTCCCATTTACCATTGCAACAAAAAGAATAAAATACCTATGAATAAACCTACCTAGGGAGCCAAAAGACCTGTATGCAGAAAACTATCAGTCACTGATGAGAGAAATTAAAGATGATACAAACAGATGGAGAGATATACCATGTTCTTGGATTGGAAGAATCAATATTGTAAAAATGACAATACTACCCAAAGCAATCTACAGATTCAATGCAATCCCTATCAAATTACCAATGGCAATTTTTACAGAACTAAAACAAAAAATCTTAAAATTTTTATGGAGACACTAAAAACTCCCAATAGCCAAAACAGTCCTGAGGGAAAAAAACAGAGCTGGAGGAATCAGACTTCCTGAATTCAGACTATACTACAAAGGTACAGTAATCAAGACAATATGATACTGGCACAAAAACAGAAATATAGATCAATGGAACAGGATAGAAAGCCTAAAGATAAACCCATGCACCTATGGTCAACTAATCTATGACAAAGGAGGCAAGGATACACAATGGAGAAAAGACAGTCTCTTCAATAAGTGGTGCTGGGAAAACTGGACAGCTACATGTAAAAGAATGAAATTAGAACACTCCCTAATGCCATACACAAAAATAAACTTGAAATGGATTAGAGACCTTAATGTAAGACTGGACACTATAAAATTCTTAGAGGAAAACATAGGAAGATCATTCTATGACATAAGTCACAGCAAGATCTTTTTAGATCCACCTCCTAGAGTAATGGAAATAAAAACAAAAATAAACAAATGGACCTAATGAAACTTAAAAGCTTTTGCAAAAGAAAGGAAACTACAAACAAGACGAAAAGACAACCCTCAGAATGGGAGAAAATATTTGCAAATAAATCAATGGACAAAGGATTAATCTCCAAAATATATAAACAGCTTATGCTACTCAATATTAAAGAAACAAATAACCCAATTCAAAAATGGGCAGAACACCTAAATAGACATTTCTCCAAAGAAGACATACAGATGGTCAAGAAGCACATGAAAAGTGCTCAGCATCACTAATTATTAGAGAACTGCAAACCAATACTACAATGAAGTTTCATCTCACACCAATTAAAATGGGCATCATCAGAAAATCTACAAACAACAAATGTTGGAGAGGGTGTGGAGAAAAGGGAACCCTCTTCCACTGTTGGTGGGAATGTAAATTGATACAGCCACTATGGAGAACAGTATGGAGGTTCCTTAGAAAACTAAAAAGAGAACCACCATATGACCCAGCAATCTCACTACTGGGCATATACCCTGAGAAAAGCATAATTCAAAAAGATACATGCACCCCAATGTTCATTGCCACACTATTTACAATAACCAGGTCATGGAAGCAACCTAAATTCCCATCGACAGATGAATGGATGAAGAAGATGTGGTACATATATACAATGGAATATTACTCAGCCATAAAAAGGAACAAAATTGGGTCCTCTGTAGAGATGTGGATGGATCTAGAGACTGTCATACAGAGTGAAGTAAGTCAGAAAGAGAAAAACAGATATCGTATATTAACACATATATGTGGAACCTAGAAAAATGGTACAGATGCACCGGTTTGCAGGTCAGAAATTGAGACACAGATGTAGACAACAAACGTATGGACAGCCAGGGGGGAAAGTGGCTGGGGGTGGTGGTGGTGTGATGAATTGGTAGATTGGGATTGACATATATGCACTAATATGTATAAAATGGATAACTAGTGAGAACCTGCCTTATAAGAAAATAAATAAAATAAAATACAAAAATTTCAAAAAAAAAAAAAAAGAAATATTTTAGTCCTCTTTTGCTGTGTATTACTAACTGTGCCCCACCTCCAAGTCTCATTTCCTTTAGTTTAGAGGCTCTTGTGACTGCTTCTCTATATGTGACTGCTCCTTTTTTTAAAAAAAGTCGGTGCTTCTCTGATGTTTCCCCATCTCCTCCTAACATTTCTATTTATTCATTCTAAAAGCCAGACATTTTCACAAAATGCTAGTTAATCAATTAAAATTATTGTTTATTCCTTTAGTATTTCTGCTAACTATAAATGTACCCTAGGCATTTTAATTTCAATTTGGGGGCTTATTTTGGAGAACATTTGTTAGTTTTTCAGAATTATATTTGGATCTTATTTTTTTCTTTATTTTTCAATCTGATTTTATGATTGAAGACAGAAGGTCTTCTTTCTATTTTTTAATTAATTAATTAATTTATTTATTTTGGTTGTGCCAGGTCTTGGTTGAGGCAAGGGGGCTCCCTAGTTGCAGTTCACCAGGTCCTTAGCTGCAGCATGTAGGCTCCTTAGTTGCGGCTCCAGGGCTTCTTAGTTGTAGCATGAGAACTCTTAGTTGCAGCATGCATGTGGGATCTAGTTCCCTGACCAGGGATCAAACCCCAACCCCCTGCACTGGGAGCACGGAGTCCTATCCACTGTGCCACCATGGAAGTCCCCAGAAGGTCTTCTTAAAGGGCTGGTTTTCCCCATAAAAATATTTATTTTAGCAAGAGCAAATACAGATTTAAATGAGAGGAGCCTCTAGTTGACCTTCAACTGATGGTCACAATTTTGCAAAGCAAAGGAGCCAATCAGCTCTCACTCTTCTACCTCACATCTTCCCCACTTACTGCTGTGTGCTGTTGGGCTAGTTATTTAACATCTCTGGGCCTCAATTCCTTTATCTGTGAAAAGTGGAAGGTACTTTATGTGGAAAGTAATAGTACCTACTCCTACAGTAGTTGTGAGGATTAAAAGAGTTAATGTGTTCAAAATGCTATGAACCATACCTAGCACATAATAAATGTTCAAAAATTTTAGCTATTGTTATTTTATCAGTATTACCTCTATATAGATACTTTTTTCTATTCTTTCTACTTTTCTTTCTCCTTCCCCTTTCCCCTTGTGAGGGAACAAGTTATTTCCAACCATGCTAGGAGATTAAGAAGTGTGATCTGGAGCTGTAGTTACAGTCTAGTTCTTTTTATAAAACAAGATGTTTAAATCCCAAAGAAAAGGAAGTCCACCAAGACTGCCGTATTGCACAACTCTAGGAGGCGCCATCCACCTTGTAGTCAGAGTAACTGCTATCCCCAAAATTATGCAGTTGATGATCCATGCAGCCATACATGGTAGTTCTGAAGCCCACCATTCAGTCACTTTAACTTTTTTACTTTTCCTCAGTTTTTGTATTGTTTTCTTTTTCATATATATGTAAGTATGTATACTCACTAGATGACATAAACACATTAAACCTTTACACATTGGTTCCCCTATATGCCTTTGTTTTTCCTTTCCAAAGGTTTGATATTCAAATGGGAGTTTTATGTGTTTGTGTGCATAGAAGCTTATATTCACACCTATGTGAAGTATTAACAGTCATAAAAATATAAGTAATAATATAAAGAATAAATTATATATACTAGGACTGAAAATGCTCATAATTTATAAATAGGATTGCTTTTTCTTACTTTTATGAGATGATTACAGCTGGATCAAAGCAAAGGATTTGAATAGAACCAAAACAATAAATTAATTGACCGCTAAGTGATAGGGGCCCTTAGTAGATTTCCTACCACTAAATCACAAACATAGGCAAGCTGGGATAAGCCTGACTCACCAAATCTTTCAATGATGTCAACATCCGCTTTCTGTTATGTCTGTAGATGCTGCCAGTGGTTTGAATCAGTATAACATTTTTTATTATTATAAATAAAATGCTTAATTTAGTTATTTCTTTGGAAGATATGAGGAAACATTGTTCTCTGATGAACTGCTTCAAGAAATATCCTTTGAATTTTGAATACTGTGACAGTTTTATTTCAATACAATTTATGACCAGTAATAGAACTACATACAGGTGGTATTGGATTTCTGTGCATGCCTTACTGCCATTTAAACATCACAGATGTTTCCTTTATTCGTAATGAGTTAATCCCACTGCCATTCATGCACAAGGAAGGAAGGAGAAGCACTCAAAGGTCTACGTAGCTAGAGGGAGTAGAAGAAGCAAAAAGCCTAGCTAACCTACAAATTTGATAGTTCACCCTTGAATAATTGAAAGTTTGTTGTGTTTGCATTAAAAAGTGTGAATCAGGAACACTGAAGTTCAACATATTCTGTGCTAAAATTGAAACAGTACTCGGATGGACTGAACCATGTTTTATGATGCGCTTTTTTTCAGGCTTTGGTATAGAATTTCCCTACTTATGGAGGACTAGCAACTGAAAATAAATTAAAACTGTAACCTTACCTCTAGAGATGAATATTCTGTATGCAACGATCTCTTCCTTCTCAAAATTACCGTTCAGTTCACTTCAACAGTCATCTATTGAGCATTATACTATGCTATCTCTGAGAATTTAAAGACAAATAAAACATGGTCCCTGTTCTTAATTAGTTTCCTCTCAATTCAAAGAATTGAAAGATAGTCAGGGGATTGAGATATGGGTGGAGGAAGCCTGGAGTATGGTGTGGAAGGGTGTAGGGGGAATATTTGGGTCTTATTCTTTATAGTACACCTTTTAATAATCATTGACAAATTGTTCTCCTGACCAGATTGCCTCCCTATTTTTTTGCCAGCTCTTAGTATTGCCAATCTTTCTTGGTTTTATTTATAATAAGATATTAATCTAATAAATATGTATGGTGAATTTTTTCATACAAGTAACTTTCTGGGTGCTGTCAGTGACGCAAAGTGATTGTCCTCCAGCAGCTCGCAATATATTGGTTGAGAAGAGGGTCACACAAACAACTAACTTCAAAAGAAGTCAAATGATGGTTAATGTAATCATAGAATTATGGATAGCATATGATTGGAAGACTGTGAAGTCAGGGTTCAGCATAGAAAATCAGGTTCTCGATCAATATTATACCACTGGTAAGCAACAGAGCTGGGATTTGAGATCAAGTTTTTCTGTCTCCAAGACCAGAGTTCTTCTTACTTTAAAGCTGCAACACATAAAATTGTAAATATCAGGGCCTATCACAGGAATACACAATGTTAAAATTGTTTTCAGTATTTCATGTGAAACTTCTACTAATTATTATAATTTTAATCAATTGGATGTCCTTCAGAGCCTTTTTCATACTTTGATTTGCAAATAAGCAGGGGAAAACTCATTGATTCTTTATAATGCAGTGGAAAAAACCAAGAATACTGAAGTATATTGTTACTTAGGTTCTCTGAGCTTCAATTTTCTCTTCTATAATAACCTTGCAGTGTAGTGATAGAGATTAAATGAAATAGTTAATGTAAGGTCCATGGCATAGCATTTGTCACTGCGTGGCCACTCCAGAAAGGTGAGTCATCTTCCCTTGAGTTAAGAGAAAATATACCTTTAAGTCAATCTGAGAAGATATATTAGAGTTGGCAAGGACTGAGGGAATATCTTGTTTAGTTCCCCTGTTGCCCAGAGTTGAGCATGGAAACCCAGTACACTGATATGTTTCTCTCAAGGTTGTAGAGACAGTTGTAAACAGAATAAGTTTTATCATGTTTCAGTTACCCTTCTGCGTCTACAGATGGGACACCCCACTTCTAAGAGCACACTGGAGAACTGGCCTGGATTTGGGGGACTATTGTCAACCTTTCATAGGATCAACGATAAGACTGTGGGAAAATAATTTGTTTCTTTAATCATTAATGATGTTGAACAACTTTTTAAATTTATTTTTCCCCAGCTTTATTGACATATAATTGACATATATGATTGATATAATTGTGTAAGTTTAAGATGTACAGTGTAGTGATTTTATATATGTATATATGGCAAAGTGATTACCACAATAAAGTTAGTTAATATATCACCTCACATAGTTATAATTTGTTTTGTGGTGAGAACTTTAAAAATCTACTCTTTTAGTAACTTTCAAATATACAATACAGTATTGTTAACTGTAGTCACCACACTGTATATTACATGTCAGAACTTACTTCTCTTGTAACTGGAAGTTTGTATCCTTTGACCGCCTTCACCCATTTACCCTACTCTTGCCCCCACCCCTGGTCCCCACCCTGGCAACCACTAATCCATTTTCTGTTCATATGCCCTTTGAAATTCTCTCCATTCAAGATAATATTCTTTTCTCCCATGTCCTTTCCTCATTTGTTGAAAGCAGTGTCTTTTCTCCAGTGAATTACCTTTGCCCTTTGTAAAAAATCAGTTGTCCATATATGTATGTATGATTCTATTTCTGGACTCTGTTATGTTCCAATGATTTCTTTGTCATCTTTACACCAATACCACACTATATTTATTACTGTAGTGCTATAATAAGTGTTGAAGTCACGTAGTATTAGCTCTCCAAATTTGTTCTTTTTCAAAATTGTTTTGGCTATTGTAGGTCTTTTGCACTTCATATGAATTTTATAATTAAACTTTCAAGTTCTACCAAAAAAAAAAAAAAAGCCTACTAGTGTTTCATTGACTCTGTATAGCTCAAATTTGGGAGAATTTTCATCTTCATAATATTAAGGCTTCTGAAACATGAAAAAAATATAAATCTTCATTTATTCATATTTTCTTTAATTAGTCTCAGCAATGTTTTGAAGTTTCCAGTGACAAATCTCTCATATCTTTTGTCAGATTTATCCCTAGACGTTTCATATTTTTGATGTTATAAATGTTATTATTTTATTATTTTTCCAATTGTTCATTACTGGTATATAGATATATAATTGATTTTTATATATTAATCTTGTATCCTGAAAATTTGCTAATCACAAACTCACTTATTAGATTTAGCATCTTTTTTCTTTAGGGTTTTCTACATAGACAATTATGTCATGCAAATAATGAGTTTTAATTCTTCCTTTCCAATTTGGGTGGCATTACTGTCTTTTTCTTGCCTTGTTGCATTGGCTAAAATCCCCAATAAAATGTTTAATAGAGATGGTGAGAGCAGTCATCCTTGTCTTCTTCCCAATCTTAGGGGAAAGTGTTCTGTTTTTACCTTTAAATATGATGCTAACTGTAGATTTTTTTGTAGATGCCCTTTATAGGTCCATGAAGTTTCCTTTTATTCCTAGTTTGCTGAGAGTTTTTATTAGAACTGGATGTTGGATTTTTTTCAAAGGCATTATCTGTGTCTGTTGAAATGATTGTATGGTTTTCTTTTAAGATTGTGTTAATATGGTGAAGTATATCAATTGATTTTCAGATGTAAAACAACCTTGCATTCCTGGGATAAACCCAACTTGGTCATGATGTTTTATCCATTGTATATATTTTTGGAGTCAATTTGCTAAATTTTGTGTAGAATTTTGCATTTCTGAGGGATATTGATTTCATTAGGGATATTGATTTGTAGTTTTCATTTTCCATAATGTCTTTGTCTGGTGGGACTCAGAATAAGTTGAAAAGTTTTCCTCTTCTTCAATTTTTTGGGAAGAGTTTGTATAGAATTAGTATTATTTCTTCCTTAAATGCTTCACAGAATTCACCAGTAAAGCCATTTGGATCTGAAAGGGAAGATTTTTGGGAAGGGTTTAACCAAAAATTCAGTTTCTTTAATAGGTAATTGTATATTTAGGTTGTCTACTCCTTCTTGAGTGAGCCTTGGTAGTTTGTATCTTTCATGGGTTTGTCCATTTCATTTAAATTGTCAAATTTGTTGGCTTAAAGTTATTCATAATGTTCCCTTATTATCCGTTTGGTGTCTGTGAAATCTATACTGATGTCATCTTCTTATTCCTGATATTGATGATTTGTGCCTTTTTTCCCTGATCAGGTTAGAGATTTATCAATTTTGTTAATTTTTCAAAGCATTAGCCTGTAGTTTCACTGATTTTGTCTATGGTTTCTCTGGTTTTTATTTCTTTGATTCCTGCTCTTATCCTTTCTCTTGTTTATTTTGGGTTTAACTTGCCCATTTTTTCTAGTTTCTTGAGGTAAAAGCTGAAATCATTGATTTGAGATCTTCTTTTCTAATAACTCTAGTGCTATAAATTTCTCCCAAGTGCTGCATTAGTAAATATTACAGAGTTTTATATGCTTGTTTTCACTTTTATTCAGCACAAAATAATTTGTATTTTTCTTGGGATTACTGCTTTAACCCATGTGTTACTTGTATGTGTTTTATTTGGTGTCCAAATATTTGGAGATTTTCCAGAGATCTTCCATTATTGATTTCTGATTTCTCTGTGATCTAAGAACATACTATATATGACTTGAATATTGTTATATTTATTGAAACTTGCTTTATGGCACAGAATATGGTCTACCTTGGTAAAATATTCCATATGCCCTTGAAAAGAATGTGTATTCTTCTGTTGTTGGATAGTTTTCTATATATGTCAATTAGGTCAACTTAGTTGATAGTGTTTGTAAAATCTACCATATCATTATTGATTTTCTGCTATTAATTATTGAAAAAGCATTATTGAAGTCATTTAGTAGAATTGTGGATTTTCTATTTCTCCTTGTAATTCTATTAATTTTTGCTTCGTGTATTTTAAAGCTCTCTTATTAGATGAATAAATGTCTTTAGATTGTTATATTCTCTTGCTTAATTTACCCCTTTATCATTAAAAAAATTGACCTTTTAAAATCTCTGGTAACATTCTTTGCTCTAAAATCTACTTTGCTAATAATTAATGGTAATATTAATCTTTCTTTTAATTAATATTAACATGATATATTTTTCTATTCTTTTACTTTTGACCTATTGATGTTTTGTCTTTAAAGTATATTTCTTATAGACAGCATGTAATTATCTTGCTTTTTTTACCCAATCTGACAAGTTCTGTGTTTTGATTGGGTGTGTTTAGACCATTTATATTTAGTATTATCTTAGGCTATAACTTTTTTTGTGTGTGTGTGTGATTTTAATACTTAGGGTTTAGGGACTTCCCTAGTGGTGCAGTAGTTAAGAATCTGCCTGACAATGCAAGGGACACGGGTTCGAGTCCTGGTCCGGGAGATCACATGCTGTGGAGCAACTAAGCCTGTGCGCCACAACTACTGAGCCTGCACTCTAGAGCCTGTGAGCCACAACTACTGAGCCTGTGAGCCACAACTACTGAAGCCCACGTGCCTAGGGCCCATGCTCTGCAACAAGAGAAGCCACTTCAATGAGAGGTCCACGCACTGCAATGAAGAGTAGCCCCCACTCCCCACAACTAGATAAAGCCCACGCACAGCAACAAAGACCCAATGCAGCCAAAAATAAATTAGTTAATTAATTTTAAAAAATTAAAAAAAATCTTAGGGTTTATAGCATACATTTTAAATTCTTTCAGTTACATTCCAGTGCATGAATAAACTATAACTTATTTACCAACTTTATTACTGCTGGACATTTAGGTTTTCTGGTTATTGTGAACAAAATTTCTGTGAACATTCCTATACAGAATGGCTTGATAGGTGCTCTCACAAACGTACGTACTAGACACTGTGTCATCACAAATGGATATTTCTGGAAAAGGCGAATCTTGAGCCGAGTTTTTAGGGGAGAAAGAAATGATTAGATGAGAAACCAAAGAAAAAGTTTCTAGACAGAAGGAAGAGTAATAAGGGACTGGAAAGAGAATCAGCAAGAAATTATAGAGAAATGGGCATAGAGGAGACCGAAGTAATAGGTAGACATTGTCATGATAAACTAAAAGATCCAGATGCCACTCTGGAGAATTTCAAATATGTAGTCACATAATCAATTTTTTAAAAGAAAAATATCTTTGATCACATTGTGGAGAATGGATTGGATGAGGGTCAGATTGGAGATTGGGAAACGTGGTGGTGGGTTATTGCAGTATTTCGGTTCATAAGTGGTGAGGCCTGAACTAAGGCCATGACTGTGGGAACAGTGAAAAGGGAAAACATTGGAGAATTCTTTTCTAAAAAAATATTTATTTATTTTGGCTGCACCAGGTCTTAGTTGTGGTGTGCAAGAGGTTTAGTTGTGGCCTGCGGGCTTCTTAGTTGAGGCATGCATGTGGGATCTAGTTCCCCGACCAGGGATCGAACCCAGGCTCCCTGCATTGGACCACCAGGGAAGTCCCAACATTTGAGAATTCTTGAAGAGATGGACTACTGGGGAGAGAGAGGAAAGAATCAGAGCGTTTGAACTGGGGGATTTGACATGGTAGTCCATTCACAACATTTTTGAAAAAGAAGAGAAGCAGTTTTCATTGAAATCTGGTAAATTAAATTGGCTATGCAAAAAGTGAAGACATTTAAAAAAAGAGTGTTGAGAAGGGGCTTGCCATACCAGATAGCAAAATATTATGTTGTAAGCTACAGCAATTAAGTCACCATATTAAGTACTCTACCAAAAAAGACATTTTTGATTTTGAAATTCATGTATGGTAAAGATACCATCAATAGTGTTAAGGAACAAATAACAACCTGGGGAGAAAATGTTTCAAAATATTTAGTCGAAAAAAGGTAACTATCTCTAATATATCAGTAATTCCTTCAGATAAATAAGAAAAAGACAAAATAAAAAACTAATATGAAAATAGGTAGAGAATATAAAGGGCAATTTATAGACGAAATACAAATGGCCAGTAATTGTAAGAAACTGTTAAACCACTGCCTAAGTGGTTATGCCTAAAACTGAAATAATGAGATAAAATTTTAACAACTCAGCATAGCAAAGGTAAAAATATTTAAGATATCAAATGCTGGCTTGAGAGTATGGAAACGTTCACATGTTGAAGAGAATGTAAATTGGGGCAATCTTTTGGAAAGCAATTTGGCACATATTTTTTGACCTTGAATCTGTTATAAGGCCTTATCCCTCAGAAATATTTGCACTACAAAACAAAGATATACTTCCAAGGATACGCATTTCACTGGTGCTTAAAATAGTGAAAAACTGGGATAATCTAGGGGGTTGATAAATTATGTTACATCCATACAATGGAATACTATTCATATTTTTAAAAAATGAAGCAGATCTATATATACAAAGAATAGAAAGATATTTATAATTTATTGGAGGAAAAGGTCAAGTTTCAGAAAATAATGCCAGCTATGATGCCATTTTTACAAATGAATATGTATTAAATGCAGTATATACCAGGAACTGGGCCATTAACCAGGGATTCAGCAAAGAACAAGATAAGGTCCCTGCAGTTGTGGAATTAAAAAGTTGTTAAATGTGATTACCACTGGTGAATGAAATAGTGGCAGTTGGGGGTGGGAGAGGAAGGATGTTTACTTTTTACATGTTTGGACTGTTAAATTTTTTCCAAAAAGCACCTTTTGCTTTTGTAGTTTAAAAACTAAATTTTAAAAGAAGTTATACAATTTTAAATTATATTTTCAAATATTTAAAATAGTGATAAACTAATTAATGTTTTTAAGAGTGTGAAGAAGTGGGTGCTCTCATACTCTTCTGATGAGAGCATGTATTTGCTTAAACATTTTGGAGGATAATTTGGTAATATATATTTTTTAATGTTACAAGTTTGCTTTAATACAAGAATTCTATTTCTAAGAATTTATCTTAAGGAAAAATTAAGAAATATAAATAAGATACAAGTATGTTCATTGCAGCTTTCTGTATAACAGTGTAAAATTAGCAGCAACATAAATAGCCTTCAACATGGAATTTCTTAATTAAATCATGGTACATACATAAAATTAAAAATGGCTGTTGGCATCATATTGGATGCCACCCTAACAGTCATTTTCTTCTTCTCCCTTGCTAATGGAATTGCCTTTTTTTTTTTTCCAGATATTGAGTGGTAATAGATTAGGCAAGGAGGGCATAGTTGGGGAGTGAATTGTGATGATTGGTATCTAGTTCCAAAACACTTTCATCACCCCAAAAGAAACCCCTGTATACATTGAGCAGTCATTTCCCATTCTATCCTCCTTCCAGCCCCTGGCAACTACAATTCACTTTCTGTCTCTATGGATTTATCTATTATAGATTTTTCATAAAAATGGAATCATACTATATGTGACTTTTTGTGTCTGGCTTCTTTCACTTAGCATGTTTTTGAAGTTTAACCATATTGCAGCATGTATCAGTACTTCATTCCTTTCATGTCCAAGTAATATTCTATTATATTCATATATAATTATATGTATAACATATATGATATATATATATATATATATATATATATATATATATATCACATTCTGTTCATCCATTCATCTGTTGATGGATATTTGGACTGTTTCCACTTTTGGGCTGTTGTGAATAATGCTGCAATGAATGTTGGCATCAGCATACAAGTCTCTGTTTGAGTCTCTATTTTCAATTCTTTTGGGTGTATACCTAGGAGTAGAATTGCTGGGTCATATGACAATTATTTGTTTAACATTTTTGGGAACTGCCGAACTTTTCCACAGTGGGTGTGCCATTTTACATTCCCACTAACAATGCATAGGGATTCCAGTTTCTCCACATCCTCACCAACAGTTATTTTCTGTTTTTGTTTTTGTTTTATTGTTACAGTTATCCTAGTGGGTATGAAGTGGTACCTTGTGGTTTTGATTTGCATTTCTTTAGTGACTAATGATGCAGAGCAGTTTTTGTTTACCATTAGTGTATTCTTCTTGTGAGAAATGTCTGTTCAAGTCCTTTGCCCATTTTTAAATTGGATTATCTGTCTTTTTGTTGTCAAGTTGTAAGAGTTTTTATATATTTGGGACAGTAGACCCTTATCAGGTATAATTTGCAAATATTTTTTTCCATTTTGATGTTGTCTTTTTACTTAATAATGTCCTTCGATGTACAAAAGTTCTTAATTTTGATGAAGTCAAAGTTATCTATTTTTTCTTCTGTTGCTTATACTTTTAGTGGCTAATCTAAGAATACATCATCCAAGTACATGAAGTTTTACTCCTATTTTTTCTTCTAATACTTTTGCAGCTTTAGTTCTTGCATTTAGGTCTTTGATCCATTTTGAGTTAATTTTTCTGTGTGCTGTGAGGTAGGAGTCCAACTTCATTTTTTTCATGTGGATATCCATTCATTGAAAAGAGTGTTCTTTTCCCCATTGAATAGTCTTGGTATCCTTGTTGAAAATAAATTGGTCACAGATATATGGGTCTATTTCTGGACACTCAATTTCATTGCATTGGTCTAAGATCTAAGGTACTCATACCAGTAGCACCCTGTTTTGATTACTGTAGCTTTGTAGTAAGTTTCTAAGCAGGAAGTGGGAGGCCTCCAACTTGGTCCTTCTTTTTTTTTTTTTTTGCGGTACATGGGCCTCTCACTGTTGTGGCCTCTCCTGTTGCGGAGCACAGGCTCCGGACACGCAGGCTCAGCGGCCATGGCTCATGGGCCCAGCCGCTCCACGGCATGTGGGATCTTCCCGGACCGGGGCACGAACCCGTGTCCCCTGCATCGGCAGGCAGAATCTCAACCACTGCACCACCAGGGAAGCCCTTGGTCCTTCTTTTTTAAGATTATTTTGGCTATTTGGGGCCCCTTGCTGTTCCATATGAACTTGAGGATTGACTTTTCTATTTTTACAGAAAAGGCCACTGGAATTTTGATAGGAATTTCTAGGGATCTGTAGATAATTTTAGGTAGTATTGCCATCTAACAATATTGTTCTCCAGTCCATGAACACAGGATATCTTTCCATTCCTTTAGCTCTTTAATATCTTTCAGCAATTTTTTATACTTCTCAGTGTACAAATCTTTTACCTCCTTGGTTAAATTTATCCTGAGCCAATTTTGCTGTTTGGATGCTATTATAAATGGAATTGTTTTCTTAATTTCCTTTTCAGAATGTTTACTGCTGGTATTAGCAACCCAACTGATTTTTTTTTAATAATTATTTTTTTAAGGCTCTAGACCTTTTATTTTTTTAATGTTTATTTATTTATTTATTATTTATTTATTTTGGCTGCACCAGGTCTTAGTTGCTGCACATGGGATTTTCGTTGCGGCATGTGGGATATTTAGTTGCAGCGTGCAGACTTAGTTGTGGCATGCAAACTCTTAGTTGTGGCATGCGTGCAGAATCTAGTTCCCCAGCCAGGGATTGAACCTGGGCGCCCTGCATTGGGAGTGCAGAGTCTTACCCACTGGGCTACCAGGTAAGTCCCTACAACCCAACTAATTTTTGAGTGTTTACCTGCAGCTTTGCTGAATTAGTTTATTACCTCTATTAGTTTTTTAATGTTTTTTTTTTGAGGCGGGTATTTTCTACATAGGGGATCATATTATTTGTGAGTAGAAATAGTTTTACTTCTTTCCAATTTGTATGTCTTTTATTTATTTATTTTTTTCTTGCCTGATTGCCCTGGCTGTAAGTTCCAGTATAGTGTTGCATAACATTGGTGAAAGTGAGCATCCTTGTTTTGTTCCTGATCTTAGAGGGAAAAGTTTTAGTCTTTCACCATTGTGTACAATGTTAACTGTTTTCCAGTGATGGTTTAAGTCTAGATTTCTGGTTTTGCTTTGTTTTGTTTTCTTACTGTTTGCACTATATTGGGCTTCTTGAATCCAAAAATTCATATCTTTAATCATTTTGGAAATATTATTAGCTCTCCTTTATTTTCCCATTCATCTTTCAGTATTGTAAGTATATATTTGTTAGACCTTCCTCTGTGCTCTTTGCTCATCTTTATTACATATATTCTATCTCTTTGGCTTTCTTTGTTGTATTTTGTGTAATTTCTTAAGATGTTTTAATTATTTCTTCAGTTCTGTCTAATCTGCTGTTTAATCCACACACTGTGATATTTTTTATTTTTAAAAATTCATTAATTATATTTTGCATTCCAGAGAGCACACTGACAGGATGCTAGCAGCCAGAGTCCATGGCACCAGGGGAGCTCTGGGGCCATGGAAGGGACAGACTCAATACAGGAATATTTTATTGAGGTCACTGCATGCCAGGCTTTTCTGAGTGATGGGGCCCTGGGAAAATCAGATTGTTTTTGCCCTGTAGAGCCCACAGCTTGGAGGCGACAGCCACCTAAACGTCTATAAGCATGATGTAGGGTGGAGCAAGGTGACTGCCTCTGGTTCTTTTATAACTCAGCTAATTTTTTTATAGACTCATTCTTTCCTATATTTTCTCCTATTTCATTAAATATATTAAATGTGTTTATTTTATATTCTGCATCAATAATTTTTATAACTGATGCTTTTGTGAGTCTTGTCCTGAAATTTTTTTCTTTAAGATTTTAAGTCTTTATTTAATTTGTTAAAATATTGCTTCTGTTTTATGTTTTGTTTTTTTGGCTGCAAGGCATGTGGGATCTTAGCTCCTGACCAGGGATTGAACACGCACCCCCTGCATTGGAAGACAAAGTCTTAACCACTGGACTGCCAGGGAAGTCCCCTGAAATATTTTATAATGATACTTGTTCACAATAACTTACTCTTCGTGTCTCATCATGTTGTAGTATGGGTTTATTTTCCTTGAAATTTTATTAGTGGTTTAATTCATTTTTTTGAGGTTTAAGTGGAAGTTGAATTTCTTGAGATAGATTTGGTTTACATTTTGCTAAATGTCTGGGGCACCACCAACCTAGGACTAATTTGAATGAAAATGTCTGCTTGTGTTTTGGGGACCATTCAGATTCTATAAATTCTGTCACCAAACCCATCTGAGGGTGGGTTTGTAGTCTTGAATTATCAAGAATGACTTATTTTTTGCCTCCATTTATGGCCAAGACTGAGACAGAAAATTTTCTTTAACATCTTCCTCTGTGTGGTGAATTGTTTTCTAGTTTACTCACTAAGTATACTGCCTTTTGGAGATTCCTTGCTTTATGCAAAGTCCAATATAATATCCTACCTTCCCTGGACCTACATTGTCTCTTGTCTGCCATGCTCATCATCTTTAAAAGCTAAACCTCTAGGCTACCAAAGGTTGACGTGGCTGGATCTCTCATATCTCTCCAGCCTCATGATCCCTTCCCCACTGCTCTTTATTTTGGCTTCTGAGGATCTCTCTTGCATTCTTGATAAATCAGCCATGCATCTACAAGAATTTTTTTTTTAATTTAAGCAGCATTTTAAAGATGTTTTGCACTGGGCATTTAAAATTTTTTTTTGATACCTAGTCTGCCAAGAACTATAATTTTTTTTAACATCTTTATTGGAGTATAATTGCTTTACAACGTTGTGTTCATTTCTGCTGTATAATGAAGTGAATCAGCTATATGTATACATATATCCCCATATCCCCTCCCTCTTGTATCTCCCTCCCACCCTCTCTATCCCACCCCTCTAGGTGGTCACAAAGCACAGAACTGATCTTTCCGTGCGATGCAGCTGCTTCCCACTAGCTATCTATTTTACGTTTGGTAGTGTATATATGTCAATACTACTCTCTCGCTTTGTCCCAGCTTACCCTTCCCCCTCCCTGTGTTCTCAAGTCCATTCTCTACGTCTGTGTCTTTATTCCTGTCCTGCCCCTAGGTTCATCAGAACCTTTTTTTTTTTTTAGATTCCATATATATGTGTTAGCACATGGTATTTGTTTTTCTCTTTCTGACTTACTTCACTCTGTATGACAGGCTCTAGGTCCATCCACCTCACTACAAATAACTCAATTTCGTTTCTTTTTATGGCTCAGTAATATTCCATTGTACATATGTGCCACATCTTCTTTAGCCATTCATCTGTCGATGGACACTTAGGTTGCTTCCATGTCCTGGGTATTGTAAATAGCGCTGCAGTGAACATTGTGGTACATGAGTCTGTTTGAATTATGGCTTTCTCAAGGTATATGCCCAGTAGTGGGATTGCTGGGTCGTATGGTAGTTCTATTTTTAGTTTTTTAAGGAACCTTCATACTGTTCTCCATAGTGTCTGTATCAATTCACATTCCCACCAGCAGTGCAAGAGGGTTCCCTTTTCTCCACACCCTCTCCAGCATTTATTGTTTGTAGACTTTTTGATGATGGCTCTTCTGACCAGTGTGAGGTGATACCTCATTATAGTTTTGATTTGCATTTCTCTAATGATTAGTGATGTTGAGCATCCTTTCATGTGTTTGTTGGCAATCTGTATATCTTCTTTGGAGAAATTTCTATTTAGATCTTCTGCCCATTTTTGGATTGGGTTTTAAGAACAATAATTTTATATTGTTTCCGAGTAAGGGTAATCTGTACTGTATTTAGGTTATCTTTCCCCTGCTCTTAAATGGTTTTGTTGTTTTGCTTTTCTTTATTAATATAATAGTGAAGGGAACATCTTTGTTCTTTGTTTATTTGTTGCTTTATCAATATTTAGATTATTTCCGTGGGGTAGTTTTTAAGTAGAATTTCCAGATCAAAAAAAAAAAAAAAGACCATTGTTTTGAAAGAAGTTTAGGAAATAGAATCAATAACTCTTGCATGTAGGAGGTGAGGCAGAGAAAGGAATCTAGTATGAGACTTAAGTTTTTGGCTTATGCATTGTTTTTGGCTTATGCAACTGGGTAGATGATGATGTCATTAACTAAGATTGGCAATACAGGTTAAGGTGGTTGTGTGTGTGGGGAATGATAACAATGCATGTAGGGAGAGAAATTTTTATTAGGTATTTGGAAATATAGGGCAGATGCTCAGGAGAGTGTTTGGGGCTATAGATACAAATTTGGGATTCACAAAATTAGGGTTCTGGGATTCCTGGGATCCATCAAATATATTTTCAGGGATCTATGTGTTCACTAAATTGCTTTCTATATTCATGCTTTCATTTCAACAAATCTGGATGACCACCTTATGAGTTACCAACTTACTTCAGTGTCTGCATTTGTATTTATGTTTATAATCTTGCTGGTGTCAAGTATCACAGAGCCAGGCTTACTATGTAAATTATGCAATCAGGTCAGGTGAAAATTAATTGTTGTCATCATGTGCTTGTCCATATGAATGAATGTTTCTTAGTAGTTTGAATAGAGAAAAGTGGTGGGAGAACTGAATCATCACATGATACACAGTTCTATTTAAATTAAAAAGAACCCTATGGGGCTTCCCTGGTGGCGCAGTGGTTGAGAGTCCGCCTGCCGATGCAGGGGACACAGGTTTGCGCCCCGGTCCGGGAAGATCCCACATGCCGCGGAGCGGCTGGGCCCGTGAGCCATGGCCACTGAGCCTGCGCGTCCGGAGCCTGTGCTCCGCAATGGAAGACGCCGCAACAGTGAGAGGACCGTGTACCGCAAAAAAAAAAAAACAACCCTATGTTTTAGCAACCAGCCCCATATTCACATTTTGAGTTGGCAGTAAGTTTCAAGAAAACAAGACAACCATCCACATACTAATGTTTATTTCATTTTTTGAGTTTTTTTTAGCTTTTTAGTTTAATTTGAATTCATTTTATAAATTTCTTGTTTGCATACTTGTGTAAGAACTATAAGCATAAGAAATTTATATTTAGTTTTATATTTAAGTAAATATTATAATAAAAATAATTTCAGTCAACATTGAAAAAATTAAGAGAAATGTTTCCTTTAAAAGGCTTCTGTACATTACACAAATTTGTGCATGAGAGCTGAGCCATGGATTTAAGTGGGACTTCTCCAGAGGAAGTACAGAATGAGAAAGAAAGTGTGCTGAGAACAGAACCCTGAGAAGCAACAGTAATTGAGGAATGAATGAAGGGAAAGAGAAAAACTTAGAAACCCAATTTTAAGAGGAGAATAAGAAGCCCAAAGAGAAGAGAGTTCTTAAAAGGAGGGAATTGAAATGTCCTTAAAAGGCACTGAAAAAAATTTTTTTAAAAATTTAAAAATAATTTAAAAAAAGGCACTGATAGTCTTTTTCCAAATATTTTCAGTTGAATGATAGTATCAGAAGTCATATTTTTGAAAGTAAAGGAGTGAATAGGAGGCAAGAATGTAGGAACAGTGAGAGGAGACCTTTCTTAAAATAAGCTTGGTTATGATAAAAAGAAAAGAATGTTTCTGGAATGGGACATAAAGTCACTGTAAATGCAAGTCCCTGAGCATGTTTATGTACTAAAAAGAAGGGGCTAATGGAGACAGGGTTCTCATATACATAGGAAAAAATAATTAACAGAAAAAGGTCTCAAAGGAGATGGGACTCAATGTGATACAGATAGCAAATGGCAGGTTTCCCCTTGAAACAGTAATGATAGTGTTACTTTGAGATGAGATATGAAGAAGTTTAAAAGTGGGACTAGAGTCATGCTTGGTGGCTTTTAATTTTCTCTGAAGTAAGGGCCAGAGTGATGGGGTGGGGGTGGTAGTATAAGGTTTATGAAGACACTGGTGAAGATTTGTAATAGCTATTATGAGAAATGGGCAGGTATACTGAGATCTGGATTCTAGTTTTGGCTTCGTCCGTTACTAGCTCTGTGAATTGGACAACTAATTTAACCTGTCTGAATATTTGTAGAATGAGAAATTGGACTAGATAAATTTTAAAGAGTTTTCTAGTCCCTAGATGATTTAATTTAGAAGTCGAGCACTAAATCCTTTATAATAAATAATCTGACACAAAAAATATTTTTTTCCCCTTTTAACAGTTACTTTGGGAGCAAAAAAACATAGGCTGTTTTAGACTACATGTAATTTGAAAGTCCACATGAAAAATTAAAAAGACAGTTAGGAAAGGAAGGGAAAAGGAATGAAAGACTTATTTTTTTCTCCTTTTCAAACACTCCAGTAATCCACCGCAGCCAAACAACACTCACGGAAAGATGCAGGAACTAGGATAAGAAAAAAAGGTGAAAGAAATTGTTGTCAGTATCTTTTTAGCCTCTAGCTCTTAGGAATTTGTAAATGAATTCCAGCTACGGTTAAGTTATGGTGAAATTCCAGTGAGGAACTGAGGAAAATGAGACAGCCTGGAGGAATTTCTTTTAACAGAATCCGCTCTGAAGACATAGCTGCTGTGCATCTTTAAGGAAGGAGTGGCCCCAAATAAACAGGGGCTTCACAATGATTGAAAATGTAAATTTAAGCGTTCCCCCTCTGTGTTCTCAAGAATTTTGTTCACAGTTAAACTTAAAAAATTAAATTTAATTTACAATTTGAAATATGAATCAAAGTAACTTCCTGAAGATTATATCTGGCCTTGTAAAGAGAATTAAGACCACATTCATCAACCATGGGATACCTAATTCTTTATTTTTCCCATGAGAAAGTTCTTTACATAAAAAAACCCAAAGCAATCTGAGTTGTGCCTGAAATGCCAGAAAATCCAGGACTACATGGTTCACTGAGCAGCGTAGCCAGGAATACTCAGGAGCTGCTTTTATGGAGCTGTGTGCACCTACCCTATTCATTGCGTCCCTCTCTCGCCTAACAGCACCTCCGAGGAGGAGACCTCCAGCAAAAGAAAGGGTTCCAGTCCTGCCAACTCTTACACTGTTTATCTTTTTACATTTCTGCTTCTCTCACCAGAATGTGAATTCCTGGAGGGCAGAGAAATTGTCTAATTCATCTTTTTATCCCTAGAGCCTATAACACTCACTTGTACATAGCAATTTTCTACTGTATGCTTACCGGATAAATGGATGATGTAAATCTGTGATTCAGTGTTCTGAATAATTAAAGGCAAAGTATATATAATAATTTTCAAACATTCTTAAGGTATGGGCAATAGTAGTTCTTTTCAGTTGTTTTAACATAAAAACAAATGGTATCTGGCATCTTTGAAAATTAAGGAGAATATGTAAACATATATATATATATATATTCCTGAGTACATGTATGAGCATATGTTGTTTTGATTATTTCCACACATCTCTTGCCAAGCAAACTTTTCTAAAACACCATCTTTATTTTGTTATTCCCCTTATTAAGACCCATGATGGCTTGTAGTTGCATAATGTATTGGTTTGGAACCCTAGGACAATCTAATGAAAAGCAGAGTTTTCAATTAAGTCCAAGATTTCTTCAGCATTGTGTAACAGAAATTATATAGAATTATGTTATGTGGGCATAATTATTAATCAGTACTTATTTGACTGCAAGGGACAGAAATTCAACTCAAATTAGTTTAAGAGAAAAAAAAGGAAGGAAGGAAGGAAGATGATATTTCTTTGAGTGAATGGGAAGTCCAGGAGATTCCATCTAGCTATAGGCATGGCTGTTTCCAGAGGCTCAAACAATGTTGTCAGGACTCTCTCTACCTCTCAGTTTCACTTATTTCTTTTTTGGATTCATTCTTCAATAGGATTTCTCCTTTATGAGGGCAACATGGCCTCCGGCTGCCTCAGGTTCACATTCTTCAAGTTTAGCAATCTCCAAAGTAGGAGAAATCTCAATCAACTCCAGAGGAAAAGTTATGGGGAGGACTCTGCTTGGACTGAACTGAGTCATGCATCCATTTCTCAATCAATTACTCTGGTGAAAGAATGGACTACTTTGACTGGCTAAATCTGGATCACATGTCCTAACCTTGTGGCCAAGGGAAGGTGGAGTCCCATGATAGCCATTTTCCTTCAAGATCACTTGGAACGGGGTAGGGCAGTTGTCCAAAGGAAAATGTGTGGCTACTACCAGATGGAAAATGTATGGACAAAAGTAGCTGAACAGTCCACTACACCAGGGCTGAGATGTAGCTTGTATGTACAGGTCAGGTGAAGCAGCTGGCATCCATCCAGATAGCTTAAGGGTCTATTCTAAATGGCTGGTGTACATGCTGTACCATTGTTAACTATTTTGAATATCATCCCTGCATGACAGCATTCCACCACTTATGAGTTAAAAATAACATATGTAATGCAATATGAGCACTGTTGAACACATAAAGTGATTTATCTTTATGGAACAAAAATTACTTTGCACTTAAAATGATTTTTGGCAGGGTAATTTTCAGAGCTTGATCAGCATTGGAGCAGGGAAAGAGAATTGGTGAAACCAAGTGAATGCTCTTTGTTTCTTCTTAAGAAAAATATAAATAACCTGTATATATATTACTTCATGAAGTATTTATGTCATATTATCACGCTCCCCAATATCTAAAAGTGGTTTGACTTTCTGATAGTAAGATTGAATACTTTTGTCAGTAGTGAGCTTAGGGAAACGTGCACCGAAGCAAAGCTAAGTCCCAAGTCCCTAAGATGCCATTCAAAAGCAGTCATCCATTTAATTTGATCTATTAAACAAACTTAGCAGTTGGGATGCCCACACAGTGAGGAAGGATGCTTAGAGATGGAATTCTGTGTTTAATTGGAATCTTCTGTCCTTTATTAGACAACCATAAGCTTCCAATTATACACACCATCTTCATTTCAAATATGGATTTATAAAACCTTATGAATTTTCATTCTTAGCAACAGATTAGGAATAAAAACAAGCTCCTGCCATGAACAGATATAAGGGGTTTTCTTTTCTCTTTCTTCCCTTTTTTTTGCCATATCCCAAAAGGTCATTGATAATTGACCAAATGGCCACTGTGTATCCAGAGCTGTGTTAGCTCCTTGGAGCTATTAAAAGGAATTTTGAAAAATAATCCCTGTCCTTGAAGAATTTAGGTAACACGTCTCAGGAGAAAAAATTAACATGCCCAGAGCAACCAGGTAACACTTAAATGGCCACTTTGCTGTTTCCACTAATGATGTAATGACTTCCATTTCAGTCTGTTGAAATTTCACCCATTCTTCAAGGTCTGTCTCTAGAACTTTCCTTCATTTAGCTTTACTTGATTGCTTCAGTGTAAGGTGGGGCTCACATTTCATTGAACCACCCACCCTAACTCTTGACACTTAAAATGTCTTCAGCACTTCGTCATCTACAGCAGTGGTCCCCAACCTTTTTGGCACCAGGGACCGGTTTCACGGAAGACAATTTTTCCACGGCCAAGGGGCTGGTTCAGGCAGTGATGTGGGTGATGGGGAGTGGCAGATGAAGCTTCGCTCGCTTGCCTGCCACTCACCTCCTACTGTGTGGCCAGGTTCCTAACAGGCCTCGGACCACTACTGGTCCTCTGCCCAGGCGTTGGGGACCCCTGATCTACAGGATGCAGTCCAGCCTCCAGAGCCTGGTGAAGAGCCCCTGACTACCTCTCTTGCCTTATCTCCCCTTTCTCTTCTGTTTGTACTCTGCTTTGAAAGCAAACCAAATCCCGATACCAAACCCAAACCTGGTTTAGTTAAAACAAAACCAAAGTTACCAACTACTGTGAATTTCCATATCCTATCTTCTCTAGAATAGCCCTTTCCCGCCTTTTCCCCAGATTTAGATCAGACAAACTCCCTCTCATCCATTAACCTAACCTCAGCTATTAGTCTCTTAATGAGATCTCTTCTTTTTCCATCCTCTAGATTGTGCTGTCTTTTGTACCTATTATCTTTTGTACCTATTAAGAGTCTGGGTAGTAGTGATTTGCTGTAATGTCTGCATTCCCCTTCTAGACTCTTAGCACTTTGAGGGCAGCCAGTGCCTTACTTATTTTGGAATCCTGAGTGCCTAGTAAGAGTGCCTGGCATTCAGCATGTTGTCCATAAAATTGTACTGAAATGAATTGGATTGCATTGAACTAAGAGAGAGTGTAGAGAAGACTTGGGGTAGCTAAAGATCTTAGGGTTTATAAAACCTGGGTTTTACGTCAGTGTTGAAAAAGGGGAAAAAGCCTTAGAGAAGGGGGAAATGATAGGAGCAATACTCCAGAGGTGAGAATGAGCCTGGCAAAAGATGGGGACTGTAAATGGTCATTTCTTGCTGGAACGGAGGCTGTAGAGTGGGGAGTGTTGGGAAATAAGGTCAGAAAGGCCAGGCGGGGCCATGTTATGGAAGACTTTGAATGTCAATCAGAGGAGGTGAAACATGATGCAATAAATGCTGCAATTCAAGAAAAGAAAAATTTAGAAATATCCCAAGTATCTGTGTACAAAATGAGCTTATCACTTCTGCATGTCTCTGTTTTGGTACTTATCATATTGTTACTATTGGTATGTCACTGATCCCAACTCGCCTTGAGTCATCTGAACATAATAGACTGGCGGTTTGAAGCAGAGTATGATGCGTTGGGAGTCAGAAGCCCTGGGGTTGAATTTCTGCTCTGGCGCTAATTTGTTACCTGATATGGTGAAATCACTTTACTGCTCTAATCCCGAGTGTTCTTATCTGTAAAATGAAGGCAGAAGGCAGGTGACATGATTCATGAGGTCCCTTTGATCTCTAGGAGTCTATATGTAGCAAGATAAGTAATTCGTAGCTAATTTATTAATCTATCTCTGCCTCTTGGTTTTTGTTTATTTACCTGTCTTCTGGGTATCAGAGTTGCTTCATTAGACTGGTTTCTGACAATCTCACAATCTGCTCTGCTGAGACCAGTCTCTGAGGTCTTGACCATCTTGTCACACCTAGAAAGCCCTTCCTAGCCCCCCACCCCTCCTTAAAAACCCAGCTCCAGTCCAATATCTTTCTTAAAGCTTTTCCTAACTTATCCAGGTCTCTGATACTTACAACACCCTTGCTTTTGGTGTTTAAACATATTTTGTCTTGAGTTATTCTTTATTTGTTTTATATTGACTTTTCTCTGTCCAATTAGTTTGTAAACTTCTTAAAATAAAGAACTATTACATGCAACATTTGTTAATCTCCCCTACCCAGCTCCACCTCAGGACAAAGCTAGGCACAAAATAGTCATTTAATAATGTTCTTGAATATTGAACTGAGTGACGTACAGGAATATTACTAAAAATAGAAAAAACAGACCATCAAAAAGACATCTGTAGGGCTTGGAATTGAAGTAATGTAGCATATCAATGATTTTGTAGATGGTATTTTGTACCCAGCAAAAGACTGTTTTAAGACAGGGTGAACTGTGAAGTTTCTTGTCTGTAGGCTTGTCTTGAATTAAAGAGTGGGTGATACTAGGGCCTAGAGATATTCCAGCCAACTCAAGGAAAAGAGAAAACAGAGAACTGTTTACTGAGTGACTTTGCTGTTGGACATGTCCCAACTGTAGCTTGAGAACATCAGGCAGAGTTACCACCCTGCTGCCACAGCCTCTGCCAACTTGGATAAGAAGCAGTGAAGTTGACCTGTCTTTTGGCTCTGAAACAAGGCAAGGGAGCGTACCAGCAGGCATGGGAAGGAAGAAGTTGTGAAATGAAAGACATGAAAAAGAGATGACTGACTGTGATCCTCTTTCCTCTTTTCCCCTATTACCCTGAGTCTCTCTCCTGCTTCCTTGACACCTGTAAAGTGGTATAAACCAGATCCTTGCACTTTATACCAACTGGGGTGTGGCACCCTAGGGGTCTAGCTTGGGGCAAGGGAAGGCAGTGTAAATCAGTTGTTTTAGGTTGTTTTGTTTCCTAAAGTGGTCCTATGCGAAAAGGTTTGAAAATCACTACTTAGGTGATTAGCCTTCCAACAACCCAATGCTTTTAAAACTCAGTGCAGGACTTCCCTTGTGGCGCAGTTGTTGAGAGTCCACCTGCCGATGCAGGGGACACGGGTTCGTGCCCCGGTCCGGGAAGATCCCACATGCCGCGGAGCATCTAGGCCTGTGAGCCATGGCCGCTGAGCCTGCGCGTCCAGAGCCCGTGCTCCGCAACGGGAGAGGCTACAACAGTGAGAAGCCCGCGTACAGAAAAAAAACAAAAAACAAAAAAACCAAAACTCAGTGCAGAATATAAGAGGAAAGATCACTGTTTGAAGTAGTTGAATTCTAGATCTGGCAGTGTCAGGGCTCTCTTGATTGTAAATTAGCTCATGGAAATAAAACACCTGAGCTTAGGAACTCCAAATCCTGATTTTGCTCTCATATTGCCTCAGGCTGTCTCTGGTAGGAAAGTCTAGAACTGTGGATTCGTTGTACATCAGCCCCACTCCCCACTTTTCCAAATGCCCCAAAGCTGTTAGTGTTTATAACAGACGAAGTCAGCATTGTGTTGATTTGTCTTACCGTGTGTGGAAAATGTAGGAATAACTCCCATGTATCATCAACTGTTTAGTCGGCGCTCAGTTCCTTAGCAGGGGAAATGGTAAGATTTATTAGGGAAAGTATCCGTCATCCCATATAAATAGATGCACAGTTAAAGCAGATGCAGAAGGCAGGGTGTATATTTCTGTGTGACTGATCATAAGGAACTTATTATCAAGAACTCTTTGGAAAAATCAGTCATTTGGGAAGATGGCAAACATAAGTACACTTACATTTTTATGCAAAATAGTCCTCAAAACAGTAATTTTGACTTTAAGTGCGTTATTGGGGTAGGAATCATTGTAATTAAAAATTTTTTTTGCTTTAATTTTTTACTTTTGAGAAAATATGCAAGTGATAAAAGCAGCCCAATAGTAGAAAAAGGTACATAAAGTAGGTCTCTTTCCCACTGCGAATCCCAGTCCCCAGTCTCCTCCCCTCATAGGCCATCATTGTTGTCAATTTATTTGTATCATTCAGACACATTCAAGCTGATCCTCCCCTTTAGCTTTTATACACAAGGCAATCCACTCTCCGTATTCTTCTGCAGCTTACTTTTTTCCTTAACAATATACCCTGGAAATCATTTCTTATCAGACTGCATATATGGGCCAGGCTCATTGTTTCTAACAGATTTAACTGATGTTGACATCTTGCCATAATGGTTTTAGGGGTTTTAGTTTTGCTTCAACATTACAGATATACTTTAACCATACGCTCACTGCCTAGGTCCCTGTTGTTCCCTGCCCAAAGGTAATCACTATACTGAAATTAGCATGTATCCTTTCTGCCTGATTTTTATATATTTAGTGCATATGTATTTAGTATTTCATTGTGTGACTCTGGCACCATTTATTTATCCTCAATTGTGTTTTTGAAAGCTTAGTTTGTTTCCATTTTTTTACTGTTAAAAACAATGCTAAAGGTTAACATTCTATTTCATGTCTCCTTGGGCACATGTATGCAAATTTTTTAGGATATTCCCCTTTATATGTACTGGCTATGGCCAGTTGTCTTAGCACCATTTATCTAATGGTCACGGCTCCCTGCTGACATGTACACCTATCTCTGTCCCATACCAAGTTTCCATATATGTGTAGGTCAGTATCAACTTATTTTGTTCCTTTGACCTATTTTTATATCCTTGTTCCAATACCACACTGCTTAAATAGTTATAGCCTTCTAATTAGCCTCGTAGGGCAAGACTCCAGTCCTTAGTTTTCTTTTTCAAAACTGTCTTTGTTAGTTTTGTCTCTTTAATCTTCCACATGAACTTTAGGGTAGGATTATTAAATTCCTTGAAAAGTCTTGTTGGGATTCCGATTGGAGCTGTAGTGATTCATAGATCCATTATAAACTCATGGGGGGAACTATTGGAGCTACACAGTTATATCTTTCAATCCCTATATGTCTCATAATTTATCCAGTGCATCTTTTATGTAATGTTTTATAATGTTTCCCAAATAGGTCTTGCATGTATTCTATTAGATTTTTGCCTAGGTATCTACTATAAATTAGCGATTATATATATGTGTGTGTGTGTGTGTGTGTGTGTGTGTGTGTATATATATATATAAATTTTTTTTTCTCTTACACCCTGAACATGGATCCAGAATGCTGAATTCTCTTATTTGTTTGAATTATTTGCCCACAAATTCTCTTGCAGTTTTCTATGTAAATAATCCTATAGTCTGCAAATAAGGACAATTAGTTTCTGCCATTGGGGTGTAAATAGAAGTCATATACACAAATTCCAGTCATATCCCTAAAGGGGAAACATAACCACTTTCCCCTTCTCTCCTTCCTGCCACCTGGAATGCAGATGTGATGACTAGAATTGGAGCAATCATATTGGACTTGAAGCGATCTTAAGGAATAAAGATCACACAAAACATAACAAAATGATAGTAAGAACTTGGCTCTGGACTACCCAACCAGTCTTTTACATGTAAGGGAAATAAAAAAAAAATTAGATAGTTCAGAGTTTTCTGCTACTCAAACCCAGTCCAATCTTACAACACTATCAGGATAATGAGTGATAAATTCCCAGTTTGCCAGTAGTTTTTATTTTTTTCATAAATTGTGTTTCTATAAATTGCTGATCTGTATTAAAGAGATGAATTATATTGATAGATTTTTAATGTTCAGCCATCCTTGGGATTCTGTCATGATATGTTCTTAGAGTTTTCAGAGGTCCAAACATTTTATTTCTTACTCTTCCCAAGGTTTTAATATGAAAAAAATTTAAACATACAGAAAAGTTCATCTGTACAGTGAACACCCATATATCCACTACCCAGGTTCTACAATTAACATCTTATTATGTTATATTTGCTTTGTGTCTTATCTATTATGATATGTTTTAAAGGCTTTGCTTAATTCATTTAGCTAATATTTTCAAGTATTTGTTTACATGTGTTCAATGGTGAGGATAGCCAGTATTTTCTTTTCTTATGCTGTCTTTGTCCAGTTTGGGTATCAAGAATATACTTATCGGGCTTCCCTGGTGGCGCAGTGGTTGAGAGTCCGCCTGCCAATGCAGAGGATACGGGTTCGTGCCCCGGTCCGGGAAAATCCCACATGCCGCGGAGCTGCTGGGCCCGTGAGCCACGGCCACTGAGCCTGCACGTCTGGAGCCAGTGCTCCGCAACGCGAGAGGCCACAACAGGGAGAGGCCCGCGTACCGCAAAAAAAAAAAAAAAATATATATATATATATATATATATATATATATATATACTTATCTCATAAAATGAAGTAAGGAGCTCTTCTATTTTTGTCTTCATTGAAAAAGTCTGACCAATACAGGAAATAATCTTTGAAGATTTGGTAAGACTCACCTCTTTGGGTAAGTACTTGGTTGGCATGGTGCTTTTTTAATGGGTATATATATTTTTTTAAATTTTTGGCTGCGTTGGGTCTTTGTTGCTGCGCGCAGGCTTTCTCTAGTTGTGGTGAGCGGGGGCTACTCCGTTGCGGTGCACCGGCTTCTCATTGTGGTGGCTTCTCTTGTTGCAGAGCACGGCTTCAGTAGTTGTGGCTCACGGGCTGTAGAGCGCAGTCTCAGCAGTTGTGGTGCACGGGCTTAGTTGCTCCGCAGCATGTGGGATCTTCCCGGACCAGGGATCAAACCCGTGTTGCCTGTAGTGGCAGGCGGATACTTAACCACTGCGCCACCAGGGAAGTCCAGTAATGGGTATACTTTTTTTAAATTACAGATTCAATTCACTTAATGGTTATACGTAAATATATAGATAGACCTTTGTTTTTCAAGTCAGTTTTATTTATTTCTAGAGAACTGTTTCATTAAATTGTCAATTTTTTTAGTCTAATGATATTCATTGTATTCTCTAGTGCTTTTAAAAACCTTGACTCTATTTATAGTTATGTCATTTTCCTACATTCTTCTCTTTTTCTCGCAATCAATCTTACTAGGTTTGTCTATTTTATTAGTCTTCTGAAAGAACTAGGATCTATCGATTCCTCATTGATTTTTCCCCTTTCCATCTATTTCTCTTTTTTTGTTATTATTTCTTTCCTTCTACTTTCTCCGTTCTGATTGACCTTCCTCTATATGTTTCCTTCTCTTCTATTATATGCATTTGAAGCTCTAAATTTTCTTCTAAATACCATTTAAACTGCATACCACACATTTTAGTACTAGTGTTTTCGTTGTCTGAGCAGTACTAAACATTTGGTGATTTCTATTAGTTTTTCTCCCTTTATAATTATTCAGAAATTTCTAAAATGAATAGGGCAGTATAACTATTCTATTGATTTCCAATTTTATTGCATTATTGTTAGAGAACATGTTTTATGTGATTGTGAGTCACTGATATTTGTTTGAAATTTTCTTTTTGACAAAGTTTTTTTCCAAAGGCAATTCAGTGGATAGTCTTTTCTTTTTTTATATATTTTTGTTGAAATATAGTTGATTTACAATGTTGTATTAGTTTCAGGTGTAAAGTGATTCAGTTATATGTATATACAAATATATATATATGTAATATATATATATTCTTTTTTAGATTCTTTTCCATTATAGGTTATTACAAGATATTTAGTATAGTTCCCTGTGTTGTACAGTAGGTCCTGTTAGTTATCTATTTTATATATATTCGTGTGTATATTTTAATTCCAAACTCCTAATTTATCCCTCCCCCATCCTTTCCCCTTTGGTAATGACATAGTCAGTTTTTTTTTTTTTTGTGGTATGCGGGCCTCTCACTGTTGTGGCCTCTCCCGTTGCGGAGCACAGGCTCCGGACGCGCAGGCTCAGCGGACATGGCTCACGGGCCCAGCCGCTGCGCGGCATGTGGGATCTTCCCAGACCGGGGCACGAACCCGTGTCCCCTGCATCGGCAGGCGGACCCTCAACCACTTGCGCCACCAGGGAAGCCCGACATAGTCAGTTTTTAAAAAATATTTCATGTGTGCTAGAATGAATATGTTTCTTGTAATTTGGAGTATGGGATTACTGACATAATTTATGTCTTCTACAAATATGATTATAGCTTTATACACGCATACATATATATATATTTGAGGTTCAAAATTACTATTTCTTTGATGTGAATTATTCTACTTATCCTTGTATTCTGTTTGCCTTAAAGTTTAAAAAATTTGATATCAATATTATACTAATTTAATTTTTATTACTATTTTCCTAGTACATTTTATCCGTTTACATAATGACCTCTCTGTCATCATGTTTTAGGTGTGTCTCTTATATGCAGTACCAGGTTGAATTTTTAAAAATCCTTCTGAGAATCTCTGTCTTTTAGTAGGCAAGTTCAAAATATTAATATTTATATGTACTTTGTTATTGACCTATTTGGACTTATTTCTACCGTTCAAATTGTGTTTTCTATTTACCATTATCTAACTTAGATTCTTGTGTTTCTTCTCTAGTTTATATTAGGTTGATCTAGTTTTAAAAATTTATTCTCCCCTTTCCTCTCTCCTGAAAGTTTGCTATCTGTCTAAGGTTAGATTTAAAATTAAAAAGTGCCCTGTGAGAAATTAAAACCCCAGACTTTCATACTACTTTCCCAAGCTAGGGGGTTGGACTTCTCTACTTTTGTTTTCATGGCAGGGGTAGCTCTTCAAGGGTCTTTCTTAATCCAAGGATATCTCTTGGGTCCCCAGAGTCTGTCTCAGGGAGCTCAGGGTGATCCTTTATGCAGCTTCTGAACTTGAACCTTGAAGAAGGTGACCAAGAGCCTGGGCTGGGCACAGGCCCAGGCCTTCTCTGCCCAAAGCTGGGGGTAGGTATGAGAGACAAGAGCGCCTGAAGAAAACCCTGAACAAGAAGTCTTTGGACCATCAAATGAATCAGAGGGTCAACTCAGACTGAACCCACTGTGGCTTTGTTATCTCTCTTTATTCCGTAGCCTCTTTTTTTCCTTTTGAGCCTAGCTATTTATTAAAAAATTATTTTCATTGCATATTAAGCAGCGTTTCCATGTGTAGGTACCAATCTGCTACACTCTAAAAAGCTGTGGGAGTTCATTTACTTATCTTACAGAATGTTTACAGGTTTCAAGTCTCATCTGCCACCTCAGATCTTGCTGTTTTTACTTTGCTTTCCTCAGTTCCTGCTTAGCCAGCCTACAAGTAGATTCTTTTTCTCTGTCTTGCCCCTTGGCATCGATGATTCGTTTTGAAGTTCTGAGTGGCTATTGTTCTGGCCTTCCCTCATATCACCTGTCTCTCAGACTGAGGAGGTAAGACTTCCCCCGTGCACAAGCTCCTGGATACCATGCTCTGTTTATGTCCACAGTCCAGGTAGGACAACTAGATGTACTTCACTGTGCTGAAGTTCCTGAGTGCACTGCCTTTCCCCTGTCCTCCAGCAGTTTCTGAAATGATGGCCCTGCAGATCTCGGCCTTCCTGGCTGGGCACGCGCCTGGCTTTGATGGAAACATACCCAACTGGAAGCAGCTGGCATGCCCAGGCCTTCCAGCAATGGGCTTTCCAGTGTAGCATGTGGAGGCCCTTATTCTCTGTCCCTTCTTTTTGGCTAGGTGTCTCCCTCCAGCCACAGGCACTCCCTGGGCCGTTGTCTGAGTTAACATCTGAGGTTGGCCAGCACAGGCACAGCTGTGGGTCCTGGCATTGCCACTCATGAGGAAATTCCCCAGAGAGCCCACAGGCCTGCCTTGATTTCTCTTTCAGGTGTGATTATCTTGGAACAAAGCCTGCTTCCTAGGTGTGAGCCTATGCAGTTACCCTGGGCCCCACACTCAGAAAGGTCAGTACTTGGATTAATACTCTGCTGTTAGTATGAAATTTTAAGTAAACTTGGAATAAAATTTCAAAATTTTGATTTTGCACTAGGCTCTGCAAACTGTGTAGCCTCTCCTTGGTAGAAACAGAGAACATGACTGATCTTTGGAGAAGTGGGTGGGGCTTATTGACTAACCCAGCTTCTTAGGAGTCCAGGGCAACAACCAGTAGGAGTAATGGTTTTAAAATATTTTTTTAGATGTAGTGCTATATCCTGCAAAACTTATTCTTATGGGAAGCGTCCCTCTAAATAAAGCATTTTAGGGCTTCAGGAAAGTGAGAGGGTACAGTTCTAGAATAGCTGTCTGATAGAACTTTCTGCAGTGATGTTAATGTTCTGTATCTTTGCTGTCCAGTCTAGTGGCCAGTAGCCACATGTGGCTACTGAGAACTTGAAATGTGGCTAATATGACTGAGGACCTGAATTTCTAAATTTTAATTAATTTTAATTATTTTAAATTTAAAGTTAGATAGCCATATGGGACTACTGGCTACCATATTGGACAGTGTAGATCTAGAACAACAAAGTAACTTCTGACCTTTGGCGCTTTGATTATATTTTTGCATTGATTCTATATCAAGAATTAAAGTTAGGCTTTGTCCAGAAAGGATTTTCTAAATTCAAATTTAAGGCATATCTAGAACTAGATGGGGAAACTGAAATCAGTGTTTTTCATAAGTATGGAGAAGATATCCTTTCCACCTATGAAAGCTAGCCATGAGGCTCATTGCTGTAGCCTACAAGGGAGTTATTAAATGTACAAATGAATTGCCTAGAGACTGCCCCTTCCAGTTCTAAGAGACTATGGAAGAAATATGGAAGACAAAGAAGAGGCAAGGTTAGGGCCAGAGTCTTGGCAAGGAGTGATGGTGAGGAGGTGTGGTGGGAGGTGAGTTGATAGATGAGCTTGAGCCAGTCCTCCTGGGCCTGCATGACCTGGGTGTACGAGTGACCCAGCAAGTCCCATGTGTTCTGATGAGACACAGAGGTCTTGAGAGCACAGAGGTGTGTCAGAGGGCTCTAGTTAAAACAAAGACACAGCTGCGTAGGACATTTAAGAAGGCCAGAACTACAGATCTCAGAGCTAGATAGTACTTCATCTAAAAAACCACACCAGAAAAACTGTACTTCAGTGGTCACCAGTCTAGAGAACAGAAAATCCAGCCTCTCACTATCCACCCATGAAGATCCAGATAATCCTACCTCTGCTGCCATTGGTCATCTAAACTCTTATAGACCCCAAAATATACAGACACAATCTTGAAGGAGAACAAAGAGATGGAGAGAAAATTAGAAAGTCAACATTTTCCCTAAAGAAACTGAAGAGAGTTAACATAAAGGGGTTGTCTGAACTATTGAACTGAACTAAGTTTAACTGAATGGGATAAATGTAGGGTTACTTTCCCTAGTTTTCTATGGATGAGCAGATGAGTTATGGAGAAATAAAGAGGCTGCATTTTCTTTGCACATCTAAGCGCACAGTGAATGAACTTGTGACCCCACTACAAATATGTTTGGCTTCCTGCTAAGCCAGTTTGAACAGCAGTCCTATTCATAAGCTTTAGCAGAGGTGGAATATGTGATAGGGGTTGGGGTGAGGTTGCTAACCTGTTGTATTGAGCCTGGGAGCCAGCATCATGACAGAATTGGCCACTTAACTCATACATACTCTTTCTTCAAAGGCACTAGCCACCTCACATGGGAAGGTCATTTGCGGCTTATCTGGAAGGCAGTTTTTCTCTTATTACCTGCGTGGACACGGAGGAGGTTGTAGATACTCTAGCCTACTGGTCCAAGAGCTTTGAGATCAATGGGAGAGGGCCAGTCTGACAAATTATAGTGTCATTTTGCCTGTGCAGTGCCCTCCTCATCTTCTTGTGCTGAATGAATCACATCTGGGATGAAGGAGGCCAGATCTACTTGGACAAAATCGTAATGAACTTATCTGGGTCTAACATCCCATCAATCCCTTGTCCATACAGTCCTCTGTGGGCTACAACACCACCTGCAGGCCAACTCTGAAAAGTACATGTCCAGAAAAATGGAAGAATTCTTGGACTGTATTCTGTAAAGCCAAGATATCTGCATTATGCTTCAAGTGTTTATGGTCCTAGAGTTAGAATCCCCATGGCTCAGCAAATATATTTAGCAATTCCTGGAATTCACTACAAAATTCATTACGCCTTTCTTCTTCTTGGCTGTTGTAATTACTGACATTCTCCAAAGGAGAGGAGAGATTTTGTTTGTTTGTTTGTTTTGTTTTAATTTTGGTGCTCAGAGGCAGATGCCACCTTCCAATAAGCCTTGTTTAATTTTTCCAACTTTCCCCTAACCTACCTGACCTAGCCAACCCACATGAATATCTCCAACCATACAGATGGGAGACATTAGACCCCAGGAGGACTCAAATTCAGCTCTATGCCTCCACATCTTGAGTTTTCCTTCTTTGGAAAATTGGCTTTTGGGAAAATTCAATTACCTATCCTCCCTGGGAACAAAACTCATTTGTCAAAGAGGCTAGAGGGGCTAAGTTAGATTCAGAAACTCAGTTTGCACCAAGGTCACCTTTTTCAAGCACTTTGGGTTTACCATTTCACACCCTGTCCTGGAAGCCGTAGAACCATGAGGGAAGACTCATCACCAGTCTTGGAAATCATCTGGATGGGAATTCTAAGGACATCCAGTCCTAGCTAATAGATAATCAGGCATAGACAGGGCCCACACAATTGGATTTTTATTGTCTCTAAGTGTAAGAGGAATAAAATGGTTTAAGTTTATATCCTGAGCTACTGGACTGTCTTGGTCCATTCTAGCTACTCTAACAAAATACCACAGACTGGTATCTTATACAACAGAAATTTATTGCTCACAGTTGTAGACCCTGAAAGTATGAGATCATGGTGCCAGCACGGTCACCTTCTAGTGAGAGCCTCTTTCTGGTTCATAGCCAGTGCCTTCTCACTGTATCCTCATGTGGTAGAAGAGGCTAGGGATCTCTCTGGACCTCTTTTATAAAGGCACTAAACCCATTCATGAGCGTTCTGTCCTCAAGACCTAAATACCTCCTAACAGGCCACACCTGCTAATACCATCACCTTTGCGGTTTAGAATTTGACACATAAGATCAAGTTCTACTTTAAAATGTTCAACTTGAAATGCTTACTAGACAACTAATGGAAATGTCAGGTAGGTAACAGGATGTTTAAGTCTGGAGCTCAGGGGAAATGCCAGTGCTGAAGAATATGTAGATCTGGGAGTTACTGACAAGGAAATAGAAATGAAAGCCATGGACTGGATAAAGTCTCCTCTAAAATGAGTGAATGTATTTAAGAACAGAAGTGGCTTAAACAAATATAAAAATTGGGAATAAGAGGAAGAAGCCAGTCAGGGATGTAGGAGGAAGACCGAGATGGTATGTTGACCGAGAAACCAAGTGGTTGACTGAGTCAAATGCTGCTGAGAGGTCAAGTGAGAGGAGGACTGGGGATTGTTCAGAGGATTTGGAGAGATGGAGCTCATTGGTGATCCTGAGAAGAATATCATCTGCACTAGAGTTGTAGCAAAGAAAACATGACTGGAGAAGACTGAAAAGAGACTATGAAGTGAGGAAGTGGACACGTTGAGTATTGACAACTCATTTTAGAAAAGGTGATGCAAGGGGACCTGAGAAGCATGTGTGGGAGTTGGAGGAGGGCATAGATTTTAGGGAGGACATATTTATTTTAAGATAGGAGATATTATAGCATGTTTATATGCTGATGGGAATGTTGTGATAGAAAGGGGAAATGTGGAAATGCTGGAGAGAGTGGATGATGGAAAGCCTTTGAATAGGTAAGAGGGGATCCAGGGCTTAAGTTGTGAGTCTAAGAGGACCTACACTACACGACAGTTCTTGTGTCATAAGAGGAGAAAAGGCAAAAATTAGTAAATGTGTTGATGGGAAACTGTCACAGCTGTCTTCTGGTTGCTCCTACTTTGTTAGTAAAAGTAGAGATGACGTCTGTTTCCACCAGTTCCCACTAGCCCAGCTTACTCAGACCCTGCTCTCAACCACAGATCGCCATCAATTTACCATGACAACTGAGTTGGAAGAATCCACTTATCACTCACAGACACAGAAAACAAACTTATGGTTACCTAAGGGGAAAGGGGGTTGGGGGGAGGGGTAAATTAGGAAACTGGGATTAACATATACACACTATTATGTATAAAATAGATAACCAACAAGGACCTACTTTTTAGCATAGGAAACTATACCCCATCTTATGTAATAACCTATAAGAGAAAAGAATCTGAAAAGAACATTTTATACATATATATATACATACATATATACATATATATACATATATATATAAACTGAATCACTGTGCTGTACACCTGATACATAATATTGTAAATCAACTATACTTCAATAAAAAATTAAAAAAAAAGAAGAACCCACTTATCTTATGAAAGATTCTGGATTCCCATCAGTGTGACAGCCAGCTCTGGTATTTTGTCCATTAGAAAGGATACCAGTTAGACAAGCAAATACATGAAATTACTCCATTTGAACTCAGAATCCACCTGAGCATGTTAAGGCTTTTCAGCTCCCCAAACTGGACAATACAACCTAGTGGAGTGTGAGGTGGAGGAGGAATAAGCCATGGTCAAAACGTTCACCACTGACAGGCTGAGGTTGCTGGCACCCTATAAAAATTCAAGAAAACAACCTTAAATGTTTTAAGTGCCTAACTTGCTTGTTTTCAGTGGTTTTCCCAGTTTGTCCTCATATTTGGATACTTTGGAATTAAGTGTTTTTTAATTCAGCCTCTCCCTAAGTTGCTTCCTCTTGAATCTCCACCTCTTTATCTCCAGTGAGCCTCAGCCATATCCTAGGCTCCCAGCTACCATATCTCCTCCCTGCCTGGTCCCTGCTTCTTAGGGAGGAAGGTCCTTACACAAATGTGAGAACATGTAAAATAGATTTTAAAAGGATTAACTAATGTCACCATAAGCTGTCACTGATTAATCAAAGCAGCAGCAGCAACAGCAGAGCTTTCTGAGCAAGATTTTGCCATTTAATCTTTTTCATCCATCTTTAGCTCTGAAGGAGAGAAAAAAAAAAAAAAAGAAGCCGTCTAAAAGAACAACACATTCTCCCCTGTGAAAATGAGTGAAAGTACAGATGAATTAGGATTTAGAGAAGATGAGGCTAAGGAAGGTTGCTTCCCCATGGAAGACCACACACACACAGACACACACAGACACAGACACAGACACAGACACACACACACACACACACACACGCTTTGGTCACTACTACACATAGCAACTTAGCAACTACATTTATTGCAGCTTACAGATGAATGAATAGCAAATTTAAATGTCTTTTTGGCCAGTAAGAATTTTGTAGCAAAATAAAGAGGCCTATTAATATTAAAAAGAAAACATGCGCAATTGTGCACAAATATCTTAATTTTGTCATCGAACTTTCTTCAGCCACACATTTGTGGAGAGGTGATTGGGCCTTGTAGTTGAATTAAAATATCTAAGTAAACGTACTTCTAACTAAATAAGAGTCAGGATGAATATTTATTTTCCTACATGATATGTGACTAAATAAATGAGGCTCCTTTTTTTTTTTTTTAAACAACTCTTAAATTGAAAGCCAGATATCTAGTTCGTCTTATGCAATGACTCAGAATGATTTGGGAACTTCTTGTTTGGAAGTACCTTCAGAGTTTTTTACAAGTAGGGTGACCAAACATCTCCGTTTGTCCAGGACTGATTCTTAAGATTCTGAGTATACTCTCTGAGGCTGGGTTAGAGTCCCAGGATTCTTTGGTTGAAAGGTATCTGTTTGAGCAAGCATCTTCCTGGGTGGAAGTCTTTTTACATCTTGTTGACTAGGGATATAGTCCCTGACCCTTGAATGGGAAATTCCTGGCTCTTTTGGAGGCCTCTAGCCTAAAAACTGGGTTAAAGTCCCAGGTTTCTTTGTTTACACGTTACCATTAGTTAAGAATACAGGAACCTCTCAGTAGACTGAAACCTCCTTCTCATACCGCTGCTGACTGTAAGCTCCACCACTATGGCACTAACTCTGTCCATTTCCTTTCTTGTTGGAATGATTTTACTAAGGATAATTTGGAACTTCAATGACCTCCCCAAACTGGTTCCTTGAAGACCTCTCCCTTACAATTGCTTCTGTTCCTCCTTCCTTCTTTTACTACCTTCAATCTTCCCTTCAGCTACCTTGAATCCTTTGATATGACTGCCTTCCCTCCCTCCTCCATCTCTCCGTCCACTCCTGCAAGATTGCCTTCCCGCTTCAGCCCCCCATTTTCATACAGTCACTTGAACTTTAGGTCCCCTGTCTCCCACTGGGGACTCTCAAGAGACTCAGGGACCCTCAAAAAGAAACTACATATCAGGGTAAAAGAATATCTCATAAGCCTCCTCCACAAATATTGGTAAGAAGCATTAGCCCTCATATTGAGCAGGTAAGCTTAACTTGTTCCATCTGTAAGAAATACAATTGGGGTAAAAATATAAAGTGGAGCAAAGACAAGAGCCAACTATTTTATATAAACCACTGAGTTTTATATTACTAAGTTTACCTGACTCATGGCTAAAATTTTAGAAGGAAAGCTCTACGGTCTGTATTTGCATCTGTCTGTATGTTTATGTATGCATGTTTGTATATGTATGTTTTATATATATATATATATGTGATATTTTTCTATTTCTAGATGGTATTACCAAAGTAATTTATAAAATCACATAAAAGAGCTCTATTCTGATTGGCTTAGAGATAAGTAAGTGATTATATAAATTAAATATTTCTAAAATTCCCAGAAATATAGAAACTAACCCAAATGCTTTTCAAGTTTATGCAATTTGGAAAAATCTTAGATAAATAAGACTAGTTTAATATCATTGGTTTAATAAGAACAGCTATGTCTTCTGAGTTATCAACATTAAGTTTAACAACAGTATATAGTTTGCATTTAGCTCTTTTTAGGTATGTTTGCTTTTGTGATTTTTTTTGATACTTGTCTAACATGCACGTACTGTGAAAATAGTTAACAGGGAAATAGCTTGAGATGATGTCCTGCTTTGTTTAATGTTATAACGTATGTCCCTAAAAATAGTTTCCAAAATCTTTGTGGTAACTTGCAACCTTAGAGTTGTACTAAGTTAAGTAATAGATATTCTTTGAATATCTATATCACTTTCTAAGTGAGGAGAAACTACTAAACCTTAAATTACTAAGCACAAGTTTATCTACTTTTGGCTTCTTATTTTTGTATGGTACAGAGAGACTAAATATATTTAAGTTTGTTAATAAACATCTTTTTGACACGTTGAAAAATTGTATTATCAGGAAACATATACCTATAAAAATTAGATGGTATATTCATAAAATTTGCTAGTCTGCTGCAGAATGCTGGTATAAGACACAATTCACAATTGTTTACTTTGTATTTTCTTTGTTTAAAAAAGGCTGCTGATTGTTAAAAATTATAATCAATGTATGTAAATGAAACTACTAGAAACAATAAGGGTCAAGGGAAACAACTTTGTATGAAAAGTATGCAAGGAAAGTAGATTGTATTTTTGATAAGGAAAAGTATTCAAGGTATGTAGGATAGGTGTTTGTTACTGGAATAAGATAGTAATTATGCCCTAAAGTGAAAGAGGAAAATATAGGACAAAAACTGAATGGATATTAAAAAGTTGTAGAAGGTTTGCAGGAAAGGAATTTTGGAAAAGGAATCTTATCTCATGTGGTCAAAGTTGGTTAAGACTGGATAGATTTATTTATAGGGTTTTTTTAAAAAAAAACAAAATGAACTTTAGTATCAAAAGTACACTGATGCATAGCTAGAATTTGGTTTTCTCTCTGTTGAAATAACAAAGTTTTTTTTTTTTTGATTTTTGGTCGCTCTTAAGAAGAGATTGTAAAAGGTTTTTCTTTACCTTTTAAGTAATCCCCCTAGGAAACAGAGATATGGTGTCTTATCAGAATAATTAACTATGCTTTATGTTAACCTTTATCGTGTCCTTAATTATTTAAGAGAACCAAATCTTCTTACTTTTAAAAGAGCTAACTCTTTTTTTAAAAAAAAAAATAGTCCTGTTATCTCCTCTATTTACTTTTGAATTCTTTTATCATCATTTTGGTTAAATAGGTAGCTAAGTAACCATAACCTGGGATTGTATTTAGCCAAATATTCAAACCTTTTGACATTTTGGACAATTTTGCCTTCTCAGAATCAAATCCTAAGTGAAAGTTTGATTTTGAACTGACCCTGAGATTTCTCAGATGGCTTTTGGAAAATCTGAAAGGATTTTTTTCTTTCATCTTGTAAAAAGAGAGATGCCAAAAAACAATTTGTTTTATTTGATTTGTTCTGTTGCATGAAAAGCATTGTCAAATAAGAGATGCTTTAACCTTCTCTAGGTTATATTTGCATGGATAAAATGTTGTTAATGTAAGTATTTAAGATATTGCATGAAATTTGTCAATACCCTCACTGTCTATGATATGTTCTGGTATAATGTTATCAGTCATAATTCCAGTTATTATGTTTTATGCCATAGAAATACCAAATTCCCTTGTCAGTTGCATCATTTTTGTAGTGAACTGTTATCAGAGCTTTAACCACTGCCATTTTAAGTTTTTGTCAGCAACAGATAGTTTTTGTTTTACTCCGATTCTTCTCTGAAAGCATTGGCAGTCGGCTATAGGCCAGAGTGCTTCATCTTCAGCAAAAAGGGATTGTCTCTGAGACCCATGGAAAGGACTGGCTATGACAGGTCTCTGGGATACAGGCTTTTGATGGCATTGTTTAAATAACTTTGAGACCATACCATTCAACTAAGAAAGGATTTCCAGAACTCAAGTAAAGAATCTGATGGGTGCATAAAACTGCTAACCCAAGACCAAGCAGAATGAGAATTGATTGCATGAGATTGAATGAACTGTTGGAGGATGATTATAGTCTTTGTTTGGAATATTGCTGCTGGATTTAAGGAACCTCTTTCCCTTTTCTCTTAAGTTATCACTCACAACAATTTAGAAGATAATACTTTTATAAACAGAAGTGAAACATTTATCTTTTTCCCTGCCTGATCCCTCCAGACTTCAGAAACTCTTATTGAGAATTCTCATTTTAATGGCAATATAATTATTTGCCTAAGTTCAGTAAGAGTCTGTCCTCCTTGAACAGAATTTACTTGGAAACATTGGTTATATAACAAAGGCTTTTACTGGAATGTCATATTTGAGAATATTGTACCTAGAATCATATACAAACAGATAATTTTAAGGAACTCAGGCTGACTTTATGGAGCCAATGCTTACAAAGCTCTTTTGAGAAAACTGGGCTGGTAGCTAGTTTGCAGGGTTCCAAGCCTTACAGATGAATAAGGAAGGTTGCTTCCTGGCAAGCCCAGGAAGCTTAGGATATTTTGGGGACCTAGAGAAAAGAGAAGTTTACCCAAATCTATAGGTTCTACAGGTAATACCGGTGGCAAGTTCGTGGCTTGGCTTCCTACCCTTGAAAGGCTTTTAAAAATCTAATTTGAGATTACTTTTGAAGAGTTCCAGCAAAGCAAACTTTCAAAGGTCTTTGCGGTCAATTACTGTTGTTGCTGCACTTATGTAAATAATAGACCAAATCTAATGAGACCAGACTTAAGAATAATGAAAAAAAGCATGGGTGTAAAGAGAAATTTTATGTCAGTGGAAAACTATAGCATACCCTTGTGGGTTCTGACTCTAGTCCTGTTCATTATCTTTCAGGTTTTGTTATCTACTTGTAAATTGGACTGAATCCTGCCACCTTGCACATTTTGTCAGTCCTTACCAAATTCTAGATTCTTATAGTTTCCTCCAGTATCTGGCTGCAACTCTTCAAATTAACGTTTCCAACTGTTCTCCCACTTTCCCAACTTGGTGTCACTGAGAACCAAAAACCTGTTTGCCCAGTTCCTTACTGGAACTCTAGGTTGTCTCGCAAGCTGAAATTGGATGACAGGCAACCTTCATGCCTGGAGCTGCTGCTGTGTAGGCCACTCAGGAAGTTTACTGAAAGTTCCACATCTTCCATGCTCTGCTCTGGGAAATAATCATGACTGTGACACTGATTTCTGTGCCATCACCAAAGATATTCAAACTGGAAACCAGGAAGTTTGTCAGATTGCCACTATTGTTCTCGCTATACCATCTAAAGACGCTTCAAGCCCAACATTTAGAAATCTTCTCAACTGGCTTCCCTCTGGACTCAGAAACTGGTTTTATAGTTTGTTCCAACCTTTAAATCTTTGCTTTTCTTTTTATTTTCATAGAAATTCCCCTTATTAAATGCCTGATGATTTACACTATCCAGCAAATATACTCTACTACCAAGTCCCAACAGATGGTTCAGTTTGTTCTTAATGAACAAAAGGAGACTGAACGAGAAATGGACTTACATTGTTCACAGGAAAGAAAATTGTTTCTTCTTTCCCTGAACAAGAAGAGGGGCTGACAAACTCTCAGGCCATCATCACAGCCTTGTCTTGTCTTTGCCATGTGTAGTCCAGTTTTAACAAGAATGCTGCTGAATAAGTTTAGTCAAGGTCCCCCCCACTCTTACTATCTGATCCCTCTCAATACATGGTCAGGTCCCTCTCCCCTCACATTTGATGTATGAGTCCTTCACCTGCCTTTTGCAGGAAACCCGTGAAAAAGTCATCCCTTTATTCTTGATGTCTCCTCTTAGTAATTTTCAATCCACTGACCCCCTCACTTTGCTCTTTGACTGTAAATCGCCACTTGTCCTGTTGTATTGGGAGTTGAGCCCTGTCTCTCTCTCCTGTTGCAATAGAGTCAGCTCCTAGTACAATAGTCTTGAATAAAGTCTTCTTTACTGTTTTAACATGTGTCAAAATAATTTTTTTCTTTAACAGACACATCAGGCAAAAGGGGTTTCTTAAATCAGTAAATAAGCCACGAGAAACATTAGAATCAGCATCTCCTCTTTACAGGTCATTTTGTCCTATCTCCCACCCAGTTTTGGAATCCCTCAAACCTCAACTTGTAGCTCAGCATATTATCCCTTCCCCTTACTTTTGGCTGCTTAACACATTTCATGGTAATCACTAATTCATCACATGGAACTGAATAAGAACCATTTAACATGATTATCTTCTCCATTAAAGCTGTCATCATAATTAGAGCTGCAGTGAACTGTTTGCCAGGATTATAACTTCTGCCAAGAAAAACTTGGGTGTCATTTTAGAAAAATTCTTAGGTGGGGGAGGAGATCAGGACCATCTGTGTCGGGATCCAAAGTGGAATAATGAGAAATAAAGCCCCTCTCCCCTGCTATCTACCAAACTCTGCCCAGCCCTCCAACTGGACCTTGCCAAAGACTTTAGAATGAATCAGCTTTCAAGGTAGTCTGAGGAGCACACCCTCTCAGAGAATGAGCCTTGGAAAAGTCATGTTTAAGAAGAGAAAAAAGGGGCTTCTCCGGTGGTGCAGTGGTTAAGAATCTGCCTGCCAATGCAGGCGGCACAGGTTCGAGCCCTGGTCGGGGAAGATCCCACATGCTGCGGAGCAGTTAAGCCCGTGCACCACAACTGCTGAGCTTGTGCTCTAGAGCCCGCGAGCCACAACTACTGAGCCCCTGTGCCACAGCCACTGAAGCCTGCGCGCCTAGAGCCTGTGCTCCACAACAAGAGAAGCCACTGCAATGAGAAGCCCGTGCACCACAACGAAGAGTAGCCCCTGCTTGCTTCAACTAGAGAAAGCCCGCGCGCAGCAACGAAGACCCAATGCAGCCAAAAATAAATAAATACATTTATTTAAAAAAAAATGTAGAGAAAAAAGGCAGCAGCAATAGGCCTTCATGCATAACGCTTCCTAAAAGTTGTTCCACATGGTTTTGTTTGCCACCCCATGGTTTCCAGGGCAACCACCTAAGCCAAGACGGAAGAGAAGGAGACATGAGGCTACAATGGGACCACCCACTGCAATTGTCATTTCATTCTGATGGCAAGAACCTTTATGTCGATTCAGAGTGTTTGTCAGGCCTCTTGCTGGAATAACATTTTGCCCAGATGGAAGTGTGTCACAGGCTGCTGCTCCCACATCCCCCCATACTGAGGTGTTTTTAAGTGGAACCAAATATCCCAGGGGAATTTTCTCTGCACTACTAGCATTGTCACACATTTTTGGATTACACACTGTAAATTATAGATAAAATACATTATGTTAATTTCTCCTGCATATCTTCTAGTTATTTTTAGGAAAAGCGTCTTTGCAATTCAGCTTCTCAGGTAAATGTTTCAAATGAAGAGAAAAATGACACCAAGGCATAAGGATGCTCAAGGCTGAGACTGAAGCCACATCATAGTTTGGCACTTTGCAATGAGCATGTGTCCAGCATGGATTTTAGTTGCAGATGGTGGAAGAAGTTCTTTACCAGGCATCATTAGACTTGGGTGTGCCTTCTGTCTCTGCAACTTTTTGGATATGTGACTTTGAAGGAATTTATTTCATTTCTGTAAGTCTTCGTTTCATCACCTATGAAATGAGAAATATTCAGCGAGACCTCTCAGGTGCTTCTACTTCTCACACTCTGCTAAACTGGGGGAAATGCCCTCAAATCTCATAAAGCCTATTATATTGAGTGTCTTTAAAAAGAATGAATGAGGTCAACCTGTGAACATTAAAATATTCAGCAGCACCGAAACCCTTCAAACTTTATGATCTCTTACTGCACTGGGGTTGTTGATTTTTCACTTGCTGTGCTGGATATCTCCCATTTGCTCCTCAGATCAGCTGTCCATTGTTCTCCACCCTGGGAGGTTGTCCTGCAAAGACTACAACACAGGGTCTTGTCCTCTGACTTCTAGGTGGGTTCAGCCACTGGGCAGGCGATTGAAAGGAGGACAGAGTGTGAGGTTTTGCCCCCTCCATTCTCCCTGCCTGTGAGAGGTTGCCGTGAACTAGCTGCATCCCTCACCAAAGGTCACAGCTCCTGGAAGGCATCCTCTCTACGTCACTGTCTCCAGTTTTCCATAATGGCTCTTAGTCAGTTCGGGCTGTGATAACAAAGTGCCATAGACTGGGTGGCTTATAAACAATATAAATTTTTTTTTTGTTTTTGCGGTACGCGGGCCTCTCACTGTTGCGGCCTCTCCCGTTGCGGAGCACAGGTTCCGGACACGCAGGCTCAGCGGCCATGGCTCACGGGCCCAGCCGCTCCGCGGCATGTGGGATCTTCCCGGACCGGGGCAGGAACCTTGTCCCCTGCATCGGCAGGCGGACTCTCAACCACTGCGCCACCAGGGAAGCGCTAAACAATATAAATTTATTTCTCACATTTTAAGGGCTGGAAGTTAGATCAGGGTGTAGGTTGATTCCATGTCTGATGAGAGCCCACTTTCTGATTATAGACTGCCGACTTTTTGCTGTATGCTCATGTGATGGAAAAAGGGCTTAGAGAGGTCTCTGTGGTCTCTTTTATTAGGGTGCCAATCCCATTCATGGGGGCTCCACCCTCATGATCTAATTACCTCCCAAAGGGCCCACCTGCTAATACCATCACGCTGGGGATTGGAATTTCAACATATGAATTTTTGGGAGACATAAACAGTTCATAACAGGCTCCTTCTTGCTACTTCAGGTCTAGGGGAACTGCATAACCCCTCCGGTTCTCTATGCTCTGTGCATATCTTTAAAAATTGGTCTTTATTCAAGTCTCCCCAAATGATGCAGTTTGAATGAGCCATCTATTGCTTGTCTGTACCCTGACTGATACACTCAGTTTCTTGAGATACAAATGTGGCAAGATTGGAAAGGCCATGGTACTTATTATTTCTGTGTATCAATTTTCCTCGAATATATACTTTTCCCCCTTAATTGTGACTCAGAAAATATAAGAATCTCTATGCAGTGCTGCTTGGTAATGTAGTACTTGATCTCCGTGCATGCTTGTATTAGACAGGAGTCAGAAGCAAATAGAAACCAGCCTAGTGGTTTAAGCAGAAAAGGATTAGATGCAGGGAATCAGATGCTCACAGTTAGAAGGGATGGAGGAGTGGGCTCTAGGCTGGGCCTCCAGGGATGACTTCCCAAATACCACCCAGAGCTGACCTGTTTGTTTAGAGAACTATCTCTGCAACAGTCTGGAAGCTGGGGAATCAAGAAGCCTGTGTGCCACCTGCCAGCTCCAAGATAACACTACTTTTGCCATAATTCAGGAATCAGAAAGTTATAACCCCAATTGTTGGCCCCAAACCATATGTACCTGATTTGTACCATCAGAATGAAGGCCTTCCTTCCTTCCTACTTGACTCAGTTCTAAATTTGCTTTTCACACGTGTGTCTAATTTGTGGAGCCTAAATCATATTCCTAGTTGCAAATGAGTCTGGGAAATGTCATTTTTAGCTTTTCAGCCTCTGTAGTATGGGCAGGCACACTAGAAGGAGATTGGGATGAATTCTGAGCAAGTCAACCTATCTGTCACAAGATTATTTCTGAAAGCATGTTTCAAGTGGCATACGAAAAAACATGAACTTTGGAGATTAAAAAAAAGAGAGAGAGACTAGAACTCGAATCTCTGCTCTAGGATTTACTAGCTGTGCGACCTTGGGCAGGATGCACTTATTACTGGACCTATTTTTCATCTGTATAATGGGCACAATAATGCCTACCTCACAGAATTGTCATTCGTTTATCCATATAAAAGATTTTTACTGATTGTTATATTAGCACCAGAAGTTTTAGTTGGCGGTGACAAATCTAATTGATTGGTTAAGCAGAAAAGAAATGTATTAAAGGATATTTGGTAGGTCGCAGAATTGCCAGATGGGCTTGAGAGCCAGGTTCAAGGCTGAACTTCCAGGACACCACCACTAGCCTGAGGACACCGCTACTGCCTCCACACCCCCACTCCTGGAATTCAGTGCTACATTTTATACTGCCAGCAGGAACTTGACTTTACTGTTGCAGATGCTGCTGCCAGCTCTGTTACCAGAATCTTAACAGTGCCACCTCCGAAGGCCAAGTGGCAGTTGTGCTCCTGTCACTGGCAAAAATGGATTCCATGTGGCATTTCTCCCTCAGATTGGTCTCTTCTCAAAGGAAGTTTTACAAGGGTGACAGATGTTGCCTGGGTCACATGCTTGTGCTCAACTTCAAGGGAGACTAGGGAAGCATGATTTCTGACTTTTAACTTGGGGAGGAAGGAAACTCTCTATCCAAAGGGAGAGTGTTCACAAAGTGCTGAGCCCCAGGCAAATGCCCACTTACTTCCTCCAAATGGCTAAGCAAAAGGGCTCTCATTCTCACTCTGCTTTTCTCTGCCCAAGCACCATTCTCCCCAAAATGGTGGCATGCTGGTTCCTGAGAGCTACAAATTTACATACTATCATCCACGCAGTTCCTGTGTAAAGGCTGTGTCTCTTTCCCAAAGATTCCATCAGAAATCTGTGGTTGAATTTATGTTTTAACTTGGATTGCATGAGCTTTCCTAAATCATTCCTTGAGTGAGGGAGATGGAATAAATTAACACACTAGGTTTGTGTTACATGCCAAGTGAACTGGAGAAGTACAGGTTCAGCCCTTCTAGAACTGTTTGGCTCAAGCACTGGGTAAGAAGTGTTTTATAAGGGAAAATTGGGATGCAGGGCAGGCAAAAACAATTGCTTTCCACTATAATCTTCCTGACAGTTCAATATCCATACACACACTCTTTCTCTAATGCATGCAGTGTCATGTGTTCCCACCCACAATAGTGCAGCTCTTCCACGTACACCTCAAAACTCCCTTCCTACACAGGCTCTATGTCAGTTACTGAATCCAGCTGTAGGGTTTCTCAGCAGTGTGCATGTGATGTTTAATTTCACTAGGCTGAGGTATTCCCAGATACCTGGTAAAACATTACTTCTGGGCGTATCTGATGAGGATCTCAAGGGTGCCTCTATTTAAAAAGGACTTCTAAGAATCTTATAGGTGCTGTCCCTCGGGAGCCTAATAGGAAGACCAAAGTTAGAGAAGGGCTTATCTCGAGACTTTTGGGTATAGATTTTGTTTAATGGAATGGATTATAAATTGATTCATGAAAAAATCCACAAAGGTTTTAAAAGAATTATGTCAACTTGGACTGAAAGAGATAGTGATAATACAAAACTGAAAGAGCTCTTTGGATCCCCAAATTTCTGTGGGCAGAAGCAGGCTGGGAAAATTACTCAGCTGCTACTGTGGGCTATTTTCTATGGAAAATGAAGAGGTCAAGAATATGGAGAATAGAGCCAAGAGCCATGGTGAATCATTCCTGGACAGTAGGACTGATCCTCTAATCAAGGAACTGGCAACATATATCCAGCTGGATTTTAGTATTGCTATAGACCAATGACTCCTGTGTGCTTCATTTCCCACCATTTTGAATGGCAGTGTCCATGGCAGTTAGTTTGCAGCCTATCCCATCACTGTGTGTTGGGAATGTGCGGAAGAGCTATTTTGTCTCTTTAGTTCACAGGTCTATGATAAAAAGGAACTATTCCTAGGGTGCTGTATTGGAGGACACATATCCAAGGAGACTTAACTTTACCTACACCTAATCTAAACGACAGTATTTTCCCCTTCCCCCAGGCACCCGCATAGTGCCTGACATATAGAAAATGCTTAGAAGATATTTGGTAAATGATTGCATGAATAAAAGAATATGTTATTCATCCTACTGGAAAAATAGACATCATGATTAGGAAAAATAATTATTAACTGGCATAATGATAGATGTATAGAATTGAGAGTTCAGAAATAAGCCCATACATTCATGGACAATTGACTTTTGACAAGGGTGCCAAGACAAATCAACAGGGGTAATAAGAACAGTGTCTTCAAGAAATGGTTCCGAGAGGGCTTCCCTGGTGGCACAGTGGTTGAGAGTCCACCTGCCGATGCAGGGGACACGGGTTCGTGCCCCGGTCCGGGAAGATCCCACATGCCGCGGAGCAGCTGGGCCCGTGAGCCATGGCTGCTGAGCCTGTGCGTCCGGAGCCTGTGCTCTGCAACGGGAGAGGCCACAATAGTGAGAGGCCCGCATACCGCAAAAAAAAAAAAAAAAAAAGAAAAAAAAAAAAGAAAAGAAATGGTTCTGAGAGAACTGGATATCCATTTACAAAAGAATGAAGTTGTACCCCTATCTCATACCATATACAAACATTAACTCAAAATGAACCAAAGACCTAAATGTAAGAGTTAAAACTGTGAAACTTTTGGAAGGAAAGATAGGTATAAGTCTTTGTGACCTTAGAGCAGACAAAGGTGTCTTAGCTATGACACCAAAAGCACAAGCAACCAAAGAAAAAAAGAAAACTTGGACTTCATCAAAGTTAAATATTTTTATGCTTTGTAGGACACTATCAAGAAAGTGAAAAGACAACTCCAAGCATTGGAAAAAATATTTGCGCTCCTCCACAAACCTCTTCTACTGTCAATTCTAAATTCCCCTAATGCTTAACTATTACCTCTACTTGTTTCAGTGGCTAACCTGATGGTATGAATAAAACCCACATTCCTGAGGGATCGGAGTCACACATTTGGCTTTGATTACTAGTTCATGAAGGTGACAAAATGTAAAACATATGGGTAATATAAAAGGAGCTTTTAAGGGCTTATATTGTGAGATAAGGCAAGGGTCAGCAATCTATGGCCTATGGGCCAAACTCAGCATACCACATGTTTTTGTAAATAAAGTTTTATTGGAAACAGCCACACTCATTCATTTACATATTTTCTATGGCTATTTTCATGCAATCACAGTAGAGTTGAGTGGTTGACAGAGAGACCCTATTGCCTGCAAAGCCTAAAATATTTACTATGTGGTCCTTTCCAGAAAAAATTTGATGACCCCTGCTCTAAGGCAATTCTTGTCAATAGGAAGTGGTATGTTAGTGAAATGCTCAGAAGAATATCATTCCAAATGCTCTCTTTACCTTGCCTCTTGGCCTCTTCTTATTAATTCCATACTTTGAGAGACCTCTCAGCTTTCAAAGCATTCAAGATCTGCTGGGAAAATAATTGTGGCAGAGTCTGATAGTTCTCAAGTACACATCCTCCTCTTTTTCACTAAGAGAACAGTTGAAGTTTATCTAGGCATATGGCTGCCAAAAATAAAGATCGCAGTTCTCAGCTTCCTTTGCAGCCAGGCATGGTCATATGACTAAGTTATTGTCAATGAGATGTCACTTCCAGAGACTATCCCTAAAGTAAAGGTTATCCCCCTTGGGTTGTATTTTCTACATCTTGCTGGTAGGAATGTAGATGCAATGACCATGTATCCAGCAGCCACCTTGAACCATGCCTGTGCAGTCATATCCTCGTGTTGATAAAGAAGAAAGCTAGAAGGAACCTGGTCCCTACCAGTTAGACATTTTATGTGAGAGAATAACATCTTGAATGTTAAATGCCCACTGAAACTGGGTTTTCTGTCTCATGCTACACCACCTAATTCTTACAGATACAATATTATAGACAGTAGAATTATGGCTCTCTGAGGGCAGAGAGCTTGTCTGTTTGAGTCATGGCTACATCTCCATCATTTGAAATGATGCTTGGTGCATAGCAGATACTCAATAAATATTTATTGAAAGGAACATATGAGTAAAATATTATAATGAAGGAGAATGAAGAACCAATACAAATTACTGAGAACAGCACTTCCCACATCTAGAGAATTAGTTTTAAATTGTGGTTAAATATACATAACATAAAATTTACCATCTTAGCCATTTAAAACATTATGGTAAAATACACATAACATAAAAATTTCCATCTTAACTATTTTTAAGTGTACAGTTCCTTGGTACTAACTACATTCACATTGCACAACAATCTATAAAACTTTTCTTACCTTAATAGCTAAAACTCTGTACCCATTAAATAATAACACCCCATTCTCCCCTCCCCTCAGCCCCTGGCAACCATTATTCAACTTTCTCTCTCTATGGATTTGACTATTCTGTGTACCTCAGATAAGTGGAATCATACAATATTTGTCCTTTTTTGACTGGCTTATTTCATTATTAGCATAATGACCTCAAGTTTCATCCATGTTGTATCATATGTTAGAATTGCATTCCTTTTTAGGGATGAATGATATTCCCTTGTGTGTATATACCACATTTTGTTTATCCTTTCATTGTCCATGGATGTTTGGGTGGCTTCCACCTTTTGGCTGCTATTATGTGAGTAATGCTGCTATGAACACAAATATACAGAGAACGTTTTTAAATTTTCAGATTTCTTAGATTTTCTGACTTACTGAGTCAAAATCTTAGAAGTGGGAGAAGAGGAGTGAGGAGCCGTTTGGAAGATGTATTTTAAAATGTTTTCGGGTGATTTCAAATACAGACAGTGTAGTCCTTGGATTGACAATTGGGAGCCACTGATGCCACACAATAAGTATACTAGTCTAGAAGTACCAGAACCACCCAGAATAATAAGGTTATAAGATGTGAGTTCAGCATGTTGTTTGAGAAGGAAAGACATTTCAGGTTGAAGAAAAAATAAATTTAGAGATATAAGCATTATGACTTTACTTTTCTAGGTGTCCTTAATTATGGAATCATAGCTCATTAATAGTCCAAACTGAGTCATGGTGATATATTTTCATTCAATCATTATTGAAAATAGCAACAACAAAGTATTTTTCCATTAAGTATATAGTAAATTTTGTTATATTTGTGAAACTCTCATTAGAGCAACAATGTTTTCAGCTTAACTTCCCCATGCACACCAAATTGTTTCTCTGGTGTGAAGATGGAACACTAGGAAAGAAAAATTGGTACAGAAATAAGACCACTTAAAACTGAAATTCATCTAAAATTGTCTTTTGACCATGATGAAGAACTGTACAATTTGTAGTGTGACAAAATCACTCCAAATTCTTTTTTCCAATAGCTGAGAGAAAATCTGTGTGTTGAGATCTGATACAACATTGAAATGGAATTGCAAACATTTATCAGTTTCTTTGTTGCGACCTTAAACTAGCGGAGGAACTTTGCCAGAAATCCTGCTTTTTCCCAAATCATTGCATCTACTTCTAAATCAATACATTGGTCGTATTCTGCCCCCTTTGGTTGAGTTACATTAAAAACAAATTTATCCTTCAACCTTTCACCCTACCAGGATATTAACTCAGCTATTTAACTTATTCTTTAGATAAAATAGTATGTGTTCTGATATATATGTTTTAAAATTATTTTCACTTTGTAAATTGCTTGGATATAGCCAGTAAAATTCCTCCCACCATGGCTTTATAATAAATTTTATTAACTTATTTCATTTTGTAAGTGAACAAGTGATATTCACTGTGACTTTCTGCTTTTCAAATGCAATTCTAGTTATTTGATAAAGTGTCATGTTAAATGAAACTTATTATGCTAAGTGAATGTCTTCCTCTCATTGACTTCTTTAATTCATTAGTTCATTCAACAACAACAGAAATAATAAAGCACTCAATATGTGTCAGGAACTTCAATCAGTGTGTGGAAAGAGACAGTTTCTCACATGTAGCTTATAGTTAAGTGAGAGAGACAGACTTTCATGATAGAATCTCACAAATAAATGTACAATTTCTATACTTATAAACTATAAAACTGAATCGTCATTGTGCTTTGTGAGTGAATAACAAGGATCCAGTCTGTTTGATGACTCATGGAAGGGATTTGAGCTGAGAATTAAAGGATAAGTGGGATAAGAAGCATAATATTGGGTGTGTGGGAGGCCAAGAGGGTTTCAGGAAGAGAGAACGACATGAACAGTGGTTAAAGTTTGGCCTCTGTGGCTTGAACTCAGGGAGCAAATGCAAATGTGCTTCAAGTTGTATGAAGGACTTTTGCCTTTGTTTCATGTGCAATGATACATTAGCTTGGATGGATATTAACTAAGAATCTTTCAGCTACATGCAATGAGAAACCCAGTCCAACCTGCCTTAAGTCAAAAAAGAAAAAAAAAAGAGTCATTGACTTATGTAATAGTGAAGTTCAGAGTTCAGACCCCACTCAAGCACAGTTTTACCCATAGGAGTGTGATGTCTTCATTCCCCAGCTCTTGCTCTCTGGGGTCCCTTGACTTTTCTGTCATCTTTGTGCTAGCTTAATCTTCAATTTGGTTCCCATCATGGTCACGTGAACCAGTCAATGTCCCTGATTGGGTCTGCTTAAATCACATGCCCACCTTGAGCCAATTCCTTTGGCTAGGGGACTGAAGTACTTTGATTAGTTTAGGTATGGGTTAAGTGCCCTTTGTTAAAACAATCTCTGTGGTGAGGGGAGAGTATGCCAGTTAGGGCATCCATAACTTGGGAGTTGGAGGTAGAGGTGATCCCAAACTACTTAGGGGAGGGGTGGGTTTCTAAAAGAAATGTAGGGGGGTATTACCTTAAGGAAGGTGGAAAGTTTCTAGACAGAAATCAGATGTGCAACAGACTCTTGAAGAGTTTTAAGAAAGATAAGAATAGAGAAAGTAACATAAACGGATCTGCATTCATACACACACACACACACACACACACACACACAAAGATGGCCTTCAGAGTGGAAATGGTTTGGAACGGATTTGAGGGGAGCAAGAAGCCACACAGGGAAGCCCAGTTAGTAGGTTAGATTAGTAGTCCATTATGATGATAGCTTGGACAGAGGAAGTGGTAGCAGAGCTGGGAATAAGCAGAGAGATTCAAGAGTCATTTAGAAGATAAAATAAATACAATTTGGTGGTTAATTGGATATGGAAGAAGTGAAGGCAAATACATTATTAAAGTTAACCCCCGGGTTTCTGGCTTACACATAAATTGGATAAACGGTAGTGACATTGTACTGATAAGGGTTATTAAAAGAAGACCAGCTTTGGGAGATACAGTCTCAATTTCAGATTTCTTTTTGAGACATCTAAGTGGAACTGGCCAGAAGACATTTATATTGTTTTGATTTACTCAGATATATTTATTAAAGGCTTTGGGACAAATCATCTTTCACACTTGGCTTAATTTCCCTAAATCCCTTTTTATCAGGAAAAGAAAATAGCTTTCCACTCCATCTAACCCCTACAAAGATGTATTAATATTCCTTCATAATCTTCCCTTTATGCATTACTTAAGAGTCTTCTCTTTTCCTTCTGAAATCCCCTTCCATTGGATACACACTAACTTGTATTAAAGAATCCCGTGGTGCATAATGGCCCCTGCTGCAGGCTCCCAGACATCCAGCACACAGTGCAGTGGGAGGCACAGAGTCACAGCCTTCTTTTGATGATCTGTCATTCCCTAAGGACTGAGGTGTTGGTGGAATGTTTGTGGGGGAGCAATTTAAACTTTAAAATGTATTACTGTCAGAGCTTCAGACTTAGTTATATATATATATATATAATTTATATTATATATATAATTTTACTTGGTTTCAAGTAATAAAAACCCACCTCAAAATAAGGTAAAAGGGAACTTACTGGCTCTTATAAAAGAAAAATACAAGATGAAGCTGGTTTATAGGACTCTGGAGACTCAGAAAACCCTTGCTAGATATTCTTCTCCCTCTTTTCCTTCCCACCTCTCTCTCTCTCTCTCTCTCTCTCTCTCTCTCTCTTTCTCTCTCTCTCTCTCCCTCTCCCTCCCTCCCTCCCTCCCTCAATCTTTCTGTCTCTGTTGCATTTCGCTGTGTGTTTCTCTCAACCGCTTCTCCTGAAGATGGAATTTCCTTCTTGTGGATTGGTGGAGATGGGTATAGGAGTAGGCATAAACAAATTCAAACTTATATGACCACAGCTTGGCTAACTCAGGAGAGGAAAAGAGTTTCTCTCTCCATAGTCCATTTATAAAATCCAGGGGTAGAAGTTTGATATGGTCTAGGTCATATACAAACCCTCCAGAATATAGAGGTTTATGATTGACTAGTTGTTGAGTATATACCTTCTTGGAGGCAGGGACAGAGCCCCATGAATTGAGGAACAGGTTGCTGACTAAAAGAAGTGTTATGTGGTGACAGGGCATATGAGGAAGGGGAGTGTGGTGAAGGGGAGGCATTTACCAGAAGAGGGCAGAAAGGAATGATGAGCATACACAAACAATAATTGGTCCTTCCAGTTACAAGGTATGAAAACCTTGTTCGAGTGTTCGCTCCATGGGGAAAAAAAAGAGGAAGAATTTTTGTTGCTTTTCATAGCCAAGACTTAGAGAGTAGTTCTGAACCTAGGTACATCCATATATACCTCTTAAATACTCCTCTCATTTGTTCATTAGACAGATATTAACTGAGTGCCTACTTTATGCAAGGCTTTATTTTCGTTGCAATTCAGGAAGCAAAATAGAAATCAAAGTCCATGCCTCCCATGTTGTAGTTTAGTGTCAAGGAACAGATTCTTAATATAAACTCAGGTAAGCAGGAGTGGGAGTGCTAGTTTCATTATACTTAGGGCATATCTAAAGTTATAGAGGGAAAGAATCTCAGGGAAATCCAAGAGGAGTTGTAATAGGGCACAATCTAATCCAGATTAGAACTGGAGGGCGGTTCTAGATCCAAAGGGCAATGCCTCTGGGCAGTGACTTTTTATATTTTCTCTCTATGCTCCACCATTTATGTGGTTCAAATAGTGTTTACACATCTCTTTCCCTCTGTCCAACTAAAAACAGTTTGTTTTCTTCAAGGTGTATACTTCCAATGTAAATTCCTGAGAAAGGACATCTTTCTTAATAACTATCATGACATTTGAGCAGTTTCTTAGGCTGGGCTCCCACAGAAGCTGACTTGGAAACAAGGATTTGAGAGCTGGTAGTTAACTTTGGAGGTGGTTCCTGGCATCACTCTTAGGGGAGCAGGGAATTCAGACAAGGAAGGAAAGGAAGCTGATAAAGCATTCACTATTGAGCAGATTACTGCTATGGGTAACTGGATTTCAGTCCCCAGGGGGAACTCTGAGAGACAGTGTAGAATATTTCTCAGAGTTATCCCAGTTGAAAGGCAAAGAAGTTGGATATCTGTCCTCCAACCCCCATCTGTCATTGGCTCAGGGCTGGTTTGGGGCATTAATGTCCATGGGCATCCAGTCTGTCCCATTTCCCTTAGGTAGAAAGTGACAGGTGTTTATAGAAGGATGCTGTCAGCATAACATGCATCCGGGAGTGTGGAGGGGATACAGGTAGGGAATCAGCAGCATCTGTTACAACCCTATTCTGGTCAAATCATAGATTGATGGACTTTGGGTCAGTGTGTAATCAGCTTTGGTTCCTCTAAGGATTGTAGTTATGTAATACTGAACGGAGTTTAATAGGCTGCTTTTTCAGGAGGGCTGTGGGCATGGCAGGAACTGTCGATTAACATATCTAGTTTAAAGAGATAAAAAATATGAACATACTTACAGTGGCAGATCATTTATCTGGAAGTCTAAAATTGTAGCATCCAAACAACGAAACTATTGAAAAGAATGGTGGTTTAACCAGTGACAGCAAGAGTGTAACAACTATGTCACTGGAAATGCATGTGCTGTGATAATACTTAGTTATTGTAGGTTTAGGCACACACAAACTGTTTTTGAAGCTTTGCATTGCATTTTTGCAAATACGTTTTATGTAGGCCCTAATCCATGTTATAGAGAAAAAAAAATCGAGAAACTGCACTAATTTCCTTCCTTCAGGATTTAGCCCAGAACTCTGTGTGGGCAGTGAGGGGCAGGGGCCTGAGGAGTGGTGTGTGGTGGGCTCGCATACACTGTTGGAGACTGAGCAGCATGAGAAGGATATGCATGTGGCAGCGGCAGCCTGGAACAGGTGTCAGAGCGTGAATGGAATGAGGAGGGTGTTCACGTGGAGGGGAGGCAGCAACAATGGGAAAGTAGTGACGTACAGGGTTACTGGATAAGTATGTCAGTATATTGAGGGTAATGGTTGCCCAGACTCTCATTGTTGGAGAAGGTAAGTACAAAGGAGAAAACTAGAATGAACCCTGTGTTTTGGATTGGCCGTATCAGTGAACTCATGGATGTCAGTAGGTGGGGAGTGGGGGTAGATAGATATATAAATGGATAGATATAGTTGTAAATGTACGTATACATACATATGTATATACAGGCATCCCTAGCTCTGTCCACCGTGAGGGCCTGGAAACAGCAATATCCCAATAGCAATGAGGACGTTACGCATCCACATCTTGTTTTCTAAATTCCATTCTCCATTAAAAGAAACAAGGCAGAGCTGAGGCAGGGAAGGTATGAGATGACCCTGGAACATCTTGTGTCAGAAAATAAGGAAGTGCTCAAAGAATGATGATGATGTTAAAAGAACACAAAAGCCAGCTTCCAAAGGCTCCCACTGGCCAAATCTGGCATCATTTGGTTGTCCAAATAAGTGACAATATGGATTATAAAATTGAATAAAATAAGAATTCATGAATTCATGTTGATATAAATAAATGTAGGAAGGAGAAATTTTTTTCTTATAACTAGTAAATGTAGAAGAAATGATGGAATTTTAGAAAATCACTATTTGACAAATATCATCATCATAATTAATTCAGCAAAGAAAATCAATGAATGCTAAAACTAGTTGGTGAAATTTGATGAAAAATGGGATAAGGAACCTCTTAACAAAATACTTATTAGTTAGAAAGTAAAAAAATATGTTACAGAGGAGAAGCTTTATAGACACCACCTTAATCAAATGTAACTAAAGGCCCATTGAGGAGAGTGTCCTAAAACAAAATGAGTCACTTCAAAACCAAATCTTTTCATCTCCAAGGATCAAAATTCCAGCCATCCCTGTTCACTGCCTTCCACATTCTCCCTCACCATCTCCTCCTCAAATGACCATCTTGACCAAATACCCTATTAGAAATAAAAATGAGATAATTTGATTCTGAGACTTTAATAGATCTCTTTTACTTTCATGGCTGCTTTTTCACAAAAATTTTAAAATATTTTGAATGGGAATTTTGATGAATTCTTTTTTTTAATTAATTAATTTAATTTTTGATGTGTTGGGTCTTCATTGCTGTGCCCAGGCTTTCTCTAGTTGCGGTGAGCGGGGGCTACTCTTTGTTGCAGTGCATGGGCTTCTCATTGTGGTGGCTTCTCTTGTTGCGGAGCATGAGCTCTAGGTGTGCAGGCTTCAGTAGTTGTGGCACGTAGGCTCAGTAGTTGTGGCTCGCGGGCTCTAGAGCGCAGGCTCCGTAGTTGTGGGACACGGGCTTAGTTGCTCCATGGCATGTGGGATCTTCCTGGACCAGGGCTTGAACCTGTGCCCCCTGCATTGGCAGGCGGATTCTTAAGTACTGCGCCACCAGGGAAGTCCCTGAATTCCTATTTCTTGCTTAAGTTGTGGCTATATAATTTACAGGGAGAATTGTGACCACAATACATGAGATTCTGACAGATATTTCAAGGTAAAAAAGCAGCTGGTAAAGTTTTGTAAGAATTAATAGCACTCTTTTTTTTAGATTTAATTTTTTAATTTAATTTTATTTATTTTTTGATACAGCAGGTTCTTATTACTCATCAATTTTATACACATCAGTGTATACATGTCAATCCCAATCACCCAATTCATCACACCCCCACCCCCACCCCCCGCTGCTTTCCCCCCTTGGTGTCCATACAATTGTTCTCTACATCTGTGTCTCTATTTCTGCCGTGCAAACCAGTTCATCGGTACCATTTTTCTAGGTTCTACATATATGCGTTAATATATATTTGTTTTTCTCTTTCTGACTTACTTCGCTCTGTATGACAGTCTCTAGATCCATCCACGTCTCAACAAATGACCCAATTTTGTTCCTTTTTATGGCTGAATAATATTCCATTGTATATATGTACCACATCTTCTCTATCCATTCATCTGTTGATGGGCATTTAGGTTGCTTCCATGACCTGGCTATTGTAAATAGTGCTGAAATGAGCATTGGGGTCCATGTGTCTTTTTGAATTATGGTTTTCTCAAGGTATATGCCCAGTAGTGGGATTGCTGGATCATATGGTAATTCTATTTTTAGTTTTTTAAGGAACCTCCATACTGTTCTCCATAGTGACTGTATCAATTTACATTCCCACCAACAGTGCAAGAGGGTTCCCTTTTCTCCACACCCTCTCCAGCATTTGTTGTTTGTAGATTTTCTGATGATGCCCATTCTAAATGGTGTGAGGTGATAACCTCATTGTAGTTTTGACTTGCATTTCTCTAATAATTAGTGATGTTGAGCAGCTTTTCATGTGCTTCTTGGCCATCTGTATGTCTTCATTGGAGAAATGTCTATTTAGGTCTTCTGCCCATTTTTGGATTGGGTTGTTTTTTTTTTTAATATTGAGCTGCATGAGCTGTTTATATATTTTGGAGATTAATCCTTTGTCCATTGATTCGTTTGCAAATATTTTCTCCCATTCTGAGGGTTGTCTTTTCGTCTTATTTATGGTTTCCTTTGCTGTGCAAAAGCTTTGAAGTTTCATTAGGTCCTATTTATTTATTTTTCTTTTTATTTCCATTACTCTAGGAGGTGGATCAAAAAAGATCTTGCTGTGATTTATGTCAAAGAGTGTTCTTCCTATGTTTTCCTCTAAGAGTTTTATAATGTCTGGTCTTACATTTAGGTCTCTAATCCATTTTGAGTTTATTTTTGTGTATGGTGTTAGGGCGTATTCTAATTTCATTCTTTTACATGTAGCTGTCCAGTTTTCCCAGCACCAATTATTGAAGAGACTGTCTTTTCTCCATTATATATCCTTGCCTCCTTTGTCATAGATTAGTTGACCATAGGAACGTGGGTTAATCTTTGGGCTTTCTATCTTGTTCCATTGATCAATGTTTCTGTTTTTGTGCCAGTACCATATTGTCTTGCTTACTGTAGCTTTGTAGTATAGTCTGAAGTCAGGGAGTCTGATTCCTCCAGCTCTGTTTTTTCCCCTCAAGACCGCTTTGGCTATTTGGGGTCTTTTGTGTCTCCATACAAATTTTAAGATTTTTTTGTTCTAGTTCCATAAAAAATGCCATTGGTAATTTGATAGGGATTGCATTCAATCTGTAGGTTGCTTTGGGTAATATAGTCATTTTCACAATATTGATTCTTCCAATGCAAGAACATGGTATATCTCTCCATCTGTTGGTATCATCTTTAATTTCTTTCATCAGTGTCTTATGGTTTTCTGCATACAGTTCTTTTGTCTCCCTAGGTATGTTTATTCCTAGGTATTTTATTCATTTTGTTGCAGTGGTAAATGGAAGTGTTTCCTTAATTTCTCTTTCAGATTTTTCATCATTAGTGTATAGGAATGCAAGAGATTTCTCTGCATTAATTTTGTATCCTGCAACTTTACCAAATTTATTGATTAGCTCTAGTAGTTTTCTGGTGGCATGTTTAGGATTTTCTAAGTATAGTATCATTTCATCTGGAAACAGTGAGAGTTTTACTTTTTCTTTTCCAATTAGCATTCCTTTTATTTCTTTTTCTTCTCTGATTGCCAGGACTAGGACTAGGACTTCCAAAACAATGTTGAATGATAGTGGCGAGAGTGGACATCCTTGTCTTGTTCCTTATCTTAGAGGAAATGCTTTCAGTTTTTCACCATTGAGAATGATGTTTGCTATGGGTTTGTCATATATGGCCTTTATTATGTTGAGGTAGGTTCCTGCTATGCCCACTTTCTGGAGAGTTTTTATCATAAATGGGTGTTGAATTTTGTCAGAAGCTTTTTCTGCATCTATTGAGATGATCATATGCTTTTTATTTTTCAATTTGTTAATATGGTGTATCACACTGATTGATTTGCATATACTGAAGAATCCCTGCGTCCCTGGGATGAATCCCACTTGATCATGGTGTATGATCCTTTTAGTGTGTTGTTGGATTCTGTTTGCTAGTATTTTGTTGAGGATTTTTGCATCTATATTCATCAGTGATATTGGTCCATAATTTTCTTTTTTTGTAGTATCATTGTCTGGTTTTGGTATCAGGGTGATGGTGGCCTCATAGAATGAGTTTGGGAGTGTTCCTTCCTCTGCAATTTTTTGGAAGAGTTTGAGAAGGATGGGTGTTAACTCTTCTCTAAATGTTTGGTAGAATTCACGTGTGAAGCCATCTGGTCCTGGACTTTTGTTTGTTGGAAGATTTTGAATCACAGTTTCAATTTCATTACTTGTGATTTGTCTGTTCATATTTTCTATTTCTTTGTGGTTCATTCTTGGAAGGTGATAGCTTTCTAAGAATTTGTCCATTTCTCCAGGTTTTCCATTTTATTGGCATAGAGTTGCTTGTAGTAGTCTCTTAGGATGCTTTGTATTTCTGTGGTGTCTGTTGTAACTTCTCCTTTTTCATTTCTTATTTTATTGATTTGAGTCCTCTCCCTCTTTTTCTTCATGAGTCTTGCTAATTGTTTATCAAAATTATCTAGTTATCTTTATCTTCTCAAGGAACCATCTTTTAGTTTTATTGATCTTTGCTATTGTTTTCTTTGTTTCTATTTCATTTATTTCTGCTCTGATCTTTATGATTTCTTTCCTTCTTCTAACTTTGGGTGTTGTTTGTTCTTCTTTCTCTAGTTCCTTTAGGTGTAAGATTAGATTGTTTATTTGATTATTTTTCTTGTTTCTTGAGGTAGGCTCGTATAGCAATATACTTCCCTCTTAGAACTGCTTTTGCTGCATCACATAGGTTTTTGATCGTTGTGTTTTCATTGTCATTTGTCTCTAGGTATTTTTTGATTTCCTCTTTGATTTCTTCAGTGATCTCTTGGTTATTAGGTAACGTATTGTTTAGCCTCCATGTGTTTGTGTTTTTTACGTTTTTCCCCTGTAAGTCATTTCTAATCTCATAGCATTGTGGTCAGAAAATATGCTTGATATGATTTCAGTTTTCTTAAATTTACTGAGGCTTGATTTTGACCGAAGATGTGATCTATCCTGAAGAATTTTCCATGCGCACTTGAGAAGAAAGTGTAATCTGCTATTTTTGGATGGGATGTCCTATAAATATCAATTAAATGTATCTGGTCTATTGTGTCATCTAAAGCTTCTGTTTCCTTATTTATTTTTACTTTGGATGGTCTGTCCATTGGTGTAAGTGAGGTGTTAAAGTCCCCCACTATTATTGTGTTATTGTCGATTTCCTCTTTTTTAGCTGTTAGCAGTTGCCTTATATATTGAGGTGCTCCTATGTTGGGTGCATATGTATTTATAATTGTTATATCTTCTTGACTGATCCCCTGATCATTATGCAGTGTCCTTCCTTGTCTCTTGTAACATTCTTTATTTTTTTATTTTTTTGCGATATGCGGGCCTCTCACTGCTGTGGCCTCTCCTGTTGAGGAGCACAGGCTCTGGATGCGCAGGCTCAGCGGCCATGGCTCACGGGCCCAGCCACTCCGCAGCATGTGGGATCTTCCCAGAACGGGGCACGAACCTGTGTCCCCTGCATCGGCAGGTAGACTCTCAACCACTACACCACCAGGGAAGCCCCATTCTTTATTTTAAAGTTTATTTTATCTAATATGAGTATTGCTTCTCCAGCTGTCTTTTGATTTCCATTTGCATGGAATATCTCTTTCCATCCCATCACTCTCAGTCTGAACATGTCCCTAGGCCTGAAGTGGGTCTCTTTTAGACAGCATATATTTGGCTCTTGTTTTTGTATCCATTAAGCAAGCCTGTGTCTTTTGGTTGGAGCATTTAATCCATTCACGTTTAGGGTAATTATCAATATGTATGTTCCTATGACCATTTTCTTAATTGTTTTGGGTTTGTTTTTGTAGGTCCTTTTCTTCTCTTGTGTTTCCCCCTTAGAGAAGTTCCTTCAGCATTTGTTGTAGAGCTGGTTTTGTGGTCCTGAATTCTCTTACCTTTTGCTTGTCTGTAAAGCTTTTGATTTCTCCATCGAATCTGAATGAGATCTTTGCCGGGTAGAGTAATCTTGGTTGCAGGTTCTTCCCTTTCATCACTCTAAGTATATCATGCCACTCCCTTCTGGCTTGTAGAGTTTCTGCTGTGAAATCAGCTGTTAACCTTATGGGAGTTCCCTTGTATGTTATTTGTCATTTTTCCCTTGCTGCTTTTAATAATTTTTCTTTGACTTTAATTTTTGCCAATTTGCTTAGTATGTGTCTTGGCATGTTTCTCCTTGGGTTTATCCTGTATAGGACTCTCTGTGTTTCCTGCAATTGGGTGACTATTTCCTTTCCCATGTTAGGTTAGTTTTTGACTGTAATCTCTTCAAATATTTTCTTGGGTCATTTCTCTCTCTCTTCTCCTTCTGGGACCCCTATAAGGCAAATGTTGTTGCGTTTAATGTTGTCCCAAAGGTCTCTTAGGCTGTCTTCATTTCTTTTCATTCTCTTTTTTTTATTCTGTTCCGCAGCAGTGAATTCCACCATTCTGTCTTCCAGGTCACTTATCCATTCTTCTGCCTCAGTTATTCTGCTATTGATTCCTTCTAGTGTACTTTTCCTTTCAGTTATTGTATTGTTCATCTCTGTTTGTTTGTCTTTAATTCTTCTAGGTCTTTGTTAAACATTTCTTGCATCTTCTCGATCTTTGCCTCCATTCTTTTTCCAAGGTCTTGGATCATCTTCACTATCATTATTCTGAATTCTTAGTCTGGACGGTTGCCTATCTCCACTTCATTTAGTTGATTTTCTGGAATTTTATCTTGTTCCTTCATCTGGTACATAGCCCTCTGCCTTTTCATCTTGTCGATCTTTCTGTGAATGTGGTTTTTGTTCCACAGGCTGCAGGATTGTAGTTCTTGCTTCTGCTGTCTGCCCTCTCACTCTTTTATTTTAATTTATTTTTTTTGAGGTAACATTGGTTTATAACCTTATATATTTCATGTGTACAATATTACAGTTCTTCTACTTAACAGAATTTACTCCCTGTGGTGAATTTTAAATGGCCACAAATTCTTTGCAGCTTTTCCCATCAAGAGGTAGAGTCTATTTCCACACACCTTGAATCTGGGCCACTCTTGAGAATTTGACCAGTAGAATACAGAGACATGTGACTTCCTAGCTGAGTTCTCAAAGAGGACTTGAAGCTTCTGCTTTTGCCCCTCTGGAATTTAGCTGCCATGTGAGAAACCCCAAGCTAGCCTACTACAGAGGTCATGTGGAGGCAAATGAGGCCCTCAGTCAACTGCCAGACATGTGAGTGAGACCATTCTGCCCCCCAGTCAACTTGCCAACTGATTAGAAACATATGCATCAACCCAACCAACCATGGAGAGCAGAGACAAGTCATCGCCAAAGAGCCCTGCCCAAAATGTCAACCCATAGAATTTTGAGCCTTTAATAAACCAAGAGATGAATTATAGCCTATGGGCCAAATTTGGCTCACTGTCCCTTTTTATAAATAAAGTTATGTTGGAATATATCCACACCCCTTTGTTTACATATTGTTTATGTCTGCTTTTGTGCTACAACAGCCAACTTGAATAGTTGTGACAGAGATTATATGGCCCACAAAGTCTAAAAATATCTACAATTTGGCCCTTTACAGAAAAAGTTTGCCAAGTCTTTATTTTAAGCCATGAAGTTCTGGGACAGTTTGCTTTACAATAATAGATAAATCAAATATTCCCTTTATAGCAGAAGAGCAGTCAAGTCCTTGCTTGAACTATAATTAATTTTTATAATTTCACGTATACATGTTTGAAACCTGTGAAGGCATTTAACTTTATCTAGACCAAAATCTGTTTTCATATGAATAACAGTCTCATTTTTCTAAATAGAATATGTTAATAATGCTGAGCACAATATCTGCTTTCTTGATCCAAGGCACTTCTTAAATTTAATAACCAGATAAAATCCAATATGGCTCTTTTCCACCCTCAGAAAATGTTTCATTTAAAAATTATTAATGCAGGCTTCCCTGGTGGCACAGTGGTTAAGAATCCTCCTGCCAATGCAGGGGACATGGGTTCGAGCCCTGGTCTGGGAAAATCCCACATGCTGCAGAGCAACGAAGCCTGTGTGCCACAACTACTGAGCCTGCGCTCTAGAGCCCGCGAGCCAGAACTACTGAGCCCGCGAGCCACAACTGCTGAAGCCCGCACATCTAGAGTCCGTGGTCTGCAACAAGAGAAGCCACCTTAATGAGAGGCCTCCGCACCGCAACAAAGGGTAGCCGCTGCTCGCTGCAACTAAAAAGAAAGCCTGCATTCAGCAACAAAGACCCAACGCAGCCAAAAACAAACAAACAAATAAATAAATTTATAAAAAATAAATAAAAATTATTAATGCTAAAGTGATTTTAGCTTGATGTCAGAAGTGAGCCTCGGTACTGTATGAAAGTCTTTCAAAGTGTAATAATTCACTGTAGAAAGCAACCTCCTAGAATTACTGCTACATTTTCACAACTTTTGCCTGATAGTTGGTCCTTATCTTTTTTTTTAAAGGAAAAGTAAAATATTAGCCTGTCTTCAACCTTCAAAGAGATGAGACATATTTTCTGACTTGTACAAGGTATTTTAAAAAACTAATTTTAAGGTTTGGCAGATCTTCTGTGTAATCCCAGTTTGTTGAAAAGTATGAATAGATTTCCACATGAGCTTGGGAAATATGAATAAATATAATGTGTAAAATACTGTCAAACCTATTTAACTGTGTACTGCAGAGTTTACTATCTATTCTTCTCTGCCTAAATACATGGACAATCAGTTAATACTAATTAAATGTTACTATTTCTACAAACTTTAAGATCTAATAGTAAAGGAAATGGGAAATATGCTGCATTTTTCCAGTAGCTGTGAAGAGACATGAAATGTACAACAGGGCATGAATGTACATGGTCAACGCTCCTGGGTCAGTTTTGAAACATATACAGCTCTGAAAGAAAATGCTGGTTAGAGAAACAATATGAAACTAGGTGCCTGAATTGCCGTCAGTATGAGTTATTATGATTCTGAAGGCTTAACGCTAGGTTGGCAATTGGACCTGAAGGACTTTCCTTCAAGATATTTTAGATTGTCCACTCAAATTTTGAGAAAAACTTCCACAGTTCCTAACTTGATCTCTGCCTTTTCTTCATAACACATATCCAATATTTAAAAATTATATTTAACAGCATACTTTCATTGTCCTTGAACTAGAATTGTATGATTTTTAGGACTGGAAGAGACCATACAGATTATCTAGTCCACTTGCTCATTTTGCAGAAAAGGAAATTTTTCTCTTCATGTGTATATGTATTTCATCTCCAAAGGACCAATTTATATAATACCATTTTGCACATACCTAACAAAGTACAGAATGTAAATACTTTTGAGTGGAATAGAAATTATGTGCATTAATAATTTAGTGGAAAAATTGAAACTATTCTGGTTGTCTACAGATTATAAGAATTTGGGTCAGAGTCCCAAAAGACCAGTGATAAAATTCAAAGGGATCTAATTAACTAATTAACTTAAAAAAAAAGAAAAAATTCAAAGGGATCTAAAAATGAGAGTAAAGATTGAATTTGTCAGTAGCCTTGTGTTATGGTCTAAATCGTATACCCTTAAAATTTGTAGGTTAAAATCCTAACCCCTAGTACCTCAGAATATGAGTATTTGGAGACAAGGTCTTTACAATGGTAATTAAATTTAAATGAGGTGATTGTGGTGGGCCCTAATCCAGTAAGACTCGCGTCCATAGAAAAAGAGATTAGGGGCTTCCCTGGTGGCACAGTGGTTGAGAGTCCACCTGCCGATGCAGGGGACACAGGTTCGTGTTCCGGTCCGGGAAGATCCCACATACCGCGGAGCGGCTGGGCCCGTGAGCCATGGCCGCTGAGCCTGTGCTCCGCAACGGGAGAGGCCACAGCAGTGAGAGGCCCGCGTACCGCAAAAAAAAAAAAAAAAAAAAAAGAGATTAAGACACAGTTACACGTAATAGGAGGGCCATGCGAAGACATTGGGAGAAGATGGCAGTGTACAAACCAGGGAGAGATGCCTCAGAGCAAAAGAAAGTTGTCAACACCTTGATCTCTAACTTCTAGCCTACAGAATTGTGAGAAAATAAATTTCTCTTGTTTACGCCACTCAGTCTGTGGTACTTTACTATGGCAGCCCTAGCAAACCAGTAAAACCATTTGCTGGTTTTACTAGCAAACCAGTAAAACCATTTTTACCTTGTAAAAATGTGGTACCCAGGGCTGAAGATAATACAGGTGTGACCAAATGACATGATTGACATCTTTGTCATGGTGAACACTGTAGTTCTGTTGATGTCGCGTAAGATTTTTTTTTTTTTCACGTAAGATTTTGTAACCTGTATACAGTTCAGATATTCCTGGCAGCTTCTCAGCTCAGAGTTCCATCCAAAGATACACATGTCAGACATCCAAAAATAGTTGGGAAAAAATGTTTAAATTTTATTAAAGTTTCTTAGAACACACACAAAATGACACGATATTCATAACACATGACAACACTTCCTTTAACATCTCTTTCTTCATCTAAAAAGCCTCCCTTGCCACAGCACTGCAGCTAATCCAATTTATTTTTCTTTTCTCTTTTATAAACTCCCAAACCCTCTCTTCTATCCAGCACTTAACTGCCTTTTGCCTTTCTAGTGCCTCCCCTCGTCTTTAGCATCTGACTTTTTTCTTGTGCAACTTTCCAAATTTTCCAATAGAACAATCAAATCTTTTCCTCATACCCAAGCCCCCAGTCTCTTGAAAAGGCTCAGGAACTGACCTTGCGAAACAAGAACTTTCCTTGGCTGAAGGAGGGAGGGGAGAGACTGTGAACAGTCAGACAATTTTTTTTTTCCTGTCAAAAATGCATTAAATTTGTTGGCAGCTGTTTTACATTTTTGCTGATATGTATTAAGTTTACAGTAAATGAAAATGTTTCAGTGTTTAGGTGTTAAGTGAAATTATCCTTATCCTGTACTCAGGTGGGTTTTTTCAGTTTTAAATTCAATGCAAAGCTTTTCATTTCTTCCTGATAAGTTTCATCTTTTGGCCCAGTGTTCCAACATTCCAGGCTCTTTTTGAATCTTTTTTTCTTTCACCTAACACATGAGACATTTTTTCTAGTTTTATGAATTCGATAGACTGGGACCACCAGCTGCGAATGAGTCAGCAGTATAGTGTGGCTGTTTTTATAAAGCTAACTATGATAGTGAAATATATTAATAGGTCTGTGACATCTAAGAGTTAGGAAAGTATCCCTCTGCTAAACTTAGAATTGGTCACAACCTTAAAGTATCATGCCAAGTTTGGGCACTGGCATTTTAATGCACATGTGAAATGGGAGGGAGGATTTGAGAGTAGAGTAACAAAAATGAACCTAAAAAATGAAATAAAATGTGGTTAAAGTCATTATGATTATTTAAACTAGAGAAGAAAAAATTTTACATATTTATGAAGAGGCTCTGTGGAGAAGAAACTCACCTATTCTTCAGTTCTCAGGGAGCCCAGGACAAAACAAGAGGATGTGGCCTTCAGGAAATGGGAAACAACATAAAATTCTAATAATAGAGGACTGTTTAAATAAATTGTAGTGCCTCCATATAATGAAAACTATCATGAAACACTTGATGAAACATATATAAAAATATATAATGTAAATATAGTAAATATATATATAAATTTTCCATTAGGAGAAAATAAGCCTAGGAAGAAAGAGAGTGAAAAAAAAGTAAAATAGAGTAAATAATGGTTACAAGCCTAATTTCTTTTTTTTTTTTTTTTTAGCAATTTTACCTGAGAACACAGCTAGGAATTAAAGAAATGTATTTTATAGCGAGAACTAGATGCACCTCAAAAAATCCTGTCAAAATAGCGAAGTTGAGAAAGTTTAATACCTAGAATTTTCAAGAATATAATTAAGCAGAAACTCTTTTTATTTTTTTCAGATGTTGGGGGTAGGAGTTTATTAATTAATTAATTTATTTTTGCTGTGTTGGGTCTTCGTTTCTGTGCTAGGGCTTTCTCTAGTTGCGGCTAGCAGGGTCCACTCTTCATCGTGATGCGCGGGCCCCTCACTATCGCGGCCTCTCCTGTTGCGCAGCACAGGCTCCAGACGCGCAGGCTCAGTAGTTGTGGCTCATGGGCCCAGTTGCTCCGCGGCATGTGGGATCCTCCCAGACCAGGGCTCGAACTTGTGTCCCCTGCGTTAGCAGGCAGATTCTCAACCACTGCGCCACCAGGGAAGCCCATAAGCAGGCACTCTTACACACCACTGGTGGTAGTGTGAATTGGTACAACTTTCTTGGAGAGTAATTTTGAAAGCATTGGTAAAAATTTTAAATATGCACAGTCTTTGACCCAACCATTCGACTTCCAGAAATTTATTATACAAATATTCTTGCACAAGTACAGAAAGATACAGCTACAATTGCAGTGTTGTTATAGGGAAAAAAATACTCAAATGCTTATCAATTAGAAACTGTTTAAGTAAATTAAGGGTCATATATACTATGAAATTCTAGGTATCCATTTTATATTCCTGGGTATTCCTATGCACACAGTCATGGGAAGATGTCTTAGATAATAATGTTAGATGAAAAACAAATTTCAGAAAACATGTGTGATATGATCTCATTTGTGAAAAAAAATGTCTATATGTAAGTATGTGTAAGGCTACATTCTAGACTGGTGGTCAGGCCTACATCCCTAAATAAGAGAACGGAGGACTCTCCTCTAGCAAGATTAATCTGTCTAAAAGAAAGTACTTGCAATTAGATTTGGGGTCCTATTCCTTCTACAGCAGAGAACTCATCAGTCAGCAAGCTTCACTTAGGCACACAGAGCTTCTAATTAAATCTGTTTTTTAGTGATTCTTTCAATATGAACAGAAAAGATTACTAGACAATTGAGGAATGCTTCCAACAAAGAGACCAAAACAAACAAAGGAACTAGAAAAAAAAAACAAAACACAGAAACAGTAACTGGAGAAGAAAAAAAAATTTTTTTAAATCATTAATAGTTTTAGCTTCCATAATACACAAAAGAATTTTCTTTTATAAAAAAAGGAAGGAAGGAAGGAAAGGAATGAAATAAAATGAAACTTTCATGGATAATGGTCATGGAAAAATTCAATAGAAGAGTTAGAAGGTAAAGTTGAGGAAATCTCCCAGGAAACAATAAGACATGGAAAAGAGGAAAGAAAAGACAAGATAAAATTATCAATCCAAAAGAGCCAATATCTGAGCAATTTAAGCTCCAAAAAGAAAAAACAAAAACAAAAGTGGAGGACAGAAGTGATCACAGAAAAAGAAAATTTCCCAGAACAAAAGGAAACAAATTTCCAAACTGAAAGAGCATAAAGAACATAAGTGACCCAGACACTGAATGAAAAGTGATCCATACCAAGGCATTCCACTGTGGAATTTCAAATCCCCAGGCATGAAGTGAGAATCTTAAAGAGAAAAAAAACCACACAAACAAACCAGATAACATGGAAATTTTTCAGTTAATCAGAATGGCAGATATATCAACAGCAGTCCTGGAAACTAAAAAACTGTGGAGTAAGGCCTGCAAAATTCTGAGTGAAAATTATTTGCAACGTAAAGTTCTATACTTGGCCAAACTACCAATCAAGTGAGGGTAGTTTATAATAGACATTTTCAGCCATTCATGAGCACAAAAAATTTACCTTCCATATAGAGTTTTCCCGGAAGTTACCCAAGTATATGCTTCATCAGTAAGGCAATAAAGGAAGAAAAAAGTGTTGGGGTTCAGGAAACGAGACGGAAACAAAGGTTGTTTCTTTTGTTTTTTTTGATGTTTATATATTTATTTATTTGGTCGCACCGGGTCTTAGTCGCGGCAGGTGAGCTCCTTATCTGCAGCTCGCTGGCTTCTTAGCTGCAGCATGTAGGCTCCTTAGTTGTGGCTCCAGGGCTCCTTAGTTGTGGCATGTGAACTCTTAGTTGCAGCATGCATGTGGGATCTAGTTCCCTGACTGGGGATCGAACCTGGACCCCCTGCACTGGGAGTGTGGAGTCCTATCCACTGCATCACCAGGGAAATCCCAAAGGTTGTTTCCAGTTCAGATAGGAGCAGGATTATGGAGGATTCCAAAAGGGGTGTTATCACACACATACAAAAGGAACTGATGTATTTAGCTATACTGATTTCGGCTTTATAGTTCTGTTGGAAAGTTTGGGATCAGTTCCATAAAAACTAAGCAAATAAGGGGAAAAAATCCATAAGACAATTACCGACTCTAGGAAAAATAAAAGTTGTACTAGAAATGTAGCAGAGTGTATTAAATGACTAACTGAACAATGTTGAGATCATTTACTTTGTGCAGCTATTTTTTTTAAACTTGTGATAAAATGTATGTAACATAAAATGTACAATTTTAACCATGTGAAGTGTACAGTTAGTGGCATTAAGTACATTCACAGTATTGATGTCATTTTAATGTAAACACTAAAGGATGATTTAGTACAAACTGTTATATAACTCCAAGAGGAGAGGAAATACCTATGTGCATTCAGGGAAGAGTTTATGAGTTCTAAGTCCTTGTCTTCCATTATAGTAGACATTTTCAGTGTCTGAAATTTAAAACCCAGAAATAATCATAAAGGTTATGATTATTATTATTTAGAAATACAGAGATCTATTCAAAGAGAAATAATTAAGACAGTTGCAAGTGTCTGACCCTGAGGGATGAACATGGAGGATGGGGCAGAGTGGAGCAGGGGCCTGCTACTATTTTTCATTATGTCATAGTGTTTGATTTTCAAACTATAATGTATATGTATACATATCTATACATATGCACGCATATGTATGTAATTTAACTAATATTAAATTCAAAATTTTAAGAATCACTGAAAAAGAAAGCAATTATGGTGCATTTTTAACTAAAAGCAGGTTACAAGGCAATATATACAGAATGATATCATCAAAAAATGTAGACAATCTATTTGCATAACAGAACGATTAAAAGGAAAGAGCATATACCAAAGTGTTAATAGTGGGTATTTTTGGATGGTGGGATTATGGATGAGTCCCATTTCTTTTCTGGTTGGTCTGTATTTTTCAAGTATTTTATAAGAAAAAGGTATTGCTTTTGAGATGAAAAAAAGAATCATCAAAAACATTATGTTGGATATAGGTTTGGATATAGGCTGGATATAGGTTTAATTTGGTGGTAGGAGGGATTTAGTCAGGACCTAGAAAGCACTTAACTCTACAGGTAACTAAACGCTTCCCTGACCTTTCCTTCTGCAAGAGAGGATAAGAGTGTGCAGGAAGGGAAGAAGTCAGGAGGGAGAAGGGGAGTGTGCTAAAGGAGTTTCTTACAGAGAACTGTGGAAAGCTGCAGGGGAAGAGGAAGAGGAGTTGCAACGATGTGACAGAACAATGGAAACTTGAAAAATATTTTTAAAAATTAAGTCTCAGAAACTTTGGAACCTAGAAATAACATGCCTGGCTTTCAGTCACGGGTTTGGAATCTTGCTGAAAACTCATTAAGAAGAAGAAATGAAGTCACTGGGCCACACACTGGTGTAAATTCAAGGCAAAAAGAAGAAAGGAATAGAGGGACAAAAGAAAAAAGAAATATTGTTGGCTGTGGTGACTTTTATCATTTAACAAGGCATGAGGTTAAAAACAGGTCATTGCAGCCTATACAAAACAACCAGTATTTCCTGCGGGAACCCTGCCCTTGGCGACATTTCAAGGACTTGGGAGGTTTCTGATCAATTGGCCAAAATGTGATGGGAATGAAGAACTTTTCATTCCTATTGCTGTGGCTGTAACTAAGCAAATCTTCCTGATATCCCATCAATGGAACCTTGGACTTCTCATGAAAAAATTGCACAAATAAACTTTTAGATCTTCCCTTGCCTCATCTGCTTGCCTCTCCAGTCTCATCTATCACTCTCTGAAATTCCATCATCCTGCCACACTGACTATTTGCAATCCCCTAAAAATGCTAGAGCAGTGCTGTTAGTTGCCTACACCAAATATCATCTCCACTTTCTTGCTTTTTAACAGAATTTTGATTTTGTTGGGGGTAATTTTGTGCCCAACTTAAAAAAGGTCAAATAAATAAATAAAGGAAAACATTTATTTCTCAGCTTCTTTTGGAATATAGACCAAAAGAATCTCAAAGACCTAGGACCTGACATCCTTGAACCTCTAGGTTTCCTCGTATATATGAAAAATAAAGCCCAACTTTGTTTAAACCTCTGTTATTTTTGTTTTCAGTTAAAGGCAGTCAAATGCAATCCCTCCCTTCTTCATATTTTTACACACTATTTCCCCTGCCAGTTATGGTCTTTCTTCACCTGTGTAGCAGATGAACACTCCAACTTATCCAAAAGGATTACTTCCTTGTAAAGCTTTCCATGACCACCGCAAACTCAGCTAGTTACACATGCTTTTGTGCTCCCGTAACACTTTGTATAAAGTTCTCCTAGCACTTATCATAAACTCGTAAATTATCTGTGTATTGATATATCTCTGACATTTGACTTGGAACTTCTGCAGAGCAGGACTAAGTTGTATCTACTTTTGTTATCTTCTTGCACAGTCACAGACCCATGTAGGGGCTCAATAAATATTTGTTAAATGAATGTTGAACAAACTCAGACTGTCTGGAGAACCCAAAGACCTGTTCATTTCCTGATTGTAAACGTATTCTCCCAAGTGTAAACGTCATGTAATCTTGCCTTCTGTGTCACAGACTTTGGCATCATCTAAAATACTGAAATGAACTATGTGGGTGTTCACTAACTCAAGCTGTATTAAAAGACAGTCATAGAAATAAACACCTTTCAAATATGAATTCGGTAGAAAAGGAGGGAAACCAACCATTCATTGAGCACTTACTTTGTACAAGGCATTGTGTTCTGAGGCGTATCTCATTTACCAAAGCAATTCTAAAAGACAGGCATTAATTCCACTTATCAGGAAAAGAAACTGAGGATACAGATATTAACTAACATGCCAAAGTCACAGCTAGTAAGAGACATAGTCAGAGAATGCCTTCTGACTTAAAATCCAGTGCTTTTTCCACTCTATCAAGCTGCCACTTATGTAAGAGTGAGAATGTAAACTTTAGAAGGCAATCTAATATTGCTTTATGCCTGCCTATAATCTTCCCTATTCCAATTCAACCAATACATTGTGGTCAAATTCATGTACCTGAAACATAACTCTAATTATGACACTCATCTGGACAGAAAGATTAATGGTTCCCCATAGTCTAGTAAGAAAAGCCCCTAATCTGTGCTTCTCTCTAGCTATTCCACTGAGGAAACTGTGTTCCAACCAGACTCTATCCTTCTGTTAATACTATTCCAGAAAACTGGACAGATATTTCTACAACATTGACGTACTAAAATTGTACCTGCCATCAGAAACGTTGCTCAAATTTTATTTCTGCCATCAAGTCTTTCCTGATTTTACACAATTGGAATGGATCTTTCTTTTTCTCTTTACTCTCACTATACCCTATGCATATCACTATTTTTGCTAATAATTTTACTTTGTAAACTGTTTATTTTGTCTTTCCAGTACTATATTGTAAGCTCCTAGAGGGTAGGACCATGCATTTTCTTATCTTTACTTTTTTTTAAACATCTTTATGGGAGTATAATTGCTTTACAATGGTGTGTTAGTTTCTGCTTTATAACAAAGTGAATCAGCTATACATATACATATATCCCCATATCTCTTCCCTCTTGCGCCTCACTCCCTCCCACCCTCCCTATCCCACCCCTCTAGGTGGTCACAAAGCACCGAGCTGATCTCCCTGTGCTATGCTGCTGCTCCCCACTAGCTATCTGTTATACATTTGGCAGTGTATATATGTCCATGCCACTCTCTCACTTCATCGCAGCTTACACTTCCCCCTCCCCGTGACTTCAAGTCCATTCTCTACATCTGCATCTTTATTCCTATTCTGCACCTAGGTTCTTCAGAACCTTTTTTTTTTTTTTTTAGATTCCATATATCTGTGTTAGCACACGGTGTTTGTTTTTCTCTTTCTGACTTACTTCGCTCTGTATGACAGTCTCTAGGTCCATCCACCTCACTACAGATAACTCCAATTTGTTTCTTTTTATGGCAGAGTAATATTCCATTGTATACATGTGCCACATCTTCTTTATTTATTTATTTATTTTTGTGGTACGTGGGCCTCTCACTATTTTGGCCTCTCCCGTTGTGGAGCACAGGCTCCAGACGCGCAGGCTCAGCAGCCATAGCTCACGGTCCCAGGATCTTCCTGGACTGGGGCACGAACCCGTGTCCCCTGCATTGGCAGGTGGACTCTCAACCACTGCGCCACCAGGGAAGCCCCACATCTTCTTTATCCATTCATCAGTTGATGGACATTTAGTTTGCATCCATGTCCTGGCTGTTGTAAATACAGCTGCAGTGAACATTGTGGTACATGACTCTTTTTGAATTATGGTTTTCTCAGGGTATATGCCCAGTAGTGGGATTGCTGGGTCGTATGGTAGTTCTATTTATAGTTTTTAAGGAACCTCCATACTGTTCTCCATAGTGGCTGTATCAATTTACATTCCCACCAACAGTGCAAGAGGGTTCCCTTTTCTTCACACCCTCTCCAGCATTTATTGTTTGTAGACTTTTTGATGATGGCCATTCTGACTGGTGTGAGGAGATACTTCATTGTAGTTTTGATTTGCATTTCTCTAATGATTAGTGATGTTGAGCATCCTTTCATGTGTTTGTTGGCAATCTGTATATTTTCTTTGGAGAAATGTCTATTTAGGTCTCCTGCCCATTTTTGGATTGGGTTGTTTGTTTTTTTTGATATTGAGCTGCATGAGTTTGTCTATTTTGGAGATTAATCCTTTGTCAGTTACTTCCTTTGCAAATATTTTCTCCCATTCTGAGGGGTGTCTTTTCGTCTTGTTTATGGTTTCCTTTGCTGTGCAAAAGCTTTTAAGTTTCATTAGGTCCCATTTGTTTATTTTTGTTTTTATTTCCCTTTCTCTAGGAGGCGGATCAAAAAGGGTCTTGCTGTGATTTTTGTCAAAGAGTGTTCTTCCTATGTTTTCCTCTAAGAGATTTATAGTGTCTGGCCTTACATTTAGGTCTCTAATCCATTTTCAGTTTATTTTTGTGTAGGGTGTTATGGAGTGTTCTAATTTCATTCTTTTACATGTAGCTGTCCAGTTTTCCCAGCACCACTTATTGAACAGGCTGTCTTTTCTCCATTGTGTATCCTTGCCTCCTTCATCAAAGATAAGGTAACCATAAGAGAGGGGGTTTATCTATGGGCTTTCTATCCTGTTCCATTGATCTGTATTTCTGTTTTTGTGCCAGTACCATACTGTCTTGAAAGCTGTAGCTTTGTAGTATAGTCTGAAGTCAGGGAGCCTGATTCCTCCAGCTCCGTTTTTCCCCTCAAGACCGCTTTGGCTATTCGGGGTTTTTGTGTCTCCATGAAAATTTTAAGATTTTTTGTTCTAGTTCTGTAAAAAATGCCATTGGTAATTTGATAGGGATTGCATTGAATCTGTAGATTGCTTTGGGTAGTATAGTCATTTTCACAATATTGATTCTTCCAATCCAAGAACATGGTATATCTCTTCATCTGTTTGTATCATCTTTAATTTCTTTCATCAGTGTCTTATAGTTTTCTGCATACAGTTCTTTTGTCTACTTAGGTAGGTTTATTCCTAGATATTTTACTCTTTTTGTTGCAGTGGTAAATGGGAGTGTTTCCTTAATTACTCTTGCAGATTTTTCATCATTAGTGTAAAGGAATGCAAGAGATTTCTGTGCATTAATTTTGTATCCTGAAACTTTACCCAATTCATTAATTAACTAATTCATTAATTAGTAGTTTTTTGGTGGCATGTTTAGGATTCTCTATGTATAGTATCATGTCATCTGCAAACAATGACAGTTTTACTTCTTCTTTTCCAAATAGTATTCCTTTTATTTCTTTTTCTTCTGTGATTGCTGTGGCTAGGACCTCCAAAACTATGTTGAATAAAAGTGGTGAGAGTGGACATCCTTGTCTTGTTCCTGATCTTAGAGGAAATGCTTTCAGTTTTTCACCATTGAGAATGATGTTTGCTGTGAGTTTGTCATATATGGCCTTTATTATGTTGAGGTAGGTTCCCTGTATGCACACTTTCTGGAGAGTTTTTATCATAGTGTTGAATTTTGTCAAAGCTTTTTTGCATCTATTGAGATGATCATGTGGTTTTTCTTCTTCAATTTGTTAATATGGTATATCACATTGATTGATTTACTTATGTTGAAGAATCCTTGCATCCCTGGGATAAATCCCACTTGATCATTGTGTATGATCCTTTTAATGTTTTGTTGGATCCTGTTTCCTAGTGTTTTGTTGAGAATTTTTGCATCTATATTAATCAGTGATATTGGTCCGTAATTTTCTTTTTTTGTAGTATCTTTGTCTCGTTTTGGTATCAGGGTGATGGTGGCCTCATAGAATGAGTTTGGGAGTGTTCCTTCCTCTGCAGTTTTTGGGAAGAGTTTGAAAAGGATGGGTGTTAGCTCTTCTCTAAATCTTTGATAGAATTCACCTGTGAAGCCACCTGGTCCTGGACTTTTGTTTGTTGGAAGATTTTGAATCACAGTTTCAATTTCATTACTTGTGATTTGTCTGTTCATATTTTCTATTTCTTCCTGGTTCAGTCTTGGAAGGTGATACCTTTCTAAGAATTTGTCCATTTCTTCCAGGTTTTCCATTTTATTGGCATAGAGTTGCTTGTAGTAGTCTCTTAGGATGCTTTATATTTCTGTGGTGCCTGTTGTAACTTCTTTTTCATTTCTAATTTTATTGATTTGAGTCCTCTCCCTCTTTTTCTTGATGAGTCTGGCTAATGGTTTATCAATATTGTTTATCTTCTCAAAGAACCAGCTTTTCATTTTATTGATCTTTGCTGTTGTCTTCTTTGTTTCTATTTCATTTATTTCTGCTCTGATCTTTATGATTTCTTTCCTTCTACTAGCTTTGGGTTTTGTTTGTTCTTCTTTCTCTAGTTCCATTAGGTGTAAGGTTAGATTGTTTATTCGAGATGTTTGTTGTTTCTTGATGTAGGATTGTATTGCTATAAACTTCTGTCTTAGAACTGCTTTTGCTGCATCCCATAGGTTTTGGATCGTCGTGTTTTCATTGTCATTTGTCTCTAGGTATTTTTGATTTTCTCTTTGATTTCTTCAGTGATCTCTTGGTTATTTAGTAACATATTGTTTAGCCTCCATGTGTTAGTGTTTTTTATGTTTTTTTCCCTGTAATTGATTTCTAATCTAATAGCGTTATGGTCAGAAAAGATGCTTGATATGATTTCAATTTTCCTAAATTTACTGAGGCTTGATTTTGACCGAAGATGTGATCTATCCTGGAAAATGTTCCATGTGCACTTGAGAAGAAAGTGTAATATGCTATTTTTGGATGGAATGTCCTATAAATATCAATTAAATCTATCTGGTCTGTTGTGTCATTGAAAGCTTGTGTTTCCTTATTAATTTTCTGTTTGGATAATCTGTCCATTGGTGTAAGTGACGTGTTAAAGTCCCACACTGTTATTGTGTTACTGTTGATTTCCTCTTTTACAGGTGTTAGCAGTTGCCTTATGTATTGAGGTGCTCCTATATATGTGCATATATATTTATAATTGATATATCTTCTTATTGGATTGATCCCTTGATCATTATGTAGTGTCCTTCCTTGTCTCTTGTAATAGTCTTTATTTAAAGTCTATTTCATCTGATATGAGTATTGCTACTCCAGCTATCTTTTGATTTCCATTTGCATGGAATATCTTTTTCCATCCCCTCACTTTAAGTCTGTATGTGTCCCTAGGTCTGAAGTGGGTCTCTTATAGACAGCGTATATATGGGTCTTGTTTCTGTATCCATTCAGCCAGTCTATGTCTTTTGATTGTAAATAGATTGTAAATCTATTTACATTTAGGGTAATTATTGATATATATGTTCCTATTACCATTTTCTTAATTGTTTTGGGTTTCTTTTTGTACGTCCTTTTCTTCTCTTGTGTTCCCCCCTTAGAGAATTTCCTTTAGCATTTGTTGTAGAGCTGGTTTGGTGGTGCTGAATTCTCTTACCTTTTGCTTGTCTGTAAATCTTTTGATTTCTCTGTAGAATCTGAATGAGATCCACGCTGGGTAGAGTAATCTTGGTTGTAGGTCCTTCCCTTTCATCACTTTAAATATGTCATGCCACTCGCTTCTGGCTTGTAGAGTTTCTGCTGAGAAATCATCTGTTAACCTTATGGGAGTTCCCTTGTGTGTTATTTGTCATTTTTCCCTTGCTGCTTTCAATAATTTTTCTTTGTCTTTAATTTTTGCCAATTAGATTACTATGTGTCTTGGCATGTTTCTTCTTGGGTTTATCCTGTATGGGACTCTTTGCGATTCCTGGAGTTGGGTGGCTATTTCCTTTCCCATGTTAGGGAAGTTTTCAAGTATAATCTCTTCAAATATTTTCTCGGGTCCTTTCTCTCTCTCTTCTCCTTCTGGGACCCCTGTAATGCAAATGTTCTTGCATTTAATGTTGTCCCAGAGGTCTCTTAGGCTGTCTTCATTTCTTTTCATTCTTTTCTCTTTACTCTGTTCCACAGCAGTGAATTCCATCATTCTGTCTTCCAGGTCACTTATCCATTCTTCTGCCTCAATTATTCTGCTATTGATTTTTCTAGTGTATTTTTCCTTTCAGTTATTGTATTGTTCATCGCTGTTTGTTTGTTCTTTAATTCTTCTAGGTCTTTGTTAAACATTTCTTGCATCTTCTTGATCTTTTCCTCCATTCTTTTTCCGAGGTCCTGGATCATCTTCACTATCACTATTCTGAATTCTTTTTCTGGGAAGTTGCCTATCTCCACTTCATTTAGTTGTTTTTCTGGGATTTTATCTTGTTCCTTCATCTGTTACATAGCCCTCTGCCTTTTCATTTTGTCTATCTTTCTGTGAATGTGGTTTTGTTCCACAGGCTGCAGGATTGTAGTTCTTCTTGCTTCTGCTGTCTGCCCTCTGGTGGATGAGGCTGTCTAAGAGGCTTGTGCAAGTTTCCTGATTGGAGGGACTGGTGGTGGGTAGAGCTGGCTGTTCCTCTGGTGGGCAGAGCTCAGTAAAACTTTAATCCGCTTGTCTGCTGATGGGTGGGGCTGGCTTCCCTCCCTGTTGGTTGTTTGGCCTGAGGCGACCCAACACTGCAGCCTACCCAGCTCTTTGGTGGGGCTAATGGCAGACTCTGGGAGGGCTCACGCCAAGGAGTACTTCCCAGAACTTCTGCTGCCAGTGTCCTTGTCCTCATGGTGAGACACAGCCACACCCCGCCTCTGGAGGAGACCCTCCAACACTAGCAGGTAGGTCTGGTTCAGTCTCCTACGGGGTCACTGCTCCTTCCCCTGGGTCCCAACGCACACACTACTTTGTGTGTGCCCTCCAAGAGTGGAGTCTGGGTTTCCCCCAGTCCTGTCAAAGTGCTGCAATCAAATCCCACTAGCCTTCAAAGTCTGCTTCTCTAGGAATTTCTCCTCCCATTGCCAGACCCCCAGGTTGGGAAGCCTGACATGGGGCTCAGAACCCTCACTCCAGTGGGTGGACTTCTGTGGTATAAGTGTTCTCCAGTTTGTGAGTCACCCACCCAGCAGTTATGGGATTTGATTTTATTGTGATTACGCCCCTCCTACCATCTCATTGTGGTTTCTCCTTTGTCTTTGGATGTGGGGTATCTTTTTTGGTGAGTTCTAGTGTCTTCCTGTCGATGATTGTTCAGCCGTTAGTTGTGATTCCAGTGCTCTCTCAAGAGGGAGTCGGTTATTACACTTCATACGAAAATCTCCCAGTCCATCCATGTTGCTGCAAATGGCATTATTTCATTCTTTTTCCTCTTTATTTATTTTCATTTTGGATCATCTGCCCATTGCTGAAAGTAGGGTGTTAAAGTCCCCTACTATGATTATGTTACTGTTGATTTCTCCTTTTATGGCTGTTAACATTTGCCTTATATATTGAGGTGCTCATATGTTGGGTGCATAAATATTTACAATTGTTATATCTTCTTCTTGGATTGATCCCTTGATCATTATGTAGTGTCCTTCCTTGTCTCTTGTAATAATAGTCTTTATTTTAAAGTCTATTTCATCTGATATGAGTATTGCTACTCCAGCTATCTTTTGATTTCCATTTGCATGGAATATCTTTTTCCATCCCCTCACTTTCAGTCTGTATGTGTCCCTAGGTCTGAAGTGGGTCTCTTATAGACAGCATATATACGGGTCTTGTTTCTGTATCCATTCAGCCAGTCTATGTCTTTTGATTGTAGATAGATTGTAAATCTATTTACATTAAAGGTAATTATCGGTATATATGTTCCTATTCCCATTTTCTTAATTGTTTTGTGTTTGTTATTGTAGGTCTTTTCCTTCTCTTGTGTTTCCTGCCTAGAGAAGTTCCTTTAGCATTTGTTGTAAAGCTGGTTTGGTGGTGCTGAATTCTCTTAGCTTTTGCTTGTCTGTAAAGGTTTAAATTTCTCCATCAAATCTGAATGAAAAAAAAATCTGAATGAGATCTTTGCTGGGTAGAATAATCTTGGTTGTAGGTTTTTCCCTTTCATTGCTTTAAGTCTGTCCTGCCACACTCTTTTGGCTTGCAGAGTTTATGCTGAAAGATCAGCTGTTAACCTTATGGGGATTCCCTTGTATGTTAGTTGTTGCTTTTCTGTCACTGCTTTCAATATTTTATGTTTGTATTTAATTTTTTATAGTTTGATTAATATGTGTCTTGGCGTGTTTCTCCTTGGATTTATCCTGTATGGGACTCTCTGCACTTCCTGGAATTGATTGACTATTTCCTTTCCCATATTAGGGAAGTTTTCAACTATAATATCTTCAAATATTTTCTCAGTCCTTTTCTCTTTCTCTTCTTCTTCTGGGACACCTTTAATTCGAATCTTGGTCATTTAATGTTGTCCAAGAGGTCTCTGAGACTGTCCCCAATTCTTTTCATTCTTTTTTCTTTATTCTGCTCTGCAGAAGTTATTTCCACTATTTTATCTTCCAGGTCGCTTATCCATTCTTCTGCCTCAGTTATTCTGCTATTGAGCCCTTCTAGAGAATTCTTAATTTCATTTACTGTGTTGTTCATCATTGTTTGTTTGCTCTTTTCTTCTTCTAGGTCCTTGTGAAAAGTTTCTTGTATTTTCTCCATTCTATTTCCAAGATTTTGGACCATTTCTACTATCATTACTCTGAATTCTTTTTCAGGTAGACTCTCTATTTCCTCTCATTTGTTTGGTCTGATGGGTTTTTGCCTTGCTCCTTCATCTGCTGTGTATTTCTCTGTCTTCTCATTTTGCTTATCTTACTGCGTTTGGGGTCTCCTTTTCACAGGCTGCAGGTTCATAGTTCCCGTTGTTTTTGATGTCTGCCTCCAGTGGGTAAGGTTGGTTCAGTGGGTTGTGTAGGCTTCCTGGTGGAGGGGAGTGGTGCCTGTGTTCTGGTGGATGATGCTGGATCTTGTCTTTCTGGTGGGCAGGGCTGTGTCTGGTAGTGTGTTTTGGGGTGTCTGTGAACTTATTATGATTTTATTCAGCCTCTCTGTTAATGGGTGGGTTTGTGTTCCTGTCTTGCTGGTTGTTTGGCATGGGGTGTCCAGCACTGCATCTTGCTGGTTGTTGAGTGGAGCTGTGTCTTAGCGTTGAGATGGACATCTCTGGGAGAGGTGTCACTGATTGATATTATGAGGGGCCGGGAGGTCTCTGGTGGACCAATGTCCTGAACTTGGCTCTGCCACCTCAGAGGCTCAGGCCTGACACCCAGCCAGAGCGCCAAGACCGTGTCAGCTGCATGGCTGAGAAGAAAAGGGAGAAAAGAAAAAAAGAAAGAAAGAAAGAAAAAAATAAAGTTATTTAAATTAAAAATTAAAAAAAATATTAAAGTAAAAAAATTTTAAAGTAATTTAAAAAATAAAAGAAGTGAGCAACCGAACCAATAAACAAATCCACCAGTGATAACAAGCCCTAAATTCTTTAGTAAAAAAACCAGACAGACAGAACACTAGGGCAAATGGTAAAAGCAAACCTATGCAGACTAAATCACACAAAGAAGCATACACATACACACTCACAAAAAGAGTAAAAGGAAAAAAATATATATATTAAAAAAAAGGAAGCGAGCAACCAAATCAATAAACAAATCTACCAATGATAATAAGCTCTAAATACTAAACTACGATAAACATAAAACTAGAATCAAATTAGATGCAGGCAGCAAACCCCAAGTCTACAGTTGCTCTGAAAGTCCACCGCATCAGTGTTGGGATGATTCATTGTCAATTCACTGCATTCCACAGATGCAGGGTACGTCAGGTTGATTGTGGAGATTTAATCCGCTGCTCCTGGGGCTGCTGGGAGAGATTTCTCTTTCTCTTTGTTCACACAGCTCCTGGGGTTCAGCTTTGGATTTGGCCCCGCCTGTGCATGTAGGTCACCCTCTGGTGTTTGTTCTTCACCCAGACAGGAGGGGGTTAAAGGAGCAGCTGATTCGGGGGCACTGACTCACTGAGGCTGAGGGGAGGGAGGGATATGGAATGCGGGGTGAGCCTGTGGCGGCAGAGGCCGGCATGACGTTGCACCAGCCTGAGGTGTGCCATGTGTTCTCCCGTGGAAGTTGTCCCTGGATCCCGGGACCCTGGCAGTGGCGGGCTGCACAGGCTCCCCGGAAGAGGGGTGTGGAGAGTGACCTGTGCTCGCCCACAGGCTTCTTGGTGGTGGCGGCAGCAGTGTTAGCGTCTCGTGCCTGTCTCTGATGTCCGTGCTGATAGCTGCGCTCACGCCTGTCTCTGGAGCTCGTTTAGGCAGTGCTCTGAATCCCCTCTCCTCATGCACCCCGAAACGATGGTCTCTTGCCTCTTAGGCAGGTCCAAACTTTTCCCGGGATTCCCTCCTGGCTAGCTGTGGTACACTAGCCCCCTTCAGGCTGTGTTCATGCAGCCAACCCCAGTCCTCTCCCTGGCATCTGACCTCCAAAGCTCGAGCCTCAGCTCCCAGCCCCCGCCCGCCCCGGCGGGTGAGCAGACAAGCCTCTCGGGCTGGTGAGTGCTGGTCGGCACCGATCCTCTGTGCGGAAATCTCTTCACTTTGCCCTCTGCACGCCTGTTGCTGCGCTCTCCTCGGTGGCTCTGAAGCTGTCTCCCCCACCCCTCTCCGCCTATCCCCATCTCCACCAGCGAAGGGGCTTCCTAATGTGTGGAAACTTTTCCTCCTTCACAGCTCCCTCCCTGATGTGCAGGTCCTGTCCCTATTCTTTTGTCTCTGTTTTTCCTTTTTTCTTTTGCCCTACCCAGGTACGCGGGGAGTTTCTTGCCTTTTGGGTAGTCTGAGGTCTTCTGCCAGCGTTCAGTAGGTGTTCTGTAGGCGTTGTTCCACATGTAGATGTATTTCTGATGTATTTGTGGGGAGGAAGGTGATCTCCACGTCTTACTCCTTCGCCATCTTGAAGGTCCTCAGGACCATGCATTTTCATTTTTGAACTTCTCTCTGTATCTAGTATGGTAGCAGGTGCTCAGTAGGTAAGTGAATGATAAAAAGTCTAAATAATTGCACCTTACTTTTTGTTCTTTACTCTTCCTTGACATATGTTGTTGCCTTAATTTCAAACATGAGTGAAAGTAGGCTTACAACTTCAACATTATAACTTCAAAATTTTAAATAAGTCTATTTAACCCCTCTCTATTTCTCCTCATTCTCATCAAGTTCTATGTTATGATAGAAGAGCAATGAATAAATCATGCATTCTAGATATTTTAGCAGCTAAAAAAGTTAAGAATCAGTTCATTATCCTGAAATAGAAAGCTTAAGATTTGTTCATCACCTTTTCCCGCTATCAATAATTAGTGCCTTCTAAAATGCCCGGGTTCATACACGTTTCTTTAACATAATGGTCACTTGACACCTCGTGGGCAATGAATGATGTAGAATGACTACCACAAAGAAAAAGCTTCATCCTCCTCTTCAGGCAGGAATGTACTGGAGAGGGTGATTATGAAGATGCAAATCCAGGACATTCCCGAATTTTTTTTGAAAAAAGCAAACCTAAACAGGTTGGGGACCAAACCCTGAGAAACAGGGGAGAAGACTCAGAGAGTGAGCTGGAAAACAGAGCTTGAGTCCCTTAGTGCTGTGAACTCTAAGAGTCACACAGATCTGGGTAACACCAGAAACTTGAACAGAAGGGAGCCATGTACACAGTCAACTGCCCCAATGAAAAATTTAGGAAAGCTTGCTAACAAGATACCACAGAATGCCACCACCTGTGGCACAGTGCAGTCAACAATGATTTCTAAGCCTCAGTGGTAACATGGGGCTAGAGCTGAGGATGGATGGACTAACCTGTAAATCAGAGTTTCTCAATCATAGTGCACAGTATAATCACAAGAGGAGATTTTTTAAAACAGTGGCTGGGGGGAGTGGGGAGTTAGTTACTGTTTAATGACTATACAGCTTCAGTTTGGGATGATTAAAGATTTATTTGGGGTCAGTGAGTATATGTACCTTAAAAGATAGTCAGGTAGCATATGAATAGTGCTAAAGGGAATTCAAGGGAAGAGTGATTACCAAAGGATGATGTATATGGTAAAACTTCAGAGCGAAGGTAGCCTTTGAGCTGTGCTTTGAAGACAGTGTAGCATTTAGATGAAAGGTAAAGAAAGGAGAAGACATTTTTAAATAGCAGAATTGACTAAGAGGGGAGAGAACACTGAGCTTAAAGAATGCAAGGCTCCTTTGAGGAATAGTACAAGGAAAGGTTGGAAATGAGGTTGGTGATGAGGCTGTGAGCAGATAGAATTTCAGGCTGAAGAATTTGATCCTATTCTGAAATCAGAGGACAGCCATTAAAAAATATTGTGGGGTGGTGTTGGCAGGTATGTAAACGATGACATTTTTGAAAGGTTTATTAGCATTGATGTGGAAAATTAACTGGAAGGCGGAGGGATCCATATGGTGAAAGGGGCAATTAAAGAACTACAGCAATTGTATACTCCCCACTACTGAGGGGGCCTTGACTAGGTGGGAATGGTGACATTAAAGCATAAGAACAGATTCTAGACACATAAGACATCTGGGTAAGATGGTGTATGGTGATGGATGTATGCTGGTTAAAGGAAAATATGACATATGCCTCACTAAAGGAAAGATCAAAGCAGGAGAATATCGTTAAAGACCTTATCCTCTTCCTACATGCAGAAGTTTTTTGTTTTTATGACCCAGCACGTTCCTTTTAAAGGCTGTTTGAAAGCAGATCTGTTTAAGGCATACTGAGCCAGGAAATGATGCTGGTAGACGCTGGTTCTCCTCTCCCACTCTGTGCTCTCCTCATGGCCAGCTCTTGGGCCAGTTAGGTGATCATCATTAATTTCTCTAAACCTCAGTTTCTTAGTCCATAAAATGAGGTCAATAATTACCAGTTCTACCTATCTTGCGAGGGTATTATGAGAATCAAATTACTCTAGATTAAGTTACATTCAAAAATATTTATTGCTCATCTAAATTCTGTATTAGGTACAACAGGAGATATAAAGATAAATGAGACAAAGTCTTTAAGGATTCAAATAAATGAGGGCAAATATCTGGAGGATAAACTCAAGAGGGGTTTTGTGAAAGAGGGAGCATTTGAGGTAAGGCATTAATAGGTGGAGAATGGAGGATAAGGGGAGAGTAATCCAGCCATTCATCCACTCATCCACGTATCTATGCAACATTTTGGGGGGCTCCTCCCCTGTGACAGATCACAGAGAGAAATAATACTCTTCCCTTGTGTAGTTCATAATCTATGAGGGCACTTAGTCCAGAGCACAGGAGGGCTGAATGGAAAATGATTAATTCAGTATTGAACAAATTAAGACAATGGGTGTAAACTGCATAAAAATCTATAGTATAAAAAGCCTAAGATGAATGCAGTAGCAAAATATAGAGTGTAAAATGTAGGGATTGCCTATATGATGAGAAGATTTATTTCTGTTTAAGAGTAGGAGGACTTCAATTATATCTGAGGATCAGAGACCAGATCTGGAAGAGAGAAAATATTTAAATGGTCAGTGAACAATCTGAACTAAAGGATACTTATTTGCACATATATTCCATTTACTTCTTCTCTCTTAGTCATCCATCATGCATCCCAGGGTTTTGAAAGATGGAGTGCCAATGGAACTCCAGCCAAAGGTATGGACTTCTAGGTTGCATTACTCAGCTTCCTCTCAGTTGTTTCCTGTCTATAACTCTCATTGTGGTTTTGGTCTTTTTTGGTGGATCTTGAGATTTCTTGACTCTCTTTCTCCACTATTCGTCCTTAATGACTGATCCTCCCTTCATAAGGAAGATAGAGTTTATGAAAAAAACTATAAGGTCAAAACTTACATTCTAGAGCATGCTTATAGGAGAGAGACAGAGACAGAGGCAGAGGAAGGGAATGAGAGGAGGAGAGGAAAAGAGGAGGAGAGGGGGAGAAAGATAGGGAGAGATGGGTTGGTAGAATTGACTGGGTTTTATGTACAGGAAGGCTGTGTAATGTGAAGTGGGAACTATTGTTATTTCTGTCCCTATAATGGAAAAAGCAGATATAATTTTTGCAAAAAAAGATGATGTTTTGGACAAGAACATGAAAATTAAGCATTCTAAAGTTTTAACAAGTCAGGAAAGTTGTATTATTCATCATTGTGAGCAAGGAATTCAGGAAAAAATAAAAGACCTGTTCCTTCCTGATACCCAGGGCCTACGTAAGCCTCCTCTTTTCCATCCTTCCCATGACTAAGGACTTAAAGACATGATACCAGTTTTACCTCTTCATTAAACTAATCAAATATTTCCCCTCAGATCAGAGAGGAATCTTCCCCCATCCCAAACATCATCAGTATATCAGGAGGAATTAGTCATCTGCCTCTATCACAACCTTCCCTCAATCCCCCCGCTTCTCTCTTAGTATTCTTGAGCGCATCCATATGGTCTCCCATGACAGAAAACTTTGAATTCAGTTATCTTTGAATTCTAACACGCCTACATCCCTGCTAACTCAGAATCCTTAATGATTCCCTTCCAATCTACGGCCTAAGTGTGGCACCCTATAAAAATGCCTGAAGCACTGCTCTAGGGCGTCAGAAATTCTCCCAACTATTCCTTCCTGCTCTCAGCTTTGAGCCTTCTTGTTCTGGTCTGCAGTATCCCAGCATCTGTCTTGTTGCTACACACTTGGATTTTGTACTGGCTGGCTCGTATCCTCAGAATGATCTGTCAGTCAGAAGGACTCCCATTCTATTTCACATTTGCTGATGGATGTGTTTACTCAGTAGGTCTGGGCTCCTGAATATGAGCTCCAATTCTCCCCTACACTGACCTTCAACTCTGGTATAATTATCCCCTGCCCAGCCTGTTCTTTATAGCCTCCATCCAACGTCTTGTGTTTTCTTAGAGGCAGCAGGGTGTAGTAATAAAATGAATACTAGACTTGGAATCAGAAGACAAAGTTTTAACTCTCAGGTCTATTCTTTCCCAATCATAGAAACCCTGGAAATTCACTGAAGCTCTTTGAATTTTAGTTTTCTTACCTTTTATACATATGATGCTAATGTCTGCCAATTCATGTATAGTTGTGAGGATCAAATGAGATAATGTGTGTTAAAGAACATTACAAACTACTTCTACCCTGGAAGGTGTATTTCTGGCTTTGAAGAGCTGGATGAACTATGGGGGAGTGACTGGTCAGGCCATTTAAAATGGCTATTCTGTTGCTCTCTGTACATCCCCTGCTTGACCAGTCCCTGCTTCACTCACATGATTATCCAATCCTCTTAATCATAGGGCTTAATCAGTAACTGCCTACATGCTTGCCGCCGGCCCAGCTGCTGGTTTCCCTGGTAACTGATGAGCCAACCTAATATCAATTCCCCCTATAAATTGTTGCCTCCTTCTCCCCCAACTTGTGAAGACTGTTGCCACGTCCTGGGTGCTGTCTGTTGTACACAGTGGGGTATCACTCCAGGACCTTTTTCTTGGGTGTGTAAGATCCCCCTATCCAAAAAACCATTGATGTCTCTGTCATTGTCTCCAGGCTCTTTATTTGGTCTTGAGGCTGGACAGCCACAAGTCTTGTAGGCCTGTGGGGTATAACCCAACAGGGAGATACAGAGGAAAAGATGTTGGAGCTGGTGACCTCTCTCTTTGTGTACTGGATCCCGAACCTGTTTGTCTACTTAAGCACTTTGTTTCTAGAATTATCTTCTGTCTCCTACATCATTAGTTTTTCCTTCTCTATGGGATAATTCTGGTCAACATGCAAACATGTAATAGCTCATATCTACACAACATCACAACAACAGCAGACCTAGACCTCATGTTCCCTCACCAGGTGTAATTTTTCTGCTCCTCTTTATAGTGTTTGTTTCCTCCTATTTTTTATTTAACCTACTCTCTGTTAAAGTACTCTGACAAGTAGATACCCAAATGGGATCAGATGGGTAAGAGATTTATTGGGAGAAATGTCTGTGAACGATAAAGGGAGAGAGCAGAAGTAGTTGGGAAGAGCCGTTAGACAATTATATAGGTCTGATGCCTACATCAGAAAGGAGAGGGGATGGAAGGAGGATTAGGAAGAACCTCAGACTGCAGCTCAATTCTAAGAAAGTTTTGGTGAGGCTAATGGGAAGTCCTTAAACTAAAGTTACCTGTTAGAAGAATCCTGTCTCTCACAGGAATGGACCTGCACTAACACCTCTCCAGGTTCAATCACTGGCTAGGGGTTGCCAGCAGAAAGCTTGGTTTGAGCACAAATCCAGTGATGGATTTATAGGGACTGCAGCTGGGGCTGTCAGTCAACTATGCTCCCTGCAGCCAGAGATCTAAGTGACACATTTCCAAAGCTGCCACACACTGCAATCAGGCTTTTGTACCTACTTCTCTGAAACTGCTCTTGTTGAGATCACTACTTCCATCTTGCCAAATCCATTGACAATGCTCATATTCAGTTTTCATACTGTTCAACTTCTCAACAGCATTTGACATAGAGGATTACTTGATTCTTCCTAAAATACTTTCTTCCAGAAAGCCACAAGCTCCTAGTTTTCTTCACTTTCATTGATAGACTAGTAGTCTTTGATGATTTTTTTTCCTTGTTAAAATACCCTAGGACTCAGTTCTCAGCCTCTTTTGTAGCTCTACTCCTTTGGTGATCTCTTCCAGCCCTGTGATTTTAAATGCCATGTATACAGTGATGTGTCCTAAATTCATATCTCCAATCAAAACTCCAATTCTGAACTCCAGAATTGAAGATTCATATATATACCAGAAAACTATTTGAAATCCTCTTGATTGTATAACAAGAATATCAAACTTAAAATGTGCAAAACAAAACTTTTTATCTTGCTGTGAGGATAATTATCTATAGTGGGAAAGAGTAGAACAATGGAGAACAGTTATAATATAATATATTTATATAATAATAATCCAGGTGAGATACAGAGAAGAGATGATGCTGGCTTGAACACGTGATGTGGGGACTTTGCAGATGTGACTAGGCTACAAACCTTGAGATGGGGAACTACCCTGGATTATTAAGGTGGGCCCAGTCTAATCATGAGTCCTTAAAATTGGAGAACATTTCTCAGCTGTGGTCAGAGAGAAAGCATGTGATGATGGATGATGGTAGAATGGTCAGGGAAATTGATAGTCCTGGTTTTGAGGATGAGGGAAGGGGTTATGGGTTAAGGAATGAAGTTATCCTCTAGAAAATGAAGAATGCAAGGAACTAGATTCTTTTCTGGGCCTCCAGAAAGGAACATAGCCCTGCCAATACTTTTATTTTAGCACGTTGAGACCTATGTCAGACTTCTGACCTACTGAACTGTAAGATAAGAAATCTGTGTTGTTTTAAACCACTAAGTTGTGATACTTTGTTATCGCAGCAACAGGAAATTAATTCAGCATGTGTATATTGGTCCTTGTATTAAAAGCAGGTATAGACATTAAATGAAATTAAGAATTGTGATTATTTCTGAATATGGACATGCATAATTGCCTCATTCCCCTCAGCTCACCCCCCTCAGTATGGGGCTCCTCCTCCCCTCCGGGCTTCCTTTTTTTTTTTTTTTAATTTTAAAAGTTTATTTGAGGGAAAATCAAATGAAATTGGGCAGCACCAAACTGGAAGTGGTTAGGAATGCTCCACTGTCAGGAGCTCAGGAAGGGACTTTTTATAGAGAAAAAGCAGAAGGAAAGTAAAGGAAATTATTGATTGGCTTAGCTTAAAGCCTAGTTGGCTGTTTGTGATTGGCTGCCCTTAGTGTTTTGATTTTGTAGCCCTGAGGCATTTACAGGCTAAGATTTTAGTTTGCTTACAGAGGCTGCCATGGCATTAGAGCCACTTCAGTCCAATGGCCTCCATGTTTGACTAATTAAACAATTTCCCCCTTTTGGTTATCCTCTTATACATGAGAGATGGACCATAAATTTAGTATTAGCACCACTCTCAAGCACCATCAAAGTTAAGCAGCTGTTGTCTCATTGTGAAACTCATGTTATGATATCAGATATGTGGAAGAATTATTTTAGGTGTTCATCTCATTTCTGTTTCTCCAAGTGCAGTGAGACCATCTGATGTACTGCTGATGGCTGTGAACATGCATTTAAGAACTTTGAGAGAATATAGTGCACCAGGGAGACTACAATGATAACTATTAGGAGAATAATACAAAGAGACTGAAGTATACTCCTTAGCTAGGGTCCCCATGAAACAAACTGGTTGGAATCAAATAAATCAAAGAAAGTACCTGAAGGGGCACCAGTTGGTTTTAGCCAAGTATCTTGTTAATTTCTTGTATTTGCTACAATACCAGAGGTGTTGATCCAGGTACAACAGAGGGAATTTGCTATGGGACACACTCCTCCTTGTTCAGCCAATTAGTAATCTAAAACAATTCTATTATCTAAAAGCCACCTTAGCAAGACAATCTAGGGACTTTTGTTGTGTATCTATGGCCTTAACAGTAGATTAAGTTGCCAGAGATAAGGAGCATTGTCTTCCTGTGCATTAATGGAGAAAAAAAGCAAGTAGTGAAAAGGCAAAAAGAATAAAGATTTCATGGGGAGAGCTGTCCACTTCTAGATGCTGTTCTGTTTTGAGGGAAAGCACTTAGGCAATTATTTGAGTTGGGGGCTGAATTAGCAGGCTTTTTTTCCCTTGAAGCATTTATACTTGAAACAACAACTGATAAATGGACAACTATGATTAGTCAGACTTGCATTTTTGGTGAACGTTTTCTCAAATGAATGAAGTGAGATTGTCATTTCAAGGAAAACAACTGAAAATATTTGTTGCCAATAATAAAATTTGAGCTTTCAACCAAAAAGTAGAACTTTAGAAGAGTTGTATTTACCACCATAAACTTGATAGCTTCAACATATTTAAAGGTTTTCCTGATGAGATTTGTGATGATGGTAACTGATGTGATTTTTGATATTGTATAATATGTCAATATTTGGAAAATCTGTATCATTCAGTGAACTAATATTCTCCAAATGATTAATGCATGATTTTTAAAAATATCCATTGGGGAAATTCCCTGGCAGTCCAGTGGTTAGGACTCGGTGCTTTCACTGCTGAGGCCCAGGTTCAATACCTAGTTGGGGAACAAAGATCTTGCAGGCCATGGGGCATGGCCAAAAATAAACGGATAAAATAAAATAAAATAAAAATAAAAACAGGCATAATGGACTCTAATGTAACAGTATCAATGTTCACTTGTATGGTTTCAGATTCCATACTGTAACTAACATTTAAGAAGCTATTAATTGTCAGGAGGACCTTCAAGATGGCGGAGGAGTAAGACATGGAGATCACCTTCCTCCCCGCAAATACATCAAAAATACATCTACATGTGGAACAACTCCTACAGAACACCCATTGAACACTGGCAGAAGACCTCAGACTTCCCAAAAGGCAAGAAACTCCCCATGAACCTGGCTGTGTGGCTGACAGGGTCTTGGTGCTCCAGCCAGGTGGGAGTCCTGAGCCTCTGAGGTGGGAGAGCCGAGTTCAGGACATTGGTCCACCAGAGACCTCCCGGTCCCTCATAATATCAATCGGCGAGAGCTCACCCAGAGATCTCCGTCTCAACGCTAAGACCCAGCTCCACTCAATGACCAGCAAGCTTCAGTGTTGGACACCCCATGTCAAACAACTAGCAAGACAGGAACACAACCCCACCCATTAACAGAGAGGCTGAAAAAATCATAATAAGTTCACAGACACCTCCAAAACACACCACTGGACGTGGTCCTACTCACCAGAGAGACAAGATCCAGCCTCATCCACCAGAACACAGGCACCACTCCCCTCCACCAGGAAGCCTACACAACTCATTGAACCAACTTACCCACTGGAGGCAGACACCAAAAACAACGGGAACTATGAACCTGCAGCCTGTGAAAAGGAGACCCCAAACACATTAAGATAAGCAAAATGAGAAGACAGAGAAATACACAGCAGATGAAGGAGCAAGGTAAAAACCCACGAGACCGAAAAAGTGAAGAGGAAATAGGCAGTCTACCTAAAACAGAATTCAGAGTAATGATAGTAAAGATGATCTCAAATCTTGGAAATAGGAGCACCTCAATACATAAGGCAAGTGCTTACAGCTATAAAAGAGGAAATAGACAATAACACAGTAACAGTGGGGAACTTTAACACTTCACTTACACCAATGGACAGATCATCCAAACAAAAAATTAAAAAGGAAACACAAGCTTTAAATGACACAATAGACCAGATAGATTTAATTGATATTTATAGAACATTCCATCCAAAAACAGCAGAATACTCTTTCTTTTCAAGTGTGCATGGAACATTCTCCAGGATAGATCATATCTTGGATCACAAATCAAGCCTCAGTAGATTTAAGAAAATTGAAATCATATCAAGCATATTTTCTGACCATAATGCTATGAGATTAGAAATCAATTACAGGGAAAAAAACATAAAAAACACAAACACATGGAGGCTACACAATATATTACTAAATAACCAAGAGATCACTGAAGAAATCAAAGAAGAAATCAGAAAATACCTAGAGACAAATTATAGTGAACACATGAAGATCCAAAACCTATGAGATGCAGCAAAAGCAGTTCTAAGAGGGAAGTTTATAGCAATACAAGCCTACCTCAAGAAGCAACAAACAACACAAATAAACAATCTAACGTCACACCTAAAGGAACTAGAGAAAGAAGAACAAACAAAACCCAAAGGTAGCAGAAGGAAATAAATCATAAAGATCAGAGCAGAAATAAATGAAATAGAAACAAAGAAGACAACAGCAAAGATCAATAAAACGAAAAGCTGGTGCTTTGAGAAGATAAACAATATTAATAAACCATTAGCCAGACTCATCAAGAAAAAGAGGGAGAGGACTCAAATCAATAAAATTAGAAATGAAAAAGGAGAAGTTACAACAGACACCGCAGAAATACAAAGCATCCTAAGAGACTACTACAAGCAACTCTATGCCAATAAAATGGAAAACCTGGAAGAAACGAACAAATTCTTAGAAAGGTATCACCTTCCAAGACTGAACCAGGAAGAAATAGAAAATATGAACAGACCAATCACAAGTAATGAAATTGAAACTGTGATTCAAAATCTTCCAACAAAAGTCCAGGACCAGATGGCTTCACAGGTGAATTCTATCAAACATTTAGAGAAGAGCTAACACCCATCCTTCTCAAACTCTTCCAAAAACTTGCAGAGAAAGGAACACTCCCAAACTCATTCTATGAGGCCTTAAACACTGATTTATGATAAAAACTCTCCAGAAAGTGGGCATAGAGGGAACCTACCTCAACATAACAAAGGCCATATATGACAAACCCAAAGCAAACATCATTCTCAATGGTGAAAAACTGAAAGCATTTCCTCTAAGATCAGGAACGAGACAAGGATGTCCACTCTCAACACTATTATTCAACATAGTTTTGAAGTCCTAGCCCTGGCAATCAGAGAAAAAAAGAAATAAAATGAATACAGATTGGAAAAGAAGAAGTAAAACTGTCAGTGTTTGCAGATGACATGATACTATACATAGAGAATCCTAAACATGCCACCAGAAAATTACTAGAGTTAATCAATGAATTTGGTAAAGTTTCAGGATACAAAATTAATGCACAGAAATCTCTTGCATTCCCATACACTAATGATGAAAAATCTGCAAGAGAAATTAAGGAAACACTCCCATTTACCACTGCAACAAAAAGAACAAAATACCTAGGAACAAACCTACCTAGGGAGACAAAAGACCTGTATGCATAAAACCATAAGACACTGATGAAAGAAATTAAAGATGATATGAACAGATGGAGAGATATACCATGTTCTTGGATTGGAAGAATCAACATTGGGAAAATGACTATACTACCCAAAGCAATCTACAGATTCAATGCAATCCCTATAAAACTACCACTCGCATTTTTCACAGAACAAAAAATCTTAAAATTTGTATGGAGACAAAAAAGACCCCAAATAGCCAAAGGAGTCTTGAGGGAAAAAAACGGAGCTGGAGGAATCAGACTCCCTGACTTCAAATTATACTACAAAGCTACAGTAATCAAGACAATATGGTACTGGCACAAAAACAGCAATATAGATCAATAGAACAGGATAGAAAGCCCAGAGATAAACCCACACACCTATGCTCACCTTATCTTTGATAAAGGAGGCAAGAATATACAGTGGAGAAAAGACAGCCTGTTCAATAAGTGGTGCTGGGAAAACTGGACAGCTACATGTAAAAGAATGAAATTAGAACACTCCCTAATACTATACAAAAAATAAACTCAAAATGGATTAAAGACCTAAATGTAAGACCAGACACTATAAAACTCGTAGAGGAAAACATAGGAAGAACACTCTTTGACATCAATCACAGCAAGATCTTTTTTGATCTACCTCCTAGAGTAATGGAAAAAAACACAAAAATAAACAAATGGGACCTAATGAAACTTAAAAGCTTTTGCACAGGAAAGGAAACTACAAACAAGATAAAAAGACAACCCTCAGAATGGGAGAAAATATTTGCAAACAAATCAATGGACAAAGGATTAATCTCCAAAATATATAAACAGCTCATGCAGCTCAATATTAAAAAAACAAACAACCCAATCCAAAAATGGGCAGAAGACCTAAATAGACTTTTCTCCAAAGAAGACATACAGATGGCCAAGAAGCACATGAAAAACTGTTCAACATCACTAATTATTAGAGAAATGCAAATCAAAACTACAATGAGGTATCACCTCACACCAGTACAATGGGCATCATCAGAAAATCTACAAACAACAAATGCTGGAGGGGTTGTGGAGAGAAGGGAACCCTCTTGCACTGGTGGTGGGAATGTAAATTGATAAGCCACTATGGAGAACAACAGTATGGAGGTTCCTTAAAAAAGTAAAAATAGAATTACCATATGACCCAGCAATCCCACTGCCTGGCCTATACCCAGGGAAAACCATAATTCAAAAAGACACATGCACCCCAATGTTCATTGCAGCACTATTTACAAAAGCCAGGACATGGAAACATCCTAAATATCCATCGACAGATGAATAGATAAAGAAGATGTGGTATATATATACAATGGAATATTATTCAGCCATAAAAAGGAACGGAATTGAGTCATTTATAGAGACATGGATGGATCTAGAGCCTGTCATACAGAGTGAAGTAAGTCAGAAAGAGAAAAACAAATATTGTATATAAACGCATATATATGGAACCTAGAAGAATGGTACAGATGAACCGGTTTGCAGGGCAGAAATAGAAACACAGATGTAGAGAACAAACGTATGGACACCAATGGAGGAAAGTGGCAGGGAGGGTGGTGGTGTGGTGAATTGGGAGACTGGGACTGACATACACTAATGTGTATAAAATGGATAACTAATAAGAACCTGCTGTATAAAAAAATAAAATTCAAAAGTTAAAAAAAAAAAAGAATATGCCTGCCAATGCAGGGGACACAGGTTCCCAGGAAGATCCCACATGCCACAGAGCGACTAAGCCCGTGTCCCCCCCCACCAAAAAAAAAGACTGGAGAAAATACAAGAAATGTTTAACAAGGACCTAGAAGAAGAAAAGAGCAAACAAACAATGATGAACAACACAATAAATGAAATAAAGAATTCTCTAGAAGGAATGAATAGCAGAATAACTGAGGCAGAAGAATGGATAAGTGACCTGGAAGATGAAATAGTGGAAATAAATACTGCAGAGCAGAATAAAGGAAAAGGAATGAAAAGAATTGAGGACAGTCTCAGAGACCTCTGAAACAACATTAAACACACCAACATTTGAATTATAGGGGTCCCAGAAGAAGAGAAAAAGAAAGGGACTGAGAAAATATTTGAAGAGATTATAGTTTACCACTATTATTCAACATAGTTTTGGAAGTTTTAGCCACAGCAGTCAGAGAGGAAAAAAAAATAAAAGGAATCCAAACAGGAAAAGAAGAAGTAAAACTGTCACTGTTTGCAGATGACATGATACTATGCATGGAGAATCATAAAGATGCTACCAGAAAACTACTTGAACTAATCAGTGAATTTGGTAAGTTTGCAGGATACAAAATTAATGCGCATAAATCTCTGGCATTGCTACGCACTAACAATGAAAAAACAGAAAGAGAAATTAAGTAAACACTCCCATTTACCATTGCAACAAAAAGAATAAAATGCCTATGAATAAACCTACCTAAGGAGGCAAAAGACTTGTACTCAGAAAACTATAAAACACTGATGAAAGAAATCAAAGATGACATAAACAGATGGAAAAATATACCATGTTCTTGGATTGAAAGAATCAATATTTTGAAAATGACTGTACTCCCCAAAGGAAACTACAGATTCAATGCAATCCCTATCAAACTACCAATGGCATTCTTCATAGAATTAGAACAAAAAATTTCCCAAAGTGTATGGAAACATAAAGGACCCTGAATAGCCAAAGCAATCTTGAGAAAGAAAAATGGAGCTGGAGGAATCAGGATCCCTGACTTCATGCTATACTTCTAGCTACAGTAATCAAGACAGTATGGTACTGGCACCAAAACAGAAATATAGATCAATGGAACAGGATAGAAAGTCTGGGGATAACTCCCCACACATATGGTCACTTTATCTTTGATAAAGGAGGCAAGAATATACAATGGAGAAAAGACAGCCTCTTAGGTAAGTGGTGCTGGGAAAACTGGACAGCTACATGTAAAAGAATGAAATTAGAACACTCCTTAACACCATACACAAAAATAAACTCAAAATGGATTAAAGACCTAAATGTAAGATCAGACACTATAAAACTCTTAGAGGAAAACACAGGCAGAACACTCTATGACATAAATCACAGCAAGATCCTTTTTGACCCACCTCCTAGAGAAATGGAAATAAAAACAAAAATAAACAAATGGGACCTAATGAAACTTAAAAGCTTTTGTCAGCAAAGGAAACCATAAACAAGACAAAAAGACAACCCTCAGAATGGGAGAAAATATTTACAAATGAAGCAACTGACAAGGATTAATCTCCAAAATATACACGCAGCTCATGCAGTTCAATATCAAAAAAAGAAACAACCCAATCCAAAAATGAGCAGAAGACCTAAATAGACATTTCTTCCAAGAAGATATACAGATTGTCAAGAAACACATGAAGGGATCTCAACATGACTAATCATCATGGAAATGCAAATCAAAACTACAATGAGGGGCTTACCTGGTGGCGCAGTGGTTGAGAGTCCGCCTGCCGATGCAGGGGACACGGGTTCATGCCCCGGTCCGGGAAGATCCCACATGCCGCAGAGCGGCTGGGCCCGTGAGCCATGGCCGCTGAGCCTGCGCGTCCGGAGCCTGTGCTCTGCAATGGGAGAGGCCACAACAGTGAGAGGCCTGCATACAGCAAAAAAAAAAAACCCAAAAAACTACAATGAGATATCACCTCACACCAGTCAGAATGGCCATCATCAAAAAATCTACAAACAATAAATGCTGGAGAGGGTGTGAAGAAAAGGGAACCCTCTTGCACTGTTGGTGGGAATGTAAATTGATACAGCCACTATGGAGAACAGTATGGAGGTTCCTTAAAAAACTAAAAATAGAACTACTGTATGACCCAGAAATCCCACTACTGGGCACATACCCTGAGAAAACGATAATTCAGAAAGAGTCATGTACCACAGTATTCATTGCAGCAGTATTTACAATAGCCAGGACATTGAAGCAACCTAAGTGTCCATCAACAGATGAATGGATAAAGAAGATGTGGCACATATGTACAATGGAATATTACTCGGCCATAAAAAGAAATGAAATTGAGTTATTTGTAGTGAGGTGGATGGACCTAGAGTCTGTCGTACAGAGTGAAGTAAGTCAGAAAGAGAAAAACAAATACCATATGCTAACACATATATATGGAATTGAAGAAAAAAAAAGATTCTGAAGAACCTAGGGGCAGACAGGAATAAAGATGCAGACATAGAGAATGGACTTGAGGATATGGGGAGGAGGAAGGGTAAGCTGGGACGAAGTGAGAGAGTGGCATGGACATATATACACTGCCAAATGTAAAACAGATAGCTAGTGGGAAGCAGCAGCATAGCACAGGGAGATCAGCTCGGTGCTTTGTGACCACCTATAGAGGTGGGATAGGGAGGGTGGGAGTGAGACGTAAGAGGGAGGGGATATGGAGCTATATGTATACGTATAGCTGACTCACTTTGTTATACAGCAGAAATTAACACACCACTGTAAAGCAATTATACTCCAATAAAGATGTTAAAAAAAAAGAAACTATTAATTATCAAGTTTTGGCATAGTATCAAAGAATATCTACAATTATCTGAAAAGGCTATTAAAATACTTCTTTTTCCAGTTTAAGAAAAGCAGTTATGGACATTAAGTGAAGTTAAGAGTTGTGATTATTTCTGAATAAGGATATTCTAATTTCTGAATCGAGACCACATTTATGTTTAAAATGACACTATTCATTGTAGTACCTTAGAGTGGTCAGAATGGTAATGAGACCCTCCGAAGTGTTCATCCAGGGATGAGAGGAACACCACCCACTCATAAACAAAATGCAGACATGGACATGGAGGGACAAAGGCACTAAATCAAGGTGGAAAATGATATGACTCAAAGAGCAGATGATCACATTATAGAACATGAGGACACTTAGAACATTTTAATCACAAAACTCAAGGTAGCTATAGCCAAGTGGAATAGAGGGTACTTAATAGTGTTACACAGGGTACAACATAGATCCCATGACTTCTTTACTTTTTAAAAAAATTTTATATTTTTAAATTGAAGTAGAGTTGATTTACAATGTTGTGCCAATCTCTGCTGTACAGCAAAGTGACTCAGATATACACATCTAGACATTTTTTTTTCAATTTTATTTTATTTTATTTTATTTTATTTATTTATTTTTTTGCAGTATGCGGGCCTCTCACCACTGTGGCCTCTCCCGCTGCGGAGCACAGGCTCCGGATGCGCAGGCCCAGCGGCCACGGCCCACGGGCCCAGCCGCTCCGCGGCACGTGGGATCCTCCCGGACCGGGGCACGAACCCGCATCCCCTGCATAGGCAGGCGGACTCCCAACCACTGCGCCACCAGGGAAGCCCTTATTTTATTTTATTTTTTTTGGCTGTGTTTGGTCTTTGTTGCTGCGTGCAGGCTTTCTCTAGTTGTGGCGAGCAGGGGCTACTCTTTGTTGCGGTGTGCAGGCTTCTCATTCTGTTGGCTTCTGTTGTTGTGGAGCACGGGCTCTAGGTGTGTGGGCTCAGTAGTTGTGGCTCGCGGGCTCTAGAGCGCAGGCTCAGTAGTTGTGGTGCATGGGCTTAAGTTGCTCCGCGGCATGTGGGATCTTCCAGGACCAGGGCTCGAACCTGTGTCCCCTGCATTGGCAGGCAGATTCTTAACCACTGCGCCACCAGGGAAGCCCCGATTCTTTTTTATTGTTTAATATTCTTTTCCATTATGGTTTAATCACAGGATATTGCCTATCATTCCCTGTGCTATACAATAGGACCTTGTTTTTATCCATCCTATATATAATAGTTTACATCTGCTAATCCCACACTCCCAGTCCTTTCCTCCCCCCAACCCCCTCCCCATTGGCAACAAGTGATTCCATGACTTCTTTACAGTGTTTAATACTTTATTAAATTAAATTTGACCTGGAAGTTACTCTTTTAACCAGAAGCTAAGATGAGAGGGAAAATGCCAAACAGAGAAGCAGATATGGATTGTACTGAGTGGAAACTTGCCATATAGAGGCAAAGAAACCATTCCACTTACAAAGTTCCAAGTGGCATTTTAGAGAAAGGAGAGTCTTGAGAGGGTGTCACTCTGAAAATCCCCAGTGGAGCCAGGAATTTTTCTGGTGGCAGCCATGGAAAGAGGGATATTAAAAACCATTGTTTTTACGCATAGGCCAGAGTTCACTGAGCAATATCTGCTTGTTTGAATGGAGAGAGAATGAATAATATATGCAAATTCCATGTTTAAAGTCCCCTTGTTTAGAAGTCTGGACTGCTTGATTTTGTCTCCCTAATCTACTTAGGCAGAGACCTTTTCTTTTGTTTTAATATCAAATAGGCTTTAGCATGGGCAGGTCTAATGAGACTTTGCCATTGGTGGAGGCTTAACAGGGCATCAGGAGATTTTAAGTAAATTTCATTAGAAGGCTACAATCTCTACCTCATGAAAGATTACATTTTTTAAAATGTAAGGGGTCAGGATATCCCTCCAATTTGCTAGAGCAATAGCCTAGAAATATCCTACAGGGATTACCTGTAGGTTTTTGATCCCCCTCTACAGTCTACTTTCAGTCATGAGCAAGCCACAGAAACTCAGAGCCTAGAGTGCTTGGACAACTGAAGTTTTCCACCTTTCAGCAAAAAGCTGAAAAGTGTATGTATAAATATAATTATTGTTTGGACACTGGATTTCATGGAAAATAAAAAGGCATATTAATAACCAGTTTCTGTTTTTTTAGAGTCCTGAATTTTTGTCTCATTGCTATAAAGAAATTAAAATATGGATTATCCCAGAGAAGGGAAGTATTGCTAATTTGGAAGACTGAAACAAATAGAAAGAAACCTCCTTAAGTTAAATGCAATTAAAAAGCAGATATAGTTAGAACTTTATGAAGACTTCTGTATAAAGTATGAATTTTTGAGCGTTTGCATGTGACTAAGCAAAAGAATTATTTGAAATCTTAAAAGCCTTGCTGCACAGAAACTCTCTCTGACTCAGGCTACATGGGAATTTAGATAGGGAGAGACTCAGAAGAAGGTGGTAAATAACCCAAAACTCGGTTAGTAAAAGGAGAGAGTGGCCCAGGACACTTCCCTTAGCCACTCCTGGCTAAGAGTATTCACAAATTCCCCAGAAAAGATAATAGTTGTAAACAACAGAAACACACATTGCTTATACCCTCTCTTTTTCTTTCTAGTTAGTGAATTCACGTTTTAAAATTCCAAAAGTACAAGAGTAGACAATAATAAGTTCTATTTAACTCTTATCCAGTAACTTAGTTCCCCTCCTCAGAGGTAACTAATATTACCAATATCTTATATATGCTTCAATGCATATATGTGCAAATGTACACACAGTTTTTATGCAAATGATAATTTTCCATGTACTCTGAAGCTTATTTTTTTCACTAAACTATATCTTGGAATTAATTCCGTATCAATAATAATTTTACCCACCTTTCTTCAGCAGCATAGTATTCCATTGAATGGATGCCTCATAATTTATTTAATCAACTCTATATTGATGTAATGAGTTGTAAGTTTTTCGTACATATGTAAGTAATCTATAGGATAAATTCCTAGAGGTAGAATTATTGATTCTAAGAGTATATGTGTTTGTAATTTTGATAAATATTGCTAAATTACCCTACATAGAGGTTGTACTAATTTATGTTCCTATCAGCAGTATATGAAAATGCCTCTTTAACACACTCTCATTAATACAGTGTTACCAAGCTTTGTGATCTTTTCCAATTTGTGGGGTTAACCATGATGTTTCAGTTTAATTTTATTTTGCCTTTCTCATTATGAGATTAAACATCTTTTCTTATAAGTTTTAGAGCCATTTATATTTCCTTTTATGTAAACTGTTCAAATTCTTTGCCCATTTATCTGTTTATCTATAGGGGTTTTTTATCTTCTCTTTTTATTCAATTCTCTTTACTTTAGGGCAAAATGAATCTGGAGTTGCTGTCCATAATGAGAGAATATATTTAGTTGAGGAACATGCAGTTTGGACAAATGAGCCTTCAGTTTGTGTCCAGGTGAGTGGTTGAAGTTCCTTTTGAAATTTGTTCAAGTGGTTCAATGAGGTTACTTTTTGCAATGGTGCTACCGGACGAAGAGATATTTACATGTAGGAAGAGGCTTGAGCCCCCTTTGTTTATGCACCTAGTTCAGCCACTAAACTTCATCCTGTATCCTAAAAATGATGCCTCATAAATGATTGAGCCCTATTGAAAATAAAGATGGGGATGAGCTTTGAAAATAAATGTAATACATACTCGAAATAGAAAAATGGGATACCTTTACCTTTCTCATAAACCAAAAATACCTAGAAATCTTTGGGAATAGTATTTTCACCCCCCCCCCAAACTTTGCAAACATCTCCTTTCCACTCCATTTCCTTATTTTCTATATCATAATTCATTCATTTCCATAGTGCTACTTACTAAGGGGTCCCGCTTCCTGGCAGAAGTGTGAAGGAGTGGTTTATGATTGGTCTGATGGAGCAACGTCTGCCCCAAAGGACAGCTCTTTAACACATCAGCATGCAAGCAGCCCAGGCTGGGCAAATTGCCAACTGAGCCTTTCAGAACAGCAATAGCTTTTGTTAATATATACCTCATGATTTGTTTTAATGCTTTTACAATTATTTTCATAGTTATTTTTCTACTTTACATGTTCTCTAGTAACATATGGACATGTGTTAGCCCTGACATTTCTCCTGATTGCCAGAAAAATATATCTTTCTAACTACTCATATTATCTAATCTCTTCTTTGTGGGAAGATTTTAAACAATTGCTTTAATATATTTAATATTTGCAGGACTATTCAAACTTTAATTTCTTCTTCAGTCACATCTCATATGGTACACATATATTTTTCAAGAAACTTTCCATGTGGTCTAAGTCTTTAAAATTGTTAGCATATAGTTCTTGTGTTTATAGTTGTTTAAAAAGTAAGATTCTTTACAGATTAAAAAACAGCAATTTGTGATATGAATTGCAAATATTTTCCCAACATTTCCACAGCATTAATGAATATTAAATATTATTTGTTGTCTTTATATTTGAATTACAACTTGGATGATATAAATTTCTTGGGTCACGATTTCTTTCCTTGATAATTTTAGAGGCGTTTCTCCAGTCTTCTGGAATTGGATATTGTTGTGGAGAAGTCTGATGTCAGCCTGTTTTGTTTTTACCCTTTGTAGATGACTCATTATTTCTGCCTGGTTGTCCAAAGGATTATTTCTTTATCTTCACAGTTCATCAATTGTATCAGGATATACCTGTGTTGACGATAATGTGTCAGTTTTTTTTTCTGAGACCTGACATACCCCTTCAAAATGAACGTTTCTTCAGTAATATTTCAAATACTTGTTCTGATCCATTATATAGGGATATTAGGTAAGTGTATGTTGTATCTCACTTGCCTGTCTTCTCTAGATATCACTGTATCTCTAATCATTTTAAATTATATTTATTTTCATTCATTTTGCTTGCTCTCTCTATCTAACCTCTATGTTCCTTTTTGCATTCTCATCAGTATCTGGTCTCTCCTGGTCTACTTCCCATTTTTACTCCATTTCTGATATTTTTAAAGCCACTATTCCCCCTAGAGATCTTCCAACTCGTGTTTCATTCATTTTGTTGTCTCTGTCCTCCTGAATCTTGTATCTCTGCCTTTTGCTCTTTATTAAAAAAATAATAATAATGTGGTAAAATATACATAATATTTACCATTTTAACTACTTTTAAGTGAATGGTTCTGTGGCATTATGTACATTCATATTGTTGTGCACCATCTACACCATCCATCTCCAGAACTTTTTTGTCTTCCACAACTGAAACTCTGTACTCGTTAAATACTAACTCCTCATTCCTAACCCCCTCCCCCAGCCCCTGACAACCACCATTCTACTTTCCATCGCTATGAATTTGACTACTCTAGGTACCTCACATAAGTGGAATTATGCAATATTTGTCTTTCTGTGACTGCCTTATTTTGTTTAGCATACTATCTTCAAGGTTCATCCATGTTGTAGCATATGTCAGAATCTCTTCCTTTCTTTTTTTAAGACTTTTTCTTTTTCAGAGCAGTTTTCAGTTCATAGCAAAGTTAAAAAGGAGGTACAGAGATTTCCCATACACTCCCTGCCTCCACATGTGCATAGCCTCCCCCATTATCAACATCCCCCACCAGTGGTGCATTTGTTACAATTGATGAACCTACACTGACACATCGTAGTCACTCGTTTACATCTGGGTTCATTCTTGGTGTTGTACATTCTATGGGTTTGGACAACTGTAAAATAACATGTATCCATCATTATGGTATCATACAGAGTATTTTCACTGCCCTAAAAACTTCTGTGCTCTGCTTATTCATCCTCTCCCTGCCCCAACCCCTGACAATCACAGATTTTTTACTGTCTCCATTTTCCAGAATGTCATATACTTGGAATTATACAATATGTAGTCTTTCAGTTGGCTTCTTTCACTTAATAATATGCATTTCACTTAATAATATGCATTTCACTTAATAATATGCATTTAAGTTTCCTCCATGTCCTTATTTATTTATTTATTGGCTGCGTTGGTTGCTGCACGTGGGCTTTCTCTAGTTGCGGCGAGCGGGGTCTACTCTTCATTGCGGTGCATGAAGTATACGTTGCGTTGCTTCTCATTGCAATGGCTTCTCTTGTTGTGGAGCATGGGCTCTAGGTGTGTGGGCTTCAGTAGTTGTGGCACACGGGCTCAGTAGTTGTGGCTTGCAGGCTCTAGAGTGAAGGCTCAGTAGTTGTGGCACACTGGCTTAGTTGTTCTGTGGCATGCAGGATCTTCCCGGACCAGGGCTCAAATCCCTGTCCCCTGCATTGGCAGGCAGATTCTTAACCACTGTGCCACCAGGGAAGTCTGTGTCCTTTTATGGCTTAATAGCTCATTTCTTTTTAGCGCTGAATAATATTCCATTGTCTGGATGTACTACAGTTTATTTCAACATTCACCTACTGAGATACATCTTGGTTGCTTCCAAGTTCTAGCAATTATTAATAAAGCTGTTATAAACATCCTTGTGCAGGATTTTGTATGGACATAAGTTTTCACCACATTTCACATTACGGTTTTCACCGTAAATGCCAAGGAACGTAATTGCTGGATTGTATGGTAAGAGTATATTTAGCTTTATAAGAAACTGCCAAACTGTCTTCCAAAGTAGTTGTACCATTTTGTTTTCCCATCAGCAATAAATGTTGCTCCACATCCTTGCTAACACTTGGTATTGTCAGTGTTCTGGATTTTGACCATTCTAATAGGTTTATAGTGGTATCTCATTGTTGTTTTAATTTCCATTCCCTGATGACATACGATGTGGAGAATCTTTTCATATGCTTATTTGTCATCTGTATATCTTCTTTGGTGATGTGTCTGTTAAGGTCTTTGGCACATTTTAAAATCAGGTTATCTTCTTATTGTTGAGTTTTAAGAGCCTTTTGTATATTTTGTATAACAGTCCTTTATCATATATGTCTTTTGCAAATATTTTTCTCTCAGTCTGTGGCTTGTCTTCTCACTCTTGATGTTGTCTTTCACAGAGCAGTTTTAAATTTTAATGAAATTCAGCTTACCAATTATTTCTTTCATAGATTGTGCCTTTGGTGTTATATCTAAAAAGCTATCATCCTGCCCAAAGTAAACTAGGTTTGCTCCTGTATTATCTTCTACTTTTACATACATTTCATAGTTTTGCATTTTACATCTAGGTATATGATTCATTTTGAATTAATGTAATTTAATGTAATTAATGTAATGTAATTCCTTTGTCTAGATTCATGGTTTTGCATGTGGATGTCCAGTTATCCCAACATTGTTTGTTGAAAAGACTATTTTTCTCCATTGTATTGTCTTTGTTCCTTATGTCAAAGATCAGTTGACTATATTTTGTTGTGTTTTTGTTTTATGGCCACACAGCTTGTGGAATCTCGGTTCCCTGACCAGGGATTGAACCTGGGCCAGAGCAGTGAAAGCCCAGAATCCTAACCACTAGGCCACCAGGGAACTCCCCCAGTTGACTATATTTATGTGTGTTTACTTCTGGGCTCTCTTTCTGTTCCATTCATCTATTTGTTGATTCTTTCGCCATTACCACACTGTCTTGATTACTGTAGCCTTATAGTAATACTTGAAATCTGGTAGTTTCAGCATTCCAACTTTGTTCTTCTCCTTCAATATTGTGTTGACTCTTCTGAGTCCTTAGTCTCTCCGTATAAACACTAGAATCAGTTTTTCTATATCCAAAAAATAACTTTCTGGGATTTTGATTGGGATTTCATTGGATCATAGATGAAGTTGGGAAGAACTGATATCTTGACAGTATTGAGTCTTCCTCAGTATTGAACATGGACTATTTCTCTATTTATTTAGTTTTTCATAGTTTGCCTCAGATAGATCTTGTACCTATTTTATTAGATTTGTACTTAACTATTTTGTTTTTTTGGAGTGCTAATGTAAATGGTATTGTGTTTTTAATTTCAAATTCCACTTATTCATTGCTAGTATATAGGAAAGCAACTGACTTTTGTATATTAATCTTGTATCCTACAACCTTGTTGTAATTGTTCCTTAGTTCCAGAAGTTTTTTATTGATTCTTTTGAATTTTCTACATAGACAATCACGTCACCTGCAAACAAAGATAATTTTATTTCTTCCTTTCCAATCTGTATACTTTTTTTTTCTCGTCTTACTGCCTTAACTAGGACTTCTAGTATGGTGTTGAAAATAGGTGGTAAGAAGGGACATCCTTGTTCCTGATCTTAGCAGGAAAACTTCTAGTTTCTTACCATTAAGTATGTTAGCTGTAGGTTTTTTGGTAGTTATTCTTTATCATATTGAGGCAGTTCCCTTCCACTCTATTCTTCTCTTCCTGAGTTTTTCTTTGATTTTGTCAAATGCTTTTTCTGTATCTATTGATATGATCCTGTGCTTTTTCTTTTTTAGCCTGTTCATATGATGTTATATTAATTAACTTTCAAAAGCTGTACCTGCCTTGCATACCTGGGATAAATCCCACTTGGTCATGGTGTATAATACTTTTTATAGGTATTTGGATTTATTTGCTAATAGTTTGTTGAAGATTTTTGCTCTGTATTCATAAGAGATATTGGTTTATAGTTTTCTTTTCTTGTAACGTCTGGGACTGGTTTTGATTAGGGTAATGCTGGCCTCATAGAATGAGGAAGTATTCCCTCTGCTTCTATCTTCTGAAAGAGATTGTAGAGAATTGGCATAATATCTTGCTTAAATGTTTGATATATTTCACGAGTTACCCTGTCTGGGCCTGGTGCTTTCTGATTTGGAAGGTTATTAATTATTCATTCAATTTCTTTAATAAATATAGGCCAATTCAGATCATCTATTTCTTCTTGTATGAATGTTTGCAGATTGTGTCTTTCAAGAAATTGGTCCATTGCATTTGGGTTATCAAATTTGTAGGCATAGAGTTATTCAAATTCTTCCTTTATTATCCCTTAATGTCCATGGGATCTGTAGTGATGTCCCCTCCTTTATTTCTGAAATTAGTAATTTGTGTCCTCTCCCTTTTTCTTAGCCTGGCTAGGGGATTATCAATTTTATTGATATTTTCAAAGAACCAGCTTTTGGCATAATTGATTTTCTTTCCCTTCCTTTTTAAGGCTCTTAAACATATTGTATGTATATTTGGGTTCTTGTTTTATAGATAAATTGCTCCATTAACTGTTTAAATCCGTGGCAAACACTTGGTCAAATTTTTCATCTGTTTCATGAATATACTGCTTTGATCAGTGTTCATCTGCATTTCTTCTTATTCTTTTTCTCCTCTTTTCTTGTAATACTTTTATATAGATCCTGGATGGTTTAGTTTTGATTTCTCATGTTGGTTTAAGTGGGCTTCTCCTTGACCAGCTATTTCCAAATGATTCATATGTTAGGGATGCTAAAGCCGTGTCCAAGGCTAGCAGCATTCTCCCTAGAGCCCTCAGTTAAGTGTGAGAGTCCATTTAACTGTTAACCTCTCCCTGGCCAACAGAAATAGGCAGTTTGTAAGATTCATAGCATTCAGAATCTTTTTCTAATCCTCTGCCTCACCAACAGGCTGTTTTTTAAAATATGGCTCATCATATGAGTCCTTGTTCAGTCCTGTTAGCCCTGCTTCTCAGAATCAAACTCCTGTCACTATTCCACACAGCTTGTCCCAGTTAGGACGCATGAGGATTTTAGTTCTTTATCTTGGGCATGCTCCTCATCTTGGGGCAGCGCCCGCTCTCTCAGGGATTTGCATTCACAGGCATCCCCTTCTGCTTCCTCCCACATCCTGTTTGATCTTCACTGCTTTTGGCAGCCCTTCTATCTATTTGTGGCTTAGGATTTCACATGCATCCTAGCTTGTATTTCTCTTTCTCATTCTTCTTTAGTGTGATTTCCTAGAGGGGAAGGAGGAAATGCCAATTTTATTCCACTATGCTCAAACTGAAAATCTGTATCTAATTCTTCTTCCATAGTTTAGGATAAGTCATTCTCAAATTAATGCTTTATTATTTTTGTGAACCTCCAAGTTAGAGAACCCTTTCAGGTATTATTATGGATATTTGAACCAAGGAAACCCAGCTGACAGTTGCAATTGAGAGCATTATGATGAAAAGGCAGAACCAGAAACGCCACTCACAGAAGGAGGTCTGAAGTTGTTAATTTCTACCTGTGTATGTTGCATGCAACATCTTTATGTCTTCTGATTCTATGATCAGAACCATTAATGTCTTTTCTATCACCTAATCATTCTCATAAGTTTCAGATTTAAAGGAAAACAGTTGTTCTTGACTGATATTGAGATTGTGATCTAAGAACTCCCCTTCCTTCAGCTAAACATACTCATTATGCAGTTCTGCAAGTCAATTTTTTTATGTCTATGGGTCTATAGCAGGGCCTGCTTTACTGTGGGAAAAAAATGTGGATTCAGGAAGGCCCTGAAGTATACCTCTGATCTATATGCACAGGGAAATTTCATCAGTAATAATTTATTCCTCTGTGTTACTGTGGCCTCCTTTTAAATGCCTATATTTCTTTGGAAATAAGTAAGTTGTCATTAACATCTTTGTGTAAATCACATTTTTAAAAATATTGTTTCTCGAGGAAGGAACACTGGGAAAGGAAACAGAGGAAATGGAAATTAAGGAACACCCAAGATAAACATTGAACACCAAGATAAACATTGCCCACTTGTGTAAAAAGATCTAGCTGGCCTTGTGTAAAAAGAACGCAAGTTGTTACTCACATTTTATTAATAGTTAAAATTATATAAACATACCTGTAGGCAAACAAACCTAAAGTTTAGTATGTGAGCACTTCCTGGTGAGAAGGCAAAATCTTTCTAAATGCCTATAAGTAAACTCTTGCTTTCCTTCCTGAATTTATGGAATTTTTAAGCCTTGCATTCCACACTAAGTCCGTTGACTTTTTTGTTCTTTCTAGAGCATACCTCTGCTCTATGCAAGCTTAGCTGCTATTCTTTTTATATCCTCTGAAGCAGTACTGGCCATACCAGCTAGTTTAAGTGTAATTAAAAAGAGTACCACCTTAGGATTTTGCAATATCAGCTGCACTTATGTTATATACAGAGTGATGTGAGGATTAGATTTAAACTTTCCTGTACCAGGCTGGCTGGCATAGAAGGTTGTTGCTCAATGTCAGAATTATCAATCCTTTCATTTTTAGAAATGGATTTTTAAAAATATGTTGACAGGGAAGTGTGGACAGCAAGGATTCTAATGTAAAAAATATACATTTTGTGAATTGGAAACTATCTCCTGACAGAAATGCAGTTTTGATTGACATTCTCATAAGGGTATAATATGGTCATCCATACATTATGTATAAATTTACCATCATTTCCATAGCCATGGAGAACACATTGTTACTTCTTCTCAAAAGTACTCTTAATCCCTTGGCTTATACAACTGTGGTTATACTGCCAAGACAGCCATTTCAATTTCTTGTCCCATAAACAGAAGCACTTAGACACAAATACTTGCCATAAGAAGATATTTTGAAAGGCATTTAATTAATAGTGATGGTTTTGGAAATTATCAGTTAATAGGAATCATGTCCATACTGAATGTTGTGTTCTGAGAATTCTTTTATTCAGTCATCATTCACCTAATTGAGAAATTTTCCAGGATTCAATACTTTTTTTCTTCTTGCCTGTCCTTTAGTCATTCCATTGGAGTACTAATTTCAAGAAAAAGAGAAATGATAGTAGCCAAAAAATGGAAAAAACCCAAATGTCCATCAGCTGATGGAATGGATAAATAAAATGTGGAATAGCCACACAATGGAATGTCATTTGGCAATAAACAGAAATGAAGTACTGATATATACTACAACTTGGAAGAACCTTGAAAGTCTTATGCTAAGTGAAAGAAGCCAGTCACAGGTGACCACATATTGTATGCTTCCATTTATATAGAATTTCAGGATCTGCAAATTCATAGAGATAGAAGGTAGATTAATGTTTACCTAAGGCTGAACAGTGTGGAGCAGGATGGGAGTGACTGCTAAAGGATACAAGGTTTCTTTTTGGGGCAATGAAAATGTTCTAAAATTTATTGTGGTGATGGCTGCACTGCTCTGTTGAATACACTAAAGATCATTGAATTGTTTACTTAAATTTTTTATAACTGATAAAATCTTGTATCAATTTCAGATGTATAACATAATGATTTGATACTTGTATATAATGCAAAATGATCACCACAATAAGTCCAGTTAATATCTGTCATCATAACATAGTTATGAAATTTTTTCCTTGTGATGAGAACTTTCAAGATCCACTCTCCTCACTACCTTAAAATATGCAATACGGTACTATTAACTGTAATTATAATGCAGTACATTACATTCCCATAACTTATTCATTTTATAACTGGAAATTTGTATCTTCCCCCTTCACCCATTTCTCCCACCTCCCACCCCCCCACCTCAGGCAACCACTAATCTGTTCTCTGTATCCATGAGCTCATTTTTTTGTTTTTGGTTTTCATTTTAGATTCCACATATAAGTGAGATCATTTAGTATTTGTTGTTCTCTGTCTGACTTAACTTCACTCAGCATAAGGCCCTCAAGGTCCATCCATATTGTTGCAAATGGCAGGATTTCTTTCTTTTTTTATGGCTGACAAGTATTCCAAATGTGTATACATACCACATTTTTAAAATCCGTTCACCTGTTGATGTATACTTAGGTTGTTTACATGTCTTGCTATTGTAAGTAATGCTGCAATGAACATGGGGGTGCTTAGATCTTTTCAAATCAGTATTTTAATTTTCTTCAGATAAATACCCAGAAGTGGAATTGCTGGATCATACAGTAGTTCTATTTTTAATTTTTTGAGGAACCTCCATACTATTTTTCATAGTGGCTGCACCAATTTACATTCCCACCAACAGTGCACAAGGATTCCCTTTTCTCTATACCGTCTCCAACACTTGTTATTTCTCATCTTTTTGATCATAGCCATTCTAACAGGTGTGAGATGATATCACCGTGATATCTCACTTCCATTTCCCTGACAATTAGTGATGTTGAGCATCTTTTCATGTACCTGTGCCATCCATATATCTTCTTTGGGAAAACGTCTATTCAGATCTTCTGCCCATTTTTTAATCAGATTGTTTGTTTTTCTGCTGTAGAATTGTATGAGTTCTTATATATTTTAGATATTAACCCTGTGTCAGACATACACTTTGCAAATATTTTCTCCCACTTCATTGGTTGCCTTTTCATTTTGTTGGTGGTTTCCTTTGCTGTGCAGAAGCTTTTTAGTTTGATGTAGTCCCATTTGCTGATTTTTGTGGGGTTTTTTTGGTGTTTTGGGTTTTTTTGCCTTTTCTTTTCTGTCAAACCCAAAAATCCTGCCAAAAGTAGTATCAAGGAGCTTTCTGCTCTTTTCTAGAAGTCTTATGTTTTCAGGTCTTATATTCAAGTCTTTAATCTGCTTGAGTTAATTTTTGTGTATGGTGTAAGGTAATGTTCCAGATTCATTCTTTTGCATGTGGCTGTCCAGTTTTTCGCAGCACCACTTATTGAAGATCAACAGTTATTAACTGAGAGTAAGCTAAGTTACAGATAATTATAGTTAATCTACACTACAGTGCTACCCACATGGGAGAGGTAGAAGGGAAGAGAAGAGAAGGAATATGAACACATGATATGTGCCATGTTCTAAGGCCTATCATATGATTTAATACAACAGTCTTTCAAGGTAGGTAATGGTTTCCCTGTTTTTGATAGATTAGCAAACTGAAGCTCGGAGAGGTTAACATTATCCTAGGTCACACAGCTAATAGACAATTCTTTGTCCTTCCCAGAGATTGTCTTTATCCTCAGTAGTCTCAAATAAAAGGAAATAGAAGCTTTCTGAGTCTCAGCCCTTGTAACTGGTGATCACTTTCCACTTTCCTAGGATCTCTCAAGTATGCTTTAGCTCCCATGTTTTAGCCTATCTAAAAATGCTATGGCTTACCAACAGATGTAGTAAAACCTGGGTTGTTGTACTTCCCTACACTCCCTGAAACTGTCTTGGCAATGGTCCAGGGGACAGGCTGTCTAATCTAGATACAGAATCTGGTTTCTTTCTCAAAGCACAGTATTAGCAAATTTCATTGGAATTTCTGAAATTAGCAGTGATGCCTGAATTTGGCTCCATTTCCAGTCTAAGTTTTTTTTATTAGGTATGATGAGGTATATACCCTATAATTCCAGGCAAGTCCCCACATATCACAAAAGCTGGAATAAAACTTTATGATGACTCGGGGGAAGAATCCAATGGATCTGAGGCCTAGATTTTTGTTTTGAGATTGGATATATGATGGTGTACTTTTTCTGACACTGAGAAGCAATTTAGTGAAGAGGTTGCACGGAAATGTTCTGTTTTGATTTTTAAACTCTTCCCTCATACCCCAAATCCAATCCCTCATCAATCCTGTCATTTCTACCTCAAAATATGCCCCAATTCCAACACTTCTCACTAATCCACCACCTCCCCCTGTGTCAGGCCAGGGTCACCCACACGGAAAATCATTTAAAAGAGAGGGGATTTAATGCAGGGAACTGGTTACACAAGTGATGTAAGAAGTGATAAGCCAAAGAGGATGGTGGGGCAACCCAGAGATTAACTACTGTAGGAAGCTGCTGCTGTCTCTAGGCTGGCAGGACAAAAGGAGAAGAGGTCATGGTCACCCAGAAGAAGCTGGATCCATGGTGATGCCATATGGCAGGAGCTGGAGCCATTCCATCCTTACTAGAAATGCTGCCTGTGGCAGAGATTGAGAGATCGAGAGAAAGAGAGAGACAGAGAGAGAGGGAAAGAAAGACATGACCTGGCTTCCCCTGTTCCTCCCCTCCCATCTCCAAACAGTGCCTAAAGCCAGCCAGAAGCCAGTTGACAGGGAGTCTGGAAAGTGCAGAAAGCAGAGACCAGCCAGCAGAGGAAAGGAAGGGAGAGGAATGGGTGTGACAGCAAACAGCCCCAGCTGACTTATACCCTGATTCAAGCCACCATCATCTCTTGACTGGGCTATTACAATAGTCTCTTAAGTCTTCCCCTTGCTTCCACTCTAACTTCTCCTGCTGTTAGGGTAAGACTAGGCTACTGTAACAAAGAGACCGAACAATACCATGGCTTATTGCTTAAAGAAAAATATTTCCTGGGACCTCCTTGGTGGCGCAGTGGTTAAGAATCTGCCTGCCAATGCAGGGGACACAGGTTCAATCCCTGGTCGGGGAAGATCCCGCATGCCGTGGAGCAAGTAAGCCCATGTACCACAGCTACTGAACCTGCACTCTTAAGCCCGCATGCCACAACTACTGAAGCCCGCGCGCCTTGAACCTGTGCTCCGCAACAAGAGAAGCCACTGCAATGAGAAGACGAGCATCACTTGGGAACTTGCTAGAAATGCCAATTCTTGGGCCCCATCCCTGGCTTACTGAATCAGACACTCTGTGTGGAGCCAGCAATCTGTTTTAACAACTTGCATTCTCAAGTTGCTCTAATATACTAAACTTCCTCCCAACTCAGGGCCTTTATATCTCCACCCTCTACCTTATGTTCTCTTCCTCCAGACTTTTATGTTATTTAGGTCTCTGTTCAAATATCACTTCTTTGAAGAGGACTTCCTTCCTGCCAACCCTACTCTGTTCCCCTCACTAGTATGTAAGCTGGCAACAGTGGATTTGTCCTGTTCAATTCTGTATCTCCAGCACCAAAAACAGTGCCTGGCATATGCTAGGCAAAGTATATGTCAGATGAATTAACGTATTGCATAATTAATGTTAAAATTAGTTTTGTATTCTAAACAGTGCACTGATAAATACATAAAGAAATACAAAAAAGAGAAAAGACAGTTATAGTCAGAACTTTACAGACCACCTACACTTCTTTCATCCCTTTAACCTGAAGCAACACACACACAATAGCAATTTAGGTGTATCTAGAAATATTTTAAGGGTAAATATCGCTAATCATTTCTATTTCTTTTCAAGGTTCGTCCATGTTGTAGCATCTATCAATACTTCATTTCTTTTTATTGTCAAATAATATTGCATTGTATGAATATACAGGCATACCTTGGAGATATTGTGGGTTTGGTTCCAGACGACTGCAATAAAGCAAATATTGCAATAAGACAAGTCACACGAAATTTTTTGGTTTCCTAGTGCCTATAAAAGAGGGATAAATTAGGAATTTGGGATTAGCAGATACAAACTACTATATATAAGATAGATAAGCCACAAGGTTCTACTCTATAGCACAGGAACTATATTCAATACCTTGTAATAAACCATAATGGAAAGCAATATGAAAAAGCATATGTATATATATGTATAACTGAATCACTTTGCTTTACACCAGAAACTAACACAAGATTGTAAATCAACTATACTTCAATAAAAAAATTACCTTTACAGTATACTATAAGTGTGCAATAGTATTACATCTAAAAAAACAATGTACAAACCTTAATTAAAAAATACTTTATTGCTAAAAATTGCTAACAATCATCTGAACCTTTAGCAAGTTGTAATCTCTTTGCTGGTGGACCGTCTTATGTCAGCGTTGATGGCTGCTCACTGATCAGGCTGGTGGTATTGCTGAAGGCTGGGGTGGCAGTGGCAATTTCTTAGAATAAGACAACAATGAAGTTTGTTGCGTCAGTTGACTCATCTTCTCATGAACAGTTCCTCTCTTGCATGTAGTGCTATTTGATAGCATTTACCCACAGTAGAACTTCTTTCAAAATTGGGGTCAGCTCTTTCAAACCCTGCCATTGCTTTATTAACTGAGTTTATGTAAATTCTAAATCTTATCTTGTCATTTCAACAGTCTTCACAGCTTCTTCACCAGGAGTAGTTTCCATCTTAAGAAACCACTTGCTTTGCTCATCCATAAGAAGCAACTCCTCATCCATTCAAGTTGTCTCATAAGATCGCAGCAATTCAGTCACATCTTCAGGCTCCACTTCTAATTCTAGTTCTCTTGCTGTTTCTACCACATCTGCAGTTACTTCCTCCACTGAAGTCTTGAACCCCTCAAAGTCATCCAAGAGGGTTGGAATCAACTTTTCCAAACTCCTGTGTATTTTGATATTTAAACCTTTTCCCATGAGTCATGAATGTTCTTAACGGCATCTAGAATGGTGAATCCTTTCCAGAAGGTTTTCAATTTACTTTGCCCAGATGCACCAGAGGAATCACTATCTGTGGAAGCAATAGCCTTACAAAATGTATTTCTTAAAGAATAAGGCTCAAAAGTTGAAATTACTCCTTGTTCCATGGGCTGAAGAATGGATATTGTGTTAGCAGGCATGAAAACAACATGAATCTTATTGTACATCTCCATCAGAGCTCTTGGGTGACCAGGTGCAGTTGAGCTTTGATTCATTCAAGCTGATCTTTGATCCATTTATGTCTTTGATCTGTTTTGAGTTAAATTTTGTACATGGTATAAGGTAGGGGTCCAACTCTATATTTTTTTGCATGTAGTTATCTAGTTGTCCCAGCATCATTTTTTGAAAAGTCTTCCTTCCCCATTGAATTGTCTTGGCACACTTGTTGAAAATCAATTGACTGTAAATGTGAGGGTTTATCTCTGAACTCTGAATTCTATTCCAATGTCTATGCTCTGCCAGTGCTTCTGGTCCTTTTAATCAGTGTCCATTTGGTCATATATTAGTGTCCATTTAACTGCATTTACAAACATATGCTTTATTCTAAAAGCAATTTTATCTTCATTTTTTTTTCATTCTGTAACGAACCAAATGTAGTCAGCTTCACCATCTTAGCGGAGAGGAAGACTGAAACTTATAATAAAGACAATGTCCACTACTTCAAATGAGTGGAAACTTTTCTGAAAACCAAAAGAAGGAATTGGATGATTTCAACCAGAAGAACTGTAATGTAAAAGTTATGATTGCCTCATCTGGATCTCAAATGTGGTAGCTATCTCCTTCTTAGAAAAGGAGATAGAGACAAGAAGTTATAGGCACAATGTAACTGAAATATTTGGAGACGCTTTTATTACTTGGTATTGTTAGTGAAAGGTTTTAATATTCTGATGAAACTTTAGCTGTTTAGTCTTCCTGCCTTTCTGACAACATAACTTATTGTACTTGGGAAATTGTGGTGCCACATTCTGCCAACACTCCTTCACTCACTCCCACCCCCACTCTTCTCATGTCGGATATCCTAGAGTTGCTCCCATACAAACAAATCATGCAGATGGAAACAACTGCTCTCTCTCTTGTACCAGAAGAAAAGGATTAATTCCACCCATTATGAAATTGGAAATTAATCTCATCAGATATAGCCTTGGACACCAACCTAAAGTAATTTTATTTCAACAAAATCAAACATGTAAGATATGCTATGGTCAATTCTTTCTGGACAGAGAGAACTTCAAGTGATAATACTCTAGTATCTTAATGGGGCTTGCCTCATCCGGGGGAACATTATCTTATAAGAGTTTTAATTTAATTGTGCACAGGATACCTTTTCAAGTACATTTTCAGTTTTCAAAACCATGTGTTATTTACAGGAAATAGAATTCATGTGTTTTTGATTCATTTACACTTAACTCATTAAAAAATTCTTGTTAAATCACTTGGTATTCAAGGACTTTTCAGCTTTCTAAATAAGTTTCCAAAAGCCTTCTTAAAGATATGAAATGGCATTAAATAAATATGTACATGAGTTTCCAAACCATGTTCATAATTTTTCTTTAGAATTTTGTGCCTTTAATTAGTAAAATGTGCTTTTCTACTATTTGGAAAGAGATTAATGTATGAAAATATACCATGTTTCAATGTGAGAAAACCTAAATTTACAAATAAAAAGTTTTAAATACCATTAGACAATCAATAAATAATTTAATGATTCACATATATGCTGCAAATAAATATCAGATACACATCAGAAACTGAGGAGGAAGCAAGTGAATGAGGAGTTATTGATCACTTCTTGGGTGCTATGTACTGGGCTTATGTATATACATAGAATTTAATCCTTAGGAGATAAATATTTTTATCACATTTTCACAGATGATAAAATTGAGGCTCAGACAAGCTAATCTTCCTAAAGCCACATAGCTAGTAAGACAGAGCCAGGATTCCAACGAAGGTCTGTGTGATTCCCAAGTCTGTGTTATTTCTGCTATCTATGCATCCCACCAGATTTGAAGTTAAGAGATCTGGTTTCAAATTACTGTACTTTTAGCATATACTAGTACTACGAACATGAATAAATCTTAGCTTCCTTGACTATAGCACAGGAACAATAATACCCACCTTATAAAACTTTTATTGCAGTAAATGAGATAATGCACACATGAACACGCCTGGGCTGAGTTGAGTTGGTTCTCTTGCCTCCAGCCTTGCCCCATTTCAGTAAGTGTCTCATATAGCACAGCCTAACCCTTTGAAGTTACAGATATCATGTCTGTTCCATCTTCCAAAATTTTCATTGATTGCCGAGGACCTTCTACTACAATTAAAAGTTCATACTTATTTTGTTCTAAATTAACATATACAACTTTGTTGCCTTTATTCCCCCAATAAAACTTTAACTTCAGTCAGATTAATTTATCCCCATACTCATGAATCAACATGTACACTATACTTTTTTAAAACTTCAGTAAAATACACATAACACAAAATTTACCATTTTAACTATTTTTAAATTGACAATTCAGTGGCATTAAGCAATTCACATTGTTGTACACCATCGCCACTATTCCACACTGTACTTTTCCAAGCAGCATTTCACCATACCCCACATTGAAAATTTCTTCTCAATTCTATTTGTCCAACTCTTAGTCCTCTTCTAAGCTTGGACTCACATTGCATCATCTGTGAAATCTTCCCTTCCTGTGTTTACCTGACTCGTATCACATGTTGAAAGGCAGTTTAGTATAATGGTTAAGGATATAGACTCTGGATCATATTGTTTGAGTTTAAATTCTAGCTTTGTTACCCCCTAACTATATGACCTTGGACAAGTGAATCAAACCATTAGTGTCCTAGGTATTTACCTGAATGATTTAAAAACTTCTCCACACAAAAGCCTGAACATGAACGTTTGTAGCACCTTTAATCATAGTTGCCGAAAACTAGAAGCAACCAAATGTCCTTCAGTCTGTGAATGAGTAAACACACTGTGGTACATCTAGACAATGGAAATTATTCAGTGATAAAAAGAAATGAGCTATCAAGCCACGAAAAGACATGGAGGAACCTCAAATGCGTATTACTAAGAGAAACAATCCAGCTTGAAAAGCCTACATACTCTACAATTCTAAATATATGACATTCTGGAAAAGGGAAAGCTATAGAGGCAATAAAAAGATCATTGGTTGCCAAGGGTTTGGGGAAGGGAGGGATGAATAGGTGGGGCACAGGGGGTTTTTAAGGCAGTGAAATTACTGTATGATACTACAATGGTAAATGCATAACATTATGCATTTGTCCAAAACTCAGAACTGTACAACACAGAATGAATCCTAATATAAACTGGAGATGACTGCAACAAATGTGCCACATTAATGCAAGGTGTTAATAATAGGGGAAACTGGGGTGGTGGGGAGAAGGAATATATGGGAACTGTACTTCCTGCCCAATTTTTCTCAAAACCTAAAACTGTTCTAAAAAATAAAGTTTTTTCGTTCCCGGGTTTCGGCACCAAAAAAATAAAGTTTTTTCTGTTAATTTATGAAACAAACCAAAAAATTAGAACTCAATAACAAAAAGCTGTTTGGGAAACCCTCAAATATTTGGAAACTAAATATCACACTCCTAAACAACGTATGTGTCAAAGGAGAAATCAAGAGGGATTTGAACTGAAGGAAAGCATTTTGAACTGAATGAAAATGAAAACACAAATCAAATTTGTTAGATGCAACTAATTCTATACTTAGAAATTTATAGCACTAAATGCTTATGTTAAAAAATAAGAAAGGTCTCAATACAGTGACCTCAGCTTTCAATATAAGAAACTGGGAAAAGGCAAAGTCAAACTCAAAATAAGCAGAAGAAAGGAAATAATACAGGCCAGAGTGGAAATCGAAGAAATAGAAGACACAAACAATAGAAGAAATCCATGAAAACTTGGCTCTTTGGGAAAATTAAAAAAAGAATTAACAAGGCTCTAGCCAGACTGATTAGAAAAAGAAAAAGAGAGAAGACACAAATTAACAATACCTGGGATGAGAGAAGAAACATTAATATAGTCTTCAGACGTTAAGAGGATGAAAAGAATATTCTGAGCAACTCTATGCCAATAAATCTGACAACTTAGGTGAAATGGATGGATTCCTTGAAAGTCAGACTGTCAAAGCTCATCCAAGAAGAAATAGATAACCTAAGTACATGTATATCTATTAAAGAAATTGAATTTGTAATTAAAAACTTTCCCACAAAGAAAAATGCAGGCACATATAGCTTCCCCGGTGAATTCTACCAAACATTTAAGGAAGAAAATAATACCAATTCAACATAAACTCTTCCAAAAAGGTGAAGAGGTCGGAATACTTCTCAGCTCTGTGGGGCCAGTGGTACCTGTTACCAAAACCAGACACAGGCATTAGAAGAAAAGAACCTTTCCTCCTTTTAAAGCTATATATTTTCTTTCTATTCTCAATCCTTCCACAAAGAACCTAAAAATATTGGGGAAAATATTATTTTTTTTTCCTTAAAATCAATGCAAAGCTGTCAAGGTAGTGAGGAAATTGCGAGCCAAAATCTAAGAAAACAAGAGAATCTAGAGAGGTAAGCAGAGCACTGATGCACCAAAGCTGCTTCTGTTCTGAAGGAACTTATTGATCTGGGCAGATTTGGGTTTTTCTTTTAGCAGTTTCATTCATGGAGGAATCAGAAGTCAACACTCAGGGCCTGGCCAAGGTGGGGAGCCCCACAGAAGACCCCTTCCCCACTGAAGCAGTGTCACCCTCAGAGTAAAAGAAAACGTGAAATATATCTACCCTCTCATATACCCAAGGGACCAAAGGGAATATTGCTCTGGCACCAAGAAGAACACATGTAAATAGAACAGGGGAAAAACTCCTCCGTGAGAGATTGTGGCTGTGGGCTCACACTCCCCAAGAAATTTAGACCTGGATCTGGATGGTCCAGGGAACGTGGAGCCATGAACTTGGATAATTTGGCCTTGAAATGGTAGAAGAAAATCCTCTCTGAAAGAAGGTACATTCATCCTAGACCTCGAAGACTCCTTGCAAATAACACTTGAGGGACAATAGCAGTGCACAGTAAAACACACACACACATGCACAAATACACACACACACACACACACACACACACACACACACACACGGAAAAGATCCCATTAGAAAAACTACAGAAATAAACTACAGCAGATATTGGAATTATGAGACAGAGGTTCTTTTTAAAACCTGGCTTATTGTATTTAAAGAAATAAAAATCAAATTGAAAATATCTGAATATTCTAAAGAGTGACTGATCAGATTTGAAAAACAAACAATAATATTATACAGAGATGAATACAATATGTGAAATTTCAAAATGAGTGGATAAATATGTCAAATTAGAAGATATTTTAGAAATTATGCAGAATGCAGCATAGATAGACAAAAAAGATGGGAAATACAGAAGAAGAGTTAGGAAACATGACCAGGAGATTTATGATTCATTTAATCAGAGTTCCAAAAGGAGAAGAATAGAATGGAACAGAGGCAATACTTGAAGAAATAATGACCAAGGTTGTTCCAGAACTGATGAAGAACCTCACTTCAAATGACTTGGCCATCTCACTATAGCTCTCAAAGGTTTGCAACATGGGCTATTCCATTTTTAAAATACTGCTTCCCTTGTGCTATGAAAATTAGAAGCTTCCCTTATGTGTTGCTTACCAGATATGTCATTTAAAATGCCACTTTCATACTTGATAAACTGCAGCTCTAGTCATCTTGGACCAATATTACATTCAAAACGCAGGCAAGTGTCAGGGGGCTACTCCATAATAAGAAAGTAACAGTACTTACATCTTGATGCTCTATGGATGTTTCAGTATAAAAATATTTTAATGGCAATGTGTGGTGGTGGTATTTACCATTTTCCAGACCAAAAATTATTGCTGCCATGCTTTATGGTGTGTAACTCTAGAACATCAGTTATCCATTTGTCTGTAGTTTAGTGGGGACACAAATGAGTTTCTAAAGACAATCTCATTCTCATTTGTAGTACTTTATTTCTTTGGTTCAACTACAAGTACTAGGTGGAGTCACTTCCTATATAGACAGAAAACATCAATGCTACCCCCAGCTCTGCTGATTATTAAAACATAAAGCTCTCTACTTAATTAGTGACAATGAATAGCTGTATTCTATTCTCAGGGGGTTAGTCTTAAATTCAGAGCTGTTCACTATTTTTCAAAAGCTCAGATTAAAGAAACGCTTAGAAGGACTACCTTAAGAATGTGTAATTCACGCATTTCTTTGGATACCCTGAAATCTACTTTTCTTTGGATACCCTGAAATCTACTCAAATCTATATATGGTATGGATTAAGGCATACCATATATAGAAAGAAAATTATTTTCTGGTTTGAATTCAAGCATAGTTTTGCTTTCCCAAGAAAGTTGTTTGCTTTTTGCATTAGGATAATATGAAACTTGTCTAACCTTTCTCCTGTTTAACTCATTTTTTAATTTTTAACTTATTTGATTTTGCCGTATTGCTTGTATCTTTATATACTTTCTTTTTTGAAACAAAGCATTGCTTACATACAATTCAAAACATTAATTAATTAACATTAATTAATGTCTAAAACATTAAATTACATTAACTATCTAAATATTTTTGTACCCAACATCAGGGCAGCTAAATATATAAAGGCAGTACTAACAGAACTAAAAGGAGAAATAAACAACAATATAATAATAACTGAGGACTTTAATACTGGATAGATCAGACAGAGAATAGATAAGGCAACAGTGGATTTGAACAACACTATAGACCAAATGGACCTAACAGACAAATAAACATTCCATCCAGCAGCAGCAGAATACATTCTTCTCAAATGCACACAGATCATTCTAAAGGATATATCATGTTAGGCCACAAAGCAAGATTTAGCAATTTTAAGAAGACTGAAATTATACCACAATGGTATGAAACTAGAAATGAATAATAGGAGGAAAGCTGGAGCATTCACAAATACATAAAAATTAATAGCACACTCCTGAACAACCAATGGATCAAAGAAGAAATAAAAAGGGAAATAATATCTTGGGCTTCCCTGGTGGTGCAGTGGTTGAGTCCGCCTGCCGATGCAGGGGACACAGGTTCGTGCCCCGGTCCGGGAAGATCCCACATGCCGTGGAGCGGCTAGGCCCGTGAGCCTTGGCCGCTGAGCCTGCGCGTCCAGAGCCTGTGCCCCGCAATGGGAGAGGCCACGACAGTGAGAGGCCCGTGTACTGCCAAAAAAAAAAAAAATCTTGAGACAAATGATAATGGAAACACAACATACTGAAACTTATGGGATGCATCAAAAGCAATTCTAAGAGGAAAGAAGTTTATAGTGATAAGTGAAAGAAAAAGAAAGACCTCAAATAAATACCCTAACTTTACACCTCAAGAAACTAAAAAAAGAACAAACTAAGCCCAAAGTTAGCAGGAGGAAGGAACTAAGGAAGATTAGAGCAGAAATAAATGAAAGCAAGAACAGGAAAACAATAGAAAAGCTTAGCAAAACTAAGAGTTGGTTCTTTGAAAAGATAAACAAAATTGGCAAATCTTTAGTTAGACTAACCGAGAAAAAAAGAGAGAAGACCCAAAAATAAAGTTATAAATGAAAGAAGAGACATTACAACTGATACCACAACACAAAGGATCATAAGAAACTACTATGAACAATTGTATGCCAACAAATTAGACGACCTAGAAGAAATGGATAAATTCCTAGAAACATACAACCTACCAAGCCTGAATCATGAGGAAACAGAAAATCTGAACAGACTAAGAGAGAGTAAAGGGACTAAATCAGTAATCAAAAATCTCCCAACAAAAAAAAGTCCAGGACCAGATGCTTTCACTGTTGAATTTTACTGAACATTTAAAGAAGAATTAATGCCAATACTCAAACTCTTCCAAAAAAGTAATGAGGTAGGAATACTCTCAGACTCATTTCACGAGGCTAGAACTACCCTGATACCAAAGCCAGATAAGAAAACTACAAGAAAAGAAAACTACAGGACAATAACAATGATGAATACAGATGCAAAAATTCTGAACAATATACTAGCAAACTGAATTCAACAGCACATTAAAATGATCATACACTATGATCAAGTGAGATTCATTCCTGGGATGCTAGGATGGTTCAACATATGCAAATCAATAAATGTGATATACCACATTCATAAAACGAAGATGAAAATCATATGATCATCTCAACAGAGGCAGAAAAAGCATTTGACAGAATTCAATATCTATTCATGATAAAAACTATAAACAAATTAGGCCCACAGCTCACATTATACTCAAAGGTGAAAGACTAAAAGCTTTTCCTGTAAGATCAGGAACAAGACAAGTGTGCCCACGCTCACCACATCTATTCAACATAGTAATAGTAGTTGTAGCCAGAGCAGGCATCCAATAAAAAGAGATAAAAGGCATCTGAATTGGAAAGAAAGAAGTAAAATTATCTCTGTTTGCACATGACTTAGTTTTTTTTTTTTTTTGTGGTATGTGGGCCTCTCACTGTTGCGGCCTCTCCCGTTACGGAGCACAGGCTCCAGATGCGCAGGCTCAACGGCTATGGCTTACGGGCCCAGCCGCTCCATGGCATGTGGGATCTTCCCGGACCAGGGCACGAATCCATGTCCCTTGCATCGGGGGGTGGACTCTCAACCACTGTGCCACCAGGGAAGCCCCATGACTTAGTTTTATATATAGAAAATCCTAAAGACTCCATGTAAAACTATTAGATCTAATCAATGAATTCAGTAAAGTTGAAGGATACAAAATCAACATACAAAAGTTAGCATTTCTATACACTAACAATGAATTATCTGAAAAAAGAAAATAATCACACTTACAATAGCATCAAAAACAATAAAATAGGGACTTCACTGGTAGTCCAGTGGTAAAGAATCTACCTTACAATGCAGGGGACGTGGATTCAATCCCTGGTCAGGGAACTAAGATCACACATGCCGCCGGGCAACTAAGCCTGCACGCCACAGCTACTGAGCTTGTGTGCCTCAACTAGAGAGCCTGCATGCCACAAACTACAGAACCCATGTGCTCTGGGACCTGCACGCCACAACTACAGAGCCCACACGCCCTGGAGCCTGCACACCACAACTAGAGAGAATGACGAGCCTGCACTCTGCAATGAAAGATCTCACATGCCTCAACGTAGATTCTGTGTGCTGCAACTAAGACCCAACACAGCCAACAATAAATTAAATAAATAAATAATAAAATAAATCTTAAAAAAAACACACCAAAACTCAGGAATAAATTTAACCAAGGAAATGAAAGATCTGTACACTGAAAACTGTAAGACACTGATGAAAGAGATTGAAGAAGATACAAATAAATGAAAAGATATCCTATGTTCATGGACTGGAAGAATTAATATTGTTAAACTGTCATCTACAGATTCAATGCAGTCCCTATCAAGATCAGTGGCATTTTTCACAGATAGAAAAACTCCTAAGATTCATTTGGAATCACAAAAGACCCTGAATAGCAAAAAAATCTTGAGAGAGAAGAACAAAGCTGGAGACATCATCCTTTCTGATTTCAACCTACATTACAAAACTATAGCAATCTAAACAGATTGGTATTGGCATAAAACAGACACATAAACTAATAGAACAGAATTGAGAGCCAGAAATAAACCCGTGTATATATGGACAATTAATATTTGACAAGGGAGCCAAGAATACTCAATGGAGCAAAGATAGTTTCTTCAGTAAATAGTGCTGGGTAAACTGGATATTCACAATTGAATTAAAATTAGACCCCTATTAACAGCACTCATAAAAATTAACTCAAGTGCTTCCCTGGTGGCGCAGTGGTTGAGAGTCCACCTGCCGATGCAGGGGACACGGGTTCGTGCCCTGGTCTGGGAGGATCCCACGTGCTGCGGAGCCTGTGAGCCATGGCCACTGAGCCTGCGCGTCCAGAGACTGTGCTCCGCAACGGGAGAGGCCACAACAGTGAGAGGCCCACATACCACAAAAAAAAAAAAAAAAAAAAACTTAAAATGGATTAAAGACTTAAATGTAAGATTGGAAACCATAAAACTCATAGAAGAAAACATAGGGTAAAATCTCCTGGACATTGGTTGTCACAATGATTTATTTGATATGACATCTAAAGCATAAGTGATAAATGCCAAAAAAATAAGTGGAACAACATCAAACTAAAAAGCTTCTGCTCAGCAAAAGAAATGAGGAAAATGAAAAGGCAAACTATGGAGTGGGAGAAAATATTTGTAAACCACATATCTAATAAAGGGTTAATATTTAAAATACATAAGGAACCTATACGACTCAATAGCAAAAAAAAAAAAAAACCCACAGAAAACAAAAAGACAAAACACAACAAATAATCCAATTAGAAAATGGGCAAAGGATCTGAATAGATATTTTTCCAAAGAAGATATTCAAATGGACAAATGAAAAGGTGTTCAACATCACTAATAATCAAGGAAATGCAAATCAAAACCACAATGGGATATCACCTCACACCTGTAAGGCTGACTATTATCAAAAAGACAGATAAGAAGTGCTACTGAGGATATGGAGAAAAGAAAACCCTTGCCCACTGTTGATGAGAATGTCATTTGGTGCAGCTACTATGGAAAACAGTATGGCGTTTCCTCAAAAAAGTTAAAAATAGAACTACCATATTATCCAGCAATTCCATTTCTGGAGATATATATATATATATATATATATATATATGATATATATATTTGAAAGAAATGATATCACTGTTTTGAAGACATATCTGCACCTCCACATTCATTGTATCACTATTTACAATAGCCAAGACACAGAAGCAATCTAATTGTCCACTGTTGGATGAATGGATAAAGAAAATGTGGTATACATGTGGAATGAAATAGAATTTAGCCACAAATAGAAGGAAATCCTGCCATTTGTGACAACATGGATGAAACTTGAGGGCATTACACCAAGTTATATAAGTCATAGAAAGACAAACACTGTATGATCCCACTTATATGTAAAACATAAAAAACCCCAAACTCAAAGAAACAGAAGATATATTGGTGGTTGACAGTTGGTAAGTTTAAGCCCTAAAGCAGTGGTAGGGTACTGGATATAAATAGATAGATATATTTATCTAATTACTTTAAGTGGGGGGAATGGATGAAGGTGGTCAAAAGGTACAAACTTCTAGTTATAAGTTCTGGGGATGTAATATACAGTGATGTACATTGTGCCTATAATTAACAATATGTATTGTATATTGGAAGCTGCTAAGAGAGTAGATCTTAAACATTCTTATTACAAGAAAAAAAATGTAACTATGTCAGGTAATGGATGTTAACTAAACTTATTGTGGTGATACTTAACCTAAAATCATTATGTTTTACACCTTAAACTTATACCACGCCACATGTCAATTATATCTCAATAAACTGGAAAAACACTGATATCATTTTTGTGAACTCTTTGTCATTTATCTTTCATTATGATGCATAACTATGATTATGCATATTATTGGTTGTTTTGGATAAAATGTGTTATGTCTTTATTTGATTAGTAAATGCTGTTCATGTGTACTCAGTCAACAGATTTATGGATTATACTACATACATCCACCTGCTATCACTTAGAAATATTATCACTTATAGTAATTAGAGAAATACATCTGTCTATTTATATCCAGTACCCTACCACTGCTTTAGGGCTTAAACTTAGTCACAGAGACAGGACATATGCATAGTTTTGAACTCTGTTTATTGACATGACCACTTTGATGCAGTTGTTACAGACTCATCAAAATGGTCATGATCGTGACAAAATATAAACTCACTTTTGTTGTTTACACCTCATTCCTTATACTCACTTCATCTCTGAGCCTCATCCCATTCCTGATCTTTATTCCAACTGATGACGTCAGTAATTATATGAGAAAAATCATTTTGTATATTTTGTCAAAATAAAACAAGTGTATGGGTTTCTATTTTAGTCTGTACCAAAATGCCCCCTAGTCAAGATGATTGAATCAAAATTTTACTCAGGGAACTATTAATAAAATAAATGTCAAATTAATTTAACAGTTTTTTATTATATTTCAACTATGGTTTAGGTATTTGGTGCATGGGGGTGATGGTGAGATACTACCAAATAAGCCGAAATTTGAAAACATGGAAATTAATTTAATGTTTGAAAATAAAACTAGTAGAACCCATACATAATATAAGTAACCAACTATCTATAGAAGCAGTAGAAGACTTTGTGTATAAATCTATAACTAAGGAGTTTTAGAAAGAATGAATTGAAATGAAATTCACTGAACATATTTATTATGAGCTGGTCCTGTGTTGAGGCGCATCCAAAACCCTAAGTAAGATAAAAAGAGAGTACGCGTGGGAAAGAATGGTTGTACTGCCATGCAATAATTCAATCCAGCTTTAATAAAATCAATTTTACTATATTTTGACTGAAGAAGAAAATTCTTTAATAAAGAAATGTTGTCCTACAAGCCTTCTATAGTGGTAAAAGACTTCCAAATTGCAGTGTTTTAGAATGCTTGCCATTCATTCATTTATTTGTTTATTAATTCATCAAACATTCATTGACACTTGGTATAGGTTTTGTAATAATCATTGGAAATGTAAAAGCCAGTAATACACAGTCTTCACTCTCAATAAGCTTCCAGTCCAGTGAAGAGCAACAGACAAGTAAACTAATAATTACAATATAGGCTGATTATTACTATAGCTATTAATAATTACATACTATGTTAGTCAGCTATATATGGAATGCTGCATAAGAATGCAGTGACTTAGGGGTTTCCCTGGTGGCACAGTGGTTGAGAGTCCGCCTGCCGATGCATGGGACATGGGTTTGTGCCCCGGTCCGGGAGGATCCCACATGCCACGGAGCGGCTGGGCCCATGGGCCATGGCTGCTGGGCCTGCGCGTCTGGAGCCTGTGCTCCGCAATGGGAGAGGCCCCAGCAGTGAGAGGCCCACGTACGGCAAAAAAAAAAAGAATGCAGTGACTTAGAATGGAGGAAATATTTGCAAATCATATATCTGATAAGGGGTTACTACCCAAAATATATAAAGAACTCAAACAACTCAAAAGCAAAAAACCAAACAATCCAATTTAAAAATGGCCAGAGGATCTGTATAGACATTTTTCCAAAGAAGAAATAGAGAAGCCCAACAGGTACATGAAAAGAAGCTCAGCATCACTGATCACTAGGGAAATGCAAATCAAAACAACAAGATATCACCTTATTCCTGTTATACCATGTGATCCAGCAATTCCACTTCTGGGTATATATATTTGAAAGAAATGATATCACTGTCTTGAAGAGACAGCTGCACCCCCATGTTCATTGCAGCATTATTTATTATAACCAAGCTATGGAAACAACCTAAGTGTCCACTGATGAACGAATGGATAAAGAATATATATCATATATATATATATATATATATATATATATATATACACACACATACACACACAGGAATATTGTTCAGCCATAAAAAAGGATGACATCTCACCATATGTAACTATATGGGTGGTCCTTGTGGGCATTATGCTAAGTGAAATAAGTCACAGAGAGAAAGACAAATACTGTATGATCTCACTTATTTGTGGAATCTAAAAAAGCAAACAAACCAAAAACTAAATACCAAGCTCATAGATAGAACAGACTGGTGGTTGCCACCCGGTGGGAGTGGGAGAAATGCGTGAAGGGAGTCTAAAGATAGAAGCTTCCAGTTATAAAATAAATAAGCCATGGGATGTAATGTACAGCATGGCCACTATACTTATTAATACTGTATTACATATTTGAACGTTCCTAAGAGAGTAAATCTTGAAAGATTTCATCACAAGAAAAAAAATTTGTAACTATGTATGGACAGATGTTAACTGGATTTATTGTGGTGATCATTTCACAATATATACAAATATCAAAACATTACATTGTATACTTGAGCTAATATATGGTTGTATGTCAATTATACCTCAATTAAAAAATTAAAAGGAAAAAAGAAAATAAACAGAGTCCAGTGACTTAAAATAGCAAGCTTATTCCCTTGCTCATAGTTCTGTGGGATGGCTCCAGGGTCTGAGCTCTCCAATGAAGACTGGGTACAGGGCAGCTCCATGTGTCCCTTGTCTTTGGACCAGTGGCTGCTTAAGGTATGTGATCTGCTCCATGTGTCTCACTCTGGGCCCCAGGCTGAATAATCACCAGCAACCTGGGACATGCTCTTCTCATTATTGGAGCACAGGAGAGCAAGCTCAAACACTGAAGCATATTTCAAGCCTCTGTTTGAATTGCAAATGCTGACATCCCATCGGCCAAAGGAAAACATATGATCAAGCCCAACACCAGTAGAGCAGGACAGTTTACTTGGAGTATACAGGAGGAAATATTTGCTGAACAAACTCACAAAGTGCAGTGGGAGAGAGCAGAGAGGGTATTATATCAACCAAAGTTCTTGGTTGTAAACAATAGAAAGACTCTGACTTATTTAAACAGAAAAGGAATTTATTGGTTAGTACATAAAGTCTCTTGGAAGGCTTAAAAACCAGTCTCAGGGCTTTCCTGGTGGCGCAGTGGTTGAGAATCTACCTGCCAATGCAGGGGACATGGGTTAGAGCCCTGGTCTGGGAAGATCCCACATGCCACGGAGCAACTGGGCCCGTGAGCCACAACTACTGAGCCTGCGCGTCTGGAGCCTGTGCTTCGCAACAAGAGAGGCTGCGATAGTGAGAGGCCCGCACACCACAATGAAGAGTGGCCCCCGCTCGCCGCAACTAGAGAAACCCCACGCACAGAAACGAAGACCCAATACAGCCAAAAAAAAAAAACAGTCTCAGAGACTATGCATCCAGAACAACTTTCTAAATCACACAGAACTAGACTGGAAAGGAACTAGTACAGACACTCCAGCTCAAAGTGCCTATACCACTATTGCTACAATTACTGGCACTATTGCCTCTAGAACTGGTTTTAGGTGCCTTCCCTACTGCTACACATTGTCAGAGTTCTGCCCAAAAAACCCCAACTCCATGCTTTTTTGTGCCATCAGCTTCTAATTCATAATCTGGGGTAGAGGTGTTTGATTGGCAGATCCTAGATCACATGCACAAGGGAGATGGGAAAGCAAGTAGCTAGCATATTTAGTTTCTTTGGAGGTAGCAGCTGTTGTCACATAAGAATGGGGAGTATCTCAAGCATAAGTAGGGGACTCAGATGCTATGTAGCAAAAAAAGGACGAGAAGTTTTGATTACAAGCTAGCAGATGAGGGCAGAGATATCAGGGAAGGTTTCCCAGAATAGGTAAGGTTCAAGTTAAATCTTAAAGAATAAATAGGAGCTAGAAAGTTGAAGAAGGGAACATGAATAAGGAAAACATGGTACATTTGAGAATCTGCAAGCAGTTCAGCATGGCTCAACTACAATGTATAGGGATGGATGTGGATGAAGTGGCAGTGAGATCAGGTTGATGAGAGAAAATGCGGAAAAATCATAAAAAGCCTCCATACATCATGTTAATTCATCAGGTTGTGGTGCAGGAAATAGAAACTACTTTAGGTATTTCAGACAGAAAAGTATTTAATAGAGGAAAATGCCATATTAGGAGAAGGGCTGGAGGCATAGAAGTCAAGGGGCTGCTATGATTTCAAAGCTGAGATCCAGGGTTCAGGAAGCTGCTGCTGCCGCCATTGATGTTGCCTCAATTGCCTCTCATATCTGTGGGGCTGGTGAATAGATACTAGAACTTAGCTACTGCAATTGCCTCTAACAGTCACCTCTTCATAACCTTACTTGCCAGGAGAAGTTACAATAAGAGAAGATAGCTTCTACCTCATTTTCAGAGGTAGAACCAGATTTGGCAGAACCTACTATACCTAGCACTCTAGCAGCAAGGCTATATGGGGAATATATTGTAGTTTGTAGCTTTCCATCATCTCCAAATAGAAGGAGAGTAGGATGGTGATTCAAGTAGCCAATCCATAGTATCTAGCCCATCATGTTAAGGAGCACAATTTTTTCTTAAGAACTGTATAAAAAAAATCGATGTATTTTTAAAGCATGGAAGTTACATACTTAGATTTGCTTTTTAGAGAGGTGTCTTAATGACACTGGAAGGAATTAATTTGGAAGTATAAAATAGAAGATTTTTTCACTCAAATGAGATAGAGCAGAGGAACTAGAAATCAAGAATAGGGAAAGGGGGACTTCCTGGTGGCACAGTGGTTTAGAATCTGCCTGTCAGTGCAGGGGACACAGGTTCGATCCCTGGTCCAGGAAGATCCCACATGCCGCGAAGCAGCTAAGCCCATGCGCCACAACTACTAAACCTGCGCTCTAGAGCCTACAAGCCACAACTACTGAGCCCGTGTGCCACAACTACTGAAGCCCACGCACCTAGAGCCCGTGCTCGGCAACAAGAGAAGCCTGCTCCCCACAACGAAGAGTAGCCCCTGCTCACTGCCACTGGAGAAAGCCTGTGTGCAGCAAGGAAGACCAATGCAGCCAAAAATAAATTTTTTTAAAATAATAAATAGATATTAAAAAAAGAATAGGGAAAGGGTTGGAAGGTAAAGAAGGTAAAGAATCTTCAGAGCTTGGTAATGGGTTTATTGGTTATGGTGGGCACTAGAGAAGGAGAAGGAGAAGCTGAGGGTTACTCCTAGGTTTCAGGGTTGAAAAATTGGAGGGATTGTGATATGGTTCAACACAATGGAATAGATAAGGAAAAAGAGAGGGAGCATAGTGGATTAAGTTTTAGAAATGTTGACTTTTTTGGTCCCTGTCGGACATCTAAATGGGATTGTCAAGTATGTGATAAGATATATGGCTCTGATGCTTTGAAGATATAAATTCAGGAATCATGAGTATAGAAATAAAAGTCACTGTCCTAGGAAAATTCAGTAACAATGTAGTTGGATAACTCACACTAGCTACTCAAACAAATAACCCCCAAATCTCAGTGACTTAACATATTAAGGTCTATTTATTACTCACCTCATGGTCTCATGGTCTAGTGTAGACTGATGTGTTTGGTGGGGGAGGTGTTTCTCTTCCAACAGTCATTCAGAAATTCCAGGTTAGTTTTACCCAGTGCAGTCTTCCAGGGATTCAAAATACTCTGGTGGATCCTCTGTACCAACTGAAGAACAAAAAGATCTTAGAAGGTGTTAAGTGATTTTGGAGACTGGGCTAGAAGTGATGTTAGAATACAGCTATTCAAACTATCTATAGCAAAGGACGACTTCTTAAAAAACTTTCCAATCTACTGCAGACTATTACTTTTGTAAAAGACAATAAAAATGTTGTAAGAATGTAAAATTTCTATAAAGGTTTCTAAACACTTTCATTTGCTGTACTTACCTTGTTATGGATGAGAAGCAAACTAGTCATAGAACAACACTGGTCTCTGAACTACACCCTCAGTAGCATTGGTGTAAATTGCTTCTGATGACATTGCACTGGTCTGAACTAGCCATATGCTGCCATGTGAATGTAAGGGAAATTGGAAATGTTCAAAGGAAGAAATGAAGTGATGGTCTGTAATTCAATCCACCCTTCTGGTCCCAAATATCCATTTTTTTCTCCCTCTGTCATACTGACCCATCTCCAAAATATATAATCCAAAATATATAATCCAAAGTCTCATCAAGTCATTGCATGTAGCTTAAAATCCCAGATCTCTCCATCAGATGTAGATATGACTTCTCATGGTCTGGTGACCTATAAACTAAGAAAAAATATATATACTTCTCTCACCAGACTTACACCCAATATACAGTGGTATATTGAAATGAAGGATAACTGCAAAAGACACCCTTGTTAGGAAAGGAGAAGAATGAGAGACAAAGCAGTCACTGCTCCATAGCAATTCTGAAATCCTGGTTACAAATCATTTTGAAGGCCCTCTATTCCAGGGGTGAAGAAATTTCCTTGATTAGGTGATTAAGCTCTAATTCTTCCTTTAGGGAGATTCTGTATTAGTCAGGGTCTCCAGACAAACAGAAGCAATAGGAGATTATCTATTTATCTATCAATCTATCTATCTAATAAATTTCCATGTATAATATCTATATATCTGTATACACAGCTAGAGAACCAGGAAAGCTGGTGATATAATTCAGTCCCAGTCTAAAAGCTGAGAACCAGGAGACCTAATGGTTTAAGTCCTGGTTTGAGTCCAAAGGCCCACGGCTGATATCTGAGGGCAGGAAAAGGTGGACATCCCAGTTCAAGCAGACAGGGCAAATTCACCCTTCCTCTGCCTTTCTTACTCTATTCAACCCTCAAGAGATTGGATGACACCTACCCACATTGGTGAAGGCAATGTTCTTTATTCAGGCTACTGATTCAAATGCTAATCTCATCTGGAAACACCCTCACAGACACACCCAGAAATAATGTTTTACCAGTTATCTGGGCATCCCTTAGCCCAGTCAAGTTGACACATAAAATTAACCATCACAGACTCTTTCTCCATGTCCTCTGGCTCTACCCTTGGGAAGTTTTCCTTGTCCATAATCTTCCATGGCCATATCTGAATGAGAGTTTGCTCTCCTTGGAGACGGCATAGTTTTCATATTTGAAGAGCCTGGGGGTCAACCAAACATGGTTTTATAGCTTAATCAATTAAAAATAATTTCAGATTAGGGGCATGGTCACTTTGGCAATACAATTTCCTCAAAAAATGTAGTAGTGTTGTGATCCATTTGTTTCCACTCAGTTCAATATGCCATTAACAACACCTGAAATTCTTTCTTAGTCTGTTTTAGACTGAGTTCCCGAGAAACAGATCCTGAGAAGAGGATTTGTGAACAATGACTTATTAAGAACATTGCATAGCAATAGGAACAGCAGAACAAGGGAGACGAGGAAGTCAAGTGTATCACTCAGGATTCAGTTAGGAGACAGAAGCATACTAGTTATTTTAGCAAAGAGAATTTAAAATAAAGATTTGTTAAAGGCAAAAAGAGAACATTAAATATCGTGGAAGTAGCAACTACAGGAAGCAGTGACCACCTCTAGGGCTGAGGGAACAAAGAGAAGATGGTTGAATGACTAACACCGTTTTAGTCAGTTGGGCTTGCTATCACAAAAGTACCACAGACTGGGTGGTTTAAACAACAAACATTTATTTCTCACAGATCTGGAGGCTGGGAAATCGAAGCCCAAGGTGTGGCAGATCTGGTCTGGTGAGGACCTGCCTCCTGGCTTGTAGACAGCTCCCTTCTTGCTGTATTGAGAGACAGCGAGAGGGAGAGGGAGAGAGAGAAAGAGAAGAGAGAGGAAGGGGAGGAAGAAGAGGAGAGAGGCACCTTCCAAAGGCCCTATCTCCAAATACCATCACACTGGGGATTAGGGATTTGACATAGGAATTTTGAGGAGACACATATATGCAGTTCATAACAAACTCTTAGAAGCCTGAAGGATTGGCCCCATGGAGCTGAAACTCAGACCTCTGAGAAGGTGGCACTGCTCAGCTGGTGCCAGAATATCTGAGCTTGGAGGAGAGGTACCATAGAACTGGCACCCAGGCCTTTGAGGAGGGGGTGATGGTGGCTGGTATTGATATCCCTATGGGGGTGCAATGAGACTAGTTCTGCAAGCATTAGGAAAACTGTAAACTGGATTCAGCCTCTGCTACTGGAATGAACTGTTGCTGCTGGAACTAATGAAAAGTTGCTGGATACATCATGACAGGAACATAAAACAAATAGAAGTAAACAGGAAGGAGCAAAGCCCTTTTCCTCTTCCAGCCTTTCAGTCTCCTTCAAGTGTCCTCTGTTGGCAGAACATAACAGGGAGCAGCTGGCAAAGAACAAAACTGGTTTGCAGATTCCCAGCCCCCAGCATTACAAAGCTGAGTTAAGAAGGGTGGCTTTGGATCTGGGGTAATAGCTTAACATGCACATAAGCAAGGATACAACTTTAGATAAAAAGCTACAGAGGTAGCTTCAGCCTGTTCCTACAGGAGAATTCTAGAGTGTAAATGATGCCTCCCACCCAAGACAGGGGAGTTAGGGCTTTCACACTCCTGCATTTATCAGTCCTTGGTTAAGAGCTCGCCCTATTTATTGGGCTAATTTCCCAGGTACTTCCAGTCTCTGTGAAGGCAGGCAAAGTGGCTCCAATAGCCTGAGCATAGTCCTCTTAAAAAGAGCTGCAGGTCTTGGCTGCTGGAAGTAAAAGTACATTGAAACTTCAGGCAAAGGGGGCACTCAAAAAAAGGTGGATAAATATCCAGGAGTCATGGTTGAAGTACCAAAATATTCCCTCTGGAGACATAGTTCTAAAAGCTGCTGTATTTCTCTACTTTCTTGATTAGATCTCTCTCTCTCTGGATTTAATTGCTTCTACTCTGGAGACATGCTGGTTAAAGGGTACAATTTTAAGATGAGTAAGTTTTGGAGATCTAATGTACAGCATAATACAGTATTGCGTACTTGAAATTTTCTAAGAGTAGATTTTAAGCTTTCTCACTACACACACACACACACACACACACACACACAAACTACGTGAGGTGATGGGTGTGTTAATTAACCTGATTGTGGTAATCATTTCACAATGAATATGTATATCAAATCATCTCATTGTACATTTTAAGTATATATAATTTTGTCAATTACACCTCAGTGAAGCTGGAAACAAAAAATAACGGCTGCTACTGAGGCTATCTGAAACAATAGGCGCTATCTGAAATAAACATGTGTAATCTGATCTTTCCTAAAGGCTGAGTCATTTTCTTCAACTCCTACTGGGGCTTCCTAGCTCAAAGCCTTTTATGTAGAAGTATTGTGTTTTCAAACCCTGCAAGGCCCCCAAATGCTGGACTCTATTCCGTTTCAGTTCTGTTTGTAAATTGGTTAATTCTCTTCTATGCTAACCTCTTTCTGGTAATACCCTGTTAATCACATAAAAAATCACCAACATCCACTATTAATATTGCTTTCTGAACTCTTCCCATAGAGCTACAAATTATGTACTTGTTCTGATCTGCTTTCTAATGTATTATGGGCAACAGTTTAGCCACTGCCTGATATGAACCTACAGTTATCCAGCCTACTACATTTCTTAATTCCTACATGACTGCTATGCTAAGCTAATGCCACATATTTTAGATTTTTTGTTATAGTTGGCCACCATTTCTATTATTAATCCAAGTAGGTGATTGTTACTATTGTAACAAACAACCCTAAAATCCTAGTGTCTTAACCCAATAAAGATTTATGTTTTGCTCTAATCAGTACAGTGAGGATCAGTGCGGTGAAAGTGCTCTGTGGAATTATTAAGAGACCCAGGGTCCTTCCATCTAATATTTCTGCCATTCCTTAGCTCCTCAGAGTTTTCTGTATCTGGCTGACTGATGTGCAAAAAACAAAAAGGAACTATAAATCACTGGAGGTTTTAAGGGTCAGGTTTAGATTAGGCAATCACTGCTTCTGTCTATGTTCCACTGGCCAGAAATAGTCACACAGCCTGATGTAGAAGTAAGGGAGTTAGGAAATGTGGATTTCCTGGGTATACAGAGGAAGATAAGATGGTGAATATTTATCATTGTCGCTACCAGTTAGGATGCTTTCAGTTGCAGATAACAGGAAACCAAACTAATATTGGCTTTGTCAGGGAGGAAAAGCTTTCTCTCTACCCTCTTATATTTAGTTTTGGGGTACCTGCAAATTAAACTGACAAAAGACAGGTTAGCAAGAGAAAAGAGAGATTTTAATCACGTATCATGTATGGGAGTTCACAAAGAAATGTGACTCAAAGGGGTAGTTAGGATTTGGGGCTTATATACTATTTTAATAGATGAAGGGGAAGGGGAGAAAGGCATTTATGTGAAAACAAATAACTTCTTAGAAGGGGGGCTCGGGAGAGAGGGCATTTATGGGAAAAGCAATGACTTTTAGGAAAGATAAATGGGCCCTTAAGAGAATAGGTGGGAGATATGATAGTTTGTGACAATGTCTGTTTAGGTGTGGTGACAATTCTCATAGTCTCTAGCCATAAGTCACTCTTCCCTAGTTGCTCCCTGGGAGGAGATTTATGACACTTGAATTCTTTTGGAAGACTCTGCTTTTAGGCAGATAAGTAATTTCAGGAACTCAAATACCTTTGGCTAGGGACTTCCCTGGTGGTCCAGTGGTTAAGACTCTGCGTTCCCAATGCAGGGGGCCCAGGTCTGATCCCTGGTCAGGGAACTAGGTCCTGCATGTCCCAACTAAGAGCCTGCATGTCGCAACTAAAAGATCCTGCATGCTGCAACGAAGATCCCGTGTACCGCAGCTAAGACCTGGTGCAGCCAACTAAATAAATAAATATTTTTTAAAAATGCCTTTGTCTAAAAATAATTTTTATGCCACAGTGGCTTATTTTGGACCCCTTAGGCTTAAACAGAAAAGGGAATTTATTGGCTCATATAACAGAGAAGTCTAGCAGCAGAATGGGGTTCAGGTTGGGTTTGATTTGGAGGTTTATGATGCTCTCAGGGATTGACTTCCTCTTCCTGTGATTGATTCGCCCAGCCCTTCCTCCTCCACGTTAGCTTTACTCTCAGTTGGCTCTCAGTAGCACACACACAAGGAAGGTTGTAGTTTTTCCAGTATTCACATTCTAATGCCATATCATCCAGAGAAAGAATGAACTTCTCTTTTGCTCACAATCAAACAAAAATCCTGGTCTTCACTCTGATTGGTTTCACTCTGATTCAAAGGGAGGTGAGGCTAGCTGTACTATAGTTTTAGGCTAGCTGTACTATTCTTGGAGTTGGGATTGTGGTGATGATTATTCCACTCGAATTTGGGTGAACACAATAGAGTTGTGGAATAGAACTAGGAAATCATCTATATCCATTACAGTCAGGAAAGAGTGGCACATGATCTCACTTAAGGAGAATGAGTACTGTGAGGATACTTAGCCCGTACAGAATGTAAAGGGGCAGAAAATATAACAAGTCAGAGGAAGCACTTAAAAATGAAGGGAAGGTATGGATAGTGTCAAGAGAACCAAGACAGTTGTGTTACAGATCCAAGGGAGGAGTTTTGAGAATGAAGTAGTGAAATAAATCATTCAATTTGTTGATTTCATACTCACCAGATATCCTTTAAAATTTGGCTTCTCATGTAAATGTTCCTTTTGAGTAAAAATGTGTACACAGTTTTCTGGTCTTCTTGGCAGTTATGAAGAATTTGGTTTATATATCAGTCTCTAGTAAGTCTGGTTGGCATGAATCATCCCACTGGATTTAAATTAGCTCTGGTTACATGGGACTGAGTGAACTGATGAGGATGATTATAATTTTTGTGACTTTCTTTTTGAATTAAAAAAAAAATTCTCCCCCCCACCAAAAAAAAAAATTAGCTCTGGAGGCTAACAACATTAACTTTCTGTCTCTGCAAACTGAGGACCAGACTGTAGAATACAGAGTGAAATTTTAAGTTCACTTTCATACTGTAACATCCTTTGCTAACCATTAGGAACTATATTGGAAACATTTGAAATATAATGACTTAAGAATGCTCCAAGATTTTTGAACTTTTAGCTTTCCATGTTTGCTATTTTGACTATTCTCTTTTCCTATGAAACTTATTTGCAGTGCCTACAAGAAAGGGAAAGCTGAGTGGACTATCCCTGGCCCAGCTGGGAGAAGAGTAGGTCATGGTCATCTGTAGCCATTCCAGGTTTCTAGGGCTAATTCAAGTGGTCTTCGGGAAAGACTGGTCTGGGAGTGGTAATCAATAAGGAAACAATTGTAATGATAAATGCCAGAGAAAAGCTGGGGACAGATTGGTTGAGAAAGAAGAAACTGATTTCAAATAGGCAGGACGAATTAGTACGATCCAGTGATTGAATGGTGAGCGCAGTGATTGGTGTGTATTAAGGATCTAACAAGGCAAGATTTCAAATCCAGGTCACTCTTGAGAGCTGGACCACTACTGACATCCATCTTGTGAGTACAACTGGGAGAGGAAACTTTCCTTACAGATCAGAGTACAATGTTTTGCAAGTATTTGTGCAAGGAGTATCTTAACAGGTGTTCTTGTAAATGCACTTATCTTTTGTTTTCGTTTTTTTAGTTATTACAGGCATCCATATGGCAGTTAGGAATTGAAGGAGACGGAAGCAAAATCTCAAGTTTGAAACAAATTTGGCAAAGGTAGCCAATTATTAAAAGAACCTTCTCCACTTCTTTTTCTCATCTGGTGTGTGGTCTTTGCCGCTCAGGCACAGTGTTTCTTTTTTTTCTTTTTTAAATTATTTTTGGCTGCGTTGGGTCTTCGTTGCTGCCCGCGGGCTTTCTCTAGCTGCAGTGAGCGGCGTCTACTCTTCATTGCAGTGCATGGGCTTCTCACTGCAATGGCTTCTCTCCTTGCACAGCACGGGCTCTAGGCCCATGGGCTTCAGTAGTTGTGGCTCGCGGGCTCTAGAGCGCAGGCTCAGTAGCTTTGGCGCACGGGCTTAGTTGCTCTGCGGCATGTGGGCTCTTCCCCGACCAAGGATTGAACCCGTGTGTCCTGCACTGGCAGGCGGATTCTTAACCACTGCACCACCAAGGAAGCCCCTGGTGTTTCTTTTTAATGGCGCTTCTCTTCCTAGACCTTCTTACTTTCCAAGCCTGCAGAGAACTAGCTGTTACACACAGAGAGGTCCCGGAACTCGTGTTTCCACGCCTTCAGATTCGATGGAGCCCAGGTTTCAGGATTGCTGGCCGGGAAGCAGTACGCACCCACGGCCGCTCCAGCCCCGACCTAGTGCCTGACCTTCGGCCGCTGCCTGCGCATAGCTGGGCGCCGGGGCCTTCGAGGACCCGCAACGCGGCGCACATGCCCGTGCCCGCCTTCCGCGTCGGCGAGAAGAAAGGGAGCCCGGACGCGCGGAGGCTGACCCGGAGCCTACCCATGAGGCAGCGCGCCGGCTCCTCGAGAGCCCCCCCACCCCGCCCACGGCTCGGCCGCCTGCTCCGCAATGGGAGCCGCCGCCGTCGCCGCTGTGTAGTTTTTCGTGCTCCTCCTTTTCCTCCTCCTCTTTCTCCTCCTCCTCAGGGCCCCAGTCAGGCCGATCCGCTCCGCTCACGGTAAGCGCCCCCCGCCCCCGCCCGCCCCCGCCCGCCCCGCGCTGCAGCAGGCAGAGGCCCTCCCGCGCGGCCTGCGCCGCCTCACTCCGGGGGCGCCGGGCTGGGGGTGTCGAGGCCGGCGCGGGTCGCCGAGAGCGCCCAGGGCGCGGGGGAGGGGACCGGCTGCGCGGCGGCGGCCGGACCGCCATCTTGCGCCGGCCCTGGCGGGGGAGGGATCGCGGCGCGACGCGGCAGCCAGCTCGGTGCGGCAGGCCGGGGCCGCGCAGGCCGCGGACGACGCCGTTTCCCCGCCCCGCCTCGCCCCCCAGGGCCTGTTTGCCCCTGGCCTGGTTTGGGCTTTTCTTTCCGGAGGCTTCTCCCTTGGTCTAACGTACATTTTGTGCCGCTGTTTGGCGGGGACCCGTGCTCTTCTCGCTCCAGCTCTCCCCCCGAGTCTCGTGAGTCGTAGGCAGAGGCCACAGGGGGTGCCGAACTTTGAGGCTCGGGGACCCTAGGGCCCAGGTTCCCCCGCCCGGGTGACCAGTCAGTACCTGCTCACACCCTCCTTCTTGTCAAAGGACTTCCCCGCTGTGCCCTACACGTCCCGTTATTGTCTGTAGGAGAGGGGCCCTGAGGAGAAACGTGGACTTGATAACACAGTTCCCTAACTGAGCTTGCAGGTTTCACTTCGTGAGACGGAAAGAATGATCTCATTCTGAGGTTTTATCCTGCTCTAGAGATGGACGGAGTTCCTCCCAACTTATCTCAAGTGTTAACGCTTTTATGGAGCGATCGGCTAGAGAGGAGAAACGTCAAAGTGAACCCACTTCTACAAGCACGGGAGACCTTCGTTCCAGGGGGTTCTCTTTGTTTGCCAAGAATTGTTTAAAAAAAATTCTGTGAACTTAAACCTGATTTATTTATTGTTTTCAGGTTTGAACTGTGTTTTAAGAATTTGACGTTTTTTAGCGGCATTAAACATAAAATTGAAGCATTAGAGGAGCGATTTAAAGTACAAAAGCCACCTCTCTGCAATTGTGAGGTGTCCTGCTTTGGGGGATTACTGTGCCAACTCAGGCTGTCTCTAAGCAGAAACTTACTGTGCCTTGTTTGCTTAGAGAAGGTACTGGTTTGCTTAGAGAATTAAGTTGGGGCTGTGCGCTCTCGATGTTTTAAAACATCGTACAAGTACCATTCTAATTGTATCTTGCATTTGTATGGGTCATTGTTACCGGCTGATACGTATTTCCTAACCCCTTTTACAGTGGTCTTTGCTGCTAGAACTGATTTTGAAGGTTAGGAAAGAGAGCTCAGGGTGAGAGGTCTGTAATGAAGTCATGGCTAGGAAGTGATAGAGCCTTTTCTAGAACCTTAGGTCTTCTGATTCCTCATTCAGTGCTTCATTCACTATGTTTCATTTTTTGTGAGAATGAAGTGATTGAGGAAAAGAGCAAAGGAGGCTCACCTACAAAATTTAAGAAGCACTATCCAGTTGCCCCTCCCTTCACATTTTTATTTTTAAGAGTTCATTTCTTAGCTTTTTAACTTCTTGTTATTTAAGTTTTCATGTTATTTTTTTCCCCAGACATTGAAAAGTTGAATAGCCGGGTTGAGCTCTCCTCATACCCACCACCTAGTTTTTACGGTTGTTACTGTTATGCCACATTTGCTTTATCCACCTATCTCACGGTTGTTTTTGGTGAACATTTTCAAAACATATTTCATACATCACAACAGTTCACACCGAAGTACTGTGTGTGTCTCAGTATGTATATCATAAGATTAAGGTCAATTTTCTATGTAACTGCAATAGGATAATCACACTTAAAGTTAAGAATAATCCCTACATAATCCCTGATAATCTAATGCATGTATGTAGTATGTATTCACATGTTCTTCACATGTTCCTTGTTGTCCCCAAAATGTTCTTTTTAGTCATTTATTTTGGAACAATCATGCATTACATTTGTGTTAGTTCCTTTTAATTTAGTGTAGTTTCCTCTTTTTTTTAAATGACATTGACCTTTTGAAGAGACCAAGCCGGTAGGCTTGTAGAATAACCTACATTCTGTATTGTACTGACAGTTTCTTCCTCATGGGGTTTAACTGTACCCTGTATCCCCTATACTTCCTTTAAACTTGAACCTAGGTCTAAAGGCTTGAGTAGATCAGGCTAAATATTTTTGGCAAGAATACTTCACAAGTCATGCAGTGTACTGCTCATTATACAACATCAGAAGGCACGTAAAGTGGGGTTATCCTGTTGGTAATCCTAAATTTGATCTCTTGGATAAGATGGTGACACACTATCTTTCCATTGTAAGCATTTCCCTTTGCAATTAGCAGATAGTCTATGGGGTGATATTTTGGCATTAGTATTTGATAAGAGTTTTACTGCAGTAATCTGATAACATAGTTGGGAGCAATTGTCTAGAAATGGGTGTTTGGGGATGAAGGAGGGGAGCAGTTTTGAAGGATAGAACTAACTTATCTAGTTTAGGAAACTTGGAATTGCTGCTCTAGTTGACATCAGAGCCTACAGTGGCTAGGGGAGAGGAGACAGAAAGTAGATATCAGACTTTGCCTCCTCTGAAAGTTTGCTCAAGACCCTTGTAGGGGTAGTGAGCTGTGAGACAAAGAAAGTTCTGGGGTAGTTTGGTTTTGGAGGACTACAAACCTCAGCATCCCCACTTAAACTCATTCTTTCCAGTTAGGCTATCTCGTCCAGTCCTGCTTCTTCAGTCCAATGTTTTACTACCCAGCATTGGCTTCCTTAGTAAGGGAGAGGAGGTCAAAGGAAAGGAATAAATAATTTTGTACCCTTCTCTCCCACACTGTTTTCTTTATTGAAGAGAATATTTAGAACCATACCAAGATTTCTTTTTCTTTACTAATTGGGCAGGGGATGTACCTATGCGGAATAACAATTTTAAATAGAAAGTAAATGATAGTTTTAGATGACAGGAAATTGGAGATTATTGACAATATATTTTGTTATTTCAAAAGTAACTTTTGAATGATAAGAAATATTTTTGACATACTAATTAAATATATAGTCCTGAATAGTTTATTTTTTCCTGCTTCAGAGGACTCAAAAATATTTGGTTTTTCAGTCAAGTTGTTTTAAAAATATATAATGATTTGATTTACTTGGTAACTTTTTTCAAAAATGTGTGTTTGGGATTTTTATTGATTTTTGCAGAGCAGTTTTGTTTTAAGGATTCTTTTAATTCTCAATGTAACAGGAAAAATAGATACCACTCTATATCTTCTAGATCAAAAGGAACTTTTATTTTTTAAACATTTTAAATTATTTTATATTTAAAATGTTTTTATATATTTTATATAATTTTATATCATATAATTTATATAATTAACAGAAGAATAAAGGAGTAATGTAAAACAACTTATTAGAGCTTTTAATAAGAATTCAAACAGCAAATATTTTTGTATATACTTAGAAAAATAAGAAATAAAAAAATATATTTCATGCATCTAATTAAATACTACCCCTACAATTAATATGCATCACATTTGAATGCTCTTGGCAAATACTATAATTGTAGCCCACAATTTTTTGTTTTTTTTTTTTTAGTTTTTTACCCTCACAAAGAGCATCTTCCTTTATTCTTCCCTCTTACACTTGTGCATAAGAATATTGTAGCTAGAGGGTAAGACAGAATTCTCTTATAGTTCCTGCAAGTGCTTTTCCTAGTTGCATGAGGAATGTTCTTCTTGGTAACTTACAGTTTTTGTAATTGAAACTTTCCCCATACAGTGATCATAATATCAGTCATAGGCCATCATCTTCAAGTCATTATTTTGCAAGTACAGTTGACCCTTGAACAACATGATTTTGAACTGTGCAGGTCCACGTGGATTTTCTTTTTCAATAAAAGTGCTACAGTACTATACGATCAGCAGTTGGGTTGAATCCATGGATGCCGAACCATGCATACAGAGGGGCCAACTATTACACACTGATTTTCAACGGCACGGGGCTTGGTGCTCCTAACCCCTGTGTTGTTCAGCAATCAACTGGATAGGTTCTAGCTTTCATAATCAGTGTCTATCCCTCCTTTAGTCTTTTTATACAATACAACTCTCTCCAGGTTAACTTATGCAGGATTTTTAAAAACTGACTGATGGGTTTCCCTGGTGGCGCAGTGGTTGAGAGTCTGCCTGCCGATGCAGGGGACACGGGTTCGTGCCCCGGTCCGGGAGGATCCCACATGCCGCGGAGCGGCTGGACCCGGGAGCCGTGGCCGCTGAGCCTCCGCGTCCGGAGCCTGTGCTCCGCAACGGGAGAGGCCACGACAGTGAGAGACCCGCGTACCGAAAAAAACAAACAAACAAAAAAAACCAACTAACTGATGCTTGAGAATGCATTGAGCTGAGAAGAGTACTAGTTTTTCTTAGGACAGTAAGAATCATCAAATATGTTTGAAAACCAGATTATGTGCAGTTGACTTCTCTTCCTTTCCCTTTGTGAAAATTCACAGAAATTCAACCTTGTTCTTCCTGATATTGCCAACTGAGGAAAATCTCTCACTAGATAATACTAAGCCAATTCTAAACTTATAAAAATTTGTCACACATTGTATTTCTGACAGAATTTTCAAATTCTTTTGTCAATTCTTGTAATAATCTTGGTTCTGTTGTCACCCCTTTTATGAATCACCGTGTAGATATGCATTTTTCAAGCTTACAGTGTTACACTGTCACATGTTGCCCAGATTTTTAGTCTATATTTTTCAGGATTGAAGCTTGCCTGAAATGGGCAACATTGTCTGCATGTGAGTAACTCATCAACTGTCATACGTGAACCTGGAACATAGTGATTTGAGATTTCAGATACTTCCCCAGTAGGTTCTTGCTTATCATTCCTTCTGGATCTTCTTTTTGCAGTGTGCATCATCAGATGCAACATTTGAAGGATTTTTTGAAAACTTGTATGGTTTAAATTTTTGTTGAAAGGAAGATGGCCATCTTTGCTTCATAATTGCAAGGTATTTTCAGTTTTAGATTTCTAGACACCAATTAGAATAATAAATCCAATGAATTAACATTTCTGCATCATCTATTTCCTTCTAGTCACCATTGTATACACCTGCATTCAACACTTCTCCACTTATGAACTGTATCAAGTTAAATTTTAGCCCACAAACGTGAAGGATGAAAGAATACTGTCACATGTCCTTTTAGCAAAATAGCATGGTTCTGCATTTTTGTAAATACATGGCATGATGAAGTTCTTCCTGCTGAATGAGAATACTGTATTTCCTTTTAGTTTTTAGAAATATATTGTTCACTTGTTGATTGTTGAGTTTGAGAAAATCTATCTAGGGACTTAGTCTAATTACACTTAGTCTGAGATTTCCCAAAGTTCACTGTCATTATTACAGTCTGAAGTGCTTGCTATCTACCTTTGCATTTATCTTTAGTTTCATCTAATAATTCTGAAATATCTCCTCTGTTAGTTTTCTTCTGTTCATTATTAACAGAAAATAAAAAGTTGTGAGTTCATAACAGTAGTCAGTGAACACTAAAGCAGATGAAAGGATCTGCCACCCTAAAATATGCCACTTTGACATAAGGATTATTTTGAGCAGAAGCCAATTGAGAACCAACAGATGCAGGAAGAGCCCTCTTCCTATCTCCCCCCGCCCCGCCCAAAATTAACTGCCTAAAAGCAGGGCATACATTTCTTTTTGTGAAGGTTCTTACCTTACTGCACCAGGAAAGGAAGAGTGACTCTTATCACCTAAGATGGAGAGTTGATAGATGAGTTTGCATAAACAGACCCAACTAAAATAACACTTATCTTCCATTAGTTCTGCCACGCATTTCCTAGTTTCTGTCCCCAGGATTTATTGTCTCTCAAAGCCCCAATTCCCTTTCCTTTGTTAAAATGGTATATACACCCTGAGTCTAACTGCTTCTTTGAGTTTTACTTCTTTTCTGTGAACTCCAGTGTATGTAAATATTAATAAAAATTATGTGCTTTTTCTCCTGTTGATTTGTCTGTTGTTAATTTAATTCGCAGGCCCCAGATACTGCAACCTAAAAGGGTAGAAGTAAAGTTTTTACTTCCTGACACAGACTACAAAGATAATGCCTTGAGTCTTCTATACCTTTTGGGAAGCTGATGCAGTATTTTGTGCAAAACAATAGGAAAACTCAAGAAAAGAAAGGTGAAGGATAATGTATTAGTGATGATTTATTTCACTCTCGCGTTATCCTTCTAGGCAATTAAAACATTCTTCTGTTTTCTTATTATTTTAGTTTTTTTAGAGCATAGTTGGGAAAAATTGATGCTCAGTGGTGAAATAACACCTAGGATGATGGAATTAGCAAAATATTTTGAGGTGTAGGAAGAATAAAATCACTAATATCCCATAATGTATCTTAGATTTATAAAAGGAGTCTATGGGCTCACCTAGTAATTGTAAGATAGAATGATTTTTATTCTATTTTAAAGTAATAAGTTACTTTTCCCTTTGTTGTTTGAAGATCTCTAGGAAACAAAGTCATAAAATGTCAATTTTTAAAACTAGAACTGCTAAGGAAGGAAAATTAAAAACTGAACCTATGGACTCTGATAGTGTGCTGAAGGTTAATGGTTAGTTTGGACGGTAAGGTGCAGAGTTCCACTGCTTTCCAGCACTGCTTTCCTCCTACTACTATGATAGGTTTTTTTCACCCTTTTGCACTCCATCTCTAATGGAGTAAGGGTTCTACAAGCCTCTCCCTTTACCACGTACGTATCTTATGAAGCTGGATTTTCCTCACTTCAACAGAACAAGATGGTGTAACAGATTGAATACAGAAGCAGATAAGAGAATCCAGCTGTCTTTATGAACACAGATATTAAAATTAATGAGATTGTAAAAATGGAAAACAATGCCACTCTAAATTTTTGTTTTGGAAAATACAGCTATTTTTTATAAAAGTATTTGTGTTAATATGCAATGGGTTTGTTATAGTCACTTTTAAGTAAATTAATATATATTTCTTAAATTTCTCAGGTTGGGTTTGTAGACTTCATCCTTAGAAGTTAATCAACTACACTCTTTTTTGCCAGGTTTGATTTCTTCAGCATGACAGCTGCCTGAATGCCTTTCAGTTGAGGGATATTAACCAAAGCAAAGATCATTAGTCTATGAAATAATTTGCTCCTTGCTTCTAGGCTCTACCCATGTGTTCCTTATTTTGTGGGTATTTGTTCTTAACCTTTGGCACGTTTGAGAAGCAAAACTTGGAGGGTTTGGGAGAGGTCTGGGGATTTTAGGTATATCCTAATCCCTATCGCCTTTGTTTACTCACTCATTTTGCTTTTCCTATTCAGGGTTTAAGATTATCTGACTTTGAACTATACAGGATTGCTGACTGCTGATAGAAAGGTCCTCATGGAACAAAATGCACCATGGAAGTGGCTTTGTTAAATTCCATGAGGAAAAATAAATAATATATCTCCCAACTGTATTGAATAGAAAAAGGTAAATAAGAAAATTGACACTACTTTTGACACTACATTGTTAGTATTTGTGTTTTTTTGAGAAGTTATAACACAAGATATCTAATTTTTCATTTCTTTTATTGTAGTGTTTTAGTGACTATAAAGTATTTCATGGTTATATTTCTTCCTCAAAATAAATAGTATTTGGAGATGGGTGGTATTATCCTTTATAGATGAGGAAATTGAGTTTCAGAAAAAGTTCATTTCATTCATTGTAATACTGGGTGCCAGACACTGCATATTCATTTTGTAAGGTGTGATACCGTGGTCTTCCCTCACTTCACCTTCAGCGTTTCTAGCTCAGAATTGTGTTCTCTTCTCTTTGGGTTAGACAGTGCAGGCCTGGCAGCACAGCCTCTGGTGGAAGTGCCAGCTCCTAGAGCATTTGGTCTATTCTCTGCCTCACTGCATTCTGGAAGCTTCTGGTACTAGTATAACCAAGCTCTGCATGCATTGGTGGAGAGTTATTGAAGAGTTTGGAATTGATAAGTGACACAATAAAAGCATTATTTTAGGAAATTGTTAATTTGGTGGTTCTGTATTGAATGGATGAAAGCAGATAGATCCGGATGCTGAGAGACAGTATAAAGTGAATCTTATAAAGTAAATCTGATGCTATAGGTGTGAGGTTCTAAGGGCCTGAACAAGTACTTATGAATGGAAAGGCAAGGTTGGTTGTGGGAAATATTTTGAAGGAAGACTATAGGACTGGGGAATTGATAGGATGAATGAAAGAGGGAAACATTGAAAAAAAACTGCAAAAGGATGACAGTTTCATTTGAGGAAAAAGAGAAAGGCAAAAGTAGAATTGTTAAAAATCGGAGTAAGATTAATCTAACATAAAATTTACCATTCTTGACTAAAGTGTACAATTCAGTGGCATTTAGTATATTCACAATGTTGTGCAATCATCAATGCTATCTAATCCCAGAATATTCTCAGTTTTTCAAACCCTTACCTATTAAGCAGTCTCTCCCCGCTTCTTCCCTCTCCCCCAGCTCCTGGCAACCACTGATCTGCTTTCTGCTCTATGGATTTGCTTATTCTGGGCATTTTATATAAATGGAAGCATAACATGACTGACTTCTTTCACTTTGCATAATGTTTTCAAGGTTCATCATGTTGTCACATATATCGGTACCTCATCTTTTTTAAATTCCCTTGTATGGATGTATCACATTTTGTCTATCCATTCATCAGTCAGTTGATAAACATTTAGCTTGTTTCTACCTTTTGGCTATTATGAATAATGCTGTAGAACTAATTTTTGAGGGAAAGTTAATGTTCAGTTTTGGAAATATTGAATTTGAGGTGAGTTTAAGTATCCATATAGCAGTTTTCAGCAGTTAAGAGATGAAGGACTGAAACATAGTTAAGAAGTTAGGGTTGGAAGTTAATATTTGATGATTTTATAGGCTGCTATTGAGAACTGATAGCTAAGACTATGAAGTTTATTAGATTTGTCTTTTAGGAAACAATTTGTGTAGGGCTAAGGTCTAAACTTTATAGAACCTGATTTTACATTGTTTAAGAAGGAAGAGAATAAGAAGAATCTGTAAAGAATTAAAAAGGAGGAGATGGATAGAGAACCAGTCTATTGGCATAGAGAAAATTACTGAGGAGCATGTCTCAAGAAATTGGGTTAGGACTTCCCTGGGGGTCAGTGGTTAAGACTGTGCTTCCACTGCAGGGGGCGTGGGTTCGATCCCTGATCGGGGAACTAAGATCCTGCATGCTGTGTGGCATGGCCAAAAATAAATACCCTCATAAATAAATAAAAGGTTTAAAAAAAAAAGAAATTGGGTTAAAATTGATGCAAGATAAGGAAAATGAAAATGGAAGAAAGGGTTATTTGATTTGGCTGTTGGAAAGATTATTGGGATCTTAAGATGGATACCTTCAGCAGAATACTGTGTGGTAGAAAATGTAGCTGTCCTGCTGTGCTCAGCTCAGTTTTGACTGACAGAGTGGGTGGTGGTAACTGCTGCAGCCTGGATCAGGATCAGCAGGAGGTTTTAGAATACTTGGACCAAGTGGAGATGGTACAAAGAGAGATTCCCCATACCTTGTTGTAAAGAAGGGTTGCTTTTATCAGTACATAGGAACTTTTAATGACTGTGCTGATTTGGATTGCTTTGTAGATTTAAGTAGTCTGCTCAAGCACAGGCTTTCTACTTATTAATATTACATTAACATTTTTTGTGTTAACAAAAATGTTAAAATTCTAAAAAGTTGGTTTGTCATGATGATTTGATACTTGAGATGTTTGCTCTGAATCAGTATCTGTTAAATAGATCTTGATATTGTTGGGAGTTCTGAGTTAAGCCATCAAACAGGCTTACTTATTAAAATGCAATTTATATTGTTTATTTAAAATTATTGGGGATTTCCCTGGCGATTCAGTGGTTAGGACTCCACGCTTCCACTGTGGGGGGGCCTAGGTTCAGTCCCTGGTCAGGGAGAACTAGGATCCTGCATGCCACGTGGGTGGCCAAAAAAAAAAATTATCAACTGTTATTTTTTTTTTTTTTCAGGAATTTACTTGCTTCGAATAAACTCAAGAATTTCACTGAGTGTTGTTTCATTCTTTACGTTGTACTTGAGAGTTTCTAGAAAATCTTTGGGTATAGTAGGTAGATTACTAAAATTCTTAATTTCTAATTCCAAAATGAACTTTCATAATTCATCATTCTCAATTAGGGCAGTTTTTTTACTGAAATATGACAAATCCCCCTTTTCTTTCAGTCTAGGCAAAAAATTTACAAATACTTGATGAATATATTTACAATATTAGGGTTGGAAGGATCCTTGGGGATCTTGAAAGTGACCATTTTCAATTGCATAATGTTTGAACTTTTCATATTTTTCTTTGGTGATCTGTCAAATCTCAAGTTTATCTCATTTCCTGATATTTTAACTGCTGATTGTTTTGTTCTTATATGAAATCTGCCTCCCTGTTATTTTGGTCTTGTTCCTGGTGGAGGCAAATAATATATGGCTGAAATCTCTGGCCTTCAAAGTGCCTGGGTTTGAATCCTTGTTCTACCACTTAGTTTTGTTACTTTGGGTAAGGTGCTTAATCTCTATAATTCAGTTTCCACAGCTGTAAAGCGGGACACTAATGGTATCTGCCTCATAGAGTTTTTTTGGGATTGGATGAAATGCATTGGATGCATGTATTTAATTAATTAGCAAATGGTAATAATTGTCATTATAAATAATAACTTATTATAACTTATAATAGTATGTAATGAATTAAGTAGTTGTATTGAAGCTCAAACTAGGAATGAAATTCTCTAGTTTACTCAAAACAAGTAAATATTAGCAGTGTTGTTATCGTTATTATCACTTGAGCCACAAGGAACAAGTCGCCCTCTTGCCTTTTTTCTTATGACAAACTTTAAAATATCTGTAAACAGCTTTCACTTCTACCACCCCTGCCTCACGGTCTCATGTTTTTCCTAGGTTAGATATATTAGTCCTTTGACCTAGACAAAGCTTTAATTTTAATTCTTTGTAGTGGGCATCTGTTGTTTTTACTACCCAACATCCATTCACCCTTACCTCCCTTACCTTGGTAACATATGTCTTGATCTTGATTTTCCTGTGGGGAACCATCCCCTCTTCCAGTATTTATCTTGTGGGTGGTGTGTTGTACCCGCCCCCCCCCCGCCCCTTTTGGGTCCCTGGTACCAGGAGGATCAATAGTGATTGGTTTAGGGAAGGGCATATGACTTTAGCCAAGCCAGTCAACTCCAATCAGAGCTGGTCCTTTTATCATTGTCCTGGTCTTGAATGTTGGAAGGTGTTAAGTTGAGCTACTGTAGTCATTCACAATGGGAGGACCCTTTCTGAGGATAGACTCAGAATAGAGGAAGTGAAGCCTAGGGATGGAGAGAGGAAAACCAGGTTTACGTATCATTGTTTAAAATGTGCTTACAGCGAATGCTGTAAATGAGCCAATAAATTCTCTTTTGCATAAGCCAGTTTAAGTTGGGTTTTCTTTCTGTTACTTAAAAGTTGAAGGAGTCATAGCCAATACATAGTATTCCAAGTGGGGATTGAATCCGACAGAATAGAATAAAACCATCATCTCTTTGACTTTAGACTCAAATTCTTCTATTTTGACACTATCACAAGTCTGATTGTATCAGTTCCTGCTTAAAATCCCCTCAGTGGCTTTCCAGTTGCTCTTCGGGTAAGGACAGAATTCCTTAACATGGTCTTCAAAGTGCAGCGTTGTTTGACTCCTATCTTACCTCCTATTGTATACCATCTTGCTCTCTTTTCCAGTACACTGGTTTCTTTTCAGTTTCTTATATTTGCTGTGCCATGGATCTTTTGCACATGCTGTTGCTTTTGCATGGAATGCTTTCTTCCCTCTCCTGTTTGCCTCGTTAACTCTAACTCATTCTTCAAATAATAATTAATCATTGCTTCCTTAGGGGAGCCAGTTTTGATTATGCTAACTAGACCTAACTTCCTTACTCTGAGTTTTAAAATTCCTTGTCCATAGCCTTCATAGCACATATTGTCAGTTTAATCTGTTTGTATGAGTGTTTGTCTCTGTCTCTAGACTGTAAGGTTCATGAGTGCAAGACCTGTGTCTTAATTTTTGACCGTCATTGTATTCCTGCCTGGCACGATGTCTGGCACATAGTGCATGTTTATTAATGAATGTACTTTTTTTTTTTTGGATGTGAACCACTTTTAAAGTCTTCATTGAATTTGTTATGATATTGCTTCTGTTTTTTGTTTTGGTTTTTTGGCCCTGAGGCATGTGAGATCCTAGCTCCCTGACCAGGGATTGAACCCTCACCCCCTGCATTGCAAGGTGAAGTCTTAACCACTGGACTGCCAGGGAAGTCCCTAGATGTACTTTTTAAATGAATGAACTTTGGACTTACTGCCTCTCTGGTAACTAAAACTGATAAATAGTATATCTTCAATTTATATTTTTTGTAAATTTTGGTTTTTGAGCAAATACAAAACTAATTATATGCTAGATTTTACCATTCATCCTACTTTGTTGAGATCTTTTGAAAGTCTCTTTTGTTATTTAACATGCATTATACTATTTACTCATCTATAAATGTAATCTGTACACAGTATGGTCTTTATCCAAATTATTGCTGTGAATATTGCCCTTTGTTAAGATATGTAAGACATTGGAATGCCTTTCTTATTCCTGAACCATAACTGTATCTGTATCTTCAATCAGTATTATTATCCACTGCATCACATAGCAAACTCTGATGTGTGGGACTGGGGGTAGGGCAGGGGAAGGAATAAGGATTCATACTTTTTACTCTACACACTTCTGTATGTTTGAGTCCCCATTTAATGAGCATTTTTACTTTAAAAAAAACACTAATGAAAACATCTTTCCTTTAGAGATTAAGGGGTATGTTTCTCCCATGGTGGGGCATTTCCAAATCCTCCAGCTAGATGTGATTACTTTTTTTCAACCTCTGACCTAGAGATTCTTAGCCTTTTTGGTTCATAAACCTTATAACAGTTTGATGCCCCAGAAAATGTATGTGTGCACAGAATTTTGCACAGTTCTTATTTCTGTGGTTTCCTCAGCACCTTGTCATGAACCTCTGCTATAGCATTTCCAATTTTTATTTTTGTTTTTTTTTTTGGAGTATAATTGCTTTACAATGTTGTGTTAGTTTCTGCTAACGAAGTGAATCAGCTATATGTATACATATATCCCCTCCCTCTTGGACCTCCCTCCCCACGCCATCCCACCCATCCAGGTCATCACAGAGCACCGAGCTGAGCTCCCTCTGCTATATGGCAGGTTCCCACGAGCTATCTGTTTTACACATGGTAGTGTATATATGTCAATCCTAATCTCCCAATTCATCCCCCCCCTTCCCCCTCTGTGTCCACATGTCCATTCTCTACATCTGCGTCTCTATCCCTGCCCTGGAAATAGGTTCATCTGTACCATTTTTCTAGATTCCACCTATGTGCATTAATGTACAATATTTGTTTTTCTCTTTCTGACTTACTTCACTCTGTATGACAGACCATCCACATCTCTACAAATGACCTAGTTTCTTTCCTTTTTATGGCTGAGTAATATTCCATTGTATATATGTATCACATCTTTATCCATTCATCTGTCGTTGGACATTCCAATTTTTATTATTGCAGCTACCATGCCCTGTTTCGTATGATATTTATATATTTATCATAATCCCCCTACCAGATAGTTTCTTGAGGTAGGGACTTTTTTCTTTGAGGATTGTGCCTTGCGTTAGATAGAAAATGGTTAAGTGTATTATTTTTTTAAACTTTTAATTATTTGTATTATGAAGTATTTTTATTGTTTTTCGAAAATCTGAGCTCACTAACTTGGAGAATTGGTTTTCACTTGTAGTGGAGGTAAAAGAACCCTTTTCCTTTATCCTCTTAGGTTAAGTGCCTGGGATCTGCAAATTAAGTTGATGAAAGACAGATTAATAGGAGAAAAGGTGTACAAATTTTATTTGATGTTAATATTTTAACTTTTATGTTAATGGAGGTGTTCATCGAAAAAAATGAAGACTAAAGAGGTGATTAGACATGGGGGCTTATATACCATTTTTTTAAAAGATGGTAAATTTCGGGAGAGTGGCAGGTCAAAGGAAAAGAGGTTTGGGCTTCTAGGAGTGGTAAATTGAGGGAATGTACATATATGGGGGAAACTAATGGAAGATTAGGGCTATTTTAGTAAGGTTTGTTTGTGCAGCCCCATCTCGATGCCGACTTTATGTCTCCAGTGATAATGGTAGTTTTTCCTCCTCCTGGAATGGGAGAGGGAAAGGGGAAGACCTTCACAATGGGAAATGTATGTCCTGCTTTTAGACAGATAGGAGGAGGGCAGAGAGCTCTTTCTGTGTTTCCTGCTTCTTAATTGCTGAAGTGGCATATGTTGATCTCCTATAGGCTTTAAGGAATTCTGGATTTCTTCTAATTTCAGAGAATTAAAGTGTTAATTCTTTGATTACCTACCTTCAGAGAATGAAGTTTTTTCTGTAAATTAGGAGGTGGACAGGAGAAGCTGGCCTAATTGCTTTTTAAGTCTTATTCTTGGAAGTAGCTAGGGCAGCCTCTTTCAAGACCTGGATTTTCCCTATCCTTGTTCTGATCTCATTGTAGGCCACTTCTTTCAAGGCTGACTCCCAACCCTTCCCCTTCTCTGTTTGCGTCTTTCTCTTAAGATTCCTGAATGAATCTTTTTTTTTTGCGGTACGCGGGTCTTTCACTGTTGTGGCCTCTCCCGTTGCGGAGCACAGGCTCCGGACGTGCAGGCTCAGCGGCCATGGCTCACGGGCCCAGCCGCTCCGCGGCATGTGGGATCTTCCCGGACCGGGGCACGAACCCATGTCCCCTGCATCGGCAGGCGGACTCTCAACCACTGCGCCACCAGGGAAGCCCAATTATCTTTTTTTAAAATGACATTTGAAATTTTTGGTTTATTTAAAAAATAAAACTATGCATATCCATACTCTCCCTTTTTAAGGTCGTTTTCTCCCTTTCTTGAAGTGACCATTTCCAGAAGGCAATGTTCTACTTCAAATAAAAATTAGAGTCTTTCAGAAATTGGGTGAGATTTGATGAAATATCTTCTAGAGTTTCTGTAATTCCCCAGTATTTTGTCTGCAGTATTTTAGCTGCTAGTGATCAGATGTTTTTAGTTGTACATTTTGTATGGTTAGAATGTGCAATTTTCAAGAATAAGTCTGTGGTTTTTAACAGTAACAACTAGACTGATTCTGAAAAAGATAGATGTTTAGTTTTCTAACAATAAAACAAAAGCCATAAAAGGAGGAAATACTGATTTAAAATTTCATCTGCTTAATGTTTTTAAATAAAAATTATAAGTTGTTTATAAAATTTCAAATTTAAATACCTGAATTTTATGAAATCAAATTTCTGTGGGTCTCTCTTTCAATTATATACAGGTTTATCTTATGATTTAAGGTTTCTATTTGCGTGACTTGTCTTAGAATGTCAAAGTAGACGTGATCATTCTCTGCTTTTCTAATCCTGTTAAAATTAATTTCCATGATGGAATCAGTAGGTGATGGATACTAAGTGATAAAAAACTGGAGTTTTAAACATGACTCTTCTTCTTCAAAAGACTGTATGCTTTTAAGATAATGAACATTAAATTAAAATTAATTTTTAGTATCTCCTTGAGATAGTGGAAATTCTTGAGAGATCATAAAACCAGGGTTGGAAATATTAGATTGTTACTCATAGTTAAGAACCCACTTCGAATCCTTAGAGCTCTATTCATTTGGGATTAGAATTCTAAAATTATAGACCTCCATTTCAGTATGACGTTAATGAGAAAGACTAAAGAATTATTTATAAAATGAAATAGAACATAAACCAAAGCTTTAAGTCAGTGAGATGATTTGAATGCCTGATTTCTTGTGAAATTTGTGAGAGGAGAAAAGTGATAAATCAGACTTTTTTGAACAATGTTCCATGACCCTGTGTCATCCAAATCATTCCTCTGAAGAACTCTTCTAAGTATATAAGCAAAATTGTTAAAGGTTTAATGTTTCTTATAGCTAGCATGTTAATCTTAGACTAAATTTATGTTAGTTGAACTTTATTTTTATGTGTTATTTTGAATATAAATTTTCACCATTTGAAATGATTATATTAATTTCTGTTTCACATTTTCCCTTTTTTTTTTTGATGTGGACCATTTTTAAAAATCTTTATTGAATTTGTTACAATACTTCTTTTGTTTTATGTTTTTGGTTTTTTTGGCCCCAAGACATGTGGGATCTTAGCTCCCCGACCAGGGGTTGAACCGACACCCCCTGCATTGGAAGGCAAAGTCTTAACCACTGGACTGCCAGGGACGTCCTCTCACATTTTCCCTTTTATGTTAAGTTAATCATATCTGGTTTTGTTGTTGCCAACTTCTTGGTTAGTAATGTAACCCCCAATTAAAACATAATTTTTTTTTTTTTTGCGTTACGCGGGCCTCTCATTGTTGTGGCCTCTCCTGTTGCGGAGCACAGGCTCCGGACGCGTAGGCTCAGCGGCCATGGCTCACGGACCCAGCTGCTCCACGGCATGTGGGATCTTCCCGGACCGGGGAATGAACCCGCGTCCCCTGCATCGGCAAGCGCACTCTCAACCACTGCGCCACCAGGGAAGCCCCAACGTCATAATTTATGATGAAAAAAAAAAACAAAGATTAACTTCATAATGTGATTTCTTGGATTATTTTTTCGAATAACTCTAACTTTTGGGGTCTGGTTAGATGGAGAACTTAACCATTTACCTTATTCTTCACATTCACTTTTGTATTCTATTTACCACCTACTCATTTTTAAAAATGATATTTTTAGAATTAAATTATGGGGATGCATATATAATGAAAGTGCTTTTTTAAAAATGGAAATGGTATAAGACACTTTATCCAAATGTTAATTTTTATATGTTGGTAATTTTGAATTAGATACTTATTTTATTCTATAAGATTAGTAGAGTGTATAATTTAAGTGTTGATAAATTATAGGTGTGTGTTATGTGCATATGAGGGTTTAACATTTTATATGTTACTGAGTGTTTTAACTAGTTTATAAATGCTTTTTTAAAAGATGAAAATATCGTAGGATAGATTAGACAGCCACATTCCAGAAGGTTTATTTATAAAGCTAAACTTTTATTATGAGGGATCTACTGTAATGAAGATCCTGTAAGACAAAATGATTTCTAAATGCTCAGCTGATAGCTAGCTTATAAATTTCAGTATAATAATGAAATTGTGATCTGTTTTTAGAGTTCTTTAAAATGGGATTTAGCCCAGAGTTAAAAGTGGTTAAGATTTATTCAGTGATTTCTGTGTGCCAGGCATTGAGCTATGTGCTTTATGTATATTATCATTTAATCTCCATTATAACTCTGTGAATTAAGTTTTATATATATATATGTATATATATGCATATATACGTGTGTGTGTGTGTATGTGTGTGTGTGTGTGTGTGTGTAGGCAAAGCACAGAGATTAACTAAGTTGGCCAAGGTCATACAGTTAATAAGTAGTTGAGTCAGAGTTTGAACCTATTATTCTTCACCAAATTTTACTGTTTATGGTTAATAAATGTTTAAAGTATACATTAAAGTATAAAAAGCTGAATTAAACCTTAGAGATAATACACCTGAACTAAGAGCTGAGCCCCAGAATTGTAAGGTAACTTCACTGAAAGTTGTGCCAGTGCTGGGGCTATGACTTGGTTCTTCTGGCTTCTAGCCTAGTACTCTTTTTATGTGTAGACTCTACAGCTGTGGATTGTGGAATGGCTTAATTTCCCCCTTACCAGAGAGTGTATAGGACTAAATGCATTACCTTTATTATTTAACACAGTGACATTGCATCAGGTGGTATCTATCAATGGCTAAAAGTAAAATTTTCAAACAGTTTAAAATTTAGACCCCACATTTCCTTTGACTTAAATTTTTTGTAGGAAAAAATCCTTAAGATATAGTTTAATTTTAGATATATAAAATCTGAAATAAAAAATAATAAAGTAGAAATTATAATTTTTTATGTGAGCAGTCTCCAAAAGTCAATGAGTTATAATATAAAAAAGTCTTGTAAGTCATTTACTTGGAATTCATTTAGAAACAATCATATTAAACATGGTCATATAATTTCTACCTGAGTCAGTAGCTGAAGTGCAGTGTATTCTCTTCTTCTGGCTGTTTTGGAGCCACCTCTGAGCTGCAGAAGCTGTTGAAACCTTTTGGCACTTTGAGATCCCCACTGCATACCTTTGTTGGATATTTCACTTCACTGGCAGCTGAATTCCATGCCTTACCACTAAAATTCTGAAGTGGTGACTTGAGAGATTTTGACCGTGATAGTCTTGGCATGTTCCAGTGGCTGACATGCCAAAGGAATCCATTAAAGTGTTTGTTTATTAACCAGAATGAAATAAGGCAATGACTCTTTAGACCAGCATTGTCCAGTAGAAATGTTCTGTAGCTGCACTGTCAAATGCAGTAGCCACCAGCCACATGTGACTTTGAACATGTGCAATATGGTTAGGGAAACTGAGGAACTGAGTTTTAAATTTTATTTAGTTTTAATTAAACTTAAATAGTCACCTGTGGCTAATGGCTACTGTATTACACAGTGCAGCTTTTGGCTGAATTACAGTTCTAATTGCCAGCTTTTTAGTGTGTTTGCTAGTGTGTCAGTTGAGGTTCGGAAGTAGCTACTATGATCCTCAGGCTTCTGAAGTAGGTTATCTTAAAGTCATCTATATAGTCATAGGCAGCGGATATCTTGTTCATATGGACAGGTCATTTATTAATTGAATATTTGTAAATTGAGTACTAATTTTAAAGTTTTGCTAAATGATATTTATATGATCACTTAACAAAAATGTTATATGTGAGTCTCATAAGCTGTGTAATTAAGGCTCTTAGAGAATATTCTGTATTCTTGGTACTAGGAGGTCCTTAATGTTGAGCAAGAATTGTCATGTATCTGCTTAGGTACTGCTGATGTTAGTTTAGGGGCAAGCTACAACTATTCAAATAATTGAGTTAAAGAGACCTCATAACTTGGTGAATTTAGTTGAACACAATATTCACTAGAGTCTCTTGTAATAGTAATTTAAACATTTGTAGCAATAACTTCTGAGGTTAAAATAATAATTTTTCTTTCCTGTGGACTAATTCAATCCAAATAACTTGGAAATTAAAAAGCAGGAAAACTAGCTTTTGTCAGCCTGAGAATAAAGAGGAATGTGAAGATTGTATTAGCTGTGTATCTTAATATTTTAGGTGTCTGTCATCTAATTTTTTACTTTTTTCCTTTATAAGTAAAGCAGTTTTAAAAAATTTTGTATATTTAAAAAAATTTTTGCTATTGTATGTGTGGGAATCCAGAAAGCAAATTCTTGTTTTAAATAAGGGAATTCAATTTTTTAAAAATAGATTTTATTTATTTATGGCCAAGTTGGGTCTTTGTTGCTGTGTGCGGGCTTTCTCTAGTGGCACCGAACGGGGGCTACTCTTTGTTGTGCGTGGGCTTCTCGTGGTGACTTCTCTTGTTGCGGAGCACGGGCTCTAGGCACGCGGGCTTCACTAGTTGTGGTGCACGAGCTTAGTTGCTCCGCGGTATGTGGGATCTTCCTAGACCAGGGCTCGAACCCATGTCCCCTGCGTTGGCAGGCAGATTCTTAACCCCTACGCCACCAGGGAAGCCCCAATTCAAATTTTTATATGTTTATTCTAAAAGCATTTGTTTTGAATTATAAACATATTTATTATAAATTTTTGAAGGCAAATACTGTGACTTATTTATCTTTGTTTTTTCCCTAGAACTTTGTACATTACCTTACATACAGAAAGCAATGAGTATGATTAGTTTGAATAGTTATTTTTTGAATGAATTAATCTATGATGAAGTACTATATCCAATTAATTTTTTCCTTTTAAGTTTCATTGATTAAAAAACCCAGAGAAATATAAACTAAAACTTATTTAAGATTATGTTGTATTATGGAATGTGAAGAATAGGTAACAGTTAAAGATTAATGTCACTTAGCATCTGAAAAATTCAGATTTATTAAAATAGTACATTATGAGGCGATTATTCATTTTTACACAAGGATGCTTTTAAAAAACTATTTGTAATTTAATAATTTCAGACTTCTTCAAATAGTAAGAGCTTAATAGAATCACCATTTTACTTATTAAATTTGGGTTCATTCAAGAAAGAACCAATTATGTAGAGTGAGTTAAATGTTTATGTTAAACTTATCAAATTTAAAAATTGAGCTTTTTATAGGAAAAATGATTAAGTATGTGTATATTTAATTTAATGAAATCCACTTTAATACTAGGTATCTTCATTTTATAGGAAGGAAAAGAGATATAACTTGCTGCCTTGTGTGGAGTCACATGATGATCAAAATTAGATCCAAGAATTTCTAAACCCCAAGTTTCACATTTCAATATTTGGCTTTACTTAAAGTGACTCATAAAATTGACTGATATCTTGTGTCAGTACTTAAATGACAATTTACAGAAAGTCAGCTCTTCAACTTGATTGGCGACAATGCTTTTCAGCCAAAAAGTAAGTGTTGCTGCCACTACTGATACTAGTGTATGTGGCTTTTGTACCAATAACTTTGCGTCAGGAGAAAGGATGAGAGGTAGGCACATTTCCTTAAAAACAAAAACACTTAAAATTGTTAAGGTAACAAATGCTCACATAAAAACAAATAATGTGAATTAAAATATGAGTAAAGTAGAAATGAAATGATTTCTCTCTGTGCCTGGTGATCGCTACTATTATTAGTTTGGTATACATAGTCATGTATGTTTCTTTTATGCATAGACAAAAATTAATTATTTCTAAAAAAATTGTAAAGCTGTTACGTATTTTCAGTAATTTTTTTCTCAACAATATATCCTGTATATATTGACAATGGCAGTACCGTGCTAAAAAGAGTAAGGAAGATCTTTGTCTTTTGCATGAGTTTGGTAGGGCTGCCATGACAAAGTATCATAGACTAGATGGCTTAAATGACAGAAGTTTATTTGCTCACAGTTCTGGAGCCTAGAAGTCTAAGATCAAGGTGTTGGTAGGGTTAGTTCCTTTTGAGGGTCGTGAGGGAAGGATCTGTTCCAGGCCTCTCTCCTTGGCTTATAGGTGGTCATCTGCTTCCTATGTCTTCAGGGGGTCTTTCCTTAATACGTGTATCTGTGTCCTGCTCTGCTATTCTTCTTTCTTTTTTTAAAATAATTAATTAATTTTGGCTGTGCCAGGTCTTAGTTGAGGCACATGGGATGTTAGTTGCAGCATATGGACTTCTTAGTTGTGGCATACATGTGGGATCTAGTTCCCTGACCAGGGATCAAACCTGGACCCCCTGCGTTGGGCGCGCAGAGTCTTACGCACTGGACCACCAGGGAAGTCCCCTGATCTGCTCTTCCTTTAAGGAAACTGGTCATAGTGGATTAGCGCCCACACACTGTCCCATTCATATATATATATATATGGTATATAGCTATATATACCCTCTTTATATATCTAGTTAAGCATCACTTGTATCCATCTCCATTGCTGTTACTTTAGTTTAGACCTTCAGTACTGTTTCTCTTTTTTCCTTCCTCCCCTCCTCTTACTCTTCCTTTTTCTCCTCCACCTCAGCTTAAAGTAATATATATACATAGTTTTAAAAAATCAAACAACCTAAAAAGGCTTTAAGGGGTTTAACCTCAGTTTCTTGAAGAGTGCTTATGCACATATATATATATGTGTGCTGTCTGTTGCATAGTCAGTTTTAACCATTTTCTAATGATGTTTATCATGAGGATTTATGCTTTCTTACAGCTACGCCTTCCTTCCCTCTAAGTATCTCCCAACATAAAAAATCAAATCTGTATTTGATATTTTCATTATGGTGACCAATACTGTTCACTGACAAGCATGGTAATATGCTATTAATATGCCATTATATATAGAATAGCATATGAGAGGATACATTTCTTTTTATTTTTTTTCTTTCTTCTGGTGTACCCAGCAATTAATACTTTTCATGTTTTTTAATTTGCTAACTTGTATTGAAGTCTATAGCTAAATCTTCTCACACTCTCAAGAGCCTCTCAATTCAGGTTTTTATACTGTAAAACTTGTCAGGTAGTCTAAAAGTTTATACTTTAATCATCTTTTCTTTGGCCTCCTAGAGACATTGCTCCTGAAGGTACTGTTCTCCTGAATTAGTCTGGACTGGTTGTTCTCTAGGCCTACTGAACTTCTGTTGTTCTGGGACTTTGTATTGTGGTGAATGCCATGTTTTCTTCATCGTGTGTCTTCCTCTTTCTTGACTGAGTCTCATGTTTTGGTGGATTGTATAGTAGCTTCCTGAGAAAGGGTGCCTGGGAAGTAAATCTTGTGTGATGTTGCTGGTCCTTACTCTCACACTTGATGAAAAGTTTGAATTCTAAATTGAAAAATAATTCTGGTAAGAATTTTATAAGTATTACCTTACTGTCTTTTAGTTTCTGTTCTTATTACTCTTGATCTTTTCTATATGATCTGTTTCTGCCCCCCAACCCCTACAGATCTGAGGATATTCTCTTTATCTTTTTTGTTCTGAAATTTGGTAATTATATGTCTTGATATAACTTTTTTCTTGATTGTTGTACTGAGTATTAGTGGGATCTTTCAACCAAGAGATTTTTGTCTTCTGATCTAGGAAATTTTCTTACATTATTTCTTTGATAACCTACCCCCTGCTTTTTCTCTATTCTCGTTCTATAAATTTTATTAGGTGAGTGTTGTACTTTTGAAATTGATTTTCTAACAAACTTGTGTTCTCTGTTTTGTTTACATATATACTTGTGTGTGTGTACGTATGTATGTATATATAAATTTTTTTTTTCTCTCGTAGTTCCACCTTTGAGGACATTTTGTTTTTTTTAACTGAATTTAAAAATTTGGCTATCGTATTTTTAGTTCTATTTTTGTTTCTGAACATTACTTTTTACAACATCCTTTTTTGTCTCATATCTCTAAAAATGCTAATTATATTTTTTCTAGTATTTGTCTTGCTTTTTGCATTATCTCTTTTCCTTAGGACTCTTTATCTGTTTTATTGATTTTGGTCTGAAAGACAAGAGGTTTTCGGAAAATTTCTGGTGCTAATTGGTTGTCTATTACTGAGGCACTGAAATGTTTCCTACGAGGTCTGTGCTTGGTCAGGACTTCTAGGGTGGTGATATTTACTGTATGTTCTTTGGTCTGTTTCTTCAGGTGGGAAATGTCTAATTTTCCCGGATTGGAATAAGCCTCACTTTGTTCTTTTATTTTAGCCTAGCACCTCATCCCTGCTTTGCTGTGTACCTGGCATTCCTGAATTTGATTGTTTTTCTGTTATATCTCCCACCTGTTGCCTCTTATTCTTAGTTTATCTGCCTTTTGTTAGTACATTTTTTTTTTTGGATAATGGTTAGGTGCAATCTTTTTTTGAAGATATAATCATATTCTAGGCATATGACTGAAACTGACTTTGTTTCCAAATTTTCTGTCCACTGTAAAGAACTACTGTCAACTATCATCCATCTGTCTATCTATCTGTCTACCTATCTATCATCTCTTTATCTAAATCTTACTAGTTTATATCTTAGAGAGTGAGCTCTGGGTTTCTCATTGTTGCTACCATGTACTAACTATAAATATCAATTCAGAAATTGCTATTAGGATTATTAAAGTAGATCTTAAATATCATACTATGTATTACAAAAAATGTATTTATTTTTCTTTTTGAAAATAAGGTTTGCTTCTCTCCTTTTGAAAATTAGATAAATCAAAAATGGCAGAACTCTTTATGGAATGTGAAGAAGAAGAGTTGGAACCATGGCAGAAGAAAGTAAAAGAGGTTGATGATGATGATGATGATGAGCCGATCTTTGTTGGAGAGATATCAAGTTCAAAACCAGCAATTTCAAGTGAGCATTTACTTTTAGTGAAGCCCAGTTTTGTAAGATACTGTTTCTAATAGAAAAACTTGTGAACTGTTTTATAGGTATTAAGTTCTTGTTTCTCTGTAGGGAGTTAGGGATGACAGATTGGGTGGGAGGTCAGTAAGAATTTCAGAGTCAGGGTTTTGATTGGGGACTTAAGGAAGGAGGTAAGAGGTTAAAATATCAGATGTGAGAAAAAGAAACGGACTAAGATTAGCTGGTGACACTGGAGGTCTTTTCATATTAGAAATCATAATTTTTAGTGGAGCCAGGTAAACCTATTTATATTTTTGTTCATTTTCTTTTTTCCTCTTTTAAACTGAGAAACAGAAGAGTTTAGAATATTTTGCTTAAAATGTCAGAATACACTAAATAAGTTTGGGTTAGTCTCAGGTAGGGGTTCTTACATCTAAGCAACTGCCTCATTGCAGTGTCATCTATACATAGCTACAGAATATATAGGCAGTGAATGATTTCAGTTAGAGTAACTCGATTTGACATTGTTACAATGTTAAAGACAAACGACACTTGTTAAAACGTCCACTCAAAAATGTATGGAAGTACAGAGAAATAATGTACAAATTTCAGGAGAGAAAGAGAAAATAGATCCCTTCCCACTGCATTTACATGTTTTTTTGCTTGTTTAAGTCAGGAGAATTTACGAAAGAATGTAACCAGCATACTAGTGTTTTCTTACCAAGTTAGTGTGTAGAAGTGTAATTAAGAGACTACTTTTAAATTTTCTGAAGGCCTGGCTCTTCCTTCTGTTGCCTCTAAACTTGGAATGGCATTTTTAGTCAGTTTTATTAGAGGAAGAATAGCTTAACCAATTGAATTCTCAGTAGCATTTTTTTGTGGCAGATTGATAATAACTCCTAGAGGTTCTAAGTGGAGTGCCACTTCGATTATAAATTGAACTAGGCGTGATGGCATGCTTGTTGATGATAGTGGAACATAATTATATATTCTCTTAATTACTGTTTCTTGCCACTGTGATTATTTTATACTGGAATATTACCATATTGCAAAATTGTTACTCAAGTTCTCTTACTGAAAAGATGACAGTTAAGATTTAAGTTGAATTTATATTGATTGTAGATGACTGTTAACAGTATTCAACTGGAATAACATATATTAGTTTTAAAATAATTCTGTCAGAAGGGGATTGACCAGGAAGAATTTCTTTTGTGTACTCTTAAGGTGCACAATTTAAATGATTTTATTGCTGTTTATGTATAAGCCATAAAATATTTTAACATATGGAGTATGAGCTAAATGTTTATATACAGTTGCCAGAAAGGAAGGTACGAACTTTTGTAGAATACAAACACCAAAAGGACTTTAGCAGTAGTTCTTTGATGGTTTGAGTAAATACTTAATCTTGAATTTCTGAATGAAAATGGGGTCAAGTTGCTTGAGCAGATTTTTCTCCTTTAAGACATCTCTAGTACTTAGGTATAGAGCACTGCATTGCCATTTTCAGAAAACAGTCCTACTTTTATATGGCCCTTTACTTTATAGAATTATTTTATGGGAGCTGGTTCCTTTCTACTACGAGGGGAAAAAAGGAAATTTATATGAGGTCTGGTGTTTGTGCTTTCACCTTTTTCTAACCAACAATTTCAGGCAATCCTTACTCTTCTAAATTTTAGTTTGATTACTGAAAAACCTGTAATTAGGAACTTTAAACTGCAATTAGGAACTTTAAACTGATCCTGAAAGTCATATTATGCTCTGACTTCTGGTATAGTGATAAATTTGAAGCCCCTTAAGTTGTAAGATATTCTGGTAAACTGTGTGTTCACTGCAGTCTGTATTCTCTGATAGTTTCCCTTTAGGACTCAGTAACGGTGCAGATAATCCAGTGAGATCCCTTATAATGATACTTCAGGGCTTATAAGGGTGTGAATTGGATATGGATGTTAGACAGGGTTTGATTTTGAGTAATAGGAACTTGAGTGTATGTATAGCCCTTTCATCACTCAAAGAAAGATATATACTTCAATTATAGTTGTATATGAATATATTTTTAGAAATTTTTTGCCAATTATATGACTATTTCTTTGCCATGCAGAAGGTTTGACTTTTATGTAGTCATATTTATCAATCTTTAACTTCTGGCTTTTGGATTTTGAGTTACAGTTAGAAAGATTGTTCTTATTTTATAAGAATTAAGATGCATAATCTTATTTCTTTAGTAGATAAAGATATATACGTTTAAAATTAACTATAGTCATAAGTCAGCGTTGACTTGTATTCTCCTTCTAAGAATCTGTTTGTTTTCAGTGTATGATTTCTATTATCTTAATATATATATCATTCAAACAATGAATTTTAAAATAAATGTAATCTTTTATAGATATTTTGAATAGAGTAAACCCCAGCTCATATTCAAGGGGAATAAAGAATGGTGCGCTCAGCCGAGGTACAGTATTATTGTACTATTTTTGTTTTAAAGTGAAGTATTTTGACATCATTGATTACATAGAAATATATTCAATGTGTTGTATAATTTTAAAATACAGGTATTACTGCTGCATTCAAGCCTACAAGTCAACACTACACGAACCCAACATCAAATCCAGTGCCTGCCTCGCCAGTAAATTTTCATCCTGAATCTAGATCTTCAGATAGTTCTGTTATTGTTCAGCCTTTGTCTAAACCTGTAAGTGTTTCTGAAACTACACAGCCAGCTGAGGGATACATTGGATATTATTTATCAGTATCAACAATGCCTAGTTAAAATTCTGTACTACCATGGGTAATCATCTAATGGAATCATAATCAGCATCAGAAAATGTCACCTTCTCTATGATAGCTCAACTGGTACCCAAATAATAATTGCAGTAACAAACTACTCAGCCTGTTTTTAAATTAGGTAATATGCTTAAATTAAATAGGTACAGTATTGAAAACTGTGCTATCAAAACATGAATAAAAGTATAATTAGTAATGAATATTGCATAATGGCAAACTATTTCAGATTGTAAATTGGGCCAAATGTTCTTAGTTCTTAATTGGGAAAATTGCTAAGAGGCTACTGGAGCTTTTTATTCTGAAAACATACCGTCATAGTTTAGTTAGTTTAAATAACTCTTAACAAAAACTAATAGTTAATATTTATTGAGTTGTTAATATGTGCAAGGCTTTGTGCTAAATGCTGTACATGAATTAATCTCATTTAATTCTTAAATGTTCCTATGAAGTAGGCACTATTATTTTTCTCTGTTTTAAAGTTGAGGAAACTGAGGCTCACAGTGAATTTAAATAATTAAATATTAAATTTAATAATTTAAATAATTCACTCAGGGTCACACAGCTGGCAAATGATAGATCTGGGATTTCAATCCAGACTAATCCGTAGTTTATTTGTATTTGTATATACATGCATGTGTATTGTATGTAAATGTATACTTCTAAAAAAAATGGAAGCATTGCCTTAGTGTGAAAGTTTTCAAAGTGTAGTCTTCAGTCCCCTGGGGTTCCTGTAAGACTCTTTTATAGGTTTTGGATCAACAGTATTGTCACAATAACACAAAGACACTATTTGCTTTTTTCACTGTGTTGACATTTGCACTGATGATGCAAAAGCAGTGGTGGGTAAACTGCTGGTTCCTTAGTATGAATAGTAGTTTTTGTATTAGTCACCACCCTGCACTCACAATAAAAATTATTCCAGTCGTACTCCGTTCCCTTGATGAAGAATTAAAACGTTATTAATTTTATTAACTCTCTACCCTTGAATACATGTGTCTTTTAAAATATTTTGTGTGATGAAATGGGTGGTGTGCATAAAGTATTACTGTGTCTGAGGTGTGATGATTATCTTGAGGAAAAGCACTAGTGTGATTAAATTGTGAGCTAAACTACCCAGAAGACCATTTTTAACTTGAAAGGATGACTGACAAACCATGGTTTATACTACTATTAACTTAATGGTTTAAAAACACCTACTTTTATTATCTCACAGATTTTGTGGGTCAGGAGTCAGGTCATATCTTCATAGTCCCTCAAGGCTTCATTCAAGGTGTGGGCTCTGAGCTTGCAGTCTCATCTGAAGCTCAACTCAGGAAGTATCTGCTTCCAAGTTCTCATGCTTATTGGTACCATTCGGTTACTTAAGGGTTGTCAGATTGAGAGTCTCAGAATTTTAGTGGCTTTTGGCTGGCTCCTTGCCAGGTGGGTCTTTCCAACATGGCTTCTTACTTCCTCAAAGTACACAAGGAAGAGAGAATCCTTAGCAGGATGGCATTACAGCCTTATGTAATGTAATCACATACAAAAAATCATGTACATTCTGTCACTTTTGCTATATTCTGTCAGAAACAAGTCACGTGTCTTGCACACACTCCAAGAGAGGGAATCACACAGGACATGAATACCAGGGCTTGGGGATCATGGAAGCTACTTTAAAGTCTGCCACACATGAGTTTTTCAGTCTTTGCTGTTTGGTAGACAGTTCCTCAAAATTGAACAAAGTGCACCTGCCACTTCAAGGAAAACAACTGGTGGTATTTCTTGCCACCGATGAAATTTGAGCTATTAAGCAAAGTTAGAATTTTGAACAGCTTGAACCTGCCATCATGATCTTCACAGCTTCCCAGTACGTAAAATCTTTTCTGGTGGGTGGCGGTATTAATAAATATGATTTTTTGATATTGTGTAATTTTTCAACGTTTGGAAGATGTGCGTAATTCAAAGAAATCAATATTTTCTAAATAACTAATGTATGATGTAATAAAATCATGCATGGATAAAATTCATTCAAAGTGCAAGATAAGGCTAATAGATTTTAATGTAACAAAGTTCAAAAAACTCAGTGATAAGGAGTGAGATTTCACATTGCAACAAACCTTTAAGAGAATACCAACTGTCTGGCTTCCCTGATGGCGCAGTGGTTGAGAGTTCGCCTGCTGATGCAGGGGACATGGGTTCGTGCCCCGGTCCGGGAAGATCCCACATGCCGCGGAGTGGCTGGGCCCGTGAGCCATGGCCGCTGAGCCTGCGCGTCCACAACGGGAGAGGCCACAACAGTGAGAGGCCCGTGTACCACAAAAAAAAAAAAAAAAAAAAAGAAAATACCAACTGTTGAGTTTTGGTATTGTATATTCTTCAACCGAAACAACATATTTTAACAGAATGAAAGCCAAAGCAGGTATGAGAGTATAGCAGTTTTTGATTAATCTAGACATTAAAGAGATTTGCAGAAATGTAAAACAGTGCCACTATTTTCACTGATTTTTTTGTGTTTGCTAGATAAGCCATTTTTTACAAAATGTTATTTATGTTAATCTGTAATGGATTTATTATTGTTTAAAATGAAATTAATAAATATTTTTAAAATTTCTCTGTTTTAATCTCTAATATGGTAAATATCAGTAGATATAACCTACCTAAATAAAAATTCTTTTGGGTCCTCAGTAATTTTTCAATGTGTAGAGGGGTTCTGAAACCAAGGAGTTAGAGTACTAAAACAAAAAGTTACCCAAAATGTGAAGATTCTTTGCTACTGGAATTGAATTAACTCAGTGGATTTTTTCATGCTTCATAAGCTATTTGGCATTGGCCTTACAGAAATAGTAAATTTCCCCTAAAATGTTTGTTCTTTTTACAATAAGTGAAACAACTACCAAAGCACCTATAAATTTTCTTGCAAATATTCAATTTCAAAACCAGAATTGAATCCAGATATTTTTGGTATGACTAATCCATTTTTCCTTCACTTTATATCATATTACTATAAGGTAATCTACATATTTGTTACCACTAAAAGTTGATATTTGAGGTGTATCTTTCATAGAAGACTTATTAAATTTAATTTTATTTACATGAAAAGAAAAATCTATGGCGAAATAAACTCTGCCCCCACTTATATTTTGAAGAGGTCACATATCATAAAAAATAAGAGTATCTTTGGGCAAATACCATGCCCCCCCCAAATCTTTTCTGTAGTTTTAGCATTTTGAAATAATAATATTGATATGAGCCCTGGACTAGTAGTTTAAATAACTTAAGATTGAAGCAAGAGACTTGAATGCTGATTCTGCCTTGTTCTTAACTAAAGCATTGGCAAAACTTCTCTGAGCCTCATTTTCTTCATTTCTAAAATGAGAGATAATTTTACCCAGACTGCTGATTCTCAATCTTGGATCCTAAGATGGTAAGCTACCCAAAATGTAAAGATTCTTTGTTATTAGTGGAATCAAATTAACTTGGTAGGTTTCTCATGTGTATTGTAAGCTGTTTGGCATTTGGAAGGATAGAAAACCGGAAAAAGAAACTTTATTATTTAATTCAGTTTGATAGATAAAAATCTTTCCAACATTGGACCCAGGGAGAAAAAAAATAAAATGAGGGGTGATATCTTTGGTGTTATAAAAGTTAGAAACTAGAGCTTTTTCTAACTCAAAATGTTTTACTTCTGTGGGCATAGTTTTTAAATCAAAACACCTCAATTGATAGTTCCAGATCTTGGGGAGTTTTTAAAAGGCGAAATTTTGTCAGTTGGTCTGGGTGGATGGGTCTTGGAAGTAATACATTTTAAAAAGCTCTTGAGGTGATTCTAGTGTGCACAGATAAGAATGACATATATTCTGGAATGAATTGAGGACGCTATGTAAGGAAATTATTTACTGTGAATTTTGGAAGCCACTGCTTTTAATTATAGTTTTTCATTTTATGTCATGTTTTGTATGTATGTGTATATTTACTTTTTCATGTGTAACATCTCTATACTTCAGTGTCTCTTTCAAATCTGTTTCAGGTAGTGGGGGTATATTGTTATCATTTAAAAAGTCAGTGTGATACAGCTTAAGGGCATAGGCTTTGTAATTAGACCCAACTTCTAATTACAGCTCCATCAATAATAAGTGGGGCTGTATTGGGAACCTTGCATAACCACACCTAACCTTAGTTTACCTACTTATAAAATGGGGTATAAGGTCTTTGTGACAACTACTTGATTTAATACATGCAGTGAACCGTGAAGTGCAAGTATATTTAAAATATGACTGTGGCTTGTGTTTTAGGTGTGAAGGGTGAATAACTTCAAGTTCAGAAGTGACTTGCCCAAGGTTTTGTAGCTAAATAAATGTGCGGATTTTCTGGATCCCAGTCTAGCACCCATTCTGCCCTTACTGTTGTGTTTGATATCTTTCTGAACAGTTTTAGAAGACTTTAAAAATGCCATGTTGGATAATTATTTTAACCAGTTACTGGTTTTTTTGTTGTTTTTAAAATTTATTTTTGGCTGCATTGGGTCTTCCCTGCTGCGCACAGGCGTTCTCTAGTTGTGGCGAGTGGGGGCTACTCTTTGTTGCGGTGCGCAGGCTTCTCCTTGTGGTGGCTTCTCTGGTTGTGGAGCCACGGGCTCTAGGCACACAGGCTTCAGTGATTGCAGCACACAGGCTCAGTAGTTGTGGCTCATGGGCTTAGTTGCTTCGCCAAGATGTGGGGTATTCCCAGACCAGGGATCGAACCCATGTCCCCTGCATTGGCAGGTGGATTCTCATCCACTGCACCACTCAGGAAGTCTACCAGGTATTGTGGAATAATGTGTGCCTGCTCCCTGAAACTGTGGTGCTTACATTAGCCAGAGTTATTTCCTAGGAAAGTGTTTAACAGTATTAACTTTGTACTTCTGTTAAAGAACTGTTTTAGAAAATGTAGGTGAATATTATCCATTTTTTTAAGTGTAAATATTTGAAGAAAATATCTTGAAGCAAGATTGTGCTTGGTTACAATTAAGTTAGATGGCATCACAGATTTTTTTTTTTTTAAATGTTGCACGTTAAGGCTCAAATGCAAATATCTGTCTGTTAGGCTTCAAATTCTTTGAGTGGCTTGGGTTACTTCGATACCCATTTCCATAACAACTTCTTTTTTTTTTAAAACAGCAACAATCATTTATTTAGTCACAGATCTGCAATGCGTGCCGGGTGTGGTGAGGAAGGCTTATGTCTTTTTAAATTAAGAAAAAATTTTTTATTGAGGTGTAGTTGACATACAGCATATTTGTTTCAGATGTACAGCATAATGATTCAATATTTGTATATATTGTGAAATGATCACCACAGTAAGTCTAGTTAAAGTCCGTCACCATACGTCGTTACAGAATTTTTTTCTTGTGATGAGAAATGTTAAGATCTCTCTTAGTAACTTTCACATATGCAGTACAGCATTATTAACTTTAGTCACCATGCTGAACTTCACATCCCCATAATTTATTTATTTTATAACTGGAAGCTTATTCACTTTCACTCCCTTCACCCATATTTTGTTTCTATAACTTCCCATGGACAAACTGATGTCAATAGAAAAGTTAGTAGTAAACCAAAATTCTTAAAACTTATTTGTCCCTTAATTTATAAGCACAAAATAAGCAAAACCTTCCTGTTTGTATTTTGAAATAATATGTATTTTGTTGGGAAAGTTTAGAAAGAGAGAAGTGTACATACTGTATTTTGATTTTTTCCCCCCTTCAAACAGTGTAGATTATATCAGTCAGAACCAAACTATATACACAGATGCGTATTTCTCTTTTTTCACTGAACATTCTACTAGGAATGTGTCACTGGATATTTCTCAAAAACATATTAGTGGTTGCATGGTAATCTTTTAATTTATTTAACCAATTTTCCATTGTTGGACATAAAGATTTTAATTTTTTGCTGTTAAAAATAATTCTCCAATAAACAGTTTCACTTCCTTACTATAAATTTTTAAAGTGGAATCGTTGGATGAAAGGATGTGAACTAATATAAAGCCTGTGATAGCTGCTGCCACAATTTTCATGTGGAAAAGTTATACCTAAATATAGCTTCTATTTTGCCAGTAGTATATGTTATCATTATTTTTTAATTGATAAATTTTAATTTTATTTCAAACTAATTTTAGACTTACAGGAAATATAATACAATATCCCTAATGCTGACAGTTTACTTATCAAAACTAAATTGCAGACCTTATTTGAATTTTACCAGTTTTTCCATTAATGTCATTTTTCGTTCCCAGCATCCTATTTAGGATCACACCTTAACAGTTTGTTATTTCTTCTTAGTCTCCTCATATTTTTCTACAATTACTTACTCTTTGTCTATTATGACCTTGATACTTTCAAGAGAAGTGGCAATTATTTTGTGTTATGTAATTGCCATTGTCTTTACTTGCATTTCTTTGACTAGTAAGTTGGGAAAAAAGTTTTTTGTATGTATTGGTCATTTGTTTTTTGCTTTTGAAGTGCCTCAGTTTATGCCCTTTGCCCATTTTTCTCTTAAAGTGACTTTTTCCCTTTTGATCTTTAAGTCTTGTTAAATCTTAGAGCTTTTGCTTGTTATATATTATGACTCATAGAATGGTCCAAAATCACTCTAATGAGAGCTCACTCTGTACAATAATGGTCTTTTGTAAATAGAATTGGGTTCTATTTTTGTGTATGTGTATCAGTATATTTAATATATAATAGTTTTGGAATACATATATATCCCTAAATTATATTGACCACATTTTATGATTATTTATATTAATATATGTGTGTGCTAACATATAAATTTATACTGTCTTATATTTGACTATATTATAATTCATTTCATACTTTTCACTCTTGATATCTTCCTGTTAACTGGGACCACACTTTCTCCTGATGGAAGGTCTGAAACTTTCCTTGAGCTCCAAGCACTTCAGGAATGGAGCAGGCGTCCGAGATCAGTCCTATAAACAGCTTCCATTCTAAACCCTGTGTGCCTAGCTTTCTTGTTTGTTCATCCTGCTGACCTGGCAGTTTTGTATTTGCCCTAAGAGGTGGGAGATTGCCTGGCCCAGCATGGCTTTCCGTAGGGTGCTGGGAAGAGGGGGGACCCATTAGTTTTCTTCCTTAGACTTGGCTTATAAATTTTGCCAGTAAAGACGATCCCAAAACTCATATCATGTGATGTGTTCATCCTTAACCCTGATGCACCATACTGCAGATTAATTCCCAGTATGTTTGCCCTGATATTTTTATCTGTGGGGTTTATAGAGGTATAGAAGCTTCTAAAATTGTACGTATGTCAGAATATTTACATATTTTTTTCCTTGCTTTTACCCAAAGATTTTGGTAAGTTCTATTATTTGCTCTTTGATAGGAATCCTGCATTTTTAGTGACTCTGAAGTGTATCAGTCTTACTGATTTAAAATGGGTTTGTATGTTTCTTTTACCTTGAAAAAAAATCAGGCTAGAATTTCCCCCCCACTTTAATTGACTAGTCAGGAACAAGCCAGCTCTAAGTAATAGCTTGCTTTCAGTTTTAGTAGATGATAATTTTGGCATAATAGTAATAATTGCTTTTGTGTTTTATAACTTATTAGTAATGGAGTCATCAAAGGTTATCCTTATAATATTGGCATACAGTTAAATTTACCTTTATAAAAGCTTATGAAACAAAATAATTATAATTATGTTGAATATATGTAATGTTCTTCCTTTGAAATATTTTAACAGGGTTATATAACGAAGTCATCACGAGTTGTTTCTAATAATTCTTCAGAGTTACTGTTTGACTTGACCCAGGATACAGGATTACCACTTTACCAAGGAGGACCAACACTTTCTATAGCAGGTTGGTTTCAGCACTTTTTCAAAAAATTAGAAAAAGAAACTTGATGAATATGCATATGGAATTGACTTTCTGTTTTGAAGTCCATGCCTTCAAGTTAAGTTTTTCACATATTGTAAGGTGTAATGGCGCTAGTAGTTCTCGAATGCCTTTTTAGGTAGTTTTAAATGAAATCTTATTTACTAATGGAATATTTTATTTCTTCCTGTTAATTAAGTAGGCTAACCAACTTTGACCTTGTTCGCACTTGGCATTAAACATGGCCTGAAAAAATCTTTATTTTTTTATTTTAATTTTATTGGAGCAGAGTTGATTTACAATGTTGTGTTAGTTTCAGGTGTACAACAAAGTGATGTTATACATATACATATATTCATTCTTTTTTAGATTCTTTTCTCATATAGGTTATCACAGAATACTGAGTAGAGTTCCCTGTGCTATACAGTAGGTCCTTTTTGGTTATCTATCTGATATATAATAGTGTGTGTATGTTCATCCCAAGATCCTCATTTATCCCTCCCCACCACGTTTCCCTTTTGGTAACCATAAGTTTGTTTTTGATATCTGTAAGTCTGTTTCTGTTTTGTAAATAAGTTCATTTGTATCATTTTTTAAAATTAGATTCCACATATGAATGATATCATATGATATTTGTTTTTGTCTGACTTACTTCACTTAGTATGATAATCTCTAGGTCCATCCATGTTGCTGCAAATGGCATTATTTCGTTCTTTTTATGGCTGAGTAATATTCCATCGTATATATGTACCACATCTTCTTTATCCATTCCTCTGTTGATGGACATTTAGGTTGCTTTCATGTCTTGGCTATTGCAAATAGAGCTGCAGTGAACATTGGGGTGCATGTATCTTTTCGAAGTATGGTTTTCTCCAGATATATGCCTAGGAGTGGGATTGCTGGATCATATGGTAACTCTTTTTTTATTTTTTTAAGGAACCTCCATACTGTTCTCCATAATGGTTATACCAATTTACAGTCCCATCAACAGTGTAGGAGTCTTCCCTTTTCTCCACACCCTCTCCAGTGTTCATTGTTTGTAAACTTTTTGATGATGGCCATTCTGACCGGTGTGGGTGATACCTCATTGTAGTTTTGATTTGCATTTCTCTGATTATTAGTAATGTTGAGGATCTTTTCATGTGCTTTTTAGCCATCTGTATGTCTTCTTTGGAGAAATGTCTATTTAGATCTTCTGCCCATTTTTTGATTGAGTTGTTTGGTTTTTTTGACATAGGTCTGCGTGAGTTGTTTGTATATTTTGGCAATTAATCCCTTGTTCGTTGCTTAGTTTGCAAATATTTTCTCCCATTCTGTGGGTTGTCTTTTCATTTTGTTTATGGTTTCCTTTGCTGTGCAGAACGTTTCAAATTTAATTAGGTCCCATTGTTTTGGTTTTTATTTTCATTACTCTAGGAGGTGGATCAAAAAAAATATTGCTGCAATTTATGTCAAAGAGTGTTCTTCCTGTTTTCCTCTAAGAGTTTTATAGTGTCTGGCCTTACATTTAGGTCTTTGATCCATTTTGAGTTTATTTTTCTGTGTGATGTTAGAGAATGTTCTAATTTCATTCTTTTACATGTAGCTGTCTGGTTTTCCCAGCACCACTTATTGAAGAGTCTGTCTTTTCTCCATTGTATATTCTTGCCTCCTTTGTCATAGATTCATTGACAATAGGTGTGTGGGTTTAGTTCTGGGCTTTCTATCCTGTTCCATTGATCTATATTTCTGTTTTTGAGAAAAATCTTAAAATAATATCTATAAGTTAGAGAAGTCCTCTGATATCCTAAATACTCTGTTAAAAGGAATATTTATTATGTTCTATGACCACTAGTATGGAAAAGTGTATGGTTATAGTTAAATTCTCAATTAGGTTAGTGTGTTTCTATTCAATAAACGATTTAGGTATAAAATATGATTACAGAGTGCTCTTATAAAGTGGCTGCACTAAATTTGTCTGTAGTCATTACTCAGTAAATGCCTATTGAAGGAGTAATGAAATTTCCCTATTGAAGAAGTTACTTTTATTATATACTATTAACAAAGTTCTTCATTAACCAAAAATAAATTAGTGTGTTATGAAAGAATTTTATCTAATTGAAAATTCCTTGTACAGGTAGTTATGCTTTGTATACTAGCAATTTTGATATATTTCAGATATTTGACTAAATTGAGATTTGGGGGAATTTTTAGATTTTTCACTAATAAATTAGTGTGGAAAAATTACCAAATGCTTCCTGATTTTTTAAATAGTAATATCAGTACCCAAAATGTTTTTCCATTTAGATAATATTTAGTTGATATTCACTTCTTTGGGTATCACCTACAAATTTGTAAAAAACTAGTTAGTAAAATAGGTAAGAACCAAAAGAAACAAGGAGAAAAAATAATTGTCTTAAGTCTGGTTTTACAAAACACATGAACTTTATTTATAGAAAAAGTCTGAGTTCTTGAAACTTCTTGGGGCTAAGAACAATGACTCCTGCTCTCCTTCCAAGTTTTTTTCTGCAGAGAGACTTTAGCCTGTAGATTTGAACTGCTATTCTTAAGATTTTTGTAGCCTTTAGCATGTCTTTACGCTTCAGTTTTCTCATACTATTAAAATGGAGATTTTATTTTTCTTATTTAATGCATTCATTCTCCAGACCTTCAATCAGCCATTTGTAGATATAATTTTAATTCTTGCTCTATTTCAGTTAGGGCTTTCTGAAGCCCAAATAAGATAAATAAAACGTGAAATGCATTATAAGCTTTAAAGGACTCTACAACAAATATTTGTTATGAATGGTAACAGGTGCAATATGTTCAATAGCATTAACTGATCAAGGTCAAGTGATCATGGATATTTGGAGAGAACTGGGTTTGAGTTTGATCTTGAATGAGAATAGGATTTTTACTGGCCGAGATAGAGGTGTTGAGTGTGGGAAACAATACAAGCCAAAGGCAATAGAGATGTTAAAGGGTCAGAATTTAAAACTCTTAAATTCAGAGTAATTTTATTTCTTATGTTAAAAAATACTTATAATAAAAGTCCGATGTACTATCTAGGCTGTTATATAATCAGAATATTAATCCAAAATACCAGCACTCATTAGCTTTTCAGGTAACCTCAGCATCTCACAAGAATGCTACTGTGATTACACAGAATGTTTCCTGCGTTCCCATAGTATAGCCATAGCCGTCAGTAATCACATGCTTTGAAGATAGGAAAAAAAAAAATCATTTTTATGTTATCTCAAAGGATGAAACAGAGGAGCCAACTATTGTAATACTCTTATTTTCTGGGCATATTTCTCCTTATTAAAAAGCAGACAGGTGAATCTATTACAATAATTTTTTCCCCTCTGAAGTAAGTTAAGATATAAAATATTAGTAAAGATAATAGCTGTTTTTTATTATTGAATGCTTTCTATGTACTAGATGTTGTGTTGGTTGCTTTTAAAAGTCAGTTATGAAATTTTTTTAGTAATGATAATAGCTTTCATTTATTATTGATTGCCTTCTTTGTACCAAATATTGTATTCGGTGTTTTAAATACAGTATCTTATTTGATCTTAAAAGCGCTGTGTTAAAGACACAGACCTACTAGAGAATGGATTTGAGGATATGGGGAGGGGGAAGGGTAAGCTGTGACAAAGCGAGAGAGAGGCATGGACATATATACACTACCAAACGTAAGGTAGATAGCTAGTGGGAAGCAGCCGCATAGCACAGGGAGATCAGCTTGGTGCTTTGTGACCGCCTGGAGGGGTGGGAGGGAGGGAGATGAAAGAGGGAGGAGATATGGGAACATATGTGTATATATATAACTGATTCATTTTGTTGTAAAACAGAAACTAACACACCATTGTAAAGCAATTATACTCCAATAAAGATGTTAAAAAAAAAGCACTGTGTAAAATAAGGTATTATAACTCTTAGTTTATAAAAGAACAAACTGAGGCTCAGGGAAGTTAATTAAATAAGCCAAGAATACATAGCTATCAGTGACAGAGCCTGGATTTGAACTTATCGTGTCTGGTTTAAAAGCCTGGAATATTTCTAGTGTATTTACTGCTTCTACTTTTAGTGTACAGTTGGGAGCATTAGAATATGATGTGCAGTTTTAAAATCCTTGTTACCCAGCCTAGTTATAGTCTAAATATCCCCATTTCCCTTGCTAATGCTCTGAATAAGGCTAAAATCCTTTAGCAAAAAGGTTATAGTTTTCCAAGTAAGACTTCATTTAGGAATGAAATTCCTGTATAAACAAAATTTTATGCAAAAGTCTAATAAATAAAATATAAAAGCAGAGTTTCTCTGTCAAACACACCCAGGGTATTCCCTAAGAGGAGCCCATTAAGCTCTGGGGAAGATAATTTGAAAACCATAGTATAATACTAACTCTTTCTATTATGAACCCTTTCACATGAATGAATGAGGTTTTATCATTCAAGATTAGTAGTTTCCACTTTGTATGTAGGAATAAATGGGTAATATAACCTAAAGCCATCAGTAGACCACCTCTTAGTTAGGTGGACAAAGCTAACTTTTCATTAGACATTTTAAGTCATTAAATAAAAAGCTTCTAAAGTGTCTCTGTAAATTTTGGGTGTTTTTTTTTTTAAACAAACTCACGCACTTAAGCATCTAAAGTTAATTCATTTGTGGGAACCCTGGCATATTCTTTGTGCTTTAACTTTTTTTTTGTTTTTGCTTGCTCTGCCTTCTTTCATAATAGCTGTTTATATATTTCTTTATTTGAAGTTATATTTAGTATTCCCTTACATAGAAAGGTATTTTATGAATAATTTGAATATATATAGTATATAATAGATATTTATACAGTTTCTTTATATCCCCTAACTTTTGATCACATCAATTTTTGTCATTATTTATTGTTATTTGTATGATGTGATAATTCAATTATATTACATTTAATTTCACTCCAAAGTATTTTTACTTAGTTGTAAACAATGTTCTAAAGTCTTTAAAAATATTTTCTCACTATTTAAATCATTATAGGTATGAATGAAAGTTCATTTTTATCAAAACGTCCTTCTACTTCTGAAGTAAACAGTGTTAATCCAAAAAAGTCTAAACCCAGTGAAGGTGTTTCTGGAACAAATTCCTCAGCTGTATTTTCTTCAGTTAAATCTCTTTCAGTGACATCTCCCCAGGCTATGCCATCAAAAGGTAAATATGAAATGTAGCATATAAAAAAGAAATTATAGTATTTATATATGAATTATAGAAATTGTAATACAGACTATCAATAATGGTTATTGAAGGTTAAAAAGTGATGAATTTTGAATCATATATATTTTGAATTTATTTTAGGTACAAATATCTCATCAAATCAATCTAAAAATGGAACACCTTTTCCGAGAGCTTGTCCAAAGTGCAATATTCATTTCAATCTTTTGGATCCTTTGAAAAATCACATGAAGGTAAAACTTTTTCAAAATTTAATTTTAAAAAGGTTTGCAAATCCCTAAAAATATTGATTGATTTGCAGTAAATAATGATTTGTTCAGATATTTAGTTAAGAAATATTCTCATATTGGTATTTACATATGTTAGGTAAAAGTTTATATTCATAATGATTGTCTTTATATAAGATTTTAAAATTTCTTCTGAATCATCAAATTTAAAAAATTGTTCATATACATTATAATGTCTGCTTATTGTATTCTAATTTTAAATGAAAATAATGCATTGTTCAGAATATCTTATTTACTAGCTTATGCATACTTGAAACTTCTTAAAAATAGGCATTTTATTATGTGTTTAATATTTCATATAAGTTAACAGTTCCTTTAGTTATCTTTTTTGTTCATACTAACATGTGCATGTCATGTTACACAATGAAAATCTTAGTTTTACTTTAATTTCAGCACTCAGGCATAAACTCCAAATGATGGAGGATTTTATATGAAATAATTGTTTTAACTTAGTCCAGAATATAGTTTGTGTAATTGTTATAAATTAATTTGAGCTTTTTATTGGTATAAGAAGATCCTGAAATTAGATTTTAAGAAATTTTCAAAGTACAAATGAAATAGGAGGTTTAGGTAACACTTCACTTAAAATATTTTGGTAGATATTACAGTACCCTGCTGTGTCTATGGAAAAATAGCCTGTATTCCTCTTCTGTGCCCGGTATAAATGCAAGGAAGGGGGAAAGAGACAAGAAAAAAGGCAGTGTAGATCATATGGAGAAAAGAAGGAAGGAGAAGGATGCAATGGTAAAGAAATATCTAAGGAAAAGTTTCAGGGATTGCTCACTGTTTCAGGGATTGACAAATCTTTTTTGAAATTCAGTATTTTACAAAAAAAGGAGAAAAAAATAAAGGAACTTTTTTATTTTAAATATAGTCTCTTTATTTAAATACAAAACTATTTGGTCTGTGACTACTTCTAGCTCGCAGTATGTACTCCCTGATAATTGCACTTTGTGGTTTGTTCTTATATGAGAATTAACCTGTACAAGTGCTTTCAGTTTTCCTATTTATGTAATATTTTGATGAGATAACCTGATGTTTTTTCATGTTTTGCATTTTGGACATAGGGAAAAAAGAAAGGGTTAAATTCTTTAGTTATCTTTAGTTATTTGAATAGGTAATAGTCATATGATTCAAAATTGAAAAGTTTACAAAGGCATACAAGTAAAAACTCTTATCCCTGTCTCTTATTTACCTGGTTCCCAGTATGACTCTCAAAGAAAATAATTTTTATTAGTTTGTTTTCTATCCTCCCTGGTCTTCTTTCTGCATAAACAGGTGAACACAAGTGCTCTTCTTTTCTGTTTTGTGTACAAGCTGTAGCACATTATATATACTGTACCTGGTGAGACTGGCAATCATTTTCCAAAAGATAGCTTTACTTCCAAAACATATTATAGCATTGTTTGTGATTACTCATATTAGAAACAATCACAACTTCATATAATATTCATATAATAAAACACTATTCAGCATTTTTAAAAAGGATGGAATCTCTAGAATGATGATATGGGAAGATAGCTCTAAGACATATTATTGAACTAAGTTGAATGTATTATGAATAACTTATTATATTCCTTTATATCATAAAGAAATCTTAGAGAATAGTCACCAGATCTCAGACAGGGAAGTATAAAATTATGGAGACTTTATGTTCTAGATTATGCATTTTATACATAAATTATAATTTACAATAATAATTTCTATTTTGAAAAAAATAAGATTTTTATATTATTTGTAAACGATTTTTTTGCTTTTATTATAGATAAGTAGATGACTGTACCACAGAAATAATGTTTTCTTTCAATGAAGAATACCTAAAACATAATTCAAATATGCTACAGTAATAACAACAATATACTTACCTGAGACCATGTGAGACTACTAAGCTTTAAATACATATTTCATTTAATCCTTAGAAAATTCTTTGAGATAGACATTTTTCTCATTGTTTTATAGCCAGTTAATTGGCATAACTGGTATTCAAACTTAATGGTAAAAAGCTCAAGTTCTCCCAAATACTTATTATTATTCCCCTTTTGACAAGTGTATGGGCTATTTAACTTGAAGATAGGTACATTATTTCTTTTTAGGGAATTTGATATTTATCAACCAGATCTAGCTTATTAATTACATTATTTAGATTTCTATAACTTATTTTTTTGTTTACTTGCTCTGTCATGGATTGAGAAATACCACATCTCAATCCACATCTTTCACCACCAATATATTTTTTTGCTTTATTGCAATTCTGTTTTAAGATTGTTGCTATTATTTGTGATACAGATGAATCTCTTTTATAACTGTATTGTGAATGCATCCTTTAGCATTTTTATAAAATGTCCTTTTTTGTTTTAAAGTTTAATGACTTTTAGGCTCACCCCTTGTTTTCTTCTGGTTTCTATTTGTATATAGTGTATTCTTCGTTTATCCTTTTATTTTCAACCCTTTTGAGTGGCTTTGTTTTAAGTATGCCTCTTGCTTTAAGCAGAAAGTTGTGATCCTATAATGAAAATCTTTTTTGTTTCAGTAGTTGAGTTAAATTTACTTATTTTCATAGATGTGATAGGTTTATTTGATCTTGGTTCTGTCACAATTTTTTGCTAACTCTTTTCTTCCTCTCTCTCTCTCTCTCTCTCTCTTTCTTTCTTTTACTATGTTGTTGCTTTACATGTATGTAATTTGGGTTTTTAGGGAAGTTGTATTTTTGTTTTCCTTTTTATCCTTCTAATTTTAATGTTAATATAATTCCAGTAGTCTTCTATTCCTTTGGCTATTCTCTGCTATTAAAATTGATTAAAGTAGCATTAAATTTCCTATTCTTAACCCCATGCTTACCTTCTCCTCTCCTACTGATTTTAGTCAATATTATCTTTGAGTGTACTATTTCTTTGTACTATTGAAAATGCTCATACCTGCACTTCTTTATTTGGTAGCTCTAAATTATATTCCTTGATATACTGCTACCATATGTAAAGCAATCTATGAACTCTCTTTACCTCATATTTATTGTCCTTTTACCTCCTTTTAGTTTTTATTTGTTGGTTGTATCATTTTTCCATTGTCAGGGCATATGACATTTTCATTCAGTTTTCTTAACCTTATATCCGTATTTGTTTTAATCCTTTTCCACAGTAAATATATTCAGTGCTCATCACCAGTCTTTTTGTTATGGTTCCTTTGGTTATCTCTTGTTTGACTAAAGTTCATCCCATAGTAATTTCCTGAGGAAGGGCCTGAGAACAGTATTCTTTGAGTTCTTTCATGTTCAAAACAGTTTGACTATAGTCCATTCATGAAAGACAGTTTGGCCAGATATAAAGTTGGATCCCACTTTATATCTGGTGTTGCTTTTGTTTTACAATATCTAATGTTTACAATATCTAATGTTGCTTTTGTTTTACAATATCTAATGTTGTTGTTAAGAATTTGGGATAAGTTTGAATTATTTTGCCCTTTATAAATGATTTGTTCTTTTTGCCTGGCTGTCCAGAGGATTCTTTATTTTGAAAGACTGATAATTCTACAGTGACTTCATGTTGAGAATTTTGGATCAATCTTCTCTGACATACAGCATGTTCTTTCAGCTTGTAAATTTGTGTCTTCCTTTATTTTAGTGCAGTTTTCTTGATTTGTATCTTTAAATTCCATACAATTGTTTTGTTATTTGGGGGGCTGGGTGTTGTCCAGTACTCATTTGTTCATTTGTTCAATGTCCTTTGGCATATTTGTGATTTTCTTCCTAATCCTTTTAATTCTTTCTCTCTTCCTTCTTCTCTCCTCTCCTCTCCCCTCCCCTTCCCTCTTTCTTTTAATTTACTAAGCTTTTCTAATTTATTTTATTTTCCAACATCTGTTCACCTGTGTACTTTTCTAATTTGTGTTTAGCTATCTGGTTTTATTTTTTTTCTCTACTTTTACTCTTGATTTTGCCACTCTTTATGTCTTGCCATCTCTTCTTGCTTTTTGGTTTTCTGAATAGACACAGTTGCTTCATTAAGTTTTTTTAAATTTATGGCAAAAATTTTGGCCCCTATTTTCATCTGCATCTGCTCTAAGGTGTTTTTGTGAGAATTTTACACTTCCTCAGTTTATCTTAAAGTATTTTTGTTTAGATGTAAGTTCCTATCATATTGAACAAGTTAGATTTTCTTGGGTTAGTTGTTTTGTACAAAGCTCCTTTTGGGAAGCATAGGTTGCCAGGATAATCTCACAGCCTATTAGCTGGTTTATACAACTTCTTCCTGTAAGTGTAACTTGTGTGTCTGATTTTATATGTAGCATTCCTTTTCTGTTTCTCTGTACTGAACGAGGTTTGAGGAATTTCTGCCATCCTTCTTGCTCCAGCTCCTACACTTGGTTTTGCAAACAAAGAACATAGATTTGCACTTCATGATGTGTATTTCACCTTAGAATATATGTTTTCCTGACACTTTCTAAGGTCTGTTAACATTGAGTTCTTTTGACTTCTCTGGTCGGCTTCCAGCTGCCTGTCTTCTGCCTGATCTGGCTGCTTTTGGTAGTGCTTTCATATGTTGTGGAGTCTGTGGATTCTGACTTTGAGTTTTAATGAAAATTAAATTTTTGGAATTTGGTTGTTGTGGTTTTTTGGATGGATCTCACAAGGAGAAGGGAAAAATGTTGACTTATGTAGGATGACCATATGGGAAGGTTTTTTTTACTATTTAAAAATGGTACCCCTTCTTTGCTCTGGAAATCCCATCTAAATTTTTAGGTACTAACAAAGCAACAGAACATGGTATATCTATTGGGAGGAGTAAAGATTAGAATGGTGTTTAGATGTTATCTACTGTTTGTCAAATTATAGTATATGGCATTAAAGTGTTTAATATTTGCAGAATGACTAACCCAGGAAATGAGGGATGAACCTGGGGTTACAGTGAAGGGCTAGAACCAAAAGGGTACTAGGGCTGAATAAAAGGTGACCAGTTAGTGTTGGGCCATAGCTCAGCCGTGCCATCCATCACTTGTTCTGTCTTACCATAAAACTTTAAATCTAAGCCTAGTTCTCATTTCTTAACTTACTTTCTTGCCTTTTGGATATTTTCTGTAAGATAACTGTCTTCTCAATTACTAAATCCCCCAACCTTCTTCAGTGCACCTCATCCATTCTTGGTTGTCAGTGGTTTATCATTCAGCTATTTTATAGGAATATGAAACATTGTTTAAAGGATATTGTGAATGAGATTTACATGTTTATTTTTAAAATCTGGTCCTATCTTTTCTGTAGAACAAAAAAGAAACTGGAAGAACAGCAAACAATTTATCGTCTATAATGCATTTATGAGTATTTAGGGTAACAAACGTTTATAGATGTACTAAATTAGACATTTCTGGAGAATATAAACCTTGCAGCACACTCTACTGTAGATTACATAGATTATTTTATAGATTTCAGAAGAGAATCAATTCTCAAATATGACTCAGAGTAACTCATACAGTCTGAAAGCCAGATTTAATGTTTGAGTATATAAGATTTTCCACATTTCTAATTAGTGAGACTATTCTGTATTACGTAATTTTGTGCATTATAATTTTTTCCAATTGATGTTTGAGATCATCCCTATAGTAAAACTAAAGATAAGATGAAGAATTTTTTTTTTTTTTTTTTTTTTTTTTTTTTGCGGTACGCGGGCCTCTTTCACTGTTGTGGCCTCTCCCGTTGCGGGGCACAGGCTCGGGCCGCGCAGGCTCAGCGGCCATGGCTCACGGGCCCAGCCGCTCCGCGGCATGTGGGATCTTCCCGGACCGGGGCACAAACCCATGTCCCCTACATCGGCAGGCAGACTCTCAACCACTGCGCCACCAGGGAAGCCCAAGATGAGGAATTTTGTCTATCAAAATGATGTTACTGATACACATCATTTGTAGTAAGACATATATTAAATCATTTTTCTAATAGTGTTGGTGAGTTTACTCTGACTCATCCTTTTCTCCATTTGTCCTTAAAGTCAAAAACAACATTTTTAGACTTTAGCTTTCTAAAGTCCTTTGTAACAGTGCGACTTTTTTTTTTTAATAAATTTTATTTATTTATTTTTGGCTGTGTTGGGTCTTCGTTGCTGCAAGCAGGCTTTCTCTAATTGCAGCGAGTGGGGGCTACTCTTTGTTGCAGTGCGTGGGCTTCTCATTGCAGTGGCTTCTTCTGTTGCAGAGCACGGGCTCTAGGTGCACGGGCTTCAGTAGTTGTGGCTCGCAGGCTCTAGATTGCAGGCTCACTAGTTGTGGTGCATGGGCTTAGTTGCTCCGTGGCATGTGGGATCTTCCCAGACCAGGGCTCGAACCCATGTTCCCTGCATTGGCAGGTGGATTCTTAACCACTGTGCCACCAGGGAAACCCCAGTGTGACTTTCTTAAGTTTGAGCTCTTAAATATTATGTGTCTCAAGAAGAATCTAGAAACATAGGTAGCAAAACCTTTCTCATTTCCCTCTTTTTATTGTGGTTTCATTTCAGTTGTGTTTATTCAGAGTGGTAGACTACAGAGGGTCATGTTGTCTTAGAGAATTAATACCCTTATCCTAATTAAGCTTATGGGTGCAACCTTAACTCCTAAGCATAAATTATGTCACTTTTTTGTCAGTTCATTTTATTTAGTATTTTTTTCTCCTCTCTTTTGGATCTATTTCAGATTTTTTGTGTGTGTTCTTTTCCTCTGTAGGTTTCAGAATTGACAAGTGAACAAAATAAGTGCAATCGAAGGAAATATTATAGGTCTGTCTTGCATCAAAAGTCCAGCTTCTCATGTGACACAGAAAGTTTCACCAATAATGTAACATTTCAGTATGGCAGGAGAGGAAGTGGATTTTGTTATTCTTAGAAATGGAATAGAGTTGTGTTTAGATTTTCAGACTTTCTTATGATGCTACTAATTTATGAGCTAACATGTTTAGGAAGAGTTTAAGTCAGTTGGTTTATGTTGTAAAAGAATTACGTAGGTGCCTTGTTAAAAAATATAGATTTCTGGGCTCTACCTCTAGACTTTTCTAATGCAGGTCTTCCTTGGATAGCGCTCTGAGTAAAACTGCCTTAGAGAAATTCTAAAACTGAAAATTATGTACAATAAATTAATTATCTTGTTGGAAAAAAAAAGCTCATGTATGAAAGTGTTTCATATTGGAACCAGTTTATATGACATCTTGATTTTCCAGATGAGGAACTAAATTTCCCCGTCAAATATATAAGCATTCTAGATTTCAAGATGTAACTGTTGAAGCTTTCAAGACATGACCGATGGTTCTTTATTTTTTCCCTATGCATTTTTTAGCACCTTGAGTCTAAGGAATGGCAGGTTAGCTGTGCTCAATATCCAGTTCCAACCAGATATTATGATATTTAGTATATATATAGTTAAACATATACATTATAGCATGTAAAACTACATTTCCATTCTGTACTCTGTCATGGCATGGATATGAACAATGTTTAGTTTTAATTTAAATGTTGTTAAATATTTACATCTGAAAAGAAATTATAAGGAAAAGACTGTTAGATCAATAGTCGAGTCTTGGTTTTAATGTTTTTCTTTTCTTTCTTTAAAAAATTTTTTTTAAATTAAGATAATAGATGTTTATTGTTTGAGATTTTGAGAGTACGTATACGCACCACAAGCTTTTGGTGAATATTTTTCCAGATATATCGCCAAGCATAGTTTTACATGGTCTGACCTTAGTTGTAAACAAAGAACCGTATTTTTGGTTTCTGATTGTTTTAAGAGATAAATAAGACTTCTGTTTTTTCTCTTTCAGTACTGTTGTCCAGACATGATAAATAACTTTTTGGGACTGGCTAAAACAGAATTTTCAAGTACAGCAAATAAAAGTAAGACTGTTGATTCAGAAAAAGGAAAACTGATCATGTTAGTTAATGACTTTTATTATGGAAAACATGAAGGAGATGTCCAGGAAGAACAGAAGACTTACACAACCTTTAAATGCTTCAGTTGCTTGAAAATTCTTAAAAATAATATCAGGTATGTTAGCATTTATTTTTATTTCTACTTGAAAATTGGAATGCTACAGATATAAATGTTGTATCTTTATCTTGCATTTTTAAACGTTATTCTAGATAAGAGATTTTAACACTTTGCACTAAGAATGAAGACATATTCTCTTGTTAAAAAGCTTTTGTCCTTTCTTATATTTTAGAGTTGACTCTTGGATCCAGTTAGTTGTATTTCTTTAAAATAACTTAAGAAAGGACAAACTTTATTTCAAATAAAACAAAATTAACTTCTTTTACCTATATTGTCAGTGATCTAGGAATTTTCATGAGATAATTTTCATATTTAGCTGCTTTTGAATTTTATTTTTTTTCACACCACAAGAAGAACCACTTATTTATGTTTTGTCCAGTTTGACCTCTTATATACTAATCTTGTTTAATGCTCAAATCCCATAAAAGAGTTAGTTACAAGAATAAAATGAGAAGACATATTGATTGATATTTTTATTGGTTACATAGCTTGACATTTATATTTGGTAAGGTTTTTTACCATCATTTTATTATAAAGATTTTCAACATTCAACAAATTTAAAAATATTTTGTAATGGACACTTGTATACTCATCATCTTGATTCTATCATTAACATTTAACTGTACTTGCTTCATCATATAGCTATTCATCCTTCCTTCAAACTATCTGGGGTTTTTTATGCATTTCAAAGTAAGTTGCAGATGTCAGTGTACTTCCATCAGTTGAGGCATGTGTGTGTGTACAAACATACGTATGCGTAACTTTTTATATTTACCCTTGGTGACTATTATTTGTAATTAGCATTCTTAGGTACCTATAGTTTACTTGTAGACCCAGCATTTATTTTATTTTCCTGTGAGTTCTTGGGTCCAAGAAAAAGCATATAGAAAAACCCTGAAATACACTGCGATAAACTCCTATAATAATTATTTTTTTATGGTAGTGCTTTATAGTTTTAAAAATTCTTTTACGTATATTATTTCATATAAGTTTTCACATTTATCTCCTTTCATCAAGTTTTAACAGCCATCAATAGCTAATGGTCCCAGTAGCTTAACAGAAGGAATATTGTACTTCGAGATATAACACTGAAACAATATTACAATAGAACTCTTTCCCCTATTTTCACATTTTTACCATTTTAATAGTAAAATACACGAGAAAAATCATGTTAATATAGTAAAGTGCATAGAAATATGGCTCCCCTGCTTAGTTCTTTGTTATTCTTAAATGTTATATATATATGATATTAGAATTTATTTCAGCAGTAGTTTTTTTTATTTTCCTTTGAGATTAACACATTAATATTAAACATATGAAAGTAAAAATTTTCTTTTTTTTGTTATTGTTTCAGAATACTAGTTACATATTTCTAGAGTGTCCTAATATCTAGAAATTTTAAGCAAGCAGCACCTGGTAACATCCAGGAATTGAGCTTTTTTTGAAATACTGATTGTTTAGTAAATGTAACCTTAATAGAAAACAATTTATAACCAAAGAAGTTCAATATGTTAAGTAATATTTTACCTTGGTAGTAAAAACTGGGAGGGTAAATTGATATTTGTAGAGAATGGTAAGAAGCTGATAGCTGTAGATTTCTGTTCTCTGCCTTGTCAGCATATGGTGTTTTTTCCCCTACATTGAGTGTCACCCAAAACAGGTTTATTTTATTCTGTGAATATCCTTGCTAGATGTTTGCTTTTTTTGTTTCCCTCATTTCCATCTGTTGGTTTAAGTAGTATGAGCTCCTGATGGGGGCCCATATAATAATTGAGAGAAAGCTTGCTAGTTAAGAAATTATTTTATTTAGATACATTTTAATTGCTGAAAGTCGTAAGCTGAGCGTTTAATGGCTCATGACATTTTCTCTATATCTAAATATTTAGCCAAGACTAGGATTTCCTATAGGTGTTTGTAGAGCTGGTGTAAAAACCAAAGGAAGTCTAAAAGATATTTCAAAGTGTACCATAACCTGTACTAAAGAGTAGCGTTATGTGAGGTGTGAAAAAAAATAAATGTTATAACCTTTATGATGATTGCTTTCCAGATTGATGATATTATCACTTAATTTCAACATTATTTCCTGTAGTGACTCAAAGTGAGTAATTGTTAATAGTTGACCCCGTCTAAAAATTGTTATTTTGATTGAATAACTTTACTTTCAAATTCAGCAAAAAGCTTCAGTAAGCTCTTTTAAATAGGCATTCCCATTTATATTGCACTCTCTGTTGTGGAAGGTCATAGTTCCTGCTCATAAGAAGCCTTTTTAGGGAAGCTGAAATAGCAGAATGTAAAACTGAAAAATGGACGTTGCCTACAAAGGGCACAGTCTGCAAGTTAAAATGAACAGTCTTTGCTAACAGTAAACCAGTATCATTAAATAAGACAAAAGGTTCTTGTAATTGTAGGCATTAAAATTGCTATTACATGCATTTAGAAACCAAGACACAAGTAAAAATACCAATAATTTGTCTTTTAAGCAGCTAGAATTTAATGTATATCTTCATAGCTTAAGAGATTTCTCTCATGACTCTGTAGCTGCTTTTGGTGGTAGAGTTTCCTTCCTTTCAGTATTTTATTTAAAAATGTAAGTAGTATTTCTTGTATGGAGAAGAAACCTGCTGTTTTATCTTTAAAAAAATTTTAATAATCTGAAATGATCAAGAGAGCAAATTAGTGATATTTCAAATTCATAATAACTATTTATTTTAAAACAAGGATGAAAAGATGTTGACTTAGTTACTTAATAAAAGTGATTATTTAAAGTGCACACTTTTCTAGAGGACTTTAGGACTTTTGAGATTTTATTTTCAGTAATCATATCTCTAATTTTAAGATTTAGATTCAAGTACTTATTTGTGAGATTTTTGTTTTTAAATCTGAATTTTTGCACCTGTTGACAATCATTTATAGGTTTATGAACCACATGAAACATCATTTGGAACTTGAGAAGCAGAGCAGTGAAAGCTGGGAAAACCACACCACCTGCCAGCACTGCTACCGTCAGTTTCCCACACCATTTCAACTGCAGTGTCACATCGAAAGTACACACACACCCCATGAATTTTCTAGTAAGTTACAATTTCATTTAAGTATTGAGTATTTTGATTTTAACAATGTAAACTCTGAGAAAAGTTTGTTATTGAACTCTGAACAAGTGTGTTAGAAAAATAAGAAGATGTCTTTGAAATTTGAGAGTAAAGTTGAAAAAGTTAATTTTTAACTTATATAAAGTGTTAAATAAAATTAGTTACTGAAATTAAAGTCCCTCTTGTAAGTAATTCACTATGGTAAATAACCTGTGCATTACATGTGGGGGACTAAATTAGAAGCCTCAGATAATAGTTTTCAAATATGAAATCAGTGCCCTTCTTTTAAACTTGAATAAGAAAAGTAAATACAACGGTAGTTAAAATCACAGATTTTGGAGCAAGACAGCTTGGGTTCACATCCAAGCTCTGCCTCTTAATATGTGATCTTAATGTGATCTCAGACAGGTCACTTAATATTTGAATAATGGGGATAATAAAAATACCTGCTTCATAATGTTTTGATGGGAACTGAGTGAGTTAATGTAAGTAAAGTCCTTAGAACTGTGCATGGCACACAGTTAACAACTATGGCACTGTTCACCACTACCACCACCACCAATACTACTACTGTTATTATTGTTGTTGTTGATATAGATGTACAAAATGAATTATATATGTATATATCTGATTTTGTTTATTTGCCTCGATAGGATACTTTTTAAGAAAATTGAAGTGTAATTGACGTATAACATTGTATTAGTTTCAGGTGTACAACATAATGATTGAATACTTCTGTGTATATATATATCTTAAAATGGTGTAATGTCTTTTTTCCCCCACTTTCAGCCATTTGCAAAATATGTGAATTATCATTTGAAACAGAGCATATTCTTTTACAACATATGAAGGACAATCATAAACCTGGTGAAATGCCATATATTTGCCAGGTATACACATATTTTATTGTATACATCGTGTTTGTTTGGTTTGTTTATTATCTCTTGTTTTGGTTACAAGATTTAAACCTATTAGGCCAGGCATCAGCAAATTTTTTATATAAAGGGCAAGATAGTAAGTATTCAGCCTTTGAGGATCATAGGTCTCCGTTGCAACTAATCAACTCTGCCATTGTAGCACACAGGCAGCCATAGACAATAAGTGGATGAATGGGTATGACTGTGTTTCAATATAACTTTATTTATGGACACTGAAATTTGAATTTCATATAATTTTCACGTCATGAAATATATTTTATTTTTCTAACCATTTCGATAAAATTGGTTGCTAAAATTAAAGTATCTTCTGTAAATAATTTATTAGGAGGAAGTCCCTTGGCATAACTCATACATTGTTATGTAGGGTCAGCAGACAGTTGGAATTGGCCCATAGGCCATTGTTTGCCCACTCCTGTACTAGACAAAGAAAAGCCCTGTGGCAGAAAGACAAACATGAACTTATCTTACCCTGTAAGGAAGAATGTAGGCATACAAGGGAAATATAAAATGCTTTTACTTCAGAGAACCCTACCAAATGCTTTCGGACTAGTATTTTTCCAGAATTTGGAGGAATGAGAAAGTAAGATAAAAATAAATTGTCACTTCCATAGCCTGGAGGCCATTTATAATCTAAAGGAAGATGCTATTTTATATAGCAGAAGAACTTTATAGTACCAGAGGTGTCAGAGTTTGAAAACTCAAGTCAAGATTGGGGGTGACAGGTAAAAATATCTGATAAAAATAAGGGAATGTAGTTATATTTGGGGAAGTATCCTTAAGCTTTGAAAGGTAATGACGCTTCTGTCTCAAAGATTATCTTTCGATGTTTGCATTAATGGAATTCTTGGTTGCGTAGGCATCAGAGCTGAATTAATAGTACAAAATATTCTTCTGAACAAGTGACCTATCATTCTTAACTTTGAAATTGGATATCATTACAAGTTTTCAAGTTAAACTAAATCTCTTTTTTTGTAGGTTTGCAATTATAGATCATCATCATTTTCTGATGTAGAAACTCATTTTAGAACATCCCATGAAAACACTAAGAACTTGCTATGTCCGTTTTGCCTCAAAGTTATTAAAATTGCAACACCCTATATGCATCATTACATGAAGCATCAGGTGAGATTTGCCAGTTTTTATTCCTTTAATGTTGTTTTAGAGAAAAGATAGATTATGACTTCGAACATTGGTTAGATTTGTTCTGCAAGGGAAGCAGCATTGTTCCAAATGACATGATTAATTTGTAATTTATGCTGAATTACCTGTGAAACTTCCACTTCTTTTCCTTGCTTCCTTTCTGGTGATGATGTGGTTCCTACATGAAAATTCTGAAAGATAGCTAGAAATAGGAAACCTTGGAATGAAGGAAAAAAGAGAAGATGAGTGGAAGAATATCCAAAAGATTGGATATTTCGAGGCTAAGAATTACCTTCTGGGAAAGGTAATTATCAGGAGCAGGGGAAAAGATGAGTTTGAACTGATAAAGAAGATTGATGACTCATAATCTTGTTTTCCTCTTTCTCTTCAAACTTTATTCCCACTTTTAGCTCCCATATTATAAGACATGTTGGCATCATTGACCAGGAGTGGTCTTTTATAGCTGCCAGGGATAGAGGAAGCAGTAGTGACACTTACTGCTTGATATATGAACTCTGGCAAAGAACTGTATTTAGTTCTGCTGTGTAATTTTTGGGACCCAGTATTAGTGCTTATACCCATCTCTTGAACTCTGATGTTATACTTACTGGTTCTTTTCCTGAAGCAGTTAAGTCATCCTTTGGGCTGAAAAGTTTAATGCATCACTGATCCTGTTCTTAAGTGCTTGAAAGAACAATAACAGCGCCTTTGCCAAAACCAGAAGTCAGTGGATTTATTCAGTATGATCATGTAATCAAGTTTTGCCACCTCACTGATTAGCTCATTACATTTTCTTGTTATTGATTAAACTGGCATGTCAGTTTGTTCAGCATTGGTGCTCACTTTGCTTTCCATTCTAGTCATTAGATAATCATGAAATCGGCTTGTGGTTCTTCATTGGGAGAGATCATAAAAGTAGAATTTCCAAATAAATTTGGGATCACCTATGTTGTGACTGGGTTGCTACCTATCCTTGAGGAGTTCTGGCAAGATCTTTCGATTCTGGGTTTCCCCGGCAATTTTCCATCAGTTGTTAATACATGTTCCCGCCCCCCCCCCCCCACCAATTGCTACTGGTAAATGAATTTGGTAAAGGCCTAGATTTACAAAATTAAATCGTTGTTTCTTTTTCACAACAGGATTCCTCAGAAATTTTAATATGCTAATGAACATTGTAAATCTCTAAGTAATGATATTATATGTATTCCCCAGACTTATTTAGCTATTGAACCCTTTATTTGCTCAATACCTATTAACATTTCTTGCGGAACAGAGTTTGAGAAACACTATTCTTGATACTCTGTATTTTTTCTTTGGCTTTTAATTTTCAAACGGAGAATAAAGTATAAAACAGTAGTTTTATTTCATTATGGGGATTTAACATCTTTTTCCCCATATGCTATATTAAGCTCCAGAGTGAGATATAGATGTAGGAAGAATGATAATTATGAAGGAGATGTGTGGGCCAACTGTATGGGCTACATGATTTTTTTTTTAACGTTTTTATTGGAGTATAATTGCTTTACAATGGTGTGTTAGTTTCTGTTTTATAACAAAGTGAATCAGTTATACATATACATATATCCTCATATCTCTTCCCTCTTGCATCTCCCTCCCTCCCACCCTCCCTATCCCACCCTTATAGCTGGTCACAAAGCACCGAGCTGATCTCCCTGTGCTATGTGACTACTTCCCACTAGCTATCTATTTTATATTTGGTAGTGTATATATGTCCATATATACACTACCACTCTCTCACTTTGTCCCAGCTTACCCTTCCTCCTCCCTGTGTCCTCAAGTCCATTCTCTAGTAGGTCTGAGTAGTTATTCCCGTGTTGCCCCTAGGTTCTTCATGACCATTGTTTTTTTTTTTTTTGTTAGATTTCATATATATGTGTTAGCATACGGTATTTGTTTTCTCTTTCTGACTTACTTCACTCTGTATGACAGACTCTAGGTCCATCCACCTCACTACAAATAACTCAATTTCGTTTCTTTTTATTGCTGAGTAACATTCCATTGTATATATGTGCCACATCTTCTTTATCCGTTCATCTGTCGATGGACACTTAGGTTGATTCCATGTCCTGGCTATTGTAAATAGAGCTGCAATGAACATTGTGGTACATGACTACTGTTGAATTATGGTTTTCTTAGGGTATATGCCCAGTAGTGGGATTGCTGGGTCATACGGTAGTTCTATTTGTAGTTTTTTAAGGAACCTCCATACTGTTCTCCATAGTGGCTGTATCAATTTACATTCCCACCAACAGTGCAAGAGGGTTCCCTTTTCTTCATACCCTCTCCAGCATTTATTGTTTGCAGATTTTTTGTTGATGGCCATTGTGACCAGTGTGAGATGATATCTTATTGTAGTTTTGATTTGCATTTCTCTACTGATTAATGATGTTGAGCATCCTTTCATGTGTTTGTTGGCAATCTGTATATCATCTTTGGAGAAATGTCTCTTTAGGTCTTCTGCCCATTTTTGGATTGGGTTGTTTCTTTTTTTGATATTGAGCTGCATGAGATGCTTGTAAATTTTGGAGATTAATCCTTTGTCAGTTGCTTCTTTTGCAAATATTTTCTCCCATTCTGAGGGTTGTCTTTTCATCTTCTTTATGGTTTCCTTTGCCTTTGGAATAAGTTCCAAAGCTTTTAAGTTTCATTAGGTCCCACTTGTTTATTTTTGTTTTTATTTCCATTTCTCTAGGAGGTGGATCAAAAAGGATCTTGCTGTGATTGATGTCATAGAGTGTTCTGCTTATGTTTTCCTCTAAGAGTTTGATAGTGTCTGGCATTGCATTTAGGTCTTTAATCCATTTTGAGTTTATTTTTGTGTGTGGTATTAGGGAGTGTTCTAATTTCATTCTTTTACATGTAGCTGTCCAGTTTTCCCAGCACCACTTACTGAACAGGCTGTCTTTTCTCCATTGTATATTCTTGCCTCCTTTATCAAAGATAAGGTGAGCATAGGTGTGTGGGTTTATCTCTGGGCTTTCTATCCTGTTCCATTGATAACGTATTTCTGTTTTTCTGCCGGTACCATACTGTCTTGATTACTGTAGCTTTGTAGTATAGTCTGAAGTCTGGGAGCCTGATTCCTCCAGCTCTGTTTTTCTTTCTCAAGATTGCTTTGGCTATTCGGGGTCTTTTGTGTTTCCATACAGACTGTGAAATTTTTTGTTCTAGTTCTGTGAAAAATGCCAGTGGTAGTTTTATAGGGATTGCATTGAATCTGTAGATTGCTTTGGGTAATATAGTCATTTTCACAATGTTGATTCTTCCAGTCCAAGAACATGGTATATCTCTCCATCTATTTGTATCATCTTTAATTTCTTTCAACATTGTCTTATAATTTTCTACATACAGGTCTTTTGTCTCCTTAGGTAGGTTTATTGCTAGGTATTTTATTCTTTTTGTTGCAATGGTAAATGGGAGTGGTTTCTTAATTTCATTTTCAGATTTTTCATCATTAGTGTATAAGAATGCAAGAGATTTCTGTGCATTAATTTTGTATCCTGTTACTTTACCAAATTCATTGATTAGCTCTAGTAGTTTTCTGGTGGCATGTTTAGGATTCTCTATGTATAGTATCATGTCATCTGCAAACAGTGACAGCTTTACTTCTTCTTTTCCGATTTGGATTCCTTTTATTTCCTTTTCTTCTCTGATTGCTGTGGCTAAGACTTCCAAAACTATGTGAATAATAGTGGTAAGAGTGGGCAACCTTGTCTTGTTCCTGATCTTCGTAGAAATGGTTTCAGTTTTTCACCATTGAGGATGATGTTGGCTGTGGGTTTGTCATATATAGCCTTTATTATGTTGAGGAAAGTTCCCTCTATGCCTTCTTTCTGGAGGGTTTTTATCATAAATTGGTGTTGAATTTTGTCAAAAGCTTTCTCTGCATCTATTGAGATGATCATATGGTTTTCCTCCTTTAATTTGTTAATATGGTATATCACATTGATTGATTTGCGTATATTGAAGAATCCTTGCATTCCTGGGATAAACCCCATTTGATCATGGTGTATGATCCTTTTAATGTGCTGTTGGATTCTGTTTGCTAGCATTTTGTTGAGGATTTTTGCATCTATGTTCATCAGTGATATTGCTCTGTAGTTTTCTTTTTTTGTGACATCTTTGTTTTTGGTATCAGGGTGATGGTGGCTTCGTAGAATGAGTTTGGGAGAGTTCCTCCCTCTGCTGTATTTTGGAAGAGTTTGGGAAGGATAGGTGTTAGCTCTTCTCTAAATGTTTGATAGAATTCGACTGTGAAACCATCTGGTCCTGGGCTTTTGTTTGTTGGAAGATTTTTAATCACAGTTTCAATTTCAGTGCTTGTGATTGGTCTGTTCATATTTTCTATTCCTTCCTGGTTCAATCTCAGAAGGTCGTTCATTTCTAAGAATTTGTCCATTTTTTCCAGGTTGTCCATTTTATTGTCAAAGAGTTGCTTGTAGTAATCTCTCATGATCCTTTGTATTTCTGCAGTGTCAGTTGTTACTTCCTCTCTTTCATTTTTAGTTCTGTTGATTTGAGTCTTCTCCCTTTTTTTCTTGATGAGTCTGGCTAATGGTTTATCAATTTTGTTTATCTTCTCAAAGAACCAGCTTTTACTTTTATTCATCTTTGCTATCGTTTCCTTCATTTCTTTTTCATTTATTTCTGATCTGATCTTTATGATTTCTTTCCTTTTGGTAACTTTGGGGGTTTTTTTGTCCTTCTTTCTCTAATTGCTTTAGGTGTAAGGTTGGGTTGTTTATTTGAGAGTTTCTTGTTTCTTAAGGTAAGATTGTACTGCTATCGACTTCCCTCTTAGAACTGCTTTTGCTGCATCCTATAGATTTTGGGCATCGTGTTTTCTTTGTCATTTGTTTCTATGTATTGTTTGATTTCCTCTTTGATTTCTTCAGTGACTTCTTGGTTATTAAGTAGTGCATTGTTTAGCCTCCATGTGTTTGTATTTTTTACAGATTTTTTCCTGTAATTGATATCTAGTCTCATAGTGTTGTGGTCAGAAAAGATACTTGACACAATTTCAATTTTCTTAAATTTACCAAGGCTTGACTTGTGACCCAAGATATGATCCATCCTGGAGAATGTTCCATGAGCGCTTGAGAAGAAAGTGTATTCTCTTGTTTTTGAATGGAATGTCCTATAAATATCAGTGAAGTCCATCTTGTTTAATGTATCATTTAAAGCTGTGTTTCCTTATTTATTTTCGTTTTGGACGATCTGTACATTGGTAAAAGTGGGGTGTTAAAGTCCCCTACTATGATTGTGTTACTGTCGATTTCCCCTCTTATGGCTGTTAGCATTTGTCTTATGTATTGAGGTGCTTCTATGTTGGGTGCATAAATATTTACAATTGTTATATATCTTCTTGGATTGATACCTTGATCATTATGTAGTGTCCTTCTTTGTCTCCTGTAATAATCCTTGTTTTAAAGTCTATTTCTTCTGATATGAGAATTGCTACTCCAGCTTTCTTTTGATTTCCATTTGCATGGAATATCTTTTTCCATCCTCTCACTTTCAGTCTCTATGTGTCCCTAGGTCTCAGGTGGGTCTCTTGTAGACAGCATATGTTTGGGTCTTGTTTTTGTATCCATTCAGCCAATCTGTGTCTTTTGGTGGGAGCACTTTGTCCATTTACATTTAAGGTAATTATTGATATGTATGTTCCTATTACCATTTTCTTAATTGTTTTGGGTTCGTTATTGTAGGTCTTTTCCTTCTCTTGTGTTTCCTCCCTAGAGAAGTTCCTTTAGCATTTGTTGTAAAGCTGGTTCAGTTGTGAATTCTCTTAGCTTTTACTTCTCTGTAAAGGTTTCAGTTTCTCTGTCAAATCTGAATGAGATCCTTGCTGGACAGAGTAATCTTGGTTGTAGGTTTTTCCCTTTCATCAGTTTAAATATGTCCTGACACTCCCTTCTGGCTTGCAGAATTTCTGCTGAAAGATCAGCTGTTAACCTTATTGGGATTCCCTTGTATGTTATTTGTTGTTTTTCCTTTGCTGCTTTTAATATTTTTTCTTTGTATTTAATTTTTGTCAGTTTGATTAATATGTGTCTTGGCGTGTTTCTCCTTGGATTTACCCTGTATGGGACTCTCTGTGCTTCCTGGACTTGATTAACTATTTCCTTACCCATATTAGGGAAGTTTTCAATTATAATCTCTTCAAGTATTTTCTCAGTCCCTTTCTTTTTCTCTTCTTCTACTGGGACCCCTATAATTCGAATGTTGGTGCGTTTATTGTTGTCCCAGAGGTCTCTGAGACTGTCCTCAGTTCTTTTCATTCTTTTTTCTTCATTCTGCTCTGCAGTAGTTATTTCCACTATTTTATATTCCAGGTCATTTATCCTTTCTTATGCCTCAGTTATTCTGCTATTGGTCCGTTCTAGAGAATTTTTAATTTCATTTATTGTGGTGTTTATGGCTGTTTGTTTGCTCTTTAGTTCTTCTAGGTCCATGTTAAACGTTTTTTGTATTTTCTGCATTCTATTTCCAAGATTTTGGATCATGTTTACTATCATTATTCTGAATTCTTTTTCAGGTAGACTGCCTATTTCCTCTTCATTTGTTAGGTCTGGTGGATTTTTGCCTTGCTCTTTCATGTGCTGTGTGTTTCTTTGTCTTCTCGTTTTGCTTAACTTACTGTGTTTTGGGTCTCCTTTTCACAGGCTGCAGGTTCATAGTTCCTGTTGTTTTTGTTGTCTGCCCCCAGTGGCTAAGGTTGGTTCAGTGGGTTGTGTAGGCTTCCTGGTGGAGGGGACTAGTGCCTGTGTTCTGGTGGATGAGGCTAGATCTTGTCTTTCTGGTGGGCAGGTCCACGTCTGGTGGTGTGTTTTGGGGTGTCTGTGGACTTATTATGATTTTAGGCAGCCTCTCTGCTAATGGGTGGGGTTGTGTTCCTGACTTGCTAGTTGTTTGGCATATGGTGTCCAGCACTGTAGGTTGCTGGTCGTTGAGTGGAGCTGGGTCTTGGCGTTGAGTTGGAGATGATATTCGCCTTTTGATATTATGTGGAGCTGGGAGGTCTCTGTTGGACCTTGGCTCTCCCCCACTCAGAGGCACAGCCCTGACACCTGGCTGGAGTACCAAGAGCGTGTCATCCACATGGCTCAGAATAAAAAGCCGAAAAAAGGAAAGAAAGAGAAAAAAAGATAAAATAAAATTAAAAAGTTATTAAAATAAAAGCAAAAAGTAATTATTAAAAAAAGTTTTGAAAGTAATTAAAAAAGAAAGGAAGAAAGAGAACAACCAAACCAAAAAACAAATCCACCGATAACAAGCACTGAAAATTATACTAAAAAACAAAAACAAACAAAAAAAACGTACAGACAGAACCCTAGGACAAATGGTTAAAGCAAAGCTATATAGACAAAATCACACACAGAAGCATATACATACAGACTCACAAAAAGAGAAAAAGGGAAAAAAAATATATCGTTGCTCCTGAAGTCCACCTCCTCAATTTGGGATGATTCCTTGTCTATTCAGGTATTCCACAGATGCAGGGTACATCAAGTTGATGGTGGTGTTTTAATCTGCTGCTCCTGAGGCTGCTGGGTGAGATTTCCCTTTCTCTTCTTTGTTTGCACAGCTGCTGGGCTTCAGCTTTGGATTTGGCCCCGCCTCTGCGTGTAGGTCGCCTGTGGGCGTGTGTTCTTTGCTCAGACAGGGCAGGGTTAAAGGAGCAGCTAATTCGGGGGTCTGCCTCACTCAGGCCGGGGAGAGGGAGGGTTACGGAGTTCGGGGTGGGCCTGCGGCGGTAGAGGCCAGTGTGACGTTGCACCAGCCTGAGGCGTGCCGTGCGTTCTCCCGGGGAAGTTGTCCCTGGATCACGGGACCCTGGCAGTGGCGGGCTGTACAGGCTCCCCGGAAGGGGGGGTATGGATAGTGACCTGTGCTCGCACACAGGCTTCTTGGTGGCGGCAGCAGCAGCCTTAGCGTCTCATGCCCGTCTCTGGGGTCCGCGCTGATAGCCGCCGCTTGCGCCCGTCTCTGGAGCTCCTTTAAGCGGCACTCTTAATCCCCTCTCCTGGTGCACCAGGAAACAAAGAGGCAAGAAAAAGTCTCTTGCCTCTTAGGCAGGTCCCAACTTTCTCCCAAACTCCCTCCCGGCTGGCTGTGATGCACTAGCCCCTTCAGGCTGTGTTCACGCAGCCAACCCCTGTCCTCTCCCTGGGATCCGACCGAAGCCGGAGCCTCAGCTCCCAGCCCTCACCCGTCCCGGCGGGTGAGCAGACAAGCCTCTTGGGCTGGTGCGTGCTGGTCGGCACGGATCCTCTGTGGGGGAATCTTTCCACTTTGCCCTCCGCACCCCCGTTACTGCACTCTCCTCGTGGCTCCGAAGCTTACCCCCGCTCCTCCACCGCAGTCTCCACCCGCAAAGGGGCTTCCTAGTGTGTGGAAACGTTTCCTCCTTCACAGCTTCCTCCCACTGGTGCAGGTCCTGTCCCTATTCTTTTGTCTGTGTTTTTTCTTTTTTCTTTTGCCCTACCCAGGTACGTGGGGAGTTTCTTGCCTTTTGGGAGGTCTGAGGTCTTCTGCCAGCCTTCAGTAGGTGTTCTGTAGGAGTTGTTCCACATGTAAATGTATTTCTGATGTATTTGTGGGGAGGAAGGTGATCTCCACGTCTTACTCGTCTGCCATCTTGAAGCTCCTCCCTGGCTGTGTGATTTTTAATCAGTTTTTATACCCTGAGTTTCATGTCTTCTCTTGACATGCGTGTCCAGTTTTCTTTTTTGTGTATTTGGAGCACCTAGGAGGTAGACAGCCAGCAGTTAAGAGGGGAAAATCTATCAATAAGAAGGATCATCATGCATCCTTCAAGAAATTTCCAATTTGTATGATTATTTACAAAAGACTGGAAAATTATAGCTGAGCAAAAACTTGTATTTGAGATGACATTATTAGAGCAATGTCATGTATATATAGTGGCCTTGTCTTGTATATATAGTGGCCAAAAACGGGCCTCTCTGAAGGAAATAAAGGAGTAAGCTGTGAGGAAATCTGGGAGAAGTAACATTATATCGGGAGTGAAGTGATTGTGTACCTGGAGCACTCAAAGAACATCACAGAGGCCAGTTGTGGCTGGAGCAGAGTAAAGTAATAAGAGGAAAAGTAGTAGGAAATAAGGTTGTAGCAATAGAATGCAGGCCAATTCATATAGAGCCTTGTAAACCAGAATCAGGACTTTGGAAAACCATCAGCATTTTAGGCATGTGAAAGATCTGCCATGTTTTAAGATCATTGGCAGCTGTGAAGAGAATAGACCATAGGGAAGAAAGAACATGAAAGGGAGAACATAGGAGGTTATTATTAGTCAAGTTGAGTGTCTTGGACAAGTATTGTAGCAGTGGTTGTAGGTAATAAGTGGAAATATTATGACAGTTTTTGAAGGTAGAGCTGACACCTTTTATTAATGGGTTGGATATGGGATGTGAGAGAGAGTGACCAAGTTTTTTGTCCTAAGCAGCTGCAAGAGTGGAATTTTCATATATTGTCATATGGTGAAGACTGAGGAAAGAACATATTTTGGGAGGGAGGGAGGTAGGAAAGAAATCCAGAATTCAGTTTTGTCCCTGTTGGTTTGAGATGCATATTAGACATCAAGTAGTGATATCAAATAGGTAGTTGGATAGGTGATACTTAAAGCGGTGAATTGAAAAGGTAACCTCGGGAGGGATTATAGATAGAGAAAAGATTTCTGGGTACTGGATTCTGGAGAACTTTTTTTCTGTCCTCTTGACTTGGTATCTGTTTCTTGCCCACGTTTTCTCTTTTTCTTCCTCTTCTTTGAGCAAATATGAGTGAATTTAAGTTGCCTGTACCTCCAAAAATGCATCACACTTCTAAAATAGTCTAAAGATGCACCTAAAATACAATACAAACATATTATATTTATATATTGCTTTGAACTTTGAAAAGAACTTTTATTTATGAAACGCCTGGTGTGTGCCAGTACTGTGCTAGGTACTTCCCAGTGTATTATCTGTTCGAATTTTATAAATGATTGATTGTATTTAAATGGAAATAGTGATGTATCTGGCAGATCGTAGCTTTAGAGAAAACATTCTTTTGTATTTATATGTTGTTTCAGTTTATATATATGTTTGCATATACATATATAATTTTTAAATTAATGAGAGCATAAATATCAATATTGTAGTTGATATTGTGTAGTAGAAAGAACACTGGATTAGGTGTCTGGCAGTTGTCACTGAATAGCTATGGGAAAGTGATTTGGATTTTTCTTGGGTCCTGTTTCCCATCTGTGGAATAACAGGATTAAGTTTGAGGAGGGACTTAGTCAAGGGGTCTCAGCCAGTAAGTGGATTGGGAATAGTTGTTTTTATTTATGCTTCCATATCCACACTGTGCAGTGTTGTAGCCACTAGCTGTATGTGGCTATTTAACCTTAAATTAATTAAAATTAAATAAAATTTAAAATTTGTTTGCTCAGTTTCACTTGGCACATTTCAGGTGCTCATTAACCACATATGTCTAGTTGATACTGTATTGGGTAATGCAGCTCTAGAACGTTTTCATCATTGAAGAAAGTTTTATTAGACAACACTGCTTTATACAACCATTGCTATAACAACTTTCTCTGAAATCTGTGGTTGGCTATTTGAATTTATTTTTCCAACTTGTCAACCAACTAGAAATAGCAAAAGTTAAAAAGAATTTACTCTTTTATAGGATAAAAATGTAGTATAGTTCATTTTCACAGTATCATGTGTCTAAGTACTTTAAAATTGTAATTAAAAGAGCTTTCATCCCTGGTGGCGCAGTGGTTGAGAGTCCACCTACGGATGCGGGGGACGCGGGTTCGTGCCCTAGTCCTGGAGGATCCCATGTGCCGCGGACCGGCTGGGCCCGTGAGCCATGGCCGCTGAGCCTGCGTGTCCGGAGCCTGTGCTCTGCGGCGGGAGAGGCCACGGCAGTGAGAGGCCCGCGTACCGCAAAAAAAAAAAAAAAAAAAGAGCTTTCATAGCACTATTGAGAGAACTTTAATTAGAATCTATTGATGCAACTTTCATGTTCAATTTCTGGATAGTAACAGACATTTTTGAAACCTAAATACTAATGCAAAGAATGTTTTAAAAAATAAAACAATATTTTGCTATTATATATGTTAAGAGATGTAAAATGCTAGTTTTAAAATTAGTATCATTAAAATTAAATCAGAGCAGTTTCAGGACACAATATTTGTGGTTGTAGAAATTATTTTTCTTCACTTTTTCTGTTTTCTAAACAGAAAAAAGGAATACATCGTTGTACAAAATGCAGACTACAGTTTTTAACATGCAAAGAGAAAATGGATCACAAGACTCAGCATCATCGGACATTTATAAAACCTAAACAACTAGAAGGATTGCCTCCAGGAACAAAAGTGAGTTCAAATATGCTGTATTTTAACATTTTGTATGATAATAGACAACTCCTGCCTGGTTTTATTTATTGAATAGAATACTTTAAAAATGATTTCTGATTTAATTAAGACTTTAATTTTAGGTTTTACCATTCCTATGTTTAGGAATAAAACTTCTAACCATTGCTTTTTGGTCAGTAGTGTGTGCAACTCTAGAGTGGTATTCCTTTGTAAAATGTATAGCTAGATTAACTGTTCCAGGGTTAATGGGTTATGTCAATGTTACATAGGCTATTTTGGAGCTATTCCAGTTGGCAGTGTATATGTCATTTTTATCTGTTAAACTGTAAGATGCTTGAGATCAGGAATCATGTTTTATTTATCTTTGTGTCCTCAGCATCTGGTATAGTGCCTTGAATGCTGTAGGTTCTCAGATGTTTATTGAAATTGTTATTACTGAGTCTACTCTCAGAGAAGCAAGTTCTGCTGCTGGATAGCATTATGTTTTAAGTGAGCAAACACATGTCTGACTGCATACTGATGATTGTAATTTACTTTTCCCTTTTTGCCTTATATACCTCTGTTTTTTCTGACTTCTTTATACACAGTCAGCTCTTGAATATTTGCTCCAGTGGAGGGAAACAGAGGCATGGATAATCCAAAGTGAAATAATCCCCAAAACATTTATATTTGGCTTTGGGTTCTTACCTTTGAATGTGGGTATGTCTGTTATTTGAATTAACTAAAACAATATAAAGCCATGCTCTGAAGACCTAGAGCAAGAGAAGCTATCCAGCATCCTTCCCTGCAATCCATTCATTCCATGCTGGGACTAGACATGCAGAACACTAATGTAAGCAGTGCAGTCCTCTCTCATATTTTCCCTTAATAATAATAATAATAATGATACTAAATGTTTTTAGAGCACCTTAGAATTAGGCTTTTGTTATGTTTATTCATATATTCTATTATTTAATCCATATAGTAAGCCAGTGAGGTAGACGAGGGAAGTATTGTCCCTTATCATAGATAAAGGAGCTTAGAGAGGATGTTACTGATTCAAGGTCACATGGCTAGAAAGGAGTGGTATTAGCTTTAACCTCAGGTCTTTTGATTCCTAGTCCAATGCCTTTGTATGATACTAAAGCACATGTTTTTCATGGTACTTCCTCATAGGCTGTGGGGGGGGTGTATAGTCAAATGATTAATGAGAAAGTTGGAGCAGTTGTGTTTTTCATTGTCACCCAGCAAATATAATTTCTTAATACCAAATGTTAAGTCTTGTATTAGCTTCCTTTAAGGAAATTCTAAGTATTATTAAACTCGCCCTGCAGTATAGTGAATTGATACAACCCCTCACATAACCTTTGTAAACATAAATCGTGCCCAATGAGCCCCTGGAAAGAAGTCACATTTACTGTAGATCTCTTTGTTTTATAGTTGTCGAAGGGTAACAGTCCTTTCTAGGCTTTGAGATTTAAATTTTGACCTCTGTGTTTGTGAATTTTTAGTTATATCAGAGCATAGAAATAGCTATGGAATGTGCTCTTTTAATATTCATATAATTTGCTTTAACTCCTAATTATCCATTAATAACTCTTAACATATAACTGATATCAGTACAAAAATGTAAGATTACAAGTGAGTAAATATCAAGTTTAATTTCATTTAATTGATATGAACATTTAGAATAAATGGAAGACTTACCAGTTACAGTTTATACTTGCCCTTTCCAAAAACTTGATGTTTAACTTTTCGTTATGCAGTGATATTTTAACAGTAATGCAGTGATTAATTTTCTAAAGCAAATATTATCTTCATTTTTGTAGGTTACTATTCGAGCTTCAGTTGGCCCTCTTCAATCAGGATCTTCAACTACACCTACCATTAGTGCAAGCACTTCTACCCTTCAGCTCTCACCTCCAAGGACTAAAAATATAACTGCTAAAAATCCCACAAAATCTAACACAAGTAAACCTAATATAACTAAATCCATTGCAAGTAAACCTAATGCAAGTAAGCCTAATGGAAGTAAATCTAAATACAAATCAAAAATATCTAATATGCAAAAGAAACAAAGCACATTGGCTAGTAGCAATAAAAAAAGTAAAGTCAATACAGCATTGAGGAATTTAAGGTAATCTTTTATTCTTGATACACAATACTAATTTAATCTTAAGTATAAAAACTTTATTTAATATAAATTTACCCTATTACACAACTCTCTTGTACATTTATACACGGTCACTTAAGGCCAAGCAAATAATAAAAAATATTTTTTACAACAGTTGAACAGTACTTGAATTACTGTTTTTCTATAATATTCATTTATTACACTGGTGTTTTATGTTGTGCTTATATCTTGTGATGTTTGAATTGGTTAATTTAACCAATGGATTAATCCCTTTTTTCCAGTAAGAAACATTAGCTGATATTAGATTTTTTATATTTATTCTAGCTGCTGTTCCATAGCAGATTTTTCAAATAATAAGTCTCTGTTTGAAGATGTTAATTTAAACACCTTAGCTTTAATTAACAGAAAATTAATAAGGTGGTCCCTTATTATTTTTGTTTTAAAATATATTTTTATCATTTTCTTTATATCTCTATAAGGTGTCGTCGGGGAGTTCACAAGTGCATTGAGTGTTGTTCTGAAATAAAAGATTTTGCAAACCATTTTCCTACATATGTCCACTGTAGTTTTTGCAGATACAACACTAGCTGTAGCAAAGCCTATGTGAATCATATGATGAGGTAAGATGAGTTAAACATCTATAATTACCAATTAAAATTACAGTTCAGCAAGTTTGTTTTTGAAAACAGTTATCCTATTAGAAGTCAGTTTTTCTCTTCTAAGAAAACTTTTAAGATGATTCCTGGCACTATTTTCCGGCATAGTAATTCATGAAGTTCCTGGAAACTCGAATTTTAAGAACAGTTAGACTAATGAAATTAGGATAGGTTTGTTAGGGAAAATAGTTTTTCTATGGGAATTTTTTTTCCTATAGAACTTTCAAACATGGTTACTTCCAAAGACAGAAAAGTAAATGTTTTAAGTATATTTATGAAACAAATACATGTAATCTCATGAGTGTTATTCTCTTCAAAGCAGTCACTTTGAGAGTTTCCAGGGTTTTCAGTGATGTTAGAAACTTCATTGAGTCTGTTTCTCTCTCTCTTTTTCTCTGTAATGCATCTCTCTGTCCATCCATCCATCAAGCCATGTCTCCTTGCATTCATTGAGTGAAATGAGAGACTATTTCAGTCATGATGCCATTGTTGGAATTATTTTTCTTTAATTCATTCAACTTAGATAATTAGAGTATTCTATGCAGAGAGAGCCTTCATAGCCTATGTTATCTTCATTTGTATCTCATTAGTTGGGGCATCCTTCAGGATGGATTTTTATTTTTTAAAAAATAGTCAAAAATTGGGACTTCCCTGGCAGTCCAGTGGTTAAGACTCTGCGCTTCCAGTGCAGGGAGTGTGGGTTCCATCCCTGGTCAGGGAACTAAGATCCCACATGCCACGTGGCGTGGCAAAAAAAAAAAAAAAGAAAGAAAAAAATAGTGACAGTTTATGAGAATAAAACATTTAAAAAATAAATAAATAAAATTTTAAAAAAGAGTCAAAAGTTGTTCAGATATAAGCCAGTTAGGTTGATTATTCAAAGTGAGGTTCCATTTTTTCAAAAGTTAGAATATGATTAATAAAAGTGATTTTCTTATAGATCAAAACATGACCTCTGTGTTACTTTCTGGTCATTATCAGGTACTCCTTTCAAGGACTCTCCCACGTTTCTTGATGGCTCCGGCACCTCTCTCACAGTTTTTTAACCCCCTGGATGACTAGCCTGACATTATGGTAACTTGACTTCTTTAGTGCCAGTGCTTTACATCACCTTTAGACTTGTATCCCCTTTCTTACCACAGTACTATTTTAATCTTGTCATATATACTGTTCATTTCTTTTGAATTCCCATTTCCCAATGACTTTCTGGGCTTTGAGTTCTTTTTCCAGTCCAGCAGCACCTATCTAACTATAGTCATCGTCACCCTCAGGGTCATCTGTTTTGATTGCTGCTTTGTTTTTGTTCTAGAATCCTTTACACATTTAGTCATGCTTACCTGGCATAAAGGCCAAAGACTTGACCATCTTCTTCTGAACTTTATGCTCAATTCTAGACCCCCAAATAGTGCTTGATTCAATCAACTCTGACTCATGATCTTTAACTTGAATTGGGTCCTGTCTTTTTATTTTTAAATACTTCTTTATTCTTACCTACAGTATCTGATTAAACATTTTTTTGGTACTCTATAAAGATTTTATTTCAGATTCTCTTAGTTATTAACATGGCCTACAAATACACAGTTGGAGGTCATCCTTTTAATTAATCTTTTCAGCCTCAAATTTTTTTCCTGTTACATTTATCCAGGCATTAATCTCAGAAATCAAACATGTTCTACTTCTCCAAAGTTAACCCTGCCCCTTATCTCCTCTAGTTCTTCCACAACTTCATTCAGTTAATTTGCAACTTCATCTTCTATCTACCAGGTTCCTTCTGCTTACAGATGATTTCAGGTATTTTTTTTAAGATGAGGGAGACTTGTCCTTACTCCCTACTTTCCTTATCTCTTGTCTTCTTATTACCATGAACATTTGTAAAAAGTATTTGTTACTAGCATATTCGTGATTCATTTCTTTACCTTTTAATTTGAGTATCATCCTCACCTACCAACTAACACTGCCCCTTTAAAGATTATCAAGTACTGATCCCCGTATTTATTCACTTTTTTTCACTCTTACTACTCTATGACTTCTTTAGAGTCATTGTTGTCACTCACTTTTTTTTTTTTTTTTTTTTTTGCGGTACGCGGGCCTCTCACTGCTGTGGCCCCTCCCGTTGCGGAGCACAGGCTGCTGACGCGCAGGCTCAGCGGCCATGGCTCACGGGCCCAGCCACTCCGCGGCATGTGGGATCTTCCCAGACCTGGGCACGATCCCGTGTCCCCTGCATCGGCAGGCGGACTCTCAACCACTGCGCCACCAGGGAAGCCCTGTCACTCACTTTTGAAACTGTTCTCCTCAGCTTGTGTTTAACCGTTACCACTATTTTTCTTCTTCCTTTTTGCCTACTCCTATTCATCACCTTCCTTCAGCTCTTCTCACCTCCTTACATTTCCTTTCTTCGTAATGTAACCACTGTCACTTTTACCTTTCAACTTTGAATCTTCCAGTTTCATTCCTTAGTTTTCCTGAGATCTAACTCTGTATTTCTAATTATTTCATGTTTTGTTTTGTTTTTACCTTTGACTCATTGGCATCTAAAAAGAACCTAAATAAATCAAACATTATCATCTTTCCAGAATTCACTTTACTACCATCCAGTACTCTTTCAGGGCATCATTTGTGTGAATGTGGAATACCAGCTGGAAAAAATTCACTGTTGCAAGTATCTTAAGCTTGTGAAGTTCCCTTGGTCTGCCACTGTGCATCATGGCTTCCTGAGACAACACCTTCTGCATTCTGCCTCTCTGCCTCCCACCTACTACAGTGGACTACACCTATAATCCATTTCCTCTAAACCAGGCCCCGGCCATCCTTTCCCAAGTGTACTTCTGTGTGGAATGTCTCTTGTTCTTTGACAAATGTATGGCTCCCCAAATACGGCCTTAATTCTGCCCTTAGTTTATAGGGGAGCAAATTGGAAAATATTTTGTGTTTTCCTAAGCCAAGGGTCATTCTACTCTTCCCTTTCCCATTATCATAGGCTTCTCATTTGTCCTATAAAACCGCCACATCCATTCTATTCTAAAACATTCCCAGTTAGCCCAACTCCCTTCTACCCTTATCCCAATTCCCAGTGAGCCCCAACCCTGCACTTCATTGTCAGGACACACAATCCTACTCATGGTTAGCCTCATGTGGAACTGAAAGCTTCCACTGCCACTCTTAGGGTTTGGTAAATCACTTTTCCTTTTTCTCTACTTCATATGTACCCTTGCCTCACTCACTGCCTTAGGTATCTCCCATTGAATGGCCCAACCACTACTTCTTCCCAGTGTGAATTCTTGTTACAGGCTTGAGTTTTATATGTACAGAAACTTCATTTTCTCCAGAGAATGAGTCCCTTAAATCCCTATCCCATACTACCTCTGTACTCTCAATTGGTTTTTTCCCCTCCAGTCTCAGACTGCTCTTCTCCAGAATAAACTTTCTCCCATACTCATTTTTGACAAGTGGCTTTTCCTTATTTGTTAGTCCCTGGAATACCCCTGTCCTTCCTTTCACTTTACCTTCTTTGAAGTGTCTGATCACCACAACCACTCACAGGGATCATTCCTTGCTTTGAGTTGTGTGCCATTCATCTGTTCTGCCTTTTGTTATGTTTGTTTGTATGTGTATTATCTCGTTGAGAAGAAGGGGCTCTTTGTATTTACCATGTCACCTAGCACATTACAAACAGCAAGTGAGAGTCATTATTGTAATTATAAAAGAAAGCCTCTAAATAAAATCTCAAAAGAGGATATTAAAAAATCTTATGCAGTTGGAGCATTTTTGGAATAAGACTCTTACAAAGAAGAGCATCATTAAACATATAATTTTTAAGTGATTTTTAAAAGAAGTAGCATTATTTGGGTTTGGTTGTTTAAATTATTGCACCCTGTTTGCTTATAGCCTTTAGGTAGCAGTAGAAGTCACCTGAAAAAATGAAAATGCATTACTGTGTAATATTGCTATTATTCTTCAACATTATGTATAAGAAAGAAGGCTTTTTTCTCTACATGTAATAGAATTAAGGTAATAGCCATAAGTACCTAATATCTCTTTTTGTAGCAGAGCTTACTGTTTGCTAAGAAGTGTGGTAAGCTGGTGGTGAAGAATCTGACAAATCTGGATTTGAAACCAAGCTTCACCATTTATTTATTACATGTGTGACTTTGGGCAAATTACTTAACTGATTCCCATTTTCCTTTTCTTGAAGAGAAAGTTACTGTGATTATTAGAGGAAATGTACTTAAAGTGCTTAATAAAATGATTTGCACTTAGGAGATATTCAAGTAATTTTAGGTATTATTTCTAAATTGTCATTATTCAGTATCATAAAGTCCTTGCCTTTAATTTTCACAATTTAGTAGGAGAGATATATTTACCTAGCTTAATGTGATAAACAAATGACTGTGAGAGCCCAGAGAAGGTAACGATGAATTCTTTAAACAAGAAATGAGAAGGTATTGTATAAATGACATTTCATTTAGGCTTTGAAGGATGATTTAAAATTTTTCCAAGGAAAAAGAAAGCTGGTATAACAATTTGTTCCTATATAATAATAAGACAGATTCCTGAATTAATTTTTACAGGATATGCTTGAGTTCATTATATTTTTTATATAGATTTATTGGCACTAAATAATAGTCATTAGAAAAACAGTTAAGATTATTGTGATGGCATCATAAATGGTCTTCTGTCCACAACCCACCCCTTCAGCCCTTTTCCATTTCTTCCTTTCTTTTGTTACTAATATCTGGTCAGGATATTTTTTGGCCTAAAATCCTTTACCTTCCTAATATTAATAGGATGAAGTTCAAATTTTCTGGAGAATGTAAGACCTTTTAATATCTAATTCCTAACTACTTTTCCAAGAGCCTTCAACTCTTATTTTCTTTGCTTTGCCTGGAGTAAGTCAGTATATGGAGCTTCCTAACTGAAATGTACTACTAATTGTGCTGACTTCTCCATTTACCTGCAGCTTTCCCTCATGCAACCACAAAACTGTGTGTGTGTCACTGTTGATGTTTATCCTGTGATAATGAATATATATTCACTTGTTTAGCATATGTTTATTAGGCATTTATTCTGTGCCAGATGCTTTTTGACAACCTTCCCCCCCCAAACCCTGGACCATGAACTCTAAGGCAAACAACCTGCTTTATTGTATCATCAACCTCCAGTTTGGTGTCTTAATAGTAGGCATACTGTCAATATTGTTGCATACTTTTGTATTTTTTCAGAGGTAAACTTTTTACTTGTATCAAAGCAAGATGGTCAAAGGGAGTTTTTTTTGCCTCTAGTCTTATTGAAGTATAATTTATTTACAGTAAAATTCATCTATTTTTAGAGAATAGCTTAATGAGTTTGGTAATTATGTATATATAGTCTAAGTAGATGGTGAATTTTCAAAACTAGATTTTAATGTTATGTTTTACTGTATCGTAATAAAAATATTAACCTTTTTTTTTCCTTTATTAGATTATTTCCCTATTGTTATTAACTTTACACAGGTCTATTAGGAAGAAGAAAGGTAGTTTTTTTTTCCCTCTGTTGGTGAGCTACAGATCCACTTTTCCATTCCTATAATACACAAAACTAGAAGAATGGAATTTGTGTAATAAATATAAATAAAATAACAGTATAAGTCTTTTTTTATAGGTAGGGAACTCTAAATTAAAACTGGATTCAGACAACTAAAATTTTAAAAGTACCAACATTTTAATAAGGTGCAAGTTATAGACAGAAATGGAAACCATCAAAAGACCCTAAAACGTAATTTTTTCCTCTCCTCTTACCAAATAAAGAAACCGAAACAGTCTGTTGAGAAGGAAGAAAGAGCTTTTAAAAGTTACTTTTAAATCTCATTAAAAAAAATAATTTACTTGGTTCACATTATTTGGGAATCAGATAAAATCTGGGACACACTCTGAGGAAATACAGTTATGTGCACAAATTTTTGCATATTATTTCAGTGGTTCCCAACCTCTTGATGGTTTCTTCCTAAAAAAACCATTCAATTATTTTTGTCATGTTATGCTGAATTTATAAACTCTTTAGTAGTAGTTATCCCCAGATTGAAGAAATAAGTATTAAAAATCTTCTGAGAATGTTCTCTGGGGATTATAACTGGTCAGAGTATTTCTTTTCCCATACATACATGCTCTGCTGGTGATGGTTGCCTTGTATCTGAGACTTAGAATTGATTTGGTGTGTTGGCTACTTTAGGTCTATCATTGCAAGCTGCTGCTCCTCAAACTTTAGCTTGCATAAGAATTACTGAAAAAGTTTGTTAAAACAGATTCCTGGGCCCCACTGCCAGAGATTAATTCAGTTGCTATGTGGGAGGGTGGGGGTCACAAGACTTTGCATTTCTAAATAAGCTCCCAGATGATGCTCGTGCTACTAGTCTATGACTCCACTTTTATCTGTGCTAAGTAGTACTGTGCTAAGCCGATCCTGGTTTTCTAGTATAGGAAAGCTTTCCTTATCAGATTTAAAAGGGTGTGTAAAAGCTATCAGCATCAGCTACAAAGCTTGGTTAGGGGTTTTCTGTTCTGTGCTTAGGGGAAGCATTGTTTTAGCTCAAGAGTTCTGCTTTAATTTGTTTTTTTAAAAAAAACCTCTACTAGTAATTGCAAAGAATTCTAAATGTTTGATTTTACAAATCCATTTTACAAATGCCAACAGTGGCATTTAGCTCAACTACTGTTAACTTCCAGGATAATTTGGAATCTACTCCCCTTCCTCAACACAAACATGTTAAGTTGGTAAAGGATTTTTAAAATGATTCTTATTGGTAACCATTCATATTATAGCAAAAATGTTATTAGCAAAACTTTTAAATTGTTTCAACTCTTAACAGTTGAAGAAAATAATTTGACTTGCTTTACTTTTTTAAACTCTTGAGTATTTCCTTTTTTTATGTGAGGGTGAGGTGCTGATTGTATAAGAATATGCTTAGTTAAATACATTTCACTAGAAAATAAATAGATAAATAAGAATGTAAGCTAAAATGCTGAATGAAACAGGGATGATGAACATTATATTATTATTTATATCATAATATTTTATTCAAAACTAGAGATTTAAGTATAGACTTGATATATAGCTAATAAATTAATATGACTTACTGTATAGTAAAATTAATAAAATCTGTTTTGTCTCTCCCAGCTTTCATAGTAATCGTCCAAGTAAAAGGTTTTGTATCTTTAAGAAGTATTCAGAAGATCTCAGGTAACTAGTTGATCTTTTAAATTTTTTTCTATTGAAAAATTACATGACTTAAATCTTTTGTATATAACATTTTTATTGAGATACAGTTCATATACCATGCAATTCACACATTTAAATTATACAATTAATAGTTTTTGGTATATTCACAGAATTGTGCAGTTACCGCAGTTAATTTTAGTACGTTTTTATCACTTTAAAAAGGCACTCTGTACCCGTTAGTGGTTATCTCCATTTCCTTCCAATTCCTTTCATCCCTAAGCAACTACTAATCTACTTTCTGTCTATTTAGATTTGCCTATTCTGAACATTTCATGTAAATGGAATGATAAAATATGTGATCCTTTGTGATTTGTGTCTTCCATTTAGCATAATGTTTTCAAGATTCATCCATATTATAGCATATATCAGTGCTTCTTTTTCTTATTGCTGAGTAATATTCCATTGTATGTATATATGATAGTTTGTTTATCCATTTAGGTTATTTTAACTTTGAATCTGTTATGAATATTGCTGTTGTGAACATTTGTGTACTCATTTTTGTTTGGACATGTCTTTTCATTTTTCTTTAGTATATATCTAGGATTAGAATTGCTGGGTTATATGGTAACCCTATGTCAAGCCTTTGAGGAACTGCCAGAGTGTTTTACAAAGTACTTGATTGGTCTATATTCTCTCGCTAAATTTGTTTCAGGGGTGACCAATGGTGTCAAGATGAAATCTTCATGTATTTACACTGTAAAATGAGAACAAAAATAGGGCTGTTCAACAATATTTGATTTAAAAAAAGATACCTAAAATATGTAGTAAAGTGACTAACACTTTTTCAGTTTTGAAGTAAATTTCTTAAACCACTAGAATTCTTGAAATTAGTATGTAGTCTGTATAATTCTTTTTCCTTTTCAAATTAAGAGACGGGTACAACTTGCTTACTGTGCAGAAAGAACTGTTGATGAATATTTCTGAAGACACTGAGAATTTGGTTTTACCACACACTTAACTCAGAATTCACTGAGCACCATGTTTTTCATATTCTTCTGAATTCTTTAGACCCCACTGCTCTTTATTTTTGCTCATGTCGCCTTTGCTACCTGAAATATCAGTATGTTTGCTGCACCAAGCTAATCTATACAGATAAGGTTAACCAATAGTTGTTTTGATATTTTGGGTTAGTGGAAAAAATGGAAGAGGGGATGATATTATGTCTCAGGACCTTTGTACGTATTATTCTCTGTGACTAGTTTGCTCTTTCCCAGATTTTTGTATGATTAGCTCCTTTATCTCCTTTGGGTCTTTATTCTGATGAGTGAGCCTTTCCTTGACCACTTGATTTAAAATTATATCCTTTCTCCTGTGCTTTACCCCAGTGCTCTTTATCTCCTTTTTATGCTTCATTTTTCTCTGGATCATCTTTTATCATCTCATTCACTGTATATTTTGTTTATTTTCTGTGTCCTCTCACTAGAATGTGTGTGGTTTGGATTTTTGTCTATGCCAGGCATTGATAGTGATTAGGCACCCAGTAAATATTTGTTGAATAAATTAATGTATGCATTGAAAATGACTTATGTGGACAATAGGTCCCATCTATGATGTTGGACCAGTAGCTCACAGGGAGAGAAAAATTTGGTTCAGTTTTAAAAATATATTAGTACTAATTTTAAAACATTTACTGAATTCAAGGAAATAGATTAAGCTATATTAGAGGTTGCCTATACTGAAAATTTTTATAAGAATGAAGAGTTTTATTGCATTCAAAAGATGAGATTTTTGATTTTCACCTCACTGTTGTTAAGCTCAGTTGTGTGTTTGGTTTTTAAATGAATCATATGATTTTAAACCTCCGGGATGTTTTTCTCTCAACTTGAATAAGTCTCAGATTGAAAATTTGCCTATTTCTGTGAATGGAACATAGAAACTTATAATTGTATAGAACAATAATTTTTGTAATTATTCTTTTATTGGAATGGAATATTTGTTCTTTAGCTATTTACTGTGTATCTACTAGGTCTATAATGTAGCAGATCCTGTAAAGATAATAGTAATAATGAAGAAGTCTTGGAACCAACCTTCAGAGAATGTACATTTTATTGGGTGGGAGATAAGAGGTGAATGTAAATAACCACAATAAAGCAAGAGGGATTTTAATAAGTGCAATGATGGTTGGTTTTTTTTCAAAGGGGAGCGAGATTACTTTACTTGGAATGATCTACATAGGTGTTAGTTTACTTGGCTTTAAAGGATGAGTATTGTTTATACTGATAGAAGAGGTACAGGTGCATTTGAGTTGGAATAACACGAATAGAGGTACAGAAATGAAAAAGTTGAAGGCGTACAGAGGGGGAATGGTAGTAGTAAATGAATGGAGCATTGAAGTTATAGTGGTAATACTGAAATTGGGGGCAATAGTTTTGAGCTTAGAGCCAGATTGTAAAAGCGTTGAAAATAAGGCTAAGGAGTTTGGACTTATTTTGGAGGGCACTGGACAACCTTTGATGTTTTATATAGAATTGAATGAAACTGAAGGAAGGTTGAATCTCTTCTCACCTTTAACAATAGGGTGAATTATAGATGCATGAATCCTATTGATTAGGACTTTTGTGGTAGTTATGAATAATCTAGTAAGGACTTGGGTTAGAATGGTGAGATAGTATTATATCATCTTTAAGAAACTGGGCTGTGGAATGAAAGTGCTTGATTTCAAACCTGATCTTGACCTTTACCAGCTCTGTGTCCTTGGTACATTACTAAGCTAACTCCATCCTCTATTAAAAAGATGATAAATTATAGCATCTACCTTTTATGGGTTGTTTAGATTTAGATGAGATGGTATGTCTAAAATTGTTTGACTAGCACAGAATAAGTACTCAATAAATTGTTGATATAAAATGCTTGACATACTGACTGTTTAAGGAAGAAGAGACAGAGATAACTATAGGTTGAGCTTTATTTTCAGAGGAAATGGCATCATAAGAAAGGCCAGTCAGGATAAGTTAATTTGGGAAGGAAGTACATGATTTTAGTTTTATGAAGGTCAGTTTTTTATGTGCCAGTATGACATCTAGGGGAAAATATACAGCAGACTGTTAGACTAGAGCTTTAGGGGAGAAGTCAATCTAAGGTATGTTATTTGTTTGTATTTGTATATTGGTAAAACATTTAAAATTTTAACGTATGTGATGAACTTCAGAAATGTATTTATGCTTTATTAATAAACTGACAATAACAATGATCACATTACATGATCTATTTTTTTTCCACCTAAGCAAAAATAATTTATTAGCAGGATTCCAAAGACCCTCATGGACCCCTAGAAGGAAGAGATACAGCCAGAACATACGAGGGAAACAGAAAGCCATCAGTTACTAACACGGCTTCTTTCTAGTCTGACCTGCTGAAGCAGGATGATTTTGTCTGTTATTTTCTCTGGACATGAGTTCCATTCTCCTTTCTCTGTGTAGACCAGCTTTCTCTGTTGATGACCCAAACATAGTATTCCTAGCTTCCCACATTTTCCCAGATCAAGAAATGTGATTATATATCCCAATTACAAATCCCTGTTCAGAGAAGGCTTGAGTTAGACATTCCATCCCTGGTCCAATTAACTATGTCGAGTGGAATAGGCATTTAGCTACTTACCATTGAGACTACTTTTAGTGACTGTTGAGGGCAGTTTGTTAATAGAAAAAGACTAATTATTAAATTTAAGTATTTAAATCTTAACTTTCCTTAAGCTTAGAAATATTCCATTTAGAAATCTAGTACATTTAATAATCACTTTCGGGACTTCCCTGATAGTGCAGTGGTTAAGAATCCGCCTGCCAAGGCAGGGGACACGGGTTTGAGCCCTGGTCCAGGAAGATCCCACATGCTGTGGAGCAACTAAGCCCGTGCACCACAACTACTGAGCCTGAGCTCTAGAGCCTGCGAGGCACAACTATTGAGCCCGCGCACCTAGAGCCAGTGCTCCACACAGGAGAAGCCACCACAATGAGAAGCCCACGCACTGCAAGGAAGAGTAACCCCCACTCACCACAACTAGAGAAAGCCCACTTGCAGAAACGAAGACCCGACGCAGCCATAATAAATAAATAGATTTATTTAAAAAAATCACTTTCAAGCGGGCCTTTAAATAATGTTTGATAAAGTTCATTTAAGCTGAACAGACTAGAATTTTTTATTTTAAAGTCTCATTTACACTTCAGTTACCTTTAAACAATGTAACATCATTTATACATTTAATATATTTGATTTTCTTTTAAACAGCTCTTCAGATGCTTGACCCCAAGCTCCCAAGTGCTTAACTCTAATAAACATAATAAATTAAACACAGTGGCTTTCTAAGTTCTCTGAAACATTCACATATTTTTGCAGGCTTAATATTTTAAAATAAAACTCAAAGCTAAAAGTTTAAACACATTTTAAATTAGAGTCTTAAGACCAATTTTACATACTATAATACGCCAGTTATGTTTAAATACTTCAAATAGCAAATGCTGCACAGTTTGATCCAATAAGCATAAAAACTATTTGTGAATTCAAAAAAAATGTATTGATGACTATGGGAATTGCTTTCTAACCTTTTTGAAAATATGTAATCATTACATATTTAAGAACTGCAGTACTCAGTGAAGTTTTGTTAAGGGAACAAGTAGTTTAGGTCCAGGCAAGTGGGCCAGTTCAGAGTACTGGGATGCTGAGGAACTCAGACTTTGGACTTCAATAGTGAATTAGCTACTTCAGTTAATTCAGTGTTATAGAAGAATAATACCAACCTTGGATGCTTGTGGTGAGAATAAACTAAATAATATATAGGAAAATTTTTAACACATAGTATACAACGATAGCAGCTACGACAATGATCTGTTTTAAAAGCGTTCACATTTCTAATTTTTTCCTCACCTAGAAAACACTAGATAAAGGTTCCATTAGAGCACAGACTGTATTTTTTGGTCGTCATTGTATTCACAATACAGTACACTAGTAGTACAGTATGTGTAACGACAGCCTTAGTAAATATACACTGACTAATGTATATATTGTACATTTATATATACTGAACTCTTGTTTTGCAGATGGGCATAGGCACAAATAGACTGTGACTTGTCAAAGTGACCCATGTTGTTAGTGGAGCCAAGACTGGACTGTAGGTCTCTTGACTCTTAGTTTTCAGTAACTGGTATGAGAGAGAAAAGTTTATAAAGCAAAAATACTTTCTGTAAATAAATGGTAGTATAATTTGAATATGACTATGACATTTTCTAGAGAATCATTTCAGTTATATCAAGTTTATATAACAAAAATTGGAATGACAGTTATGACACAAAAAGCAAATCACGGAAAAGTATTCATTGAACTGGTGTGTGGATTTTCATAAAAGATAAAAACATTTTCTTTTATACTATTTGCTTTGTTTTTTATAGGGGCATTACTCTAGTGTGCCTTAATTGTGATTTCCTAACTGATGTTTCTGGCTTAGATAATATGGCTACACACTTAAGTCAACATGAAACTCATGCTTGTCAAGTTGTAATAGAGAAAGGTACGTATATAAAATTGTTTTACTTTGGATTTTTGATATTTATTCCGGTATTATTGGTCAGCCACAGTATGTGCTCTTTACTAAATCGTTTTTCTCACTCATCATATTTCATATGCTGTTTTAAATATAATACTTTTCTTCTAATTTCAGTTTCTGTTTGTATCCCAACTTCTGAACATCTTTCTGAGTAAGTGTAATTTTTATTCAGTGCATTTTACTTTGATGGATTTTAGCACTATTGCATTTTTAAATGTATCATTAACAGAAATGAAAAATATTAAAGTATTTTGTTTTTTTTGTTGTTTTTTTTTTTAAAGCTGCTTGTTGAAATAGGTTCCTGCTCTATGGAGCTCGTGACCTGGTGCAAGACAAGTTGGAATTTCCTAAGTTCAAAGTTCTGAGATGTTTTCTTACACAAAGGCAGTTAAGCAGCCAAGTTCATGACACTAGCTCTCATTATTCAGCTCTTTTCAGCTTCAAATGGGACTAGATTCTTATTCCACCTTATCTTTGTGTCAGGTTGACATATCTTAACATACGTTTTTTTTTCTCCAGTTGGCTCTCTCCAAAAATAACTTTTGTTGCTGTGGTCATTTCTTACTTTGCTTAAAATAATTTGTGTTTTTCTCTGCTGTACTTGACTTCAGAATAATATGTTCCAAATGATATGGCTGTTTGTCTTTTTGTCTGTTTTGTCTGCTTTCTTAATTTCTTATAAGTCTTAAGTTTTTTAGGCCAGATGATTGTCTTTTTCCTCATTCGTTGTCTGTCATTGTGCTATTTTTCTTATTTTTCAGATGGAGAAGCAGCCCAGAGATTTCAAAAAATGTTCAGGGTACACCTGGACAGTGTCCCCCTTCGATGGACACAACTGATGCCTGTTCTCTCTTTCCAAGGAATGTGACTAATTTGACTGTGGGACCTGCTCTAGGTTGTGGTCTCAGGAAATCAGATCTTGGGGAGACTCCCTTCTCTCATGGCTGGCCTTCCATGAGGCTGATGTTGATATAGCCAGAGATGGTATCAAGGCCCACCAAATAGAGCACAGCTTCCCACTGGGGGCTTTGGCTCTTGATCTTAAGCTCGTGGGTCACTTCTGGCCAAGAAAATCAAATCTGTGCTTCAGTGTCCCAGTTGAAGTTTAGTCATTTTGGCTGCTTCCCTTTAATCTTCCTCTAGCATGAATGCATCCAAGGAATACAAAAGCTCCGGTTATTAGGAAATGGTTATTTTTCATATCCTTGGAACAACAGGTCCCTACAATTATGTTCCAAAATTTCACTTATTTTTACTGTTATTTAAAATGTATTACCCAGGAGTAACTTCATAGTTTTTTAACAGCATCAATTATCAGATTTTTTATTTTTAAAAAATTTAGTTTAATTTTGATAGCTTGGTTTTATGTTCTCCAAATGTATTGATGTCTATTTTTATATTCTTTTCTTTAAAACTGTTGTTTAGTGTTTGCTTTATTTTGTTAAGAACTCCAAGATATTCCCTAGAATTCTCTACAGATTTCCTATAGCTGCTTATTTATAGCTTTTTAATTTGGCTGTTGTTCAGACCGTTAGACATGATTATATCCATTCTTATTTCGGGATTATTATTATTAATATTATCTTAATAATTGTGAGTTCTAAGGTGTAAAGAATTGACAAAACCTATTCTTGGAGACCTTAAAACAAGGTTTTTTAAAAATTTCGTTTTATTTTTTTATACAGTAAAACAAGTTTTAAAGTTGCATATTTGTACATCTAATACATAATACCTACTTAGCTATTAATAGTTCCTTTGGGTAGTGGTAACATTAAAAAAATATAAGGGCCAATAATGCACTTGTTTCTATCATATATAAAACGTATTTCCACATATATATATTTTTTAAAGTTGACATTTGTTTATTTTAGTTACATTGACTATAGCTCTAATAAACAGTTTTGATGCTATTATTTTGTTTTAATAAAAATTCTGTTGTTTAAGTGCCTCAGGAATTATTTACTAATAAAGAATTTCATGTGAAAGCTGTAGATTTAATCATATAAACAGGAGCATTGCCTTTATTGTTTCATGGAAGCCCTATTATTTGGCCTGCACACTGAGAGCTGTATCTACTTAGTGCATCTTGCTTTTTTTCCTCTGGCACAATTGAAAGGTCACTGTTTATACTCTACCAACTTATTGAATTTTAATGACATGTAAAATACCTTTTGTGATCTTAGTTGCCGTAAGGGTTAGGCAGGCTCTGGAAATATGACTCAGTCATGTTTTTTTACTCTGAAGTCAGAACTTGCTCAGTTTTACTTTGAAACAGATTTAAAGCCAGTATAGATGACTACTTATTACGAAATGTGCTTCTTGCAATTAATAATCAAAAAATTTGAACCCATTAGTTTTAAATTTCCAAACTAATTTCTACGGTAAATGAATAATTTTTCAAAAGCTCTGGAAGTGGCTTGTCTCTCAGTAGGTGAATTTGGTGTTATGCTAGTCTTTATTTCCTTATCTGTCTCTAGGAAGTTTTGTCATTCACCCTCTTTCTACCCAGTTTTTTTTTTAATTTAAAAATTTTGTCCAGAAACAACTTCTTTACATTTTTAACATAAGTTCCTTTTTCATTTATAGATATTTGCTCTACCTTGGCTATAGTTTAAAAATATGAGAAATTGTATTCTTGATATAGCAATGTAGGAGTACTGCTTTGTGTTCTTCCATAGGATTCTGTTTTATAGTATTATCAAGTTCATTTTCTTAAAGTTTAAACTCCTAAAGTTCTATCACCTATAACTTCCTTTTTAAAAAAATAATTTAAATAAAACACCTAAGGCAGCTAGTACAAAACTTGTTGATTATAGGCAGTTGGTCATATTTTAATTTTGTGCTAATGAGTTTTAGCTTGAGTCTAATCCCTCCTTGCCATCAGGTTATTCTAAATAGTTTATTCACCTGATCAGAAATTGCCATTTCATGCATGTGTGCTTTTGGTTACCACTGAAAAAAAAATGAGATTGGTTCAGTTTAAGTCCATCGCTCTTTTGAGAAAAAATGACTGCTAAACTACAGAGACTTGGATTCTTGCCATTTTTATGATATTTTGGCATAACTCCTCACCTCTTTGGGCTTCATTTGTTTATTCAGCAAATATTTCTTGAACATCTGCTTTGTGCCTGGCACCCTTCTAAGTGCTAGAAAAATGGACTGAAATCTCTGCCCTCACAGAACGAACATTTTAGTGGTGAAGGACAGACAATATAAAGTAAATAAAGTATATAGTATGTTAGATAGTCATCAATACTATGGAGAAAAATAACATAGGGAAGGGGAATAAGAAGTACTGGGTGGGAGTTTGGAGGCTGCCATTTAAAATTTGGTAGTCAGGGAAGGTCTCACAGAGAAACGACATTTGAGTAAAGACCTGAAAGAAGAACTGCATGGAGACTGGTCTGGCTGCAAATAAGTGATTAAGAGGGAGAATAGTAGGAGTTGGGGCTTGCAAGGTAATGTGGGCCATGTGTATAGGACGTTATGGACCATTGTAAGGAATTCGCCTTTTACTATGAGATAAGTAGCTATTAGAGCATTTTGAATAGAGGAGTGTTTTATACCTCAATAAAACCCACAATCAACGAAAACCTTTAAATATAGAAGTGTGTCTGTATTACCATAGCTGCTGTCTTCGGAATAAGCTGTAGAAGACCAAGGACAAAATCAGGGGGATTAATTAGGAGGTTATTGTAATAATCTAGGTATGAGATGGTGGGGATTTAGGCTAGGCTGCTAGCAGTTTAGGTGATAAAGAGTTTTGATTTGGGACATGTTTTGAATTCGTTGATGGTTTATATGTGAAGTGTAGAAGAAAGAAAGTTTTGAGGATGATTCCAGTTATTAGTGTGAGCAACCGCAAAGATGGCATTGATATTAACTGAGATAGGGAAGACTAGAAGTAATAGATTTGAGAGGGAAGATGATGACTGTGATTTGGGACATATTTTAGTTTGTGATATCTGTTAGATATGCAAGTTGAGATGTCATAAGCATTCACCTGTATGAATTTAGGGGGGTGTTCTAAGCTGTAAATATCATTTAATGTCATGGGAATAAATACAAGTAAAACTGGGGAAAACTGAGTAAGGTTGGTATATGTATCACTGTCAACATCCTGCTTATGCTTTTGTGCTATAATTTTTTACTGTTATTTTATATTATAAGATGTTATCATTGGTGAAACTGGACAAAGGGAATATGGAATCTCTCTGTGTTATTTCTTATAACTGCATGTGAATATACAATTATACCAAAATTTAAAATTCAGTGAAAAAAACTCATGGGACTATATGAGATCACCAAAGGATACAGTAGAGAGAGAGAAAGGACAGGGTCCACAGGCTGAGCTCTGGGGAATCTGACAATAAAAGGTCAGGGAGATGAGAAGGAATTGGCAAAGGAAACTGAGGAGTGGCCGATGGTATAGAAAGAAAACCAGGGGAGTGGCAGTGTTCTTGGAGCCTCAGTTACCCTATTTGTAAAATGTGAGTGCTGACTTGTTCTAGACTTCTGAGATTCTATTATTCAATATTGGTTATACTTACATTGTCATAATTTGTTCTTATGACAAGATAAATTTAGAATGCCACGTATCCTATTCCCAGTAGCAGAAACAGGGACTCTCTGACCTTGAGAAAATTAAATGTTCACATTATTTCTCAGCACATTTAACTCTTTCATAGGCTTTTGTAAAAGTAGTTCTCTTATACTTCTATTAAAGAAGGTAAGTAGGTCATTTTTTCCCAGGTTCTGTACTGTACAACTAATGTCCATAATTTATAAGTTGGGGGGAAAAGTTTCCGTGGTCAAATAAATTTAGGCAATGCAAGTTAAAGTTAAATGGATTCTTTGATATGGGCTTTTTCATGCTGTATGTGACTTGTGAATGTCTAAGAGAATATTTATTTGACCTTAGAATTTTTTTCTTTGAATACTTATTCACTTCTTAATCTCCATGGAATAGTGTGTAGAATACTGATCTGGAGTAATCCTTCAAATTTTATGAACTGGGAAATAAAAAGTAGTTGTGTAGTTTTGCCTAAGATGGATTCCTAGACATTTCATTTATGTTTCTGAATCATTTGTAAGATAGTGTTTGTAACTAGAGACTAGCAATGTACATTTTTATATTTTTAGAAATTATATCAGAAAAATGATGTCCTCATTATTATGTTTGTAAAATCTAATAAGTGCGTAACAGGGACAGACCAGTTACTAGTTTATTCTGCCTCTGATTATAGCAGCAAGAGATATTTTTGTTGGAGAGTATGGTTACTTTACATGATTTCACACTAAGAAGCTTAAGAATCTCTCATTATCTGTTTCTAACTTCTCTAACTCCTTATGCTTAGCTTATCAATCTACCCACTTACCTATTTTTCTTGAGACTATTTTCAGCCTTTTATTATCTGTTAAGGAATTTCTTATATAGTAAAGTTTTACTTCCTACTTAAACAGCTTCAGGAGAACTTCTTTGATACTAAGATTAGGTGATTTGAAAGCCAGCTTCATTTTAAACCCTCTCAGACCCTTAAAGGTACAGTGTGGTTTAGTGGTTAAAGAGCGTAGGCTCTGCAGTTGATTGCCTAGTTTGGAGTTCCTACCCTGCTGTTTACTAGAACATGTGTGACTTTGGGTAGGTTACAGACTTCTGCCTCATTCCTCATTTGTAAAATGCATGTAAACAACAGTACCTGTTCATAAAGTGTAGAGGGAATTAAATGAGTTAGTATACGTATATAGTACTTAGAAAGTGATTGTCACATAGGAAGCACTGTGTAACTGTAAAGTTATCATTGTTACTCATTATTTTTCATAATTTTACTTCTGTGTGCATTTTATTCAGATAGAATTATCCTAATCTTCAGCCTGCTTTTCATTCTAACCATCTCATACCATTTTCACAAATCATTTATGTTAACTTTCTTTTCCTAACCCAGTAAATCTTTCTTAAGAGCTAATTGTTTGAAGCACGTATTAGTCATAAAATTAGATTTTTGGTGTCTGAAGCTCAATAAACTTGTAGTTTTAGGGAATAGTTATGAATCCTAGGTTCATTTTAGTAATTTCTGTCTTTAAAAATAGTATAAATCATTTTTTCCTCTAAATTATACTGCCTTATACTGACCACACTGTGGTTCATCTCATCTTTCAGCCCACATCTCTGATTTTGAGATCCTTCTACGGCCTCACTCTAGTCACTGGTATTTGCCCACCTGGAAGACCATACGTTCCTCTACAAACGTGGAGAAGCTACTGTGATCTCTTTTTCTATATCATTTACTGAAATGTAGGAATCTACTGTTTTTAATCCTCCACACTGAAAAGTATCTTTATCCTTACTTCTGTGAAGTGTAGCGTTGGGAAAGGAGTACAGCTTTAAAATAAGGCAGTCCAGGTTTAAATCCTGGTTGTATATCTAACCAGCTCTGTAGCCTTGTGAATATTACTTCACCTTATCTTCCTCATTAGTGAAAGGTATGTAATAATTTTTTGCAGGGTGGCTATAAGAAATAGAGATAATCTGTGGATGTTAAATTATTAATTTAAATAATTCAAATTATTTAAATAATTAAAATTATTTGGCACTGGCCTGACAAAAAATAATCATTCAATAAATGAATGTTGTTGGTGCCATTGTTGCTCTAGCTGCTGCTGCTGCTGCTAATATTGCTACTAATTACTGCTGTTCCTGCTGCTGCTCCAGCTGTTACTGCTGTTAGTACTGTTATTACTGCTGCTACTTACAGGAGACCCTGGGAACTACATATCAGTGGAATCTTCTCATCATTGAGAGTTTTAGTGGCAATCCACTAACTGTACTAACTGTACTGCAGTTATTTGTAATTTTGGCTCATAGTTCTTGGAGTATATTCCTCCAAACTGCTGGATGGAGGGCATTTTATTACAGTGTTCAATTGCACCTCATATAATTCTCAAATATCAGAATTTGATTGTAGTTCTGACTTTTCCTATCTAAAAACTGTGAAACAACAAATACCCTTGTTGAAAACTGGTACATAATCCTCTCTGCTTAGGAGGAAAACTTTTTTTTAGCTTACAGAATTTCTTTTTTAAAGAAAACCTTTTATTAATTATTGCCAGGCATTCATTTCCAGTCGGCTACTTATATAATACTACTAAACTTATGAAAAATGTGTAATTGTGCTAGTAAAGTGGCTGTTTTCTTTTGTAGACCTTTGAGATGATTTTTTTTAATCTGCTTTTCTCAGATATTAGATTGTAACTCATCATGGAATTGCTCTTTTCTATCATGTTTCTCCCTTTTTTTCCCCTTTTTCCATTTTCTTCTGTATATCTACCTGGATAGATTAATTATTAAATAGAATGGAAGTAAAGTTTTAAATTTTGTAAGGTTTGTTCTCTTGACAAAAAGTTGAGAATAGGTATTTCTCTCTAGCAGTCTTAAGAGCATAAGAATCCATAGTAAATCTATAATAACTCAAGCTTGGAAAACCTGTCTACTTATTGAAAGATGTCTATTTATTGACTGAATCAAATGTTCTAAAAGCCACAGTTTGAAGTGATTTTAAAAGTTGATTTAGTTCTCTCAATGACTTCCAATTTTGTTCTAAGCAAAGTATAATGTAAGGGCACTGACTGGAGTCAAAATATCAGAGTTCAAAACCCAGCTCTCTCACTTTATGTTCAAGTTACTTCAGTTTATTCATCTGTAAATAATCTTTACATGATTGTTTTGAAGATTTAAAAGAGATGTAAAACGTGTTATATAGATAAAAATGTCTTTTATATTTTATTAAATTCCCCTAATTTAAGGAGTACTAGGAAAAAAATGAAAATGTAAAACTGACTCTCCTTGAAGCTGTGAATTCCTCTGTTGTATTTCTGGCTACTGAACTTTATACTTAGCACCAGTGCTAACTACATGGCTCTTTCATAGTATAATATAGATAACCCTTCCACATATTCATTGACAACAAACATTGATTCCCTGCCTTCTGTATGCAAGACTCTTTGTCAAGTGCTGGAAATGGAAACATGAATGAGACATAGTTCATGCCACCAGGGTAATTACAGAATAGGCAGTCGGAAATGGAGACACTGAATCTACATCTTCACAGGGCCACACAGTAAACTGATTTCATAATTAGTTAAACCCCTAATACCATGTATATATTAGATTATGTGATTTTTGTGAAATGCTACACCAGAACAGAATCTGGACTTGGTCCAAAGAGAAATACCACTTTATTATACCACTCTAAACTAAACCAATAAGTCATTAATTAGCTTTCATAAATGCAAGCAGAAAGTAAGCTCTTTTGAGAGCAGAATGGCAACCTTTAAAAAATGTTTTATATTTGAAAATAATATTTCTGTTAAAAATGTTTACTTCTACTAACTCTATTTCCATTGAAGAATATGTAAAGAATCACTCCATTATTTTCCTGTGAAGTTCTGAACTTATTTGGAGGAATTATTGACCCTGGTCATAATCCAAGTTATTAGAGTCTTAAATGTTCAAAATTGTCAGAGTGTCTTCATTTCATATATTTGGTTTAGCAGAAAAAAAAACTGATCTCATCTATGAGATACACAGAATTTATTTTGGGTTTGTTTCTTTCTCTAACCTTTTGAAATGTAACTGGGATTGGAGGTAATGGGGGATCATGTCCTTAGACTCTCTTATCCTACCACGGACATTACTGTCTCATTACTGCCTCAAACCAAATCTTTAGTAACTGTAAAATAGTTTTTCCTTTTCAAAGTGGATGCAATACATTTGCCCCTGGTATGTAATTGTAAGTTAGCAAGTAGGAACTGTGCATCAAAATACAGTGGTTTCTGGCATTTTGGACTTCTGCCTTTGATAGCTGGTAAGCAGGAAGTAATGGGAAACCCATTGAAAGGGAAAGATAAATGAAACTTTGGTATAGTCCTTCATTTAGGGCAAATGGTACCAACTTCTGCCAGTGTTTCTGAGGTTACTACCATTTTTTCAGTCTCCCGATTCTGAGGGTAGTTTGTGAATACATTATAAATTAAGTATTCAGGGCTTAATTCAATATTGCCAACAAAATAAAAGAACAAAATACCAAAATTATAGCCCGAGTCTGGCATTAGAATCTTCTGCCTCTACTTATGGTCTTATTTTTTGCTTCATGTTTTTACACATAAATATTTTGTTTCTCTTTGTCTTTACCTAGTTCTTTCCTCTGTCCATTTAGAATGATTTTTTACTCTTATCTTCCCTGATGACCAAATTATACCCACATCTTCAGAAGTGGGTAGATTATTTCATACTAGGGTAAATTGCCCAGCAATCAAAACTAATACCTAATGTATTTTGTTTGAGAATGGGGGAGGTATGGCAGAAAAATCTCAAAACATTAAAGATATTGAGGTAAAAAGCTTTAAGAGCCTGTGTGGCACACTTAAGTAAATTCTAGACAGTAAGATTAGATTCCTGATTCTAACCCATGGCAGTAATAAGAGCTAACAATTATTGAGTACATACACTAAATGTTTTACATTTATCCACTCATTTAATTCTCACAAACTAATGCGATATGCACTGTTCTTGTCCCAGTTTTAGGGATGAGACAACTGAGGTACAGATAAGTCATTTGCCCAAGGTCACATAGCTGTTAAGACCCTCAATTTAAATTATGGTAGTCTGTTTTCAGAGACTAAACTAAGAAGTACTATATTGCTTCCCTGGTTGTGCTTGTGGTTCCAAATGTACTTTCCTATTTTACTATATAAAGTATGAGTAGCTGGATGGGCCTGAGCTTCAATGTGAAGCCCCTTTGTTTCCCCAGGAGAAAAGGCAACAACTGATACAGTGGTAGCATTGGGACCAGAATCTAGCCTCCCAATCTTAGAGTAGTATTTCTATGATATATGAGCAGTAGAACACTTCAGCAAAAATGACATAACTTGGTCTATTAGTAAGATTAATTTGGCAATGATAGCATGTTTTAGAGTGGAAAACATCAAGAGGCAGAGAGATCAGTTAAGTTTTTCCACTTTTCCTGGCATGAATTTAAGGGAGCCTGATTTATAACAGGGGATTTGGCTGTGAGGAAATGCAGTGGAAATCTGAAGTAGAACCAGTTCTGTTGCTTAATGGATTTATTACTTTAGCATTTTTAGGCTGTAGATTTTTCTCATTTACAAGATAGGGACAATTGGATAATATACTCTCTTAGGACTCAAGTCTAAGTCAAATATACTATGATATTTTTGAATTGATTGATTGAAAAATAGTAAAATGTAGGGGTTATGTTCTGGTTGATGATTTGCAGGTTATTGGTTTAGAAGTGATTGTTGGAATTGTGCCAAAGGATGAGCTATATAAGACTAGGTCTGAGCGGTAAGTATTTTTATATGAATGGAGGACATGTAGGGGATCATGTTTGCTCTCCTCATTTACCTTTATCCAATTGGTACCTATATTCTGTTGGTTTTACTTTATCAACCTCCTAAAACCTTCCTCCTCTTTGATACTCCTACTGCTTTACCTGGGACAGTCATTAACTCTCTCTTTTTTTTTAATAACAAAAATTTATTATTAATATGTTAAATCAATATTTCATGATAGAAAAATTATGTGAATACAATGACATAGAAATTTCTGGGACTTAGAAGTAAGAAAAATAGTGATCAAAAGTTTTTCCCGCTATTTTTGAGCAGAAACTTCCTGTACTGCCTAGGGATCACAGCTGCATAAGCAAGCATTAGGACTGCAAGTAACTTTGAACTCTTTGTAGTTGAGATGCCATATGACTTCCCAATTTCTGCGGCCTTTTCATTGACACTTTATGCATCTAACCATTTTTTTTTTCTGAGTCGAAAACTAGGACCCATAATTCTGATAAAAGAAAAAAAAACACTTTGTTGTTCTTTTATCAGTCATTAACTGTCTCTTATCTGGACTCCTTGTCTGGAGCTTATCCTCTTCTGATACTGCCTTTTTTCTTTCTGACACACAAATCTTATCATACTTTCTTATTAACCTTAGAATAAAGTTCTTAGCACAAACGCTTTAGCGTGACAATCAAGATCTTTCCTAAAGTAGCCCTTGCTATCTCTTCAGTTGCATCTTCGAGTACTCTCCCTTGTTCCCTACCTGCTAGTCATGTGAGACCACTCAGTATCATATCATTGCTGTGTTTTATATTTCTTTGCTTTTCCTCCACCTGTCTCTCCTTTCCCTGCTTTGCTAACTCCTGCTCTTGCTGCAAAACCTTGTTCACTGTAGTATTTTCACTGCCTCCTTGCACCTTTCCCCCTCATAGTGGCTCAGTCCTTTGTATAGCCACAATATACATGTCTCTTTTTTAGCACTTCACAATTCTGTAAACATTTGCTTCAATACATTTCCTTGACAGTAAACTCCTTCACAGGAGGGACTGTGTCTTTGGTCTGCAACTTTTAGCACAGTACCTAATGTACGTGCAAACTGGTAAATGTTTAGGTGAATCAATCCTTTCCACACATCTGTTAACACCTCTCAGAACAAATGGTCAGAAATGGTGCACGAGATGTTTTACTCTTATTTATTAGTATAATGATTACTATCCTAAATTTAATCTGGAGTGGGTAACTGGAAGGTCTTGAGAACTGGTTGACTTTACTACTGGCTTGTTGTAAACCTTTTTTCAGCTTTTTAGTTTGCTTATAAGTATTCGCAAAGATTACATTTTGAAAATCAGCATTGAAATTTTTGGCTTTTAAATGTTATTAGAAGGAAAGAATGTGGTCTGATTGAAATGAATGTGAACATTTTCCCTCTACCCCACTTATTTGTAGTATGAATGAAACCTCAGAAGAATGCAATGATGTAATTTAACCAAAATGCTCATTTTACATGTAGCTTTGGATTGGTCATGTGATCTGCAGAAAAATGCAAGTAGGGACATTTATTTTATTTTGAACTTTAGAGGGAAAGCAGGTTTACATACAGAAGAAAATTTAATTATTTGCAGTCTTGATCTCTAATGGTTGTTGTTGAAATCCATAACCGTCAATCCTTCTGTTTAAATTGAAATCTTAAATAGTGTTTGTTTTAAATGCTATACAAAATTTTTCTATTAAAAAATATTGCAAGAATTCACAGGTGAAAAGTCTAATTATCTAATGGCAGGTCATTAGCTCAGAACTTTGAGCTTAGCAAATTTCACTGTCTTCTACCAAGTAATTGAGTATCTCAAATGATGACTATTTCAGCAGGCATCTTTAGTGAATAAGATTAAAGGTAAGAACATTTTTTTCTTTTCAAAAGTGTTAATGATATATTAGTAGTTGTATTAAAATTTGTTAATGTCAAAGTATGCTTTTGTAGTTGCAAAAACATAGTGTACATTTTAATGATGAATTTATAACTCAATGAAATTTTATGTAGTGTGCTTTTCTAATTTTTTTTAGATTTATTTTTCTAAATATTTTCACTGGTTATTACAATTCTGTCCCTTAAACAGAATACCAGTATGGTTAAAGACACAACAAAATAGGGCACATAAGCCTCTTCTTGGTAGTTATTTCAATAATTTATTTTGTTCTCATCTACCAGTTTCTTAGTAAAATGAAGGGTAATAAAAACCTGTCACCAACCTCCCTTGCAGAGATATTAAGAAAATTCAGTTTCCCCAATTGAAATGCCAGCAATAATAGTAACACATGCTTAATAGCTTTCATTTTAATTGCTACATAAAATCAATTTATTAGAATAGCTATATGTGAAAATGATTAGCATGGTAATGTTTCTTTTGTAAGAATTTAAGGTCGACCTTTGATAACATTTTCGACAGGAAGCGGAAAAGGAAAATTCTTTTATAAAATATTTTAAAACTAGTTTGTAACAATATGTTTTACAGTTTTTCAGACTGCGTTTAAAATTATTAAATGCTTAGAAATAAAAATCAATATCTACTTTTTGTTTCTTCCAACGAGAAACAGAAATTTTTCATGTTTTCTTACAACTTTATACATGTTCTTCTTAAAACAATTATTTTCCCATATAAATTATTAAAGCAGTGAAGTTGTACTGTACACTTGATATTATTTCATCTTTATGAATATTGTTCACAATTAAATACCTGAGAGATTTACAGAATCTTTAACCCAAAAAATGATGATTTGTGCATTTTGTCAATTTTTTGTGCAAGTTCTATTAATTTAGATTTATTTAGCAAAATTAGTTGAAAGTTATTGTAAACACTACCAATATAGTACTTCTACAAAAAAGGACATGTTCTATTTTAAATTGTTTACAATTTCATGTAATAACTAAAATGGACATAAGTAATTTTACAGTTATTATTAATATCTAGGAAGATAACATTTATAGACCTAATTTTTTAAATATGCCCTCAGAGAATGGATAAAGAGGGGTGTTTGCCAACTCAGTATTTCATTGAGTAACCATGAGATTAGCTTTTAGGATGGTTGACATTTCTATCCTACTAGATGTCTTCATTTTTGTCCATGAAATTTAAGTTAGTACAGTCGTTGCTTATGTTAAATATATTAATCCTTAAGTATAGATATTAAGCCTTCATTAAGTTATGAATCACTTACCTATTAAGGGCATTTCTGATCAGGTAGTCACTCTACTTATGCAGATTAAAATTGTTTAATGTATAATATCACCAAATAATATTTAGTCGTCAGCAGTTTAAAAGAAAGATCCTTTGGCACAGGTAGTTTTTATGTTAAATTGACATATTGGGTTGGCCAAAAAGTGCCTTCGGTTTTAAAGCAAAAATAAAAGACATTTTTTATTTTCACCAAGAACTTTATTGAACAACGTACTCACCCTTTTGTTCCACTATCTAAGGCCATTTTCCAGGCAACTTCCTAATTCCATCTTCCCAAAACTTTCTTTTTGAGCAAAGAACCGTTCCAGGTGCCTTTTACCGTCTTCCAGGGAATGGAAATTTTTTCAATTAAGAGAATTTTGTCAAAGACCTAAATAAATGGAAATCCGAAGGTGCAATGTCTGGTGAATACGGTGGATGAATCAGAACTTCCCAGCCAAGCTGTAACAGTTTTTGCCTGGTCATCAAAGAAATATGCAGTCTTGAGTTATCCTGATGGAAGATTATGCGTTTCCTGTTGACGAATTCTGGACGCTTTTCGTCGAGTGCTGCTTTCAGTTTGGTCTAATTGGGAGCAGTACTTGTTGGAATTAATCGTTTGTTTTTCCGGAAGGAGCTCATGACAGAGGACTCCCTTCCAATCCCACCATATCAACGTCACCTTCCTTGAATGAAGACCGGCCTTTAGTGTGGTTGGTGGTAGTTTATTTCGCTTGCCCCACGATCTCTTCTGTTCCACGTTATTGTACAGTATCCACTTTTCATTGCCTATCACAATTGGTTTTAAAAACGGAACGTTTTCCTTACATTTAAGTAGCAAACTGCACGCGGAAATACGGTCAAGGTTTTTTTCGCTTATGTAGAATGCAAACATCAAAGTGATGAACATGACCAAGCTGGTACAAATTATTTTCAGCGCTTGATTTGGTATTTTGAGTATGTCGGCTATTTCCCACGTGGTAAAACGTTGATTGTTCTCAATTAATGTCTTGATTTGATCGCTATCAACTTCAACTGGTCTACCCAACTGTGGAGCATCATCCAGCGAGAAATCTCCATCATGAAACTTGGCAAACCACTTTGACATGTTTAATCAGTCACAGCACCTTCTCCATACACTGCACAAATCTCTTTTTTGCGTTTCAGTTGTGTTTTTACCTTTCTTGAAATAATAAAGCATAATAAGCTGAAAATGTTGCTTTTTTTCTTCCATCTTCAATATTAAAATGGCTACACAAAAATTCACCAATTTTGATAAGTCCTTTTTTAAATGCACACTGATATGATAGCTGTCACATACAATCTAACAAAATTGTTTTGAATGAAGTTAAAGACAACTAAGTGCTAATAGAGCCATCTTAAGGAAAAAGACGAACCTTTTGGCCAACCCTATATTTTAAAAGATTTTATAGATGACATATGCGTTTGTTAATGCTGTCATAAGTTATAATTCATATTTTTTAGAAATCAGAGTTTAAAAGTTTATAGTTAATATTTGAGCTATGCTTATGAAGGTTTTTAAGAGAATACATTCTTCAAAATTCTAAATTATTTCTGTAATTTTACCACCTCTAAAGTAAGTTAATTGTAATATATATTGAAATGACATTACCATTTGAACTTTACAATAGGTAAAATATTTATTTTCTCACACTTTTTGAGTCCTATAGTAGTAAATACTGGTGCATATTATATATATTAAGCATATAACCTGCTTTCATTTTTTAAAGGGTAATTCTTTTTTTGAAACAGTTATACTAATGTGTTATGTCTTTTTTAAAAATTGTACTTAACATAGAGAACATTTGTTAAGTGCTCTTGTTTTTAGAGAAGAGGAAATACATGTCTGTATTCATTTATTTAGAGCATATATTGAATCTACTGTTTATTCTCATGCATTTTATTTTTCCCTTAAAATATTTACAGAGATCATTTACTATTATAGTATAAATGTGCATTAATTTAAATTATTTTAAGCATGCAAAAAACAACTGTTTCATATTTTTTATTGTAAAATTAAAATTAAATACTCAATACTTATTTTGTTTTCAAGATTAAAAAATGAAGCTCCCACTAAGGAACAAGAACCTGTGTCTGAGGTAAATTATGTTATATTTGATATCTCTTAAAGATTTACACAATTGAAAGTATTGTGCATGTGATTTTTAAAACACTTCAACTCAATGTGTGTACATCACTAACAATTATTGGTATGTTATCAGAAAGAAAAAACTTGAGATTTTTTGTTTTCATTATATATAAAAATATTTAACCCTCGGTAAAATTGTAAAGTGTTTTATTTTGACAAAGGCATTATTATATTTCACTTGCCTGTTATTTAGTTCAACTAATAATTAATGGAGATAAATTTATGACTTAAAAATTATGAAATTATTAAAATATCAAACATTTGACACATTGGAAAATTAATCTTTTTAGAAGACTCAAAAAGATTTAAATAATTTTTAAAATAGAAATATTTTGAATATATATTAAATACATTTTAGCTATCTTAAACAGGCACTCTGAATATAACACTCATGGTTATCATATAAATGTTACGTACTGGGCAGTCTAATGTATGAGTATAGAAATAATTTTGCTTATATACGTGTTTTCTTGGTGTCAGTTTTTGAAATATTGCTTAATGTTACTTGTCTCTTTCTGAGTATAATGAAGTGAGGCAGGTTCAGCATTTCTATTTTGTAGAGTGAATAAGTGAAACCTAGACAGTATCAGCCTTCTCCCAAGTGGCTTTCTTTTATCCCACGGAAAGTTTTCATTTGTTTGACATGTTTTTAACTACAAATAAATGTCTTTACTAGATATAGGATTTCTTGGTTATCTGTTTATTCTTGAGTGAGTTTTGGTGTTTGTGGTTTTTGAGGAATCGGTACATTTTATCTATAATGTTGAATTTATATGTAAACAGTTGTTTGTTGTATTCCCTTATCTTTTAATGCCTGTCGGGTCTGCAGTGATAATCCTCTCTTTTATTTCCAATATCGATAGTTTGTGTGTTCTTTTTGTTTCTAATGTTGTCATATATTTTACTTTTAAGTAGGTTATAAAGACAGAATACAGTGTTACCATTTTTACTTTAAATCGTCTTTTAGAGCAATTAAATACTTAAAAAATTTTGTATTCACCTTCATTTTTTTCCATTTCTAGTGTTCATTTCTTTATGTAGCTCTTGGTTTCTTTCTAATATCACATTCCTTTTGCCTAAACAACTTCCTTTGAAATATGTCATACTGCATATCTACTGGTGATTACTTCTTCCATGCTTTTTTCCTTCAAAAAAAATCTTTATTTTTCATTTTTGAAAGTAAGTTTTTGGTGAGTATAGAATTCTGGGTTAACTGTTTTCTTTCAGCATTTAAAGAAGTCATTTTATTGTCTCTTGGCATGCATATTTTCTGATGTGATGTCTTGCTGTAATTTTTATCTTTGTTTCTATATATGTATGTAATGTGTCAGTTTTCTTTGGCTGCCCTCAAGATTTTGTCTTTATCTTTAGTTCTTATCAGTTTGAACATGATGTGTCTAAGTCTGGTTTGCTCAGTTGTTTATTTATATGTTTATGTATTTATTTTTGGCATTTGTCCTGATCAGTATTCTCTGACTTGTCCTGTATCTTCTACTTCTGGAGTTTCAATTTCACATATGTTATACCATTTGATATTAATCCCTGTTCTTAGATGCCCTGTTCTAGTCTCCCCATCCCCTCCTCCCCGCCTCCCACCACACTTTTTTTTCTTAGTGTTTCAGTTTGGGTAATTTTTATCTATTGACCTATTTACAGATTCATTTTTCAGCTGTGTAAGGTCTACTGTTGAACACATCAAAAACATTTTTCATTTCTGTGATTGTGGTTTGTTTGGGGTTTTTTTCCTAGCATTTGCATTGATTCTTACAGTTTCTGATCTTTGATAAAATTCCTATCTGATCATGCATGTTGTCCTCCTTTTTCTACCAAAGCATTTAACATATTAATTATAGTAATTTAAATTTTTCTGTCTGATAGTTCCAACAGCTGGGTTGTGTCTAAGTCTGGTTCTGCTAATTGTTTTATCTTCTGACAGTGTACTTTTGGTTTTTTTCCTTTGCTTTTTCTGTGTATGTTTGGTTGAAAGCAAGACATAATGTGTACGACTGAGATAAATAGTATTTATATCTGAAAATGGGCATGATTTTTCTCATGTTGGGCCATTAGTGTGGGATTTGGTCTACCTAGTAGTGAGTTGACTTGGGTGGTGGTTGTTTTTTTTTTTTTGCGTTACGGGGGCCTCTCACTGTTGTGGCCTCTCCTGTTGCGGAGCACATGCTCCAGACGCGCAGGCTCAGCGGCCATGGCTCACGGGCCCAGCCGCTCCACGGCATGTGGGATCTTCCCGGACCGGGGCACGAATCCGTGTCCCCTGCATCGGCAGGCGGAGTCTCAACCACTGCGCCACCAGGGAAGGCCAGGGTTTTGTTATTTTTATCACTATTGTTACCCTCCATATACTGCCAAGTTCAATTCTTGTAGTATTTCCTTGCGCTTAGGGTGGAAGTTATATTACTGGAGGTTTTTTTCTCAGTATCATTGCTCCACACTCAGTTTTAGCCTTTCCTTGTGAGACTGAGCCACAGAGGTTGTCTCTCTCTCTCTACACTCTTACCTTTCTTCCAGCAGTACTGCTGTTGCTTGTTATTTGATGTTTGCTAGCCCAGTGGTGGGTGGTGGGGATTGCTGTGATGTTCTCTGTTGTTCTCAGGCTCTCAAGCTGTCTCTGTGTCTCTGGGTCTTGAGAATAGAAATGTTTTCTTCCATCACCCAGTTGGCCCATGTACCCTGGGGACAACAGAGTTTGCCTCTCTTCTTTCCAAATACATAAAAGCATGGACATGAAGAAAACTTACGAATTCATCATTTCATAACATCATCCACTGATTCTTTCCTGATGCATTCATACTTGAATAAATCATCAAACTCTTACTTTCCTTTGATTGCCCTGTTGCATCTGTGTCAAGTAAAACTAACCTTTTCTTACATAAACCAACTTTCTTAAGTTTATTTTTTGTTAAAAGAAAAAAAGCTTATGCTAAAAATTTAGTAGGCCATAAGCAGAGTTAAAGGAAGCCATATTGAATGGAAGACCACATAGAACAGTTTTGGTCCGGTACTTCTTTCAAATATATGTGGTGTGGATAGTCCCTCGAATAGACCCAGGTGTTTAAGTACACATGTGAGATGGTGGATAGCTTGAATTATTCTTCAAGATTTTGATCAGATGGCTTGTAGTGGAATCAATGTTGTACCCCAATAATATTTTCCTGTTGTCACTTTTTCATTTGTATAGTTTTACATTTCCTCTTTCAAAATTAATTCCTTTCATATGCTAGATTGTATTTGGAATTCATATTATATGGTGAGTTTCTAAAACAATCTCTGTTCTGCTACCATGTATATTCTATACACTGCAACATTTTACTGCTTTTATATTCTAACTATATATATATATATATATATATATACACACACACACACACACACACACACACATATATACACCATAACTCTTCTCCTCTAGTCTGATGGTTAGTGTAGTTTCATTATAACTAAGTAGAGAGGTAAGAGAGAGAAGGTGGGTACAGATGCCTTTCTCTTTCGTTGCTTCCTTCAAGGCTATTAGGAAACACTTGATAGCATGTTCCAGGAATCTTTATATTGGGAACAAAGATTAATAAAATTATTTGCCTATCCCCAAGGTGGTCAAAATCTAGTAGGAAAATTAGACATGAAAGAATTGTAATCCAATAAGATAACTACCATATTCCAAGCATATCAGGTATGGTAGGTACACACAAGAGTCCTCTCAGGGTGACTTTATGGTGTTTTTTCTCTCTCTTTTTAAAAATATTCTTTTCTCAATTCAAACATACACATAATATACAAAATAGAGGTCCCCTGTGATTTCACTAATGAAATGGCAAATTAACCCTATAGCCTATTTCTGTAAGACTACTTGGGGCTATCCATAAAGAATTTCTAAGGTTTTTGTTTTTCTTTTTTGTTCTGTTTTTATTGCTTTTTGCTTTGTAACTTTTTCAGACACTTGAGAGTTTCAGACTTTGTAAAATTACTTTTTATTTTTATCGAATTAAAAGTTAAAAATTTGTGTGGCTAGTTTATCATAAAAATAGTAACTCATCTCCCTCACCCTTTTCCATCCAACTCTTCAGAGGTAGCTATTTTCAACTCTTTTAGCTATTTGATGAAATATTTATCTCCATATTTCTAAATAATGTAACCATATTTTTATTTGTCTTTTTTTCAACTAGGACTTACTGTTACAGTAATTAAGAATTTGCTTCTCTAGACCACCATCCCTACTTTCCTTTATCCCCCCAACCCCAGCATCGCAGCCAGGGCCAGAATTAGAATGAGGCAAGTGAGACCTCACCTCTGGCAAAAAATTCAAGGGAGCTACAAAAAATTCAATAATCAGATAAATATTTTGTTTTAATATGTTTAAGAATAAAAATTAATGCAGAGTAATCCATAATGAACATAATTTCAAAATTGAAATTAAAGACAGCATCCAGCCTTGCACTTTTATGACCCTGAGAGTCAATGCACATGGGGGACACAAGAACATCAAGGTCTCACTTCTGCTTTTTTGATGGTCCTTGTTCAGTCATGAGGGAAGGTGACAAGTTGTTTTCATTGTTTGTAGCTTCACATGGTACTGCTAAGTAAAAGGTAAACTTTTTTTAAATTAAAAATACATGTTTATATGATTTTTTTTACAATATTGTTAAGGGTACTAAGGTAAGTAATACAAATTTTATTTATTAATATATTTGACCTTTCATAAATAAATTTGATGAAATGTGAAAATTTTCTGAAAAAGTATTTTCTTACCAGGAAACTTTATACTTTCTTCACTTAAAACAGTGATAATTTACTGTTACTCACTTGTTTATATAAAAAATATTTTTCACTACTTTTTTTTCACCCCATTGTTCTGGAAACCTGGTATGTAGTTTTCTATTGTTTGTAATTATTGATTTTTGTATTTTTCATACAAATGTTTATGGAGACCTGTTAAATATTATAATTTATATGAACTAATTCATATAAATTAATTGTTATATTTAACTGAATGTATTAATTAAAAATAAATATATTTAAAATTTATACTAAAATTCTTAAAAATAAATATGGCATTTAAAAACTCAAGTGATCCATTGTTTAGAAAAAGAAGAAAAATGCATGCATCAAGAAATTGATCAAAATTATAGGGCACAGTAACAGGTTTGGTAGAAAAAAATATTCCAGCTACTTAAAATGAAATCTCTAACACTGACACTATTAGAATAGAATTACTATGAAATATAGAGTTAAATAAAGAATTTTCTTTGAATTGTGCAAAAAAGATAAGATAATGGCATGTTAGAAATTTCAGAAGCTAGTGAATATAAGCATGTGCAAGAAAATAGAAGATGCTATTTGAATTAAATGTTTAATTCTTCATCATGGTCACCTGTTTCTAATAAAGTAAAATGATTTTAATAGAGCAGGGGACCATCCAAGAACAAGATGCAGATTGTAGAATATGTGTTTCACATGGTGGGCAAAGATTTTCAAAAGATGGGTCTTTTAAAAAATTGTCTAGTGGTGAGTTAATTCATTGTGACTGGCTCATTTATTCCAAAGAATCTTTGTCTTTAGTTTGTGTTTCCTGTGCATTCTTTTTAGCAAAAATTACAACAGAATCAAATATTTGCAACTCAAAAAGTGGTTTCAAAGATTGGAAAAATTTAAACAGAATTTGTGATAATGAAAAAATCATATTTCATCATGATGATTTTTTTAAATGGAAGTGTTTTTTAATGTATATTTAGACTGATAGTTTAATAGATGATGCTTTACAGAATGTGATAAAATATGTGTGAGTGATTTTACATATTGTATGTTTCGTGCAAAAATAATTTATTTCTCAAAGTAGCACAAGAAATTATTGGAAGCTCAGATGCTGGAAAGTTCTAAATTCAGTTGAACTAAGGACATTAAAATCATACAGCTAATCATTATAAATATTATGTGTTTCATTTGTGTAGTAAAATTCAAAGCAAATTTATAATGTTATTAGGAAATCATGTTAAATCTGAAATACTAAGAAGAATAAAAGAAGCAAAATAATTTTTCTTACTTTTTGATTATAAACCAGCTATAGTACATCATGAATTAATGTTTATGATTACTAGGTATATTTACATTAAGAATGATGTCATTGCAAGAGAAGAAAGTTTTGACTTAATTGCAACAAAATGAAAAACTGGATTAATTATATCTCATTAAAGCTGTTATTTAAAAAAAAAAAACTAGATATGGTCTAGCTTATCACATTATCAGTAAGTTAGCAAGAGTTGATGCTTATGTAAGAAAATTGTCCTGGCCAAGATATGATAATGGAATAGATAAGGCACATGTATACAAGTGTGTATAAGACAGTATTTCTCCCCCAAAATAATTATGCCAAATTTGTGCCTTGCCCAGCTCATAATCATAATTTAATACAAAGAATGCTACATTTGTGAATTCAAATATGATCATCTTTTTTTTAGTATTGTACAAAGGATACATATTTTAGGACTGGGGTAATACAGTGAACAGATGGAATATTCTTGTCAATTCTGAAAACAACATTAAAATCACAGATACCTGATGGGCATCAAGATTAAATGCAATCAAGATACTTGATACTTTGCACACAAATTAGAAATGTGTATCAGATATGAAAAGATATATCAAATGTCAGAATACACTATATTGAGATCAAAAGCATCTTGTTACAAGAATATTACAGATTTTTACACATTATCTATATGGGATGGTATTTTGAACAAAGTGGCAAAAGTTTAATAAAGCTTTACAGTTAGAAAGCATGACCATATATAAAGTTCTGTGCTTAATAAAAATCCTATTCCTTTCCTTACCACAAATGAAAGTAATTTTGAAAGTGTGTTCAGTGAATGTAAATCTTGAGCAAGAGATGTGAATATTCTTCCTGAATTTGAAAATAAGTGAAAAAGAAATTGAAAATGCATGAATCACTAAGTGAGAGTATTGATAATTATGGGAAAAGTGCTGATCAAGTAGACATTATGTTATAAATGACCTAACTTCATATTTGAAACAGGTATATGAAAAATTAAATGAAATGTCTTCAGATTTTGAACTTTTAAACTGGAGAAAAGTTATTTTCCGTAGATTACATCTGATTTACAAAAAGCAGCTACTGACCCAGTTCTTAAATATTTTGACAATTTAAATTCTATAGAAATTTCATGTGGAATTGTTTAAAGCAATATACAATATTAATAAATTGTGATATAATGTAAGCCTATATTTGGGTCTTCTAAAACTGATTAACAAAGTGGTGTTCAAAATTTTAAAACAATACCAGCCACAGTAGCATCCTGCAAAAGAAGTTTCAGTAAGCTGAAGTTAATTTTAAATTATTTAGAATTGTCACTTGGTCAAGAGAAATTGCCAAGCATGGCAATTTACTTATTTGAAACAAGGTAAGAAAAGAATTAGACTTTAAAAATGTTATTGATGTGCTTGCTTCCACTAAAGCCAGAAAAGTAAAATGATAATAAATTCTGGTTTTGGTAGGCATAAAATGTTTAAACTTCAACTACTATTGTGAGTTTAATATATCTACTTTTCAACTTTTCAATATTTTTCAACTACTTTAATGTTCTGGGGGAAAAAACTTTAAAAAATATACAGAGAGGAGAGTTGTGGGAAGATGGCACAGTAGGAAGTACCAGGAATCTGGCTCCCCACCTAGACAGCAATTGCACAGATTGAATCTATCTGATATAACTATTTTGAAGCTCTAAAGTCTGTTGAAGGCTTGCAACTTCCAGGCGAAGACTTGGAGAGTGAATTGCAGTTAATTTCCATCAATTTAAGCCCTTAGCACTGTAGCAGCCATATGGCAGGCAGCTGTGCACATGTTCCTGGAGCAGCTTGCACACAACTTATGGGAGCCAGAGTGGGCAAAAAAGACCTTGTCCTCCAGATACTGGGAATCTGATTGCTGCTTCTTATCAAGGAGTTGCAGACAAAGAAGTGGGCACATTATTGTTGCACCTCTCCCCCATTGTTGCAAGCGCCTTCCCCTCCAGCTGAAGTGACTTCCAAGGAATTTAAGTGGACAGCCCTTTTTCTCCCTTCATTTTTCACTTTTCCCCCTTTCAGGAGTCAGACGTTAAAGACTAGGACATTCAAAAACAACTGTGTATGTGGGTAAAATTAGAAAGAGATTGCATATGCCCAGGGAAAGGCTCAGAAAAGACATACGAAGACCTTAAGTTTACACCTCAGGGTGATTTGGGAACAGAGACAGCCTACAACAATAAAAATTAAAATAAAACAGGCAAATGCTGGGCAAGGGGAATAATCTGATTCCCAGAGTTACTACATTATTAGACTCAACTGTCCCGTGTTCAACAAAAAATCACAAAGTATACAAAGAAACAGGCAAGTATGGTCCATTCAAAACAAAAAAATATCAACAGAAACTTTTCCTGAAAAAGACATAATGGCAGATATACTAGACAAAGAATTTAAAACAACTGTCTTAAAGATGCCCAGAGAACAAAAGGAATGTGTGGAGAAAGTCAAGAAAACAGTATGTGAACAAAGTGGAAATATAAATAAAGGGATAGAAAACCTAAAAGAAACCAAAAAGAAATTCTGGAGATGAAAAGTGCAATAACTGAAGATGAAAAATTCACTAGAGGGATTCAAAGTCAGATTTGAGCAGACAGAAGAAAGAATCGGCCAGCTTGAAGATAAGACAATAGAAATTATTGAGTTTGAGGAACAGAAAGAAAACAGATTGAAGAAAAGTGAACAGAACCTAAGGGAGCTTTAGGACACCGTTAAGTAGTCCAACATTTGCATCATGAGAGTCCCAGAAGGAAAAGAGAGAATATTTGAAGAAGTAATGACTGCAGACTTCCAAAATTTGATGAAATACATGAATGTAAACATTCAGAAAGCACAACGGATTCCAAGTAAGATGAACTGAAAAAGACCCACACTAAGACACGTTATAATTAAACTTCCAAAAGGTAAGGAGAATCTTGAAAGCAGCAAAGAGAATTGAATCATTACATACAAGGGATTCTCAATAAAATTATCCACAGACTTCTCATCAAGAACTTTGGAAGCCAACAGGCAGTGGGTCGGTATATTCAAAGTGCTAAAAAGAAAACCTCAGGAATCCTCTATCCAGCAATTCTGTCACTCAAAAGTTAGAAATTAAGACATTCTCACGTAAACAAAACTGAGAGAGTTCTTGACCACTAGATCGGCCCTGCCAGAAGTGCTCAAGGGAGTCCTGCACGGTGAAATGAAAGGACAGTACATGACAACTCAAAGCTCTGTGGCAAAATAAAGATCTCAATAAAGGTAAGTGCATGGGAAATTATAAAAGCTAGTATTTTGTAACAGTGATTTGTAGCTGTACTTTTTGTTTTCTACATGAGTTAAGAGATGAATGCATTTAAAGAAAAAAGACAATTTTTTAGTGTAAAATTTAGTATTTCTCTAACTTTGGTTTGTAACTTCTAATTTTGTTTCCTGCATAATTTAGGTGACTAATGCATTTAGTTTATATCTAGGTATACAATGAATAAAGATGTAATTTTCTGACATCAGCAACCAAAAGGAACGGGGATGGAACTATAAAGGAACAGAGTTTTGGTATGTTATTGAAATTAGCTGCTATAAATTCAGATTAGAGGGTTATAACTTTAGGATATTACATGTAATCCTCAAAGTAAGCATAAAGAAAATAGCTATAGAATATACACAAGGGGAAATGAGAAAATATTTTAAACATTTCACTACAAAAAAATCAACTAAACAGAAAAGAAGTCAGTAATGAAGGAAATGAGAGCCAAAAAAAAGTAATAAGATACATAGAAAACAAATAGCCCAATGACAAAATAAGTCCCTCCTTATCAGTAATTAATCTAAATGTTAATGTATTAAACTTTCCAATCAAAGGACAGAGGTTGGCAGAATGGATAAAAAAATACATGATCCAATTACATGCTGTATACAAGAGACTCACTTGAAATTCAAAGACACAAGCTGAAAGTGAAAGGATGAAAAAGATAGTCCGTGCAAATAGTAACCAAAAGAGAGTATGGATGGCTTTACTAATATCAGACAAAATAGACTTTCAATCAAAAAAGCTTACAAGAGAAAAAGGACATTATATATTAATAAAAAGTTTACTACAGCAAGAAGATATAACAATTATGAATATTTACACACCTACTGACAGACTGCCAATTTATATGAAGCAAGAACTCACAGAGTTGAAGGGAAAAATAGACAATTCTACAGTGATAGATGGAGACTTCAGTACTCTACTCACAATAATTGATAGAATAATTAGATATAAGTAAGGAAGTAGAAGACTTAATAAACCTACTAGACATACACATAACACTCTACCCAGCAACAACAGGATACACATTTTTCTCAAGTACACGTGGGATATTTTCCAGGATATACCATATAGTAAGCCACAAATTAAATCTCAGTGGATTTTAAAAGATAGATGTCATACAAAGTATCTTCTCTGATCACAGGATTAAATTAGAAATCAATAATAAAAGGAAAAATGAAAAATTCACCAGATTTTAGAAGTTAAACAATACACTTTAAAACAACCAATGGATCAAAGAATAAATCAGAAAATACTTAGATAAGAATGAAAAGAAAAATACAACATTCCAAAACTTCTAAAATGCAGTGAAAGTGATGCTAAAATGGAAATATATAGCTGTAAATCCTTATATTAAAAAATGAGAGATCTCAAAGCAGCAACCTAACTGTACAACTTAAGGAACTAGAAAAAGAAGGAGAAACTAAATCCAAAGCTGGCAGAAGGAAAGAAGTAAAATTAGCACAGGAATAAATGAAACAGAGAATAGAAAGCAATAGAGAAAAGTTGGTTCATTGCTAAGGTCAACAAAATTGATAAACCTTTAGCCAGAAATGCTTAAAAAGAGAGAAGACTTAAATTACTAAAATCAGAAATGAAAGTGGGTACATTACTACCATTTCTATAGAAATAAAAATGATCTTAAGAGAGTACTATGAACTCTGTGTCAACAAATTGGATAACCTACATGAAATGGACAAATTGCTAGAAACTCAAAACCTAGCAAGACTAAATCATGAAGAAATAGAAAATGTGAGTAGATCCATAACTCGTAAGGAGATTGAATGAGTAATCAAAAATCTCTTAACAAAGAAAACCCCTTGACCTGATGACTTCTTTAGTGAATTCTAACAAACATCTAAATAAGAACTAAGACCACTTCTTTCAAACTTTTCCAAAGTTGAAGAGGAAGAAATATTTCTAAACTCATTCTGTGAGGCCAGCATTACCCTGATACCAAAGCCAGACAAAGACAATACAAGAAAAGAAAACTACAGATAAATATCCCTTATGAACATTGATGCAAGTATCCTCAACAAAATACTAGCAAACAGAATTAAGCAATATATTAAAAGGATTATATACCATGAACAAATGGAATTCACTCCTGGAATGCAAGACTGGTTCAATATATGAAAATTGATCAATGTAATAAGCCACGTCAATGAAAGGAAGCAACAAAAACCACATTATCACCTCAATTGATGCAGACATGGTGTTTGACAAAATTCAGCACCCTTGCATGTTAAAAATGCTCAACAACCTAGAAACAGAAGGAAACTGCTTCAACATCATAAAGCCATATAAGAAAAACCCACAGCAAACATCATACTCAATGGTAAAAGACTAAAAGATTTTCCTCTAAGATTAAGAACAAAGCAAGATGTCCACTTTCACCACTTCTTTTCAACATAGTACTGGAAGTTTTAGCCAGAGCAATTAGTCAAGAAAAAGAAATAAAAGACATCTAACTTCGAAAAGCAGTAAAATTATCTCTGTTAGCAGATGATACCATTTTATATATAGAAAACCCTAAAGATTTCATACAAAACCCTATTAGAACTTACATTAACTCAGTAAAGTAAATAGCAGGACACAAAGTCAGCACACAAAATCAGTTGTATTTCTATACACAAGTAATGAACAATCTGAAAAGAAAATTACAAAACAATACAACTTTAATAGCATAAAAAAGAATAAAATACATAGGAATGTACTTAATCAAAGAGGTAAAAGACTTCTACAAAGAAACTATAAAACTTTACTGAAAGAGATTTGAGAAGACAAAAAAAAAAAAAAATGGAAAGACAACCCATGTTCATGGATTGGAAGACTTAATGTTGTTAAATGCCAATAGTACCCAAAACAATCTACAGATTTATTGCAATCCCTGCAAAAATCCCAAAGATATTTTTTGCAGAAATAGAAAAACTCATCCTAAAATTTATATGGAAGCTCAAGGGACTTCAAATAGCCAAAACAACTTTGAAAAAGAAGAAAAAAACTGCAGCACTCAAATGTCCTGCTTTTAAAATTTATGACAAAGCTGCAGTAAACAAAACAGTGTGGTATTGGGATAAAGACAGACCTATAGACCAAAGGAATAGAATAGAGAGCCCAGAAATAAACCTTTGTATGTATGGTCAAATCATTTTTATGGGGGTGCCAAGACCAATGGGAAAAGGACAGTCTTTTTAATAAATGATGCTGGGAAAACTGGATATCCATATGCAAAAGAATTAAGTTGTACTCTTACCCAGCACTATATACAAACATTGACTCAAAATTGATAAGGGACTTAAATGTAAGACCTAAAATAATAAAGTTCTTAGAATAAAACAAAGGACAAAAACTTCATGACATTGAAATTGGTAGTGATTTTTGGTTATTACACCAAAGCACAGGTAATTAAAGAAAAAAATTGTACAAATTAATAATTTTGTGCATCAAATATACTATACAGTGAATAAAAAGGCAACCCATAGAATGGGAGGAAATATTTGCAAGTCATATATCTGATAAGGAATTAATATCCAGAATATATAGAGAACTCATAAAACTCAATAACAACATAAACAACCCAATTCAAAAATGCATAAATGACTTGAACAGGCATTTCTCCAAAGAAGATATACAAATGGCCAATAAACCCATAGATGTGCAACATCACTAATCATTAGAGAAATGCAAATCAGTGAGATACCACCTCACACCCATTAGGATGACTACTGTTAAAACAAACAAAAAACAAAAAACCCACAGACACATAAACACACACACACACACAAAACCACAAATAACTCCAAAACCAGAAGACAGGTGTTGATGCTGATGTGGAGAAATTGAAGCTTTATACACTGTTACTGGTAATGTAAAATGGTACAGCCATTGTGGAAAGCAGTATGGCAGCTCCTCAAAAAAATTATATGATCCAGCAATTCCTCTTTTGGGTATACTGTACCCCAAAGACTTGAAAGCAAAGAGTTGAAGAGATATTTGTACTCCTATTTTCATAGCAGCATTATTCACAATAGCTAAAACATGGAAGTAAACCAAGTGTCCATCAATAGATGAAAGAATAAGCAAAATGTGGTATATGCATACCATGGAATATTCAGCCATAAGAAGGAAGGGGATTCTGCAATATTGAGGACATTTTGCTACTGTAATAAGCCAGTCACAAGAAGACAGATATTATGTGATTTCATTTGTATGAGATACTTAAACAAAATAAAAGAGAGAGTATAGTGGTGGTTGCCAGAGGCTGTGGGGAGGGGAGAATAAGGAGCTATTGTTTAATGGGTGTAGAGTTCCAGTTTTACAAAATGAAAAAAGTTATGGGGATGGATGGTGGTAATGATTGCATAACAATGTGAATGTATTTAATACCAGTGAACTATACATTTAAAAACGGTTAAGATGGTAAATTTTATGTTATGTGTATTTTATCTCTTGTTTCTATATGGCTTGGCATAGCACTGATGTCAGCATAGTTAACATCACAGTTTTTGAGACCATTATGTATACTGAGCCAGGAAGTATACTATGATTTTCTTTCCTATACTTTATTTTACTTTTCTGGGTAAAAATATATTTTTACTGATTTGTTTAGTCTTCTGTGCACCTAATGCGGTTTTTTAAAATTTGCGATATGTTGTCTAATGTTTGGAAGTATTTTTTCTAAATGTTCACACACATCAAAAAAAAATTGTTGGAGGGCCTGGAGATCTTCTCTCCAATCTACTTTAGTTTAAACTAGTTGCTGTCTAAGCCTAATGCATAATTTGTTGTATCAGGATTTTACTTTGCCACTTTCTTGTGTTGGATATCCTGTTTCCTGAACTGTGAGTTCCTCTTTTCTTGTTTTACTCCTTATTTTGATGAAACATGTCCTCTAACAACTTCCACAGAAAGGTTGATTCTTTTTTCACTTAGTGTAAATTTAAAACTGTATTTACTCTAATGATAGTTTGGCTGAAGTACATAGAAAACATTTTTCCTATGCATGTTTGAAAGTATTGTTTTCGTTAAGTCTGATGCCATTTTTGGTCCACTTTCTTTGTGTTTATGTTATTTTGTTCTTTCTGGCAACTTTAATGATTATCTTTATCTCAGGTGTTTTGAAATTTCATATGTTCACCCATCATCCTTTTTTCATTCATTATGGTAGGAATTTGATAAGCCTTTGTAATTTTGGATATTTCTGTTTGGGGGAAATTTTCTTGTTTTATTTCTTTGGTAAATTTTCACTTTTATTTTCTCTGTTCTCTCTTTTTTTTGAAACTCCTATTGATCTGACACTACTTCCTGCATCAACTCTTTTGATTGTATGACATTTTCTTTCTTGCCTTCCATCTTTTTGTCCTTTCATGCAACCTTTCAAAAAAGATTTTCTAAATTTAATTGCTTATTTTAGTTGCCATATATTTAGTTTTGAATTGTTCTTTTTATTTGTTCTTCAGTTGTTTTGTCTTCATAGTTTTTTGTTCTTGTTTAATGGACATAACATTCCATACCTCTCCAGGGATATTAAATATATTATACATATTTATTTTGTTCCCAGCAAAGTCTCTGATGTCTCCTAGCCTCTTTCTTTATTCTCTTGTTTATTTTGATCTGTCTGATGTAAAGAATGTCTTCAGTTGTGTGGTGATCCTTGGCTGTCCATAAAAGGGAAGTGCTAAAAAGTTTATCGAAAACCCTGTGTTTGGACAGGGACAGGGCTGCCTTGCATAGCCATACAGGTTGTGCACTGCAGCACTCCACAGGGTACAACCCTGTTATATATACCCCTTAGTACTCTCAAAATGTATTGATGTTTACAGTACTAGAAATTAAAGGTATGAAATTTTTACAATACTGTTACTTAAAATGGCAAATATTTTTCTGAAAAATAACTTTGTCAAAACAAAAGAAATTTAGTTAGAAGAGTGAAATTGTTTTACGCTTTTGCATATCTCTTTAATGTCTAGTTAAATAGAAGGAAACTGGATCCTCATGTTTCTGCATTCAATCTGTTGTGATATGTTATTTTGGTTGAAATATAAGAAAAATACCCAGCCTCATCTAGTACTTTTATCTCTTCAGATAATTGTGATTATTCTTTTTTATGACATCAAAAGTAGACAAGTGAACTTTTTCTTAAAAGGTTTGTTGCAATGTGGAATCTGACTCCATATCACTGAACTTTTTGTACTCTATTACATTAAAATCTGTTGGTCTGGCTTACACTTTGATTGGCTCTTTTATCCATGCATGATTTTATAACAATGTGCATTTAGTCATTTGGAATATATTGGTTCACAAGTTACATAGATCTTCTAAGTGTTGACATGTTTCATTATATAATATCAGGTAATCACATTCATTAATATTAGCATTAATCTCATGAATAGTGGATACAAGTTATCCTAAAATTTAATTTTTCCTTGAATTTTATTACTGGCAACAAATACTGTCAGTTGTTTTCTTTGATGTGACATGCTCACTTTGTCAGTTTCAAAGAAAATGTCTTCTAAATACTCAAGTCTAAATATTCATAGTTTGACAGTCATTCTTTAAAATAAAAATCATGTTCCATGAAAAAAATGTGGCTAAGTTCAGCTTGCAACTCAGTCACAGACCCAAGTGTTTTTAGTGCGCAATAGGAGTGCTTTATGCATATTTGGTATTTCATTACACAGAATATTAAAAAGACATGCATTCAGTGATTGATATTTAATAAAATTAATTTTACTGCTGGTGTATGCCAGTGGAGAATACAGTGACTGCTAGTACAGTTTTGGTTCTATGTCAGTGCCTTGATTTGAGTTAAGATGCCAGCATTTTTACTCACCACTGCTTTAGTACCAAGAATTTTAACCTCACATGCCTCCTGAAAATGTCTTGGAGGCCCCATGTGTCTGTGAACCACACTTGGAGAACTGCTGACATGGATTATATTGTGAAGGTTGCCTCATGGATTGGTGTGCTATACAGCCTGCACAGTCTGCATGGTAATTGTTTAGACTTCAACATAGGAAAATCAGTTGCTGAGCTGACTGATTCTTTGGTACGGAGGATGCTCTCAAAGTCTTTGAGGCTGATAATTTTCTCCAAAGAGGAATCTTCTAGATTCCAGCTGCGGGTGGTGGGGTGAAGAGTGGTTCCTCTGGCTGCTAGCATTCTGGGAGCCAGGCAGAGAGATAAATGTGGGTCCCTTTTTTTAGTTTATGGACCTCTACTAAATTTTTCTGTTTTCTTTCAGTACCTCATGCCTGCCCTTTGCCATTCCTGGTGTTCACAAGTCTAGACTGTCTCCAGTTCACAGAGTTAACCTTTGGCCTAAGTGGTAGAGGAAAGGATAGGTACCTGTTGTGTGAGTTGGGGAAAGAGCATTTAGATTTCTCAGCAGTATTCATGCTTCATTTTTACCTTTTATGTACTGGATAGTATACTGAATTTCTCCAAATACCAGATCTCTTATGTTCTCTGGGAAAACTGATTCTCTTTTCCTTGCACTCCCTGCTCAGACATTTAGTTGTAACTTCCTCCACACTGTGAAGTCAATTTCGATTCCTCCAGCCACTATCCATCTAAAAATTTGTTGAAATCTCTTTGACAGTTAGTATGCTTTGATGTTTTCTTGGTCTTTATGAGTGAAAATATTTTATTTCTTTGCCCTCATTTTAGCAGGGCTTTTGGAGAGTGAGGAAATGTTACATGTATGTGATTAATACACCATATCACTTTCACAGATTTGAATCAATCACTGTTGTGGCTGAACTGGACCTAGATTTGAAACTTCACCACTTACTGTAGTATTGCCTTTGGTTTTCTACTTAACCCCCGCAGTCTTTATTCTCATTTGTAGAAATGGAGTTTATAATATCTAATATGAGGATTAAGTGATGAGATAGTGAATGTAAAGTTCTTAACATACTATATCATATATGCTCAATAATTTGTTATAAACTGTTAGGCTGGCCTCTGGCTTACTGAGGTTTTTGTGTATTCTTTCCTCACCAAAAAAAACATTTCAAATAAGCAAAAATATTTCATTTATCTATTGTTTAATATTACTTGGTTTGACAATGGAAGGGTTACCATGGCTCCAAATATAAAATCATAATTTCATAAATGTTTTATCTAAGTACCTGTATTTAATGTGTGTATAAAATACTGTAGATGACGCATTCAAATTCAAGCTGTGTTTTACTAGTTTTCTATTCAAGTAATTATAATTATGGCCCACATTTGAAAGAATCTAAGGAAAGCAGGTATTGTTATAACTGGATAACTGTTTCATGTCCTTGATTCAGAAGGTTTTGGTACACTGAAATTCTTACAAGTTTTTTAAAAAGCAATTTTTGAAATCATGCTTTTAGTTATGAGAATTATTTTAATACATACTTTAAATTGAGAAATATTTTTCTCTTTCTTTAGTATACTAGGTAGCACACTTAAGTTCTTTTTATCTAGAAAGTTTAGTATAATAAAAGTAGTTTACTTTAAGCTTAGTTTTGAATATAAAAGAAAATTATTATTAATAATTTCAGGAACTTTCAAGACCTAATATGGCTGAAGGAGAAACAGAAACATCAAATTCTGAAAGGTAAATATAAGGAAAAACTGAATCTCATGAAATTCATGTATATAAAATGATACTTGAGCTGTGTTATATTTAAGTTAATTGGCAAAAGGCTATTTAAATTTTGTATATGGTGTTCCTTTTAGTAATGGCTTTTAATTAAAATAAAATTTTGAAATATTAATATAACAGAAATATACTACAGATCCTTAGTTTTGAAATCTTAAACATGTAGAATACATTTTATAAGTTGTTAAATTTTTTAAAAGTACTTACAAGTAAGTAAAATGTTAACAGATTTTAATTGCCTCTATTAAATGAAAATAGTTACAAGATGTTACAGGTTATAAGGTGGTGACGATTCTTGCAAATAGTTAATTTTAATATCTTATTTTTAAAGTATTTTCAAAAAGCTGTAAAGCTACTTCTTTGGTAGGATCCCAACATAAAAGGTTCAAAATTCAAGTATTGGTTTTTAAAAATTTAATGCTTGGGCTTCCCTGGTGGCACAGTGGTTGAGAGTCCGCCTGCCGATGCAGGGGACACGGGTTCGAGCCCTGGTCTGGGAAGATCCCACATGCCGCGGAGCAACTGGACCCGTGAACCACAACTACTGAGCTTGCGCGTCTGGAGCCTGTGCTCTGCAACAAAAGAGGCCGCGATAGTGAGAGGCCCGCGCATCACGATGAAGAGTGGCCCCTGCTTGCCACAATTAGAGAAAACCCTCCCACAGAAACGAAGACCCGACACAGCAAAAATTAATTAATTAATTAATATTTTAAAAAAACCATGCCAGGGAATCCTAAAGACCTTCTAATTGATAATAAAGAGAACTTTTAAAAAAATAAAAATTTAATGCTTGAGTAGAACACTGCAGAACACGAGATTTCACAATTTTTTTTTAGCAAAAGAAAATCTAACATTCTAATTAGAACTTTATTCCAGCTAAAGGTGATTTTGTCTTTTAGATTAAGTACTTTCCCCATTTCTATCTTTATGCTGTGTGTTTTATAGTAGGCTGCTTGTTAACCTGATGAGATTAATTAATCTATTGCCTCTAAAAAGAAAATTATGGAATAAGACCTTTTGAAGATGTTTCTTAGACTTCACTAGAAAAATTATCTAGCCCTGGGACTTCCTTGATGGCCCAGTGGTTGAGACTTCACCTTCCAACGCAGGGTGGGGGTGTGTGGGTTTGATCCCTGGTGGGGGAGCTAGGATCCTACATGCCTCACTGCCAAGAAAACAAAACATAGAACAGAAGCAATGTAACAAACTCAATAAAGACTTTAAAAATAGTCCACATAAAAAAAGAAAAGAAAAGAAAAATTATCTAGCCCTTTCTTCACCTAGCATTTTTCCTAGAATTTTGGTTGGGAAAAGTTAACAAAAATTCAAATAAGGATTTAGAAAAAGCAGACTAGTCACATCCATATTTTTTAACATTTTCTGTAAATTATAGTTAGTTTAATAAGATCTGAACAAAAATAAGAATTTTATAAATTTAAATGAGGGAAATATAATTTTTTGCAGATGATGTAATTGACCTGTAAGATCCAAGAAAATGAGCTAAGAATGATTGGAATTAATCAGTGTATTAATTAAGGCAGCTTGGTGTAAAATTCAGAATCTTTCCGGTATACCAATAACATGTGATTACAAAATATAATGGATAAAATTCACAGTAATAACAAGATGAGTAAAGTGCAGCATCTATTTAGAAGATTTTGAAGAAAAAAACTTACTGAGATAGAAAATAATATATTAGTAACTTACATGATAGGTCATTTCCCAAATTAGTTTATGGTTAATGAACATTTAGTTGAAAATCCAAATTGGATTTGATTTGGAAACTAGTGGTGTTTAAAGTAAGATTCATATTTTTCTACTTATTAATACCATAATTTTAAAAATCACAGCTGTGTTAGATATTAGGTTGTTTCTGTATTCACTATTTTAAACATTGTTTTAATGAGCATCCTTGTACAATTATCTTTTACTTTTTCAAACTATTAGGGAGAAGAGTAGTAGAATGTAGGTGATTTGACCTATTAGATAATAAAGTACAATGTTAATTTCTAATTGTTAAAACTGTGTGGTATTGGCCTGTAATAGTCAAAAGACACATCAGAACAAAATAAATAGCAGAGAAACAGCCTTTTAAATATAATTTAGTAAATAATAAATGACTATCTGATAACATTGCTTTGATATTTGGGCAGTTCATTAGGAAAAAGTCTAAATTCCAGGTGGATTAATGTAAGAACTAATATAAATGTAATCATAAAATTTCTTTTTATTAAAATAAGCATTGTTACATCTACATAAGGGACTGGAGAGCCTCTTAGAAATCTCGTGTTTCTAAGACTCACAGACATAGAAGACAAACATTATGGTTACCAAAGGGGAAAGGGGGTGGAGGAGGGATAAATTAGGAGTTTGGGATTAACATATACACCCTACTATATATAAAATAGATAAACAACAAGGTCCTACTATATAGCATAGGGAACTATATTCACTAAATAGTTTCTGTTAACACACCGGGGTAAGAGTAAACACATAGACAGGTATACACATAAGCATATATGTATGCATGTTTTATATTTACATATTTTTTTAGGCATGTGTTTATGTTTTTATAAATTAGGCTGTTAAAAAATCAATAAAATGTTTGTGAATGCTTAGTTGATTTTGCATAGGGAAAACACTCTAAGCCCAAGAGGACATATAAATCATAAAAGAGAAATAGGGTTTTTTCCACATATATTCATTCCTTATTTAAATGACTCTTACGAATTAATAAGCACACTTACATTTTAACTAAAAATAAGCAAGGGTATGAACAGATAAAAATAATGATAACCAGAACTAAAACAATGAATAGACTCCTCAAGACTCCTTTTAATATGCGACTACGGAGTTTCTCACTCTTTTGCCCAAGAACATGGCCACCTCCTAAATTGTAACATCATGGCAAAGACCAGGGACCTCAATTTTCTTTTTTTTTTTGGTGGGCAAGTGTGCCTTTTTTTTTTTTTTTTTTTAGAGAATGTCTTTATTTTAATAGTGTTCAAATACATTGTATTATAAAGAAATAGATAATAAATAGCTTTATTTTTTCAGTAAACAAGATGAAGCTTCTTCAGAGGAAATAAAAAATGGATGTGATGTGCATTTATTCGAAGGCTCATCAACAACAAAAAGTGAAGAAGGTGTATCAGGTTCAGATAAAGAAAATGATACCTGTCTTGAAGACCAGGAAACTGGCTCAAAGAATATCTTCAGTTATGATTCAATTATTGATGCAGATAAGGTGGAAAAGGAAAAACAAATAGAGCACATTTGTCAGGAAACAGAGTTGAAGAGGTGCCAAAGTTCAGAAAACCTCATTGCACGTGATCAGATTGCAGATTGCAATGCCAGTGAAGCTAGATTTTCTTCAAAGAATATTAAGGATTTGCAGTTAACATCTGGTGATGTTAGCATTGATCAGTTTTTGAGAAAAAGAGATGAACCTGAATCTGTTAGTTCTGATGTTAGTGAGCAAGGCAGTATTCATTTGGAACCTTTGACTCCATCAGAAGTGCTTGAGTTTGAAGCCACAGAGATTCTTCAGAAAGGTAGTGGTGATCCTTCAGCCAAGACTGATGAAGTAGTGTCTGATCAAACAGATGACGTTCCTGGAGAAAATAGCCTTAGCACAACAGAGACAACAGGAGACCTGGCAGATGAAAAAGAAAGAAGTTGAAATTAATTAGGCATTCTAAGTTTTAGTGTACCAACGATAAGAGCATTTGGAACAGTGCTATCAGGTGAGCTCAGTGGTGCTGTTGCAGAGTGCAGAGATAGAAAAATGTGAGGGAGGTCATTCATACACTTTACCTGTATATTCAACCTAGGTTATTAAATCAATTCATCATTAATAGCATGATTAGTATGAATTTCCAAGAAGTTTTTAAGACATGAATAAGATTTTAATGAAAGTTAAGTTTGCAATGAAAAAGTCTCATTTAGCAGTTTTCGAGGTTATGGAACCTGGTGGTCAATATGAATTGAATATTATTTATATTAATAAAGCTTTTGAAATTTCCATCAGTTCTAAACTAAAAGTCCTTATTACCTGTACATCCTTTTCAATTAACTTAAAGGAAGAGATTTGGAAACCACATACCTTTTGGGAATAATTGATTTAAAATAATGGCCAATTGGCTTTGTTAATGAAGGTTTCATTTTGAGTATGATACTGGTAAATGGAGCATGTTTAGAATGCTAAATTCATTGATCTAATGAGAATTTGGATGAACATAACTTAATTTTGGATATAATATTACATTCCAGACTGCCAGAAGCATGTAAACAGAATATTTGAATCTGTGTACCTCCATACAAGTGTTAGCCTGCCAGGCTGTAAGCTTACCTTAATTAAACTTTCAGTGAAAGTGAAATTATTAAAATAAAAATTTATATTTGTGCTTTTTGTCAGTGTGTAAGCTGTGCAGAAATCCCTTGATGTACTAGTTGTATAAAGTAGAAACCCACTGTTGAAACTCCTGTAGCTATTATGCTCTTAATATTGTTTTAATGATCTTCTTTAGAAATAGACCCATAAAAATGGTCTGGAAACCAAACCAAAGTATGGATTAATGTAGATATTGTAAAGCAGTAAACTGAAAACATGTCCTGGCATGAATTCAGCCATGTTTAAGTGACTTTTTCTGTAATTGTAAAATAGAAAATTCAAATGGGACCTAAAGCAGGATGTAAAAAATTGGTTTGGGATATTTAGCCTAATTTATCCATAAGATGGCTGCTAAATTGATTTTTTCAGTTTTTTATCATATAGAAAATAATAGATATAGAAATGAATAATATGAGTAACGGTAGTTTGCTTTGACGTACTAACAAACTTTTATTTAAAATGCTACATTTTTACTTCTTAAAATGTGCTTTGAATTCTTAAAATTTTGTTTCACTGAATGTTAAATGTTTAAAATGGCTATTAAAATTCTGCTGTATATAGTAGTTTTTGAGTAAATATTTGCAATAAAAATCTGTCCCTGAATAATTTTATTTTTCAGAAAGCTGCTTGAGTCGGATTACCTTTGGCGCCTCTAGAAATTGTATATTGCTCAAGGAAATTTCATGTTAAAGTTAGTGGTAGATTTTATTCCATATTCTTTAATTGATGCATGATTTATTTTAAATTGAGACTTAAAGTACAGGGGGAAGAACTGCTAATAATTACAGAGAATTGATTTGCTTTACAAATTCTTCTACTTCAAGAGAATTATAATTTAATATTATAGTTTTCTATCTGCTCAGTAAATTAAAGAGGCTAAATAGATAAAATATTTTATTGACTTATTTTCTTGAATATTTTTGAGGGTGGGGGCAAATATTTTTATCTTTCCTGCTCCCAAGAAAAGATGGGATAGAGGGACTTATTAACTGTCATCCTTCACCTTGTTGAAACATAAATCTATAGCAGAGAAGACTTTTGGAGTAAAGGGAAGAAAAAGTCTGTGTAAGGACCATTTTCTGAATCTCATTCAATTAGTTGCCAAGGCTGTCACCTAATGCTTCAAAAACCTAGAGCACTGTACCAAAATAAGTCTCTAAGTGACACTGTAGTCCCTTGTGAGCTTTGAGTAGTTCCTTCTCCTGCCCCTATATACTTACAGTAGTGGTACTGAAAGTACCTGATCAATGAATAGTTTATACCTATCCACTGTGAGAAAAGGAACCTGTACCAGACTATAAATCCTTCATTGAGAAAGTCTAGCAATGAAAACAAAAAAATAGTTGAAGTGAACATTGTACTTGGTAACATAGTTGGTTTCTGTTTTCACATAATCTCCTTATCTCATTTCTGATCAGGAACAGACAATTCAGGTATGCAAACCAAACCTTTGAGTAGCAGTGCTTTAGCACAGTGGTCAGCAAACTTTTTCTCTGTAGAGCCAGATAGTGAATAATTGTGGACTGTGTGGTCACAATTATCCAACTCTTCCTTATAGCTTAAGAGCACCTATAGACAATATGTAAATGGTAGCCTGTTTGTGTTCCAATAAAACTTTATTTACAAAAACAGAATGTTGGTTGGATTTGGCCAGTGGACTGTAGATTGCCACCACCTGCTTTAGAGTGCTGTTTTGTCCAGGCAAATTGTGCTCAGGGACTGAGATTTTCTTTGCCAATAACTTATTTAACACCAGTTCACTGTGAGAATTATAATTTATAAAAATAACATTTTGCAAGCCGATACCATACAGGATAATGTCTGTTAATTAGATAATAAAGAAATAACATACTCCAAACTAATAATAGATTGATTACACTATTGTTCTAGGCAAAGAGGAGATGAAAGAAAGGCCAAATTTAGTTAAGGTGTACCTTTCCAGGAATTGCTTGTCTGTAGAGTCAGTCCTTCCAACTAAAAGCTGGGTATCAGCTGCCAGCCTAGGTCCCTTGCTGCTGGGGCACGTAGCTAGGGGGTGACAGTACCGGTGTCGGTAAGCAAGCTGGGCTGTTCCAAATGTTATGACTCCAGGGACCATTACATGACTTACACCATTGCCTACCAGGAGTAGCCTTGCCAAGGCAGGAACAGATGTCCCTTCTCTTCCTGAGACTGCTGCACAGTTTAACACTGCTGAAGACCAAGAGTGGCCTGGCCATGGCAGGAGCAAGTGTCTCAAGATCGTCACAAAGCTATGTAAGTCAGCAAAAGAGTAGCCTTGCCCAGACTAAACACTCTCGGTAAGTCCTCACAAATTCTTGGTATTTAAAGTTTAAATGTCCATCACTTGATAGCTGCTCTTCCATATGTTCGTATTGATTATCCTCCCCAGCGGCACCCCTTAATGGCTGAGCTGCTGAATACTTAACCAACAACAGCAGATGTTGATGACATCATCCTGGCACAGCTTCCTTAGTGTAAACAAATTTACCTGTAGATCAAAACAACTTCACTTAAGTCATAAACAAGTGGGTTTGAAATCATAACAAACCAATACACAACAAGCACTTAGACTTTCTTGATTGACTATGAAAGCCAGTGATGCACTCAAGTGACTCTTTGCCTAAGAACTAACTACCAAGGTGCCTTACTATATTGTAGTCTTCTGTTACCTAACAACAGAATTACGATTGATTACATGTGCAGTTAAGAAACATTCATTTTGTGGATGCACTTTTAATTTACATTGAAAATCTGAATGCCATATTTATTTATGTTATTTCTTCCCCTTTGTATCTCTCCAATGTTTTAGGGAGGAAATTGTAATTTTTTTCACCCTATAAATTTTTAAAGAACTATTCTAAACATTTTTTAAAAGGAACTGACAAGATATGAGTCACCTTGTTTCAGCTGTAAGTAAAAAGATATCTGGGCAATTACTTGTCTGAGGTTACAAAGCCAAGATTTGAACATAATTTGATCTGATTCTGAAGTTAGTGTTTTCTACCACATCTATAGTTCCTAGCATTTATACTGAATGTCCCTTTTTAAAATATATCAGTTTTTGCAAATAACCCTTCCATTGATGGTACTAATTACAGTTTTATTTATTATTCCTACAGTGATTATATGCATATGGAGTGGAGGACCTCTTAACCTAAAGAAGAGGACCTACTGATCTCTTTTACTAATAGGAATTGAGGAATTTTACCTCAAGAGGAGGGGTTAGTGAATATTCTATTAACAGGAAAGACAGCATGTGATTTAAAGATACACTTTATATAATAATTATAAATGTTTTGACATCATTACATTTTTTTAGGCTTCTGTAATGTCATTTTTAAACTATGGTTGACATGATCATTTTTGTTCCATCAAACTTGTTACTCCAGGATCACTCACTTGTACTGACTTCAGTGAATTAGGACTTTTGTATGTATATAGGCACTAAAAAGAATTGCAAGTGTTTCATTTTTACTAGATTACTATAACACTGACTTGTTTTTTCAGCTAAAAAATAAAACACAATTTACCTATGTCTAAGCATTAAAAGAGAAATGATTATTTTAAAAATATTGTTTACTAATGAGGCATATCTGCCAATCCATGTACACAAAATGAATAGTCAAATAGATTTTTTTAAAGTCATGGTAATGTTTAATTTTCATCTCAAAATCTATAAACTCCAAGATACTTCACTTGGATCATCTTGTAAGGAATTAAACACATCTGTAGCAGCATCTGTAACATCATCGAGGGATGAGGTGTCCTAGGTGAAATTACTTTTACAGTTAGCTAAAGGTAACTTTTAATTGCTTTTTAAAAGTATTATAAAATCACTTTTGTTATTTAAAAGAATATACTATGCATAATTTAGTCTTCTTTGATGACACAGAGGGTCATCATTATGAAGATTTTTGGACCAAGCTATAAATGAAGCTGTAGCTGCAGATGTTAATGGCCTGAATAACTGCTGATCACAGAGGTGACCTTGGATTTTGGTTTACAGAAATATTTCAGGTACATCTAGGGTCACTTGACTTTTCCAAAAACAGAACAGAAAAACTGACTACATTACTCACCCAATTCAACCTATTTTTTAAGATGAATTTTCCCTCCTAAATACTAAGTAAAACCTGCCATTTGTGGAGAATTTGGTAACTATAAACTGTAGTTTTAAGCTTTCAAAATATTTTAAGCATTTATGCACTGCCTTAAAAACTTGATTTTTAACTGCTCTATATCAGGGGCTAGCAAACTATGACCCACAGTTGGCTACCTATTTTTGTAAACAAAATTTTATTAGAAAACAGCCATGTCATTTGTTTATATATTGTCTGTTGTAGCTTTTGCACTACAACAGCACAGTTGTACATGACAGAGGCCATATGGTCTGTAAGTCTCAAGGATTTACAATCTGGCACTTGAAGAAAAAGTTTGCCAACCCCTGCCCTATATATATATATATATATATATATATATTTTTTTTTTTTTTTTTTTTTTTTTTTTTTGGCTGTACGCGGGCCTCTCACTGCTGTGGCCTCTCCTGTCGCAGAGCACAGGCTCCGGACGCGCAGGCCCAGCGGCCGTGGCTCGCGGGCCCAGCCGCTCCACAGCATGTGGGATCCTCCCGGACCGGGGCACGAACCCGTGTCCCCCGCATCGGCAGGCGGACTCTCAACCACTGCCCCACCAGGGAAGCCCTGCCCTATATTTTTGTATGGGTATAATCATAACTTTGTAACTGTTCTTTTATTTTCACTATTATAGACACTGCAGTGAAGCTCTTATTTCATAAATTTTGGTCCATATTTTATTTACCTGTACTAAAATTCTAAGTGTATAATTTATTAGATTGAAGAGTATTCAGTTTTTAAATTGAAAAATAGAAACCCATACTTATTTTAATTATCATACCATAGTACTTATAGAAAGCTTCCCGGTCCAGCATTAACTTGTAGAAGTTCAGAGTTTATTCATCTAGATTTTTTTCTTTGATTCTTCAAAGTCAGCTTGTTTTTAGCCAAATGTAGATTTTCATTCCTGCTATTCACCAAATATTTCTAGTGTGTGGCCATATGACTAGTTTCTGGCCAGTGAGTTGTGAGTGAAAGTGACTTCTGGTTTCGAGGATTTAGTTGTTAATGTGAGACTCTTTAGAACCCTCTTTTCCCTCAAGCATGGTAACATTTTTACTATTCAGATGGTGATTGCTATATCAGTCTTGGTTCCTGAGGGACTATGAAAAGAGCCTTCCTGTTTATTTAGATACACATATAGCATGAAGGAGAAATAGCATTTTTATTTTAAACTACTGCAGTTAGAGAATTTTTGTTCTACAGCATAACCAAGTCTCTCCCTACTGATGTAGGAATTAATCCTGAAAGTGGATTGCTGCCATTAGAAGAAACACAGCTGAGCTACATTACACCAGTGTATTGCATTGGCTTAGGTGGCAGATGGCAAGGCTACATGAGGTGATCCACATTCTGCTATGGTGAGAGATTTGGTAAACTTGACTGTAATACTTGAAAGACAAATGGTGTACGTAATGAAGCTGTATCTCTATTGGAAGAGTTTGACTAACAAAATGTTAATGGCATGCTTTGGTTACTATATTGGCTGCATTTGACAACTTACTCTGAGAAAGAAGTGGACTGAGATGAAAAATGGTAGGATTGAAAGTAGGAACAAAAGAGAATAGAAAAAGTCCACAAATCCAGATACTTGCAGGGTTAGAAAAGGCTAAACTTCTCACCCCCAGCCAGTAAAAGGAGAAGGCCTAAGCAAGAAAACTTAATTAAATTAAGAATATGGCCATCATACCAATTAATTAGGTTAAGGAGAGTCCCTGAAGTGTTTCTTCTATGTGGAAATTCCTTCACAGCATTTCTTGGGAAACACATATTTTTCTGAATTTCAAGACAAATCAGTCAAGAAATCGATGAAACAGGAAAAAGTATTGTAACTTTCCTATGAGAATTAAAGCTAAGTAATGAAGTTAGAGCCATTACTGGTTTGCAGGAATCCTCTGAAGTCAAGCTCAAAAGTAAGACTAGGGAATGCTGACAGGTGGAGTCCAAGAGTAAAGTCAACATTTCCAGGAACTACAATAAGAGCCCCAGAAGAGAAGTGGTCATAGTCTGATCACTCAAGTCATACTTGTAGCTATTGCCACGGTATAAATGTGCATTCATACTCCTGTCTGCTGCTAATGGTGAGTCATTCTTGCAAGTAAAATAAAAATTAGTAGGTTTATATTCATAGGATACTTTATACAAATCCCATCAGTGGTCTTCCAAAAATAACATGTTGTAGAAGCAAAATAATTCCATAAATTATCAATTTTGACTTGTGATTCTGTGTGGTGTTTTTACTCTTGAGAGGAGATCCAAATGTAGCATTGGTCAAGTAACTACCAAATAAATTTATTGGCACTTCCCAGTGTATGATTATTTGCCAAAGGGTGCTATTCTTTACAAATACTTAAACAATAAATACAAAGAAAAGAAGTAAATGTTGTGGAACATTCTGAAATGAGATCAGAAACTGATCTAAAGTCTAAATTAGCAAAGACACTATCAATTGCAACAGTAAGACCAAAATCTGGGCTAGCAGACAAAATATTTTTATCATTAAAAAAGGAAAAGAGCTTCTATGAAGTAACATGTAACGTAACACCAACTTGAAGATGTTTTTGGACAGTCCCTAGCAACTTCACTAATATCAACGCAAAACTGAAAGAAGAATTTCTATGTCTGGAATAGTTGTTATAAAATAAAGATAAAGACTATCAGATAGGGCAATTAATGTGTTGTGTCTTTTTAGATTTCTTTTTAAAAAATTTTATTGAAGTATAGTTGATTTACAATGTTGTGTTATATATTCCACATATTTTACATATTCCATATATTCATTCTTTTTTTCAGATTCTTCACCTATATAGGTTGTTATAGAATATTGAGTAGAGTTCCCTGTGCTATACAGTAGGTCCTTGTTGGTTATCTATTTTATATATAGTAGTGTGTGTGTGTGTGTATATAGTAGTAGTGTGTGTATGTTAATCCCAAGCTCCTAATTTATCCCTCCCCCCGACATTTCCCCTTTGGTAACCATAGGTTTGTTTTCAAAATCGGTGAGTCTGTTTCTGTTTTGTAAATAAGTTCATCTGTATCATTTTTTAAAATTAGATTCCACATATGATTGATATCATATATTTGTCTTTCTCTGTCTGACTTACTTCACTTAGTATGATAGATTTCATTTTAAGAAAAACTTTTAAACAAATATTTGTAGTGCTTTCAATTTAAAAAATGACTTATTGGCATTTTTGTTAACATTTCCTTTATTTAATGTTTTCTGTTATCAAATATCTATGTCAGGTAGATATAATGGTATTGAAATATATAATCTTGTCCCAATACATTGGTTCATGTTAATAAACATTTATTATTATGTCTTTTTTAACAGAAAATATCTGGAACATTTAGTATAACTATCACAGAAAAATGATTCAGTATTTATTTTGGTCACTCATAACTATTTTAAATATATTAAGTATGGTGCTATGAAAAATATAGAATGACAATTCTGTGTAATTTGGGGATACCTGAGAATTTCCAGAAGTTTTCATTTCTCATACCCACATCCTAAATATTAATATCTGTCAGGAATTGGAAATACCAATGCCCAGTAATTTGTTCAGATATATAAAATGGCTTAGGAAACAGTTGCTAAAACGTCAGTCTTCTACCAGTGCCTGATGGGCTCAGGGTACTCCAGTCAAGTGTAAAGAGGAGCTGGGGGGAGCACACCTTTAAATTTGTGGGTGTGAGTATTGGCTCACTGCTGACTGCAGTCAGATAAATAAAAAGCAAAAATTTTGAGAGAGTTGAACTGTCAAACCATGAGCCTGGACTAAAAGTTTATGACTGATGAACTCAAAATGACCCTTGGGCCCCCAGCTTTCTACACGGGGTAGCAGACAGAGAAAGTTGCTTGGTCCCCAAATAAAACATATTCCTCAATGTCTACCTCTGTGGTCAAGAAGGATAAAGAAAAAAGGAAAGACCTCCTGGATGGTGGGATCAATAGCTTTGGACAGCAATTGATTAGAGACCCCCTTCCAGGAAGCAGAGTCAGGTTCTCATCAACGAATTTTTGCACCACCAGACTAGTGTCCTTGTAGCAGAGAATTGTTTTGGACCGGTGACTGCTTGTGTGTTTCCCATCTTTCTCCTTCAGGATAGGAGTGTTTATTTACAGTTTTTCTATCTCTGTTTCAACCTTGTGTGTGTAAAGGACAGCTTTTTAATTCATAGGATAACCAATCTAGTGGTGACTAGTGCATACTATCCCCTGATTTAGAGACTAGCAAGAGATGCTGAACTTTGAGCTTGATGCCATTGATTTAATGGTACTGTTGAGTTATCTCTCCTTCGAAGAGAAGGAGTGTGTTTTGGCTATAAGAAGGAGGATACACTGAATAACTACTGACCAGAAGCGTGGTCTGTGATAGTCATTAGGGCTCTTCACCATGTAGTTACAGTAGTTCTCTCTAGAGAACCAGACACATAGCAGGATTACACTTCCCTTATGGTTGGGTGGTGCCATCTTTCTGGGTCTGGCCCATGAATCGCGGGCTCCACTTCTGAGCTGGAGAATTGAATTGCCAATTTGAGACTCTCTAGACTCCTGTCTTTCCTCTAATTTGTTTATTGGCAACGTTTGAGTTGGTGGTTGCTCTGTCATTTGAGTAACTGTGATGAAGAGAAGAATCACCTTCCCAATTTGCAATGGACTTTTAAAATGAGTAAGAAATAAACCTTTTTGCTTTTAGTAATTGAGATTTGAGGGTGGTTACCATAACATAATTCTAACCTATCCTAACTGATAAACTTAGTAACATTATGAAAATCTTTTCATGCCTGTGCCTGAGGACCTATTAGAATTTTCTAACCTTTTTAGATCTATCTCAGCATTTCCTATCTTTTACTATTATCCTATTGCACAGTAATTTTATATTAGTCCCCCTAAGGATTTTTAAAAATTGTTTTATTGCATAATTTAAAAAATAGTTTTAGAACTTTCACTTCTGACCAACTTGTAGTAATAAGGACTGGATTTAACCCTCCCCTCTGAAACAAACAAAGCAACATGAAACTGTTTTTCAAGACAGTGATATCAGGAATGAAAGACAGTGATCCGTGAGAGAAAACAAATTAGGTGAGCCTTATAATTACCTCAGCTTACTGCTTTGAGAGTTTCCAAGCTTTAACACGGGGAAAGGAAACTGAGACAAAAACTGGGAGATTCCCTAGGTTGAGGAGACAGAGCTGAGAGTCTGGAGAAACCCAGGGAGTTCGAGTTCATAGGGCCAAGTCCCAAAGAGGAGAGAGCTGCGCAGAGAGATTTGTAGTATTCAGCAACTACCCAAGGCTAGAGAAAGGACAATCTGAAAGGATTAGGGGGGTACAGAAACAGTGCATATTCCTACCAGACAGAATGAAAAAAAAATTATAATTCATGGAGCACTGGGTAGAGAACTCAGGAAGTTCTTACTATGGGAATAATTAGCCCTAGACTGAGCACTGCTCTTTACCCAACTAACAAATCATAAAAGCAAGACCTGAAAGGGTCAAATAATTTACATACAAGTGTACTGTATCCCAGAACAAAATTCAAGAAGATATACAGGAATACAAAAATATCTAGCACCCACAAAGGTAAAACTCACAGTGTCTGACATCCAGTTAAAGATTACCAGGCATACAAAGAGGCAGGAAAACATGACCATAATGAGAAAAACAGCCAGTCAAAACTGACCCAGAACTGAAACAGATGTCAGAATTGTGACAGGATATTAAAACATATCATATAACTATCTTCAAAAAGTTAAGAGGATGTTAAAAAGACCCAAATTGAGCTTTAGAGATGGAAACTACAATGTCTGAGATAAAAATTATGCTGATGGAATTAATAGCAGAGCAGACATAGCAGAAGAAAAGATCACGGAATTTGAAGACATAGCAATAGAAACTATTTAGTGAGCCGTGGGACATCAAGAGGCCTATATTTTCTAAACTTGAAAACTCTAAACCCCCAGATCCAAGAAGCTCAACAAGCTGCAAGGGATTTGATGATACATGATACATGAAGAAGACTCACAAAGACAGCATAATCAAATTGCTTAAAACCAGTAATAAAGAGAAAAAATTTAAGAATTTTAAGCAACCAGATAAAAAAGACAATGACACACAGAGGAACAAAAATAAGGATGACATCAGAATTCCTTAAACATACTGAAAAAAAAAAAAAAAAAACCCTGTAAACCTAGAATTGTATTCCCAGCAAAAATGCTTTTCAAACAAAGGCAGAGCCTTTGAAAATTCACCACTAGGAGAACCACGTTACAAGAAATGCTAAAAGAAGTCTTTTGGGCAGAAGGTAGACACCTGAGATCAAATTACTTTACTATGTTGTTCAAATCATCTATAGCTTTACTGATTTTTTTTCCCTTCATCTATCAGTTACTGAGAGAAATATTTTAAAATCTGACTCTGATAATGAATTTTTATATAAGCTGTAATTTTATCAACTTTTGCTTTGAGATTATATGCCTACAAGCTTAGTTTATTTTCCTGGTGACTTGGGCCTTATTATGTAGTGACCCTCTATATCTCTAGTAATACTTAAAATGTACAGGCATAGCTTGTTTTATTGCGCTTTGCTTTATTGCACTTCACAGATACTGCTTTTTTTTTTTTTTTTTTTTTTTTGCGGTACGCGGGCCTCTCACCGCTGCGGCCTCTCCCGTTGCAGAGCACAGGCTCCGGACGCGCAGGCCCAGAGGCCGTGGCCCACGGGCCCAGCGGCTCCGCAGCATGTGGGATCCTCCCGGACCGGGGCACGAACCCGTGTCCCCTGCATCGGCCGGCGGACTCTCAACCACTGTGCCACCAGGGAAGCCCAGATACTGCATTTTTAACAAACTGAAGGTTTGTGGCAACCCTGCATCAAGGAAATTGGCACCATTTTTCCAGCAGCATTTGCTCATTTCATGTCTCTGTGTCACATTTTGGTAATTATCACAGTATTTCAAACTTTTTCATTACTGTTACGTTGTTATGGTGATGTGTGACCATGATCTTTGACGTTACTACACACCTCTCTGAAGGCTCAGTTGATGGTTAGCATTTTTTAGCAATAAATTATTTTTTAATTAAGGTGTGTACATTTTTTAGGCATAATGCTATTGCACACTTAATAGACTATGGTATAATGTAAACATAACTTTTAGATTCACTAGGAAAGCAAAAAATTCATGTGACTCACTTTATTGCAGTGATCTTGAACTGAACTTGCACTAACTGTGAGGTGTTCCTGTATTTTGTTTGATACAGCTATACAAACTTTCTTTTGGTTCGTATGTTTTTAATATTTATTTTCCCACTCTTATACTTTCTGTAGCATAAAATTATGTTATTCAAATTCAGGGACTTCCCTGGTGGCACAGTGGTTAAGAATCTGCCTGCCAATGCAGGGGACTCAGGTTTGAGCCCTGGTCCAGGAAGATCCCACATGCCACAGAGCAACTAAGCCTGTGTGCCACAGCTACTGAGCCTGTGCTCTAGAGCCCACAAGCCACAACTACTGAGCCTGCGTGCCACAAATACTGAAGCCCACATGCCTAGAGCCCATGCTCCACAACAAAGAGAAGCCACCGCAATGAGAAGCCCGCACACCACAACCAAGAGTAGCCCCCTCTTGCTGCAACTAGACAAAGCCCGTGCACAACAATGAAGACCCAACACAGCCTAAATAAATGAATTAAATAAATTTATTTAAAAAATCAATCAGATAATCTTTGTCTTTTATTTATAGCATTAAGTCTACTGCATTTATGGTACTGATCAATTTTTCTATATCTAGAAAACAGATATTTCTGTTGCCATTTCTTTTTTTTTGGCGGTACGCAGGCCTCTCACTGTTGTGGCCTCTCCCATTGTGGAGCACAGGCTCCGGACGCGCAGGCTCAGCAGCCATTGCTCACGGGCCTAGCTGCTCCGCGGCATGTGGGATCTTTCCGGACCGGGGTAAGAACCCGTGTCCCCTGCATCGGCAGGCGGACTCTCAACCACTGCGCCACCAGGGAAGCCCATTTCTTAATTTTTTAAATCTTATTTCTTGTCTTCTTTTGAAGTATCCTTTTTCACCTCTTTTTTAAAATTCTACTGGTTTTGGAAGTTATATATTCTAAATTCTTTTTAAAAAAAATCTTTTTATTGGGTAACCCAAGAATTATACCATATATCCTTAATTTTTTAAAGTTTAAACTTAATTATATTTACCCTTTCCCCAAACAGGAACTAAAAACACTTTTAAATTCCACTTGAGACCACATACCCTTTTCTAACGGTAAACTCTACTTGTCAGTCAGTTCTAGTCCACTATTGCCAATCAGAAATGCAGACTTAGAATGGGATATGAGATCTCTTGATTTTTAAATGTTGGCCAAAAATGTGTAAACAAAACAAAAACATGTTGACAGTTCAGTTATAAGCCTCTGCTAGGGTCTACGAAAGAGGAAATTTCATCATGGCTCTAATCAATAGTGGTTACAACTATTTTCATGCAGAAAGCCTAACTGTAGTTCCTTGCCACATGTGCCATGCTTTTTTTCCCTGTTAGGTAAGAGAAATAAAAACTTCTAGTAGTCTCTGCTTGCCAATTATACCATATATCCTTAGCTTATTAATGAAGTCAATTATTTTTAACCTATTCCTAAACAAGGATGTAAAAACACTTTAATTCCAATTGCCTGTGGAAGACTACATACCCCTTCTAAGGTGGTAGCTGTGAGTTAGTTGCAGTCCACAACTGACCACCAGGAACATAAGCTCAGTTCTTGATGTTTAATCTCCTGGGTTTTTTTGTTATTGTTTCTTGGTTTGGGGGGGTTCTTTCTTGGCCAATGTGTTGTCAGCCAATAGTTTACAAACTCTTTGCAAACCAGAAATGGTTGACAAGCAGCCAGTTTTTAGCCTCTGCTAGAAACTAATAAAGAGCTAATTATAATGTTCATTCATTCATTCATTCATTCATTCATTCAATACATCTTTATTGGGCCCTATGATGGTTAATTCTGTGTGTTGACAGAGCTAAGGGATGCCCAGATAGCTGGTAAAACACTATTTCTGGCTGTGTCTGTGAGGGTGTTTCCAGAAGAGATTAGCATTTGTTTTTTTTGTTGTTTTTGGTGTTTCTTTATATATATATATATTTCTTACATTTTTATTGGAGTATAATTGCTTTACAGTGGTGTGTTAGCTTCTGCTTTATAACAAAGTGAATCAGTATACATATACATGTGTTCCCATATCTCTTCCCTCTTGAGTCTCCCTCCCTCCCACCCTCCCTATCCCATCCCACTAGGTAATCATAAAGCACCGAGCTGATCTCCCTGTGCAATGCGGCTGCTTCCCACTAGCTATCTATTTTACGTTTGGTAGTGTATATATGTCCATGCCACTCTCTCGCTTTGTCACAGCTTACCCTTCCCCCTCCCCATACCCTCAATTCCATTCTCTAGTAGGTCTGTGTCTTTATTCCTGTCTTACCCCTAGGTTCTTCATGACATTTTTTTTCTTAAATTCCATATATATGCGTTAGCATATGGTATTTGTCTTTCTCTTTCTGACTTCCTTCACTCTGTATGACAGACTCTAGGTCCATCCACCTCATTACAAATAGCTCAGTTTCGTTTCCTTTTATGGCTGAGTAATATTCCATTGTATATATGGGCCACATCTTCTTTATCCATTCATCCTATGATGGACACTTAGGTTGTTTCCATCTCTGGGCTATTGTAAATAGAGCTGCAATGAACATTTTGTTACATGACTGTTTTTGAATTATGGTTTTCTCAGGGTATATGCCCAGTAGTGGGATTGCTGGGTCGTATGGTAGTTCTATTTTTAGTTTTTTAAGGAACCTCCTTACTGTTCTCCATAGTGGCTGTACCAATTCACATTCCCACCAGCAGTGCAAGAGTGTTCCCTTTTCTCCATACCCTCTCCAGCATTTATTGTTTGTAGATTTTTTGATTATGGCCATTCTGACTGGTGTGAGATGATATCTCATTGTAGTTTTCATTTGCATTTCTCTAATGATTAATGATGTTGAGATACTTTCATGTGTTTGTTGTCAATCTGTATATCTTCTTTGGAGAAATGTCTGTTTAGGTCTTCTGCCCATTTTTGGATTGGGTTCTTTGTTTTTTTGGTATTGAGCTGCATGAGCTGCTTATAAATTTTGGAGATTAATCCTTTGTCAGTTGCTTCATTAGCAAATATTTTCTCCCATTCTGAGGGTTGTCTTTTGGTCTTGTTTATGGTTTCCTTTGCTGTGCAAAAGCTTTGGAGTTTCATTAGGTCCCATTTGTTTATTTTTGTTTTTATTTACCTTTCTCTAGGAGGTAGGTCAAAGATGATCTTGCTGTGATTTATGTCATAGAGTGTTCTGCCTATGTTTTCCTCTAAGAGTTTGATAGTTTCTGGCCTTACATTTAGGTCCTTAATCCATTTTGAGCTTATTTTTGTGTATGGTGTTAGGGAGTGATCTAATCTCATACTTCTACATGTACCTGTCCATTTTTCCCAGCACCACTTATTGAAGAGGCTGTCCTTTCTCCACTGTACATTCCTGCCTCCTTTATCAAAGATAAGGTGACCATATGTGTGTGGGTTTATCTCTGGGTTTTCTATCCTGTTCCATTGATACGAATTTCTGTTTTTGGGCCAGTACCATACTGTCTTGATTACTGTAGCTTTGTAGTATTGTCTGAAGTCAGGGAGCCTGATTCCTCCAGCTCCGTTTTTCATTCTCAAGATTGCTTTGGCTATTCGGGGTCTTTTGTGCTTCCATACAAATTGTGAAATTTTTTGTTCTAGTTCTGTGAAAAATGCCAGTGGTAATTTGATAGGGATTGCGTTGAATCTGTAGATTGCTTTGGGTAGTAGAGTCATTTTCACAATGTTGATTCTTCCAATCCAGAACATGGTATATCTCTCCATTTATTTATATCATCTTTAATTTCTTTCTTCAGTGTCTTATAATTTTCTGCATACAGGTCTTTTGTCTCCTTAGGTAGGTTTATTCCTAGATATTTTATTCTTTTTGTTGCAATGGTAAATGGGAGTGTTTTCTTGATTTCACTTTCAGATCTTTCATCATTAGTGTATAGGAATGCCAGAGATTTCTGTGCATTAATTTTGTATCCTGCTACTTTACCAGATTCATTGATTAGCTCTAGTAGTTTTCTGGTAGCATCTTTAGGATTCTCTATGTATAGTATCATGTCACCAGCAAACAGTGACAGCTTTACTTCTTCTTCTCCCATTTCCATTCCTTTTATTTCCTTTTCTTCTCTGATTGCTGTGGCTAAAACTTCCAAAATTATGTTGAATAAGAGTGGTGAGAGTGGGCAACCTTGTCTTGTTCCTGATCTTATTGGAAATGCTTTCAGTTTATCACCATTGAGGACAATGTTCGCTGTGCGTTTATCATATATGGCCTTTATTATGTTGAGGTAAGTTCCCTCTATGCCTACTTTTTGCAGGGTTTTTATCATAAATTGGTGTTGAATTTTGTCAAAAGCTTTCTCTGCATCTATTGAGATGACCATATGGTTTTTCTCCTTAATTTGTTAATATGGTGTATCACATTGATTGATTTACGTATATTGAAGAATCTTTGCATTCCTAGAATAAACCCCACTTGATCATGGTGTATGATCCTTTTAATGTGCTGTTGGATTCTGTTTGCTAGTATTTTGTTGAGAATTTTTGCATCTATTTTCATCAGTGATATTGGCCTGTAGTTTTCTTTCTTTGTGACATCCTTGTCTGGTTTTGGTATCAGGGTGATGGTGGCCTCGTAGAATGAGTTTGGGAGTGTTCCTCCCTCTGCTATATTTTGGAAGAGTTTGAGAAGGTAGGTGTTCGCTCTTCTCTAAATGTTTGATAGAATTCGCCTGTGAAGCCATCTGGTCCTGGGCTTTTGTTTGTTGGAAGATTTTTAAACACAGTTTTAATTTCAGTGCTTGTGATTGGTCTGTTCATATTTTCTATTTCTTCCTGATTCATTCTTGGCAGGTTGTGCATTTCTAAGAATTTGTCCATTTCTTCCAGGTTGTCCATTTTATTGGCATAGCATTGCTTGTAGTAATCTCTCATGATCTTTTGTGTTTCTGCAGTGTCAGTTGTTACTTCTCCTTTTTCATTTCTAATTCTATTGATTTGAGTCTTCTCCCTGTTTTTCTTGATGAGTCTGGCTAATGGTTTTTCAATTTTGTTTATCTTCTCAAAGAACCAGCTTTTAGTTTTATTGATCTTTGCCATCATTTCCCTCATTTCTTTTTCATTTATTTCTGATCTGATGTTTATGATTTCTTTCCTTCGCTAACTTTCGGGTTTTTTTGTTCTTATCTCACTAATTGCTTTAGGTGCAAGGTTAGGTTGTTTATTCGAGATGTTTCCTGTTTCTTAAGGTAGGATTATATTGCTATAAACTCCCCTCTTAGAACTGCTTTTGCTGCATCCCATAGGTTTTGGGTCATCATGTCTCCATTGTCATTTGTTTCTAGGTATTTTTTAATTTCCTCTTTGATTTCTTCAGTGATCACTTGGTTATTAAGTAGTGTATTGTTTAGCCTCCATGTGTTTGCATGTTTTACAGATCTTTTCCTGTAATTGATATCTAGTCTCATAGCGTTGTCGTCGGAAAAGATACTTGATACAATTTCAATTTTCTTAAATTTACCAAGGCTTGATTGTGACCCAAGATATGATCTGTCCTGGAGAATGTTCCATGAGCACCTGAGAAAAATGTGTATTCTGTTGTTTTTGGATGGAATGTCCTATAAATATATCAATTAAATCCATCTTGTTTAATGTATCATTTAAAGCTTGTGTTTCCTTATTTATTTTCATTTTGGATGATCTGTACATTGGTGAAAGTGGGGTGTTAAAGTCTCCTACTATGAATGTGTTACTGTCGATTTCCCCTTTTATGGCTGTTAGTATTTGCCTTATGTATTGAGGTACTCCTATGTTGGGTGCATAAATATTTACAATTGTTATATATTCTTCTTGCATCGATCCCTTGATCATTATGTAGTGTCCTTCTTTGTCTCTTATAATAGTCTTTATTTTAAAGTCTATTTTGTCTGATAGGAGAATTGCTACTCCAGCTTTCTTTTGGTTTACATTTGCATGGAATATCTTTTTCCATCCCCTTACTTTCAGTCTGTATGTGTCTCTAGGTCTGAAGTGGGTCTCTTGTAGACAGCATATATATGGGTCTTGTTTTGTATCCATTCAGCCAATCTGTGTCTTTTGGTGAGAGCATTTAGTCCATTTACATTTAAGGTAATTATCGATATGTATGTTCCTATTCCCATTTTCTTAATTGTTTTGGGTTCGTTATTGTAGGTCTTTTCCTTCTCTTGTGTTTTTCTTAGAGAAGTTCCTTTAGCATTTGTTGTAAAGCTGGTTTGGTGGTGCTGTACTCTCTCAGCTTTTGCTTGTCTGTAAAGGTTTTAATTTCTCCATCAAATCTGAATGAGATCCTTGCTGGGTAGAGTAATCTTGTTTGCAGCTTTTTCTCCTTCATCACTTTAAATATGTCCTGCCAGTCCCTTCTGGCTTGCAGAGTTTCTTCTGGAAGATCAGCTGTTAACCTTATGGGGATTCCCTTGTGTGTTATTTGCTGTTTTTCCCTTGCTGCTTTTAATATGTTTTCTTTGTATTTAATTTTTGACAGTTTAATATGTGTTTTGGTGTATTTTTCCTTGGATTTATCCTGTATGGGACTCTTTGTGCTTCCTGGACTTGATTAACTATTTCCTTTCCCATATTAGGGAAGTTTTCAACTATAATCTCTTCAAATATTTTCTCAGTCCCTTTTTTTCTCTTCTTCTTCTGGAACCCCTATAATTCGAATGTTGGTGCGTTTAATGTTGTCCCAGAGGTCTCTGAGACTGTCCTCAGTTCTTTTCATTCTTTTTTCTTTATTCTGCTCTGCAGTAGTTATTTCCAATATTTTATCTTCCGGATCACTTATCTGTGCTTCTGCCTCAGTTATTCTGCTATTGATCCCATCTAGAGTATTTTTAATTTCAATTATTATGTAGTTCATCGTTGCTTGTTTCATCTTTAGTTCTTCTAAGTCCTTGTTAAATGTTTCTTGCATTTTGTCTATTCTGTTTCCAAGATTTTGGATCATCTTTACTATCATTATTCTGAATTCTTTTTCAGGTAGACTGCCTAGTTCCTCTTTATTTGTTAGGTCTGGTGGGTTTTTATCTTGCTCCTTCATCTGATGTGTGTTTTTCTGTCTTCTCATTTTGCTTATCTTACTGTGTTTGGGGTCTCCTTTTTGTAGGCTGCAGGTTCGTAGTTCCCATTGTTTTTGATGTCTGTCCCCAGTGGCTAAAGTTGGTTCAGTGGGTTGTGTAGGCTTCCTTGTGGAGGGGATTAGTGCCTGTGTTCTGGTGGATGAGGCTGGATCTTGTCTTTCCGTTGGGCAGGTCCACATCTGGTGGTTTGTTTTGGGGTGTCTGTGGACTTATTATGATTTTAGGCAGCCTCTCTGCTAAAGGGTGGTGTTGTGTTCCTGTCTTGCTAGTTGTTTGGCATAGGGTGTCCAGCACTGTAGTTTGCTGGTCGTTGAGTGAAGCTGGGTGCTGGTGTTGATATGGAGATCACTGGGAGATTTTCACTGTTTGATATTATGTGGAGCTGGGAGGTCTCTTGTGCACCAGTGTCCTGAAGTTGGCTCTCCCACCTCAGAGGCACAGCACTGACTCCTGGCTGGAGCACCAAGAGCCTTTCATCCACACGGCTCATAATAAAAGGGAGAAAAAGTAGAAAGAGAGAAAGAGAGAGAGAAAGAAAGAAAAAGAAAGAGAAAGAAAGAAAAAGAAAGAAAGAAAGAAAAAGAAAGGAAGAAAGAAAGAGTGGGAAGGAAGAAAGGAAGAGAAAGAACAGGAAGGAAGAAAGAAAAAGAAAGAAAGGAAGGAAGAAAGAAGGGAGGGAAGGAGGGAGGAAGGAAGGAAGGAGGGAAGCAAGGAATGAAAGAAATAAAATAAAGTAGATAAAATAAAATAAAGTTATTAAAATAAAAAATAATTATTAAGAAAAAAAATTTTTTTAGAAAAAGCAAAAAAAAATAAAAAATAATGGACAGATAGAACCCTAGGACAAATGGTGGAAGCAAAGCTATACAGACAAAATCTCACACAGAAGCATACACATACACACTGACAAAAAGAGGAAAAGGGGATAAAATAATAAATCTTGCTCTCAAAGTCCACCTCCTTAATTTGGGATGATTCGTTGTCTATTCATGTATTCCACAGATGCAGGGTACATCAAGTTGATTGTGAAGCTTTAATCCCCTGCTCTGAGGCTGCTGGGAGAGATTTCCCTTTCTCTTCTTTGTTCGCACAGCTCCTGGGGCTCAGTTTTGGATTTGGCCCCGCCTCTGCGTGTAGGTCGCCAGAGGGCGTCTGTTCTTCGCTCAGACAGGACGGGGTTAAAGGAGCAGCTGATTCGGGGACTCTGGCTCACTCAGGCTGGGGGGAGGGAGGGGTACGTTGTGTGGGGCGAGCCTGCGGCGGCAGAGGCCAGCGTGCCTTTGCACCAACCTGAGGCGCGCCGTGCATTCTCTCGGGTAAGTTGTCTCTGGGTCGCGGGACCGTGGCAGTGGCAGGCTACACAGGCTCCTGGAAGGAGGGTGTGGATAGTGACCTGTGCTTGCACACAGGCTTCTTGGTGGTGGCAGCAGCAGCCTTAGCATCTCATCCCCGTCTCTGGGGTCCATGCTGTTAGCCGCGGCTCGCGCCCATCTCTGGAGCTCCTTCAAGCAGCACTCTTAATCCCCTCTCTTCACGCACTAGGAAACAAAGAGGGAATAAAAAGTCTCTTCCCTCTTCAGCAGGTCCAGACTTTTCCCCGGACTCCCTCCCGGCTAGCCGTGGTGCACTAACCCCCTGCAGGCTCTGTTCACGCTGCAAGCCCCAGTCCTCTCCCTGCGCTCCGACCGAAGCCCGGGCCTCAGCTCCCAGCCCCGCCTGCCCTGTCGGGTAAGCAGACAAACCTCTCGGTCTGATGAGTGCCGGTCGGTACCAATCCTCTGTGCGGGAATCTCTCTGCTTTGCTCCCGCACCCCTGTTGCTGTGCTCTCCTCCATGGCTCCGAAGCTTCCCCCCTCCACCACCCACAGTGTCCGCCCGCGAAAGGGGCTTCCTAGTGTGTGGAAACCTTTCCTCCTTCACAGCTCCCTCCCACTGGTGCGGGTCCCGTCCCTATCATTTTGTCTCTGTTTATTCTTTTTTCTTTTGCCCTACCCAGGTACGTGGGGACTTTCTTGCCTTTTGGGAGGTCTGAGGTCTTCTGCCAGCATTCAGTAGGTGTTCTGTAGGAGTTGTTCCACGTATAGATGTATTTCTGGTGTATCTGTGGGGAGGAAGGTGATCTCCGCTTCTTACTCTTCCGCCATCTTCCCCTCGTCCCCGAGATTAGCATTTGAATTGGTGAGGTGAGTAATGCAGATGGCCCTCCCCAGTGTGGGTGGGCATCATACAATCCCTCCAGTGCTCAAAGAGAGCAGAATGGCAGAGAAGGGTGAATTTACTCTCTCTCTCTGCTTAACATGAGACATCCATCTTCTCCTGACTTCTGCCATAGGCACTCCTGGTTCTCAGGATTTCCAACTCAAATTGGAACTATACCATCATTCCCCCAGTTCTCAGTCCTTGGAACTCAGACTGAATTATATCATGGACTTCCTTGGCCCTCCAGCTTGCATATGGCAGATCCTGGGGCTTCTTGGCCTCCATACCATGTGAACCAATTCCTATAATAAATCTCCTCTTACATATATCTCTTTCTATATATCCTATTGGTTCTGTTTCTCTGGATAACACTGACTAATACAGGCCCCTAGAATTGTCATGTACATTAATCCTTTGTTTTGTTTTAACCACTTCAGTAGTGCCTCCAAATGTCTGACAGAGCTAATTCTTTTTAGAGGACCCCACCTTCATTTTAGGCCTCTAGGAATTTCTCATGACAGAAATTAACCTTTCAGTCAGGTTCATTCAGATTTACCATCATATTTACTAGTGTATTCTTCTTCATTCCTTCTTGTATTTCAGACTTCTATCTGGGTTTACTCTCCTTTGCCTGAAGTACGTCCTTTATGCTCTTCAGTGGGGAGTTTTCAGATTGTAGATTCTCGGCTTTTGCCTGATCAGAAATGTCTTTATTTTAATCCTCATTATGGAAAGTAATTTTTTGAGTATAGAATCATATATAGAAGAGTAATTTTCTTTCAGCATATTAAAATACCATTTATTTTTTCTGACTTCTGTGTTTGTTGCTAAAAAGTCAGCTGTCCATCCTATTGTTGCTCCTTTTTCTCTGGCAACCTTTAAGGTGTTTTAGTCTTTTTTGCTCTGTAGATTCATAATGATATGTTTAGGTATGGGTTTTTGTTTATTATCTTTCTTAATAGAGTTTTTGAATCTGTGGATGGGTGACTTTCTGGAATCTTTTCAGCCACTATCTGTTCATTTTCAGCATCTGTTCCATTCTCTCTTTTTAAAACTCTGAGTAAGCCTTTTCTTACTCAGACTTTTCCTTTTTTTACTCTTTACTTCATTACTCTTAACCTTTTGTTTTCTTTTCATGTTCATTCTGGGCTACATTCTGCATAACACATTCAGTTCTTCCAATAATATCTTTCCCTGTATCTAACCTGCCATTAACTATATCTGTTGAATTTTTTAAGTTTCAGTTATTATATTTTTCATTGTAGACATTCTCTTTGAGTATTTCTTCAACTCTGCTTGTGAGTTACTTATTATTTTCAAACTCCTTGAAGCATATTAAGCAAAATTATTTTCATGTCTGAATATTCTCACCTGTGAAGTTTTTTCAGCTCTGATTCAGCTCACTGCTGTTTCAGCTATTCTCACTTATGGGGTCTTATGTCCTTGATGTTTAGTGCTTTTATTTTTATTGTGATCTAAGTGTTAATTTTCCTCACATGGTAATTTTTAGAGGCCTGGAATGAATGAAGTTTCCTCCAAAGAGGGTTAGATTGTGTCAAGCATCTGATGGTAGTACTAGTCCATCACAACTTTTAATTCATGATTTGAGGTTTTATGGACTACCAAAATAACAAATTCAGGCTGCAAACCTGCTTGAAGACCAGCTTGTGAATACAAATTCTCAGGGGAAATCTTCCCTACTCCCAACATGCCACAGTTCTCAAACTGATCATTTTTCTTGCAGTCCCAGTGGTTGAGGGAGTGTGGGGGGTTATTTTTAATTCACCTTTACCCTACAGGGTAGACTTCTGTGGTTTTATTTTTGTAAGACAGTCTCCTATTTGACATAAACTTTCTTTTCCTTCTTCAGAGGGAAGGCTGTAAAAACTGATGCTCAGGTTCATCTTGTTCAGCAAGTGACTCAAAGCAGAAATCAACTTCAGTACTCAAATTCTCAAATTTTCTGCATTCCTGCCTTCAATAAGTCTTCTCCTGTGTTCCTTCTTTCTTTCTAGATTATGGACCCATTTAGGAAGATTTTTAAAATATTTGTGCAGACTTTTGGGTTATTTTCAGTGAATTCTATTCTTGGCTTTGTTTGATAATGTTAATTTTCATGAGATGGTTTGGAATTTTCACCTGCAGATTCATTTTCAGTGGGAGTTTTTTTCCTCCTGTCCTTTTTTCTGTGCTCATCCTTCCCTATTTGGCAATTTTGTGGTTTCCTCCCTCTACTCATCCAGGACCCTAGTCCAAAACTAGGCCACCATGGCTAAAAACTCCTGCCCCAGAATGGTTTGGGGCTATCACTGGCCCTGTATCCAAGGCGGTATGCAGCTTTACTAAGGTCTCTGTGCAGTTTTCTCTGCTTTTCTTACCAATAATAAAGTTATACAGGTTTACATAAGCAGTTATGTCAGGCAGAAATCACCAACTATTTTCTCACAGAGAGCCCAACCATACCATGGTTCCACACCACATATGGAGTGATTTTGCCACCTCAGAGTAGTAAACGCTCCCAGTGGCTTCTGGCTGCTTCCTGGACCTAGAAATCTGCAGGGCTGTAGCTTTAGCTACATCTTTCTGTTGATACTTTGTTGCCTTCTACTTATGACCCAGAGAAATTCTTATTTTGTTTTTGAGCATGAGTCAGACTTTTTCTTATTGTTAATTGAATCTATAATTCACATATGTAGAGCAGGAAGAGAGTTTAAAGTGTGAATTTACCACACTCTTGACCTAAAATGTCCCTTTCATATTTCTCTAAGTTTATTTTGTTGTCCTCTTTCTAGCTTCTTTATTTGGATGCTTAGATCCTTTTGAATCATTCTTGTTTTCTAAAAATTAGTTTAAGGTGCTTATATTTTACAGCTAACATTTACTAACCATTTGCTATATGCCAGGCATTAGGCCAAAATCACTTTATATCAATTATGTGCTATAATTGTCCCCCAAATCTTATGAAATAGAAATTATTAGTGCCATTTGTAAATGAGGAAACTGAGGCACAGAAAGAATAAGAAATGTGTCAAAGATAATCAAATAGGTAGTCTGTTTCTCAAAAGCCTGAGCTTTTGACTAGAATTAGACCAACAAGTTAAATGATACAATATGTATAAAGAAAATGTAATAGATTTTCTTTGTTTCTCATTTACACCCCCCTTACCCAACACACACAAAGTAACCAATGATAATAATCTGGTGTGTATCATTCCATTCTTTGCACTCATATAAACATATAAATGCACACGTATATGCATGCACATACAGGCACATACAGATTTGCTTTTATGTGCACAAAACAGCTCTGTAAAAGCTCTTTGAACAAGGAGTACAGTAGGGAGAGGAAGTAGATGCCTGGAGGTCTGGGGTGTGATGAAGACTTTTCACTTTATACTTTTACATGCCTTTGGCATTTTGAACTATGTTAGTGAATTGTCTATTCAAAAATCAATTAAATAAAATACCTATTTTAAGCCACTAAATTTATAGTAATTTGTTACGCAGCGCAGAAAACGAGTAAAGGTTGTTTTCAGTTTTCAGCCATCATAAGCTGCTATGAGCATTGTATACAAGTCTTTGTATGGACACATGTTTTCATTTACCTTTGGTAAATACCTAGGAGTGGGATGACAAAATCACATAGTAAGTGTATGTTTAATTCTTTAGGAAAGTGCTATACTCTTTTTCCAAAGGGGCTACATTGTTTTATATTTTCATCAGCATTATATGAGAGTTCCAGTTGTTCCAAATTGCCACCAGCACTTGTTATAGTCAGTCTCTTTAATTTTATCCATTTTAGTGGGTGTGTAGTAGTATGTTTATTGTAGTGGTATATCAGAGAATATACTCTACATGATATTAACCTTTGGAATGTGTTGCAAGTGTCTTCATGGTTGAGTAAATGTCAGTTTTGGTTAATGTTTCATATGTACTTGAAAGGTATATATATTCTGCAGTTGTTGGGTACAATGTTTTATATATGTCCACTAGGTCAATTTTATTAATTTTTATGATTCAAATCTCTTACATCCTAACTGATTTTGTCTACTTGTTTTATTGCTTACTGGGTAATGTTAGTTAAAATCTCACTCTGATTCATATGTTACTCCTTTCAGTTCTTCAGTTTTTTGCTATATTGCAACCACTGACATAGTCTCTGTTACTACAGTTTTTTCTTTTTGAGAATGTCATATAAATAGAATAATACCTTATGTAACCTTTTGAGACTGGCTTCTTTCAGTCAGTATAATGCGTATGAAATTCATACAAGCTGTTCCATATATTAACAGTTTGTTCTTTTTTATTGCTGAATATCCATTATATGGATAAACCAAGTTTATGCATTCATCTATTAAAGCACATATGAGTTATTTCTTGTTTGGTGATTATAAGTAGAGTTGGTATAGACGTTCATGTACATATTTTTATGTGACCATAAGTTTTCATTTCTCTTAGGTAAATACCTAGGAGAAAGATTGCTGGGTCACATTGTAAATGTATGTTCAACTTTATAAGAATCTAAAAAACTGTTTTCCAGAGTAGCTACACAGTTTGCATACCTACCTTTTCACACTTTACTTAGGATAAGTATTTTACCTCATAAAGTGGAATGTAGAAAACTTACCACCCTATTTCCCTTTATCCTCCTTATGTTGTGTTGTAATTGTCCTAAATATTACATCTACATTCATTAAAAACTCCATTAGATAGTGTTATAATTTTTGCTTTTAAACATCAAATATATTTTAGACTTCAAGAGAGAATAGTTTATTATATTAGAAATTACCATTTCTTTTGCTCTTCCTTTATTAATGTTGTACAAAGTCTCCTTTAGGTGTCATTTCTCTTTCCTCTGAAGAACTTCCTTTAATAATTTTTTTAGCATAGATCTAAATGGCAACAGATTCTCTTAGTTTTCCTTCATCTGAGTATGCCATTATTTCACCTTGGCTGCTAAATAATATTTTAACTGGATATTGCATTTTAGGTAGACAGATTTTTTTTTTCTTCACTTTCAAAAACGTACCATTTTGTTTGTGTCTCCATGGTTTCTGGTAAGAAATCAGTAGTCATTTGATTCATTGTTCCTCTATAATAAGGTGTTGTTTTTCTTTGGCTGCTTTCAACTTATTTTCTTTGGTTTTCAGCAATTTGATTATGGTATGTTTGGGTGTGAATTTCTTTGGGATTATCCTATTTGGGATTTGCTGACTTCCTGAATCTGTAGGTTTCTGTCCTTTGCCAAATTTGGGAAGTCTTCAGCCAGGGGGAACCCTTTTAAAAAATTTTGGTAAAATATACATAACATAAAGTTTACTATTTTAATGTTTTAAGTGTACAGTTCAGTGACATTCAGTATATTCACCATGTTGTACAACCATCACTGCTATCTATTTCTAGAATTTTTTATTATCTCAAACAGAAACTCTGCCCATTCAGCATAACTCCACATTTCTCCTCCCCCTAGTTTCTGGTAACTTCTATTCTACTTTCTGTCTCTGTGCCTTGTATAAGTGAAATCATATAATATTTGTTGTGTCTGTATTATTTTATTTCTATATTATTTCACTTAGCATAATGTTTTCAAGGTTCATCCATGTTGCAGCATATTTCAGAACATAATTTTTGTTTATAACTGAATAATATTCCCTTGCATGTATATATCACAGTTTTTCCATTTATCTGTTTATGGACATTTGGGTTGTTTCCACTTTCTTTTTCTTTCCTTTTTTGTCTTTTGGAGTTTTTTTTTTTTTTCTGGCCAAGCCAGGTGGCTTGTGGGATCTTAGTTCCCCAACCAGAGATTGAACCCAGGGCCACAGCAGTGAAAGTGCTGAGTCCTAACAGGGTTGTTTCCACTTTGTACCTACTGTGAATAATGCTTCCCTGAACATTTGAGTACAAGTATCTGAGTCCTTGTTTTCTGTTCTTCTGGATGTACACCTAGGAGTGGAATTGCCGAGTTGAATTGTAATTCTACATATAACATTTTGAAAAGTTGACAAACTTTTCTACAGTGGCTGCACCATTTTACAACACCATCAGCAGTGCACGAGGGTTCCAATTTCTCCACATCCTCACCAAAACATACTAATTTCAGGGGTTTTCATACTAGTCATTTTAATGAATGTTATTAGCTGTTATTTCTTTCTCTTTGTCTGGAACTCTGTTAACACAAACATTAGACCTCTTGGTAGTGCCTCATAGGTTCCTTAAGCTCTGTACTTTTTAATGTAATATTTATTTTTAATTAATTAATTTATTTATTTTTGGCTGTGCTGGGTCTTCATTGATGTGTGCTGGCTTTCTCTAGTTGCAGCGAACGGGGGCTACACTTGGTGGTGGTACACCCGCTTCCCATTGCGGTGGCTTCTCATTGCAGAGCACGGGCTCTAGGCTCGTGAGCTTCAGTAGTTGTGGCATGTGGCCTCAGTAGTTGTGGTGCATGGGGTTAGTTGCTCCATGGCATGTGGAATCTTCCCAGACAAGGGCTCGAACCCGTGTCCCCTGAATTGGCAGGTGGATTCTTAACCACTGCACCACCAGGGAAGTCCCAAGCTCTGTACTTTTTAAGAAATATTTCTCTCTCTGTTTTCAGACAAGGTAATTTCTATTGATCTATATGCTAATTAACTGACTTTTTTTTTTTTTTGCCATCTCAATTCCATCGAGTGAGATTTTTTAAAATATAGTTATATTTTTAAATTGTAAAATTCTCATTTGGTTTGTCTTTTTATCTTTCGTTTCTTTGCTGGGACTTTATATCTTTCCACTCACATTGAGTGTTGCCCTTACTTGCTGGAACACTTATAATAGCTTCTTTAGTGCTTTGTCAGATAACTGAAACATCTGTGTCAAATCAACTTTGGTAATAAAGTAGATAAGGAACACAGATATATTGTGCAGCACTAGGAAATATAGCCATTGTTTTATAATAACGTTAAATGGAGTATAATCTATAAAAATATTTAGTCACTACATTTTACACCTGAAACTAATGAAATCAACTATACTTCAGTTTAAAAAATCAGCATTGGTATGTGTTGATTGTCCTTTTCTCATGTGAGTTCAGATATGTCTGGTTCTTCATTTGCTGAGTAATTCTGGATGGTATCCTGTATGTTTTGAATATTATGTTATGAGACTCTGAGTTTTGTTTAAGTCCTATGGAGAATGTTGATATTTTTGTTTTAGCAGGCAATGAACCTGGTTGGTTTCAGGCTGCAAGTTCCAACCAGCCATCTGTAAGTTTTAGTTTCAATGTTAGTTCCATTTTCAAAGCCTTCAGTTTATATTCAAATCTGTCTCATATGTATGCTGCTCACTGGCCAATCTGAGTCCTGGGCAGTGGTCTCTCTCTCTTAGTTCAGTTCTCAGTCTGTGGTATGTCATTTATGATCAGAACCATAAGTGCATTCATCAGAAGTGATACCAGGAGTATTGTCAGGTAATTGTCAAATCTTTCTTACCAGGTAATTATCAAAAGCTTCTCCCTCTAACTATTCTCCTGAGTACTTCCCAATTTCCTGGGGCTCCCTTTTGATCTTCCATCTATAACGCTGGGGCTTTGTTTACTTCATTCTGTAACACACTTACCATAATTGCCCTCATGTCCAGCGCTAAGAGGAGGAAAGCCCATGAAAGCTAAAAGAGCAATGGGTTGTCTTTTCTTCTTGTTTATGAAGTACCACCTCACACTAGTCAGAATGGCCATCACCAAAAAAATCTACAAACAATAAATGCTGGAGAGGGTGTGAAGAAAAGGGAACCCTCTTGCACTGTTGGTGGGAATGTAAATTGATACAGCCACTATGGAGAACAGTATGGAGGTTCCTTAAAAATGTAAAAATAGGGCTTCCCTGGTGGTGCAGTGGTTGAGAGTCCGCCTGCCGATGCAGGGGACATGGGTTCGTGCCCCGGTCTGGGAAGATCCCACATACTGCAGAGGGGCTGGGCCCATGAGCCATGGCCGCTGAGCCTGTGTGTCCCGAGCCTGTGCTCTGCAATGGGAGAGGCCACAGCAGTGAGAGGCCCGCGTACCGCAAAAAAAAAAAAAAAAAAAAAAAAAAGTAAAAATAGAACTACCGTATGACCCAGCAATCCCACTACTGGGCATATACCCTGAGAAAACCATAATTCAAAAAGAGGCATGTACCACAATGTTCACTGCAGCACTATTTACAATAGCCAGGACATGGAAGCAACCTAAGTGTCCATCGACAGATGAATGGATAAAGGAGATGTGGCACATATATACAATGGAATATTACTCAGCCATAAAAAGAAATGAAATTGAGTTATTTGTAAGTGAGGTGGATGGACCTAGAGTCTGTCATACAGAGTGAAGTAAGTCAGAAAGAGAAAAACAAATACCGTATGCTAACACATATATATGGAATCTAAGAAGAAAAAGAAACAGATTCTGAAGAACCTAGGGGCAGGACAGGAATAAAGATGCAGACTTAGAGAATGGACTTGAGGATGCAGGGAGGGGGAAAGGTAAGCAGGGACGAAGTGAGAGAGTGGTATGGACATATATACACTGCCAAATGTAAAATAGATAGCTAGTGGGAAGTAGCTGCATAACACAGGGAGATCAGCTTGGTGCTTTGTGTCCCCCTAGAGGGGTGGGATAGGGAAGGTGAGAGGGAGATGCAAGAGGGAGGAGATATGGGGATATATGTATATGTATAGCTGATTCACTTTGTTATAAAGCAGAAACACACAATTGTAAAGCAATTATACTCCAATAAAGATGTTAAAAAAAAGAAAAAAAAATTCAGTGTTCAGGACTTCCCTGGCGGCGCAGTGGTTAAGAATCCACCTGCCAATGCAGGGGACACGGTTAGAGCCCTGGTCCGGGAAGATCCCACATGCTGTGGAGCAACTAAGCCTGTGAGCCACAACTACTGAAGCCCTTGCGCCTAGAGCCCGTGCTCTGCAACAAGAGAAGCCACTGCCATGAGAAGCCTGTGCACCGCAACAAACAGTGGCCCCCGCTCACTGCAACTAGAGAAAGCCTGTGCTCAGCAGCGAAGACCCAACACAGCCAAAAATAAATTTATATATATATATATATATATATATATATATAAATAATTAGTGTTCAAGCTACACTCTAGACAGAGAAATTATGAGTAGGACCCAGGCATCATGATTTTAAATCTTTATAGTTGTTCTGTTTCTGGCCAAAGTCGAGTGACCTAGAGCATCATAGCATGTAGTAAGCATTCAATAAAGAGCTGAATGATTGACTAACTTGTAATTTGAGAAACGCAATAAGGACTTGATAAAAATATCAGCTTGGTGACGAGTGTTCTGGCTTTCAGAAGCATGGTTGCCAATGCAAAGTTGTCCGTGATAGATTGTGACATGTTTAAAACCTGATTCTGGAGGTTACTGGATGCTATGAGCAGAGAAAACAGTCCTCTCCTAGGACAGAGGGTGAGAACATTTTTATTTGCTGCAGTTAAGCCACCTACCAAAATTTTATTGCCAGAATAACAGCTAGGCTTCTAAAGCTACTTTCAGATATACAGAGCCAATAAATAAAAGATAAAGATCCAGGGTGAGACCCAGAGATTAAACTTCTTTACCCAAATATGCAGTCTCTAGCATTTGTTCTCACTTTAAATGTTAAAAGTGTTTTCCGGATGAGGAAAAGGTGATTTCTCCTCAAAATACCTGTTACTGCATATCCACCAATATTTGAGAGTAGGCAGTTTATCTTAACTAGCCTTCTTTGGTTTCCCTCAAGCATTTTACCTGGAAGGGTAGTAGAACACAGTAGATTCTAGTGGAAAATTCGTTGTTTCAAACTAATGAATTCATCTACACAGTCACCCTTTCCTGTGAACTTTCTCTTAATATTTGTTTCATTATATATAAGCTTGGAGATTTGAAAGAAGTGTTCAGGGATTAGTTAACCTTTAGCTATTTACTATAGTTACTTAAATAATACTACTGCTGATTGGCTGTCTTTCAGTAGCACGTGTACTGGAGTGAGGCTGTTGACTGGCTGACTTTCAGAGGGGGCTGTCATTGATTGGCTGATTACTGGTGTGAAGTTATTATTGATAGATGAGGATGGGTTTTTAATTGGTTCTGGTTGTTATTGTTGTTATGGCCAATAAATGGTCAACGCTTTTCTAGAAGAATAAGAACGTTTTTCGTCTCAGCACTTTGTTACTTTATTTTACTCATTTGTAAAATAAGTGAGATCATAGCAACTTTTCTCCAAGTATATCCCACACCTTGGTTCTACGGCATGCAAATAGGAGTGTTGTGTGTAAATAAGAGTTTTCTGGCAAATAAATAAGGTTCGTTTCATCTGGATTAGGCAAAGATAGATGTTTCTTTATTGCATAAGTTTTCAGAGAGTTAAATATCCACAGCATGAATCTACAACTGAGAAATATAGTATGCAGCTTTTTATAATGTTATTTTACTTTTTATTCTTGAGAAAGATTTCCTAGGAGTAGAGTTCCTCAGAGCACATTTTAATAAATACTATTTTAATGACCTTATAGGTTAGGAGTTGGCAAACTATGATCCAATGTCCAAATAAGGCTTACTGCTTGTTTTTGTACTGCCTGTGAGCTAAGAATAGTTTTTATGGTTTTTAATGGTTGGAAAAAATCAAAAGGATTATGTTTTGTGATACATGAAAATTATATGAAATTTAAATTTACATGACCTTAAAGTTTTATTGGAAAACAATCTCACTTATTTGCTTACATACTGTTAATGTCTGCTTTTACACTCAATAACAGAGTTGAGTGGTTGAAACAGAGATCATATGTAGCACTCTGATCACTTCACACTGCTGTTTGATGCCACTATAAATTGCAATGATGCAGTTATAACTGAACCGTGTTTCAAGTGTCATGTGTACTTCCAAAGTGCAACATTTTATTTTACTTTTATTACCAGTGCATCCTCACTATGTCAAAACAAGTTAGGCAGGTAAAAGTGGACTCTAAATGTCACATTTTTAAGGCACAGTGGAGCATGGAATACTTTGTTGTCAAATTAGATGGCAAATCATTGTATTTACTATGCAATAACTTTATAGTTGTGCTATAATGGACCCTTATGACAAAGATGCTATTCCAAATCAGAGGAGAAATAAATCCCCATTGGGATGAAAAATATGAATTTGAACTTACCTCACATTATACATGAAAACAATTCAAGGTGGATTATAATCTAAGTGTGAAAGACCAAATGATAAAACTTTGAGAGATAATGTAGAAGAATGACTTCATGACTTTGGGGTATGGAAAGTTTTCTTAAACAGAATACAAAAAACACTAACCATAATGGAATATTGATAAGTTTGACTAAATTTTACTTAAGATCTTCTATTTATCAAAAGATAACACAAACAGAATAATAAGGCAAGCCACAAACCTTTGGAATTTAGTTGGCCAATCCCATGACAACCAAGAGTTCAATTAAGTGACCCTTGTAGGTATCAAGTTTCATTCAAAATATTAGCAATCACAGAGCTCAAAGTTTGCAGAAAAGAGAGCTAACAATCTTACCTTTCTAGTCACAAAAATATATACTAAATATAATGCTCATTCTCACATATAAATGTTAATTTCTCAAATGAGCAATAAATAACTTGTTGATATTTATTAACACTATTAAGCAGTACTTTGAAAAGTACACAATAGATGGTATTCGAACTAATATGTTCAAACACTTTAAAATACAATAATACAAATAAATTGTTGTTCATTCATATTACACCAAGCACAACATTTGTAAGGCAGTAGTTCTGCTATATATAGAATTAAACCTGACTAAAGTGAAAAGAAAACACATTACAATGCAATTATCTATGTGGTTGTCATTTAGAGCCCTGGGTTTACTGAAATAATCATTAGACTAGTAAATAAACCTCAACAAAACCAGTGCACTATTTTATGTTGGTAGATGCATTAGCTTTATTGTAGCTGGTGGGCAAAGACAATCTGACGAAACTCCCGGAGGATAACACATTTCACAGTGAAATGTTTTTGCATCCTTTGCTTCATCTGGTAAATATAGGAACCATTAGGAGTTTAAATGTGGCCAGTTTAGGTCAATTAAAAACTCTGAATACAAATATTTAAAGTCATTATTTTGAGATCAGAGATAGAATCCCAACAGATAAATGTTAATGAGGCTCAATCAAGTGATTCTATGATGTTCATATATAACTACTAAAAAGAATTATTTCAGGAGTATAGTATTACTCATCAAAATTTCCTTCATATAACCTAAGTCTCCATGCTAAAAAGAAGCTTTCAAAAAGTTCTTCAGCAGAAAGAATATGGGGAAATCTCTACCATCCCTCTAAATTTTGCTGTGACATTAAAACCTTCCCTGGTGGCACAGTGGTTGAGAGTCCACCTGCCAATGCAGAGGACACGGGTTCGTGACCCGGTCCGGGAAGATCTCACATGCTGTGGAGTGGCTAGGCCCATGAGCCATGGCTGCTGAGCCTGCGCGTCCGGAGCCTGTGCTCCGCAACGGGAGAGGCCACAGCAGTGAGAGGTCCGCATACCACACACACACACAAATCTATCTAAAAAAACAAATTCTTAAATAAAAGTGGCTGAAGAGGGCTCTCCACTTTTAGGGACATTCATATCTTTTTACACTTCTACTTAAAGTGATGAAAGGGAAAAAACCTACAATCAAGCATACTCTACCCAGCAAGGCTATCATTCAGATTGGAAGGAGAGATTAAAAGTATTAAAGACAAGCAAAAGCTAAAAGAGTTCAGCTAGATGAAACCAGCTATCCAAGAAATGTTAAAGGATCTTCTCTAAGCAAAAGGAAGAGGCTGCAACTAGAAATATGAAAATTATGAAAGGAAAAATCTCTTTGGTAGAGGCAAATGTACAGTAAAATTAGTAAATCAACCACTTGCAAAGCCAGAAGGAAGGTTAAAAGACAAAAGTAGTAACATGTATATAGTGTGAATGTTCTAATTTCATTCTTTTACATGTAGTTGTTCAGTTTTCCCAGCACCACTTACTGAAGAGACTGTCTTTTCCCCATTGTATATCCTTGCCTCCTTTGTTGAAGATTAATTGACCATAAGTATGTGGGTTTATTTCTGGGCTTTCTATTCTGTTCTACTGAACTATGTGTCTGTTTTTGTGGCAGCACCATGCTCTTTTGATTACTGTAGCTTTGTAGTCTGAAGTCAGGAAATGTGATTCCTCCAGCTCTATTCTTTCTCAAGATTGTTTTGGCTATTTGGGGTCTTTTGTGTTTCCATACAAATTTTAAAGTTATTTGTTCTAGTTCTTTGAAAAATACCCTTGGTATTTTGATAGGGATTGCATTGAATCTGTAGATTGCCTTGGGTAGTATGGTCATTTAAAAAATATTAATTCTAATCCAAGAACACAGTGTATCTTTCCATCTGTTTGTGTCATCTTCAATTTCTTTCATCAGTGTTTTATAGTTTTCTGAGTACAGGTCTGTAGGTAGGTTTACTCCTAGGTATTTTATTCTTTTTGATGTGATGGTAAATTGGATTGTTTCCTTAATCTCTCTTTCTGATAGTTTGTTGTTAGTGTACAGACATAAAACAGATTTTCATATATTAATTTTGCATCCTGCAACTTTACTGAACTCTTTGATGAGCTGTAGTATATTTTTGGTGGCATTTAGGATTTTCTATATATAGTATCATGTCATCTGAAAACAGTGACAATTTTAGGCCTTCCTTTCCAATTTGGATTCCTTTTCCTCCTTCCTTCCTTCTTCCCTTCCTCCCTCTCCCTTCCTTCCTTCCTTCCTTTCTTCCTTCCTTCCTTCCTTCCTTCCTTCCTTCCTTCCCTCCCTCCCTCCCTCCCTTCTTCCTTCCTTCCTTCCTTCCTTTCTTTCTTTCTTTCTTTCTTTCTTTCTGTCTTTCTTTCTTTCTTTCTTTCTTTCTTTCTTTCTTTCTTTCTTTCTTTCTTTCTTTCTTTCTTTCTTATTGCTGTGGCTAGGACTTCCAATGCAATGTTGAATAAAAGTGACAAGAGTGGGCATCCTTGTCTTATTCCTTATCTTAGAGAAAATGCTTCCAGCTTTTCACCATTGAGTATGATGTTTGCTGCAAGCTTGTCATATATGGCCTTTACTATGTTGAGGTATGTTCTCTCTATGCCCACTTTCTGGAGAGTTTTTATCTTAAATGGATATTAAATTTTTTCAAAAGCTTTTTCTTTATCTATTGAGATGATCATATGGTTTTTATTCTTCAATTTGTTAACATGGTGTATCACGTTGATTGCTTTGTGGATACTGAAAAATCCTTGCATCCCTGAGATAAATCCCACTTGATCATGTTGTATGATCCTTTTAATGTATTGTTGGATTTGGTTTGCTAATATTTTGTTGAGGATTTCAGCATCTATGTTCATCAGTGATATTGTCCTATAATTTTCTTTTTTGGGATATCTTTGTCTGGTTTTGGTATCAGTGTAATGCTGGCCTTGTAGAATGAGTTTGGAGGTGTTCCTTCCTCTGCACTTTTTGGGAATAGTTTGAGAATGTTAGGTGTTAACTCTTCTTTAAATGTTTCATAGAATTCACCTGTGAAGACATTTGGTCCTGGACTTTTGTTGGGAGTGGTTTTATTACTGATTCAATATCATTACTGGTAGTTGGTCTGTTTATATTTTCTATTTCTTTTTTGGTTCAGTCTTCGATATTGTACATTTCTAGGAATTTGTCCATTTCTTCTAGGTTGTCCATTTTATTGGCATATAACTGTTCATAGTAGTCTCTTATGTTCCTTTGTATTTCTGTGGCGTTGGTTGTAACTTATATTTCATTTCTGATTTTATTAATATAGGCCCTCTCTCTTTTTTATTTGATGAGTCTGGCTAAATGTTGATAAATTCTGTTTCTCTTTTCAAAGAACCAGCTCTTAGTTTTATTGACCTTTTTTTTTCTTTCTTCCTTTCTTTCTTTCTTTTCTTTTCTTTTTCTTTTTTTTTTTTTTTTTTTTTTTTTTTTTTTTTGTCTCCATTTATTTCTGCTCAATCTTTGTCATTTCTTTCCTTCTACAACTTTGGGTTTTGTTTGTTCTTCTTTCTCTGGTTCCTTTAGGTGTAAGGCTAGGTTGTTTATTTGAGATTTTTCTTGCTTTCTAAGGTAAGGTTTTTTTTGGCTATAAACTTCCCTCTTAGAACTGCTCTTGCTGCATTCCCTAGATTTTGGATCATTGTGTTTTTGGGATTTTTTGTCTCCAGGTATTTAAAAATTGCCTCTTTGATTTCTTCCGTGATTCATTTGTTGTTTAATAGCACATTGGTTAGCCTCCACATGTTTGTGTTTTTTGCAGTTTTTTTCTTGTAGTTGACCTCTAGTCTCATTGTGTTGTTGTTGGAAAAGATGCTTGATAGTATAATTTTCTTAAATTTACTGAGACTTGTTTTGTGGCCTAGCATCTGATCTATCCTGGAGAATGTTTCATGTGCACTTGAAAAGAATGTGTATTCTGCTGCTTTTGGATGGAGTATTCTATATATATCTATTAAGCTCATCTGGTCTAATGTGTCATTTAAGGGCAGTGTTTCCTTATTGTTTTTCTGTTTGGATGATCTGTCCATCAATGTAAGTAGGGTGTTAATGTCCCGTAGTATTATTGTGTTACTGTCAATTTCTCCCTTTATGTCTGTTAATATTTGCTTTACATATTTAAGTGCTCCTATTTTGAATGCATATATATTTACAATTGTTATATCTTCTTCCTGGATTGATCCTCTGAGCATTAAGTAATGTCCTTCTTTGTCACCATCTTTATTTTAAAGTTTATTTTGTCTGATATAAGTATTGTTACCCCAGCTTTCTTTTGATTTCCATTTGCTTGGAATATGTTTCTTCATCCTCTAACTTTCAGTCTCTGTGTGTCTTTAGATCTGAAGTGAGTCTCTTTTAGGCAGCATATATACAGGACTTTTTTTTTTTTTCCATTCAGCAACTCAATGTCTTTTGATTGGAGCATTTAGTCAATTTACATTTAAAGTAATTATTGATATATATACTCTTATTGCCATTTTATCAATTGTTTTGGGGTTGTTTTTAAAGGTGTTTTTTTCTTCTTTTGTTCTCTTGTGATTTGATGACTATCTTTAGTGTTATGTTTGGATTCCTATTCTTTTTTATGTTTGTATCTATTACAGATTTTTGCTTTGTGGTTACCATGAGGTTTATATATAGCAATATATCAATATCTATCTCTATATTTATGTGATTTTTTAAACATTGCTTATCTCTTAATTTCAAACGCATTTTAACAACCCTGCATTTTTACTCTCCTCCCTTCATGATTACTGTTTTTGATGTCATATTTTACATCTAATTGTTTTGTGTACCCCTTAAGTGCTTATTGTGGATTTAGATGATTTTACTACTTTTGTATTTTAACCTTCCTATGACCTTTGTGGATGGACGATTTCCTACGTTTACTATATGTTTGCCTTTCCTGATGAGCTTTTTTCTTTCACTATTAAACTGTCCTCATTTCTTTTCATTCTTTTTTTCTTTTTTCTGTTCAGCATCCATGATTTCCACTATTCTGTTTTCCAGCTTGACAATCCATTCCTCTGCATCATTTAGTCTACTCCTGATTCCTTCTACTGTATTTTTCATTTCAGTTATTGTATTCTTTATCTCTGTTTGGTTGTCCTTTATATTTTCTAACTCTGTGTTAAAAACTTCTAACTTCTGACTCTGTGTATCCATTCTTCTCTTGAGTTCTTTGAGCATCTTAATAATCACGATTCTGAACTCTTTCTTGTGTAGATTGCCTATCTCCACTTCATTTAGTTCTTATAATGGGGTTTTATCTTGTTCCTTTGTTTGGAACATGTTATTCTGTCTTCCTGATGAAGGACCCCTGGAATGGGGAGCCCTACCTGGGGCCTGGACCTTTGACTCCTTTGAGAGAACTCTCTGCAATTGTAATTATTATCCCATTTGTGAGTTGCCCACCCAGGGGTATGGGATTTGATTATATTGCGATCCTACCCCTCCTGTCCATTTTGTTGTGGTTCCTTCTTTATATCTTTATTTGTAAATCTTCTCTGGTAGGTTCCAATCTTTTTCATCAATGATTATTCTGCAATAGTTGTGATTTTGGGGTGCCTGTGAGAGGAGGCAAGCTCAGGGTCTTTCTATTCCACCATCTTAGCCAATCCTCCATCAATTTCTATTCTATCTCTATGGATTTATCTATTCTAGATATTTAATATACATGTGTAATCATAGAATATGTGACCTTTTGTATCTGGATTCTTTAACTTTTTATAACATTTTTGAGTTTCATTCATGTTACAGCATGTATCAGTACTTCTTTCCTTTTTATTGCTGAATAGTATTCCATTGTATGTACATATCATAATTTGTTTATCCATTCATTTGTTGATGGGCATTTGGGGTGTTTTCACCTTTTTCCTATTGTGAATAGTGCTGCTATGAATGTGCATATACATGTGCCTGTTGAAGACTGTGTTTTCATTTCTTTTGGGTACACACCTAGGAGTGGAATTGTGGAGTCATATGGTAATTCTATTTTCAACTTTTTGAGGAACCACAGAACTGTTTTCCACAATGACTGGACCATTTTACTTTATTACCAACAATGTGCAAAGTTTCTAATTTCTCCACATCCTCACCAGCACTTGTTATATTCCATTGTTGTTTTTATTATTATTATAGCCATTCTGGTGAATGTGAAGTGGTACTTCATTGTAGTTTTGATTTGCATTTCCTTCATAATTAAGGATATTGAGCATTTTTCATGTACTTCTTAGCCATTTGTATATCTTCTTTGGAGAAATGTCTATATAAGTACTTTGCCATTTTAAAAATTGGGGTGTTTGTCTTTTTTGTTGTTGTTGAGTTGTAAGAGTTTTTATGTATCCTGTCCCTTGTCCAATATATCATTTGTAAATATCCTTACCTATTCTGTATGTTTTATTTTCACTTTTTGATTATGTCCTTTGATGCACAAATTTTATATTTTGATGAAATCCACTTTATTTTTTTGTTTTGTTGCTGTGCTTTTGATGTGAGAGCTAAGAATCCATTGCCAAATCCAAGGTTATGAAGATTTACTATATTTTCTTCTAAGAGTTTTTGGTTTTAGCTCCTATACTGATCCATTTTGAGTTAATTTTTGTATGTAGTGAGAGATAGGGGTACAACTTCATTCTTTTGTGTGTGATATCAAGTTGTCCCAGCATCATTTGTTGAAGAGACTTTTCTTTTCCCATTGAATAGTATTGGTTCTCTTGTTTAAAATTAATCAATCAATGACCTCAAAGACACAAGCAACAAAAGAAAAAATAGACAAATAGGGCTATATCACAATTTTGATATTTGGTTTCTCAAAAGACACTGTCAACACAGTAAAAAGACAACCCACCAAATGGAAGAAAATATTTGCAAATCATATAACTGATAAAGGATAAATATCAAGAGTGTATAAAGAACTCCTACAACTCAACAACAACAAAAAACCCACTTCAAAATGGGCAAAGGAATTGAATAGACATTTCTTCAAAGAAGATAAAAAATTATCAGGAAGCACATGAAAAGATGCTCAGCATCACTAATAATCAGGGAAATGCAACTCAAAATCACAATGAGATAGCACCTGACATCCATTGGGAAATCTACTGTCCAAAAAAAAAAAAAATAGCAAGGATTGACAAGGTTGTGGAGAAATTGAAGCACTTGTGGACTGTTGGTGGGAATGTAAAATGGTGCAGCCACTGTGGGAAACAGTTTGGTGCTTCCTTAAAAAATTAAAAATAGAATTACCATATGGTCCAGCAATTCCACATCCAGACCTATACCCAAAATAATTGAAGGCAGGGTCTGGAAGAGACATCTGTACACCCAAGTTCATAACAGCATTATTCACAATACCCAAAGGGTAGAAGCAACCAAGTGTCCATTGATGAGTGAATGGACAAACAAAATATGGTATACACATCCAATGGAATATTACTCACTGAAACTCTGGCACATGCTACAACATGGATGAACCTTGAGGACATTATGCTAAGAGAAATAAGGTGATTACAAAAAGACAAATACTGTATGATTCCACTTGTATGAGCTACTTAGAGTAGCCAAAATCAAGAGACAGAAAGTAGAATGGTTGTTGCCAGAGACTGGAGGGAGAAGATAATTAGGAGTTATTATTTACTGGGTATAGAGTTTCAATTTTGCAAGATGAGATGTGTTCTGGAGATTGGTTACTCAACAGGGTGAACATACATAACACTACTGAACTGTACACTTAAAAATGGTAAAGATGGTAAATTTTGTAATATATACTTTACCATAATTTTTTTTAAAGTCTGTACAGTAAGTACATTTTGAGAGGTAGGATGGGGTTTTGATGAGGAAGAGGCATACCTATTTATTGCCATTTTACCCCTTTACTATAATTTTAATGGAATTTTGGGAGTTAAGCAAAATTGTAAATTTAAACTGTTGCGTAGATTTTTGTTTGTTTTTTGATTTTTTTTAGGAGATAATATTCAAATACCAATGTGTGAAGGATAGGCTGAAATCAGGAAAACCTGATGGCAATAGAAAGCTACAGGGAGCAGTTATAATAGTCAAATTTAAACACACTCATGGGGTTGGACTCCAGCCTCTAAGAGTATTTGCAAATTAGCTTCAATTATTTATCAAGGAAATCTCTCTCTCTCTTCCAGTATCTCTAGGACTGATAAATACAGCAATAATCCAATTCAAACAACAGACATCTTGGTATGCTTACATTACTGTGATTCTCAAGAGCTTCTAATTTATCTAAAATCACTGTACCCCCCAGTTTCATTTCTATCAAATATTGGAATTTGACATGGATTATTTTCTTCCTCCCATTTTAGGTCAACCTCGGCCTCATACTGTTACATGGCATTATCCAACTTATAGATTTAGACAAGTGAAGTCCAAGATACATTCTACCTGGGGAAGATGAAAAGTGGTAGAAAACTGGAAGAGAGATGGTGGGAACCAACACCTATTGAGTACATCTCTAAAGCTGTATTATTGATTTTAAATAGGTTATGTCATTTAATATTTATGACAACCCTATGAGGTATATATTGTCATTTTCTGTTGTATAAATTAATAAATAGAGACTTGGAGAGCTTTGATAACATTCCCAAAGTTAACTAAGTCATACAGAATAAGAAAATTGAGTTTAGGACTCAGGTGGTCTAAAGCTGTTCTGAGGTTGTTTTCTGACCTGCCAGGGGTGGTTAGCCCTGAGCTTAGCTTGATTTTAACCAGAAAGTTGTCAGAAATTGGCCTTTGATTAAGATAAGAGTGCATCACTGGGTTATCTCATTTCTTCATGCACATTTTCCCAGTTGCTGTAACAAAGATGCTTCATCAAATGGAGAACAGATCCACACTTTGCCAATAGGAAACAGGATTCACACTCAACAGTTGCCTTTGGTGCCCAAATACACTACGAGAGGATAAACAGATTCAAATTCTGTATTTTAAAATTGAGAGCTATAGAATAAAACATCACAGATTCAGTGCTGATTATGTTTAGATGTTAAATCTGTTCTTGCTACCAAATAACAAAACAAAATAGTGATGAGCATTGAATTTGCACCAATGCACTCTTTGTGCTTACTTATTCATGAATGCTACACTGATTTTTTTCCCAACTCATAAAAGGTTTATAAGAATACAAGAGGGAACATGCTGAAAAGTTTTAAATATTTACTAATTGAATGGCAAGTTTTCAAATTATGCTAGAAAATTAAAGTCATCTTTCTCGTTCAGTGGAACAAACTTGCATTAGAATTTTTAAGTAGTTCGTTGCTTAAATAGATCAAAATCCTGTGTTTAGAATCTGCTTCTCTTATATGGGGATATGGAAAATAGTGAATATGTTTCTAGATCTTCATAAAGCAAACCTTTGTTAGAATATCACTTCCTCTAATTTCTCCATCCCAAGCTGACCTATATAGCTGACCGCTCTCTAAACTTGTGTTCCTACTTATTGTGAGAAGCACCTGACCATTGAGACGACTGTTAACTCCTTGAAGAAAGCTTCAGACTTCAAATCTCATTCTTTGCAGTACCCAGAGCAGCGCTTCTCAGCCTTGCCTACAGGTAAGAACAAATTGTGTTGGTTAATTTTATGTGTCACCTTGACTCGACTGTGATGCCCAGATATTTGGATAAACTTTATTTCTGGGTGTGTCTGTGAAGATGTTTCTAGACAACATTAACATTTGATGGATAGATTGAGTAAAGCAGGTTGCCCTCCCCAGTTTGGGTGGGCCTCATCCAATCCACTGAGGGCCTGAATAAAGTGAGATAGAGTGAGAAAGAAATATTTCTCAGCTACCTTTTCTGAATCAGTCAATGTTCCCTGGGCAAAAGCAAATCTCTGAATTGTTATCCTCTACTCTGAATCTAGCTCCAATATTTCTTCAATATCTTGTACATTTTTCAGATGCTTTTAAGAATATGATTGTTTTATTCTAACACTTTTAAAGTTGTCTTCAACAGGAGGATTGATTCAGATTATCTAGTCCATCATCACAAGAAGGGAAGTCCTAATCATGCCTAAATTAGGGATTGGGGTTTTAATGTTTTTACAGTGACTTGGCTAACTTTGGGCTATAGCATTGAGTCCAAATAAAGAACTGGAACAAAGCCCCCAGAATAAAACTAGGATTCCCCGCCCCAAAGGGGATCACACTTTTTGTTTCTATGAAAAGGAAACTAGAAAAACTTCACCCATGAAGTTTTGGAAAGATGCAAAGTAGCTGGTCATTTGCCTGGTTTTGTGACATGGGGGCGCTTCAAAGTCTAAGAAATTGAAACCTTGAGGCCACTCCATCAGTGGTCTCACTGTGGGCGTGATGTAGAGGATCTGAATTTATTTTAGCCCATAGTGTAAGACCTTAATTTAAAAATTATCCCTAACTATTACAATAATTTGGGGCATTCAGCAGGGAAAAAAAGAAACCACAAAATTGCTCCATGGAGATCTTTCCACACCCCAGAATTCATTAACTCACACATATAAAGCAAACCCCCATTAAAGTTAAGCTAGCAATAAAAATTTACAGACAGCATGAGCATGAGATGATCTGGCATGAGGAAGAGTCACCAGACACAGCAAACTAGAGAATTAACAGGCTAAGAACTTGAGGTAACAGAATATTCTCATAAAGTCTACAAAACAAATTTGTTTAAATGATCAAAGAGATGAAAGAAGTAGTAGAAATCACACTGATGAACAAGCCACTGTGATAAAAAAAAAAAAAAAGAGGCAAGGGCTTCCCTGGTGGCGCAGTGGTTGAGAGTCCGCATGCCGATGCAGGGGACACGGGTTCGTGCCCCGGTCCGCGAAGATCCCACATGCCACGGAGCGGCTAGGCCCGTGAGCCATGGCCACTAAGCCTGCGTGTCCAGAGCCTGTGCTCCGCAAAGGGAGAGACCACAACAGTGAGAGGCCCGCGTACTGCAAAAAAAAAAAAAAAAAAGAGGCAAATATTTAAAAGAACCAAGTATATTTTTATTAATGAATATAATCATTATAGTCATTGGAATTTAAAACTCAGTAAATGTTTAAATTGTGAAAAAGAGAACTAGTGACATAGAAAATAAATCTCTGGATATTACACAAACATAGATTAAAAATATAGAAAACAAAAGAAGTTATAAGACATGAAGGGTGTAATTAGCAGGTCAAACATGTCTCAAAACAGTTCCACAATGAAAGAACAGAGTTGCACCAAGGTTTGAGGAGAAAACGTCTGCAAATTTTCTAGAATTGAAGAAAAGACACACACACCAAAAGAAAAGACATGAATATTCAGACTGAAGGTACATTAAGTCCCCTGTTCGATAAATCAAATGAAATGCAGAAGTAGACACACTGTCACCAAAGTAGAGAATACCAAAAATAGAAGGAAAAATTTAGAATACACCAAAGAGGAAAAGACAGTGTATTTATAATGCAAATAAAACCTCAACTGATTGACTGAAGACTTGTTATATTGCCAGTCATAAGATGATAGGATAATAATTTCAAATGTTGAGGAAAAATAACTCTCAGTCTATAAATCTATACCCAGATGAATTACCTTCAAGAATAAAGAAAAAATAAAACCGCTTCCAAACAAGCAAAGAATAAGTTTATTGTACTCAGATCCTTGAAGAAAGATTTATAAAAGTAAATATTTTAGGAAACTTAAACCAGAGTAAAGTGTGGGCTGTAAGAATAATATGAGCCAAAAAACAATGTAGATAAATCAAATTAATAGTTGAGTATATAAAAAATAAAAAGTAAATGAAGAATCACTATTATGGGACTGGAAAAAAAAAGAAGGTGAAACTGAGAAATAATCCAAATTAACATGGCTCGTAGGTGCTTGTTGTAATCAGAGTCCTTACATTTTAAGGAGGAAGAACTATTGACTAATTTTAGATTTTCAGTCAAGTACAGTCAGTAACGCTTTCATCCATAGAGGGGGGATACGTGAGTAAAGAAAACTCAATCAATCAAAAAAAATACATAAAAGTAAGTAAGCAAAGTAGAGGAACAAATAAAAAGCCCGGAAAGTAGAAAACACAATACAATATGGTAGGAATTAAACCAAATAATATGAGTGATCATGATAAATGAAAATAGAATAAACTGGTCTTTTGAAACACAAAGATTGTCAAATAGGATTTCAAAATATAATCTAAAAAAAATACAATCTAGCTCTATGTTTTACACAAAGAACTCATCTAAAATATTATGACACAAAAAGAATGAGGACTTGCGGTCATTGCTGTGACAATGACCCCATTTGTACCCAGGCCAGGGAGGCCATGGAAAACTCATAATCTGCTGGATCTGTAGACAAATGGTGATTCATGTTTACTGACCCTGTTACTAAAAAAGATTAGTTCTCCAGTCTTCCAATTTTAACATACTCATTTAGAACAGAAGCATTATTAATTCTTCAGTATTTGACGAAATGACTGTGGACAAAATGTGTCTTTTGGGTTTTCACATGCCAATCTAGAAATGGTGCCAAGGTTCATTCACTACTTGTACCCTTCTGCAGTCTAATTCAAAATGTGCCAGCTCATTCTACCTCAGTCCTAATGAACTAGATCTGCAGTGCAATCAGACAATCACTGTTTGCTGAACTAAACATAATACCAATCATTCCTTGGAGGTTACCATAAAACTACAAAATGATTTTGTTATGTTAGAGGTCTAAATAGGGTAACTAAATATAATACTGTTAAGTTCATTTCACTGATGCTAAAAGATTAAAATTTTCCTAGTATCCTTGTTATTACATTTTTCTTTTTAGAGTTATTATTTTAATCTAATATAAACGTAACACTCAATGATATGTATTACATAGTATATCTGAAAGACTGATACTTTGCATTCAGTTTATTAAACTTATAAGCTGACCATTTACTTATCTTTCTCATGATAAGATGCGGATAGAAGATAGATGCACACTCCTTTCTCAGGGCAAGATTGTGAATATTATCAACACTTAATAATAATATTATGTATGACTAGAAAGATTAATGGAATAATAGAATCCATAAATGAAATCTAATAGTCATATGACGAAGGTGGCATTAGTGGAGAAAAGCCGGATTCTTCAAATAAGTCATGTTCAGACAACTTATACCAAGATATATTCCACGTGAAGCTAAATTTGATGATAAAAAATGACTCCATAAGGTACTAGAAGAAGACATAGATTGCTATATATAATCTTGGCATATGGATGGCCTTTCTTGGTATGATATAAAACCAGGATCATATAAAGGAAAAGAATAAATCTATTTAAAAATTAGTAACATTTCCATGAAAACTTTATATAGTAAAGTTAAAAACAACATATTGGAAAAAAAATTGAAGATAAATTACAAAGTGCCATTTAAAAATCCACATTGAGGGCTTCCCTGGTGGCACAGTGGTTGAGAGTCCACCTACCGATGCAGGGGACACGGGTTCGTGGCCCAGTCTGGGAAGATCCCACATGCCGCAGAGTGGCTGGGCCCATGAGCTATGGCCGCTGAGCCTGCGCGTCCGGAGCCTGTGCTCTGCAACGGGAGAGGCCACAACAGTGAGAGGCCTGCGTACCGCAAACACACACAGACACAGACACACACACACACACACACACACACACATCCACATTGAGTTTTTATAACTCAGTAAGTAAAGATGAGCACCACCAATAGACACATGGGAAATGATATGAAAAGTCATTTCATGTATAAAAAATACTGAGTGAAAATAAATGCTCATCGAGCAAATACTTTAAAAGATGCAAGTTAAAAAAGCAAGGGGATACTATTTTCTAATGTATAAGCTTAACAAAGATTTAAAACTTTGTTTAATATTACCCCATTATGGGCTTCCCTGGTGGTGCAGTGGTTGAGAGTCTGCCTGCCGATGCAGGGGATGCGGATTCATGCCCCGGTCCGGGAGGATCCCACATGCCGCGGAGTGGCTAGGCCCGTGAGCCATGGCCGCTGAGCCTGCGCGTCCGGAGCCTGTGCTCCGCAACGGGAGAGGCCACAACAGTGAGAGGCCCACGTACTGCAAAAAAAAAAAAAAAAAGAATTACCCCATTAGCAGGATATTGAGGTACAGGTGCTCTCATAATGTAGGGATGCAAATTAAATTAGTTGTAACTGCTATAGCAAAAATTGACTACATAAATAATTTTGTGTCAGATTTACTGAGATATAATTACATACAATTAAATTTATTCTTTAGGCTGTATGATTTGATGAGTTTTGACAAGCACATATATTACTATAAAAATTTCCATTTCCATCATTCCCAAAAGTTCCCTCCTTCCTCCTTGAAGTAAAACCCTTTTCTTCATCCCTAGGCCTTTGCAACAATTAATATACTTTCTGGCCCTATATAGTTTTTCCTTTTGTAAAATATCATCACTTTTTTTATCTGGCTTCTTTCATTTATTAAAATGCTTTTGACTGTTGTTGTATGTATCAGTTTATTCCTTTTCATTGCTGAATACTATTCCATTGAATGGATGTGTCACAGTTTGTCTATTTATAACTTGGGCATTTGAACCCAGTTTGGAGGCATTATGAATAAAATTTCTATGAATATACATGAGCAATTATTACATGGGTATATGCTTTCATGTTTCATTGGTAAATATCCAGGAAAGGGATTACAGGGTTATATGGTAGATGTATGTTTAGTCTTATAAGGTACAGCCATACTGTTTTCCAGAGTGGTTTTATGTTTTGAGCATTTTAATTACTCCATATCCTCACTAGCACTTGGTATTGTCAGTCTTTTAAATTTAACCATTCTAGTGGGTCTATAGTAATATTTTATTGTGGTTTTATTTTGCATTTTCCTAGTGACATACTGCGAATCTTTTCATGTGTTAAAAGAAAACATAATGATAACACCAAGTGCTGGCAACATGAAGAAACTGGATCACTCATACACTGTGGTGGGAATGTAACATGGTGCAGCCACTCTGGAAAACAGTTTGGTAGTGCCTTAATAAACTGAACAGGCAAGTACCATATAACCATGCAATTGTACTCCTAGACATTTATCCCAGAAAAATTAAGAAGTATGTTCATAGCAACATCTATACATGAGTGTATATAGCAGCTTTTTTCTAATAGCCAAAAACTGGAAACAACATAGATGTACTTCAGTGAGTGTATGGTTAAACAAATTGTGATAAATCCATATCATGGAATATGACTCAGCACTAAAAAGAAATGAACTATTGATAAATGCAAGAGCCTGGATAAATCTCCAGAGAATTATACTGAGTAAAAAAAGCTAACCCCAAAAGGTTACATACTGTATTATTCTGTTTATATAATATTCTTGAAATGAATTCTAGAAATGGAGAATTAATTAATGTTTGGTTAAGGAGGGAAATGAATGTAGCTATAAAAGGACAAAATGAAGAATCCTTGTGGTAACAGAAACATTCTGTATTTTAACTTTATTAATGTCAATATCCTGGTTTTGATATTATAGTATAGTTCTGCAAGATTTACTACTGGGGGAAAACTAGGTAGAGTGTACTCAGGACCTTTGCAATATGTTTTGCAACTGCACTGAATGTTCAATTATCTTAAAATAAAAAGTTTAACTTAAAAAAGTTAAATATACACCTACCATATAATCTAGCCTTTCCATTCCTAGGTATTCACCAAAGAGAAACGAAAGCTTATGTCCATACAAAGAGTTGTATAAGACTGTTCAGAGAAACTTTATTTGTAATAGCCTAAAACTGAAGAGAACTCAAGTATCCTTCAACAGGTAAATAGATAAACATATTGTGATATATCCAAACAATGAAACACTCAGCAGTAAAAAGAACTGAACTTTCGGTACATGCAACACAATGAATGAATCTTAATATAATTAGGCTGAGTCAAACAAATATAAAATTCTACAAATGCACTTGAATCTTTGATGACAGAAAAGAGATCAGATGAATTTACAGGTGCATTTCAAAGCTTGTCAAATTGTACACTTTTAAGTGCATAAAACTTATTGTATTTTAAAATATAACTCAATGAAGCTGTAAAAATAATCATTCTCTTTGTGTTTTTACAGAATTTTATTTAAAATCTCTATTGCCGTGTGAGCTGTGGAGTTAGAGGCCTGGGATGGAGTCCCATTTTCATCATTTATTAACCATGTAACTTTAGGGAAGTTAAAATCATTTCATCATCTATAAAACGAATGTAACAAAAGTGCCTATCTCAAAATGTTCAGAGGATTGAATGTAAAAATGCAGCTCTTGACACACTGCCCATCTAGTAAGTGCTCAAAAATGCCCAGTGCTATTATCAATAACATTACATAGTGACCATTTAAAGGTTAGGAGGGACCATGGCTTACCCATTCTTGTATTCCTACTATCTGTTTTGTGTGTGTGTGTGTGTGTGTGTTTTGGTTTTTTTGTTTTTTTGCGGTACACGGGCCTCTCACTGTTGTGGCCCCTCCCGTTGCAGAGCACAGGCTCCGGATGCGCAGGCTCGGCGGCCATGGCTCACGGGCCCAGCCGCTCTGCAGCATGTGGGATCCTCCCGGATCGGGGCAAGAGCCCGTGTCCCCTGCATCGGCAGGCGGACTCTCAACCACTGTGCTACCAGGGAAGCCCTGTTTTGTGTGTTTTTAAAAAATCGTTATTGGGATATAATTGCTTTAAAATGGTGTGTTAGATTCTGCTTTATAACAAAGTGAATCAGCTATACATACACATATACCCCCATACCTCCTCCCTCATGCATCTCCCTCCCACTCTCCCTATCCCACCCCTCTAGGAGGTCACAAAGCACTCAGCTGATCTCCCTGTGTTAATTCGGCTGCTTCCCACTAGCTATCTATTTTACATTTTGTAGTATATATAAGTCCATGCCACTCTCTCACTTTGTCCCTGCCTACCCTTGCCCTTTTCTGTGTCCTCATGTCCATTCTCTACGTCTGCATCTTTATTCCTGCCCTGCCCCTAGGTTCTTGAGAATATTGTTTTTAAACACCATATATATGTGTTAGCATATGATATTTGTTTTTCTCTTTCTGACTTACTTCACTCTGTATGACAGACTCTAGGTCCATCCACCTCACTACAAATAACTCAACTTTGTTTCTTTTAATGGCAGAGTAATATTCCATTGTATATATGTGCCACATCTTCTTTATTCATTCACCTATTGATGGAAATTTAGGTTGCTTCCATGTCCTGGTTATTGTAAATAGTGCTGCAATGAACATTGTGGTACATGACTCTTTTTGAATTATCTTTTTCTCAGGGTATATGCCCAGTAGTGGGATTGCTGGGTCATACGGTAGTTGTATTTTTAGTTTTTTAAGGAACCTCCATACTGTTCTCCACAGTGACTGTGTCAATTTACATTCCCAACGACTGTGCAAGAGGGTTCCATTTTCTCCACACTCTCTCCAGCATTTATTGTTTGTAGATTTTTTGATGATGGCCATTCTGACTGGTGTGAGGTGATACCTCATTGTGGTTTTGATTTGCATTTCTCTAATGATTAGTGATGTTCAGCATCCTTTCATGTGTTTGTTGTCAATCTGTATATCTTCTTTGTGGAAATGTCTATTTAGATCTTCTGCCCATTTTTGGATTGGATTATTTGTTTTTTTAATATTGAGCTGCATGAGCTGTTTATATAATTTGGAGATTAATCCTTTGTCCATTGATTCATTTGCAAACACTTTCTCCCATTCTGAGGGTTTTTTTTGTCTTGTTTATAGTTTTCTTTGCTGTGCAAAAGTTTGTAAGTTTCATTAGGTCCCATTTGTTTATTTTTGTTTTTATTTCCATTACTCTAGGAGGTGAGTCAAAAAAGATCTTGCTGTGATACATGTCAAAAAGTGTTCTTGCTGTTTTCCTCTAAGAGTTTTATACTGTCCGGTCTTACATTTAGGTCTTTAATCCATTTTGAGTTTCTTTTTGTGTATGGTGTTAGGGAGTGTTCTAATTTCATTCTTTTACATGTAGCTGTCCAGTCTTGCCAGCACCACTTATTGAAGGCTGTCTTTTCTCCGTTGTATATCCTTGCCTCCTTTGTCATAGATTAGTTGACCAAAGGTGCGTGGGTTTATCTCTGGGCTTTCTATCCTGTTCCATTGATCTATATTTCTGTTTTTCTGCCAGTACCATACTGTCTTGATTACTGTAGCTTTGGAGTATAGTCTGAATTCAGGGAGCCTGATTCCTCCAGCTCCGTTTTTCATTCTCAAGATTGCTTTGGCTATTCGGGGTCTTTTGTGTTTCCATAGAAATTGTGAAATTTTTTGTTCTAGTTCTGTGAAAAATGCCAGTGGTAGTTTGATAGGGATTGCATTGAATCTGTAGATTGCTTTGGGTAGTAGAGTCATTTTCACAATGTTGATTCTTCCAATCCAAGAACATGGTATATCTCTCCATGTCTTTGTATCTAATTTATTTCATCAGTGTCTTATAATATTCTGCATACAGGTCTTTTGTGTCCTTAGGTAGGTTTATTCCTAGATATTTTATTCTTTTTGTTGCAGTGGTAAATGGGAGTGTTATCTTGATTTCACTTTCAGATTTTTCATCATTAATGTATAGGAATGCCAGAGATTTCTGTGCATTAATTTTGTGTCCTGCTACTTTACCAAATTCATTGATTAGCTCTAGTAGTTTTCTGGTAGTATGTTTAGGATTCTCTATGTATAGTATCATGTCATCTGCAAACAGTGACAGCTTTACTTCTTCTTTTCCGATTTAGATTCCTTTTATTTCCTTTTCTTCTCTGATTGCTGTGGCTAAAACTTCCAAAATTATGTTGAATAATAGTGGTGAGAGTGGGCAACCTTGTCTTGTTCCTGATTGTTGTGGAAATGGTTTCAGTTTTTCACCATTGAGGATGATGTTGGCTGTGGGTTTGTCATATATGGCCTTTATTATGTTGAGGAAAGTTCCCTCTATGCCTACATTCTGCAGGATTTTTATCATAAATGGGTGTTGAATTTTGTCAAAAGCTTTCTCCGCATCTATTGAGATGATCATATGGTTTTTCTCCTTGAATTTGTTAATATGGTTTATCACATTGATTGATTTGCATATATTAAAGAATCCTTGCATTTCTGGAATAAACCCCACTTGATCATGTTGTATGATCCTTTTAATGTGCTGTTGGATTCTGTTTGCTAGTATTTTGTTGAGAATTTTTGCATCTATGTTCATCAGTGATATTGGCCTGTAGTTTTCTTTCTTTGTGACATCCTTGTCTGGTTTTGGTATCAAGGTGATGGTGGCCTCATAGAATGAGTTTGGGAGTGTTCCTCCCTCTGCTATATTTTGGAAGAGTTTGAGAAGGATAGATGTTAGCTCTTCTCTAAATGTTTGATAGAATTTGCCTGTGAAGCCATCTGGTCCTGGGCTTTTGTTTGTCAGAAGATTTTTAATCACAGTTTCAATTTCAGTGCTTGTGATTGGTCTGTTCATATTTTCTGTTTCTTCCTGATTCAGTCTTGGCAGGTTGTACATTTCTGAGAATTTGCCCATTTCTTCCAGGTTGTCCATTTTATTGGCATAGAGTTGCTTGTAGTAGTCTCTCATGATCTTTTGTATTTCTGCAGTGTCAGTTGTTACTTCTCCTTTTTCATTTCTAATTCTATTAATTTGAGTCTTCTCCCTTTTTTTCTTGATGAGTCTGGCTAATGGTTTATCAATTTCGTTTATCTTCTCAAAGAACCAGCTTTTAGTTTTATTGATCTTTGCTATCGTTTCCTTCATTTCTTTTTCATTTCTTTTGATCTGATTTTTATGATTTCTTTCCTTCTGCTAAATTTGGGGGTTTTTTGGTTCTTCTTTCTCTAATGCTTTAGGTGCAAGGTTAGGTTGTTTATTCGAGATGTTTCCTGTTTCTTAAGGTAGGATTGTATTGCTATGATCTTCCCTCTTAGAACAGCTTTGGCTGCATCCCATAGATTTTGGGTCTTCGTGTCTCCATTGTCATTTGTTTCTAGGTATTTTTTATTTCCTCTTTGATTTCTTCAGTGATCACTTGGTTATTAAGTAGTGTATTGTTTAGCCTCCATGTATTGTATTTTTTACAGATCTTTTCCTGTAATTGATATCTAGTCTCACAGCGTTGTCGTCGGAAAAGTTACTTGATACAATTTCAATTTTCTTAAATTTACCAAGGCTTGATTTGTGACCCAAGATATGATCTATCCTGGAGAATGTTCCATGAGCACTTAAAAAAAATGTGTATTCTGTTGTTTTTGGATGGAATATCCTATGAATATCAATTAAGTCCATCTTGTTTAATGTATCATGTAAAGCTTGTGTTTCCTTATTTATTTTCATTTTGGATGATCTGTCCATGGGTGAAAGTGGGGTGTTAAAGTCCCCTACTGAGTGTGTTACTGTCTATTTCCCCTTTTATGGCTGTTAGTATTTGCCTTATGTACTGAGGTACTCCTATGTTGGGTGCATAAATATTTACAATTGTTATATCTTCTTCTTGGATCGATCCATTGATCATTATGTAGTGTCCTTCTTTGTCTCTTCTAATATTCTTTATTTTAAAGTGTATTTTGTCTGATATGAGAATTGCTACTCCAGCTTTCTTTTGGTTTTCATTTGTATGATATACCTTTTTCCATCCCCTTACTTTCATCTGTATGTGTCTCTAGGTCTGAACTGGGTCTCTTGTAGACAGCAAATATATGGGTCTTGTTTTTGTATCCATTCAGCTAATCTGTGTCTTTTAGTGGGAGCATTTAGTCCATTTACATTTATGGTAATTATTGATATGTATATTCCTATTCCCATTTTCTTAATTGTTTTGGGTGGGTTATTGTAGGTCTTTTCCTTCCCTTGTGTTTCTTGCCTAGGGAAATTCTTTTAGCAGTTGTTGTAAAGATGGTTTGGTGGTGCTGTACTCTCTCAGCTTTTGCTTGTCTGTAAAGGTTTTAATTTCTGCATCAAATCTGAATGAGATCCTTCCTGGGTGGAGTAATCTTGGTTGTAGGTTTTTCTCCTTCATCACTTTAAATATGTCCTGCCAGTCCATTCTGGCTTGCAGAGTTTCTGCTGAAAGATCAACTGTTAACCATGTGGGGATTCCCTTGTGTGTTATTTGTTGTTTTTCCCTTGCTGCTTTTAATATGTTTTCTTTGTATTTAATTTTTCACAGTTTGATTAATATGTGTCTTGGCGTATTTCTCCTTGTATTTATCCTATATGGGACTCTCTGTGCTTCCTGGACTTGACTAACTATTTCCTTTCCCATACTAGGGAAGTTTTCAACTATAATCTCTTCAAATATTTTCTCAGTCCCTTTCTTTTTCTCTTCTTCTTCTGGAACCCCTATAATTCGAATGTTGGTGTGTTTAATGTTGTCCCAGAGGTCTCTGAGACTGTCCTCAGTTCTTTTCATTCTTTTTCTTTATTCTGCTCTGCAGTAGTTATTTCCACTATTTTATCTTCCAGGTCACTTATCCGTTCTTCTGCCTCAGTTATTCTGCTATTGATCTGCTTTAGTTCTTCTAGGTCCTTGTTAAATGTTTCTTGCATTTTGTCTATTCTGTTTCCAAGATTTTGGATCATCTTTACTATCATTATTCTGAATTCTTTTTCAGGTAGACTGCCTAGTTCCTCTTCATTTGTTAGGTTTGGTGGGTTTTTATCTTGCTTCTTCATCAGCTGTGTGTTTTTCTGTCTTCTCATTTTCTTATCTTACTGTGTTTGGGGTCTCCTTTTTGTAGGCCACAGGTTAGTAGTTCCCGTTATTTTTGTTGTCTGTCCCCAGTGGCTAAGGTGGGTTCAGTGGGTTGTGTAGGCTTCCTGGTGGAGGTGACTAGTGCCTGTGCTCTGTTGGATGAGGCTGGATCTTTTCTTTCTGGTGGGCAGGTCCACGTTTGGTGGTGTGTTTTGGGGTGTCTGTGGCCTTATTATGATTTTAGGCAGCCGTTCTGCTAATGGGTGGTGTTGTGTTCCTGTCTTGCTAGTTGTTTGGCATAGGATGTCCAGCACTGTAGCTTGCTGGTCATTGAGTGAAGCTGGGTCTTGGTGTTGAGATGGAGATCTCTGGGAGATTTTCGCCATTTGATATTATGTGGAGCTGGGAGGCCTGTTGTGGACCAGTGTCCTGAAGTTGGCTCTCCCACCTCAGAGGCACAGCACTGACTCCTGGCTGCAGCACCAAGAGCCTTTCATCCACATGTCTCAAAATAAAAGGGAGAAAAAGTAGAAAGAAAGAATTAGTAAAAGTATAAAGAAAGAAAGAAAGAAAGAAAGAAAGAAAGAAAGAAAGAAAGAAAGAAAGAATGGAGGAGGGCAGGAGGGAGGGAGGAAGGAAGGAGGCAAGGAAGGAAAAAAGGAAAGAAAGAAGATAAAGTAAAATAAAGTAAGATAAAATATAATAAAGTTACTAAAAAAAAAATAATTCTTAAGAAAAATTTTAAAAAATTAAAAACAAAAAAGAAAATGGACGGATAGAACCCTAGGACAAATGGTGGAAGCAAAGCTATACAGACAAAATCTCACACAGAAGCATACACATACACACTCACAAAAAGAGGAAAAGGGGAAAAAATCATAAATCTTGCTCTCAAAGTCCTCTTCAATTTGGGATGATTTGTTGTCTATTCATGTATTCCACAGATGCAGAGTACATCAAGTTGATTGTGGAGCTTTAATCCGCTGCTTCTGAGGCTGCTGGGAGAGATTTCCCTTTCTCTTCTTTGTTCTCACAGCTCCCAGGGGCTCAGCTTTGGATTTGGCGCTGCCTCTGCATGTAGGTCGCCGGAGGGCGTCTGTTCTTCGCTCAGACAGGACGGGGTTAAAGGAGCAGCTGATTCGGGGGCTCTGGCTCACTGAGGCCGGGGGGAGGGAGGGGCACAGAATGCAGGGCGAGCCTTCAGCAGCAGAGGCCGGCGTGATGTTGCACCAGCCTGAGGCGCGCCGTGCGTTCTCTCGGGTAAGTTGTCCCTGGATCCCGGGACCGTGGCAGTGGCGAGCTGCACAGGCTGCCCGGAAGGGGGGTGTGGAGAGTGACCTGTGCTTGCACACAGGCTTCTTGGTGGCGGCAGCAGCAGCCTTAGCGTCTCATGCCCATCTCTGTGGTCCGCGCTTTCAGCCGCGGCTCGCGCCCATCTCTGGAGCTCCTTTAAGCAGCGCTGTTAATCCCCTCTCCTCGCGCACCAGGAAACAAAGAGGGAAAAAAAAGTCTCTTGCCTGTTCGGCAGCTCCAGACTTTTCCCCAGACTCCCTCTCGACTAGCCGTGGCGCACTAACCCCCTGCAGGCTGTGTTCACGCTGCCAACCCCAGTCCTCTCCCGGCACTCCAAACGAATCCCGAGCCTCAACTCCCAGCCCCTCCCTCCCCGGTGGGTGAGCAGACAAGTCTGTCGGGCTGGTGAGTGCTGGTCGGCATCGATCCTCTGTGCAGGAATCTCTCCTCGTTTTGCCCTCCGCAACCCGTTGCTGTGCTCTCCTCTGTGGCTCCGAAGCTTTCCCCCTCCGCCACTCACAGTCTCCGCCCAAGAAGGGACTTCCTAGTGTGTGGAAACCTTTCCTCCTTCCCAGCTCCATACCACTGGTGCTAGCCCCGTCCCTATCCTTCTGTCTCTGTTTATTCTTTTTTGTTTTGCCCTACCCACGTACGTGGGGGGTTTCTTGCCTTTTGGGAGGTCTGAGGTCTTCTGTCAGCGTTCAGTAGGTGTTCTGTAGGAGTTGTTCCACGTGTAGATGTATTTCTGGTGTATCTGTGGGGAGGAAGGTGATTGCATCTTACTCTTCCGCCATCTTCCCAGAAGCTCTCACCTTTCTGATTACTGTACTTTTGTGGTATAATCTGAAGTCAGGGAGTCTCATTCCTTCAGTTCCGCTTTTCTTTCTCAACATTGCTTTGGCTATTTGGGGTCTTTTGTGTCTCCAAACAAATTTTAGATTTTTTGTTCTAGTTCTGTAAAAAATGCCATTGGTAATTTGATATGAATTGCATTGAATCTGTAGGTTGCTTTGGATAGTACAGTCATTTTTACAATATTGATTCTTCCAGCCCAAGAACATGGTATATCTCTCCATCTGTTTGTATCATCTTTAATTTCTTTCATCAGTGTCTTATAGTTTTCTGCATGTAGGTCTTTTGTCTCCTTAGGAAGGTTTATTCCTAGGTATTTTATTCTTTTCGTTGCAATGGTAAATGGGAGTGTTTCCTTAATTTCTCTTTCAGATTTTTCATCATTAGTGTATAGGAATGCAAGAGATTTCTGTGCATTAATTTTGTATCCTGCTGCTTTACCAAATTCTTGACTAGCTCTAGTAGTTTTCTGGTAGCATCTTTAGGATTTTCTATGTATGGTATCATGTCATCTACAGTGATAGCTTTACTTCTTCTTTTCTGATTTGGATTCCTTTTATTTCTTTTTCTTATCTGATTGCTAAGGCTAAAACTTCCAAAACTTTGTTGAATTATAGTGGTGAAAATGGACAACCTTGTCTTTTTCCTGATCTTAGAGGAAATGGTTTCAGTTTTTCACCATTGAGAATGATGTTGGCTGTGGGTTTGTCATATATGGCCTTTATTATGTTGACGTAAGTTCCCTCTATGCCTACTTTCTGGAGGGTTTTTATCATAAATTGGTGTTGAATTTTGTTGAAAGCTTTTTCTGCATCTGTTGAGATGATCATATGGTTTTTCTCCTTCAGTTTGTTATTATGGTTTATCACATTGATTGATTTGCGTATATTGAAGAATCCTTGCATTCCTGGGATAAACCCCACTTGATCATGGTGTATGATCCTTTTTATATGCCGTTGGATTTTGTTTGCTAGTATTTTGTTCAGGATTTTTGCACCTATGTTTATCCGTCATATTGGCCTGTAGTTTTCTTTCTTTTTGACATCTTTGTCTGGTTTTGGTATCAGGGTGATGGTGGCCTCATAGAATGAGTTTGGGAGTGTTCCTCTGCTATATTTTGGAAGAGTTTGAGAAGGATAGGCATTAGCTCTTCTCTAAATGTTTGATAGAATTCCCCTGTGAAGCCATCTGGTCCTGGGCTTTTGTTTGTTGGAGGATTTTTAATCACAGTCTCAATTTCAGTGCTTGTGATTGGTCTAATTATATTTTCTATTTCTTCCTGGTTCAGTCTCGGAAGGTTGTGCTTTTCTATGAATTTGTCCATTTCTTCCAGGTTGTCCATTTTATTGGCATAGAGTTGCTTGTAGTAATCTCTCATGATCATTTGTATTTCTCAGAGTCATTTGTTACTTCTCCTTTTCCATTTCTAATTCTATTGATTTGAGTCTTCTCCCTTTTTTTCTTGATGAGTCTGGCTAATGGTTTATCAATTCTGTTTGTCTTCTCAAAGAACCAGCTTTTAGTTTTATTGATCTTTGCTATCGTTTCCTTCATTTCTGTTTCACTTATTACTGATCTGATCTTTATGATTTCTTTCCTTCTGCTAACTTTGTTTTTTTTTTGTTCTTCTTTCTCTAATTGTTTTAAGTGTAAGATTAGGTTGTTTATTTCAGATTTTTCTTGTTTCTTGATGTAGGATTGTATTGCTATAAACTTCTCTCTTAGAACTGCTTTTGCTGCATCCCATAGGTTTTGGGTCATCGTGTTTTCATTTTCATTTGTTTCTAGGTATTTTTTTATTTCTTCAGTGATCTCTTGGTTATAAAGTAGTGTATTATTTAGCCTCCATGTGTTTGTATTTTTTACAGATTTTTTCTTGTAATTGATATCTAGTCTCATAGCATTGTGGTTGGAAAAGATACTTGATACGATTTCTATTTTCATAAATTTACAGAGGCTTGATTTTTGACCCAAGATATGATCTATCCTGGAGAATGTTCCATGAGCACTTGAGAAGAAAGTGTATTCTGTTGTTTCTGGATGGAATGTCCTATAAATATCAGTTAAGTCCATCTTGTTTAATTGTATAATTTAAAGCTTGTGTTTCATTATTTATTTTCATTTTGGATGATCTGTCCATTGGTGAAAGTGGGGTGTTAAAGTCCCCTACTCTGATTGTGTTACTGTGATTTCCCCTCTTATAGCTGTAGGCATTTGCCTTATGTATTGAAGTGCTCCTATGTTAGGTGCATAAATATTTACAATTGTTATATCTTCTTCTTGGATTGATCCCTTGATCATTATGTAGTGTCCTTCTTTGTCTCTTACAATGGTCTTTGTTTTAAAGTCTATTTTGTCTGATATGAGAATTGCTATCCAGTTTTCTTTTGATTTCCATTTGTATGGAATATCGTTTTGCATCCCCTCACTTTTAGTCTGTATGTGTCCCTAGGTCCACTATCTAACTGTTGAAGAATGTACACTCTCAATCTTTAATAAATTGAATTGAATAAGATGGCTTATTATTACAATACTCCAAAGTACTTTTACCTTTCCTCAGCATTTGAACATTTGGGCCATTTCCAGGTTGTTTTTTTCTGTTGAAACATACACAGCTACCATATGTTGTCACAGTAATCACACAGACCTTCCCCAACCCATTTCAACTTACTTCTTGGGATATGGTCTCAGGAATAATATTATCACAGCAGTGGGCATGATTAGAATATTGGATTGTGGTGACTTTTATTTTGTGTAGGATACCTGTCATCTGGTGCCATCATCTTTACTTTGAGGGATGCATGAGGAGGAGAGTAGTCTGGAGAGTGTGGTCATTCATGGTGTCCACCTTCACTGGTGAGTCTCTCATTATCCTGTATACCTCTGGGCAAGTGACTGGTTTGTTGATGGGAGGGCATGTGACCTAAGTCTATCCAGTAAGTGTCCAAGTTGGAGAGGGAAGGATAGCCCTCTCTTTCTCTTGGATCTTGAGATGTAGGATATAGGCCTCAGATGATCAACTGCTCAATCTTCAATAATGTTAGCAACTCTAATCCTTCAAAGTTATAGAAGAACGCTTTTTTTGCTTAAATATAAAAGAAGTCTTGACCAATATGATTAGTTTTATGGTTTTTCCCCCTAACTCTCATTTAACTTACTGTACTTAAAACTTACTCATTTGTAGTGTTACCAGAAACATATGAGTGTACTTAATCCCCTTTGCCCACCCACACACAGTTTTAGAATTTTAAAAAATTATCTTTTACTAATTTAATAGGTGCAAGAATTGTCTAAGTTGAGGGTTCTAAACCTGCAACCCATCTTGTCACATTGTTTTCCTCAGACTCTTTAAGAAATGCAGTACAGAAGACTCTGCAGCCCAATGCATAGTCTACACTCCTAACTAAAGCTTCTGATTCCATCTTTGTCTGCTTTAAAACCCTGGTGAGCTGGCCTGGACAGTAAACAAAATGATCTGATTCACCCACTTCTCTGAAATCCTGAGACAGGCCTAAAGTCTGGCTGTGGCTCTCCGCAACATTCCAGAGCCTCCTCTATCCCTTGCTACTACTTACTGCAGTAGAGAAATACAAAGAAGACAGAGGGCAAGCAAGAAATAGAGCAGAAGTAATTTTCATTATTTCTTCACTCTTCCCACCAAAGGTTTTATCTCCTAGTCCTGAGAGAGTGATGTGCAAAAACACTGTTAATACATAGCTACCATGTATTTAGTGCTTATTAGGAGCCAGGTCTTATTTATATATATAGCCAGTTGAATCCTCATAATATTTCCATGAGCTTGGTGTAGTTATCCCAGTGAAGCTAATGAAACTGATCTAAGGGAGATTAAGTAAATATCGTAGGCTCACATGTTCATAAGGGACAGAGCCAAGATTTGACCCCCCAACCCAGCCGACTGACCTCCCTGACATAGAGCATGCTGCCTCTCAGCGGTCACACCATTTAGAATGTATAATGCTTGGCAGTGGCCCTCTCTCCCTTGGCAGGTACAGAAAGACAGTAGATACTTTAAAAAGCCTTATTAATAAGAAAACACCTCTGTCATAATATAAATTTTGAACATAGTTTAGGGTCAAGGGAACCATCTTGTATACCTTTTCTTGCTGTAGGAAAATTGATCAAAAGAAAAGGAAAGCATTGGTGCACATAACCTTAATAGCTTTTAAGTGATCCTTGGACCACCAAATGCTACCAAAGTGCTTCTAAACTCTAAAATGCTGTCAAATTACTTTTAATTTTTCAATCAATTTAAAATACATCATTTATATTTATGTTCCTAATGTGCTATGCTTGTAATTTACAATATGTTGTGATTCTCTGCATGAGCAATATGTTTACAAAAATATCTTTGGAACTTGGAGCATAAGTTTTCTGTTTTAAGATACAATGAAGAGTTATAATTATATATATTGTCAAGCCAATAAATCCGCAATCACAAAGCTGTTTCTAAGTGAAAATACTTATGCTGTGTTAAAATTTCTAGTATCTCATTGTATAGTAATGGCCCAGTTTCTCCTTTTCAGCTGCTCCCTGGTACCCTTCTAAAAAATTTGTAGATTTAAAAACAGCAACCTTTACCTTATACTTTATAATAAGTGGCACTCCTGTTATTATCCTACTGAAGACAATTAATGCCTACAGTATGTAAGTGTAGTTAAGTAAATGACAAAAATTCAATGGTTTCTAATTACTGTGTAACAACTTTTATTAGTTTTTCTCTTGCAGTTAAGTAGCAGACTTCTCCAAATATATTTTAAATATATATATATTATTCTTTTTTCTTGTTTCCCTCATTTTACTTGGGATTTTCAGAGCATTTTTGCTCTCAGAATCGCATGCCATTTTAAAATAAGACCCTTCTCTACATGTATCTTGTGTCAAAAAGTCTTTGGGTATAAATTCTACTTCTATTAATAATTGAGAGTCCTGGTGGCTTTGTTTCTCTGCTTGTTAGTATTCAGCTCTCACTAACTTTTCTCTGCCAAAAAGTGTTAATAACAACTTGGCTATTATATACTTTAAGTGAGCTATGCACATGAAAAGGATTATTGAAATGTTACATGAGATATAAATTCAAAAGTATATAATTATCCATGAAAAGCAAGAATATGGCTAAAATACCACTATACCTACTGAATAAACAGAAAAGACATGTCAGAACTTCACTGGTTTTGCTAAAACTAAGAGCAGTCAGGAGAAGGGTTGGTACTTCAGTAATAATATCCTTGGGGGCCTCCCATATACAGGTTGCAAATAATTAACCCTGAGCTACAAAGCCACTTATTCTAGCCTACACAGTATCAGGCCATGTGACATTTAATAACAGTGTAATTATGCACCCTTTTAACATTTTCAAATGCAGCTTCAATTAGAGATAAGGAAAATGAAAAATGTGCATATTTTTCTTCTGTGAAATTTGCATAGAGCTGAAGAGTTGTATCTGTCATGAATTAATATATTTTTTAACATCTTTATTGGAGTTTAATTGCTTTAAAATGGTATGTTAGTTTCTGCTTTATAACAAAGTGAATCAGTTATACATATACATATATTCCCATATCTCTTCTCTCTCTTGCACCTCCCTCCCTCCCACTCTCCCTATCCCACCCCTCTAGGTGGTGACAAAGCACCGAGCTGATCTCCCTGTGCTATGCGGCTGCTTCCCACTATCTATTTTACTTTTGGTAGTGTATGTATGTCCATGCCACTCTCTCACTTTGTCACAGCTTACCCTTCCCTCTCCCCATATCCACAACTCCATTCCCTAGTAGTAGTCTGTGTCTTTATTCCCGTCTTGCCCCTAGGTTCTTCATGACCTTTTTTTCTTTTTCTTACATTCCATATGTATGTGTTAGCATACGGTATTTGTTTTACTCTTTCTGACTTACTTCACTCTGTATGACAGACTCTAGGTCCATCCACCTCACTACAAATAACTCAATTTCGTTTCTTTTTATGGCTGAGTAATATTCCATTGTATATATGTGCCACATCTTCTTTATCCATTCATCTTTTGATGGACACTTAGGTTGCTTCCATGTCCTGGCTATTGTAAATAGAGCTGCAATGAACATTTTGGTACATGACTCTTTTTGAATTCTGGCTTGCTCAGTGTATATGCCCAGTAGTGGGATTGCTGGGTCGTATGATAGTTCTATTTTTACTTTTTTAAGGAACCTCCATACTGTTCTCCATAGTGGCTGTATCAATTTACATTCCCACCAACAGTGCAAGAGTGTTCCCTTTTCTCAACTCCCTCTCCAGCATTTATTGTTTCTAGATTTTTTGATTATGGCCATTCTGACCTGTGTGAGATGATATCTCATTGTAATTTTGATTTGCATTTCTCTAATGATTAATGATGTTGAGCATTCTTTCATGTGTTTGTTGGCAATCTGTATATCTTCTTTGGAGAAATCTCTATTTAGGTCTTCTGCCCATTTTGGGGTTGGGTTGTTTTTTTGATATTGAGCTGCATGAGCTGCTTGTAAATTTTGGATATTAATCCTTTGTCAGTTGCTTCTTTTGCAAATATTTTCTCCCATTCTGAGGGTTGACTTTTGGTCTTGTTTATGGTTTCCTTTGCTGTGCAAAAGCTTTTAAGTTTCATTAGGTCCCATTTGTTTATTTTTGTTTTTATTTACCTTTCTCTAGGAGGTGGGTCAAAGAAGATCTTGCCGTGATTTATGTCAGAGTGTTCTGCCTATGTTTTCCTCTAAGAGTTCGATAGTGTCTGGCCTTACATTTAAGTCTTTAATCCATTTTGAGCTTATTTTTGTGTATGGTGTTAGGGAGTGTTCTAATTTCATTCTTTTACATGTATCTGTCCAGTTTTCCCAGCCCCACTTATTGAAGAGGCTGTCTTTTCTCTACTGTATATTCTTGCCTCCCTTATCAAAGATAAGGTGACCATATGTGCGTGAGTTTATCTCTGGGCTTTCTATCCTGTTCCATTGATGAATATATCGTTTTTCTGCCAGTACCATACTGTCTTGATTACTGTAGCTTTGGAGTATAGTCTAAAATCAGGGAGGCTGAATCCTCCAGCTCCGTTTTTCATTCTCAAGATTGTTTTGGCTATTCGGGGTCTTTTGTGTTTCCATACACATTGTGAAATTTTTTGCTCTAGTTCTGTGAAAAATGCCAGTGGTAGTTTTATAGGGATTGCATTGAATCTGTAGATTGCTTTGGGTATAGTATAGTCATTTTCACAATGTTGATTCTTCCAATCCAAGAACATGGTATATCTCTCCATGTCTTTGTATCTAATTTATTTCATCAGTGTCTTATAATATTCTGCATACAGGTCTTTTGTATCCTTAGGTAGGTTTATTCCTAGATATTTTATTCTTTTTGTTGCAATGGTAAATGGGAGTGTTTTCTTAATTTCACTTTCAGATTTTTCATCATTAGTGTATAGGAATGCCAGAGATTTCTGTGCATTAATTTTGCATCCCACTACTTTACCACATTCATTGATTAGCTCTAGTAGTTTTCTGGTAGCATCTTTAGGAATCTTTATGTATAGTATCATGTCATCTGCAAACAATGACAGGTTTACTTCTTCTTTTCCAATTTGGATTCCTTTTATTTCTTTTTCTTCTCTGATTGCTGTGGCTAAAACTTCCAAAACTATGTTGAATAAGAGTGGTGAGAGTGGGCAACCTTGTCTTGTTCCTGATTGTTGTGGAAATGGTTTCAGTTTTTCACCATTGAGGACGATGTTGGCTGTGGGTTTGTCATATATGGCCTTTATTATGTTGAGGAAAGTTCCCTCTATGCCTACATTCTGCAGGGTTTTTCTCATAAATGGGTGTTGAATTCTGTCAAAAGTTTTCTCTGCATCGATTGAGATGATCATAAGGTTTTTCTCCTTCAATTTGTTAATATGGTCTATCACATTGATTGATTTGCATATATTGAAGAATCCTTGTGTTCCTGGCATAAACCCCACTTGATCATGGTGTATGATCCTTTCAATGTGTTGTTGGATTCTGTTTGTTAGTATTTTGTTGAGAATTTTTGCATCTATTGTTCATCAGTGATATTGGCCTGTAGTTTTCTTTCTTTGTGACATCCTTGTCTGGTTTTGGTATGAAGGTGATGGTGGCCTCATAGAATGAGTTTGGGAGTGTTCCTCCCTCTGCTATATTTTGGAAGAGGTTGAGAAGGATAGGTGTTAGCTCTTCTCTAAATGTTTGATAGAATTCGACTGTGAAACCATTTGGTCCTGGGCTTTTGTTCGTTGGAAGATTTTTAATCACAGTTTCCATTTCAGTGCTTGTGATTAGTCTGTTCATATTTTCTGTTTCTTCCTGGTTCGGTCTTGGCAGATTGTGCATTTGTAAGTATTTGTCCATTTCTTCCAGGTTGTCCATTTTATTGGCATAGAGTTGCTTGTAGTAGTCTCTCATGATATGTTGTATTTCTGCAGTGTCAGTTGTTACTTCTCCTTTTTCATTTCTAATTCTATATTTTGAGTCTTCTCCCTTTTTTTCTTGATGAGTCTGGCTAATAGTTTATCAATTTTGTTTATCTTCTCAAAGAACCAGCTTTTAGTTTTATTGATCTTTGCTATCATTTCCTTCATTTCTTTTTCATTTATTACTAATCTGATTTTTATGATTTCTTTCCTTCTGCTAACTTTGGGGTTTTTTTGTTCTTCTTTCTCTAATTGCTTTAGGTGCAAGGTTAGGTTGTTTATTTGAGATGTTTCCTGTTTCTTAATGTAGGATTGTATTGCTATAAACTTCCCTCTTAGAATTGCTTTTGCTGCATCCCATAGGTTTTGGGTCATCGTGTCTCCACTGTTATTTGTTTCTAGGTATTTTTTGATTTCCTCTTTGATTTCTTCAGTGATCACTTGGTTATTAAGTAGTGTATTGTTTAGCCTCCATGTGTTTGTATTTTTTACAGATCATTTCCTGTAATTGATATCTAGTCTCACAGCGTTGTCGTCGGAAAAGTTACTTGATACAATTTCAATTTTCTTAAATTTACCAAGGCTTGATTTGTGACCCAAGATATGATCTATCCTGGAGAATGTTCCATGAACACTTGAGAAAAATGTGTATTCTGTTGTTTTTGGATGGAATGTCCTATAAATATATCAATTAAGTCCATCTTGTTTAATGTATCATGTAAAGCTTGTGTTTCCTTATTTATTTTCATTTTGGATGATCTGTCCATTGGTGAAAGTGGGGTGTTAAAGTTCCCTACTATGATTGTGTTACTGTTGATTTCCCCTTTAATGCTGTTAGTATTTGCCTTTTGTATTGAGGTGCTCCTATGTTGGGTGCATAAATATTTACAATTGTTATATCTTCTTGGATTGATCCCTTGATCATTATGTAGTGTCTTTCTTTGTCTCTTGTAATAGTCTTTATTTTGAACTCTATTTTGTCTGATATGAGAATTGCTACTCCTGCTTTTTTTTTTTTTTTTTTTGATTTCCATTTGCATGGAATATCTTTTTCCATCCCCTCACTTGCAGGCTGTATGTCTCTAGGTCTGAAGTGGGTCTCTTGTAGACAGCATATATACCGGTCTTGTTTTTCTATCCATTCAGCCAGTCTGTGTCTTTTCGTTGGAGCATTTAAATCATTTACATTTAAGGTAATTATTGATATGTATGTTCCTATTCCCATTTTCTTAATTGTTTTGTGTTTGTTATTGTAGGTCTTTTCCTTCACTTGTGTTTCTTGCCTGGAGAAGTTCCTTTAGCATTTGTTGTAAAGCTGTTTTTGTGGTGCTGAACTCTCTCAGCTTTTGCTTGCCTGTAAAGGTTTTAATTTCTCCATCAAATCTGAATGAGATCCTTGCTGGGTAGAGTAATCTTGGTTGTAGGTTTTTCTCCTTCATCACTTTAAATATGTCCTGCCAGTCCCTTCTGGCTTGCAGAGTTGCTTCTGGAAGATCAGCTGTTAACCTTATGGGGATTCCCTTGTGTGTTATTTGTTGTTTTTCCCTTGCTGCTTTTAATATGTTTTCTTTGTATTTAATTTTTGATAGTTTGCTTAATATGTGTCTTGGCTTGTTTTTCCTTGGATTTATCCTGTATGGGACTCTCTGTGCTTCCTAGACTTGATTAACTATTTCCTTTCCCATGTTAGGGACGTTTTCAACTATAATTTCTTCAAATATTTTCTCAGTCCCTTTCTTTTTCTCTTCTTCTTCTGGGACCCCTATAGTTCAAATGTTGGTGCATTTAATGTTGTCCCAGAGGTCTCTGAGACTGTCCTCAGTTCTTTTCATTCTTTTTTCTTTATTCTGCTCTGCAGTAGTTATTTCCACTATTTTATCTTCCAGGTCACTTATCCGTTCTTCTGCCTCAGTTATTCTGCTATTGATCCCTTCTAGAGAATTTTTAATTTCATTTATTGTTTTGTTCATCATTGTTTGTTTGCTCTTTAGTTCTTCCAGTCCTTGTTAAACGTTTCTTATATTTTGTCTATTCTATTTCCAAGATTTTGGATCATCTTTACTGTCATTATTCTGAATTCTTTTTCAGGTAGACTGCCTATTTCCTCTTCATGTATTAGGTCTGGTGGGTTTTTACCTTGCTCCTTCATCTGCTGTGTGTTTTCCTGTCTTCTCATTTTGCTTAACTTCCTGTGTTTGGGGTCTCCATTTTGCAGGCTGCAGTTTCGTAGTTCCCATTGTTTTTGTTGTGTGTCCCCATGTGGCTAAGTTTGTTTCAGTGGGTTGTGTAGGCTTCCTGGTGGAGGTGAGTAGTGCCTGTGTTCTGTTGGATGAGGCTAGATCTTGTCTTTCTGGTGGACAGGTCCACGTCTGGTGGTGTGTTTTGGGGTGTCTGTGGCCTTATTATGATCTTAGGCAGCCTCTCTGCTAATGGATGGGGCTGTGTTCTTGTCTTGCTAGTTGTTTGGCATAGGGTGTCCAGCACTGTAGCTTGCTGGTCGTTGAGTGAAGCTGGGTCTTGGTGCTGAGATGGAGATCTCTGGGAGATTTTCGCCTTTTGATATTACATGGAGCTGGGAGGTCTCTCGTGGACCAGTGTCCTGAAGTTGGCTCTCCCAGCTCAGAGGCATAGCAGTGACTCCTGGCTGCAGCACCAAGAGCCTTTCAGAATAAAATGGAGAAAAACTAGAAAGACAGAGGATAAAATAAAGTTATTAAAATAAGAAATAATTATTAAGAAAAAAAATTTTTTAAGTAAAAAAACAAACAAACAAAAAAATGGATGGACAGACCCCTAGGATAAATGGTGAAAGCAAAACTATACAGAGAAAATCACATACAGAAGCATACACACTCACATAAAGAGGAAAGGGAGAAAAAATAATATATCTTGCTCTCAAAGTCCACCTCCTCAATTTGGGATGATTGTTGTCTATTCAGGTACTCCACAGATGCAGGGTACATCAAGTTGATTGTGGAGATTTAATCCGCTGCTCCTGAGGCTGCTGGGAGAGATTTCCCTTTCTCTTCTTCGTTCACACAGCTCCCGGGGCTCAGCTTTGGATTTGGCTCCACCTCTGCGTGTAGGTCGCAGGAGGGCATCTGTTCTTTGCTCAGACAGGATGGGGTTAAAGGAGCAGCTGATTCGGGGGCTCTGGCTCACTCAGGCTGGGGGGAGGGAGGGGTAGGGATGCAGGGTGTGCCCGTGTTGGTAGCGGCTGGCGTGACATTGCACCAGCCTGTGACACGCCATGCGTTCTCCCGGGGAAGTTGTCCCTGGATCCCAGGACCCTGGCAGTGGCTGGCAGCACAGCCTCCCCGGAAGGGAGGTGTGGAGAGTGACCTGTGCTCGCACACAGGCTTCTTGGTGGCGGCAGCAGCAGCCTTAGTATCTCATGCCCGTCTCTGGGGTCCGTGCTGATAGCCGCGGCTCGCGCCCGCCTCTGGAGCTCCTTTAAGCGGTGCTGTTAATCTCCTCCCCTCTCACACCAGGAAACAAAGAGGAAAGAAAAAGTCTCTTGCCTCTTCAGCAGGTCCAGACTTTTCCGGGACTCCCTCACGGCTAGCTGTGGTGCACTAGCCCCCTTCAGGCTGTGTTCACACTGCCAAACCCAGTCCTCTCCCTGGGATCCGACCGAAGCTTGAGCGTCAGCTCCATCCCCCGCCCGTCCTGGCGGGTGAGCAGACAAGCCTCTTGGGCTGGTGAGTGCTGGTTGGCACCGATCCTCTGTGTGGGAATCTCTCCGCTTTGCTTTCCGCACCCTTGTGGCTGTGCTCTCCTCCGCGGCTTCGAAGCTTCCCCCCCTCCGCCACCCGCAGTCTCTGCCCGCGAAGGGGCTTCTTAGTGTGTGGAAACCTTTCCTCCTTCACAGCTCCCTCCCACTGGTGCAGGTCCTGTCCCTATTCTTTGTGTGTTTATTCTTTTTTCTTTTGCCCTACCCAGGTACGTGGGGAGTTTCTTGCCTTTTGGGAGGTCTGAGGTCTTCTGCCAGCGTTCAGTAGGTGTTCTGTAGGAGTTGTTCCACATGTAGATGTATTTCTGATGTATTTGTGTGGAGGAAGGTGATCTCCACGTCTTACTCGTCCACCATCTTGAAGCTCCTCCCTGGCTCTGTGATTTTTAATCAGTTTTTATACCCTGAGTTTTATGTCTTCTCTTGCCATCTGTGTCCAGTTTTCTTTTTTTTTTTTATTTGGAGCACCTAGGAGGTAGACAGTCAGCACTTAAGAGGGAAAATCTATCAATAAGAAGGATCATCATGCATCCTTCAAGAAATTTCCAATATGTATGATTATTTACCTCACACCATACACAACAGTTAGCTCAAAATGTGTCATAGACATCAGTGTAAAAGCTAAAACCATAAAATTTGTAGAAGAATACACAGGCAAAAATTTTTGTGACTTTGGGTTAGGCAAAGATTTATTATATATGATACCAAAAAACACAATTCATATGAAAAAGTGATATATTGGTCTTTGCCAAAATTAAAAAGTTTTCCCCTTCAAAGGACACCACTTAAAAATGAAAAGACAAACCACTGGTTGGGGAAAATATTTGCAAATCATATATCTAAAAATGGACATGTACACAATACACAAAAATCAACTCAAAATGGATTAAAGATTTGAATGTAAGACCTGAGGCCATAAAACATCTAGAAAAAAATATAGGGGATAAGCTCCTTAACATTGGTCTTGGCAGTGATTTTTGGATTTGACACCAAAAGCAGAGGCAAGAAAAGCAAAAATAAACAAGTTGGATTACATCAAATTAAAAGCTTCTGTAAAGCAAAGGAAACCATCAACAAAATGAAAAGGCAATCTACAAATCAAGATAAAATATTAGAAACTTATATATCCAATAAGGGGTTAATAACCAAAATATATAAAGAACTCATACAACTCAATAGAAAAAGAACAAACAATCTGCTTTAAAATAGCCGAACCTCTGTCCTAACAAATACAGGAGCCCAGTGTAGGTAGAGTAGTGTGTGAGGAATCCAGAGCGTCCAGGGTTAAGGGGGATTTGGGAGTACGGGAGTGAAGGAAGCTCATGTGGACAATCCTTATCAGTATTTGTCAGTAAATGGACCATGAGCAAGGCATGAGCACTTGAAGAGATAATAAAGACATGGGACAGAAACTTGCTTAGGGAAGCTGTTTGTTTTTAAAAAGGGTAAGTATATTCATAAGCTAAGGCTTGAAATAGTTAAACTAATACAGTTTGCTGCTACATTAGCCACTGATGAATATAAGCCAGTTTAGGAATAAATGCTATGAAACAGCAAGAGTGGAAACTTCTGTTAAGTGCTTCTTAATAGCAGAATTTACATTTCTGCAAATCTACTGCATTGATGTTGCACTTTTAACAAAATTAAAACCATTTTATTAAGTCAAATAACCTTAATCTGGTTTGATTATGAATGAGATTATATTAGTCAAGCAACTACTATACGTACATTATCACATTATTTAAAAAATCCTCTTGCAATCATTATGACAAGAGGTGAGCATGCAGTAAACTTAGCTGAACATGAGGCAGGACATTTTCTGCATCTTAAAGATATTTAAAAACAAATTTGTATGGAGATTTTGTAGCAGAGATGTAGATATGTCGGTATATACAAAAGATATACAAAACAAAATATTTGGCAGTGGTTAGGTCTGGTTTATGTATTTTCTTTTTGTTTATTTGTAATTTTTGCATTTTTGACAATAAAAATTTTTTAAAGAGGAGAAAAACTAACATTTTAAGTCTAAAAATCTTCTTTCTCCCAAACTGACATTAGTTGAAAGGAAACTAGTTAGTTGAAGGTGGAAGTAATAGATGTAACAAAACAAACATGCACTCTGAACTGGTTTTACTTTTGTAAAGGAAGATGAGGAACAACTTCCAGAGTCAAGAGTGCTCTTTAGCTGTAAACATGCCTTTGACTGTGGTCAACTCTGTTACCTCTGTGCAGGACAGGGATTTTCCACAAGAGTCTAAGATTAAAATGGTGAATGGAAGTGACTGTGATGAGCTAAGGTGTGTTTTTAGGATAACTGACAGTCCAGAGAAGAACTGAACAAAATGACCCAGTGGAGAAGTTGGAGAAATACCCTGTCAAGCAGGTAGTGCAGCCTTAAAATCTGAGGACAGGAGTGTTTGCTTGGGCAGAGCTGATGGGAAAGGCACTTGGAATGGGCTCCTGGGGGAGGCCCCAGATCAGAGAAGTGGAGTCTGGACTAGGAAACTGTAGCATTTTCCTTTGAGGAAAACCCAGGGAAGAGTTTTGCTGAGGTGGGAACAAAGGCAACTTCCAGCATGGCTGGTGGAGAAGCAAAGACCCTGCTCTGAGATTTGGAGGGTTACGAGAAAAGGAATGTGGGTGAAGTAGGATGATTAGTAATCCCAAAGACTGAGCCTAGAAGAGAAATCTCTGGACTGAAAAAAAAGGCACTATCACTAGGGAGGCGCCAAAAGTTCCCAGAATTTTATATCAAAGCGTTGTGAAATTGCCTCATTGTAAGTTTAAAATTGTTTGTCTCAGCTGTGTAACTATATGAAGCACACACCTCCAGATGTCCCCCTGCTACAGGAAGTTATATCTGTATATTGACACTACAGTGCACCCTGATGGGAAAAGAAGCACTGGTGGAGACTAGAGGGTCAGAAAAGGAAGGGTGCTAACATCAATAGAGAAAATGCTCCTTCACACAATTTGGCTACGTAACAAATTACGTAACAAATTACAAAATTTGTTAAGCATGCAAGGTTTTCTTTCAATTTTCACAAGGACCTTGTGCAGTCAATATTATTATCCTTGTTTTATAGACATGGAGAGAAAGGAGTTTGATAAGTTGTGGCCTAGTTGACCAGTCCGCTTCAGTCTGCTCTGAGCCCAGGCCCTTATTTCTCATTTCACCACACCCATAAGTACTTTCTGACTTGAAAATGGATATTAAATTTAGGTGAGTCAAGATACATAATTCAAGTGGGAAGAATCATCTGTTTGGCATCGTTTTTTACTAGAAGGTGTAATAGTTACAGCATATTGCCTAATTTCCCAAAGATTCCCAAGAAACACCTCCATACAAACTATTATGTATAAAATAAGCTACAAGGATATATTGTACAACACAGGGAATATAGCCAATACTTTATAATAAGTATAAATGGATTATAACCTCTAAAAATTGTGAATCACTATATTGTACACCTGTAACATATAATATTGTACAGCAACTTTACTTCAATAAAAAGTTTTTAAAAACAAAGATACACATTTCAAGACCCAAAAAGCAGAAACATTCCATTCTTTAAGTGAAAACATTATAAGTAGTATTTTTTTTTTTTTTTTTTTTTTTTTTGCGGTACGCGGGCCTCTCACTGTTGTGGCCTCTCCCGTTGCGGAGCACAGGCCCCGGATGCACAGGCTCAGCGGCCATGGCTCACGGGCCCAGCCGCTCCGCGGCATGTGGGATCTTCCCGGACCGGGGCACAAATTCGTGTTCCCCTGCATCGGCAGGCGGACTCTCAACCACTGCGCCACCAGGGAAGCCGTATAAGTAGTATTTTTTAAATGCAGCATCTTTATAACTGGTGCTAATGGAATTAGATACACTCAGCTATATAAGCAGGGCACACCATGTCCAGCTGGCCTGAGAGGGTGAGGAAATCAAATATTATTAAATGTGATTTAGAGATGTACAAAGATAGCTCTCATAGAGGAAGCTGTTAGCAGGTTTATACCATGTCTAGATTTTTCTTTTCTATTTTTGTATTACAGCATAGCTGTTGATAATCAAGAAAGATTACTTGTTTCCAGGGTGAAGGAAAAGAAGCAGCCAATTACACTGAATCAGAAGTATCATTTGGTAAGGAATAATAACGGATAGGAGTGATGAGTGACAAAGTTTCAACAAAGCATTTTAATGAAAACATTTTCACTCACTCATTCATTCATTCATCATTCATTCATTATTCATTTTTTTCCTTCCAACGCCAGGCCCTGATAAGTGTCAGAGAAAAGATAATGAGTAGGGCACAATCCTTCCCTCACAGAATTTGCAGTCCAGTGAGGGCAATAGATATGCATAGCTACTACCTTGAAGTGATGGGCTTTACAAGGACAGGATGAGCAAAGGGCTGTGAATGCCAGAAGGAAAGAGTCCTCTAATGCACCTAGAACTGTGTGACTGTTAAAGTAACCCAGGGGCCAGAGGCCAGCCCCGGTCCCCGCAATGCTGCCATTGTAGCAGCTGCAGAGCCGCCGTTACACCGTCGCAGCAACAGCTAGAGAGCAAGGTGAAGCCAGGGCCGGCAACCTCAGTGTTGTGGTTAACAGGTGTTGAAGCAAGTATGAAGAAAATGTTAAGATCAAGCCACAGCCGGGTTTTGAGAGGTAAGAGTTCTATTAAATGCATAAAGAAATAACATGAGCAGGCAATGTTGGTATTTCACTGAAGTTTAAATCCATCTTCAAATTATCAGGATCCCAATACTTTTTCTTCAGTTTTTCTCAGGCTTGACACTTATCTTGGTTATAGCCCTGATGTGGAAAGGATGGAAGTGTTGAGAGTTAAATGTTTGGAAGTGAAAGATGAACTTCTGTAAGAATGTGGCTGGAGTTTTGATTAGACCCTCAACTGGAACTTTCTCACCTGCTCATTCCTCACACTCTTTTCATTATTCTTTAAAAATTGTAGTGCCCCATTCATCCATTAAACACATATCAAGTGCCTAATGTGAGCTAAACACTGAGGATACACAGGTGAGCAAGTGCTATCATTCCTCTCTGGGAGTTCCACCTTGATGAGAGGGCAACACTGAATCCCAATATAAGACAATAAATGTGTAAGACATACACTGGAAACACAGTGGAGAGACTGACTGATCTGCTCGAGAACGATGTCACAGCAGACAGCACCTTTGAGCTTGGTTCCCAAAGATGGGCAGGAGTTTTCAAATGGAGAATAGCAAAGAGCTTTCCAAAGAGCCTAAGCCAAGATACGAAGGCACGGAATTGCATGAAATGTTCAACCAAGGTGACCAGTTTTAGGTAAGAATTGGAGTGGCAGGAGATGAGCTGCTGGAAAGGTAGGCTGAGACTACTGTACAGAAAAGAGGAAACAAGTAATTGCATTAAAAGCTTTAGCCCCTCCAAACGTGTGGGTTCAGAGATAAGGGGGTTGCTTCTAGTTGACCTTAGATTGGCTTTTGCCTGTTGTCTCCCAGCCCAGTCATTTCTCAAAAGTTTTGAAGCAAGCAGAGTGCATATAGAATGTCCCTCTCCCCCACTTCCTCTTCCCCTCCATCCTTCCCAAGAGTACCCTCTGTCTCCAGACTCCTTTCTAGCTTCTTTTACTCTGGTGATCTAACGGAGTCGACCAGCTAGAGACTCCCTTCCTCCTGGCTTTGCTCCAGGCTCAAACAAATTTGATAAACATATTAAAAAACACAGTAGCTTCACTGTGTCACTTCTCAGTACAATATAGCTGACTCTTAGCAGAAGTGTTCAATGTGTTACATACATTTTTGGATCTGGCAAGTGCATGCATGTGTGTTTGTGAAGATTTGGGGAGGGAGGGAGCAGGTGCCTTTTGGGCTACTGAAGTCATCACCTGGATTCCCATTTCAGTGAGAGTAAGGAGCTGGTCACATCTAACCACTTATTGGCTGGTGTGGTTGTGGTCCTGTCACCAATAGTCTGGTGGTGGACAGTGGTGGTTGATAGCAGCTTCAGTGTACAACGTTCACATGTTTAAAATATTTATGATTATAAATTACCTGCGAAAGATGTAATAAATTATTTACACTAGCAAAACAACCATCACCACTACAACAGATTTCATTCATAAAGTTCCACTGTATGTTATGAATCTGTAGGCTTGCTGCTTTAAGACTACTTGGTGTTTAATGAGATGCTTTGGACAAATTAAAGAGAGAAAACATAAATAGACAAAACTGTAAATTATATGATGGTTTTGTTGCCAGAACCAATCAGTGACCTAGGAGCAGAAGCATCACTGTCATAGTCTATGAAACCAAAAGATGTTTCCAGGATCCTACTATTCCTTCTTTGACACACAGCCCATTATAGTAGATATAGATTTCTACTACATTCTCCATTTCCTAAGTGAGGGTTCTAGAAGATATTGGGATGAGAGTGTTTAATATTATCAGTATGGATAGGGGAATATAAGTCTATCAGGGCGAGCAAACAACTGCACTGTGGTAGTAAAGGAAGAGCCATTTGCCTTGCAGTGTGTATAGTCTAAGACTTTCACAGTGTCTGGTGGCAACGTTAGGGGGCAGAAGTAAGAGATGATACTAATAAGCTCTGATCTTGCAGATGCAGAATGCTGGGCCAGGAACTGACTATAAAAGGCTTTGCCAGCTGGGGATCCAAGACTGTCACTTAAATTAAAATGTGAGAACTTCACGTTTTTTACACGACCTCTTTCCTCCCTACAAAGGAACAAAGGGCCTACAGTACTCTTTTCCTAATTCTACTGAGGGGTTTTAGCTTCATGAGCAAAGGGAGATGGAAGTTTTCTTTTAAACCAACATCCTAAGCAGGTCAGCTGGGAACTCTTCTACAACCCCCCCCCCCCCCCCCCCCGGGAAAGGTAAAAATAGTAACGTGCTCCCTCGAGGGGACGATGTCAGAAAGCCAGGGTGGCTCTATTATATAGGGCTTCGACAGCAACGTGATCTAGGCTTTGGCTGTGAGGGAATATTTAAAATGCTCATTGCCAAAGGGGATGAGCTACCTCCATGCAGTCATGGGAAACAATTGTTGGAGGCTGGTGAAGTGGAGTCTGGAGAATTTTGAGCATTATCTCTTCTGAGTTGAACTCCTTCCCTCGTTTGATAGTTGCTGTGTACAAAGCAGGTTAGCCCATCGCCTTGGGGAAAGGAAAATCCAAACCGAGGGACCACAGAAGCATTATCCATCTGCAACTTGGGCAGGGCTTTTGCATATTAGTACAGAGCTCAACGAGCAGCAAGAGGGTTGTTTGTGTTTGGCTTATGTTTGCTGTGTTTCAAAACTAAGGTGAAATCTGGCCTCTGATCCCCGAGGTCTAACTAATCCAGCAATGAACTGAGACAGCTTGATAGGCAATGTTTCCACCCAATTCCCAGACTGTTCTGTTCCAGGAAGATATTTTCTAAGTTGAAAATGGGGTAAGTGTAATGCGCCCCACTCAAAAACGACAAATCTCATTGTAAAATCATCTATAAATGAATTGAGCTGGTGATGCCTTAAAATATTCCTCTGTTCCTAAAGTTATAGTCAAGAGTCTTATTGTCAAGAAGACATGATAGGTTTATTAAATACCCTATAGAATAATATACTTGAAGCGTCTGCCTTATGCAATTTTTCTGTTTAATCTGAGTTGTATGTATGCTACTGTAGCTTCAAAACATCTGGGCACAGCAATTTTTTTTTTCCTGCACCTGCAAGGGTAAGTACACACATAAACAAAAAAGAAATTAAATCTTCCGCAGAGGCGGGGAAAAAAAGAACCCAACCAGCCATGAAGCTCAAGGGAGCAGTATGACAAGTGCTGAGCTGTAAACAAGCTTGAGAGGGATTTAATTCTTATGACAAGTGCCAGTGGTGGCATCTCACATGGACGCAGCATATGCACACATTTCAGAGAGGAGCCACACAGGATTTAATGCAAATAGAAAAGAAGAAAAAAAGGAAAAAGCTCTCAGTGCACCAGCTTCTCCTCATCTATAAATAGCCAAGCGAATCCGGATGAGCTAGTGTTGTAATTATCTTGATCTTCAGAATTTTTGCCACTCAGAAGAGATTTTTAGAGTCTCCTCCCTGCTCTTTATAATTATAGCTGCTGTTCCAACCTCTGCCAAGTGTTGGTGGTTGCAAAGTGATATTAACCAGGTGGCTGCTCTGCAGCAGAGAAAATTACCGAGTTTCCTTGCTTGGTCCGGTTTTGTCACTTAGGATCCAAATCAAAACTTCAGAGGGCAGCCATTCATCATCTTGTGACAGCCACTTCTTCACTTTACTTGTGCCTTCTAGACTTGGGTGCTGTGGGGCCCTCCTGCACTTGAGTAAATGACATGACTAAGATACCAAGTAGCTGTGTTCCACTTCGCTTAGAATCACAGACACCCGTGTCAGGAGAGGGTTAGAAACCAAGTCTTGTAACAGCCCAGAAACTGGACCCCTTCCAAATGTGAAATGCCATGTTTACTGATCCCTATTCTCTTGGTGTGTTTAAGAACTAGAATGCAGGATGGGAAAGGGGAATGGAGAGTGATTCTTAAAAACAGACGGGTAGGATGGGAGACCTTGCTCATTGCCTACCTAATATCTGTCTCCTACATCAAGAGTGGGCAAACTATGGTCCACAGGCTAACTCCAGCCTGCTGCCTATGTTTATAAATAAAGTTTTATTGGAACACAGCCTCACCATGTATTACCTACGGCTGCTTTCATGCTACAAGGGCAGAACTTAGCAGTTGCAACAGAAACCATCTGGCCCACAAAACCTAAAACATTTACTGTATAGCCGTTTACTGAAAAAGTTTGCTAATCCCTGTCTTATACTAACAGAGCCCCATTTTGATTGTGGCAGCTATATGCCAGTTTTGTTTTTTTTAAAATCACCTTCTTGAAGCTACGGGTAGACACGTGATCCAGTTCTGCCTAATGAGATGTAAGAAAAAGTGAACTTGGTGAGGGTGGGCTCTAGGAAAAACTATTGCTTGTCTAGATTGTAATGGGAAAGCTCCCCGAATCTCTTTCCCAAAAGTCATCTGCCTTTGTGGTATACATTAGCTATTCCTTGTGGTCAATAGTAGCGTTATGTGATGGTATAATTCTCTGACTTAGCAGGTAAACATGGTTGAATTTAGGATGTGAGAAGAGGTGGAACCAGGTAGAATTCTCTCCAGTTCTGTATTTGAAGATTTTCTTTTTGTTCCATCTATGAGGAGGTAAAAACTATTTCTAAATGATTTCCCCAGCTCTTCCCGCAAGACTTCTTCTCTCCCTTTTCCCTGCTCTCCTCTTCCTTCTCTCTGCTGTGGTTCCCATGTTTGATACGCAGGGGATGGGGGTGGTGAGAGAGAGGAAAGTGGGAGGGGCAGGGATTTTATGAAATACGCAGTGCAATGTCTTCCCCTTACCTCCTCATAACTTGATCAAACTGCATCCATTAATGGACTTTACTCAAAAAGTGATCATCACAGTTACGAAATCAGTCCATGCCAAAACGATAGCTTCAGTGCGGACGCTACCAAAACCATCCCACAGCTTCCCCTGCTTCCTTCTCTGAGCCTCAGTAGGACAGAAAGATTCTGAAAGAAACCCTTGAAATTCCTAATCTTTTCTCATAAAATCCGAACAATATCCAAAGAGACAAAATGCAGTCAAAGTTTCAATGGAAGATAATATGCCTGATACCTTCCTCCTTTGAAGCTTAAAAGTCTACCATCAAATAGCTCATCTTGGGCTTCCCTGGTGGCGCAGTGGTTGAGAGTCCGCCTGCCGATGCAGGGGACACAGGTTCGTGCCCCGGTCCGGGAAGATCCCACATGCCGCGGAGCGGCTGGGCCCGTGAGCCATGGCCGCTGGGCCTGCGCGTCTGGAGCCCGTGCCCCGCAATGGGAGAGGCCACAACAGTGAGAGGCACGCGTACCGCAAAAAAAAAAAAAAAAAAAATAGCTCATCTTATATACGACCCATGTTGATTTTTAAGATACAGAGAGGGTAAAGTTCTGGAGTTGAATTACTATAAATATTTACCAGTAAGAATTTTAAATGAAAAAAATCTTTAAAAGGATTCTAATGTGGTCATTTGCATGAATGTTTCTGAGAGACATCATTCAGGAAAGCATTAAAAATACTTGTTTTTTGGTATTAAGTTTAAACATTATTTGGTCTATTAATGCTATCTTGATTTGGTTGTAAACAGTCTGTACCTGGTTTAACTTTTCATGGTTTTGTCTAAAAATTATTGTAGACTCTGGCTACCATGCTTGTGAAGTTTTAAAGAAATATGATTGAATCCATAAGGCACTTGGTGCTTCAAAAATCACATTTCCACAATTAAAGCAGCCATTCTTTCCTCTTTGTTCTTTTGAGAATGACATCAGATCCACCAAACCCCTTCAACAGAAATGGTTCTAAAACACAGGCATAGCTACTGATACCCCAGCCTCCTCAACATGCATCTCTGAAAATATAAATGGCCTGGAAATATTCCCAAGTTAAAACAAAACAAAACAAAACACTCTAGACTTTAAAGATTTGAGGTCAGTATGACAAATGTAAACAGACTTTTTACTTGAAAAAATATCTAGGAACTTTGAAGAGCACTAGAACTTGCAACACTGTGAAAGGCAGAATTCTGCAGCAGCCCCCAAGATTCCATCCCCCTGGAGTGAACGCCCTGTATATATATCCCCTCCCCTTGAGTGCAGGCAGAACCTGTGAATATGATGAGATATTAGATATCAGGTTACTAATAAATAAGTTGACTTTGTTTAATCAAGAGGGAGATTGTGTAGGTGGACCTGACAGATTGGAAGTGTGAGAGGACTTATGGAGAAAACCATGTAGCTAAATTTGAGGGCAGCCTCTAGGAGCTAAGAGCAACTCCTGGCCGACAGCCAGCAAAAAACAGAGGCCTCAGTCCCACAGCTGAAAGGAAATGAATCCTGCCAACAACTTGAATGCGCTTAGACGAGGCCCCCAGCCTCCAGATGAGACCCCAGCCCTAGCCAACACCTTGATTTCAGCCCAGTGGGATCCTGAGCAAAGAATCCAGTTTACCTATGCTTAGACTCCTAACCCAGAGAAATAATAAATTTGTGTTGTTTTAAACAGCTAAGTAAGTTTGTGGTAATTTGTTATGCAGCAATAGAAAACTAATACAATCACAAAAAGAACCCTATCTCTGATAATGCTTACAGCTATGGGACTCCATTCTATTGTGGGGAGGAGATGTCTCTCTTTATAACTTTCCTGCTGAGATGGATGGTCTGTTGACTGGATGTTGTACTTGGCAAGAATCACACAGGAGTAATATTCCATTGTATATATGTACCACATCTTCTTTCTCCATTCATCTGTTGATGGACACTTAGGTTGCTTCCATATCCTGCCTATTGTAAATAGAGCTGCAATGAACATTGTGGTACATAACTCTTTTTGAATTATGGTTTTCTCAGGGTATATGCCCAGGAGTGGGATTGTTGGGTCATATGGTAGCTCTATTTTTCATTTTTTAAGGAACCTCCACTGCTCTCCATAGTGGCTGTGTTAATTTACATTCCCACCAACAGTTCACAAGGGTTCCCTTTTCTCCACACCCTCTCCAGCATTTATTGTTTGTAGATTTTTTGATGATGGCCATTCTGACTGGTGTGAGGTGATACCTCACTGTAGTTTTGATTTGCATTTCCCTAATGACTAGTGATGTTGAGCGTCCTTTCATGTGTTTGTTGGCAATCTGTATATCTTCTTTGGAGAAATGTCTGTTTAGGTCTTCTGCCCATTTTTGCATTTGGTTGTTTGTTTTTTTGATATTGAGCTGCATGAGCTGCTTGTAAATTTTGGATATTAATCCTTTGTCAGTTGCTTCATTAGCAAATATTTTCTCCCATTCTGAGGGTTGACTTTTGGTCTTGTTTATGGTTTCCTTTGCTGTGCAAAAGCTTTTAAGTTTCATTAGGTCCCATTTTTTTATTTTTGTTTTTATTTCCATTTCTCTAGAAGGTGGGTCAAAAAAGGATCTTGCTGTGATTTATGTCATAGAGTGTTCTGCCTGTTTTCCTCTAAGAGTTTTATAGTGTCTGGTCATACATTTAGGTCTTTAATCCACTGTGAGTTTAATTTTGTGTATGGTGTTAGGGAGTGTTCTAATTTCATTCTTTTACATGTAGCTGTCCAGTTTTCCCAGCACCACTTATTGAAGAGGCTGTCTTTTTTCCATTGTATATTCTTGTCTCCTTTATCAAAGATAAGGTGACCATAGGTTGGTGGGTTTATCTCTGGGCTTTCTATCCTGTTCTGTTGATCCATATTTCTGTTTTTGTGCCAGTACCATACTGTCTTGATTACTGTAGCTTTGTAGTATAGTCTGAAGTCAGGGAGCCTGATTCCTCCAGCTCCATTTTTCGTTCTCAAGATTGCTTTGGCTATTCGGGGTCTTTTGTGTTTCCATACAAATTGTGAAATTTTTTGTACTAGTTCTGTGAAAAATGCCATTGGTAGTTTGATGGGGAGTACATTGAATATGTAGATTGCTTTGGGTAGTATAGTCATTTTCACAATGTTGATTCTTCCAATCCAAGAACATGGTATATCTCTCCATTTGTCTGTATCCTCTTTAATTTCTTTCATCAGTGTCTTACAGTTTTCTGCATACAGGTCTGTTGTCTCCCTAGTTAGGTTTATTCCTAGCCATAAAAAGAAACAAAATTGAGTTATTTGTAGTGAGGTGGATGTACCTCGAGCTGTCATACAGAGTGAAGTCAGAAAAAGAAAAACAAATACCATATGCTAATACATATATATGGAATCTAAAAAAAAAAAAAAAAGGTTCTGAAGAGCCTAGGTGCAGGACAGGAGTAAAGATGCAGACCTAGAGAATGGACTTGAAGACACAGGGAGGGGGAAGGGTAAGCTGGAACAAAGTGAGAGAGTGGCATGGACATATATACACTATCAAATGTAAAAGAGATAGCTAGTGGGAAGCAGCTGCATAGCACAGGGAGATCAACTTGGTGCTTTGTGACCACCTAAAGGGGTGGGATGGGGAGGGTGGGAGAGAGACCCAAGAGGGAGGAGATATGGGGATATATGTATATGTATAGCTGCTTCACTTTGTTATAAAGCAGAAGTTAACACAGCATTGTGGAGCAGTTATACTCCAATAAAGATGTTAAAAAAAAACGAATATAACCTAGAAATTATTAGTCATAAACAAAATGCTTTCATTTTCTGGTCTTATCTATTCCCAATAATAATAGCATTTACTGAAAAAAAAAGAATCACACAGGAGTTCATAAGGATGGCTTGATCAACAGTAAAATTAGTTGATTAATCAATTTATTTATTTAAAAAATAGTTGAGCACCTACCACATGCCAGGCATGCTTCCAGTCTCCATTTTATATGATTGTCTTATATGATGGCGCTCAATTTTTTGTTTTCTCCTCTAGATACTATCTCCACTTGTTTCTGTATCTTAGGAGGCTGAATTTTAGGGCCTTCCATGTGCTCTGGATTCAGCTAATGGAACAAACCAGCAGGAAGATGGAAGTGTAGAAAGAGAACGAAGTCAGGAAACTTGTTTCCCTGGATTTTTCCTTAATGGGCTACTTAGAGTTAGTTGCAGCCCCCAGCTCTTGTTGGTGTTCCTCTCCTAGGCATCTCTCTTTCGGAGCAGCCCCCTCCCCTCCTCCCAGCCCCGGGCTGGTAAGAGCTCCCCACTATTGCTAGCCTTGGCATTACTGCACCCTCCCTATTGGTATACCTAACACTGGCCACACCTTTGCAAACAATTCCCTTAACAAACTCTCTTCATTTCTTTGATGTTTGACCGTGCTCTTTCCTACCAAGACCCTGAGGATACAGCACTAATAATCCCTCCACTAAAACTTGATATTTAGAACCAGTGGATCAGGGGACATGGACGCCAATCTCAGTTCATCGTCTACTTAACGGCAGGAACATGGTCTTTCAGGGACATGTTTCTTTATCTGTATAATGAGAGAGGAGGGTTAAAGTATTCCTAAGGTTTCTATCAGGTTTATGATATTGGTAAGTGGGCTGTAAAACACATTATGTGATGTTCAGAGAAAACGTAATGTATTTATCTGTGACTGATCTGGACTTCCTCATGTTTCTCAACCCATGCATGGATCATGTAACCAAATAGAGTTAGAGAAACTATATTCAGGCCAATCTAATGAAATAATAGAACTAACCCTGTAGATAACACTCACTCTTTCTAGGTAAAAATGCTCAGCCTCTTCAATTTCTTCATTTAGTCTTTAGTCCCTATTCTACCTTCTCTCCAGGACAGTTCCTGGGTGTATAGAGGGAGGGGAGTGGCTTATGTTATATGACCTTATGATGAAGGAAAGGAGTCAGCTTCTTAGATTTTCTTGGTATCCTCTGGCTCCTCTGATCTCCAAGGTACCATCTCTTGTTTGCCTCATCGCAGCCTGTCCTGCAACCTTTCATAAGGTTTAGGGCAGGGGTTGGCAAACTTTTCCCATAAAGGGCCACATAATAAATATTTTAGGCTTTGTGGACCTTACAGTCTCTGTTATAATCACCTAGCTCTGCAGCTCAAAAGCAGCCATAGACAACATATAAACAATTGGGCATTTACCTTGTTTACAAAATCGGCCAGCAGGTTGGATTTGACCCACGGACCATAGTTTGCTGACCCCTTGGCTGACTCAGCTTCCCCGAACTCTCACTCTCGTAGACCCTGCCTTCTGCATGCTTACCACTCAGGGCTCAACTGACTCCATCTGGAACCCTGGCCTGAGGGGTCCACTCCAAGTCTCTGCTGTGAGGTCATCTCACCACCTCCAGGGTTAGCCCTCAAGGCCCCCGACTCAGAACCAGGGCACATGGGAACAAAGGCTCTAGTTTCTTTCTGTTGTACCCCTCCCTGCGTTGTATATGCCCCTCAGTTTAGTTGGTGTTTCCATAACCACCCTGTCTTAAAGCTTTGCCCCAAGAAGAGAGAAAAAATTAAGAACTCTGGAGTCCACTGTCTCTAGTTCCCTTCTTCTCACTATCCCTTAGGGTCAGAAGGGTCAGGTTTTTTTTTTTCTCCTGACCTATATTTTTACTCTTATCACAGAACAATAAGCTTCCTGGTCTAGCTGCCTTAGTGGAAGGGGTCTCTTCTCTCTAAAATGAGAGAACTCTTTGAGTTGGTGCTTCCATACTTAGTTCTTAACATGTTTAAGGGGAAATAAAGGAATTTTGAAAATCTTGTCTTGAGAAAATAATCTGTTTGCAGACTAACATCTTTCTGCAAAATTCTCTTTTAAATATTAAAAGCTGGGTATTAACTCTTTCATTCTCTTTATATGCTTTTTGGAGCCACCACTACCAGTAAACATACAAATGTCTTTAGTGGAAGTACGAGACTGGGGGGAAAGTCTTGTATTCAGGAAAACAAACGAGGAAGGCACATTCATGCTTTTTTTCTAAATACTACCCCTGTTACAAGTGAAAGGAGAAGCAAAATGTGGCAGCTGTGGAAGAGTCGCCAGAAAAGCAGCCTCATTCCTAAGTAGTTGTTTTATCTTTTATTCAAATCAGTATTGATCACTCACCTTATTTAGCACATGGAGCTCCAAATGACTCTGGGCTGTTTATTCTCCAATATACTCTCAAAAGACTAACTTTCCTGCCCAAGGATGTCAGAAGCATGTGCTTGTGGCTCTGAGGCACTTCCTGAAAGAGAGGTGTGGAATGGATGCGAGAACTTATGCTTTAGGGTCTTACAGGACCACGTTCCCATCTCTGCTTTGCCCTTCAGTTGCTATGAAATCATGGACTAGTTTTTTTTACTGTTTCTGAGTCTCATGTTTCTTATTTCTAAAATTAGCTTTGTGATATGTAATGTTATATAACTGACTAGAATAGGGCCTGATTTTATGGTACATATTCACTACATGGACTTTGATAGCTAAAGCTATTATCAGGAGCAGTCTAAGATGTCTTTAATTCAGTCATAGTAGTGGATAGTCACGACTCTGTTTTGTAATCTCTGTGTCTTTGTAAAGGATTTTTAGCAAGTTGAATTGAACTTGGATTGAATTGGACAGTGTCTACATAAATCTACCTTTGACTGTTTCTTCACTCATTACAGGTGACCTCCAGTGGAGAAAAGCAGTGATAGGTTGGTTGGTACTGGATTTCAAGTACAATTTATGATAAGAATTACACATAATTGTCTTTAAAATTTTTTTGCCTTTATATTTTAAAAATCATAATTCTTGGCTGGCAAAGAATAAACACACCAGCAGAACATACCACTTTAATTGACCAAACTGACATTTAGACCCTGTAGTTCATGCAAGAAAGGTGTGGGTTTCAGATACGTGTAAGCAATTCAGTAGTTGTAAGGGTTTAGCTCCATTTGTCCCTTTTGCAACAAACAGACAAGAAAAACTTGTCTCCCCTGACCCCTGTCTTTTGGCTTTACTCATAATACTTACTGGGAAATGAAATGTTAAATGAGGTCAAATAATAAATAGGTACAGGACTGTTTAAAAGTCAATACCAATTGTTACATTTCCCACAACAACTTCACACCAGAAAATAATTAGATTTGGTACCAAGCTCACTGATGCTGAGTCTTACTCCACTGATTCCTATTATCTGTGGAGAGGCAGACTCAGTGTTATTGCCTGAAGACTGTTTTATGGATTTTAGTTTTTTAATTCCCATGAGAGCGTTCAAATGGCCACAGCTGCTGGGCTTATCAAAGTGTAGCTGCAGACATCTGCGCTGTGTTTCCTGCTGTTTTTGATATTCCCTATGCTTATTTAAATGTACTGTGACTGACCTTTAGCCCAATCAGTTTAACTTTACATTGAGAGTTTATTGGGGATAGTGGAGATGGGGAGAAGAGTGAGTTTCATGATGAGAACTCATGTGAGGAGGTAAAAAGGCGTCTTTGGAGAGACCCTTTGTCTACGAAAACGAGGAAGTAGATCAAAGAGAAGAAAAAATTAAACACACAAAGGCTGCCCAGGTAAAAACTCCATAATGAGAATGGAAGAACTGTGGAAAACAGGAAATAAATTTGAGAAATTAATAACACGTGCTTGGTCCATCCTATGCCCATTCTCTTTCCTTTGACCTTTGGCATTTCCTCTACTGCTCTCCTAGCTGCCTATGCCTGGTCCAGGGACACTTTCCCTAACTTCCCCTTTCTTCCTGCCCTGTCCTTAATCCTCATTAGGATGTACTTCCTCTGCATCCCTGGCCCAGGTAATGGGATTGCTAATGTGATGGTCTGATAATAGGTGTAAGTATGTTGGTATCTGCAAGGCACTGTCTTTAAAGTCTAGAATGAAGGTTTGGGTAGCCTGGGACTTGTCTGACTCTAGTGGAGAGAAAATCAATCATGGAAGCAGGACAGCTGGGGAGATCATTGTGGGCGGGAAGATGCACTGAAAGATCAGAGCCCCTCAAGTCATACCTGCTTACTCTAAGTGATGGACCAGCCCAGGACATGCATATCAGAATATAAAATTTAACTTTGATGAGGATAAAGTTGCAAGACCGAGGGAAGAGTGTAGGGTGGGAGGGCACAAAGGTGACGACAATCACAGCAGCATCCCACTAAGGGCAATTTAATAGGTCAGAGATGCTAGCAAAGTGTAGCTCCTAATTTGGTGCCTGCTGCTATCTACAGAGTAGTAGAGATGGAATTCCACAAAAAGAAGGGTGAGGTGGCAGAGTCACTGACAAAATGGAACTTCCCTACAATTTAGCTTCAGTCTCCATAACACTACACATTGGTGTTTCACAACACTTCTTTAACAGGGTCTCTTAAAGATAGACACTCATTAGAAATCTATGCAAATTCCCACGATGGAGCACGCATCCATTCATTCAATTATAGTTATAGGAAGGCTGTGTTTTTTAGGCATGTTCCGAGGATGCCAAAATAAGACAGACTTCATGTCCTTAAGGAGCTCGTGATCTAATCCAGGAGAGACACATGAGCAAGTAATTGCAATGCCATGTGATGGGTGCCCCAGTAGTTACATAGGTGGGGGAAGAGCAGGTGAAGGAGGAGAAAAGGCAAAAAGGTGTTCACAGAGGAGGTCATGTTGAATGAATAGGAGTTTGCTGGCTGGACAAGTAGGGAAAAAGCATCCCAAGCAGTGGAAGTAGCCAGTGCAAAGACACAGAGGAATGAAATAATCTAGTGCCTCTTTAGGGAGCAGATAGATAGAAGTACAACGAGGCTGAAGGGAGCAGGGATCAGATGATGAAAAGTTTTGAATGTATTACTAAGGATCTTGGGTATTATTTTATAGGTGATGGGCAAGTTGAGGAATTCCTGACACCTTTGGACCTTGAAGCAATAGAGATTCGTCCCAGGCCAGGTTAGCGCTCTGCACTGTCTCTTTCTTCCTTTCAATGGGCTTGCTTCCCCTCAGGTGCCAAGAGCTGAGTTAGTCACACTCTGGTTCATGGCACTCTGTTGACATGGGTCTATGCACAGCCCCTCATTTATTTCATTATGTTATATTTTAATTTTTATTTCATTTTCCCCCTTCAACCATGATCCCTACACCCATTCCTTCCTTCCCACAGAGGCCTCCAGTCTGGTGGATTTGGCAGATGTCCTCAGATATTTATGTATCCTTGTAACTTATGCTGTACTCTTTTGTATGTCTTTTTTTTTCTGCTTTATTTATTTATTTATGTTAGCACGTAAAAACGATTTAAAATTTTTATTTTATATTGGAGCATAGTTGATTAACAATGTTGTGTTAGTTTCAGGTATACAGCAAAGTGATTCAGTTATACGTATACATGTATCTATTCTTTTTCAAATTCATTTCCCATTTAGGTTATTACAGAGTATTGAGCAGAGTTCCCTGTGCTTTTCGTATGTGTTTTTAATTCACACAAACAGTATTGTGACGTAACTATTTACATTCAGCACTATGTTTTATAACCTATCTTATGGCTATATGTATACTTCCTACTCCTGCATAATATCCCACAGAATCTATTCACATTTCCTGATCCCTTCCGCTAAATTTGAACAAGAAGTTCACTGCCCTCTAGAACAAACAATGCAGCGATAAACATCCTCCTATATGTCCCTTATGGATCTGGGTAGGAATTTTTTAGGTTATGTAATCAAGACTGGGATTGTAGGTATGAGCTGTGTGTATCTTTGGTTTACCAATTTGGCAGATTGCTCTCCAGAACAGCTATACTAGTTTACACTGCAACTAATTATACATGAGAGTACCATGTCCCTTCATCCTCACCAACATATAGTATTTTCTGACTTTGTAATTTTTACCAAACTCAAATATGTCAAGTGGTACCTCATTTTTTTGTTTTTGTTTTTGTTTCTGTTTTTGTTTTGGCGGTACGCGGGCCTCTCACTGTTGTGGCCTCTCCCATTGCGGAGCACAGGCTCCGGACGCACAGGCTCAGCGGCCACGGCTCACGGCCCAGCCGCTCCGCGGCATGTGGGATCTTCCCAGACCGGGGCACGAACCCGTGTCTCCTGCATCGGCAGGCGGACTCTCAACCACTGCGCCACCAGGGAAGCCCGATACCTCATCTTAATATAGGTGTTTCTCTGACTGCTAATGTGGTTGACCATCTCTTCAATGATTTGGTAATTGTTCAGATTTCCCTTTATGTGAATTATTCACTTATATACTTTCCCTATTTTACTCCTGGGTTTCCTTTCCTTTTCTTATTTATTTTCAGGTATTCCTCATGTATTGAGCTATTAATCCCTTGGCTTCTTCAATCACTGCAAACGTCTTTTCCCATGGTGTCACCTGTTAATTTTGTCCATAGTGTTCTTCATCCAATAGAAATACTCAATTTTGATAAAGTCAAAACTATCAGGTTTTTTTCTTTAACTTACAACATATACTTTTAGGCCTTGTTTAAAGAATTTCTCTTCAACCCCCAAGTGGACAAAGATACTCTTTCACATTTTCTTCTTTTGGCTATATAGTTTTAATCTTTTATACGTAGGACTCCTTGATCTGAAGTTCACTTTTGTGTATGGTATAAAGGAGGGATCTAGATTTGTTTTTCTCCAAAGAGCAAAAAATTACCCCAACTCTGAGTACTAAGTAATCCATTTTTTCCCACCTATATGTCATCTTTTTCATTTATCGAGTACTCATACGTCCGTGGGTCGATTTCTGAGGACTCTATTTTGTTTCATTGTTCTTTTTGTCTATTTCTATAGCATTGCCACAATGCTTTTTAAAAAATATCTCTTGTTTCTGATAGGGTAAATGTCCCTCAACCCCATCCTTCTTTTTCACAACTGGTGATGTTATCTGTGGACTTGTATTCTTCCATATAAATTTTGGAATGTTTGCAAATCTCCTCAAAAATTGCTGCTGAAATTTAAATTGGGATTCCTTTGCATTTATGGGTTAACTTGGGGAGAACTTATTTTTAAAACAAATAAGTCAGGACTTCCCTGGTGGCGCAGTGGTTAGGAACTCGCCTGCCAACGCAGGGGACATGGATTCAAGCCCTGGTCTGGGAAGATCCCACATGCTGCGGAGCAGCTAAGCCTGTGCGCCACAACTGCTGGGCCTGTGCTCTATAGAGTCCATGTGCCACAACTGCTGAGCCTGCGTGCCACAACTACTGAGCCCATGCACATAGAGCCCATGCTCCACAACAAGAGAAGCCACTGCTGTGAGAGGCCCACATACCAATGAAGAGTGGGCCCCTCTCGCTACAACTAGAGGAGCCCACGAGCAGCAATGAGGACTCAATGCAGCCATAAATAAATAAATAAATAAATAAATAAATAAATAAGTCATTTCATCCATTAACATGAAAAATCTCTACATTTATTCAGGATCTTTTTAATACCCTTTTAAAGTTCTAGATTTTTCTCCATTGAGGTCTTATGCATGCTTTATTATTTCATTCCTAGATATTATATAGCTGTTGTTATTGTGAGCAGTGCCATTTTTAAAAAATAAATTTATTTATTTATTTTTTAAATTTTTGGCTGTATTGGGTCTTTGTTGCTACGCGCGGGATTTCTCTATTTGCGGTGAAGGGGGGCTACTCTTTATTGTGGTGCACAGGCTTCTCATTGTGGTGGCTTCTCTTGTTGAGGAGCATGGGCTCTAGGCACACGGGCTTCAGTAGTTCTGGCACGTGGGCTCAGTAGTTGTGGCTCGTGGGCTCTAGAGTGCAGGCTCAGTAGTTGTGGCACATGGGCTTAGTTGCTCTGTGGCAGGTGGGATCTTCCAGGACAAGGGCTCGAACCCATGTCCCCTGCATTGGCAGGCAGATTCTTAACCACTGTGCCACCAGGGAAGTCCCAGTAGTGCCATTTTTAAAATTACATTTTCTCTTTAATTGCTATTAGTGTAATGAAACCACTAGCTCTCTTATTCTGACAGGTTGTTGGTTTGAGGGTTTTCCAAGTAGGGAATTATGATATCAGCAAAAAATGATATAATAAAGTCTCTTCCCTCTTAAAACTTTTAGTTCTTGCTTCTTTTTCTGTGTTATTGCACTGTCCACGACTTCCAAAATCATACTGAACAAGAGTAGTGATAGCTGTTTTCTTGCCTCGTTCCTGCTTTTAAGATGGCTACATTTAGAGTTACCCTAGTAAGTATGAAGTGTGCTGCAGGTAGCAATACAGAGCCTTTAACAAGTTCCAGACATTCCCTTCTATTCCTAGTTATCCGAGAGTTTATATTTTTATATTACAAATAGAGGTCAACTTTTTTCAAATGCTTTCTAGGCTTCTATGAGATAGTTGTGTATGTTTTTCCTTTTTTGTTCATTAATGTGGTGATTTACATGGACAGATTTTCTGTTATAAAACTATCCTTCATCCCTAGGATAAGTCCTATTTCATTATAATATATTATTTTTAAAAAACTCTGCCAGGTTCTGTTAGCTATTTTTTTTTAGGATTTTACATCTATTTTCATATATGAAATGGTTATAATTTTCTTTTACTACCATCATTTTGTATTGGAATCCAGGTTATACAGACTTTATAAAGTGAGTTGACTGTCTCTCTTTTTCTACTTTCTGTAACAACCTACATATGGTAGAAATAACATATCTCTAGAATATTTGGTAGAATTTACTTGTAAAACAGTCTGGGGCTAGGGGATTTTTATTCTTTTCATGAAAAGGTGAATTCTTATTTTTCCAATTTCACTAGTGGTTTTAGCCTATTCACATTTTAGATTTCATCTTGTATTAATTTTTGGCATTTGTATACTTTCAAAGACATTTATTTATTTTGTCTAGGTTTTCAAATATATTGGTTATGTATATATGTGTGTACAATTTTAAATTTCTAATTTCTTTCTGTATTTTATTTGCAGTTTCTCTCTCTCACTTTTTTCCCCTTTAACATTCTTGCCAGAAGCTGTTCTGTTTTATTGATCTTATAAAAAAATTCAGGTCTTAATTTAGCTAAATTTCTCTATTTTTTGGTGTTGCTGCTGTTCGGTATTTTATTGATTTTAGTCTTATGTTTATTATTTCCTTCCTTTGTATATCTTTGGCTATCTCTGCTGTTCATTTTCCAATTTCCTGATTTAAGCACTTAGCTAATTAGTTTTAAATCTTTCTTGTTTTCTGATAGATATAAGTTTATTAAATCTATAAATTTCCTTCTAAGTAGTGATTTAGCATGTCCTACAGATTTTGACTGGTATATTTTTAATACCATCGAATTTTAAGTTTCCTCTTTAAACAAAGGGTTTTGGTACATATTTTTTAGTTTCCAGACAAGTACATTTTAATATTTTTTTTTTGTTACTGATTTCTTATTTTATTACATACAGTCAGGTAACACTGTATCATTTGATTCTTTGGAATTTATTGTGGCTTCCTCTGTGTACTATTACACAGTTGCTTTGTGTATATGTTTTGTATGTGCTTGAAAAGAAGTTATTCTCTCTTAAGAATAATAAATAGATACACAATAGGTAGAAAGACACAAGTTCTTAATTTTGTTCTTTAAATCTATTTTCTTTATATTTGATTTTTAAAAATCTGAACAAAGTTGGCCATATGGACTTCAAATTTCCTAATCCAGGGTTGACTGAGTGTCAATGAAACAAGATTGGGCATGAGCTGGGTGATGGAGGAGGGAATTTTTTTCACCCTCTGTGTCCAATTTGACTGTACTATGCTAAAAACTTATTTTTATAGAGACATGTGTTTTATTGGCAGTGGTTGTAAGAAGAGTGGAGAATGAGGAAAGGAAATGAATGAGGTTTGGATAAATGCCTCCCCACAGTGGAAGGAGAATTAAAGAAAGTTGCTCCAGTTTGCTCTAATTTGGGCCCTGTGGATGGCTTAAAACCTGGAGAAAGGTAATGTGTGTATGTATGTGTGAGTGTGAGTGTATGTATGTGTGAGTGTGAGTGTGTGTGTGTGTGTGTGTGTGTGTGTGTGTGTGTAGGTGCAGGTACCTTTAATGAACTGGAACATTTGGGCACCAAACTGCTTTGCTTTGGGACATCTTAGATGGAAGGGAAACACAAAGAAGAGAGAACACTTTGGTATCACCTCCAAACTGCTCCTTCTTGAACAAAACAAGAAAGCTCTATGCTGTGGTTGGCAGGAATAGGTAATTATTTTGGAATCACTTTTTTTCATAATTCTTGCTTTGTGTGAACAAATCTCAAAATTACCATAAATGTAGATGGAAGTTACACATTAATGCAGCCATCGGGTCTGAGACTAATATTTGTTGATGCATGTGAGCTCCCCTGGGGCTTTGAGAAATATTTTGGGAAGTGGACTTTGTAAAAGACTGGATAATCAAGCAGCAGAAGAGCTCAGGGCCATTGGATTTTGGCCATTAAGTGTTAAAATGACAATTTGTACTCACAGATAGTGACATACTAATTTTTATATGTGTGTGTCTATTACCAGATTATATGTATTTGGAAATATATATATAAGCACATATATAACATTTTCCACAACTAGCATACAGCTTTGTAAACCTGCTTCATCCATTCAACCATATGTCATTGTTGTGACATAACAGTCAATAAAAATGTTACTAGTGGACTTCCCTGGTGGCGCAGTGGTTGAGAGTCTGCCTGCCGATGCAGGGGACGTGGGTTCGTGCTCCGGTCCGGGAAGATCCCACATGCATCCGGAGCCTGTGCTCTGCAACGGGAGAGGCCACAACAGTGAGAGGCCCGCGTACCACAAAAAAAAAAAAAAAAAAAAAAAAAAAAACTATTACTAGTAATCTGCAGTTGGGAAGAATTAATACATTTGAAAATTTGAGGAATTCACCCACTACTGGCTTGTCTGATCAGGCCAAATTTATTTAGCAAGGTAGTATCCAAACAGTTAAGTATGCAAATATATAAAGGCAAGTGAGACATCATTTAATTCCTTTATTGTCTTAGAGTGAAAGAGAGCAAATGAGCAAGTTGATGGCTTTATGCCAATTATTTTTACTGTGATTTCTTTTATGCTAAGGTATAGCTGAAGGCAAGCCCTCAAATTCTAGCATGAACATGCAGCAGCAATAACATGAATATTTCAGGGGCTATAAGATTCTTTTCATGGGTTATGGTTGGAAATAAAAGATTTAAGTTACAACTGCTTTGGCAAATGTCATAAACGACTGGGACTAAATGTAAGAGTGTGTGTAGCCTCAATCCCAGACTTGCTTTAAAAGACCCAAGTTCAGGACTTCCCTGGCGGTCCAGTGGTTAAGACTCCACGCTCCCAATGCAGGGGGCATGGGTTCAATCCCTGGTCGGGGAACTAAAATCCCGCATGCCGCATGGTGCGGCCAAAAATAAATAAATATAAAAGACAAAGACCCAAGTTCTGGATGTTCAAGGCCCTCCACAGTGGTACCCTCTTTCTTCCTTTCTTTCTAGATTCATCTTTTACCACTCACCCCACTTAATGCAGCTCCACACCTCCTTCCAGACACACAGACTTACTTAACAGGACATGCATTTTCACATTCAAGGAATATGGCCTAAGGACTATCTTCAAATATCAAAGCCAGCAACCCTGCAGTACAATGGTGGCAACACCAAGAAACTCAGATGACTGAGGCTGACTGGCTGAGTCCCACAGAACAGTGGGTTTACATTACTTAGGTCATGACCCCCAGCATGACAACTACATTTCCTCCGGTCCTCTACCAGACTGCAGGCTTACCTTCATGCAGTGTTCTTGAAGACTGTGTCTATTGGTCGCAACAGTGACCACAGCAGGGACCACATAAAGACACTCTCCCTGTCCGAATGACAGCTTGTTGGGAACATCTATTCACACTGAAAGGGAGACATTATTAATCTTGAGGAGAATTAACCAATCAGAGTATTTAACCTATTTGTGTAAGAGTGGTTTTTCCCATTCCCAGAAAAAAAAAAGTACAGTATTTCTGTGTTTAAAGCACATCAAGAATCAATGAACCTCATTCTCTTTTTCTTACCCAAGGCATATCACTGCTTAAAACCACAAAGTGCTGACCAAGCCAGTGGTTCCAGAATCCGGGGCCTCCACACAGCATTTTAAAGACTCATCCTCATAATAACTTACTATTTTAATGATAGTCCAGGTAACATATGGTGAATGGAAAACACTTTCTGTAGATTAAGCAACATAGTTCCCATTAATGGTTTACTATACTTGAGACCTTAAAGAGATTTAAGTAACTGTTCATTTGGTGCAGTTTCTGCTGAATTATTTAAAATGCCTCCTTACTGCTTTAACTTTGAATCTGCATTAGAAAGTATAATGCCAATTAGGATTCCTCCATTGCTTCAAATGCTCTAAAAATAAATATAAGCTAAATCCCACCCCCAAATACATTTCTCTCTTTACACTGTGAGCTATCATCTTGAGCTTAGGCATAATAAATAAACAACACACAAAAGTTTGTGAAAGGAGAGAGCCAGAAAATTAGGAAATAATTAAGGTAACAAAAATTAAAGTCTAATGGACGGCATTTTGGCAGTGCCAAAGATACATGGTTCAGAGTTGTACACTTAGGTAAAAAAACTCAGCGTTTACATTTGACTAGTACAAGTTCCAGAATTACATAATCTAAAATATAAATGTAAGTACTTACACTTATATAAAACCAGAAACGAAAGATATTGGCTCAGTTGACTGATTTGAATTTTATTTACTGTGATAATCAAAAGTGAAAATCAGATGCAAGGCAAAACTTTGGCTGACCGTATTTTATTTTTGTTTATTTTTGCAAAGCTGAGTATTGTTCTTGTTTCTCCTCACCCACCTGCACCACTTTCCTCTCATGATATGAAGCTTAGGTGTTAACTTTAAGCCTCCTTCAGATAAGTTTCCCAAAGTAGACCCAAACTGTTTCATATTCCTCATATACACTTCTTTGGCTCCCAAGAAACCTTTCTGCAGATCACTTCTCCTACCTGGAATGTCTGTCCCTTGCTGCCTCATGTCCCTTCCTCTCCATTCAAAGCACTCTACTTAAGGAAGCTCTTCCACAAAAGAGTTCTCAACTAATCCCATCTGGTGCCAGGCATTCTGATCTCTCTATAAGGATTGTGCCCTATATCCTTGTACACGCCAACTCTCCTAAAATAGTTTGCAGATATGGTTTGCATTACTTTTGTTACCACACATTTTCACCTGGATACATCTCAGCTGATTGGTACACTGTCTTCCTCACAGTTACTGCTCAGGACCTGTTCCTGCTGGACCACTGGAGGCTTAGAATATCAATTTGAACCAGAGTGCCATCTACTGGTAGGAAAGCTATAATACATCAACATGACTACCTTCTGCCCAATGTGTACACACACACACACACACACACACACACACACACACACACACACCATTTCTCACAGTTTGATTAAAGAATAAGGAATATGCTATATCAAATCAAAACTTTACTCTCACCTTTAGTAAGATCTATGTATTCAAAAAGAAATGACAATGAAATAAGAAAAGGTCCCCATTTGGATCCTCTAAATGAACCTGTCATCTTCGAAAGATGGGTGTGAATTTTAGACTATGTCCCCAGGCTGTTTTGTAACTTTTTCCTTCTATTTATTAAAAAGATCATATATGAAATGAGGATCTGGAGCAATATACAATAAAACGCCTGAATGCCATTAAGTTTCTATGGAAATGGCACTGTTTCATGAGGAAGACTAATTTTTGTTTTTGTTTTACTCCAAGAATTGAGGCCTTCCATAAGGTGAGCCATCCCTCCAGGACTGACCATATCTTTGAGTCATGAGTCTCTGAGTGCATGATTTCTCAGCACATTATGGAAGGAGTACATAAAAGAACAAAATGAGAAATATTTAGTCCCTGTTTTTCAGGCTAACATTTTAGCCTAGTAAATAATTCCTCAAACCCTTTAATAATGCCAATCTTTCTACTCACTATAAAGCACATCACATTGTGGGTGAATTTAAATTGCACAGAAATGGGTCTGTAAATTAAGAGAAAACTTTTCTTTCCCCACACAGAGGCTGATTTAGATAGCATGGGATCATTAGTGACAAAACAGATGCCCCCATCTATAACCCAGAGACAGCTCTCAGCTGTACAGAGAACCTTTCGTTTCCTACAGAGAGGTGAACTCAAAACTTGTCACTGATTTTTGCACCCTCTTAATCTTCCTGTTTATTCTGTGCTTCATTAAAGTCAATCTCCACGGGGCAGGCTGTCATCCGAGCTCGGCCTGTCCTGCTGTCTGCTCTCTCCAGAGAGCATCCTTCATCCTGATAAACGGGCTATGAGCTGAGCACGTGACTTCTTAAAGTAAATAGATTACAGAGAGCTGCTCCTTCCACACTCGCTCAACAGAATTTGATAAGCAGGAGCTCTGACGTGGGCATCACGGTGGAGACAATGCTTTCCCAAAAGATGGGGTTTCAGATTTACTGTTGTAAAATGAGATAGAGGATATTTATCTTTATCACTGTGTCATACCATCCGTTTAAGACTGCATTAGCTAATGTTGTTTATCTGCCAAGTGCCTCCCTCAGGATTTGGCATCATTATAGGATGTCTGCTGCGTGCCAGGCTCTGCGCTAGGCACTGGAGACATAAAGATATTTAGAGGGAGGGACAGTGATGACCGTGGTGGGAAACACAGTGAAGCTCCGTGGGAAGCCAGAAAGTATGCTACTATTACGACGCCAGCCCATGTTCTGAGCTTAGGGTGTGCCTGTTTGTTGGACTCACAGACCATGTTATCCCAGAGCAACTGTTATATCTGCATGAAAAAGCAACACTGGGGCCCATGACTGGTTTCTAGGCAGCTCTGCTTCCACCCTGACGCATGCTGACAGATAAAGCAGCAAACCTACCCCGAGGGTGCACGGCTCCTTCCTACCTAGGAAACCAGACGCAGACCAGACTCTGGAGAAGGAAAGTCTCATTTCTCAGAGAGGAGGTTTAGAGGCATCTCGGACGCCTGAGCTGAGGACAGTTGTGTTCCCGTGACCACCAGTGGAGCACTGGAATCACTTCCCAACACCTGGACAATGGGAAATGTGAAAAAGACACCCCATGTGTCATGGCAAGGGTAAAGGTATGGGCAGACCCATAAGACTTTGGAGGCATCCATTCCTGGATGGCCAGGGCAAGAAGCTCCCTTGTACTGAGCTAAGAAGCAGGATGAGTTCAAGGGAGAATCTCAGCCACCCCACCCCAGTTTTCCCAAGGTCTGAGTAGCAGAAATCAAATCCAAGAAGCGTCCTGATGATTGGCGCTTCTTAATAATGATTGCAACATCTGCCTGGGAGGCTTGAAGATCAACAAGAAGACAGGACTCCAAGGAGATGGTGTCCTGCTCCACCAGGGGCGGCTCTGGGCTCCTGACTTGCCTCTAGTTTACTTGGTGATAACAGCAGCAGTGAAGAGCCTGCCCGGGCAAGGCATCAAGGGGAAGGACTGCAACATCTGTGGGGCTGTGGAACTGTGCAAATCCACCCACCATCAAAGCTTAGCCCAGCTAACTTCTCTTCCTTTTGGTTCTCCAGGCCCTTGCTGGATCACATGCGTCTCTCTCTCCGCTGAGCTCCTCTTACAATGTGCAATTTAGCATTTTATTACAATCAGTCTCGTAATCTAATTGTTCCTGGTACATTGAGCTACCGCAACAAAACCACATTTGTGTCTTTCACTTCTTTGAAATGAGAAAGACACGGTATCAGGTGTGCAGCAGGTGTCTAATACTTAATCTAATTGGGAATCAGAAAATAAGAGCTTGTAGAAAATGTAAGTATAGCTTCCTCCTTTCAAAGAATAGTGCACAGATCCAGAGAATTGCTGCTTTATTCATTCCACAGGTGTCTAATGAAACTTTCAAGTCACTGCGCTGGGCGCTGTGCAGGAGACAGAGGTGCCCAAGAGATGGGCCCAGCTCTCACGGACCTTTCAGTGAGGCATGGAAAATAGGAGTCGTGCCCCAATCACCAAAGGGCGAAACCCAGGAGGAAGGTAAAATAAGTCTGAGGGGGGATCTCAGGTGAGGGAGATGATGGGTCATTTAAAGACTCAGGGTGGTTTTATGGAGAAGGTGGCAGCTGAATTCCATGTTGAAGGATGTGCTCTGCGGGAATGGGGGAAGAGTATTCAAGTATGAATGCGCTGTGGCCTTCACCAAGCTTTACATCCAACTCAACACCAGGCACAGGAGTCTGCTGGGACAAGTGTGATTGTGGCTGCCATCCACGCTGAGCCTCCTGAGGGTTTGCTGAAGGAGGACACGACTGTCCACCAGAATCAGAGCTGCTCTTGACGTGGCTACCCCAGCTCTCCACACCCAAAGAGGGCTGCCTCTCTCCTCTCATTTCTCAGGTCTAATTGTCCCCTCTTCCCCCGACCAAGGGCAGGGAAGCTTGTAGTCCGACTTGCCTTTGGCAGCTGAGATGCGCTCTGACCTTCTCGGGTGGCCCCAGCCCCAGGACCCTAGACCAAGGCCCAGCTGTGCCCAGAGCCCCTCTGCCCAAACGTGCTGTGAATTTCTGCTCTGCCCGGGCCTGGCCTGGTTATCGCGCCCCTGGAGGGGAGACAGGTGCGGCCCACTTCTGTCTCGGCTCCGCCTCCGCTCCGCCCCCGGGTTTGCTCTTCCCGGGAGGGAAGCCAGGCTGGATCTGTTTCTGGGAGAAGAGGGGAGTGGTTGAGTGAGCTCGGAACGCACAGGCCAGGAGCTTCCGAGCCCTCCCCACGGGGACCCCAACTCGCCCCTAACTCTGCCTTCACATGTCTCCGCCCCGCCCTCCCGCCTGCACAGAAGGCTCACTCTCCCCGACGCTGCCTGCGACCCAGTTCCGCCCTCCCCCGTCCACCGGAGTAGCGGCTTCAGCCCTGCTGGCGCTTCTGCTCACCCGGCTTCCCCTCGCTGGGCATGTGCAGTGGCCAAAGCCATCTCCTCTCCAGGTCTGCTTGCTTTCTTTTGTCTCCTGTCGCTTATTCCCTTTGGATTTAGGGAGAGAGGGAAAGCATCAGGATGCCAACACAGCAGCACAGGGAACAGAACAGAGCAGAGAGGTGCTGGGTAACGTGCTTCTCTTCTTAGCTTCAAAGCCTGTCCCACAATTTCCTCTCCATTCTCCCCTCTAGACCTGGACCTTCAGCTTCCTGTCTCCAACTTAACCGCCACATCAAGGGGAGTTCTGAAAGTGGCATCTGGATGAAAAGGCAGCCTCTTGGGCACTCCAGCAGCTGGTGAGGCCTTCCTGCCTTCTGATCGTTTAGGTTTCTGTCTGGTGGCAACGGGGGTAGGTAGGGTGGGAAGATGCTCCAAGCCAGGGTACCCTAATGTCCTCCCTCTTGGCTCTGAGGCTTCTTGTCCCTTTGGCCTGGGCAAGCTTTAAGTCACTAATTCTTTAGAGGTACGATATCCTTTTTACCTTTTATTTAAGTTCCTCTATCCCAAAGTTTAGTTTAAGTAAACATTTATATATGGCAAAAATATATGATTCACTTCTAATCCTGTGGTAGACGTGCATTTCACACTGTTTAATGTCACCCTGTTTGAGGTAGGACAATACATCAGGGCTGTACCCAGTTTCCCTTTTTCCACCTTCCAACTACACCTCATTCTTATCACCTGCCCGTAGATGGGGGCCTCCATCTTCATGTCCGTCTGTCAGGCAGGCACTGGCAGTGCTGATGCTGGCCAGACTGAGCTCCCATTGCTGCCTCAGAACTTCCGGGTACTTTAAAAAACACCTTGCTTAGGGCTATCTGTGGATTTGGACTGAGAAAAGGCTAGAGGGGTGACTTCTTTGCTGTAATCTCATATTTGAACGTGTAGGCAGCAAACTCTGGTCTCCTGGCCTGATAATATGACAGCCCTGGGAACCAGTGGTCACAGACCACCCCGGCTTTAGTCTGAGCAAGCAGGGAGGTCATTGGACAGGGTTTCACCTGATCCTTCTCTACTTCCAGCCCCCCAAATCCCCATTAGCTCACGGTTAAGATTCAGGAGATATTCACAGACAAAAATGACATAAAATGTGCAGACGTTAAGTACTTCATATTGATCTCCTCAAAAGAGGTTTAACACCAGTAAAAACTGAAAATAGACTCAAAATAATTTTCATTTTAGAAATTGTCCTATGGAAGCATTTGAATGTATGATAAAGAGTATCCTTCTCAATCTACTAAGCAAATGTAGGATCCGTGAACCCAAGGCTGACTGAGCCCGGAAGCTTTCTCTCCAGCCTACAGGCCACGGCTCCCTCTAGTGTCCCTGACTCAGCCTTTGTTTCAGGCTTCAAATGCCCAGGGCCTGAGGAGTCTATTTATATGGAGATTCAAAGCCAGGTTCAAGGAACTTCTCTTCCTCTTAACCTTCCGTGGGTGACTCTTGACCCCATGCATCTCCTCCCTCCATGAGCTCCTTTGTTATTTTCTGTTGCTTACAACTAACATTTTATCATAGTCTGTTTATAAGTTAATTCTTTCATGTCTTTACCAACCCCCCGCCAAAAAAAAAAAAAATCCCACAATATCAGTCATGCAATAAGTATCTAATACTTACTTTAAATTTGGGAATCAGAATATTAGAGTCAGTAGGAAAGCTAATATAGCTTCCTTCTTGCACAAAATGGGAAACAGATCCAGAGAATTGCTGCTTTATTCATCCCACAGGTGTCTAATGAAACTTTCAAGTCACTGTGCTGGGCGCTGTGCAGGAGACAGAGGTGCCCAAGAGATGGGCCCAGCTCTCACGGACCTTTCAGTGAAGCATGGAAAATAGGAGTCGTGCCCCAATCACCAAAGGGAGAAACCCACAAGGAAGGTAAAAATAAGCCTGAGGGATCTCAGGTGAGGGAGATGATTGGTCTGCTGAGGGACTCAGGGTGGTTTTATGGAGAAGGTGGTACTTGAGCCCCATCTTGAAGGATCTGGCTATGAGGGAATAGGGGAAAGTGTGGTGGTGTGAAAGCACATTCAGGGAAGAAAACATGAAGGAGAATATTAGAAGCTAAGACCAGAATGCCTCAGGGTCAAATTGTAGCAGACCTTGAATGCTGGCCAAAAAGCTTGCACTCTAACCAGTAAGCAGGAAGCACTACAAAGGAAGAATTTATAAAAATTTCCGAATTCTTGAGCATGTACTGAACTCTTTTTCAAAAGTGAATTCTCCATCCTTGGAGGTTTAAGGACCAACTGGATGTGCTTTTATCCACCTATCCACTTATGATTTATAGAGATTCACAAAGAGGATATTCATGCATGGACTAGGTAACTGCTATGGTTACTTCTGATTGAGATTACAAAATCAGGATTTTGGAACTAGAAATTGACCCTAACATCACAGGAGGGAAGACTGCATTTGTATTTAGTAGGTGCTAAATGTATGCTTCCACAATTAATGAATGACATGAACAGAGTTGTGCTTTAGGAAAAGGAATTTGGCTGCAATGTTTAAACTAGATTAGCAAGAAGGGAGAGACTGGATATAGGGAGACTGCTTAGGACGCTGTTATTCATTTTCAAGGCCTAAACTAGGTTAGTGGAAATGGGAATGGAAAGTAGATAGACACGGTGGATGTAGAATCAGGATGACTACTTTGTTGTAATTATCTGTGACTCTCTTCCTCAACGGATTGAAAATTCCATGGGAGCAAGAAGTGTATCTTATTTGACTTTCTATCCCCATTGCCTAACAATGACTAGCACATCTAAGTGCTCAGCAGGTATTGAATGAGGTTGTGGAGTCGGTGTTGCCTGGCTGAATGAGTAAATAGTTGAGATGGTATCACTTGAGGGGCGCTGGATATCCAAGCTGCTGGACAAGGGGCAGCCAGAGTCCCTGGATCTGAGCCCAGGACTTGGGTGGTCCTGGGGCAGAGAGAGCACAGGACACAGCATCTGTCTCTACTTCCTCACTCTCCATGCCAGGCAGGCCTTCATCTCCACAGCCCCACCAGAAATTTTCACATTTAGGTCACCCCACTCTTGCCCTGTCTTCCCTCTTTGACTTAACTTCTCATCAGTATTTGACACAGCTGACCATTTCATTCTTGGAACATACCCTTCACTTAACTTCCAAGACATTACTCTGCTGGTTTTCTTCCTACCTTACTGATGGCCCCTTTCATTCTAGGCATTTTGGCTTAACCTCCTATTCCCAATCTTTACATCAATGGTTCTAAGTCTTAGCTGCACATAAGAATCACCAGGAGCTTTTTTTTTTTTTAACATCTTTATTGGAGTATAATTGCTTTACAATGGTGTGTTAGTCTCCGCTGTATAACAAAGTGAATCAGCTATACATATACTTATATCTCCATATCAACTCCCTCTTGAATCTCCCTCCCACCCTCCCTATCCCACCCCTCTAGGTGGTCACAAAGCACCGAGCTGAGCCGATCTCCCTGTGCTATGCAGCTTCTTCCCACTAGCTATCTATTTTACATTTGGTAGTGTATATGTGTCCATGCCACTCTCTCACTTCGTCCCAGCTTACCCTTCCCCCTCCCTGAGTGCTCAAGTCCATTCTCTACATCTGTGTCTTTATTCCTGTCCTGCCCCTAAGTTCTTCAGAATCTTTTTTGTTTTTTTTTTTAGATTCCATATATATGCATTAGCATATGGTATTTGTTTTTCTCTTTCTGTCTTACTTCACTCTGTATGATAGTCTCTAGGTCCATCCACCTCACTACAAATAACTCAATTTCGTTTCTTTTTATGGCTGAGTAATATTCCATTGTATATATGTGCCACATCTTCTTTATCCATTCATCTGTCAATGGACACTTAGGTTGCTTCCATGTCCTGGCTACTGTAAATAGTGCTGCAATGAACATTGTGGTACATGAACTCTTTTTATTAATAAATTTATTTATATTTTATTTTTGGCTGCCTTGGGTATTGTTGCGTGTGGGCTTTTCTCTAGTTGTGGCGAGCGGGGGCTACTCTTTGTTGTGGTGCACGGGCTTCTCATCAGGTGGCTTCTCTTGTTGCAGAGCACAGGCTCTAGGCGCGTGGGCTTCAGTAGTTGTGGCCCTCGGGCTCAGTAGTTGTGGCTCGTGGGCTCTAGAGCGCAGGCTCAGTAGTTGTGGCGCACGGGCTTAGTTGCTCCACAGCATGTGGGATCTTCCTGGATCGAACCCATGTCCCCTGCACTGGCAGGCAGATTCTTAACCACTGTGCCACCAGGGAAGTCCCTGAGTAAATGTTTTTGTCATTCCCCACATCTAATCCATCATCAAATTCTGATAGTTTTATTTCTAAATTACATTCTAGACCCAACCACTTCCCATCACCTCTGCCACCACCATTCTCAGCCCTCACTGTTCCACAACCATGGCTTCCCTACTGTTCTTCCTGACTTCACTCTTGCTGTTTTACAGCTCACACAGCCCTTAAAGGGCTCTTCAAAAACTTACATCATATCATATTTCTTCCTCTTTAAAAATCTGTCCAGTGGCTTCCTATTATATATAGAACAAAATTCAAACTCTCTAGTCTGGCCTTCAAGGTTCTTTGTGATCTGACCTTTCCTACTATCCAACCTCTCCCTCACTCTCCCCTTCATTCACTCTGTTCCTGCTGTGCCTCCTTTTTGCTGTTTGTGATAGCCTTTGCCTCGCAAGCTCTTTGCCTAAATCTTCATGTGGCTTGATGCCTACAGTGTTCAGATCTCTGCTCACATGCTATCTCTTTAAAAGAGTCTTTGCTGACCTAGCCTCTCACAGCTAAAATGGTCACTATCCCTCCCCGCAGTGGTCCTCTATTTTAACCTTGCTTTATTCTCTTCTTAGCTCTTATTATTATCTGAAATCATGGTATTTGTTTATTTCTGTCTCCCTCCCCCCCAGGAGGAGACAGGGGACTTGTCTGTTTTGTTTATTACCAGTAGTTTCTCAGTAGTTATCTGTTGAATGAATTGTTTTTGTTTTGTTTTGTTTTGCGGTACTCGGGCCTCTCATTGTTGTGGCCTCTCCCGTTGCATTGCGGAGCACAGGCTACAGATGCGCAGGCTCAGCGGCCGTGGCTCATGGGTCTAGCCGCTCCGCGGCATGTGGGATCTTCCCGGACTGGGGCACAAACCCGTGTCCCCTGCATCGGCAGGCAGACTCTCAAGCACTGCGCCACCAGGGAAGCCCTGAATGAATTGTTAAATGCAGACTTGGAATTCAAACTGATAGTGAAGCAGACTGTACTACCAAGTTGTCACTGTGAGGTAGATGAATAATCTCAGCACGAGGCGTAATTAATTAAAGACCCTGTCAAAGGTGTTTTAGGAGAGTCTCTGCCTTAGCCGGTAGGCAGGCTGTCTGCCCTAAACTTCCTTCCTTCCTCTAGTCATGGTGTCTGAAACTCTCCCATTGGAAATTCAGATTCATGCCTCTATGTTGGAAGGTTTTCACCGCCTCTTGAATTCTCTACCAAAATTCAAATGCCTTCAGCATGTGTCTATTGGCTAATAAAAGATTCAGGAAAAAGGATTTTCTGAGAGATCAGACCAAGAACTGAAGGGACTAAAAGCAGAGGGAAGGCAGCTGATGGCCATACTAAATTTTCTTTACCATGCTGTAATGCCTTTGACAGAATCACTGGAGGGAATCAGTCCTATAGAAAGCTGGATTGCTATAGGTCTTAACAAAAGACTTTCTGTGTGGATTCCAGTGGGACTAGCAACCTCCTAATCTCTCCCTCTCCCGTGTACTTCCTGTTCCACTCCGCAATCCCCAGTATCATTTCCTGCATATGGGGGCTTGACAGTTTGGTAGTCTACCGTCCTGACTGTTTTTCTGTCACAGTAAATCAACCAGCCCAACCTAAATCCTTAAGAAAATAATGATTTTTAAATGCCTAAACAATATGTTATAGTATTCTTAAATGCTAGTTGAAAACATTTCCTTATTATAAGGTAATACTTATATTTTAACAACACATTAGAAACAAAGAATTTAATTTCCCTAGTATTCAAATTTGGGTTCCCTGAGAAGTAGACTCAGAGATGGAGATTAGCATGCAGAGCATGTAGCAGGGAGCACTCTTGGGGTCAACGTTTGTGGAAGGGAAGGAGGCAGGACTGGGCAGAGGGAAAAGCTGAGATCAGTGCAGCTTCCACAGAGGCCTCAGCTCAGCCTCTGCAGAGCTCTTCAGAAGAGCTGGGGTGGCCTTTTAGAGTTGACTCCCCTTGCAGTGAGGAAGCTAGGGTTTCAAACTCCCACATCAGACAGACATTGGATGCAAGCTGATCCCCTGTGAGAGAGGGGGCTGTGTGGCCAAGGGCAATTTCTGGAGAGGACTGACAGCTGAGGGGTATCTAGTGACAGCACTCCTAACATCTAGGAAAATAAGTCCTTAGACCAGAATACAGATCTGGGCAACACGACACAGCATCCATTACACTTAGTGTTTTCATGTTAATGTCGCTTTTTGGTTGCTAATATTAGTCTGGGTATCGATTGCAAGGCAGTTTGATTAATTATGTACTAAGAATCTCCCTCCACTGAGTTGGCTTTACTACTGAGAAATCTTTTCTTGTTCATGCTGTGCTTCTGAAATACTTTCACTTTTCTGTCCATAACATGTGCTATATTCATATGCAGACGAGAACTTTGTTTTTTGATGTTGTTGTCATTCTTATTTAGCATTTTGTGAAGCACTCACAGGATGTACGAGGGTTCTCAGATTGTTTCTTGGCCATCTGCAGTGGCCAGTCTGGCTGATTAGAAAAGTAAGATTCGACTCTCATTAATCCTGCAGACTCATTTGAGTCCATGTCCCAGAATTTTCTTTAAAAGAAATAAATAAAACCCTCAGCCTAGATGATGTTGGAGGAACTAATTACCCAGGCTTCCCATTATAGTTTTGTCTGTGTAAGGACTGCCAACTGGGGCCCTGAGTAAGCGTAATTGAGAATTAATGTGTTTTGTGGCTCAGAGATGGGAAATAAAACTGAGACAACCCACATAAAGGAAAAAAAGATGATTCTTATCATGTAATTGAGGCAATAAGGACCCATGATTGTTGGCTTTATTGCTCAGGCCTAGCACACGGACAAAGACAAAAGGACCTTCTTTCTGCTATGGTTTTTCAATCTGGCAAATTTCGTCTCTGAAATAAGACTAAATTATACCTTGTTCATCTCTGCAAAAACATGGACATGAAAGAGCAAAGAAGTTATACTTAGTAAGTTCAACACATGTCCCAGCGAGCATTAAGCAAATAATAGATTCTTTTTTTTTTTTTTTGCGGTACGCGTGCCTCTCACTGTTGCGGCCTCGCCCGTTGCGAAGCACAAGCTCCGGATGCGCAGGCCCAGCGGCCATGGCTCACGGGCCCAGCTGCTCCGCGGCATGTGGGATCTTCCCGGACCCGGGCATGAACCCGCGTCCCCTGCATCGGCAGGCGGACTCTCAACCACTGCGCCACCAGGGAAGCCCCACAAATAATAGATTCTTATTTGAGATGGTCTACTTGTCTGGAATTCTAATATTGTGGTTGGAACTAGGAGTTGGTATCAGGTGCATCATGGGCCTATATCCCTCTCCCTGCACTACTCCCAGCAACTGAGGATGATGACGGAAGTTCCCTTTTTTCCTTGCAGCTTTGGTTTATTGCTAGGGAGGCTCTACTCAGTGTTTTTGTTTGGATGGCAATATAGTCCAGTGGCTTGGCATGTGACTCTGAAATCCTGGCTTCATAACTTAGTAGTTGTATTATGTTAGGCATCCTAAACTATCTGCTCTGATCCTCAGTTTCTTCCTCTCTAAATTTACAACGACCAGAGCTCCTACTCCTAGAGTTGTTAAAATAATTAGACAATGCATGTGAAGTGCTGATGGTGCATAGTAAAACCAGTAAATATTAGGTATTACTGTTTGCTCAGAATGAGTTCACAGGTATTAGGTTGAGAGTCACTTGGACAATTTCTGGGACAAAGAAAGGGGCAGATAGATTTGGTTGAACTGCTAATTCTTTTAATATATACAATTAAGTAAATAAAATAGCAACAAAGAAGTTTCCATGCAGAGTTGAAACCAATGAGATAGATTCCCTCTTTAAAGTTAGATTCAACTGTGGGAGCTGGATTAGATAATTTATTGGTAGCAAAGGTAATATTAAATGTTAAGTTAGGAGTGGCCATTGCTGTCATTGCAAGTCCAGGAATAGCCATTTCTGTCCATCACAAAAGATATAAGTCAGTCAAGGAATTGTATTTTCCTATACCGAAAAGCCTTCCCTAGCTGAGCAGAACAAGATGTAGACTCACCAAACTCAACAACCTGCTTTTCTCACAAGAAAGCATAAAACTTAAGAACAGAATTTTAAATTTTGATCTGGTAGCCGACTTAGGCTCTGCTCCACTAAGGTATTATTAACTGGGTAGGAAAAACAGGTCTCTGTAAAACCTAAAACATTTCTAGCACACGTATTCCTTAATCTAGGTATTTTATTTGGAAATTTTAAACTTCTATGTTAGAATGCCTGTTGATTTTTATGTTTAAGAGAAGTGTTTCTTCCTATCATGTTGTCTTTTCTAGTTGAATTTGCTCTGTCTTTATTCACTCAACAAATATTTATTGAAGGGCCACTATGAACCAGTTAGGTAGTAGGTGGGTGTTCTGAGTGGAAGTAAAAGGAGGAGGATAAAAACAGTTAACAGGCAAATGTCTTTGAAAATTCTATTGAAAATGTGTGTTATTTTTATACTTTACATTCATGTGTCTGAATGAACTCATCTCTATGCTTCCTTAGAGTTGGGACCACATCTCCATAGTATTTTGGTAAAATTTCTGTTATCTCTGACAAGCATCCACTTGACACGTTTGCTAAGGGATGCTAAAAGATTGTTGTAGTCAGTAGCGGGAGACAGTGACTCTAAGGGCAACGTGATTACCAGTAATATAGTTTCTCTGATTGGAAGAAAGTTAGCTACAGGTATAAATGCAACCTGAATAAATGATACAATTTGTGGATCTGTTTCTAGACATCAAGCTTTAAGAAAGTTTGAGGAGTTAAGTTTTATTTATTTAAAACCAAACACAAGAAAATCAAGCTGCAATAATCAGAAAAAGAAAAAATGGAATAGAGAGAAAAGGGAAGTTAAAATGAAAACCATAGTTTCTCTCTGAAATTATAACAGTGTTGGTAAAGGCTTTGGTATCTTGCCCGCTACAGGTGAGAATAATTTCTAAAATATGAAATCAAGGTTACACTGAAGGCATCCGGAAAGATTAGCATCCAGTAGAATTGAAAGGAATCAGGTTTAGTTTTTTATTTATTTATACTGCATTCTTCTATTGCTTCTTCCATCCTACTTCCTTTCATTTAAGGGAATCTCAAATAATTTGTTTTGGCTTTTCTGTGAAGACTGTGAGAGGGGAATGCAGGGCTCTACCCATAACCTCCTGAATCAGACCATCTGGAGAGTGTGATTCATTCACCTGCACATTTTTTTTGGTAGTAAAATAAACATAACATGAAATTTACCATCTTAACCATTTTTTAGTGTACAGTCCATTGGCATAAGTATATTCACATTGTTATGTAACCATCACCACCATCCATCTCCCAAACTCTTTTCTTGGAAAACTGAAAAGTCTGTGCCCATTAAACAATAACTCTCTGCTCTTGTCTCTTCCCCCAGGCCCTGGCAACCACCATTCTACTTTCTGGCTTTATGACTTTGACTATTCTAGGTATCTCATGCAAGTGGAATCAGACAGTATTTGTCCTTTTGTGAGTGGCTTATTTCACTTAGCACAATGTCTTCAATGTTCATCCAGGTTGTAGCATGTGTCAGAGTTTCATTTCTTTTTAAAGGTGAATAATATTCCCTCGAATGTATATGTCACATTTTGTTTATCCATTCATCCATCCGTGGACACTTGGGCTGCTTTCACCTTTTGGCTATTGTGAATAATGCTGCTATGAATTTGGGTGTACAAATATCTCTTCAAGACCTGCTTTCAGTTACTTTGGGTATATGCCTAAAAGTAGGATGGCTGGATTGTATGCTAATTCTATTTTAATTTTTTTAAGGAAGAACCAAACTGTTTTCCATGGCAGCTACACCATTTTATATTCCCACCAACACAAGAGTTCTGATTTCTCCACATCCTTGCCAACAATTGTTGTTTCCTTGTTTTGTTTTTTTGATAGTAGTTATCCTACTAGGTGTGAGATGATATCACACTGTGGTTTTGATTTGCATTTCCCTAATGATTAGTAACGCTGAGCATCTTTTCATGTGCTTGTTGGCCATTTGTATCTCCTTGAAGTGTCTATTCAACTCCTTTGCCCATTTTCAAAATTGGTTGGGTTTTTGTTGTTGTTGACTTGTATGAGTTCTTTATATATTCTGGATATTGACCCCTTATCAGATATATGATTTGTAAATATTTTATCCCATTCGCTGGATTGACTTTTCACTCTGTTGATTGTGTCTTCTGATGCACAGAAGATTTTTATTTTTACGTAGTCCAATTTATCTATTTTTTCTTTTGTTACCTGGGCTTTTTGTGTCATGTCCAAGAAAACACTGTCAAATCTAATGTCATGAACTTTTTACCCTATGTTTTCTTCTATGAATTTTACAGTTTTAGCTCTTAGGTTTAGGTCTTTGATTCATTTTGGATTAATTTTTGTGTATGGTATAAGGGAAGGGTCCAACTGATAAAACTGAATTCCCATTCAGGATTAAAACTCTTCACAAACAAGGGAATAAAACACCTACAGTGTGAAAAGCAGTTTCCAATGTGTAACTTTTATATTACAGCATATACAGTATAATTTCTGTTAAAAATCTATAAGTATATATGTGCACAGTTCACTAAAGTGTTAATAGTCATAATCTCTGGGTAAAGAAACATAGTGTTCTGTTCTTATATTTAGTTATCTATATTCTTGCTTTCTAACAATGTACATATAATGCTTTTGCAATAATAAAGCAAAAAACAAACAAAATCTGCAGCAAACATCATACTTAGAGGTGAGATGTCAAACACATGTTAAGGTTGCCCCTATTAGTTCTTCTATTTGTCATTTTATTGTAGGTTCTAACCAGTTCAATAAGGAAGGGAAAATTTTTAGTGGTATAAGGAGAGGAAAGAAAAGCAAAAAAATGTTTATAAACATGGAAACTCAAGAGATAACAGAAATGATTATAATTTTAAATGGAATTCAGAAAGACTAGTGGATGTAAAGTCAATATGCAGAAACAATTTGCATTCTTATATCACAGCAATAAGCAGAAAATTAATTTTGTAAAAGATACAGTGCTGGATGTCTATTTGTCCCTCCGTATTTACTCTCTACTCTTGTCCATGCTTGGTAATGCCTTATTGACTAGTGATAAGAGGCTCCCTTGTTCTTTGGCTTCTCATTAGTTTAAGCAGCGGGAGATCAAGGAAGGGTGCAAGAGGATGGGGATTATATTGCCTCACCTCTCTTCCTGTGAGGTTGTTCCTGGCTGGCTGTATCCCTTGACCAAAGGTCCCAACTCCCATCAAAGTAGCAGTTTTTTACTTTGGGTAATGGAAAATTGCCTCTTCCCCTTGCCTTTAGGGTTAGGAGTGGTAACGGTTCCCCTCAGTACTGTACAATTTCCAGTTTCCTTAAACCCTGCTTACATCTTTGTAAATGACCCAGATGAGCTGCTCTTTCCTACTTGGACCTTAAATGATATAGATATTATTTGTGACAGCAGCAAAGAATTTAAAGTAACTAGGAACAAACCTAACAAAAAGAGACACAAGATCTTTATAGAGAAAATTACAAAACTTAATTAAAAAATTTTTAAAAAGGCATTCTAGAGATGTACTGTGTACATGGATGGGAGGACATACTATCATAAAGACACAGGGTTTTCTCCAAATTGGTCCACAGATTCAGTGAAATTCCAATCAGTTTTTTTTTTTCATGAAACTTGGCAAGGGAAATTTAAGTTTATATATATGAACTGAGGGCAGAGAATAGCCAAGGAAGTTTGAAGAACAGCAAATCTGGTCAAATATTATTATAATTTTACATAATAATAGTATTATATAAAAATATTATAGGAAACACATAGTAATTAAATAACCATGAAATTGGTGCACTGTAAATTATTAGGGAAGGATAATGATGCTGGGACAATGCTTATCCATATGGACAAAAGAATAATAAAATTGTATACTTATATCACATTATATAAAAGATATGTAAATTCTAGGTGAATTATAGATGGATCATGAAAAGCTTTATGAACTCACATTATTAAAGGATTGTTTAAATAAGGCAACCCCCCCATAAGACATAAAGGAAACAGTTGATAGATTTGACTACATTGGACTTAAAATTTCTGTGCATTAAAAGGGATCTTAGAGAAAGTAAAAATATAAGCCAGAGCTTGGAGAAAACAAATAAAGTAGATGTATGTGTACTACCATGTAATTTCACAAGCACAATGTGGAATTAAAAGCTATTTGCAGAAGTATGGCTCAGTTTTATCATTAAAGCATGCAAAATAATATCACATTTTTTTCAGAGATTGAATTGATTCATGGTATTAAAAGTATAAAGACATGCATGAGAATGATAAATGCTATTAAATACAGAATAGTGTTATCTCTAGAAGGACAAAATGAGACAGGGTGATATTTACAAGTGCACAAAACAGCTTCCATAGTTTTTCTTATGTTGTATGAAAACGTGGGTGTCATATTATTCTCCATACCTTTCTGTAATCAGAAATATTACCAATGCAAGTGGACATGATATAAAAGTAGAAACTAGATACCAGCAATCAAAGTTCAAGAAACTAAAAGTTGTGGGATTTAAGTTTTAAAATCTAAACTAGATATGACTGTAATATTTAAGGAAAAAGTAGGAAAATAAAGCATTGTTTAAATGAATAGATGTTAAAAGGAGGATAACATAAAATATTTCCTTATTAACGGGAAATCGAAACTGCGGGGTTTTTTTGGTTTATTTTTTTGCTAGAAAATTTACCAACGTCTTTTCTACTAGTAATTCAATGTTGACCCAAGGTAAAGGCTATTTATGGAAACTCAGAAGCCAAAGAAGAATAAGAAAAACATAATGGAATTAGTTGAAGTAGGTGTGGACAGAACTAAAATCCCTGATCAGATGTCCTTGAGCACTTGAGAAATTGGTAAAGAATTTCACAAAACCACTGTCTATCATTTTATAAAACTCTGGTAGAGTTTCTGCTGAGGTTCTGAATGCAAAAAAAAAAAAAAAATGTCAGCACAAAGACTTTTTTTTTTAATGGAAAAGAATGGCCTTAGTATTATGTCTGTCAAGTCAAATTCCTTGCCCAGGAAGCTATTGAACCTGTTTTGAAAGGATTAATTTGCAAATCTTAAAAAATAGTGTTGGACTTAAAATCAACATGAATTGGTAAAGATTAGAATCTGTCAGTTGAATCTAATTTTCTTCTGTGATGGGTCTGTTAAAGGGCAGCGACAGTGTAATTAATTGCTTGAGGCTGAGAAACCCAATTAATCTTTAAGCTGACTTTTATTTCATATAATGTTAGTGCTAGAAGAGGCCTCAAGGATCATCTAGACTACTCTGTTCATTTTATAGATGAGGAGACACACATCAAGGAGGTTAAATGATTTGTTCAAGGTCAAAGATACTGTCTGTCCTTGCCACTGAGTCCTGTAACTAGGTTCATATTGCATCCTTAAAGCTTTTATGAGTTTCTTTGCATCTGATCATGAAATATTACTTGAACATGGGTTTTTCTGGGAATTCGTCTCATGAATGTCTCCTTGGAAGGATTTCCAAGCCTCCGTTTTTAAAATTTGAAGCCTGCTCCATAATGTTTATGCAGCAAAGGGGGAGTGGGGAGGGGCCGTGTCCTGGTCTACACACGCCTGGAGACAGGAGCAGCCCTGTGTGGACTTGTGGAAAAACAGGGGTCCCAATTTGACGGTGTGAATGATACCTAATCCTGATGGTAACTTGCAAGCCACGCCATCCCTTAAGGATTCTATGGGCCTGATTGTAAGACGTAAGTAGAAAAAGCTGGTATGCAGAGTATTTTTTGAGAAGTTGTCAGTCTGGTAGCGATGATAACAAAGATGACATATGAGAAGATTAGCGGGAATGAGACAGCTACTGTAATTGTGGGAAGCATGGAGGCATGCCCTTTGTCAGTGTGGCAGCCGGGAGGTGTTCTCTTCAAATCTCCCTTTAAGAGAACCTGTTGCAAGGGTAATGGGTGTCCAAGAACCTCCAGTTGCTGTGCATTTGGATCTCAGCAGCATTCATGCTGAGCCCTCGCTCTCCCGAAGCTGCTCCCAGCCAATGCCTGAGCATAGCTGGGTGTTTTGGGCCCAACATGGGACACCTCTAGTGCAGAGTCTTTGCTTGGGGACTCCCCATTGGCCTGGCAGAGACTTTCTCAATTGTGCTGCAGTTTGAGGCTCCTCCTTTTTTGTTTCCTCTCTCCTTTTACAGGTGTCAGATCTGTAGCAGTTCTGAAGGCTCTCCCTGCTTACCTCTACTTCCCCTCCTCTTTCATCCTTTATAGACCCTTCCCAAAATAAATGTCTTGACAGACCAATTCTGTCTTGGCATCTGCATCTCAGAAGACCTTAGCTGATGCAGAGTATAACAACTGCCTTGGTTGATGCCAAGGAGGGATAAAAAAAATAACTTGAAAAAGAATTAGGATCCTACTCTGCTGGTGAGGGCTGCATAGTAATTGTTTCTGTTTGGTTGTTGTCGTTCCCATTATTATAATTCCTTAACTGTGCTCCTTCATGAAAAAATTCCATGTTTCATAGATTCTAAGCTATACTTTTTTTTTTCATTTTAACCTTTCTGAAATTGGGATAGGTCTTAAAATTGATGATGTGTGGCAGAGTTTTTTTCTTCTTTACTGATGAATAAAATAACGGTGCATCCTACCACTGATGTATTGTAGATTCAGTAAAATACATTAGCTTAATTCAGGTCACCAGATGCTAGGTACTGTAATGGATTTTAAAGAACTAAGGGGCTGGATTAGCCTTAGTGGGCTGTAATTTTGCTATTTCTTAGGTATATCTATGAGGAAAGGAAAACCCTAAGGAACAGGATTGTATTATAGAGAGATGTACAGCAGATAACTGTTGCCATGGGTATATTAATATAGAAAAGACTAGAGATCCAGTGAAATATTAAGTAATCATAGGAAGCAAGGAAATATGTTCTTTCACTTCTGGCTCTATTCATTCCTTTATTCTTCCTTTTTTGGCTACTTTTATGACCGATACTTCCTTGCAGGCCATAGTCACCTTGTTTTCCTGGTTATTCTGTCATTCTCCCCATAGTATCTTGTATACCAAAACCTATGATAATAAAGGTTTTCCCCTTTATGTGCTGAACCCCATGTTGGTATGTGGGCAAGAAGCACTGCATGGAAGACCAAGCAAATTTAGTAAGCTTGCTAACAGTCTCCAGGGAGATGGGTTAGATGGAAGGATCTGTTGCCTGGAATCCCATAAATGTATCTGCTTATCTAAAATTGGAATCCTTGGCACTGACTGTTTCTAAAATTAGGATTGAAACCATTGTTTCCCTTCTCTCCAGGCACAGCATTTATGCCTGGATAAGTTTCCCCTAGCACTCCCCATTTCCAAAATGGGGAATTCTCTGCCTCTGAAGAAACATAATTGTTATTCCTTATCTGGACACAAATCAAAGAGTACTGGATACTCAGTAAATAGTTACTATTCTTGTTCTATAAATCCTATGCAGAACATAAACTGTGTAATGTATATACCATTAGTATATTACATATTTTATTATGTATAAATTAAAAGTGTGTTATGTAATCTATGATCTATTGTTAACATATGCATTTTATTATAGACATTAATTATAATGCATATTTTAACAAAACTGAAGGTTAGGTTTGCATAGGAAAGAATAAATGAGGATCATCTTGATATACTAATCCATAATCGTTAAAAGGACTGGTATAGTTTGTGGAAAACATTCCGTAAAATGAGAAATTTGCTATAATTCAGAAGTGAAGAGCATCTCCCTAAGATTGGGAAAGAGAGGCAATGTGATCTAAGTCAGTAGTTTTTAAACTTTTTTGAGCTTGACCCATAGTGAGAAACACATTTTACGTCATGATCCAATATATACATGCATTCTTTCTTTCAATAACTGAAGTTTCACAAAACAATACCCATCTTACTAGATTTGATGCCCTCTAATGTTTTTCAGGCTATTCTATTTCTATTTAAATACTGTTCGTGATCCACAGTTTGAAAAATTCTGCACTCATGAAAAGAGCATGAGCTGGGGAGACAGACCTGGTACAAAACTCTGTCCCACTATTGGCCCTGTCTGTGAACTTGGCAAGTTGTTTCTTCTGAATCTTGTTTTCTGCATTTGTAAAATGAACTGGGTTGTTCTGATGATTATAGGCAATTATATACGAAGTGACTGGCATGTAGTAGGTGCTCAATAGATGATAAGGTACCAGGATAATACTTTCTAATATTAACTGTTTTCCACTACATTTCCGTATACACGTTGCCATCTATTACCTCAAGGTAAGCTTGTTACAGAATTTCTGGACCATTCTTTTCTGTTAGCTCTGTCACTTGATGGATACAGCTTCTCTCTTTCTCTCTTTCCCCCTCACACTCCCTACTCCTCCCTCCCCTCCAGCAATGGACGTAGCAGGGCTGGGTCTGAGGACAGAACAATGGAAACAGCCTTGTACCAGTACTTCTCTGCCTGGCTCCAAGTTCCCGCAGCCAGCTTGGATCCTTTGACTCCCTCCCCAGGGGGCTGCCTTCTTCATCTGCCATTCCTCCTGGAGGGTTATTGTGTCCCTGTTCCTCTCCTAGGACCTTAGAGTTACTCCTCAGGTTCTGAGTGCCCAGTCATTCTCCTTTCCTGTGAGAGTGCTTAGGCTCCCCACAAATCACCTCTCCCTGGCCTGCCCTCCAGCTCTCCAGACACACCCACATTTCTCTAGGTACACAGCTGATGTGCTATCATTTACTTTAATCATTCCTTTATCATTGCATATTTCAATCACCCCTCAGTTTTTGCTAAATTAGAAAATTTTACAATGAATATAATAAATGCATTTAGTGGTTTGTAAGTTGGAGTCTTGTTAATTTTTAATTAGAAAAAATTGCCATAAATGTACCAAATTTGATCAAATTAGGCAATTTTTCTAAAGCTAAGAAATGAAAAAAATACCTTTATAAAGGTAGTTTACATATATATTAATATGTATACTTCTAAAAATCACTGAGAGCTTTATAATTCAGAAGCGGATGCCTCTGCTCGTCACAATGAATTAAGTGTGGTCATCTTTGCTTCACCACTAATCAAATTACAGTCTCTGTGCACTGTAACACTGGACAAATCCCTAAGCAACTGTTATTTCATATCACAAGTTCCATACCCTGTTTATGTATACATGATTTTTTATATATTCCAGTCCCCTATTTTACTACTAATTTACATCACTTTTCATTCAATTCTGTCTCTATACTTGTTTGTCTCTACTTTTTCTCCTATGCTTAGAATTGGACATTCAAGGCACAAAAAAAGGACATTTGAGGCAATTATCTGGATGAAGGTAATTTTTCCCCAATTATATGGTATTTTAAACAAAAGTGGCTTTTTACAAAATTACCCAGATAAAATTGTGTTCGTATCTACAACGAATAAGCCTTCTTTCTGTGTAGTGTTCCCCAGCCCTGGAAATGAGTATATAGCAATTCTGCAGTTATTTTCCAGTTTTACTTTAGAATTTACAAAGTCAGCAACTTCCTGGTCCCTGTAGACTTGGTGGGTAAGGGTACCAGACCAAGAGTGAAAGTGGGAGAGCAGGAGAGGAAGAGACCCACTACTCTAGGTTTAAATGGGGCAACAAATAAGCCATTTAATAGTGCCCTTCCCCCCACCCCAAACAATTATGTGACACTTGATCCCATCCTCACATAGTCAACGTGATTCCCAGCTTATGGTGGCTAAAATATCTAGAAACAGATTTCATTGTCTTAACAGAACAACCAGATTCAACACATGGAAGCTGGCCTATTCTGAATCAACCAGAACGTAGTCATTTCCTAACTGCATATAACAGAGAGAAAAAGTACAAAAGGAAGTTATACGATGAAACCATTAAATGCAGATTTGCCACAAGGCAAGTTGGTAATGCTTGAACATTATGAAGTGCAAAAACTGCACAAACACATTATATTTTAAACAGTCCGTCTATTTAACAAACTATGTACGCTCTTCAGCTAAATAAGATGAATTGAGATTCAAGAGGCAGCACCGTACTGGCAAATCTCATCCTAAAGGCATCCATTAATATAAATCAACAGTAGCAATTTGGTTTGATCATTTATTTGCAAGAATCATTAAGGTTTATTAGCATAATTATTCCCTGTGGGATTTCATGTCAAGGAAATGAAAAATGGCATTATCAATATTTAAAAGATAAGTGTGTAATGTTCAGAGTACTTAAACAGTCATCTGCAGGTGGTGTCCAGCTGCAGCAAATTAGATTAGATTTGGGCATTTTTCTGAACAAAAGAAAAATTGTTTTGTTCTAATTGCTTCATTTTATAAAGCAATACGATTTTGTAAATAATTTCTCCTGCATAGTTAGAACTTACAGTGTGTACCTATTAACATGCCTTATTTCATATCAGCACCTCCGATATGTTCAACCCTTTTATGTTGTAACTATTGGGGAACATTAATCAGTATAATCCATCATTTATTATCAGGGAAAGCTTTTCCCTTCAGTAATCTAGACCTTTAGTCTAGACCTGTGAGTGAAAAGCTATATCCCAAAGGGAAATGAACCAGGAGATTTCCCCTTAATTCTGGGAGGGCATAAATCCGTCCTTAACAATGAAATATCGTTTATAATAGTAATAATTTATCATGAGACATCTTTAAATGTGATAATTTTTAAATATATTTTTTAAATTTATTTATTTTATTTTTTTATTTTTGGCTGTGTTGGGTCTTCGTTGCTGCACGCGGGCTTTCTCTAGTTGCGGCGAGCGGGGGCTACTCTTCGTTGTGGTGCACGGGCTTCTTATTGCAGTGGCTTCTCTTGTTGCGGAGCATGAGCTCTAGGCATGTGGGCTTATAATTGTTTTTTTAAAAAGCCATACAATGGAATATTATTCAGTGATAAAAATAAATGCTCTATCAAGCCATGAAAAGACACGGAGGAACCTTAAATGCATATTACTAAGTGAAAGAAGTCAGTCTGAAAAGGCTATATACTGTATGATTTCAACTATATGACATTCTGGAAAAGGCAAACTATAGAGACAGTAGAAAGATTAGTAGTTTCCAGAGGTTTGGGTGGAAGGAGGGAAGGATAAATAGGTGGACCACAGGGCATTTTAGAGCAGTGAAACTATTCTGCATGATATTGTAATGGTGGATACATGACATAATGCACTTGTCAAAATCCATGTAGACCTGCACAAAACAGTGAACTCTGATGTAAACTATGGACTATAATGAATAATGTATCAATATTGGCTCATCAGCTGTAACAAATGTATGGTGCTGATCATAGTGGAAATTGTGTGGGTGTGAATGGAAGAGGGCACATATGGGAACTCTCTGTATTCTATCAATTGTTCCATAAACCTAAAACTGATCTAAAAAGCAAAGACTATTAATTAACAAAAAATTTAGCCTAATTTTCTTCAGATAAAATCAGTTAATCGTTGCAATTGATTAAATTTGTCTTTGTTTTAGATGGACAGTCAGGCCAAAAATCTTTTTCTCTGGCAGACCCCCTATTAAATAGCATAAATTATTGTAGAATCTTTCTACAATACCCATGTGCGGACTAGACACAAGGAGCTACAACTAAAATTTCCTTTAGAGTCAAAGATCCTCAGTTAGAGAAGCAAAATAAATGAGAAGCATACATGTTTGCTAAAACACTTTGCAATGCTGCATGACATTTCACTATTAGGAATTAACAAATTCTATGCTACTGAACCTGTTATATCCTGAACTGATCCTCATCTCTTACCCTCACTTCAAGGAGCCTAACACTTTGAAAAGATGGTTATGTCAAGAAATCTGCAGTAGGCTTCATCTCAAGTCAATTTATATACAACACCAAGAGGGTAACCTTCCTCTGTTCCTCTTAGACAGTGTTGCCAATGAGTAGAGCAGTAGAGGTAACGCTGATATGCAATCATGTGACCAGTGACTCAAGGAGAGAGGGGAGCAAAAGGTTTGCAGCTCCCCAAAACTCTTTCAAGGCTCAACGGAAGCTTTTTATTCGTGCTGTGTATTCTTTTTCTCATGGTCTCAGTGTTTGCCACATACAGTGGTCCTTGGGTATCTGCGGGGAACTGGTTCCAGGACCTGCCCTGGATACCAAAATCCACAGATGCTCAAGTCCCATATACAGCCCACAGTGCCCGTGGTTCTGCATCTGCAGATTCAACCAACCAGTGATCCTGTAGTACTGTATGTATCTATTGAAAAAAATCCCTGTATATGTAGACCTTTGCAGTTCAAACCCATGTTGGTCAAGGGTCAACTGTATATACCATTTAACCACAATTTCCTTCAAGGTGACTGTTGCATGTTTTAACTTGATTATGTATGGCTCGATTTTTAATCACTGTTTCTTCATTAGTACACTTTGTTCTTATTATAATGTCATTACCTTAAGGTAGAGGTCCCTTTGCTAGGGCAACTGGGAGTACAGTGTGAATACTCTATAACTGAGAACTTGAATTGTACTTGGTCAGAATCCTATTGGTTTTATTCAGCTCCCCCTCACTATTGTGTTTAAAAGTGTGGCAACCATTCCACAAATCCTTCTTTTTGTCTCTCATAACTTCTGATGACCTACATGGCTTCCCCTTAGTTTATTTGTACTAACTGAATGCAGTGCTTCCCCCACCACCACATAATAGATTCCCTACCTGAATTACCCTTCTAATCATCCTAACACTCAAATTAGTACATTCTAAATATAATGTTAATCCTTCAATGGATATTTATTAAGCTATGCTATGTTCAGGGCTCTGTGCTAACCACATTTTGGTAAATTTAGACAATTAGTACTGCATTTAAACTACTGCTGTGTGTGATGTTCTGAAATATTAATTGCATGTTTTAAGAAGAAAATAGTATTGATATATTTAACTGCCTGATGAAACAGATAATCTATATATCGATGAGTGACATACTTTGTGTATTTGATTAATGAGTAGTCTCAAAGTTACAGATATTTCCTTGCAAAAACTAATATCCTATTGTGATTTAGAAGTCCATTGTACATGATAGAGCTTACCTTCATCAAGTAACTAAACATTTAAAGATCAGATTTGTACCCTGTTAATGTTTCAAAGACATTTCTATTTATTGATGTGTGAGCATTTCAGGTAAATAATGTTGACTTGAGTCTATGTTTGCAACCAAAGAATTTGTCATTTGGATGCCAAGCAATTAATTAGATTGTGTTAGGTAGATAAGGAAATGAAGAAATCATCATGTATCTAGACTTTAGAGAAGTCTTTTTGGAGAATTCCCTCATTATATTCTTATAGAAGGGTATAGAAATATTGGCAGTATATTAGTAAAATTAGTGCATTGGTAAATTGTTGAATGATTATACTCAGAGTTTGCTGATCTAGGTCCACCTGGAGAGATACTCTAGTAGTGCGTATCAGGGCTCTGTGCTCTCCCAGTCTTACTCAGCATTTTTATCTATGAAGTATTTGAAAATGTGAAAGGCATTTTTATCCAATTTGTAAATGATGTCAACTGAAAAAGCACAATGTAAGACCTATGAGTTAAGTTTTATTTGGGGCAAAATGAGGGCTATAGCCTGGGAGACAGCATCCCAAATAGCTCTGAGGAACTTCTCTGAAGAGGTAGGGGGGAAGGTCAGTATTATAGGTGATTTTAGTGGAGGTGGATACATGCAGTCAAGTTTACTTTTTTTTTTTTAAAAAGTAAACTTGACTGCTAGGCTCATGAAGGTTGCTGCTAGTCATGAGGAGCAGATGTCTCTGTGAATGATTTTAGTGTCTTACTGCATATGAGAAGATGCAAGTATTTGGGCTCATAAAATCTTCTCCTGAAAGTTTCTAACTATCTGAAGGCCTGTTCTGCTAGTTGTTCCCAGAGCACAGAGTGCCTCATTCCTGATCTCCACCCTGAACTCCTTTCAGGGTGTATTGAAGGTCAGTTACTGCAGTGGCTAGTGACTTAATCCTTGTAAAGGCAGATGGCAAGTGCCAATTTTTAGATAGCAATGACATGACTCTGGGTTATCGAATTACTAGACAAACATGTTGCATGGATATTTTGGAGAACAAAACCAAGAATTAAAAATTGTAGTCAAGACTGAGATCACAGGGATTAAAGGAAGGAAACTGGGCAGTAGCTTCTAGAAAATAAAGAAGGGAGAGAGGAAAATGTGAGAAAGGAAATTAGAGGTTTTCTACTCTAACTACTAATAATCTTTAAAATCAAACACTGATTTTGATTTAAAAAGGCAATTAATGCTGCAAAAAGTTTTGTTTTTCTTAATCATTTTCACCCATGAAATTAAACAGAGATAGTGGTTGTATCAGTTAGGAATTGCATTTGGATAACTATAATAGAATCCCGGGTGGAGAAGAGGACACAGAGGCTTAGACAAATTAGTTTACTTTTCTGTCAGATAGCATGAGGTCATGAGTTAGGTAGCCCAGGGCTGGTGTGGTAGCTCTGTGGTCATAAAGAAGCAAGGCTCCTTCTCTTTTTCTGCTCTGCCATCCAGAGCATGTGTTATCTCATTGGCAAGACAGCTGGTGGACTTTGTCATCACATACTCTTATTAAGGACAGAAACCCACACATACAAAGGCCCTCTGACAAGAAAAAGCTCAGAGAAGTCCATTTTGGCCAAAGTTTGAAGAAGAAACCTGAAGGGCTAGATATATAAGCCTTTACAGGTCAGGTTGATGGTTTTAGGCTTTCTTTAAAGGCCAAAAGAAAACAGTGAATTCTTATCATTAAGGAAAGTTTTTCCAGTATGAGACACCAGAGACCTAGTGTGCCAAGACCTGTCTAAAATGCTGAGACTGGACCAGGATAACAGGGAACCCCCTTCCTCCCACCTCCTGGCTAGTAAACAGGAGCAACAAAGAAGAGCAATCTGCTCGGGAGGAGACGAGTATGGAGAGAACCTCTGACATGCAGGAATACAGGGAAGGCCTAAAGGTAAGGGTGAGTCAGGAATGTTGAGAGAAGCAATCTGGAAGACCAACCCTCAACATAAGCACAAGATAACACGGGAGAAATCTGAAGACAGTGGTGCACTGAAGATAACCGAAGCAACACAAAGTTCAAATCCAGCTCAGCTTCTGACTATACAGAGTCAACCTCCTACATTCACTGTAGGAGAATAGGTGTGCTATTGCCAGGCATAGATATGACTTATCTCGGTCTCTGCTGTCTTACACATGATGTCTGGCATTCAATCAAAAAGTATGAGACACACACACAAAACCAAGAGAAAACACTGTAAAAAGTGTACAAAGGTGAAGCAGTCAACAGAACAAAACTCATATGACCCAGATGGTGAAACGATCAGAAAAATTTAAATACTATAATTAATATACTCAAGTCTCTAATGGAAAAGACAGACAATATATGTGAAAAGATGGGTATTTTTAGCTGAGAAGGTAGAAAGTATAAGAAAGAGATAATGGAAATATTAGATAAAAACAAAATAGTAATGAACATGAAGAATGCCTTTGACAGGCTCATCAGAAGACTTGACATAGCTGAGGAAAGAGTCAGAAAATTTGAAGATATGGCAATAAAAACTACCTAAACTGAAACACAAAGATAGAAAGATTGGAGGAGGAAAAAGCAGAGCATTTGAGAGCTTCATGACACTATCAAATCACCTAATATATGTGGAAACCTATGTATTGTGGATTTATATATGTAAATAAAATGTATGATAACAATAGCACAAAAGATGGGATGGAGGAATTGAAATTAAACTGTTGTAAACTGTATACACACACACACACACATATACATATATATAGTAAATCTTAGGGCAATCACTAAAAAATAAAGAGGTATAAATAATAAGCTGATAATGAAAATAAAATGGAACTACAAAAATTAATCAAAAAGAAGCAAGAAGAGAAAATGAATCAATAACAGATGCAACAAATATTTTTAAATTTGCAAAATTGTAGATATCAATCCATGCATAATATCCATAATGATATGTAGATATAAATGGCATAAACACACCAATTAAAGGATGGTGATTGTCAGATTGAATAAAAAAGCAACACCCAACTATACACTATCTACAGGAAAGCCATTTTAAATATAAAGACACATTAAAAGTAAAAGCAAGGAGAAAGATATATTATGTAAACACTAGTTAAATAAAATCTGGACTGCCTACATTAATATCAAAAAGACTTCAGAACAAACACTATCACCAGGGAAAAAGAGGGTCATTTCAGAATGTTAATGTCAAAATACTTTTAGGACATAATAATCTTAAAGGTGTATACATCTAACAATAGAACTTTAAAACACATGCAGCAAAAAAAGAGCTGAAAAGAGAAATAAGCAAATCCACAGTTATTCTTGATGACCTCAACACTCCTCTCAGTAATTAATAAAGCAAATCGATAGAAATACAGTAACAATATAGAATACCTGAACAGCATTCTCAATCAACTTGACCTTATTGAACATCTCACCCAAAACATCAGAATACACATTCTTTTCAAGGACACATGAAACATTCACCAGAACAGACAGTATTCTGAACAATAAAACAAACCTCAATTAAAAAGATTTGAAATCATACAGAGTGTGTTCTCTGACCATAATGGAATTAAACTAGAAATCAATAACAAAAAGACACCTGGACAATCTGAAATGTTTGGAAAGTTAACAAAACGCCTCTAAATAATTCATGGGTCAAAGACGAAGTCTCTGAATATTCTGAATTGAACAAATGAGAATGCAGAACATATCATAATCTGTGGGAGGCAGCTAAAGCAGGGCTCAGAGGGAAATATAAGTTATACATTTATATTTGAAAAGAAGAATGGTGTTAAAGATTTAAGCTTTCACCTTATGAAACTATAAAAAGAAGAGCAAATTAAACCCAAAGCAAACACAGAAGAAAATATGATGGTAAGAGCAGAAAACAATGGACTTGTAAATAAAAAAAACAATAGAAAAAAAATTAATAAAACCAAAAGTTTGCTCTTTGAAAACATAAATAAAATTAATAAAACTCTAACTGATGAAGAACAATATTTCTTCAAAGTTATTTCTGGTAGGGCTTTCTCTTGTGTGCATAACAGTAATATAATTTCAATCATTTGTTCATTTAACAAATATTTATTTATCACTTACTATATTCCAAGCACTATTTTAAATGCTTGGGATACATTAGTGTTCAAAACAACAACAACAGGGCTTCTCTGGTGGCGCAGTGGTTGAGAGTCTGCCTGCCGATGCAGGGGACATGGGTTCGTGCCCTGGTCTGGGAAGATCCCACATGCCGCGGAGCGGCTGGGCCTGTGAGCCATGGCCGCTGAGCCTGCGCATCCGGAGCCTGTGCTCCACAACGGGAGAGGCCACAACAGTGAGAGGCCCGTGTACCGCAAACAAACAAACAACAACAACAACATTTCTGCTGACAGCCCAGTCAACAAGGTGTAATTAGAGGCTACTTTAAGAGAAGCTATACATAAGCCATAATTTTTGGAGAGTTCTTTTGGAAGTTGCTAGACTAACAGGGGATTAAATGCAAATAATAGTTACATCCTGGTTTCAAAGTGTTTTGTACTGTACACACCCTGTTGTCAATTTTACTTTTGTAGTAACTGGGTTTATAAGACTCCCAAAAGACAGAAACATTGACAATATTCTCCCTATAAACACACACGCATACACTTGCACAAGTCCCTTCTGATGTTAGAAAGCAATTTGAGTCTAAGGTGAGGTCTAAAAGCCCATTAGGGTTATCTATTTGTTATTATTCTCTTTGCATTTCAGTTTGGGAGGTTTTTATTGACATATCTTCAAGCTCACTGATTCTCTCTTCAGTGGTGTCCAGTCTTCTGATATCCTATTAAAGGCATTTCTCATTTGTTACAGTGTTTTTGATTTCTAGAATTTCCTTTGGATTCTTCCATTTCCATGTCTGTGCTTAAATTACTCTTTTGTTCTTGTATGTGGTCCACATTGTCTGTCAGATGCCTTAGCATATTAATCATAGTTATTTTAAATTCCTGTTTAATTCCACATGTGTGTGAGAGCTGAGTCTAGTTCTGATGCTTACTTTGCTTTTCAGACTGTGCTTTCCCTTGCCTCTTAACAATCTGCCTTTAGCCTTGTAATTTGTTGTTGAAAGGTGGACACGGTATATTGGGTAACGGGAGAGTGTGTTTTGAAGGACTTCCAGCTGTAATCAACTGTTATTACACTGGAGCATTGTTGGTGTGGTGATAAAGTGTGGGAAAGGGGAAGCATTTTATGGTTAAGTCTTTTGGTAGAGCTGCGTCCCTGGGCTGGGACCTTCACGCATATTTCTTAGATCCCCTTTGTCCACTTAGGTGAGACAGAAAGGCTGGAGGCAGAGAAATGTCCTTGCCCCAGCTAGAATAAGGCTCTGGTAAAATCTTTTCCTCTGTAAAGTAGGCCTTTATTGTGGAGAAGGCTCTGGACATATTTCACAATGATTCTTCTTCTCAGCCTCCTGCCACCACCATGGGCGATCTTTTTCGGTTCTTCATTGTGAGAACCTGGTGAGATTCCTGGAGACAAAACCCAGAGAAGTGTGGAGGTCTCCCTAACATGGCAGCCCCCACTAGTTTCACGGATTCTAGTCCATACTCAGTCTCCAGCATCCATCAAAATTACCATTTAATTATTCCTAATTCATGGCTTCAGGGGCTTCTGCTCCATGTAAGGAGGTTTTGACTGTGACTCTCTGGATTTACCTCTCCCCACATTTCAGGGTGATGGGTTGCCCTGTGACCTCAGTTTTATGATGAATGCAAGAAAAGTCATTAGTTTCGAGTTTATCCAGCTTTATCTGGTAGTAAGGGGGGAAGTGATAACTTCCAAGTTTTTTATATTTTGAAGCTGAAACCATAAGTCCTATTTTTAATTAATCTTTAAGCAGACATATTGCTACACAAGATGGACTTCAAATTAGCCCCAACTAAGCCAAGTTCACATGCTAACTACCTTAACAGTTTTTTTTTTTTTTAGTTTGGACAAGAGTTCTCTATGTCATCTCTAAAATCAATATATTTGACTAATTTCTCTGACCCATTCCTGTTCTTAAGTTCTTCCATTTAAAATGGACTTCAGTGTGTAACTTGCTAATAAAATAAACCTAACCAAAATCCTGCCATCATCTGTCTGCTCTCTCATTGGTACCTGGACCTTGTATTACATAGAATAAGATCCATGTGGCCCATATATTTTATTCCCTCAATTTACCAATAGCTTCTTTGGGTCCCCCACAGTGCACAGTTACTCAGCTAGGGAGACCGTGACCGTGCCTCCCACTGCTGAAACGAATGCCGTCATCAACCCTGCAGAACATGCATTGACGGTGCAGTAAGTACTGTGCACGGAAAGTGACTTTGGCCTCATGTCTTAGACAGGAGTTTGCCGTATTTCTCTGTAAACAGTTTCCACACCTCAACTTGGCTCCCAACTCCACCAAACCGACAGATAGTGGCTTGAGGGAAATCTTGGCTCCTAACAGACTGCAAAGGGCTTGCCTCAGGACACATTTATACTCCCCCACCCCATCTCCTTAAAATTTATGGAAAAACAAAAACAAACAAAAAAAACTTACGGAAGTAGCCGCCCTGCCAAGCCTCCCAAGAAGCTCAGCGCTCATTGGATAGGGCTGCGCCCAATGGGAGACGGCGGCCTTCGCGGGTGGCTGGCGCGCTGCGCCGGCAGTTGCCGGGAAACCGTATCAAAACCGGAGAGCTCTGCTGGCGTCTTGGTAAACCGCCTGAGTTGGTGGCCGCCAGAGCGAGCGAGGGGGAGTTTCGTCGGCCGAGATGGTGAGCCTGTCGGGGGGTCTCAAAACTAGTTGGTTATCTATTGATTTAATTCTAGTTCAGAGCCAGCCTGCTTCTAAAAATGGATTTGAAGTGCCCAATCTGAGAATGAAGTGGGAAACTCGTATTTGCTTTCAGAGACCTCAGGTGCTATTATTTAAGGGACTACTTGGTTGTCTATTGATTTAATTCTAGTTCAGAGCCAGCCTGCTTCTAAAAAAGGATTTGAAGTGCCCAATCTGAGAATAAAGTGGGAAACTCGTATTTTTTTCAGAGACCTCAGGTGCTGTTATTTAAGGGACGCTCCTGGTGGCTTCCAGCCTTTTTTCGCATTTCTCCACAGTATATTTAATCTGCCCGGTAAAAATCTTACTCCCACACAAGTGGAAATTTGGGAAATGTTTAAGAACCGCTGAACAAATGAGTGGAAATGAAGGTCCAGGAGAGACCGAAAGAATAAATAGCAGCGGGTTGACCTATTAAATGTATATTAGAAAAACGTGACCTTTTTTAAAACATCTTTATTGGAGTATAATTGCTTTACAGTGTTGTGTTAGTTTCTGCTGTATAACAAAGTGAATCAGCTGTGTATACATATATCCCCATATCCCCTCCCTCTTGCATCTCCCTCCCACCCTCCCTATCCCACCCCTCCAGGTGGTCACAAAGCACTGAGCTGATCTCCCTGTGCTATGCAGTTGCTTCCCACTAGCTATCTGTTTTACTTTTGGTAGCGTATATAAGTCCATGCCACTCTCTCATTTCGTCCCAGCTTACCCTTCCCCCTCCCCGTGTCCTCAAGTCCATTCTCTGCGTCTGCATCTTCATTCCTGTCCTGCCCCTAGGTTCTTCAGAACCATTTTTTTTTTAAGATTCCATATATATGTGTTAGCATATGGTATTTGTCTTTCTCTTTCTGACTTACTTCACTCCGTATGACAGACTCTAGGTTCAACCTCCTCACTACAAATAACTTAATTTCATTTCTTTTAATGGCAGAGTAATATTCAATTGTATATATGTGCCACATCTTCTTTATCGATTCATCTGTCGATGGACACTTAGGTTGCTTCCATGTCCTGGCTATTGTAAATAGTGCTGCTATGAACATTGTGGTACATGACTCTTTTTGAATTATGGTTTTCTCAGGGTATATGCCCAGTAGTGGGATTGCTGGGTCCTATGGTAGTTCTATTATTAGTTTTTTTAAGGAACCTCCATACTGTTCTCCATAGTGGCTGTATCAATTTACATTCCCACCAACAGTGCAAGAGGGTTCCCTTTTCTCCACACGCTCTCCAGGATCTATTGTTTGTAGATTTTTTGATGATGGCCATTCTGACTGGTGTGAGGTGATACCTCATTGTGGTTTTGATCTCCATTTCGCTAATGATTAGTGATGTTGAGCATCCTTTCATGTGTTTGTTGGCAATCTGTATATCTTCTTTGGAGAAATGTCTATTTAGGTCTTCTGCCCGTTTTTGGTTTGGGTTGTTTGTTTTTTTTCATATTGAGCTGCATGAGCTGTTTATATATTTTGGAGAGTAATCCTTTGTTGATTCGTTTGCAAACATTTTCTCCCATTCTGAGGGTTGTCTTTTCGTTTTGTTTGTAGTTTCCTCTCCTTTGCAAAAGCTTTTAAGTTTCATTAGGTTTCATTTGTTTATTTTTGTTTTTATTTCCATTACTCTAGGAGGTGAGTCAAAAAAGATCTTGCTGTGATTTATGTCAAAGAGTGTTCTTCCTATGTTTTCCTCTAATAGTTTTATAGTGTCCAGTCTTACGTTTAGGTCTTTAATCCATTTTGAGTTTATTTTTGTGTATGGTGTTAGGGAGTGTTCTAATTTCATCCTTCTACATGTAGCTGTCTAGTTTTTGCAGCACCACTTATTGAAGACTGTCTTTTCTCCGTTGTATATCCTTGCCTCCTTTGTCATAGATTAGTTGACCAAAGGTGCGTGGGTTTATCTCTGGGCTTTCTATCCTGTTCCATTGATGTATATTTTTGTTTTTCTGCCAGTATCATATTGTCTCGATTACTGTAGCTTCGTGGTATAGTCTGAAGTCAGGGAGTCTGATTCCTCCAGCTCCGTTTTTCTTTCTCAAGATTGCTTTGGCTATTCGGGGTCTTTTGTGTCTCCAAACAAATTTTAAGATTTTTTGTTCTAGTTCTGTAAAAAATGCCATTGGTAATTTGATAGGGATTGCATTGAATCTGTGTATTGCTTTGGATAATATAGTCATTTTCACATTATTGATTCTTCCAATCCAAGAACATGGTGTATCTCTCCATCTGTTGGTATTATTTTTAGTTTCTTTCATCAGTGTCTTACAGTTTGCTGCATACAGGTCTTTTGTCTTCTTAGGTAGGTTTATTCCTAGGTATTTTATTTGTTTTGTTGCAGTGGTAAATGGGAGTGTTTCCTTAATTTCTCTTTCAGATTTTTCATCATTAGTGTATAGGAATGCAAGAGATTTCTCTGCATTAATTTTGTATCCTGCTCCTTTACCAAATTCATTGATTAGCTCTAGTAGTTTTCTGGTAGCATCTTTAGGATTCTCTGTGTATAGTATCATGTCATCTGCAAACAGTGACAGTTTTGCTTCTTTTCTGATTTGTATTCCTTTTATTTCTTTTTCTTCTCTGATTGGTGTGGCTAAAACTTCCAAAATTATGTTGAATAATAGCAGTGAGAGTGGGCAACCTTGTCTTGTTCCTGATCTTAGTGGAAATGTTTTCAGTTTTTCACCATTGGGAATGATGTTGGCTGTGGGTTTGTCATATATGGCCTTTATTATGTTGAGGTAAGTTCCCTCTATGCCTACTTTCTGGAGGGTTTTTATCATAAATGGGTGTTGAATTTTGTCGAAAGATTTTTCTGCATCTATTGAGATTACCATATGGTTTTTATCCTTCAATTTGTTAAAATGGTTTCTCACATTGATTGATTTGCGTATATTGAAGAATCCTTGCACTCCTGGAATAAACCCCACTTGATCATGGTGTATGATCCTTTTAATGTGCTGTTGGATTCTGTTTGCTAGTATTTTGTGGAGGTTTTTTGCATCTCTGTTCATCAGTGATATTGGCCTGTAGTTTTCTGTCTTTGTGACATCTTTGTCTGGTTTTGGTATCAGTGTGATGGTGGCCTCCTAGAATGAGTTTGGGAGTGTTCCTCCCTCTGCTATATTTTGGAAGAGTTTGAGAAGGATAGGTGTTGGCTCTTCTCTAAATGTTTAATAGAATTCACCTGTGATGCCATCTGGTCCTGGGCTTTTGTTTGTTGGAAGATTTTTAATCACAGTTTCAATTTCAGTGCTTGTGACTGGTCTGTTTATATTTTCTATTTCTTCCTGGTTCAGTCTGGGAAGGTTGTGCTTTTCTAAGAATTTGTCCATTTCTTCCAGGTTGACATGACCAGCTTTTGAACCTCACTTTACAGCCAAATGGGAAGGGGTAGAGGGTGGAATGAGTAGGAATTCCCTCCGTAGTGGTAAAGAGCTGGGTCTATAGAGCTCAGCTGCACGTCTTTGAATTCTAGTATGGCTGTTTATTAGCTGAGGAAACTTGGGTCAAGTTGCTTTAATTTTCATGCCTCATATATAAGATGGGGAACACTAATAGTACCTGCTTCATTGATATATCATGTAGTTACCTACCACATTTGCTTTTTTATTATGATATATTTCTTTGAATTTAGGAAGGAAGCCAAAAGCCTTTCGTTTTTTACTGTTAACTATCTTCATTTCATTTGTTTCTGGGGCTACATCAATATATTAAAAAAAATTAGATCCTGGAGCACTAAAGTATGCTTTCCCCCTCCGCCCCCCCCATTTTAGGCTTCCAGAAGGAGAACTCTGAGCTCTAGTGAAAGGCATCAGAAATTAGTAGATGTAAACTATTGCAAACAAGTGCATGTCGAGGCACTACAAAGGCTGCAGAATCAAATCAGGGACCAAATGGTGCAGAATGAGAATGATGACCGGGCTGAGCGCAAAAGGTTCCTCCGATTATTACAGAATGAACAATTTGAGTTGGATATGGAAGAGGCCATTCAAAAGGTAAGTTTTACTATTCATTTTTACATCATTTTTTTCCTTCATTTTCTCTTTGGAAACAATGAAAGCCAACTGGAATTGAGTAGAGAGACTAAGTATCAGGCAAAGGATGCCTCCCAGTGAGTCAGCCCAGTATAGTGGGAAAGAGCTGGGGTTTTGGAGCTGGACTGTGTATCTTTGAGTCCTAGTACTACTATATGTTAGCTGTGGAACCTTGGGTAGTTTGCTTTTACTTTCTCTGTCCCATCTAGAAAGTGAGAATAATAATAGTACCTACTTCATAGGATTGTTTTAGTAATTAATCAGTTAATACAGGCAAAGCCCTTAGAATAGTGTCTGGAAGAGTAAGCACTCAGGTTTTTTTTTTTCATAAATATGAAATTCATAATTACTAACTTCCACAGTTTTGTTCACATAAGTATAATTCTGTTGCTTTCCCTAAAATTCTAAAGACAAAAATTTAAGAATACCTTTTTTGAATTTATTGAGATTAAACATGTACATTAAGTGGTAGAAAATGAACACTTATTTATTAGCTATGAATTTACTTGTATTTTTGATTTTTGAAATACTGCCTTGAAAAATTCAGGTATAATATGTAGGTATGTAACTACTAAAGTGTGGAGACAGTTTTTCAGTGCATATTTTAAGGGATGAGGGAGGTAGAAAAAGGGAAACCACCGAGAAAAGAAATGAGTTCTCATAAATGTGAAAAAGATGTTCTGATATTTCAGTATTTTTTGAGTGTCTGCTATATGTTCAACATTTTGTAAGATATTGTGGGGAATGGCAAAACCAAGTTTTAAAAGTGGTATTCATCCTTCTGAGTTTCAAATTCCAGAAGCTTAGACATGACTTTTTAACCCTGAGCAAGAAGATCCTTGGGGATTAGATTTTTTTGCCTATTCTTTTTATTCTTATTTTTCTTTAATTTTAAAGAAAATCCCAGATATCATATCAACTCTCTCTTGTATACTTCAGTATACATCTTACAAAATATGGATTTATTTTTATATAGGAGCAGCATAGTGCCATTATCTTACCTGATAGAATTATCAATAAATTCAAGGTATCATTTAATACCATTCCATAATCAAATTTCTATGATTGTATCAGAAGACTGCTTTTAGAGTTGGTTTGTTTTAATCAGATCCAAACAAGGTTTATCCAGTGTATTTGGTTATGTCAGGTCCCTTTTAATCTAAAACAACCCTTCCCTGTGCTTTTTTTGTTAACTTCATGTTTTTAACTTGTTAAAGAAGCTAGGCCAGTTGTTTAATAGGATATCCCACTTTCTGAATTTATCTATTTGCTTCCTCAGTGGTTCCTTTACTTTGTTCCCCTATCTTTTATATTTCCTCTAAATGAAAGTTAGCCCTAAGGGCAGGATTAGATTTAGGTGCAACTCTTTTGGCTGTGACTCCATGGCAGTGCTATCCTTGATATCTTATCCCACCAGCAGGCACATACTGGTGCTGATGTTGATGCTAATGTTGATTAGTGGGTTTAATGAGACAGCCTGGTTCCTCCATTGTAAAGATCCCCATCAAACTTTAATCTTTGGTTTCACCAATGAATCTTTTTCATTATTAGGGCTTGCAAAACACTGATTTTCTAATTTTGTTGTTACTTTCACATTTAATTAGCTGCAATTCCTCTGTAAAGAACTTTCCCTCATCAACTAGCGTAATTTGGTACCCTGAGATATAGTTTTTACTGGAAAGGGAGATAAATAATTTTCAGAGTAAGAATTGGTGCCCTAGTCACTTCCATTGGTGTATGCCTATGTTGCTTTTTAAAATTTTATTTTCTTGAGCTTGGGACTTTTTCCCTTAAAAAAATTTTTTTTTTTTGGAGTCATGGGCCTTTATATACTTGAATTAATTGTATTTATTATTCTTTTTCATGCTCAGATTGTCCTACATTTGGCCAGTGGATGCCCTTTTATTGCTTCTGTGTCCTTTTGACAAGGCTCCCTTTATTTGTGGTAGCTTTCTTGCTTTTTGTCATAATACAGTGTTACAGGCTAGGGATGGTTAATTTTACGTGCCAGCTTGACTGGGCTGGGGGGTGCCCAGATATTTGGTCAGCCATTATTTTGGGTGTTTTTGGATGAGATTAGCATTTAAATTAATAGACTGAGTAAAGCAGATTTTTTTTTTTTTTTTTTGCTGTATGCGAGTCTCTCACTGTTGTGGCCTCTCCCGTTGCGGAGCACAGGCTCGGGACGCGCAGGCTTAGCGGCCATGGCTCACGGGCCCAGCCGCTCCGCAGCATGCGGGACCCTCCCGGACTGGGGCACGAACCTGTGTCCCCTGCATCGGCAGGCGGACTCTCAACCACTGCGCCACCAGGGAAGCCCGAGTAAAGCGGATTTTGAACTGAAACAGTTCTTACTGAGTCTCAAGCCTGCCAACCTTCAGACAGGAACTACACCAGTAGCTCTCAGGCCTTTGACCTTAGACTGGAACTAAACTATTGGCTGGCTTCTGTCTCCAGCTTTCCAACTCACCCTGCAGATCTTGGGACTTGCCTGCTTCCATAATTGCTTGAGCTGATTCCTTATTATATTGTTTCTGTTTCTCTCGAAAACCCTAATACAAGGTTCATCTTGTAAATTTCTTGCTTCATACCTGGTATTGGCCATTGTACCAAGGAGTTCTATTATCATTTAGTGGAGACAATTTTGGGTTTAGATATGCTTATTACTCTTGGGTGTTAGATATGCTTATTATATTGGTTCCAGGTCTTTTCAGCAGATAGAACTTAGACATATGCATATTTTTAACTTTTTGAGATAAGTTTAGTTTTACAGAATAGTTGCAAAAATAATACCCTTGACCTGACTTCCCTTTATGTCACCGCTAACTTAATCATAGAATAATTATCAAAATGAAGAAATTAGCCTTGCCACAATACTATTAACTAAACTGTGAGATTTATTCAGATTTCATCAGTTTTTCCACTAACACCTTTTTGTTGTTGTTGTTCCAGTATCACAAATTGCATTTAGTTGTCAGGTGTCCTTAGTCTTCTCTAAGTCTCCTCCATTCTGTGAGTTCCTCCCTTTTTTTCTCTTTCATGACCTTGACAATTTTGAAGACTATAGTTCATTTGTTATATTAGTTTTCTGTTGCTGTGTAACAAACTTCCACAAACTTAGTGGCTTAAAACAATATCCATTTATTACCTCACAATTTCTGTAGGTCAGAAGTCCAGGCATGGTGTAGCTGGATTGTCTGCTTGGTCTCACAAGGCTGAAATCAAGGTGTTGCCTGGGATGCATTCTCATCTGGATCTTGGGGCCTCTTCTCGGCCCGTTTAAGTTGTCAGCAGAGTTCATGTTCTTGTAGTTGTAAGCCTGAAGTTTTCATCTCCCAGAGGTTGCTGACATTCCCTGCCACGTGACCCTCTCTACACATGCAGTTTACTTGCTTTCTGGTACCACAAGATGTTCCAGGCTCAGCTTATTCTTCCCTTGCCTTGGAATCAACCAGTTCTCTAAGAAGACTTGGTTCCTTTTATTGGAAAATGGTATTTAGAAACCAAGGTGTGAATGATGGACGTGTTCATTATTACTGGGGTTTTACTGCTCTACTCCCTCTACGTGGAAAGAACTAGAAAACAAACTAGAAAATAACCATACACACACATCTGTGTTTACATTTGTGTGTCTGTCTATCTGCATGTATTTATTAATAAAAAAAACCCATGAGCCTGAGTTGGTACTGCTGACTCCAATCTGCCACCACAGGGGTCATTTTAGTCTTTCTCCTTTCCTTATTTGTAATTGCATTCTCCCAACAAAAAGAAAGCTGGCTCTCATTATCTACAGTATATTTATTTATTCTTTCAACCCTAGAATACAAATAGCTTCAGAATTGCTAACCTGAACCCTTGTGAACAACAAATTTACTAACTACAATACAGACTTAGGTACAGTTCTTTGTGTCTTTAGCCTTGCAATATCTAGTCAAACTTTTTTCCAAAGTTACTTATGTCCACTCCTACCTATCGCCTCCATTGTGGTTATTTGATTGATTTTTGTTTGGTTGGTTTTTTTGACTGATTTTTAATACAGTTAATTTGTTATAGTCTGCATTCCATTGTCCTCCCCAGTCTGATCGATTGTCCTCAATCAATCTGATTGATTTCTTTTTTTTTTTTCTAATGTTGAAATAATTACATATCCTTGGGAAGGTGCAAAGATAGTGCAGAGAGGTCCACTGTGCCCTTGGGCAGTTTCCCCCAACGGTTATATCTTACACAACTGTAATATGATATCAACCCTGTAAAATGTCATTGCTATGTTATGTGTATATATTTCTGTGTCATTTTATTACATGTGTAGATTTATGCAACCACCACCTCATTCAAGATACAGAACTAGGGCTTCCCTGGTGGCGCAGTCATTGAGAGTCCGCCTGCTGATGCAGGGGACACGGGTTCGTGCCCCAGTCCGGGAAGATCCCACATGCCGCGGAGCGGCTGGGCCCGTGAGCCATGGCCACTGAGCCTGCGCATCCGGAGCCTGTGCTCCGCAATGGGAGAGGCCACAACAGTGAGAGGCCTGCGTACAGCAGAAAAAAAAAAAAAGATACAGAACTATTCCATCACCACCAAGACCTCATTCATGCTACCTACCCCATTATTGTTACACACTTCCTTCAAACCCCACAGTGACTGGCAATCACTAATTTATTCTCCATCTCTATAATTTTGTTATTTCAAGAATCTTATTTTTTAAAAAAGATGTTATATAAACATTCCTGCATGTGATTCCATACATATGTGGAATCATACGTCTATAACCTTTATTTATTTTTTTAAACATCTTTATTGGAGTATAATTGCTTTACAATTGCTTTACAATGGTGTTAGTTTCTGCTTTATAACAAAGTGAATCAGCTATACATACACATATATCCCCATATCTCCTCCCTCTTGCGTCTCCCTCCCACCCTCCCTATCCCACCCCTTTAGGTGGTCACAAAGCATCAAGCTGATCTCCCTGTGCTATGCAGCTGCTTCCCACTAGCTAGCTATTTTACATTTGGTAGTGTATATATGTCCATGCCACTCTCTCACTTCGTCCCAGCTTACCCTTCCCCCTCCCTGTGTCCTCAAGTCCATTCTCTATGTCTGTGTCTTTATTCCTGTCCTGCCCCTAAGTTCTTCAGAACCATTTTTTTTTTGTCTGTAACCTTTAGAATAGGCTTTTTTCACTCCACATAATGCTCTTGAGATTCATCCATGTTGTCGGATGTGTCAACAGTTGATTCCTTTTTATTATTAAGTAGTAGTACACAGCATGGATGTACTAGTTGATTTCATTTAAAATTTGCATATTATAAAATTCATTCTTTGTTATGTACAGTTCTATGGATTTTAGCAAATGCAGATTACTGTTTCCACCATCACAATGTCATACAAAGCAATCCATCACACCAAAAGTCCCCTCATGCTTCCCCTTTATAGTCAACCACTCACATCACCCCTCAATCCCTGGAAACAATTGATTTCTTTTTTGTCCAATAGGTTTATCTTTTCCATAGTATCATATAAATGGAATTATGTAATATGTCACCTTTTGGGTCTGACTTCTTTCACTTAGCAAAACAAATTTAAGATTTTGTGTTGTTGCATGAATCATTCATTTTAATTGTTGAATGGTATAGAAGTATTCTATTATATGGAGGTACCACAGTTTGTTTATCCATTCACAGTATGAAGTAAATTTGAGTTGTTTACAGTTTTGGGCAAATGTGAATAAAACTGAATACAAACTTTTTTATGAACATAAATTTTCATTTCTCTTGGATAGATATCTGATAGTAGGATGGTTGGGTCATATGGTATGTGTAAGTTTCATTTTATAAGAAACTGCCAAATCATTTTCCAGAGTTACTGCACTACTTTGCTTTTCCTCAAGTAATGTATAAGAATTCCAGTGGCTTTGTGTCCACAGCAGTACTTGCTGTTGCTTTTTGTTCATTGAAATTTTTATTGAGATAATTATAGATTCATATGAAGTTGTAAGAAAAATACATAAAGTTCCTATATATCCTGTACCCAATTTCTCCCAATGGTACATCTTGCAAAAGTATAGTACAATATCACAAACAAGATATCAACAGTGATGCAATTCACCAGTCTTGTTCAGATTTCCCCAGTTTTGTGTGTGTGTGTGTGTGTGTGTGTGTGTGTGTGTGTGTGTTTAGTTCTATACAGTTTATAACGTGTAGCTTTGTATATATACCATAGCCAAGATCCAGAGGAGTTCCATGATCACAAGGATCCCACGTTTTGTCCTTTTATGTGCATACCCTTCTCTTTCTTGTCCATCCCTACCTCATCCCTAACTGTAGAAATCACTAATATGTTCTCCATTTCTATAATTTTATCACTTAAAGAACATTACATGTACAACTCATCAGTAAAATGAGCAAAGGATTTCAATAGCCAAAGAAGATATACAAGTGAGCAATAAGCCCCAAAAGTGATGCTCAACATCATTAATCATTAGGGAGATGCAAATCAAAACCCCAGTGAGACACCACTTCAGACCCACGAGGACTGCTGCAATTGGAGGGAAAAAAGGAAAATAAGTGTTGGAACCCTTGTACATTGCTGCTGGAAATGTAAAATGGTGTAGTGGCTGTACAGAACTGTTTGGTAGTTCCTCAAAAAGTTAAGCATAGTTACTATATTAGTAACTATGGTAGTTCCTCAAAAAGTTTGGTAGTTCCTCAAAAAGTTAAGCATAGTTACTATATTACACAGCAGTTACACTCCTAAGCATGTGACCAAGATAATTGAAAATCTGTGTCCACACAAAAACTTTTACACAAATGTTCATAGCAGCATTAATCATGATAGCCAGATAAGTGGAAACAACCCAAATGCCCATCAGCTTGTGAATGGATAAGCAAAATATGTTATATCTGTACAATTGTATATTATGCAGCCATAAAAAGGTATTCATTACTGATATGTACTGCGACATAGGTGAACGTTGAAAGCATTATGCTAGATGAAAGAAGCCAAACACAAAAAGGCCACATATTGTATGATTTCTTTTAAATGAAATATCTAGAATAGGCAAATTCACACAGATAGGAAGTAGATTAGTGGTTGAGGGGTAAGTGGAATGGTGAGTGACTGCTAACAGGTATGGGGTTTCTTTTTTGGGTGATAAAAAGGTTCTGTAATGTTAAAAACTTACATCCACACACAAAACTGCACATGGATGTTTATGGCAGCTGTATTCATAATTGCCGAAACTTGTAAGCAACTAAGATGTCCTTCAGTAGGTGAATGGATAAATAATCCACAAAATAGAATATTATTATTCAGTGCTAAAATAAATGAGCTATCAAGCCATGAAAAGACATGAAAGTGAAAGAAGCCAATCTGAAAAGGCTACATAATGTATGATTTCAACTATATGACATTCTGGAAAAGGCAAAACAATGGGGTTAGTGAAACGTTCAGTGGTTTCCAGGGGTTTTGGAGAGGGTGGGATGAATAAGCAGAACAAAGAGGATTTTTAGGGCAGTGAAACTACTCTGTATGATATTGTAATGGTAGGTATATATGTCATCATACAGTTGTTTAAACCCATAGAATATATAACACCAAGAATGAACAGTAAGGTAAACTATGGACTTTGGGTGTTAATGATGTGTCAGTGTAGGTTTACTGATTGTAACAAATGTCCCCGCTGGTGTGGGATGTTGATAGGGGGCTGTGCATGTGTGTGGGCAGAGTGTTTATTGGGAACTCTGTTCTTGTCAGTTTTGCTGTGAACCCAATACTGCTCCAAATAGTAGTCTATTAAAAAAAAAAAGTTCTGGAACTAGGTAGTGGTGTTGGTTGCACAACATTGTGAATGTACTAAAAAACTGCTGAGTCGTGAATTGTGAAATGTGAATTTTATGCTGTGTGAATTATGTTTCAGCTTTAAAATAGAACATGTTCCAAGAACATTATATAAATAGGATCAAACAGTATGTAACCTTTTGGGATTGGATTTTTTCACTCAGCATAATTCCTGGAGATTCATCCAGATTGTAGTTTGTATGAATACGCATTCTTTTTTGTTGCTGAGTGGTGTTCCACAGTATGGATATACCACAGTTTATTTGACCATTCACCTGTTGAAGGATGTCTGGGTATCTTCAGTTGGGTATTTTGAATAAATCTGCTGTAAACATTTGGGTACAGGTTTTTTTAATAAACATAAATTTTCATTTCTCTGGGAGAAATGCTTAAGAGTACAACTGTTGAGTTGTATTGTAAAATCTGTTTTCCAGAGTAGCTATACCATTTTACATTCCCACCCAGTGAATAATGCTGTTTCTCACCAGCATTTGTTTTTGCTGCTACTTTTTGTTTTAGCCATTCCAGTAGGTATGTAGTGATATATAATTGTAGTTTTAACTTGAATTTCCTGATGTCTAATGATATTGAACATCTATTCATGTGCATATTCTTTCCTAAATACAGAATTTAATCAAGTCTCTAGATCTTTCTACCATTTTATAGGAAATACAAAAGAGAAACAAGATATCCTGGTGAAGCAATCAGTCGAATTCAGAATGTGAGACATTCTGTGGGACATATGTCCTAATTTCCACAACAAATCAGTGTGCTGGCGGGGGGTAGTCTGTGAGGAGACTGTTAAAAAATAAAAGAGACTTAATAGAAATCATAACTAGATACAATATATGGACCTTGTTTGGATTTTGATTTGAACAAACCAAAAAAAAAAAGATCTTCGAGACAGCTGGGGAAATCTAAATATGGAAAAGTTATTAGACCTTACTAAGGAATTATTGTTAATTTATTTCAGTTTATTACTTGTATGGTTATATAAGAAGAAATTCTTGTCAGGTAGAGATCAATATTGAATTATTTACATGGTAATGATATATCTAGGATTTGTTTTTAAATACTCTAGTAAAAATATATATATATAGGAAAAAGTGGGAGTGGAGTGGAAGAGTAGAGAAAAAAGATTGGCAAAATACTGATAATTTTTGAAGATGAGTGATGGCTACCTGAGGGAGTGTTTCAGTATTCTTCTTACTTTCGGTGATGTTTGAAAATTTCCATGAAAAAATGTTCAGAAAAAAAAAAACATTCAGATAAAATGTTCAGAAATTTTCCGTGATAAAATGTTCAGAACATTTTCCAGATAAAATGTTCAGAAAAATTATTTATTGAAATTATATTTTGTATTTTAAAACATAAACAGTTGACTGCTCAGAAGGTACTTGTAGTTTTTTGCTATAAAACAAATTCAACCTTAATGAAAAAAAATCTGGTTCTGGGGGACAAATGACTAAAGTTATTTATTTTTTTATTTAGGCAGAAGAAAACAAAAGATTGAGGGAGCTCCAGCTTGAACAAGAAGAAAAATTAGCTATGGAATTGGCAAAACTTAAACATGAAAGTCTAAAGGATGAAAAGATGAGGCAACAAGTAAGAGAAAACAGGTATCTTGGCTTCCAAAAATTTCATTTATTTAGTCTTTTTGGCCACTTAAAAAAATTTTTTTTTTTGCATTAGGTCCTTGGTTATCTATTTTAAATATAGCAGTGTGTACATGTCAATTCCAAACTCCCAGTCTACACCTCCCCTCTGCCATTCCCCCCTGGTAATCATAAGCTAATTCCCCGAGTCTCTGAGTCTGTTTCTGTTTTGTAAATAAGTTCATTTGTATCATTTTTTTTTTAGATTCTGCATATAAGTGATATATGATATTTGTCCTTCTCTGTCTGACTTACTTCACTTATCTTTAAACTTTTATGTAATGCTTAGCATCTGAGAGTGAGATTTCTTTCTTTATGTCATTGTACTTAGTTAATATTTTGACTAGAAATACTGCTTTAAATCCTATATATATGTTCATCTGAGAAAAGAGGTAATATTCTTAGAAATACAGTGTTAATATTTAAGGTGAAAATCAGTATCAATTCCCTCTTCTCTAAAGATAATTTTTAAAATGACCTCTTATAAAAAATAGACTCATGAATTCTACTTATAAGAAAAATCTTAGGTGATACCTAATTTAATTTTATGCCCCTACATAAATTTCCTACAGTATTTCTGGAAGGTGGCTGGTCAGCTGTGGTTTAGCACGTCCAGTGACTGCCATAGGAACTTTTTCATTCAGCCCTATCTTTGAATAATCCTTTTTTCCCTATTGTTTCAAAATTAATTTCCCTGTAATATCCAGGCATTTAGCTTAGTTCTGCTATCTGATTGAAAAAGAAATAAATTGAGTTTTTCTTTAGGACATCTCTTCATATTTATGAATCCACTAAACATTTCCTTCTGTAAGTTAAATGTCCCTTATTCCTTCATTTGTTCCTCAGATAACATGATTTCAAGCTTCTTTACCATCCTGGTTCTCTTCTGTAGATGTAATGTAGATTTTTAGTATTCCTTAACAAAATATTGCCCCCACAATTATGTGTAATACTCTAGGGTACTGTTTATTTTATTTAATTTTTTAAAAAATATTTATTTATTTATTTGGTTGCACCGGGTCTTAGTCGTGGCAGGCAGGCTCCTTAGTTGCAGAGCACTGGCTCCTTAGTTGCAGCATGTTGTCTTCTTAATTGTGGCATGTGGGCTTCTTAGTTGTGGCATGTGAACTCTTAGTTGTGGCATGCATGTGGGATCTAGTTCCCTGACCAAGGACTGAACCCAGGCCCCCTGCATTGGGAGCACGGAGTCTTATCCACTGCACCACCAGGGAAGTCCCTAGGGTACTGTTTAGTACTTCTAATAGTGAAACTATTAACCACATTGTTCTAGAATATGTTTCTTAATGTTGCCTAATATAGAATTACTTTTCAGTGGCAGCCTATCACACTATTGATTAAAACTCAGACTAACTAAATGCCCATTCTGTACTTATGTAGTTGAATATATTAGGAATTTACTTTGATAGTTGTTACATTTTATCTTTAACTGAGCAAGGCTTCTATAGAATATTATATAACCCATGGATGAGCTCCAGAGATTTTGAGCCCATTAAATTATATATGTATGTTTGGCAAATGTACCCATGTGTATTTTTCTGTGTCCACAACTTTTATCACATTCTCTAAGGGATTACTAATTCTTAGAAGAAAAAAAAAGATTTAAAATTGCTGCTAATGTCTTCGTATTGCTCTAGTCTCAAACTATCTTTTTTGATCTTAATTCTGCAATTATTGTTAGCTATCACTCACACTTTTATGTTTTCTGAAGATGAAATAAATGTTTCATATATCTTTGTCTGATTCACTGATAAAAGATTTAAATATAGGACCTTTCTAGCAATTGAAGGCTAGGTGATTCAGATAAAAGCTCCCTCTCAGAGAAGACTGTCTAGAGAAAGTAAAATAATAAGATATGGGAGAGGAAGGAAACCAGAATGGTGAGCCTGGCATTTGTAGCTGCATTTCTCCTGGAAGTTTCTGCAGATGGCAAAAGTATGGCTGAGAGTAAACAAGTGAAGCAGAGCTTGGCCAGTAAGCATATAGTAAGGTGTTCAACATCATTCTACACGCTGTATGCTTAAGAGTTGTGTACTTTGGTGTATGTTTTACTTTAATAATCCAGAATTTAATTAGATTTTATTAGATAGAAACAGATGAAGAGATACTGTGCAGTTTAGTGGAAAATATCCACAATAAGCATAGAGAGACAAAAGGGTAGAAAAATACAAAAGAGAACTTAAAAGAGATAAGGGCTGTGCTGGAAAGTGCTACCACAGGCGTCCCCAACCTCCGGGCTGTGGACCAGTACCGGCCCACTCCCTTTTAGGAACCAGGCCACACAGCGGGAGGTGAGCGGCGGGCAAGTGAGTGAAGCTTCACCTGCCGCTCCCCATCGCTCACATTACCGCCTCAACCATTCCCCCCACCCCTCACCCTCCGTGGAAAAATTGTCTTCCACAAGACCAGCTGGTCCCTGGTGCCAAAAAGGTTGGGGACCGCTGTTCTACCAGATGTATAATTTTCATTCTGGTAGTAGAAATGAAAGTGGGATGCAGAAGCAGTATTCAAAGAGATACAGTCTGAGAATTTCAAAAATAATAAAAGGCATAAAGCCACAAAGACACAGTAAATAATTAAAAATACATCATGCTCATCCTAGTCAAACTTCAGAAATCTAACAATAAAGAAAATCATAAAAATCACAAAAGTAGCCACACAAAAACGACTACTGCCTTCAAAAGAGCAACAGTGAGAAGTATGACTGAACTTTGAGCAGCAACATTAGAAACTAGAAGACTGGATTTAAAGGACTGAAAGAAAATTTAGTAATCTATACATTGTGGAAAGTTTCTTCAAACATAAGGCAAAAGTCATTCTTGAGTATTCTTTCAAATAGAGTATGTTTCCTCTCAGCAGTGTCAAAACTGCTAAGAGTTTTTAATTTTGTGCATAAGCCATGGTAAAATTTTGACTGACATGCAGAAATGGACCATTTTCTGATCAGTGTATTCATCTGGAAATTGGCAGGTCTAAATTGAAGGAAATGTTTGCTGTGGTGCTTGAAATGTATCCAAAGTAATTAAAAATCACCTATATCATGATTAGGCTCTTTAAACTTAAAAGAAATTAATTTTTAAAACCCAGGGTAGGGCTTCCCTGGTGGCACAGTGGTTGAGAGTCCGCCTGCTGATGCAGGGGACACGGGTTCGTGCCCCGGTCCGGGAGGATCCCACATGCCGCAGAGCGGCTGGGCCCATGAGTCATGGCCACTGAGCCTGCGTGTCCAGAGCCTGTGCTCCGCAACGGGAGAGGCCACAGCAGTGAGAGGCCCGTGTACTGCAAAAAAAAAAGAAAAAAAAAAAAAAAACCCAGGGTAAATTTTTAAAACTCAGTGAAATTTATTTTGAAAATAATTGTTCAAGTTCAGAAGTCATGAGACTCTTTTGTATTATTTAGAACACATGATTTTTTTTAATCCAAGAAAATATTTAAAAGACAGTCTAATTTTATTATAGCTTTTAACTGGAGTTCAGAAACTCACTGTCTAGTTTTATTTTATTTATTTTTTATTGGAGTAAAATTGCTTTACAATGTTGTGTTAGTTTCTGCTGTACAATGAAGTGAATCAGCTGTATGTATCCCTATATCCCCTCCCTCTTGGGAATCCCTCCCACACCCCACCACCACCTATCTAGATCGTCACAGAGCACCGAGCTGACCTCCCTGTGCTATACAGCAGCTTCCCACTAGCTCTCTATTTTACACCTGGTAGTGTATTTATGTCAAACCTAGTCTTCCAATTCGTCCCACCCTCCCCTTCCCCCCCATGTCCACATGTCCATTCTCTACGTCTACATCTCTCTTCCTGCCCTACAAATAGGTTCATTTGTGCCGTTTTTCTAGATTCTACATATATGTGTTAATATATGATATTTTTTTTCTCTTTCTGGCTTACTTCACTCTGTATGAGAGATTCTAAGTCCGTCCACATCTCTACAAGTGACCCAGTTTCGTTCATTTTCATAGCTGAGTAATATTCCATTGTATATATGTACCACATCTTCTTTATCCATTCATCTATTGTTGGACATTTAGGTTGTTTCCATGTCCTGGCTATTGTAAATAGTGCTGCAGTGAACATTGGGGTACATGTGTCCTTTTGAATTATGTTTTTCTCAGGGTATATGCCCAGTAGTGGGATTGCTGGGTCGTATGGTAGTTCTATTTTTAGATTTTTATGGAATCTCCGTACTGTTCTCCGTAGTGGCTGTGTCAATTTACATTCCCACCAACAGTGCAAAAGGGTTCCTTTTTCTCCACACCCTCTCCAGCATTTATTGTTTGTAGATTTTTTGATGATGGCCATTCTGACTGGCGTGAGGTGATGCCTCATTGTAGTTTTGATGTGTATTTCTCTAATAATTAGTGATGTTGAGCAGCTTTTCATGTGCCTCTTGGCCATCTGTATGTCTTCTTTGGTGAAATGTCTGTTGAGGTCTTCTGCCCATTTTTTAATTGGGTTGTTTGTTTTTTTGTTACTGAGCTCCATGAGCTGTTCATATATTTTGGAGATTAATCCTTTGTTAGTTGCTTCATTTGCAAATATCTTCTACCATTCTGAGGGTTGTCTTTTCGTCTTGTTTATGGTTTCCTTTGCTGTGCAAAAGCTTTTAAGTTTCATTAGGTCCCATTTGTTTATTTTTATTGCCATTTCTCTAGGAGGTGGGTCAAAAAACATCTTGCAGTGGTTTATGTCAAAGAGTGTTTTCCCCTAAGAGTTTTATAGTGTCCGGTCTTACATTTAGGTCTTTAATCCATTTTGAGTTTGTTTTTGTCTATGGTGTTAGGAAGTGTTCTAATTTCATTGTTTTACATGTAGCTGTCCACTTTTCCCAGCACCACTTATTGAAGAGGCTGTCTTTTCTCCATTGTATGTTCTTGCCTCCTTTGTCATAAATTAGGTGACCATATGTGCATGGGTTTATCTCCAGGCTTTCTATCCTGTACGATTGATCTGTATTTCTGTTTTTGTGCCAATACCATACTGTCTTGATTACTGTAGCTTTGTAGTATAGTTTGAAGTCAGGGAGACTGATTCCTCAGCTCCGTTTTTCTTTCGCAAGATTGCTTTGACTATTCGGGGTCTTTTGTGTTTCCATACGAATTGTAAAATTTTTTATTCTAATTCTGTGAAGAATGCCATTGGTAGTTTGATAGGGATTGCATTGAATCTGTCAATTGTTTTGGGTAGTAGAGTCATTTTCACAATATTGATTCTTCCAATCCAAGAACATGGTATATTTCTCCATCTGTCTGTATCCTCTTTTTGCATCTATGTTCATCAGTGATATTGGTCTGTAATTTTCTTTTTTTGTAGTATCTTTGTCTGGTTTTAGTGTCAGGGTGATGGTGGCTTTGTAGAAAGAATTTAGGAATGATCCTCCTCCTGCAATTTTTTGGAAGAGTTTGAGAAGGATAGGTGTTAGCTCTTCTCTAAATGTTTGATAGAATTTGCCTGTGAAGCCATCTGCTCCTGGACTTTTGTTTGCTGGAAGATTTTTAATTACAGTTTCATTACTTGCGATAGGTCTGTTTATATTTTCTAATTCTTCCAGATTCAGTCTTGGAAAATTGTACCTTTCCAAGAATTTGTCCATTTCTTTGTGGTTGTTCATTTTCTTGGCATATAGTTGTTTGTAGTAGTGTCTTAGAATCCTTTCTATTTCTGTGGTGTCAGTTGTGATTTTTCCTTTTTCATTTCTAATTTTATTGATTTGCATCCTCTCCCTTTTTTTCTTGATTAGTCTGGCTAAAGGTTTATCAATTTTGTTTATCTTCTCAAAGAACCAATTTTTAGTTTTATTGATCTTTGCTATGTTTTCTTTATTTCTGTTTCATTTATTTCTGCTCTGATCTTCATGATTTCTTTCCTTCTGCTGACTTTGGGTTTTCTTTGTTCTTCTTTCTCTAGTTTCTTTAGGTGTAAGTTAGATTGTTTATTTGAGATTTTTCTTGTTTCTTTAGGTGAAATTGAATTGCTATAAACTTCCCTCTTAGAACTGCTTTTGCTGTGTCCCATAGATTTTGGGTTGTGCGTTTTCATTTTCATTTGTTTCTATGTATTTTTTTATTTCTTCTTTGATTTCTTCAGTGATTTCTTGGTTGTTTAGCAGTATACTGTTTAGCCTCCATGTATTTGTGTTTTTTACAGTTTTTTTCCTGTAATTGATTTCCAATCTCATAGCATTGTGGTCAGAAAAGATGCTTGATGTGAGTTCAATTTTCTTACATTTTCCGAGGCTTGATTTGTGACCCAGGATGTGATGTATTCTGGAGAATGTTTCGTGTGCACTTGAGAAGAAAGTGTATTCTGACACTTTTGGGTGGAATGTCCTATAAATATCAATTAAATCTATCCGGTCTGTTGTGTCATGTAAAGCTTGTGTTTCCTTATTTTCCGTTTGGATGATCTGTACGTTGGTTAAGTGGGGTGTAAAGTCCCCTACTATTATTGTGTTACTGTCGATTTCCCCTTTTACAGTTGTTAGCATTTACCTTATGTATTGAGGTGCTCCTATGTTGGGTGCATAAATATTTATAATTGTTGTATCTTCTTTGTGGATTGATCCCTTGATCATTTTGTAGTGTCCTTCCTTGTCTCTTTTAACATTCTTTATTTTAAAGCCTATTTTATCTGATATGAGTGTTGCTGCTCCAGCTTTCTTTTGATTTCCATTTGCATGGAATATCTTTTTCCATCCCTTCTCTTTCAGTCTGTATGTGTCCCTAGGTCTGAAGTGGGTCTGTTGTAGACAGCATATATGGGTCTTGTTCTTGTGTCCATTCAGCCAGCCTGTGTCTTTTATTTGGAGCACTTAATCCATTTACTTTCAAGGTTATTACTGATATGTATGTTCCTATTACCATTTTCTTAATTATTTTCATTTTGTTTTTGTGGGTCCTTTTCTTCTCTTGTGCTTCCCACCTAAAGAAGTTCCTTTAGCATTTGTTGTAAAGCTAGTGTGGTGGTGCTGAATTCTCTTAGCTTTTGCTTGTCTGAAAAGCTTTTGATTTCTCTGTCAAATCTGAATGAGATCCTTGCTGAGTAGAGTAATCTTGGTTGTAGGTTTTTCTCTTTCATCACTTTAAGTATATCCTGCCACTCCCTCTGGCCTGCAGAGTTTCTGCTAAAAAATCAGCTGATAACCTTATGGGGATTCCTTTGTATGTTATTTTTTGCTTTTCCCTTGCTGCTTTTAATATTTTTTCTTTGAATTTAATTTTTGTTAGTTTGATTAATATGTGTCTTGGTATGTTTCTCCTAGGGTTTATCCTGTATGGGACTCTCTGCACTTTCTGGATTTGGGTGACTATTTCCCTTCCCATGTTAGGGAAGTTTTCTGCTATAATCTCTTCAGATATCTTCTCAGACCCTTCCTTTTTCTTTTCTTCTTCTGGTACCCTTATAATTCGAATATTGGTGCATCTAATGTTGTCCCAAAGGTCTCTGTGATTGTCTTCAGTTCTTTTCATTCTTTTTTCTTCTGTTCCTCGGCAGTTATTTCCACCATTCTGTCTTCCAGCTCACTTATTTGTTCTTCTGCCTCAGTTTTATGTTATTGATTCCTTCTAGTGTATTTTTCATTTCAGTTATTATGTTGTTCATCTATGTTTGTTTGTTCTTTAGTTCTTCTAGATCTTCTTTTTTTTTTTTTTTGTATTATGTGGGCCTCTCACTGTTGTGGCCTCTCCCGTTGCGGAGCACAGGCTCCGGACACACAGTCTCAGCGGCCATGGCTCACGGGCCCAGCCACTCCGCGGCATGTGGGATCTTCCCGGACCGAGGCACGAACACATGTTCCCTGCATTGGCAGGCGGACTCTAAACCACTGCGCCACCACGGAAGCCCTCTTCTAGATCTTTGTTAAACATTTCTTGTATTTTCTCAATCTGTGCCTCCATTCTATTTCTGAGATTCTGGATCATCTTTACTGTCATTACTCTGAATTCTTTTTCAGGTAGCTTGCCTATTTCCTCTTCACTTATTTGGTCTTATAGGTTTTTACCTTGCTCCCTCATCTGTGACATTTTTTCGTTGTCTTATTTTATTTTATTTTTTGATGGGTGGGATTGTGTTCCTGTTTTACTGGTTTTTGGCCTGAGGCTTCCAGCATTGTAGTTTGTAGGCTGTTGGGTAGAGCTGAGTCTTGGTGCCGAGGTGAGGACCTCGGGGTGACCTCACTCTGATGAATATTCCCTGGGGTCTGAGGTTTTCTGTTAGTCCAGTGGTTCAGACTCGGAGCTCCCACAACAGGAGCTCTGGCCTAACCCTCTGCTCATGAACCAAGATCCCACAACCCACGTGGGGCGGCAAAAAAAAAAAAAAAAAAAAAAGGAAGAAGAAGAATAAAAGGAGCAGAACAATAACAGAGTAAAAAATAAGATTAGAAAACTAACAGATATGTTAGAAAGAATAAAAAAATAAAAATATAGATGAAACAACAACCAGAAGCTAAAACAGAACTACAATAGTAAAAAAGAGGAGAGGAAAGAAACAAAAAAAAGCCAGAAAAGGCCTTGGCTGTGTGTGGGGGTGGGGCTTAGGCAGGGGTGGGGTTTATGTGGTGGGCAGGGCCTATGCTTAGGACCCACAGGGCCGGAAAAGACCCTGGGTGGCTTAGGCTCAAGGCAGCAGGAGGGGCCCAGGAGTGCCTCTGGCCTTGGAGGTCAGAGCACCAGGTCCAGGACCCCAGCAGGCTCACTGGGCCCTAGTGGGTGGGGGGAATGCAGGGTGCTTTCCCCCGCATCCTCCGATCCTAGAGGTCCCCTCCCTGTTGGCCTCTCTTCTTCTTTCCCCTCACCTCCCTCCTGTGCCCCTAGGAGCCACGTGGCCAGAGGGAGCCCCAGAAGGCAGGGGACCAGACCTGGAAGCCCAACAGGCTTCCCGAGGCTTAGTGGGTGGGGGAAATGCCCTCCGCCCCCCCCCATTCCTCCAATCCCAGAGGGCCCTCCCATCTGCCTCTCCTCCTCTTACCCCCCTTCTCCCTCCATCCTATGCCCCTAAGACCCTCACAACCCGACAGGGCCCGGGAGAATGGAGGACCAGGCCTGGGAGAATGGAGGACCAGGCCCGGGAGCCCAGCAGGCTTCCTGGGCCATAGTAAGCAGGGGAAACACCCTCCATGCCTTCCCTGATCCTCTGATCTTGGAGGGCCCCTCCCTGTCCACCACTCCTCTTCTCTGCTCAGCCCCGCCCCCCATCTCCCTCCTATACCCCTAGGACCAACGTGGCCCGGAGGGGGCCTTGGAAGGCGGAGGACCCGGCTGGGGAGCCCGGCAGGCTTCCTGGGGCCCGATTAGGCAAGGGAAACTCTAGGCGTGCTCCCACTGATATCTGAGCCCCTGAGGGTCCCTCCAGGCATGGGAACCCCTCCCCGCTCCCAGCCACCACTTCTCCTCCCCCCTCACTCACCCCACGTCCTACCCATTGCTCAGGGGGTACTTCTCATCTCCTTGGGCATCTAGGTCCCCCACCAGCATGTGGCAGGCGCCCTAGTTGTGGGGAGACGTGAACTCCATGTCTTCCTACACCGCCATCTTGACTCTGCCCCCACCACTGTCTAGTTTTAGAAATCCTAGTTTAATTGTAGCATTAATAATTATAATTAGTTGTACAATTAGTTATAATTATTTACAGTTATTACAACTAATTGTATAATTATGACCATACAATTTATAATTATTAAATAATAGCAATTTATATTTATTATATAGCTAACACATAGCTTTATGAAAGAAAAAATAAGTACCTTGTTTATAACTTGTATTTAAGTTCAGCAAAAACTATCTCAAAGAAGAGACAGTCTGCCCTTATTAAATGTACAACTAGTTCCTTGCTGATGCCAGTACTATTATATTACATTTCTGACTGATAATCAATATGTTAATTATTAAAATAAATAAGATGGCTTAAAAAAATAACATTTTCAGTCAAACAAAAGAGAGAATTGATCACGATAACCCTGCATTAAAGGAAATACTAGCAGTTGTTCTTCAGGTAGAAGAATAAAAATGATCCCAACATTAATCTCAAAACTTCAGGGAGGAAAATGCGTAGTAAGTCTAGGTGAAATATGAATCTGTAAATCACTTATTGTAATGTCTTTGGGATTTAAAATATATAAATAGTTAAAAATGTAACAAACCATAACAAAAGTGAGGTAGGAAGTACATACATGGAATTAAAGTGGTCAAGAATCTCTCATTGTTTGGTAAAAAATGGACAAATTTTATCAGACTTGAAACAAACATGTAATCTCTGTAATACAAATTTGGAAAAGAATATACAATTAACAAATTAATAGAGGGAAAAATGTGATAATAAAGAATGATGAGGCTGTGCAGAAAAGAGTTGACATAGCACACTTGAGGCTAATTTCCTCAGATAGCCCTGCTTTGCAAGTTTGTTCCTTGGCTGGCATCTGGAAACTTGGATTTCAAGAAGGTTCCCACCACTCTATGATAAGAGTGCCTAATTGTTTGGAAAAACAGTATGGTTCATTCTGAACTCTGTTCCTTCTGGTAGTCGTAATTTTGGTACTTGGTAGGCAGAGGGTACATGCATGACTAGCCCCTAATGAAAATCTTGGGCCCTAAGTCTCTAGCGAGCTTTCCTGGTAGACAATTCTCACATGTTGTCACAACTTATTGCTGGGGGAATTAAGTGTCTCCTGTGTGACTCCACTGGGAGAGGACTTTTGGAAACTTGCAGCTGATTTCCTCTAGACTTTGCCGACATGCTTTTTTCCTTGTCGATTTTGCTCTGTATTTCACTGTGATAAATCATATCCATGAGTATGACTATATACTAAGTCCTGTGAGTCCTCTGAGTGAGTGATGGAACCCAGTGTGGGGGTGGTCTTGGGGACTCCAAACATAGAGACAAAAAGAAGAGAAGAGAGAACACAGAACAGGTAAGACAAATAGAAAGAATATATTAAGATTGTAAATGTAACCCAACTATATTAGTAGTTATAATAAACATGTTTGAACCATTTATGAAAAGAGACCATTTGTTATGCCAGAACAAATACAACAGATTTTTAACACATTTATTTCATACATAGTATGTTCTCTGACCACAGTGGAGTTAAACTAGATATACAGTAACAAAAAGACCCCAAAAAACTAGACAATCTTTGTATGTTTAGATATTTTAAAATGTACTTCTAAATAACCCCAGGCTAAAGGAGCAATCAGAATTGAAATTAGAGTGTATTTTTAACTGAATGATAATGAAAATGCCACATAGTAATGGTTGTAAGATTGGAGTGACATCTGAGAAATGGTGTAGTAGGCAGCTCCAAGTTCCTGTCCTCCCAGTCAAACTAGCAGAAACTGTCAGAATCAACTTTGTAAGAACTCTGAACAACAAAGTTTTATAGCAACCAACTGCATGCTCAAACAAGAAAAAGGCAACTTAGCAATGGAAGCAAAGTCTTTAGTGTTTTTACTTTTCCTTGCTCCATCCCCTCCCAGCTATGAGGCAGTCTTGAGGACAGCAGCCCATAGAGTACCAGGCCCTGGTTCTGGAGGAAGAAGAGCAGATCTTATTTGCAAATTATTGTGTCTGTATATTCTAACCTACCTGGGAGCTACCTGAAGGACTGACACAATGTGCTTATCTGTGTTTCTCCTAATTCAGAACTCAGGCCAGAAAAGCAAATTGTATCTCTGGTAAGATTTAATTTCCATAATATATAAAGGATGCCTACAGTTCAACAACAAAAGACAAACAACCCAATTCAAAAATGGGCCTGGTACTTAAAGATTTCTCCAAAGCAGACAGACAGTGGGCAATAGCACATGAAAAAGTACTCAACATTTGTTATTAGGGAAATGCAAATCAAAACCACAAGCAGATACCATTTCACACCTGGTAGGATAGCTGTAATAAAAACAATGGAAAATAAGTGTTGGTGAAGATGTGGACAAATTGGAAACCTCAGACATTGTTGGTAGGAATGTAAAATGGTGCACTGTGGAAGACAGTTTGGCAGTTCCTCTAAAAGTTAAACAGAATTACCATGTGGTCCAGCAATTCCACCCTTAGGTGTACGCTCAAAAGAATTGAAAAATTGAAAACAGGGACTCAATCAGATAGTTGTACGCCAATGTTCAATGCAACATTATTCACAATAGCCAAGAGGTAGAAGCCACCTAAGTGTCTATCAGCAGATGAGTAGATAAACAAATCGTGGCATATACATACAGTAGAATATTATTCAGGTATAAAAGGGAATGAAGCTCTCATACATGCTGCAATATGGTTGAACCTTGAAAAGCATTATCCTAAGTGAAGTAAGCCAGAAACAAAAGGATAAAGACTGTATAATTCCACTTACATGAAATATCTAGGGACAGATTTGCAGAGACAAAAAGTAAATTAGCAGGGAAGGGAGGAATGGGGAGTTACTGCTTACATGGGTACAGCATTTCTTTTTGGAAAAAAAGTTTGGAAATAGTGTTGATAGTTGCCGAGCATTATGAATGTAATTAACACCACTGAATTGTACACTTAAAAATGACAAATTTTTGTTATATATATTTTACAAGAAAAAAATTCTAGGATTAAAAACCCCCCAGAACTTGTCCCCATAAATAGCTAAAGCTATTCCTTGAGGATAGCTTATAATCTAAAATGACTATTAGAAAAGAAGACTCCATCTGAAATTATTTGAAAACAAAGAGAAAATTCCCATCTGGAGTGATTAAAAAATAATGTAGGATAAAGATAAGGTCAGAAATGAGCAATTTAGAATGTAGACATAAAGTAGAATCAACAAAGCCAAAAATTGTGCCTTTAAAAAGGCCAATGAAATTGATAGTCCCTGGCAGGAATATATAACTGTAAAAGAGAATGTACAAATAACCAATTCTAGGAATAGATAGTGTGATATAACTGTAGATCATACAAATGGGAGATCACTGTAGGTCATAGCAGGATATTGTGAACAATTTTATGCAAATTTGAAAATTTAGGTAAATTACTAAATAGCACATTTACCAAACTGACTAGCAGTAGTAGAAAGGGAAACTGGCTCTGCAGTGCCAGTTTTGTCATAAAATAAGTGTGCATATGTGCATGCATCTGTTTTTGCATTTTTCTATCCCATCCTTCCGCAACTGGGGTTCCATAAGAGAACCAAGTGTCACAGAAAGTTGAGTGATTGTATTTTTAATTTTCTCAAAGACAGTATATAGCTGCTATTATTTTAGATGCAGAGGAACCAAGTTAATTCACTGCACATAATAGATGCTTAAGGGCATTAGGGCTTAAAACTTGTAGTTGAGAAGAGCTGCTCTAGTCTATTCCATTGATCCATTTGTTCATCCTGTGCTAAAACTACACTATCTTAAATATTGTGGCTTTATAATAAGTATTCATATCCTGAAGAAGTCTCCAATTTTGGTCTTCTTAAAGATTGTTTTAGGGCTTCCCTGGTGGCGCAGTGGTTGAGAGTCCGCCTGCCGTTGCAGGGGACACGGGTTCGTGCCCCAGTCTGGGAGGATCCCACATGCCGGCGGAGCGGCTGGACCGGTGAGCCATGGCCGCTGAGCCTGTGCTTCCGGAGCCTCTGCTCAGCAGCGGGAGAGGCCACAACGGTGAGAGGCCCGTGTACCGCAAAAATAAAAAAAAAAAAAAAGATTGTTTTAGCCATTCCTACTTTGCATTTCCATATACATTTTAGAATCACTGCAGGGCATTCAGAAATAGACATTTTAAAAAAATGATACTGTATCAATTAGATATCCATATGGAAGAAAATGAACTTGATTTCTACCTCACACCACACATAAAAATCAATTCCTGGAGGATTATAGTCTAAAAGTTAATGGTGAAATAACAAAGCTTTGAGAGACTAATACGAGAAAATGTATTTATGTCTGTGTAGTGGGCAACATTTCTTAAAACATGACACAAAAGTTACTGACAATGAAGAAAAAGATTGGTGGATTAGAATACTCTTCATCTGAAGAAACCACTGTGAGAGTAACTGCAGACTGGAAGGAGGTATTTGCAATGCATATAACTAACAAGAGACTTGTATCCGGAATATATAAAGAAATTTTGGGCTTCTCTGGTGGTACAGTGGTTGGGAATCCGCCTGCAAATGCAGGGGACATGGGTTTCAGCCCTGGTCCAGAAAGATCCCACATGCCGTGGAGCCACTAAGCCTGTGTGCTACGACTACTGAGCCTGTGCTCTAGAGCCCGCGAGCCACAGCTACTGAGCCTGCGTGCACAACTGCTGAAGTCTGCGTGCACAACTACTGAAGCCTGCATGCCTAGAGCCTGTGCTCCGCAACAAGAGAAGCCACCGCAGTGAGAAGCCTGTGCACTGTAACGAAGAGTAGCCCCCGCTCGATGCAACTAGAGAAAGCTGGCGTGCAGCAACGAAGACCTAACGCAGCCAAAAATAATAAGTAAATAAATAAATTTAAAAAGACTTCTATGCAACAATAAGTAGACAAACCAGTATAAGAATGAAAAAAATTTTTTTAAATATTAAACAAGAACTTCACAGAAGTTATACAAATGAGTCAACATATGAAGAGGTCTCAGTTCCATTAGTAGTTGGGAAACATAAATTAAAACCCCAGTGATAAATTACATCCCCCAAAAGAATGGTTAAAATCTATGAAAAGACGAAAGTGTTGCTGAGGGTGTGGAGTGGTGCAAGTGCTTAGACACTGTTTATGGGAGTGTAAATCTGACAAAGCTTTGGAAAACTGCCATTATCTACTCAATTTGAACACAGCCTACCCTGTGACTCAGAAATTTCACTTCTAGGTGTATATCCAGTGGGTATGGGTGCCCTTGTCCTTCAAATGAAGGTCGTTTATTTGAATGTTGGTTGTTTGCAACTTAATGCACATTTTTTTGTAGAGACAATATTATAAATTGATTGGGTTTGTATATTGGTGCATAATCATTAGTACCCAACTCTAACAAAAATCTTTGTAAATGTATCTCAAACTCTTAGTGGAGTAAAATATGTAGACTAACCTAGAAACTTAATCCTCGTTTCTAACACTTTTTATGTAAGAAGGTAATCTTGTGTCATATACATTTGCACCTACAATGGTAAGGGCAAGAAGGACCCACACCATAATACCAGGAATCTCTCTCTTCCCTTACCCCTTACGATTGTTTCTTTGTAGGTAGGGGGTACTTGTAAGTTGAGTTTATAGGTAGGTGAGTGCCTCTTTGTTCCAGTAAGAATTAACATGTACATCTTGGTGACATCTCAGGGCCCTTCCAACTCAGAATTCTCATATTCTGTCATATTCAGAATTATGACTGGCACAGTAAAATAAAAATTTTTGTATGGCATATTGTTTTCATTAAATTTAGGAGAGTGATAGATTAAAAAGTAATTCAGGGCTTCCCTGGTGGCGCAGTGGTTGAGAATCTGCCTGCTAATGCAGGGGACACGGGTTCGAGCCCTGGTCTGGGAGGATCCCACATGCCGCGGAGCAACTAGGTCCGTGAGCCACAACTACTGAGCCTGCGCGTCTGGAGCCTGTGTTCCGCAACAAGAGAGGCCACCATAGTGAGAGGCCCGTGCGCCACAATGAAGAGTGGCCCCCGCTTGCCACAACTAGAGAAAGCCCTCGCACAGAAACGAAGACCCAACACAGCCAAAAATAAATTAATTAATTAATAAACTCCTACCCCCAACATCTTATTTAAAAAAAAAAAAAGTAATTCAGAGATTATCTGACGCCAATCCCCATTTTTTTTAACAGATAAGTAAACAAGCCCAGAGAAGTGACCTAAACTTGCCCATGTTACTCCTTCTTCATCATCATCAAAAAATAGTTACCATATGTAGTAGAATGTCTACTGTTATACACATTAACTTATTTAATTGCCAAAACTACACCTTTTACAGATAGCAAAACCAAGGTACAAAATTTAAGTAACTTGTGTAGGTTTAAACCTCTCCACTATAGTTATTCTTTTAGCCTAATAGTACTGGTAACTGGACAGAAATTTTAACCTATATTGATATAGCACCTTTTCTGAGCCAGGCACTGGCAGAAAGCTTTTTAGTGATGATTATTGAAAATAAAAGGGTTGTTTTGTCTAGAAAAATTAATTACAATGTCTCTTTTCACATGCATTCTGATTTTTCTTGGGATGAATGGAGAAAGGGGTATTTTTTCAAAATATTTAAAAAATAATATAAATATCTTTTATGCATTTAGAAAAAAATTCATTTAAATTGCAGATACATATTATTTTTAAAATGGTAAGAGATACATGGTCCTCGAATTTAAATTTCTGTCTTTTTTAAAACAGTATTGAGCTCAGAGAATTGGAGAAGAAATTAAAAGCAGCTTACATGAGTAAAGAAAGAGCAGCTCAGATTGCTGAAAAGGATGCCATCAAATATGAGCAAATGGTAATCATGTTTCTGGTCATTATGTTTTCCATATTTTTAGCTTCATTTAGAAAACCAAAAATAGACCAATTTTTGGAAAATTGTTACATTCTATACAGAATTTACACTGTTAGATTTCTCAAATACTTTTATACTTTGCAGATCCTTAAGGTGTAAGAAATTATGGATATTGAGCTTTGTGTAATTTAATACTAGAACCTTTCAGAGACACAAGGAATTAGGTTGATGCTTAGAATGAACAGCTGTATCCAGTAACTCCCAGCATTCTTGATGGTCTCTAACTGATTATTCTCTGACAAACCAATACAGGTTGTTAGCATAATCAGTGTATTTTAGAATGTTACTAAATTTTTAATTTTTAAAATGTTTTAAAAAATAAACTATAAGCAGGAAACTTTTCTGTTTCATAAATATCAATCTTTTCTTCTCATGTTTTCCTCTATTTTTATCCTCTTTTCTTACTCCTGACCTACTGTGCATTACTGGTAATAGTTACTCTTGGGCAAAGGAGTTTCAGACACACGCAGCAGTAGTGTTACACAGTATAATATAAAATAGGGTTTATTAACACTTAAAAGCAGGGTGTACGTCATCACTTGAGCTCTCGTTGTCACTCATAAAGGCTAGACATAGATGAAGAGTTCTGATTGCAATGTTACACAGTCTTTTAAGTTCCCTTCTCTCATTTCTCTATTACTTTGTAGAGCATTTTGATAGCAGAGTTCCCCCTCTCCTAGATCCCTTTCAAAGATGTTATACGGCTATTAAAGAGAAAGAGGTAAAGGGAAATAGTTTGGCTTTTAAAGTTGGCCAGAATATATTATATGTTAAAAGGAAAAAAAGCAAGTTGCAAAAAAATTTGGAGAATAATACATTTCACAGTACATTTTTTAAAACTTGTACGTGTATGTATGTGTATATCAGCATCTGTGTGTGCATGTATATACACACACATATGTGTTCTGTATATCAACACACATGTTCACACACACATAGAATTAGAGGGGTGATATCAAAATACTTGACCAGTGCAGTGTTATAGAGGCTTCAAATAAGAATAGATGCTGGCCATAGTGAAATGTGTGTGTGCATGTGTGTTAGTATAGAAGAAGTCTGGTGGGTTGTACAGCATGCTGTTAACATGATAAACTTTGGTGTGACAGGTGGTAGGAGAGGGTAAGGAGACTTCACTTCATGAGCCATACTCTACCCTTTAAAAAATAAAGTAGAACATAAACAATGTACTATTTGACCAGTAGATTGCAGTTTAATTATTTTGATAATTGAGATTATTCGAGGCAGTTGTAGATATTTATTCTGGCTGTTGAAAGAATTGCTGTTATTTTCTAAATAAAATTGATCCACAAAAATTAAAGTCAAATACTCCTAGGACTTGACTAGGTGTCAGGATATTTAGGTGCTAGTTTTGGCTTTCTCTCTCAGCCTTAATTTTCTTATCTGTGAAATGAGAACATTGTACTTCTATAAGTGTGTGATAATTTGTACATACATGTTTTTGTCTTGTCATATTTTTTCTATAGAGCCTAGTACAACATGTGCTAAGAAAAGAGAAGGAAAGAAAGAATTTTGGTCAAGTCATATTAACAGTGTATATGTTAAAGGCATCAATTAGATCAGGAATGGCATTAGCATTCATATTTTAATCTGTTTCTTCTTTTATGTTTGATGCTGCTAGCCATTCTAGCATTTGGGATGTGATCCTAATGGTAAAGGATGACTTTTTTTTTTTTTTTTTTGAGGTACGCGGGCCTCTCACTGTTGTGGCCTCTCCCGTTGTGGAGCACAGGCTCTGGACGCGGAGGCTCAGCAGCCATGGCTCACGGGCCCAGCCACTCCGCGGCATGTGGGAGCTTCCCGGACTGGGGCACGAACACGTGTCCCCTGCATCGGCAGGCGGACTCTCAACCACTGCACCACCAGGGAAGCCCAAGGATGATTTTTTTAAAGTGCCCTAATATATTTACTTTAAAACATTTTGTTAAATGATTTCAAAATGCTCAAAACAAGTAAGGAGGTTAACCCATTCAAGAAGCAGGGTTGTGTCTAACTCAGAAGGAATGGTCTTGAATGAGTGAATTAAAACCTAAGAAAACAGGCACAGTGACATATGTGACCCTTTTATTAAATTAAAGTGATTACCAGGGGCCTTTAATAAATGAGAAAGAGGAGACTTCAAAGGCCAGTAGCAGGAAAGAAAATTTAGGCTGAGAGAAACTTAAGAGCTGCTCAGAGCTATTTAATAGCAGACCTGTATAAAAAAGATAGTGCCATCCTTACTCTAAATGGCAGCCAATACCCAGTGGAGCTAAAATTTGTGAAAATTGCCTACATCAACTTTTAAATAGATGAAAAAGATGACTACTGCTCTGGCAGTTAATATAGTTGTTAACAAAGCACTTCTAATTTTACTTACTGTTTTTCAAATGTGGAGTTTATTCTCCTTATTGCCCTGAGAGAGCTACTTGAAGGAATAGGAAAGCCTCTTTATAAAGGGTTTGACTCATCATTCAAACCCTTCAGGTGACAGTGACTTACCTTTGCTTTTTACCTACACAGTTACATAATATTTTATATAACAGGCTTTATAGTATTCAATTCCATCTGCTAAAAGTATTCTATCCTACTGTGCCCAGATTTGAAAGTGGAAAGATGAATTTTGTTTTAATAACAGAAACGTGATGCTGAAATTGCCAAAACTATGATGGAAGAACACGAGAGATTAATAAAGGAAGAGAATGCTGTGGAGGAAAAACGAAACAAAGTAAAAGCACAGTACAATCGTGACTTAGAGAAACAACTTGAAGAACAAGGAAAGAAGAAGCAGGAAGCTTATGAGCAACTGCTGAAAGAGAAACTCATGATTGATGAAATTGTTAGGAAAATCTATGAAGAAGATCAATTGTAAGTTTATCCCAACTTTCTTACATGCCTAAACATTTACATTAGATTTATCTCAGGCTTGTCATGAAGAGGAAATCACCTAAACAGTGCCCAGTACATGGTAAGTCCCAGTAAATGTTATCACATAAACTGAGACCAAGTCTTCTCTTTTTTTATAAATTTCTTTCTTTCTTTCTTCATGGCTGCGTCGGGTCTTTGTTGCTGTGTGCCAGCTTCCTCTAGTTGCGGCGAGCCGGGGCTACTCTTTGTTGTGGTGTGCAGGATTCTCATTGCAGTGGCTTCTCTTGTGGCGGAGCACAGGCTCTAGGTGTGCGGGCTTTAGTAGTTGTGGCTCGCGGGCTCTAGAGTGCAGGCTCAGTAGTTGTGGCACATGGGTCTAGTTGCTCCGCAACATGTGCGATCTTCCTGGACCAGGGCTCGAACACGTGTCCCCCACATTGGCAGGCGGACTCCCAACCACTGTACCACCAGGGAAGCCCCCAAGTCTTACTTATCTTTGTTAGCATGATAATTAATTGTCTGATAGTTAAGAAATACTTATTGACAATGGCTAAACTTTGATTTTCTTAAGTAAGCCCATATCAAGAGAATTTGTTTTCTGTTCAGTTTCCCTGGTCGACAGCTAAAGTGTAGAGTGCTGTGAAACATATATAAACAGGTGGTGGCCTTTCTGAAGTGAGATGCATAAAACATCATAATAGGTTAGAGAAGAGGCATAGTAGTAGCTGACTCAGAGAAAATTCATATCTGTTATTATATTTAGTGGCACATAGTAAACACTCAAAATGTTTGTTGCATGAAAGAATGAAAAAATTGTAAATAGGGAAGCCATTTTTCTCCACATCATTATCAACTGAAGGAAATGATACTTAAATTTTTTGATATTTTATTATTATTTCTGTTACTATACAACTGCATTCACTATTGCTTTTTAGGGAAAGACAACAAAAGTTAGAAAAAATGAATACAATTCGAAGGTATATAGAAGACTTTAAGAAAGAGCAGGCTCTCTGGAGAAAAAAGAAACATGAGGAAATGGAAGAAGAAAACAGAAAAATCATAGAGTTTGCCAAGATGCAGCAACAAAGAGAAGAAGATCGGATGGCAAAAGTTCAAGAAGGTGAAGAAAAAAGGCTACAGCTTCAGAATATGGTATTAAAATAACCATTTCTTTAACACTGGAGAAATTCTGAAATATTTGTCATAGAATTTGATTCCTTTACATGTTTGTGTGTTTTTTTAAAATTTATAGCTGACTCAGAGATTGGAAGAAATGCTGCGACAACGTGAAGATTTAGAACAAGTGCAACAGGAATTATACCAGGAAGAACAAGCAGAAATACATAGGAAGAAACTAAAAGTAAGTTTTGGAAATTGAAGGAATGATTAACATAGAGAAGAGTATCATTTTGAGATGAAGCAGTAGAAAGATAATAGATTTAAACCTAACCATATTGATAATTACCTTATATGTAAATAGTATAAACACTACAGTTAAAAGAGATTTTTAGGATGGGTAAAAATGCTAGACCCAGGCAGCAGTTCACAAAGTGCATCAAAAGCATGATGCAACTATATTATTTACAAAGGAACATAATTTAAATATGAAGACACATATGGTTTAAAAGCAAAAGGATGGAGAAAGATATACCATACCAACACCAACCAAGAGCATGTTAGAGTAGAAATCATGATGAATAGGCTAAATTCATGTAGAGGATGTAATAGCCCTAAAGGTGTGTTAACCTAAGTAAAACTTCAAAATACATGCAGCAAAACTGGAAAAACTGAAAGGAGAAATAAATGCATAATTATTTATATTTGAATGTTTCAATACTTCTCATTACTATATAAAATAAGTAGTCAGAAAACCATGGAATATAGTGTTGAACAATAATATCAACAAATCAAGATTTGTCAGTTTTCTAAATGGGTGTTTTTTGTTCACTTATTGTAGAATTTTAAGAGTTCTTTATGTATTCTAGGTACTAGTCCTTTGTCAGGTGTGTGTTTTACAAATATTTTCACTCAGTCTATAGCTTGTCTTTTCATCCTCTTAACAAAGTCGTTTTCCAAGTAAATGTTTTCAATTTCTGTGAAGTCCAATTTATCAGTTTCTGTTTTTATGGATCATACCTTGGTATCAATTCTAGGAAGTCTTTGCCTACATCCTGAAGAATTTCTCCTTTTTTTCCCTAAAAGGTTTCATTTTCAGTTAATATTTGTTTATAAGGTATGAGAGTTAGGTCAGGTTTCATTTTTGCTTCTCTGTGTCCAGTTGTTCCACACTATTTGTTGAAAAGGTTTTCTCTCTTACATTGAGTTGCTTTTGTACCTTTGTTTAAAACACAGTTGAGCATATTTGTGTGTATATTCCTGGGATCTCTATTTTGTCTGTTGATCTATGTGTCTATCCCTTCAGCAGTACCACAGTTTTTTTTGTTGTTGTTGTTGTTTTTGTGGTACGCGGGCCTCTCACTGTTGTGGCCTCTCCCGTTGCAGAGCACAGGCTCCGGACATGCAGGATAATCTTGTCTGTATCTACAAATAGTCATTGGGGAATTTGATAGGAATTATATTAAGTCTGAATATCAATTTGGGGAAAATTGACATATTCATTATATTGAGTCTTCCAGTCCATGAACACAGAATGACTCTCCACTTACAGTTGCCCCTTGAACAACACGGGTTTGAATTGTGTGAGTCCACTTATCTTCAGATATTTTTCAGTAGTAAATACTACTATTTACACAGTCCATGGTTGGTTGATTCCACAGATATAGAGCAACTGTGGATATAAAGAGCTGACTAAATTTTGTGGATTAACCCCTGTGTTGTTCAAGAGTCAAGTCTATTTAGATGATCTTTGAATTTTTTCATCAATGTTTTATAGTTTTCAGCTTACAAATCCTGTACATGTTTTGTTAGATTTACATCTAAGTATTTCAGTTTTTTGAGTGATTGTAAATGGAATTTAAGTTTTAGTATCATTGTCCACATACTCATTGCTAGTGAATTGACTTTTTTAATGTTTATCTTGCGTCTCATGACCTTGCTGAATTCACTTAGTAGCTGTAGGAGTTGGTTTGTTTGTTTTTCCATACATAGTCATGTCCTCTGCAAACAGGGACAGTTTTATTTCTTGCTTTCTTATCTATATACCTTTTATTTACTTTTTTTGCCTTATTGTACTGGCTAAAACTCAGCACTGGCTAGCACTATGTTGAATAAAAGTGATGAGAGTAGACATCACCTTTCTTTGTTATCTATCAGGGGAAAAGCATTCTGTTAATTGTAGTTTTTTTTTGTAGATGCTCTTTATAAAGTTGAGGACTTTTTCTCCTATCACTGTTTTTCTGAAGATTTTTGTCATGAAGGGTGTTGAATTTTTTCAAATGCTTTTTCTACATCTATTGATATGACCATGTACTTTTTCTTCTTTAGCCTGGTTGATTGCATTGATTGATTTTGGGGGGTTACTGAACAACCTTGCATCACTGGAATAAATCTCACTTGGTCATGGTGTATACTTCTTATAATATATGACTGGATTTTAGTTTCCTAATAATGTGTTAAGGATTTTTGCATCCATATTCATGAGGAATATTGGTTTTTAGTTTTCATTTTTTATACTGGTGTCAGGGTAATACTGTCTTCATAAAATGAATGGAGAAGTATTTCCTTCTATTTTCTAGAAGAGATTGTTTAGAATTGGTGTTAATTCTTTAAACATTTGGTAGAATTTTCCAGTGAAACTGTCTAGGCTAGGAGTTTTATTTTTTGAGAGTTTTAAAATATTAATTCAATATTTTATTGTATATTTATTTATTTTAAAGTTTTTATTTTATATTGGAGTATAGTTGATTTATAATATTGTGTTACTTTTAGGTGTACAGCAAAGTGATTCAGTTATACATATATCCATTCTTTTCCTGATTCTTTTACCATATAGGTTATTATAGAATATTGAGAGTTCCCTGTGCTATACAGTAGGTCCTTGTTGATTATTTTATATATAGTGGTGTGTGTATGTTAATCCCAAACGCCTAATTTATCACTCCCCCCCACCTTTCCCCTTTGGTAACCATAGATTTGTTTTCGAAGGCTGTGAGTCTCTGTTTTGTAAGTAAGTTCATTTCTATTGTTTTTTAGATTCCACATATAAGTGATATCATATGATATTTATCTTTCTCTCTCTGACTTCATTTAGTATGATAATATCTAGGTCCATCCATGTTGCTGGAAATGGCATTATTTCATTCTTTTTTATGGCTGAGTAATATTCCATTGTATATACGTACCACATCTTCTTTATCCATTCCTCTGTTGATGGACATTTAGGTTGCTTCCATGTTTTGGCTACTGTAAATAGTGCTGCAGTGAACACTGGGCTGCATGTATCTTTTCGAATTATGATTTTCTCTGGATATATGCCCAGGAGTGGGATTGCTGAGTCAAATGGTAGCTCTATTTTTCGTTTTTTAGAGAACCTCCATACCATTCTCCGTAGTGGTTGTACCAATTTACATTCCCACCAACAGTGTAGGAGGGTTCCCTTTTTTCCACACCCACTCTGGCATTTATTGTTGTAGACTTTTTGATGATGGCCCTTCTGACCGATGTGGTGTGATATCTCATTGTAGTTTTAGTGATGTTGAGCATGTTTTTGTGTGCTTTTTGGCCATCTGTATGTCTTCTTTGGAGAAATGTCTCTTTAGATCTTCTGCCCATTTTTTGATTGGGTTGTTTGTTTTTTTGATATTGAACTGTATGAGCTGTTTGTATACTTTAGAGAGTAAGCCCTTGTCAGTTGCATTATTTCCAAATATTTTCTCCCATTCTGTGGGTTGTCTTTTCATTTTGTTTATGGTTTCCTTTGCTGTTCAAAAGCTTTTAAGTTTCATTAGGTCTCATTTGTTTATTTTTGTTTTTATTTCCATTACTCTTAGAGGTGGATCAAAAAAGATATTGCTACAATTTATGTCAAAGAGTGTTCTGCCTATGTTTTCCTTTTAAGAGTTTTCTAGTATCTGGTCTTACATTTAGGTCTTTAATCCATTTTGAGTTTATTTTTGTGTATGGTATTAGAGAATGTTCTAATTTCATTCTTCTACTTGTAGCTGTCCAGTTTTCCCACCACCACTTATTGAAGAGACTGTCTTTTCTCCATTGTATATTCTTGCCTCCTTTGTCATAGATTAATTGACCATAGGTGCATGGGTTTATTTCTGGGCTTTCTATCCTATTCCATTGATCTATATTTCTGTTTTTGTGCAAGTACCATACTGTTTTTTGTTTGTTTGTTTGTTTTGGCTGCATTAGGTCTTCATTGCTGCACGTGAGCTTTCTCTAGTTGCGGCAAGCAGGGGCTACTCTTTGTTGTGGTGAGCGGGCTTCTCACTGCGGTGGCTTCTCTAGTTGTGGAGCATGGGCTCTAGGCACGTGGGCTTCAGTAGTTGTGGCACGTGGGCTCAGTAGTTGTGGCACACGGGCTCTAGAGTGCAGGCTAGCAGTTGTGGCGCATGGGCTTAGTTGCTCACGGCATGTGGGATCTTCCCAGACCAGGGCTCGAATCTGTGTCCCCTGCATTGGCAGGCAGATTCTTAACCAGTGCGCCACCAGGGAAGCCCTACCATACTGTGTTCATGACTGAGGCTTTATAGTATAATCTGAAGTCAGGGAGCATGATTCCTCCAGCTCTGTTTTTCTTTCTCAGGATTGCTTTGGCTATTTGGGGTCTTTTGTGTTTCTATACGAATTGTGAAATTTTTTGTTCTATGAAAAATGCCATTGGTAATTTGACAGGGATTGCATTGAATCTGTAGGTTGCCTTTTGTAGTATAATCATTTTAACAATATCGATTCTTCCAATCCAAGAGCATGGTATATCTGTCTATCTGTTTGTGTCATTTTTGATTTCTTTTATCAGTACTTTATACTCTTCAGAGTAAGGGTCTTTTGCCTCCTTAGGTGGGTTTATTCTCAGGTAATTTATTCTTTTTGATGCAATGGTAAATGGAATAGTTTTCTTAGTTTCTCTATCTGATCTTTCATTGTTATTGTGTAGAAATGTAAGAGATTTCTGTGTATTAACCTTGTATCCTGCAACTTTACCGAATTCATTGTTGAGCTCTAGTAGTTTTCTGGTAGCATCTTTAGGATTTTCTATGTATAGTAGCATGTCATCTGCAAACAGTGACAGTTTTACTTCATCTTTTCCAATTTGGATTCCTTCTGTTTCTTCTCTGATTGCATGTTAGGACTTCCAAAAATATGTTGAATTATAGTGATGAGAGTGTACATCCTTGTCTTGTTCCTGATCTTAGAGAAAATGCTTTCAGCTTTTCACCGTTGAGAAGGATGTTTGCTGTGGGTTTGTCATATATGGCCTTTATTATGTGGAGGTATGTTCCCTCTATTCCCACTTTCTGAAGAGTTTTTATCATGAAAGGGTGTTGAATATTTTCAAAAGCTTTTTCTGCAACTATTGAGATGGGCATATGGTTTTTATTCTTCAATTTGTTAATGTGGTGTATCACACTGATTGATTTGCTTGCAGATATCGAAAAATCCTTGCATCTCTGGGATAAATCCCACTGGATCATGGTGTATGATCCTTTTAATGTATTGTTGGATTTAGCTTGCTAGTATTCTGTTGAGGATGTTTGCATCTGTGTTCATCAGAGATATTGGACTGTAATTTTCTTTTTTGTGGTATCTTTGTCTGGTTTTGGTATCAGGGTGATGGTGGCCTCATAGAATGAGTTTGGGAGTGTTTCCTTCCTCTGCAATTTTTGGAAGAGTTTCAGAAGGATAGGTGTTATCTCTTCTCTAAATGTTTGCTGGAATTCAGCTGTGTTTGCTAGAGTTCTGGTCCTGGGCTTTTTTTTGTTGGAAGATTTTTAATCACAGTTTCAATTTCAGTACTTGTGATAGGTCTGTTCGTATTGGGTTGGCCAAAAGGTTCGTTTGGGTTTTTCCATGAAATGTTACAGGAAAACCTGAATGAACTTTTTGGCCAACTCAATATTTTCTATTTCTTCCTGGTTCAGTCTTGGAAAGTTGTACCTTTCTAAGAATTTGTCCGTTTTTTCTAGGTTATCCATTTTATTGGTGTATAGTTGCTTGTAGTAGTCTCTTATGATCCTTTGTATTTCTGTGGTGTCCATTGTAACTTTTCCGTTTCCATTTCTAATTTTATTGATTTGAGCCCTCTCCCTTTTTTTCTTGATGAGTCTGGCTAAAGGTTTATCAATTTCGTTTATCTTTTCAAAGAACCAGCTTTTAGTTTCATTGACCTTTTCTATTGTTTCCTTCATCCCTGTTTCATTTATTTCTGTTCTGATGTTTATGATTTCTTTCCTTCTACTAACTTCGGGTGTTGTCTGTTTTTCTTTCTCTAGTTGCTTTAGGCGTAATGGTAAGTGGTTTATTTGGGATTTTTCTTGTTTCCTGAGTTAAGATTGTGTTGCTGTAAACTTCCCTCTTAGAACTGCTTTTGCTGCATCCCATAGGTTTTGGATCATTGAGGTTTCATTTTCATTTGTTTCTAGGTATGTTTTGATTTACTCTTTGATTTCTTCAGTGATCCATCAGTTGTTCAGTAATACATAGTTTAGCCTCCATATGTTTGTGTTTTTTACAGTTTTTTTCTTGTAGTTGATTTTTTTTTAATTTATAAATTTTAAAATTTATTTTTGGCTGCATTGGGTCTTCGTTGCTAAGCACGGGCTTTCTGTAGTTGTGGCAAGCACGGGTTACTATTCGATGTGGTACACAGGCTTCTCATTGTGGTGGCTTCTCTTTGTTGTGGAGCATGGGCTCTAGGCGTGCGGGCTTCAGTAGTTGTGGCATGCGGGCTCAGTATTTGTGGCACACGGGCTTAGTTGCTCCATGGCATGTGGGATCTTCCCAGACCAGGGCTCTAACCCGTGTCCCCTGCATTGTCAGGTGGATTCTTAACCATTGCGCCACCAGGGAAGTCCTTGTAGTTGATTTCTAATCTTATAGCACTGTGGTCAGAAAAGATGCTTGATATGATTTCAATTTACTTAAATTGACTGAGGCTTCCTTTGTGGCTTAGCTTGTGATCTATCCTGGAGAATGTTCCGTGTACACTTGTCCCTCCTCCCAACGCCAGACCCTCAGGCTGGGGAGCCTGACGTGGGGCTCAGAACTCTCACTCCTGTGGGAGAACCTCTGCGATATAATTATTTTCCAGTTTGCATGTCACCCACCTCGCAGGTATGGGATTTGATTATATCGTGAAAGCACTCTTCGTACCGTCTAGTTGTGGCTTCTTCTTTGTCTTTGGATGTAGAACATCTTGTATGGTAGGTTCCAGTCTTTTTTGTCGATGGTTGTTCAGCAGTTAGTTGTAATTTTGGTATTTTCATGAGAGGAGGTGAGCTCAAGTCCTACTACCCCACCATCTTGTCTCATCCCCTCAATATTCTTATTAGTTACTGAATAGAGTTATTCAAATTATCTTATTTCATATTTGGTGAGTTTTGGTGACTTGTGTTTTTCAAAGAAGTGATCCATTTTGTCTAAATTGTCAAACTTAGGTGTGTAGAATGTTTGTACTATTATCCTTTCAATGTCTGCAGAGTCTCTAGTGTTTCATTTCTGGTATTGATAGTTTGTTTCTTCCTTTTTTTGGTCACTCTTACATTAGGATTTAATTTTATCTGATTTTTCTTTAAATTTCAGCTTTCTTGAGGTATAATTGCCACATAAAATTGTAAGATATTTAAAGTGTACACTGTGGTGATTTGATAAACATTTACATTGTAAAAAGATTCCCCCATCTAGTTAATTACACATCTGTCACTTAACAGATTTGTTTTTTTATGTGTGAGAATATTTTAAGTTCTACTCTCTTTGGAAATTTCATTTATACAAGAAAGTGTTATCAACTATAGTCACCATGTTTTACACTAGATCCTCAGACCTTATTTGTTTTAGATCCAGAAATTTGTACCGTTTTACCAATCTCTTCCTATTTCCCCCGCCTGCCAGCCTCTGGCAACCACTTTTCAACTTTCTCTTTCAATGAGTTTGACATTTTTTTTTCTTTTTTGATTCCACACATAAGTGTTACCATGCAATATTTGTCTTTCTTTGTCCAGCTCATTTCACTTAGCATAAAGCCCTCAGGGCCCATCCATGTTGTCAAAAATAGCAGGATTTCATTCTTTTTTATGGCTGAATAATATTCCATTTTATATAGATGTACCACATTTTTTTACCCATTCGTATGTTGATGGACAATTAGGTTGTTTCCATACTTTTGCTATTGTGAGTAATACTGCAATGAACATGGGAGTGCATATACCTTGTTAAGATCCTGTTTTCATTTCCTTTGGATATATACCTGGAAGTGGGATTGCTGGATCACATGATAGTTCTATCTTTAATTTTTTGTGGAACCTCTATACTGGCTACCAATTTACATTTCCACCCACAGTGATAAGGGTTCCCTTTTTACCACATACGCACCCAACTCTTATTATCTCTCAGGTTTTTTTTGATGATAGCCATTCTAACAGGTATCTCATTGTGATCTTGATTTGCATTTCCCTGATGTTTAGTGATGTTGAGTACCTTTTCATGTACCTGTTGGCCATTTGTATATCTTCTTTGGGAAAAAAATCTGTTCAGATACTCTGCCCATTTTTTAATTGGGTTTTTCTGTTCTTTTCTGTTAAATTTTATGTCATCTTTATGTATTTTGGACATTAACTCCTATCAGATACAGGATTTGCAAATGTTGTCTCCCATTCCATAGGTTGCCTTTTCATTTTGTTGATGATTTTCTTCGCTGTGCAGAAGCTTTTTAGTTTGATGTAATCCCACTTGTCTATTTTGCGTTTGGTGTCAAATAACAAAAAAAATATTGCCAAGACTGATATAGAGGAACTTAACCCCCCGTGTTTCCTTCTAGGAGATTCATGGTTTCAATTTCATTGATATTTTAAAGAGAGCCAGCCTTTTGCCTAATTGATATTGTCTATTGGTTTTCTATTTTCAATTCCACTGATTTCTGCTCTTCATTTACTTCCTTCTGCTTCCTTTTTATGGGTTCCTGAGGTGTAGTAGCTTAGATTATTATTAATTTTAAAATTCTTTTTCAGACTCTTTTTCCTTATAGGTTATTACAGGATATTGAGAATAGTTCCCTGTGCTATACAGTAGGTCCTTGTTGGTTAAGATGTAGTTTTTTGTTTGTTTTGTTTTGTTTTTAGCTTAGATTATTGATTTGAGACATTTCCTACATGCATGCCCTTAATACTATAAATGCATTTTACAAAATGTATGCATTTGGTGCTATAAATTTCTCTCAAAACTGTTTCAGTTTCATCTTACAAGTTTTGATGTCTTGTTTTCATTTGCATTAACTCTGATGTATTTATTTTCTTGAGACTTCCTCTTTAACCAGTGGATTACTTAAAAGTGTGTTACTTAGTGCCCAAATGTCCGGAAATTTTTGTGTTTTTTTTAAATTATTGATTTCTAGTTTGATTCCATTGTGATCAGAGAACACACTCAATATGATTTTATTTGCTTTAAATTCTGTGAACATTTAAAAAGAATATGTATTCTGCTATTTTGGGTGAAATGTTCTATAAATGTCAATTAGATCCTACTGATTGATAGTTTTGTTGAGTTCTTCTATATCCTTGCTGATTTTCTATTTAGTTGTTATATCAGTTGTGGAGAGAGGATTGCTGATGACTCTAACCATGTATTTGTGGATTTGTGTGTTTCTCCTTAAAGTGTTTTTTTTAAATTAAGGTAAAATTCATGTAACATAAAATTGACTACTTTAACTGTTTTAAAGCAGCATTTAGTACATTCACAATATTGTGCAACCATTATCTCTGTCTAGTTCCAAAACATTTTCATTACCCCAAAAGGATACCTGCATTAAGCAGTCACTGCCCTTTCTGTGCTCTCCTAGACCCTGGCAACTACTAATCTGCTTTCTGTCTTTATGAATTTGGCTATTCTGGGTATATCATATAAGTGGGATCATACAATACGTGATCTTTTGTGTTGGGATTTTTTTTCCCCTTAGAATAATATTTTGGAGGTTTATCCATTTTGTAGCAGGTATCAGTATTTCATTCCTTTTTTTGGCTGAGTAATAGTCCATTGCATGGATATGTAACATTTTGTTATTCATTCGACAGGTTATGGATATTTGGTTTGTTTACACCTTTTTTTTTTTGACTGTCGTGAATGTTACTGCTATGAACATTTGTGTACAAGTTTTTGTTTGAATATCTTTTTCAAATTCTTTTGGGTAAATACCTAGCAGTGGTATTGCTGAGTCATATGGTAATTCTGTGTTTACTTTTTTGAGGAAGTGCCCAACTGTTTTTCCACAAAGGCTGTACCATTGTACATTACTACTACCAGTGCAGGAGGGTTCCAATTTCTGCACATCCTTGCCAACACTTGTTATATTCTATCATGCTATAACACAAAAAAACTGAAACTAAAAAATTTCTAGACGAAGACATAAGAGAAGGTTGTTATAAACTTGAGAATGGCAAAAATTTTTTAGAAGGATAAAAAAGTCATGAGGCATAAAAAGAATTTATAAACTGGCTACATTGAAATTAATAATTTCCGGACTTCCCTGGTGGTGCAGTGGTTAAGAATCCGCCTGCCAAGGCAGGGGACACAGGCTCGATCCCTGGTCCGGGAAGATCCCACATGCCATGGAGCAGCTAAGCCCGTGTGCCACAACTACTGAGCCTGCGTGCCTACAGCCCGTGAGCCACGACTACTGAAGCCTGCATGCCTAGAGCCCATGCTCTGCAACAAGAGAAGCCACCGCAATGAGAAGCATGCACACCACTAAGAAGAGTAGCCCTGCTTGCCGCAACTAGAGAAAGCCCACGTGCAGCAATGAAGACCAAACGCAGCCAAAAAATAAATAAATTTTTTTTAAAAATTAATAATTTCTTAACATTGTTAGGAAAATGAAAATGCAAGCCACAGTTTGGGAGAAAATATTCCCTATATGTATATCTTACAAATAACCTTTATCCAGAATATATAAAGAACACTCATAACTTGATAAAAAATATAAAAAACCCATTTAAAAAAATTAATTTATTTTTGGCTGCATTGGGTCTTTGTTGCTGTGCGCGGGCTTTCTTTCTAGTTGCGGCGAGCAGGGGCCACTCTTCACTGCAGTGTGTGGGCCTCTCACTGCGGTGGCTTCTCTTGTTGCAGAGCACAGGCTTCCAGGTGCATGGGCTTCAGTAGTTGTGGCTCACGAGCTCCAGAGCGCAGGCTCAGCAGTTGTGGTGCACGGGCTCAGCTGCTCTGCGGCATATGGGATCTTCCTGGACCAGAGCTCGAACCCATGTCCCCTGCATTGGCAGGTGGATTCCCAACCACTGCACCACCAGGGAAGCCCCCCAGTTTTTTTAAATGAGCCAAAAGTTTGAACACTTTGTTTGTTTGTTTGTTCTGGCCACACTGCATGGCTTGCAGGATCTTAGTTCCTTGACCAGGAATTGAACCCATGCCCTAAGCAGTGACAGTGTGGAGTCCCATCCACTGGACCACCAGGGAATTCCCAAAAGTTTGAACAGTTTGTAAAACTAGATATATGAATAGCCAAGTACACAATATATTATAGCTATTAGTACTATTATTTGTAATATTATCAGCTATATAAAAATGGAACATTATTTTAGATACTGTTTCATTAATGAGGAAATAGATACCATGTAAAATATCAATACTTATTTCATGTAAATCCTTAATTAACTGCATGTAAGAATATAAAATGTGTCCAGTTTTTTTAAAAAAGTATCTTAATGTAATCCACTTATAGATACCTAATGTCAAATAACCCCAAAAGCATTAAGAATAAAATGATGGAGGAAGGCATAACAGGCATATATGACCAAATGGGAAGCAGGTAGGCAGGGTTATCACTAGGTAAGTGGAACATCAAATGAATCCCAGATACCACAGATAAAAGGTATAATCACCAAGGGAGGTATAACAGAATGAACATTTAATCTTCCATGTAACGTTGTACTGAAGTACGTAACTTTAAAAGCTGTTAGATCGCCAAAGAAAATTTACTGGAATAATACAAGGGGAAAGGGTGTTTAAACATCACTAGAAATTAATAACAAATATTTTAAACTACTAACTGAAAAGCTAAAAACTTTCTTTTCAATTATTATTGGTTGAAGAGGATATTTGCACAAAATTCAGAGGATAAGATTATGACCTAGCAAAATCTATCAGGCAATTAATTATTAAATGAGAAATATTAGAAAAAACTGTGTAGGCACCCAACTCAGTAACTGAGAAAACAATATAAATTCAAGTATGAGGCAAGAATATGGAAGGAAATAATAAAGATACAAGTAGAAATAAACCAAAAATCAGGAGAACACATTAGCATTTATTAATCCAGTTGCTTAATATTGGGAGGAAAAAGATTTTACTCTGGAAAAACGTAATAAAAAAGAAAAAAGGTGAAAACAAAATTTGAAGGAATAAAGGGTCTATAAAGAGAGTAGATTAGAAAAATACTGAAAAGTTGTTCAATTATCTACTAATAAAATGAAAATCTCAATGGCATAATTTTCTGCATTAAAAATACAGTGATTTCAAAAAATGTAGGAAAACTAGACAAAATAAGATTATTAAGGATATTTCCTCTATCACAAGACTTTTGTGCCCTGCCTCACATCTTCTCAGTCTCACCTCTGATTTCAGTGACAGCTTTGGGGAACAGTTGTGAGGGCTCAGACGGACTCTGTGCTGACGGCTTCTTAAAGTGCAGGGGTGTGTGTGGGGGCAGGGAGGTAACATCCTTTGGGGCATCCCTCAACCAACAGTGGACAGAAATTGAGGGATAAATTCTTCTCTGCCTGGCGGCCTTTGGGAAGGTCCTAAAAGGTGCTCCATGCATTCCTCACAAGGTCCTGGCAGGATTAAGCCTCAGTTGTCTGAGGCGGTAACCAGCTCAGTGATGTACCCTTGTGTTAGCTTTTCTTCTTTCCTTGTTTTACTCTGTCCCTCACCACTGAGATTCCCTCCCCAGTAAAATATCTATATATAAGTCCTTGTTTAAGGCTCTGCTTTCAGAGGAGAACCCAGACTAAGATATCTCTAAAAAGTTTCCAGCCTCAGAGTAGTTTTACAGCAAATTACTTCAAACCTTCAGTGAACAGCTGTTCCTCAAACCACATAATGGGTTTTAGAACACAGAAAAGGATGGAAAATCATACAGTTCATATTATGTAACTACATAATCCTGATCCAGACACATCAGAGTACATGAATACTTTTCTGGTTGAAAAAACATAATAAATGGTGTGTTGTTTTGCCAAACTCTTCCCTGTTCTTTAGCCAGATGTCTTCACCATTGGATTAAACTAAAATTTGTATGGGAGATGGTTGCCAGGCATGTCAACAGTTCATTTAGTTCAATATGTACTGAATTTCTCTGTGCAAAGTATTATGATAAGCTCTGGAGGAATTCAAAGCTAACTGACACAGCATCTCTGCCTTCAGTGAGCCTTTGACTTCTATGAGATATATGGCAAATAAACACAAACTATATATTACAAAATCACTACGTGCCCAGCATCCCAAAGGAATATAAGATATGCCATCTATGAATTTATTTTTAGTGAGGAGATGAGCCATGTATATATGGAATAAAATTAAATGATGGAATATTAAATGGTATAAGAGCTCACAAAGAGAGAGAAGTTTGAGTTAGAGTGATTAGAGAAGACTATGGAGGTAGGATTTGAAAAGAGGATTAGATAGGGATAAATGAAGAAAAAGAGGCTGAATGACCAATATAATGAACAAAGTTGCTGTAACTGATACTGCAGATTGGCTCTCTTAAAACCCACTCCTACTCCTACCACATCCTACCCCGTTTTAAATTCATTTGTCTTTATTATAAAGACTAAAAGTTAAAACTATATTTCTCTTCTTTTAGCTAGAATTCTTCATATGAACTATGTTACCTCCAACAGTCATCACCCCCACTTCAAGGTGTGAAGATGGAAGTGAGCAGAATGAGATAGCAGTCAGAGTTACCATAATAGGACTTGAGCAGTGTGAGGGCAGCTTGGTTCCCTGGCCTTCCTGGAAGTTCTGTATGCCACCTGATGGCCTATAGTAAATCCCTTGTAGTTTGTTTTATCTGTAGGTAAGAACCTTGGCCATCTGGGTGTTGTTAAGGCAATATTTTGAATGCTTTGAAGATTCTGGCCTACCTGGAGCTTGTATTAGAATTGAACAAAGTTTGTTAGATTAGCAAATGATTTAAAATTTACATCGGTCCTAATTGAATAGATAGATGATACAGCAAAAATGGGTGATGCCTGTAAAATTCTTTGTATTTTTTGAAATTTTTCATAATAAAATGTTGGGGAAATTAAACCTTGTAGGAAAGGACTTTAACTGCTTCAAGTAAATTTGACTTTCCCTGAAATATTCTGATTGTCATTGCTAGATTATTGTTCTGAAAAATATTTATCAATGATTTGAACACAAGTTTCTAGAATGATTCATAGTTGGTACAAATTATACAGATGACAAATTTAATAAACTGAGATACGCAAAAATTTTTTATATCAGCTATTTTCAAAGTTAATGCGTTAATTCTGACTACAGAAACAAGGTGGTAAATATATATTAATTAAAATAAGTAATAGGAGGCAATCCAAGGGTAACGTGTACTTTGTGTAACTATTAGTTTTTAAGGGATGGGGCTTTACCTTGAAAAGCCTTAATTTTTCAGTTTTATTTCATATCGTTAACACTAAGCTTAATCAAACTCTGTCCTACCCTCTCTTTATAAATCTGCTGTAAAGACATAGTTACTGAATTAACTTTTATATGTATTGTGATTTAGGAAGAAGCAGAAGAGAAATCGAGAAAGCAAAAGGAGTTGAAGCAAAATTTTATGGAACAAATGGCCTTGAAGGAACTAGTACTTCAGGCTGCAAAAGAGGAAGAGGAGATCTTTAGAAAAGCTATGCTGGCGAAATTTGCTGAGGATGATCGAATAGAATTAATGAATGCTCAGAAGCAAAGAATGAAGCAACTAGAACACAAGAGGGCTGTGGAAAAACTTCTTGAAGAGCGTCGCAACCAGTTCCTTGCAGAAAAAGTAAGGAAAAGTATTTTGGGTTTTTTTTTGGTAATTATCATTGAATAACAACCAGCTAATTTATTTATCCACTAAACATTTAACTGAGAACCGTTTATGTGCCAGATGTTAGATATCCATTTACTAATCATATGATATATAAATTTTCTGACCACTTGTTAATCAGTAAATCTAGAAAATATTTATTGATGCTTTCTGTGTGTTAGACATTGGTTGGTGTTGAGAACACAAAGATAAATATGACTAAATCCATATCATCTATGAGTTTTTGGTGGTGTTTAAGAAAAATACCTTAAAAACAATGATTATAAAGATATATCAAGTGCATGTGATGATAATTATACAGACATGGACATCTTGGTATGGCAGAGAGGAGACAGATCATGAATGCCCTGGCTGCTATTTTAATGGTGGACTTTATCCAGGGAGACCCACTGAAGAATTAAGAAAGCTACATGATAAGATCTGCACTTGGAAGGATGACTCAGGTAGCAGTGTTGAGGACAGATGTGAGGGGAGTAAGACCAGAGACAGGAAGATCAGTAAGGAAGTTATTATAGTTATCCCAGTGATAGGTGATGAAAACCCATGTGAACAGAGAAGGGATCCATCTGTGAGATGTTAGGAAGGTAGAGTTGATGGGGCTTGGTGACCAATTAGTTCTGGAGAGTTGAAAGAAGAATTAGGCTACTACTAATAAATAATGCTATTATGTACTTCCATCTTCAGTGAGTGGTGATGTGCTACAGAAAGTGTGTGTACAAAGAAAAACAGATTTTGAGGGAGTATATAATTCCATTTTGTCCACATTGATTTTGAGGCCCAGGGGAAGATTTCTTAGTTGGAAGTGTGGATTTAAGAATTGGTGAGGAAACTAGGTTTGTGACTTTGGACACATTGATTTGTGTATTTGTGTTTCATCCGTAAAACTGAAATAATATTTTAAGAACCAAATAAGAAAATGTGTAAGTGTTTTGAAAAGATAAAGAACTCTAAATATGAAAAGTACAGATTAGGCATATGGCAAATATTTTTAAGTAGTAATAGAAGTGGTAGTAATAATAACTAACATTTACTGAGCATTTTCATATGTCATTCACTATTCTATACTCATTACAAGCAAAGTAATAACTTTTAACTTTCAACCCTGTGAATTAGGTACTATTACTACCCCCATTTTAAAGATGTGGAAACTGAGGCATAGAGATTGTATGTATTGCCCAAGGTTTCACAGCAAGTAAGTGGCAGACCTGGGATTATTAAATTAATATCATAATGCTGATCTTTCCTGCATGGGTAGACAAAAAGAAATCTCAAGATATTCTTATAATCAACAGATACTGATCTGCTAGGCATTCTGCTGAGTGTTGGTTAGGGAATCAAAACAAATAAAAGCTCATTCTGGTAGCTTCTAATCTAGCAAAAGAAAATAAGGTCTAGATACCCAAAAGACTCAACTATATATAGCACTATATTAAGAATATATTTCTTAAATGTACAATGTAAACATTTGTAGAATGTGGTAGTGTGGGATTTACTAGTGTGCAATACCTTTATGACAGAACTATGTGGACTTATCTGGAAATACATACAAAATGAATAAAAGAAGACAGAGGAAGGCTATTCCAAGTTGGCAGCATATGGAATTATCAAATGGAGAAACCTGAATAGTAGGCAGAGGAGTTTGGACATGATACAGTAGAAACTGGTTATCATAATATGGTGTTTAACAAGAGGAGAAAGTAGTAATTTAAGAGTGAAGAGATGACCTGGAATAGGTTAACAGAGCAGTGGAAGGAGAGAGAAAGGGTAGAGTTTAAATATTTTTAAAGGAAGAATGGATGAGACTTGTATGATTATTTTGGACCATATAAGGTAGAGTGGAGGAAGGAGTCAAAATAACTCTCAAAGTTTCAAACATGAGAAACTCAAGGAATACAAGTGCTGTTGTTTTGAATTGGAGCAAAAAGATATAATGACTTCATTTTTAGTCATACTGAGTTTGAAATAGAAACGCAAGTTGAAAAATCCTGAAGGCAGTTGAACAGAAGAAAACTTAGGTCAAGTATTCTTAGACAAGCATTTCTGTCATTAAGTAGCACAGAGAGTTTCAAACTAAGGTGATTCTTCCAAATAATATATTATAATGAGAAATAATCAGAGGGCCAGTGACTGAGACTTGGAGAACATTCTAGTTAGGAGGTGGAAGTAGTAGAAAAAATTGCCAAGACCAAGAAATGGTCAGAAAGATAAAAGAATCTGGCAGTCATAGAAAACCAAGAGAGATCAGCTCTTTTGACTGCTGCAATGACGTGTTGAGAGACTTGGGGTTCAATTTTTGGCTTTCCTCTATACTTAATCAACTCTTTTTAAAAAATATATTTATTTATTTTGGCTGCGTCAGGTCTTAGTTGCGGCACGTGGGATCTTTTGTTGTGGCGTGCAGGCTCTTTGTTGCGGCGCCTGGGCTTCTCTCTAGTTGTGGAGTGCAGGCTTCTCTCTAGTTGTGGCCCATGGGCTTAGTTGCCCCGCAGCATGTGGGATCTTAGTTCCCTGACCAGGGATCGAACCCTTGTCCCCTGCATTGGAAGGCGGATTCTTAACCACTGGACCACCAGGAAAGTCCCCTTACGCCGTAGTTCTTTTGTCATATTTCCAGATGCCTAAAGGACACAGTTGGAAATCTTGTGGGTGCCTTAGAATTTAGGTTTCCAAAAGTGAATGTAACAGACAAACCTCCAATTTCTGTAGCCTGAATCTTGGTTAAAGACAGGCTTCAGTGACTGAGTGAATATGCTATCACCTAGGAATCATTCCTGGACTCTTCCTATTTCTTACGTAATAATTTTTAGTCAGCCACCAAATCCTATTGATTCCACCTCAACAGTCCTATTGATTTCACCTCTTAAATTCAGTTTCTCTTCTTCATAACTTAATTTAGACATTCAGTATCATTCTGTGGACTACTGAAATTGACTTATAATTGGTCTCCTTGTGGCATCTGCTACCAGTTAGCAAGGTATAAAAAAAATCTCATTATGTCCTCCTCCTGCTTAACTTAAGTGGATTCCTACTGGATAAAACTTCAATTCTGTAGCTTTGATATAAACCAACCATTATCTACTGTAACCTTTAAGGGAGATAATTACCTTTAAAGCACCTAGCATTTTGCCTGGTCAGAGCAAAGTGATCAAGGAGACTGAAAATTAAAAGCCTTTGAAATTGACCAGAAAGCTTTGAATACTCCTTGTATAGAAAGAGGTAGAACCAGTGACTGTGACTGTCCTACCATCTCATGGCTTACAGAGCTAATCTGAAAGCTATTGGAAAAGTTAGCAAGACAGCTATAAATGGAAGAAATCTGAAAATATTACCTAAAGCATAAATACTTTTACAAAAAATTTATATCTTAATTTTTTTAAAATTGTAAACGTTCCCAATATGAAGCTGTGGGCTTAATTTCAATATCAGTGAGATTGGGTCGCATTTCTATTCTGGTCCAAGGGCAAGGATGAATTTTCATGATCATAGAATCATGAATCCATTCTATTACACAATCATATAAGGCTCTGTTTTTTTTTGTCCTCATGAACAAATTGGTTTCATACCTTTCTAAAATATTTACCCTAATTAACTATAAAAATGTTTTTTATGATGAACAGTTAATGTGGTCTACCACATCCTAAAAAGGGAGCTCCTGTATTACACCCAAATTAGAGCCCATATACATCACTGGCCAAAAATCTAATGAGTGAATTTTTCTCATAACATTATAGAACTTCTTGCACCTCCCTATTATAAGGAATAGATCAGTTAGGATCGTGCTTGGCTACAAGTAGTCTCAAATTAAGTGGCTTAGTAGATAGTTTACTATTCCCTCACATGAAAGTCTAGAAATTGAGACTTTGTTCATAGTCTTCAGGAACCCAGGCTCCTTCTAGCTTTTCGTTATGGCTTCTGTAGGCTATAGCCATCATCTTCATGGTTTAAATTAGATCTTCAACCTTCATATCCATGTTTCAAGCAGCAGATGGAAGAAGTGCAGAAGGGACAAAGGATATAAGATTGATTCCTGGAAACTGCCACCTGACACTTTTGCTTATATTCCATTGGCAAAATCCTAGTCCTGTTGTGACCACATTTGACCCTAAAGGAGTGTTAGAAATGTAGTCTAAAAAAAAAATCAGGTATAGTGATTCTATGGTAGATTCTATTACCCTGTTTCATCTTAGAGATAAAATAATTAAGAGCAACTCAACCCTTTGATTCAGTAGCAACATGGGTGAAAGTGTAAGTCTTTTCTCAATTAGCTGTCAGTGATACTTCTAATTCTGTAATACAAATGAATCTGACATGATAGTAGACAAAATATTCTCAGGAGAAGCAATTCCAGGTTTAACTGGCATTGGATATGGCTGTGTCCTAGCATTCCTCTGTATTTTCATTCAATAACTTTAAAGAGATTATATTGAAGCTTGCCTCTCACTGTAGCAAAAAAGACAGATATCCTGCTTTCTGGTTTACATGACTTTAGTTATTTCAAAGAAAAGTTTAGCATTAATACTACTTTAAAGTAATTCTTGGCAGAAATTCATCAATGTTTTTTCAGTGGTCTGCCTTTAGTATCCTTCACTATCCAATAGGACTATTTGGATATATTTCCATGAGTTCTTTTAAGCCCTAAAACGTGTTAAAGCTAGTCAGCTCTTCCATATTTATATGGCACAGAAGTTTGGTGTGGTTGTCTATCAGACGTTTGTTTGTTTGTTTATTTTTGGCTGTGTTGGGTCTTTGTTGTGGCACGCGGGGGCTAGTCTTCGTTGTGGTGTGCTGGCTTCTCACTGCGGTGGCTCCTCTTGTTGCAGAGCAGGGCTCTAGGCACGCAGGCTTCAGTACTTGCGGCTCATGGGCTCTAGGGTGCAGGCTCAGTAGTTGTGGCGCAGGGGCTTAGTTGCTCCACGGCATGTGGGATCCTTCCAGACCAGAGCTCAAACCCATGCCCCCTTCATTGGCAGGCGGATTCTTAACCACTGCGCCACCAGGAAAGGCCCTCTTGCCTGTTGGAACTCTTGCTCTTACTCTTGTGCTTCATACAGGCTTTACAAAACTTTATATGGCAGTACTTACATTTTAGATATCCCTATTCTGTTTTACCTACCTTTTTTTTCATCTTACACTGTAAGCTGCTTTCAGTACCTGGAGTATGGTAAGCACGCAATAAATATTTGTTGAATTAATTAGGAAATAATTTCTTTGAATCTTTTTTCCTTGGTAATGAAGATACTTGTCCTGAAAATATGTACTTGCCTCCCTAAAATCCCAGTCATAGCTGGGATTTTTCTTGTAACTTTAAAGAAATAGTGACTGTAATATACACACACATATATATATATATATATATATATATATATATATATATATAAAATAAGGTAAAAGATATATATTATCTAGTACTTATCAGTTTTATCTGATTTACTGCAAGAGTAAATTAGACAAATTTATCGGACACATTCTTAGTTTAATGTGTTTTCTGACAATAAAATAAATTTTATTTATATTTCCAGCAACGTGAACTGGAGGAATGGCAGTTGCAGCAAAGAAGGCAAGGATGTATTAATGAAATTATTGAAGAAGAAAGACTAAAACTTCTCAAAGAACATGCTACAAAATTACTAGGATATCTCCCTAAAGTAAGTGACATTTAACATATAACCTCTAATAGTGGGGAAAAAAACATGGTATTAAGATTTCAGAGGGAAACTGAAGATGGTGGAGTAGAAGGACATGCACTCGCTCCCTCTTGTGAGAGCACCAGAATCACAATGCTGAACAATCATGAACAGGAAGACACTGGAACGCACCAAAAAAGATACCCCACATCCAAAGACAAAGGAGAAGCCACAATGAGATGGTAGGAGGGGCACAATCACAATAAAATCAAATCCCATAACTGCTGGGTGGGTGACTCACAAACTGGAGAACACTTACACCACAGAAGTCCACCCACCCACTGGAGTGAAGGTTCTGAGCCCCACATCAGGCTTCCCAACCTGGGTCTGAATGTTTGCTCATTAGACACAGAACTGAGGCAAGAGCCAATCCCATGCATGAATCTGGCAAAGCTCAACCTCTTCACCCTGACCTCCCTCATATCATACATACTATAGGGCTGTTTCAAAACAAGGGTAGAGGGTATAGTATGGATTAAATTAATTCCTATTCAGCCCATCAAAGCAGTAGTACTTGTAGTAATAAAGCAGAAGAGCCCAGATTCCTATGACAAGTTCTAACACAGGATCTGGTAAATCAGGAAATCAGGTCAGGCTAAGAATATTTTGTATATATCAAGTAATAATTTCAGAAAAATTTTTTTCATAAATATATTAGATCTTGTTATCTTGGAAATAACTTTACAAACCTCATGTCTGTATATCTGTTAGCGTTAATGAACATTTAGTGAATTATTCTGGCATTCACAGTAACCCACAAAATATTTTTCTCGTAGGGAGTATTCAAAAAAGAGGATGATATTGATATGCTTGGTGAAGAGTTTAGAAAAGCATATCAGAAAAGGAGTGAAATTTGTGAAGAGAAGTGATATCATCAAAATTTGGTAAACCTGGATTCTTTTGTATGTTACCACTAGATGTCAGTGTAACTTCTGTTTTACAGTTCGGTGAGGGTAGGAATCCATTCTTTGTCTTTGGATTTTCTAAAACATCTGTATTTCATCATTTATAAACAATTATTTATAAGAAAACATTTGTTTTTGATAAAAATTAAATTACTGAGTATTTTTTCACTGCAAAATTAATGGCAAAGTTAATTGCTTTTAATCAAACTGTTGTTTTTGTACTAATAATTTGAAGATCTGAATTCTGCACCACACTCCATATAGAGGAATATATATATATATATATATATATAAAATCCAACAACCCAGGGGACTAACCTCTTCATACCACTTCTATCTATGTTGGTGTCTTGGAACTTTACTTCCCTTATTTGGCCAGGGAAAAGTTTACTTTTCTCCTCTCACAGTAGACAGGAAAAGAGTGAGGAATTTCAACGTGCTTTACTAGCGAATGCACTTAATTGTCAGTAAGAACACAAACAGTTTCTCTCATATAAACACCATTTAAAACCTAGAGTTACATCTCTAGAACATAAGTGCAGTTGAAAAAGGGCTAGATGGTCATAAGAAAGATATCAAAAGTTAAATTCCTATTGCTTTATTTTATAAAATATTTCCATTTTGTAATAGATATCAATTTTACATACCCAGATCTACACAGGGAATTTGGAATTATTTTGATTTATCAAGTATCTTCATTTCTTAGAGTAAAAATAATTCAAACCATTACAACTTAAGTTAAATAAAGGGTATATCCACCAGGCACTATAGGTTAAAAGGTAGATCACTTATTTCCCCATTCGAGTGCCTTCATAAATTCCTCTTCAGTGAAAGACAACATCTTGGCAGCTTCAATATGCATCTGTGTTTAAAAACAAATATTGTCTAATTTAGTGTTAAGAGTAGACCACAGAACAACAGGAAATTTATAAAAGTGTGTGTATAATATGCTATCAAATTAAGTTTTGTTGTAGGAATATGTAATTCTAATTACAGTGTGACATTTGAAATGGTCAGCCTCTAAAAACCTGCGTTCACTGCTGGTATTGTACCAACCTGTTGAGAGAACAATTCAATAATATTGTAATACCTAATCTTTGCAAAAAGGGACAGTGGCAAAGCCATGAATTCATATCCTCTTACCACTAGGTAACTCATGTAGTGAACAGAACAAAAGTGGTTTGTAATCAGTTTTCACTCTTCAGGAGGCAAACGGATCCCCTAAGTTATTTCTATATATGGTATCTTCTTTAGTTAGGGAGTATCCATATTGTATTTAGTAGTCCTATTTCTACATTTCTAATTTACTTGCATTGATGTATAGATAAAATTTTGTGACTAAGCATGTCAAAATAAACATATCTAAAGTAGAAATACTAAATATCTTAGTAGAAAGGGCCAAATAACATCTACGATTTATTTTAACTTTGTTTTTTAGGATAAACTCACCTTCTGCCTTTTCAAAACATCGATTAATTTTAATTGTTTCTTGAACCCTATCATTAATTCTCCTTTTTGTCTTTCTAGCTTCTTGTTTTCTGATTTTAACACTTCAATTTTTTTGTGTTCTTCATTTGCTATATCCTGCAAAAAGAAAAAAATAATCCCATTTATTCTTTGCAGTATTTGAATGGAAAAAATGATATCAGCAATAAAAGCTATTTTTAGTTTTTGCATTACTAAATTACTGTAACTCTGATAACTTTTAATGATGCTCACACCTCTAGCATTTTAAAAAACGTTTTTAAAATAACAACTCAGTTCTAATTCCAATAATGCCAAAGTAGCTTATATTGAAGGCAGAGATGAGTAATCAGTAGTAGGCAGAAACTGGAGACGGTTATGATCCTTGAAAAAAATGGAAGCATACTGGTTGAGATCCACATTCAGCTGGTTTCTGAGAGCACTTTTCAGTTCATCGGTTCACAGGGACAGACCTGAAGCAAAAAGTATCAGTCTTATTGGGCTAAGGAATTGGACAGCATGGCTGCCAGGATGGTAGAAATTTCCAGGTGGGAAATCCCTCAAAATCTGCATACACAGTTCCCTCAAATCCTTGGCACCTAAATAACACGTGCAGGGTGAGACTCCTAGGAACCCATGAAAGGTAACAATCGTGGTCTAAAGAGCTGAGCAGAGAATTCAGCCACTGCCCGTGATAAGGAAGACCGAGTTTGTAATCTTGGTAAAAATTAATTGGATGAGCTCTGCAGCAATTTGGACAATGGAGAAAAAGGACCAGTGAACTCTAAGACAAGTAAGTAGAAACTATGTAAGTAGAGGAACATCTGGTACTTGGAAAAAATGTGAAAGGATGTCTTTCATGCAAAAAGGGAAATGATACCAGAAGGAAATCTGAATCTACATACACACACATTTAAAAAAAAAGTATCAGAAATAGTAACACGTGGTAAATACTAGTAGCGTTTTTCGTTAAAAACTTCTCTTTAAAAGATAATTGACAGTGGGTTAGATTTGGTTGCCAAGATGGCAGAGTAAGACCCTGAGCTCAACTCCTCCCATGGGCACACCAAAATTACAACTATGCACAGAACAACTATTGATGAGAAAGACCTGAATCTAACAGAAAAGATCTTCTCCAACCAAGGATATAAAAAAGGAACCACAATAAGATAGGTAGAAGGAGTGGAGGTGCAGTATTGTCAGGACCCATACCCCAGATGGGCAACCCACAAACGGGAGGCTAATTACAATTACAGAGGTTCTCCCTAAGGAGCAATGGGTCTAAGCCCCACATTGGGCTCCCCAGCCTGTGGGTCTTGTACTGGGAAGACAAGCCCCAGAATGTTTGGCTTTGAAGGCCAGTGGAGAGGAGACCCAGAGGGCTGTGGGAAATAGATATTCCACTCTTAAAGGGTGTACACAAAATCTCAAATGCTGCAGGACCCAGAAAAGAAGCAGTAATTTTTGAAAGGAGCCTGGGTCAGACCCACCTGCTAATCACCAAGAGGTTAGAGGCAACTGAAGTTCATCCTTGGGACATAGGCATTGGCAGGTCATTTGTGGGAGCCCATTCTATCACGTGGACACTGATGCTGGGAAGCACCACTTCAGAGTCCTCCTCTAGCTTACTAGCAATGGGACATGGCTCCAGCCACCAGCCTGTCAGCACCAGTACTGGGAAGCCTCAGGCCAGGCAACTAGCTTGGTGGGGAAAAAGCCCCATCCACCACCAGCAGGCAGGCTATCTTAAGACCCCCTGAGCCCATAGCCACCTGGAACACAGCACTGCCCACCAGAGGGCCCAGGACCCTGTCCCACACACACGAGCAGAAGCACTAGCCCCAGGATCCCCAGGGCCTTGCAGCCGGAGACCCTGGGACCCAGCTCCACCCACCAGTGGGCTGACACCAGCCCAGGACCACCACAGCTTGCCATGGCAGGACCCAGCCCAGCCACCAGCACTGGGTGCCTCCCCACCACTAGACCCTGGCCCCGCCCACCAGCAGTCCAACACCATCTCTGAGACACATTGGGACCCTTGGCAAGATTCAACACACTTTCATGATAAAACAACACTTAAAAAACAAGGAACAGAAGGATTCTATCTACTTCAACATGATAAAAGCCATATATTGACAAGCCCACAGCTAACATCAAACTCAGTGGTACGAGACTGAAAGCTTTCCCTCTAGGATCAGAGAGAAGACAAGGATGTTCACTTTTGTCACTTTTATCCAACACAGTACTGCAAGTTCTGGTCAGAGCAGCTAGGGAATAAAAATAAAAGGCACCCAAATCAAAAAGAAGCAAGATTATCTCTGTTCACAGATGACATTGTCTTGTATGTACAAAACCTTATAGATTCCACAAGATTCCACAATTTATTCATCCAAATAAATTAATTTGGCAAAGTTGCATGATATAGAATCAACACACACACAAAACCAGTTGTGTTTCTATATACTACTAATGAACATTCCTAAAAAAATTAAGAAAACAATTACAAATATAATACCATCAAAAAGAATAAAGTACTTAGGAATAAAAGTAACCAAGGAGGTAAAATGCTTTTACACTGAAAACTTCAAAACACTGCCTGAAGTATCTAAAGACAAACGAATGGAAGGATATTCTGTGGTCATACATTAGAAGATGTCAATACTACCCAAAGAGATCTACAGATTCAGTATGATCTTTATCAAAACCCCAATGGCATTTTTACAGAGATAGATCCATGCTAGCTAATATTTATATGGAATCTCAAGGGAACGCAAATAGCCAAAGAATTTTAATGAATAACACAAGTTGAAGATCTCACACTCCCCAATTTCAAAACTTATTACAAATCTATGGTAATCAAAATAGTGTAATTACGGACATAAAGAAATATTTACCAATGTAATAAAGAGCCCCCAAATAAACCCTTGCATATAAAGTCTAATGGTTTTTGACAAGGATGCCAAGACCATTCACTAGGAAAAGATGGCCTCTAACAAACTGAGCGGGGAAGCTAGATATCTCCATGCCTAACAATGAAGCTGTACACCTATTTCATATCATATACAAAAATTAACTCAAATTTGGTCAAAGACCTACATGTAAACCCTAAAACTATAAACAATTAGAAGAAAATGTAGGGGAAATGATCATGACACTGGGTTTGGTTGTGGATTCTTGGGTATGAAACCAAAAGTACAGGCAAACAAAAGAAAAAAATAGATAAATTGGATTACGTCAAAGGACACAATCAACAGAGTGAAAAAGAAACGTACAGAAAATATTTGCATATCATATATCTGATAAAGAGTTAATGTCCAGAATACAGAAATAACTCCTACAAATCAATAATAAAAACACAATCAATTAATAAATGGGCAAAGGACTTGAATAGATAATTCTCCAGAAAAGATATACAAATGGCTAACAAGCACATGAAAAGGTGGTCAACATTACTAATATTTAGGGAGATTCAAATCAAAACCACAATGAGATACCACCTAATAAACATAGGATGATGACTATTAAAAAAAAGCAACACAAAATAACAAGTTGGCAAGGATATGGAAAAATTGGAACCCTTGTGCACTGTTGCTATGGATGTAAAATGGTGCAGCCACTATGGAAAAACAGTATGGTGGTTCCTCAAGTTAAAAATAGAATTACCATATGATCCAGCAATACCGCATCTAGGCAAATATCCAAAATCATTGAAAGCAGAGTCTTTAAGAGATACCCATACCCTCAGGTTCATATCAGCATTATTCACAATTAGCCAAAAGGTGGAAGCAACCTAGGTTGCTTTATCCAATGAATGGATAAACAAAACCTGTTACACACATACAACGGAATATTCAGCCTTAAAAAGGAATGATATTCTGATACATGCTACAACATGGATGAACCTTGAGAACATTATGCTAAGTGAAATAAGACAGTCACAAAAAGACAAATAGTATATGATTCCACTTAACATTAGGTACCAAGAGTAGTCAAAATCATAAAGATAGAAAGTAGAATTGTGGTTGCCAGGGATCAGGGAGAGGGGGATGGGGAATTATTTTTTAATGGACATAGGTTTTCAGTTTTTGCAAGATGAACAAGGAGTTCTAGAGTTTGGGTACACAACAGTATGAATGTATGTAACACTAGTAAACTGTACACTTTCAAAAATTAGTGTAAATTTTATGTGTAGTGTAATACAAAGGTTTTTTTTTTTAATTCAGAAAGTTCATTAACTCCTCAAAGCAAAAACGTAACAATGTAGGGTGGAGTTTGTGTATAATAAATAAAATGTATGACAACAACAAAAAGGGGAGGAGAGAAGTATACTGCTGAAAGGTTCTTACATTATTCATAAAATGCTTGAAGGTAGACAATGATAAGTTAAAGGTGTATCTGATAAAAGATAAAATGTCCATAAAAAGAAGTGGAGATAATAATCCAGTAAAAGAGATAAAATGAAATTGTTAAAAATATTCAAAAGGAGAAAAATAAGAAACAGGAAGAAAGCATGAACATATAGCAAGTTAATAGAAGAGAACAAATAGCAAGTTAATAGAATAAAACCCAACCATTACTAATAATCATATTAAAGGTAATGGTCTAAGCCTCCTAATTAAAAAGTTAAATTGTCAGATTGGATTAAAACAATAGAAAAACAACTATATGTTGCCTACAAGAACATACAAAGGAGTTACAAATGAAGGGATGGAAAGGACAACACTAATGTCAAGACTAATTAAAAGAAATTACACAATTTCAGGATTTCTTTTCTTTTTTTTTTTTTTTTTGCGGCATGCGGGCCTCTCACTGTTGTGGCCTCTCCCATTGCGGAGCACAGGCTCTGGACGCGCAGACTCAGCGGCCATGGCTCACGGGCCCAGCCGCTCCACGGTATCTTCCCAGACAGGGGCACGAACCCGTGTCCCCTGCATCGGCAGGCGGACTCTCAACCACTGCGCCACTAGGGAAGCCCCAGGATTTATTATAAAGGTATAATAAGACAATGTATTAACATGAAGACAGACATACAGATCAATGGAACAAGAGAGAGATTCCAGCAACAAATCCACACATATCTGGGCAACTGATTTTCAACAAAGGTACCAGGGCAATTTAATAGTGAAAGGATAATCTTCTCAACAAATAGTGCTGCACATATTCCAATAATGAACCCTGACCCCTTATATCATGCACAAGAACTCACCAAAACATAAAAGCTCAAGCTATGCAACTTCTATAAGAAAACCTAAGAGCAAATCTTAGTGACCCTTTAGGTTTAGCAAAGAATTCTTAAATAGGACACAAGAAGCATAAATTATAAAAGAAGAAAAACAACAGATTGGACTTCATCAAAATTTTAAACATTGCTCTTCAAAAAAACTGTTACAGAAATAAAAGGCAAGAGATATTTGCAAAGCAGGTATCTGACAAAAGACTTGTAGTTAGGATATATAAAGAACTCTTAAAACTCAATTATAAAACAAGTCAACTCAATTCTTTAAAATGAACCAAAGAGATAAAAACTAAGGAAATATGAATAAAGTATGGTCTTTAGTTAATAATAGTGAATCATAATAATGATTCATTCATTAATGGTAACAAATGTACCATACTAATGTACATATTAGTTGCAGAGGAAACAATGTGTAGAGATTATAGAAATTCTCTGTACTAATTTCCCATTTTTTATGTAAATCTAAAACTGTTCTAAAAATTAAAGTTCATTTAACAATTTTTTAAAAGAAGAAAAGACTTATACAGACACTTCACCAAAGAAGATACCAAGACTCTCCTGAACAACCAACGGATGAAAGAAATCAGAGAGGAAAAAAAAATGATTGTGAAACAAATGAAAAAGGAGACACAACATACCAAAACTTATGGGATGTAATAAGAGCAGTTCTAAGAGGGAAGTTCATAGCAACAAATGCCTACATTAAGAAAGATCTCTGCATTTTTACTCCTCCCTGCATGTTTAATGTTTTCGACATCGTATTTTACATCTTTTTGTTTTGTGTATCCCTTAACTACTTACTGTGAATATAGATGATTTTACTACTTTTGTCTTTTAACCTTCCTAGTAGCTTTATAACTGGCTGATCTACTACCTTTATTACATGTTTGTGTTTACCAATGAGATTTTTCCTTTCGTAATTTCCATATTTCTAGTTGTGGTCTTCTCTTTTTCACTTACAGAAGTCCGTTTAACATTTCTTGGGAAGCTGGTTTAGTGGGGCTGAATTCTTTCAGCTTTTGCTTGTCTGTAAAACTCCTTCTCTCTCCTTCAAATGTGAATGACAGCCTTGCTGGATAGAGTATTCTTGGCTGCAGGGTTTTTCCTTTCATCACGTTAAATATATTGTGCCACTCTCTCTGGCCAGCAAAGTTTCTGCTGAAAGTCTGTGGACAATCTTATGGGAGTTCCCTTATACATAACTAGTTGCTTTACCCTTGATGCTCTTAATATTCTCTCTTTATCTTTAATTTTTGTCATTTTAATCATAATGTATCTTGGTGTTGATCTCTTTGGGTTGATCTTTTTGGGGACTCTCTGTTCTTTCTGGACCTGGATGTCCATTTCCTTTCTCGTGTTAGGTATGTTTTTAGCTACAATTGCTTCACATAAGTTCTCTGCCCCTATCTGTCTCTCTTCTCCTTCTGGGACCCCTATAATGTGAATACTAGCATGCTTGATGTTTTCCAAGAGGTCTCCTAAACTGTCTTCATTTTTTTAAATTCTTTTTTCTTTTTTTTGTTCAACTTGGGTGATTTCCACTACTCTGTCTTCCAGTTTACTGATCCATTCCTCTGTATTACCCAATCTAATGTTGATTCCTTCTAGTGTATTTTTTATTTCAGTTACTGTATTTTTCAGCTTTGTTTGGGTCTTCTTTATATTTTCTAACTCCTTCTTAAAATTCTGTGTTCACCCATTCTTCTTCCTAGTACATTGAGCATTTTTATGGTCATTACCACGAACACTTTATTGGGTAGATTGCTCATCTCCAGGGTTGTTAGAATGTGTTCAAACTTAAGACATCTTCAACTTTCAATATGCACCTGTGTATGTTGCTATATATAAACCTCATGGTAACCACAAACCAAAAAATCTATAATAGATACACAAAAAGAGATAAAGGAATACAAATATAACACTAAGATAGTCATCAAATCACAAGTGAAGGGAGGAAAAGAAGAAAGGATGAAATAAGAACTACAAGGACAACCCCCAATCAATTAACAAAATAGCAATAAGTATGTACCTATCAATAATTACTTTAAATGTAAAGGTACTAAATGTTCCAATCAAAAGATCCAGTGGCTGAACAGATACAAAAACAAGATACACACACACACACACACACACACACACACATGCTGCCTATAAGAGATTCACTTCAGATCTAAATACACACACAGACTGAAAGTGAGGGGATGGAAAAACAAAGTCTGTAACAAGAGACAAAGAAGGACTACGTAATGAAAAAGGGACAAAGAAGGACATTACATAATGAACAAGAATACATAACACTTGTAAATATTTATGCACACAAACTGGAGCATTTAAATGCATATAGCAAATCATTCCAAATATAAAGAAAGATATTGACAGTAACACAATAATAGCCAGGAGCTTTAACACTCCACTTACATCAATGAACAAATCACCCAGACAGAAAATCAATAAGGAAACACAGGCCTTAAACAACACATTAGATTAGATGAACCTAATAGATATATATAAAACATCCCATCCAAAAGCAGCAGAATACACATCCTTTTCAAGTGCACATGGAACATTCTCAGGACAGATCACATGCTAGGCCACAAAACAAGTTTTAATAAATTTTAAGACTGAAGTCATACCAAGCCTGTTCTCTGACCACAACACTATGAGACTTATAAATCAACTATTAAAAGAAACCAAAACACATGGAGGCTAAACAATATGCTACTGAACAACCAATGAGTCACTGAAGAAATCAAAAAGGAAATAAAAAAATACATGGAGACAGAAACAAAAACACAGTGATCCAGAATCTATGGGATGCAGCAAAGCAGTTCCCAGAGGGAAGTTTATAGTGATACAAGCTGACATCAGGAAACAAGAAAATCCTCAAAAACCCTAACCTTACACCCAAATGAATCAGAAAGAACAAACAAAACCTACAGTTAGTGGAAGGAAAGATCAGAGCAGCAATGAATGAAATAGACACGAAAGAATGAAAAAGAGAGAAAACAAGAAACAATCAAAGAAATTAAGAGCTTTGAGAAAATAAACAGAATCGATAAAGTTTTAGCCAGACACATTAAGAAGAAAAAGAGAGTGGGCCCAAATAGGTAAAATCAGAAATGAAGTTACAGTTGACACCACAGAAATACAAAGGATCATAGGAGATTACTCTGAATAATGACACACCAATAAAATGGACGACCTAGAAGAAGTGAACTAATTCCTAGAAATATACAGTCTCCCAAGACTGAATGAGGAAGAAATACAAAATATGAACAGACCCCAATTAACACTAATTAGATCAGTAATAAAAAAATACTCCCAACAAACAGAAGTCCAAGACCAGATGGCTTCACAAATGAATTATGCCAAACATTTAAAGAAGACTTAATTCTTATCCTTCTCAAACTATTCCAAAAAACTGAAGAGAAGGGGATGCTTCCAAAGTCATTCTTTGAGGCCATCATCACCCTAATACCAAAATCAGATAAAGATACCACAAAAATAAGAAAATTATAGACCAATAACACTGGTGAACATAGATGCAAAAATCCTCAACAATATTAGCAAACTGAATTGAACAATACATTAAAAGGATCATACACCATGATCAAATGGGATTTATCCCAGGGAGGCAAGAACAGTTCAATATCTGCAAATCAATGTCATACATCACATTAATAGGATGAAAGAAAAAAATCACATGATCATGTCAATAGACACAGACAAAGCATCTGACAAAATTCAACATCCATTCATGATAAAGACTCTTAACAAATCAGGTTTAGAAGAAATTTACCTCAATGAAAAACAGACCATATATGACAAGCCCACAGCTAAAATCATACTCAATGGTGAAATGTTGAAAGCTTTTCCTCTAAGGTCAGGAACAAGACAAGTGCCCACTCTCACCACTCCTACTTAACATAGTACTAGAATTCTAGCCAGAGAAATCAAGAAAAACAGAGAAAGCAAGAAAAACAAACAGTATCAGAACTGGAAAAGAAGAAGTAAAATTGCATCTATTTGCAGTTGATATGATTTTATATATAGAAAAGTCTTATAGACTCCACCAAAAAACTGTTAGATCAACAAATTCAGTAAAGTTGTAGGATACAAAATTAACATTAAAAAATTAGTAGTTTCTATACACTAACAACAAATTATCTGAAAAAGAAAGAAAACAGTCCCATTTAGAATTACATCAAGAATAAAATACTTAGAAATAATTTAACCAAGGATGTGAAAGATCTATACACTGAAAACTTTAAGAAATTGACGAAAGAAATCAGATAAGGCACAAAGGTATCAGATAAGGTAATACCTTATCAGATAAGGTAATCAGATAAGGCACAAAGGTATCCTGTGTTCATGGATTGGAAGAATTAATATTTTTTAAATGTCAATACTACCAAAGCCACCTATAGATTCAATGCAATCCCCATCAAGATTCTGAAGAAATTTTAAACAGAATTAGGAAAAAAAATCCTGAATTTACATGGAATCACAAAAGACCCCAATAGCCAAAGTAATCCTGAGAAAGAACAAAGCAAGAGGCATCACACTTGCCAATTTCAAGCTACATTATAAAGCTGTAGTAATCAAAATTTGTATGGTACTAGCATAAAATCAGAAACATAGACCACTGGAACAGAATCAAGAGCCCAGAAACAAACCCCAGCATGTACAGTCAACTAATATTTCACAAAGGAGCCAAGAATACTCAGTGGGGAAAGGACAGTCTCTTCAGTAAATGGTGCTGGGAAAATTTGATATTCACATGTAAAAAGAATGAAACTAGTCCTATATTATATCACTCACAAAAATGAACTGAAAATGGAATAGAAACTTATATGTAAGACTAGAAACCATAAAACTCCTAGAAGAAAACACAGGATAAAGCACCTTGACATTGGTCTTGGTAATGACTTTTTTGGATGTGATACCTAAATCAGAAGTTACAAAATGAAAAACAGGTGGGACTATGTCAAAGTAAAAAGCTTCTGCACAGCAAAAAAAAAATGGTCAACAAAATGAAAAGGCAACCTACAGAATGGGAAAAATACTGTAAACCATATATCTGAAGAGGTTAATATTCAAAACATATAAAGAATTCATACAATTCAACATACGAAAAATCAAATTATCCAATTTAAAAAATGAGCAAAGGACATGAATATACAATTTTCCAAAGATTTACAAATGGCCAACAGGTGCATGAAAAGGTGCTCAACATCTCTAATCATTTGGGAAATGCAAAATAAAACCACAATGAGGGGGCTTCTCTGGTGGCACAGTGGTTAAGAATCCACCTGCCAATTCAGGGGACACAGGTTTGAGCCCTGGTTCGGGAAGATCCCACATGCTACGGAGCAACTAAGCCCATGCACCACAACTATTGAGCCTGCAAGCCACAACTACTGAGCTCGCGTGCCACAACTACTGAAGCCTGTGCACCTAGAGCCTGTGCTCTGCAACAAGAGAAGCCACCTCAATGAGAAGCCCACGCACTGCAATGAAGAGTAGCCCCCGCTCGCCGCAACTGGAGAGAGCCCACGCACAGCAACGGAGAACCAATGCAGGCAAAAATTTTTAAAAAATAAATAGGTTTAAAAAAAAAACAAACCCCAATGAGGTATCACCTCATGACTGTTTGAATGGCTATCATAAAAAAAACAAAAGAGATAACACATGATGGTGATGATGTGGAGGAAAAGGAACACTTGTGCACTGTTGATAAGATTGTACATTACATTCCAATCACTATGGAAAACAGTTTAGAGGTTCCTCAGAAATTAAAAATATAACTACCATATATCCAGCAATTCCACCACTGAGAATATATCCAAAGGAAACAAAAATACTTTGTCAAATAAATATCTGCACCCCAATGTTCACAGCAGCAGTATTTGCAATAGCCAAGACATAGAAACAACCTAAGTGTCCAGTGACAGATGAATGGATAAATAAGTTGTGGGATATATACACAATGGAATATTGTTTAGCTACAAAAAAGAAGGAAATCATGCCATTAACATCATGGATGGGCTTTTGAAGGCATTATCTAAGTGAAATAAGTCAGAGAAAGTCAAATACTGTATATCTCACTTATATGTAGAATCTAAAACAACAAAAACAAAAAAATAAACTCACAGAAAAAGAGATAAGATTTGTGGTAACCAGAGGCAGAGGGTGGTGGGAGGGTGGGATTGGATGACGGTGGTCGAAATGTATAAACTTCCTGCTATAAGACAAAAAGTACTAGGTATATAATATACAACTTGATGACTAGAGTTAACACTGCTCTATGGTATATTTAAAAGTTAAGAGAGTAGATCCTAAGAGTTCTCATCATCAGAAAAAACCCATTTTTTTCTTTTTCTTTCTGTATACATATGAGATGATGGATATTAACTAAATATTATGGTAATCATTTCACAAAATATATAAGTCAAATCATCATGTTATACATCTTAAACTTATAGAATGTTGTATGTCAATTGTATCTCAGTAAAACTGGAAAAAGGATATCAAGATGGCAAATAAGCACATGAATATGCTCAACATCACTAGTCATTAGGGAAATACAAATTAAAATCATAATATGAAATACCACTAGGCACTTATTAGAACAGCTAAAATATAAAAAACCGACCACAGTAAGTGTTGGTGAAGGTATGGAACAGCTGCAGCTTTTATACAGTGCTGTTGAGAATGTAAATTGGTAAAACCATTTTAGAAAACAGTTTGGCAGCTGAACATACATGTAAAATACAACCCAGATAATTGACTCCTAGGTGTTTACTCAAGAGAAATGAAAACACATGTCCACACAAAGACTTACACGTGAATGTTCATGTGGGCTTTACTTGTAATAGCCAAAAAGTGGAAACAACCCTAATGTCCATCAACAGGTGGTATAATTTGATAGATTTACACCATGTGTAAAATTATTAAAAGTGAACTACTGTCACATGCAGTAACGTGGATGAATCTCAAAATATTTTACTGAGTGAAAGAAGTTACACTTTTAAAAAGAATATGAAATTCTAGAAAATATAAATGAGTTATCTGAAGATAGGGGTTGGGAGAAAGGCATGATTATAAAGGGTCACAAGGAAACTTTTGGGAGTGATAGATATATTTATTATCTCTATTGTGGTGATTTATCATAGGTACACACATAGTCACAAATCATCAAATTTTACACACTTTAAATATGGGCAGGTTTATTATATGTCAATTATACCACAATAAGTGTGATAAAATAGAAATAAAAATACATACACTTAAAGATAGGCAAATAAAAAATTGTGAGACAGCTAAAGTATCATTTTGAGGAAAATTTTAGTTTTAAATGCTGTATTGGAAAAGAAGGTTGAAATATCAATGATCTAAGTCTTCAATTTAAGAAACTGAAAAGATTGCAAATTAAAAAGCAAAGCAGGGCTTCCCGGGTGGTGCAGTGGTTGGGAATCTGCCTTCCAGTGCAGGGGACACAGGTTTGAGCCCTGGTCTGGAAGATCCCACATGCCATGGAGCAACTAAGCCCATAAGCCACAACTACTGAGCCTGTGTTCTAGAGCCCACAAGCCACAACTACTGAGCCCACGCACTGCATCTACTGAAGCCCATGCACCCTTGAGCCCGTGCTCCGCAATGAGAAGCCACTGCAATGAGAAGCACGCACACCGCAACGAAGAGTAGCCCCCGCTCACTGCAACTAGAGAAAGCTCATGCGCAGCAACGAAGACCCAACACAACCAAAAATAATATATAACAATAAATAAATTTATTTAAAAATATGAATATCAATAAATATATTTAAAAAAGCAAAGTAGACAAAATTGTATAAGGAGAATTCAGTGAAAATAGAAAACAGACAATAGAAAAAATTTTTAAAAAGTTGAAAAGATTAACTGGTTAGCAAGACTGATCAAGAAAAAAAAACCTGACAACATGGATCAATCTCAACATTATTGTGTAGTGAAGGAAGCCAGTCCCAAAGGAGTACATTCTATGCAGTTCCATTTACATGAAAGTCAAGAACACGAATATCAGAACATCCTCCACTTAGGATGATGGAGTACTTGAAAAGAGAATATAAGGGAACTTTCTGGGGGTGATGAAAATATTCTATCTATTGACTGAAGTGGTGGTTACACAGATGTATGAGCCCAAACTCACTAAATTATAGATGTACTGGGTTGGCCAAAAAGTTCATTCGTTTTTTTCCGTAGGATGGCTCTAATAACACTTAGTTGTCTTTAACTTTATTCAAAACAATTTTGTTAGATTGTGACAGCTGTCATATCAGCGTGCATTTAAAAAAAGACATCAAAATTGGTGAATTTTTTTTTTTTTTTCAGTATGTGGGCTCTCACTGCTGTGGCCTCTCCCGTTGCGGAGCACAGGCTCCGGATGCGCAGGCTCAGTGGCCATGGCTCACGGGCCCAGCCGCTCCACGGCATGTGGGATCTTCCCAGACCGGGGCACGAACCTGCATCCCCTGCATCAGCAGGCGGACTCTCAACCGCTGTGCCACCAGGGAAGCCCAAAATTGGTGAATTTTTATGTCGCCATTTTAATATTGAAGATGGAAGAAAAACAACATTTTCAGCCTATTATGCTTTATTATTTCAAGAAAGGTAAAAACGCAACTGAAACACAGAAAACGATTTGTGCAGTGTATGGAGACGGTGCTGTGACTGATCCAACATGTCAAAAGTGGTTTGTGAAGTTTGGTGCTGGAGGTTTCTCACTGGACAATGCCCCACGGTTGGGTAGACCAGTTGAAGTTGATAGCGATCAAACTGAGATATTAATTGAGAACAATGAACATTATACCACACAGAAGATAGCCAACATACTCAAAATATCCAAATCAAGTGTTGAAAATCATTTGCACCAGCTTGGTTATGTTAATTGCTTTGATGTTTGGGTTCCACATAAATTAAGCAAAAAGAAACCTTCTTGACCATATTTCCACATGTGATTCTCTACTTAAACGTAATGAAAATGTTCCATTTTTAAAATAAATTGTGACAGGCGATGAAAAGTGGCTAATGTACAATAATGAGGAAAGAAAGAGATCTTGGGGCAAGCGAAATGAACCACCATCAACCACACCAAAGGCTGGTCTTCACCCAAAGAAGGTGATGTTGTGTATATGGTGGGACTGGAAGGGAGTCCTCTATTATGAACTCCTTCCAGAAATCCAAACAATTGATTCCAACAAGTACTACTCCCAATCAGACCAACTGAAAGCGGCACTCAATGAGAACGTCCAGAATTAGTCAACAGAAAATGCAGAATCTTCCATCAGGATAATGCGAGACCGCGTGTTTCTTTGATGACCAGGCAAAAACTATTACAGCTTGGCTGCGAAGTTCTGATTCATCCACTGTATTCATCAGACATTGCACCTTCGGATTTCCATTTATTTCAGTCTTTACAAAATTCTCTTAATGGAAAAAATGTCAATTCCCTGGAAGACTGTAAAAGGTACCTGGAACAGTTCTTTGCTCAAAAAGATAAAAAAGTATTGGGAAGATGGAATTATGAAGTTGCTTGAAAAATGGCATAAGGTAGTGGAACAAAAGGGTGACTATTTTGTTTAATAAAGTTCTTGGTTTGTTTGTTTGGTTTTTTTGTGGTATGCGGGCCTCTCACTGTTGTGGTCTCTCCCATTGCGGAGCACAGGCTCCGGACGTGCAGGCTCAGCGGCCATGGCTCACGGGCCCAGCCGCTCCGCAGCATGTGGGATCTTCCCAGACTGGGGCACAAACCCGTGTCCCCTGCATCAGCAGGCAGACTCTCAACCATTGCACCACCAGGGAAGCCCCTGCATCATTCTATATAAGAGACTTGAGCACCCGTGGACACTGAGAGACGACTGTACTTCCAGATGCATGTCTGATCATGGCATCTCCTGTCATCTTTTTCAAAATAACAGTGCAGTGGCTTTACACTGCCCTTTGGATAAAATCCATAATACTTAACATGGCCTGAAGGCCTAGATGGTTTGGCCTCTCCCTGTGTTTGAAGCCTCCCTTTGCAACATCCCCTTCACATCCATCCCTGCCTTTCATTACCCTGTCTTCTTTCTTGCTGCAGAGCCATTTTTTTACATGCTATTCCTTCTGCCCACAATCTCTCCCCTGATATATAACTCCTGTATGTTTTTCAGATCTTAGCTTAGGATTACATTTTTTAAAATTCACTCACTGATCTGGTTACCTGCTCAAAGCACCATGTACCCTCCTTCATGGCATTCATCACAGTTGCACCTTAATTTTGCTTGATGTTTTGTCTAAATAACATCTAACTTCTCCACTGTAAGGTGCATGACTACAAGGACCATACTTATTTTTTATCACCTTTATATCTCCAGCCTCTAGTAAAGATCTGACAGGTACATAGCAGGTCCTCATAAATATTTATAAATGAATTAATGAAGAATTAGAAATTATCTGTTCCTAAATGAAGTAACATGTAGTTGGTGACATATTTTAAATGAACTTCAAGCAACCATCTAATCAAATGCGCAGTTAAACCATCACAGGGTTGTCTTTCATCATTCCTCCCTTCAGTGTGTTTCAGAGGCAATTATTATGTTCCAGGCACTCAGGCATAGGAGTGAAAGAGACAGGGTTCCTGCACTAATGCAGCATCTGGTTTAAGTTGACTGACTTTTCAAAAGTTACTCTAAACCAGTTTACTTGTTTCCTAAGCTCTGTGCAGAATGAGTTTATCATTATTTTTAAAATAAATCTTTAACTTTCTAATGACTATGAGACAATACTGTTCTATTTTATGGAAATCTTACTATTTCTTACACATATAAACCTGAATAATTTTACTTGCCTACCTAACTATAATAATATGTCTAATCAGAAAGAGAAGCAAGGTACAAAGAATTAAAATGGAAAAAAATATAACTACTCACAAAAGAAAAACTTATGTACAGATTAGACTCCAAGAAAAATCTTACTGCGTATCTTGAAAACACTCCTCAAAGTTAGAAACAAGGCAAAATAATTTAAAAATCAAAAACTTAAGACACATATTTTTTCAGAAATCTGAAACAATATACATGTAACAAGTACATTTAAGAACTCTGATCTCAAAATGTCTACTTGATAGTAAATACTTACGAAACATATACAACAAAATGTCATCCCACTATGTTTAAATCGATCACCAAAATGCCGACCTAGGGTCAGAAGTTTGTCTTGAACACATCTAAGTTGTTTTTATAGTGTTGATGGTTTTGAACTGAGATGTTCACATACCAAGTCCTGATTACTTGAATTTGCAAAATGGCTGGCTAGGAGAGTCATCTGTTGTCATGGAAATAAGTTTTTCTTTCTACTTCTCTAATGTATGTGCTAAAATAGAGCTCAAATCTGAAACCAGAATTAGCAAATACTGACATTTACATGATTATTACATTTTATTTTCTTCAAAATCCCTTTAGAATACACCAAAATTAGAAATAATACTCCAATAACATAATTACTGGCAAGTCTGTAAAGCTGACTTCCTAACTTGTTCATTAAATACATTCTATTAATAATTCCCAGTCATCATACTATGGATGGCTCTTGAATGTTAACACAGTCTGATCATACAGCATAAACTATCACACAGACAATATCTTAAAACTCTGGGCTTCCCTGGTGGCACGGTGGTTGAGAGTCCGCCTGCCGATGCAGGGGACACAGGTTCATGCCCCAGCCCGGGAGGATCCCACATGCCGCGGACAGGCTGGGCCCGTGAGCCATGGCCACTGAGCCTGCACGTCCAGAGCCTGTGCTCCGCAACGGGAGAGGCCACAACAGTGAGAGGCCCGCGTACCGCAAAAAAAAAAAAAAAAGGAAAAAGAAAAAAAAAACTCTGTAGTCACTATAATATATTTGCCTCTGTTAAAAATATTGTACTTACCAAGACTGATTTAGTTCTATGTCCTGTTAAGTGTTACTAATTTAATCCAAAATGTATCATCTGTGCATGTAAGGAGGGTGACACCTAAATCCATCATCCAAGGCACTGTTAAATAACTAAGTATTGTCCTAATGGAGTGTCACTTTCCGGCTGACACAAAACCAAAAACTAATAGCCAATATTTATAGAGTGTACAAAAGGCTTTCACACCCATTGATATTTGAGTCTTCATTTATTCAACAGATATTTCAGGAACTGAGTGTTAATTCTACACCAATCACTGGCTACATGCTAGAGACACAATGGTGATCCTTATAATAACTCCATAACAGTGGTTAACAAAATGTCATCTCAGAATCACTAGCATCAGCATCAGCTGGTAACTTGTTAAACCCGCATATTTGGACTTTCCAAGATGGTGGAGGAGTAGGAGGACGTGGAGTTCATCTCTCCCCACAAAGGCATCAAGAATACATTTAGAAATAGAAAAATTCTCACAGAGCACCTGCTGAACACTAGCAGAGGACCTCAGACACCTAAAAGGACAAGAAAGATCCCTATATAACTGGGTAGGACAAAAGAAAGAAGGAAAAAGGAAGAGGAGAGGAAGCAGGATGGGACGGTCTGTGCCACAGCCCTGTGCACCTCAGCCTGAGACAGGTTTCTGCCGGTTGCTGGAATGTGGGGTTTGGAGAGCAAACCTGGGGAGGGGACTGCTGTTGGGTGTGAGAAGACAGCCAGAGGGGACGGGAGTAAGGAGCTCCACAACCAGGAATGCTCGTGGAGGAAGCCTGGACCTCCACAGAGGCACAGAACCATTGTTGAGTGATGCGCAAAGGGCGGGGCGGCCATTACAGCCTCTCCCGTCACGCACCAGCCCCTGCATCCATGGGCACTAAGAAGGGCTCCCGCTGGAGCTGGCTCTCATGGCTCTGCTATTGCCTCCTCCACCCCTTCCCTCAGCCTGGGGGCCCCACTCACCTGATCGCTGCCTGATGGGCTCACATGTTCCAATCCCTACCCCAGCACCCTCCCGCCTGGGGAGCCTGCTCACCCCGATCACCACCATGGTTCCTTCCTGCCTGATGGGCTCTTGTGCTCCGACAACCTCTGGAGCAGACTCTGGTGGGAGGAACACACAGAGGTGTGAAACCACAGCTGAACCCCAGGGGCCATGTGACTAAGGAAGAAGAGCTGAAATCTCTCCTCATGGCTGCGTGAACTGCGGAGTTACACCTCCGCTGATGGCTTCCTAAATTCAGTGCCTGCAAAACATCTGAAAGGACAAGTGCTCCAGCAGGTGGGACGAGTCTGGCTTTAGCAGCTGTGGGCTTTGTGGGCACATACATGCAGAGGTTGGGCCAGGCCAGAGTCTGAGCTGCTTCCATAGCTCCACAGCAGGTCCAGGTACACAAGTACTGTAGTCCTGGGACCTGACTTCAGTTGAGCTGTGCCAGTGGCCTGGTGAAAACAACGTCTGAGAGTCACCAGAGCCAACTGCCGGCATACCCACAGTTAAGGTGGGACCAAGATCAGTGCCAACAACAGTGTACTTTGTGAGCCCGCACAATGGGCGAAAGGGGACAGAACAGAGCATATTCACGGTGAACAGCTCCAGAGGAGGAATACTCAGTGGCTTATCTCCCAGTGGGAGTGCTCCATTCCCACCTACCTCACACCACAGTACAGAAACACAGCTAAGAAACAGATCTGGGGCCTCTACTCTAACAACCAGGGAGCAGACTCCACCCCTGACAGGACACTGACAACCACAGAGCAAAGGGAGGCCCCACTCAATATCCAGGGCAGGCTCTGGTCACCACACCACCAGTCAAACCTCCTATCAAGGGGATAATGGCACAAGCCTCTGGACAAACCTCACCCACTAGGTGAGACAGATACCAGAAGCAAGAGGAACTACAATCCTGCAGCCTGCGGAAAGGAGACCACACATACAGTAAGTTAGACAAATTGAAAAGACAAAGAAATATGTTGCAGATGAAGGAGGAAGATAGAAACCTACAAGAACAATTAAATAAAGAGGAGACAGGCAATCTACCTAAAGAAAAATTCAGAGTAATGATAGTAAAGATGATCCAAGATCTTGGAAAAAGAATGGAGGCACAGATAGGGAAGATACAAGAAATGTTTAACAAAGACCTAGAAGAACTAAAGAACAAAAAACCAGAGATGAACAGTACAATAATTGAAATGAAAATAGACTAGAAGGAATCAATAGCAGAATAACTGAGGCAGAAGAACAAATAAGTGACCTGGAAGACAGAATGGTAGAAATCTCTGCTGCAGAACAGAATAAAGAAAAAGAATGAAAAGAAATGAGGACAGTCTCAGAGACCTCTGGGACAACATTAAATGCACCAACATTCTAATTATAGGAGTCCCAGAGGAAGAAGAAAAAGAGAAAGGGCCTGAGAAAATATTTGAAGAGATTATAGTGGAAAACTTCCCTAACATGGGAAAGGAAATAGTCACCCAAGTCCAGGAAATGCAGAGAGTCCCATACAGGATAAATCCAAGGAGGAACACGCTGAGACACAAGTTAATCAAGCTAACAAAAATTAAATACAAAGAAAAAATATTAAAAGAAACAAGGGAAAAGCAACAAATAACATACAAGGTAATCCCCATAAGGTTATCAGCTGATTTTTCAGCAGAAACTCTGCAGGCCAGAAGGGAGTGGCAGGATATACTTAAAGTGATGAAAGAGAAAAACCTACAACCAAGAATACACTATTAGGTGGGGCTGAAATGAGAACCCAGCAAGGTTCTCATTCAGATTCAACAGAGAAATCAAAAGCTTTACAGACAAGCAAAAGCTAAGAGAATTCAGCACCACCAAACCAGCTTTACAACAAATGAACTTCTAAACTCCTAAAGGAACTTCTCTAGGCGGGGGGTGGATGGGGGAAGAGGTCACAACTAGAAACAAGAAAATCAAAAATGCGAAAGCTCACTGGTAAAGCCAAACATACAGTAAAGGCAGGAAATCATCCATACACAAATATGATATCAAATCCAGCAACTGTGAGAAAAGTACAAATGCAGAAAATGAGAATAGCATTTGAAATTAAGAGACCAGCAACTTAAAACAACCTTGTATATATAAAGACTGCTTTATCAAAGCCTCATAGGACGTGCAAACCTGAAAATTACAATAGATAAACACACAAAAAAGAAAAAGCAACCCAACACAACACTAAAGATGGTCATCAAACCACAAAAGAAAACAACAAAGGAGTAAGGGAAGAAAAAAGACCCACAAAAACGAACCCATGACAATTAAGAAAATGGCAATAGGAACATACATATTGATAATTACCTAAAGTGTAAATAGATTAAATGCTCCAACCAAAACACACAGACTGGGTGAATGGATACAAAAACAAGACCCATATCTATGCTGTCTACAAAAGACCCACCTCAGACCTAGGGATACTTACAGACTGAAAGTGAGGGGATGGAAAAAGATACTCCATGAGAATGGAAATCAAAACAAAGCTGCAACAGCAATACTTATATGTGACAAAATAGACTTTATATAAAGACTGTTACAAGACAAGGAAGGACGTTACATAATGATCAAGGGATCAATCCAAGAAGAATTTACAATTGCATATTTAAGTACACAATTGTAAATATATATGCAACCAACATAGGAGCACCTCAATATATAAGGCAAATGCTTACAGCCATAAAAGGAGAAATTGATAGTAACACAACCATAGAGGGGGACTTTAATACCTCTCTTACACAATGGACAGATCACTGAGACAGAAAATTAATAAGTAAACAGAAGTATTAAATGACACATTAGACCAGATAGACTTAATTGATATTTATAGGACATCCCATCCAAAAGCAGCAGAATACACTTTCTTCTCAAATGCACATGGTACATTCTCCAGGACAGATCACATCTTGGGTCACAAATCAAGCCTTGGTAAATTTAAGAAAACCGAAATCATATCAAGCATCTTTTCCAACCACAAAGCTATGAGATTAGAAATAAATTACAGGCAAAAAACCCTGTAAAAAACACGAACACATGGAAGCTAAACAATATGTTACTAAATAACCAATGGATCACTAAAAAAATCAAAAAGGAAATTAAAAAAATACCTAGAGACAAATGACAACAAAAAGATGAGAATCCAAAACCTAAGGGATGCAGCAAAAGCATTTCTAAGAGGGAAGTTTATAGCAATACACTCCTACCTCAAGAAACAAGAAAAATCTCAAACAACCAAACCTTATGCCTAAAGCAACTAGAGAAAGAAGAATAAACAAAACCTAAAGTTAACAGAAGGAAAGAAAACATAAACATCAGAGCAGAAATAGAGATGAAAAAAACAAATAGCAAAGATCAATGAAACTAAAAGTTGGTTCCTTTAGAAGATAAAATTGATAAACCTTTAGCCAGACCCATCAAGGAAAAAAAGGGAGAGGGCTCAAATCAATAAAATTAGATATGAAAACGGAGAAGTTACAATGGACACCACAGAAATACAAAGGATCGTAAGAGACTACTACAAGCAACTATATGCCAATAAAATGGACAACCTGGAAGAAATGGACAAATTCTTAGAAATGTACAACCTTCCAAGACTGAACCAGGAAGAAATAGAAAATATGAACAGACGAATCACAAGTCCTGAAATTGAAACTGTGATTAAAAATCTTCCAACAAACAAAAGCCCAGGACCAGATGGCTTCACAGGCAGATTCTATCAAACATTTAGAGAAGAGTTAACACCTAGCCTTCTGAAACTCTTCCAAAAACTTGCAGAGAAAGGAAACACTCTCAAGGTCATTCTATGAGGCGAGGGCACCATCACCCTGACACCAAAACCAGACAAAGGTATCACAAAAAAAGAAAATTACAGGCAAATATCACTGATGAAAATAAATGCAAAAATCCTCAAATACTAGCAAACTGAATCCAACAACACATTAAAAGGATCATACACCATGATCAAGTGGGATTTATCCCAGGGATGCAAGGATTTTGCAATAACAGAAATCAAACAATCTGATACATCACATCAACAATCTGCATAGGGACTTCCCTGGCAGTCCAGTGAAGACTAGTTAAGCAGGGTTAAGACTCCTTGCTCCCAGCGCAGGGGGCTGGGTTCGATCCCTGGTCAGGGAATTAGATCCTGCATGCTGCAACTAAGTATCCTGCATGTCGCAACAGATGCCGCATACGGCAACAAAGATCCTGCATGCTGCAATTAAGACCCTGCGCAGCCAAATAAATAGATTAATATTAAAGAAAAAACAAACTGAAGAATAAAACCACATGATCATCTCAATAGATGCAGAAAAAACTTTTGTCAAAATTCAACACCCAATTATGATAAAGAATCTCCAGAAAGCGGGCAGAGGGAACACACCTCAACATCATAAAGGCCATACATGACAAACCCACAGCAAACATCATTCTCAATGGTAAAAAACTGAAAGCAGTTCCTCTAGGATCAGGAACAAGACAAGGATGTTCACTCTCACTACTATAATTCAACATAGTTTTGGAAGTCCTAGCCACGCAATCAGAGAAGAAAAAGGAATAGAAGGAATCCAAATTGGAAAAGAAGAAGTAACACTGTCACTGTTTGCAGATGACATGATACTACACATAGAAAATGCTAAAGATGCTACCAGAAAACTACTAGAGCTCATCAATGCATCAGTAAAATTGCAGGATAGAAAATTAATACACAGGAATCTCTTGCATTCCTATACAATAACAATGAAAGATCAGAAACAGAAATCAAGGAAACAATCCCACTTACCATGGCATCAAAAAGAATAAAATACCTAGGAATAAACCTACCCAAGGAGACAAAAGACCTGTACTCCGAAAACTATGAGATGCTGATGAAAGAAATAAAAGATGACACAAACAGATGGAGAGATATACCATGTTGTTGGATTGGAAGAATCAACATTGTGAAAATGACTATACTACCCAAAGCAATCTACAGATTTCATACAATCCCTACCAAGTTACCAATGGCATTTTTCAAAGAACTAGAACAAAATATTTTACAATTTTTATGGAAACACAAAAGACCACAAATAGCCAAAGCAATCTTGAGAAAGAAAAAAGGAGCTGGAGGAATCAGGCTCCCTGACTTGAGACTATACTACCAAGCCACAATAATCAAAACAGTATGGTACCGGCACAAAAACAGAAATACAGATCAATGGACCACGATAGAAAGTCCAGAGACAGACCCACACAGCTATGGTCACCCAATCTATGACAAAGAAGGCAAGAATATACAATGGAGTAAAGACAGTCTCTTCAGTAAGTGGTGCTGGTAAAACTGGACAGCTACATGTAAAAGAATGAAATTAGAACACTCCCTACCACCATACACTAAAATAAACTCAAAGTGGATTAAAGACATAAATGTAAGGCAGATACTATAAAAACTCTTAGAGGAAAACATAGGCAGAACACTCTCTGACATAAATCGTAGCAAGATCTTTTTCAATCCACCTCCAAGAGTAATGAAAATGAAAATAAAAATAAATAAATGGTACCTAGTTAAACTTAAAAGCTTTTGCCCAGCAAAGGAAACCATAAACAAAAGACAGCCCTCAGAATGGGAGAAAATATTTGCCAATGAAGCAACTGACAAGGGATTAATCTCCAAAATATACAAACAGCTCATGTAGCTCAATAGCAAAAAACCAAACAACCCAATCAAAAAATGGGTGGAAGGGCTTCCCTGGTGGCGCAGTGGTTGGGAGTCCGTCTGCCGACGCAGGGGACATGGGTTCGTGCCCCGGTCTGGGAAGATCTCACATGCCGCAGAGTGGCTGGGCCTGTGAGCCATGGCCGCTGAGCCTGCGCATCTGGAGCCTGTGCTCCGCAACGGGAGAGGCCACAACAGTGAGAGGCCTGCATACCACAAAAAAAAAAAAAAAGGGTGAAAGATCTAAATAGACATTTCTCCAAAGAAGACATACAGATGGCCCAGAGGCACATGAAAAGATGCTCAACGTCACTAATTATTAGAGAAATGCAAGTCAAAACTACAGTGAGGTATCACCTCACACCAGTCAGAATGGCCATCATCAAAAAGTCTACAAACAATAAATGAGGAGAGGGTGTGGAGAAAAGGGAACCCTCCTGCACTGTTAGCGGGAATGTAAATTGATACAGACACTATGAAGAACAGTATGGAGGTTCCTTAAAAAACTAAAAATTCAGGTACTATATGATCCAGCAATCCCATTCCTGGGCACATATCTGGAGAAAACCTAATTTGAAAAGATACATGCACCCCAATGTTCACTGCAGCACTATTTACAATAACCAGGACATGGAAGCAACCTAAATGTCCATCAACAGTGGAATGGATAAAGAAGACGTGGTGTGTATATATATATATATGTGTACACACACACACACACACACACTGGAATATTACTCAGCCATAAAAAAGAACAATATAGTGCCATTTGCAGCAACATGGATGGACCTAGAGATCGTCATAGTGAGTGAAGTAAGTCAAACAGAAAAACAAATACCACATGATATTGCTTATATGTGGAATCTAAGAAAAGGGTACAAATGAACTTATCTACAATACAGAAATAGAGTCACAGATCTAGAAAACAAACATGGTTACCAGAGGGTAAAGGGGGAAGGGATAAACTGGAAGGTTGGAATTGACATACACACAGTACTGTATAGCACAGGGAACTCTACTCAATTCTCTGTAATGGCCTATATGGGAATAGAATCTAAAAAAGAATGGATATATATATATATGTATGTATATGTATAACTGATTCACTTCGCTGTACAGCAGAAACTAACACAACACTGTAAATCAACTACACTCCAATAAAAATTTTAAAAAAACAAAAAACAAAAAAACCTGCACATTCTCAAGTCTCACCCCAAATCTACTGAATAAGAAAATCTGTGGGTGGGACCCAGGAATCTATGTTTAAATAAACCCTCCAGGTGATTGTGATATATTCTCAAGTTTGAGAACCACTGCCCTGTAAAATAGCCCCTTGCATTATATATTAGAAAATTGAGGCTCAGAGAGGGATAGAACAGATTTGAGATTCAAAACAGACTTTTTCCCACCATTTATTTATTCCAAGAGATTAGAAAGGTGTCTGGCATATAAGATGGGCACACAATAAAGATCTGTTGGATGAAAAAATGAATGAATTCTCCAAAGAGTTGTGCTATCACCCAAGTATGGCACTAGTCCAAGCAATATAATTCTAACTTATTGGAAATGTTCATATTGCTAATAAGGATATTTCTTCTGAAAAGAGGTGTGTTTACCGTGACATCAAGAATTATAATTTGAAAACTATCACTTTCGAGTCTTGCCTAAAAGAGAAAGTTACCAGAGGTGATCACTACCCAAATTATTCAGTTTTTCCATACCTTGTTATTTTGCTTTAGTTTACTTAACTCCAGTTTATACTTTTCTGCTTCTTCTAGAGCTCTATTCAAGCGAACTTCCATGGCACTTTGACTAGCGGCAGCTTGTTTTTGTAGTCTTCTTTTATTCTCTAATTCCTGTACAGTAAGAGAGATATGTAGAACATTTATAAACATATCATAAGTTCTTTCTATTATTCTGAAACGTTTTCCATTTCCATATTCCTTGCTTTCTCCTAAACTGTATACACACACACACGGCCAGAGACTGAACACTGAGTGACAGAGGTCTCAGGGAATTCTCACTCTGAACTGGTTTTAGGAAAATATATCCTTAAAGATGTAGTCACAAATTAGGCTTCCAAATTGCTTTTTGTTTGGAATTTTCTGCCTTTTTATTGATCCCAAGAGTCAGTATACATGTCTTCTACATTTACTTTATAAACAACATTTTATAATCATGGTTCTTCTCTTGGGAACCTCCTAAAACACCAATGTAAGACATAAATTCTCTCATAAATACTGTGTTTGCGTAAACCTGATGAAATATATCACTTAAAAAATATTTGTTAAATACAGAGCATTCTATTGTACATTAGCAATATAGGAAAATCCCAATTCTGAGCAAAAACAACAGATTCTATGGATATTTTCCATATCTTGGTGTGGGTTTAGACCTGCATTTCTGCAAATATTCTAGAGTTGCTGTTGCAGAGTCTACAGGCCACAAAGGAAGAAACATGAACATACAGGATAAGCTCCAAACTCCATCACAATCTGGTACCATAATCTCATCTCCTCCCACAAATGTTACCTTCAGCTACAAGAGCAGTACTTGCTTGGATCTCTCCCAAACAGCCATGATATTTCCTGCAACTATTCATCCTTCAAGACTCAGGGCTATACGCTGGGGTTTTACCTTCTCCCAGAAGCCTTCCCTCACTGTCTTCCTCACTCTCCTCCCAGGTTGAATTAAGTACCCTTTCTTCAGAGCTTCTATAGCACCTTGATATACATATATCATAGAACCTGCTTGTGTGGAACCGAAACTATCCATTTACTTCATTTCCCCCACTATATTGTAAGCTCCTTAAGGATAGAACTACTTTAATTTCTATATTCCCAGCACTTCAGCAGCATATAAAAGGCACTAGTGACATGTTTACTGAACTGAATTTATTTTGTAATATTTAACTTACTCTTCTTTGCATGTCCTACAATGCCTGGTACAGAGCATTATACAAAGCAGACACTCTCAGTAAATATCATGGAATTGAAATGATGCAGTTAACAACATAGTTGTCTGTTTTCTTCTTTTACAATTTTTTCTCCTGGCTGTATCACTATGTTTTATTTGAACACTGATCTCCCTGGCTCTCAGTAATTAAGGGGAAAACAAAACAAAACAAAACACATGCTGCTCTTTATGCAGGTTTCTACACAAATCAAACTGTGCCTGGATACCATCTGCTCTCACCAGCCTTCTTCACAGCTTTGTGGGTGGTAGCTACATTAAGAGCAGCCTGATTTCTCTCACTGTTCACGCGGAAAAGGCAGAGACTCTCATTAGCTACCAAGGCACAATTCTTGCTGCCTCATTTCAGCCTCTTCTCATAAGAATATGGAAATGAATCTTTGCCCTTCTCTTTCCTGCTAGTGGCTCTGTAACCTACTTCATAGAAAAAAGAAAACCTTTCTTTACCACATGATGTTCCCCTACTGCTGAATCAATACTGCCCCACTTCTTGGGAAAAAGTGAAAAAGAAAAAGGATAGTCAGAAGAATAGTAAAGTAGGAAATAAAATTTTCCTATGCGAGAAAATCCATTAAGAAAGGGATAATCTTAACAAAAACTTGAAAACACTTCTGTTTTCAATCATACTTAAGTACTTTTTACAAAGTGCAGACAAGATACCAATATTGAGTAGTTTTAGGATGAAAACTCTCTCCTAAAGCAAATCTATTATTACCTCCCAAATTAAGAAGTTTACAGGTTGCTAGAGAAAATTTTTATGAAAAATCTCAAATCTTGAATTTCACATTAGTTTTAAAAGAAAAAGCTGGACAGCTTAAAGAAAATCAAGTCTAAGTTTAAAACTCAAATACTAAGAGATCTAAGAAGAAATAATTTGTGATTCTCCCATAATTTTTAAAGCATTCATAAGGTACTGGGATAGTGCGAGAAAGAGGCATGCATCAGTAACAGTACAAAACAAATGTAGCAAATGCTTAAAGAGTAACAAAAACAACCATAGTATTTCTGATGAGGAGAAATCAGATGAGGACAAATAAATGATCAGATAAGGTTCTAGAAACAAGTGGCTGAGGTTCAAAAAGCAATAAACTTGGAATCAAAAAACCTGCCAGCTGTGGTAGATTCAGTTTCTACATCTGAAATTGGGAGTAGTAATATCTATGTCTAATAGGTTTTACTTATTCAACACATTTATCGAGCACTTACTACGTTGCCAGGTACTATTCTACATGATGGGCACATGACAATTAACCAAAGTTCTCCTCTAGTAAAGCTTGCACTCTAGAGGAAGAGACAGATGATAAACACATACATACATACACACTCGTATGTAACATCTGACAGTGATAAGGGCTATGAAGAAAAAGAAAGGGAATTCCCTGGCAGTCCAGTGTTTAGGACTCTGTGCTTCCACTGCTGGGCTTGGTTCGATCCCTAGTCAGGGAACTAAGATCCCACAAGCCGTGCAGTGAAGCACCACCAACCCCTCTAAAAAAAAGGAAGAAGGAAAAAAAAGAGGACAGAGCAACGGGGAGGGACATAATTATTTAAAATACAGTGGTTAGGGAAAGGCTTCCAAATGAGGGAATGATTCATGTATAGATCTGGAGGAACAAAGAAGACAAAGACCCTGAGGCTGGAATGCATTTAATATATTCAAAGATCACCTGCATGGTCAGTGTGGCTTCAGCTCAGTGACACAGGCAGTGTTAGGTCTCGAGATTGCAGAAACACCCAGGGTGACCTTAGGTGGACCTTGTAAACCCTGCCTCATAGTTTGGATTTTATTCTGAATGACATGGGAAGTCTTTGGAGGGTTTTTAGTCGATGTGTGTGTGTGTGTGTGTGTGTGTGTGTGTGTTATCCTAAGTTTTTTTAAGGACTGCAGTTAAGCCAACATGGGTTTCAACTATGTGGGTCCACTTACACGCAGAAATTTTTCAATAGTAAATACTACAGTAATACAGGATCCACAGTTGGTTGAATCTGCGGATGTGGAACCACAGGTACATAGGAACTGGGGATACAGAGGGCCGACTATAAATTATATGGGGATTTTAGATTGTTCAGAGGATCGGCGCCCCTAGACCCCAGGCTGCTCAAGGGTCAACTGTACTCTAGCTACTGTGGTATTGCTACTGAGTGTAGGAAATCTAGGAGGTCATTAGAATAGTATAAGTGAAACACAGTAGCTTGGGCTTGGGTGGGAGTAATGAGTTTTTGAGAAGTAGTTAATTCCATGTATTTTGAAAACAGAATTGGCAGGACTCATTGATGGATTGGATGATGGTGTGAGGAAAGAGAAGGATCAAGATGACTCTTGGATTTTGGCCTAAATAACTCAATGTTTTTACTGAGAGGGAGAAAAGGAGAAGGTCTGCAGAGAGCAGGGAAGCAAGAGCTCCCTCTTTAGGACATAGGATGTTTAACATACCAAGTACTGATATCAAGTGGGAAGCAAGATGTTAATAAGAGTCTGGAGCTCAAAGAAAGATCCGAGCAAGAAGTAGAAATGTGAGAGTGATCAACATATACATGGTACGTAAAGCCATGGAAATGAATGAGTGCATCTCAGAATTGGATGTAGACAGCACAGAGCCAAGGACTGAGCCTTGGACACTCCAACATAGAAAGGTCAGGAAAACAAGGAAGAAAATTACGAGTGTGATGCTCCAGAAGCCAAATCAAGTGTTTCAAGGAGGGAGAAATCAACTATGTCAAATGTTGCTGAGATATAAATTACTATGAGGAATAATAACTGACTAGAACTGGCAATGTGGCTTACTAGTGACCTTGTTAAGAATGGTTTCAGAGGCAGAGTAGAGATAGAAGCCTAACTGTTGTAGTTTCAAGAGAATGGCAAATGAGGAATAGAAAAATTGAGTAGAGACAACTATTTTAAGAAGCTTTGCTATAAAGGAGAGTAATGATACAGGGCAAGAGGTACATATGAGATCTATGGAGGTTTTAAAATATATATATTGGAGATCTATGGCATGTCTGTATGCTAATGCAAATAATTTCATAGATAGAGTAAATGTGATTTTTGCAAGAGAATGGAAAACAGGATAATTGTAGGAGCAAAGTCCTTGAGTAAGACAGACTATGGGATCCAGTGCACAGTGAGGTGATCAGCTTTAGACAGAAGAGATAGTAATCCATGGTAATGAGGGGGAAAGAAGAGTAGATGGGTACAAAGGCCAAGAGACTGATGTAAAATTTACTGTTTTCTTAGTAAAATAGGGAGAAGTTTTGAACTGAGAATGGTAATGTTGGAAGAGGTATTGGAAACATGAGGAGAAAAAATAACCTGTTTAATAATCAACTCTGAAAGTGGGAGAGGGGACTACCTTCTCAGAAAGGAGAGGAAAATAGCATTACACTTGATATTTGTAAATAAGTTAAAGTAGGACCAATCCACTTGGTTGTGTATTTTTGTCCAGCCGTATAGACAAGCAGTATGGGGGAAATTAGGTTCGGTTTTGCCACGCACTACACTGGCAGGGAAATTAAGAATATATTCAATGGATAATTAAGTTGTGTACCATGGAACCTAAGCTGGAAAAGAAGGAAATAAAGACTATGGGGGAAGGGGTAGAGCTATGTAATAAAATATATAAAAATGAGAATATACAACTCTTAGATGTATATGATAGATATACAATATTAAACAAAGATAAGGTACATTCATATAATGATTTTGCAGGATAAATACAGGTAAAAATGAAAAAAGCTTTGTTTACAATATAAGGAAATGAAGAAGGTGAGAAAATGCTTTTGAAGAGTTTTTACTATGAAAGCAGAAAAGAACAAAGCAGCTTTAGGAAATGACACAGAGATCAATTTTACCTGGAGCAAGATAACAAGAGGGCAGACATTTTTTTAAAAAAGGTGAGTTACTGATGTTAATATGAGTGTTAATATGACAAATCCATGGTCAGAGAAACTTGTGGAGTGCACCAATAACTTTAACTTAACCAAAAAACAAAACAAAAGTGAGATTAAGTCTTCCGGCCCTGAAGAAATAATAAACACATAACACAAAAATGCACTGTAAACAACTAGAAAAAATGATTAAGATATGTTTAATAACTGTTTAGAAATACCGGAAAACAGTAGGGTTGTGATTCCTGAGAAAAGGGAAAATCAGAACAAGTCCTACAATCACCCCAGCATTCTTCTGGGAGGCAATATCCACACTGAGGCTACAGGGAAGAGAAAATACAAACAGAGCCCAGAGGTCCACTGAGTTGAGGAAACAGAACACAGCTGGAGGAGACAGGCAGCTGGGAATTTGTGTGAAGGTTCAAGTAAGGAGGAACTACACTAGGAGAGAGCTTCACCAATCTACACAGGAAATCCCTTGAGTCTATTAGGCTACTCCTAAATACATGAAAATTCAAGAAGGCCAGATAAAGCACCATTAGGGAGCTGTAAATAGAACAATTCCCATAGCTCACACAGGGCAGGAAGACATCTGAGGTCTAATCACCCAGAATGACAATCCTCAGTGATCATCAGGGACATTCAGTGGAGATCCTGAAAGGTCTCTTTAGGGGAAGACTTAAGGGTAGAGCTGAACTATTCCTGAAGGCTGCTCTAGACACACTCTAGCAAAACTTAAAAACAGGTCTCAAAGTGATTAAACTGGCAAATAACTACCTGTCAAAATTCAACACTGTCTTCAAAAAGCACACTAAAGAGAAATGCTCAACAATATAATATTCAGTGTCTAGCATCTGGTAAAAAATCACTAACCAAGTCAAGAAGCAGGAAAATGTAACCGATATCCAGGAGAAAAAGAATCAGTCAATAGAAACAAACCCATAAATGAGAAATATAATGGGTACAGTGAACAAGGCTGTCAAAACAGCTATTTTAATTATACATAAGTGATTAAAGCAAAACATTAATATAATGAGAAAATAAGCTGAAGCTATAAAGGAGAATCAAATGGAACTTCTATAGATGTATAATATATCAAAATGAACATCTCTCTGCTTAAGAATAGGGGCATACTAGACACTACAAAGAAAAGATCAGTAACCTACTGAAGACATAGCAATAGAATCTATCCAAATAAAGAACATAAGAAAAAAGGCTGAAAACAGCTCATCAGTAACCTAATATCACTGATATTATCAATGTGAAAATATCAAGTAGTCTAACAGAAGTATAATTGGACTCTCAGGTGGGGGAGGGAGATAGGGCATACAGGAAAAATATTTGAAGAAATAATGACCAAAAATTTCCAAATTTGATGAAAACAATAAACCCACAGATTCAAAAAGCTCAACAAACTTCAGGCAGAATAAATACACTCCCCACACAAAACTGACAAAGCACATAATTATGAAATTGCTGAAAACCACTAACAAAGAGAATGTCTTAGAAGCAGAGAAAAAAGACACATTACATACAAAAGTAGAAAGAGAAGAATTATGTGGACTTTTAGTCAGAAACTATACAACACAGAAGACAAAGGGAGGACATCTTTCAACTAACAAAAGAAAACAAAAAACAAAAATAGTCAACTGACAATTCTATACCTAGTGAAAAATACCCTTCAAAAATTAAAGGACTCAAAAACACATGAGTGCATACAAAACTGGTGAAATCTGAATAATGTCTGTGGATTGTACCAATGTCAGTTTCCTGGTTTTAACACTAGACTATAGTTATGTTAGATGTTACCTTTGAGGGAAACTGAAGGATACACAGGACCTCTCTAGATGTACTATTTTTTTTTTTTTTTGCGGTACGCGGGCCTCTCACTGTTGTGGCCTCTCCCGTTGCGGAGCACAGGCTCCGGACGCGCAGGCTCAGAGGCCATGGCTCACGGGCCCGGCCACTCCGCGGCGTGTGGGATCTTCCCGGACCGGGGCACGAACCCGCGTCCCCTGCATCGGCAGGCGGACTCTCAACCACTGCGCCACCAGGGAAGCCCTAGAGGTACTATTTTTGCAACTTCATGTGAATTGATAATCATTTCAAAATAAAAAGGTTTTTTTAAGTACGGAAAATACTCTTTTTCAGAGAAACAAAAACAGAGAATTAGTGACTAGCAAACTGGTACCACAAAAATTGAAAGGGTAGGTATATCAAGCAGAAGTATGGAAAACAGATCTAAAGAATGAAGAATACAAGAAATGGCAAATATCTTCATCTCTTTAAAATATAACTGTTTAAAGAAAAAAATATTGTGTGATGTATGACCTTTAAAAATAAAGGTATGACCACAAACGAAGCAGATGGAGTATGAGAGTGTTATATTATACATGAAATAGTATAACATGATTTGAAGGTAGACTGTGATACGTTAAATATGTAAATTGTAAACCTTAAATCTAAGACTAGATACAGCTAACAGTGGAGGGAAAAAATGGAATACTAAAAAATATTCAATTCAAAGGAGGAAAAAGTAACAAAGTTAACAGTTGGGAAAAATAGAAAACAAATAGGAAGATAGTAGGTTTAAATCCAAACATCAAAAACTGCATTAATGTAAATGGACTGAACATTCCAGTAAGAGACAAAGACTGTCAGAGTGGATAGAGAAGCAAAAGCCAATTATATGGGTTCTATAACAAACCCATTTTCAGTACAGAGACAGATTAAAAGTAAAAAGATGACAAAAGAGAGTCAAGATGGTGGAGGAGTAGGAAAACGTGGAGTTCATCTCTCCCCACAAAGGCATCAAGAGTACATTTACAAATGGAATGATTCTCACAGAGCACCAGCTGAACACTAGCAGAACAGCTCAGTCACCTAAAAGGACAAGAAACATCCCCACATAACCAGGATGAAAGAAAGAAGAGAAAAGGAAGAGGAGAGGAAGTGGGACAGGACCTGTGCCCAAGAGGGGCGGTGCTGAAGGAAAGGAGAGGTTATCACATCCAGGGAAGCCCCCTTACTGGCGAGGAGATCAGATGGGACAGAAGGGGAGCCTTGGGGGCTATCAGAGGAGAGCACAGCAACCGATCTGTGGCAGGCAGGACAGAGTGAGACCTACACAGAGGGTCCACGCCACAGCCCTGCATGCCCTGCCTGAGACATGTGTCCACTGGTGTGGACAGGGGTTGGGTGCTGGAATGTGGGGTTTGAAAAGCAAACTTGGGGAGAGGACTGCTGTTGGCTGTGAGGAGGCAGTCTGAGAGGACAGGAGTGAGGAAATCCACAACTGGGAATGCTTGTGGAAGAAGTGCAGACCTCCACAGAAGCGAAGAGCCACTGTTGAGTGACACACAAGGGACGGGGCCATTTGCAGCCTCTCTCCCCATGTGCCAGCCACTGCCTCCCCATGCACTAGGAAGGGCCCCCGCTGGCGCTGGCTCTCTTGAGCCTGCAGCTGCTGGATCCCCTGTGTGCCCTGTCCCCACCAGGGCTCCAGTGACCCCAGCTGCCACCACCTCCATGCCCCTCCTCACCAGGGCGGACTCGTGTACTCCGGGGCAGCCTCGGAAACAGACCCCTGTGGGTGGCCCACATGCAGAGGTGGAGCTGAAACCACAGCTGAGCCCCAGGGGCCGTGCAACTAATGAAGAAAAGCTGAAATCTCTCCTCGCAGCTGGGCAAACCATAAATTGACACCACTGCGACTGACTGTAAACTCAGTGGCTACGGAACATCTAAATGGACGACGAGCGCTCCCGCAGCCAAGACAGGTCTACCTTTAGCTGCTGTAGACTATGCAGGCACATACACACGGGGTCGGGCCAGGCCAGAGTCTGAGTTGCCCCCAGAGCACCCACAGAGGGTCCAGATCCATGATTACTGCAAACCTGGGACCTGACTTCAGTGGATCTACACTGGTGGTCTGGTGGAAACAACGTCTGAGAGACACCAGGCCAACTGCCGGCATACCCACAGTTAAGGTGGAGCTGAGAGCAGCGCCAACAACAGTGTAATATGACAGCTTGAACAAAAGGTGAAAGGTGACATAACAGAGCACACCACAGGTGAACAGCTCCAGAGGAGGAATACTCAGTGGCTTCCCTCCCAATGTGAGTGCTCCAATCCCTCCAACCTCACACCACAGACCAGAAACACAGCTAAGAAACAGATCTGGGGTCTCTAATCCAACAACTTTGGAGCAGACCCCACTTCTGACACGGCAGTGACAACCACAGAGCAAAGGGCAGGCTCTGCTCAATATCCAGTGCAGGCTCTGGTCACCACAACATCAGTCACACCTCCTATAAAGGGGACAATGGCCAACATACAGCGAGGAAAGAGGTGGCAGACATCCATACTAAAAACAGCCCTCACACAAAAAAATATTAAACCACGCAGGCTACACAGGGACGTTCCCACATAAAATGGCCCTACAAGACAGTCTGAGGGTCTGGCATTTGGCAGAAGAACTGCCCAGAACATTTAGGCTTCAACGCCAGCAGTGCTTGAGTGCAGGAGCTCCACAGGGCTGGAGGAAAAAGAGATTCCACTCTTGGAGGGTGCACACAAGATCTCGTGTGCACTGGGACCCAGCATAAAGCAGTATCTCCAAAGGAACATGGCTACACCTAGCTAGGGGTCTTTGAGGGTCTCCTGGAGGGGCAAAGGTCAACTATAGCTCACTGTGAGGGCAAGGACACTGACAGCAGAAGCCACAGGGATACTGATCAGAGTGAGCTCTCCTGAAGGTCCACGTTTTGGCACCATGACCCAGCCCTACCCCACAACCTGCAGACTCCAGTGCTGGGAAGCCTCAGGCCAAACAACCGTCAAGATAGGAACACAGCCCCACCCATCAGAAGAAAGGCTGCCTAAAGTCGTACTGAGCTCACAGCCACCTCAAAACACACCCCTTGACACGGCCCTGCACACCAGAGAGAAAAGACCCACCCAGCTCCACCCATCAAACAGCAGGCACCAGTCCCTCCCACCAGGAAGCTTGCAGGAGCCCCTGGGCCAACCTCACCCACCAGGGGACAGACACCAAAAGCAAGCAGAACTATGATCCTGCAGCCTGTGGAAAGGAGACCCCATACATAAAAAGTTAGAAAATGAAATGACAGAGAAATATGTTGCAAACGAAGGAACAAGATAAAAACCCACAAGAACAACTAAATGAAGAGGAGACAGGCAATCTACCTGAAAAAGAATTCAGAGTAATGATAGTAAGGATGATCCAAAATCTCAGAAAAAGAATGGAGGCACAGATCAAAAATATACAAGAAATGTTTAACAAAGAGCTAGAAGAGTTAAACAACAAACAGAGATGAACAATACAATAACTGAAATAAAAAATACACTAGAAGGAATCAATAGGAGGATAATTGAGGAAGAAGAATGAATAAGTGACCTGGAAGAGAGAATGGTGGAAATCACTGCCACAGAACAAAGAAAAAAGAATGAAAAGAAATGAGGACAGTATCAGAGACCTCTGGGACAATATTAAATGCACCAATATTTGTATTATAGGATCCCAGAAGGAGAAGAGAAAGAAAAAGGGTCTGAGAAAATATCTGAAGATATTATAGCTGGAACTTCCCTAACATGAGAATGTAAACAATCATTCAACTCCAGGAAGTGCAGATAATCACATACAAGATGAACCCAAGGAGGAACATGCTGAGACACATATTAATCAAACTGACAAAAATTAAAGACAAAGAAAAAATATTGAAAGTAACAAGAGAAAATCAACATTTAACATACAAGAGAATCCCCATAAGATAACAACTGATTTTTCAGCAGAAACTGTACAGGTCTGAAGGGAGTGGCACGATATACTTAAAGCAATGAAAGGGAAAAACCTACAACCAAGAATACACTACCAGCAACGTTCTCATTCAGATTCGACAGATAAATCGAAAGCTTTACAGACAAGCAAAAGCTAAGAGAATTCAGCACCACCAAACCAGCTTTACAATAAATGCTAAAGGAACTTCTCTAGGGGGGAAAGAGACCAGCAACTTAAAACAACCTTATACATATATAGACTGCTATATCAAAACCTCATGGGAATAGCAAACCCAAAACTACAATAGATGCACACACAAAAAAGGAACAGATACGTAAACACAACACTAAAGATGGTCATCAAACCACAAGAGAAAAGAACAAAAGAGGAAGGGAAGAAAAAATGACCTACGAAAACAAACCCACAGGGTTTCCCTGGTGGCACAGTGGCTGAGAGTCTGCCTGCCGATGCAGGGGACATGGGTTCGTGCCCCAGTCCGGGAAGATCCCACATGCCGCGGAGCAGCTAGGCCTGTGAGCCATGGCCGATCAGCCTGCATGTCTGGAGCCTGTGCTCCGCAACGGGAGAGGCCACAACAGTGAGAGGCCCGCGTACTGCAAAAAAAACACACAAAAAAACCAAAAAAACCCACAACAATTAAGAAACTGGCAATAGGAACATACATATCGATAATTACCTTAAATGTAAATGGATTAAATGCTCCAACCAAAAGACACAGACTAGCTGAATACATACAAAAACAAGACCCGTAAACATGCTATCTATAAGAGACCCACTTCAACTCTAGGGAAACATACAGACTGAAAGTAAGGGGATGGAAAAAAGATATTCCAAGCAAATGGAAATCAAAAGAAAGCTGAAGTAGCAATACTCATATGAGACAAAATAGACTTTAAATTAAAGACTGTTACAAGAGACAAGGAAGGACATTACATAATGACCAAAGGATCAATCCAGGAAGAAGATATAACAATTGTAAATACCTATGCATTCAACATAGGAGCACATCAATATACAAGGCAAATGCTAACAGCCTTAGAAGTGGAAATCGACAGTAACACATTCACAGTGGGGGACTTTAACACACCAGTTATACAAGTGGACAGATCATCCAGACAGAAAATTAATAAGGAAAACACAAGCCTTAAGTGACACATTAGACCAGATAAATTTAATTGATATTTATAGGTCATTCCATCCAAAAGCAGCAGAATACACTTCTTCTCAAGTACACATGGAACATTATCCAGGATAGAGCACATCATGGGCCACAAATCAAGCCTCGGTAAATTTAAGAAAACTGAAATCATATCAAGCATCTTTTCTGAACACAATGCTTTGAGATTAGAAATCAATTAGAGGAAAAAAACTGTAAAAAACACAAACACATGGATGCTAAACAATACATTACTAAACAACCAATGGATCACTGAAAAAATCAAAAAGGAAATAAAAAATATCTACAGGCAATGACAACGAAAACACAACAATCCAAAACCTATGGGACACAGCAAAAGCAGTTCTAAGAGGGAAGTTTATCACAATACAATCCTACCTCAGGAAACAAGAAAAATCTCAAATAAACCAACTAAAGCAACTAGAGAAAGAAGAACAAACAAAACCTAAAGTTAGTAAAAGGAAAATCAGAAAGATCAGAGCAGAAATCAATGAAATGGAAAGGAAAAAAAACAATAGCAAAGATCAATGAAACTAAAAGCTGGTTCTTTGAAAAGATAAACCAAATTGATAAACCTTTAGCCAGATTCATTAAGGAAAAAAGGGAGAGGACCCAAATCAAAAAAAGTAGAATAAAAAAGAAGTTACAATGGACATGAAATACAAACTATCACAAGAGACTACTACAAGCAACTATACGCCAATAAAATGGATAACCTAGAAGAAATGGACAAATTCTGAGAAGGTACAACCTTCCAAGAACAACCTTCCAAGACTGAACCCGGAAGAAACAGAAAATATAAACAAATCAATCACAAGTACTGAAATTGAAACTGTGATTAAAAATCTTCCAACAAACAAAAGTCCAGGACCAGATGGCTTCACAGGCAAACTCTATCAAACATTTAAAGAAGAGTTAACACCAATCCTTCTGAAACTCTCCCAAAAAATGGCAGAGGAAGAAACATTCTCAAGCTCATTCTACGAGGCCACCATCACCCTGATACCAAAACCAGACAAGGATGTCACAAAGAAAGAAAACTACAGGCCAATATCACTGATGAACATACATGCAAAAATCCTCAACAAAATACTAGCAAACAGAATCCAACAGCACATTAAAAGGATCATACACCATGATCAAGTGGGGTTTATTCCAGGGATGTAAGGATTCGTCAACATATGTAAATCAATCAATGAGGTATACCACATTAACAAACTGAAGAATAAAAACAATATGATCATCTCAATAGATGCAGAGAAAGCTTTTGACAAAATTCAACACACATTTATGATAAAAAATCTCTAGAAAGTGGGCACAGAGGGAACCTACCTCAACATAATAAAGGCCATATATGACAAATCCACGCAAACATCATTCTTAACAGTGAAAATCTGAAAGCATTTCCTCTAAGATCAGGAACAAGAAAAGGATGTCCACTCTCACCACTTTTATTCAACAAGATCAGGAACAAGACAAGGATGTCCACTTTCAACCACTTTTATTCCAATTTTGGAAGTCCTAGCCACGGCAATCAGAGAAGAAGAAGAAACAAAAGGAATTCAAATTGGAAAAGAAGAAGTAAAACTGTCACTGTTTGCAGATGACATGTTACTATACATAGAAAATCCTAAAGATACTACCAGCAAACTACTAGAGCTCATCAATGAATTCGGTAAAGTTGCAGGATACAAAATTAATACACAAAAATCTCTGGCATTCCTATACACTAACAATGAAAGATCAGAAAGAGAAATTAAAGAAAAATATCCCATTTACCATGGCATCCAAAAGAATAAAATACCTAGGAATAAAACCTACCTAAGCAGGCAAAAGACCTGTACTCCGAAAACTATAAGATACTGATGAAAGAAATCAAAGATAGCACAAACAGATGGAGAGATATACCATATTCTTGGATTGGAAGAATCAACATTGTCATTGCTTCTTTACAGAGCATTTTTTACAGAATTAGAACAAATAATTTTACAATTTGTATGGAAACACAAAAGACACCGAACGCCAAAGCAATGTTGAAAAAGGAAAACAGGGCTGTAGGAAACAGGCTCCCTCACTTGAGACTATATTACAAAGCCAGACTAATCAAAACAGTATGGTACTAGCACAAAAACAGGAATATAGATCAAGGGACCATTGTTGCGTTCCTGGGAACATCCCATGGAGAGGGTTAGTCTAAGCAGTACCCTGGGGTTGTGCAACAGGTTGGGGGAACTTGTCCAACAGATCAAGGTCAGTGCACAAAAGTATCATTTATCCATGGCATGATGGAGATAAGCGAGTGAGCCTGCAGACTGATGTCTCCAATTATGGGTGAATGGATCGCTCTGGGTTGGATACTTTCACCTGCATTTACCTGGTCTGAGTTGTACCAAGAGACCAAGTTCTAGTTTCTTCCTAAGAATGGTAGGTTCAGGAAAGGTTGTTTTTCTAGATAATAGATCCTCTTTTCTTCTTTTGGGATCCAACCCTTAGCCACTCTCAGTCCATGTGACTAGGAGGGATGGACTTCATTTCCCACCCACCTCTGTTCCCATGTCCAGAGCTGAACACCCGACCAAAGCTTGTCCAGTGCTGAGTCTGCAAAGCTAAAGTAATTGGTTTGGGGACAAACTAATGGGAATCAACCTCAAGACTCCTGTTGGAGTTGTGGGGAAGCAGGGGCTCTCTTTGTTGGAGTTGTGATAGAAAGTCCAGAGATAAACCCACGCATCTATGGTCTCCTAAACTATAACAAAGGAGGCAAGAATATACAATGGACAAAAGACAGTCTCTTCAATAAGTGGTGCTGGGAAAACTGGACAGCTACATGTAAAAGAATGAAATTAGAACATTCTCTAACAACATACACAAAAATAAACTCAAAATAGATTAAAGATCTAAATGTAAGACTGGATACCATAAAACTCTTAGAGGAAAACATAGGAAGAACACTCTTTAACATAAATCATAGCAAGATCTTTTTTGATTCACCTCCTAGAGTAATGAAAATAAAACCAAAAATAAACAAATGGGACCTAATTAAAATTAAAAGCTTTTGCACAGGGGCTTCCCTGGTGGCGCACTGGTTGGGAGTCCACCTGCCGATGCAGGGGACACAGGTTCGTACCCCAGTCTGGGAAGATCCCACATGCCACGGAGTGGCTGGGCCCATGAGCCATGGCCACTGAGCCTGTGCGTCCGGAGCCTGTGCTCCGCAATGGGAGAGGCCACAACGGTGAGAGGCCCACGAACTGCAAAAAAAAAAAAAAAAAAAGCTTTTGCACAGCAAAGGAAACCATAAACAAAATGAAAAGACAACCCACAGAATGGGAGAAAATGGATGCAAATGAAGTGATGGACAAAAGATTAATCTCCAAAATAAACAAACAGCCCATGCAGCTCATTATCAAAAAAAAACAAACAACCCAATCAGAAAATGGGCAGATATAAACAGACATTTCACCAAGGAAGACATACAGATGGCCAAGAGGTACATGAAAAGATGCTCAACATCACCAATTAGTAGAGAAATACAAATCAAAAATACAGTGAGGTATCACTTCACATCAGTCAGTATGGCCATCAACAAAAAATGTACAAAAATAAATGCTGGGGAGGGTATGGTGAAAAGGAAACCCTCCTACACAGTTGGTAGGAAGGTAAATTAGTACATCCACTATGGAGAACAGTATGGAGGTTCCTTAAAAAATTAAAAATAGAGCTACCATATGATCTAGCAATCCCACTCTTGAGCATATATCCAGAGAAAACCATAATTTGAAAAGATATACATGTACTCCAATGTTCATTCAGCACCATTTACAGCAGCCAGGACATGGCTAACTGTCTGTCGAAGGAGGAATGGATAAAGAAGATGTAATATACATATACAATGAAATATTACTCAGTCATAAGAAAGAACGAAATAATGCCATTTGCAGCAACATGATGGACCTAGAGATTTTCATACTGAGTGAAGTAAGTCAGACAGAGAAAGACAAATATCATATGATATCGCTTACATATGGAATCTAAAAAAATGGTACAAATGAACCTATTTACAAAACAGAAATAGAGTCAGAGATGTAGAAAACAAACTTATGGTTATCAAGGGCGAGAGGGGGCAGGATGGATAAACTGGGAGATTGGGATTGACATATACACACTAGTATATATAAAATAGATAAGTAAGAAAAACCTACCATATAGCCCAGGGAACTCGACTCAATACTTTGTAATGACCTATATGGAATAGAATCTAAAAAAGAATGGATTTATGTATATGTATAACTGATTCACTTTGCTGTACAGCAGAAACTAACACAACATTGTAAATCAACTATAATCCACTAAAAATTAATTTAAAAAAAAGAGTAGAATAATTATAGTCTCACACAAACACTGAGAACAAAACTGCAATTACTACACTAATGTTAGACAAAGTAGACTTTGGAACAAAGAGTATTATCAGAGATTTTTTAAAATAGTGTTTCACCATAAATGAGATGAAAAGACAACCCTCAAAAGGGAGAACATATTTGCAAATGAAGCAACTGACAAAGGATTAATCTCCAAAATTTGCAAGCAGTTCATGCAGCTCAATATCAAAAAAACAAACAACCCAATCCAAAAATGGGCAGAAGACCTAAATCAACATTTCTCCAAAGAAGATACATAGATTGCCAACAAACACATGAAAGAATGCTCAACATCACTAATCATTAGAGAAATGCAAATCAAAACTACAGTGAGGTATCATCTTACACCAGTCAGAATGGCCATCATCAAAAAAATCTACAAAAACAAAATCTACAAACAATAAATGCTGGATATGTGTGGAGAAAAGGGAACCCTCTTGCACTGTTGGTGGGAATGTAAATTGATACAGCCACTATGGAGAACAGTATGGAGGTTCCTTAAAAACTAAAAATAGAACTACCATATGACCCAGCAATCCCACTACTGGGCATATACCCTGAGAAAACCATAATTCCAAAAGAGTTCATGTACCACAATGTTCATTGCAGCACTACTTACAATAGCCAGGACATGGAAGCAACCTAAGTGTCCATCGACAGATGAATGGATAAACAAGATGTGGCACATATATACAATAGAATATTACTCAGCCATAAAAAGAGACGAAATTGAGTTATTTGTAGTGAGGTGGATGGACCTAGAGTCTGTCATACAGACTGAAGTAACCGTATGCTAACACGTATATATGGAATCTAAAAAAAAAAAAAAAAGGTCCTGATGAACCTAGGGGCAGGACAGAAATAAAGACGCAGACTTAGAGAATGGACTTGAGGACACAGGGAGGGGGACGTGTAAGCTGGGACGACGTGTGAGAGTAGCACTGCCATATATACACTACCAAATGTAAAAGAGATAGCTAGTGAGAAGCAGCCGCATAGCACAGGGAGATCAGCTTGGTGCTTTGTGACCACCTAGAGGGGTGGGATGGGGGGGTGGGAGGGAGACGCAAGAGGGAGCGGATATGGGGATATATGTATACATACAGCTGATTCACTTTGTTATAAGGCAGAAGCTAACACACCAGTGTAAAGCCATTATACACCAATAAAGATGTTAAATAAAAGAAATATCAGGAAGGAAATTAGAAAATACTTTGAACTTAATGAAAATAAAAAGACAGTCTCAAATTTTGTGGGATGCAGATAAAGCAGCACTTAGAAGAAAATTTATAGCTTTAAATGCTTATGTGAGAAAAGAAGTAGAAAATCAATTATCTAAACTTCTGCTTTAAGAATCCTGAAAAATAAGAGCAAATTAAGCCCAAATAAGTATGAAGGAAATGCTAAAGATGAGGTTAGAAATCAATAAACAGAAAACTGACAAACAGTACAGAAAAACTAATGAAGTCAAATGCTGAATCATGAAAAGTTCAATGAAATTGATAAGTATGTAACTAGACTGATTAAGAATAAAACAGAGAAGAGACAAATTATTAATATCAAGACTGAAATGGGGTCATTATCACAGATATTAAAAATATAAATAAAAATGTAATACATGAATATTATGTTCAAATTTATGCCAGTAAATTTGACTACTTAGATGAGTTGGAAAAATTTCTTGAAAAACATAAATTACCAAAACTGACTCAAAAAGTTATGGAAAATCCAAATAGACTTATATACACTAATAAAATTCGTGGGCAGAGACTTCTCAAATAGGATGAAAACACAAAACCACACACTGTGTGGTTTCGAAAGACACTGTTAAGAAAATTTAAAAGCCAATTCAGATTGGGAGAAACTATTCACAATACATATTCTTTCTAGCAAAGAAACTATATAAGGAAGCACAAAGAACTCTTACTACAACCCAATGTTTTTAAATTGGGCAAAAAATTTGAACATACACTTAACAAAAGAAGATATATGAACAGCCAATAAGCATATGAAAACATGCTCGAGATCAATAGTTATCAGGGAAATACAAATAAGCCTATACTGAGATACTACTTCTACCCCTCTAGAGTGGCTAATACTAAAAAGACTGACAATATCAAGTGTTAAGTGAGGATATAGAGTAACTGGAACTCTCATACATTGCTATTGGGAATGAAAAACGGTACAATCACTTTAGAACATAGTCTGACAGTTTCTTAAAAAGTTAAACATATACTCTACATAATACTCAGAAGTTCTACTACTAGGTATTTAATCAACATCATGAATGATACTGAATGTGTCTACACAAAAACATGTATCTACACAAAAACTTGTACATGAAAATTCATAGTGGCTTTATTTTTTATAGTCCAAAGCTGGAAAAAACTCAAATTCCCATCAACTGGTGAACACATGAAATGTGTAAATCCATAAATAAATACCACTCAGCAATACAAGGGAATGAATCACAAAACAAGCAACAACACTGATGAACGTCAACATTATGCTGAAGAAGATAGATGCAAAGAAGTACATACTTAGGAATCCATCTATATGAAATTTTATACCAAGGAAAACAAATCTGTAGTAAAAGAATGCAAATCAGTGGCTGCCTGGGGCTATGATTAGACACTGGGGATTTATGGGGTAGAGACACAAAGGAAATTTGGGGGAGTGATGGAAAAATAAAATCCAAAGCTGGAGTAGAATGCTTTGTGGCCTCTCCCATTGTGGAGCACAAGCTCCGGACGCGCAGGCTCAGCAGCCATGGCTCACAGGACTAGCCGCTCTGCGGCACGTGGGATCTTCCCAGACCGGGGCACGAACCAGTGTCCCCTACATCGGCAGGCGGACTCTCAACCACTGTGCCACCAGGGAAGCCCTCTGTTTTTCTATTTTAAAAATGACTTCATCTGTTAGAATCAGCAGCTAAAATAAGTTAATATACATAACAATGTTTTAATAGTTGGTTTTTGCAGGTTTACAGAAGCAGCTACTTAAGCTCTGTTTTGCATTTCTGTGAACTGTACACTAGGTTTGTTTCTAGAGATATAAAAAATGAATTAGTAAGAAAGATTCAATCTTGAGTTTCACATAATCCAGGAGAGTTATGTTATGCCTCTGGCTGGTAGGTAGATAGGAATTCAAGCTGAGAAGCTCAGAGCCAGTGCAAATTTTCATAAAAATCTTCAGCTAGTCAGTGTATCATAATGCCCTAGTACATTCACTGTGAACTAAAAGTTTCAAATATTAATTCTAAATAACGAGATTTTAGAACAGCTGTGTGTTTAAGTCTATTTAATTCTGGGGAGTTGGAGAAAGAGTCTACGTGATTTACAGAGTCAGATAAACAGAGTTCGAATCCTGCTCTGCCATTCCTGTTTGACCTTAGGCAATTTGCTTATCCTCTCAGACTCAGTTTCCCTTTTGTAAAACGTGTTTTACCTGGCAGGTAACACTCAAAAAATGTTAGTTCCTTTTCTGCCCAAATGAAAGTAGAGTTATAATCAATGTGGTCCTTTGAGAATATTAATCTTTTGACAGGGTACAGAATACTGTGGATAAGAAAAAGAGAAAGGACATAAAATAACCAGTGAGAAGGATTCAGAAGTAAGATAATAATAGCCTGAACTAAGAAGTGGCAATGGGAATTGAAAAGAAGAGATGAATGAAAACATTTAGAAGAAAGAAAACACAGGATTGGGTATGAGAGCTAAGAACAAGAAAAGAATCAAAGATGCAGGCAAGTTATGTGGACTAGAGCAGTGACATGACCACAGCTTGGATGGATGATGACAAATGGTAAGGTGACAAATTAAAATAGTTGTTTCCCAGATATTACAGCTTGTTTTTTCTTAGACCACTTGCCTTTATTTCTTAGAGCAATAGAAACATAGTACAAACTATGTACATAATTTTAAATTTCCTAGCAGTCACTTTAAGAAGAAATACTTAAAATAAATTTTATTACTGTATCTCACTTATCCCAGTATATCCAAAATATTATCATTTCAACATGTAAACATTAAAATATTAATGAGATTTTGCATTGTTTTTCGTATTTAATCTTCAAAATTTGATGTTGATTTACACTTACAGCACGTTACAAGTTGGAATAGCCACATATGAGTGGCTACCATTTTTGACAGCACAGGCTTAGACTATTAGATACTATAATTAATTTTTCTTTCCAGATGAGAAGGTCAACAAAATGTGGAATACCCATTCAATGTTACAGTCAACAATAAAAAGGAACAGACTACAACATGGATGAATCGCAAATGCATTATGCTAAGTGATTGGACTCAGGAAGCTACTATGTAATTCTATTTATATGACATTCTGGAAAAGGCCAAAATATAAGAATCAAAAACAGATCAGTGGTTGCCTGAGGTTGGGAGTAGGGAGAGGACTTGACTAAATTCACAGAGAAATTTTTTGGTATGATGAAAGTGCTCTGTATCTCAATTATGGTGATGGCTATGTGACTATGCATTTGTCAAAATTCATAAAAGAACTGTATAGAGTCATCCCTCAGTATCCACAGGGGATTGATACCACCAATCTAACGTGTGTTGGTAGGATGTGGAGAAATTGGAACCCTTATATACTGCTGGTAGAAATGTAAAAATGGTATAGCTGGTTTGGAAAACAGCCTGCAGTTCCTCAAAAGGTTAAATGTAAGGTTATAATTTACCAATTCTACTCCTAGGTATATACCCAAGAAAAACAAAAACATATATCTACACAAAAACTTGTACATGAATGTTCACAGCAGCATTATCCAAAACAGCCCAAAAGTAGAAACAACCCAAATGTCCATCAACTGATAAACAGATAAATAAAATGTATTACATCCATATACTCTATAAAAAAGAATATTACTCTATAAAAAGCAATGGAGTGCTGATGCACGCTACAATGTTGATGAACCCTAAAAACAATACTTAAAGTGAAAAATGTTGGTTACTAAGTATCACATACTGTATGATTCTACATATACAGAAATGTCCAGAATAGGCAAATCTATCAAGACAGAAAATAAATGAGAAGTTGCCTAGGGCTGGAGGAGATTAGGGGAAGAGGATAGAGGTACTGAGGCTAAAGGGTATGGGGTGACATTTTGGGTGATGAAAATATTCTAAACTTGAGAGTGGTGATGGTTGCACAACTCTGTGAATACACTAAAAGCTACCAAATTGTATAAAGGGTGAGATGTTTGTGAATTATATCTCAATAAAGTTGTTAAAAAATACTCTCCTAATAATGGGGGAAGAGTTTTTAGTATATACTAACAAAATAACTAAACAATGAAAAGTGGTATCTATGCAAACATGTAACTTATATGTTTTTGTGCATCTTTGGCATTAGATTAGGAAAAAATAGCAAAATTATTACCCTTTCTACTGAAGACAACTGTTGCTGTAATCCATCACATTTCTTGCTTGCTTCTTCAAAAAGAGTTTTATACTTTTCTGTTTGAGACTGTTGCAAATTAATTGTCCGCTGCTGTCTCATACAATCTCCTTCAGAATTTTTCAGTTGAGACTTTAAATCCTGAATTTCATCCTCCTATAGTTATGAAATTATAGCTTATATGGAAAAACATACATGATTTGGTATCAAAACATAAAGCAGAAAACATAAAGGAGCTTCGCATGATCTTTGGTGAGATATTTACACCGATTTCACTAAGAAAAACGAGTTACATTCTATTTTCATCCTCAAAATGGAAGACAGATGTTTTATTTGCACTTAATAGCTTACGCTTGTAAGTCTAATACACAGCATTCTAATTGCTGGCAAGTATTTAAAATTCTTCAGCTCTGTGAAAATTCAACATCTCAGAATAAAGTTCAGTATTTAAATTTCTGAATTTAAAAGTTAACTGTGAATTATACTTCAATGAAGCTATTTTTAAAATAAAATTGAAAACTGCTCCTAAAATGACTTTGAATATTACAGCATTTATTCTGAAAGGTTTTAAAAACTTACCTTTTTATTGCATTCACATACAACATTATCCAATTCCTCCTGCATAACATGGAGTTTGGCCTTCAGAAATCTGATCTGTGCTTCTGTGTCAATTTAATAATAATATTTATTGTCTTTCACTGAATCTAAGATGCCATCAATTGTAAGACAGACTATTATTTTATGAGGGAAAAAAAGGCTCAAGATGGGAAGTCTAATAGTCTCTCTAATAGGAGATCCCTGTTTGGGAACACTCAAGACACTACATACCCCTAATGTAGAGGTAAATGAAAAATCCATCCAACAGAAAGGAACTGTTACACTGGAACCAAGTAAAGAAAGAGGAAAAAAACAAAAACTTTTCCTGAGAATCGGAACCACAAGCCAAGTACTCACATAAGTTTGCAGACTGAATTCATACTTACCCAGGTGGTTCGAAACACCTCAAACAGAACTTAAAGTGGTCTCAGATCGGTAATGTCCCCAGGTGTTTGGCAGAAGCAAACACAGGTCTAGCAAAACTCAACTTCAATCCCAGCCATTGTAATTATAAAATGCCACTGACTGTAATACACATCCCAATTGCACGGATGTTAAAATGTAGTGACGTGTCTGAGAGGCAAAAAAATGCACTAATACCTTACTACCGAAGCTTTCTCCCACAAACCCCTCACGAACATCTACCTTTGGTATTGCTATCAAAAGTTCTTTATTCAATAATAGCAGTAAATCTCTGAGGGTTTTAGGCCTATAAAAGTAAATAAAGTAAAAACTGAACTTAGAACTCACTCATAATTCATTCAATCATTCATTAAAAAGATATACATCAGGACTTCCCTGGTGGCACAGTGGTTAAGAATCCGCCTGCCAATGCAGGGGACATGGGTTCAAGCCCTGGTCTGGGAAGATCCCACATGCCGCGGAGCAACTAAGCCCGTGCGCCACAACTACTGAGCCTGTGCTCTAGAGCCTGCAAACCACAACTACTGAGCCCACATGCCACAACTACTGAAGGCCACGTGCCTAGAGCCCGTGCTCCACGAGAGAAGCCACCGCAATAAGAAGCCCACGCACTGCAACGAAGAGTAGCCCCCACTCGCCGCAACTAGAGAAAGCCCGTGCCCAGAGGCAAAGACTGAACGCAGCCAAAAATAAATAAATTAAAAGAAAAAAAAGATATACATCAAGTCTCTACTATGTTCCAGGCATAATACGGATATTATAAGACAAGGTTTGCCCTCATGGGACTTATCTTGAGTAAACACTCTGAATAGCCTCTGAAAGTTATTAGGACAAATTCCACAGAGCACAATAAATCTCCACACATACTTCCTGTTTCAAAGCTCTTCTTATGAAGTCCCCTGTGTTACATGGAGCCAATGAACAATGGTTGGCTCTAACCCCACCTAGCTTCTTCCAGCCTCAACTCTCCTTCTAGCTTCTCATGTAACTCCAGGTTAGCAGAGGACAGAAGGGAAACAATAAACTTAAAAGTGTGAGGTTTGCAGTAGTTGGTCTCTAGGGGGAAAGAAGGAAGAAGCAATGGGAGAGCATGACTTTTCGCATCTCTTTTTCTCCCCAACTCTAACCCCGGTAGTATCATCAAGGATTTGAGTGCTCTGTCTCTGTTGGTCCACAGCATTAACCTCCCCAACCATCCCACTCCAACTTTAGTCTTATAAAAGTCTGTGCTCCTAAACTACTTTTTTATTGTTTCCTCCCACACATAACCCAGCCACTCTAGGCAATCATGTGGAATAAGTGAAAACTCCCCTAAAAGGGGAGACACCTTGGCCAAAGATTCTGAAAAGGGAAGACAGGGATGCAAAGAGGTCATTCAGCAATAAGAAAAAAAGCAGTAATTTAAGGTAGTCTGTGCTGGTTCCCATAGTGGGAGGAGGACCTCTGTTAACAAGGCTATGGGTGACTGTAAACTGAGGAACAGCCAACATCTGACCATTGCATCCCTGAAGGTATCTTAACAGAGGCATGAAGGTTAACTCTTTGCTTCACTTACCTTTGTTCCTAACAATTAGCCCCAGAAAGCTTGGATAGGTCAGTAAACGTAATAAATGCATAAATGAATTAATCTGCGTTTATGACTAACTAGCATGTAGCACAATAATTACACATGTAAATCGTTGTGATTTTCACAGAATCAGAGAATTTTAAGGGTAAACTTCGTGATCATTTAATACAAACTGCTTCATTTTCAAGTGAAGAAATTGCTATTACAGAGAGGCTAAAGCAGTTTGTCTGAACCTACAATTAATTATAGTTCAGCATTAACTGTTCATATACACTCGACTGTCTTTTTTTAAATTTATAATAGCATAGGTGGCTCCTCATAAATTCAACAATTTTAGAGGCACTACTGGTAACTAACATGTTTCTGATGATCTAGACTAAGTATTATTTTTCCAGTGGTATGCAGAGAATGAATTTATAAGAAAGAAAATAATATTCATTAGAAAATTCATTATTTTACCTGATACTACATCAATAATTCATTTATCCTTTAACATGTGTTGATTTAACACACAATAAAGAGAATTCAGTAACATTAAATGGAAGGAATTCAAAGAAATATGGTTTTTAAAAATTTATTTCAATGTTTTAATGCTAAGCTATGGGGCATTTAACTTATTTGAAAAGTGGTCAATGAAACCAATACCAGAGAGTTCTTTTTTTTTGTTTGTTTTCTCTCTCTCTCTCTTTTTTTTTTTTTTAGCCACACCACACGGCTTGTGGGATCTTAGTTCCCCGACCTGGGATTGAACCCAAGGCCACGTCAGTAAGAGCACCAAGTCCTAACCACTGGACCAGAAGGAAACTCCCCAGATAGTTCTTTTTAATTTTACTTTTTATAATGGAAAACATCAAACATATACAACAGTAGTGAGATGAGTTCAATGAAACCCTAGTCACCCATCATCCATTTTCAACAATTATTGACTCAAAACCAATTTTATTTCATTAAACAAATGCAAGACATCACTACATTTTCTAAATAATTGTGATATAAGGATAAAAATAAACAAAAAACCACCTACCTGTTCCAATGTCTTCACTAACACCACAAAAAATACCATCATCTATATAATCAGGTAAGCCTTCTTCTTCCAGTTGCCCTTCAATTTTGCTAATTGTTTTTGCAAGAGAAAAGTCTGAGAAATCCTCTGGAATGGCAACATCACTGGCAGTTTGTACATCAGAGTATTTCAATTTTACTCTAAAAAAAACCACATATAGGCACATTATATATTATATACATATAATAAAAAAGGAGATATGACTCCCAGATATGACCTTTATCCAAATAAAAAAGCAGATCAAAATTATTATAAATTTTAAATTTATGATGAAATCTACAATTGATACTTTCAAGGACTATATTACAAGAGACTTAGTAGACTTTCAATCTTTATGAATCACACAACCACTGAGCTAGAGGAGGCTTTATGAGGCCACTTAGACATGGCCAGTGTAAAATATTAATAAACAGAAGCCTCAATTTAACAGTCAGCAGACCAGAAGGGGGAGCTCTCACACCCTGAGACAACAGTAGAGCCCCGCGGTGTGAAGGAAGGCTCCTCTTCACTCCTGGCAACAAGTCAGGTAATGAAAAACCTTTGTTTATTCTAGCTCTCCCAACTTCCTTTTTCCTTCTATAAAAGAGTTCTCCTTGCCTTGCTGTGTGCAGACTTGCACGTGGCTCGCCATCATTTCAGACCCTGAAGTGCAATATTCTGCTGATCCCGAATAATCCCATTTTTTTGCTGGAGAATTATGTGTTCTAGGTCAACACTCCCAAACAAGTGAACATCAAAACTAAGAGTACTGAACTTGGCCTCCTAGGTGAAATCCAGCCTGTGGCTTTTAATTTTACATGCTGCTGGAGTAGAACTGTACAATTTGATATCACTCTAGTCATAATTCTGCAAACACTGAAGAATAATACCTCTTAAGAAAGAATTACAGAGTGAACAGTTCTTAGCTCAAACTCATTTTTCCACCTAAAAAAACATATTTTAAGCAGGATCAAAGTTTACCAAAAGTTGATTTTTTTTTTCTTTAATGAAGAGAGAAATATGAAATGAAAGTCACTTCTAATGGCGTTGAGGAATGGGCCAGGCCTAATCCATCAAGTTTGCTTCCAAAAGCCTTACTTTTAACCTTTTACTTACTTTAAAGCCTAACTTACTTTTAACACATAAGCAAATGCTTTAGAATTCTTTTGGAAAAAGAACCTTTTATTTAAAAAGTAAACTTGAAGTCTGAAAATAAGATAACCCTTTCCAGTTATGTATGTATATACAGTACTGATGTATGTACAGTACTTATGTATGCAACATATGTTCCCTTCTATCAATTTTAGTTTTATTCTTCCTTATCCTTTCACCCCATTTTTTGTCTCTTTTGTTCAAAAAACAAAAATTTTACTTAGCCAATTAAAAGACACAAGGATTAATAAGAATTCTTCTAGAATTATAATGCAATTATCAGTTTGGGTAAGCAATAGACATAAATTTAACAATTTACTGTGAATTAGAAGCTGGTTGGTACCATCCACTGCAGGTGTGACCCTCCTTTTCTAGAAGGTCTACTACCCTAAAGAACCTCTTGGGTCCTCTTTTTATGCTTAAAGTACTAAAAACAGTCTTGAATTCTTTCTCACCAAAAACAATAGAATGTAAATTATAACCATAGTTTTATTGAGAGCATGCCAAAATCATTCTGTATCTCAATATATACAATATACAATAATGCATGGTGTTCAAAAAGTGTAAGTCTATTTGAGAGAACTAGGCAGAGAAAGACATCTAGGTTCTAGTTTCTGATCAAAGAAAATATCTAGCTAAAAATAACGTTTAAAAAATTTGAAATGTGGCAATTTTGCTTAAGAGAACAATACAAAATGTTCATTAACTGTTGCAAGACATTTCTGATTAGAAGATGTTTTAAATTATTAAATGTGGAGAAGAAATACAGAGTACAATTTTGTATATTTTGGGTATAAAAAGATCTAGAGAAACAGATCTTATTAAGAACAATGATAGTATAAATTATAAAATTTTTTAAAAAGTAATACTTTAAAAACTGTACTATACCTTGAATTTGATTTCCTTCCTTTACTTGCAGAGTGTAATTTGTTTTGAACTTTGTTTATTGGATCAACGTTGTTGGTCTTTGGCTACATGAAAAGAATTTAAATGATTAATTAATTAGACTCTAATCACTTGCCAAGGAAGGCAACTGTGTAATACACAGAATTGCTAGATTGCTACACAGAAGAATTCCTATTTTCAGAGAATTAATCAAATTATATTTTAAGGAATCCAAAATTGTATACCTGGAAAAGACCTAGTTATTACTAGGACCAAGAGATTTAGACAAGAAAATGAGTCCCAAAGATTCAAGGATGTTCAACTAGTTAGTGGCATGTTAAACTGGATGTTCTGATTCACAGAATTTAATTCTCCTCACCAATTATTCTTCAGATAGGCCTCCACGCATACTATTCCTTAGGTCTAGATTCCCATGGGTAGGGAATTTGTACATCCCAGTGTGCCCAGCACCTGGACTAGTGATCTCTACACACTGTAAATATTTAAATGAATGAATAAACCTTCCCAATCACCTTCTTTGTATATGAATACTTTTCTTTTTCAGATCTTCTATCTAGTGAATTTGGGCTTTGGAGAGAAAACTTAATTTCACTTAGAATTTTTCCAACGTATCTCCAAATTGTTCAGTGAAGTTATGAGACAAAAAAGGACTCAATTCATTTTACGAGCAACATTTCATAAAGACATCCCTTCTGAATATCAAGGCTAATATTCTATTTCTAGCTGTTACTGGAAGGTGTGCTGTGGGCCCTAGGACCTGCTCCCTTCAAGCTAGTGGGAGGCTGGTGGGACTGGTTGCCTCTACCCCATAGGCCAGGGCACTGTCACAGGGTAGAGGCAACCAGGGGTGGGGGAAGGGTGCCCAGCCAGAATCAGCCGGAGTGCACCGGGTGAGCATCCTGGGTCTTGTAGACAACAGGCAAGCCTGGCAAATACGAAAGCATCTTCCAGAGCAGCGCGGGAAGCAGGCAGGTTCGGGCTGAAGTGCCCACAAGGGGAGCACGGAGAAGCCCAAGGAAAGGGGGTAGGAAGGAGGGAGAGGAAGCCGCTTGTGGGGTAGCGGGGATGCACATCCAGCTTCGTGAGCCCAAGGGGTGGGGTGCTTCGGGGGTTTGGGTTTCTTTTTCATAGGGGCTGAGGCCAGCAGAGCTGGCCTGGGGAGCCCTTTGGGGGAGGGCCTGCCTGCCCCTTTTTTCCAGAAATGTTGCAGGAGTGACATGTGCCAGCTGCCCACTCATAGGCAGGGGCCCTGGAGTTCTTGTGACTCAGGAAAAGCATTTTAAAGAAAACACCCCCTACCCTACCTGCAATAAACACAATAAAAGTGAGAATAATAAATACCAAAAAAAGGGAGAAAAATCTAAAAAACAACCTAAATTCTACAGAATATAATCACATTCACAAAAAGTTTGATTTCTTACCTTAGTTTCTGAACGTAAATCAACTGTCCCTTCAGACAATAATGGATGTCTACAGAAAAAAAGTAAACACCATATGTTAATAATAAATGATGCTAAACCGAGACATATTAAAACTAATTATTAATTAATTAATTGTAGTTTGGATCTCAGTGAAATTACATACCATCTGTAAGTCCTTAGGCAATCTACTGAACTTCTCTAAGCTTCAGTTTCCTCATTTTTTAAAATGAGGACAGTAATATTTATTTCAAAATAATACTTTGAGAATTAAATGAGATAATACAGGTAAAAGGTTTACATTGTGTCTGACTGGTATAAGCCCCCAATTATTAGTATTTTATAACTTACCTTATTCTTCAAATTAGAGATTTCTAATACTTACACGTAAAAAAAATTATATAATAACAGATCCACATACACTCTCCAAGAAAAATGGCATTCTCCCGATTTCAAGCTATTATACAAAGCTATAGTAATCAAAACACTATGGTATAGGCATGAAAACAGACACATAGATCAATGGAGCAGAATACAGAGCCCAGAAATAAACTCACTCATATAAGCTCAATTAATTTATGACAAAGGAGCCAAGAATATACAAAGGGGAAAGGACAGTTTCTTCAGTAAATAGTGCTGGGAAAAATGGACAGCCACGTGTAAAAAAAAGAAAGTGGACTGTTATCTTACATCATACACAAAAGTAAACTCAAGTGGATTAAACATTTGAATGTAAAACCTGAGACCATAAAGCTCCTAAAAGAAAAATATAGGTGGCTAGCTCCTTGACATCAGTCTTAGTGATTATTTTTTTGGATTTGACACCAAAACCAATGGCAACAAAAGCAAAAATAAACACATGGGACTACATCAAACTAAAAAGCTTCTGCACAGCAAAGGAAAGCAGCAACAAGACTAAAGGTAACTTACTGAATGGGACAAAATATTTGAAAATCATGTATCTGATAAAGGATTACTATCAAAAATATACTTTAAAAACTCATAAAAGTCAATTTAAAAAAAACCAACAAACAATTGGATTTAAAAATGGGCAAAAGTGGAAGAGACGTTTTCCCAAGAGGACAAATAGATTGCCAACAGATGCATGAGAAGAAGCTCAACATCACTAATCATCAGGGAAATGTAAATCAAAACCACAATGAGCTATCACTTCACACCTGTAAGAATGGCTATTATCAAAAGATAAGAGATAACAAATGCTGGCAAGGCTGTGGAGAAAAGGGAACCCTTGCACACTGTTGGTGGGAACATAATTTGGTACACCCTCTATGGAAAACAGTATGGAGGTTCCTCAAAAATTAAAAACTGGGGGGAGGAGTCAAGATGGCAGTGTAGAAAGACACAAAGTTAGCATCTCCCTACAACTAGGGTGCCTGCCGACTGCTGGTGGGGGACTCTGACCCCCGAGATGGGAGGAACCCCAGAGTGAGCTGGTAGGATGTAGGGGGACAGAGGTGGGAGGAGAAGTGGAGGCCAGACAAGATCGGTGCCCCTGAGGGCAGGGAGATCACGAGAGGCAGCTGGGAGGGACTCTCTGGGAAGAGGAAGAGTAGGAGAGGAGTGGAGGGCGATCACCTGGCCCACTCAGGCCAGGGAGGCTGCTGAGCTCCCAGGCCGATCCCCTGCCCTCCAAGCCCCCTCCAGGCTGTGTGGGTCCTTGTGGGCATAGGAGGAAAGCCAGGGAGATCAGGAGAGGCAGGTGGGAGGGGCCCTGCAGGAGGCACCCTGCAGGAAGAGGAGAGGAGCTGATGGCATTTGCCCCACCCACTTGGGCCCAGGACACCTGCTGGGCTCCCAGGCCAATCCTCTGCCCTCCAAAGCCCCACTCCAGGTCACGTGGGTCCTTAAGGGCATAGGAAGGAGGTCAAGGGTAGAACAGTAGAGGCAGGTGGGAAGGGCCCTCCAGGAGGAGCAGAGGGCAACTGCCCTGCCCACTTGGGCATGGGAAGCCTGCTGAGATCCCAGGCTGGTCCCCTGCCCTCCAAGGCTCCCCCTTCCCCGCCTGGCCGCGTTGGTCCTGGGGGCATAGGAGGGAGGCCGGGGAGATCAGGAGAGGCAGGCAGGAGGGGCCCTCCCAGACCCCAGACTGGAGGAGCAGGAGAGGAGAGGAGAAGAGGGTGTTTGGGCTGCTCAATCGAGCTCAGGAAGCCTGTTGGGCTCCCAGATGAGGTCCCCTGCCCTCTGAGATCAGAGGTGGGGGTCATGCCTGGGCCCCTTCTGTTCCTTGAACCTAAGCCCCCCCTCCTCAGCCCCCAGGGCCCTTTCCAGCCCTGTGGGTCCTGAGCACTGGACTTACCCACTGCCCAAAGCTCACCCTTGCTTAGGCCCTGCTTTCCACAGCCAAGGCCTTCCCTCCCACTTTTTTTTTTCTTTTCTTTTCCCTGCTCCTCTTTTTACTATTGTGGTACTGATGTACCTTCTGGTTGTTGATTCATCTATATATATTTTTTTATATTCTTCCTAACATATCTGTTAGTTTCCTAGTCTGATTTTATCTTTTACTTTGTTATTGTTCTTTCTTTTTCTTTTCTGCCCCAGGTGGCTTGTGGGATCTTGGTTCATGAACCTGGGGTCAGGCCGAAGCTCCTGTGGTGGGAGCTCTGAGTCCAAACCACTGCACACTAACAGAGAACCTCAGACCCCAGGGAACACTGATCCGAGTGAGGTCTCTTGGAGTTCATCATCTCAGCATCAAGACCCAGTTCTACCCAAAAGCCTACAAACTCCAGTGTTGGAAGCCTCAGGCCAAACAACCAGTAAGACAGGAACACAATCCCACTCATTAAAAAAAAAAAAAATATGGAACAGCAAAAAGTATCACACAGATGAAGGAGCAAGGTAAAAACCTACAAGACCAAATAAATGAAGAGGAAATAGGCAAGCTACATGAAAAAGGATTCAGAGTAATGACAGTAAAGATGATCCAGAATCTTCGAAATAGAATGGAGGCATGGCCTGAGAAAATACAGGAAATGTTTAACAAAGATCCAGAAGAACTAAAGAACAAAGAGAGATGAACAACACGATAACTGAAATGAAAAATACACTAGAAGGAATCAAAAACAGAATAACTGAGGCAGAAGAATGAATAAGTGAGCTGGAAGACAAAATGGTGGAAATAACTGCCGAGGAGCAGAATAAAGAAATAAGAATGAAAACAACGGAAGACAATCTCAGAGACCTCTAGGACAACACTAAACACACCAACATTTGAATTATAGTGGTCCCAGAAGAAGAAGAGAAAAAGAAAGGGTCTCAGAAAATATCTGAAGAGATTATAGTTGAAAAATTCCCAAACATGGGAAAGGAAATAGTCACCCAAGTCCGGGAAGCACAGGGAGTCCCATATAGGATAAACCGTAGGAAAAACACATCAAGACACATATTAATCAAAATAACAAATATTAAATACAACAGAAAATATTAAAAGCAACAAGGGAAAAACAAATAATAACATACAAAGGAATCCCCATAAGGTTATCAGCTGATTTTTCAGTGGAAACTCTGCAGGCCAGAAGGGAGTGGCAGGATATACTTAAAGTGATGAAAGAGAAAAACCTACAACCAAGATTACTCTATCCAGCAAGGATCTCATTCAGATTCAATGGAAAAGTCAAAAGCTTTTCAGACAAGCAAAAGCTAAGAGAATTCAGCACCACCAAATCAGCTTTACAACAAACACTAAAGAAACTTCTCTAAGCAAGAACACAAGAGGAGAAAAATACCCACAAAAACAAACCCAAAACAATTAAGAAAATGGTAACAGGAACATACATATTGATAATAACCTTCAATGTAAATGGATTAAATGCCCCAACCAAAACACACAGACTGGCTGAATGGATGCAAAAACAAGACCCATATATATGCTGTCTACAAGAGACCCACTTCACACCTAGGGACACATACAGACTGAAAGTGAGGGGGTGGAAAAAGATATTCCATGCAAATGGAAATCAAAAGAAAGATGGAGTAGCAATTCTCATATCAGACAATATGGACTTTAAAATAAAGATTATTACAAGAGACAAAGAAAGACACTACATGATGATCAAGGGATCATTCCAAGAAGATACAATAATTATAATTGTTTATGCACCCAACTTAGGAGCACCTCAATACATAAGGCAAATGTTAACCATGAAAGAAGAAATCGACAGTAACATAATAACAGTAGGGGATTTTACACCCACTTATACCAATGGACAGATCATCCAAACAGAAAATAAATAAGGAAACACAAGCTTTAAATGACACAATACACTGGATAGAGCTAATTGATATTTATAGAACATTCCACCCAAAACTGGCAGAATACACTTTCTTCTCAAGTGCACATGGAACATTCTCCAGGATATATCACATCTTGGGTCACAAATCAAGCCTTGGAAAATTTAAGAAAACTGAAATTGTATCAAGCATCTTTTCTGACCACAATGCTATGAGATTGGAAATCAGTTACAGGAAAAAAACTGTAAAAACCACAAATACATGGAGGCTACACAGTGTGCTACTAAATAACCAAGAGATTACTGAAGAAATCAAAGAAGAAATAAAAAATACATAGACACAAATGACAATGAAAACATGATGACCCAAAACCTATGGGATGCAGCAAAAGCAGTTCTAAGAAGGACGTTGAGAGCAATTCAATCTCACCTCAAGAAACAAGAAAAATCTCAAGTAAACAATCTAGCCTACACTTAAAACAACTAGAGAAAGAAAAACAAAGAAAACCTAAAGTCAGTAGAAGGAAAGAAATCATAAAGATCAGAGTAGAAATAAATGAAATAGAAATAAAGAAAACAATAGCAAAGATCAATAAAACTAAAAGCTGGTTCTTTGAGAAGGTAAACAAAATAGAGAAAACCTTAGCCAGACTCATCAAGAAAAAAAGGGAGAGGATGCAAATCAATAAAATTAGAAATGAAAAAGGAGAAATCACAACTGACACTGCAGAAATACAAAGGATTATAAAAGACTACTACAAACAACTATACGCCAATAAAATGGACAACCACAAAGAAACAGACAAAATCTTGGAATGGAACAATTTCCCAAGACTGAACCAGGAAGAATTAAACAGACCTATCACAAGTAATGAAATTGAAACTGTAATTAAAAATCTTCCAACAAACAAAAGTCCAGGACCAGATGGCTTCACAGGTGAATTCTATCAAACATTTAGAGAAGGGCTAACACCCATCCTTCTCAAACTCTTCCAAAAAATTGCAGAGGAAGGAACACTCCCAAATTCACTCTACAAGGCCACCATCACTGTGATACCAAAACCAGAAAAATATGCTACAAAAAAAGAAAATTACAGATCAATATCACTGATGAATACAGATGCAAAAATCCTCAACAAAATACTAGCAAACAGAATCCAACAACACAATAAAAGGATCATACACCATGATCAAGTGGGATTTAACACAGGGATGCAAGGATTCTTCAATATACACAAATCAATCAATGTGATACACTATATTAACAAATTAAAGAATAAAAACCACATGATCATCTCAATAGATGCAGAAAAAGCTTTTAAGAAAATTTAACACCCATTTATGATAAAAACTCTCCAGAAAGTGGGCCTAGAGGGAAGCTACCTCAACATAATAAAGGCCATATATGACAAACCCACAGCAAACATCATTCTCAATGGTGAAAAACTGAAAGCATTTCCTCTAAGATCAGGAACAAGACAAGGATGCCCACCCTCACCACTATTATTCAACATAGTTTTGGAAGTCCTAGCCACAGCAATCAGAGAAGAAAAAGAAATAAAAGGAATACAAGTTGGAAAAGAAGAAGTAAAACTGTCACTATTTTTTGATGACACAATACTATACATAGAAAATCTTAAAGATGTCACCGGAAAACTACTAGAACTAATCAATGAATTTGGTAAGGTTGCAGGATACAAAATTAACACACAGAAATCTCTGGCATTCCTATACACCAACAACAAAAAATAAGAAAGAGAAATTAAGGAAACACTCCCATTTACCATTGCCACAAAAAGAATAAAATACCTAGGAATAAGCCTGCCTAAAGAGGCGAAAGACTTGTACTCAGAAAAGTATAAAACACTGATGAAAGAAATCAAAGATGACACAAACAGATGGAGAAATATATCATGTTCTTGGATTGGAAGAATCAATATTGTGAAAATGACTATACTACCCAAAACAATCTACAGATTCAATGCAATCCCTATCAAACTACCAATGGCATTCTTCACAGAATTAGAACAAAAAATCTTACAATTCGTATGGAAACACAAAAGACCCCGAATAGCCAAAGCAATCTTGAGAAAGAAAAACAGAGTTGGAGGAATCAGGCTCCCCAACTTCAAACTATACCACAAAGCTACAGTAATCAAGACAGTATGTTACTGGCAGAGAAACAGAAATACAAATCAATGGTACAGGATAGAATGCCCAGAGATAAACCCACACACATATGGGCACCTAATTTACGACAAAGGAGGCATGAACATACAATGGAGAAAAGACAGCCTCTTCAATAAGTGGTGCTGGGAAAACTGGACAGCTACATGTAAAAGAATGAAATTAGAACACTACCTAACACCATACATAAAAATAAACTCCAAACGGATTAAAGACTTAAATATAAGACCAGACACTATAAAACTTTTAGAGCAAAACATAGGAAAAACACTCTTTGACATAAACCACAGCAAGATCTCTTTTGACCCACCTCCTAGAGTAACAGAAATAAAAATCAACAAATGGGACTTAATTAAACTTAAAAGCTTTTGCACAGCAAAGGAAACCATAAACAACAAGACAACCCTCAAAATGGGAGAAAATATTTGCAAATGAAACAACAAAGGATTAATCTCCAAAATATACAAACAACTCATGGAGCTCAATATCAAAAAAACAAACAATCTAGTTAAAAAATGGGCAGAAGACCTAAATAGACATTTCATCAAGGAAGACATACAGATGGCCAAGAGGCACATGAAAGATGCTCAACATCACTAATTATTAGAAAAATGCAAATGAAAACTACAATGAGGTATCGCCTCACGCTGGTCAGAATGGCCATTAACAAACAAGCTAGAAACAATAAATGCTGGAAAGGGTGTGGTGAAAATGGAACCCTTCTACACTGTTGGTGGGAATGTAAATTGATACAACCACTATGGAGAACAGTATGGAGGTTCCCTAAAAAACTAAAAATGGAACTACCATATTACCCAGCAATCCCACTGCTGGGTATATACCCTGAGAAAACCATAATTCAAAAAGAGACAAGCACCACAATGTTCACTGCAGCACTATTTACAATAGCCAGGACGTGGAAGCAACCTAAGTGTCCATCGACAGAGGGATGGATAAAGAAGATGTGGCACATATATAAAATGAAATATTACTCAGCCATAAAGAGAAACAAAATTGAGTTATTTGTAGTGAGGTGTATGGACCTAGAGTCTGTCATACAGACTGAAGTCAGAAAGAGAAAAACAAATACCGTATGCTAACGCATACATATAGATTCTAAAAAAAAAAAAAAAATGGTACTGATGAACCTAGTTGCAGGGCAGAAATAAAGAGGCAGACATAGAGAATGGACCTGATGACATGGGGTAGGAGTGCGAAGCTGGGGTGAAGTGAGAGTAGCATCGACATATATACACTACTGAATGTAAAACATTTGGCTGGTGGGAAGCAGCAGCATAGCACAGGGAGATGAGCTCGGTGCTATGTGATGACCTAGAGGGGTGCGATAGGGAGGATGAGAGGGAGGCTCAAGAGAGAGGGGATATGGGGACACATGTATGCATATGGCTGATTCACTTTGTTGTGCAACAGAAACTAACATGGTATTGTGAAGCAATTACATGCCAATAAAGATCTATTAAAAAAAAAGAAAAAAGAAAAAATATATTAAAAAGAGAACTGTCATATGATCCAGCAACCCCATTTCTGGGTATTTATCTGAAGAAAATGAAAACACTTATTTTTTTATATATATGCACCTCCATGTTCATTGCAACATTATTTACAATAGGCCAGATATGGAAACAACCTAAATGTCCATCAATGGATGAATGAGAAAAGAACATGTGCTTTTATAAATATGTTAAAATATTATATAAAATGATATTTTTATATATATAACTATTACTGAGCCATAAAAAAAGAATGAAATCTTGCCATTTTGACAACATGGATGGACCTCGAGGGCATTATGCTAAGTGAAATAAGTCAGAGAAAGACAAAGACAAATAAGTGATCTCACTTGTACGTGGAATCTAAAAACAGACAAATAAAAACAAGCCTATAGATACAGAGAACAGATTGATGGTTGCCAGAGGCTGGTTGGTTGGGAGCAGGCGAAATAGGTGAAAGGAGTCAAAGGTTACAAATTTCCAATTATAAAATAAGTAAGTCATGGGGATGTACTGTACAGCATGGAGACTATACTTAATAATACTAATGGCATATTTGAAAGCTGCTAAAAAATTAGATCTTAAAAGTTTTCATCACAGGGAAAAAAGATTCTGTAACTATGTATGGTAAGGATAGTAACTATACTTACTGTGGTGACCATTTCACAATATATACAAATACTGAATCATTGTGTTGTACACCTAAAACCAATATAATGTTGTATGTCAAATATACCTTAATTTAAAAAAAAAACAACAGAAAACAATCTTAAAGCATTTACCCAGTAAAAAGAAAAAATTTTTAAGGTGTTTGGGAATTTAAGTCTTACCTTAAACTGTAATCATCTTCCTCTTCATATGATTTAATTTGTGTTGAAATAGACTGAGATCGTACTTCTTGCTGATCTCTCTAGTTAAATAAAACAAAGTCATGTAGGAAAATAATGTACAAAACTAGGATATATTCAAGTGCCTTTCTGATCATTAATTATTTCAGAGTTGTCCACAATTTCTATAAAATCAAAGCACAGAATTCTAAAAGCTATGGTATCAAAATAAGATCTGTAACAATGTAGTTTCACCCTTTCACTCATTCTTGGTTAAAAGAGTCAGTTCTAAGGCAAAATTGTAAGAATGCCAATGCCTTTATATGATCTTAGCTGACTCCTTCTTCCCAACTACATTAGAGCTTCCATCTTCTGTAACATGCAAAGGAAATAAGGTTCACAAGAAGTGGAAACATAAATCCATTTAATGGATAGAAAAACTTGTCTCAAATCATAAAAACTTCAATGTTAAGATGACCACATAGAAATGAAAGTGCTAAAAATGAAGCACTAAGAGTGATAGCTTTTGGAGAAGATGTATTAATATGAAAGTGAAAAAACAAAAATTCAATGTGGCAAAAGTTATATCCATTAGAGGACTCTGATCAGAATACATAATGAATCACTCACTCTACCATAACGTTGAGTTTCTGAACATTATTTTCAGAAAAATTATTTTCCTGCTCTTCAGACACTGACAAAAACTAAAAGATGTAATAAAATGTTTATTTTTTAGTAAAATATTTAATTACAAATGCAACTAGTAAATCTGTAACCATTATCTAAATATTCTCATTCCTAAACTAACAAATAATGATGGATCTGTCTAAGACATTAAAATATTGCCTATTCTTCCCTGCCTTCATCAACTCCAAAGTGGGGTGGGGGTGGGATTTAAATGAAAGAGAATTATAAATGAATTAGAATAAAAAATTTAAAAAGTTTGAAAGCAGCTACTTTATTCCTCTGTGGAATATTACTATATCCTATCAACTAATATTGGGAATGCTGATACTTAGGGAGGGATGCTAAAAGTAGGAATAACTAATTTGGTAGCCAGAATGGGGCAAATATGCTTAGACTGTCTAGTGATGTAACCTCACCACATTTTTCCTGACTATAAATCTCATTATGGTCTAGCCCTAACAATCTGAGTTATATCCAACTGCAGAGTTTAAGAAACGGATTACCATCTGAGCATTAATGGTAGTTGTTAACCTTTATTCAGCTTCTGTCCAGAGACCATTTTATTTCTATCCTTACTGAATTACCAGTACTAATTCTATATAGCTACTTGCAAATATTAATCTTAAAATAGTGGGAAATACTATTCAATATTAATGTTCCTATTAATTAGATGATTGGAATATCTAAATGGAAAACACTTTTTCAGTGGCTTTTAGAAAACGTGTGCTGGGCTTCCCTGGTGGTGCAGTGGTTAAGAATCCACCTGCCAATGCAGGGGACACAGGTTCGAGCCCTGGTCCAGGAAGATCGCACATGACGTGGAACAACTAAGCCCGTGTGCCACAACTACTGAGCCTATGCTCCAGAGCCTGTGCTCCACAACAAGAAAAGCCACTGCAATGAGAAGCCCACGCACCGCAACAAAGACCCAATGCAGCCAAAAATAAATAATTTTTTTAAAAAAAGTGTGCTTATCAAAAACATATACATGCATGTATACACATACTTATGCATATATTGATGTTCAATTTATGATAATTCACTGAGCTGAAAATTTATGCTTTGGGCACTTTTTTGTATGTATGTTACACATCAAATTAAAAAGTTAAAAAACTAGCACTTACATGGAATTACTATTAATTGTACATTCACTTACTATTACTTCCTCAGCTTGTCGAACCAGATCAGCCGTTTTTGCCTCTAATTCTGCATTTAAACGCCTAAAAGGAGAAAATAATAATTGTGATAGACTGAAGATTGTAACACAAAAATAAAAGTAATTAAATTTCAATAACTACAATTTAGCTAATCAATAAATGCCAAAACATACACATGACATTTTTATTTGAAAATTAACACAACTATTACAAAGCTTATCTCCAAATCCCCATGATCCTTCTTCTTTCTGGTGGAAGCTCAAACCATGTAACTCCTAGCCTCTCCCTGGCCATTATTTCAGGTGGAATGATTTCTTTGAGAAGAATAAACTGGGTGGGTTCAACTCAGTTCCACTCTCCATGTTCTTGGGATCAACTCCAATTGAGAACAGGAGTGGGGTGGGGTGTGGAGGGGGCTGATTTCATCAGGGGTGTTCAGGTGACTGGGGAGGTATATCTGGGGTTTAGTGAGCAGACCTGAGGTGGCTCATACCTCAGCTACATACTTCAATATCAGCTTCATCAGGAATACAGGTGATTACTTTCACCTACACCTGCCACTCCTTTTTTTTTTCCAATCTATTTGGAATCTAGCAAAGAATAGGAATACTATTTAGTCCCATTAAGACTGTAAGAATAGCAATGCCATTGCGGGAAACCGTTTTTAAAGAAAAAATTGCTCATCATCCTACCACCATCATCCAATCATTTTAAAAATTCCCTTCTAATTTTCATATGTAGGCACACACACAATTTTGTACTGTTCTACCATAACAATACAGATGGAATATATTTATCTCTATATAATTTTTATAATTAGTGCCATAAATGGCTATGAAATATTCTAGAGTTGAAGTTAACATAATGTACTAAACTGTTCTCCCTGTTAGTTGAAGTCCCCTTCTCAGTTTTAAAGGTTAACATTATAATAAACAACTTCAAAAGCATGTAACTTTTAAATTCTATTTGTAGATCACATTTCTAGACTATCTAGGCTCTTCTGAAGTTTTATGAAGAAAATATGCAGAGCAATTTTTTAAATGAGATACCTTGTTTTTTTAGATATGTGATTCAGAAGTACCACAAACCAGTGATGACTCCCACCCCCAGGAAGAAAAAAAGCAGTATCACATCCCTTCTTAAAAAGTCTGATGTTTTAAGAAATATTTTTATATCTTAGGATAAGTTAATCAAAATAAAAATATCTAATAAAGACTTAAAGTTGTACTCAAGATGCCTTTACCTGATTTTTCACATTTCCTAACAAGAACCAATAGAGGTTTCTGGGCAATATAGCAGGCTGAGATAAATCAAAAGGCTATTCTTCTGCTCCAAAACCCATAGAAATCTGGATAAAATATAATGAACGGAATATTCCTAAACTTAAACTTAGGCAGGGAAAATACCCTGGCACTAAAAATAAAGCAGCAACTAAAAATGAGAGCAGTAAACAGGAACAGAAGCCAAAACAGCTTAACAGCTAGAAACTGATGCACATGAGAGAGTCACGAAGGGCTACACCTGTGAACCACAGACCACAAAAACACTACCCATAACCTTAGGTGAATGGAAATGAAACTAGAGCCGTGTGTGGAAAAGATTCTCTTGTGAGTAATCAGAGCACATAGGAGTGTACTCCAAGTTCATCTTACGCAGATGGTACAGGGACACTATGCCAAAACTTTAATATAGTAAGTTGGATTAGAACCAGTGAAAACTCTGATAAGCTAATAAAGTTAAATGCAAAACCACACTTAGGGATTTACTCATCTAGAACACATGCAACTCTCTCAGAAAGCAAACCCCACTAAAGATGTCTTCACAAAAGTAACAAATTGCATTAAGAAACAAGTGCCTGGACCGGGGGTGGGGGGGGGGAGATGGCGGAGGAGTAAGACGCGGCGATCACCTTCCTCCCCACAGAGACACCAGAAATACATCTACACGTGGAACAACTCCTACAGACCACCTACTGAATGCTGGAAAAAGACCTCAGACCTCCCAAAAGGCAAGAAACTCCCCCACGTACCTGGGTAGGGCAAATGAAAGAAGAATAAACAGACAAAGAATAGGGACGGGACCTGCACCAGTGGGAGGGAGCTGTGAAGGAGGAAAGTTTTCCACACACTAGGAAGCCCCTTCGCGGGCAGAGACTGAGGGTGGCGGAGGGGGAAACTTCGGAGCGACGGAGGAGAGCACAGCAACAGGGGTGCGGAGGGCAAAGCCGAGAGATTCCCGCACAGAGGATCAGTGCCGACCAGCACTCACCAGCCCGAGAGGCTTGTCTGCTCACCCGCCGGGCCGGGCGGGGCTGGGAGCTGAGGCCCGGGCTTCGGTTGGAGCGCAGCGGTTGGCTGCGTGAACACAGCCTGAAGGGGCTAGTGCGCCACGGCTAGCCGGGAGGGAGTCTGGGGAAAAGTCTGGACCTGCCAAAGAGGCAAGAGACTTTTTCTTCCCTCTTTGTTTCCTGCTGCGTGAGGAGAGGGGATTAAGAGCGCTGCTTAAAGGAGCTCCAGAGACGGGCACGAGCCGCGGTTAACAGTGCGGACCCCAAAGACTGGCATGAAGACGCTAAGGCTGCTGCCGCCAAGAAACCTGTGTGCGAGCACAGGTCACTCTCCACACCCCTCTTCCGGGGAGCCTGTGCAGCCCGCCACTGCCAGGGTCCCGGGATCCAGGGACAACTTCCCGGGGAGAACGCACAGCGCGCCTCAGGCTGGTGCAACATCATGCTGGCCTCTGCCGCCACCGGCTCCCCCAGCATCCGCACCCCTCCCACTCCCCGTCCTGAGTGAGCCAGAGCCCCCGAAGCAGCTGCTCCTTTAACCCCCGTCCTGTCTGAGCGAACAGAGGCCCTCCGGCGAACTACACGCAGAGGCGGGGCCAAATCCAAAGCTGAGCCCCGGGAGCTGTGCTAACAAAGAAGAGAAAGGGAAATCTCTCCCAGCAGCCTCAGAAGCAGCGGATTAAAGCTCCACAATCAACTTGATGTACCCTGCATCTGTGGAATACGTGAATAGACAACGAATCATACCAAATTAAGGAGGTGGAATTTGAGAACAAGATTTATTATTTTTTCCCCTTTTCCTCTTTGTGAGCGTGTATGTGTATGCTTCTGTGTGAGATTTTGTCTGTATAGCTTTGCTTTCACCATTTGTCCTAGGCTTCTATCTGTCCGTTTTGTTTTTGTTTTTCTTAAAAAAAATTCTTTTTCTTAACAGTTATTTTTTATTTTAATAACTTTATTTTATCCCCTTCCTTCCTTCCTTCTTTCCTTCCTTCCTTCCCCCCCTCCCTTCCTTCTTTTTCTCCCTTTTATTGAGCCGTGTGGATGAAATGCTCTTGGTGCTGCAGACAGGAGTCAGTGCTGTGCCTCTGAGGTGGGAGAGACAACTTCAGGACACTGGCCCACAAGAGACCTCCCAGTTCCACATAATATCAAATGGCGAAAATCTCCCAGAGATCTCCACCTCAACACCAGCACCCAGCTTCACTCAATGACCAGCAAGCTACAGTGCTGAACACCCTATGCCAAACAACTAGCAACACAGGAACACAACCCCACCCATTAGCAGAGAGGCTGCCTAAAATCATAATAAGTCCACAGACACCCCAAAACACACCACCAGACATGGACCTGCCCACCAGAAAGACAAGATCCAGCATCATCCACCAGAACACAGGCACTAGTCCCCTCCACCAGGAAGCCTACACAACCCACTGAACCAACTTTAGCCACTGGGGACAGACACCAAAAACAATGGGAAATACAAACCTGTGGCCTGCAAAAAGAAGACCCCAAACACAGTAAGATAAGCTAAATGACAAGACAGAAAAACACACAGCAGATGAAGGAGCAAGATAAAAACCCATCAGACCTAACAAATGAAGAGGAAATAGGCAGTCTACCTGAAAAAGAATTCAGAATAATGATAGTAAAGATGATCCAAAATCTTGGAAATAGAATAAATTCAAGAAACATTTAACAAGGACCTAAAAGAACTAAAGATGAAACAAGCAATGATGAAAAACACAATAAATGAAAGTAAAAATACTCTAGATGGGATCAATAGCAGAATAACTGAGGCAGAAGAATGGATAAGTGACTTGGAAGATAAAAATATTGGAAATAACTACTGCAGAGCAGAAGAAAGAAAAAAGAATGAAAAGAACTGAGGACAGTCTCAGAGACCTCTGGGCCAACATTAAACGCACCAACATTCGAAGTATAGAGGTTCCAGAAGAAGAAGAGAAAAAGAAAGGGACTGAGAAAATATTTGAAGAGATTATAGTTGAAAACTTCCCTAATATGGGAAAGGAAATAGGTAATCAAGTCCAGGAAGCACAGAGAGTCCCATACAGGATAAATCCAAGGAGAAACATGCCAAGACACATATTAATCTAGCTGTGAAAAATTAAATACAAAGACAACATATTAAAAGCAGCAAGGGAAAAACAACAAATAACACACAAGGGAATCCCCATAAGGTTAACAGCTGATCTTTCAGCAGAAACTCTGCAAGCCAGAAGGCACTGGTAGGACATATTTAAAGTGATGAAGGAGAAAAACCTACAACCAAGATTACTCTACCCAGCAAGGATCTCATTCAGATTTGATGGAGAAATTAAAACCTTTACAGACAAGCAAAACCTGAGAGAGTTCAGCACCACCAAACCAGCTTTACAACAAATGCTAAAGGAACTTCTCTAGGCAAGAAACACAAGAGAAGGAAAAGAAATACAATAACAAACCCAAAACAATTAAGGAAATGTTAATAGGAACATACATATCGATAATTACCTTAAATGTAAATGGATTAAATGCTCCCACCAAAAGACACAGACTGGCTGAATGGATACAAAAACAAGACCTATATATACGCTGTCTACAAGAGACACACTTCAGACCTAGGGACACATACAGACTGAAAGTGAGGGAATGGAAAAAGATATTCCATGCAAATGGAAATCAAAACAAAGCTGGAGTAGCAATTCTCATATCAGACAAAATAGACTTTAAAATAAAGACTATTACAAGAGACAAAGAAGGACACTACATAATGATCAAGGGATCGATCCAAGAAGAAGATATAACAATTGTAAATATTTATGCACCCAACATAGAAGCACCTCAGTATATAAGGCAAATACTAACTGCCATAAAAGGGGAAATCGACAGTAACATTCATAGTAGGGGACTTTAACACCTCACTTTCACCAATGGACAGATCATCCAAAACGAAAATAAATAAGGAAACACAAGCTTTAAATGATACATTAAACAAGATGGACTTAATTGATATTTATAGGACATTCCTTCCAAAAACAACAGAATACACATTTTTCTCAAGTGCTCATGGAACATTCTCCACGACAGATCACATCTTGGGTCACAAATCAAGCCTTGCTAAATTTAGGAAAATTGAAATTGTATCAAGTATCTTTTCCGAGCACAATGCTATAAGACTAGATATCAATTACAGGAAATGATCTGTAAAAAATACAAACACATGGAGGCTAAACAATACACTACTTAATAACGAAGTGATCACTGAAGAAATCAAAGAGGAAATAAAAAAATACCTAGAAACAAATGACAATGGAGACACGACAACCCAAACCTATGGGATGCAGCAAAAGCAGTTCTAAGAGGGAGGTTTATAGCAATACAATGCTACCTTAAGAAACAGGAAACATCTCGAATAAACAACCTAACCTTCCAGCTAAAGCAATTAGAGAAAGAACAAAAAAACCCCGAAGTTAACAGAAAGAAAGAAATCATAAACATCAGATCAGAAATAAATGAAAAAGAAATGAAGAAAACAATAGCAAAGATCGATAAAGCTAAAAGCTGGTTCTTTGAGAAGATAAACAAAATTGAGAAACCATTAGCCAGACTCATCAAGAAAAAAAGGGAGAAGACTCAAATCAATAGAATGAGAAATGAAAAAGGAGAAGTAACATCTGACACTGCAGAAAGACAAAAGATCATGAAAGATTACTACAAGCAACTCTATGCCAATAAAATGGACAACCTGGAAGAAATGGACAAATTCCTAGAAAAGCACAACCTGCCAAGACTGAATCAGGAAGAAATAGAAAATAGGAACAGACCAATCACAAGCACTGAAATTGAAACTGTGATTAAAAATCTTCCAACAAACAAAAGCCCAGGACCAGATGGCTTCACAGGTGAATTCTATCAAACATTTAGAGAAGAGCTAACACCTATCCTTCTCAAACTCTTCCAAAATATAGCAGAGGGAGGAACACTCCCAAACTCATTCTATGAGGCCACCACCATCCTGATACCAAAACCAGACAAGGATGTCACAAAGAAAGAAAACTACAGGCCAATATCACTGATGAACATAGATGCAAAAATCCTAAACAAAATACTAGCAAACAGAATCCAACAACACATTAAAAGGATCATACACCATGATCAAGTGGGGTTCATTCCAGGAATGCAAGAATTCTTCAATATATGCAAATCAATCAACGTGATACACCATATTGACAAATTTAAGGGGAAAAACCATATGATCATCTCAATAGATGCAGAGAAAGCTTTTGACAAAATTCAACACCCATTTATGATAAAAACCCTGCAGAAAGTAGGCATAGAGGGAACTTACCTCAACATAATAAAGGCCATATATGACAAATCCACAGCCAACATCGTCCTCAATGGTGCAAAACTGAAAGCATTTCCACTAAGATCAGGAACAAGACAAGGTTGCCCACTCTCCCCACTCTTATTCAACATAGTTTTGGAAGATTTAGCAACAGCAATCAGAGAAGAAAAGGAAATAAAAGGAATCCAAATTGGAAAAGAAGAAGTAAAGCTGTCACTGTTTGCAGATGACATGATACTATACATAGAGAATCGTAAGATGCTACCAGAAAACTACTAGAGTTAATCAATGAATTTGGTAAAGTAGCAGGATACAAAATTGCCAGAAATCTCTGGCATTCTTATACACTAATGATGAAAAATCTGAAAGTGAAATCAGGAAAACACTCCCGTTTACCACTGCAACAAGAAGAATAAAATATCTAGGAATAAACCTACCTAAGGAGACAAAAGACCTGTATGCAGAAAATTATACTGATATAAAAAATTAAAGATGATACAAATAGATGGAGAGATATACCATGTTTTTGGATTGGAAGAATCAACATTGTGAAAATGACTCTACTACCCAAAGCAATCTACAGATTCAATGCACTCCCTTTCAAACTACCAGTGGCATTTTTCACAGAACTAGAACAAAAAATTTCACAATTTGTATGGAAACACAAAAGACCCCGAATAGCCAAAGCAATCTTGAGAACGAAAAACGGAGCTGGAGAAATCAGGCTCCTTGACTTCAGATTATACTCCAAAGCTACAGTAATCAAGACAGTATGGTACTGGCACAAAAACAGAAATATAGATCAATGGAACAGGATAGAAAGCCCAGAGATAAACCCTTGCACATATGGTCACCTTATCTTTGATAAAGGAGGCAGGAATGTACAGTGGAGAAAGGACAGCCTCTTCAATAAGTGGTGCTGGGAAAACTGCACACCTACATGTAAAAGTATGAGATTAGAACACTCCCTAACACCATACACAAAAATAAGCTCAAAATGAATTAAAGACCTAAATTTAAGGCCAGAAACTATCAAACTCTTAGAGGAAAACATAGGCAGATCACTCTATGACATAAATCACAGCAAGATCCTTTCTGACCCACCTCCTAGAGAAATGGAAATAAAAACAAAAATAAACAAATGGGACCTAATGAAACTTCAAAGCTTTTGCACAGCAAAGGAAACCATAAACAAGACCAAAAGACAATCCTCAGAATGGGAGAAAATATTTGCAAATGAAGCAACTGACAAAGGATTAATCTCCAAACTTTGCAAGCAGCTCATGCAGCTCAATAATAAAAAAACAAACAACCCAATCCAAAAATGGGCAGAAGACCTAAATAGACATTTCTCCAAGAAAATACACAGATTGCCAGAAAACAAATGAAAGAATGCTCAACATCATTAATCATTAGAGAAATGCAAATCAAAACTACAATGAGATATCATCTCACACCGGTCAGAATGGCCATCATCAAAAAATCTAGAAACAATAAATGCTGGAGAGGGTGTGGAGAAAAGGGAACACTCTTGCACTGCTGGTGGGAATGTGAATTGGTACAGCCACTATAGAGAACAGTATGGAGTTTCCTTAAAAAACTACAAATAGAACTACCATATGACCCAGCAATCCCACTACTGGGCATATACCCTGAAAAAACCATAATTCAAAAAAAGTCATGTACCAAAATGTTCATTGCAGCTCTATTTACAATAGCCCGGAGATGGAAACAACCTCAGTGTCCATCATCGGATGAATGGATAAAGAAGGTGTGGCACATATATACAATGGAATATTACTCAGCCATAAAAAGAAACGAAATTGAGTTATTTGTAGTGAGGTGGTTGGACCTAGAATCTGTCATACAGAGTGAAGTAAGTCAGAAAGAGAAAGACAAATACCGTATGCTAACACATATATATGGAACCTAAGGAAAAAAAATGTCATAAACAACCTAGGGGTAAGATGGGAATAAAGACACAGACCTACTAGAGAATGGACTTGAGGATATGGGAAGGGGGAAGGGTAAGCTGTGACAAAGTGAGAGAGTGGCATGGACATATATACGCTACCAAACGTAAAATAGATAGCTAGTGGGAAGCAGCCACATAGCACAGGGAGATCAGCTTGGTGCTTTGTGACCACCTGGATGGGTGGGATAGGGAGGGTGGGAGGGAGGGAGACGCAAGATGGAGGAGATATGGGAACATATGTATAACTGATTCACTTTGTTATAAAGCAGAAACTGACACACCATTGTAAAGCAATTATACTCCAATAAAGATGTAAAAAAAAAAAAGAAACAAGTGCCCAGGAGGGACAATCAACAGATTATTTCTTTGCTTCTAGTAACTTTGGGTTTTGTTTGTTCTTCTATTTCTAATTCCTTTAGGTGTAAGGTTAGGTTGTTTATTTGAGATTTTTTTTTGTTTCCTGAGGCAGGTTTGTATCGCTATAAAGTTCCATCTCAGAACTGCTTTTGCTGCATCCCGTACAATTTGGATTGCTGTGTTTTCATTTTCTTTTGTCTCCAGGTATTTTGTGATTTCCTCCTTGATTTCTGCAGTGATCCAGTGGTTTAGTAGCATATTTTTTAGCCTCCACATGTTTGTGTTTTTTGCAGTTTTTTTCTTGTAGGTGATTTCTAATCTCATAGTACTGTAGTTGGAAAAGATGCTTGATATGATTTCAATTTACTTAAATTTACTGAGACTTGTTTTTTGGGCTAGCATGTGATCTTGAAAAGAATGTGTATTCTGCTGCCTTTGAATAGAATACTATGTGTTCTGTTTGGTCTAACATGTCATTTAAGGCCAGTGTTTCCTCATTGATTTTTCTGTCTGAATGATCTGTCCATTGTTAAAGTTCCCTACTATTATTGTGTTACTGTCCTTCATGTCTGTTGTCATTTGCATTATGTATTTAGATACTCCTATGTTGAGTGCATATATATTTACACTTGTTATATATTTTTCTTCGATTGATCCATAATCATTATACTACAAAGCTACAGTAGCCAAAACAGTATGGTACTGGAACAAAAGCAGACACAGAGATCAATGGAACAGAATAGTGAACCCAGAAACAAACCCACGTTTATATGGGCAATTAATCTATGACAAAGAAAGCAAAAATATAAATGAGGAAAAGACAGTCTTTCAATAAGTGGTGCTGGGAAGCTGGACTGCTACATGTAAAAGAATGAAGTTAGAACTTTTTTTCACACCATATTCAAAAATAAACTCAAAATGGATTAAAGACTTAAATGTAAGACCATAAAACTCCAGGAGAAAACAGAGGCAGAACACTCTGACATAAACCACAGCAGTATTTTTTGGATCTGTCTCCTAAGGCAGAGGAAACTAACTAACTAAATAAATAATAGGACCTAATTAAATTTAAAAGGAAAGGAAAGGAAAGGAAAAGAAAGCATTGACAGGGCTTCTGTGGTGGCGCAGTGGTTGAGAGTCTGTCTGCCGATGCAGGGGACACGGGTTCGTGCCCCGGTCCGGGAAGATCCCACATGCCGTGGAGCGGCTAGGCCCATGAGCCATGGCCGCTGAGCCTGCGCGTCTGGAGCCTGTGCTCCGCAATGGGAGAGGCCACAACAGTGAGAGGCCCGTGTACCGCAAATAAATAAATAAATAAATAAGAAAGCATTGACAAAATGAAAAGACAATCTACTGAATGGGAGAAAATATTTGCAAATGATATGACCAACCAGGGTTTAATGCCCAAACTATATAAATAGCTCATACTACTCAATATCAAAAAAACAAATAACCTGGTTAAAAAATGGGCAGAAGACCTGAATAGACATTTTCCCAAAGAAGAATATAGATGGCCAACTGGCACATGAAATGCTCAACACTGTTAATCATCAGAGAAATGCAAAGCAAAACTACAATAAGATATCACCTCACACCTGTCAGAATGGCTATCATCAAAAAGACCACAAATAACAAATGTTGGCAAGGATGTGGAGAAAAGGGAACCCTTGTGCACTGTTGGTGGGAACGTAAATTGGTGCAGCCACTGTGGAAAACAGTATGGCAGTTTCTCAAAAACTTAAAGATATAACTACCACATGACCCAGTAATTCCACTCCTGGATATATATCCAAAGAAAATGAAAACACTACTCTGAAGATATATATGCACCCCAATGTTCATAGCAGCATTATTTACAATAGCCAAGATATGGAAGCAACCTACATGTTCATCAACAGATGAATGGATAAAGAAGACGTGATATATATATATATATATATATATATATATCTGCATACATACCATGGAATACTATTCAGTTATAAAAAAGAATGAAATTTTGCCATTTGCAACAACATGAATGGACCTGGAGGGTATTATGTTTAATGAAATAAGTCAGAGAAAGACAAATACTCTGTTATCACTTATGTGTGGAATCTAAAAAATGAAGCAAATAATGAATATAACAAAACAGAAACAGACCCATATATGTAGAGAACAAACAAGTGGTTACCAATGGAGAGAGGGAAGGGGGGAGGAGTACAATAAGGTTAAACGATTAAGAGATACAAACTACTATGTATAAAATAAATAAGATACAAGGATATATTGTACAGCACAGGAAATATAGCCATTATTTTATAACTTTAAATGGAGTATAATCTATAAAAGTTTTGAATCACTATGCTGTATACCCCAAAATGGTATAATATTGTAAATCAAGTATACTGCAACAAAACAAAAAGAAAAATGACAAATATTTGAAACTTGAAGAATATAGCAAGAAACATAAGACAAAAGACAATACTTTTTTTAAAAAGAGATAATGCTGAGAATGTTCCAGAAATGAATAAATATAGGAAGCTCAAGCAGAATTAAGAAAAAAAATCCACACCTGTACACATCATAGTGAAACTGCAGAACTTCAAAGACAAGGAGAATGTTCTTTAAACTACAAAGCAAATATTTAAAAAGAAGAGAGAAAAATAGTCTACCAGCATGACTATCTTAAATGCTGGCAGTAGATGCCTTATCAATATCTCTAGATGCCAATGGACAATGAAATGGTATCTTTAATGGACCATCGGGAGGTGGGGGGGGCAGGGACTAGCCATTTCAAGTTCTATATTCAGCTAAACTATCTTTGAAGAATAAGTGCAAAGTAACAAAATTTTCGGGTAAGACTGGAGAATTTAAGACTCCGATTTTCATACAGAGAAGTAATGAATGGTCTATGCTTCAGAAAAGAGGAAATTGAACCTCGAAAAAAAATGCAAAGAAATGAGAAAACATGATGATAAATCTAAATTAGTACAGAATACAAAAATAACAGGTAAGGTATTCAAAGCCAAGGGGAAATAAGTATTATATAACTTGACAAATGAGGGAAACCAAGTTAAAGCATTCTAAGGTCTTTCCAAACCAGTAAAGGAAAAATAAAGACATAATGAAAACTCATTCAACCAACAAAAGACAGAAAAAAAAACAAAGAAAAGGCATAAATAGAAAAAAAAATTAGATGGCCCAAACAACTTCAAATTAATAAACAAAATAATATAAATAAATTCACTCATTAGAAGGCAGAAATTACCAGAGAATATAAAAGAAATGCTCTTAATAAAGCTAAATGACATAAAAAGTTTGAGAATAAAGGAATGAGAAAAGATATAACAGACACTACATAATAATGAAAGGAATTATTCATCAAGAGGATTTAAATAAATCAAACAATATAGCCCCCAAACAAAACTGGACACAATTATAAGGAGAAATTTTTAAATCATAATTATAGCCGATTTCAGTACATCTCTAACAGAAACCAATGCAGGTACTAGAAAAAAAAATGGTGATGATACTGATGTTATGGACAGCAATATTAACTAGCTTGATCTAAGATATGAGTCAACAAATAGTGAATACACTTTCTATCAAAGAACACACAGAATATTTACAAAAATTCAACACGTACCTGGTCACAACTAAGTTTCAAAACATTTTTGAAAATCAATATTATATACATTCTCTGACCATAGTACAATTAAAAATAAATTATAAAATAACAAAAATAAAACAAGCAAACAAACGGATGCTTGGGAACTACAAAAACACACTCCTAAAATAATCACTATGAAAAATCATAAAATATTTAAAACTAAATAACCACAAAAGAAATATATATATCAAAACAGATACTGAAATACCGATAAGCTGTGGTTGGAGAGAAATATACAGAAATTAAATGTATGTATTAAAAAATAAGAAAAACTAAACTAAAAAAAGAAACTAAAAAAAAGAAGAAATAAATCCACCATTAGAAGAGAGAGAAATAATAGAGATAAGACTAATCAAAAAAAAATTTTAATCACATAGATTAGCAATAAAACCAAAAGCTAATTCTGTGAAAAGACCAATAAAACATATACACCTTCCAGCAAGACTGACAGAAAAGTCCCCAAAAGAAGGTGTGTATAAGGTTACACTACAGATACAGTCAAAACTTAAAACATAAGAGAATAATTAGAATACATGTATGTTAATACATTTTAAAACATACATGAAGTGGACACTTTTCCAGAAAACTAGAAAATAACCAAAATTTATTCTGGAAGCAAAAATTATTAAAGAAACTGCATTCACAGGCAAAAAAAAACCCCACACTAGACTCAGTTTCACAATTTTAATCAAAGGGCAGATGATCTCTGATTACAAGAAGCTTCCAAGAACAGACTAAAACAAAAAAGGAAAACTATTCAGCTTATTTTATGTAGCTAGGATAATAATCACATCAAAATCAGAAAGGCAAAGAACTAGAAAAAAGTGCAAGACCAATTTCATTTCTGTTTACAGCTGAAAAAAAACCTCCATAAAATTAAAGCAATCTAATCCAGGGGACTTTAAAAGAAAACAAGAAATCTGCCTTTGTAGTTTAGTATGTTAAAACATTAAAGGAGGGGGTGAAAAAAATTTCATTGCCTAAATAAATTTGGGGGGAAAAAGCTTTGTTAAAATTTAACATTCATTCAAAATACAAATTAAGGGTATAATACTGCATATCAGCTATCCTTGATGAAAAAATAATTAAGGGAAACGGCGTCCTTAAGCCTGATTAAAAAAAAATACCAAAACGCTACAGCAAACCTCAAATGTAGTGATAAATTATTAAAAGTGGGCTCCTGAAAATCATAACTAAGATAAAAATGCTTACCATTACTATTTCTATTTCATATTGCACTGGAAGTTCTAACCAGATCAAGAAAAAGAATGTAGAAGAAATTGTAAAGGGACAAAACTATCACAATTTGCATATGATATAACTGTCTTTATAAAAAACTCAACGGACTCCGCAGAATAAGAGAGTTCAGCAGAGCCGACAATCTATATAAATATAGGTCTAGGATCAACATACAAAAATCAGTAATGTTTCTATACTTATAACCAATTAGAAAATGTAGTAGAAAAAGAGCCATTCATTATAGCAAGAAAAAACTATAAGGTACCTTGAAAAAATTGTACGTGCAAGACTCTTATGTAGTAATATGATAAAATATTATTAATGAATACCCAAATCACCCACATGTAAATAGAGATATATCACATTCGTAGAAGGGCAGATTCAACAGCATAAAGATGTCAGTTCTCTGCAAATTAATCTATAAATCCAATGTAATTGGCATTTATGGGCAAGAAGTTTGGGGGAAGGCTTGCCCTTCCGGTTATCAAGATCAATTAAACCAGATGTCACGTAATCTTATTGTTTAGCTCTCTAGTTTTATGATATACGCACAAGACTTGGAATATCTATTGACTTGAGTGATCAGCATATTCCTTGGTTTACTGTCTCATATAGTGATTATTTCCTCCAACTATTTGACAGGAGCTGATTGTAAAAGATTCTGCATTGGGATCCCTGGAAAGTGCTGTGTTCAGTTGATTAAAACAACATCCCCATATGCTTACCACCAAGACAACATGTGGCAAAATACTCTGTTATGAACTCATAGTCTTGCCTATAAGGATGGCCAGACATTTCACCCTTACGCATAGTGCTGAGTGATCACAAATTTCAAGCAGTGCCTGGGAGCTACTCTGTTCAAACGCCTCAGATTTGCACACCTCGGAGTGCATATAACATAACAAGTAACAAGTGAGAGCCTTTACCACAAAACTTTTGCTAAAATAGAATAGTTACTACAGATGCCTGACTTTGATCAGGAGCATATCCTTAATGAAGGGCCAGATGCAAATAGATCTTTAAATAACCAAATGAATTAACCTAATCAGTGCATGTATTTAGTGCTGTCTGGTGCATGGTAAAGAAAACAAATGTTTTGGGTTGAAAACAGCTGATTCAGAGCTGTATATGAACAACAGATCCACTGATTAAGTACATTCATACTTGAATAACAGGCACATTTCATCAAGCAGTGGAAGATCATTATGTTTCTACATGCAAGTTGACACATGTCTAGTTTATCTAAAGAAAGGACACTTCAGTTTTAACTCTAAACATGCTTTAATTTTAAGTACAGATCATTTGGTAACTCTATGTTAAACCATTTGAGGAACTGCCAGAATGTTTCCCAAGTTTTAAATTAAATTACTTTAAATTAAAAGGGTGAATTTTTAAAATATAATTTTTTTGGTAAGGGTATATACGAGGGCAAATAAAAGACATGGTTTCTGACCTTGTGGAACTAACAGTCCAGTGGAGGAAACAGACAAAATGTAAACTAACAAATGAATTTACTGTAACACGTTATGCTAATTGCAACAAAAATTTAATCACACAATTAAAAAAGAGTAATGGGGAGCCTACTTATCATAGTCAAGAAAGGCCACTCTGGTAGGCAAAAAGGAGAGAGGTCAAGATCATACAAGAGGTAGGAGCCAGGTGTGACAGAGCTTTTGAAGTGCAACTGGAAACCACTGCAAAGTTTTAGACAAGGGAGTGACAAGATCAAATTAAAAGATTACTCTGACATCTGCATGAAAACCGGGGGATGAAGAGTGGAGTGGTCCAAGAATGAAAGCACGTGTTGTCAGGATAGCTCTAATCACACTGACAGCAGATAAGGAAGAGAAATCCTCCCAACACCACCAAATGTGGATGAGAACGGTAATTCCAAATGCCCTGAGAAACATGCTTTCGGTTTAGAAACCAAACCTAAAAGAAATTTACATACGTAAACTCCAGGAACTTGAAATTAAGTGGAATTCCTTTAACTAGAAACTGAACTATTCGTGGCAATTCCTGCTATCCAAACTACTTCTAGCGGTATCATCTCGCTGACGAACAGGTTTACTCACTTGGGTTAAATTTTCGCCCACTTTCAACAGCTACGAGGCCGCAGCTCAAGTTAAAAAGAAGGGCAAGCGAACGGGATGATAAACTGCTGGACAGTGAATGGTCCCAAAGGTCCAGTCAGTCACCAGGAAAAGTATTTCTAAGCAGCCTCATTTAAGTGAAAGAAAAAAGGAAAAGCTGAACCGCCAAATTTCTTACTTATATTCTTCCTCCTTGGCGAGGAGGTCCCGACGAGGTGTGGCAGGCTGCTGAACGCGTGGTGGAAGCGGAGTCCCTGAAACGCCCCGTCTCTGTAAAAGAGACACTTTCAGACCCAAAGTTAAATGAATTCCGGTCTCCGCAGGACCGCCCGAAACCTAGCTGCTACCCAGCAGTGTAGAGTTGAACTAACCTTAAAACTTCGCCCCGCCATCTTTCACGGCCGCGACGCCGTTACCGAGGCAACGACGCAACTTCCCGCGAGAGTTACGACAACACGGGCGGCCTCCAACCCGGGGGGCGATTCTGTCCACGCCCCTACTGTTGGCAGAAAATAGCGCGAGGCTGCAGCGGGGCTGAGAACTGGGGAGTGGGCCCTGTGGCCTTTCTGCTCCTCGCTGGTAAGGCTAACGTCTGTCCTGCTGCAAGAAGAGAAGAAGCCGAAGTAGTGCGTTGATTTATAAATTCTTAAGTTGGCGATGGAGGGCTTTCAACCAAGGAAGACAGGTCCATTTCTAATACTCAGTAGGAAGCAAGCTAGTAAAGCTCCTCCTCTGTTGTGGTTTTTCCAAACTAAGTGGCCAATTTGACCTCCAGCTGTTTTGTTTAAAATGAACTATTTAGTGGGATTCCAAGTTCTGACTTAGCACATTTATTTGTAGCATGGTTAAAAGCTCAGGCTCTCAAGGCAGTCGTCTAAATTCATGTCCTGGGTCTGCCACTTATTAAATAGCTTGGGCAAATCATTATCTCCGCTACTTCATCCGTGAAGTGGGGGTAAGAATAGTGCCCATCTCACAGAGTTACTATGAGGGATAAGTGCATTTGTGCTTAGGATTGTGCCTGGAACACAGTAAGCAGTCAAAAATTTCAGGTTTTTTTGGAATTAACTTGGGAATCCAAGAAATAAACTTCACATTTAAGGTCAACTGATCTTCAACGAAGGTAGCAAGACCATTCAATGGGGAAAAGAATAGTCTTTTCAACAAGTGGTACTGGGTTAAGTGGATGTCAACATGTAAACGAATGAAGTTGGACCCTTATCTCACACCATGTACAAAAATCAACTCAGCATGGATCAAAGGCCTAACCTCAAGAGCTGACACCATAAAGCTCTTTAAAGAAAACAGGTATAAATATTCATGAATTAGGTGATGATTTCTTAGAAATGACACCAGAAACACAAGCAAAGAAAGAAAAATCAATAAACTAGACATCATCAAAATTAAAAACATTTCATTTTAAAGGATACCATAAAGTGAAAAGACAAACCACAGAAAGGGACGTAAATTTTGCAAATCTTTTATTTAATAAGAGACCTGTCTAGAATATATAAAAGAGCTATTTTTAAAAGGGCAAGTATCCTGCATAGGCATTCCTTCAAAGAAGATATAGCCAAAAAGGACATGAAAAGGTGCTCAAAATCATTAGTCTTCAGGGAAGTGCAATTCAAACCATAATGAGATACCACTTCACACCAGCTAAGATAACTATAATAAAAAAAGATGAACAATAACAAGTGTTGGAGAAAATGTGGAGAAATTCAAATCTTCAAACACTGTTGGTAGGAATACAAAATTGTGCAGCCACTGTGGAAAACAAGTCTGGCAGTTTCTCAAAAGTTCACACATAAAGTTACCACATGATCCAGCAACCCACTCCTAGCTATATACCCAAGAGAATTGAAAACATATACCCTCACAAAAAGTTGTACACAAATGTTTACTGCAGAAAAGACAAAAAGTAGAAATGACTCAAATGATAATAAACTGATTAATAGGTAAATAAAAAGTAGTATATTGGTACAACGGAATATTATTCAGCACCAGAAAGGAATGAAGTACTGATGCATACCACAATATGGATGAACCTTGAAAATATGCTACATGAAAGAAGCAATTCACAAAAAAACATATCATATGATTCCATTCTAATAGGACCACATATTATATGAAATGTCCAGAATAGGCAAATCTATAGAGACAGAAAGTAGTTCAGTGGTTGCCTAGCACTGGCAGATGATGGGGGGTTGACTAAAGGGTTGCAAGATTTTTCTGGTGGGGGAGGGGTAATAAAAATGTTCTAAAATTGATTGTGCTGATGCTTGCACAACTCTGTGACTATACTAAAACCAATTAATAGTACACTTTATATGGGTGAATGGTGGGTATGTGAAATACATCACTCAAGTTGTTAAAACATTAAAAATAAATTATTAAAATTAAAAAGTCAAAAGATGGGAAAAGTTATGCCATACTAACACTAATCAAAAGAAAGCTGGAAAAAAAAAAAGAAAGCTGGAGTAGCTACATTAATTTCAAACAAAGTGATTTCAGAACCAGAAAAACTGTCAGGGATAAGGAGGAGCACTATATAATGATAAAGAGGTCAACTCTCCAAGGAGATATAACGGTCCTTAATGTGTATGAACCAAAAAGTTGAGTGTCAAAATGCATGAGGCAAAAACTAATAGGAGTGCAAAGAGATATAGAAAAATGCACAAATACATTGGGAAACATCAACACCCCATTTTCAGTAGTTGATAGTTCAGGCAGGCAGAAAATCAGTAAGGATATAATTGCCCTAAACAGCATTATCAATCTGATCTAATTGACATTTAGAGAATACTCCATCCAACAACAGCAGAATACACATCTTTCTCAAGGTCACACAGAACATTTACCAAGAGAGACTATCCGGGCCACGAAATGCACATTAATAAATTTGAAAGTATAGAAATCATATTCGTTCCCTAGAATTGCTGTAAGAAAGTACCACAAACTGGGTGGCTTAAAACAAAAGAAATTTATTGTTTCACAGTCTGGAGACTGGAAGTCCAAAATCAGGGTGTTGGCAGGGCCATGCCCCCTTTGAAACCTGTAGGGGAGAATCCTTCCTTGCATCTTCCTAGCTTCTGGTGGTGGCTGTCACTCCTTGGCATTCCTTGGCTTGTAGCTGCATCATTCCACTCTCTGCCTCTGTAATCACACAGCATTCTCCCTATGTGTGTTTGTCTTCACATCGCATTTCTTCCAGTCATACTGGATTAGGACCCACCCTAATGACTTCATGCTAACTTGATTACATCTTTAAAGACCCAATTTCCAAATAAGGTCATATTCACATGTTAAGGGGTGTGTGTGTATGTGATGGGTTAGGACTTCAGCATGTCTTTTGGGGGACCACAATTCAACCTGCAACAGAAATTATATAAACTATCTTCTCTGAGGCCATGATGGAATTAAACTAGAAATAAATAACAGAAAAATAGCTGTAGAATCCCAAAATATTTGGAGATTAAATACACATTTAAAAATAATACATGGGTCAAAGAAGTCTAAAGAGAAATTTAAAAGTATTTTGAACTCAATGAAAATGAAAATACAATTTATCAAAACCTGTAGGATACAATAAAAGCATCACTTAGAATTTTAGCATTAAATGTATATATTAGAAAAGAAGGTAAATCTAAAATCAACAATCTAAGGTTCCACCTTGGGCAATGAGAGAAAGAAGAGCAATTTAAGCTTAAGGAGAGCAAAAGAAAAGAAATAATAAAAATTAGAACAAATCAATGGAATTGAAAACAGGACAACAACAGAGAAAATCACAGAAACCAAAATCTGGTTCTTTGAAAGGATCAATAAAATCAATAAACCTCTAGCCACACTAACCAAGAAAAAAAGGAAAGGCACAAAATTACCTGTTCTGTTCTTTTATGTGATGGTCAGTCAGGTCAGTCAGGTGCAACCACAAGAGAAGGTATAGAAGAGGCTCATGAAAACAAAGTTCATTATACTCATAGGTCCTAGAATTGGGAGGCACAGCATGGCATGCAGAGATATATGGAAAAGCCTCAGAGTAGTTAGGAGGCAGAAAACATGAGTGAAGGGAAAACCTAGACTACTCTATAGAAAAAGCAAGGCAGAGTGAACAGTTTAGGATTGGCTAGTTTGAATCATTTCAGCAGCCCTTAAGCTTTAGGGTCTGTTCCTACTTGCTTGGTATCTGGCCCTGGGATGATTAAAACAGAGGAATATTGCCTCCTGAGGTGTACAGGCAAGATAGAGGAGGTATGACTCTGCATTAGTCAGTTGGTATATTTAAGGTACACACCTGGCTGAGCCCTTTGCTATCTCCAAGAATTGGCTATGCCAAGGAGTCCCTCCCCAGCCAGAAACCTTTTTTAAGATGTAAAAACATAATAATATACAGAGGGCTTCCCTGGTGGCGCAGTGGATGAGAGTCCGCCTGCCGATGCAGGGGACATGGGTTTGTGCCCCTGTCTGGGAAGATCCCACATGTCATGGAGCAGCTGGGCCCGTGAGCCATGGCCACTGAGCCTGCGTGTCCAGAGCCTGTGCTCTGCAACAGGAGAGGCCACAACAGCGAGAGGCCCGCGTACCGCAAAGAAAATAAATAAATAAAATAATAATATACAGAAAAATGTTTAAATAAACAATACAATACCATTATCAGAAATGGAATAGGGATCATCTTTAATTATCCCATGAACACTAAAAGGAAAATAAAGGAATACTATCAGCAACTGTATACCCAGAAATTTGATAAATTAGATGAAATGAGCCAATTCCTTGAAAGATGCAAACTATCAAAATTCACTCAAGGAGAAATAGATAATCTGAGTATCAAGGACTGAATCAATAACTTTCCAGGAAAGAAAGCACCAGGCCCAGATGGTTTCACTGATGAATTCAACTAACATTCAAGGATGAAATGATACCAATTCTCCACAATCTCTTCTAAAAAATTGAAATAAAGGGAACATTTCCTAACTTATTCTATGAGTCCAGCATTACCCTAATACCAAAAGCAGTTAAGGACATTATAAGAAGAAAAACTATGGACTGATATCTCTCATGAACATAGATGTAAAAGTCTTTAACAAATATTAGCAGATTGAATCCAATAATGTACAAAAAGAATCATACAACACAACCAAGTGGGATTTATTCTAGGTGAATAAGGACAGTTCAACATTCTAAAATCACTCAGTATAATTTAGTACATAAAGAGGATAAAGAAGAAAAATCATACAAGCATACAAATTGATGCAGCAAAAGCTTTTGAGATAATCCAACAACATTCCTGGTAAAAATTCTCAGCAAACTAGCAATAGAGGGGAACTTCCTCAACTTGATAAAGAGCATCTACAAAATACCTACACCCAGCATCATAGTTAATAGTGAGAAACTGAATGCTTTCCTCCAAAGATCAGGAACAAGACAAGGATATCCTCTCTCATCACTCTTATTTACTCTCACACCTAAAGTCCTAGCTAATAATAAGGCAAGAAAAGGAAATAAAAGGTATACAGGTTGGAAATGAAGAAATAAAATACCTTCGTTTGCAGATGACATGAGTGTCTATGGAGAAATCCCAAGGAATCAACAAAAATCTTCTGGAACCTATAAGCAAGATTGATAAAACAAAATGTAGTATATACACACAATGAAATTTGGATACACATTGTAAGATGGATGAAACTTGAAAACATGCTAAGTGAAATAAGCCAGACACAAAAGAACAAATATTGTATGATTCTACTTATATGAGGTATCTAGAGTAGACAAATTCAGAGACAGAAAATAGAATAGAGGTTACCAGGAGATGGGGAGAGAGGGGACTGACGTGTTATTTTTTTAATGGGTACAGAGTTTCTGTTTGGGATGATCAAAAAGTTCTGGAAATGGACGATTGTGATCACTGAACAATGTTATGAATATATTTAATGCCACCAGATTGTAAACTTAAAAATAGTTACAATGGTAAATTTTATGTTATGTATATTTTTCTACAGTAAAAAATTTCCAATAGAGGGGCAGCCTACAAAATACCTGATCAGTACTCCTGAAAACTATCAAGGTCAGGCAAGGCAAGGAAAGTTTGAGAAACTGTCACAACCAAGAGGAGCCTAAGGAAACACGACAAGTTAATGTAAAGTCGTATCCTGGACCGAATCCAGGAGCGGAAAAAGACATTAGGTTTAAAAACCAAAGAAATATGAATAAACTATGGACTTAGTTAATGACAGTGTATCAATAATGGTTCATTAATTCTAACAAATGTACTATACTAATGTAAGATGTTAATAATAAGGGAAATTGGGTGCAGGATATATGGGAACTCTGTATTCTCAATTTTTCTGTAAATCTACTTCTGTTCTAAAAAATAAAGTCTATTTTTTTTAAAAAAATAAGCTGAAAAAGACTTCTCCAAAAGAATTGTAAGCTAAATCATCTGGGGCATCCTTGTACTGCAAATCAACCAGATTCTATTAAAACAAACCATCAAATGGACAAATATATATGCATTGCTAAAAACTTGAAGGACGCAGAGAAAATTTCTATGTATCCTGCCGACATCTCCCCCTCCAGCTCTTTGCTCCCTCAAATAAACAAAACTGATTCTGTGAATAGGCAATTAAAAATAAAGAACTAATCTGAGAAAATGCCCATAAAAGAACTGTGCTCAGTCTGTGTTTAAGTCAACAGTAATATGAAGGAGCTGAACTTGAGACCCTTGCTCTAAGCTACTAAACGAAATGAAAAAGGCTAAAATAGTTCCAGACTGGTAGTGCCCCCAGGCTACCAGCAGAATCAAACACAAATCCTCTTCAGAAAAAAAGATCTCTAATTAAGCCCACCAGATTCCGGGATTAAGATCAAGAAAATGTGAGTTCACCATCAAAAACCACCAAGCAGGGCTTCCCTGGTGGCGCTGTGGTTGAGAGTCCGCCTGCCGATGCAGGGAACACGGGTTCGTGCCCCGATCCAGGAGGACCCTACGTGCCGCGGAGCGGCTGGGCTCGTGAGCCATGGCCGCTGAGCCTGCGCGTCCGGAGCCTGTGCTCCGCAGCGGGAGAGGCCACAACAGTGAGAGAAGAGGCCCGCGTACCGCAAAAAACAAAACAAAACAAAAAAACCACCAAACATAAAGGAAACAAATCACCATTAGTGAAAAATGGGAAGAAATAATAAATATTTAGAACTCCCAAGAGAGATATTAAAATTGTATCAGCTGTGAAATGTAGAATATCTATTTAGAAAATATTTAAAGAAATAAGGGATAGAATCATAATGATGAGCAAGCAACAAGAGACTATCAGGAATGACCAAGCAAATGTGACAAATATTCAAATTAAGCTTTCAGACATCAAATACACATTTGTTGAAATGAAAACACTCAGTGGATGGGTTGAATTGCAGATTAGACACAGATGATTTGCAAAGCATAAAATATCTAAGAAAATTATCCAGAATGAACAGAGAATGATAAGGACATGGGAAATACAAAAGAAATGTTAAACAATTGCAGAAGTTAGACTGAGAAGGTCTGACATATAAATAAGCAGATTCCAAGAACAGATTTTCAGAATTGAGAAGCAATATTACAAAAGTTAATTACTTAGAATCTTCTAGGATTTAGGAAAGAAATGAATGCACAGATTCAAGAAGCACAGAGTGTCACAAAGAGGATAAATTTTAAAATCTATTTGCCTGTCATAAAATCCAAAACACCAAAGAAAAAGAAAGGATCTTTAAAGCAGCCAAAGAGAAAAAAGACAGACAACCTAGAAAGAAGCAATTAGACTGAAAGCAGATGTTTTAATAGCAGTACTGGAAGCTAGAAGACACTAAAATAATGACTGAAATCCTAGGATAATAAGCCCCATTATAAATGAGAATTTGGGTCAAATATGATTGGTGATTAATCACCAATTAATCATTAATGATTGGCTGCCTTTTGCCTAGCCCCAAATTGGTTGGGATAAGCTTTTATCTTCTGGGATAGGAATGTGGGTGGGGTACAGGATATGAAGGAAAGGGTAAGGCTGGGTGAGAAAAAAGTAAGCACACTATCCCAGGAAACAGGGAGGCAGGGGCCCTTTATTGCCATTATTCTTCTAGCTAAATCTCCTTTGATTAGACTGACTAAATGGGCCCCAGCTAAACAGGAGGTTACTATTAATGCTGCCACTGACCTGGAAGTTCCAGCCAGTGAGACAGGATCCAGAATTGGCACCACTGATGTTTATTTTGAAGCAGACAGCCACCACCAAGTGGTGCTAAACCACAACCAGGATGAGCAAAGATTTTAATTATAGAGCCAGACCACTAGAACTTCTAGCCAATCAGCTAGACAGACTCAGATGACTCATTTCTTTAATTTTCACAATAAGCCCACCCTTCTTTTTACACAGTTGAAATTTTTCATCTTCATGAATCTTATTATGAGGGGGGTTTTATTATACCCTCAAAGTGATCAAAGAAAATAATTTCAGTCTAGATCTGTGTACTCAGTCTCTAATATTATATTGCAAGACAGAGGGAGAAATAAAGATATCTTCAGATAAATAAAACCTAAGAGAGTTACCACCCACATACTCATACTAAAGGAACTTCAAAATGATGCAATTCAGGAAGAAAGAAAATAATACCAGAGGAACATTTTGAGAGGCCAGAAGAATGGTAATCAAATAAAATGGTAAATGTGCATGTAGGTCTAAATAAATAATTTCTCTAAAATTCCTATCAATAATAATGCCTACCATGTGGTGTTTTTTAAAGAAAAAAGTAAGACTAAAAATTGTATTCTCATCAAACTGGGAGTAGAAGGAAACCTCTTCACCCTGATAAAAAGCATCTCAAAAAAAACTATATCTAACTTCATATTTAATGATAAAAAACCAAATGCTGTTCCCTCATATGAGGAACAAAACAGGAATTTCTACTCTCACTACTCCTATTCATAATCATACTGGACATTATGAATGATGGTTCTATCCTGTGCAATAAGGTAAGTTAATCAATCAAGCAATCTTGGAAAAGAGGAAGTAAAACTGTTTCTATTCACAAATGACATGATTGTCCATTTCGAAAATTCTGAAAAATCTACCCCCTGAAAATCTATGGAGCTACTTACTGAGTTTGGCAAAGTTGTAAGATACAAGGTCAATATACAAAAACTAATTGTAATTCTATATACTAGCAATGAACAACTGGAAGTTAAATTTTAAAATGCAGCACTATTTACAATAGGACCAAAAGAACATGAAGCACTTAGGTAAAAATCAACCAAAATATCTGCAAAATCTATATGCTGAAAACTGCAAAGCATTGATGAAAGATTTCAAAGAAGAGCAAATAAATGGAAAGATATTCCATGTTCCTGGTTTAGGAGACTCAATATTGTGAAGATGTCAGTTCCCTCCATTCAACATCCCAGCAAGATTTTTGTGGAAATCAACAAGCTGATTCTAAAATTTATGTGGAATGACAAAGGAACTAGGCTAGATAAAACAATTTTGAGAAAGAAGAGCAATGTTGGAGGACTCACAATACCTAATTTTAAAAGTACAGTAATGAAGACAGTGTAGTACTGACAAAAAATGTAGACATGTGGGTCAATGGAAGAGAAGAGGGTCTAGAAGTAGACCCACACATTTTAATAAAGGTGCAAAGGCATTCAATGGAGCCAGAGAATAGGCTTTTAAACAAATATTGCTAGAACAATTATAAATCCATGAGAAAAAGTTAACCTTGATCCACACTCCATACCATATAAAAAACAATTTGGCAATGTTTTATGAAGTTAGATATATGGTTACCATACAACACAGCAATTTAGTTTGTAATTACCCAAGACAAATGAAAACATATATCAAAGACAAAAGGCCATATACTATACAATTCCACTAATACTAAATTCTGGAAAAGGCAAACCATAGTGACTGAAAGCAGATCGATGGTCACCTGGAACTGGAGGAGGGAGGAAGGCCTTGACTGAAAAGGGCCACGAGGAATTTTTAGTTGTTGGAAATGTTCTATACCTTGATTGTGGTGGTGGATACCTGAGTGCATATAAGTGTCAAAGCTCATTAAGCTATACACTTAAAATGGGTGAACTTTACTGTGTGTAAGTTATTCCTCAATAAAGCTGGAGAAAAACAGATTGGTTAAGACATTCCTAAAAATTCCTATACTCAGTCTGACTTGTTTGAATCGCTTTTCAACTGACTCAAGGATATCCATCCTTCTCCATATAATACTTTCTTCTGTATCATCAAGTTTAGCTGTGCAACTTTTATTGAGTGCACTACTATTTTCTCCAGATTTTCTTCCATGCTTCTGACTCCATTTTGCAAGTTTTGGAGTGAATATTCAAGCAGTGATGATCACACTGTTTCTGCCACTTATCTCACTGTAACTATAAGATGCCTTCTGACTTCAGATATATTAAAATGTGAAGAAAAAAAAGGACATGTTAGAACTGAAATGTGGTAGAAGCAAAGAATGTTTAAATCCTGGTGAAATTAACCTTTTATTATTATGTAATAATCTGTCTATCTCCAATAATGCTTTTTAGTTGGTCAATTTTATATGCTATAAAAATAACTAACTTGGCATTCTTTTCATTGGTCATTTTCCTGGTCTATCTTTTCCCCATCTTTTTACTTTTGGACATAAGTCCTGCTTTGCCAATTCAAGGACTCTAAAAAGCCAATGCTGGTGTTCAGCAGAGTTTACAATGCCCAATGGGAGAGAAGTGGATATCTCACAGAGCAGTAGCAGTACCTTTAAGGTAAGATTTGTTTGTAACTACAGGACAGACATCTCTAGGGACTCCTAGTAATAACTGTAGGACACCGCAAAAGTGCGTAATGTCCTCTTTAAGCAGGTGGAGCAAAAGCCAGCCACATCTGAGTATTAACGTAAGAATGATTCCTACCTCTGACCCCAAGTGACCTAACTCAGGATACAAATGTGCAAAGTATATAAACATATTTAAAAGCAAGGAAAGATTCCACTAAAATGTCAGCCTTTGTTATCACATATGATTTTTTTAAATCTGTATGTTCTAATTTACTAAAAAGAGCACATATTACTTTTGTAATATTTATAATGCTAAAAATAAAATGAAACACATATGAAGTTACCCATCTAAAATACAGTGGAAAGACTGAGCAATAAGCAGACTGGGAAAAGATCTCTGGATTTGGCAAGAAAGAAGCCACTGGCCTCAGGAAGGATATTTATAGTAAAGTAGAAGAATTAGAAGCCATGTTATAAGGGAATGAGTGGAAGGCAATTACTATCAACAATATGTTTGAGGAATGTGGTGCCAAAAGATGGTTGCATAATTCTTTTGAATCCGTCCATATCCCAAAATCTGAAGCTTAGGCCTGACCAACTGAATTGCCTCTTGCCAATTTCTTTACATATGGCACTTTAAATTTTTACCACATCATCTCTTTTTGCTAGATTTTTTCCACTTTTTGTTACATTTTATTTTAAATAAGTCATTTAAAACTCACAATTTTAATCATGGTCAAAAATTTCTTTTACTAATATTAATGTAACTTTAAAAGAAGCTAGTATTCACAATTCAGAAAGCTGTAGGTTATAATTTTCAGAAGTGTTCTCTATTAATTTAGAGTGCTAATATGGTTTTGTTTTTTTTCCCAGTGTTTTTATAGAGATATCAGAAATTCAGCAGTAATTGTTATTTTCATTTTTTACTTAAAAACATCCAAAGCTGAACATTTCATCGTGGCATCATTGGGAAGTGACTATTCATTTTTCAACATAGCTGTCCTGAAGGGAAATAGCAGAACCAAAAACAACAGCATATACATTAATTTAATTAAATTGAATTAAAACAAGCTTATAAAGTCTGAGTATTTCTCAACAAATGCAAACAATATAATAAATCAAATATACTATACACCAAAATGCATAAAGTAGCTATAAACGGAAAACAAGTACAGTCCAGTCAGGGCAATATGAAAAGGACTATGGAACTCACTTAATTTATTTCTTCCTGGTCATAAGTTTAGTAGAAAAACTTTAAATGTGTTTTCCAGCTTCAGTTATCAAAGAACTTTGTGACAAGATTCATACAGGGAAAGTTCTCACTTTCTCTTCACCCACAGAAAATGGTGCTGTTATTAATATATGGATTAGCTCTTCAATATTTTATCATAAGTGTAGATGTCTATGTAAATCCTGTTTATTCAAATTACTTGTTTTCAAATTATTATGAGAAAAAATATTTTTTATAATATTAATTCAATACATGCACCCCAATCTTCATAGCAGCATTATTTACAATAGCCAAGATATGGAAGCAACCATAAATGCCCATTGTCAGATGAATTGAATATTACTCAGCCATGAAAAAGAATTAAATTCTGCCATTAGCAACTACATGGATGGACCTAGAGAGTATTATGCTTAGTGAAATAAGTCAAAGACAAATATTGTATGTTATCACTTATATATGGAATTTAAAAATAAAACGAATGTATATAACAAAACAGAAACAGACTCACAGATAAAGAGAACAAACTGGTAGTTACCAATGGGGAGAGGGAAGAGGGAGGGATGAGAGAGGGGTATGGGATTAAGAGACACAAAATACTATGTATAAAATAAATAAGCAACAAGGAGATATTGTACAGCACAGAGAAATATAGCCGTTATTTTGTAATTACTTTAAATGGAGTATAATCTATGAAAATACTGAATCACTCTACAGGTTGTACACCTAAAACTAATATAATATTGTAAGTCAACTATTCTTCAGTTTAAAAAAAAGTCAACCTTTTATAAGAGTCACACTGAATGAATAAAATGAATAGTCAAGAAAAATTTCTTTCCATCTCACCACTGTCCCTAACTAAGCATGTTTAATAATCTATTTGGGGAGGGAGAGATGATTTCTGGATGTTCTTCTTCCCCAGAAGATTGACAACTGGCAGCAAACAAGACACATTCACACACATTATTCTTTGTTATGTAACTTTCAGCAGCTGTTCCCTACCTTCAAACATTGTGTAATTAATGTCAGATGAGGTCAGAAAAGAGTGTGTAAAATCCGTAGCCCTTCTTGAGCAAAAGCTGAGCCTTAGCTTTAATTATTCAAAATTTTCTCTATGCCAATGTTTATGTGTAATAATTATTAGACCTGGTTGAAAAGCTGTACCATATTTTGATCTGTCATCCCCCAAATGACAGAGGTCTCCTCAAGTCCTGCCCTGATAATACCAATCTTCTGGTGTATTTCAGATAATACTTGTTACCTACGAAATGACTAAAAGACTCAGCTGTCAGTCAAATCATAGAGGGCACGTATCATCTCTCACAATACCTCTCTTGAATAAGGAAGTACTCTTTGATAAACTTTTGAAACAGTACTTTTGATTTCCTCCACTTTAAATGGAACTTGCCCATTCAAAACATCTTTCATAATTCAATTCTGCAAATATTTGGAAAAAATTAGGAATGTTTGTAATTCTATGTAGTCACCACATGTATTTTGAAATAATGTTTTGGGGTGATGAGAATGTATAAAACAGAGCATTTAGCTATGGAAACATTGTGAAAACAAGCAGGAGTTCAAAGGATGTTGTGAATTCCAGACCTTTATCCAATAATATTCATCACTTTGAGTGTGACACGAATAAACATTTGCAGTTGATTCAATAATATGGAGCTAGAAACTAGAAACAGAAAAGGTTTATTGGGGGGCGGGTAGCTAATGAGAATTCAGCTCAAAATGTGCATGACGCAAACACAGCTTGGTAATTGTAACCATCAAAGATATCCTTAACGTTAACTAGAATGGAATCCCAAGCTACTTAAAGTATTTTTAAAGTTTCAGATGAAATTCTACTATGGAATCATCACATTTTAGAGGAGTACAGTATTTGGCATAGGCCCTTCATTTTCAATAATTAGGAAATCAACCTCTAGAGAGATTTAAAAATTCATTCAAGGTTACATGGGTCATTAACAGTAACTTTGGGGTTAAAAGCCAGGTTTTTATGACCCCCAACCCCACTGTTTTGGATAAAATTTTAAATTAGAGTAATACTTTAATTTTATAACCACTATAATAATTTATTTTTCTCTAAAGTGTTTCAAAATCAGAATTTAACCCTTAGACATGTTAAAAGTACAAAGTTTAAGAAAACAATCCTGTCCTGACATTCTGTCTGTAGCCAACTATAAAATGTATAACAATAAAATACATGCTATTTCCGAGGTATAAATTGGGCTGGATAGGAAAATCCATTACATATAAAGCTATATGTTAGCAGTTTATAAAATGTTTAAATGATGTTGGAGGAAATGAGACTGAAAAAATGTAAAAGTCAAGACAACAATATGATAGAATTTGTGATTCAGAAAGGGCTAAAACATGTAATAGTTGTTATAGGAATTCAAGAAGGGAAAGCTCCTAAATGTCTTGAGAAATAAGGAAAAACTTCACGGGGAAGGAAAAAATACATTGGAAGGATTTGACCTGGGCCTTAAAGAATATGTAACATTTGGCAAACATTGGGAAACAAAAGAATCATTTGTATTTGGAGGGAAGGGAAGAGGAGACTGGGATGTCCCATACAGTGTTAACAGTGGGTAGCAGGGAGTAATAAGGAGTGAAGGACAGTGAGAAAACGTCGAAGGCTCCTTGAACTTTGGAGAAGTACTATATATATTTTTTATTTTTAAGGAAAATTCATCCAACAGCAGTAAATAAAATGAATAGGAAGAGGACCTCTGTGTGCAGAGGTCCCAGCTAAGAAACTATTTTGGTAATTAGACATTTAAAGCATTTGAAAGAAACAAAATTATACTTTGAAAGACAATATAGTATTGTGCAAAGAACACCCACTAGACTCCGATCTGGGTTTGATTCCTGGTTCCACCACCTAATAGCTGTGCAAACTTGGGTAAGTAACTTACCTACCCTGAGCCTCAATTTCTACTTGTCAAATGGAGAAACCCATAGAGTTGTCATGACAATCAATAGGTAGTAAATATGATTATTTTAAAATCCTCTAATTCATAGTTTTTGCACATTTAGAGTAGGCTTTACTGTAGTTAGGCCCTGCCTTTGACAGGCCTCATAACCAGAGTTGTCTGCCAGTAGAATAGAAAGTCTTGTAGGGTAGTGTATTCTTCATCACTAATAAGCATTCACTCAGAGGCTGAATGAGACCACACATCATGGATACAGTAGAAAAAGATTCTGGCATTGGTTGAGACATTTGTTATGAACCAAACATTTTTGTCCTCCCAAAATTCATGTTAAAACCCCACTCCCTAATGTGATGGTATAAGGAGGTGGAGCCTTGGTAGGTAATTAGGATTACATGAGGTCATGAGGGTGGAGCCCTCTTGAACAGGATTAGTGCCCTTGTAAGAGTCACCAGAGAGCTCGCTTTCTCTCTCTGCTCTCTGCCATGTTAAGAATATAATAAGTCAGCAGCCTGCAACCTAGAAGAGGGCTTCTCAAGAACCCAACCATACTAGCACCCTCATCTCAGAATTCCAGCCTCCAGAGCTGTGAGAAATAAATTTCTGTTGTTTATACACAATCCCATTCTATGGTATTTCTCATATACCATATGCCTGAACAGATAAGACAGCATTGAAGTAGATGATTTCTCCAGTGCTAAAATTCTGTTGTTGAAGACTAAAATAATCTTTATAGATGTTACGTCCTAGTAGGAACTTTAGATCAATCAATCATTTAGCATGTAGCCCATCGAGGAGGTGTTATCTAAACCCTGGTTACTCAAAGTGCAATCATGACCATGGATTAACAGCACCAGTATTACTTGGAAACTTATAAAACGCAGAATCACAGGCCACACCCCACAGCTACTGAATTAGAATCTGCATTTTAACAAGATCCCCAGGAGATTTGTATGCATGTTAAAATTTGAGAAGTACTGATCTGGGCTTTTTAGGATTGTAAGGAAGAGTCTCATGTTATTTCAATTAATGAGTCTCTATTGTGGATATACAGGAGGAGGTCACTGGAAGAAACGGAAATCGTCTCAAAAGCCATATAGCCAGGCCATGGAGAACTGGGGTGTCATTAAGGAAACAACAGAACTTTAGCAATCTACTTACTTCCTCATACAGACAACAGGAGACTTTCATTGCTCCCCATTCTAGTGCTCCACGACTCAGTCACTGTCTTTATTGCTACTGCTCCGGGCAAGAACAGTGAAATAACCCTTTCAAAACAAGTGTCTCATTCAAACTCTCCAAGAGAAGTCTTTGTTGGTATTGGCCAGTTATGGGGCACCTGGGCACCACTCTTGGCCAAAGCTCTCACAATAGGCTCACTCATCTGCTTGCCAGGTCATTTGCTACCTTTGGGTCTAATCAACTGTGGTTATGGTGTTGAGATCCTATAAACCTGAGCATGGCCACCTATGCTTAAGGGCTGCTACTGGTCTATTTGTTCAGAAAGGGGCTGTGAGCAGGTCAGGCACCCAAACATTAGGCTCTATATTACAAGGATCCAAATATTTATCAGTTTTGTATAAGAATATGAAAGAACTTACCTTAGGTAGTTTAGACAATGAGCTGAATTGGAGAGAAGATGGAGAGGGAAAAATAATACAAAGATATTTAGAAATGTAGTTTTCAAACACTCTCATCTAGTGTGAAATTATGTTACAGAGCTTAGTCTTTATTAACTGACTATCTTATTTCAGAGTTTGGGTGGAGTAACTAAAATTTTGTGTATGAAAAGCTTATTTTTAAATTTCAAAGTAATATATTTCTGATGTGATGGCAAACATGTTTCCTGCTATTCAGTAACCTGATATAAAAGCATCATATTACAGTAAGAATACTGAAAACAACAGAGATAATAAACAAGAAGTGCCATCAGCCACTGCATTGTCAAGAGAAGTAAATAATTTAAATAGGTTTATACTAATGGAAGACACATGGCAGAGCCTGAAATAGAAATGCAGCAATTAACATCTCCGCCTGCACCTCACACCTAACACCTCATCACTCAACACTTTCCAACCTACTTCTGTCTGGGAGTCCTTTTAAACCTGCACAAGCTAACTTCCCTGAATGAAGTTAATTCCCCAAAGTATCGAAGTCGCTTCTTTTTCAATCTTGTTCACCTTATAATAGCTTTAAGCTCACTTACAGGGATGGATACCTTCACACCAAGAGCTTCATTATGTACTTATCATGCATCCTCTCCCACTCATCTCAAGTACTAAGGAGAATGACAACAGTGTTTAAAGTGCCTCCTTAACAAAATTAGGTACTAGGATTTAGAGAAATCAAGAGGAAGCATATTGTATACCTCAGCTTGGTATTTTAGTTTAAATAACATTTTGAATGATTAAAGAAATACACAGTGCCAGATAAAACAGCAGTTCTCTCTTTTACACATAACTCAATCTTTGTGACTACATTTTAAAATGATTTTATGAAGCCAGAAATTTTTTGAGCTCAATATTTTGGCAACTGCTAAGTCTGACTGCTTAAGACATTTGCTGAATCTAGAGTTAATAACCTCTAGCTAGGCCTGATATTTTGACTAGCTAAAAACCTAGAGATCAGTCAAGGATTATTCTGCCGTCCTTTCATTTTTCTCCATTCAAAACAATATTACACAACATGCAAATACCACCACACTGGCTGCAGTCCAACCCTTGTGCAGTCTTAGTCCTCTGCTTGTGAAATAATTTTTTTATGTTCAAGTGAAACTACACACTCTGACATTTTGGGGGCAAATCCAGAGGATTTTGCCTACAACAGATATGTTCTTCAAAGGAGGATGGAGTTCTAACCTTCTTATAATTGCTGTTTGGGCTGAAATGTTCAATAATGATGGTATCCTATCATAACTCCATTATCTCATTTGAGACAGTTTATTAGGCAGATCTTTCTTTGTCCTTAACTGGAGACAATAAACAGAAACCTGGCATAAATTTCAAACAAAGTTACTTTGGATCCATGATTGCTATAATGTGAAATGTATCTTTCATAGAAAGGTGCACAAAATCTGGGCAAGACCTACAAAACGTGGTTAATAGCCACAAATTATTTTCATCTTTTTCTCAAGAGACAGGGAAAACATTGTATCCTAAGTGTCTGGGGTTTGATAGCCTATGAAGGGAAAATTGACAAGGGTCTCCTGAAACAGTGACCTTCAATCAAGCTATGGAAATGTTTTACAGTTGCCCTTCTTCCATCTTACCAACTCCACCGCCACACATGCTACAGACTCTTTAAACACTCATTATATGGCATATTCTTGCCTGGTCTTGGCCACAGCAAGCTATCAGTTAATTGACTATCTTCTAAACTGTTACTCCTCCCACAAATATTTTCACTTTAGTTAGGGACCTTTTAAGGACCAATGCAAGCTCAAGGCCTAATGAAATGAATCAAAAAATCATGACATTTTTGGGACCACAACTGATATGTCCCCTTAGGCATCTTTGGGTAGCTCTCCAGGCTGCTACTGTTTTATACTTTTCCTAGACCAGGTGTTTTGTTTGAATCAGAGCCCAAGTGGAGTGAGGAATGATGATAGTACCTGATCATCACTACAGGCAAGACTTCCTGTACTCCAGCTCTGAAACTTCACATTTATTTTAGAATAACACAGCAAAGTATCTGAGCCAGTGGCAGAGACCTCAAGCACAGAGACTCCAAACTACAGTAGAAAAGTATTTTGTACCTCCACAAATTCTAAAAAGTATTTGTATCCCTTTTTGCACCACTGAGTTGAATAGAGGAATAAAGAAAAAATTTTTCTTTAAAAAAAACTTTTAAAAACTCTTAAAAAGAAAGGAGATGTTTTCTCACTTCTGCTCCTTAGAACTGCATACTGCTACACATTCTGCTTGAAGGAGGAAATTAGACAGATGAAGAAGGAAACAGAGGTGATTAGCTTGTCACTGGAAAGGAATATTAAAGGATGGGAAAACAGAACACATTTGTCAGTTCCTTACATAACCAGGTGAAATAATTATATTTAATTGTTTCTGAATTATTTAACTATGACATACCCCCAAATCCTTAAGAAAGCCACATTTGTCCCTGAGCAGAGTATTTCAGTCCAATGTAAACTCTTGCTTATTTTTCTTACACAGAGGCTTTTTAAAAAGTAATTTACTATCTCTTTAGGAACTCATTGCACTGGACCAGTGTTTAGGTGTGTTTATTTCTGCCACCCCTAACTGCAACACCAACTTTTCTCCAGCACACAGAGCTTCTCTTTTCTTTCTCTTTAATAAAATACTGAATGTTCTGAACCATAATATTTGCCCCTACTTCCTTCCTTGACCACAGATGGGTAGATGGAAGATTGTTGTCTCAAGTAAAACAGACAACCACAGAAAAGAAAATTATTCTTAACATTTTTAGTTTTTAAAACCAGCTACCATGAAATTCATTTTCTAAAATGAGCAGAGGTGGTCATGTGGCTCATTTGTTTACTAGCTATGCGACAATTACACTTAACCTCTCTGAGCCTTAGTTTTCTAAACTGAAAAATGAGGATAACAATACTTCCTATTTCATAAGGTTACTGTAAAATGTGACAGCAATAATATGAAGTGTTAGAAGAGTTCCTTGCATATTATTAGCTATTATTCTTACGGGGTCACAAGAGTAGTGATCACCAATAATAGCACCAAGAAAATGGGAAAGAGTGGTATTTTAGTACTGAGTTGAAAGTTCATGGTTAAACTTTTAAAATTCTAGACTCTGGGCTTCAGCACAGGGTTTGGCATGGAATTAAATCTATGTCGGTGTAATAGAAAACCTCACTTGCCAAAAAAAACATACTTGATAAAAAGAAGTTGGGTATCGGCATATATGATAAATTGGGAAGATCAATATGAACTCATAACTTTTTTAAAAAAGAACTATCTTTTCCACCTCTGCCTCTAAAATTATCAGCATTTTTGCCTATCAGTAACTCTCCTGTGTACCTAGAATCAACATTAAAGATTTCCTATTAAAGTGAACATTTTTATAATTATCTTTTTAAATACTTTATATTAATTTTTCTTTTGCATATTCTCACTTCCTTTCACAGACTCACATTTTACATCAATTCTTAAAATAATAATAATTTTTATTGTTATTTTCCTGCTCAAATATCATAGCTTGAGCAATGGGAACATTTAAGGGACTCCACACTTTTGGTTTTTGTTATTACTCCCCAATAAAATTAACCAGGAAATCTTGGAAGAAAGTAAACAGCATGAGGCCACTTTTAAAAAAATTTTTCCAAATTTCTACTTATTGCTCAAAGTACAAAAGAAGCATTCCAGGTGCATAGGTTAGTGGCTGGGGTGTTAGTAAATGACCGACCTAAAAGTCTAAAAGCCTGGCTCTCTTGCCTCAAGTTGGGAAAACTGTCAGTGTGATTTATATTCCAGAGGACCCAGCCCCATTCTTAAGTCAGACTTAACCTGCGACCTCATCATTGCATGCTCTTCCCCCTTCCCTATCCTGCTTGCTTCTATCCCTCTTTTTTTTTAAACTCGTATTTATTATAGAAAAATCCAACAGATTTTATTACATTTGAAAACTTTGCCATGAACTTCTATGTTATTGTATCCATAGAAATCTAATCTATTTAATGTCCTAAAGGCTACATTTGTAAAACTGAGCTATATTTCTTCTATTTTTTTAATTCCATTAAAGAGTCAAAATTAAATGGTCTACTCTTTTTTGATGTTAGAAGAAACTGTTCTTTATTAACATATGATTTAAAATACACATTTATAAACAGTGATTGTGTTGAGATTCAAATCTTTTAGATTGTTTTCTACTCAAGATAGTTGTTCAAAACGTTTCCACAGGACTTATATGCTATTTTAGTACTGATCGCTGGTTGGTTTTCAGAATGGGTTCAGGTTTCCTCCAAGGTAACCTAAAAGACACAGGATTGTGGTGGCCCCTTGATTAAACATGAATCATTTATAATGATTTGCCACATGATTATCCCAAATAGCCACAGAAGAGCACAATTTTAGGTGTAAGTTTTCTTTAGAAAATGCTGAAATCTCTGCCCCGACTCAGTAAAAATGCTTCATCATTTGTATTGTTAAGTACATAGCAGAGCAGAAACTCACAATTGCAAATGCCACAGGAACCAGTGCCTGGGTAGGAAAAACAGAACAGTAATCGACAAATTGCTGGAGGCTCAGTACAGACAACTCTGAGAGTTAAGAACTCCAAAGAAATTCAGTCATGGAGGGTACCCACATACTGTGAGATTTACCTCTAGGAGTCTGACCAGATTCCCACAGTATATAGTGGAGAGAAATCCCCTTGGTCTTTCTTCAGGGGGAGAGGAAAAGAAACCATTTAAAATACACCAGAGCACTGCACTTCTATCTCTTTTAAGTTTCTTCTGGAAGTACACTCCCTCAACAAATCCCCTGCATCTGAATCCTTGTCTCAGCTTCTGCTCCTACAGAGCCTCAGAATGTGTTAGGAATGGGCTAGGAAGTGGACTCTAAGGACGGTATTCACGAGCTGAATCACTTGCTGGCCAGCTGCCAATGAGGACCTCACCCCTGTGGGTAGGTAGAGTATTGGTAGTCCTGGTATCCTGAAGCAGTAAAATCATTAAGGCTTCCCAATTGTGGCTAATTGGGATATGATCTGGAAGAAGATGCACTGGCTTGTTCAATATCTCTGGCATTTGAGAGGTACCAGAGAAGTAGTAATTACAAGGATTGTGGAATTGCCTAGCTGTTGCTGAACACCATCAATGTTTTGAAGTGAAAAAAGAAAATGATAGGCTAAAGATGACTACTCATCAATTCAAAGCAAAGTGTGAATACTAAAGATCTTATTAGGTAGCACTTAAAGAAGTCATCATTGGCTGAGGACCTCATCTTAAGAGTAGCGGAATTTTAGAAAATATTGCATTTTCAACCCTAGAAAGTTTCCTATGCTAAAATCAGGGCCCTGATATGGAAAGAATGAGACCCTGAGACTTGAGTTAAGGATTCTGGGTAGATCCAGCTCAGAACTTTGAACCCCTGGTATATCTGAACCCTCTGAGCCTACAGATATACCCCATTCATTCTTGTTAGAAGATGAGCACTGCTCTGCTTGAAGAATATGCAGATGTTTCAAATAGACAGGTGACTTACAAAACAATGCTTACCCTTCTTGGGATCTGCCTCCAACTTATGTCCAGATCAATAACTAGAGTAAAATCTCAACATAATTCGGTAGTGTCGGGTTTGCTAAGGCAGAAGAGAAATGAGCAACAAATGAGCTGTAGCATCTCAATAACATGCAGTGACCAAAAACCGGGACCATATACACGGAAGTAGATCCTGAGGATGCTGAATCACAGGGAACAGAATATAAAGCGGACTGAAGAAGAGTCTGTTGATATCGAGGCACTCTCCTATAACATTGGAATTAACACCCTGGCAAGGATCTTGACATCCAGTTCTAGTAAGTTTCTGGGATGGTTCTTAGAAGCTTTGAAAAAGCAATGGCCTATGTTAAACGAAGTGGAAAATTCAACAGCTAATTATATTGCCTGCTATGGCCCTGAAGACATGCTATTTACCAAAGCAATACAAAATGCAATGGTGAGGACGGGCTGCAGCAGCAGGGAGATGCTCAGTAGTGCCTGTTCTCTGTAAGAAGAAGCTGACAGTAAGCAATTTTGTAACACAACTAGCCTCCCTAATAGTGATGGTATGATCCTGGAATAGTAGAGGCCAGGTGGCAGCACCTAACTGTCAGAAGCAAGGTGGGTGTAATTATTCTCTTGGGTAGCAAGGCAACTAGGGAAGCCCAACCCACAGTAATTTATAGAACATGATGTATCCAGGAGCTAGATAGGTATCCAACAAAGTATTACTCACTATAAACAATCAATCAGGGACATATATTACTGGATCAGCAAAAGATTGGGGTCAGCTGCCCCAGTAGGAAGAAAAAATCCCTTGCCTAGTTTCCAGATCTAAGACAGTTCTCAGACTCAGAACCCATCAATTAGGGAGGCCAGATCCCTTGAAGAAGGACACTGCAATACAACAGCAAATGTGTACCACAGTGATTCCCCAGTCCTCCCCCACAAAGACTTTTCTCAGGTAATTATAAACTGAGGAAAGGGAACACATACAAGTTTCTGAGGGATGTTGGATGTAAGGTCTGAATGAACAGAGTTGAATACCCCATGGCCCAAAACGTTATCACAACACCTCTGTTAGACTAAGGAATAGAGTTCTGTTAGAGTAAGGAAGTCAGATAAAAAATGGAATCTTGGCCTAAGTCCATCTCATAGTGCCTCCATTGGTTCCAAGAATAAAAATAAATACAAAATGATCTAAGGGTCATTTCCCTGGTATCTAAATACATAATTGGAGTGGACATTCTCAGCAACTGGCAGAACCCTCACATTGGTTTCCTGACCTATGAAAGAAAAACCATTATAATAGAAAAGGCCAAGCGGAAACCCCTGATATTGCCCTCCCCATCCTTGGAAGACTGTAAAATCAAAAACAATACTGCTCTAATAGGAACAGCAGAGATTAGTACCATCTTCAAAGACATAAATGATGAAGGTTTGAAGGTACCCATTTTTTTTGTTTTTTTTTTTGTTTTAAACATCTTTATTAGAGTATAATTGCTTTACAATGGTGTGTCAGTTTCTGCTTTATAACAAAGTCAATCAGTTATACATATACATATGTCCCCATATCTCTTCCCTCTTGCATCTCCCTCCTTCCCACTCTCCCTATCCCACCCCTCTAGGTGGTCACAAAGCACCGAACTGATCTTCCTGTGCTATGCGGCTGCTTCCCACTAGCTATCTATTTTACGTTTGGTAGTGTATATATGTCCATACCAGTCTCTCACTTTGTCCCAGATTACCCTTCCCCCACCCCATATCCTCAAGTCCATTCTCTAGTAGGTCTGCATCTTTATTCCCGTCTTGCCCCTAGGTTCTTCTGACCATTTTCTTTTCTTTTTTTTTTTTTAGATTCCATATTTATGTGTTAGCATACAGTATTTGTTTTTCTCTTTCTGACTTACTTCACTCTGTATGACAGTCTCTAGGTCCATCCACCTCACTACCAATAACTCAGTTTTGTTCCTTTTTATGGCTGAGTAATATTCCATTGTATATATATGCCACATCTTCTTTATCCATTCATCCGTTGATGGACACTTAGTTTGCTTCCATGTCCTGGTTATTGTAAATAGAGCTGCAATGAACATTTTGGTACATGACTCTTTTTGAATTATAGTTTTCTCAGGGTATATGCCCAGTAGTGGGATTGCTGGGTCACATGGTAGTTCTATTTTTAGTTTTTTAAGGAACCTCCATACTGTTCTCCATAGTGGCTATATCAATTTACATTCCCACCAACAGTGCAAGAGGGTTACCTTTTCTCCACACCCTCTCCAGCATTTATTGTTTCTAGATTTTTTGATGATGACCATTCTGACCAGTGTGAGATGATATCTCATTGTAGTTTTGATTTGTATTTCTCTAATGATTAATGATGTTGAGTATTCTTTCATTTGTTTGTTGGCAATCTGTATATCTTCTTTGGAGAAATGTCTATTTAGGTCTTCTGCCCAGTTTTGGATTGGGTTGTTTGTTTTTTTGATATTGAGCTGCATGAGTTGCTTGTATGTTTTGGAGATTAATCCTTTGTCAGTTGCTTCATTTGCAAATATTTTCTCCCATTCTGAGGGTTGTCTTTTGGTCTTGTTTATGGTTTCCTTTGCTGTGCAAAAGCTTTTAGGTTTCATTAGGTCCCATTTGTTTACTTTTGTTTTTATTTCCATTTCTCTAGGAGGTGGGTCAAAAAGGATCTTGCTGTGATTTATGTCATAGAGTGCTCTGTCTATATTTTCCTCTAAGAGTTTGATGGTGTCTGGCCTTACATTTAGGTCTTTAATCCATTTTCAGTTTATTTTTGTGTATGGTGTTAGGGAGTGTTCTAATTTCATTCTTTTACACGTAGCTGTCCAGTTTTCCCAGCACCACTTATTGAAGAGGCTGTCCTTTCTCCACTGTACATTCCTGCCTCCTTTATCAAAGATAAGGTGACCATATGTGCGTGGTTTATCTCTGGGCTTTCTATCCTGTTCCATTGATCTATATTTCTGTTCTTGTGCCAGTACCATACTGTCTTGATTAGTGTAGCTTTGTAGTATAGTCTGAAGTCACGGAGCCTGATTTCTCCAGCTCTGTTTTTCTTTCTCAAGATTGCTTTGGCTATTCGGGGTCTTTTGTGTTTCCATACAAATTGTGAAATTTTTTTTCTAGTTCTGTGAAAAATGCCAGTGGGTAGTGTTGTATGAAAGGAGAGAAGGTTAGCACTCCCCTTGAAGGTACCCATTTTATTCATCTGTAACTGCCCTGTCTGGCCTCTAAAATAAAAGGAGGATAATATCTTGAATTTAACTAAGCAGTAATCCTAATTGTAGCTACTGTAATGGATGTGATATCATTGTTATAGTAGATTACCACAGCCCTTAATAAGTGGTATGTGGCTATTAATCTGAAATATGTGTTTTCAATACCTAGAAGCAGGAAGAGGTTAAGCACTTTGTTTTTACATGGAATGGACAATAGTATACATTAATGGTCTTGCTCCAGGGTTAACTCTCCATTAAAACATAGGGAGGGCTTCCCTGGTGGTGCAGTGGTTGAGAGTCCGCCTGCTGATGCAGGGGTCATGGGTTCCTGCCCCGGTCTGGGAGGATCCCACATGCCGCAGAGTGGCTGGACCCGTGAGCCATGGCCGCTGGGCCTGCGCATCCGGAGCCTGTGCTCCACGGCGGGAGAGGCCACAACAGTGAGAGGCCCGCGTACCGCAAAAAAACCAAAACAAACAAACAAACAAGAAAAACATAGTGGAAAATACCTGGACCATCTGGACTTCCCATGGAACACCACACTGTTCTATGACATTAGAGATTTCATGTTAGTTGAACTTACTGCCTAAGAAACTGGCAAGTACTCTGTATACCTTGATAAGACACATGCACTCCAGAGTATAGGAGACAAACCCTATGAAAATTCAGGCCTACCCATGTGAGTGAAGTTTTTAAGGTCTGGGGCTTGCTGAGACATCCCCTCCAAATTAATATTGAGATCTATTTCAGGAATGGGTTTAATTTTCCTGCCCAAAGTGCCTCAGACAACACCACTATACAAAGGATCACTGTCTCAGATGAAGTGAGCATTTTTACAAAAGAGATGTGGTGGTGGACCCAGAACCATGAGAGTCACTGGTCCTATCACATACTGTATCCCTCCAAACCTGCAGGCCTGATAGAGAAGTAGAACAGACTTATGAAAGCACAGCATCATGTATGCATGGGCATGATTCTTCAGGATAGGGTTCACACAAATCAGTAGCCATTGTATGGGGATATTTTCCAAACAGGGGAACGCAGGTTGTGGAAGTAGGAGTAGCTTTCTCTACTAGCGCCCCAAGTGATTTCTGTCACTGCAACTTCATGCTCTGCGGGCCTAGAGGTTCTAGTTTGCATAGGGGAAATGCTTCCAAATAGGAACACAGTAATAAGAGTCATTAAACTTTACTATGAGGCTACTGCCTGCTCATTTTGGATTCCTTGTGCCAAGAGGCTGGCTGTCAAGGAAAAGAGTCCCTGTACTGGCGGGGTAACTGACTTGGATGAGGTAGCATTGTGTTACACGATGCAGGGGAAGGAAGCCTATTCTGCACTTAGCTGGTCCACTGGAATGCCCCTTGATAACTTCCCTAGGCAATTTTCATAGCAAATGGACAAAGTCTAAGTGTCCACAACCTAAGACAGACATGGTAACTCAGGACTTAGATCCCTCAAAGAAGGGAGTCTGGATAGCCCCACCAGACAAGCCACCTAGCCCAGCAGAAGGGCTAGTTAAATGTTAAGGAGATATAGGATCTGTGGAAAAGGAGAGACATGATGAGTTTCAAGATCAAATGCAATGTTAGGATTTGGAATTTTTCCTACTAACCCTGTCGTAAATTTCTCCAGGAAAAAAAAAAAGAGTAAACAGAACCCAGGATAAACTGTCTCCAGATGAAGTTATGTTTCTCAGAATGTTTCTGAGACTACACTCCTATAAACCTCCCACATGCACATCGCCATCTCAATCTGTTTCTCAGAAAACCTAACTTAATATCATACCCACTGAACAAGTTGAGATCATGAGGATATGATGCATAATTTAGCACTGCTATAAACTAACAGACAACAAGGGTTCTGAGGAGAAAAGAAAGTACTCCAACTATACAACCACACACGGGAAGCCGTGATGGCTCTGAACTGGTGGTACTCAGCTCAAATCCAAATTAATCTTCATAAATATAAAGAAATGGATCCTAAGTTGTGGTAGTGGTGTTAAGTGAAACACATGAAGTTGAATCTCTGTAACCCAAATGGCTGTATCTTATGATATAATCACAAGACATAATACAGTGTTTTGAATTCAAACTTATCTGAATTAAGTAATATTCCTAAACTGCACAGCAAGTATGAATCACTGGCATTTGAATACACAGCGTTCTTTCCCACACTTTATATCTTTTAAGCACATTATCATAATAAACATATAGTTGAGCGGCAACTGAACCAAGTATAAATTCAATGTTCAAATGAGACTGAAATAAAGCATCTCCCTGAAGAACAGCAAAAACCTGGAGTCAATCTAAGTGTCCAACTAGAGAATTAGTTTAATAAGTCATGGTATAGTATATCATAATTAGTGATGATATGAGTAGATTTATATTTATTGACATAGAAAGATGTGATGTATGGTATCACTAAGTGTCAAAGCAGGCTGCAAGTTAATATTGTAGGATACCTTATTATTATTTTTTTGTCTGCGTTGGGTCTTCGTTGCTGTTTGTGGGCTTTCTCTAGTTGAGGTGAGTGGGGACTACTCTTCGTTGCGGTGCGCGGGCTTCTCGTTGCGGTGGCTTCTCTTGTTGCAGAGCACAGGCTCTAGGTGCACAGGCTTCAGTAGTTGCAGCACACGGGCTCAGTAGTTGTGGCACATGGGCCCTAGAGCGTGCAGGCTTCAGTAGTTGTGGTGCATGGGCTCAATGGTTGGAGTGCGTGGGCTCTAGGGCACGTGGGCTTCAGTAGTTGTGGCTCGAGGCTCTAGAGAGCAGGCTCAGTAGTTGTGGCACACAGGTTTAAGTTGCTCTGCGGCATGTGGGACCTTCCCAGACCAGGGATCTTTCCCGTGTCCCCTGCACTGGCAGGTGTATTCTTAACCACTGTGCCACCACGGAAGTCCAGAATTACCTTATTTATGATAACTTATAGTCATATAAATATATATATATATGGAAAAATTCTGAATAGAATTACATCAAAATTTTATTCATTAATAATTATAGTTATAATTATTTTGATTATTATCGCAGATGCTGCCAGTGTCCCATGTAGTACTGCAGCCAACTTCTAATGCTTCCTCTGTGTCTGACAGCCTTTTATTCCAGAACTGTGGAAGACAGCTTGTCTGGCAGCAGGCTGAAAATGCTGAGGTAGTAGCTCACCCTTGAGGTGACCTCATTCTGAGGCATTTTTTTACAGCATTTCTCAGGATTTCTCCATGAGATTTCTCTTTAGTAGCCCACTGTCATATCTGGCTTAATAACACACCCTTCACTGGTTGGATTCTCTTCGTTATATTACTCCTCCATTCCCATAAGTACTCTGCATTTCCGAAATAATCTGCTTACACTCAAATCCTTGTTTCATCTGTTTCTGGGCATACTCATACGAAGATATCTATCTGTAATTTTCAAATACTTCTACTAAAGCTCAGATGATTTATGTAAAAATTTAATAAAAGTTTAAAAAACATTTTATATATGATGTTTTATAAGTCAGATGTAAAAATACATAAACAGAAGGAAAGTTAAAGAAAAGTTAAAGAACATAGAGTTCCTTCTGTGTTCTTCAATAAAGATATTTGTCTATAAGTGTTTGTTTTAAAACTGTGATGGGGGCATGAAAACTACTTTCAAATATTTAAAGGGCTAATAAGTAAAAGAAAAATTGATGTATTCATCATGATACTAAAGAAACCATAGAAAAAGAGCCTAGTGGAAGTCACAAGGAGAAGAATTTCTATTTAAATAAGAACTGTCTGGCAGTTAAAGCTGCTTCAAACTGGAATAAACGGTCTCTGGAAAAAGAGCATTTTTGTCAGTGACAAGTGCCAGACTGTGAGCAGAACCTGGCTGACTCTTGACGGGGGCAGTTGGCTGGAAGGATCTTTAACATCCCTCTCAACTTGGAGAGTCTCTAATTCTGAGCCTAATTAATCAAACTATGTGGATATCTGGGAATCATTTATGATTTCTTACTAATGATACTAGGAGTACTGGATTATTTGGGACCATATATTCATTCCTAGACCTTCAAATGTGAGATAAGGGATCACTGTAGCACTTTGTACAAATGGTAAATACACATTCACAAAACATAGAAGTGGAAAAAGATTTAGGAGCCTGGATAAATCATAAAATGTGGATCCAAAAATGTTAATTTAAAAATTGACATTATTGACACTGACTTTAGTCAGACCATGAAATAGGTCTAGTTTCATACAATTTTCCGGCATTTGAAATATGTAAGCCAGAGACCATCAAGAAGTGGTCAGTTTGGGGCTTCCCTGGTGGTGCGGTGGTTGAGAGTCTGCCTGCCGATGCAGGGGACACGGGTTCGTGCCCCGGTCCGGGAAGATACCACATGCTGTGGAGCGGCTGGGCCCGTGAGCCATGGCCGCTGAGCCTGTGCATCCGGAGTCTGTGCTCCGCAATGGGAGAGGCCACAACAGTGAGAGGCCCGCATACCGCAAAAAAAAAAAAGATCAGAAATAAATTCAAGAAGCAATCTCATTTACCACTGCATCAGAAAGAATAAAATACCTAGGAATAAACCTATCTAAAGAGACAAGAGACCTGCACTCCAAGAAGTATAAGATGCTGGAGAAAGAAATCAAAGAAGACACTAACAGATGGAAATATATACCATGTTAATGGATTGGAAGAATCAATATTGTCAAAATTACTACACTACCCAAGGCAATCTACAGATTCAATGCAATCTCTATCAAAATACCAATGGCATTTTTCACAGTAGAACAAAAAAAGTCTTAAAATTTGTATGGAGACACAAAAGACCCTGAATACCCAAAGCAATCCTGAGAAAGAAAAACAGACCTGGAGGAGTCAGGCTCCCTGACTTCAGACTATATTACAAAGCTGTAGTCATCAGAACAGTATGGTAATGGCACAAAAACAGAAATACAGATCAATGTAACAGGATAGAAAGCCGAGAAATAAACCCATGCACCTATGGCCAATTAATCTATGACAAAGGAGGCAAGACTACACAATGGTGGAAATACAGTCTCTTCAACAGATGTTGCTGGGAAAACTGGACAGTTACATGTAAAAAAATGAAATTAGATCATTCTTTAACACCATACATAAAAATAAGCTCAAAATGGATTAAAGACCTAAATGTGAGACTGGACACTATAAAACTCCTAGAGTAAAACATAGGCAGAACACTCTGTGACATAAATCACAGCAATATCTTTTTCACTCTGTCTCCCAGAATAATGGAAATAAAAATAAAAATAAACAACTGGGACCTAATTAAACTCAAAAGCTTTTGCACCGCAAAGGAAACTATAAACAAAACTAAAAGACAACCCACAGACTGGGAGAAACTATTTGCAAATGATGTGACCAACAAGGGATTGGTCTCCAAAATTTACAAACAGCTCATGAGGCTTAATATCATCAAAACAAACAACCCAATCAAAAAATGGGCAGAAGACCTAAATACACATTTCTCCAAAGAAGACATACAGATGGCCAAGAAGCACATGAAAAGATGTTCAACCTCACCAATTATTAGAGAAACGCAAATCAAAACTACAATGAGGGCTTCCCTGGTGGCGCAGTGGTTGAGAGTCCGCCTGCCGATGCAGGGGACACGGGTTCGTGCTCCGGTCCGGGAAGATCCCACATGCCATGGAGCGGCTAGGCCCATGAGCCATGGCCACTGAGCCTGCGCATCCGGAGCCTGTGCTCCACAATGGGAGAGGCCACAACAGTGAGAGGCCCGCGAACCAACCCCCCCAAAAAAAAAAACTACAGTGAGATATCACCTCACACCAGTCAAAATGGCTATCGTCAAAAAATCCACAAACGATAAATGCTGGAGAGGGTGTGGAGAAAAGGGAACCCTCCTACACTGTTGGTGGGAATGTAGATCAGTACAACTACTATGGAGAACAGTATGGAAGTTCCTTAAAAAACTAAAAATAGAGCTACCATATGACCCCGAAATCCATTCCTGGGCATATATTCAGAGAAAAACATGGCCCAAAAGGATACATGCACCTCAATGTTAATTGCAGCACTGTCTACAATAGCCAAGACATGGAAGCAACCTAAATGTCCATCGACAGAGGAACTGATAAAGAAGATGTGGTGTGTGTATATATATCTATCTATATATATATCTATATATACACACACAATGGAATATTACTCAGCCACTAAAAAGAATGAAATAGTGCCATTTGCAGCAACATGGATGGACCTAGAGATTGTCATACTGAGTGAAGTAAGTCAGTCAGAGAAAGAGAAATATCATATGACATCCCTTATATGAGGAAGCTAAAAAAGAAATGATACAAATGAACCTATTTACAAAACGAAACAGACTCACAGATTTAAAGAATGAACTTATGGTTGCCACGGGGGAAGGAAGGGATAGTCAGGGAGTTGGGGATTGACATGTACACTGCTATATTTAAAATGGATAACCAACAAGGACCTACTGTACAGCACAGGGAACTCTGCTCAATGTTATGTGGCAGCCTAGATGGGAGGGGAGTTTGGGGGAGAATGGATACATGCATATGTACAGCTGAGTCCCTTTGCTGTGCACCTGAACTATCACAACATTGTTAATCGGCTATACTCCAATGTAAATAAAAAGTTAAAAAAAAAAAGCATGAGTAAATGGTGAAAAGATGCTGATATTGTGAAAAGACTTAGCGATTCAAAGAGAGGGACTGAAGAACCAATCTGAACATTCAGCACAAATAACACCCAGCAAAAGAAATATTTTCAGGAAGTAGGGAGGGACTTTAAAAAATTCTTTTACTTGTATCTTTAGTGAAAGTTGAGATGCTATTATGTTGATTTAAAAAGATCAATCTGAAAATAATAAAAAGTTCTTAAAAAGAAAAAAATAAAGTAAATTACAGATATGTAACATGATGTGAGGAATTCCAGGAAGGATTACTCTCCTAAAAAAACCTGAAGTTGTACCATTCATAATTTATTTTGTTAGACAGTACCTTTTGACATTCTTTCTTTTCCCCCTCCTTCTCCCATCCTCTCTTTACCATTCCTCTTACTGTCCTCTTACTTACCTTGATACCCTCCTCTCTTTACCATGTAATATTCTCTTGTAATATGATTATGTAGTGGATTAACATATTAACATTTAGTGAGAATTGTGGTAATATTATTTTGGCCCCTTTGTTCATCCCCCAGACGTGTCTAGCAAAACCTTGACTCTAGATTAATTTAACCATCTGCCTTCTTCATTATACCTGGGCTTCTGAACACTGCTAGAGAAAATTATACAGTCAGGTGTCTTGGATCCACAAAAAAAACTTATTAAACAATCCATTTATCATCTCATCAGCCAAAAGACCTGTACTCAACTATAAGATGCTGATGAAAGAAATTAAAGATGACACAAACAGATGGAAAAATAAACCATGTTGTTGGATTGGAAGAATCAATATTGTTAAAATGACCATACTATCCAATGCAATCTACAAATTCAATGCAATCCCTATCAAATTACCAATGGCATTTTTCAAAGAACTGGAACAAAAAAATTTTAAATTTGTTTGGAAACACAAAAGACCCCAAATAGCCAGAACAATCTTGAGAAAGAAGAACAGAGCTGGAGGAATCATGCTCCTTGATTTCAGTCTATGCTACAAAGCTACAGTAATAAAAACAGTATGGTACTGGCACAAAAACAGACACATAGATCAATGGAACAGGATAGAGAGCCCAGAAATAAACCCTTGCACTTATGGTCAATTAATCTGTGACAAAGGAGGCAAGAATATACAATGGAGAAAAGACAGTCTCTTCAGTAAGTGGTGCTGGGAAAACTGGACTACATGTAAAACAATGAAATTAGAACATTCTCTAGCCCCATATACAAAAATAAACTCAAAATGGATTAAAGACCTAAATGTAAGACTGGATACTATAAAACTCCTAGAGGAAAACATAGGCAGAATACTCTTTGACATAAATCACAGCAATAGTTTTTTGAGTCCATGTCCTAAAGTAAAGTAAATAAAAGCAAAAATAAATAAATGGGACCTCATTAAACTTAAAAGCTTTTGCACAGCAAAGGAAACCATCAACAAAACAAAAAGACAACCTACTGAATGGGAGAAGATATTTGCAAATGATATGACTCATCAGGGGTTAATATCCAACATATATAAACAGCTCATACAACTCAACATCAAAAAAAAAAACTCGATTAAAAAACAGCAAGGGATTAATTTCTAAAATATACAAACAGCTCATCAGCTCAATATCAAAAAAACAAAAAATCCAGTCGAAAAATGGGCAGAACTAAATAGACATTTCTCCAAAGAAGACATACAGATAGACAACAGACACATGAAAAGATGTTTAACATCGCTAATTATCAGAGAAATGCAAATCAAAACTACAATGAGGTATCATCTCACATCCGTCAGAATGACCATGATCAAAAAGTCCACAAATAGTAAATGCTAGGGAGGGTGTGGAGAAACAGGTACCCTCTACACTGTTTGTGGGAATGTAAATTGATGCAGCTGCTATGGAAAACAGTATGTAGGTTCCTCAAAAAACTAAAAACAGAGTTGCCATATGATCCAGCAATCCCACTCCTGGGCATATATCCAGATAAAACTGTAATTCAAAAAGATACATGTACCCCTATGTTCATAGCAGCATTATCCACAATAGCCAAGACATGGAAACAACCTAAATGTCCACTGACAGATGAATGCATAAAGCAGTTGCTTCTTTACTTAAGCATTCTGTGCTCTGCCCTTGACTCTGGTTTGCCACATTTGTGTTTTGAGTGTGCCCTGGGACAGGAGGGTTTAAGTGCTAATGTCCAACTTCCAGCCTGGTTACTGCAGCCCTGGTGTATTCTTATTTGACCATTTCACACCCACTAATCATTCACACCCACTGGGAACTCGGACCCATGAATTATATAGTGGGATTGGGTTTCCAAGAAGTAGGAAAAATAAGAAAGCGCACAGGTTAGTTCCTGAGCCTGGTGCAGCTGCAGCTTTAACACCAGGGGTTACCATATCTGGCAGGCTATATTGCAAAGCAGCTTCAACAACCACTGATGAGTCACAAAGCTGCTTGGGCTTTGTCCCATGCACATTAGAGAGGCTACACTGGGTTCTAGCTCTGAATTCACCTTGGAGGCCTCTTCATTTCCAAGTTCTAACCACTACTTCTCACAAGACCCCTGAGGGAGGTATATACCCAAGCACCAAGGGCAAAGGGAAAGCAAGCAGTACTTTAGCTTTAGGCTAGTGGGACCATATGGCCTAGTTTGTCAGGACAGTGCTGGATGTGTGGGTATAATTATTGATAACACCTTTTTTACTCCCAAAGTGTACCAGTTTTGATTATAAATTATACGGCTACCCTAATTATATACAGCATACATACACAACATAAAACATTCCCCTTCCCCCTGTCCTCTAAGCTCTGGAGGGAATATGGAACCATTAGAAATTAGACAGACAAGGAAAGGCGTATAGCGTCAAAGAAAGGAACCACAGTCATTCCTAGCATTAAAGTAAAATTGGCAGCCAGAATTTTGTTACACCTCTTAGAGTGAAAACAATGCACCCATAAAGGGAGTTCTCAGGGTAGAATTTTAAGGCCCCTGAACCTAGAGAATGACATCCCAAAAAAGAAGTGTGGTGAAGCAGGAAGGAGATGCAGGAAAGTCATGCAGATTGGACCAGAACAGAGACTAATTAATCCCTTAGCCAAAATGGCTGAAAGAGGAACTAAAAGATGATACCAGAACTCATGATACAGCAGAGGGCCTTATCTTGGGCTCCTTGGATGGACCTTGGGGTCTATGGAACTTCTGTGAATTATAACTAAAACTTCTTGTGTATAAAAATTTTTCTGGAAGATATATCCATAAATTTCATCAGAATCTCAAAAAGTTCCCTCAAAGTTAAGAACAATTGCTTTATGATGTTTTCAGTTCTGATACATATTAAAAGAGGTATCAATATTAAAAGACAGTTTTTTCATTCAGGTGTGTGAGTTTAGTCATTCTCAACACATCTACTACTAGTCTTACAAAATCCTGAGTTAAATAAGTCTTAACTGGGCTAGGTGGGCCCTATCTGAGTTTTACAATAACAATTCCAATACCCAGCATGGAGAAAACCACATAAACAGCATTGTTAACAAAATACTCTGTTAACACAGCTTATTTCTGTCTAGGCGAGTTGCACATTACAGAAGCCCTTGGTAATTCTGTAATTCCCAAGAGAGAGAGTTTTTCAGCTTCACCACCAGGTTAAGTATTAATAAAATATCATTCGAGATAAAAATAAGAGAGGTACCTTATGTGTACGAAACTAGACTGGTTCTGCAATGCCGTTTGAGGACACTTTGTTTCCTTTTGACCTGTGGTTTAGTTTATTCCTTCTGAGTATGTGAGCTAGGGTGTGATTGGCTTACATGGCTTTTACTTGTAATAAAATACTGAGTTGTAGTCAACTCTACCTCTGCTACAGTAAACCCCATACTTGTTCCTACCATTAAGTATCTGGATGCCCTTGTGGAACTCACTTAACTTCTCTGGGCCTGAGGTTCCTTATCTCCAGACATGAATGAGAGCACTGGATTTCATTAGATGTTATCAAAGTTTCCTTCCAACTGTCTGGTTTAATGGCACTGTATTTCTAGGAAGGCATCTGTGTTTATCATTCTTAAGTTTGTGCAACAAACTCCTGAGGAGGAGAGGCACATTCTGCTCATTCAGGATAATATCTAAGACAAAAAATAAATAAAGATAAAACATCAATTGAGCACTTTAGATAGCTTGTAAGGGAGCCTCTCGGGGAAGCTTTCTTTCTCCCAATTCCTCTTCTTCCTTCTGGAGAAGACTGATGAGCTACATTCCAGGAGTCTGTTTGGACCACCTGCCATAGTGGATGGGACCATCATGCAGCAAAAGTCACACACACACATGTGCAGCATGAATTCTCTCTTCCTTCTCATACCCACAAGGCTTGTTCTAGCTGGCTCTTTTGTATCATCTTTCCCTTCACATAAATCAAATGCAAAACTAAGCCAAGTTCCACTTCTCCGTGGGAAGGGTCCTGGCCTTCATGCCCTCTTCCCTGTCTTGGGCACAGAAGCTCTTACAGGACTCCTGTCCTTCTGGCCTCCTTTACAGAACATAAGAAGTTCCCGGTATTCAGAGGTAGGACACATGCCTCTACGAAAGTACCAGAACATGGCCCGTGGTGGAGAGGGGAGTGTATGAGGCTGAAGGCCCAAGTAGGCCCATATAATATTTGGTAACCCTACCATAGTTATACACACCATATTATATATAACATTCCCCTGAGGTGAAAGAATTTCTTCCTGATTACAGCCTGACTGAAAATGGGTCCCTCTATTGGGCAAAATTATGACGCTTTTAGATTATCCCCAGCTCCAGCACAGCAGTGGCATTCCTATTTAATAACATATGAGCTGTTTTCATTTTGACAATTGTGATGGCCCTGAAGAATGACTACCCCCTCTTTACTTCATGGCTCTTGTAATAGCTTAGACGATACTGCTGGAAATTCAAAATCCAATATATTTTACTCCAGAAATACAAAATCTCCTGCATTTTACTCCAGAGAAAGTAACTTTTAGTATGTGTCATGCCATGCAACATCTAGATCCAAATAAAATCATTGTTCTTCCTTCACAGCTATGACCTTTGTCTTCTTGAGTTAGTATGTAGTTGAATTCTTCTTTATAATGACTTAGGCTGGACTGCAGCAGTCTTCTGTTCTTATGCAACACCGTGATTACTGAAATACTTGGATATGTTTCTTGCTATCTGAATTCTTATTGCTAAGAACCCAGAGCATTAAATCTGCTCTTCTCTTGCTTCTATAAAAGCTCTTAGAGGCCCATACCAATCAAGGCTCAAACTATATTAAAAACCGCTACAGCTTTATGCACGTTGGCTTGGGAATCTCTCCATCTACTCTGAAGGTCTTTTTTTTTTTTTTTTAAAGATTTTTTTTTGATGTGGACCATTTTTAAAGTCTTTATTGAATTTGTTACAATACTGCTTCTGTTTTGGTTTTTTGGCCACAAGCCACGAGGCATGTGGGATCTCAGCTCCCCAACCAGGGATGGAACCTGCACCCCCTGCATTGGAAGGCGAAGTCTTAACCACTGGACTGCCAGGGAAGTCCCTACCCTGAAGGTCTTTGCTCAACATCAGCTTCCTTTGGCCTTCACCTCATTCAATTTCAGGCCTTACTGGCTTTCGTTATCTAGCTCCATTTTGACATATGACCAGTTTCCACCCATTTACCTTATCTCTTTTAAAACTTGGATTGGATAATTGTCTTCAGGTAAAAGCTAAAGGGTGAGGAAGCCCATTGATGTGCTCCATATAGGTCAGCTTTCTGGAGGAGGAAACAGGGTAGAGAAGGGTAGAGAGGAGGGAGAAATGGAAGAAAGCCAACACAACGGCAAACTGAGGGTCAGGCATTTTGCTCTTCTCTGAGTTTTTCCTTCACTCTGACCCTGAAGCATTGTTCTTTCACCAAGCAAATAGATCTTCAGCAACCTCACCCTATGAGTCCTCCAGCCACATTCAGAAATGCTGAAGTATTGGGGTGAACACAGCTCAGGATGACAACATGGGACCTCACCTCATAAAACAGTGGTACCCAAAGGTGTCTTTCTCGAGCATGAGAATACTTACATCTTCTTGCAAATGAATTCTCTCTTCCTTTTACTCTTTCAATGCAAATAAAATAATCAATATATATCCATGTGCCAACAAACTGCCATGGTAGTTCCCAGACTTCAGTCTTACGGCTTTTTTTGAATGGCACGTATTTTTAATGTGGTCCTTCTTTAGTCTATTTTAGGACTATTTATAGCCATTGTGTTAAGTGTTAAGCGTTGTTATGGACTGAATATTTGCATGCTTCCCAAATTCCTATATTGAAGCCCTACCCCAAGTGTAACTGTATTTGGAGATAGGGCCTATATATAGATAATTAAGGGTAAATGATGTCATAAGAGTGGGGCTCTGATCTGATAGGATTAGTGTCCTTATATGAAGAAACACCAGAGAGCTCACTTCTTCTCTCTCTGTACACAGAAGAAAGGCCATGTGAGGATATAGTAGGAACATCATCATAGTGAGAAGACAAGCTAGGAAGAGAGTGCCTACCAGAAAATGAATCAGCTAGAACGTTGACCTTGGAAGCTCAGGTTCATTGCAGCATTATTCAAATTATCCAAGACATGGAAAAAAACGTATGTGTCTGTCAAAGGATGAATGGATAAAGAAAATGTGAAATATAAATACATATATACATGCACAAACACGCACATACACACACCCACACACATATACATATACAATGGAATACTTTCTTTCATAAAAAAGAAGTAAGTCCTGCCATTTACAACAACATGGATGAACCTAGAGGACATTATGCTAAATGAAATAAGCCAGGCAGAAAAATACAAATACTGTATGATCTCAATTATCTGTGGACTCTAAAAAAATTGAACTCATACAACCAGAGAGTCAAACAGTGGTTGCTAAAAGCTGGAGGGCAGAAGAAATGGGGAGATGTCAGTCACATGGTATAACTTTCAGTTATAAGATGAATAAGTTCTGGAGATCCAATGTACACGATGGTGACTGTAGTTAATGATACTGTATTGTATAATTGAAATCCGCTGAGAGAGTAGATCTTAAGTGTTCTCATCACACACACACACACACACACACACACACACATACACAGTAACTATGAGAAAAAAAACAGCAGAATATACATTCTTCTCAAGAGCACATGGAACATTCTCAAGGAAAGATCACATGTTAGGCCATAAAACAAGCCTCAATAAATTTAAAAGGACTGAAATCATATAACATATGTTCTACCACAACAATGGAATAAAATTAGAAATCAATAACAAGGAAATTTGGAAAATTCTCAGATATGAAGAAATTGAACAACACACTCATAAATAATCAGTTGGTCAAAGAATAAATCACAAGGGAAATTAGGAAATATGTTGAAATGAATGAAAATGAAAACACACACACAAAAAACTTATGGAACAGCTAAATATATGCTTAGAGTGAAATTTATACCTATAAGCACCAGTATTAAAAAAGAAGATCTCAAATCAGCTGCCTAAAGTTTTGCCTTAATAAACTAGAAAAAGAAGCATAAACTAAATCCAAAGCAAGCAGAAAGAAGAAAATAAAGACTCGAGTGCAATAAATGAAATGGAAAATAAAAAATAGAGAAAATCAACAAAATTAGAACTTAGTTCTTTGAAAAAATCAACAAAATCGACAATCCTTTAGCTAGACTGATAAAGAAAAAGAGAGAAAACTAAAAGTATTGATAGTACAAATGAAAAGGAGCTATTTACTACGTTACAAAAGTTAAAAGGAGGAGGGAGGGAATCCAGATGGCGGAATAGGAGAATGCAGAATTCGTCGCTCACGGGTACATTGCAAATTTATCTACAGATGGAACAATTCCCACAGATCACCTGCTGAACATTAGCAGAAAACTTTGGACACCTAAAAAAAAGAAAGAAAAGAAAAAAAAGAAAAGAGGAATCAAAAAAGGGACCAGCAACCATGGTGAGAAGCTGAAGGTGAGTGGAGGTCCCCACACTCAGAAAAACTCCCTCACGGTGGGAGAATCAGCTGTGACAGAAAAGCACGTTTGGGGGATCAAAGGAGAATGCAGCAGACAGTCTGTGGAAGGCAGGACAAAGTAAGAACTGTATTCAGGGTCTACACCACTGCTCTGCACATTCCTGAATCACGAGTCACCTGTTGCAAAAGGGGGCTGGGTGCTAGAAAGTGGGGTTTGGAGTGTGGACCCAGGGAAGGGACAGCTGTTGGCTGTGAAAAGACAGCCTGAAGGGACAGGAGTAAGAAACTCCACAACTGGGTAAGTCTGCAGAAGAAGCCTGAGATACCATAAAAGGAAGGGGTCATTGTCAAGTGGTGTGCAAGGGGCAGAGCCGCCATTATAAGCCCTTTTGCCAACCCCCAACCGCCAGCTTCTTCACCCTCTGCGGGCACTGGAAGAAGCTCCCATCTGAGCAGGCCCACTCCCGCCCCCCCCGCCCGGCCAGGGTCTCCTCCGCCTGCGTGGGCTCCGGGGGCCTGAGCACTGCCCATCCCAAAGCCTCCTTGGGAATCAGGCCTGGGCACCCCTGCCTGGGACAAGAGCCTGAAGATGCTGGAGGGGGCTGAGTGCTAAAGCGTGGGGCTGGGAGAACGAATCCAGGGAGAGGAATGCTGTGGGCTATACGGATACAGCAGAAGGGATGGGAGTGAGGGGAGGCGTGGCCACGAATGACCCTAGAGGAAGAGTAGGCTGCCTGGAAAGGGAGGCACTATTGTTGAGAGGCATGGGGGCGGGCGGGGGCAGGCTGCCCCTGTTCCCATTTGCCAGCGCCACAGTCTATTCCAACTGTTTGCTGGACCCGTTGCTGCAGGCAACTTGCAGACACTTCAATTGTGGCCACAGTATCCAGGCCACAACATGAGTGAGAAAGGGTGCCCCAAGCAGCCGCTGCTTTTGCTCTCTCCTGCCTGGGCAAGGAACAGACTCCTGAGGGTGGCGCACACAGAGAGGTGGGGTCAAAACCAAAAATGAGCTTCAGGGGCAGTGCGACTAAGGAAGAGAAATGGAAATCTTGCCATGCACCTGCACAAGCTGTGGATTAAACCCCCGATGTCGGCTGGGTAAATCCTGCATCTGTGGAATACCTGAACAGATGACGATTGTTTCAACATTTGAGACTGGTCTAGCTGTCACAGCATTGGACTCTGGGGACAAGTACACTCAGGAATCGAGCCAGGTCAGAGTCTCTGCTGGCTCCACAGTTCCCACAGCAGGTCCAGAGACCTACCTAGAGGTATTGGAGGGCCTCCTGAGGAGGCGGGGATTGGCACTGGGTCACTCTGGGAGCAAGAACACTGACAGAGGAGGCCCCAGGAAAATATTCTTAGTACTAATATTATTTTTTTGGTTTTTTTTTGCTCAGCTGTTGGTGTTCTTGCTTTTATTATATTTTATCTTTTATTTTTGATTTTTATTCCTAACCTTTTTTCAAAATATATTATTTTAAATTTTTCTATTTTTACTTTACTGTTGTTGCTTTGTGGTTTTTTCCTTGCTTTTGTTCTTTGATATCTGTTTTTTATTTTATTTCTTTTTTTTCATTTTTTTGAATTTTATTTTATTTATTTTTTTATACAGCAGGTTCTTATTAGTTATTCATTTTATACATATTAGTGTATACATGTCAATCCCAATCTCCCAATTCATTCCACCCCCACCCCCACCCCCTGATGCTTTCCCGCCTTGGTGTCCATACGTTTGTTCTCTACTTCTGTGTCTCTATTTCTGCCCTGCAAACCGGTTCATTGGTACCCTTTTCTAGGTTCCACATATGTGCGTTAATATACGATATTTGTTTTTCTCTTTCTGACTTACTTCACTCTGTATGACAGTCTCTAGATCCATTCACGTCTCTACAAATGACACAATTTCATTCCGTTTTATGGCTGAGTAATATTACATTGTATATGTGTACCACATCTTCTTTATCCATTCGTCTATCGATGGACATTTAGGTTGCTTCCATGACTTGACTATTGTAAATAGTGCTGCAGTGAACATTGGGGTGCATGTGTCTTTTTGAACTATGGTTTTCTCTGGGTATATGCCCAGTAGTGGGATTGCTGGGTCATATGGTAATTCGATTTTTAGTTTTTTAAGGAACCTCCATACTGTTCTCCATAGTGACTGTATCAATTTATATTTCCACCAACAGTGCAAGAGGGCTCCCTTTTCTCCACACCCTCTCCAGCATTTGTTGTTTGTAGATTTTCTGATGCCCATTCTAACTGGTTTGAGGTGATACCTCATTGTAGTTTTGATTTGCATTTCTCTAATAATTAGTGATGTTGAGCAGCTATTCATGTGCTTCTTGGCCAGCTGTATGTCTTCTTTGGAGAAATGTCTATGGAGGTCTTCTGTCCATTTTTTGATTGGGTTGTTTGTTTTTATCATATTGAGCTGCATGAGCTGTTTATATACTTCGGAGATTAATCCTTTGTCTGTTGATTCATTTGCAAATATTTTCTCTCATTCTGAGGATTGTGTTTTTGTCTTGTTTGTAGTTTCCTTTCCTTTGCAAAAGCTTTTAAGTTTCATTAGGTCCCACCTGTTTATTTTTGTTTTTATTTCCATTACTCTAGGAGGTGGATCAAAAAAGATCTTGCTGTGATTTATGTCAAAGAGTGTTCTTCCTACGTTTTCCTCTAAGACTTTTATAGTGTCCAGTCTTACATTAAGGTCTCTAACCCATTTCAACTTTATTTTTGTGCATGGTGTTAGGGAGTGTTCTAATTTCATTCTTTTACATGTAGCTGTCCAGTTTTCCCAGCACCACTTATTGAAGAGACTGTCTTTTCTTCATTGTATATCCTTGCCTCCTTTGTCATAGATTAGTTGACCATAGGTGCGTGGGTTTATCTCTGGGCTTTCTATCTTGTTCCATTGATCTATATTTCTGTTTTTGTGCCAGTACCATAATGTCGTAATGACTGTAGCTTTGTAGTATAGTCTGAAGTCAGGAAGTCTGATTCCTCCAGCTCGGTTTTTTTCCCTCAAGACTGCTTTGGCTATTCGAGGTCTTTTGTGTCTCCATACAAATTTTAAGATTTTTTTGTTCTAGTTCCATAAAAAATGCCATTGGTAATTTGATAGGGATTGCATTGAATCTGTAGATAGCTTTAGATAGTATAGTCATTTTCACAATACTGATTCTTCCAATCCAAAAACATGGTATATCTCTCCATCTGTTGGTATTATCCTTAATTTTTTTCAGCAGTGCCTTATACTTTTCTGCATACAGGTATTTTGTCTCCCTAGGTAGGTTTATTCCTAGATATTTTATTCTTTTTGTTGCAGTGGTAAATGGGAGTGGTTCCTTAATTTCTCTCTCAGATTTTTCATCATTAGTGTATAGGAATGCAAGAGATTTCTCTGCATTAATTTTGTATCCTGCAACTTTACCAAATTCATTGATTAGCTCTAGTAGTTTTTTGGTGGCATCTTTAGGATTCTCTATGTATCATATCATGTCACCTGTACACAGTGACAGTTTTACTTCTTTTCCAATTTGTATTCATTTTATTTCTTTTTCTTCTCTGATTGCTGTGGCTAGGACTTCCAAAACTATGTTGAATAATAGTAGTGAGAGTGGACATCCTTGTCTTGTTCCTGATCTTAGAGGAAATACTTTCAGTTTTTCACCATTGAGAATGATGTTTGCTGTGGGTTTGTCATATATGGCCTTTATTATGTTGAGGTAGCTTCCCTCTGTGGCCACTTTCTAGAGAGTTTTTATCATAAATCCGTGTTAAATTTTGTCAGAAGCTTTTTCTGCATCTATTGAGATGATCATACGGTTTTTATTCGTCTATTTGTTAATATGGCTTATCACATTGATTGATTTGCATTATACTGAAGAATCCTTGCATTCCTGGATTAAATCCCACTTGATCATGGTGTATGATCCTTTTAATGTGCTTCTGGATTCTGTTTGCTAGTATTTTGTTGAGAATTTTTACATCTATATTCATCAGTGATATTGGTCTGTAATTTTCTTTTTTTGTAGTATCTTTGTCTGGTTTTGGTATCAGGGTGATGGTGGCCTCATAGAATGAGTTTGGGAGTGTTCCTTCCTCTGCAATTTTTTGGAAGCGTTTGAAAAGGATGGGTGTTAGCTCTTCTCTAAATGTTTGACAGAATTCACCTGTGAAGCCATCTAGTCTTGGACGTTTGTTTCTTGGAAGATTTTTAAATTACAGTTTCAATTTCATTACTTGTGATTGGTTTCTTCATATTTTTTACTTCTTCCTAGTTCAGTCTTGGAAGGTTATAACTTCCTAAGAATTTGTCCATTTCTTCCAAGTTGTCCGTTTTATTGGCATAGAGTTGCTTGTAGTAGTCTATTAGGATGCTTTGTATTTCTGCGGTGTCTGTTGTAACTTCTCCTTTTTCATTTCTAAATTTATTGAGTCCATTCCCTCTTTCTCTTGATGAGTCTGGCCAATGGTTTGTCAATTTCGTTTATCTTCTCAAAGAACCAGGTTTTAGTTTTATTGATCTTTGCTATTGTTTTCTTTGTTTCTATTTTATTTATTCCTGCTCTGATCTTTATGCTTTCTTTCTTTCTACTAACTTTGGCTTTTGTTTGTTCTTTCTCTAGTTCCTTTAGGTGTAAGGTTTGATTGTTTATTAGGGATTTTTTTTTATTTCTTGAGGTAGGCTTGTATCCCTATAAACTTCTCTCTTACAACTGCTTTTGCTACATCCCATAGGTTTTGGATCTTCGTGTTTTCATTTCATTGTCATCTCTCTCTGGGTATTTTTTGATTTCCTCTTTGGTTTCTTCAGTGATCTCTTGGTTACTGAGTAATGTATTGTTTAGCCTCCATGTGTTTATGTTTTTTTCCCTGTAATTGATTTGTAATCTCATAGTATTGTGGTCAGAAAAGATGCTTGATATGATTTCAATTTTCTAAAATTTGCTGAGGCTTGATTTCTTACCCAAGATGTGATCTATCCTGGAGAATGTTCCGGGCACACTTGAGAAGAAAGTGTAATCTGCTGTTTTTGGATGGAATGTCCTACAAATATCAATTAAATCTATGTGGTCTATTGTGTCATTTAAAGCTTGTGTTTCCTTATTAATTTTCTGCTTGGATGATATGTCCATTGGTGTAACTGAGGTGTTAAAGTCCCCCAGTATTATTGTGTTACTGTCGATTTCCTCTCTTATAGCTGTTAGCAGTTGCCTTATGTATTGAGGTGCTCTTATGTTGGGTGTCATATATGTTTATAATTGTTATATCTTCTTCTTGGATTGAGTCCTTGATCATTATGTAGTGTCCTTCCTTGTCTCTTGTAACATTCTTTATTTTAAAGTCTATTTTGTCTGATATGAGTATTGCCACTACAGATTTCTTTGATTTCCATTTGCATGGAATATCTTTTTCCATCCCCTCACTTTCATTTTGTATGTGTCCCTAAGTCTGATGTGCGTCTCCTGTAGACAGCATATATATGGGTTTTTGTATACATTCAGCAAGCCTGTGTCTTTTGTTTGGAGCATTTAATCCTTTCACGTTTAAGGTAATTATTGATATGTATATTCCTATGAACATTTTATTAATTGTTTTGCATTTGTTTTTGTAGGTTCTTTTCTTCTCTTGTGTTTCCCACTTAGAGAAGTTCCTTTAGCACTTGTTGTAGAGCTGGTTTGGTGGTGCTGAATTCTCTTAGCTTTTGCTTGTATGTAAAGCTTTTGATTTCTCTATTGAATCTGAATGAGATCCTTGCTGGGTAGAGTAATCTTGGTTGTAGGTTCTTAACTTTCATCATTTTAAATATGTCATGCCACTCCCTTCTAGCATGTAGAGTTTCTGCTGAGAAATCAGCAGTTAACCTTATGGGAGTTCCCTTGTATGTCATTTGTTGTTTTTCCCTTGCTGTTCCCAATAATTTTTCATTGTCTTTAATTTTTGCCAATTTGATTACTATGTGTCTCGGCGTGTTTCTCGTTGGGTTTATCCTGTATGGGACTCTCTGCACTTTTGGACTTGGGTGGCTATTTCCTTTCCCATCTTAGGGAAGTTTTTGACTATAATCTCTTCAAATACTTTCTCAGGTCCATTCTCTCTCTCTTCTCCTTCTGGGACCCCTATAATGCGAATGTTGTTGCATTTAATGTTGTCCCAGAGGTCTCTTAGGCTGTCTTCATTTCTTATCATTCTTTTCTCTTTATTCTGTTCTGCAGCAGTGAATTCCACCAGTCTGTCCTCCAGGTCACTTATCCGTTCTTCTGCCTCAGTTATTCTGCTATTGATTCCTTCTACTGTAGTTTTCATTTCAGTTATTGTATTGCTCATCTCTGTTTGTTTGTTCTTTAGTTCTTCTAGGTCTTTGTTAAACATTTCTTGCATCTTCTCGATTTTGCCTCCATTCTTTTTCCGAGGTCTTGGATCACGTTCACTATCATTATTCTGAATTCTTTATCTGGAAGGTTGCCTATTTCCACTTCATTTCGTTGTTTTTCTGGGGTTTTATCTTGTTATTTCAGCTGATACATAGCCCTCTGCCTTTTCATCTTGTTTATCTTTCTGTGAATCTGGTTTTTGTTCCACAGGCTGCAGGATTGTAGTTCTTCTTGCTTCTGCTGTCTGCCCTCTGGTGGTTGAGGCTATCTAAGAGGTCTATGCAAGTTTCCTGATGGGAGGGACTGGTGGTGGGTAGACCTGGCTGTTCATCTGGTGGGCAGAGCTCAGTAAAACTTTAATCCACTTTTCTGCTGCTGGGTAGGGCTGGGTTTCCTCCCTGCTGTTTGTTTGGCCTGAGGTGACCCAGCACTGGAGCCTACCCAGGCTCTTTGGTGGGGCTAATGGTGGACTCTGGCAGGGCTCACGCCAAGGAGTACTTCCCAGAACTTCTGCTGCCAGTGTCCTTGTCCTCACTGTGAGACACAGCCACCACCCCCCCACCTCTGCAGGAAACCCTCCAACACTAGCAGTCTCCTATGGGGTCACTGCTCCTTCCCCTGGGTCCTGATGTGCACACTACTTTGTGTGTGCCCTCCAAGAGTGGAGTCTCTGTTTCCCCTGTCCTGTCAAAGTCCTGCAATCAAATCCCGCTAGCCTTCAAAGCCTGATTCTCTAGGACTTCCTCCTCCTGTTGCTGGACCCCCAGGTTGGGAAGCCTGACGTGGGGCTCAGAACATTCACTCCGATGGGTGGACTTCTGTGGTATAAGTGTTTTCCAGTTTGTGAGTCACCCACCCAGAAGTTATGGGATTTGATTTTATTGTGATTGCACCCCTCCTACTGTCTCATTGTGGCTTCTCCTTTGTCTTTGGATGTGGGGTATCTTTTTAGGTGAGTTCCAGTGTCTTCCTGTCCATGATTGTTCAGCAGTTAGTTGTGATTCTGGTGGTCTCGCAAGAGGGAGTCTTTTTCATGTTTTTTTTGTGTATATTTTATGTTTTCTTTGCTTCTTTTGTTGTCTGTTTGCTTTCTGTTTTTATTTTTCATTCTTTGTTTTTGTTAGTTTAGTTCTTGACTGTTCTAATTTTAGCATTTTTGTTTTTCTGTTCCTTCATTTTCCTTAAATTTTTTTCCCTCTTTTTTCTGAGAGTGTGTGTGTGCATGTGTGTGTGTTGTTGCTGCTGTTTGTTTGATGTTGTTTTGCTATTTGTCTTGGGTTTTGTTCATCTGTTTGCTTCCTTTAATTTTTACTTTTTTTCCTTTCCTTTTTTTTTTTCCTCTCTTTTCTCTCATATTTTGCTGTGCAGCTGGTGGACTCTTGGTTCCCTGGCCAAGGGTCAGGTCTGTGCCTCTGGGGTGGGAGCAGAGTCCAGGACACTAGACCGCCAGAGAATTCCTTGATCCAGGGAATATTAATCAGCGTGCGTGCTCCCAGACGTATCCATATTAACACCAAGTCCAAGTCCCACACAACAGCCTGCAGGCTCCAGTACTAGACACCTCACGCCAAACAACCAGCAAGACAGGAGCACAGCCACACCCATCAGTAAACAGGCTGCCTAAAATCGTACTAAGCTCACAGAAACCCAAAAACACACCACCTGAAGAGGCCCTGGCCTTCAGAGGGAAAAGAATCAACTCCACCCTCCAGAGTGCAGGCACCAGGCCCTCCCACCAAGATGCCTACACAAGCCCCTGGACCAACCTCATTCACCAGGGGGCAGACAAGAGAAGCAAGAGGAACTACGACCTTGCAGCCTGTGGAAAGAAGACCATAAACACAGTAGGTTAGACAAAATGAGATGACAGAGAAATATGTTACATAGGAAGGAGCAAGGTAAAATCCCACAAGACCAAATAAATGAAGAGGAAATAGGCAATCTACATGAAAAAGAATTCAGAGTAATGATAGTAAAGATGATCCAAGATCGCGGAAATAGAATGGAGACATGGGTCGAGAAGATTTACAAGGACCTAGAAGAACTAAAGAACCCACGATCAGTGATGAACAATAACTGAAATGAAAAATACACTAGAAGGAATCAACAGCGGAATAACTAAGGCGGAAGAACGAATAAGTGAGCTGGAAGATAGAATGGTGGAAATAACTGCCAAAGAACAGAAGAAAGAAAAAAGAATGAAAAGATTTGAGGACAGTCTCAGAGGCCTCTGGGACAACGTTAAATGCACTAACATTCAAATTATAGGGGTCTCAGAAGAAGAGAAAGGGAAAGGGCCTGAGAAAATATTTGAAGAGATTATAGTTGAAAACTTCCCTAACATGGGAAATGAAATAGCCACCCAACTCTAGGAATTATAGAGAGTCCCAGGCAGGATAACCCCAAGGAGAAACATGCCAAGACCCATATGAATCAAACTAACAAAAATTAAATAAAAGAAAAAATATTAAAAGCAGCAAGGGAAAAGCATCAAATAACCTACAATGGAATTCCCATTAGGTTATCAGCTGATTTTTCAGCAAAAACTCTGCAGGCCAGAAGGGAGTGGCAGGACATATTTAAAGTGATGAAACACAAAAACCTACAACCAAGACTACTCTACCCAGAGAGGATCTCATTCAGATTTGATGGAGAAATCAAAAGCTTTACAGAAAAGCAAAAGCTAAGAGAATTCAGCACCACCAAACCAGCTTTACAACAAATGCTAAAGGAACTTCTCTAGGCTGGAAACACAAGAAAAGAAAGAAGACCTACAAGAACAAACCCAAAACGATTAGGAAAATGGTAATAGGGACATACATACAGATAATTACCTTAAATGTAAATGGATTACATGGTCCAACCAAAAGACACAGACTAGCTAAATGGATACAAAAACAAGACAAGTGTATACGCTGTCTACAACAGACCCACCTCAGACCTAGGGACACATACAGTCTGACAGTGAGGGGATGGAAAAAGATATTCCATGCAAGTGGGAATCAAAACTAAGCTGGAGTAGCAATATTCATATCAGACACAATAGACTTTAAAATAAAGAATATTACAAGAAACAAGGAAGGACACTGCATAATAATCAAGGGATCAATCCAAGAAGAAGATATAACAATTGTAAATATCTATGCACCCAACATAGGAGAACCTCAATACATAAGGAAAATGCTAACAGCTATAAAAGGAGAAATGGACAGTAACACAATATTAGTGGGAGATTTTAACATCCCACTTACACCAATGGACACATCATCCAGATAAAATAAATAAGGAAACACAAGCTTTAAATGACACAATAGACCATATAGACTTAATTGATATTCATAGGATATTCCACCTGAAAGCGGAAAAATACAATTTCTTTTCAAGTACACACGGAATATTTTCCAGGATAGATCACATCTTGGGTCACAAATAGAGCCTTAGTAAATTTACGAAAACTGAAATTGTATCAAGTATCTTTTCCAACCACAATGCCATGAGACTAGATATCAATTACTGGAAGAAATCTGTAGAAAATACCAATATATGAAGGCTAAACAATACATTACTAAATAACCAAGAGATCACTGAAGAAATCAAAGAGGAACTCAAAAAATACCTAGAAACAAATGACAATGAAAACATGACAACCCAAAAACTATGGGATGCAGCAAAAGCAGTTATAAGAGGGAAGTTTATAGCAACACAATCCTACCTCAAGAAGCAAGAAACATCTCAAATAAACAACCTAACCTTACACCTAAAGCAATTAGAGAAAGAAGAACAAAAAACCCCCCAAAGTTAGCAGAAGGAAAGAAATCATAAAGATCAGATCAGAAATAAATGAAAAAAGAAATGAAGGAAACAATTGCAAAGATCAATAAAACTAAAAGCTGGTTCTTTGAGAAGATAAACAAAATTGATAACCCATTAGCCAGACTCATCAAGAAAAAAAGGGAGAAGACTCAAATCAAGAAAATTATAAATGAAAAAGGAGAAGTAACAACTGACACTGCAGAAATACAAAGGATCATGAGAGATTACTACAAGCAACTATATGTCCATAAAATGGACAACCTGAAAGAAAGGGACAAATTCTTAGAAAAGCACAATGTTCAGAGAGTGAACCAGGAAGAAATAGAAAATATAAACAGACCAATCACAAACACTGAAATTGAGACTGTGATTAAAAATCTTCCAACAAACAAAAGCCCAGGACCAGCTGGCTTCACAGTGGAATTCTGTCAAACATTTAGAGAAGAGCTAACACCTATCCTTCTCAAACTCTTCCAAAATATAGCAGAGGGAGGTACACTCCTCAACTCATTCTACAAGGCCACCATCACCCTGATACCAGAACCAGACAAAGATGTCACAAAGAAAGAAAACTACAGGCCAATAGCACTGATGAACATAGATGCAAAAATCCTGAAGAAAATACTAGCAAGCAGAATCCAACAGCATATTAAAAGGATCATACACCATGATCAAGGGGGTTTATGCAGGAATGCAAGGATTCTTCAATATACACAAGTAAATCAATGTGATACACCATAGTAACAAATGGAAGGAGAAAAACCATACGATCATCTCAATAGATGCAGAGAAAGCTTTCGACAAAATTCAACACCGATTTATGATAAAAGCCCTCCAGAAAGTAGGCATAGAGGGAACTTACCTCAACATAATAAAGGCCATATATGACAAACCCACCACCGACATTGTTCTCAATGGTGAAAAACTGAAACCATTTCCTCTAAGATCAGTAACAAGACAAGGTTGTCCACTCTCACCAGTATTATTCAACAGTTTTGGAAGTGTTAGCCACAGCAATCAGAGAAGAAAAAGAAATAAAAGGAATCCGATCTGAAATGAAGTCAAGCTGTCACAGTTTGCAGATGACATGATACTATACATAGAGAATCCTAAGGATTCAGAAAACTACTAGAGCTAATAAATGAATCTGGTAAAGTAGCAGGATACAAAATTAATGCACAGAAATCTCTTGCATTCCTATACACTAATGATGAAAAATCTGAAAGAGAAATTAAGTAAACACTCCCGTTTACCACTGCAACAAAAAGAATAAAATACCTAGGAATAAACCTACCTAAGGAGGAAAAGAAGTAAAACTCTCACTGTTTGCAGATGACATGATCCTATACATGGGAAATCCTACGGATGCCACCAGAAAACTACTAGAGCTAATCAATGAATTTAGTAAAGTTGAAGGATAGAAAATTAATACACAGAAATCTCTTGCATTCCTAAACACTAATAATGAAAGATCAGAAAGAGAAATTAAGGAAACAATCCCATTTACCATTGCAACAAAAAGAATAAAATACATAGGAATAAACATACATGAGGAGGCAAAAGACCTGGACACAGAAAACTATAAGATAATGTTGAAAGAAATCAGAGATGACACAAACACATGGAGAGAATACCATGTTCTTGGATTGGAAGAATCAATATTGTGAAAATGACTATACTACCCAAGCAATCTACAAATTCAATGCAATCCCTATCAAATTACCAATGGCATTCCTCCTGTAATTAGAACAAACAATTTTACAGTTTGTATGGAGACACAAAAGACCCCAAATAGCCAAAGCAATCTTGAGAAAGAAAAACAGAACTGGAGGAATCAGGCTCCCAGACTTCAGACTATACTACAAAGCTACAGTAATCAAGACAGTATGGTATTGGCATAAAAACAGAAATATAGGTCAATGGAACAGGATAGAAAGCCCAGAGATAAATCCACCCACCTATGGCCACCTAATCTATGACAAAGGAGGCAAAGGTATACAATAGAGAAAAGATAGTCTCTTCAATAAATGGTGCTGGGAAAACTGGATACCTACATGTAGAAGAATGAAATTAGAACACTCCCTAACACCATACACAAAAATAAACTCAAAATGGATTAAAGGCCTAAATATAAGGTCAGACACTATAAAACTCTGCAAGGAAAACATAGGGAGAACACTCTTTGACATAAATTGTAGCAAGATCTTTTTTGACCCACCTCCTACAGTAATGGAAATAAAAATAAACAAATGGGACCTAATGAAACCTAAAAGCTTTTGCACAGCAAAGGAAACCATAAAAAAGACGAAAAAACAACCCTCAGAATGGGAGAAAATATTTGCAAACAAAGCAACTGACAAAGGATTAATCACCAAAATATATAAGCAGCTCACGAACCTCAATATCAAAAAAACAAACAACACAATCCAAAAATGGGCAGAAGACCTAAACAGACATTTCTCAAAAGAAGACATATAGATGGCCAAAAAACACATGAAAAGATGTTCAACATCACTAATTATTAGAGAAATGCAAATCAAAACTACAATGAGGTATCACCTCACACCTATCAAAAAATCTACAAACAATAAATGCTGGAGAGGGTGTGGAGAAAAGGGAACCCTCTTACACTGTTGGTGGGAATGCATATTGATACAGCATGGAGAACAGTATGGATGTTCCTTAAAAAACTAAAAATAGAACTACCATATGAGCTAGCAATGCCACTACTGGGCATATACCCAGAGATAACCATAATTCAAAAGACACATGCACCCCAGTGTTCATAGCAGCACTATTTACAATAGCCAGGACATGGAAGCAACCTAAATGTCCATCAACAGAGGAATGGATAAAGAAAATGTGGTACATATATACAATGGAATATTAATCAGCTATAAAAAGGAACGGAATGGGGTTATTTGTAGAGGCATGGATGGACCTAGAGAGTGTCAGACAGAGTGAAGTAACTCAGAAAGAGAAAAACAAATATTGTATATTAACTCATATATGTGGAATCTAGAAAAATGGTATAGATGACCTTATTTGCCAAGCAGAAATAGAGACACAGACGTAGAGAGCTAATGTATGGATACCAAGGGGGAAAGGAGTGGGTTGGGAGGAATTGGGAGATTGGGATTGACACATATACACTACTCACAGTACGTATAAAATAGACAACTGACAGGAACATAATGTACAGCACAGGGAACTCTACTTAATGCACTGTGGTGTCCTAAATGGGAGGGTAATCCAAAAGGGAGGGGATATACTTATATGTATGGCTGATTCATTTTGCTGCACAGTAGAAGCTAACAGAACATTGTAAAGCAACTATACTCCTATAAAAAAAAATTAAAAGGAGTATAAGGGAATGAAAAATTGTTTGCCAACAAATTCAATAGCCTAGATTGAATATATTCTTGTAAAGACAAACTACCAAAACTGAGTCAAGAAGAAATAGAAAATATGAACAAAATCATGATATGTAAAGATATTAAATTAGTAATTTAAAAATCCACCCAGGGTTCTACTCAGCTTTTAAATAAGACTTAACATCAATCATTTTAAAACTTTTTTGTAAAATAGAAAAGGAGGAAACTTTCCCCAATTTATTATATGAGGCCAGTATTACCCTTATATAAAAATCAGACACCACAAAAGAAGCAAACTACAGACCAATATTTCTTATGAATATAGAGGTTAAAATTCTCAATACCAGCAAATACTAGCAAATCAAATCCAGCAATATATTAAAAGGTTTACACACCAAGTAGGATTTATCCTAGGAATGAAAAGTTCGATTAAATTGGAAAATTAATTAATGTGATATTAATAGAAAAAAACCCCAAAAACCACATGGTCTTCTCAATAGACATAGAAAAAAATGTGACAAATTCTAACACCCTTTCTTAATAAAAACACCCAATAAATAAGAAATAGAAGGGAATTTCTTCAACTTGACAAAGGTCATCCATTTAAAACCCATAGCTGTCATCATACTTAACAGTGAAATAATGAATGCTTTCCTCCTAAAATCAAAAACAGGAATATGATGTCTGCTCTGGCCACTTTACTTCAACATTGTATTGGCGATTCTAGCCAGAGGAAAATCAAGAAAAAGAAGTAAAAGGCATTCGGATTGGAAAAGAAGAAATAAAAACTATCTCTATTTTCAGATGACATGATCTTGTACATAGAAAACCCTAAGGAATCCACACAATATACCATTAGGACGAAGAGAAGAATTCAGCAAAGTTGTGGAACACAAGATCAGTATAAAAAATCAATTATATTTCTATACACTATCAAGGAACAATCTGAAATTGAAATTAAGAAAAGCATTCCATTTACAAGAGCACCAAAAAGAATAAAACACTTTGGAATAAATTCAACAAAAAAGCAATATTTACACAATGAAAACTATAAAACATTTTAAAAGAAATTAAAGATCTAAATAAATGGAGAGACATTCCACGTATATGATTCAGAAGACTTAATATTGTTAAGATGGCAGTACTCCCCAAAGTGATCTACAAATTCAACTCAATCAGTATCAAAATCCTGGGTAGTTTTTTTGCAGAAATTAATAAGCTGATCCTAAAATTCATATGAAAATACAAGGAATCCTGAAAAGCCAAATCAATCTTGAAAAAGAATGAAGTTGAAGGACTCACATTTTTCAATTTCAAAACTTACTACAAAGCTATGCTAATGAAGGCAATGTAGGAGTGGCAAAAGGATACAGATCAATGGAATAGAATCAAGAATCCAGAAACAAAAGAAACTTCTACTTATGGTCAATTGATCTTTGAAAAGGGATAATATAATTCAATGTGAAAAGGCTAATCTTTTCAACAACTGATGATGGGACCACTGGGTATCCATGTGCAAAAGAATAAAGCTGAACCCCTCCCTCACCCAATATACAAAAATTAATTTAAAAATGGATCATAGATCTAAATGTAGGAACTAAAACTATAATACTATTAGAAGAAAGCAAAGAGGTAAATCTTCATGACCCTGGATTAGGCAATGCTCTCTTAGATATGATACCAAAAGCACAAGCAACAAAAGAAAAAATAGATAAACTGGACATCATTAAAGTTAAAAACTTTTGTCCCTCAAAGGACACAATTAAGAAAATGAAAAGACAACCCACAAATTGGGAGAAAACATTTGCAAATTATGTACTATTTGATGAAGGCCTAGTATCCAGAATATATAAAGAATTCTTACAACTCAACAATAAAAAGACAACTAATTAGAGAATGGGCAAAGGATTTGAATTGATATTTCTCCAAAAAAAGACAAAGAAATGGTCAATAAGCACATGAAAACATGTTCAACATCATTAATCAGCAAATGCAAATCAAAACCACAATAAGATATCATTTCAGTCCCACTAGGATGGCTATAATCAAAAAGGTGGGCAGTAACAAGTATTGACAAGGATATGAAGAAATTGGAACACTCATATACTGCTGATAAGATATCAAGTGGTACAGCCAGTTTGGAAATCAGTTTGGTGATTCCTCAAAAGTTAAATATAGAGCACCATATGACCCAGTATTTTCCTTCCTAGATTTATCCTGAAGAGAACTGAAAACTTATGTTCACAAAAAAACTTGTACAGTAGCATTATTCATAATAGCTAAAAAGTGGAAACAACCCAACTGCCCATCAACTAATGAATCTACAAACAAAATGTGACATACCCATATGATGCAATATTATAGGCTATAAAAATAAATGAAGTGCTGATACACACTACAACATGCATGAACATTGGAAATATTAGTCTAACTTAAGGAAGCCAGACATAAAAGGCTATACATTATTCCATTTATGTGAAGTGTCCAGAATAGGCAAGACCATAAAGATATAAAGTAGTCAAGTAGTTTTCTGAGGTTGGGGAAATGGAGACTGGGGAGTGTATGCTAATGAGTACAAGGTTTCCTTTTGGGGTGATGAAAATGTTCTAAAATTAGATAATGGTGATAACTGCACAACTCTACAAATATACTAAAAAACCACTGAATTATACACTTTAAAAGGGTGAATTTATATCTCAATAAAACTGTTATTTTTTAAACGTCTGGCGTACAGTAGGCATTTAATAAATGTTGGTTGGTTTTATTCCCATCAGGCTAAATTTAGATAACAGAGATGAGGCTACTTCCTGCCCAGGGTTTAACAACTTTTACCCCCCTTCAGCCTTGGCAGTGATCAGGTGGGATAGCCTGAGGGTTGCCAGAGAGGGAAACTGGAAACAGCTGTCCATATCTTTGGGCTGGGAAGAGGAGCTGTGATAAAGAATGGAGAATCCAAAGTTAGGGAACAGAGGCAGATTCTCTCATCAGAGGCCATTCTAGACAATAAACTTGGGAGGAGGGTGGAAAATAAAAGTTGAGACAAGAGACCACTGGCTTGTGATCTGGAGGCACCTTAATTCAATTAACAGCTTGCTATATCCCCTTCTCTGACTTTCATTTGGCTGCTAGCTTGAATTCTTTTTTTATTAATTTTTTTATCAGAATATAGTTGATTTACAATGTTGTGTTAGTTTCTGCCGTAGAGCAAAGTGAGTCAGTTATACATATACATACATCTGCTCTTTTTTAGATTCTTTTTCCATATAGGTCATTACAGAATATTGAGTAGAGTTCCCTGTGCCATACAGTAAGTTCTTATTAGTTATGTATTTTATATATAGTAGCGTGTGTATGTCAATCCCAATCTCCCAATTCATCCCCCCCATATATACAATGGAATATTACTTAGCCATAAAAAAGAACGAAATAATGCCATTTGCAGCAACATGGATGGACCTAGAGATTGTCATACTGAGTGAAGTAGAAAGACAAATATCATATGATATCACTTATGTGTGGAATCTAAAAAAATGGTACAAATGAACTTATTTACAAAACAGAAATAGAGTCACAGATATAGAAAACAAACTTATGCTTGATTTCTTATAGGGAAGGCAGCTATCCCACTGCTTATAGTCACAGTGGACCGAGTCATTTCCCTGCCAGAAAACTATATCATTTTTCCTATTTTATTGAGGTATACTTGACATATAACATTGTATTTGTTTTAGGTGTACAACATAGTAATTTGATATATGTACTATTGCAAAATGATCACCCCAATAAGTTTAGTTAACATCCATCAACTCACATAGTTACATTTTTTTCTTGTGATGAGAACTTTTAATACCTAATCTCTTAGCAACTTTCAAATATACAATACAGTTTTATTAACTATAGTCACCATACTGAACATTACATCCCCAGAACTTATTTATTTTATATTTTAGGTAAATAATTATATTACTAAGCATGTCAATGAAGTACAACAAACGAGAGCTGAATTTCTAAAATATCGGGCCCCACACCCTGGATATGAGTAAAAAAGTGTTGAAATGTATTGTGCTGCATTAGCAACAGGTAAACCAGGACTGCCTAAATCTTCATTTGACTCGATCTTTTATGCAGATAAAGAATACTATGTATTTATTCATTTAATCAATAATATTAAACAAATTCTTGTGGGAATAGAACTAAAATGTATTAAGAATTGACTGGTTACTGGGCACTGCCTTAAGCACTGTCACAAATGTGATCCAGAAAAACAAAGCCTAAGAGAGAGCCTTTGAATCTTAGGATGGACAAGAGTGGCCTTTGAAAAGCAGTTTCACTGGAGACATGAACCAGAGTTGGGAGGATCAGAGTGAGTGGCAGTGAAAAAGTGAAAGCAGTAATGTGAGTGGGCTCCTTTTCCAAGTTCACCACTAAAGGAAAGGATAGATGAGACAGCTTGAGGAAGAGGCAGGGTAAAAAAAATTATAGTAACTTATTTTTCTGATTATATAATGAGGGCCCAGTGTAGATAGGAAGAAGAGAGAAGTATAACAAAAAAATAAAATGGTTTATGATCTTTAAACAAATCTACATTTTCTGCATAAATTCATATCAAAGAAACCTGGACACTAAATTTAAAAGCTAGTATACAGTTTAGATTTCTAACTAATCAAAGTATATTTCTATCAAGGATAAATAAAGAAGGAAAGGTCAAAAAGTGGCTTTACTTTTAAGGCAGACGTTTAATTTGAAGGAAAGGTATGAAAGTGACTGAAGCCACTTGGTACTGCTTTGAGATTATTTTCCTTACTGATAACAAGAAACTTGTTGACAGAAGATCTAGAAACTTAGAATGAAAACAGAGTGGCACTCCTGGGGATGCAATGTACAGCATGGTGACTACAGTTAATAATACTGTCTTGTATGTTTCAAAGTTATAAGACAGTAGATCTTTAAAGTTCTTATCACAAGAAAAAAAAATCTGTTAACTATGTGTGGTGATGGGTGTTAACTAGACTTATTATGGTGATCGTTTTTGCAATAAATACATCTATCGAATCATTATGTTGCACACCTGAAACTAATATAATGTTGTATGTCAATTATATCTCAATTTAAGAAACAATAAAATAAACATATAGGAGCAAACAAAAAATTCTATTCCCGTTTAATAATCAAAATTAGAAACTTCATTTATATTTTAGGCTTCTCCTCTCTATATGTGGCTCAGATTTGCTGCACCCAAAGCAGCCTGCAGTCAGAGAAGCCAGAAATCAGGAAAGGGAATATGATCCATTTATTTTCCTTTTCATTGCATTTCTACTGCTCCTCTCATAGTTTTACTACTCTCCAAAGCTGGAGTGCAGAGGGAGAGGAGAGGAAAGCAGGGCAGGAAAATTCTTACTTAACTGATGCTGATGCTGGCTGCCATTGGCTCCTTTTAGACTTGGCAGATGTTTAAATCTGGCTCTTTCTCTCTTAGATGATGTTTGGGTTATTTTGCAAACCTTATCACCATGACCACCACTCTGCATGTGTCCAATCCATCTCTATTCCAGCTAGTCATTTGTGATTTCTTCCATACCCTGAGGATTCTGCGGGTCCACTTCTGGCCTACTTCTACTGAGGCTTCCTCCTGGGCAGGAACTAAGACAATCCCAGACTGACTCTGTCACATTATCCACCCAGATCTGGTCCATGGGAAACCTCACAACTCTTGTTGTGACAGACTCTAAAGGGCACTGATTTCCCAACTGCAGCCATTGGTGACTTCCTCTTAAGCCCTCATTTTTGAGATTTTTCAAGTATTATTCTGACGCCGGTCTTCTGAATCCACCAAACACCAGGGAGCACATATTAAGCTCTTTCAGTGGTTTCCCTAAGTTCCTCTTTCTTGCCTTGATGTGAAGGGGAAACACCCAGACCCTCAGGCTCTTCCCACCATGCATGGTATAATCATACTTATAAATTTATATAAAATTACATGTGCACATATTAAAAGTTTTAAATAAAAAAGAAATAAGGCATTTAAAGAGCCAAGCACAGTGCTAGGAAGATGGTAAGTACTGAATGAATGTTAGCTATTATTGCTAAATATTAGTTTTCCTGAAAGGGCATCTATATGATTGTTAAGAAACAGAAAAAAAAGCGTCATTTCTTAATTGCCTAGCTAGCTACACACGAGTAAATCGATTCCCATTATTAAAACAAATATAGTTACAAATGTGAAGGACTATCTCATGTCCCATATATATATATATATATATATATATATATAGAGAGAGAGAGAGAGAGAGAGAGAGAGAGAGAGAGAGAGAGAGAGGGAGAGAGTAAGTATATGTTTACAACAAAGATGGAATGACATAGTTAAATGAGATCAGTACATCTGCCAAGGCAAAGGAAGTGTTACCAAAACATGAGACTTCCCTGATGGCGCAGTGGATAAGACTTCACACTCCCAATGCAGGGGGCCCAGGTTCGATCCCTGGTCAGGGAACTAGATCCCACATGCGTGCTGCAACTAAGAGTTCATATGCCACAACTAAGGACCCTGCGTGCCACAACTAAGGAGCCTGCCTGCTGCAACTAAGATAAATAAATATTTTTTAAAAAATGAACCATTATGAAAGAAAAACTAAACATACATGGCACAGCATGTTGAACATCGTTAGGATCTTAAAAAAAAACTAAACAGGGTGTCATGATCAATAGAGCAATTTTGGTGCCATCTAAAAATTTTTTTGTAAATGAGGTGGAATATAAATGAAATAAATCATAGTAGCTATAATTGTTCCTTGCAGATCACACAATCAACATGGCAGAGGCAATTTGGTGGGTCATTAAAATGGCTAAAATGATCAAATTGCCTCTGCTGTGTTCTTGTTATTTGGGGCAGCCAGATTTCACCAGAGACACTCATGCATTCCATATTCATGCCTTCACTCATTCAAAAAATATGCACCTACTATGTGCAAAGTGTTTTCCTAGAGCCTGCGTTGGATATAAAGAACTATAATACAGTAATTTGCCTTAAGGCATGTACTGTCTAGTTGAAGAAGGTGAACAAAGCATGCTGTCTTTCAATTTAGAAATTTTGTGGCAAACTAAGCTAGCTAGGTAGAGTGTTAGGTACTTGTCATTAGGAGAAACATTTGCTGTTACTGTCAAATTCCATATATATTTTCAAATTCAAGGTGTCTATTTTCAAGTGTGTTGTTGGGTAGTAAAAGATACATATGGTGAAAAATTATTCAAAAGAGTATTTGTTTTTAAATATTGTGTGTATGTGCATTTCTTACATACCAGGACACAAGAAATGCCCTAATCTTCAAAGACACTAGTTTTTACTTCATTAGCTTATTATTTCACTTCCTTTTCCAATTTGCCTCTACATCCATGGCATGCAGTATATCGAATTTGGTAGAGATATTCTAAGCCAACATAATACTTGGCCAGATATCATTCCCTGTTCTCTTTACAGAATTTCTGCAGTATTTTCTCTAAATGTTTTTTTTTCCTATGACATAATCTCTCTTCCTTTTTTGTTGTTGTTTCCCAATAGGAATCTAAATTTGTAACCTAATAGGGATCTAAAAATCCTTACTTCAGCAGCTTCTAATCTGCTACTGAATTCTTCCCAGACCCATGATTTAACATCTGGGTTCAATATTCCAATCTTCCAATGAGGACTAGAGCTCAGCTTTACTTGCTTCTTTCAACCTGGGAAAGCAACTCAAAAAAAAAAAAATTGAACTCATCAGCTTCCTGATTTGAGATCTTTGTAATACAGCTTCATTATTTTGACATGGATTCCCCAGACATCAGACTCACCCATATTCAAATTTAAGGGCAAAAACATCCCAAAGACAAACATAAATTCCTTTTGGATTGCTCAACCTCTACTTCTCCCGATGCAGATAATTGAGTTGACAGTATATTTTACACAATGAAAAGTGTAAAAGGACCTTTGGCTAGCAATTAGCTTTATATATAACTTTGAGATATTGTAGACCAAAGAGATAGCATACAGACTTGTTAATAATTCTTTTTAATGTTACATTTAAAATAACTTTAAAATTGGGTCATAATGAGTGATTCTTGAAAAATCCCCAGTTATTTCAATTGCCTAGCTTTAAATAATGCTGAAACACAATGGCTTCATCTTGAAAATTTGACAACCAAATTGATACTAATTAAAGCCGTGTGTGCAATTTTCCTAGGGCTTTAAAACAAAATGGAATTTGAAACTCAGTGACAAACTAGAATGACTGTCACAAAATTAGATAATTAGAAGATTTTAAAAGAACTCATGTAATACAGTAGACAGCAGGTAGCTCTACAAAGTACTATACGGAATGTAATTTATGTGAATTTTTAAAAGGTATAATACCGGAGTGCATTTAGCAGTACTTAACACTTGTATGAGCTTGACCCTGAGGTATACTGGGGCTGAATCCCGGATGAGACAGGAGAAGGAACAGATCCACGTATAAGTTGGGTCATGGGGCTGCAAGCTAGTGTTCAAATGGCAAATTCTTCACTGATTCAGACTGGCAATGAAAGTTGGTCCATTCCAGTGGGCAAGGGTATAGAGATTGGAAAATAATGAAGTCAGAAGAGGTAGTGGTTTGCGGTTTCGGCAGCAGAAGTCTAACAAAGCCTTAGTTTACGGAGCACAGGATTCAGCACCTCAAGAGTGGGCTGTTAGGGTCCCATTCACGTGGATTTGGTTCAGTCTTCCTGTTCCAAAGGGGAACTTGAGTTCTGAACAGTTAACTGAGACAGAAATCCAGTCAAATGGCCTGGAAGAGCATAGAAGGATGAGCAGAGCCTGGGCTTCGGGCCATATGAGAAGCCAGGGCTCTTCCCAGGCACACAAAACCCAGGCTTAAAGCAGTAAGATGAATCCCATATTCCAACGACGCTGGTTTGAATCTGATTTTAAACACTGCCTGTTAGGAACAAAGATAAAAGCAATGGCTACAAGAGAGTCAGGAACCTGGTTTAGCTGAATGTCAGGCTGAGGGTATTGGTGCCTTCAAAAGAGCAGGGCTAGTGAAGGCAGAGCCTATAAAACTCAGTCCTCAAGAAGTGATTCGTGACGTAGAAAGGATGGAAACCCAAAAGGAATGGTTTGTACTTGTATACATTCAAAAAAGGATGCTGATTAACTTGTACATCCAGTTAGGACACCAGAGTGGTGTCTCCTTAAGAATACTTGGTGAGTTTTTTAAACCCGGAATGTTATAAGAGCTAATAGTAATGGCTACATTTACTGAGCACCTCAATTGGGCCAAGCACTTTTTGTAAATTATCTATAATGCTCTCAACAACTGACAAGGTACTTAGACTTACTAGTATTTTACAGATACGAAACTAAGACTCAGAGAGGTACAGTAAAGGGTCCCCAGCCACTCAGCTAATAAGGTGCTGCACTGGGTCTGGTTTCAGTAAAGCAGTTGAGAAAAAATAGGCTTATCTTACGGAATAAAATATGTACAGTTTATTACCAGTTAAGCAAAAAAAAAAAAATTTTCATTTACGTGTATAGTTCAGCTTACTTTAATATATGTATAGCAAAATGAAAATAAAACACAGGCTTTGTTACTGTGATGATCTAATGCTGACTGGTCCTTTCTCATTTGGATATTAGTGAAATCTTTAGATAATGTCTACGCTTCTCAATCTGTGTCTTGGTTTCTTAGTGTCCGCCTTTTGACTCTCCCAATTGGTCTACCAATTGGGATGTATTGGTAGATGTATTACCCCAGTTACTAAACTAATCCTAAGTGAAACAGAACTTGTGTTTAAAATCTGCTAGTATTCAAATTCCAACTTAAATTTCCTTCATATCTTTGGGTCACAGTCATGTAGCCTCCTCCTAGCTCCCAATATCAACTAACACCTGACGACAGGGAAAACTAAGGTATGAGGTGATATTATTATCTAGGATAATAAAACTTCAGAAGAAAATTATCACAGATCTTTAAAAATCAAAGACAATGCTATGGATTCCCTACTACATCTATTCACAAAGAAGTTTCAATGTAAAGAAACATTTTAACATTAGAAACTCAATTTCAGAGAGAAAAATATATAGTACAGGAGTTGTATCTGTGCAACAGATAAAGAAGGATTCAATACAGATTTCCAAACAAAATAATATCAGATGTGTCAACAAAAGCATACGTTGGGCATCTGAAGGGAGGAGGAGGGTGAAGGTTAGGGGTGAGAGGGGGAATATCTGTCCCTGATGCAAGAAAGAGAAGAAAGGAAAAGAAGCAGCATCAACAATAGTCTGAATGGAAAAGCAGACTTTGGTCATGGCAGGGCAGATGCCAGGTCCCAGAAAATGCTGCTGAAACTAAACATCTCTTTGTCAGTCCATCCGACCAGCTCCCCTGCCTCCCAACTCCAATCACATGTACTGATGGGCGTCACTCACTTGGTCCTAGTGATGGTTCCAGAGCTGGAGATGAGACGCCAAGCCACGTATGAAGAGTTTAGCCAACTGAACACTTAGGAGGAACAGTGTCCACACAAGACTGCCATCACTTAGGACACCAGTTGCAAATGTGGGGCATTCCCCAAACCACACTCAGCTTTGATAATTCGCTAGAAGGACTCAGTATGCACTGAAAGCTGCTACACCCACAGTTATGGGATCTTACAGGGATTAAAATCAGTCAAGGGAAGAGATGCATGCATAGGGCAGAGTCCAGGATGGGTCCAAATACAGAGCTCCTGGTTGTCCTCTTCATATGGAGCCATGGACAGTGTTAACTCCTTATGGCCATGTTATGTGACAACACGCATGGCCAGCCAAGGAAGCAAACCCCAGTCTTCGGTGTTTAGAGTTTTTACTGGGGCTCCATCACACACTATCTACATGGCTGACCTTCACTCTCCAGCCCTTCTGGGAGGTTGGGCTGATATCTTTAGTCTCCAGTCCCTTCTGGAGACAAAACTGATACCTCACGGCCCAAAGCCCCCATCATAAATCACATTTTTAGACGGATAACTAGTGGGCCAAAACCCTCAGGCAACGATACTCCAATCAGGCAGGACATTCCAACGGCCTAGAGATCACCTCCCTGTAGTTGAGGGAAAGGCCAGACCACTCTCTGCGTAAGGTTAATTTTCTACTGCATACCAGGCCAAGCAGAATTCTTCCCCAGGAATTTTCTTTTTGGAGATGGAGAAGAGGGGACTTCGTTAGTCGGGATCCCTAGAAGCATAGCAAGGACTCTTGTGTAAGTGATTTACTGAAGGAGTGTTCTCAGCAGAAAGTATCAGGATGTAACGGAAGCACGATAGTACAGGGGAAGATGCTAAGCAAAGAAATGGTTTCAGCTGAAGTCTAGCCATAGACCAGGGGCATGACATCGATTGCACCTCAGACCTGACCCACCTTGAGAAGAGGCTTTGCATCTCCAAAGCAGTCAGCCATTGCCTTTGGGCCACCACGGGGGAGGGGAGGCATTATTTCCCAGGCATTACTGGGTGAAGCAGCAACTAGTGTCCCAAGGCAATTCTCCAGAGTTGCGTACAGCTGTGAGCCAGTATCAATAGGCACACAGGCAGCAGCTCAAGGACAGATGCTCTGACCTGGAAAAGCAGGTATGGGTGGGCCACCAATAGCAATGACTGTAGTCCACACCTTGTACTGCTCACATCAGTGTGCTGTCACAGTGAGTTCACTCCACCCAGTCACGGCTTCTCCAGCATTCTGGAGCATTCATTTCCCCAAAAAGGAAGGTCAGCGGGACAGCCTTTAGTCCTCTGCTGCTACATTTGATCACAAGGCCAGATACTCATCATCTCGCTCCTCTGCCGCTCATTCTAGATTCTCCTCTCCACTGGCAAGGGTTTCCACTGGATTAGGTTTGCCTGGTGTAGTATCTCAGACCCTCATTGTGAGCAGGGCTAAGGCCCTTCTCAGGCTATGATTGCTATTTTCATCTATTTACAGTTAAAATCAGGCAGGAGAATAATAGTAGCCACAGCAGATCACCTGAATAGCAAAGCCATTTCCCCCTGCTCCTTTAGATATCAACAGTTCTACCTCTTCATAATGATGAAGGTTATTACCCTTGCAGTGTGGTAGTTACTTTCTTTGCCTACCAACTGCTGTAGAGGGACAAGGATTGCAAAGTGACCAGGAAGTAGTTATAGCTTTAGGTTTAGAGGTACTCTATGTTCCTTGGTGGAAGGACCCACCCCCCTGAAAATTCAGAACTCTCAACCCTCAGATTCTAAACCTGAAAGGATAGGAAGACAAATTCTCCAAGTGGGTCATTGGGAATGATGCTGAGTAGGGATACTACTATTTCTACCTCTTAGAACCTTAAGCTATGCATTCTAACTACCTGAGACATAGCTCCATATAATAATCATCACTTTAGCATGTACACAACATTCTAAAGAACCGTGCTCCTTTCTCACTCGGGAGTCATCTCCCAGCTAGCACCTCAGCAAAAGCTTCAAAAAGCCATTCCACCACATTATCAGGCTGACAGCTCCCGGGTCATGCTATATGTGGTAGGACCAGTGGATTCTATATTCAAACGCAAGTTGTCTCTTCTCCTTTGCCATAAGATGGGTCCTTTGTTCTAAGGAGATATTATATGGGGTCTTATGTCAGTTAATCAAAATCTATGAGCCGTCAAAGAATACAATTAGATTAGGTTCTGTAAACGAGAAAGACACACCCATACCCAGAACGATCATAATTAGAATGAATTTTTGATCTTTCAAAGGTGGACATTATCTCATGTAATCAACTTGCCACCAAATGATTGCAAGGGGGACAAAGGGTCTCCTTATGGGAGTGTAAAGGCTCCTCTCATCCCAAGCAAAAACAAGCATCGTTGACTCTTCAGCAACATACCACAGTCCATGGTCATGACCAAGTCCAATAGTATCCTTCTTCTCCTGTTCAGACTTGCAACCGCTCTGACCCAGAAGACCTTTCGCATATGTATTTAGAAAAGTGTCTCAGTCTACATTACAATTTGTATAAATAAAGAATTCTAAATTTATCTAAAGCTCCTAGGTGCATTAAAACCATTTCCTTACTTATAAACGGCTTCTATTCTCTTTCCACTTTGTTAGTTCTACTTTTGAATGCTCTTTGCTAGACAAAATGGAAGGAAAATAGGAGTTACCAAGTCCTGTCTTCCTTAGTAAACATTGCTTAACCTGCTAAAATAGCTAAAGTGTGTCTTTTCAATCATTTTAATCCAATCATCTAAACATCTTTTTTTAAAATGGGAGATGGGGCACTTTTCTTGTCTTTAGCATATCTTATCTATTGAACTCCAGCCTTCCAGTCTTAAACATTCACAGCACATTTTGTTGTCTTTGAATTATGTGACACACCCTCTATTTTGTTTTAGATCATTTTAAAGCCTGGGCTTATCACAAAGCTCCCTATATAGCTGATTTTATTTGTTTGTATGCTGGTTATCTCACTTTCCCAATGATATAATTAATGATTGCATAGTGATAATTTTATAAAAATCTCATATATTTTGAACCATATTCTTTTATAGATATTCTAACCCTAGTATCCATAACATATGGATAATCTTGGCATGTGGCCAAAAACTCATGGATGCTGAAATCACTAGGGAGGTCAGAGTCTGTACTTAAAGTAAAATAAATTTTTGCCTTTGACAATCCCATTTTCAGTTCCAAAGCCAGAGGAACCATAGAGGACATGGTCTCTCTCTTCAGAGATTCCAATCTCACATTATCCTCGGGTCTTTGTTAGTCAGATTTAAGTCCATAGTGGTATTTTCCATTATTGTATGAGAATGTTGCCTCAGGTCTGGCATGCATCTTCACAAATCTCTTTCTTTTCATTAGATTCCACAAAAGTCCAAACTTAAGTTACTTTAAACACTGTCAAGAATTCGATTTGGTGGTTTTCTTTATACTTTTCACATAAAATCATCCACCTCCCCCTGAAATCTTGTCCTCTTTAAAACTATAATATTTTCTGAAGAATAAATTCTGTGTTCCAGGCTATAAAATTCCAACATGATCAAAATGCTCTGGAAATTCAGAGGTGGGGCAAACTGGAAAGAGTAATGGCTTTCTAAATCAAGAATGGGTTATAACCCATCTTTGCTTGAGATGGAATGAGGACATAGTTCAAGAAAACAGGAAGAACTGGAAACACTCAAGATGTGTTTAGAAGACAAATGAACTAGTTTATCTGGAAGGTTTCCAGAATCAGATGTGAGAGTTAAATCTGGAATGAAAAAGTGGAGAATTTACATGCCAAACTAAGAATTAGGATAATATCCTGGAGTGAGAAGGAAGTCTTCAATGGTGTTTAGGAAGTGAATTGATGGCATTAAAACTTTATTTTGGGAAGATGTGTGATGCATTAAGCAGAACTATCAGAAGGAGAATTAATGATAGTAAAGAAATTTTGAAGTTATTCAAGCATGAGGGAATAAGGCCTCATACTGATGGTAACAAAAATGGAAATAATGAATAGATGGAAGGCCTATTTCAAAACACAGGGCTTGTTTGGCTGTTCCTAAAAAGGTTAACCATAGCATTACCATATGACCCAGCAACTCCACACCTAGGTATATATTCAAAAAAACTGAAAACAGGTGTTCAAACAAAAACTTGTACACATATGTTCATAGTAGCATTATTCATAGTAATCAAAAAGTGGAACCAACTCAAATGTTCAAATAATGAATGGATAAACAAAATGTGGTATACCTATACAATGGAATATTATTTGGCAAATAAAAGGGATGAAGTTCTCATACATGCTATAACATGGATAAACCGTGAAGATATTATGCTAAGTAAAATAAGGCATATACAAAAGGACCAGTATTGTATGATCTCATTTATTTGAAATATTTGGAATAGGCAAATCTGTAGAGACAGAAAGCAAATTAGTGGTTACCAGGGACTGGGGTAAGGGGATGATGGGGAGTGACTATGTAATGAATACAGGGTTTCTTTTCAGGATGATGAAAATGTTCTGGAACTAGATAGTGATAACGGTTGCACACCCCTGCGATTCTTAATTCCACTAAATTGTACATTTTTAAATGGCTAAAATGGTCAATTTTACGTTATGTGTATTTTACCACCAAAAAATTCCCAGAAAACAAAAAACACAGGGCTTGCTAAATGATTGGAAAGGTTAAGGAAAAGGGATGAGCCATGATATTATCATTTGAAGTATGGTTGACTGGGATACAGATGACACCATTATCTGAAAGAAGGAAATTAATTAGGGGATTTATTTAGGGGAAAACTATGTGGCAGGTCCCTCCCTAAATGGCAAGAGGGGAGGTCATGGGGGTCAAAATTAGGTTTCCTTTAGCTGGCTTGTTTACTGTGAGTGGTTAAGCCTTATACCCAATAATACACAATGAAGGTGGAGCTGATGCCTGCTGATTTATGAAGGAGGAGACTTCCACCTAAATGCTTCAGATACTGCCTCACCGACTGTGAAGGACAGGACATACCACCTAGATTCCCCTTCATGGAAAGAGTTTGTAACTCCAGCTGCTGGAAGTGCTGTCAGCAGGCAGCCTTTAGCTGTCAGCGCTTATGGGGTCTGCCTCAGGCACAGATAGTGCCTAGCCCAAGGTCATGCTCCTTCCAGAGCAGCTCATAGCCATGACTTATTAACAGGGGAGTATAAAGGCCCTGCCAAATGGGCCCAATACAGGAAAACTCTGATGGGCTATTTTAGCTCCAGAGCTCCTCCCTCCCTTCCACAGCTATTGATCACAATGGCACTCCCTAATAACAGCCTGTACCCTAAACTCCAATTCAGTATGCTTCCCAGTAAGTCCAACCTGCAATAATTAGTGCCAGGGTGGTCTAAAACACAGATAAGATAGGGATTTAGAGTTAGTTCATTCACTACCTGCTCGGTAAAGAGGATGCCATCACTGACAGCAAATGAAGCATGGACAGCCTCTGGAGGCAGGGAGCTCTGCAATGGTCCAAATTTCCACTCGTGGTGAACTGGGAAGGCATACCAGTGGAAAGAAATAACCTAGCTGGTCTGATGTATTAGACATTTGAGAAATATGGATACATTAGTAACTACAAGGACAATGGAATTCCATAGCTAATGCTAAAGTGGATGGATGCTCTAGAAAAAGACAACAAAAGGCTCAGAGCAATTAACACACAATTGAGAGTCAAGTGGAAAACCAGGCAGCCCCTTAGCAGCATACAAAGTGGCTCTCCTTTCCTGAAGTAGGAGGGCATAGAAAACTTAGGACCAGGCCCAGAACTTAATTGTTAGAGTAGGTACTTTCCAAAACAGTTCAACTTTCAAACAAGACAGGTCAAGACACTATTTGAGAAAGAATTGGGCCTTAACACTTAGAGTGGGGAAGTCTGGGTTGATACCCTTGAAAATATCAAATGCTCAGGTTTCCTGAAAGCTATCAGGCTACAGAAAGGGCCCAACCCTCCCTATTCAGAGCTACCATGCGTCTCTTGCTTTAAGAAAATGCAGATTTCTCTCTCCTGCCAGACAATATGTGCTCCTCTAAGAATCTGTAAGGTAGGCAGTTGGGGGAATGATTCTGATGGGGGTCAAAGCAAAACCCAGCTGGGGACATGTTGGGCCTAATAAGGACAGAAAGGAAATGCGGGAGCCAGCCAGCATGGGCTGGAAAGAGCTTGGGAAGTATGCCTGGGACTGTATTCTGGAGTGCTTGATCAAGAGGATTAGAACAAAAGATTGTAAAAGGGGTTATTTATTAAATCCTGAGATATAGGATTTAACAACTATAGCAAAGATCCCAAGAGGGAGTGTGAACTCACTAAGTGGATAGCACACAGAAGCATGCAAAAAATGATGGTGCATAATAAAGGAAGTCAAAATGCCAGAATCCCTGTGGCAGATGGAAAAGGGGATTGAAAGGCACAAGGAAATAAGCATCCTAGAGTAGATATACCATATCTTACAAAGAACAAACCAAAAAAACCCCTCTAGTTATGTTTAATGGGAAGACCTGAAGGATACACAATCTACCAAGACCATACGGATGTGCTGGTGAGAGGAAGACAAGCATCCCCTGAAAACTTCAGTGTTGGTTCTCTTTTGTATGCCTGCACTCTTGATAGGAGAGACAATTAGATAACCAGGTTTACTCATGGCAATAGGGATGATAAGGTCCCAAAAAGGTAGAGAGCAGGTGGTAGTACTTAATGATCAGAAGCCAGGTTGATGCAATTATTGTAATGAATGGCAAGTTCAGGCTGGGAACTGAGAGGAACTGACCCATGGAGAATTATGGAGATGGTTAGTATAATACAGTATCCCCAGCAACAAAACAGATGGACAAAACCAAATGCACTATTCAACTTGTACCATCAGAAGAGAGAAAGGATAACTAACTAGGAGGCTGAGGACAGTTGTCCCAACAAAACTTCATGATCGGGACTTCTCTGGTCCAGTGGTAGAGAATCCATCTTACAACACAGGGGACGCAGGTTCGATCTCTGGTCAGGGAACTGAGATCCCACATGCCGTGGGGCAACTAAGCCCATGTGCCACAACTACTGAGCTCGGGCACCTCAATGAGACAGCCCTCGTACCACAAAACTACAGAGCCCGGGCTTCCCTGGTGGCGCAGTGGTTGAGAGTCCGCCTGCCGATGCAGGGGACACGGGTTCGTGCCCCAGTCCGGGAAGATCCCACATGCTGCGGAGCGGCTGGGCCCGTGAGCCATGGCCGCTGAGCCTGCGCGTCCGGAGCCTGTGCTCTGCAACGGGAGAGGCCACAATGATGAGAGGCCAGCGTATCGCAAAAAAAAAAAAAAAAAACTACAGAGCCCATGCACTCTGGAGCCTGCACGCCACAACTACAGAGACCATGTGCCCTGGAGCCTGCGAGCCACAGCTAGAGAGAGAACCCGCAAGCCACAACTAGAGAGAAGCCCGTGTGCCACAACGAAAGATCCTGCGCACCACAACGAATGATCCCACGTGAGGTAACTAAGACCTGACGCGGCCAAAAATAAATTAAAAACAAACAAACAACTTCATGATCTTTTGCCCTGTTTTCAAAATTAAACCAGTTTTTTGGACCAGAGGATGCCAGCTCCTCAGAAGGAATAGCCCTACAACAGCAGGGCAAATGTACATGGTAAAAATCTTTTCCCACTGGGACCTATGGACATTTACTCAGATACACATGTACTGGGAAAAGGGAACTGTCCAAATGTTTCAGAGACTGCTGAATATTGCTTTTAGACTTGGTAGTCATGTCTAAAAACAGCAGAGGTGCCAGCTGAGGATGACAAACATCTGGACTGAGACAAGCTGCAATTACAGGGCTGTAGTTCACCTCACTACCATTCCTCTTCTAAGTTTTCTCCAGTAGGAGAGGCCCATCAGAATCCTAGAGGAGCTTCCTTCCGGTCCTATTTTAAGAAGTAGATTTGAGCTGTGCAGAGGGTATATAGCGATAGACACAAAACTGTGATGCCCAGACCCCTGTTTAGAGAAGGACTTTGCTGCCCAGTCACTAGCTTTTTTGGACCCAGCTCTTAGCTCTTTCCAGGATTGCCTCAGCTGCAGAAACATCCCTCACCCAAGGTCACAACCCTTCTCAATGGCACACATCCAATGACTGATTGACACTAAGAATAAAGGCCCCATCATTTCCACCCCAAATAAAGCAACTCTGACGATTAGCTCCAGAGCTCTCCCTGGCATTGGCAAAAATGTCATCAAGCCTGCATTACAGTTTGGCTTTTCTCTTTGCATCTACCCGCTTCTTTTTTTCCCGCTACAGGTATTAATCCTGAGGGTATTCTGTAATAAACACCTTGCATTCTAAACTCTCAGAGTCTGCGTCCTGGAGGACCCAACCTACAGTAGCTACCTTCTCCAAATCAAATGGAAGAGTATAGACAGATATTTTACTGAGACAAGTGTTGAGTGGTTGGTGGTAGTAGAAAATGGGGTATTGGGTCCCTGGGTTTTAAAATTTGCTCCCTTCTCCATATAAAGCTTCACTCTCTAGACCTTCAGGTGGTAGTTAGAAGATCTACCCCACTCACTTTGAAAATGTCCCTATCTTTAAGCTGCTCTATTTCCATCTGCACATTCTGCAGTGTTTGTTTCTCCATTTCCTTGGAATCTGCCACCTGTCCCTACACAACTCATCAACTCCTAAACCCTTCTTGGGACCTGTTGCATATCTACTGCATGTACAAAATCTATTTTGCATCACCCTCATGGGACTTAGGGGTGTAAAGGCAACCAAAGGAAACAGAAAGCTCATGCTGTCCGCTGTGCCATGAGTAAAAAGTCCTTTGTCTCTGACCCAAGAGTCTTGTGTCTTCTGCCAGCATCCCTGAAAGTTTCAGGCTGACGTTTAGCATGCAAGTAAGGCTCGGTTTCAGATCCTTCACTGCTCTTCACACATTTTTTTTTAATAAATAAATTTATTTATTTTTGGCTGCATTGGGTCTTCATTCCTGGGCGTGGGCTTTCTCTAGTTGCGGTGAGCAGGGGCTACTCTCCATTGCGGTGCACGGTCTTCTCATTATGGTGGCTCCTCTTTGTTGTGGAGCATGGGCTCTAGGCGTGGGCTTCAGTAGTTGTGGCATGCAGGCTCAGTAGTTGTGGCATGCAGGCTCAGTAGTTGTGGTGTGCAGGCTTCAGTAGCTATGGTTTGCGGGCTCTAGAGCGCAGGCTCAGTAGTTGTGGCACACGGGCTTAGTTGCTCCACAGCATGTGGGATCTTCCCAGACCAGGGCTCGAACCCGTGTCCCCTGCATTGGCAGGTGGCTTCTTAACCACTGCACCACCAGGGAAGTCCCACTGCTCTTCACACTTTTGTCCCATGAAAAGTTGGGAAAAGAATGGGAGCAGGAAGTTTCCACTCTACCTGTGGCTGGGATTCTTCTCAATAATCATAATCAAACAACGATCAACCTTGAAGTTTAATTTTTTTTAACACATCTCTCTACACAAAAGACTTCTATTTCTCTTACTGGCATAACTTTGATTTTATTTATTACAAACGTAGGCCTTATGTTAAAAGAACATAACATCCTCCTTGACCTGGGCTAAACTACAAAACATTCTGACATTAAGTAACAAGGGACACTCTGCTCATGTTGCTTTTCCCTGTTTCCCCCCTGATTAGAGGAAAAAGAGTACAGAGGTAATTGTCCCAGCTGGCTCTCTCTGTCTCAGTGGGAATATAAGTGGTATGGTAATAAATAGGCCACATTTGAGGTGATAGTGGAATACCCAACTAGAAATTTCCAGTAAGCACTTGGATGGAACTTGAGGAAAATGTCAGATTTAGAGATAAAGACGTAGTAATTTGAAAGTTAGTCACAAGCTTGTATAAGATATGCAACTTATTTTATTTTTTTACATTTCAACTTACTTTCTGATCGTGACTTACTTTCTGACTCCATTCCACTGGGATGACAGGAAAGTTGATCTCAGCCACTCTTAAGGATGCCCTTCTCCCTGGGTTGTACCATAATTTCAAGGTCTTATACAGTGCCAGGGCATGGAGGGGAACTTACACCGTTCCCACTGGGAGTCCATTGTCCTGTTTCCATGGACCCTCCAATTCTAGAAGATCTCTGCTGCTTTTGTGCCAATTTAGTGCCTGGGAATCTTTTTCAGACTGCTTATGTTCCATCTGTCTAGATGCTCCAAGAGCCATTTCTCTCTAGCTGCTTTCTTTCTCTGTGCTGTCTCCCTGATGGTATAGCTGAAAGCAGTACCCCAATGTCTAAGCTCAGTACCTCATAGATCTTTTCATTCCTGCCTCTGAGAGAATATCTGTATAGTCTGAGATAGATCTTTGTTTTTTCATGTCTCTTCTGAGACATGCCATTTATGCCTAGGAATTTTATCCCCACTTCCTTTTAACTTCCCCTTTAAGTTTTTTTAAGGGCTCACACTTTTGGGATGCAAAATCCAAGGAGACTTGGTCGATTTCTGCTTTCCCTTCTCCTGCATGCCTTCTTCTAGGCAATGATCACAGGGCTACGTGCTTGAATGAGAAGTAAGGAGAAGGGAAATACAGAGATTAAAAACCCCATAGATTCATATCTCACAGCTACACAGTTTTGATCATGAGCTAAAGGTGAAGCCATTAAAATTAATTAAATATTTTTAACCTATTACATCAAAATCCTTTGGTCTATCTTGCACTTTAAATCACACTTCTGCCATTAAACTAGTCAAAGTGTTTCAAACTCCGGTGATTTCATTTTCTTCTGAACTCAAGAGAAGTAATTATCACTAGATTCATTCTTTTGGTAATGACCATGTACTATCTTGTAACTTATCTTGCTCTTTGGATATCCTGAGGTTTTGCCCATAATTGTTTTAAATTGCAAAACTATTATGTTTGCATTATAAAGAATTCGTTTGGGGATTTAATTTTGTGTGATGGCAGGTAAGTATTTGAACTAATGCTTTTACTGAAAACACCAATAAATACTGAATATAATATATATGTTTTAATTAAGAGCACTAAAAATCTGACAAGATCATAAGGAACTACCAGGCCAAAATCCAAGGGAAAGCCGAAATCCAGAGAGAGAAGTCACAACACCAAAGCTATTCTTGGCCTGAGGGTTTTGTTATTCCTGGAAAACTTGAATTTGGTTTGGAAAACCTGCAGGGTAGGGGGGACAGATGTCAAATCCTAAGTGGGAGGCGAGGAGTCTAGTAGAAGATTTAGTCAAATTAAACTGAGGCCATAAAACGCTATACTCTCAAGATAGAGATGAAACAAGTAAATCTGCTCTAATTCCGACTTCTGGGGAACTGTAAAGAATCTTGCATTGGTTCTGGAAGAAGAAGAAGAAGAGGAAGGAGGAGAAGGGGGAGGGGGAGTGGAGGGGAGAAGGAAGAAGAGAAAAAAGAAGGGATTAAAACCTTCTCTAAGAATTTGTGACTACACAGTGTATCCTCCCATGGATGTGCAGCCTGGATTAATATCACAGGATGATCAATAAAACCTCAAGCCATGAACTTGTTTTGAGAGATGGTTCTGGACTGGAGCCTGGCAGAAGCAAACACAAATACTCTCTGGAGAAGGTACTGTGGTAAGGCAGAATAATGCCTCCTCCCCCAGAACAAAAGGTGTCCATGTTCTAATCTGTGGCGCCTGTGAATATGTTACCTTACTCGGTAAAAGGGACAATGCAGATGTGATTAAGTTAAGAATCTTGAGCTAGGAGCTTATCCTGGATTATCCAGGTAGGCCCAATGCAATCATAAGGCTCCTTATAAGAAAGAGGCAGAGTCAGGAGTAGGAGATGTGGTGATGGAAGGAGAGTTTGAAGTGATGCAAAAAAAGAGCCAGAAGCCAAAGACTGCAGGCAGCCTCAGAAACTAAAAAAAAGGCAAAGAAACAGATTCTTCCCTAGTCTCCAGGAAGAATGCAGCCCTGCTGATACCTTGATTTTAGACTTCAGAACTGTAAAAGAATAAAATGTGTTATTTTAAGGTATTAAATTTGTGGTTGTTATAGTAGCAATAGGAAATTTTTACAGGTGCCTTAATTATAGGTCCCAAAGAATCCCCATCAATGATTTTCAAGAACAATGAGCCATACACAGTAAAAATACCAAGCATAGAAAAATGCATTTCCAAGCTATAGATGATGTTGCAACAATTAACTTTAAACACATAGTTTGGGAACAAATCTAAGACATAAACTTGTCTATAAAATAAATTTTCACCGCTAACTGAAATATCAACATAGAAAGTTTCTATCTCCATTTCAGATATAGCCAAAATTAGAGACCAGAATATTAGGTATCAACTTTTCTACAATTCCAAAGTGATGCACTATACTTCTAAGCAAGACCTGCAAAAAAATTTGTCAAACCTGTCATTGTTTTTGGTGGTGGTAGTGTCTCTAACTTCTAATATATTCTCTGTATCACCGTGTGGATGGTGTCTATAATCCAAAAGTATTGTCCTGGTTGTGTCATCCTATTCATAAACATTTTTATTTCTATAGCATTCTATTGAACACTATGTGAAAGGCTTTAGGCAGATGGATGGCAGTGCAGATTAGAGAAGAAGGAGAAAAGTGTTCAATCAAATAAATTTGGAGATTTTGCCAATTATGATGCTTTCTTGGAAATTTCCCAACTATATAAGCATATAGATGACTTATACAAATTCTAAAATCAGGAAACTGATTTTAGTATTAATTATTGTAATTGTTTGCAAATGCATTTGATGAAGAAAAATTTTTAATGAAATCTATTTATATACAAGCTTGTAACATAAATAAAAATTATTCTCAAAAAAAATGCAAAGTACAATTAATGAAAACCAGCAGAAACAGCATAATAAATAGAGGTACAAAGTATTCGGATATAAGAACTATCAGACATAAACCTTAAAACCCTCCATTCCTTCTGTGTTTGAAGAAAGGAAAGTTTGGAATTTTCTCTAGAGAATAGGTATAAAATAGACTGCAAATGACCAATTAGAAATTGCAAGAAAGAAAAAATACATACTAACCACAATAAAAAATGTAACGGATGCGCTTATCAGCCAATTCTAGCTAGTGGAAGAAAAAAATAAATGAATCAAAAAATAAGTTAGAATAAATTATCCAGGGACTCCCCTGGTGGCGCAGTGGTTAAGAATCCACCCGCCAATGCAGGGGACACAGGTTTGAGCCCTGGTCCGGGAAGATCCCACATGCCGCAGAGCAACTTAGCCTGTGTGCCACAACTACTGAGCCTGCGCTCTAGAGCCCATGAGCCACAACTACTGAGCCCGTGTGCCACAACTACAGAAGTAACCCTGCCTAGAGCCCATGCTCCGCAACAAGAGAAGCCACCACAATAAGAAGCACACACACTGCAACGAAGAGTAGCCCCTGCTCACTGCAACTAGAGAAAGCCCGCGCGCAACAAGGAAGACCCGACACAGCCAAAAATAAAAAAATAATTATCCAGAAAGAAGCATATAAGATAAAAACACATAAAAATTTGAACGAAACATTAAAAAACATGGGGATAGAGTGACAAGGTCTAATAAACATTTATCAGAATTCCAGGAGAAAGGAAAGACAGGGTAGACAGAGGCAATATTTTAAAAAATCATGACCATGGCTAAGAATTTTCCAGAACTGATGAATGACAGCAATCTATAGATTCATATAGAATAAGATACATAAAAAGAAATCATAATCTAGGTATATCATAGTGAAAATGTAGAACACCAAAGATAGAGTCTTAAAGGAAGCTAGATGTGAAAGATCACCTTAAAGATCAGCTGTTATACTTATGACTTATTTTTCAATAGTAACAATGGAAGCCAGAAGACACTAGAATATCTTTAAATGTTGTTAAAGGAAATAATTGCCAACCTAGGATTCCATGTACCAAGAGAAAACAGTTTTGAGACTAAAGGTAAGTTCTAAAGGCTGTACTTCAGGTAAAAGGAAAGTAATCTCAAATAGAAGGTCTGAGATACAATGAGGAATAAAGAACAAAAATGGTGGACATAATAGGTAAATCTAAATGAGAAATAATAACATCTTGTGAAATTAAAAAAATTACAACATAGAATTTTAAAATTCAACAACATGTAAGTGGAGATGGGAAAATAAAGTTAATGTGTTCTAAGAAATTTGTATTGTGCTGGAGGAGAGCAAAGGTATTGATTACACTTTGATAAGTTAGGTATAATTTTTTTTTTTTTTTTTTTTTTTTTGCGGTACCCGGGCCTCTCGCTGTTGTGGCCTCTCCCATTGCGGAGCACAGGCTCCGGACGCGCAGGCTCAGCGGCCATGGCTCACGGGCCTAGCCGCTCCACGGCATGTGGGATCTTCCCGGACCGGGGCAAGAACCCGTGTCCCCTGCATCGGCAGGCGGACTCTCAACCACTGTGCCACCAGGGAAGCCCTAGGTATAAATTTTTAAATTTCTAGTGTCACTATTAAGAGAAGAGAAACTTGATGTATAAATTCCAAACTAATATTAAATTTTTTAAGAAGTCAAAAAGAAGGCAAGAAAAGAGAAAGAAACAGAAAAGTGAGACAAGTAGAAATCACAGATAAAATGACAGAATTAAACCCAAATATGTCAGGAATTGCCTGACATAGACTTAATGCTCTAGAAAAAGAAAGATTCAGGCTGGATAAAATAACACAATTAACTGTATGACATTTACAAGAAACATGTCTAAAACAATAAGATTTAAATTAAAAAATGGAAAAAGATATACCATGCAAATACTAAACTCTTTCCTAAAAACCTAGTGTAGCTGTTGCTATGTTAATATCAAACAAATAAAATGCCAAGACAGAAAACATTACTGGAGACAAAAAAGATCATTTCATAATGAAAAAGGTACAATTGGCCAGGATGATATAAACATTTTTAATTTGTATAATCCTAATAATATAGTCTCAAAATTTCTAAAGCAAAAATTAGCCAAACAACAGGCACACAAAAATAAGTATTTAAAAGACTTGAATAAAATAAAGAAAATTGACCTAAACAAAGGATTAATGTAAAACACACACATTTTTTTCCAAGCGCACGTGAAACATTAAGTCTCAACAAATCTAATATGGTTAAAATTATATAGAATTGTTTTAATTAATAGACCTTATTTTTTTGAGTCATTTTAGGTTTACAGAAAAACTGAGTGGAAAGTAGAGACTTCCCATAAACTCCCTCAGCCTACTCCCTCACCACTGAGTTTCTGCTATTACTTTTTTTTTTAAATCAACACGTCCATCACCTCACAGTTGCCATTTTTTTGTGTGTCTGGCGAGAACGTGTAATATTTACCCTCTTAACAACTTTGAAGAATACAATACAGCATTTTGAACTATAGTCACCATGCTGTATATTAGATCTCCAGAACATGTTCATCTTATAACTAAAAGTTTGTACCCTTTGACTAATATCTCCCCATTTCCCCCAACTCTCAGTCCCTGGTAGCCAACAATCTAACTTTCCATTTCTATGAGTTCAACTTTTTTAGACTGCACATATAAGTGAGGTCATACTTATGAGGTCATAAGTGAGGTATTTGTCTTTCTCTGACTTATTTCACTTAGCATAATACCCTCAAGTTTCATCCATGTTGTTGCAAATGGCACAACTTCCTACTGTCTTATTGCTGAATTTTATATATATATATATACACACACACATATATATATATGTGTGTGTGTGTATATATATGCCACATTTTGTTTATCCATTCATCCATCAGTGGATACTTGGGTCGTTTCCATGTCTTGGCTATTGTAAATAATGCTGCAATGAACATGGGAGTGAAGATATTTCTGAAATAGTGATTTCATTTCCTTTGGATATACACCTAGAAGTCAGATTGCTAAAACATGTAGTAGTGTTATTTTTAATTTTTTTATGAAGCTCCATACTGTTTGTCATAGTGGTTGCACCAATTTACATCCCCACCAACAGAGCACAAGAGTTCCCTTTTCTCCACATCCTTGCCACCACTTATTATCTCTTGTCTTTTTGATAATAGCCATTCTAACAGGGGTGAAGTGATATCTCATTACGGTTTTGATTTGCATTTTCCTGATGATTACTAATGCTGAACACCTTTTCATGTACCTACTGGCTGTTTGTATGTCTACTGAGGTCCAATGCCCATTTTAAAAATCAGATTATTTGACTTTTTCTATTTATATGGGTTCCTTATATATTTTGAATATATGGTTTGAAAATATTTTCTCCCATTCTGTAGGTTGCCTTTTCATTTTGTTGATCATTTATTTTGCTGTGTTGAAGCCTTTTAGTTTGATATAGTTCCACTCATTTATTTTTTATCTTGTTGCCTATGCTTTTAGTGTCATATCCAAAAAAACACACACAAAAAAACCCCAAAATTGCCAAGATCAATATCAAGGAGCTTATGTTTTCTCCCAGAAGTTTTATGGTTTCAGGTCTTACATTTAAGTCTTTAATCCATTTCGAGTTAATTTTTGTGAATGGTGTTAAGACTGGGGTCTACTCTTTCATTCTTTTGAATGTGAATATCCCATTTTCTAACACTATTGAAAAGACCATCTATTCACCACTGAATGTTCTTGGCTCTCTTTTCAAACATTTAGTTGACCATATATGCATGGATTTATTTCTGGGGTCTTGATTCTGTTCCATTGGTCTATATGTCTATTTTTATGGCAGAACTATACTGTTTTGATTACTATAGCTTTGTAATATAGTTTGAAATCATGAAGTGTGATGCCTCCAACTTTGTTCTTCTTTCTCAAGATTGATTTGGTTATTCAGGGTCTTTCATGATTCCATATGAATTTTAGGATTTTTTTTTCTACTTCAGCGAAAACAAATGTCATTGGAATTTTGATAATTGCATTGAATCTGTAGATTGCTGGGGGTAATATGGACATTTTAACAGTATTAATTCTTCCAATCCCATGAACACTAGATATCTTTCCATTTATTTATGTCTTCTTCAATTTCTTTCATCAATGTCTTACAGTTTTCAGTGTACAAATTTTTTACTTCTTTGGTTAAATTTATTCCTAAGTATTTTATTGTTTTTGATGCTATTGTAAATGGGATTGTAGCCTTTATTTCTTTTTCAGATAGTTCACTGTGTATAGAAACACAACTGATTTTTGTATGTTGATTTTCTATCCTGCAACTTCACTGAATTTGTTGATTAGATATAACAGTTTTTTGGTGAAGTCTTTAAGGTTTTCTATATATAAGATCACATGGTGTGTGAACAGAGACAATTTTATTTCTTCCTTTTCTGATTTGGATGCCTCTTATTTCTTTTTCTTGCCTAACTGCTGTGACTTGGCCTTCCAGTACGATGTTGATTTTAGAAGAAAAGCTTTCAAATGTTCACTGCTGAGTATGATGTTAACTGTGGGCTTGTCATATATGACCTTGCTTATAGTGGGGTATGTTCTTTCAATACCCAATTTGTTGAAAGTTCTACCATGAAAGAATGTTGAATTCTCTCAAATGCTTTTTCTGCATCAATTGAGATGATAATATGATTTTTATCCCTCTATTAATGTGATATATCGCATTTATTGATTTACACATGTTGAAACATCCTTGCATTCCAGGGATAAATCCCACTTGATCATGTTATATGATTCTTTTAATGTGCTGCTAAATTCAGTTTGCTAGTATTTTGTTGAGAATCTATGCATCTAAATTCATCATGGATATTGGCCTGTAATCTTCTTTTCTTGCAGTGTCCCTATTTGGCTTTGGTATCAGGGTAATGCTGGCCCTGTAAAATGAGTTTGCGAGTATTCCCTCAAATTCAATTTTTTTGGAAGAGCTTGAGAAGAATTGGCATTAATTCTTTTTAAGTGTTTGGTAAAACTTACCAATGACACCATCTGGTCCTGGGCATTTCATTTTGGAGAGGCTTTTGATTACAGATTCAGTCTTTTTACTCATTATTGGTCTGTTTAGATTTTCTTTTTCTTCATGATTCAGTCTTTGTATATTTCTAGGAATGTATACATTTCTTCTAGGTTGTCCAATTTGTTGGTGTATGATTTTCATGGTAGTCTCTTATTATCCTGTGTATTTCTGTGGTATCAGATGTAATATCTCCTCTTCCATTTCTGATTTTATTTACTTGAGTACTCTCTCTTTTTTCCTTGGTCAGTCTAGCTAAAGTTTTGTCAATTCTGTTTATCATTCAAAACCAACTCTTAGTTTTGTTGATCTTTTTTTTCCTGTTCTCTATTTCATTTATTTCTACTCTAATCTTTATTATTTCCTTCCTTCTGCTACCTTTGTGCTTGGTTTGGTCTTCTTTTTCTAGTTCCTTGAGGTATAATGTTAGGTTGTTTAGATGAGAGCTTTCTTTTTTTCTTAATGTAGGCATTAACAGCTATAAGCTTCCTTCTTAGAACTGCTTTTGCTGGATCCCTTAAGTTTTTGTATGTTGTGTTTCCATTTTCATTTCTCTCAGATATTATTTGATTTTCCTTTTGATTCCTTAGAAAATGTTCTCTTGTCACAAAAGAAGTAAGCTAGAAATTAATACCAAAAATCAGGTAGAGCAGAAAGACCAAATGGGAGTGTGGTTTAAGTCCTGTGAGAAGATCAGAACTTGAAAAAAAAATCAAGCCAGTGTCAGTGAGGATGGAGGAAAAAAGGAAACATATATTTAGAAATATATGAGTAGAGAGGTGCATCTGGGGAGAAAATGGGTTTGATTTATCTGCAGGACAACAGTTGTCCAGAAGTCAGTTGGAAATATGTGTCTGGAACTCGGGGGAGATGTCAGACCTAGAGTTGCCAGAGTCATTAATGTATGAGGTCATGATGTGAATCACCTTGGGAAAGTAAAATATAAGAAAGACGCCAAGGACTTAATTCTGAGGCCCCCAAATTTTTTCCATGTTTTTATCATTCTTTTCTATTTTATATATTTTAATATAAAATGAATATAATAATTAAATACAATTTTATTTTTAATTAAATTATTCTGAATTAAAATAAAATTTGGAAACAGGATTATTAGAACTATGTGGGGAGTATGAACAATTTTTATTTCATCATACTTTTCCACTTAAAAAGGAAAGCATTATCTTTAGAGAAAATTAGAGTCAAAAAATCACTCATAGTCTCCTCACTCATTTGAGTGAGTCATTATATTCAATTTATTTCTTACCCATCTTTTTTCTACATACTTTCAATTTAACAAAATAATAATCATTCAACAAATATAATAAATGAGTCAATAAATATATTCCTTCTTTCTAGTTGATATTGTATAACAGGCATTTTACATTCTATCCACACATACTTGGTAAAATGGAAATATAATATTCTATATAGAGGATGTCATAACAGCCATTCTGTTATTTCTGGACACCACTTTAATACTATTTAGATGACATTTTTATGCACAAAGTTTTTTTCATATTTAGAATTATTTCCTTAGGTTAGATTCAAGAAGTGTAATTTCTAGGACAAAAGAAATAAACACTTTTAGGGACTTCCATACATATTGCCAAAATGCTTCCTAAAAAATATTTGTACTAACTCACATTGCCATCAGCAATTGACCTAGGCAGCTCACTGATATTAGGAATTCCACTATCAATCTTAAAAAATCTGTTAAATTTATAGATAAAAAATGGAAGGTCATTTTAATTTGCATGTTTCTGATAACCAGTGAGGTTGGACACTCCCATGTTTATTGAAGATTTGTATTTTCTCCTTTGTGAATTCATTTCCTTTGTGTATCAATTGAAGTCTCAGTATTTTATCAAATTTGTATCAGGGCTATCAAATTAAGTGTGATTTTTCCTCCAGGTTTATGTTTGTCTCAATTTTAGTTGTGGCTTACCTTGGGGATAAAAAGAAATGTTAAATGTTCACATAGTTAAATATTTCCCTAATTTTTTCTATTGCTTTTCAGCAATCTACTTCCAAAAGTTTGATAAATATTCACTTCTATTTTTCTTGTTTTAAATTGTTTGTATATTAACTCAAACCATCTGGAATTTATTTTTATGTTTGTTGTGAGGTGAAAATCTACATGATATTTTTTCCAAACTGCTAAACAATGGCTCTAGCATTATTCACTGAATAACTCCTTCTTTTTCCATTGATAAATGATATATCCTTTATCTATATTGCTTTCACATTATATTCAAGTCTATTTCTGGGCTGTCTTGTGCCACTGATTATCTCTTCTTGCCCCAGTATTTAATGGTGTTTATAATTGTGTGTTACAATATTCTTTAATTCTAGTAGGACCAAAACTTAACAGATGGTTTTCAAACATATTTTTGTTGTTTTTCTTCTAGAAATATTTTCAGTGGGGATTATTTGCTGATTGTCTGTGTTTCAAAACAGGGATATAAGAAACTTACAACACAGTCATAGAAAAAGATGCAAATAATATTGAAGATTAGAAAGCAAACAGAAAAGCTTGCTCCCTCCATGTTCCTTTCAAACTCTCAGTGCTGCTCCTTGGGGGCCACTGTTAACATTTTTTTGGTTGTATTTTTCCAGAAATTGTCCATATATTTATTTATATATAATGTCCAGTCCCCCTTCCCAATTTTGACACAACTTGGTTCATACTACACATTCAGTTCTTAAACTTGTTTTTTTCCCTTCACCTGTCATAATTGTGGTACATTCCTTATCCAAAAAGAACTCTAAAATAACTTGTGACGTTCCAAAATATCCCACTGAAGTTTTGTCTGGAATCGCATCAACTCCTATAAACACTAACAGGCATATTGAACTTCCTTTACTCCCTCAGCGATAAAGGGCCTCCTCTTGCCCCCGGGTCTTGCTTAGAAATTCCCTTAGATAGGAAGAGTACTCTCATCTGCCTCAGTTCCTTTCTGCCCCCCTTCATCTTGGTAACTCTTAACCACCCTTCAGGTATTAGCTTGTGATATTTCTCCCACTTTCTGATATCCAGTGCTTATCCAGTGCTTTAATAAAATCATACTAATTCTGATGGTTTTGGAAATTCAAATGAAATTTCTTGATGTCAAATAATATAATTTGCAAATAATGAGAGTTTACCTATTTCTGGTTTATCTTTATGGCACTAACCAGAACTTCCAATGTAATATTAAGTGGTAATAGTGATGGTAGACACCCCTAATATTGTGTCTACTTTTAATAAATATGTCTTTTCTGTTTTAATTTAAAATATGATGTCTACTGGTGACATATGTAATATATACTCTCTACCATGTTAAGGAAGTAACTACCTAGTCCTATTATTTTAGAGCATATGAATGGTTTTGGTTTTATTAAATGCCCTTTTGGCATCTGTTGACATGACTGTGATTTTTATATGACTTATTTATACAATGTATCACAGGAAAAGTTTCCTAATGTTGAATCTTGATTTCTTTCCTGGGATAAATCTCTTTGGTCTGGGAGATTAAAAATACAATTGTTGCTTTCTCTTTCTCACATTCTGTTTAGCATTTTTTGCACCTATATGAATGAGAAGGATTAGTAACAATGATTTGAGAGCGGTAACTTAGAATGAGAGAACATCAACATTTAAAGGAGCAGGGAGTCTCTCAACTTAAGCCAGAAATGCCTTTTATTATAAATGAAAAACAATTGATAATCTGAAAAAAAGGTATCCTGTGAATTTGATTAGCATGAACCCATATCATCTCATCATCTGTGGATGAATCAAATTACTCAATCTGTAGTTCTTAGGGGGGAAACACTGTATTGGGGCAGAAGTATAAAGTATCATAGCCATGAAAACTGCCTGCATGCAGTCAGCCACACCAATTCTCACAAGTTCCTAGGTCAAAGACTTTATTTTCAAAGGGCAAAAATATTACAAAATTACTTCATTATATAGATACCACAGTTTTCTTTTGCTTTTCAGTTATTTTGAATACCTGAGGATTTAAACCCATATACTAACCTCTGTTAACTAATATCTTTGGGGGAATTTTCTTTTCATTTGCCTTAAAAGGGTTCTATTTTTTTCCCTTTCCCATTCTGTGACACAAATATCTTTAAAGGTCTATTAAGCATTTAGGAACCCTTATATTCAGAAACACCAGCACTTTTGTAATGCTGAAGGTAATATGCAAGTAACTCAGATATCATTTAACCTGTTCAGTGCAAGTTTTCTATCACACACACAATAACTTTCTTACCAATCATTAAAAAAAAATCCCTGGAGTACCTCTGAACCCAAAAGAATCAAACTTAAATTAAGTCTTTCTGAAGCTATAAAGGACAACTTTGCTTTGGTTTCTGGTTTAATTCAGTGACTGATACCCCAACACAAACCTTTGGTTGAAATTACTTCAGCAGATCTATGACAGGCATTAGTTATTCATGTGGCTTTGCAATAATGTTGGTTTTTCTAATTAATGTTCACTCTTAGGCATAAAATCTGCATTGAGAATTTAAATGATTCAGCCAGGGACTGACAAATGTGGAAATCATTCCCAGCTCCGATGATTCTGTTACATCTCTCTTCAGATAACTTTATTCAGAACAATAGTTCTCTGAACTTAAAAATATCCTGATGGAGTTATGTTCTTTTGTATCTTTCTTGTGGACAATGTTTCTTTTTCTTATAAATCTGCTAGAAAACGGTTAAAGTAGGCATAACCTTGCTTTTATTTGTAGTAGCCACAATCATACATTATTTAACTTGGCTCATGTAATTTATTCCTTATGCACAGAAATTACATCTATCATTACCACCCCCCATCTTTGCCTTTGGGTAGAATATTCAGAAGATAAAAGGGGGTTATTTATCCCTTCTAGTAAAATTATTCCTGCATAAGAACGTGTGTATTTTCAAGACTTACACAATGTGAGGGTTTAACAATAAAATAAATAACATCCTTCATCTCCCTAACACCAAAGGTAATTCCCACAAAGCAAGCTAAAGTTGTTAGTAAGGATCATAGGGAGGAAATGCCTCCAAATTATCTCTCAATTCTTATAGCACATTTCTGCTTTTCTGTACACAAATTTAATATTTCTGAGACATTTGCTTCATGTTAATATAATTACATTAAGAAAAATGTTCTGATATTTGTAAATAAAGCAAAAGGATAAGTACATACCTTTTTTATGTGTTGACTGAAAAAAAATGCACCACCTAAAAGTTGAGAATTATGTTTTATTCAGCAGACTTACTGAGAACTTCAGCCCAGGATACAGCCTCTCAGATAGTTCTGAGGGATTGTTCCGAAGAGGAAAGGGAGGGGCCAGGATATACAGGAATTTTTGCAAAAAAAAAAAAAAAAACAAACCCAAAACCCAGGTAGTCTAACATCAAAAGATTGCTGCCAATCGAAGAAAAACCAGGCATCTCAAGTTAATGATTTTAGCACTTTTCTAAGTATGGGAATATGCAAGAGTCTGGACTTAATGAAATTATTCCTTTGATATGAACCTTAACTATCTAGGGCCAGTATTCTCTTTTTCTCCATCCTGAATCCCCTTCAGGGTGCACCACTGGGTAGGGGGTGGGGGTGGCTGCAGTAGCTGATGGCTTGATAGCTGCAACATCCTACTGATATGGCAGGAGATATTGTTTGTCCACACATGTTACTTTAAAGCACTAATGGCTCTGTCCAAAGATTATTTAATTCCTGAGTAGGGAATTTTACCCTTGCTTGACTATTTACTCTTGATTAGGGGCTAGATTCTATAAAATTAGATATTAATTATAGATTTTTTTCTGGAAATAAAGGTAACCCCAGTGGTTACGGCTCTCTTGCCCTACAGGACATTAACTAGTTTGTAGCTGTTAGCAAATACATTTCAGCTTTCCTTTCACTGGATAACCACCTATCTTGGGTTCCTCAGATTTTTTTTTGAATCAGCTTTGCCATCTTTATGATTTCCTCAATAATGGATTAAGAAATCCCTGACCCACCATGCTCACTATAATATTTGCATAATAAACCAGTCTTAATGTTTTAAAGAAACTACACTTTGACAATTCTCATGTTTAACACATAGTTCACTTTTGAGGTCAAAGCTTCCTATGTTATTCTCCTCCCAAGCTCTTCTCAACACAATATGAAGGCATGTAGTTTCAAATACCATAAAATATGAGAAACTATAATCCCTGAGGCGTATTTCTAAATGCAAGCATCAAGTAAACCCCTTAAAAAAAAAACCCTGTCACTGATAAGTACATGAACAGGGTTATTTTTTTTTCTTAAATTAACAAAAAATGAAAATTCTGAATGCAATTTAATAGATTGCATCAGGCCAATGTTCCAGATGCAACAATTAGAAAAAAATAAATAAATGACAAAAACCACATTTTTAAAGACATCAGAGTGATATTGAAGCAAAAAGGACTGGATAATATTCCAAAGAAGGAAGAACCCTTTCTAATAAGCTATGCTGGCAAGCAGTTTTCTTCCCTGGTGGAATTGGCTAATTCTGGGCTTGGATTACAGATTAGACTTGGTGCATGTAGAAGAATTAGAATGAGTGTAAGAAAAACCAGTGGATCTTTGGGTGGTTACAGAAGGTGACATGACAGATTGGAACTTGAGGAGCCTATACAAATGCTAATCAAAAGAAAGCTGGGAAGGCAATACTAATATCAGAAAATTGTACTTCAGAACAGGAATATTTCTGGGGATAAACAGAAAAGTTACATAATGACCAAGGTATCAGTTCACTAAGAATACACCAAAAAATGCTAAGTTCACATGCACCTAACAGAAGACCTTCAGAATACAAGAAGCAAAACTGGGTAGAATGAAAAAATAAAGACAAATTCAAAATTATGATTGGTGATTTCAACATTTTTCTCTCTATAATCAACAAAATAATTAGACCAAAATTCAATAAGGAATTAGAAAACCTGAACAACATGTCGACCAACTTGAACTAATTAGTGTTCATAAAACACTCTACCCACCACAGCATATGTTATCCTTTCTAAGAAAATATGAAACATTCACCAAGATAGATGATATTCTGGGCCATAAAACAAACAACACATTTAAAAGACTTAAAGCCATACAATGTATGTTTTTATAACAGAATTAAAGTAAAAAGAAAGATTTCTGAAAAAATCTTCTATTTGGAAAATTTTAAAACTCTTCTAACTAACAAATGGGTAGAAGAAAATCTTGGAAAGGAAATTAGAAAATATTTGGGATTGAATGAAAATGAAAATACAACATATCAAAACTACTGGGATGCAGATAAAGCTGTCCTTACAGAGACATTTTTAATATTAATGCTCATACTCACAAACAGATGGAGAGATATACCATGTTCTTGGATTGGAAGAATCAATATTATCAAAATGACTGTACTACCCAAAGCATCTAGAGATTCAATGCAATCCCTATCAAATTAATATCATTTTTCCCAGAATTAGAACAAATAATCTTCAAATTTGTATGGAAACACAAAAGACCCCAAATAGCCAAAGCAATCTTGAGAAAGAAAAACGGAGCTGAAGGAGAGAGGCTCCCTGACTTCAGACTATAATACAAAGCTACAGTCATCAAAACAGCATAGTACTGGCACAAAAACAGAAATATAGATCAACAGAACAGGATAGAAAGTTCAGAGATAAACCCACACACCTATGGTCACCTGATGACAAAGGAGGCAAGAATATACAATGGAGAAAAGATAATCTCTTCAATAAGTGGTGCTGGGACAACTAGACAGCTACATGTAAAAGAATGAAATTAGAACACTCCCTAACACCATAAACAAAAGTAAACTCAAAATGGATTAAAGACCTAAATGTAAGGTCGGATACTATAAAACTCTCAGGGAAAACATAGGCAGAACACTCTCTGACATAAATCGAAGCAAGATCTTTTTTGATCCACCTCCTAGAGTAGTGAAAATAAAAACAAAAATAAACAAATGGGACCTAATGAAACTTAAAAGCTTTTGCACAGCAAAGGAAACCATAAACAAAATGAAAAGACAACCCACAGAATGGGAGAAAATATTTGCAACCAAAGTGACCGACAAGGGATTAGTCTCCAAAATATACAAGCAGCTCATGCAGCTCAATAACAAAAACAAAAAACAAAAAAACAACCCAATCAAAAATGGGCAGAAGATCTAAATAGCATTTCTCCAAAGAAGACATACAAATGGACAAAAAGCACATGAAAAGATGCTCAACTTCATTAATCATTAGAGAAATGCAAATCAAAACTACAACGAGATATCACCTGGCTATCACAGAAAAATCTACAAACAATAAATGCTGGAGAGGGTGTGGAGAAAGGGAACCCTCCTACACTTTTGGTGGTAATGTAAATTGGTACAGCCATTATGGAGAACAGTATGGAGGTTCCTTAAAAAACTAAAAATAGAATTACCATATGAGCCAGCAATGCCACTACTGGGCATATACCCAGAGATAACCATAATTCAAAAGACACATGTACCCCAATGTTCATAGCAGCACTATTTACAATAGCCAGGACATGGAAGCAACCTAAATGTCCATCAACAGAAGAATGGATAAAGAAAATGTGGTACATATATACAATGGAATATTACTCAGCCATAAAAAAGAATGAAATAATGCCATTTGCAGCAACATGGATGGACCTAGAGACTGTCATACTGAGTGAAGTAAGTCACACAGAGAAGGACAAATATTGTATGATATTGCTTATATGTGGAATCTAAAAAAATGGTACAAATGAACTTATTTATAAAACAGAACTAGAGTCATAGATATAAAAAACAATCTTATGGTTACTGGTGAGGGGGGAAGGGGGAGAGGGATAAATTGGGAGATTGGGATTGACATATACACACTACTATATATAAAATAGATAACTAATAAGGACCTACTGTATAGCACAGGGAACTCTACTTAATACTCTGTAATGACCTATATGGGAAAAGAATTTTTAAAAAGAGTGGATATACGTATATGTATAACTGATTCACTTTGCTGTATAGCAGAAGGTAACACAACATTGTAAATCAATTATACTCCAATAAAAATTCTTTAAAAAAGAGAGACATGACTATATGTAATGTGGTATCCTGGAAGGGATCTTGAAACAAACAAACAGACATCAGTGTTAAAACTGGTGAAATCCAAATAGTCTGTAGTTTAGCTAATAGTACTGTACCAATGTACCAGTGTTGGTTTCTTAGCTGTGAGAAATGTGCCACTCTGAGGTAAGGTGTTACAATAGGGAGACAGAGTGAGACTTATATGGGAACTCTCTGTATTATATCTGCAAATTTTCTGTAAATCTAAAATGATTCCAAAGTTGAAGTTTATTAAAATAAAAACTAAAAAAATGCTAATGATACTAGAAAATTAGAAAGGTCTCACATCAGTGATCTAAGCTTTTATCTTAAGAAAGTAGAAAACTTATATGAACAGACAAAGGAGCTAGTATAACAAAAACAAAACAGAAAAAAACAAAGGTGGAGGATATTTCCTATATGGTTTCGAGATGTATTACAAATAATCAAATAATCAAGACTGTAATACAGGTGAAAGAACAGACACATAGGTCAATGGAACCAAGTAATCCAAAAATAGAACCATAGCTAACTGGTTTTCAACAAAATTGCAAAGGCAATTCAATAAAGAAAGGATGTCATACTTTCAACAAACAGCATGGAAAAGTAGGACATCATTTCAAAAACAAAACTAAATCTCAGCCCATAATATAGACCATACACAAAAAGGAAGTCAAATGAGCTACAGATATATGAAAAATCTAAAGCTATAAAACAACTACAGTAAAATACAGGATAAAGTCTTTGTGACCTTAGGTCATGCAAATATCTCATAGACAGATTTCTTACTCAATAATTTATGAACCATAAAAGAAAAAATTTATACATCAAAATTCAAAATTTCAGGTTTTCAAAAGACCATGGTAAGAAAATAAAAGATAAGTGACAGACTGGGACAGAAATATTTCAATAACACCTATCAGTTAAAGTCTCATGTCCTCAGTATATGAAGAACTCTAAAAACTTGATAAGAAGAAAACAGAAATCCTGGAAAAAAACTTGGTGATAGACCTGAGCAGATACTTTACCAAAAAAGACATATGGAATATGGAATCATTGTTATACACCTGAAACTAATATAATTTTATATGTCAATTATAGCTCAATAAAATAAGTATTAAATAATAAAAACAAAACAAAGCAACTTATAGATGATAAATAAGCACATAAAAAGATAATTTACATCAGTAATTTTTAGAAAAATGCAAATTAAAATCACAACGAGGTACCACTACACACCTATTAAAATGACCAAAAAACCTGAAAACACCCAGGGCTGATGAAGATGTTAAATTTTTATACATTATTGGTAGGAATTTAAAAACTGTATGACTACTTTGGAAATGAGTTTTCAGTTTCTTAGTTATCAATTAACCATTTACTGATCATATGACACAGCAATCCAAGTCCTAGGTAATTACCAAGTAAAAAGGAAAGCATACATTCACACAAAAACCTGTATTGAATGTTCCTAGCAAATCTATTCAAAATTGCCAAAAACTGGTAGCAAGTTAAATGCATTACTACTAATAGTCAAAAAATGGGAATAGGGAGAGGGGGAAGATGGCGTAAGAGTAGGACGCAGAGATCACCTTCCTCCCCACAGATACATCAGAAATACATCTACATGTGGAACAACTCCTACAGAACACCTACTGAACGCTGGAAGAAGACCTCAGACCTCTCAAAAGGCAAGAAACTCTCCACGTACCTGTGTAGGGCAAAAGAAAAAAGAATAAACAGAGACAAAAGAATAGGGACGGGACCTGCACCAGTGGGAGGGAACTGTGAAGGAGGAAAGGTTTCCACACACTAGAAGCCCCTTCGCGGGCAGAGACTGAGGGTGGCGAAGGGGGAAAGCTTCGGTGCCGTGGAGGAGAGCACAGCAGCAGGGGTGCGGAGGGCGAAGCGGAGAGATTCCCGCACAGAGGATCAGTGTCAACCGGCACTCACTAGCCCGAGAGGCTTGTCTGCTCACACGCCGGGGCGGGTAAGGTGGGGAGCTGAGGCCCAGGCTTCGGTCGGAGCGCAGGGAGAGGACTGGGGTTGGCGGTGTGTACACAGCCTGCAGGGGGTTAGTGCACCACGGCTAGCCAGGAGGGAGTCTGGGGAAAAGTCTGGACAAGCTGAAGAGGTAAGAGACTTTTTCTTCCCTCTTTGTTTCCTGGTGCGTGAGGAGAGGGGATTAAGAGCGCTGCTTAAAGAAGCTCCAGAGATGGCTGCAAGCCGCGGCTAACAGCGCGGACTCTAGAGACGGGCATGAGACGCTAAGGCTGCTGCTGCCGCCACCAAGAAGCCTGTGTGCGAACACAGGTCACTATCCACACCTCCCTTCTGGAGAGCCTGTGCAGCCCGCCACTGCTAGGGTCCCAGGATCCAGGGACAACTTACCTGGGAGAACGCACAGCACGCCTCAGGCTGGTGCAACGTCACGCCGGCCTCTACCGCTGCAGGCTTGCCCCGCATCGTGTCCCTCCCTCCCCCCGGCCTGAGTGAGCCAGAGACCGCAAATCAGTGGCTCCTTTAACCCTGTCCTGTCTGAGCGAAGAACAGATGCCCTCCTGCGACCTACACGCAGAGGCGGGGCCAAATCCAAAGCTGAGCACCGAGAGCTGTGCGAACAAAGAGGAGAAAGGGAAATCTCTCCCAGCAGCCTCAGGAGCAGTGGATTAAATCTCCACAATCACCTTGATGCACTCTGCATCTGTGGAATACCTGAATAGACAACGAATCATCCCAAATTGAGGAGGTGGACTTTAAGAGCAAGATTTATTATTTTTTCCCCTTTTCATCTTTTTGTGAGTGTGTATGTGTATGCTTCTGTGTGAAATTTTCTCTGTATAGCTTTGCTTTCACCATTTGTCCTAGGATTCTACCCATCCTTTTTTTCTTTACTTTTTAAAACAATTTTTTTCTTAATAATTATTTTTTATTTTAATAACTTTATTTTTTCTTAATTTATTTTTTCTTTTATCCTCTTTCTTTCTTTCTTTCTTTCTTTCTTTCTTTTCTTTCTTTCTTCCTTCCTTCCATCCTTCCTTTCTTTCTTTCTTCCTTTCTTTCTTTCTACTTTTCCTCCCTTTTATTCTGAGCTGTGTGGATGAAAGGCTCTTGGTGCTGCAGCCAGGAGTCAGTGCTGTGCCTCTGAGGTGGGAGAGACAACTTCAGCACACTGGTCCACAAGAGACCTCCCAGCTCCACATAATATCAAATGGCGAAAATCTCCCAGAGATCTCCATATCAACACCAACACCCAGCTTCACTCAACGACCAGCAAGCTACAGTGCTGGACACCCTATGCCAAACAACTAGCAAGACAGGAACACAACCCCACCCATTAGAAGAGAGGCTGCCTAAAATCATAATAAGTCAACAGACACCCCAAAACACACCACCAGACGTGGACCTGCCCATGAGAAAGACAAGATCTAGCCTCATCCGCCAGAACACAGGCACTAGTCCCCTCCACCAGGAAGCCTACACAACCCACTGAACCAACTTTAGCCACTGGGGACAGACACCAAAAACAACAGGAACTATGAACCTGCAACCTGCAAAAAGGAGACCCCAAACACAGTAAGATAAACAAAATGAGAAGACAAAAACACACAGCAGATGAAGGAGCAAGATAAAAACCCACCAGACCTAACAAATGAAGAGGAAATAGGCAGTCTACCTGAAAAAGAATTCAGAATAATGATAGTAAAGATGATCCAAAATCGTGGAAATAGAATAGAGAAAATGCAAGAAACATTTAACAAGGACCTAGAAGAACTAAAGATGAAACAAGCAATGATGAACAACACAAGAAATGAAATTAAAAATACTCTAGAAGGGGCTTCCCTGGTGGCGCAGTGGTTGAGAGTCTGCCTGCAGATGCAGGGGACGCGGGTTCGTGCCCCGGTCCGGGAAGATCCCACATGCCGCGGAGCGGCTGGGCCCGTGAGCCACGGCCGCTGAGCCTGCGCGTCCGGAGCCTGCGCTCCGCAACGGGAGAGGCCACAACAGTGAGAGGCCCGCGTACCGCAAAAAAAAAAAAAAAAATACTCTAGAAGGGATCAATAGCAGAATAACTGAGGCAGAAGAATGGATAAGTGACCAGGAAGATAAAATAGTGGAAATAACTACTGCAGAGCAGAATAAAGAAAAAAGAATGAAAAGAACTGAGGACAGTCTCAGAGACCTCTGGGACAACACTAAACAAACCAACATTCGAATTATAGGGTTTCCAGAAGAAGAAGAGAAAAAGAAAGGGACTGAGAAAATATTTGAAGAGATTATAGTTGAAAACTTCCCTAATATGGGAAAGGAAATAGTTGATCAAGTCCAGGAAGCACAGAGTGTCCTATACAGGATAAATCCAAGGAGAAACATGCCAAGACACATATTAATCAAACTGTCAAAAATTAAATACAAAGAAAACATATTTAAAGCAGCAAGGGAAAAACAACAAATAACACACAAGGGAATCCCCATAAGGTTAACAGCTGATCTTTCAGCAGAAACTCTGCAAGCCAGAAGGGACTGGCAGGACATATTTAAAGTGATGAAGGAGAAAAACCTGCAACCAAGATTACTCAACCCAGCAAGGATCTCATTCAGATTTGATGGAGAAATTAAAACCTTTACAGACAAGGAAAAGCTGAGAGAGTTCAGCACCACCAAACCAGCTTTACAACAACTGCTAAAGGAACTTCTCTAGGCAAGAAACACAAGAGAAGGAAAAGACCTACAATAACAAACCCAAAACAATTAAGAAAACGGGAATAGGAACATACATATCGATAATTACCTTAAATGGAAATGGATTAAATGCTCCCACCAAAAGACACAGACTGGCTGAATGGATACAAAAACAAGACCCATATATATGCTGTCTACAAGAGACCCACTTCAGACCTAGGGATACATACAGACTGAAAGTGAGGGGATGGAAAAAGATACTCCATGCAAATGGAAACCAAAAGAAAGCTGAAGTAGCAATTCTCATATCAGACAAAACAGACTTTAAAATAAAAACTACTATAAGAGACAAAGAAGGACACTATATAATGATCAAGGGATCGATCCAAGAAGATGATATAACAATTGTAAATATTTATGCACCCACCATAGGAGTACCTCAATACATGAGGCAAATACTAACAGCCATAAAAGGGGAAATCGACAGTAACACAATCATAGTAGGGGACTTTAACACCCCACTTTCACCAACAGACAGTTCACCCAAAATGAAAATAAATAAGGAAACACAAGCTTTAAATGATACATTAAACAAGATGGACTTAATTGATATTTATAGGACATTCCATCCAAAAACAACAAAATACACATTTTTCTCAAGTGCTCATGGAACCTTCTCCAGGATATATCATATCTTGGGTCACAAATCAAGCTTTTGTAAATTTAAGAAAATTGAAATTGTATCAAGTATCTTTTCTGACCACAATGTTATGAGACTAGATGTCAAAAACAGGAAAAGATCTGTAAAAAATACAAACACATGGAGGCTAAACAATACACTACTTAATAACGAAGTGATCACTGAAGAAATCAAAGAGGAAATCAAAAAACACCTAGAAACAAATGACAATGGAGACACGACGACCCAAAACCTATGGGATGTTCTAAGCAAAAGCAGTTCTAAGAGGGAAGTTTATAGCAATACAATCCTACCTTAAGAAACAGGAAACATCTCAAATAAACAACCTAACCTTGCTCCTAAAGCAATTAGAGAAAGAAGAACAAAAAACTCCCAAAGTTAGCAGAAGGAAAGAAATCATAAAGATCAGATCAGAAATAAATGAAAAAGAAATGAAGGAAATGATAGCAAAGATCAATAAAACTAAAAGCTGGTTCTTTGAGAAGATAAACAAAATTGATAAACCATTAGCCAGACTCATGAAGAAAAAAAGGGAGAAGACTCAAACCAATAGATTTAGAAATGAAAAAGGAGAAGTAACAACTGACACTGCAGAAATACAAAAGATCATGAGAGATTACTACAAGCAACTCTATACCAATAAAATGGACAACCTGGAAGAAATGGACAAATTCTTAGAAATGCACAACCTGACAAGACTGAATCAGGAAGAAATAGAAAATATGAACAGACCAATCACAAGCACTGAAATTGAAACTGTGATTAAAAATCTTCCAACAAAAAAAAAAAAAAAAAAAAATCTTCCAACAAACCAAAGCTCAGGACCAGATGGCTTCACAGGTGAATTCTATCAAACATTTAGAGAAGACCTAACACCCATCCTTCTCAAACTCTTCCAAAATATAGCAGAGGGAGGAACACTCCCAAATTCATTCTATGAGGCCACCACCATCCTGATACCAAAACCAGACAAGGATGTCACAAAGAAAGAAAACTACAGGCCAATATCACTGATGAACATAGATGCAAAAATCCTTAACAAAATACTAGTAAACAGAATCCAACAGCACATTAAAGGATCATACACCATGATCAAGTGGGGTTTATTCCAGGAATGCAAGGATTCTTCAATGTACACAAATCAATCAATGTGATAAACCATATTAACAAATTGAAGGAGAAAAACCATATGATCATCTCAATAGATGCAGAGAAAGCTTTCGACAAAATTCAACACCCATTTATGATAAAAACCCTCCAGAAAGTAGGCATAGAGGGAACTTACCTCAACATAATAAAGGCCATATATGACAAACCCACAGCCAACATCATCCTCAATAGTGAAAAACTGAAAGCATTTCCACTAAGATCAGGAACAAGACAAGGTTGCCCACTCTCACCACTCTTATTCAACATAGTTTTGGAAGTTTTAGCCACGGCAATCAGAGAAGAAAAGGAAATAAAAGGAATCCAAATTGGAAAAGAAGAAGTAAATCTGTCACTGTTTGCAGATCACATGATAGAGAATCCTAAAGATGCTACCAGAAAACTACTAGAGTTAATCAATTAATTTGGTAAAGTAGCAGGATACAAAATTAATGCACAGAAATCTCTGGCATTCCTATACACTTATGATGAAAAATCTGAAAGTGAAATCAAGAAAACACTCCCATTTACCACTGCAACAAAAAGAATAAAATATCTAGGAATAAACCTACCTAGGGAGACAAAAGACCTGTATGCAGAAAATTATAAGACACTGATGAAAGAAATTAAAGATGATACAAATAGATGGAGAGATATACCATGTTCTTGGATTGGAAGAATCAACATTGTCAAAATGACTCTACTACCCAAAGCAATCTACAGATTCAATGCAATCCCTATCAAACCACCACTGACATTTTTCACAGAACTAGAACAAAAAATTTCACAATTTGTATGGAAACACAAAAGACCCCGAATAGCCAAAGCAATCTTGAGAACAAAATACGGAGCTGGAGGAATCAGGTTCCCTGACTTCAGACTATACTACAAATCTACAGTCATCAAGACAGTATGGTACAGGCACAAAAACAGAAATATAGATCAATGGAACAGGATAGAAAGCCCAGAGATAAACCCATGCACATATGGTCTCCTTATCTTTGATAAATGAGGCAGGAATGTACAGTGGAGAAAGGACAGCCTCTTCAATAAGTGGTGCTGGGAAAACTGGAGAGGTACATGTAAAAGTATGAGATTAGATCACTCCCTAAGACCATACACAAAAATAAGCTAAAAATGGATTAAAGACCTAAATGTAAGGCCAGAAACTATGAAACTCTTAGAGGAAAACATAGGCAGAACACTCTATGACATAAATCACAGCAAGATCCTTTTTGACCCACCTCCTAGAGAAATGGAAATAAAAGAAAAATAAACAAATGGGACCTAATGAAACTTCAACGCTTTTGCACAGCAAAGGAAACCATAAACAAGACCAAAAGACAACCCTCAGAATGGGAGAAAATATTTGCAAATGAAGCAACTGACAAAGGATTAATCTCCAAAATTTATAAGCAGCTCACGCAGCTCAATAACAAAAAAACAAACAACCCAATCCAAAAATGGGCAGAAGACCTAAATAGACGCTTCTCGAAAGAAGATATACAGACTGCCAACAAACACATGAAAGAATGTTCAACATCATTAATCATTAGAGAAATGCAAATCAAAACTACAATGAGATAGCATCTCACACCAGTCAGAATGGCCATCATCAAAAAATCTAGAAACAATAAATGCTGGAGAGGGTGTGGAGAAAAGGGAACACTCTTGCACTGCTGGTGGGAATGTGAATTGGTACAGCCACTATAGAGAACAGTATGGAGGTTCCTTAAAAAACTACAAATAGAACTACCTTATGACCCAGCAATCCCACTACTGGTCATATACCCTGAGAAAACCATAATTCAAAAAGGGTCATGTACCAAAATGTTCATTGCAGCTCTATTTCCAAGAGCCCGGAGATGGAAACAACCTAAGTTTCCATCATTGGATGAATGGATAAAGAAGATGTGGCACATATATACAATGGAATATTACTCAGCCATAAAAAGAAACGAGATTGAGCTATTTGTAATGAGGTGGATAGACCTAGAGTCTGTCATACAGAGTGAAGTAAGTCAGAAAGAAAAAGACAAATACCGTATACTAACACATATATATGGAATTTAAGAAAAAAAAATGTCATGAAGAACCTAGGGGTAAGACAGGAATAAAGACACAGACCTACTAGAGAATGGACTTGAGGATATGGGGAGGGGGAAGGGTAAGCTGTGACAAAGCGAGACAGAGGCATGGACATATATACACTACCAAACGTAAGGTAGATAGCTAGTGGGAAGCAGCCGCATAGCACAGGGAGATCAGCTCCGTGCTTTGTGACCGCCTGGAGGGGTGGGATAGGGAGGGTGGGAGGGAGGGAGACGCAAGAGGGAAGAGATATGGGAACATATGTATATGTATAACTGATTCACTTTGTTATAAAGCAGAAACTAACACACCATTGTAAAGCAATTATACTCCAATAAAGATGTAAAAAAAAAAAGTGGGAATAACTCAAATGTTTTTCAATTGGTGAATGGGGAAAGACTGGCTGAAAAGGGACACAGGCACAATTCTGGGAATCACGGAAGTGCAATATACAGGCATACCTCATTTTACTGTGCTTCACTTTATTTTACTTTATAGATACTGCATTTTTTTTTACAAATTGCTGGTTGTGGCAACCCTGCACTGAGCAAGTCTCTTAGTGCTGTTTCTCCAATAGCATTTGCTCACTTCATTTCTCTCTGTCACACTTTGGAAATTCTTCAAATATTTCAAACTTTTCCATTATTTGTATATCTGTCATGGTGTTTTATAATCAGTGATCTGTAATCAGTGATCTTTTATTTACTATTGTAATTTTTGGGGGCACCTTGAACTGCATCCATGTAAGAGAGCAAAATTAATCAATAAATGTGTATGTTCTGCCTGCTCCACTGACCTGTGTTTCCCCCATCTTTCTCCCTCTCCTCAGGCCTCCCTGTTCCCAAAGACACAACAATCTTAAACTTAGGCCAGTTAATAACCCTACAATGTCCTATAAGTGTTCAAGTTAAAGGAAGAGTCATATGTCTCTCACTTAAAATCAAAAGCTGGAAATTATTAAGCTAAGTGAGGAAGGCCCATAGAGAGCTGAGATAGGCCCAAAGCTAGGCCTCTTACATCAAACAGTTAACCAAGTTGCAAATGCAAAGGGAAGTTCTGGAAGGAAATTAAGAGTGCTACTCCAGCGAACACATGAATGATAGGACAGCAAAACAGCCTTATTGCTGATATGACGAAAGCTTGAGTGGTCTGCATAGAAGATTAAACCAGCTACAACATTCTCTTCAGTTGAAGCCTAATCCAGAGCAAGAACCCAACTCTCTTCAATTCTATGTAGGCTGGGAGAGATGAGGAAGCTGCAGAAGAAACGTTTGAAGGTAGCAGAGGTTGGTTCATGAGGTTTCAAGAAAGAAGCCATCTCCATAACATATCGGTGCAAGGTGAAGCAGCAACTGCTGATGTAGAAACTGCAGTAAGTTATCCAGAAGATCTAGCTAAGATCAATATTGAACATGGCTACACTAAATAATAGATTTTCAATGTAGACAAAGTAGCCTTATATTGGAAGAAGATGCCATCTAGGACCTTCGTAGCTAGAGAGGAAAAGTCAATGCCTGGCTTCAAAGCTTCAAAGGACAGGCTGACTCCCTCATCACATGCTAATGCAGCTGGTGGCTTTAAGCTGAAGCCAATGCTCATTTATCATTCTAAAAATCCTAGGGTCCTTAAAATTATGCTAAATCTTCTCTGCCTGTGCTCTATAAATGGAACAAGAAAGCCTGGACAGCAGTACATCTGTTGACAACATGGTTTACTGAATATTTTAAGCCCACTGTTAAGACCTACTGCTCAGAAAAAAAGGTTCCTTTCAAAATATTACTGCTTATTGTTTTCATGCCTGCTAACGCAACATCCATACTTCAGCCCATTGATCAAGGAGTCATTTCAACTTTCACGTCTTATTCTTAAAGAAATATATTTTGTAAGGCTATAGATGCCATAGATAGTGATTCCTAGGATGGATCTGGACAAAGTAAATTGAAAACCTTCTGGAAAGGATTCACCATTCTAGATGCCATTAAGAACATTAAGGGTTCATGGTAAGAGGTCAAAATATCAATATTAACAGGAGTTGAAAGAAGTTGATTCCAATCCTCATCGATGACTTGGAGGGTTCAAGACTTCAATAGTGGAAGTAACTGCAAATGTGGTAGAAATAGCAAGAGAACTAGCATTAGACATGGAGCCTGAAGATGTGAGTGAATTGATGCAATCTCATGATAAATCTTTAACGGATGAGGAGTGGCTTCTTAAGGATGAGCAAAGTGGTTTCTTGAGATGGAATCTACTCCTGGTGAAAATGCTATGAAGATGCAGTGGCAGAGTTTGAGAGGACTGACTCTAATTTTGAAAGAAGTCCTACTGGGGGTAAAATGCTGTCGAACAGCATTGCATGCTACAGAGAAATGTTTGTGAAAGCAAGAGCTTACTGATGCAGCAGACTTTGTTTCTGTCTTGGTTTAAGAAACTGCCATAGCCAGCCCAACCTTCAGCAACCACCACGCTGATCAGTCAGCAGCATCAACACTGAGGCAAGACCCTCCACCAGCAAAAAGATTATGACTTTCTGAAAGCTCAGGTGATGGTTAATATTTTTTAGCAGTAAAGTATTATTTAATTAAAGTATGTACATTTTTTAAAAAGACAATGCTATTTCACATTTAACGGACTACAGTATAGTATAAACAACTCTTATATGCACTGAGAAAGCAAATCTCTAAGCTATGCCTGCATCTTGACCATGATGGTATTTAAGAAAAACTAGTAAAGAAGTAATACAGAATAATAAAATAATTAATCCTAAAAAATAGGAAAGAAGGAAAAAAGAGAGAACAGATGAGAGAAATTAAAAACATAAGCAAGTCAGTTATATGACTAATTATATGAAGTACAAATGGACTAAACCCTTCAATTAAAAGGCAAAGATTTCCAGACTGGATTTAAAAAAACAACTCAAGTGTGTGCTGTTACACTTTAAATATAAGTACACAGATTGAAACCAAAGTAATGGAAATAAATATCATACAAACTATAAAGTAAAGGAAGCTTGTGTGGAAATATTAGTAACAGATAAGGTAAACTTTAAGGCAAGAAGTGTACTAGAGATAAAGGGTGGCATTTCCTAAGATAAAAGGGTCAATTCAACATGAATACACAGCAATCCTGAGTTTTTACATCCAAAATAACATAGTTTCAAACAAGGTAATAATACAAAAAAGGAGAAATAGACATAACCCCAATCTTAGTTTAATACACCTATTTCTGGTGTGTTAGACTAAAAAAAGAAAACTAAGTTATATAGACTCTTTGAACAAAATTATTAAAAAATTTAACCTACCTGATATATATATATATATATATGCATAGGACACTATATATGTACGACACTATATATATATATATATATATATATATATATATATATATATATATATATATATATATATATATATGTAGGACACTACACTAAGCAACTGGAGAATACACATTCTTTTCACATGCTCACAAAATATTTACCAAAATGCACTATATGGTATACATAAAACAAGTCTGAAAAAACTTCAAAAAATTAAAATCACATAGGGTATGTTCTCAGGCTATGGTGGAATAAAACTAGAAATCAATTAATAGGTAACTAGAAAATTTGATAACGTTTAGAAGTTAACCAACATTCTTCTAAATAACCCAGCAGTCAGGAAAGCACGATGAAAATTAGATATTGAAAATAAAACACACTAAACTTTATGGGATATGGCTAAAATGGTGTGTGCTGGTTATTACTTACTGCCTTTCAGTTCTAAGTTCCACCTATTAGGCTGCTTTGTGAAAATGGGTTTGGGTCCTTTAAATATTTCCCCTTGCCAACTGGTACTTTGCCATTAGAGGGCACTGTAAATACATTGCAGGAAGGAAAAGTTTTTGCTTCCTGGTTCTGGGGTGCCTGCTGTGCAAGCTTTTCCAGGATGCATTATTTTCCCCTACACGAGACTTCTGCAGTGCACAGTGGCCAGCAGCACCTAGCAGCCAGCGGCTTCCCCTGGCATATCCCTCAGGCAGTTTTGTAGCAAAGGGCCTCCAGTGAGATATCTCCCTGTGAAGAGTCTTCCCTAGCACCCCACAGGGTGAATTTCCAGCAAGTTTCAGAGGGTGGATTTCCAGCATATTGAAGCAGGATGGCACCACAGTAACCTTTTTGCCATCTAGTGAGCCACGCTGTGCCTTCTAAAGAAAGGTCTGGATCTCAGGCCTCAGTGGGCCTCTTGCTTGGTGTGCTATCTCAGCTCTGGGGTGTACTAGCTTTTCCCTGTATCTACTAGTCCTATATTCTTTTGAATCCTCTTTAATTCTTGCTAACCAATCTCTCATTACTGCCATCCCCTGGTATTGTTAATAATTCCTTATATTAAAATCTTTCTGTTGAAATTACTGTGTGATTTCTCTCTCCTGATTGGACCTGTTGATTCACAGTGCTTAGGAGAAAAATGACTTTCAATGCATACATTGGAAAAAAATGAAAAATCAACTTCTAAGTTACCATCTCAAGAAGTTAGAAAAAGAATAAAAAATAGAAGGAAATTAATAAAAGTGAAAACATAAATTGAAAAAAGAGTAAGCTCACATACATAGACAAAAATCAACAGAATCAAACATTTTTTCTGTCATAATATCTATAAACTTGATAAACTCTTAGAAAGACCAATCAAGAAAAAGAAAGTATACACTACTAATATCAAAATGAAAGGGAGATATCACTGCAGATCCTACAGACATAAAAAGATAATACAGGGTTATGATACATAGTTTTATATAAATAAACTTAACAAACTAAATAAAACCGATGGTTTTCTTTAAGATCACAAGTTATCTAAATTGACACAAGAAAAAAAAATTTTAATCTGAATAGTTGTTAAATATATTAAATCCAGAGGGGTCCAGATCAAGATGGCAGAGTAGGGAGATTCTGAGCTCACCTCCTCCCATGGACACAACAAAACAACAACTACATATAGAACAACTATCTCTGAGAATAACCTGATGACCTGCAGAATGGATTTTCTACAACTAAGGATAGAAAGAAAAGGCCACATCAAGACAGGTAGAAGGGGCAGAGACATGGTCTAGTCAGAACCCACACCCCAAGTGCTGTGACCCACAAGTGGGAAAGATATTACAACAACAGAGGTTCCCCCGGAGGAGTACGGGGTCTGAGCACCATGTGGGTCGCCACGACCCAGAAAATCTGCACCAGGAATATGAGCCCCCATAACATCCAGCTTTGAAAACCAGCAAGGCTCACCAGGAGAGCTGGTGGGCTTTGGGAAACCAAGACTCTGCTCCTGAAGAGCTCATGCACAGACTCACGCACTCTGATACCCAGCACAGAGGCAGAAGCTTGGAAAGTACCTGGGTCACACAAGGAGATTCACTGGCTAATTTTAGGGCATATGCTGGAGAGGCAGGTATCTGCTGGAACTTTTTCTGGGCATGGAAGTGCTGATGGGCACCATCTTTTTTTTTTAGCTCTCTTTCTACCTAGCTGGCCCAGGGCTGGCAGGCACCATTTCTGTCACTCTCCATCAACCTAGCTAATGCCATATGTCCTGCCCTGGCATTCCCCTGAGGACACATCTACCAAGCCTGCCAGCCACTGGCCAGCCCCTCCAAAGTGGCTCCCACCTCGTCCCACTTAGTGGGTACCCTGGCTGGCACTGGCACCCCTCCAAAGCAGCTCCCACTCTGGCGGGCAGCCCTGCACACCAGCATGACTACAGAAGTCACAGCCAGGCCACACAGCCAGTATACCAGGGGACAGCCCCACTCACCAGTGTGTCTGCAACAATCAGGGCCCAACCACAACAGGAGAGTGCACACAGCCCACAGAGAGAATACTCCTGGAGGCGCTGGTGACCAGGGGGATTGCACTATTGGGCTCCACAAAACACTTTCTACATAGGCTGCTCTTTCAAGACCAGGAGATGTAACTGATATACCTAATAAAGAAACAAACACAGAAAGTTAGGCAAAATAGGAGACAAAGTAATATCTCCAAATGAAAGAATAAGACAAAACCTCAGAAATAGAACTAAACAAAATGGAGATAAGGAATTTACCAGAGACTATAAAGTAATAGTCATAAAAATGTTCACCAAACTTGAGAGAAGAATGGATGAAATCAATGAGACCTTCAACAAAGATAAAAATATAAAAAAGAACCAGCAGAACTGAATAACACAAAAATGTAGATGAAAAATACACTAAAGGGAATTAATAGCATATTAGAGGATACAGATGAACAGATCAGCAATCTGGAAGACAAGATAGTGGAAATCGCCCAATTAGACCAGCAAAAAGAAAAAAGCACTAAAACAAGCAAACAAAAATAAGATAGTTTAAGAGACCTCTGAGACAACGTTAGGTGTAAAAATGTACAAACAAGACTACCATACCCAGCAAGGTTATTATTCAGCATAAAAGGAGAGATAAAGAGTTTTCCATACAAGTAAAAGCTGAAGGAGTTCATTGCCATTAAACCAGCCTTACAAGAAATGTTAAAGGGACTTCTTTAAATAGAAAAGAAAAGACCAAAACTAGAAACAAGAAAATTATGAAAGGAAAGTATTATTAGTAAAAGCAAACACATAGTAATGATAGCGGATCGACCACTGATAAAGCTAGTGTGAAGGTTAAAAGACAAAAGTAGTAAAATCATCTACCTAAAATAATTAGGGACTTCCCTGGTGGTCCAGTGGTAAGGAATCCGCCTTCCAAGGCAAGTTCCATCCCTGGTTGGGGAACTAAGATGCCATGGGGCAACTAAGCCCATGCGCAGCAGCTACTGAGCTCGTGCGCCTCAACAAGGGAGCCCATGTGCCGCAAACTACAGAGTCCATGAACCCTGGAGCCTGCACGCCACAACTAGAGAGAGAAAACCCACATGCCACAACTAGAGAGAAGCCCACGCACCACAACTAGAGAGAAGCCTGTGCACTGCAACAAAGAGCCTGAGCGCTGTGGCGGAAGATCGCACATGCCACTATGATGATCCCACGTGCCGCAACTGAGATCAAGGCAGCCAAAGAAATAAAGTAAAATAAATAAATTAAAAAATAAAATAATTAGTTAAGCAATACAAAAAATAAAAAGGTGTAAAATATGACATCCAAAACATAAAACATTGGAAGGGGGGAGTAAAAAATGTAGCATTTTTAGAAGCATTCAAACTTAAGTGACCATCAAATTAAAATAGACTGAAATATACATTGGTTTTTATATATGAACCTCATGGTAACCACAAACCAAAAACCTATAACAGTTACACAAAAAATAAAGAAAGGAATCCAGACATAACACTACAGACAGTCATCAAACCATGAGGGAAGAGAGCAAAAAAAGAAGGAAGGAACAGAGAAAAACTACATAAACGACCAGAATACAAGTAACAAAATGGTAATAAGTACATATCTAACAATATTTACTTAAAATGTAAATAAATTCTCCAATAAAAAGACATGGGTGGGGCTTCCCTGGTGGCACAGTGGTTGAGAGTCTGCCTGTCGATGCAGGGGACATGGGTTCGTGCCCCGGTCTGGGAAGATCCCACATGCCGTGGAGTGGCTAGGCCCGTGAGCCATGGCCGCTGAGCCTGCATGTCCAGAGCCTGTGCTCCACAATGGGAGAGGCTACAACAGTGAGAGCCCCACATACCATAAAAAAAAAAAAAAAAAGACATGGGTGACTGAATGGATTAAAGAAAAAAAAAGAAGACCCATATATATGCTGCCTACAAGAGACTTACTTTAGATGTAAAGACGCAGACTGAAAGTGAAGGGATGAAAAAAGATATTCCATGCAAATGGAAATGAGAAGAAAGTTGGGGTAGCAATACTTATATCAGACAAAATAAACTTTAAAACCCAGACGGTAACAAGAGACAAAGAAGGGTATTACATAATGACAAAGGGATCAATCCAACAAGGTGACATAACACTTGTAACTGCCTATGCACCCAACATAGGAGCCCCTAAACACATAAAGCAAATATTAACAGACATAAAAGGAAAAGTTGACTGTAATGCAGTAATAGTAGGGGACCTAAACACCACACTTACATCAGTGGACAGATCATCCAGACAGAAAATCAATAAGGAAACATTGACCTTAAATGACATATTAGACCAGATGTACTTAACAGATATATGTAGAACTTTCCACCCCCAAACAGCAGACTACACATTCTTCTCAAGAGCACCTTGAACATTCTCCAGGATAGATCACATGTTAGACCACAAAACAAGTCTCAGTAAATTTAGGATGACTGAAATTATATCAAGCATCTTTTCTATGAGACTAGAAATCAATTACAAGAAGAAAACTAAGAAAAAAACACAAATACTTGGATGCTAACCAACATGCTTCTAAGCAACCAATGAGTCAATGAAGAAATCAAAGAGGAAATCAAAAAATTCCTTAAGACAAATGAAAATGGAAACAATGTTCCAAAATCAATGGGACACAGCAAAAGCAGTTTTAAGAGGGAAATTTACAGCAATATAGGCCTACCTCAGGAAACAAGAAAAATCTCAAATAAACAAACTAAATTTACACCCAAAGGAACTAGCAAAGAAGAATAAACAAACCCCAAAGTTAGTATTGTAGAAGGAAGACAATAATAAAGATCAGAGTTGAAATAAATAAATTAGAGATTGAATACAATAGAAACAATCAATGAAACTAAGGGCCGATTCTTTGAAAATATAAACAAAAGTGATAAATCTTTAGCCAGACTCATTCAAGGAGAGAGAGAGAGACAGAGACAGAATTCAAATAAATAAAATCAGAAAGAAGAGAGAAGTACAACTTAGACCTCAGAAATAAAAAAGATTATAAGACATTACTATGAACAATTATACACCAACAAATTGGACAACATAGGAGAAACGGATAAATGCCTAGAAGCATACACTCTTCTAAGAATGAGTCAGGAAAAAATATAAAATTTGAGTAGACTGTTCACTAGTAATGAATCAGTAATGAAACAACTCCCAACAAAAAAAAAGTCCAGGACCAGACAACTTCACAGGTGAATTCCACCAAAGATTTAAAGAAGAGTAAATACCCATCTTTCTCAAACTACTAAAAAAATTGAAGAGAAATGAATGCTTCCAAATTCATTCTACAAGGCTAGCATTACCTTGATACCCAAACCAGATAAAGATACTACAAAAAAATTACAGACCAATATCCCTGATGGACACAGATGCAAAAATCCTCAACAAAATATTAACAAATGAAATTCAACAATACACTAAAAGGATCATACACCATGATCAAATGATATTTATTCCAGAGATGCAAGGTTGATTCATTATTTGCAAATCAATCAACATGATACATCACATTAAGAAAACAAAGGATAAAAATAATATGATCATCTGAATAGATGCATAAAAAACATTTGACAAAATTCAACATTTATTTATGATAAAAACTCTCAAGAAAGTGGGTACAGAGGGAACTTACCACAACATAATAAAGGCCATATATGAAAAACCCACAGCTAACATAATATTCAAGGGTGAAAAGCTGAAAGCTCTTTCTCTAAGATCAGGAACAAGATAAGGGTGCTCATATCATCACTTTTATTCAACATAGTATTGGAAGTCCTAGCCACAGCAATCTGATAAGAAAAAGAAATAAAAGGTGTCCAAATTGGAAAGCAAGAAATAAAACTGTCACTATTTGTAGATGACATGATACTATACATAAAAAAACCCTAAAACTACCAAAAACTATTAGAACTAATGAATGAATTCAATAAGATTGCAGGATGCAAGATTTTAATATATAGAAAACTGTTGCACTGCTATACACTAATAATAAACTACCAGAAACAGAAATTAAGAAAACAATCCCATCTACAACTGCAATTGCATCAAAAAAGAATAAAATACCTAGGAATACATTTAACCAAGGAGGAAAGACCTGTACTCTGAAAACAATAAGACTGTGGATGAAAAAAATTGAAGACAATACAAATAAATGGAAAGATATACTGTCCTCATGGATTGGAAGAATTAATTTTATTAAAATGACCATACTACCTAAAGCAACCTACAGATTTAATGCAATCCCAGAATACCAATGGCATTTTTCATAGAACTGGAACAAATAATTCAAAAATTTGTATAAAACCGCAAAAGACTTTGAATTGAAAAACCAATTTTAAGAAAGAAGAACAAAGCTGGAGGTATCATGCTCCCTGATTTCAAGCTATACTGCAAAACAACTGTAATCAAAACAGTATGGTACTAGCACAAAAACAGACATAGATGAATGGAACAGAATAGAGAGCCCAGAAATAAACCCACATTTACACGGCAAATTAATTTACAACAAAGGAGCCAAGAACATAGAGTGGGGAAAGAATGTTTTTAATAAATGGTGTTGGGAAAACTGGTCGGCTACATGGGAAAGAAGGACACTGGACCACGTTCTTACACCATTTACAAAAATAAATTTAAAATGGATTAAAGACCTAAATGTTCGTTCTGAAACCATAAAATTCTTATAAGAAAATATAGGCAGTAGGTTTCTTGATATTGGTCTTAGGAATATTTTTTTGGATCTGTCTTCTCAGGTAAGGGCTACAAAAGCAAAAATAATCAAATGGAACTACAACAAACTAAAAAGGTTTTGCACAGAAATGGAAACCATCAACAAAATGAGAAGGCAACCTACTAAATGGGAGATGATAGTTGCAAAAGGGGTTAATATCCAAAATGTATAAAGAACTCACACAACTCAACATCAAACAAAAACAAGTAAAAATTGGGCAGAGGACATGAATAGACATTTTTCCAGGGAAGACATGCAGATGGGCAACAGACATATGAAAACATGCTCAACATCAATAATTATCAAGGAATAGCAAATCAAAACCACAAGGAGATATTACCTCACACCTGTCAGAATGGCTATTATCAAAAAGACAACAAATAATGAGTGTTGGCAAAGATGTGGAGAAAAGGCAACCCTCATGCCCCGTTGGTAGGAATGTAAATTGGTGCAGCCACTATGGAAAACAGTATGGAGGTTCCTCAAAAAACTAAAAATAGAACTATCATATGATCTAGCAATTTCACCTCTGTGTATTTATATGAAGAAAATGAAAATATAATTCAAAAATATATATGTACCCTTATGTTCATTGCAGCATTATTTACAATAGCCAGTGTGGAAATATGGAAGCAACCTAAATGTCCATCTATAGACAAAGGGATAAAGAAGATGTGAGATACATATATATTATATATATATGTATTATATATATATAAGAGAATATTACTCAGCCATAGATATATACTCTATGTTATCACTTGCATGTGGAATCTAAAATACAAAACAACCCCTCAGGGGCAAAACTGCCCCTGGTTGAGAACCACTGCTTTTGACAAATTATTAAGCAGAGAGTGTCTCATACTCCACTCTGAATCTGAATAACCACTGGCAAGAGATGATGATTCACAGAGACCATTTTAATCTTCTCATTAGTCATTATGATGCTTTTCCTATGCAAAAATAAAACTGACAACATTGCAAAAAATACAAAAATACAAAACAAGTGAATAAATAAAACGAAATGAAACAGACTCATAGATTCAGAGAACAAACTGGTGGTTATCAGAGGGAAGGGGAGTAGGGGGTTAAGTAAAACAAGTAAAGGGGAATAAGAGGTACAAACTCCTAGATATAAAATAAGTAAATCATAGGGATGTAATGTACAGCATAGGGAATATAGTCAATACCATTGTAATAACTTTGTATGGTGACAGATGGACTTAGACTTATTGTGGTGATCAGTCTGTAATGTATATAAATGCTGAATCAGTATGTTGTACAATTGAAACTAATATAATATTGTATGTCAACTATACTTCAATTAAAAAATAAAAAGGGGGATTCCCTGGTGGCACAGTGGTTGAGAGTCCGCCTGCCGATGCAGGGGACACAGGTTCATGCCCCGGTCCGGGAGGATCCCACATGCCGTGGAGTGGCTGGGCCCGTGAGCCATGGCCGCTGAGCCTGTGCATCCAGAGCCTGCGCTCCGCAACGGGAGAGGCCACAGCAGTGAGAGGCCCGCGTACCGCAAAAAATAAAAAATAAAAAAAAATAAAAAGGAAAAAATGGATAAGGTAAAATAAATAAATAATAAAAGAAAGAAATACATTAAATCTGTAACTAAAATCTATCCCAAAGAAAATTCGAGTATAGATGACTTTACTGGTGATTTCTGCCAAACATTTAAAGAAAGAAATAATACCAATCTTGTACAACCTCTTTTAAGGAATATAGAGAGAGCACTTCTTCCTAACTCATTTTATGAGACCAGCATAAGCCTGATACAAAAATATACAAGGAAATTACAAGAAAAGAAAACTGCATAAGTGTACTTCTTATTAATTGATACACACATTAGTATAAAATATTAGAAAATCAGATCCAGAGAATATGTGTACAACGTCATGACCAAATTCGCTTATTCTAGGAATAAAAAATGGTATAGGGACTTCCCCAGTGGTCCAGTGGCTAAGACTCCGCCTTCCAATGGAGGCCGTGGGTTTGATCCCTAGCGGGGGAACTAAGATCCCACATGCCATGGGGTGTGGGCAAAAAAAATTTTTTTAATGGTTTAAATTTTGAAAGTTAATCAATATAATTTACTTCTTTAACAAAAAGTGAACATTAAGGCCATATGATTACCTCAACAGATACAAAAAGGCATCCAGGGCTTCCCTGGTGGCGCAGTGGTTGGGAGTCCGCCTGCCGATGCAGGGGACGCGGGTTCGTGCCCCGGTCTGGGAGGATCCCACATGCCGCGGAGCGGCTGGGCCCGTGAGTCACGGCCGCTGAGCCTGTGCGTCCGGAGCCTGTGCTCCGCAGTGGGAGAGGCCGTGGCAGTGAGAGGCCCGCGTACCGACAAAAAAAAAAAAAAGGCATCCAATTAAATTAACCACTAGTTCATGATAAAAACTCTCAACAAACTAGGAATAGAAGAGAACCTCTTTAATATGATTAAGTTTATACATAAAAAGTCTATTGCTCACATATTTAATGGTGAAATGTTGAGTGCTTTCTCCCTGAGCTCAGAACAATTCAAATACATTCGTTTTCATCATTTCTGTTAATTATTGTTCCATAGGTCCCAATTAGTGCAAAAGGGCACAAAACAAGAATTATGAGGTATAAATATTGGAAAGGAGCAAGTAAAAATGTAATTCCAGGTGACGTGGTTGTCAATATAGAAAAACTCAAAAAAATATGTACACTATTAGAATTAATAAATGAATTTAGGTAGGTCACTAGATACAAACTCAATATATAAAAATCTATTGCATTTCTATATATTACACTTGCAAAAACAATTAGTCAATAAAATTTTAGATACAACACTATTAACAATAGCTTTGGAAACGGTCTAATATCTAGGAATGAATCTGATGAAAGACATGCAAGATTGCTAAACTGAAAAATACAAAACATTGTAGGGAAAACCACAGAACACTTAAACAAATAGATAAATATACCATGTTCATGGATTTGAAGACTCTGTTTTATAAAGACATCAATTCTCCCAAAATTAATTTATTGACTCAACGCAGTCACAGTCAAATTCCCAGCAAGGTTTTCTGTGGAAATTTATCAGGCAATTCTAAACTTTATATGGAAATGCAAGAGCCAAAAAATCAGGAAGAAGAAATTGTTGGAAGATTTACAATATCAGATACCAAGACTTAGCATAAACCTACAATATTTAAGATAGTGTGGTACTGGTGCAGTGATAGATAAACAGTGAAATAGAAGAGAGAGTCTAGAAACAGGCCCATGCCTATACAGTAACCTGATATACATCAAAGGTGCTACTGCAATTTTGTGGTAATGAGATTTTTTTTCAAAACTTGATGCTGGAGCAGTTAGATAATTCATACGTAACAGACTTTAACCCTATTTTATACCATTTACAAAACTTAATTCCAATTGGATTATAGGCCTAATATGAAAGGAAATCAATAATTTTCTAGAACAGGGGTTAGTAAATTTTTTCTGTAAAGTACAAGATTCTCAGTATTTTCAATTTTGTGGTCCACATGGTCTCCGTTGCAACTACTCAACTCTGCTGCTACAGCACAAAAGCAACCATAGACAGTACACTAATGAATTGGAATCGCTGTGTTCCAATAAAAATTTATTCACAAAAACAGGTGGCAGGCCACATGGGCCATAGTCTGCTGACACGTTCTAGAAGATAACATAGACGAATAATTCCATGCCCTTGGGGTAGGCATTGATTTCCTTAAATAAGACCCAAAAAACCATGAACCATAAAAGATTTATAAATTCTGAAATTCTATTTATCGAAGTACACCATCAAGAGAGTGAACCAGAAAGTCATAGACTAAGAGAAGATACTTGTGATATATATGCATGTTTATATACATATATCATAGATGTAGCATATATATCCAAAAAATATCTCATAGCCACAATATCTAAAGAATGCCAACAAATCAGTAAGAAAAAGATAAACAACACAATGAAGATAAACAGCTCAAACAAAATGAGAAAAATCTTGAGTGGGTGTTTTAGAAAACAAAATATCAGCATGGACATAAGTAAATGAAAAGATATTCCATATGATTAGTTATCAAGCAAGTAAAAATAAAACCAGAATGTAATATCAGTATGGACTCATCAGAACGGCTAAAATGAAAAGAATTGACAATATGCAGTCGTAACCAGAATATGGAGCAACTGGAACTGGAACTTCCATATACACTAATGAAAGTGTAAATTGTTACAATTACCTTGAATCACTCTACTAAAACCTCCTCTACGACCCAGCAGTTCCAGTACTAGGTATATAAGAGAAATGCATGAATATCGCAGAAGGCATGTACAAGGCAAGTCATAGCAGTTTTCTTCCTAATAGCCCCAAACTGAAAATAACTCAAATGTCTATCAACAGAGGAATGGATAACTAAATTGTGGTGTATTCATACAGTGGGATACTATAAGCAATAGAAAAGAACTGATAACATGGATTAGTATAGTAGACATGATATGAAACTAAAAGAGCCAGACACAAAATTAGAACAAGCTGTATGATTCTATTTCTATGAATTTCAGGGACAGATAAAATAATCTGTGGTGGTGGGTACAATGGAGGACCACAATGGAGCATTCTAGGGAGCAGAAATATTCTACATCTTGATCTGGGTAGTGGTTACATGAGTAATACACGTTTAAAAATTCATTGGGCTATATACTTATAATTTGTGCACTTTAGTTTCAGTATGTTAAAACTCAAAAAAAAAAACTTTAAAAAATCATAGAAATTTACAGGATATATTCACTGAAAGATTCAAACAACACTGAAATATAGAGACTAAAACATTAGTCTTACCTCTGTTTCCTGTCCCTCATTCTTGCTGTCCTCCCTAAAAAAAAACATTAGTTGATTCTACTTCCAAATTATTTTTTATACATTTACATGCATATATATACGTGCATATATATATATATGTATATGCACATGTATGTGTAACATTAAAAAATTCACATCCACACTTCACAATAATTCTGTAATTTTATTTTTAGCCTAAAAATACATCTCTCAGCTCTTTCTGTCGAATACAGATCAGTCTCATTTTAACAGCTGCACAGTATTCTATTGTATCAATGTAACATAATTAATTAATTTCCCTACTAACGGATATATAAATTACTCCTAATTTTTCACTATTTGAAACAATGTTGCAACAAACTTTCTTAAAATTTCCTGGTGCACACAAACAAGTATTTTCTTTTTTGTGCACTATGAACAATTCTTTTGGCTGAAACAGTAGAAACAAAATTGCTGAGTAAAAGAAATTGTAGAGTAAAAATTTTGGTAAATTCTGCTAAATTGCTTTCTAAGAAAGTCTTACAAATTACATTCTGACCAACAGTATATGAAAATACCTGTTTCCCAACATCTTTATAAACACTAGATATTATCAATCTCTTACACATTTGCCAGTTCTAAGGGCAAAAAAAAAAAAAAAAATGCAATTCACTGTTATTTTAAATTACTTTTTATTCATTATTTACATTTCTCCTTATGGAAGTGGTTATTCAGATCCTTTGCACATGTTTTTATTAGGTTGTTTATATTTTTATTATCAATTTTGGGGTGTTCTTTATTAAATGTAATAATATATATTTTGAAAATATTTTCTCCTGGTTTGCCACTTTTAACTTTCTTTTTCTTATCATATAGCATTAGCCAGGACTCTCAAAGCAATATTGAAAAAACTTTCATAGGAAAGCTTCTAATACTTCATTAGCTATGATGCTTGTGTATGCAGATATCTTTCATTAAAACAGAGAAGTTTCTTTCTATTTCTGGTTTGCAAAAGTGATTTTCTTTCTAATCAACCTAGGGGCAGGACAGGAATAAAGACACAGACGTAGAGAATGGACCTGAGGACACAGGGTGGGTGAAGGGTAAGCTGGGATGAAGTAAAAGAGTGGCATTGACATATATACACTACCAAATGTAAAATAGCTAGTGGGAAGTAGCTGCATAGCACAGGCTTCTGTGCTTTGTGACCACCTAGAGGGGTGGGATAGGGAGAGTGGGAGGGAGATGCAAGAGGAAGGGGATATGGGGATACATGTATACATATAGCTGATTCACTTTGTTATACAGCAGAAACTAACACAACATTGTAAAGCAATTATACTCCAATAAAGATGTTAAAAAAAATAGATGTCAAATTGTATCAAACGCCATTTGTATCTCTTAATATTTTTTTTATTTTGAATGTAATGATTTGCATTAATATATTTTGAATTTTGAATCAGCCTTGAATACCTTAGATAAATAGCTTAGATAAATCCTTCTTACTTATGACATTTAAAAAATACATTTCTGGCATTAGTAAAGTGTTACTAATACCAATACTTAAGATATCTGTATATGTGTTCATAAGTGAGTGTACGCTTTTCTTGCCAGTTTTAAAATTCAGGCCATGTCAGCTCCAATGTAAATGAGTTAGAAAACTTTCTATTTTTTCCATGCTTTGGATTAACTAATTAATATACCATAGGGATTATTTGTTCCTTACTTATAGAACCATCTTTGTTTGGTGACCTTTTATGAGAGAGCTTTGACTATGCTCTCACTGTTTTTATTGTTGTTGTTTTAAGGTGACTATTTCTTCATGGGTCAATTTTGGTGATTTCTATTTTCCAGAAATTATTTTAATCTAGAATTTTCTAATTTATTATCTTAAATTTTGTATTCATCTCAGATTTTTTAGAATCTACTCTATACTTATAATGTCCCTTTCTTATTTCAAAGGTTGATAATTCTGTCTCTTTTTTTTTAACCTTGATTAAACATTCTAGACTTCTGATATTTTTGCTTCTTTCCAGATGATCAGTTTTAATTTTATTCAGATTAACTCTACTCCTTATTTCATGCATTTCTAGTTTTTTCTTTAGTAATACTTTCCTTATATATTTTTATTTTTCTTCCTTTAGCTTCTTGAACTGTATGCACGATTTACTTCCATTCAATCTTTTCCTATTTTCTAATGCATGCATCCAGGGCTATAAGTTTTCTCTGAGTATGTATAGATTTTGAATTGTATTGATCTCATTGTTCTTCTTGTTGCAGCAGTTAAATATGCTGGCTCTGGACCATACTATCTAGGTTCAAATCCCAACTCTGTCATCTATGGACTATGTGCCCTTGGGCAGGTTATTTAACAGAGCTTTGTGTTTCAGTTCTTCATCTGTGAAATGAGATGATAATGGAATCAACTTCTCAGGATTATTGTGATAATAAAATGAGACAATCCAGGTGAATCACTTACCACAAAGATGGTTGTATAGTAATGTTTAATAAATTTTTGGTATTGTTATGTTTAAATAATTGATAGCTTCAGTTTACATTTGTTTTCATTAAAGTTATTCTAAGTTAAAGTTATTTAAAGGTGTGGGTTTTTTATTTCCAAGTTACAAAAATTGTATTCTTTTGTACTAACTCCAAATTTCATTGCAGTGTGATCAAAGAATGTGACCTGAATGATTTCTTATCTGGGAATTTATTAACATTTTCTTTTCTCTCTTTGTTTTAGAAAGTAGTTAATGTTGCATGTGTGTTAGAAGAGATTATGCATTCACCATTTATTGCATACAGTCCTTTACACCTATTCAGTCAAGTTTCTTTATTGTGTTATTCAAATTCTCACTACGCTTGCTTCCTTTTTTCCTACTTTATCTGTCAATGTCTGAGTTGAAGTCTTCCAAAATAGCTGTGTATTTTTCATCACTACCTGTATTTCTATCAGTTTTTACTTTATACGTTATATTATAAACATGACTTTTGATGTTATATTGTTAGGTTTGTAAAGGTTCATTATTAATTGACCTTTTAGAACTTTCCTCTTATCTCTTCATCACACCTTGTCTCTGCCATCTTTATGCTGCATTCATCCAAAACAGGGGTGGCAGGCAGGCTAAATCTGTCCTGCTGCCTGTTTTGTAAATAAAGTTTTATTGGAACACAAACAGGCCCATTCAATTACATATTATCTATGGCTGCTTTCACACTATAGCAGCAGAGCTGAGTAGTTAAGACAGAGTCTGTATGGACCACAAAGCTGAAAATATTTACTCTCTGGTCTTTTACAGAAAAAGTCTGCCAGCATCTAGATTTTAATTTTATGTTACTAATTTTTAAACACAGGCCATAATTAGACAAGTTAACTAGTTTCTTTCCTTTCCACTGTTTCTTGAATATCTTCACCTTTCTTGGATTCATTATTTATTTTATTAAAATTCATCCAAAAGTCAGTTGTCCTTTCAAGGAATTTCTATTAATGATACACATCTGCTGAGTTTTCTTATTTTGAAAATCATGTTTTTAACCCCTAAGATCACTGTTTGCTTCCTTTCCACTAATGTAATAATGTCCTAATCTCTTTGAAGATAACTGTTAATTTGTAGCAAGTATATATTTTACTTATAGTTATATTTTTCTTAAAATAGGATGAAATTTATACACTTACTTTTCATTTATCTTTCCACAGGTATTATTTCAGTATTTAGTGAGTTTGTTGCCTCTACAAACTTGGGTTATTCTTATGTTGATTAATCTTTTACTTTGTAAATGAAAATTCCTTTTAGTGCTCTACTTCTGCTTAATGTGAGTTGACTCTGGTGATTATAGGAGAAGGGAAGGACATGCTGCTGGGCAGAGTGATTTCAGAGCGAGGGGTCTCCCTGTCCCTCCTGGAGTCCATTGCTATTATTCTATCTTTGGCTCCCAGGACCCACAGGCTCACTGCTTTAATCTGGGGACAATTCTAAGCAGGAAAAGGGAAGGAGATCAGCAGTCCAGCTGCTCCAACTGCTATGTCTTCATTCATTGCTCTGGTCATTATGCTAGCACCCTCTACGCACTGAATCTGCTCTTTCTGAGATGGGAGCAGCCCTGAAATTGCTTCTAATCCTTTAGCAGTCTTAAGCTTAGGAATATTTGAGGTTCAGGTGCTCTAATTTGTTTTTCCAAGAAAATTTTCCAAATTTTTTGATACACTGATGACACTTTTTTGTCCCCAGTCCTGTTACCAATTATTCCTCTCCCCCTTCCCCTTTCCCCCATCTCTCAACCTTTTCTGTCATTTCATAAGATTTGGTAGAGGTAAGCTTCCTTCAGTCTGACGTCTTGATTTAATCTTCAAACACAGGATTTTAAAACTAACCCTTTCAAAACACCATTAAATAGAATTTATTTGTGGGTGGTAACTTATCATCTTACCATTTTTAACATTTCAAAACATTTAAAAATATACTCAGAAAGAGCATCTACGACACAGAAAGAACATTGAAGCCCTACTCCAACAGCATCTCTGAGGGGACTCGAAATGAGAAAACGATGTTCACCAATTAGAGTGAAAAGGGGTACTTAGTCTTGAGTCACTTGCCTTTAAAAATAGATTCGGTGGTCCATTCAATTAAAAAGTGTTCCTTCATGGGGGTGGGAGACACCGGTTGCTGCAGAGCTGTAATCATTTAGCATTTTCCGCCTGATAATAAATGACACATTAGGCAGCAATCAGTGACATCTGTGACATATTCAGTCAGAAAAATCTGACTAACAAGCTCGTCCTGTTTTGGAATGCTACCCCCATCCTGTCATACCTCAATCCCTGCCTGCCAAGCAGCCTGTTCAGTTAGCCTGTTTATGAGCTAACTTTAACAGTTTTTAATCCTGATTTAAGGGAACTCTACCCAGAGCAGCTGGAAAACATAAACCCTGACGCCCCCCTCCCTCAATCACACACACACACACATTATCTGGGCTCTTAAGTACCTGGGAAGAGTAGCTGGTCTCATTGGGCTTTCTTTCGGGACCTCAGAAGGGATACATGTGGATGTGAAATTCCTATGAATACTCTGAGATTCCTCAATTGATTATTAACACCTTCCTTTCTTTCTCCATTTCCAGTGTTGGGTTTATTTGCAGGGGTTGCCTCTGTACATTCTCAGAACTCTCTGAGACAGCATTAGATGAATCTCAAAATTTTCTCTGCTTGGTGTAGGCCAAAAATTTTCCCCTTGCCGTTAATGATGCCTATCTCACTAACAACTGTGCCCCAATTTCAACCTGGCAGGGTTTGAATGTCCTTCCACACTGATCAAAAAATCTCCTGTGGCAGCTGCCTCTGGTGCAGTGTGGCTTTGGATGACTAAGACCTGTGCTTTAACAGATTTTCAAGTGGTGGCACACGGTCCCTCGGCTGCTGGCCCATTTGATTTTCAGGGCCCCTGTTACTGTCAAGGTCCTTGTCCTCCACCATCATCCTATGTCTTCCCTTCCCTTCTCCACCTCCTCAGGAATATACAGGAAATTCACATTCATTTGGCTCTTACGAAGTATAAAACATTGTGCTAGGTATTTTCACAAATATTTTTCATCAAACATTCAGCATAACTATGTAAGGGAGTCCTATTTCCCCACTTCTACCACTTTGAAACCAAGGCTCAGAGAGTTGTGAGGGACTTGTCTGGGACTACAAAAGTGGCAAGGGGTATGGCTGGGATTTGGGTCCTGGACTCTCAGCTCCAAAGCCCAAGGGATGTTCCTGAGAGTGAGCCTCAAGCCTGGCCTGTCCAAGAGTGTGGATCTGAATTCAGATGAGAAACTGGAGGCTGAAGGGAGAATGTAGCTGACTCTACTACTTAAAAGGAAGAGGGGGCTTCCCTGGTGGCGCAGTGGTTGAGAGTCCGCCTGCCGATGCAGGGGACACGGGTTCGCGCCCCGGTCCGGGAAGATCCCACGTGCCACGGAGTGGCTAGGCCCGTGAGCCATAGCCACTGGGCCTGCATGTCCGGAGCCTATGCTCCGCAATGGGAGAGGCCACAACAGTGAGAGGCCCACGTACCGCAAAAAAACAAAACAAAACAAAACAAAACAAAGGAAGAGGGCTGGCCAAAGTACCTTTAAAACTGGTCAATCATAGCACCAGATGTCTAGCTGAACAGACAATATTTGGCTGCTTGGGAAATTTTTGTATAGTCACAGATACATGAATTTTAAGTGTGAATTAACTAAGTTCTTAGTACCTGCACTATTATTACGGACAAGCTATTGAGTTTTCTTATTAGCCCATTCTGCTTTTTCCTGCATCCTGCCTTTTTTTTTCTTGGCCTAAACAAAAGGAGTTCTCTCTAACTCAATAATTCAATTCAACAAACATTTATTATGTGGCTACTTTATGGTAGGGACTGTACTATATGTAGGAGATACAGAAAAGAATAAAAACATAGGGTTTCCCTGGTGGCGCAGTGGTTGGGAGTCCGCCTAACGATGCAGGGACACAAGTTCGTGCCCCGGTCCAGGAAGATCTCACATGCCGCGGAGCGGCTGGGCCCGTGAGCCATGGTCGCTGAGCCTGCGCGTCCGGAGCCTGTGCTCCGCAACGGGAGAGGCCACAGCAGTGAGGCCCGCGTACCGCAAAAAAAAAAAAAAAAAAAAAAAATTATAAAAACATACATCCTAACCACATACAGTTCACAGTACTTGGAGCCAACGGTGCGGAGGGTAAGTACAAGAAATTGAGAAGTAAGCCTACAATTACCACATAATGAGATAGTGTCTTTGACATAAGGCTGTGTAAGGTCCTAAAGGACCACAGAAAAGGGACAGCTAACTCAACCTGGGTGCGGGTGAGATGAGGAATGGATAAGGTAAGACTTTCAAGAGGACGCAATTCTTGACATTTAATTGAGCCCTTCAGATGGTCAGGACCATAACCGCATGTGTAAGAATCTTTTGGAAGAGAGAGATCCACCCTAAAGTAAGGTAGCAATGGAAACCTTCTCCTGAGGATCTGAGGAAATAAACCACTTGCTAGAACTGCATTGGAACCTAAATGGACTTTTAGTTCCCTAGCTCTCTTCAAGTCTGTATGAAGTCACTTAGACTTTCTGCTCCTTGGTTTCTGGTCAGTTATTCTGGATTTCCCCAAGGCCTGGCCAATAATCTGCTCTTCCTCATTTGTGCCCTCTTACTCTGGAGCTCCATCAAAAAATCTCCCCAGTTTCTATCCACCTCTGGGCCTATTGCTCCTACCATTACTAAGCAACTATCTTATCTTCTGAAAGCCTTTTCTGCTTGTCTTCTCACAGTTGCCTCTTACTTATTCCCTCTACTGGTTGCTGCTGCCTAATGCTTTCTGAGGTCTGCCTCGCTTGTGTCTCTTAGCTACTTTATTTTTTTTTTACCGCCAACTGCCTAACTGTCTCTCTTTATCATATTCATATTCTCCAAGAAAGGAATCAATTTGTTAATTAATTACTAACCTCTTCCTTGAGCAAAGACCTTATATTTAGCCAGCTCACAGGTCACTGTCCAGCCAGGGGATTGGTTGCCCTTATGTTGGATGCTGAGCCCTGTTCCAACCACAGACCCAGGGTTACAAGTGACAAGGATGGAGGCTTACATCAGCTGAGCCCTTTAGAAGGTAGCTACAGAAGGCAGAAATCTGAGAGCTTGGCCAACTCAGGAGAATGATGCTAATAGGTACATTAGAGGCACTATAAATAGGAAAAACAAAAGATTTTTTAAAAACCCATACTAACATCAAACCACAATTCTTACTTGGTACAACTTCAGGTAATGGGGGCGGGAGGGAAGGATGAAGAAAAACAGGAAGTTCCTGGGAGTATGTATATTTATATACAAAAAAGAGCAAAGAAAATAAATATACCCAAGGAAAGGACACAAGTTGGCCTACTTCATAGGAAAGGATCTTTCCTGAGGTTCCTAAGAAGAAAGTCCAAAGACTTCCTCCTCTTCTCAGATACATGAGGGATGACATAAAGAGTGTAGTGAATGTGACTGTTAGTTTTATGTGTCAACTTGACTAGGCTAATGTACCAGTTATTCAATTAAATGCTAACCTAGGTGTTGCTGTGAAGGAATTCTGTTAGATGTGGTTAACATCTACAATCATTGGACTTTAAGTAAAGGAGATTATCCTTGATATTCTGGGTGGACTCCATCTAATCAAGTGAAAGGCCTTAAGAGCAAAACTAAGGTTTTTCCTAAGAAAGAAGAAATTCCACCTGTAAACTGCAGCACCTGTTCCTGCCCAAGAGTTTCTGGCCTGTCAGCCTGCTGGCCTGCCTTACAGAGTTTGGACCTATTAACCCGCACAATCAGGCAAGCCAGTTCCTTTAAATTATATATTATAATAGAATAATTACAATAAATATTGTGATAAATATGTGATCATAATGAATATTACAAGAAATTTATAATATATTCTACTGGTTGTTCTCTGATACAACCCTGCCTTATACAGCGAGGACAGAAGCAGAGATTTGGAATTTGGTACCCAGCACAACCTTTATCATCAGCTATTCACTCCATTTAGGCCAGTCTCCTGTTTGTCTCTTTAGTCATGCTGATTTTCCTGCTTCTGTTCACACTGCTTTTCCCTTCTGGCTTGCTGACATTCTCCCACTTTCACAAACTTCTTCCCTTTCCTTACACTACAACTCTGTCCGAAGCCCTCCGTGAAGCCACCTCTGTTTTACTTTTTTTTGGCCCTCCGTGAAGCCACCTCCATTTGCTCTTTGCTTTCTCTTAACTCCCTCAGCAGTTATTAGCTGTGCCATTCACTGTGATGCTTAATCTTACACATCTCGCTTAACACTGCTTTGTATATAGTATCCACCACTAGTTAGGTTTAAAGCTATAAGTACAAATTTGGGCGTGCAAGAAATGTCACGTTTCTTTATTGTGTTCAAATCAAATTAAATTCACGTCAGACTTAAATGATCCCAGCCTTAATTCCACTGAAGTAGAAGGAACTCCAATCCCAGTTATTACTGGGCTTCCCTCCGTTCTTCCCTAGAAATGCACTAGAGTCTGGAAGATTTATGTTGAGCCCAGAAAATGGGGGAAGATGGACTTTGACAACTTCATTGTTGAGGAATACATGGTCCCTAGAAGCCAAGCAACAGCTCTGCTCACAGACCAAGAGTGGTAGGGCGATCCAGCCTCCATAGGGTCACCATGCATCTGTCTGAGGTCTGGCTATCACTTGGGGTGATCGAGGAAACAGGGCTGGTGTCCCCACTACTGCAACCCTGAACTTTGACTCTCTTCCAGTTTGGGAAATTTTTTCATTTGCAACAGTTCCACCTACGCATAACCCCTCCTTCCTTCTCTCTCTTTCCTCCTTTCCCTCACCAGATGCCCCTACCTCTTGAACCCCCTAGCAAAATCCCTCTAGGAGCAAGGAACCTGGAAGGCAAATTGCTGGGCACAACTCCAGGGGTAACAGCATCCTAAGGAGTTGTGGTCCAGGAGGCTTCAATTACAATGTGAGTGGTGCCCCCTGGAATGGTCTAATATGGAGCTCCCGTAAACTTCTTTCTGCCTAGAAACACAAAACTCCCTTGAAGCATGTTTGGAATGGAGAGGAGGGAAAATATAAGGGGAACATAAACCAAATTAATAGCTCAATAAATTATCCTGGCACACACTTATTTTTTTGTTTGTCCCCTGCATTTTCACTTCATGTTTAAAAATATGTGTGGGCTGTTATGTCTATGTTCCAATTAGATTATGAACTTCTTGAAGATTAGAACAATACTGTATTTACCACTTATTTTTTTTAATTTTTTTTTTGATTTATTGATTTATTTTGGCTGTGCTGGGTCTTAGCTGTGGCACGCAGGATCTTTGTTGAGGCATGTGGGCTCTTTAGTTGCGGCACGCGAACTTCTTAGTTGTGGCATGCGGATTCTTAGTTGCGGCACGCATGTGGGATCTAGTTCCCCGACCAGGGATCGAACCCAGGACCCTGCATTGGGAGCACAGAGTCTTACACACTGGTCCACCAGGGAAGTCCCTTACCACTTATTTTTAAATCTTTCTGTAGTTTCAGCATAATAATTAGTATATAAGAGGGACTTAAATGTGTCTTGAACTGAGGAGTGATGAGTTTGTGGATTACTGACTAGGCTCTACCAGTTCAGACTGCACCAGTGCTGACCTCCTCATTGTAGGACTGGCTCTAGTGTCTTTTTACTGTCACTTTTAGGGTTAGGTAAATATGCTTTTCGCTAACTGGCTTCTGTTCATAGCTGCTGCTGGCCTGAATTTCCAAGATATCAAATTTCTACTTGGGACCTTTCTGGCCCCAAGTAAAAGTAAACATTTCTTTTAAAATTCAGACGGATGATATTAACTTGAACCTTCTTTCATAAAAAGAGAATGCAGGTCACAACATAAACGTGTATTGTAACAACAGTGGAAAATTTCTAAATGAAATCAAAGCAGTATCTGGCATTCATTTTCATAATACCTTTCACTTGAAGAGCCAAGTACATTATGAGAACTTTATCCCAATAATCCTTAGGAGTAAGTAAAGGGACCTGACAGAATGACTGGTATAGATAGGGTCACATAGCCAGGTAGTGACAGGGCTGTTAACACCTTGCTGCCTTACCCAGTATTTGAATAGTTAGGCTACTTCCCCTTAACAAACCATTGTTTTGATGACATAATAGAATATTTGCGCTCTAACAGGAGAAATCATATTTTCACATCATGCTAACATTAGTAAGTATGGCATGGAGAAAATTTAACCAAATTTGCCAATATGCACTTGGTTTTGAGCCTTCCAACCTCCCTCTTCTGTAATCTTGCTTCCTCTTTGTTGTCTTCCCCCTGACTGCCCTCACCTCCCTCCCTCTAATGCTAGTAAAAGACTGAAAACTCAATTACATTACAGCACTGGAACTTGATACATCAGCTCCCCTTGTACTACATGCATTTTGAAAGACAAAAGCTTAGTCCAAAGAAATTAATCATCACTTTCTGATACACAGAAAGTTTTTTTGGAGATGGAAAGCCTTCCTTCCCTGTTCCCTTAAATAATAACATGTAGGTAATTACATATTCCACTTTCAGCTGCTAGAGGGAAAAGTCTGCAATGGAAGAAGGCAGAGAAAGTAATGATAAAGGAAAAAAGGGTGAGGGAATCCTTTGTTTTTAAGAGGGAAAGGAAAAGAGGGTAGAACCTGATCTTTTCCACATCTGTAAACCACCATACTTGGTGGAAATTAAATGTACACTTTAAGCACTTAACCAATATTAACCAATGATGAGCCTATTTGAGGCCTCATTTTGTCAGAACAATCGTAACTAACACAGAGTAACATTTAGTAAAATGGGCTGTGTCTCCCTCCCCTCCTTTCCCTCCCCTATACACTCCATTAAGGATCTGAGCACAGAGCTAACACTGGGTTCTGCATTATGCACTCATCTCATGTGCCCTTTCATGGCTTCACACCAGTGTTCATGCTGCTCCTTGACCTGAAAACATCTTCCCTCAGTGTACTGCCTGTTGAACTTCTATTCACCCGATGAGACCCCATTCAAATGATAGCCAAGAGGCCTTCTCCAAAAGCTCTTTTACCTTGAGCAGGACCAATCCCTCCCTCCACTACACTCATCACCTTGTGTAACTAATATATATTAATAGGTCTCTCTGCTCGCCAGAATGTAAACTACTTCAAGTTAGGACCAGGTCTTATCTATCTATCTATTTATTTATATTTTCAATGCCTGACACTCTTACGTATGAGGTATAATAAATGTATGATAAACATATGTACATAAACATATGTACTCCTTTAGTTTCATAAAGGAGACAAAGTTTAGACATAAGAGAGCAAGATGGTATAATGTACTGGGCTAAGAAAATTCAGGTTAGGTAACTACTCAATTCAACAAATATGAACACCCAGGAGTAAGGAACTGTGTCCCGGGATTACTAAGATAAAATAAGGCTTCAAGGTACTCACGATACACCTTATAGATTGTCTTTCTCTGTGTACAGCATTTCCCTGGTTTAGGTATCACCTTGTGTGTTTCTCACAATAACCCTGTGAGATAGGTCATGATTTTCATTTTTATAGAGATGAGAACAGAGGGTTTGAATTCCTAGGTTTTCTGAGTCTCAGACTGGAGTCTTTCTTCCCCACTACATCAGTGTTTCTCAAAATTTTCCACGGGAGTACACTTTCCCAGGGAGAACAGACTTATACTCCTCAGGGTTGAGAAACAAAAGCTCAAAATTTAGTGTATTCTCTTGAAAATTCATGTTCACTATAATGTTTTCCGCTACTTCTCACTGAGTCAAACCGAAGGTCTGAGGAATTCAGCCACATTGATTCTGGGTCCCTGAGGGACCTTAGTACAGAGTTTCATAACCAGAGGGGGGCAAACACAATTTCAGAAGCACCATGGCTACACTGCCACCTTTACTCAAGGTATCTGGGTTTGGCTTGAGTCCCCACCCACGATTTTGAATAACTTCATCAGATTTCTTTTAGGTTTCTACTGGTATAACCGTATTCACCGTCCTCTCGGAAGACGATAACAAAACACACACTCCACTCCCAGATTTTAAGTGAGCAGTGGGGGCTGACTCTTTAAAGCCTCCCTGCAAGGATGTCCATTCTGGCAATAAGATCTCTTAAGTCTGACATTATCTGCGACCCCTCTCATTGCTGGTTGAACCTAAGAGTCCCAGATGTCAACCCCCCCGTGGGCCCTTGAGGGCCCACAGGCTCAACACTGCCCTCTCGTCAGCACCGCCGCTAGAGGGCAGTTCAGGGTTGCGGCTCTGCTGTGCCCTCTAGTGGCTGCTGGGATGACATGCTCTTTTATGGAACCTATAAAACACTGAAAAATTGCAGTCGGGAAGTCAGCCTGTGTGACACCCGGTAGTAAATTTTAAAAGAAACGTCTTGGTTCTCAGCTTCCTTTTCTTAAGGCGTTTGACAGTCTCAGATACATTACCCTTCTTGGATGAACCTCCTCCCTAGGGTTTCCCCCTCCCAGGTTGTGGCAACGTGGAGCCATCATTCTCTCTTGGCAAGGTAAAAAAATTAGAACCTGGGAGACTTTGCAACTTTCCCCAATGCCTTTTTACTCCCTCCATCTTCCCCATGGATATACAGCTTAGATATGCATTCAAGATTTTTCAGTATAACTTCATTTTCACCAAGGCTTGTAAGCTCTGGCATTAGACTTCAGGATTCAAATCCTGGCTCCCTCATTTACTATTTGGGTCACTTTAAGAGTGTTAACCTCGCTAAGCTTCTGGTTCATCTGTAAAATAGGGAGACTAGTACTACATTATACAATTTGGGGATGACAATATATGGCAAGTGCTAGGTCGGTCTTGCACAGTAAAAAGTGCTCAGCAAACATCAGGCATTTTCATTCTTCAAAGCTTCTGTCTAGTGCACAGCACGTCTATCAATTTGGTACAGAAAAAAAGCCTGTTTTTACATAGAACATAAGGGTCCATAAGCAAAATAAGTTCATAAACAACTAATATTTTCTAAAAATGGCTAAGTGAATAGTGACCCTAGGTTATGGAAGAGGGGGCTTGTTTGTGTGGCAGAGTCAGTGCGGTGGGTTTCAGGGTGCTAAGGAATCCAAGGGGCTTTGAATCCTCATGGAGGAGCTGTCTTGCACGCAGGTGTCCTTCCTCCCTCCTACTCCTCCTGCTCCCACCAGTGCAAGAACTCAGGGGGAAGCTGGGAGTGGATTCTGTGAGTCAGGCCTGAGGGCACAGTGGTGCAAAAGCAAAAAGGTTCCAGGCCAAGGCAGGGAACCTAGAACTCCAAAGGCCAAGAAACCCAAGCCAATCAGATTCCCCACCCAGGAGGAGTCTAAAAGGTGGCAGGGACTCACTGCCCAAAGTCCAAGCACTGTAGGAAAGTGGCCAGAGAATCTGACAGGTAGAAACCTGATAGAAACTGTCAGAAAAGTTAAAGCAGAATAGCTCATAACACCCACAGGCCCATAGAAAGGTCAGTGTGAGCTGAGCAGCTGTTCCGTCTGGTGCCAGAGGCCTTGGCTGTAGTCTTCTACACCCAGGCAGTTTAGGCCTCCCTGATCAGCCCCACCTAGAAAAGCCAATTCTTCTGCTCTTAAAGGGGACTTGCATGTTTCTGGCAGGGAGTCTTACTCTTGGTGGGCAAAGCTAGCTCTTAAGGATGAGTAGCGTGGTAGGGGGCAGAGAGTACGTCCAGGGGTTCAACTGGCTCCGAAGGAAGGAGCTTGTGGCTGGAGCCTGAGCCTCCATGTTGTGAGAACTACACGCGTTTCTTTCTGAGGCAGGCAGGGGCCTTAGCTGCCAGGGACCCTGACAAGCCGCGACTTGAGCTGTGCCCGAGAGCTTGGGTTGGCTGGAGAGCGGTATAGAGGAGGAGGGAGGGCAATCCAGGAAAGGGGGTGGGGTGGGGAGGGAGGTGAGAGGAAGAGCACGAGCAAAGGCACGAAGGAAGAATGAGTCTGCGGCGCATTGAGAATGGCATGGAGACTTCACTGATTGGAGCCGGGAGTTCTTGCACGGGGATGGAGGCAGCTATGATTGGATAGCTAAAGTGGGGCCAGATTTGGAGGGCTTTGAATGCCCGACCGAGGAGCACTCAACCCAGCTCCTGCCTTGCGATTTCCGTTCAAGACTGAATGACCTAAAGGGTGGTTAATTCCAACGGGTGTTCTTCTTTGGGGGCTTCTGAAAAGTCAGCTTATGCTCTTACCTGCTTCAGTTCTCTTCCTTTACCCAAGGAGAAAGTAATCCTCACTTGCCGAGGGGAGGGAGGATAATGTTGATTGATTTCACTTTACTTGCTTGGAGGATGCAAAAAAAAAAAAAAATCCCATTTCCACGCCAAATGTTAAATTTGGTTTCTCCTCCTCCTCCTCCTCACGCAAGTTGTCTTTCTCTCGCCAGCACCTCCCCCCACGTTTTCCTGCTCTCCTCCACCAGCTCGGCCAGTCCCCTACTCGGCCCCGGCGGCTCACGTTCCGGGCCCAGCTGGCCCGCGCCCGCCCTCCGCGCCCGTGCGCCCCCCGCGCCCGCGCGCGTATCCCGCACACACTGGTCCACGCCCCCCCCCCAACCCCCCCGCGGCCGAGCGGTAGGTGTTTTGCCGTCTGCGCCGGGCCGCAGTGCGGCTGCGCGCACTGGGCTGCCTCCGGGGCTGGCAGGGCAGCGGTGGCCGCGGCGGCGGCGGCGGCGGCGGCGGCGGCGTGGGGAGTGGCGTGGAGCCGAGCCTGGGGCTGCAGCAGCGCGGGGCTGCCGGAGTAGAAAGCCCCGGGGGCAAGAAAGGAAGGCCAGGCCGCCAGGTCCCTGAGCAACCGTTCTCCTTGGATTTGGGGGAGCCCTGCCCCCCCACCTCGTGTTCAGACGCCCCCTCCTCACCCCCCCAAGCCCCGGCCGCTGACGGGAGGAGGCGGCGGCGGCGGCGGCGGGGGGCTGAGGGGCGCCGCCATGCCTCTCCCGCGGTGAAGCGCCCCGGCCGTAAGGAGCCGCTCGGTCTCCCCGGTGATGTCCCCCAGGCGGCAGGCGAAAGCGACTCACTCGAGCCCTGGGGTAAAGGCCTAGCTTATCCAGCTTCCTTCCTCCTCCTCGTCCTCCTCCTCCTCTTCCCCTCCCCCCTCCTCCTCTGCCCCGACGTCCTCCCCTCCCCGTCTCTTCCCTCACCCTTCCCCGAGCCCCCATCTTCCCTCCCTCCCTCCCCCCTTCCCTCCCCCTCCCTCCAGCAGCGATGGCAGAGGAACAACAACAGCCGCCGCCACAGCAGCCTGATGCCCATCAGCAGCCTCCCCCCAGCGCCCCCAACTCGGGGGTGGCTCTGCCAGCCCTTGTGCCCGGGCTGCCAGGGACAGAGGCCAGCGCGCTGCAACACAGGATCAAGAACTCCATCTGGTAAGAGGATCCTCCATCGCTGGGGTAAAAAAGCCCAGGCACATTTCTGCTGCAAAGCGGGTGGGGGGCGGCGGGCAAGGGAGCCGAGGAGGAGGCTGATGCATTCATTGAATGGGGGTCTCCACAAAGTCGGGTGCATATTCATAGGACCTCTGGAGGTGTGGGGACTTTGCATCAGCTCCTGGGCTCCGGAGCCAAAAAATGCTTTTGCCCCCTCCTCAATTTCGAGTGCAGATAAACAAGTCATTTATGTTTTTCACTTATGTGTAAGAGGAATACGGGTCGAAATTAAGTCATGGTGCATGATGGTAGCATGAATTTGGGACTGAGGAATGTAAAATGTGTTTACTCCTTTTTGCAGTCATACTGGGAGGAAGAAGTGTATTGTGAATTTTCACCAAACAGACACTGTGCGTAAGAATATTAATATGCAGCACAAAACCTAATGTGTCTCTTCCTTTCATTTGGTTTAGCTGCTGTTTCTGGATGTTTTTGCCTTCTTTATTCTGAGATTAAAATTCTCTTCCAGGGATCTTAATCTTTGCATTGATTGTGAAGAAAGGGTTTCTTTAGTATGAGATATTTTAAGGTGGTAGTTTACACAGCAAAGTGATTTTCTAATTTAAAAGGATGTGTTTAATTTAAAATAAATGTGTTGCCATTCCGTGTGTCTTTTTTTAGAAACCATGGATGAAATATCCTTTGCTATTCCTATACTTTCTTGTATGAGAATTTCCAATATTTCAACATTAGATTAAACTCTGAAAGACTGGTAGCAGTCTTTTAATAATTAAATACACTGACTTAAGTCTGTCCTCTGTTAGAGCCATTGCAAATATTCTTTGAACATGAACTTGCATTATTTTTGTAAGGTTCTTCATTAACTGACATGTTTTAAAAAGTGTACTGCTATTTTAAAAATGGAAAGCATTATTTGGAGTTTAGTCTAAGAGACTGCTTTTAATAGAAGTTTAAAAATAGAATTAAATGTGGTGTTTAAAAAAGCTCTGATTTTAAAAATGAGATCTTGCATGTTCATCATTGAATATGATTACTGAAATATCAAAACTCCTTTTTTTATATTGCAACGTAAAAAGTATAAAACAACTGGCCTTGCAGTACAATATTTACACATTTAAAAACAGTGACAATTTTTGAATAGAAAATTAAAGTTTGTTATATAGTAATTTCATTATTTTCTTGGCATACATCCATATTGTCATGATGATAATATTGAAGTAGGTCAGTGCAGGCTTTAATAGTTTCATACTACACAGTAGTTGGCAGCTGAGTATCTTGCTTTCAGTTTTAATTTTAAAATGAAGTTTAAATATTTTAAAGGAGAATTTTTTAGGGTTAACAATAGTCCTGCTGTGACAGTTTGAATAGGTCAGATAAATAGGATTGCCTTGTGTGTGTGCGTGTGAGAGAGAGAGAGAAGGCTTTATTCTTCGATGGATGCCCTACCCCCTTTTAAAGCTGTAATTTAAAGGAAGAGATGCTTAATCTCCTTACCATCAAGGTTTCCAGAAACCAGGTTTTTTTTCCCCCCTATTAACTTGATGTAACTAGTGTCTCTGAAATCTGAATTGAGCACTTTGGTTTTTACATTCAGGTAAGGGACATCCAAGTTAAAGGACTAAAATCTTTTAAGAAAGGCAAATTTTGAAAGTTGAATTAGTAAGTATATGTTTTAATTTATTATGAGAACAGTAGGGGAAAGGAACCTTCACCTTATATTTTTAAAATATGAATAAGTTGTATAGGCAGTGGACTGAAGTGTTTGAATGATAAGATAGTGGAGTGGTGCTCTTTTTGGTAAATCATGTGATTTAATTATTCTTTAATTGATAATTTATATTTACATTTATATTACATGATAATATATATATTTCCATTACAACTTAACCGCGCTGATTTTAATGTAAGAAAAACTTCTGAAGTACAGTGTGCTTCAGTTTTTGGTACTTCCTCTGAAAAGAAAAACTGACAACAAACACCTTAATCCCCAAATGTACAATTTTATAGCTTCATTTTAAAATTGTACTGGCACACTTAGTAGCATTTAATTTTAAGCTTTAGAAATCCTATTTGCAAAAATTATTTCTTTATATTTAAAACTTTAGAATAAACAACGTTTGTGGATCATAAACAACGTTAGTGGCTCTATGTAATATATAGACTCATAGCCGCTGCTCCGCAAGACTAGATTTATGTTATTCATCAAGTGACTATATAAAATAAAGACATTAGAAAGTGAAATCTCCTTCACCACAATCTCTTCCTAAGAAATAGTGTGTGTATGTGTATAAAATTAAAATGACTTTTAATAGGTAAGAGTGCAGTTCTTTAGGTATCTCTTCACATTTTTTTGAAGCAACAATATCTTTTTACCAATTATTTTATCACTTGATAATGTTCTGAAAGATTATCAGTTTTGTAGTACATCCTATATCAACCTTTGGTATCATTACTAATGAGAATTTAAAATTGCATTAAACAAATGTGGCATTTAATAATTATCAAAAGGGTTTTGCATTTAGGTTGATCATAGTTTCTAAATTATTGGACTTGCAGGTCACAAACAAGTCTGAACTTGTCCTCCTATTTTACACATATACAGTATGTGATGTAGGCCTTTAGCTGGATAATGAATTATTTATTATCTCAGTTCATAATTAATCTATTCTGTTTAGTAAACTAAAATACTGTTAGATAAAAGTATGACCATGGTTATTTCAAGCATTAAAAATGAGTCTTTGGAAAAAATATTAAGTATTCAGAGTTGAAATCATGGTACTTAATGATTAACATCAGAAACCAGATTTCTTAAGAATTGGAAATATAATGTATTTTTAAGATAGTTCTACAAAATAAAGTTACTAACTTGATAACTTGATGGTCTTGTAGTATTTGTGTAATATATTTACGGGTATCTTCAGCTTAAGTCCAATGTAACGAGCCTGTACCTTTCTTGGTCTTCCTTATTCCCACTCCATAGACAGAGGTCCAGATCACTTACACAACTTACTTGAAAGGAGATTTATTTGCAGAGGTGTGTTTTAATACTGAATATGCTATAACATAGTATTTATATTTTGTAAGTAATAGAAAATAATAGAATTCTGATATAAACTTTTCATTAAAAAAGGAAAGCTAGTAACTCATGCATTTTTTCTAAATAAAAACTCATACTGGCAACCTAAAACAAAGCCACAATCTAACCTCACTGCAAACTTCTTTAACTTACATTGCACCCCTCTTTGGTTACCTGAAAAAAGAATACTGAAGCAAGTTTTTCCTTCCTCTTATCTCCCAGTGTCTTCCCAGTTTTTAAAAAAAAGAATGTATTTAATTTAGACCAAAAGAATTTAAGTGCTTTTCTTTTCCTTTTTAAAGCAGTTTTTCCTGAAACTCTGGTAGAATAAAATTACTGTGGAAAAATTGCATTTGAAATCACTCTGCCTGTTTGTGATTAGTTATGTTTAAGAATAATCATACCTGCATGTTTGGGGGTGATTAGCATATTTGGAATTAGACTGTCACGTAGACGACAAACATTTACCTATAAATTCAAAAGAAATCATGATGTTTCATTGTAGAAAATGTTCTAATACTGTATTTACTCAACAAACAAATTCAGGGATTCTTAAAAGAATTCATTATTATCAGTTATTATTTTTATTTATGTAACTATTTGCAAGTAAGACCTTAAAAACCATTTTTTTAAAACAGTTCTATATGATGTGTCATTATTCTACACACTTTATGGAAAGAGATAAATTGAGTGACAGGGAAGCTATAGGATTCCTCTGATTCATTGTCAGATCCTGGGAGCAGTGCTGTGGCTATAGTTCCTTGTCTTTATTTAATCCTGTAAGTCACACAGAGGTCTGAATCTGGTACATTTTAGATTTAGAATTTAAACCCAAATTGAGCAATTTTGTTTTACTCTCTTATTTCTTAGTTGCAGTGAACAAAGTACGGCGATCCATACGTTTTTCTTATTAGCGCCATATTTGTTCTGATTTCTGTCCCCTGTCATAGAACTCAGTAGTTCAGTTTTGTTCTTGGCTCTGGGACAGGCAATTTTTAGCTCTAAGGAATAGTTATTGTTTCTTCAACTTCAGTGGGAAACATTTGCTATAAAGCTCATGACTTTAGAGTTTACTTTAACCATAAGCCCAAGATTTTCATTTTGCTTTAAAATTAGAGACTGACTAGTACATCAGCTGGCTTTTAAACATTTTGATTAGTTGTTTGACATGTCACCTACCGAGTTCAACCTATCTTCCATACCAAGCACACCGAAGACTTAGGGTCCTTTTAGCTTGTCTGTATTGAGGCCAGCTGTGATGGTGCATCCTAGCACTAAGTGTTTCTGATTCCAGAAAAAAGGCAATTCCTTGTTCTTCTCTATGATCAGAAACTGATGAAATTGTCTTCCCTATTGCTCAGATAGGCAAGTTAGGCAGTTTCAAACCCCTCAACTTTATGGCCTCGTTTAACTTAGGTACTGATTATGTGTGTGTATAAATTATTGACCAGTTTGCTCTCCCCATTGGGAGGTGTCTTGAATGATGTAATGTGCAGAACTGATTTGGTTTCTGTGTCACTATTAGTTTTTGGTATTATTGGGGGAAATGAACTTCACAGTGGTAGGAAAGGCAGAAATGTCTTATTTGTTATGAAAGACGCTTTAAATAAAAACTTAGGTCAAATCACTTTTTATATTAGAAAAATGTTACACACTAAAACTGTACAAATGAAAATGAGCATTGTCGTTCACTCAGATTTCAACACTTTAAGCAAGAACAGTGTTTAAGTACTCACCTGAGTACCTGCTGTATACAAAGTACTATTCTAGAGACTGGCATTTGAGGAATGCCCATTCACATGTAATATTAACCTAAGCAAAAATGTGCAATAAAACGTCTCTTTCATTCAGTTAGAGGACCAGGGAATGCGGTGACAAGTGCCAGAGCATGGGAAAAGTAGACCCCTTCGTTTCCTTGTCTACAAAATGAAAGGTTTATACTAGATGACCCTGCAAGTTCCTTTAGCTTAAATTTCTATGGCTCTTTTACTAAATTAATATTGACAGCAATAATAAAGCAGACCATAAGTACAGTGAAAGACTAACATTTAATTAATCAACAATGAGCAGAACATTTTCAATGGACGGATTGTTAGGTTTTGTCAGTGTTTTCTTGGGTGCTAGCCCAGGAGAACTACCTGAAGGTGTAATTCACTTATTGTTACCTCGTGCAAGAGTTCTGTTACATGAGATTCAGTCTGCAAATATTTATTGAGCATGTATTACATTTAATGTATTCTAAGAGCTGTTGTTGATTATGCAAAAATATGTGAGACTATGTAGTGCTTCCCTGGTGTTGGGGAGTTTACTAGTTGCTAGTTGAGAGATTGCACTAGGGGGGTTATTTGTGTGATTGTTTTGTTTATGAAGAGGTGCTCAATACTTAAGAGCATGTCACATAGGAACTTTTCTCCTGTAGTAATAATATAATATTTTAAGGCAGTAGAGAGTGTTATATTGTAAATTTGGTTATGTAAATAAGAAAGGTGTGTATTCTTTTCAGAAAATTGAGTGTTGAGTTGAGCTTCACCACTTTATTCATCAAGGGTGGACATTTTTTTTTTTTTTTTGTGGTACGCGGGCCTTTCACTGTTGTGGCCTCTCCCGCTGCGGAGCACAGGCTCCAGATGCGCAGGCTCAGCGGCCGTGGCTCACGGGCCCAGTCGCTCCGCGGCGTGTGGGATCTTCCTGGACCGGGGCACGAACCCGTGTCCCCTGCATCGGCAGGCGGATTCTCAACCACTGCCCACCAGGGAAGCCCCCTGCATTTGGTCTTTTTAGTTGCTTTCTTTTCTGCTTCCTTGAGGTTCTAAAAGTTCAGGTTAAAGAAGAGTAACACGGGCCAATGAGAGGAAGACTCTTTCTGCCCTGGGCAGGATAATAAGGAACAATAAGCTCTGAAACCTTAATGCACTTGATTGCTGACTATGAGATTAAGGTAGTTAACGCTTAACCTTAACCCACATGAATAAAAACTTTAAAACATGATTTAATTTTTCTTTCTTGAGACGTTTACTTTTTTCTGTGTCATGGACTGTGTACTTCCTATTCATAAGAGGAAATAGAAAACAATGAGGTTTGGTTAATTATGCACAATACCTCTATCAGGCATCTATTACAGGAGCTCCTATATATATTACAAGAATGTGTGGGAGGTGAGGTTTTGTATCTCAGAACAAACTGAAAACATACAAGTGTATTCCTTGCTATTTGTACCCTATTTGGTTTCTTAATTTGAAGAGTGAGAGGTCGGAGTGACAGGTTCCGAATCTGTTATGTTTTGGAATTTGGGGAAGCAAGAGTACATATGGTGGGAAATACCATATCCTCCAAATAGCTTTATCTTAAAAAAAAAAAAAAAATTCCTGAACCTGTTTGTGGTGGTCTGGGTTTGGATAGGAAGGGTTCAGATAGCAAAGGATACCTTTACACTCATTTCAACACAGGATTCAAATGGACTTGAACTTGCATGCCACAAGTCTGATTAATGAGTGATGCCTACCAAGGGCATGGGAATAGGAAGTGATGGTACATATGCCCTATATTTACCTCCCCTTTTCTTTCTGAAATCCGTGATTTTTAGAATTTGAGCTGTGTTATAGGTAAAGCATCAGAACTATTGGTTATCTTGGAGGATGATTCCCTAGAGCTTTGGGGCTGCCATCTGTGATTCCTAATTTTAAGATACAAACCAAGCATGTAGAGCACTTGGGTTTGTGTTTTTCATTATTTTCTTGTGTTTTTATTTTTCTGTGGCTTTCCTATTTTGATGATCCTTTGCTGCTAAGTAGCTTCAAGATGGGAACGGGCTTACTGTATTAATTGGCTACTTCAGTTTGTATTATCCATAACCCTTTTTCTTTGCTTTCATTATCTTGTTTCTCTGCTTATGCCTGTGCTGGTCTTTTTACCTGCTACCTTAAAAACCCTTCTCTTTTTTCTGTTGATGTAAGTGTCTAACTTTAAGATCCAACTCATGTGCTACTGCTTCCATGAAACTTCTCCCAACTCCTAAGGAACAATGATCTAAAGTGTATAAATTAGTTTTTTTCAGTAATTTAGACTGGCTTTACCTGAGATGAATCCATTTTAGTGAATTTTTACTGAATTTAAATGAAACATTCTCATTTTCCAATATGTAAGGTTTAATAGGAATTCAGAGACCAAATATACATGAAACAAAGCAATCACTGCATAATAAGTAGTTTACAATATGACAGTAAAATATTATTTGTATATGGGAGAGCCAAGAATTTGCCATTGTTTTTGCAATATACATGAAATTTTTAAAATGTAATTGGATAAGAGGGTCACTTCAGTGATATCTTGCTTGGAGCAAAGTTGGTGCTTCTGTGAGGTTGGGAAATGTATTTGAACAAGATGCTTCAGTTAATGTAAGTGAATCATTTCCGTAATTCGATTGCATTCATTAGATTTATTAACTGCATTTGTGTATAAGCAATCTATGATCAAAAAATTAACTGTCAAATTACTAAATGCATGATCCCTTTTTCTGCAGTAGAAGATATTAGCAAGCTTTGTTTGGGCAAATTCTGTACATACAAGTTCCAAAGAAGTGAGAAGGTCAACAACTAATCCTGCATTTATGGAATCAAGTGGTCAAAGAAAACTGAATTCAGTGCACATTTATTTTAATGTCTACTGCATACAGGCATAGAAAGATTAAAAAGCAATATGACACTAGCTCTACCTTACATTCACCCTCTGTGTGTAGTTGTATGCAACATAATTGAATTTAACAAAAGTAAGATTTTGTTACATGCAGTGATGGTGTAATCAATGGTATAAACAAATACCGAATTAGATGAGAGAAAGATTCAGTGAGGACAAAATAGTTTTATTGGCAAAATTCAGGATCATGGCCTTAGCAGAAAATCAAGGGATGGGCTATTGATCCAGATAGATTTAACATGTTGCTTACTGGGAGGTCTTTATTCCCACTATCAGGAATTAGATTCAGAGTTGTGGATGACAGTAAGCCTTGCCAGTAATGAGACTAATTAGAGGAAAATAGCTTAGGACAAAGTTTGCTTGACTGAGGAGTGGGGTTTTCACCAATCACAATCCTCTCATCTAAATTTTAATGCACAGAGGTGGAAGCAATAATATAAAGTAGTAATAGAGAAGAAAAGGACGAGGGTGGGTGGAGCTGGGGCAGGGGACCAGAACTGCTCCAATAGCAGTCTTGGCAGGGGACTGTGTACCCTGAATTGACTCAGTGAGTGATGCCACTTCATGAAGAGGATTAGAATATTTAATGTGGGGGTCCCTCATGTATCTCATTCAGCCCATATCTTGGCTCCTATATCTTGGCATCTATATCTATGCACTTTTCTATTATTGGAGGCAGTTTGCTTTCCCCGTTGGATTCATCTGTGTCCATATATTTAGGGAATTTGTTTTAACACATACCCCTTTTCTGTCAGCATCATCAAACTGTTCTTTTCCATAGGCTGCTTTTCCTGTGGTTTTATACATGCTTAGGGCTTCCTTAAATCAGCAGCAAACAACCTGGGAGGTTTTGCAGTAAAACAAACAGTTGATCCCTCAAAGACCTAAAGAGCTCATTCATAGTCATAAGAAAAACGTCATTAGGTAAGTGAATGAAGAATGTAGATACTCATTTTATAGGAAGAATAGCATAAACTATTAACAAATATGCAAAAATCTTTACTCTCGATGATAACAATTATAACAGAAAAGTACTATTTTTCTGACCACTAAGAAAAGGTTTAAGAAATATAGTAATTATTGCTAACTAATCTTACCCCTGGTAGTTTTACTATTTTCCTTATCTCTTTCCCTCCCTCCAGTCCCTCACATATTATCCTGTTGTATGGTATGTAAGCCCACTCATATTTTTGGTAGAATAAGTTTGAACATATATTTTAAAAGTGTTAACTGTGTCTGCACTTAGGTGTTGGAACAACGTATGGTTTTTCCCTCTGCTTTGTTATATTCTCCAATTTTTTTTAAATGAGCAAGTATTAATTTTAGTTTGGAAAAATATCCAAACAAGTAAAATAATGCTCATTGTCTATCCTGCTGCTCTTCCCTTTAGGCTGCCGTCTGTCCTTCAGATCTTTTCTCTCTCTTACCCATTTTAACTCTTGCAGTCTGGCTTCCTGCTCTTCTTGCCAACTTAGTGGCCTTTTCTGAGACTCTGTTTTCCATTTTGTAACTTTTCTTCTGATTATTAAGATTCCTTCGCACTTTGGAAATTCTCATTCATTCCTTTTTGAGAGTCACCTTTGTATCAGCTGCTCTGCCAGGCATTGGGGATTCCATGGGCAAGGATGTAGGATCTCTGTTTTCGGGACCTTACCTCTGATTAATGTTTTATCTGTTCTGCTGCTTTCCTCTAGATGCTCTTTAATTGTGCATATCCAAATACTTACTTCTCAGCCATCCATTCTTTTTCTCTTTTTATATCTTTGCTAAAGTCACGAAATAGATAGGCTTACCAGACAACTCTAACCACATCTACTCATTCATTCGCCAGAGTACAGGTTACCACCATTGTCACGTTAAACTTGGCATTTTCACACTAAACCTTCTTCTGTGCCATGATGCCTTGCCACCTCAATTTGCTTTCCTTTCCAATTATTCTAGTTCTTTTGGTAGTAGATACCCGTGTTCCTTCATTCTATAAGGCTAGCAGCATTGGCTTCATATTTGATTTTTCTCTCTCATCCCTTGCCCAATATTTTAACATGTTGCCAAGTTCGCCTTGTCACTTAAGTTTCTCCCTATCTTCCTATTTCTACTGCCAGGACCATAGCTAAGTGCTTTACTATCTCATTCCTGGATTATTACAGCAGCAAAATGGCTGTTCTCTGCCCCTGGCCTTTCCCCCTGTTCAGTGATGCTGTATACTGCTGCTAAAATCAGTCTCTAAAACATCCTTTTTTATGTATCTAAAGCCTACAGTAATTTCTTCTTGCCCCCCCGTACCGTGATTGAATATTTGTCAGGTTTCAAAGGCCTTTGTAACCTAGTCCTGTACAGTACATCCAGCCCTACTTCTTGCTGTTCACAAGCATTCAGCTCCACTTCAGTGCAGCAGGCACTCCACTGTCTGTCTTATATTTTGTGGTCCTGCTTTCACTCCTGCCTTGTATCTTTTCTAGAATCTCCACTCCCCTGTCTCCAAATCCTGCTTAATCACATTTTAACTATTTTGAAGTCATAGCACAAGTTATTGTACTATAAAACATTCTTTAGCTACCCTAGTCCATATTTGTTTTTTCTTGGCCTCATGTTGTATATTGAGGTCTGTACAATTAAGCACTTAATCACTCTTAATTTTTTTCCTGTGCTGTTTCAATAAACAACAAGTTCTTTGAAGCTGGGAGCAACATCTTTTGCATCTTTTTATTTCTCATGTAGCAGTAGGTACTACTGAATACCATTTTTGTTTACTATATTCTTAGAGGTATTTTTTTCTACATATTAATGTTTCTGTATTTTATATATTTAATGAGATAATTTCCTCCCCAAACAAGTTATTAAACTCATGCTGCATTTTACATAATAGAGGCCTTATAGCAGTTGTTTTTTTAAAAATTATATGGGCGAAACTGAAGTAATCATGTTTCGAGTTTCAGTTTCACTAGTCAAATGTCTTTCACTGTATTTAGATTAAAAAATGATGTATATCCCAAGTGAGAGCCGTTGTGTCCCTCATTTAAAAACTACTGAGCAGATGACTACTACATAGTTCTGTAACCTTTCATGAGTGAGTATACAGTAGTAGAGTTGACCCTTGAACAACGTGGGTTTGAACTGGGAGGGTCCACATTTATGTGGAATTTTTTCAGTAGGTATGTGCTGTGGTACTACACCATCCGTGGTTGGTTGAAACCGCAGATGCGGAACCACGGATACTTAGGGTGACTGTAAAATTATACTCAGAATTTTGACTGCACAGGGGTGGGCAGCCTGTCCTCCGCATTGTTCAGAGGTCAATTGTATTTAGTTAGGGTTTTCTGGACTGACCAGCTGTGTCCCAGCTTAGTTCCCAAGTGATAAACTTGGAATTTTGAAGACTCTCTTAACGTTGAGCTGGAGATAGCTTCTTTTATGTTTGGTCCTGGTGGAAGGTTTGACCTACTTATTTTGGGAGCCAAGATCCAAGGCTAAGGTAACTTGTTGAGTCATGACTGAAGCCTAAAGACAGCAAAGGAAACCTGTGAGTGAGGGCAAGTAACTGAGGGAGGTGGATTTATCTGGGAAGTAAGGAGGGAATGACTAAAATATGAAAATAATTCTGAGGGCCTGAAGTATTTCAGATTCATAAAACAGGCTAGTCTGCTGGACCTGTTTATCTGACATGGAGCCTTTTAAATTTGTTTATTTGGCCTGCTAGATATTCTTTCAGAGAAATACAGCAACTAGTTTATCTTTAAAAGACTTTTTAAGCTTTAAAATTGTATTTATACGATGCCACTTGGTTTGTTAGAACAGTGGTTGTCAAATGGTGGTCATACTAGCATCACCTGGGAACTTGTCAGAGCTGTAAATTTGGGGACTCTACCTCAGATGTACTGTAACAGAAACTGGGGGTGTGACCCGCAGTCTTTGTTTTAGTAGCCTTTCAAGTGGTTCTGATACTGAGGTTAGAGAACCACTGGCTTAAAGGAGATATCTTCTAATAAAATATTAAGCCCAAGTCTTCTCTGTGGCAGAGCTTTAGTATTCTGAATTCTTGAGTACCCCAGGTAGAGTTAGTAACTCCTTTATTTTAATTTTCATAGTACTTGAATATAATTCTGCTATAGCATCATTTACACTGTGCTGTAAAAGATTTCCACTAAGTTGAAATCTTTAGTTTCAGTAATTGTACGTTAAGTGAACTGATGAATAAAAATAAAACAGTGCATAGTCATCATTGCACTCATCCCTGGTCAACAGTTTAAAGACAGGCAGTCAGGCACACGATACCAGTGACCACATGTGCAAGAAAGTATGGGATGTATAACCCAGGAGTCAGCAAGGTTTTTCTTCCAAGGGCCAGATAGTAAATATTTTTGGCTTTGTAGGACATAGAGTCTCTGTTGCAACTACTTTACTCTGCCGTTGTATTAGGAAATTAGCCATCAATAACATATTAGTGAATGGGGATGGCCAAATCTGTTCCACTGCTGGCAGGATTTGGCCCTTGGGCAGTATTTTGTGGACCCCTGTATACCCCTGCTACCTGGGAGAAGTATGCAAAGAATACAGATAACTGTTCTCAGTCTTCACTATCTTACATTGACAAAGAATGGATGCTAGTCACCTGCTTGATATTAATTGTCTTGTAATTCTCCCTTGGGTAAAACCAGGATTACATGCAACGCATATTAGAATACAAATGAGAGTTATATTTCAGCAGTAGTCGTAACTCAGCTCCCAGTGATGATAATAAAGTATACTGACTTTTGATTTCTGGTCCAACATATAAAGAGCTTGAAAGTCTTCACTCCTGTTGTCGCAACAAGAATAAAAGGAGGAGAAAAATAACCATTTTGAAATACAGCCAGAGCGCTTTGTTCTCTTTAAGAAGGCCTGCCTCAAGGGAAACTTGTACCACGGCCTAACCAACTGGGGCTTTACCAAAGCCTAATTGACCGGAGGGAAAGAAAATACCCAACTCCAGTCCCCTCTAGTCTTCTATGTGGGGGAAGGGAAATACCCAACTCAGGCTCACTGAAAGACCTGAGACCAGGGGCTTCCCTGGTGGCGCAGTGGTCGAGAGTCCGCCTGCCGATGCAGGGGACACGGGTTCGTGCCCCGGTCTGGGAAGATCCCACATGCCGCGGAGCGACTGGGCCCGTGAGCCATGGCCGCTGAGCCTGCACGCCTGGAGCCTGTGCTCCGCAACGGGAGAGGCCACAGCAGTGAGAGGCCCGCGTACGGCAAAAAAAAAGAAAAAAGACCTGAGACCTAATCATAGGACAGTAGAATGCTCCTCACCCCCCACCCCCAATTTTACCACGTCAGTAGGGCTTCTGTATAATAATGGGATTACAGCTAAAACAACTATAAACCTCAGACCTTGCTTAATAAGTACCTTATTATAGGTACTCTCAAAGACAACACGGGAGACAAAAACAAGGAAGTTAGAGAAAATTTTAGTTTCAGGCACCACAGCAATGGCAAACAATTAACGCAGCCCAGCTCCTAGACAGATGAACATAACACCTTGCAGTAAGGAGCTATCTATCTCAGTTCCTTTTACCCAACATCATGTCTGTCTTTCAGCAAAAAATTACAAGGCATGCTAAAAGGAAAAAAGCACAATCTGAAGAGGTAAACCAAGCATCAGAACCAGACTCAGATATGACACAGATTTTGGAATTATCAGACTGAATTTAAAATCACTAGATTAATATGCTAAGGGCTCTAATGGAAAAAGTGGACAACATGCAAGAACAGATGGGTAATGTAAGCAGAGAGTTGGAAACTCTAAGAAAGAACCAAAAGGAAATGCTAATAATCAAAAATACTATAACAGAAATGGAGAATGTCTTTGATGGGTCCATCAGTAGACTGGACATGACTCAGGAAAGAATCAGTATGAAGTATGAAGATATCTCAATAGAAACTTCCAGAACTAAAATACAGGGAGGAAGAAAGAATGAAAAAGGTGGAACAGAATATCCAAGACTGTGAGACGATTACAGAAAATGTAACATGCATAATTGGAGTACCAGAAGAAGAAAGAAAGAGAGGAACAGAAAAAATATTTGAAGTTTAATGGCAGAATTTTCCCCAATTAATAACAGACAGCATACCACAGATCTAGGAAGCTCAGAGGATACCAAGCAGGATAAATAAAAAGTATCTACACCTAGGCATATTGTGTTCAAATTGCAGAAGATTAAAGGCAAAGAGGAAATCTTGAAAGAACTCAGAGGGAAATAACCACCTTACCTACAGAGGAACAAGGGTAAGAATTACAATAAGACTTCTCTTCAGAAACCAAGTAAGCAAGCAAGCAACCAAGAGAGTAGAGTAAAATATTTAGCATTGAAAGAAGGAAACCACCAACCAGTGAAATTATCCTTCAGAAGTGAAGGAGAGTGCTTCCCTGGTGGCAAAGTGGTTAAGAATCTGCCAGCCAATGCAGAGGACACAGGTTCGAGCCCTGGTACGGGAAGATCCCACATGCTGCGGAGCAACTAAGCTCATGCGCCACAACTACTGAGCCTGTGCCCTAGAGCCTGTGTGTCACAACTACTGAGCCTGTGTGCCACAACTACTGAAGCCCACCGCTTAGAGCCTGTGCTCCGTAACAAGAAAAGCCACCGCAATGAGAAGCCCACACACCACAACGAAGAGTAGCCCCTGCTCGCCACCATTAGAGAAAGCCTGTGCACAGCAACGAAGACCCAACGCAGCCAAAAATAAATTAATTAAAAAAATAATAATAAACATATTTTTAAAAAAGTGAAGGAGAAATAAAGGCTTTCTCAGACCAACAAAAATTGAGAGAATTCGTTATCAGTAGACCTGCTTTGAAAGAAATGTTAAAAGAAGTTCTTCAAAGAGAAGGAAACTGGTATAGAACAGACACTCAGGTCTGCATAAAGATAGAACGAGTGAGAAGGAATAAATGAAGATCAAATAAAATCTTATTTTTCTTTAATTGATTTAATGGCTAACAGTTTGTTCAAAATAATGCGTTTGGTAATTATAGCTATGGATAAGTGAAATGAATGACAGTAATGTTATAAGGGACTGAAAGAAGGAATTGGGAATACTCTTAAAAGGTACTTGCACTGACTGTTAAGTGGTATAGTGTTACTTAAAAGTGAACTTCCCTGGTGGTGCAGTGGTTAAGAATCCCCCTGCCAATGCAGGGGACATGGGTTCCAGCCCTGGTCCAGGAAGATCCCACATGCCTCGGAGCAGCTAAGCCCGTGTGCCACAACTACTGAAGCCTGCACGCCTGGAGCCCATGCTCCGCAACAAGAGAAGCCACCACAGTGAGAAGCCCGCACGCTGCAACAAGGAGTAGCCCCTGCTCGCAGCCACTAGAGAAAGACCGGGCGCATCAACGAAATCCCAATGCAGCCATAAATAGATAGATAGATGGATAGATGGATGGATGGGTAGAAAGAAAGTGAACTTAGAGCAGTCATAAAAGTATCCTAGGGTAACCAGTAAAAAGATTTAAAAAGGAAGTATAATTGACATGCTAAGAGAGTAGAGAAAATAGAATCATATAAAATGCTCAAATAAAATGAAAGAAGGCAGAAGGTGGAGAAGACCAAAAAAAAAAAAAAAAGGCAATGAATAGTAGTTACAAATATGGTACATATATTAATCCAGCTATATCAATAATCACTTTAAATGTGAATGTTCTAAATACACCAATTAAAAGAGGCTGTCAGAGTAGATTAAAAAACAAGCCCCAACTATATGTTGTCTACAAGTATTACTGTTCTTATACTTTGGTACATTTAGTAAGCAATTACTTGTAACAGCTCAGGAATATGTTGTAACTGAATTTGAGAACCTTTGCTATAAAAGTTGCAAGCAAATGGTGAGCAGTTTAAATGGTAAAGAGCTCAAGGAAGAGTGGCCATGTTTTGTGCCCAGTTTTGTCTATAAACTATTTAATATCCATTTAAAATTAATTTTACAAGTAATTATTGAGCATTTCTTATGTAGATTCTGATTTTTTAAACAGCTTTAATGAGATAATTTGCATACCATTAAATTCACCTGTTCTAAGTGTACAATTCAGGGGTTTTAGTATATCTACAGAGTTGTGCAGTCAGCACCATGATCTAATTTTAGAATGCTTTAATTTTTTTTAAGCAATTGAGAAATTAATTATATTGACTAGAAGTGGAAAGGTTATTTGTCTAATTGTAATTCTTCAGGGTCAAAGGTAGTAGGAGCATTTGAGGTAGAGTTTTTGTTTTACCTGTTGATGAGACTTAACAATAGTACATGGGTTTCTAGAAACTCAAGAGAGGAAGTTGCATTTGGCTCTGCTCTTTTTCCCTGCAGTCTTTGCTTGTCTTTATCCTGTGTGGACCAGTCTTACATTACTTTAGATATGCTAAAAAGCTTTCTTCTATTTAGGTGCTTTCTGCTAAAAAAATTTTTTCTAAGTATTGCCTTGAGCTTCATCATAACTGGTTAAACACTTGTGTGAGTCTTACTATGGCACACATTATTTTAAGACATTTCTACTTTATGTATTTGTAATTATAAAGCATAATATGTCAGCTCTCACCTTTTTCTTTAACATGTTTTTGAACCAGTGAGGTCATTGTACCGTCCTAAATTAATTTTCTCTTTAAGATGGTTAGAAATTTTCTTTGCCAAGCATAAAAACTTACAAAATAGAGTAACTTTTATTTTTAAAATCTTACATATTTAACAGTTTTAAAGTGAAAGTAATCAGAATCACAAAGAGACCGTCCAGTGCAGTGGTATAAGTCATTATAAGATATTCTGAAATTAGTTGCCTTGGTTTGCCACTCAAGTCACATAACCTTTTGAAGTTGTCTCCTTTATCAGTAAAATGGAAACAGTAATAGTGTTTACCTGGTAAGGTTATAGTGAAGATTAAATGAGATAATTCATGTAAAACACTGAGTACAGAATCTGGCACATGGTAAGTACTCAGTAAATGTTGGCTACTATTTTTTAACCACGGTAAAATTCAGAGAACTTTTTCACTTTAACACACAATCTGTTTACACAGAGAATTCAGGTTACTTCCTGATTCTAATTACTGAATTACTGTTCTGTGATAGAAGGAACCATATTTGAAGGAAGTTTTCCAGGCTGAGGGAACAGCAAATGCAAAAGTCATGAGAAGGCCTCCCCAAGGAGGCCAAGCGATGAGAGTGCATCAGAGTGTACAAGTGAAGTTAGAGATAGAGGGGCAGATTTGTTTAGGGCCTTGCAGGTCTAGTAAGCAGTAAGACTTAGGCTTTCCTTCTGAGTGAGATGGCAGCCACTGGAAGGCTCTGACCAGAGGAGTGACATGGTGCTACTGATGTTTTAAAACGCTCACTGGTCCACACTTTCCCAGCCCTAGTACCCCCTTGGTAAATTTCTGATTATCATTCAGAGCTCAACTCATATAACTCGAAAAGGAAAGAATCTTTCCTGAATAATTTAAGGTAAGTCAGGTCCATCACTCTCCTAGGTTCTAGTTCTTGTTACCATGCATTACAGTTGTAGTAAAATAGTTGAATAACTTCATAGTCTCCTCCGTTAGAATATTAGCACCATAAAGACAGGGATTGTATCTCTCAAAGATATTTCCCCAGTGCAGTGAATACATGCATGTATACAGGAGCTAACTTAATAACTATGTACCAGACTTCTTTTAAACTTCAGTTGGAGGTCTGGTGCAGTTTTCCTGCTATTCCTTCTCCCACCTTCCACTGTCTACCCCTCATGTCATGTTTTAAGTTATAAGTTACTAAGTGTAGGAGTTATAAATAAAAATAGCAAACTTTAGTATTTTTACCATTAAAAATCTTAAGTTTTCTTGATAAACCATTTTCAACAGTACAAAAATATAGCTTATTTAAAATTTCTGTTTAGAGATGATCTTTTTGAATGTCTAAATTAGTGTTAATATAGGCAGCATTACCAAAAATAAATCATTTTATCAGAATTCAAATTGATATGTATTATCTCAAGTTGGTGTTTTTTAGCTTGAAGTATGAAACATTTTTCTGAAACTCTCCCACATATTCCTTTTTCCCTCAGTATGGTAGATTTTACTGGTGTGTATATGTATATATATTATAGTATGTTTTATTGTCAAGAAGTATTAAGTGCTCTTAATAGAAATTTGTTAAATTTCTTTATAATTTCTCATTGGGGAGGTAGGGGAGGAGAAAAAAAATGACTTTGTGGTGTCACTGCCCCACTTCTTTATTTTTAATATCTGGAAATGATGACATGTCTGATTAATACAGCCTGAGTATACTAATCAGTATGAGGGAAACAGTATGAAGGAAAGTCTGGCATATAGACAGCCTACGCACTTAGCTATGATCCTTAAGGCTTAATTCTGGGGGGATGTGATTTATTTCTTGAAGGGCATTTCCAGGGAATTCAAGATTAACTAAACACATATGTTTTTATGTCTATCTCAATTCTTTAAAAAATCTTTCTGATCGCTTTTTTCCCCTTGGAGAGTAATAAAGTTTTTATTCACAATTTCTTGCTTGGGGATTTTTGGAGTTTTTTTGTTTTTTTTTTAAACACAGAGAATTCCAAAAAAGTTTCTCCTATGTAAAATGGATCTGAAGAACCTCCAAACATAAAGAAAGCTCTCTTTTGTTTTTTGGCTTGTGGTTCACCACACTTACTCCCATCCCAGTGTTGGGTGCCACTTTTCTTGGGGCTGCACTCTTGTTTTTATGCTCTTCCTCTCTGGAGGGTTTCACACATTATGTGCTCAACTGTTTATAGCTTTTCATTCTATATATCATATATACCATAATGATAAGGAAATCTTTGGTTATGGACTTAAATACTGGTGGGTAATTACATCAGGGTCACACTTTTGTCATGTGAAAGAGCAGGTCTTAACACTGTGTAAGTATTTGCAGTTTTCTCGGTATATTACCTTCTTGTTCCATCTTTGCTTCTAGCACATTTAAGTCTGGGTTTTCTTTCTCAGTTTCTTTCATCACTGTCTTTTTTCCTCCGTTCTGCCTCTGCAGTTGGCATGTAGCATCTGTTTGTCACTCTTCCCAGAGCTATTCCTTGTTCTCTATCCTTCTCGAGGGGACTTCCCTCAGGATAAGTAACGGTGGATATCTACCCTGTACTTCCTCTTAATCTTCATAGTTAATCATCAGTTTCTCATTTCTTCTAGTCATTTCTTTAGGCAGACTCTCTGTGGCCCCAGAATATTTACATTGGTCTAGTACATTTACTTCTTTAAACTTCTGTTTCATAAATGTGGATCATCTCATCTAAAACAAGACAAGAGATAATTTCCAGTAAATTGTGAAGTGTTTCCTCACAGTGCTCATGTTAGTACAAGGTGTTTATAACAGCTAATTCAGAACCTCCTAGTTTGTCTCCCTCAATTTTTCTCCATCCCCCTTTTTTCTATTATTTTGTTCTCTCTTATTCTTTTCCTTCCTCCCTCTTCTTTTACGTTTTTTTCTGTCTCATACCTTTCTCTCCCCATCATAAAAGAAAAAACTTTATGTAATTTATTAAAATTGTATGTCATTTCTTAAATTTAGAATCTGAGAAGTTGATAGCTTTATATTTTTTTAATCAGGGTATTTCAAAGCCTAATCAGGTTTTTATCCTTTTTTTCTTTTTTTGGCCACATCTCTCTGCATGTGGGATCTTAGTTCCCCCACCAGGGATGGAACCCATGCCCCCGTGCAGTGGAAGCGCGGAGTCTTAACCACTGGACCACCAGGGAAATCCATAATCAGGTTTTTAAAGAAAAGATGTGATGAGCCTTTGCTATGGAAAAGATTATGCAAAATTATTTAATAATGTACTGTAGAGAAGGTGTTAGTCAGCAGGCAAGCTTAACAGAAGGAAGGGCTGTGCTCGGCTGATTACTTTCTTGCTTTAGTCTCCATATATAAGGCTACCAAATTCCCACCAGTTGAAGACAGATAGGAATTAAGCTAAAAGGACATTTTGGGATACCTGACTCCTGAAGTGAGAATGTGAAGTGTTGTGAATTCTCTAAAATTTCAGCTTATTTGGGTAGACATGCAGCCTAGTCTTGCTTTATTTAAATAACAGAATAAGTTCTCTGTAGTTGTTTAGAATCTTTTTTTTTAAGTAAGTTGGAAGTTGTATTCCAGCATTAGCAATGCAGTATGAAGAATTTAGAGGTTGCTCAGACAATTGCTTTTCTGGATGAAGACAAAGAACTGTGAGGGACTATAAATGAAACCCAGCTAGAGAAATTCAGTTTTTGTTTTTGTTTTTGTTTTGCGGTACGCGGGTATCTCACTGTTGTGGCCTCTCCCGTTGCGGAGCACAGGCTCCGGACGCGCAGGCTCAGCGGCCATGGCTCACGGGCCCACCCGCTGTGCGGCATGTGGGATCTTCCTGGACCGGGGCACGAATCCGCGTCCCCTGCATCGGCAGGCGGACTCTCAACCACTGCGCCACCAGGGAAGCCTGAGAAATTCAGGTTTATAGGAAATTGTTCTGGGATGCCAGTGCTGTAGTGTGTTTGCTATTTGAGTATATAGCTGAGGTTATATGTGTTTAATCTTTCTGATAATTTAAAGAGATGAATGGGCTTTGGAGTGATCATGGCAGATTAAAAAACAAAACAAAACTGTGTGTTTTAGACCTGTATAATTTGGCTGTTTTGGATTGCAATTATTCATCCCTTGAGTTCCAAACATAAAGCTGTTACATTAAGTAATATTTAATAATATAATTTTGTTTGTTACTGTCATTTATATTTTTTTAAAATTTAGAATCATAATCAAGTTGTTATTTCAACTGTAATACAAATACATGATAAAAAGGGCACCACAAATGAGCAGGAGGATTATTTAAGAGATGGTGTTAGTACAGTTGCTTAAATTTAAAGCTGCAACTCATAGCAGTCATCAATATATTACAGATGAATAAATGGTTAAATGAAAAGAAAAAAAATGGGTCGATTAAAATAAAAGACTAGAACAAAATAGAAATCAGTTTTGGTGTAGTGAAAGATTTTTTTCTGTTAGAAGTAGTAGAAGACATCTCAGAACAAACCAAAAAAAAAAGAAGAAAAAAACGATTTTACTACTTAAAATGAAAAACAAAAAACTTAGTAATTTTTTTTACCTCCTAGTCCAAATTAGAAGACACATTGAACAGAATAAAATTTAAATGGTTATGCTCCCATTAAAAATGATTGAGGAGAATAAATAAATAAAATATTTTGATAGACTCTTAGTGGAATAAAAAAAAATATAGTTGTACATTTCATACACATAACCAAACATACACACACATGTGCACATACACACACACCCACATACAACCTTAATCTTAGAAGAGAGAGTGAGAGAAGAACACACCAAAATACTGCCTTTCAATAATGTTGGGAGTGGTGGTGTGGGTGATTTTCAAAATAATTTATTTTATTTTATTTTTAGTATTTTTGAACCTCTCTGAAATGCTTACTTACTTTACTTTAAAAGATATTTCTTTTCAAATTGCTTACAGGATGAAGTCTAAACACTTCCTAATTTGTTTCCAGCTTTTCTTCTCTGTCTTACTTTCTCTTACACAGTGTGTCTACCAGGGACTAGCCCAATGCTTTTTATAAAATTTTACAGAAATTTTAATGTGAATACCTTCAATTTGTTTGATTTCACAGCATGGCCCACCACATCTTATTTGTATTAGATACTGATGTATCACACATTTAGGTTTTCTGTCTAGCCCTGGAGGATATCCTTGCCTTGCATCCCTTGCTTGATAGGTGTTTTGGAGTTTGTGCTGTTCTCTTACAGATCTGTCACATAGTCTTCATCTCTTTTCCTTGGCTTTGGCTTCCCTTTTCCCTCTGCATATTCAAAGACAGTTTTCAAGAACATAATTAGGCCACCCCAGTTTACTGTATTCTTTCCAGTGTTTCTTTTACCCCATTTTAACCTTGTACTTCCAGTATAGCACTTATCACAGTTTGCATGTACTGTATTTTGTGCTGTGTATGTCTTTCTTTCCCAGTAGATGTTGAGTCCCTGATGGGCAACAACCATATCTTATTCATCTTTGTATCTCCCACAGTGCTACGTTAGCAAATATTTATGGTCTTAAGTTGATATAAATAATAATTTGTCACAGTTTAAATCACTAGTCAGAAAGATGTTTTGGTTCTTTTTTTACTTATATGCATTTATTCTTGTTTGATATGTAATCCAAATGCACTGTCTTTTTCAAAAAGATCATTTATTTTTTACGTCTTCAAAGCAAAGAATATTAATTACAGAAAACTTACAAACATGTTTCTTTTGTTTTTTTTCCTATAAATAATTTTTGTTTTGGTCTAGTTTAAATAATATTGTATAGTTTATCCTTCTTTAATATTCATATAATGATTCATTCAACAAATAATAAGTACCTGCTGTTAAGCAGGGATTCTTTTAGAACTCTGGGGTTATAGCAGCGAACAAAATAGTAGAAAATGTCTGCTTTCATAAAGCTTGCAGTGTAGTTGAGGGAGACAGTAAACAATAAATAAATACACACACACTAAGTAATATGATGGTAAATTATATATACACATATACCACCATTTCTTTATTCATTTATCTATCAGTGGACACTTAGCTTTCTTCCATAACTTGGATACTGAAGTAATGCTGCAGTGAACATAAGGGTGAATATATATTTTTGAGTTAGTGTTTTTGTTTTCTTTGGATAAAGACTCAGCAGTAGCATTGGTTGATCATATGGTAGTTCTCGTTTTAATTTTTTGATGGACCTTCATACTGTTTTCCATGGTGGCTGTGCCTATTTACCTTTCACCAACAATGCACAAGGGTTCCCTTTTCTCCACATCTTTGACAACACTTGTTATTTCTTGTCTTTTTGGTAATAGCCATTCTAACAGGTGTGAGGTGATAACTCATTGTGGTTTTGATTTGCATTTCCCTGATGATAAGTGGTGTTGTGCATCTTTTCATGTGTCTGTTGGCCATCTGTATGTCTTCTTTGGGAAACTGTTTATTCAGGTCTTCTGCCCATTTTTTAATTAGGTTGTTTTTTGGTAAGGGCTGTAATCCCTAAGAAAAGGAAAACTCAAGAGGTGAGCTCACTCTGGCTTTCCAGACTGCAACTCAGGGAAATAGAGCCCACCGAGAGACCAGAGATTTAATGAGATGGTGGAAACAGTGATTGGAGTGCATGGCTGCTGAAACAGCTGGAATTGGAGGTACTAGAAAGGAAGGAGATACTTATAGAAGGACCTTCAAAAATTTCAACAGTGATTGTCAGATTCTTTGGCTAAATAGTGACCTCCACATGTGCAGGACAGGTCTTTTTTCAGAGAACAACTACTGGGACCTTTAACTCAGCAGGAGATTCTGAAGGTCACATGGTGCTGAGAGACAGAATTTCAACCAAGCAGATTGGAAAGACCTTGCTGAGCACCTTGGGTATTAGTTGAGACCCCAGAAAGTCTTATATTTTAGGGCTAAGGCTATTTTACCCATAGAGTAAGGGCTGTTCTAGACCTACTCCAACAAAGCTTAAAACTAAGCTTCAACAGAATCATGTTGAATTGCCATACATTAACTTCCTGCCAGAATAAAACACACTTTGAAGGAACTTCAGACACTCAACAACATAGTACCCACAGTGTCCAGTTATATAAAAAATTATTAGACATATGAAGAAGAAGGAAAATGCAACTCATCTGTAGAGGAAAAAACAATAGGAACAGACCCAGAGATGACAGAGATGCGGAATTAGCAGGCAGATATTAAAAATTATCTCTGGTAAATGGGACTTCCCTGGTGGTCCAGTGGTAAAGAATCCACCTTCCAATGCAGGGGACGCGGGTTCAATCCCTAGTCAGGAAACTAAGACCCCACATGCCACGGGGCAACTAAGCCCGCGTGCCACAACTACTGAGCTCGCGTGCCTCAACTAGAGAGCCTACATGCCACAACTACAGAGCCCACACACCCTGCAGCCTGTGTGCCACAACTAGGGAAGAGAAAACCTGCATGCCACAACTAGAGAGAAGCCTGTGTGCTGCAACAAAAGATCCTGCTTGCTTCAACAAAAATCTTGCATGCTGCAGCTAAGACCTGACACAGCCAAAAAATAAATAAATAACTTAATTAATTAAAATAAATAAATAAAAATTATCTCTGGTAAATATTTTCAAGGGTGTAAAGGAGAAGATGGGCATGATCCATGTGCGCAGGTAGGGCATCTCAACAGAAGTGGAAATCTAAGTAATTATCAAATGAAAAATCTAGAACAGAAATATTCAGTATCTGAAATAAAAATTCACTGAATAGGTTTAATAGCAAATTGTAAACGGCAGAAGAAAACTTAAGTGAACTGAAGCACAGAGAGAAAAAAGAGAGGAAAAAAAATGAACAAGCCTCAGTGATCCATGGGCCACTATTGAGTGGTAGAACGTTTGTGTAAATAGAGCCCAGAAAGAGAAGAGAGATTGGAGCAGGAAAATATTTGAAGATAGTAGTTGAAAGATTTCCAAATGTGATGAAAATTCACAGACCTGTGGTGGTCAAGAAACTCCAAGTACAGTAAACACAAGGGAAGCCATACTAACGTATCAAGTCAAACTGCTGAAAACCAAACATAAAGAGAACACCTTAAAAGTAGCTAAAGGGAGGGAAAGACATTGCATTATAATAGGGGAACAATAATAGGAATCACCACTGATTTCTCATCAGAAGTAATGGAGACTAAAAGACAATGGAATATATTCTTTATAAAGTGCTGAAAGAAAACAAAAATCAACCTGGAATTATAAATCCAGCAAAAATATCTTTTAGCATTGTAGGCAAAATAAAGACGTTTTCAGATGAGCAAAAGCTAAGAGGATTCATCACCATCAGAATTCACTACTAGTAATACTAAAGTAAGTGTTTCAGGCTAAAGGAAACATACCAGTCAGAAACTCAGCTCTAAATGAGGAAATGGAGAGGGCCAGAATTGGTCTTTATTTAGGTAAATATAAATAACATTTTATTTCTTATTATCTATAAAAATCCTATTTAAAATTGCCTCTTTAAAACAAAAATGTTAATATATTGTGAGATAAAGTAAAAAACATGGGACAGTAGCACAGGATAGTAGGAAGGTAGATTGAATCACATACTTGTAAGATGATGCAATTGTGTAATATTAACTGAAGGTAGACTGTGATAGATTGAGGATATAATATAACAGATCTCTAAAGCAATCACTCAACAAAGTGGTATGGCTAAAAAGCCAATAGAGATGATAAAATGGAATACTAAGAGATACCAGATGAAGCAAAGCCAACCATATTAATATTTACCTTAAATGTAAATGGACTAAACACTACAGTTACAAAGCAGAGATTTTCAGACTGAATAGAAATGCAAGACCCAACTATATACTGTCTCCACGAGATGCACTGTAACTATAAAGGTCAGACTAGGTGTAAAAGGAAGGAAAAAAGACATACTGGTAAACACTAATGAGAAAGTTGGAGCAGCTCTATTAATATTAGACAAAGTAGTCTTCAAGACAAAGAGCATCACCAGTGATAAGGAGGGACATTTCACGATGATAAAAGAGCCAATTAATCAAAAAGACCTAGAAACCTAAAACACGTATTTGTGTTGTCATGTAATGGAGCTTCAATATACATGACACAGGAACTGATGAAAGAAGAAATAAAAGTAGATATTGTAGTTTTGCCAGTTAATAACCAAGGAATTAATATATTTTAGGTTTTTATAGTAAACTTCAGAGGATATTATGTTACCAACCTTTTCTTTTCCCAGTGTCATCTTGCTCACTAAATTTTTATCTGAACTTGAGTTCCTTCACTTATTTACGTTAGTTTATTCACTGTTCTAATGGACATTAACTCTCTAACTTTGCAGTTAGGTGTTTCTCTTACCTGGTATTGGTAAATAGTGAGTGTATAGGTTTGTAATAAGACAGACCTACATTTGAACTCTGGTTCTTTTTCTAGATTTGTATTTCTTTGTACCTCATTTTATAAGCAATGTATATAAAATACTATGTATTGACACTTAGTATGTGATAACATTATTACCTGGGAGAGTTTTTGTTTTGTTTTAGTATTTTTTTGCTTTGTTTTGGACAGAGGTGATTAGATCTTTCTTGTTGCTCACTGCACATGCTGTTAAAGTTCAGTCTCTACTTCCTTCCCAAATAGAGAATAACTATTTGTCATCCCTTCTTGCCTCTAGAGGCCCAGGTACTGTAGTTCCAAAAACCAGGCTCACTGTGTTTTCTCCAGTTTCCCAGGTAATCAGCCTGACAGTGCATTGCCCCTGCTGTGGTTTTAGGGACACTATGTTTCTTCTGTTTGGGATTTAAGACCTAAGGGACTAATGATGTACAATAGTCAGTAGTCAGTAAATTGTTGAAGGACTCCTTAGAGCCTACTCTTTAGGGAAGATGTAGAGAAAGATTAAGTCTCAGTCATAACTGTACCAGGGAAGAAGGCAGGATCAAGGAATATAGGTTCTCTTTTTAATATGTGAATTATTGAATATGAGGATTAAACTCTATGCTGTTATTACATGCAGTAGACCTTGGTGCTAGTTCATTACTGGAGAAATAATAAAAATGAAAGAAAAACTGACAAATTGGTTTGGTTGAGTAAAAGAATATTGATAACTATCATTTACCTGAGCTATTTAGCATTTGTGTCTGAATACTTTGCCAGAAAACAAAAAAAAAGCATATCATTAAATTTGGGTCAAATTAAAGCTATAATCAAATAAATCTTACGTACCATGCAGTTCAGCTAGTGCGTTCTCAGACATCCAAACTGGTGCTCAGATTATATGGACATTGACTCATAACTTAAAATGTTTAGTGGAAAAGATAAAGTATTTGCTTTAGAATAGTCCTTGCATTCACTTGTGCCATCAGGAGGAAGCAATCACAAAAATCCAGAGTATGTGACATTATCAAGTCAACTGTCCTGGACCTGGACTCTTCAAAAAGTGAATGTCATAGGGGAAAAATGGAAGAGACTGTTATAGATAAAAGATAGAAGAGCCACTTAAAGTGTATGAATCTGGATTTGATCTGGTTCTGGGATAAAAGCTATACTAAGATATTCTTGAGATAATTAGGGAAAATGTGAATGTGGGCTACATGCTATCTTGTGGAATTATTATTAATTTTCTTAGGTGACATAACGGAATTGTCGTTATTTAAGAGATTGTGCTTATTCTTAGGAGATGCATGCCAGACTCTTTAGGGATCAAGTGTCTTAGTGTCTACAACTTTTAAATGGTATAGCAAAATGCATGTGTTATATATACTATATATGTATTAAGAGAAAATAAATTTGGCGAATAATTATTATTGAATCTAGGTGAAGCATATATACAGTTGTTGGTTGTACTTCTTAAAAAATTTTCTTTGCTTTGACTGTTTTTATAATGAAAAGTTTGATAACACCTCCATGCATTTAGCAATTTAAAAAATATCTTCAAAGAAGAAATGATGATGAATATTAGAAAATAGTAAGAACTGGCTGATAATGAAAAGATTCCCTGTTAGAACTTATAGATGTAGCTAACTGGTACTTAATAGAGAAATTTGTAGCTTTCCTCGCTTGTATTAGGAAAAAAGAAGGATTGAAAATTAATGAGCTAAGCTTTCAGTTTAAGATGAAAAATGAACCACAGAATTAACCCAAAGAAAATAGAAGGAAGGAAGTAATAAAGGTAAGAATAAAAATCAGTTGAATAGAAAACCAAGATATGATAGAATCCAACATCAGAGTTCGTTTCTTTGCAAAATCCTGTTAAATGGTCAAGACTCAGGAATGATGAATCAAGAAAAAAGTAGATAGAAATAATATTAGGGATGAAAAATGAGATATAACTATGGATGCAGCAGAGATCAAAGTAAGGGAATTTGTAAGCAACCTTGATGTCAGTAAATTCGAAACATTAAATGCAGTAGATAAATTTTTTTTAAACTTTAAATTACTTCAATAACAGAAAAGCTGGTTGCCCTTTAACCATTAAGGAAGTTGAATCTGTTCTTCAAAAATTGCCTACAAAGAAAATACCAACTCACAATAGTTTTAGAAGTGAAATCAACCAAATATTCAAGGAACAGATCATTCCAATTGTACACCAATTTGGAAATTAGAAAAAGAGAGAATACTCTGTTGTCATTGTAAAATATGTTAAACTCTTTGGGTACTGGCTGGACCTATTGATGCAACCATTTTTTTTTTTAATTTATTTATTTTGGCTGTGCCAGGTCTTAGTTGCGGCATGCCGGATCTTTCGTTGTGGGCTCTTTGTTGTGGCGGGCGAGCTTTCTCTCTCTAGTTGTGGTGCATGAGCTCCAGAGCATGTGGGCTCTGTAGTTTGCAGCACGTGGGGTCTCCAGTTGAGGCACACAGGCTCAGTAGTTGTGGCACGTGGGCTTAGTTGCCCCGCAGCATGTGGGATCTTAGTTAGTTCCCCCACCAGGGATAGAACCCATGTCCCCTGCATTGGAAGGTGGATTTTTTACCACTGGACCATCAGGGAAGTCCCCTATTGACACAGCCTTAACAGAAAAAAAGCAGAAGCAATGGTATGAGACTTTAGAGAATAGTTCTTAAAAGGCGCTGCAGCTTCTTCCTCACTCTGTCTGTTGGATTACTCATTCTTGAAATAGCCAGCTAATTATCATGAGGACACTCAAGGCTATGGTGGAACCTCTGTTTGAGGAGGTGAGGCCTCCCACCAACAGCATGTGATTGGGCCATCTTGACAATGGATACTGCAGCCCCTGCTGACATCCTGACTGAAACCCCATGAGAAATGCTTAGACCCCACCCAGCTAAGCCACTCCCAATTTCCTGACATACAGAAACTGTTAGAAATGTTTGTTGCTTTAAACCACTAAGTTTTTAGGTAATGTATTACACAGCAAATAACTAATATATACTGTTACTCATTTTGTGAGGCTAGGATAATCTTGGCACCCAAATCAGGTAGAATATTTAAAAATAGTCTTTAATTTTACTATACCACTCAAACATAGGAACAGAATGTCCAAAACAAAAATAAGAAGATTGAAGCCAAAAATATTTAAAAAGGTTGAGTTTTACAGAGTACAAAGTTAGTGCATTAGCAAATCTATTCATATAAATGACCACTTTAACATGCAGGAAGACAAATTATTTATCTGTGATGCAGGAAAAGAATTTAATAACATTCAGTATCTGTTTATGATAAAACTCTTAACAATCTAGGAATAGAACTTTCTTGACTTGTTAAAGTGTATCTACAAAGAAACTACAAAAAACATACCTATTAGTGAAAAAGATTTAAAATATACTTTTTAAAATCAGAAACAAGATGGTGATGTTTCTTATCACTCTTATATACATTGTACATTCAGAAATAAAGAAGAAAATAAAATGAGTTAAAGTTAGGAATAATTACAAGGAAAAAGCAAATTTATGGGTTAATTTGTATAGAAAACTCAATCTACAAAAAAATTACTGAAGTTATTAAAATAATCTAGCAAGAGTCATTTGCATTTGCCTGTACAACAGTAATTTTATCTAAAAATTTATATACAAGTATAAAATTTAATTTAAAAACATATTCAGTAACAAAACAAATAGGTACTTGTAAATAAATCTAATAAGAAATGTGCCAACCTTTTAATAGATTTTAAAACCTTATTGAAAAATTTAAAATAATTTAGACCTAAATAAATGAAGAAACTTACCATGTTTATTTAAAGAGTACTGTGAAGATTTTTTTTCATTTCTTACCAAATAGTTCTACAGATTCAATGCAATTTTAAACAAAATAGTGTTTTTCAAAAAAACACACTGTCTAATTTTAAGCTTTTTGTGGAAGAGTAGTCAAGGTGCTCCTAAAGAAGGACAAAGTTAAGAACTTGAAATACCAAATGCCAAGGCTAATTATAATTATGACTACAGTATTTATGGCACAAGGGTTCCAATTTCTCCATATCCTTACCAAGACTTGTTGTTCTGTTTTGTTTTTTTGTTTTGTTGATAGTAGTTATCCCAATGGCTGTGAGATGGTACCTCATTTTTCAACCTATGGAATTGCTCCAGCACTGTTTGTTGAAAATCTGTCTTTCCTCCATTATTGCTTTTGCACTGTTGTCAAAAGTCAATTGAGGGCTTCCCTGGTGGCTCAGTGGTTGAGAGTCCGCCTGCTGATGCAGGGGATATGGGTTCGTGCCCCGGTCCGGGAAGATCCCACATGCTGTGGAGCGGCTGGGCCCGTGAGCCATGGCCGCTGAGCCTGCGCGTCCGGAGCCTGTGCTCCGCAACAGGAGAGGTCACAACAGTGAGAGGCCCACGTACCACAAAAAAAAAAAAAAAAGTCAATTGAGCATGTTTGAATGGGTCTAGTTTTAAGGTGCTCTGTTCTATTTCATTGATCTATGTGTGTTATCACTCTGCCAGTATAGTCATAATCCCAGCTTCATAAAATGAATTGAGAAGTTTTCCCTCCTATTCTATTTTCTGGAAAAGACTGTAGAGTTGGTGCTAGTTCTTAAATGTTTGGTAGAAATCTCTAGCGTTTCTGAGCATTTAAATAAAAGTTTATTTAATTCTAAAATTTTATTAATTTTGTGTCAGCATAATGAAAGTGAAAGGATAAGTCACGAACTGAGAGAACATGGTTGCCACATAACTGAAAGATTAGTATTTGAAATATATAAAGAAGTCCTCCAGATTACTAAGAAAGAGAAACAAGTAAATAGAAATTTGGGCAAAAAATGTAATCAGGCATTCCGTAAAAAGGAAACATGTTTGTTTGTTTATTTATTTATTTTTGGCTGTTTTGAGTCTTTGTTGTGGTGTGCAGGCTTCTCATTGCGGTGGCTTCTCTTGCTGTGGAGCACAGGCTCTAGGCACGTGGGCTTCAGTAGTTGTGGCACACAGGCTCAGTAGTTGTGGCTCACGGGCTCTAGAGTGTAGGCTCAGTAGTTGTGGCACATGGGCTTAGTTGCTCTGCGGCATGTGGGATCTTCCCAGACCAGGGCTCGAACCTATGTCCCCTGCATTGGCAGGCAGATTCTTAACCACTGCGTCACCAGGGAAGCCCTTGCTTTTATTATCTTAATTGGCACCCTTATAGGTATTTTCGATTGCTTTTCATTCTAGACAGTGTAGCCGTCTCATGTGTTTCTATTTACATTAATTATTCTGGTTGCTTGTTTACTTTAACTTTGTGCTGTGATGTTCACAAAGTCCTTAAACATGCCTAATTTCAACTGCAGCAGCTTTAGAATCAGATGAGTTTTTGACCCTCACTCCTATTTGATTTCATAAAGTTTCTCTTTTGGTTTGCAGGAGCATAAAGACCAAAATAAGATTTGGGGAGGGTAGGATTTTAATTAAATTAATCTTGTATTTCATAGACATTATGACTTGAATATAGGAAGAGGGTAGGTATTACAGCTCTCCAGACAGATCATTGCCCTTTATACTGGACCAAATCAAAAAGGTGTTCCTGATAATTTAGTCCTTAGAGTTTATGTTAGAATATTGTTAGGAACTATACCTTCAAAGCCTACCCTAACAATACAGTATATTCTGTTCTTAAAGCCCTTACCAACACTCTAGCATTGATTCTCCCTGGGGTTGTGGAAGTAGTCTTTCTTACCTGTGCTTCTAGATCATTATTTCACAGCTTGAGATACTGGTTTCTCAAGATGATCCGTGAGAGTAAAGTATCTTTGTTAAATTAGTTGGGAAATGCTGCATACTGTAGCCCTGTTTCTAACCCACTCTAAGATGGAGACAGTACATGGTAGCATGTTAAGGTGCATGAACAGTCCTGTATTATAAGGATGGGGGAACCTAGAATATGTTTAATTTTATTTAACTCAACAGTTCCTAAATTTACTTGAATATTGGCCACTTTTCACATGGGATACCTATTTGTATTAGCAGGAACAGTCCTCACAAAATGCAACTCTAGAATAAATACCAGCAATATGTCACTAATGTCTACTAACCTTACAGTTCTCAGTTCCAGATGACTGGCTGCTAACATTTTCATACTCTTTTTTACTTGACAACTACCTTCTCCCTGTATTATGTTATAATCACTGTATTATGTTATAATCCCTTATTGACTACAGCACATAAATGGTTTATCATCTGTGCCTGTGATTCTTGGTTTTAAGTGAAGGACAACAGGATATTAGCTTAGTGACTTGTTTTGGTAGGGACAGATATTGGGATACTGATCCCTTCATTGTCCTAGTAAGATCTAGAAAAGGAATTATTCCACATGAATCATGAAGGCAGTCTACCCAAGAGATTGATAGTTTCATATACTTTTTAAGGAGTAAATATAATTAAAGAGTAACAGATGACCTGTTTGGTCTCTGCTTGCTTACCTCTGAAGCCATCATCAAACGTACTTATATTCTTTTAAGTATAGCCCAGGAGACATACTGTGCCATACACCTGTGCTATCCAGTACACTAGCCACTAGCTACATGTGGCTATTAAGCACTTGAAATATGGCTAAATCATATTGAGATGTGTTAAGTAGAAAATACATACTGGATCTCAAAGATTTAGAAGTATGAAAAAACAATCTAAAATATTTTAATGATTTTTGTATTTAAATACTGAGGTAGTAATTTTTTTCTCTCTTAATGGCTTTATTTTTTTATTAAAAAAATTTTTATTGGAGTATAATTGCTTTACAATGTTGTGTTAGTTTCTGCTGTACAGTGCAGTGAATCAGCTATATGTATACTATATCCCCTCCCTCTCAGACCTCCCTCCCACCACCTCCCCCCGTCCCACCCATCTAGGTCATCACAGAACACCGAGCTGAGCTTCCTGTGCTTTATAGCATGTTCCCACTAGCCATCTGTTGTACACATGGTAGCGTATATATGTCAGTCCTAATCTCCTAATTTGTCCTACCCTCCCCTTCCCTGTCCTGTGTCCACATGTCCGTTCTCTATGTCTGCGTCTCTATTTCTGCCCTGCAAATAGGTTCATCTGTACCATTTTTCTAGATTCCACATGTGTGTGTTAATATACGACATTTGTTTTTCTCTTTCTGGCTTACTTCAGTCTGTATGACAGACTCTGGATCCATCCACATCTCTATAAATGACCCAATTTCGTTCCTTTTTATGGCTGAGTAATATTCCATTGTATATATGTACCACATCTTTATCAAGAATATTTTAATGATTTTTATATTGAAATACTGGTGGTAATTTTTTGATGTATTATAAAATATTTAATTAAAATGAATTTCATCTGTTTTTTACTACTTACTGTGACTACTGGATAATTTAAGATTACGTATGTGGCTTGTATTATATTGCTATTAGTCAGTGAGAGTGTAGATAATTTTCCCATGCACTGACAGATCTTGAAGAACTGAAGCTCGTTATTTAGGTTTTTATAAAGCTTTTTGGCCCAGGGAAGAATTCTGTTTTTGTTTTGAAAACTTTTGACCTAAGATCAAATGATCCTTCATTCTGTAAGTCTCTTTGAAGTATCCCAAGAAGAGATTATTACCAGACGTTCCTTTATGAAATCATGCTTTAGGCATAGAAAGATGAAAAATCTAGATGTTTCTAACTGTATCATTAATAAATTATTTTACCTATTTGAATTGATAACTATTCCGTCTTTAAAATATATCAGTATCTTCCTTTCTAAAACATCTGAGCATTGAATATCTTTGATCTCCTTGGATGATCTTCTACTTTATAGATTGGAACACTGTTTTTAGGTTAGGCTCTCTGCTTTTGGTTCTTTTAGTGCTTTGGGGGAAATAATTTTAGTATTAACTATCAAATTGGTTTTTACCTTTCTGACAAAAGTCCTTGATTCTTGAGCTTAAATGGCAGACTGTAGGACATTGAACTTGGTGGCTTCGTTTTTTGAACAGATATTGAAATACTGAACCCTCTACAGCCCTAATAAAATCTAGAAAAGGGTAGTAGTAAGTCATGTCTCAAGAAGGCAGTATACACGAGGGTCACTTCAAGTACAATTTTAAGGAATATTCTTGTAGCCATTTATATGAACCATTAGCATAGTTTCTGATCTGCACATCAAGCATCACTGCCTGCATCTGACATCTTCAAGGAAGTCTCATTTTAAGTTCAGTCCTCTATAGCCATCCTCACTTTGGTTTCCTTCTTTTAGAATCTCAGTTAAGCATCTAGTAATGACTACCACAGGTTAGTATAATGCTTTTTAGTTTAAAAAGACTTACACAGGGCTTCCCTGGTGGAGCAGTGATTGAGAGTCCACCTGTCGATGCAGGGGACACGGGTTCGTGCCCCGGTCCGGGAGGATCCCACGTGCTGCGGAGCGGCTGGGCCCGTGAGCCGTGGCCGCTGAGCCTGCACGTCCGGAGCCTGTGCTCCACAACGGGAGAGGCCACAACAGTGAGAGGCCCGCGTACCACAAAAAAAAAAAAAAAAAAAAAGACTTACACGTATGTTACCTATTGATCACACATAAGGTACCTCCAAAGAAAATGAAGTCACTTACCTTTATCTGTTTTTCTCAATTTAAAGATCTGCCTTCTCTCTGATCCTGCTTTTTCATAAGGTAACATAAGAAGATATGAAGCTGCATGGCTGTGTAACTCTTTTTCTGAAACTATGCAGTAGGGGGAGAAGAATAGTTTACCCCACTGGGCTACCCACATGATTCTGTCCTCTGCATAATTTAGTTTGTTTTTGAAAGTTTAATATGTTTATTATAAAAATTCAAACAAAAACAGAAAGTGTAAAAAGTTTTTTTTTTTTAAGTTTGAAAAGAAAACAGAGCCTCCCAAAAATCTCATCTCCCAAAGAAAATGGAGTCACCTTTATAGATGGGTCTCTATGTGCATGCACTTGTCTCATGTTTCACTTCGTTATTTTTATGGGCACTGTTAACCTGTTCTGTTTGGAACCTGAGGCTGCCTCTGCAGATCAGCACTAGAGGGCATTGAAGCCCAGCAAAGAGTATATGGGTTGGGAGCTAGTCAGAGCCTTCATCCAGCCCACTTACTGGCAATACCTAATGTTTTTTGGAGAAGTAAATTCCCAAGTGATGAGACTAGGGCACAGTTTTTCTTCTTAATTAAAATATCAGTGTAAAATAGAGGCATTATTATCAGTTAGTATTTTTTACTGGATAATGGGGCAGTGTGTGACTACCAAATGTAAAATAGATAGCTTGTGGGAAGCAGCCACATAGCACAGGGAGATCCATTTGGTGCTTTGTGACCACCTAGAGGGGTGGGATAGAGAGGATGGGAGGGAGGGAGACACAAGAGGGAAGAGATATGGGGATATATGTATATGTATAGCTGATTCACTTTGTTATAAAGCAGAAACTAACACACCATTCTAAAGCAATTATACTCCAATAAAGATGTTAAAAAAAAATCAATGAGTGACCTTGCACAAGCCATTTAATCTTTTTGATCCTTAGTTTCCTTACTATAAATGAAAAAGGATTTGACTATTTAGTTCCATTTAACATTTATTAGCAATCTGTTACTTGCTTGTTGTTGTAGTATGGCTTTTATATAAATCATCTTGTTTAATCTTCACAAAAAATTTTGGAGGTATCATTCCTCAAGAAAAAACAGTTCATCTAAGTAAGAAGCATATCGCTGGTAGTGGCAAAATTGGAGTTCCTTCTTTCAAAAACCACAGTATTGGGACTTCCTTGGTAGTCCAATGGTAAAGAATCTGCCTTACAATGCAGAGGACGTGGGTTCAATCTCTGGTCAGGGAACTAAGATCCCACATGCCGCGGGGCAACTAAGCCAGCACGCACCACAACTACTGAGCTCGGGCGCCTCAACTGGAGAGCCTGCATGCTGCAAACTACAGAGCCCATGCACTCTGAAACCTGCGCACCGCAACTGCAGAGCCCACATGCCCTGGAGCCTGCATGCCACAGCTAGAGAGAAGCCCATGCACTTCAAAGAAGAGCCCGTGCGCCACAACGAAAGATCCCGCGTGCCGCAACTGAGACCCAACGCAGCCAAAAATAAATTAAAAAATAATAAATAAATCTTTTAAAAAAATGATATTTTTTTCCTGCTACATGTATCATGGTGTTTCTTACTACATAAATTTCTTTGAAGGAGTCTTTTTAACTTTAAAAAGTATATTTATGAGCAAATGCTTTCCTTTTATTTGACTGCACATTTGAGTCCTGTTGACTATTTGAACTTTTATTATCAACCTGAAAATCTGCGTTGAAAAAAATTGGGCAAATGCATAGATTGAGACTAAAGAGAACAACCAATATTGTTCAGTACCCTGCCTCCCCAAAGTACAGATTTTTACAGTCCTTTTAGAGCAAATTTTAATGGTAAAAGTCAGCATTTGGAACAACCAGCTCATATAATGAAAGATGCCTGTATATGGAAGAACAGCAAAAAAAGGAAAAATAACTCATTAGAAACTTTTTATGAAAATGAGTCATTATAGTCTAAACTTTGTAATACAGTCATCCCTCATTATCTTTGGAGGATTGGCTCTAGGACTCCCCTCGGATACCAAAATCTGCGCCACTGAGATCCCTAATATAAAATGGCGTAGTACAGTTAGCCCGCAGATACTGAGGGCTGACTGTACTACCAACATAATTTTTCAGTATCACTCAGTAGACATTGGTTATAGTGGATGAATCTATGATTCTTAAGTATTCTATATAGTCCTCTCATAGAATTTAAGTCCTTCAGAGTTTTATCAACATCAGAAGGTTTCTAGGTCTCAAACTATTCTCTCAGCTTTAGGACCTACATGGTTAGTTTGCTTTTCTTTCGAAAAGGAGCTACTAAGTACTCCCACTTTCTAAACGTTTTTTTGAAAAATTTCAGTTGTGTACAGGAGGAGAGAAAATGCAGTGAACTCTCCTGTCCTTATTCAGCCTCAACAACTAGTCTCTAGCTAATCTTATTTTTATATAACCCAATCTATAACCCTCCATTGATTATTTTGAAGGAAATCTCAAACATCATATGATTTCATCTCTTAATAAATATAGCTCTATGATTAACACACAAAAAAAATAGTGATTCCTTAATATTTGCAAGCATACAGTCAGTGCTCAAATTTCCACATCTCATTTTGTTTTATTTTTTCCTTTACAGTTTGTCTGAATCAGCATCCATACACTGCTATTGGTTGATAATCTCTTAATCTGTAGATGTTCTTCTAAATTTTTTCTTGTAGTTTTTGTATTTGTTGGAGAAGCTGGATCATTTGTTCTCTGGATTTTCCCACAGTCTGGGTTTTGCTGGTTTCATTCCCATGGTGCTATTTAGCATATTTTTCTTCCCCTCTTTTTCCTGTATAGTGGTGGTTAGATGTATATATGGTTCAATATGCAGACATGGTTCAGTATTTCAGCAAGAATATTCCCTTTCACTCTTATGGAACATACTTCTTATACTATACTGAACTAGATACCGTAATGTTACTCGAGGGAGCTGTTTTTCTGTTGAGGGCCACTGAGACAAAAGTCATTCTAGGTCTCATTCTTTTCTTTGTTTTCTGTTGTCCCCTGCCCCCATTTGACTTTCAGGTTAAGAATGGTTGGGAGGAGACTATTCACCCACCTGTTGATTGTTCCTGTATTATTTAGTTAAGGATGTAGAAGCCACATGACTGTTCTGAATAGTAATAAATACAGCTTACCTCTTAACAGCTTTTCCAATCTCTCTAGGCTTCCTGTGGTACATATAGCCACCTTTCCTACAGGAAAAATTCAGCTAGAGTTATTATATCAAATTCTTGGTATATCTTTGCCCTTTATACTTAGGCTTTGATGAACATTCTGCAAAGACTTGATGTAACAATCAAGTGATGCTTACAACATCACAGTTTTCTGGATTTTTGAACCAATTCAACACCAGGAAGGCCATATTCTCATCCTGGGAGAGAAAAAGCAGAGTCAGTATCAGTTACACATGAGTAATATCTTTGCCTTTAACTTTCAACAGTTCTGGAAAGTCATCTTCCTGCAGACCACCTCTGAATCTGTTTTAATACCTTTTGACTTGTATGGGTCTGATATTTAGTTTGCACCAAGGACTATGATCTGAATACTTTTTCCCACACTCCCATCCCTACCTTGCCTTCCTTTCTTTCCCTTTTCTTCCCTCTGTTCCTCCTTTTATTGATCACACATTTATAACTGCCTAATATGCACCAGGAAAAGTGATTTTAAGAAACAGATTAATAAGACATAGGCCTTATCTTTAAGGGAAAGGGGGGACTGCTGGGACCTTTAGTTATCTATATGAAAGAAACAAAGCTTATATCACATGCAGAATCCAGGGAAATTTAACCCCTTAAATGTGAAAAGCAAATGTTAAAAAAAAAAACCTCTGTGGCCTCATGATAAGGAAGACTTTTTTTTTTAAAGGAAGACTTAAGACACCAAAAACACTTCTCATGAAGAAAAATATTAATAAATTTGACTATATTAAAATAAAAACTTTCTGTAAAACAATGAATGCCATAAAACGAAAAACAAGTTGCAGTTGGGGAGAAGATATATGTAATTCAAATAATTGGCAAAAGATTAGTATCCAAAGTATAAGTGGGCTCCTCTAAGTAATATATATATATAATATTGGCAAATAACCAAATAGAAAAATGTGTAAAGGATATGAGTAGGAAGTTCACAGTCGAAAGATTAATGGTCATTAAACATGTAAAGACATTCAGCCTCACTAATAGGGGAATGCATATTAAAACAACAAAATATTTCACACACATGAGATTGGCGAAAGTCTGTCATTACCACATTTTGGAGAGGATAGAGAGAAATCATTCTCATACACAGTTCATGGAGTGTACTTTGAAGGGCAATTTAGCAATAATTAGAAAGTTGAAGATCAACATTCCAGAATTCCCCTGCAAGGTTTGTCTATGTATGTTTCTGTATGTGTCTATCTGAGGAAAAGTCTTGGCAGTGTGTATAGTAAGATCTGTGTGCCACATGTTTGTTGCAATATTGTGTGTTTCAAAAATAGAGCTGGAAATACCATAAAAGTCCTTCAGAGAGAGAAGGTATAAATAAAAAGTGGTATGTTCAAATAATGGGATACTATATGTATTACTTTGCTAGGGCTGCCACAACCAAGTACCACAGATGAGGTAGCTTAAACAACAGAAAATAATTTTCTCATAGCTCTGGAGGCTAGAAGTCCAAGATCAAGGTTTCAGCAGGGTTGATTCCTTCTGAGGGGTATGAGGGAAGGATCTCTTTTACAGGGCATTCTCCTTGGCTTGTAGGTGGCCCTCCCCTTATGTCTCTCCACATTATCTTCCCTCTCTGTATTTCTCTGTGTTCACCTTTCCCTTTTTTATAAACACACCAGTCATATTGGATTAACGTCCCTCAAATACTGATTAACATTTTGACTTGATTGCCCCTATAAAGACCCTATCCCCAGATAAGGTCACATTCTGAGGTACTGAGGGTTAGGACTTCAACATATGAATTTTGGGGTGGGAGAGATACAATGCAACCCATCACACTATGTAACAGTTAAAAATGGATAAACTAGAATGAATCAAAGCAGATAAACTTCTAAAGCCTATTAGGTAAAAGGAAAAAAAAAGATAGAGTGATATATGCATCATAACTCCATGTCTATAAAGTAAACAAAACTGCTTTATATAGTTTATGAGTAAACTCAACATCTATAGTAAAAATCTCAACATTTATGGGAATGGTAAACAGCAACTTCTGGATAGTTCTCACCACTGAGAAAGGAATGGTGAAATGCAATTGCAAAAGGACCATAGCAGCTTCAGTTTTATCCGTAAAGTTTTCTTCCTTAAGGGAACAAAGGCAAAATGTTCAGATTTGTTCAAACTGGTTGGCAGGTACATGAGTGTTATTAATATTCTTTGTAACTTTGCTATATTCCTGCAACTTGACAATTTAAAAAATAATAAGAGAAAAGAAAATATTAGTGAATGGAATAATGTCACTAAGTTGAAAAGTTAATTTTAATAATATAATCAGTAATTAAATCATAGGCGAAAGTTATAGAGTAGTGACAAGAGTTACTTCTGGTTGAAATTAGTTTTAATGTTCAGAGCAACAAAATGAATTTTATGATAAAATTAACAAACGTTTATAATACAGGCATACCTTGGAGATATTACAGATTCGATTCCAGACCACTGCAATAAAGTGAATATCAGAATAAAGTGAGTGGCATGGATTTTTTGGTTCCTAGTGCATATAAGAGTTATGTTTACAATATACTGTAGTTCATTAAGTGTCCAATAGCATTATGTCTAAAAAAAAAGCAATGTACCTACCTTAATTTAAAAACACTTTATTGCTAAAAAATTCTAACCATCACCTAAGCTTTCAGCGGGTCATAATGATTTTGCTGGTGAGGGTCTTGCCTTGATGTCGATGCTGCTGACTGATCAGGGTGGTGGTTGCTGAAGGTTGGGGTGGCTGTGGCAATTCTTAAAATTGCAGTAAAGTTAGCCACATCGATTGAGTCTTCCTTCCAAGACTGATTTCTCTGTAGCATGCAGTGCCGTCTGATAGCATATTACCTATAGTAGAACTTCTTTAAAAATTGAAGTCAGTCCTCCCAAACCCTGCCACTGCTTTATTAGCTAAGTTTATGTAATATTATAAATCCTTTGATGTTATTTCAACAATCTTCACAGCATCTTTAACCAGAAATAGATTCCATCTCAAGAAGCCACTTTCCTTGCTCATCCATAAGAAGCCACTCCTCATCCATTCAAGTTTTCTCATGAGATTCCAGCAATTCGGTCGCATCTTCAGGCTCCACTTCTAATGCTGGTTCTCTTGCTATTTCTACCACCTCTGCATTTACTTCCTCCACTGATGTTTTGAACCCCTCAAAGTCATCCATGAAGGTTGGAATCAACTTCTTCCAACTCGAATCATGAATGGAATCTAGAGTGGTAAATCCTTTCCAGAAGGTTTTCGATATACTTTGCCCAGGTTCATCAGAGGAATCACTGTCTGTGGGAGCTATAGCCTTACAAAATGTATCTCTTAAAGAATAGGACATGAAAGTCAAAATAAGTCCTGATCATGGGCTGCAAAATGGTTGTGTTAGCAGGCGTGAAAGCAACATTAATTTTGTTGTACATTTCCATCAGAGCTCTTGGATGACCAGGTATATTATCGATAAGCAGTAGTATTTCGAAAGGTATCTTTTTTTTTTTTTTTGAGCATAGATATTCAATAAACCGTGCTATAAACAGACGTGATTCCATCTAGGCTGAGCATATTTAGCATAATTCTTAAGGGCCCTAGGATTTTCTTAGTGGTAAGATGAGCATTGGCTTCAACTTAAAGTCACCAGCTGCATTAGCCCCTAACAAGAGAGTCAGCCTGTCCTTTGAAGCTTTGAAGCCAGGCATTGACTTTTCCTCTCTAGCTATGAAAGTCTTAGATGGCATCTTCTTCCAGTATAAAGCTTTTTTGTCTACGCTGAAAATCTGTTGTTTAGTGTAGCCACCTTCATTATTGATCTTAGCTAGATCTTCTGGATAACTTGCTGCAGCTTCTACATCAGCATTTGCTGCTTCACCTTGCACTTACATGTTATGAAGGTGGCTTATTTCCTGGAACCTCATGAGCCAACTTCTGCTAGCTTCAAACTTTTCTTCTCCTTCATCGAATTGCAGAGAGTTAGGGCCTTGCTCTGGATTAGGCTTTGGCTGAAGGGAATGTTGTGACTAGTTGGATCTTCTTTCCAGACCATTCAGACTGTCTCCATATCAGCAATAAGGCTGTTTTGCTGTCCTATCATTCATGTGTTCACCAGAGTAGCACTTTTAATTTCCTTCCAGAACTTTCCTTTGCATTTGCAACTTGGCTGACTGGTGCAAGAGGCCTAGCTTTGGGCCTGTCTCAGCTCTCTACATGTCTTCCTCACTTAGCTTAATCATGTTTAGCTTTTGATATTAAGTGAGGGACATATGACTCTTCCTTTCACTTGAACATGTAGAGGCCATTGTAGGGTTATTTATTGGCCTAATTTCAATATTGTTGTGTCTTAGGGAATAGGGAGGCCTGAGGAGAGGGTGAGAGATGGGGGATTGGCTGGTCAGTGGAGCAATCAGAACTCACACAACATTTATTGATTAATTTTGCCATCTTATATGGGCTCAGTTCATGGTGCCTCCAAACAGTTATAATAGTGACATCAAAGATCACACTTCACCATAACAGGTATAATAATAATGAAAAAGTTTGAAATATTGCAAGAATTACCAAAATATGACAAAGAGACATGAAGTGAGCAAATGCTGCTGGAAAAACGGCACCTGTAGATTTGCTTGATGCAGGGTTTCTCATCAACCTTCAATTTATAAAAAATGCATTGTTTGTGGAGAGCAAAAAAGCAAAATGCAATAAAACAAGATATTCCCGTGTCCTTTGTAGAAAGCAAGAAGTTCACTTTTCATACCTGAAGAAGTTTGAACTTTTGAAGTGACTCATTTGTGGAGCATTCTGTCGGGCATGTTAGGGAACATCTCATATGTGACTCAACACATAGCATATAAATGACTTTATTCTCTACAGTCTAGAGCAGTGGCTCTTAACTAGGTATGTATGATAGTAGGTGGGGCGTTTTTGGTTGTTATAATGTCTCTTGACACTTAGTGGGTAGCATCTAGTAATGCAAAACATCCTGTAATGTATAGGTCAAACTTGTAAAGAAGGATGCCAATAAATGTCAATGGTCCATTGAGAAATGTTGGTCTACAGGCTAATTTCCTTTCAAAGCAGATCACCTGAAGGTTCAAAAAAGCAGATAAGAACTGTGAAACAGTAACTATTTTTAAAGCATTTTGGGTTATAAAAATAAACAGTACTTTCTTGATTAGTCACCGGTAGCATCAAAATGAATTTTTCTTAGTTTTATGATAACAATTATTTGTTTTTCACTGAGGTAAAATTTACATAACATAAAATTAACCATTTGAAGTGTACAGTTCAGGGACTTCCCTGGTGGCGCAGTGGTTAAGAATCCTCCTGCCAATGCAGGGGACATGGGTTCAATCCCTAGTCTGGGAAGATCCCACATGCTGCAGAGCAACTAAGCCTGTGTGCTGCAACTACTGAGCCCACATGCTGCAACTACTGCAGCCCGCGCCTAGAGCCTGTGCTCCACAACAAGAGAAGCCACCGCAGTGAGAAGCCCACACACCACAACGAAGAGTAGCCCCCGCTCAACGCAACTAGAGAAAGCCTGCATGCAGCAACAAAGGCCCAACGCAGCCAAAAATAAATTAAAAATAAATAAATAAAGTGTACAATTCACTGGTATTTAGTACATTCACAGTGTTGTGTAACCAACACCTCTGTCTAGGTCCAGAATTTTTGTCATTACCCCAAAATGAAGCCCCATATGCATTAAGCAGTCACTTCTCATTCTCCTGTCGTCTCAGCCCCTGGCAACCACCAATCTGTCTTCTTAGATATTGTGGGTATTTTATATATATGAAATCATATAATATGTGACCTTTTGTGTCTGCCTTCTCTTAGCACAAAATTTTTTAAGATTCATCCATGTTTAGCACATGTCATTACTTAATTCCTTTTTGTGGCTAAATAATCCCATTGTGTGGCTGTATTGCATTTTGTTTATTCATTCATCCATCGATGGACATTTGGGTTGTTTTCACCTTTTGGCTCTTGTGAATAGTGCATCTGTGAATATTTATATACAGGTTTTTGTTGGCATAGCTGTTTTCATTTCTTTGGGTATATACCTAGGAGTAGAATTGCTGGATTTTATGGTAATTCTGTGTTTAACTTTTTGAGGAAACGCCAAACTGTTTTCCACAGCAAGTCTACCATCTTAAATTCCCACCAGTAGTGTATAATCGTTCCAATTTCTCCACATTCTCACCAACAGATCCCAGTTATATTTAAGATGACACTCTAAGTAATTGAATCAAAATGTCTGGATAGTGGGATTTTTTTATCACTATAAAAAATATAAAATTTTTTATATTTTTCTGGCTACACCTTTTAATCTTTATAGAATTAGCTACTATTACTATGGTTATTTTTTAATGTAAAATTTTATTTGTTCTCATTTGAGCAAACTAAAAGCTTCACATTCATTATCGACAAGTGTAAGGTTAAAATTCGTTTTATATGTTGGATTGTGAGCTGAGTTGTAATCCACAAAAAAGATCTGAAGTCTTAATATATTTTAACAGGAGTATTTTACAAGAGAAGAATGTAAGAGTTTGATTGGTCCTGGTAAGACTAGAATGCAAAAGGTTCTTACGGTTGATACATTACACGGTACTCTGCTACCTCAGATTTTCTGTGGGTGAAGTCTTGTATCTAGTGTTCACAGATCTCTATTTCTGCAACACAAGAATTTTGAATCAAGAATATAGGAATTGTGAGTCTGAATTCAAACTTGGGGACTCCAAATAAATTTAGAAGTAGTACTGAACTTTTGGATGGAGGCCAAACTGGTGTTGGAAGAGATGAGTGGGAGTCTCTTAGAATGATATTATTTGCATTAAACAAATAGTTTAGAAACAACTTGTTTAAAGTGGGGAAGCAGGTTCTGAAATGTTTTTAGCAAGAGGAGTCTCCAAGTGTTCTTTCACGCATCCTTTTACTTACAGTGTATTTATTATATACCATGTGTGTTTGGCCCATGACTGTTAATTTAGTTATTGTATCATATTTTAAGTCTGAAGAAAGGAAATATTACAGGGTATTTTTATGAAGTGTTTCTTTGAGGTAAAGTAGGCTTAGATTAAGTTAATTGTTTTTGTTTTTTAAACATGTGCTTCTTCAATTTACTCTCTCTTGTGTAGTCCTACTGGGTAAGAAAGTTTTCCCCAACTTCACTCTGTAATTTGATTTAGGGAAAACAAAATATGCTTTCTCAAACTGTACCCCTCTTCTGTAAGTTTTTATATGCTCTCCTTGCTGGTGTGTTTTCCCCTTTTTCTTACTCCATTGGTCTAGGATTAAGCTTTACTTTATAACATTGTGGTGATCTGACTTGATATGCGAAGGTTGAACTAAAAGATTTAGAAGATGAATGATTGTCATGTTTCATAAACTTTGTAATTACAATAGCACAGCAAAATTATCGTCCTGATATTTTGTTTTTATCTAATACCAAAATACCAGGTTGATACTACTTAATTAAAATGTTTACAAAATAACGATTTTTAAAAAAATAAGTGAGACCAAAAGTTTAATGCATATCAAATATTATCAATTATCAACAATTCAGAAAATGTCAAAAACCTTATAAAAATATTAATGTTAAATAGATATTATTTGAACATAAGCTATTTGTGGATAAAATTAACAAAATACATTTTGAATAAAAATACACTTTTATTCAAAAATAAAAATGAAGAACACTTAAGTGCAGGTTCAAATGTGCATCAGTGGTTCATTATTGAGCGATGATCATATCTTTGTGCATATTTTTCCTGCTGCTGAAGAAGTTTTCTTAAACTTAATGAGTTGAAATAATGGTGAAAAAATAATTATAATCCCAAATATATTCATAGATAATCTCATTTCTTGTTTGATAGCTTTGAGATTTTTTAATTTAAATTTTATATATTTAAGGTTCATTTTTGATTGAAGTTTTAATGCTCATAGTTTAATGAGTCAAAAAGGTCTTACAAGACTAGCTAAGAAGAACCACAGTCCCCCAACTACTAACTTATTGCCTTGTCAGAGAGAAAAGCCAAGTGCGGTAAATACCTCCTCTCTCTTTTGCTCTCTCACCTCCTTCTCGTGACTAATATCAGCCCACTGGAAACCAAAAGGGAAGGAAGTCATATAGATACAATGCATAAAGGCCAACCTCCTTTTGCAGAGGGTGGGAATTGGATCTGAAAGGGCAAACAGGAAAAATTTAGCCCAATAGTTTTAATTTCTAAGACACCACTTTTTAGTGACTTTTTTTTTTATATATAGTAATATAGTACCCAGTTTTTGGTTTTTACCTTTGTGAGAATTAAAATTTTTTCCTTCTTTCATGGTCTTCTTCCTTCCAAGTGACGGTTTCATGCCCCCTTTATAAGGGGAATGTTCTGTCTTCCATATTAGAGATTTTTCCCAATTGTACACCCATCTGAGTGAATTTAAGAGTGAGGCACAAAAAGCTGACAGGAAGGTCTTTGCAGATGGATGGGGCTTCTGCTTTCTCATTCAGTAGGCCTGAAGTGGGACTTACAAATTTGCATTTCTAACTAGTCCCAGGTGTTGCTAGTCCAAGAATCACATTTTAAGAACCACTTTATTAAGGAGACTCACATCTATGAAAGGAATGGATTGGAGGGAAGCAGAGAGAAAGTTAAGCTGCAGTGCGGAGAGTTCTGAAGCTACAATGGCCCATCAGAGATGTCCAAGTTAAGACAAAGAGCTGGGCCTTTATTACCCCCATGTTGATCAGCCTCTGGATGTGGGCTGTCCCTGGAAGGAGATATGACCTTAGGGAGTGAAGTTTTCTTCAGCATAGGTATCCCCATAGGGGGCTGACAGCTGAGGGCTTTCTGCTGGAAGCACTCCCAGCAGGTGTGGGGGACAGAGTCCTTCTTTCCTGAAAAGGGGAAATGGGTATATTACAGTATATTACAGAGTCCATATATGCTTTTTCCTAGTCATTTGCTGAGCTTCTTTGGATATGTAAGTTTGTGTTTTTTGCAAAATTTGGGGAAATTCTGGCCATTATCAGATATTTTTCTGTCTCATTATCTTCTCCAGTGGTACATAATTAGACCACTTGATATTGTACTATGAATTTCTGAAGCTCTATTATTTTGAAGATCTTTTTCTTTCTCCTTTAGAATCAGTAAAATGTATTGATTTATTTACTGGTTTAGTGTCCCCTTTTCTGCTGTAGCTGATCTCCTTTAAGGTAATCCAATGACTTTTTCATTTCAGATATTGTCCTTTTTACTTCTAGAATTTCCATTTGGTTCTTTCATTTTGGTTCCGTCTCTCAGCTGAGATTCCTCCCAGGTGTACATTTATTATGACCATATTTTCCTTTAAATACTTGAATGTGTTTGTAATACTTGCTTTGAAGTCTTCATCTGCTAATTCTGATGTCTAGGTCGTTCAGGATTTGGTTTCTTTGAGCTGCTTTTTTTTCTTGACTCTGGGTCTCTTTTTCCTTTGTTCTGGTAAATTTTGCTTGTGTAATGGGTATTCTGAGTGATATGTTGTAGACTTTGGATTCTGTTATTTTTCTCTGATGAGTGTTAATTTTTTTTATCCTGGTTGCCAGTTAACAGGGCTGGATTCAAACTCCAACATTATCTCTTTTGTGTTAAGTAACAACAAAAGTCTCGACTCACATCTTTACACCTTCCAGCTATTGCTTTTTGCTGGTAACCTTGGAGTCTTCCCCAAATGAAGGTCATCCAAATATTTGGGCATAGTTTATACAGAAATTTTGTGACATTTTCTTTTCTGGGATTCATCTTTATTTTACAGTGGCTCTGGCAGCCCTAGACTTTGTCCTGTGGCTCCTCAGCTAGCAAGAAGGCAGATTTCTGCTTCCGTCCTGAGTGATTGTTGCTGTGTGGGCAGATAAGTGCTATCAGGCAACAGCCCTATAAATACAGCTCCTACCTGGTGCAGTTCCTTCTTTTAAGGATGACTTCCCTCCAGTTGCTACCTGTTTTTGGTCTTGTTTGTTTTTATATTTTAATGTTTGTTTTTATATTTTATCCACAGTATATAATTGTTAAGGGTGGGAAGGTTACTCTAATATAAGTTAGTTTGTCATTTCAAAGCAGAACATTACAATAGTGAAGCATTATTTTATTTTAGTTCAGTCAAAGCATCCATTATTCAAAGAATATTTTAGGAAATTGTAAAACATCCAGTAAATGGAATATTACGATACATTATGTTAAATTTTTGAAACAAAATTTGGAAACAAGGATGTCTGCTATCACTGCTACTCTTCACCTTTAGATGAGAGATTTTAGCCTAAGTAATTAGATAAGAAGCGGGGTGTGGGGGTGAGGGGAGGCCTAAAGATTGGAAAGGAAAAAAAATATTTTCATTAATTGTAAGTGAAATTATTATCAACAAGAGAATCTACATACTATTAGAACAGATAAGAGTTCAGGAAGGCTGCTGGATATAAGGTCAGCATAGAATACCAATAGTTTTTCTGCACATCAGCATGCACATTAGCAAAAGTCAATTGGAAAACATATTAAGAAAAAAGAGATACAGTTTACAATACCATCTACAAGCTACCTAGTACTCTGTAACAAAAGATATAGAGAAAATTACATGACATTCTTAAAGAACAGACAAGAATAAATTCAAATTATCAGTCAACTCCCCCAGTTCAATCTACAACATCAGTGCAGTTCAATAAAACTCTTAGGACTTTTGTTGAGTTGGAAAAACAAAAAGCTCATCTGGAAATTAGAGGTCCAAGAATTCTCAAGGCTGTTCCGAAAATGGTTGAGGAGTGTCATACAAATTCAAAGTGTGGTGTTGGCTTAAGTATAGACAAGTAGATTAATAATAAAACTGAAAAAAAGCTGGAAACAGATTCAAACATATATGTAAACTTGACATAATAAAATAGAGAACAATTGGTTTGCCAGATACCAAGAAGAATAAATTCTGATTAAAATAAAGATCAAAAACAAAAAAGCTACCTTCAGAAATTTTAGAATGAAATATAGAATGTCTTTAAAACCTTAGCTAGATGGGATTTCTTATGACATAAAACACAGGTCATAAAGTAAAAAAATTAATAAATTTTACTAAGTCAAAAATTTAAACTTTAGTAAGTTATTAAAATGTACCACTAACAAACTTAAGTATATGTAACAAGCAAAAGATTAGTATTCAGAGTATATTAAGAACTACTACAATTTAGTAAGAAATCATCAACTCCACTTAAAAATGGGCAAAAGCCAAGAACCAACAGTTTATGGAGGAGAACCCATGTGGTCAAAAAGCAGGTGAAAAGGTATACAACAATGCTAGTAATTGGGATAATGACAAAGAGTTTTTCATACCCATTAGAATAGTAAGTTTTTAATATATGTCAGCATAATATATGTATCATATATAAATGGCATATGTATATACATTTTTTTTTCGCGGAAGTTGACAGGAAAATAGGGACTACATATACTGCTGATGGAAGTATGAATGTATACAAGTGCTTGCGAAAGGAATTCTGTAATACATAATAAAACTGAAAAGATACATCCATGAATCCCAGAAAATCAACTTTTAGACTTATAACTGAGAAATTTTTGATTGTGTATACCAGGAGACATGTGCAAAGATATTATTGCAGCATTGTTTGTAGAAAAACTGAAAAGTACATAATTGGCTTTCAATAGAGGAATGGATGAATAAATTTGATACATTCATTCAATGGAATACTTTGAGCAGTTGAAATAAATGGACTTCATCTAAGTGTGTCAACATGGAAAGATCTCAAAAACAGGGTTCAGTGAAAAGGACATTTGCAGAATATATACAATGTAATGGCATTTATATAAACACTTAAAAGCTTCATGGAGCAATAGTGTATGTTGCTTGTAGATCTAATACAGGTATTGAAATACCACCTGGGAAGGTTATACATCAGATTAATGATGGTTGTGTTTGGGAAGGTAGGGGAGGGTGTGAGACTGGACAGAAGAACAAAGGGGACTTAAATGTCTTCTATATCCCTCTATCATGTTTGTGTTAAGTATGAAGGGCTAGATTTAGATATGTTCCCATTTTACTTTATAAGTTTATTCTTTAAAAGGCTGTCTTTTACATACTCTTTTCAGAGATTTACCAACTTGTTTGTTTGTGATAGGAAGTCACAGTCATCCTCTGTACATATCCTGTAGAGCAGTCAGTTTCTCGTAGAAGGGGAATATATTTAGATCTATTGTTTTTAAAATCATCACATTTTCAAGTTCATATTAATTTCTCTGAAAACGCTTTCTTAAGTGGTCCCAAAGAGTTGTCTTTATATGGGGGACTAAATGTCTGTTTGTCATTCATTTATTCAACAGATTTTATTGAACATCTAACATATGCCAAATGGTAATACAGTAGTGAGCAAAACAGATGCATCCTGCTGTCATAGAGTTTAAATTCTAGACAAGGAAGATAGCCAGTAAACAAATAAATTAATAAAAATATTAAATGGCGGTAAGTGCAGTAATGAAATTTAAAACAAGATAAGAGGGATAGAGCGTGATGGAGAGTATTTTACATGAGGAAGTAGGGAAGAAGTGTCTGTGAAAGATAATATTGAGCAAAGTCATGAGGAAAGTGAACAGATAAGTTGTATGGGAGAAGATTCTTAGATGCTGACCGAAAAAGCCAGTGCAAGGCCCTACTTCTGCCTTGAGAAGCAGCATGGAGGACAGCGTGGCAGGAGCTGAATGAATGAGGAGTAGACTAATATGAGATGAGATGAGAAAAATAACAGAGGGCTGGATCATACAGGGCTTTGTTGGCCGTGATAAGGACCTTGGAGCGTAGGACTAATGTGGTGGACAGTATCACTCTGGCTACTTGGTTGAGAATAGCCCACAAGGTAGGTGGTGGGGGTGTAAAGATAGAAGCAGGGAGACCAGATAGAAGGTTATTATAACAGTTTTGAAAAGAAATGATAATGGTTTAGACGAAGGTGGTGAGAAATGGTTGTTTTGTGGGTTTTTTTGGCTGTGTCGGGTCTTAGTTGCCACATGCGGGATCGACGTGTGGGCTTCTTTCTAGTTGTAGCACTCAGACTTGTCTCTAGTTGTGGCACGTGGGCTCCGTCTTTTCTCTAGTTGTGGCATGTGGGCTTCTATCTAGTTGGGGCATGCAGGCTCAGTAGTTGCACGCCGGCTTAGTTGCCCCGTGACATGTGAGATCTTAGTTCCCCGACCAGGGATCGAACCCGAGCCCCCTGCATTGGAAGGCAGATTCTTAACCACTGGACCACCAGGGAAGTCCCGGTTGTATTTTTGATATATTACTTTTTAGCATCAATTCTTAATCTGTAGATTACCTTCTTATCTGAGGGAAACTGTGGGAGTTATTAAGAAGAGGGAAAAACAGCACACTTTAGCTGCTAATGAGTGAGAAGCTATACACACAATCTCCAAAGATTTTAAACTTCTAAAGATCTTCTGTGGGATGGTAAGGAGGGGATTTCAGTTCCTCTTACCTAGAGGTATCATTTACTTTTTCCTTTTAGTCATTGTGAATTTTGCAGTTGAGCTTAATCCAGTCATACTTTGTTCTTTAATGAAATTTGAAATTCAAGTACAGGTGTAAAGTTTTGAGGTTACTGATTGAATTAACTGAATTGTGATTTAAATACTTATTTTTACTTACTCTATAGATTAACTGTATAGCTATATACAAAGGTAAATAACCACTTTTTTTTTCATTTATTTGGCTCTAGAACCTTTTATGGAAAATAATTTGGTTTGTAACATCTATTCAAGATAGTATATAAACTGTGTTTGAACTTTTGCATGATTTCATTGCATTTGCACTTTGATGTTTTAAAATCCAAATTATAGTTCAGTTATTTTATACTGAACTATATTTATATTTTATATATTATTTATATTTTATTGTTCACTTTTTTATATATTATATAAAAATATATATTAATTGTTCACTTATATTCAATAGTTCAGTTAAATTTTTATATAGTGGCTTTTTGTGTTATTTATTTCTAAATACAGTCTTTCTCTCCAACTTATTACCATATTAGCTAATCTTTATTATTACTTTTATGTCTATGGATTCTGTGTGTGTGTGTGTGTGTGTGTGCATGAGAGAGGGGGAGAAAGAGAGGAGGGGAAGAGAATCTACTTTTTTTTTTTTTGGCCGTGCCACGCGGCATGCAGGCTCTTAGTTCCGCAACCAGGGATGGAACCCACATCCCCTGCAGTGGAAACGAGGAGTCTTAACCACTGGACTGCCAGGGAAGTCCTCGAGAGAATCTACTTTGTAATAAGTCTTTAGAAATACAGATAATGTTACACCATTATGGCTTTTAAATGCTAAACAAATCATTGTCCAGAGTGGCAGGCATAGAGTAAAAATCATAATTCATTGTAAACTCTGTGTTCTATTTCTATGTGTAATAATACATCTGCACTTTTATGTATCACTAGAAACAAACTTTGTTCAAAAACATCTTTTACAAAGATAGAGCATATCAGCAATAGGGTGACTGTAGCAGTGAACTCAGAAAATATTCTGATCATGCTTTAGGATTGAATTTAGTACAATGAGTGGGAAGCAGACTTTTGTTTTGCTTTGTGAAACATGCAGTTTCAGGGTATGATGCCTACTCTTAATAACTTTTGCTTATTTTTTTCATGGTACAGATAACGAATTACCATGTCTGTTTGAAAATGCTTTGAACATTTAATAAATTTATCAGTCTTATTAACTTAACTTTCTTTTTCTTTTAGCAAAACTATACAATCTAAAGTGGACTGCATTTTGGTAAGTAAAATAACTAATCTTAAAGTTCTTTTGTTATAAGGCTTTTCCCACTATATAAAATACATTTTTGAGTAAATATTTATTTTATGTATAACTCAATTTAAGTGAATAAAATTTGACATTTAATTACAACCCTAGGGGTGAACTGGCTATGTGCTGTCTAGATACTTTCCTATATCTCATCAGTAATAATTGCATGTTTTTGAAACTTACTGGCTTTTACTAAAGATCACTTCAGCATTTAATAAAGTGAATGTTTATTTTTCTTTTCTAATAACTCTTAAAGGATTTGTTAAAGAAAAAATTCAAGATGTTTGATGGGTTAAGTTTTGTTGTGATAGTGTATTTTTTGTATTTGCGTTGCTAGACTTCAGGAATTAAAGCCACAATAATAGTTTACATTCAGGTTTGACTTGCAGACTATAAGAATTTGTTTAAATGATAGCTTTTTAAAATACTTTATGGGTTGGTTTTTGTTGCTATAATATACTTTTTATGTTTGGATTGCTGGCCTTCAGGCGTTAAAGCCACAAAAATAGTTTAAATTTAGATTGTGTTTTTAGTTCCTTAGATCTTCTCTTAAACATATGAGGGAAGAAGTATGCAGCTACTGAGACTACTGGAATAGTACTGACTTCTTTCATGGAAGTGTATATTAATGGAATGTTCCCTAGGCTCTAGAATATTCAGTGATTCTGCACTGTTAGATTCCCCAAAATGTCACTGTAGTTAGTCCTCTTTCTATATTTGTGATATCAGAACTTTCTTATTCAGGTTCAGGTCTTCACTATAAGCTAACATTTTTTTGTTAGGGAGTAAGTGTCTGTAGTGTCTGGTGCTGAAATAGTATGGGATCTTATTAGCTTATGATATTATTGTTAGTTTCTAGGTAGGTGAGTAGATAACAGTACTTCATAGGAGAACAGGTAACTTGATCAGTTCTCCTATGCCTTTCTAACCTAATAGTTAAGAAAGGGGACTTTGTGGGGATGTTTTCCCCTTTTTTTCACTTACCTTTATTATCTTTTTTTTTCCCACAGTAACCTTCTGAAGCAGATAATCTTGTTACTTCCCTTTTACAAATGAAGAAACTGATGCTCTTGCATTTACTTCAAAAAATAATTATTGAGCCCATGCTAGGTATAAGGGATACAATATTAAAAGGACATGTTGCCTTGCCCTCAAGAAATTCAGTCTGTTAAAATAGATTTAATAGTGCTCTTAAGATATAGGGAGGTGGTGATTGGGGATGGATTGGGCGACCTTACCCCCAACCCCCAGAGCATTTTCTGAATCTCCCATCTCTGGAGTCTCATTGTTTATATCTATCACTCAGTAACTATTGCATAATTACTCTGTGCTAGACCCTGTCTGGGTGTCAGAATACAGTGGTAAACAAGACAGATACAGTTGCTATCTAAGACCTCCTGCCCTTTTTTTTTTTTTTCCAGTATCTGAGATAATGTTGGAGAATTATTTAATTTTTTCTTTTCATTGAGAAAATTGAGACAGAAGACTACTATAATTTATTAAATATGGCATTTATAAAATACTAAATAAGAACAAAAAGGGTTTTTTTTAATCTTTCAAGAGTTCAGAAGTGTTTATATTTTAGCATAAGTTTTAAACTTATATGTATTTGATGAACAAGATAGTAAGATCTCTGTCTTCATGAATCTTACATTTTATTGAGTGAAGTAGCCATTAAATGAATGGTAAAATAAGTAAACATTATAACTTCAGGTAACCATAAATACTATTACAGAATTTTTAAAGGCAACAGGAGACAACTGATGGTGGGTAGGATAACCTCAGATTGGGTGATTAGGAAAAGTCTCTGAGGAAATGACATTTGAGAGAAGACCTGAATAATAGGAAGCCAGTCTTGTGTGAAGATCTGCCAGTGACACATACTAGGCAGAGGGAACAGAAAGTACAAAAATTCTGAAGCAGAAATGAGTCTGGGATGTTTGAAGAATACAAAGAACCCAGTATGCTGGAACTTATCAAAGGAGGAGAGGATGATAGGAGAAAAGTCTAGATAGGGCTTATTTAGCTATGGCAAATAGTATGTATTTTCTTCTAAGTGAGTGGAAAGCCAATTAAAAGGTTGTAAGTAAGAAAATAGTATGATCTCGCTTTTTTGTTTGTTTTTGTTTTTCTGTTTTTTAATACCTTAGCTGTTGTTGGAAAATGGGCTTGTAGGGGGATGAGAGTAGGAGCAGGAAAGCCAGTTAGGCTATTGGAAAAGTCCAAGTGAGAATATAAGGCTCTTGCTCGGATGATGACAGTGGAAGATGGGGAAAAAATAGATGAATTCAAGGCATATTTTCGATATAAAGCCAGTAGGCCTTGCTTGCTGACGTATTGAATGTGAAGGGAGAAACAAAGAGGAATTAAGGATAATTTCTTTTGGTCTAAAGGATTTCCTTTAGTATTTCTTACAAGGCAGGTTTGCTCATAATGAATTCTCTTGATCAGTATTTATCTGTGAATGTCTTTATTTTACTTTCAGTTTTGAAGGATAGTTTTCCTCCTTTGGCCTTCATTGTTTCTGATGAGAAGTCAGTCATTAATCATGTTGTTTTATGGTACATGATGAGTTGTTTTTCTCTTATTGCTATCAAGATTCATTCATAAATTCATTCACTGTTCACTCACCCACCTACTCTTGCTTTCAACAGTGTGACTATATATGTAGGTGTGGATCACTTTGTGTTTATCCTACTTTGGGTTTGCTGAGTTTGCATCTGTAGATTAATTTGATTTGGGAAGTTTTCAGCCATTATTTCTTCAAATACTTTTTCTGTCCCTTGGATTCCCCTCTCCATAGAAAGCTGCCATTACACTGCTGTTGAAATTATTGATTTTATCACTCTAGTCTCTGGGGCTTTGTTTCTTTTTTTCTGATTATTTTTCCCTGTGTTCTAGTTTCTCTATTTTTATTAAGATTCCCTATTATTTCATTCCTTTTCATCATGGTTTCCTTTTTATGTTTACACACAGTCAGCCTCATCCATGTGGGATAGGTCATGGGAGAAGCCCCAAGCAAGAGTAAAACAGACTCTCACAGTTAATACCTGAAGTTCAGCAGTTTTTAATGACCAAAGACTTCTCAGTTTGTTGCCTTTCATCAGTTTCCAAAGCCCTAAAATCATTCTTTTTGACAATTTTTCATCATTTTAGAGTTATTTTGAGGGGAGGATTTGCTGGCTATTCATTCCATTTGTTCTAGATAGCTCAGCTTTCTCACATAGATTTTATCATGTTTTCTTCAAGAAGTTTTATAGTTTTAGCTTTTTCTGTTAGGTCTGTGAACCATTTTGATTTAAATTTTCTGTCTGGTATAAGGTGAACTTCAGTGTTTATTTTTTACCGTATGGATAGATATCCAGTTGTTCCAGCATCACTTATTGAAAAGTCTACCCTTCCCCAATCACTTCCTATATCAAAAACCATTATGCGTGGGTCTTTGGCTAGAGTCTCTTTTTTCCATCAATTGCTGTCTCTTTCTTTATGACATCACCACACTGTCTTGTTTACAGTAGCTTTGTCAAAAGTCTTGACATCAGGTAGTGTGATAATTCAAATTGGTTTTGGCATTTCCATACAAATTTCAGAATAACCTTGTCAATTTCTTTCAACAAAAAAGTCTACTGGGATTTGTTTGTGATTACAGTGAATTTATTGATAGATTTGGGGCCAGTGGACATCCTAATGACAAGTTTTTTAATCCATAAGCATAGTATATCTCCATATTAGTGGATTCTTCTATAATTTCTTTCAGCTGTGTTTTCTAGTTTTCTGTGTATAGATCTTGTATATGTTTTGCTTAAATTATTCCTAGATATTTTAAGATTTTGGATGTTATCACAAACGGCATTAAAAAGTGTTTGTGGGCTTCTCTGGTGGCGCAGTGGTTGAGAGTCCGCCTGCCGATGCAGGGGACACGGGTTCGTGCCCCGGTCCAGGAAGATCCCACATGCCGCGGAGCAGCTGGGCCCGTGAGCCATGGCCGCTGGGCCTGCGCCTCCGGAGACTGTGCTCCGCAGCGGGAGAGGCCACAACAGTGAGAGGCCCGCGTACCGCAAAAAAAAAAAAAGTGTTTGTTATCCAATGTTTTGTTGCTAATATTTATATTGACCTTGTGAGTATGCATACTTACTAAATTCTCATATGAGATGTAGAGTTTTTTGGATTTTCTACCAAATCAATCATATTATCCATGAATAAAGAAAAGTTTAATTCCATTTCAGTCTAAATGTCTACTTATTCATTTTTCTCACCTTATTCACAGCTAGGACCTTCAGTTCAATGTTGAATAGAAATGGTGAGAATTGGATTTACTTCCCTGTTCTCAGTCTTAGGAGAAAGCCGTTTATTCATTCACCTTACAATGTGATGTTAGCATTAGCTTTTTTATGAATGCTCTTTTCAAGTTGAACATGTTCCCTTCTGTTCCTATTTTGCTAAGAGGATTTTTATCAAAAATACATGTTGGATTTTATCAAATGATTTTTCTGCACTTACTGAAATAATCACATGGTACTTCTACATGATTCTGTTAAAAAGGTGAATTACACTGAGGGATTTTCCAAAATCAACCATCTTTGCATTCTCCTGGTAAACTCCATATGGTGCATATATTTCCGTATGTTGTGTTATACTATTATATATTGCTACATTGGATTTGCTGTTTTTTTAAAGACTATTGTCTGTGTTAATCAGGACTTTTGATCTGCTGTTTTCTTATAATGTCTTTTTGTTTTTGCTCTCAGGGTAATGTTGGCTCATGAAATGAGTTTGGAAGTGTTTTTCCTTTATTTTTTGAAGGGATTTATTTAAAATTAATATTATTTCTTCTTTAAATGTTTGGTTGTTTTTTTCTTTTGGCCACACTGCACGGCTTGTGAGATCTTAGTTCCCCGACCAGGGATTGAACCCAGGCCCTCACCTGGACCCTCGGCAGTGAGAGCGCAAAGTCCTAACCACTGGACTGCCAGGGAATTCCCTCTTCTTTAAATGTTTATGGTAGAGGTCACTAGTGAAACTATCTGTGGAAAAGGTTTTAGTTATGAAATCAGTTTCTTTAATTATTATAAGGTTATTAAATTCTTAAATTTTTTCTTCACGCAGTTTTGGTGTTTGTGTCTTTCAAGGAATTTGTTCATGTTTCCTATGTTAGTGAATTTGTTAGTGTAATGTTCATAATATTCCTTTATCATCCTTTCCTATCTGTAGGATTTGTAGGAGTTTCCTTTAATTTCTGATAATGGCCATTTGTGTCTTCTTTTTTCTTGATCAATTTAGCTAGAGTTTTAAAATTTTTATAAATAAAATTAATTATATTAAATAATTTTGTTACTTTGTAAATAGGAAGGAAATTTTAAACTTTGTTTCTTTTCATTGTAAGCATTTAATGCTGCAAATTATCCTCTAAGCATTGGTTTAGCTACGTTCCATAAATTATGTTGTGTTTTCATTATCTTTCAATTAAATTTTTTGTCTATTTTCCATTCTGATTTATTCCTGTACCCATGGAACACTTAGATATAGGCTGATCAGTTTCCAAATAGTTGAGTGTTTATTGAATCTTGTTTATGGTATATCTTCATGAATGTTTCATGTGTACTTGAAAAGAATGTATATTCTAGTGTTATTGGATGGACTGTGTGCTCTCTCTCTATATCTATATTTATATATAGATATATAAACTGATATATGTATATATCAGTTGGTTATTGTTTTTCAAGACATATTTATCCTTACTGATTTTTTTTTTTACTTATTTCACTTATTGAGAGGGATGCCTAAAATCTCATATTTGTGATTGTGAATTTTTTTTCTCTGATCTTGTCAGGTTTTGCTTCATGTATTGAAGCTGTTAATAGGAGCATAAATTTTTAGGATTTTTATGTATTCTTCATGAATTGATTCTTTTATTATGATATTTCTATTTTTAACTCTGGTATCATTTGTTGCTTTCAAGTCTGCTTTGTCTGATATCACCATAGCCCCTCCATCGTTCTTATAATTAGTGTTTGTGTGGCATATCTTTTTTTGTCCTTTTACTTCTAAGCAATCTGAGTCTTTGTAGTTAAAGTGTTTTGTTGTTGTTGTTGTTGACATCATATGCTTGTCTCTTAACCAGTTTGACAAGTTTTGTCTTATGATTGGTTGAATGTATGTATACCATTTTGCTATTTATCTTCTTGTAGTGTAGGTCTCCTGTTGATTAATTCTCCCAGTTTTAGCTTATCTGAAAAAGGTCTTTAATTTCCCTTCATTTACAAAGGGTATTTTCACTGGGTATAGAATTCTAGATATTTTTTCTTTCAGCATTTTTGCAATGTAGGTCTGTTTTCTTGTGGTTTGCATAGACTCCATTGAGAAGTTTGTTGTCATTCTTAACTTGTTTTCCTGTGTGTAATGTGTTGTTTTTTTCTCTGGCTTCCTTTAAGGTTATTTATTAGTGGTTTTTAGCAATTTTATAACCTTAGTATGGTTTTCTTTGTTTTTGTCCTGCTTGTGGTTTACTGAGCTTCCTCAAACCTGTGGGCTTATGATTTTTCATCAACTTTCAAAAATTTCCAGCCATTCAAATACTCTTCTTTGCCCCCTTCCATCTTGGGATTCAAACTATGCCTGCATTGCATTCCTTAGTAATTTTCCACGGGACACTAAGGCTATGTTTATTTTTTTCTCTTTTTGCTTCATTTTGGATACTTTATATTTCTTTATTATTATTATTATCACATTCCTTAATCTTCTTGAAGTGTCTAATCTGCTATAATTCTATGCAGTGAATTACCCATTTTAGACCTTGCATTTTTTAAGTTCTAGAAATTTCACTTGGTTATTTTTTTTATATATATATCCTCTGTTTCTTTCCTTGTTTATCCTTGGGCATGTTTATAATAGCTATTTTAAAGTCCTTGTTTGCTAGTTATATTATCTCTAAGTATCTTTTTATTTACTGAGTTTTTGTTGCAATTATGGGATCACGTTTTTCTGCTTCTTTCCACATCTAGTAATTTTTAGTTTAGTATTTATTTAGAATGTCTAGATTTTGTTCTCTTTCTTTAAAATGTATTGCAGTTTTCTTTGGCTGGCAGCTAAACTACTTGCAGATTAGTTTGATCCTTTTGAGGCTGTGTTTAAGCTCTGTTGTGGCAAGTCTAGAATAGCTGGACTTTAGAGTTCAGCTTTTACACTAGAATGTTACCACTCTAGTGTCTGTACTGCATTCCTTGGGTGTTGACTGAGATCTCAGTGCTGTCTGACTGGAATTTGAACATGTCACAGTCAGTTACAGTTCCCTGGTAGTTCTTTTCCCAGCCTCATGGAGTTTTCCTCTACCCATATATAGTTTAATACTCAGCAGTAGATTCCAAATCTACGTAGGGATTTGTATAGATTCTGAAGATATTTCTGTGTCTTCCTTCCTTTTGGTACTTTGCCTTCTCAGACACTGATCTCAGAAACTGAACTGCTTGGGTTCCTACTCCCTATACCACAGTTCAAAAGTTGCCTTCAGACAGAATCATCTCATTTATTTTTTTCGCTAAGAACATTCCATCCAATGACAGTAGAATATACAACTCTGTTTTCAGAAAATGGACAACAAATGTGCTCTTTTTAACTTAAGCTTCTTTAGCTAAAGTTCCTAAAGTCACTTCTGTTGTCAGCAGATGATCTCACCTCCTACTTCTCTGAGGAAGTAGGAAGATGCAGTGTAGGTATCCCACAAAATTAAAACCACTTTGTATTCCCAACTCAGTAGTTCCTCACTTCTGTACCATGTCTTCCTTCCCTTCCTCCCAACAGAAGAAATATCTTTCTGCCTATCTGAAGGTTGATCTCCTCCTTCTAGGCCCTGGATTCCATCTCTTCCTGTCTCTGAATTCATTTATTCTCTTCCTCCTGTTCTTTTATGCTCTCATTTTCTACTGACCTTTTCCCATTAAGAGTTCAGTGCTTAATTTTTTTCCATCTAAAAAACAATCCTTCCGAAACACACAACCCTTCTTTAGCTACCACCCTGTCTTCTTTCTTTTGAAACAAGAAAGTCAAGGCTTAGTCAAAGTGTTGATTGAATTCAGTCTCCTCCTCTGAAACTTGTGTTTATCAAGGATACCATGACCTCTCATTGCTAAATATAATGGACAGTCTCAGTTCCTAACTTGACAACCCTTTTTCGGTTGACTCTGTTGACCATCCTTTAACCCTCCCTTGTTCATTCTCATTCTTTTAATTCATTAGATGCCACACTATCCTGGTTTTCCTGTTACACCTTAGGCTGTTCCTTCCCAGTTTCTTCAAGGGCCTCTGTTCCTCAACCTAAGTCCTCTGTATTCTGTCTATATTTGCCCATGGTGATCTCATCTATTTTGATGGTTTCAATTAATCTCAGTATACTGATGATGCATAATTATACATCCCCAGTTTAAGCTCTAGACCCATACAGCCAAACTGTTATCAATTGACCAATTTTAGTAAGATGTCACATAGGCACTTCAGACTCAGCTTTTCCAGAACCAATCTCACTGTATCACACCCCAAATTCTGAACATATTTCTATTTGTTTCTTATTGCTGCTGTAACAAATTATCATAAATTTAGTGGCTTAAAACAACACACATTTATTATCTTTTAGTTCTGCGGGTCAGCAGTCTGACACAGGTCTCACCTAGATAAAATGAAGGTGTCAAGAGAGCTGTGTTCCTTTTGGAGGCTCTAGGGGAGAATCTGTTTCCTTGCCTTTTTTTACAGCTTTTAGTGGCTGCATCTTCAAAGCCAGCAATGGCTGCTCAAGTCTTTCTTACACTGTATCACGCTGACACATCTCTTTTGTAGTCAAGTCTCCCTCAACTTCCCTCTTACTGGGACAGTTGTGATTACATTAGGCCTACTAGATAATCCAGGATGCTCTCCCCACCTCAGGGTCCTTAATTTAATCGCATCTGGAAAGTCTCTTTTACCATGTAAGGAAACAGATTAACAGGTTCCAGGGATGCAAGGATTAGGACATGAACATCTTGGAGGGCCATTATTCTTTCTACCATATTGCCTTAGTGAATATCCTCACTCCTCCAACCTAAAAGCCTGGTGGTCCTTCTTGTTTTCATCCTCTTTCTCACCTGCCTCACATCTAGTCAGTCACCAAGTCCTATCACTTCTGTCTTCATAATTGTTCCATTTTTGTCTGTCCCGACAGCTACTACATTAATCCAGATCATTGTACTTGTTGGAAATACTGCAGCTAGTTTTCTGCTTCTCGTCTCTCCACTTTTATTCCATTCTTCACATATCATTACAATCATCTTTATGAAATGTGAATCTGTGTATTTTGCACCCTTGCTTAAGACCTTTTGCTGGTTCCCCATTGTTCTATCTTTAAGGCATTGAAGACCCTTCTTCATACTCAGGCTTTACTTTTCTTATTTAATGTCATCTTTCTCTACTCCCTCCACAGGCTGTCAGCAAGCTGTAATGAACATTTGTGGAGTAAGAAAAGAGAATATATACTCTCTCAGTCTAGAACAGCAGTAGCCATTAGAACATTCTGTGGTGGTAGAAATGTTCTGTATATGCACTATTCAGTATGGTAGCCAGTAGACACATGTAGCTATGTATTAAGCACTTGGAATGTGGCTAGTGTGACTGAGAAACTGAACTGTTAATTTTGTTAATTTAATTTTAAGTTAAATAGCCACAAGTGGCCAGTGGCAACCTTTTCGGATAGTGCATATCTAGACAGTGGTTCTCAACTGGAGGCAGTTTTGCCCCCCAGGAAACATTTGACAATATCTGGAGACATATTTGTTTTGCTACCAGTTGAGTGGGTAGAGGACAAGTATGCTGTTTAAACATCCTGTAAAACACAGGACATCACTTTATCAGCCCAAAATTGTCAGTAGTGTTAAAGTTGAGAAACTGTGGTCTAGACTATCCTCTCTTTTTTTTTTCCCTCTATCTAGTTATATTTTAAGATTCATCTTAGATATCACCCCTCGGAAAACCATCTGTAATTTATCAGGTCTGAGTCTGATACCTTTTCTGTCCCCTAATGTCCTGTGCTTACCTTTATTTGTTTTACGTAGTCACCTCTATGATAGTCATAATCAGCATTTTTATTTGTTCTTGACTTCTTGAGTGTAGGAACATATTGGAATATGTCCAAAGGCACATGAGGATGATCAATAAATACTTGTTAAATGTATGAATGAGTATAATCTAACGACTCAATTATTAAACATCTTGCAATTTAAAATGTAAAGAAGTGTTACCACCTTCAGTTGAGGCCTTTTTAGAGACCATATACTTGATAAAACATTTGAATTCATTTGTTGGAATTACTTCACAGTTTGCCCGTAAGAACAGAAACTGGTCTCATTCCTTTAGAGGGAAAGAACTTTTTTTTTTTTTCCTGGCATTCTCCTCTTTTCCCCTGTTCTTCTCAGCTTAGGTATTTCTCTTCCTCCTACACTACCCTGTTAAGAGAGAACCAGCCGAAACCACTCCCACTCATCCCCAGAGTACAGATGGGGAACTGAAACTTTATTGCATAGATTCAGGAAGGATTTAAGCAAGTAAAGTGGGATAAATAGTTCAGAAACTAAGAGAAACTGGCAGCATAACAGAATGGCTCAGAGCTGAGGCTATAGAATGACACAGTCCTGAATTTGAATCTTTGCCCCTACCATTATTGCCATTATTGTCTGATTTTGGACAATTTTAACCTATTTTAGTTTTTTTTTAGTTATATTTTTAAAGGTGATAATAATAGTACCTAAGCCACTGAGTTACTGTGAATATTAAAGGAAATAACAACTGTACTTGTTACAGGCATACCTCAGAGATGCTGAGGGTTTAGTTCCAGTCCACTGCAGTAAAGTGAATATTGCAGTAAAACGAGTCACACAAATTTTTTGGTTTCCCAGTGCATATAAAAGTTATCTTTATGTATATGTATGTCTGAGTCATTTTGCTGTGCACCTGAAACTATCACAGCATTGTTAATCAGCTATACTCCAATATAAAATAAAAAGTTTTAAAAAGAAGTTATTTTTATACTATACTGTAGTCTTTTAAGTGTGTGATAGCATTATGTCTAAAAAAAAATTGTACATACCTTAATTGAAAGATACTTTATTGCTAAACAATGCTAACCCTCATCTGAGCCTTCAGGAAGTCTTAGTAGTAATATCAAAGATCACTGATCACAGATTACCATAACAGATATAATAATAATGATGGAAAACTTTGAAATACTGTGAGAATGACCAAAATGTGACTCAGAGATGCAAAGTGAGCAAATAAGATTGGGAAAATGGTGCTGATAGATTTGCTCAACGCAGGGATGCCACAAACCTTCAAATTGTAAAAAAACACAATATTTGCAAAGTGTGATAAAAGGAAGCTCAATAAAAGGAAGTATGCTTGCAGTATAAATACAGTGCCTGGTAACATCGTAAGCACACATGACAGCTTCAGTTGAAGGTGTTGTATGTGTAAATTGTTAATGTGGATCTAATTGACTTTATTGCCACAAATTTATGTTTCTAGAAGTCTAAATGTTAGTCAGGGATGACATTTTATGTTCATCATCACAAAACTTACCATTTAAGAATGAATGCTTACCGTATGGAACCAATGAGGGGAGAATATTGAATCCCTCAAACATAGACAGTGGAAGACAGAGAAGTTGGGAATCACCTGGCTAAAGCTGCCTGGAAGCCAGAAGGTACATATTGTAGAACAGCTGCCAGTATCAACACTCTATGCTCCCTCCCCCTTCAGGCCTTTGTAGGTGCTGTTTCCTCTGCCACCTGTACCCTTCTCAGATTTCTTCACTTGGATAACTCCTAGTCCTTTTGGACTTGGCCCAAAAACCCTTTTCGGAATGCTTTTTATCTATTAGGAATGCATTCAGTTGTAGATAAGAGAAAACCCCAACTATTGGTGGCTTAAAGAAATAAGAGTTTGTGTCATCGAATAAGTCCAAAGTTAGGCATCCAAGAGTGGTGCAGTTAACTCAGTAATGCCACTGGAATCCTAGGCCCTTTGTTTTTTGCTGTGTCATCTTTTATCCTGTCATGTCATTGATGGCTGCTGCCCTTCCATGCCTTCTGTCCAAATGCTAAGGCAGGAAGAAGGGAGGAAGGGTCAAAGGGCTTTCTTCTGGGGAAGCTCTGTCTTTGTTTTCAGTACAGGACTTCTGTTTCAAAAACCCACTTCAGGAACTTCCACCTCCAGGGTAATGTCACTTGGGGGCCTCGAGCTGCAACGGAAACTAGGATATGTAGTTTTTTTGTTTTCTAGCCTCTATACCTACCAGAAGAAGACAAAAAAGAAGGTGGTTAGCAATATACGTCTGAGTCCAGCCTGTCTGCCATACCTTCTCATGTTAAGGTCCCCTGCTGTCATGCACCTTATAAAAAGCTTTATACCCCTGTTAAAGCTCTTACCATGTAGTATGCTAATCCCCAGACTAATTGGTTTTCTTCCCCAAGAATAAGCTTTTGGTAGTTAGGACTGTGTCTTACGGTCTTGGTATCCTCAGTGCTTAGCACAGTGTCTAGTACGTGGAAGACACTCAGTAAATATTTGCTGAATGATTATCCACAAATAATAATTATCAAAAAGAATGTATAATATGTACACAATATCCCCAGAGTTTCTTTATACGTGTTGTTGTTATTATTATTAACATTTATTGAGTATTTATTATCATGTGCCAGACAAGTGCTTTACATATTTTATCATTCAGCCCTCATAATTTGCCTATGAGGTTAATCTGTTATCCTCATTTTACAAATGAAGAAACAGGCTCAGACAGGTTAAGTAACTTACTCAAGGTCATAAAACTTGCTAATTGATAAAATTGGGCTTTTAATCCAGATAGTCTGACTCCAGAGCCCAGGCTTTTAAAAAACTGTGATATACATAACATTTTTAAAGTGTCTGAAATATTAGGTTATTATATATGAATTTTTAAGAATTCTACTTCTTCATCTTCCTGTAATTAAGAAATGTTCCTGAAAGTAATTATCCACTTTGAAAATAAATCTGAAAAGAAAAAATGTAAAGCTGTCCTCATTATCTTACTGAATTTTAGTAGTCAATAATTCTAAATTCAGTCTCTTTTTTTGCAAGCAGGTTGCTTGAATGCCATTTTAAAAACATGATATGCTCATTAAAACAAAATTGCTAAAATGATTTCAACTATTTAAATTGATTACAATTGTGAAGACTATGGTGCTGTGAAATATGCTAGAAGTGACAAATAGAAAATTGTATCTGTGCTATTTTTAAAGCCTAGTATTTTGCCTGCTTATCAGTAAAGACAAATGGAAAATATTTGCAGAAGCATAATTGTGAACAGAGTTTTTTGTTAATATTTTAATGCTTTTGCAATAAAACAATTGATTTTTACTTAATTTTAATAGTAATCAACATGACTTAAATTTCTCATGAGTTGTAACAATTTTAGATCTATAATGTCATTATATATTTGTAAAGCTGATCCAATTATATTTTTCATAACCAGCTGAATAGTCAAGGCAAAAATCTTACCATTGATACTTCCAACCCCCTAGGATTAGCTAGACCTCAGCAGAGTTTGAAAGCTGCTCATTCCATATTACCTAGGCCCCTTATTTTAGTTGAATGAAAGTTGGACTACCTGAAAGCTATAGCGAGGCCTAAAATGTGAGAGAAACAATTCTGAATGTTTGATGGAGAAAAGGCCTGGTTTGGTGAGGCTCAACCACAGAAGGATGGGAAATAATAGTTAATTTCCCAAAATGTGGTCCTTGGAAGAATAATTCCATAGGATGTTAATATGCAAAAAAGGTTCCAAAAGTCAAATATGTTTCATGAATTCTGGATTAAAGGATGTGTCAAGAGCTGTTATTAATATGCTGCTGTGTATTGTGAATCCTAACAAATATTCAATATATACAAGACTTTTTTCCCCTCATAAAACTTCTCATGAAACTGATGTTCATGAGAAGACACACTATTTGGGAAGTGATTGATAAAACTGATAGGGTAAGTTTCTGCACTAGAGAGAGAAATTATTTTCCATGTGCTATCCAGAACTATCAGGATATTGAGAACTTCCTGTTTATATTACTGTATATTAGGTGTGTATGCTACCAGGAAGCAATCTTTCACCAGTTCTAATGTTGAGGTCCCCTATATTGATTAGTTGTGTTGGAGTTACTAGAACTAACAAGAGAGGGGGGAAAATGACCATATATTTTGGTTCCCATTAGGAAAAGCTAATGTAAATATTAAAAGAAATAACATTTCGCCTATCAGGAAATAAGTTGAAAGCAAGAAGAAAACTATTTCTGTGTCATGGACTGGGCAATTCAACAGCAATCCTAGTAAGATTATAGAGATAAGAGTAGACAATCTTTGTTTACTTTTTTTCCCATCAGCTGGAGAGATAAAAGGCTTAAAAGGAGGAATAAGGGAGGCTAAGTACAGTTGACCCTTGAACAACACAGTTTTGAACTGCTTGGGTCCCTTATATACAGATTTCTTTTGCTAAATATGGTACTACAGGATCTGTGGTTGGTTGAGTCCCCAAATGCAACTGTGGTATGGAGGGCCAACAGTGAAGTTATACTCGAATTTTCAACCACAAGGATGGTAGACACCCCTAACCCCCATATTGCTCAAGGGTCAACTGTATTTTAGATCCATTTAAGTCCATATTTTGAATGTCTTAGGAAGAGTATACTGCCTTACTTCTAGGGCTCTCTACTGACCAGTATTCTAAGAGAGGACTCTTATGTATTGCTAGTTACTTCTAAGTTTAATAAATGCAGTGTTGGCGAGTTAACATGGCCTAATAAAGCATGTGCTTTAAAGAGCATTCTATGCTCTGCACCGAGAAGGCCAAGTAAACTCAACTGGGCAGAAATTGAACATGTCTAATGATTTCCTTGCACAGATGAGTCTAAAGACTTCTTGACCGAAGTCTGCTATACTGGGAGAGGGCGAGTTATATTCATGCGAGTTGAACCAAGGAGGACTTTCTAGGATTACCAGTAAGAGAGAGAAGTTGAAAGTGATGTGAGGTTGCCAGAATGCCTATTCCTTCTGGAGGGCTAGAGAAACTTGAAATTTGGTGACAGATGCCATCATTCAGATTATTCTGTAGTGAGGCAGATTCCCTACAGGGGAGAACTCTCAATAGGGTCCTCTTGCAAGGGAATACAGTAGAAAACTTGAAAGGGTAAGATTGTAGGGAATCAATCAATAGTCAGTGTGTGTTAGGTTTTGAATGCTGATTAAGTAGTCCTTCAGTACTCTGCTGTCACCTCCCACCCACGCTGGACTAGTTTGTCCTCCCTGGGGGAAATGAACAATAATTAACAGTCTAAGCTATGTTCTATAAAAACTTTCCTTCTGTAATGGACACCAAAGTCTATTATTAGATGAATCCTAAGAACCAACTTTCTGGGCACACGTGAGTTGTCCATTATAAATGCTAAAACCTGGAAAGAGAATCACAATGGAGGTACTAACTACCCCATCTGAAAAACCCTGTTTAGCACAGTAATAAGTTGGTTAGAAAACAGGCAGTGGGGGGAGCAGGGCAAGCAATCTGTCTGTGGCAAGTCTATTCATTTATCATGGATATCTAAGTAGAGGTTCAACATTACTTACATTCTCACCAGGAACATTGCAGTAGAGAATATTACCCTGGGTATAACCTTTCCAGTTTCATTTCATCTTGGCTTATAGCATCTTATTCATATAGCTTACTCTGAATCGAAGTACTGTACATTCCAGAGATCCTGGATTTTAAAACATATGGTTGCTATGGACTGGATGGTGATAGCAAGCAGGCCTGGTCCAGCAACTCAAGCATCTTGGTGCTTATGGCCCTGGAAGGAATCAACCCTTAACCCTGTAGACCTGAGGAGCTAAACTGGAGACCCACAGACTAGATCCATTCCACAGAGGTGTTTCGTTTGGCCCACGGTAACATTTTCTAAATTTCAAATTGGTTGCCATATTTCAAATTTGAAATTTTAAAATTGGGAGAGTTCACAGAAAAAAATCAGGTGTCTGGCCTCTCTGAAAACTTAGGACACTGATGAGTCTTTATTTCTACATGATGTGTATTTTCCAATTTTCTTGCATTTTCCTGCCATGCATTTAACTCCTAAACATATATATTTTTCTTACCTGTAGTCTAGTTTAATCATTTGCATTACCTACCTGGCATTTGAGCTTGTGACCTCTGTGTTAGATCCTTTGGGGGCAAGATTTTCCTGAGAGCCATTCATCACAGGATTGGAGGAGCCATAATAGTATGTATGAGGACAGATAATGAGAAGGCAGCCTCCATTTTTGTCTCTTAGTAATGTGGCCTCTTTACTGTCAGTGCTTGCCCTGCCTGGCCATTACAGCAGTCAGTCAGTAGAAAGCAAAAGTAGGGTAGAACAAAGGATAATAATCTTTATCTCAAAGATAAAGATCTTTGAGAAGCTTTCCTATTGGTTAGCTACTGTGTAAAACGTTTTATCTTCATACTTTCCAATGAAACCTTCCCTGACCACTCTAGTTTAAATTGTACCCGTTACCAATACTTATTCTTTATAGCATTTACCATTATCATGTAACGGATGTTCTACTTTTAAATTTTATTCTCTGTCTCCCTGGTACTAAAATGTAAGGTCATGCATGTCTGAAGCATAGTTGGCACTCAATACTCAATGAATGAATGAATGAATATAATCTCATTTAATTTTTTAAACTTTTCAAATCTATCCCATAGTTAATGTTTTAAGTTAGAAACCAATTCTTTTAATGTGCCTACTGCTGCAGTGGTTGGATGAGAAGTAAAAGATACGTGAAGCAGGGTGTAGGATATCTGCTTCCTGAGAACCAGACTAATGTTATTAGAGTGGGACTTTCTAAGACAGATGACACACTCCCAGAAATACATTCAAGTAACTTGCTCAAGGGAGAATTTTTCACAAAAGGCACACCTCCTCTCCTGCCCTCCAGAGATATATGTTACTGAGGGGGCATGTATGAGGTGTATACAATTTGAAAAGACTTCTTTCCTCCCTTTCCTCCTTTATAGAGGAAAGCATGCTTTCTCACCTCAAATCCTTGCTATAATGAATACTAAATGATGACCAAGGTCAATTTCCTGACCCAGTATTGATTGAAACTAAAAATTTTGTTTGGACTATCTAATTAAAATACATCAGACTTGAAAAAGGCTCGTTGTTAGAATAGAAGATAGGGTTTATCATGTGATGTAGCACTTGGGGTTACTTTTAATAAAGACCTAGCTTAGAATCTGACTTTTTCCTTTCAACCACTTGGTGGAGAGGAAATGAGTAACTTTCAAGAGAGCTACTTTTGTGTAGATTTTACCTGTCCTGGCAGGGGTTGGGGCATGGTGCTTGCTGACAGAGGGGCTGGATTTAAATAGCTGCATTTGCTTTGTTTTTTGAGTATCACAAAAAGAAATCATCTGTATAAGGCCATGCCATCCATTCAGAGGAATTTGAACCCTTTATTCCTTTTTATTTACATCAAGTACATGAGTTATTTTATCCCTCAGTATGGGAGGATAATATAGTTATAATGTTTTCAGTTTTTTGGGTTTTCTCCTGTTAGGAATTCAAGTGGACTAAATTGCCGCTAAGGCCCAAATCATGAGTTCTGGTTACTTTTCTCTTTCGTAATTGTAAAGAATGCCTTTACCATTGTCAGCTAGCTTTCAAATTCATTTTATTGCCACTAAGAGGAATAGGATAGACCAAGATGGCAATCTCTCACCCATTTACCTGAAATAAGCCCAATTTTCATTAGTACCTTTATATTCAAAGAATGATACAATACACAATAATGCGTTTTGATAGAAAACAAATGAATTCTTATAGTATTCTAGTTTTTCTATTTTTTCATTTTAAGTTATTTTCAGACTTACAGAAAAATAAACTAAGGGGGAAAGAAGGAAAGGTTACTAGGAGCAGAGACAGGAATTAAAGAACTAACTTTTCCTCTGTGGCCTACACCTTAGTTGAGGCTGCAGCTTTGTGATCTTGAAGAATCAATTAGAACAAATCCAGTTTTTCGGAAACGTAATAGTAGCTGGGCTCCCAGGGACTATCCTTTCTTTCCATGCCATAAAAACAAAAACAAACAGACAAAAAAACTTTAAACACAGTGACTAGAAAGACCTAAACCTTATCCTTCTTGCTAGTGCCCTCAGCCTTATCCTCAACCAGCAGTAGAACCCTAGGATCTTCTCAAACAGCATACAGAAACATTGATAATAACCTTTGCCTCACCTAAATGACCCAGAGAAAGATTACATGATCATTCCGTGATGCTCACTTTTTGTAGCATTTAACTATGGGCAGAAGTATTCTCCCTAGAGATGGCTCTCATTTGAATCCTGTTTCAAAGGGACTCAAATCTATAGGTTTATGTACCCTCTGCCTATTTGAACCCTAGCAATATGCCCTTGTCTCAGCATTGCATTTGGTTTTTAGTCATCTGGGCATTTACGTAGCTGTGGTACTTGCTACCATGTTATTCATTATTTCAGTTTGAGGGATTTAGCTTCCTTTTTTGTTAAGCCCTAAAAAAAAAAAAATCAAAAGAGTATATTTTAGGGCACATTTATAAAAAATGACCACATGCTTCTCATAGCAGGTTAGGAAACTGAAAATTAAGAATTCTAAGCAAAACGAATTGAAAAATAGAATCCTTATACCTTGACCTTTTTCTCTATCTTCCTTATTCAATCCTGTGGAAGGACAGCTTTCACAACTGCTGGGGCCTGAGAGAATGTAATATCAGGTATGTTCATTGTTTCCATAAATTTTTTAAAAGGCTATAGAATAAGGTTCTACTTTCCCATTCAAGTCCTTCTGTCAGTGATGCTGGTGAAGAAAGAGGCCTTTTAGTAACTGTGCTCCGGAATCAATGTCTCTTGTCGGGGAAGAAATAATTAGAATTTTTTTCACGTTTTGTTTTGTTTCTGAAGTTTACAAAATTAAAAAACAAATTCAAGTCTGATTATCCTGTCATTGTATATATTTTCGCTCCTTACCTGGTAACTTAACTGAAGAAACTGTCAAACTGGAGAATTTAAGTTTCTGGATTTTAAGCTAACTGTTCTAAATACAAATTTAAATTAAAAATTCTTTTAAGACCTTTTTCTGATACTAGTTTGAAAAGTAAAATTTAAAGAAGTAATCATGAATGTGACACCCTGGTTGGTCATCTTCCATCAAGACTCCGTCATTGTCAACCTGACTAGTTCCTTGAAAGGTGTTTATACATCTCAACAGGAGTTTCTGCTTCTTTTGGAAATAAAGATAATGATCCGTTAAGGATTTGCATGAAAGCTCCTCAGTTAAGTCCTTACTTGTTACCATCTTTATAACCATCAACCCTTCCCCAGTTTTGTGACCTTGTAAAAAAAAACAAACAAACCTGAATAACACCTGAGAGCAAAGTCTCATAACAAGAAACACATCACTGCAAAGAAATTTATTTCAAACAGGGAAAACCTTTTTTAGTAATGTTTGAGAAATTGTGGGGTAAACCTGATTCAGGTTGTTCCCTAAAAACCGGAGCAGATCTCTCCACTCAGACTACCTTATAACTGTATTCTATGCCAGTAAATAGTGGGAACGTTTTTCCTTACCGTCTGCTTGAAGGTTTTCAAGTTCTAGTAATAAGACATTGAAAATTCTACCTGGTTCTCTGCAATTCTTCTGGTATGTTTTGACAGTTTGGAGGTGGATGTCCTGAGCAGACAAGCTGAAGCACTAAAAATTAACTCAGTTTTCTGAAATATAGAATATTGTTTCAGGTATTTTTTTTTAATAACGGAAGACAAATGGAAAGTTATACATTTTTTTCCAAGTCCAACCTAGGGAAAGCTTTTATTTCTGACCTATTCTGCTTAGATTGATTCCTTTCTCTCTAGTATCACAGTTAATCAGAAATATTTTCTAACTTCAGTTACATCTTGATGGCTCAGGAAGGAATAGTGTCTACATTTTTCTGCACTTAGACCCTGACGAAAGTCAGTGCTGGTGGAACATTGTCTTCAGTAATTTGTGGTCAAGTCTGATGCTCACATAAAATCTAGGAACCTTGCTCTTGTGGTATACCTCTTAAGTTAGTGGAGGTCACCAGGCAGAATATTTCCTAAATTTCTTAAGATACCTTGCTTTTTCAAGTAAAAGATTCTATACTTGTTGATAGAATTTGAATTATAAACTCTTTTGCCAAAATCTGACTTTAAGCAAGTATATATTTTAAAATAATATTTATGTAATAATAATACCTATTATAGATACCTTTTATAAATTTATTTTAATCCTCACAAAAATATTATGGGCATTTTATCACTGTTTTACAGACTTGAAAATTAATGATCATCTTGCCTAATATCACAGAGCTAATGAGTGGCAAATCTGGAACTCTTCTGATTCTGTATCCTGTACCGTAGCACTATATCCTACTGTTTTAGATACATTAGATTTGAAAGGTCCACCAATCAAGCTCAAGTAGAAGCTGCTTTATTCATCTATAATACATGATATAGCTCCTTTATCCTTATTAGCTATTAATTTATCAATACGAGACTTGCCTATTAACCTCAGATTTCTAAAAGTTCCATCAAAGCTGCTTTATTACTACACTAATCAGTTACTGGGAGATATTCTTATATGAAAAATCTGTTTCACAAGTTCAAGAAGGATCAGTGAATCATACATTTTGCTATATGATCCTCTCAAGGATAAGTTGCCAGATTTTTTCTAAGTTAAACTCCAACTCAGTGAAAGTTGTTTTTAAATACTGAAAGTAAAAACAGCATTATTTTTAACCTTTAATAAACAAGAATCCCATGATAGATGTAGCATGAAAATTAAAATTGGTGAATCATTCAATAAATTATACTTGGAAAATTAGCTAACCTTGAGGAAAATTTTTAATTAGGTTTCTACTTCATAACTTAGAGAAAAATAAATTTTAGAGGAATTAAGTACAATACCTAAAGACCTAAATGTGAAAAACAAAACTTTAAAAAGAAAACATGGGATATCTTAATGACATTGGGATAGAGAAGGATTTCATAATAAGACACAACAAAGCACAGATTATAAATGCAAAGATTGATATATTTGACTGCCTGGAAATTAAAAACTTCTCTGCATCTCAAGATTCCAAAAACGAAATGCAAATACAAGCTACAACTAGAGAAGATACTAGCAACACTTCTAAGCAATAGAAGATTACTATGTGGACTACATAGTAAATATTCCCATCTTTAAATGTGTAGTTCCTTGAGCAGTGGTTCTTCAGATGTGATCCTCTGACTAGCAGTATCAGCATCACTGGGAACTTTTTAGAAATCCAGGTTCTCAAGGTTCCTGCTCCAGACTACTGAATCAGAAACTGTCATCTTTAACAAGCTCTCCAGGTGATTCTGATGCATGATAAAATTGGATAGCCATTGTATTAGAGTAAACTCAAATGGTAAATAATATGATAGTCTCATCGTCAATCAGAAAATGTAAAATAAAACAGATACTTTTTCATACTTATAAGATTAGCTAAAATGGAAATCTTAAGTTTTAACAAGGATGTGGAGAAACTGTAGCATTGCTGTTGGAAATATAAATAGGCATAACAGTTTTGGCGAGCAATTTGGGAATACCAACAAAGTTGAAGATGCGCATCTTATATGACCAAGTACTTCTACTTTTAGGGAGGTTCGTACTGTAGAAAAAACTCCCACTCAAGGACACAACAGTCACAAATAAAAATTTTTATTGCAGCACTCTTTGAAATAATGAGACTTTATAACAACTGTCTGTCATAAAGAAATGGATAAACTGGTTTCAGTCCATATAACAAACACTACTGTATAATCTAAAAAGTGAAAGAATTCTGAAGCGAATATGGTAAAAAGTTAGCATCTTTTAAATATGGATAGTGATACATGTGTACTACTTTGTATACTTTGGTTGAAATACTTTATCATTTTAAATTTAAAAATTAAATGGAGTATTAAATATTAAAAGGAGTAGCATCTGGCTCTGTCTTACATTTCAGGATTCTGCTTCAAAAGGTGATTGAGTTTGGATAAACCAGAATCTTCGATCTAGCTGAGGGGGGAAGGTGTAACTAGATACCGAAAAACTTTTTTTTAGCAATCAATAAATGCAAATTAATTGAGTATAAATCCCTGAGTAATTGCTGTGGCCCAAAGTAAAGGGACAAACAGGCATATTATAGGACCTTGTGTACAAAATCTATTAGAGTTGAATTTTTTAACTAGGTTTTTTTTTTTTTTTTTAAATAAAGTGGGAGAGAGCATGAAGGCTGTATATTCTAAACTGGTACTTCTTAACTTTTTTTTAGCCCAAGTCTCATTTTGATAAACATAAATATCTTATATTCTTGGTTAATATAATTTGAAATTTCAAAATATGTTAAATACTATTCTAAAAATGAGTGAATGAAAGCTTTTGTGATTAGAGAGGAGCCCAGTTCCTCTCTCAACGTTTTTATCTGCATATCTAAAAGGGATCTTCAGTTCTCTCAGAAGTACTAGGGGGAAAGATCTGACTTGCTATATATTAAGCAGGATGGGCAAGGCTATGCTGCTGAAACAAAAGAAGCTTGAAATATCAGTGGCCTAACCAGAAGAACTTATTTTCATTCACACTACATGTATAGCACAAATCATTGGAGGACCCTGTTCCACGTAGTCCCTCAGGAACCCACATTGACACACATTGCCATGTTGTAGCCTCACCACTGAAACACAGGACTGCCTAGGTGCCACAAAGGGGGAAAAAGGATATAGAGGTGACACATTGATTCTTAACTATGTCAGCTGAGAAATGAAATGCATCACTTGTGCTAAGTTCATGGCCCTAAACTAACTGCAGAAGAGGCTGAGAAATGTAGGTGAGCAGATGGAATATTTGATGAACTGTCTCTGTTCCTTATTCTCTTCACCACTTTACTTACACCTCATAGAAAGAATTAGATAGCTCCATGCTCTCGTTCCTCATGTCAATATTCTTTTTTTTCTTTCTCTCTTTTTTTTTTTTTTGCGGTACGCAGGCCTCTCACTGTTGTGGCCTCTTCCGTTGCGGAGCACAGGCTCCGGACGCACAGGCTCAGTGGCCATGGCTCACGGGCCCAGCCGCTCCGCGGCATGTGGGATCCTCCCAGACTGGGGCACGAACCCACGTCCCCTGCATTGGCAGGCAGACTCTCAACCACTGCGCCACCAGGGAAGCCCCATGTGAATATTCTTTATCAGCCAAAGTTTCAGAGGGGAAGGGCATAGGAGTGGTAGAACTCGAACACAAAACTCCACCTTGATCCTCCAAAAGTAACTTGATCTTGTATATTTTGGTTTACACCTTTAATTTTCTCTGGATCACATGATATCAAAGTGAATGTTGAATCTGGTTGTTTGCTATATGCTTTTCTGTCTAGGATGTGAAAGAGCAAAGCACTATCTGGATCATTTGCAACATTAAGTCTGTAACATTGCTTTGTTTTCATACCCAAAGTTTCTGAAAAACCAGCTACATAAATGTATGCTTATGTAAATGGGATGATCGACACACAAGGTCTGCTTACTTACCGGGAAGTAAACAGGGAGATTTTTACCAAAAATTCTCCAAAGGGGTTTCCTGGAATGTCTTTGACATCTAAATCAAACTTTAGTTCCAAGATCCCTTGGATATCTTCTTGCAAAGATTGAAGTGTGTGAGAGAGAAGTCCCCATAAGCTTTTGGGCAAGATTTTCAACTCCAGTAGTGGGAAATCATCACCTTAGTTCATTCAACAGACTAGATAATATTTGAGGTTCCCCCTAAACTTGAAGACATTTTCAGTAACTTTGCTTTGAGAACTTAACTTCTTCAACTCGAGAAAACGAAGACTTTTAAGACTAATGAGTAGAGATGTTGTTGTTTGTCATTTGACGTTTCAGGTCAGATATTCAGATATATCTGCCAAATATGCCAAGTGCTATTAAAAATTGTGATTTTTTAATTGTAAAATACACTTAACATAAAGTTTATCATTAATGATATTTATTATAGTATATTCATAATGTTATGTAAACACTGCCTCTACCCAGCTCTAAAACATGATTTCATCACCCCAAAAGGAAACCCACTAAGCAGTCAGTCCTCTTACTCCCCTCCTCCCAGTCCTTGGCAGCCACTAATCTTTCTCTCTCCATGGATTTGACTGTTCGGCGTATTTCATAAAAGTGAAAGCATTTGATATGTGGCTTTTTGTGACTGGCTTCTTTCACTTAGCGTAATGTTTTCAGGGTTCATCCATGTTGCAGCATGTATCAATACTTCATTTCTTTTTATGGCTGAGTTTTTAAATTATAATTTTTTTAAATTTATGCAGTTGGTCTTTTTCCTAATACTCTAAAAATAAAGCAGCTTTGTCCTTCATTTCATAAATGCATCAAACTTATTTCTTTTTGACAACCAATGAATCTCCACTTGGAACAGAAAGCTAATTCTTTATTTTTTGGCGGCATTGGGTCTTCGTTGCTGCTCTCGGGCCTTCTGTAGTGGCGAGCGGGGGCTACTCTTCGTTGCGGTGCACGGTCTTCTCATTGCGGTGACCTCTCTTGTTGCAGAGCACGGGCTCTAGGCCCGCGAACTTCAGTAGCTGTGGCACGTGGGCTCTAGAGCACAGGCTCAGTAGTTGTGGCGCACGGGCTCAGTTGCTCCATGGCACGTGGGATCTTCCCGGACCAGGAATCGAACCCATGTCCCCTGCATTGGCAGGTGGATTGTTAACCACTGTGCCACCTTGCAAGTCCAAACCTTTTATTCTTGATGTTTAAATCTTTACAAAGTATATCAAATAATCTGAGGTTTAACATACTTGCCAAATGATATTCTTGACTTGATAATCAAGCAAGGTTAAGGTCTTCTACACCACTGATCATTGTTTTGGAAGCCAGTGATTAGCCGTAAATGACAAGTGTATCCAAAACCAAAAATCCTCGTGGTGAACTCAGCTTTGCTGGACTGGAATGCCATCACTATACACTTGCATCGTTTTGTTCTCATTTGCTTCATAGAATTTGGATAATCAGTTTTAGTAAACCCCCCCAATTTTTTCTTCTGTGTGTTGAGTCCTACATAACAAATAAAAGAGTGATTGACAGTAGTAAGTTTTCATTGTTTGAAAGGCAAAAAAAAGGGGGGCAGCAGTGAGTTTGATCTTTTTCAAAACTATTCCGTCTTTAAATTAGATCTCTTTGGCACTTTATCCTAATTTGGATTATCTTCTGAATTCCTTCTGGAATTTCTTCTCTGTTCTTTTCTCTAGCATATATAAAAATTGAAAACTGTAGCATCCAAGGTTTCTCCAACAGTATGAAGTTTTTTTATTCTTAGTCATCAAAAATGATGTGTTTTTCATTTGATGTTTTTTAAGTGAGGTGTAACTGACATAACATTATATTAGTTTCAGGTGTACAACATAATGATTTGATACTTGTATATACAGGTACACCTCATTTTATTGCGCTTTATTACACTTTACAGATACTGCATTTTTTATAAATTGAAGGTTTGTGGTAAGCCAGCCTGCATTGTCAGATGATGGTTAGCATGTTTTTAGCAATAAAGTATTTTTAATTAAGGTATGTACCTTGTTTTATTAAACGTAATGCTATTGCATACTTGATAGACTATAGTATAGGGTAAAGATAACTTTTATATGCACTAAGAAACCAAAAAATTTGTGTGACTCACCTTATTGCGGTATTTGTTTTATTGCAGTGGTCTGAAACTGAACCTATAGTACCTCGAGGTATGCTTGTATTGCAGAATGATCACCCCAGTAAATCTAGTTAACATCCGTCACCATACATAAGTTTTCTTACGACAGGAACTTTCAAGATCTACCATCCTAGCTACTTTCAAATATGCAATACAGTATTATTAATTGTAATCACCATGCTGTACATTATATCCCTATGACATTCATTTTGTAACTGGAAATTTTTACCTTTTTGACCTCCTTCACCCATTTTCCCCACTCCCACTCCCACCCCCCCACCTCAGGCCACCACCAGTCGTCACTATATCCATGGGCTCAGGGTTTTTTTGTCTGTTTTGTTGTTGTTTTTAGATTCCACATATAAGGGAGATCATACGCTGTTTATCCTTTTTTGTCTCACTTATTTCACTTAGCATAGTGCCCTCCAGGTCCATCCATGTTGCCACAAATGGCAAGATTTCCCTCATTATTATGGCTGAATAATATTCCATTGAGAGAGAGAGTTTCTTTGTCCAAAAAAAATGATGTTTTATGTTGTGTTCTCTCAGACTTTGCCCATAATAATACGAATGGATTTTTTGGTAACATAATCTATTTTCGATTTAATATGAGAGGGACTGTTGGGATTAAGTGGGTAATGTTAACAATATTGAACAAGAGGTATTTTAGGGGTGATATTTATTTATTTATTTTATTGCTTATCTCCATTACATCATTTTATTTTTTTTTAACATCTTTATTGGAGTATAATTGCTTTACAATGGTGTGTTAGTTTCTGCTTTATAACAAAGTGAATCAGTTATACATATACATATGTCCCCACATCTCTTCCCTCCTGCGTCTCCCTCCCTCCCTCCCTCCCTATCCCACCCCTCTAGGTGGTCACAAAGCACTGAGCTGATCTCCCTGTGCTATGCAGCTGCTTCCCACTAGCTATCTCTTACTTTTGGTAGTGTATATATGTCCATGGCACTCTCGCACTTCGTCCCAGCTTACCCTTCCCCCTCCCCGTATCCTCAAGTCCATTCTCTAGTAGGTCTGTGTCTTAATTCTTGTCTTGCCCCTAGGTTCTTCATGACCTTTTTTTTTCTTAGATTCCATATATATGTGTTAGCATACGGTATTTGTTTTTCTTTTTCTGACGTACTTCACTCTGTATGACAGACTCTAGGTCCATCCACCTCACTACAAATAACTCAATTTCATTTCTTTTTATGGCTGAGTAACATTCCATTGTATATATGTGCCACATCTTCTTTATCCATTCATCTGTCAGTGGACACTTAGGTTGTTTCCATGTCATGGCTATTTTAAATAGTGCTGCAGTGAACATTGTGGTACATGACTCTTTTTGAATTATGGTTTTCTCAGGGTATATGCCCAGTAGTGGGATTGCTGGGTCATATGGTAGTTCTATTTATAGTTTTTTAAGGAACCTCCATACTGTTCTCCACAGTGGCTGTATCAATTTACCTTCCCACCAACAGTGCAAGAGGGTTCCCTTTTCTCCACACCTTCTCCAGCATTTATTGTTTGTAGATTTTTTGATGATGACCATTCTGATGGGTGTGAGATGATATCTCATTGTAGTTTTGATTTGCATTTCTCTAATGATTAATGATGTTGAGCAACCTTTCATGTGTTTGTTGGCAATCTGTATAGCTTCTTCAGAGAAATGTCTATTTAGGTCTTCTGCCCATTTTTGGATTAGGTTGTTTCTTTTTTTGATATTGAGCTGCATGAGCTGCTTGTAAATTTTGGAGATTAATCCTTTGTCAGTTGCTTCATTTGCAAATATTTTCTCCCATTCTGAGGGTTGTCTTTTTGTCTTGTTTATGGTTTCCTTTGCTGTGTAAAAGCTTTTAAGTTTCATTAGGTCCCATTTGTTTATTTTTGTTTTTATTTCCATTTCAACAGATGAAAGTGGGGAAAGGCTGGAGGCAGGGAAAGCAAGTAGTTAGACATTTTTAGTAATTCAAGAATCATTGTAAGTTCCTTAAGGGCAGGGCCTATTGTTGTGTTGTTCATCTGTCTATTTCCAGTCTTTGTATAGGTTGTGATACACCGTATAAGTTCATAGTTATAAATCATTTGTGGAACATTGCAGAAAGTAAGCTTAGTGAATAAATAAATGAGTAGATGAATTCTCCTTTATTGTTAAAAGAAAGACGGCTAAAGACTTAAACTAATGTGGTGGCTGGGAAATAGACTAGAAGAACATGGTGGAAAGAGTTAAGAAGGCTAAATGAAGGATTAGAGTGTAATACAACAAGAGGAACAAAACTAGGCAGACTCAAAACTGAACACTGGGAAACTAGAGAAAAGAAGGTGCTAAGTAACAACTGAGAAAGAAAATGCCTGTGTACGTGTAGAGGTTTTTTGTTGTTGTCAAGGGAAGAGTTATGCAGGATAATTGCTGATCAGTCTATCAGATATTAAAGCAAGAGCTAATTGGAAAATACCCTATAGACAGTGGAATGAAAAAAATATGGATTTGAGAGTTAATTGCATGTAATTGATAGATTAAGTCATTCTATGGATAAATTCTAAGATTAAACTGTTTCGTGAATGAATTCTGGTGAAAATAAGAACAGGCTAAATTATATCATTGTAAGCTTTTTTAAAAAATTGGATCTATGTTTGAGCTATGCTTTATTGTGTAAGAATAAATTCTGCCACCAAGAATGCCAGTAATCTGTCCATATTTTCCATTGCAATGCAATTCAGTCGTAATGAATTAGGCTACCAAAATTTTATTATGTTTTTTTTATTGCAGTAGGATTTGTGGCACATTTAAAGCTATCCTGTGGCAAACTCAGCTGGGAAAGAAAACTATACAGTCCTCTGCATAGCAGAAATTTTCTTAAAGGGTACATTTATAGACAAAATGACAAAGTTGCACAACAGTAGTGATAGACAGTCTTACAAGTAGGTTCTCCAAATAGCATCCACTGTTGCAAGTCAGAGAGTAATTACATCTGCATAGCATGGAACAGATTGTTAGTTGTACTTTGGAACAGTTGGCCCTCCGTATCCACAGGTTCTGCATTCGCGGATTAGACCAACCCTGGATCAGATTTGATTCCTCAGTTATGGAGGAACTGTGCATAAGGAGTACTAGCTATATAACACCATTTTATATAAAGAACTTGTGTATCTGTGGATTTTGGTATCCGTGGAGGGGAGAAGGGGGTTCCTGGAACCAATTATCCATGGATATTGAGGGATAACTATATTTTTAAACCTCAGTTCCACCCCCAGTGATAGTAGCATCATCAGTCACATGTTCTAGATTTTTGAGAAATAGAAAAGAAGCCTAGAAATCATCTCATTCATTTCACATTTCTAAGGAAAATCCGCCAGAGCATGGAAGCCTCATAACCAGTTAAATCGTTAGGCTAAGGCCAACTAATAAATAGTCTTCTTGACTCCCAATCTAGTACTTTTCCTGTAATATTGCACAACCCTCCTTCTTTAAATGTGATTTAAGATGAGAAGTTTTCGTTTAAGCATTGATTTATGGTTTTATTTATACCTAGAATGTAAGAATTAATAGGAAAGTACCATTTTCTCTTACCAACTTTTTATATGCAATAAATTTATCACACAATTTGACTGTATTATTTTACTGATAAGAAAAAAGCCTAGATTCTGTTTTCTTTGGCAAGTGATTCATTCCACCTGGTTTAAATTTAGATAGTATTTTTAGGGAGGTGTTAGTAAATTTTGTTGAGGGAGAAACAAGAATTTTTTAAATGATCTTCCTTTTTAATCCTTTTTAACCAGCAAGAAGTTGAGAAGTTTACAGACCTAGAGAAACTCTACCTCTACCTTCAGCTGCCTTCTGGTCTCAGCAATGGAGAGAAAAGGTAATATCACTTCTTGTCTTTGCCTCAGTTACAGTGTTTATGTGTGTGTTGTGGTTGTTATTGTTTTGCACTATTCCTAAAACCATCAGGAAACAGACTGTCAAAACAGTAGATCTTTTTAGTCTTTGATCATATTTGGTTAAGTGTTTACCCATAGTTTTTGCTAATTCATTTGTGTACCTGGATGAGTGCTGTGAAATGCAGTTGGGTTATGTTTTATAAACAGATTAGTGTATTTATACAGTGTGGCAGATTTTGAAAATTGAACAGAAAGCCAAAGAATAAACAGATAAGTATTGTGAGCAATAAAGTGCAAGAGTTTTTTTAGGTACTGTCAGGTAAGCAGATCACAGAGCATAAAAAAGAAAAAAAAAATGAATTGCCTGTATGGCACATGAATTTATGATACATGTGTGATGTTTTAAGTGCTTGCGGGGTATTACTCTATTTTCATTAGTACAAATATTTAATAACCTCATTTAGAAAATATAGAGAAAAGTTGTTGGTTCATGCATTCTGTTCTTAAAGGAGTTTCTCTACCCTTTTAAGTATTTCTCAGAGTTCATTTCATTCATATAAGTTATGCTTAACATTACTTTAAAAGTATAGGTATGAAAAGAACTGGAATGAAAAATCTGTTGCTTTTACTTTTTTCCCCTTGGACCACATTTTGTAACTATTTTAATAATTCTCTGTCCTAGAAATTGCTCAGTAATTTCTTTGAAAATGCATAAATTATTATTTATGAGTGAGGAGCTTCCCTCATGTTATAAGAGACACTGCCAGATAATAAAAATTTATGATGTTTAGTGGAGGTGTTGTCCTGGAGAGGAGGACTGGTTACAGAAAGGACCATAGAGGGAGACTTGTCCTTTCAGGATCTCTCCAGTGTGAATTCCATTCTGGATCATAGAGGCTTTAGTAAGATTCAGGGTAGTTACTTGAGAATGCTAAGCAAATAGAAAATAAACAATTTTTTCCATAACTTTCATTTTATAGTTTGATGATTTGGTAAGTTTAGGCAAATGAACAGGCAAGTAAATAAACAAATATCCCCTTAGAGGTAATTTTGGCCGAACAAATACCTTATGTTTTCAATGCTCCATCATCTCTGCCAGTTTAGAGACGTTGGTGGGGATGGAACAGGGCGATAACTTTAGTCAGACACTAGCTATAGAAAATGGCTCACAACCACAGGTGGACAATTTGTATTTGGATAACTAGGCATATACTTTATGTCCTGAGTTTGGTTTGGTCATTTATAGTGAGTTTACACACAGTCCTTTAGTGGAACATTTAGGCCTGGTTCAAAAATTGTCAATGAATTGCTGTCTAGTTCAGCTAAAACATGTTTTTGTTTTATGATTAGTGATCAGAATGCCATGTCATCTAGTCGGGCACAGCAAATGCATGCCTTTTCCTGGATTCGGAATACCCTAGAGGAGCATCCTGAGACTTCACTGCCCAAACAGGAAGTCTATGATGAGTACAAGTAAGTATTATGTGTATATGTCAGGCATGCAGTATATTAAAGAGATGATATACTACACTTGGCTACAATGATTTGTTTTATCATTGGCAAATATCATACTGGTATATGAGAGTTTAACTTAGAAATCTCTGGATTCCATTCATTTCTAAGCTCCTCTGGTAGCGTGTGTAATAAAGAACAGGATTACTGAATAAAAGGATTTCTTTAGAGTTCTTCTGGATCACAGGAGGGATGTCTGAAGGCAGAGGGACAATGGAGTAGGTTTGGTGAATAAAAGGATTCCTGTGAAGTTCTTAAGGATGACAAGAAGGGTGTGTCTGGGGTTCGTAGAGGGACAGTGGACGGCAATAAATAAATCAATGCATAAGGAAAAACTAAAACATGTTTTTTATTTAGATTTCTTAAATGTCTTTTTCATGAATCCAAAACTTTCCTAATCATTTTCTGTGCCAACCCGAGAAAAAGCTAAGTATCTGGAATGTTGTGAATTACTTAGTCAGTTGAAGGAGTTCAGTGGCTTGCACATAGAAGACACTCAAACAGTTTTGATTGTACAGATAACTTATTTAAACACGGAAAACACAAGTATAGAGGCTAATGGGCCTTTCTGGATAAATGTCATAGATGCTGAATCTAGTCTTGTTTAACATTTTATAATTGATTTGGAAGCAGGAATTTGTTCTAGCAGAGTAAGTGAAACCAAAATTTTCTGGGTATTGAAATATCAAAGCAAGGACCACGTATGTGTTGTACTTACACAATGTGGAAGAAAAGTGTCAAATAAGTGCTGCTGTTAGCCAGTGTAAGATGATGCAAAAGAACTACACTTACTGAGAAGATTATTGGTATCTAGAAAGAAAACTTTCTGTGCTCATTCAAAATTCTGATTCCCTCACCTTAAGAAATGCAGTAGAACTGGAGAAAGTCTAGAGAAATATGTCTGAAATAATCAAGGCAACAAGGGTAAACTGAACAGCTTTAGATTTTTCCTCTTTAGAAAAATTAAAGCTAAGAGTACATGTGATGCAAGTCTATAAAGTTCATTTTCTCAGTCTACAACAGTCTACTGAATACCTGCTATGTGCCATGTCAAACCCTGTAAGAAGTTCTGAGGATAGAACAAATAAAACACAGCTTCTGCCCTCATCAAGAATATGAAAAAACAAAAACAAACAAACAAAAAAATATATATATAAAAAATATATATATAGTGAGCATGAATTCTTAACTACAAGTTAATTCTAATTAAGATACAGATAACCTTGTGAAACTACAAAGAAGTAAATTTAAATTCATTAAAAGTTTATTAATATCAAGCAAACGTGATATGTTTAAGAAACCCTGTATCGAGGATCAAGAGAATAGGTTCTGTTGTTAAACTTGTGTGACCTGGACAGGTGTTTTAACCACTATTTTTTCAGTTGCATAATCTATAAAATGAGGTGATTGAAGAGGTATGAGGTTTCTTTTAGCTCTAAAATCCTGAAAGTTGTCTGAGGTAGGAAATGAGGAAAACAAATTATCCAAAATGTCTCATGTTTCCCAAAAGGCAAATCGGACAAATTAATGCATGACATTTCCATAATGAATTAATAAGGAAACCGAGGATATTTATATATTTTTGAAGTGATATCCTTCCCCAGCACAACCCTTTGCATCACCATTAGAGACAGCACCCTACATTTGTGGAAGTATGACTCTGAACCATTAAAGTAGTCCTTACGTTCCTAAAAGTTTCCTGCCTTGGGCAAAGCACAGTTATATTTTTCTATAATATTTTGCTGTGAAATCATTTTCTAAGGTTCTCATAAATTCTTACAATTTTTTTCACTAAGAAAAGTTAAAGGTTTTCCCTAAACAAAAGAGAACCAAAACATAACATTGTTTTGGGACAAGGAATGGTAGCTCCAATTTTGAGCGGTTTATTCGCAATTCAGTAGAGAGCAACTGAAATAAAAGGAAGTAACTTAGACTAGAGTTTTAAAAGGAAGTAGTAGGTAAGGGAAATTCTTGATAATGACGTAAATAGGAAAGAAATACCAGTTCTGTTCATGGAATTTGAAAGTATTATACTAATGATTGTCTCTTTATAAAAATCAGTATATTACTATACAATAGTACTGTAACTGAGTCTGAGTATTTTAGTTCAAAACACATTTCACTAAGAATGTACGCTATTCACTGTTGTATTCTACATAGTGTTTCCACATAGTAGGCACTAATTTAATATTAAGAGTGACTAGGGACCAGTCTCTCCCATCAGGAAACTTGCACAAGCCTCTTAAATAGCCTCATCCACCAGAGGGCACCCAGCAGAAGCACTTCAGACCTAGGGACACATACAGACTGAAAGTGAGGGGATGGAAAAAGATATTCCATGCAAATGGAAATCAAAAGAAAGCTGAAGTAGCAATACTCATATAAGATAAAACAGACTTTAAATCAAAGAATGTTACAAGAGACAGGGAAGGACACTACATAATGATGAAGGGATCAATCCAAGAAGAAGGTATAACAATTATAAATATATATGCACCCAACATAGGAGCACCTCAATACATAAGGCAACTGCTAAAACAGCTATAAAAGAGGAAATCGACAGTAACACAATAGTGGTGGGGGACTTTAACACCTCATTTACACTGATGGACAGATCATCCAAACAGAAAATTAATAAAGAAACACAAGCTTTAAATGATACAATACACCAGATAGATTTAATTGATATTTATAGGACATTCCATCCAAAAACAGCAGATTACAGTTTCTTCTGAACTGCACATGGAACATTCTCCAGGATAGATTACATCTTGGGTCACAAATCAAGCCTCAGTAATTTAAGAAAATTGAAATCATATCAAGCATCTTTTCTGACCACAACACTATGAGATTAGTAATCAGTTACAGGGAAAAAAAACATAAAAATCACAAACACATGGAGGCTAAACAATGCGTTACTAAATAACCAAAATATCACTGAAGAAATCAAAGAGGAAATCAAAAAATACCTAGAGACAAATGACAACGAAAACACGACGATCCAAAACTTACGTGATGTAGCAAAAGCAGTTCTAAGAGGGAAGTTTATAGCAAAACAAGCCTACCTCAAGAAACAAGAAAAATCTCAAACAATCTAATCTTACACCTAAAAGAACTACAGAAAGAAGAACAAACAAAACCCAAACTTAGTAGAAAGAACGAAATCATAAAGATCAGAGCAGAAATAAATTAAATAGAAACAAAGAAAACAATAGCAAAGATCAATAAAACTAAAAGCTTGTTCTTTGAGAAGATAAAGAAAATTGATAAACCATTAGCCAGACTCATCAAGAATAAGAGGGAGAGGACTCAAATCAATAAAATTAGAAATGAAAAAGGAGAAGTTACAACAGACACCACACTAATACAAAGCATCCTAAGAGACTACTACAGATAACTCTATGCCAATAAAATGGACAACCTGGAAGAAATGGACAAATTATTAGGAAGATATAACCTTCCAAGAGTGAACCAGGAATAAATAGACAATCTGAAGAGACCAATCAGAAGTAAAGAAATTGAAACTGTGATTAAAAACCTTCCAACAAACACAAAAGTCTAGGCCAAGATGGCTTCACAGGTGAATTCTGTCAAACATTTAGAGAAGAGCTAACACCCATCCTTTTCAAATGCTTCCAAAAAATTACAGAGGAAGAAACACTCCCAAACTCATTCTGTGAGGCCACCATCACCCTGATACCAAAACCAGACAAAGATACTCAAAAAAAGAAAATTACAGACCAGTATCACAGATGAATATAGGTGCAAAAATCCTCAACAAAATACTAGCAAACAGAATCCAACAACACATTAAAAGGATCATACACTATGATCAAGTGGGATTTTTCCCAGGGATGCAAGGATTCTTCAGTATATGCAAATCAATCAACGTGATACACCATATTAACAAACTGAGAGTAAAAACCATATGATCATCTCAACAGATGCAGAAAAGGCTTTTGACAAAATTGAATACCCATTTATGATAAAAACTCTCCAGAAAGTGGGCATAAAGAGAACCTACCTCAACATAATAAAGGCCATATACGACAAACCCACAGCAAACATCATTCTCAATGGTGAAAAGCTGAAAGTATTTCCTCTAAGTTCAGGAACGAGACAAGGATGCCCACTCTCGCCACTATTATTCAACATAGTTTTGGAAGTCCTAGCCACAGCAATCAGAGAAGAAAAAGAAATAAAGGAATACAAATTGGAAAAGAAGATGTAAAACTGTCACTGTTTGCAGATGGCACGATACTATACATAGATAATCCTAAAGATGCCACCAGAAAACTACTAGAGCTAATCAATGAATTTGGTAAAGTTGCAGGATACAAAATTAATGCACAGAAATCTCTTGCATTCCTATACACTAATGATGAAAAATCTGAAAGTGAAATTAAGGAAACACTCCCATTTACCACTGCAACAAAAAGAATGAAATACCTAGGAATAAACCTTCCTAGGGAGACAAAAGACCTGTATGCAGAAAACTGTAAGACACTGATGAAAGAAGTTAAGGATGGTATCAACAGATGGAGAGATATACCATGTTCTTGGATTGGAAGAATCAATATTGTGAAAATGACTATACTACCCAAAGCAATCTACAGATTCAATGCAATCCCTATCAAATTACCAATGGCATTTTTTACAGAACTAGAAAAAAAAATCTTAAAATTTGTATGGAAACACAAAAGACCCCCAATAGCCAAAGCGGTCTTGAGGGAAGAAAAATAGAGCTGGAGGAATCAGACTCCTTGACTTCAGACTATACTACAAAGCTACAGTAATCAAGACAGTATGGTATTGGCCCAAAAACAGAAATATAGATCTATGGAACACGATAGAAAGCCCAGAGATAAACCCACACACCTATGGTCAACTAATCTATGACAAAGGAGGCAGGGATATACAATGGAGAAAAGACAGTCTTTTCAATAAGTGGTGCTGGGAAAACTGGACAGCTACATGTAAAAGAATGAAATTAGAACACTCCCTAACACCATACACAAAAATAAACTCAAAATGGATTAGAGACCTAAATGTAAGACTGGACACTATAAAACTCTTAGAGGAAAGCATAGGAAGAACACTCTCTGACATAAGTCGTAGCAAGTTCTTTGTTTGATCCACCTCCTAGAGTAATGGAAATAAAACCAAAAATAAATAAATGGGACCTAATGAAACTTAAAACCTTTTGCACAGCAAAGGAAAAACCATAAACAAGACGAAAAGACAACCCTCAGAATGGGAGAAAATATTTGCAAACAAATCAGTGGACAAAGGATTAATCTCCAAAGTGTATAAACAGCTCATGCAGTTCAATATTAAAAAAACAAACAACCCAATCCAAAAATGGGCAGAAGACCTAAATAGACATTTCTCCAAAGAAGTCATACAGATGGCCAGGAAGCACATGAAAAGCTGCTCAATATCACTAATTATTAGAGAAATGCATATCAAAACTACAGTGAGGTATCACCTCACACCAGTTAGAATGGGCATCACCAGAAAATCTACAAACAACAAATGCTGGAGAGGGTGTGGAGAAGAGGGAACCCTTTTGCACTATTGGTGGAAATGTAAATTGATACAGCCACTATGGAGAACAGTATGGAGGTTCCTTAAAAAACTAAAAACAGAATAATCATATGACCCAGCAATCCCACTACTGGGCATATACCCAGAGAGAACCATATTTCAAAAAGACACATGCACCCTAATGTTCATTGCAGCACTATTTCCAATAGCCAGATCATGGAAGCAATCTAAATGACCATTGACAGACAAATGGATAAAGAAGTTGTGGTACATATATACAATGGAATATTATTCAGCCATAAAAAGAAACGAAATTGGGTCATTTGTAGAGATGTGGATGGATGTAGAGACTGTCATACAGAGTGAAGTAAGTCAGAAAGAGAAAAATAAATATCGTACATTAATGCATATATGTGGAACCTAGAAAAATGGTACAGATGAACTGGTTTGTAGGGCAGAAATAGAGAAACATGTAGAGAACAAACGTATGGACACCAAGGGGAGAAAGTGGTGGGCTCGGGGGGTGGTGTGATGAATTTGGAGATTGCGATTGACTAATATGTATAAAATGGATAAGTAATAAGAACCTGCTGTATAAAAAAATAAATAAAATTCAAAAAAAATGAGTGACTTGAATGGAATCTGATCTTGACATTCATAATAAAATTTCAGTGTTATAAGACTTCATAAGTCTTCTAGTACACTACCATCCCCATTGTATAGGCAAAACATTAAAACTCGAAAGTTAGGTGACTCTTCCAGTGTTCCAAAATTTGTCAGGGATGAATATAAGGCTAGAACTCAGATTCCATGAGTAGTTCATAATAGGTGAGAAGGCAAACCTGTTCAATTTGAGTGATATGAAGCAGAGTGAGTAGAATAGGTTGGGAAAGTAGTTAGAAATAAAGTTGCCTAGGGCTTCCACTTAGTGTCAATAAATAAGCTGCACAAAATATGAATCTGTTAATATACAGTTAGTATACATGCATACAGATAATGTGAGTGTTGTAAGAGACACAGCACAGTAACATCTATTAGCAGCATGCCATGTTCTAAGAAGAAAGTATGTTTGTGTTTCCACAGAATTACAGCATGTGGGAGCTCCAAGCTATTCTCTCATTTCATTGTACATTGCCTAAAACCATAATTTGCTATGTGGGTTTAAATAACTTGATGAAAACTGTAGAAAGGCTAGAGACAGGCAAAAAGTAGATCAAAGTATTAGGAAATAGATACTTAAACGTTTTTAAATTATGTTGTCTAGAGAAAGCAAAATGGAATATAGCTATATTTTTTTAAAGGACAAGAAGTTTAAATCACAGGAGGAGAGATTTCAATTAGACACAAAATAACACTTCCTGCCAGAAGAGATTTTTAGAGAAATTTTGTCCTTTTCTAAAGGCCTTTTGGACTAGTCATTTTCCAGTTTGGAGTGCCTTAATGAGATTTCCTGAGTAAAAACATAGAGTGACAAACCTTAAATTGAGTCTGTTCTAAATATTCATTGAAAAATATTATTAATGTGAAATGTACATTTATTTTAAGCCATTCCTATTCATTGCAGTGATGTTTAGATATATTTGTGTGAAAATCAATCCCTTTCATAGCCATTAAAGTCAGAATCCCTTTGAGAGAAAAAATGAAGATGTAATCTAAGACAGTATGGTTTCTTTTAACTGTATTTTTATGCTAAATTAAGATATTAATAGAACCAAAGTTTTAAGGGACTTCCCACATGCAAAGACAGTCGATTTACAAACTATTGTGAATTTTTATATTTGTTGAAACTTCTGAAGTCTGATAATCACATGTGTTTATGAAAGTGATGATTAATGTGTTAATTTTTCTAATTATGAAAGTAGTATGTGTTCATCATGAATGTTTTGGCAGGTAGTTATAAATGTATAAAAAGAAAACTAGCACCAGTAATCTTACTACCTACAAGTAACCATTTTGGCTTATTAATTCTTTTTATTTTTTCTACCACCTTCTTTTCATGTATATGTTCTTGTTATTGTTTAATCAAATCTTGACCCCACTGGTTACACAATTCTTGAATGGGGGAACAGTTGCAAATAATACTGCAGTGAACATTCTTGACTATATAATTTAGTGTAGATTATTACAATTGGAATTGCTGCTTATGAACCATTATGTATTAAGGATATTAAGTATTGAAATATAAGTTTTTTTCAAGATTGCTGTTTATTATTTAATTTTTTAATAAGTAGTCTGATCTGTCTTCTTTCTTTGCAGCTTGTAACATTGCTATTATGCTTAGAAAGAACTTCTTCCCAATGCCATTAGCAGCTGAATACTCATGTGTATTTTCCCTAGATATTACTTACTTCATTTTTCACATATAACCCATTAGTTCTTCTAGACCAAATATATACATTTATTTTGATAAATGCCATAAGATAAGGAGCTAATTTTAATTTTTTCTAAATGGTTAATTTCCCAGTCTTATTTATTGACAATTTTTTTCTCAATACTAATCTATAATGTAATTTTTGTCTTACTAAAGCCTTTAGGATTCAATTTTCTTCCTTTGTATTTTTCTGTTCTTATGCCAGTACCATACCATTTGTAAGTATTTTAGCCATTAAATGTTTAAAAAGCTAGTGGGAACAGTCTTCCTTCATTATTCCTCTTTTTCAAAAATTTCCATGGTTTTATTTTCATACCACTTAATATTTCTTGTGAAGTTTGGAATCACTTTTCTAACTTTTTTTTAAAAGGGAAACCTCAAAGGAATTTTGATTCAAAATGCATTAAATACGAAAATTTATTTTAGAAAAGTTAACTTCAGAGCTAGAAGTACGTTTCTTAACATCTTTCTCGTGTCGTTCAGTAAAGTTTTAGTTATTTTTCCTTCAATTGACTCCACTTATTTTTCTTGTTAAGTTTATTCCTTACAAATTTTTATTATGTTATTTATATTATGAAAAATGTATTTTATTATTGGTTTGGTTTGTAAGCTATCTGTAGACTTCTATTATATTTATGTTGCACATTTTATATTTAGTGAACTTTGTTTAATCCTAATTTTTCAGCTGTTGCTTTGGACTCTTCTGGGTAGCATTTATCCTGTATATCTTCCTCATCCTCTTTATTTAATTACATTGAATTGATTTTCCTTCTGACTTTGAATAATAGCAATAATAGGCATCATTTTGTCTTACAGTTCTTTGATGTTAAGGGTGTATCATTTATAATTGACCAAGACTTTATTGGCTTTCTTATGAGAAATTGATATTGAAATTCATCTAATGCTTTTTGGGCATCTGTTAAGATTATTCATTGCTTCTTCTGTTACCTATTGATATGATATATAAAGATACTACCTAATATAAACCCTTCTTTTATTCCTAGAATGAATGTCTTCTTCATGTCAAGATCTGTAATCTTTTAGCATACTGTTGGTTTCTATTTTCAAGTATACTTTTTAGGATCTTTGCATCTATATTCATAAGTGAATATGGTCTGTAATTTTCTTTTTTTGTGCTGTCTTTGTCAAGTTTTGATATCGGGTTTGGCCAGCTTCGTAAATGAATTAGAACTCTTTCCCTAATTTCCTGTGCTTTGGAACAGTTTATATAGTTTGGGAATTATTTGTTCTTGAAAATGTTAAAGAACTCAACTATAATACCATCTAGGCCTGGAACCTTTGTTGGAGGTAATTCATTGACAATTTGGGGTTTTTTTTTTCTGGTTAGATATTTACTTCATTAGTCAGTTTTGGTAATTGGTTTTTCCTGGAATTCATTCAGATTTTCAAATATATTGGCATAACATTATATATACTGTTTTCTCACAAATTGAATATCTTCTTTATCTGTTATATCCTTTTTTATATTTCTAGTTTTAGTCATTTGAATTTTCCTCTTTTTTTCAAAGTATATTTAGCTGTAGTTTATTTTTATTGGTTTTCTTAAAAAAAAACCCAAGATTGATAAGTCAGTTTTTTTTTTTTTTTTGCCTGATGTCTCATTTTTAGGTGTCTATTTTTGTTATCCTGATTTTCTCAGGTTTTTTCCTTATTAAATGGAATGCTTACTTTGTTTCCATTCTTTTCATATTTAAGATAAAAAAGACGGCACCATTACAATGGAGAAGCATATGAAAATGATGAACATCATCCTTGGGGTGGTGTTCCTTGTCAGACCTCCTAATATGGCCAGTGAATAACACTCACTGTTGGCATTTTATTTGCAGTAGTGATTGAGTGAAGGACCGTAATCATAATATGCTCACTACTTGCTACTGTTTGTTTTAATATTCAACTATAGTAGTGTTTTAAAAATTAAATGAAGGGGCTTCCCTGGTGGCGCAGTGGTTGAGAGTCCGCCTGCCGATGCAGGGGACACGGGTTCGTGCCCCGGTCCGGGAAGATCCCACATGGCGCGGAGCGGCTAGGCCCGTGAGCCATGGCCGCTGAGCCTGCGCGTCCGGAGCCTGTGCTCCGCAAGGGGAGAGGCCACAGCAATGAGAGGCCCGTGTACCACCAAAAAAAAAAATTAAATGAAGAATAAACTTGAATATAAAAGCTCAAAAAAAAAAATCTCCGAATTGGATCTTTATTTTTAATTCCACTTTCATTCCTCTGCTATACACGGCTTGGTAGTCAACATTCTACACGACTCTTTCCATTCAGGAGAGCCATCTTTATATCTATGAATTTGCCTCTTATAGTTCTGGCTGTATAGTCCTTAGGTATGGATATGATTACCTTTATTTTCTAATATACCTTTATTTTCTGATAGTGTGCAATTATAGCTTTGATTTCTTCTTTGACCCAAAATAGTTAGGAGTGGTTTTTTTAACTTTTCACTTGCTTGAGGGAGTTGAGGTTTTTTTCCATTTTGTTTTGCACTTTATTAATTCCTAGTTTTATTATATTATAGTCAAAGAATGTGGCTCATTCAGTTTTTGATTTTTTTATAATCATTGAGGTTTACTTTCAGACTAACATTCAATTTTTATAAATATGTCTGGACGTTCTCTTTATTTGCACTGTATATTGACTTATATTGATAAGCACTGAATCCAGTTCCTGTAATTTTCAGATCCTTCGAATTCTGCAAGAAGTCCTTACTCTTTTGTCTGTTTAATTAGTTTAGCATGAGTACTGTGTTAATCTCTTACAAAAGTGATATTTCTCACAGTTCATTATGGTATTTTTAATGGGTTTTACTGCACAGGTCTTGGGGCTGTTAGACAAAAAACATTCATGATTGTATATCTTTATGATAGTTAAAGCCTATTGTCAACAACAAAAAAAAGATCCTCTGTCATATTAAATGCATTTTGTCTTAAATTCTCCTTTGATACCAATATTTGTAACCCATTCTGGATATCTGTCTAATATAAGTATATAGTTTTCCATCCTTTTATTTTTACCATTTATGTCATTTTGTTTTAGGCATTTACATTATTATGTTTCTAAAGTTTTTAATCTAAAATTGTCTTTGGTCTTAAAATCTGACCATTAGGAGAAGCTGGTGGAATGAACCAGTCTCAGAACTCTGATGTTTGCAAACACTTAGCAACAGAGACAGCAGCAGCCACAGTTCCTGCTGCTTTTTCCTGCTGTATGCTAGAGAAACACAAGCATTAATCCTAAGTGGATTTCTTACTAAATAATATGTAGCCTGTTTTAGCATTCCTGAAAATCTGTTTGCTTTCATTCTCGGTAGGATCACAAATGTTCAGATTTATAAACTTGACAACTTTGGCTGCAGTGTTCCCTGGGACACAGATGTTCTCTCCAAATCCATTTTTTTTTAATCTATGTAATATTTTAAGGAATATGATTATTTTGCTTTTTATTTTTTTTAATTTAAAAAGAATTTATTTTTATTTTTGGCTGTGGTGGGTCTTTGTTGGCTGCGTGCGGGCTTTCTTTAGTTGCAGCGAGCGGGGGATATTCTTCGTTGCAGTGCACGGGCTTCTCGTTGCGGTAGCTTCTCTTGTTGCGGAGCATGGGCTCTAGGTGCGCGGGCTTCAGTATTTGTGGCATGCGGGCTCAGTAGCTGTGGCTCGTGGGCTCTAGAGCGCAAGCTCAGTAGTTGTGGCGCACGGGCTTAGTTGCTCTGCGGCATGTGGGATCTTCCCGGACCAGGGCTCGAATCCATGTCCCCTGCATTGGCAGGCGGATTCTTAACCACTGCGCCACCAGGGAATTCCCTGTTTTGCTTTTTAGTTTGTGCATGGTCATTAATTTTGTATGTGTGATACTTTAGTGCTTACCTATCTACGTTTGTAATTTGTTGTATTAATCAATGTAAATTAAATTCTTAGGACAACCTTGAAGGTAGAAATAAATTCTAATAACATATTTGTTTTAAGACCTTTAAAATAGTGAACATTTCATGAGTTAAATGACATATATATGTTTTACAGCAACCTATAATCTAGGTCAGACCTAAACATATGTGTAGAATTTATAAATTTCTTAAATACGTATTGTTTAATGTTACATCACCTGTATGAAATAAATGGAAGCAGATATTATTCCTGCTTTGTGGATGATGTTCTTATGATTCAGAAGTGAATTGTTTTGGACAAATCTGAAACCAGGTTTTCTGACTTCAAAGCTGGACTCTTTTTACATTAATCCCTATTACCTCTAGAAACTTGTCCCAAATGCTATCCTTTTTCTTTTTTATATAAATTTATTTATTTATTTTATTTGGCTGTGTTGGGTCTTCGTTGCTGCACGCGGGCTTCCTCTAGTTGTGTGGCACATGGGAGCTACTCTTTGTTGTGGTGTGCGGGCTTCTCATTGCGGTGGCTTCTCTTGTTGCAGAGCACGGGCTCTAGGCACGCGGGCTTCAGTAGTTGTGGCTCACAGGCTCTAGAGCACAGGCTCAGTAGTTGTGGTGCACAGGCTTAGTTGCTCCGTGGCACGTGGGATCTTCCCGGACCAGGGCTCGAACCCGTGTCCCCTGCACTGGCAGGCAGATTCTTAACTACTGCACCACCAGGAAGTCCCTGCTATTCTTTTTAAAATTTAAAATTTTAGAGTAGCATTTGCCAAGCCTTAATTGTATTTTAAATATATATAACTAATTGGAAATAGTAAGCTAAAACTTAAAAGTGATCAATTTTGGGATTACTGACTTTTTGTTCATATTTGATAGTTAAATATATACTAAATATGCTTAAGACATAAATTGGTTTAAGATTTTTACCATTTAAATTTACATTAATATTTGTAGTCTGAATTGTTACCCTAAATACATTGTCTAGCCTTTAAGTTATTACTTTTCAGGTAAGTTTTTTTTTCACACTTCCTTGGTGTGGCCTGTTGCACAGAGGTCCTTATCCTAGTTTTCTGTTTTCCCTGTGTTTCCTTTGACTTGATTCTCAAGGAGCTAGTTGATAATCTGTCTTTCCCTCACCTTCTCTATGTTTCTGACCTCTGGTACTTTCACAGAGCACCCATTTACTCTCATCTTCCCCTCCTCAACTCTTTACAATAATAATAGGAAGAGCAGTAACAGCACAGTGGAGAATAAAGCTGGAATTGTAAATATTATATCAGGAAAGGAACTAGTTCTGTTATTTGACACATTTGTAGAGAAGACTGACTGACTTGTCCAAAATTACACCAACTGTACTAAACATATGTTATAGTCATAACTGGAACTACAAAGCAAGTCTCCTAATTTAAAATCAGTCCTTTCCAATACCCCCACCCATGTAAACTGCATGTTCATGAGCCCAGCTGTTCCATATCTTGAATCTTTCTGTTATCAATCCATCACTGCTCTTACTACCTTAACTTTTTCGTCTGCCACTAACATGATATGTTGCAATTGATAGGCACTGAGTACTTTTCTTTTAGCTAATGCTATTAAGACTTCAACATTACTACTCCTGAGGACAAATTAAAATAGATTATTAAAAATAAATTAATTTGAGTGCATTAATTCACCGAGCATTATATGCACACAATCCCTGCTCTCAAATAGGAGAAACAGACCAGTAAGTAAACAGGTGCAAAGAAAGAGTTACTATAGCTTAACTTGGTGAATTGAAGGCAGACATCACAGAAGAGGTGACTTCTATAAAAACTGAGAAGTTTACCAAGCAGACTAGGGATTGAGAAGGGGGTTCTAGGTGGAAGGTGCAATACGTAATGCATGGAGGCTTATAATCAGAGTTCAGGAGAAGATGTCAGAGACCAGGCCAAAAACGTTAGACTACTTCCATGACCAGGTCATGCAGGCTCACTGAAAACTTAATAAAAACAAACATCGGCAGAAAGTGAGAAACTGTAAGGTTAAGGAGAGAATTAGTATTTAAGAGTTAGGAACAGGAAGAACAAGAGCCCTCCAAAAACGAAGAGGAATTTAAAAGAGAAGCAAGAAAGCATGTTGTGTTATAATGTGAGAAAAGAGATTATTTTGAGAAGGGAATTCGCTCCAGTCTCGTGTGCCTCAGGCAGCTCAAGTAAGAGGAAGACAAGAAAGTCAGTTAATAGCCTATTTGGAATCTGTTGCCAGAGCAGTTTCCACATCGTATTAGGGAATGAAGCCTGATTTCAATGTCATGAAAGGTAAATAGGTGGGAAGTAAAGAACTTGAGTAGAGACTTATTTTTAAAGGGTTAGAGAAAGAAAAAGTAGTTAGAAGTAGAGACGTGAGGTGGAGAGAACAGATTTTTTTTTTTTTTTTCAGTCTCATCCATTAGGGATCAAGTTAATTTGCATATAGCAACATGCAATGAGCAGTGGCTGCAACAAGAAGAAGGAATTCAGTTTTCCTTTTGCCAGCTCTGTAATATTAGCAGGGATCCAGGCTTCTAAGTCCCCACTCCACCACCCATAATCCCTAGTCTGGTTTTACTTGTTGCGTCCAAAACGAGCTACTATGGCTGATGGGAAAACTAAGCGACTTAGAATTCAGATGCATTATGGAAGGGAGGAAAAGGTTGGAAAATCACTGATTTATGTTATTTAAAGCTAATCATCCTGTCTTCTGGTTTTCTAAATTACCATTTAAATATAGTGTTTTTTTTCTCTTCCCAAATAGATACTTTAAAAAAAAAAACCTTGCACTAAGCCTTGCTTATAATAAAACCACATTTTTATTTGTGGTAAAATACACACATAAAATTTACCATCATAACCATTTTTAAGTTCATAGTACTGAGTACATTCACATTGTTGTGCTACCACACCACCATACATCCAGGGAACTCTTTTCTTCTTGCAAAACTGCAACTCTGTACCCATCAAACAATAACCCCCCATTCCCTCCTCCCTGAGCACCTGGCAACCACCATTCTACTTTTCTGTCTCTGTGAATTTGACTATTGCAAGTATTACCTCATATAAGCCGAATCATATGGTATTCTCCTTTTGTGAATAGCTTATTTCACTCAGCATAATGTCCTCAAGGTTCATCCATGTAGTAGCATGTGTCAGACTATTCCATTATATGTATTCACAATTTTGTTTATCCATTCTTCTGTGATGGGTACTTAGCTTGCTTCTACCTTTTGGCTGTGATGAATAATGCTTCTATGAACATGGGTGTACAGATCTCTCTTCAGGACCTACTTTCAGTTATTTGGGGTATATACCCAAAAGCAGAATTGCTGGATCATATGGTAATTCTATTTTAATTTTATGAGGAACTATCATATTGTTTTTCATAATGACTATACCATTTTACAACCTCACCAGCAGTGTACAAGGTTCTCCATATCCTTGTCAATGCTTATTATTTTCTGGGGGTTTTGATAGTGGCCATTTTAGTGGGTGTGAGGTGGTATCTTATCGTGGTTTTTTTTTTTTTTAACTTCTTATTTTATATTTGAGTATAACCGATTAACAATGTTGTGATAGTTTCAGGTGCACAGCAAACCATCTCAGCCATACACGTGCATGTATCCATTCTCCCCCAAACTCTCCTCCCATCCAGGCTGCCACATAACATTGAGCAGAGATCCCTGTGCTATACAGTAGGTCCTTGTTAGTTATCCATTTTAAATAAAGCAGTGTGTACATATTGATCCCAAACTCCCTAGCTATCCCTTCCTCCCACCCTTCCCCCCCGGTAACCATTAGTTCATTCTCTAAGTCTGTGAGTCTGTTTCTGTTTTGTGAATAAGTTCATTCATATCGTTTCTTTTTAGATTCTGCATATAAGGGATATCATATGATATTTCTCTTTCTCTGACTTACTTCACTCAGTATGACAATCTCTGGGTCCATCCATTCTGCTACAAATGGCATTATTTCATTCTCTTTAATGGCTGGGTAATATTCCGTTGTATATATATACCACATCTTCTTTATGCATTCCTCTGTCAGTGGACATTTAGTTTGCTTTCATGTCTTGGCTATTGTAACCAGTGCTTGCAGTGAACACTGGGGTGCATGTATCCTTTCGGACCATGTTTTTCTCTGGATATATGCCCAGGAGTAGGATTGCAAGGTCATATGGTAGCTCTATTTTTAGTTTTTTAAGGAACCTCCATACTGTTCTCCATAGTGGCTCTACCAATTCACATTCCCACCAGCAGTGCAAGAGTGTTCCTTTTTCTCCACACCCTCTCCAACATTTATTGTTTCTAGATTTTTTGATGATGGCCCTTTTGACTCGTGTGAGGTGATACCTCATTGTGGTTTTGGTTTGCATTTCTCAAATAATTAGTGACATTGAACATCTTTTCATGTGACTCTTGGCCATCTGTATGTCTTCTTGGAAGAAATGTCTATTTAGATCTTTTGCCCATTTTTCCAATGGGTTGTTTGTTTTGATGATATTAAGCCACATGAGCTGTGTGTAAATTGTGGAGACTAATCCCTTGTCGGTCACATCATTTGCAAATATTTTCTCCCAATCTGTGGGTTGTCTTTCTGTTTTGTTTATGGTTTCCTTTGCTATGCAAAAGCTTTTGAGTTTAATTAGGTCCCATTTGTTTATTTTTGGTTTTATTTCCATTATCCTGGGAGATGGATCAAAAAAAGATATCGCTGCAGTTTCTGTCAGAGTGTTCTGCCTGTGTCTTCCTCTAGGAGTTTTATAGTGTCTTTAATCCATTTTGAGCTTATTTTTGTGTATGGTATTAAAGAATGATCTAATTTTTTTTTTTTGTATGTAGCTGTCCAGTTTTCCCAGTGCCATTTGTTGAAGAGACTGTCTTGCCCCCACTGTGTAGTGTTTCCTCCTTTGTTGTAGATTAATTGACCATAGGTGCATAGGTTTATTTCTGGACTTTCTATCATGTTCCATTGATCTGTATTTCTGTTTTTGTGCCAGTATCATAGTGCCTTGATGACTGTAGCTTTGTAGTATAGTCTGAAGTCCAGGAGCCTGATTCCTCAGGCTCCGTTTTTCTTTCTCAAGATTGCTTTGGCTATTTGGGATTGGGATCTTGTGTCTCCATACAAATTTTAGGATTTTTTTGTTCTAGTTCTGTGAAAAATGCCATTGGTAATTTGATAGGGATTGCATTGAATCTGTAGATTGCCTTTGGTAGTATAGTCATTTTGACAATATTGATTCTTCCAGTCTGTCAACATGGTATATCTTTCCATCTGTTTGTTTTGTCTTCGATTTCATTCATCATCATCTTATAGTTTTCAGAGTACAGGTCTTTCACCTCTGTAGATAGGTTTATTCCTAGGTATTTTGTTCTTTTTTTTTTGCCATACACGGGCATCTCACTGCCATGGCCTCTCCCGTTGCGGAGCACAGGCTCCAGACGCGTAGGCTCAGTGGCCATGGCCCACGGGCCCAGCCGCTCCGTGGCATGTGGGATCCGCCCCGGACCGGGACACGAACCGGCGTCCCCTGCATCGGCAGGTGGACTCTCAACCACTGCGCCACCAGGGAAGCCCGGTTCTTTTTAATGCAATGGTAAATGGCGCCACCAGGGAAGCCCGGTTCTTTTTAATGCAATGGTAAATGGGATTGTTTCTTGAATTTCTCTTTCTGATCTTTCATTGTTAGTGTATAGAAATGCAGCATATTCCTCTGTATTAGTTTTGATATCTGCAATTTTTATCATAAATGGGTGCTGAATTTTGTCAAAAGCTTCTTCTGCATATATTGAGATGATCATATGGTTTTTATTCTTCAATTTGTTGATACAGTGTATCACACTGATTGATTAGTGGATATTGAAAAATACTTTCATCCCTGGGAGAAATCCCACTTGATCATGTGTATGATCCTTTTAATGTACTGTTGGATTCAGATTGCTAGTATTTTGCTGAGGATTTTTGCATCTATGTTCATCAGTGATGTTGGCCTCTAATTTTCTTTTTTTGTGGCATCTTTGTCTGGTTTTGGTGTCAGGGTGATGGTCACCTCATAGAATGAGTTCGGGAGTTTTCCTTCCTCTGCAATTTTTGGGAACAGTTTCAGAAGGATAGATGTTAGCTCTTCTCTAAATGTTTGATAGAATTCACCTGTGAAGCCATCAGGTCCTGGACATTTGTTTGTTGGGAGGTTTTTGTTTTGTTTTGTTTTGTTTTTGCGGTACACGGGCCTGTCACTGTTGTGGCCTCTCCCGTTGCAGAGCACAGGCTCCGGATGCGCAGGCTCAGCGGCCATGCCTCACGGGCCTAGCCACTCCACGGCATGTGGGATCTTCCCAGACTGGGGCACGAACCCGTGTCCCCTGCATCAGCAGGCGGACTCTCAGCCACTGCGCCACCAGGGAAGCCCTGTTGGGAGTTTTTTAATCACAGTTTCAATTTCAGCGCTTGTGCTTGGTCTGTTCATATTTTCTCTTTCTTCCTGGTTCAGTCTTGGGAGGTACCTTTCTAAGAATTTGTCCATTTCTTCTAGGTTGTCCATTTTATTGGCATACAGTTGCTCGTAGTAGTCTCTTATGATCCTCTTTTTAAAAATTTATTTTATTTTTTCTTTTTGGCTGCGCCAGGTCTTAGTTGCAGCATGTGGGATCTTCGTTGCCACGTGTGGTATCTTTAATTGCAGCATGCAGGATCTAGTTCCCTGACCAGGGATTGTACCTGGGCCCCCTGCATCGTGAGCTCGCAGTCTTAAGCCCTGGACCACCAGGTCCTTTGTATTTCTGTGGTGTCAGTTGTAACTTCTCCTTTTTCATTTCTAATTTTATTGATTTGAGTCCTCTCCCTTTTTTCCTTGATCAGTCTGGCTAAAGGTTTATCAATTTTCTTTTTCTTTTTCAAAGAACCAGCTTTTAGTTTCATTGATCTTTGTTATTGTTTTCTTTGTCTCTGTTTCATTTATTTCTGCACTGAACTTTATAATTTCTTTCCTTCTGCTAACTTTAGGCTTTGTTTGTTCTTTCTCTAGTTGCTTTAGGTATAAGGTTAGATTGTTTATTTGAGATTTTTCTTGTTTCCTGTTGTAAGACTGTATTGCTATAAACTTCTCTCTTAGAACTGCTTTTGCTGCATCCCATAGGTTTTGGATCATTGTGGTTTCGTTTTCACTTGTCTCTACGTAGTTTTTGATTTCATCTTTGATTTCTTCAGTGGTCCATTGGTTGTTTCATAGCATTACTGTTTAACCTCCATGTGTTTGTGTTTTTTATAATTTTTTTTGTAGTTTATTTCTAAGCTCATAGCATTGTGATCGGAAAAGATGCATGATATGATTTCAATTTTCTTAAATTTACCAAGGCTCGCCTTGTGGCCCAGCATGTGGTCAATCCTGGAGAATGTTCCGCGTGCACTTGAGAATAATGTGTATTCTGCTGCTTTTGGATGGAATGCTCTGTAAATATCAATTAAGTCCATCTAGTCTAATGTGTCATTTAAGGCCTGTGTTTCCTTATTGATTTTCTGTCTGGATGATCTATCCATTGATGCAAATGGGATGTTAAAGTCCCCTCCTATTGTTGTGTTACTGTCGATTTCTCCCTTTATGGTTGTTAGTATTTGCCTTATGTATTAAGGTGCTCCTGTATTGGGTGCATATACATTTACAACTGTTATATCGTCTTCTTGTATTGATCCCTTGGTCATTATGTAGTGTCCTTCTTTGTCTCTTATACCAGTCTTTATTTTAAAGTCTATTTTGTGTGATATGAGTATTGCTACTCCAGATTTCTTTTGATTTCCGTTTGCATGGGATACCTTCTTCCATTCCCTCATTGTGGTTTTGATTTACATTCCCTGAATGATTAGTGGTATTGAGCATGTTTTCATATGTTTATTGACCTTTTGTATATCTTCTTTGGAGAAATGTATTCAAGTTCTTTTGCCCATTTATGCATTGGGTTGTTTGTTTTTATGTTGTTGAGTTGTAGGAGTTCCTTATATATCCTGAATATTAACCTCTTATGAGCTATTTACATTAATTTGTTTTTAATTCTACAAATAATATGCAATATGTGTTCATTATAACAAATTAAAACAGTCTGAAAATATAACATCAAATTAAGATCTTTGTTTATTCCCCCCTTCATCCCACTATGCTCTTGAGATTTAAATATTCCTAACAGCTTTATCTTCCTGTTCTTTTTTTCTATACCTATGAGTCCTGTCAGTTATTCATACGGTTTTTTATTTAAAATGAAACTATACTGTAAATGTTGTTCTTACGTTTATCACTAAGCACTATATCTTAGGTAGTTCTCCTTGTCTATATATGTAAAGTTATTACATTCTTTTTCTTTTTACTGCTGCACAGTATTTCATAATATAAATGTTCCATGGTATGTGTGTGTGTATGTGTGTGTGTGTGTGTATGTGTGTGTGTTTATAGCCTTTATTGATGGACATTTAGGTAGTTCCTGATTTTTTCTACTATTAAAAAAATGCTCAACAGCCTTGAATTAAGTATCTTTGCACTTGTATGAAAGTAACATTGAAGTATACACTGTGATTGACTCTTGAGCATTGCAAGGGTTAGGAGTGCTGACCCAAAGCAGCCAAAAATCCACTATAAATTTACACTTGGTACTTCATATCCTTTGTTCTACATGTGTGAATTCAACCATCCAAGGATAGTATAGTACTGTAGTAGTATTTATTTTAAAAATTTTGCATATAAGTGGACCCATGCAGTTCAGCCTCAGGTTGTTCAGGGATCAGTGGTACTTGGAATTGTTAGATCAAAAGCTACAGTTTATCCATTCTAATTTAATTTTTGAATGATTACATTCACATGATTATAAATCATAAAGCATAAAAAGTATACAAGGAAGAAATTCCATCTCCTCTTTGTCTTTCAGCCACCCATTTTCTAAACCTATAGGCAGCAACTCATATTACAGTAAGTCACCTATATACGAACCTTCAAATTGAGAACTTTCAAAGATGCAAACGTGTTTGCATGTCCAGTCACGTAAGTTAGTTCACGTGTCTGGCATATATTGTCATGTGCATGCATCCTCTACAAGTAGTTTTGCTTTTATGTACTTTACAGTACTGGATAGAGTACAGTAAGTAGTACAGTATCTTTATTTCAAGCCCAGGATGTCCAGAAGCAAGCATAAAAGCAACGGTGGTGTAGCTGGTACTTTTCAAGGTACTGTACTGTAAGGTTAAAAAGGTTTTCTTTATTTTTTGTGTTTGTTTTTTCTGTATTATTTGTGTGAAAAGTATTATAAGCCTATTACAGTACAGTACTATACAGCCGATTGTGTTAGTTGGGTACCTAGGCTAACTTTGTTGGACTCACAAAGAAATTAAACTTACGAATGCATTCTCGGAACGGAACTCATTCATGTGTAGGGGACTTACTGTAGTTTCTTTTCTGTCATTGCAGCAATATTTTGTAATACTGTACAGGTAAGCAGTATTACATATTTTTGTTTCCTCTTTCTTTACGTGCTGTCTACATGGTTTTTTGCTTTGCGTTTGTTCACCCAGCAACGTATCCTGAGATCTATCCATAACAGAACATTAATTATTAATCGTTTTACTATACTGGCATACCTCATTTTATTGTGCTTTGCTATACTGTGCTTCATAGATACTACAGTTTTTACAAATGAAAGTTTGTGGCAACCCTGCCTTAAGCAAGTCTGTTGACACCATTCTTCCAGCAGCATTTGCTTACTTCATGTCTCTGTGTCACATTTTGGTTAATTCTCACAGAATTTCAAGCTTTTTCATCATTATTATTCTTGTTATGATGATCAGTGATCTTTGATTTTACTATGCCTCACTGAAGGCTCAGGTGACAGTTAGCATTTATTAGCAGTAGTGTTTTTTAATTAAGGTATGTATGTTGTTTTTTAGATGTAATGCTATTGGACACTTAATAGACTACAGTATAGTGTAAACATAGTTTTGTTATGCACTGGGAAACCAAAAACTTCGTGTGACCTGCTTTATGGTGATGTTCTCTTTATTGCGGTGGTCTGGAACCCAACCGGAAATATCTCTGAGGTATGCCTGTATAATTATTATAATTAAATAATTATAATTAATCTTAATTATGAATGGCCTCATCTCATTCTATCATATGAATCATTATGTATATTTAGACTTCAATTGATCGACATCTAGGTTGTTTCTAGCCTTTTTGGCAATACTGACAGTGCTGCTGTCAATGAACACACACGTATATCAGTAAAACAAATTCCAATACATGAAATTACTAAGGATTTGTGTTTTTGTAATTTGGACAGAAGTCATCTAACACATAGAGATGCACATTCTTTTTGGTCTTCATTTCCTGCATTATCTCTGCTTCTGAATTTTTATTCTTAGTTTATTTTTTTTTTAAATCTTCTTTCATGTTGGAGATTTTCTTAAACATGTCCAGTGCTCTTTGTTATCTTCATATTTTGAAAGGCAAGCCAGAGCTTGTCTGCTGTTGGGCTTTACTTTTAGGTGACCAAGCTTTATTTTGAGAGATTTCCAAATGTCTCTATGTTCTCCAGGTGTCTCTCTGTTCTTCAGAAGGATTCTTCCAAACTTCTGCATAGGAAGCACCACTGGCTACTGGGAATAGTTCTGGACGTTGGGCAGGGAAGGGAGAAATGGAGTATTCTGTTAGCAGACTTTTAACAAATCTGCACTGCATTCCCCTTTCCCCTCCCCACTACCACCCAGACTGGCTTGAGATTTCTACCTCACCTTTTGCTTTCTCTTGACTGTCACTCACTCCTTTTAAATTTCTCTGAAGGGTTAAGTTATTCTGCCTGGGAGATGATTTCTGACCACTGTTACTCTGTGCCTTGCGGGGGGTGGGAGGATTTATTCCTTATATTAACTTTTTTTTAAGCATGTGATCTGTCCATTACATTTAACCAGAATTTTTCTTCACTTACGTTGGCATATGACAGTGTAATGCAGCATATGATTATGTAACTTTCTCAAGTTTTCTGGCCTTCCAGATTAATCTTAAATCCCCATAGGAACCTAGCACCTAGGAAGCACTTAAACAGTGTAAATAACTACCCTGACAGCCTAAGGCAGAATAACTTTTAGATCTCTAAGAAGTTTCTTTCAGTAGAAGTGGGCCATACATTAACTTCCTCATGTCTCATTCACTCTGCAACACACCATATTCTGTCTTCATTAAAATTTTTTAGGCAGAAGTTATTACATTTTTTAATAATTCAAGTCTGTGAATTTGATGAGATAACATAGAAAAATATTTTAAATGTATGCTTAAAAATATTAACTTTATTAACTGTATTGCTTGTATGCATTACATTCTCTCCTGCAACTCTCTGGAAGAAACTAATCAGTCAGCATGAAATCCCTGCATGTCTCTGGGAGCATATACCCTATTTACTTTATCTCCTACACACACACCCCGACTCCACCCCACCACCCGTCCGTTCTCCCTTCCTCCATGGCACCCTACCAACTATAAGCAGCAGTACTATTGAATTTCTAAAAACTTTAAAATTGCGTTGGGTGTGTAGGTTAAAAAATTGTTTACTGAAAGTAAATGAGTTTATAACAAGTCTTTTCTTTCCCAGCTCTTAGCACGTCTTCCCTGAGTGTACTGTCTCATCTAGTAGCCAGACTAGACATGACCAGCATATACCCAAAATGCACCTGTCCTCTCTTTCTGAGAGTTCATAGATATCCTGGAAGGGAGAGAGAAATTATATATAAAATTGTCACTTCAGAGTAGTTTGGCTAAAAATTGCAATCACCTGGGGTGCTTTCAAAACAAGTCTGTTTCTCACCCCTGTCTACCCAGATAGTCCAGTTTAATTCATATGAGGTGCAGCTGGGCATTAGGAATTTTAAATGCTTACCAAGTGTTCTTACTTTGAGGCCAGAGTTGACATGTACTGCTTTAGAGTACTGGTTCTCAACTACAGGTAGTTTAGCCCACCAGGGGACATTTTTGGTTGTCACAACTGGGTTGTATTACAGGACACTTATTAATTCAGGTGAAGTCTAGGTGTGCTACATACGGGCTACTTAACCATTTTTATTTTACTGTTAGATTTGCCTTTATGTTTAGGTTATAGTATGTTTAAATTGAAGAGTAAAGGGTACTCTGATTTTTCAGAAGCCTTTAACAAGGTAATGTGCCTGGATGTTTTTGTTTTTGTTTTTTACTGGATCACTTTGCTGAAGGATAGGGAAGTAAAAATGAGGGTAAACAAATAACATCTTTAAAGGAGAAGTACAAACAGCAGGGTAGTCCTCTGTGGGCCATGTAAGAAGAAAGGCAGTTTACGCTGAGCTCTATCAGGCCAAGAATGCCAGCAGTATATCAACTGTAGGAACAGTCCTAAGGCATATAAGTTGGCAGAAAAATCCACATAAGCATATTTAATCAGGAAACTTCACTGTGGGCAAAAGTAAGTGTATTTAAGAAAATAACCTGTATTACAGGAAGAGGATTTTCAGCTACCTTTTATAAATGGCTCAGGAAGATCTTTATAAATTATATCCTGGGAAGAGTAGCCTAACGTTGTGCCATGGCCAAAAAGATTAATCATAGTGGGTACCATCAGAAAGAAAACAGAATTAGAAAACAAACATTTCACCCTTTCACAAAACCATGATGCTGCCAGGTAACGCAGCCTGAAATTTGCCAAGTAGACACTATACGTCGTACATGAATTCATAATTTTGGGAATATCCTTACTATTTTAGATCTCTTCAGCTTCTATTCAGTACTGTCATCATCTACCCTGAAGAACTGTTTTGTGTTCAGGGCAATTTCTCCTCCAACTTCTGTTATCAAAATTTTCAAATATAACAAATGTTGAAAGAATAATGTAAGAATATGCACATATTCTCCACCTAGATTCAACAGTTTTTTCCCTGTACCATATGAAATTAAGTTTTGGATATGATACTTTTACGAGTAAGAACAATCCCTTTTATAACCATAATATCTTTATCACACCTGGGAAAATTAACAATCCTGTAATCCATCTATTACCAGGTTTGGAGCTATTTTAAATATAGAAAAACTTTTTTTTCATATTTGGAGTCTGTGTTTTAATGATTTGAGAACAGTGGAGCCTTACTTATGCAAATGTAATTGGCTAGCTTATATCTCAGCAAAGGAGTCACTTCCACTCCCCAGTCTTTTGTTTATTTATTTATTTTTACTACCCAGTCTTAAAGCATATGATTCAGATTCACACAGTAGTAATGTCTCATTTTACTGCATATTATAGACTAAGACAGTTATTCACAGGTAGGCAAAACTATACATTTTGTTTTGTTTATGAGCTTTTATATTTTGAGATATGTCACATAAAATTCACTTTTAAATTGCACAATTCTGTGGGTGTTAGTATATTTACAAGGTCGTGCATCAGTCACGTCTAATGCTAGAATATTTTCGTTACTTCCCCCAAACCCCATTATCCGTTAGTGGTAACTACCCATTTTTCCTTCCTCCCAGACCCTAGCAACAAATAATCTTTCTGTATGAATTTGCCTATTCTGGACATTTCATATAAATGGGTTCATATATTTTGTGGCCTTTCCTGTCTGGCTTCTTTCAGTTGACATAGTTTTCAATGTGTATCTATGTTGTATCATATATCAGTACTTCATTCTCTTTTATGGCCAAATAATAGTCCATTGTATGAATATACCACATTTTATTTATCCACCCATCAGTTAATGAACATTTGAGCTGTTTACACTTTTTGGTATTATAAGTAAGGCTGCTGTGAACATTTGTCTACAAGTCTTGATATGGTATGTGTTTTCCTTTCTCTTGGGCATATATGTAGAAGTGGAATTTCTGGACCATATTGTAACTCTATGTTTAACTTTTTGAAGAATTACCAAACTGTATTCCAGAATGGCTGCACCATTTACATTCGTATCAACAATGTATGAGGATTGCATTTCTCTACACCCTCACCAACACTTGTCTGCCTTTTATATTATAGCCATTCTAGTACATATGAAGTAGTAGCTCATGGTTTTGATTTGCATTTCCCTGATGACTGATGATATTGAACATCCTTTCATGTGCTTATTGGCTATTTGTATATTTCCTTTGGAGAAATATTTATTCTTTTCCCATTTTTGTTATTTGTTTTTTTATTATTTAGTTATAAGTGCTCTATATTTATTCAGGATAATAGATCCTTATTAGGTATATTATGATTTGCAGATATTTCTCCCACTCTTTGGGCTTTCCTCATTGTTTTGATAGTGTCATCTGATGAACAAAAACTTAATTTTGATGAAATCCAATTTATTTTTTCTTTGGTTGCTTGTGCTTTTAGGTATCATATCTGAGAAACTGTTGCAGATTTACACTATGTTTATAATTATAAGAGTTTTATACTTTTAGCTCAGGCATTTGGGTCTTTGCATTTTGAGTTAATATTTGTACATGGTGGGAAGTAGATACCCAAATTCATTCTTTTGTACATGGATATCCAATATCCAATTGTCACAGCATCATTTGTTGAAAAGACTACTTCTTCCCCATTGAATGGTCTTGGCACCCTTGTGGAAAATCAATTGACCATACGTATAAGGGCTTACTTCTGGACTCTGAATTCTGTTCCATCGCTTTATGTATCTTTCTTTGTGCTAGTATTATGATGTATTGATTACTTTAGCTTTGTAGTAATTTTTGAAATTGGGAAGATTATTTTGACTCTTCTGGGTCCCTTGAATTTCCATATGGATTTTAGCATCAGCTTCTCAGGTTCTGTAAGGAAGACAGTTGGAATTTTCATAAAGATTGCATTGAATCTGTATATCAATTTGGGAGTATTGTCCTCTTAACGGTATTACTTATTTCAACCCATGAACATAGAATATATTTCCATTTCCTTAGGTCTTTAATTTTTTAAGAAATGTTTTATAGTTTTCTTATACTTTTATCGTTATCTTATACTTCTGTTAAGTTTATTCCTGGCTTTTTTTTTTAATGATGTTGTAAATGGAGTTAATTTTTAATTTCATTTTTGATTGTTGCTAGTTTATAGAAGTAAGACTTAATTTTTATATGTTTGTCTTGTATCCTGCAGTCTTGCTGAACTAGTTTATTTGCTCTGATAATAGTTTTTTTTTTTTAGTACATTCCTTAGGATTCTCTGCATATAATGTCATCTGAAAATAGAGATCGTTTTACCTCTTCCTTTCTCATCTGGCTTTTATTCCAGTTTCTTGTCTAATTGCTCTGCTAGAATCACCAGTACAGTGCTGAATAGAAATGATAAGCCCAGTCTGAAGGGGGAAGTCTTTAGCATTTCATCATTAACTATGATAGCTATGGGTTTTCCATAGATTATCTTCATACGTGTGAGGAACTTACATTCTATTACGAGATTGTTGGATGTTAAAATTTGTCAAATGCTTTTTATGCATCTATTTAGATAAGCATGTCAGATTTTTTTCTTATGCAATTAATACAGTGTATTATGTTATTGATTGATTTTTGTATGTTGAATCTGTCTTGTATTCCTGGGATAAATCACACTTAGTCACAATGTATTATTCTTTATATATGCTGACAGACTCAGTTTGCTAGTATTTTGTTAAGGATTTTTACATCTATAATCATAAGGGATATTGGTCTGTATTTTTCTTTCTTTGATATCTTTGTCTAGCTTTGGAATCAGGTAAGATTGCCCTTACAGAATGAGTTTGGAAGTATTCCTCTTCTGTTTTTATGCAAGACTTTATGAAGGATTGGTATTAATCTTTAACTATTTGGTAGAATTCACCAGTGACGCCATCTAGTCTTGGGCTTTTCTTTGTGGGTACTTTTAAAATTCAGTTAAATTCATTTAAATTAAATTTAATTCAGTCTCTTTTTATAGATCAGATTGTCTTACTCCTTTTTGAGTCCACTTTGGTAGTTTGTGTCTTTCTAGGAATTTGCCTATTCATGTAGGTTATTTAGTTTGTTGGCATACAGTTTTCCATCGTATTCTTGAACTGTCCCTTTTATTTCTGTAAGGTTGGTCATAATATCCCTGTTTTATTTCTGATTTTAGTTGAGCCTTCTCCCTTTTTTTATTTTGGTCTGCTTAGCTAAAGATTTATCAGCTTTGTTGACCTTTTTCAAAGAATCAACTATTGGCTTCATTAAATTTTTTCTGTTGTTTTTCTATTTCCTGTTTCATTTATTTCCACTCTAATCCATATTATTCCTCTCTTCTGCGTGCTTTGGATTTGGTTTCCTCTTAACTTTTCTAGTTTCTTAACATGGAAGATTATTCATTTGAGACCTTTCTTCTTTTCTAATGTAGGCATATGCAGCTATAAATTTTCCTCTAAACACTGCTTTCACTACATCCCATAAGTTTTGGAATGTTGTGCCTTCATTTTTATTCTTCTCAATGTATTTTCTAATGTCTCTTTTGATTTCTTCTTTGACGCATTTGTAATTTCCACATATTTATGAATTTCCAATTTCCTTCAGTTATTGATTTCTAATTCCATTCCATTATAGTTGAAGAAAATACTTTGTATGATTTCATTCCCTTTAAATGTATTGAGACTTGTTTTATACCCTAACATATGATCTATCTTGGAGAATATTCCATGTACACTTGAGAAGAATGTATATTCTGTTGTTGGGTGGTGGAGTGTTCTATAGATGTCTGCTGTTTCTATTTGGTTTATACTGTTGTTGTATATTTCCTTGTATATCTTCTGCTTAGTTCTATCTATTACTGAAAGTGGAGTATTAAAATCTCCAATTATTATTGTTAAATTTTCTGTTTCTCTCTTCATTTCTGTCCATTTTTGTTTTATGTATTTTGAGCTCTGTTGTTTGGTACATAACAGGTTAAGATTGTTGTATCTTCTTGATGTTGACCCATTTGTCATGAAATGATAACTTTCTTTTTCTCTAGTAACAATTTTGTCAAAGTCTTTTTCTCTGATATTAAAATTGGCATTTCAGTTCTCTTTTCGTTACTTTTGGCATGCTGCATCTTTTTCTGTTTTTTTACTTTCAACCTCTGTGTGTCTTTGAGTGTAAAATATATATGTAGTACGTAAATGACATGTAGTTTGATCATATATTATTCTAAATCCGTTCTGCCTGTCCCTCCCTTTTCATTGGGAAGTTTAATCCATTTACATTTAATGTAACTACTGATGATATTTACATTTGCTATTTTTGTATTTGTTTTCTATATGTTTTATGTCTGTTCCTCAATTCTGTCATTACTAACTTGTTTTGTGATAAATGGGCATTTTCTAATAAACCGTTTTAAACCCCTTCATGTTTCTTTTACTATAGTTGTGTATTTTAAATTATTTTCTTCTGTGGCTGTCCTGGAGATTACAGTTAACACTTATTTGGATTAAAACCAACTTAATTTCAAAAATATATAAAAACTTTTGCTCCTATATATCTCTGTTATCTTCCCCACCCCCATTTATCTTATACATTGTGTACCCATTCAACACAGATTTATATTTGGTGCTTTATGTAGTTGTCTTTTAGATCAGATAGGAGAATAAAGGAGTTACAAACAAAAAATACATTTAGACTGCATTTTATACTTACCTATGTAGTTACCTTTAATGGTGTTCTTTATTTCTTAATGTGGATTTGAATGACTGTTTACTGTCCTTTCATTTAAGCCTAAATGACTCCCTATAGGACCAGTCTGCTACTGATGAATTCTCATATTTTTGTCTGTCCATTGAAGTCTCTACTCAGTTCACTTAATAGTCAGCTGTTGATTGGACAGAGATTTCCTTAAACATCTTAAACCAATAAATCAGTCTTTGCCAGAGGGCTCTGTGTGCATGTTGGGGTACACCATAAACTCTCAAGCAGTTGACAGCTCTTCCTTAGCCTTCACTTCCTGCTTTTTTGGAGCCTCAAGTTTAGCAAAAGGTTAGAGCTTAGGGACTTCTTGGGTCTTGAATTGCACATAACTCTTTGCATGTACATGGCTTTCTAGATTCCCAGGAGTATGTTGGAGCTTTTCAAAGCTTCTTTGGACATCTTACTTCCCAGCTTTGCCTTTTAAACTTTTTGGTTAGTCTATTGTTTGCCCTAATTGATAGCCACTGTCTCAGGCTGTCACGAAGTTAAGATACTTGCCTATAATTTTTTTTAACAACTTCTTTTCCCCATCCTTCCACCCCGACAAAGGAGAAAGCTTTTCACAGTGGGCACGTTCCAACACAGGTCAAATACAACCAGTAGGTGGGGTCTACCTAGGATCCACCACACAAGACAAATAATGAGTCTTTGGGATGAGGCTTTGAGAGAGCTCTAGCTGTGTTATATTTCTTCTGGTGGCCACCCAAACTAGGAATACGGGCTGTTACTTTTCAAGGCTACTGCTGAAGAATGGGGTATTTTATGGAGAAGTGAATCTTAATGGTCCTTACTATGCAATGTTCATTGATGTTTCACCAAAACTATAAAATTGAAATCCATAAATGTTAAAGGACCAGAAATGGTATATGCAGTTCTGAGTGCCACACTTCATTGAAGTTAACTGAAATGATACAGCAAATGGAGTAGCCGTTTCAAACATAAATAAAATTGTTCAACCTAGAAGATGAAGACCTCTATACTTTCTTTAAAAGTCTACAATCATAAACTATGAAAGGCTCATTCAAATTATATTTAATATTAACCATTGCTACAGAATAAAGTTCAACACCTTTATTTTTCAGAGGAAGGCAGAATTATATGGTAGAGAAAGATTAGACTTTGGAACTAGCCACATCAAAGTTTGAGACTAATTTAAAGTGTACTGGGGTTTGTAGCCATAGGCAGGTCCTTAATCTTCAGTGTCAGTTGCTTTCTATCCCTTCGTGAAATGTAAAGATACTATACTGTTTTTATTAAGGTTTAATTAAAACCATATATATATAATGTTTGTCACAATGCCTAGAGCATAGTAAGCCCTCAATATGTGGCAGCAGTTGTTACTCAAACTCTTCCACAACCCAACATTTTGGCCTACCTGGTGTAATCCTTATTTTGTATAAACTTCTTCCCCCTCCTTCTTTTTCCTCACCATTCATCCTACACCTTAGCTCTTTTGAACTTACTGAGATTTCAGAAGCACACCCTCCTCTTCTCAGTTTTTGTTCACACTCCTCTACACGAATCACCCCCTCCCACACTAACACCCATATGATTAAATCTGTTTGTTTTTTAAGGCCCAGTTTAAATCCACTTTCTCCATATACGATTATATCCTCAATGACCTAAGTTAAAATTACTCTCTACTCTTCGATCACATTACACCTTTTTTGTATCTCTCTTACCATTTATTTACAGTGTTTTATGTAACTTTCTTTGAGGTGTAACATACACATAGAAAAGTACACACCTTGTAAGTGTACAACTTAATAAATTTTCACGCAGTGAGTATGCATGTATTACTAGCTTCCAGATCAAGAAACTGAGCATCGCCATTATCCCAGAGGCCCCTTGTGTCCTCTTCCAGTCACTACCCTTCCCACCACCTCCACCCCACCCTTGCCAAGAGCAACTGCTCTCCTGGCTTCTAAACACCGTGGATTAGCTTTGCTTGTTTTAGAACATTATATGAATGAAATTATACAATGATCAACATTTTGTTTGTAAGATTCAAGCATTTTGCTTTCTGTAGTTTTGGTTCATTCGTTCTAATTGCTGTTTAGTATTCTGTTTATGAATATATACCACAATTTCTTTTTCCATTCTACTGTGTATGGACATTAGGTTTTTTTCCCATTTGGGTTTTAATTTACATTTCCTTGATGACTAAATAAAGTTGACTGATTTTTTAATATTTTTTTTGGCCGGTCGGATATCCTTTTTCATGAAGGACCTATTTAAGTCTTTATTTTTCTCTCCTGTATAATCTTTAAAGGCAGGTAAATATATCACACTCATCATTAACTGCTGACATAGTTTCTAGAAGAATGCCATACTGTGTACATCATAGCTTTATATATTTATTGATTGGAAACTTTATGCAGCAGATTAAATTGGGAACTGATCGATGTTCTTCAGAAGGAAGATGTTGCACTGCCACCAGTTAACAAATATATATTGAATACCCATTGTATAAAACTCTGCTTGGCCCATTGGTGATAGAAGAACCATTCACTAATGAACTTGCAAGTCATCTTTACTTCTCTATTCTTTTGTTTCTTCATCTATAACATGGTGTGAATACACAAGATGATGTTGGAGTTTGTTGGGGGTTTTTAAATGTAGACAACCTTGTTCCTGTCTGAACTTACCATTTTACTAAAATAATTTCAGAAATGTTTGAAACTATTGAAGAAAAATTGTAATAATATTGGATTTGAGTGGAAACTCAAAGAACAGAAATGGTTGATCAGGAATTAATTGACTCAAGGCCCACTGCTTCAGTATTTTTGTTCATTCTTAATCTGTATGCAGAAACTACATTCATATAATCTGAACATTTTATGTGAGGTTAATTTAAAACAAAGAAAAACTGAGACAATCTAGAAATGAAAGTAAGCATACCAGTATAGTTTGCACTATATACAGAGATATTTTTTTTAATTAAAAAAAAAACTACAATCCAAATTGAGCAAAAGGATAATTGTTTTAAATGGCTCTTTTATAAGCAATAGTGAGAAATCAAGTCTTTTTTAAGAAATAATAAAAGCAGAAATATTTACTTTTTATTATTAAAAAATTGACACAAATTCCTTTTTAAAATATTGAGGATTTATCAGTGACTACACCTGAGGTTTATATTCTTTTATTAGTAATTTTTAAACTTTGCAATAAGATCCTTGACATACCAATCATGATTCATCATGGCTGAGTCTTTTTCATGGGATTGTTACCTAAAATCATTTCAGCTAATAATCCCATGAAAAAGGAAAGGCAAGTTGGAAGGAAAGACCTGGTTACTAAGGTCATACATGATCATTATGATCATTTGTTTATATATACATGGTAGTTTAATTATTTATTTTTATTTTTTAAATAGATCTTTATTGGAGTATAATTGCTTCAGAATACTGTGTTGGTTTCTGTTGCACAACAGAGCAAATCAGCCATATGCATAACACATGTCCCCATATCCCTGCCCTCTTGAGCCTCCCTCCCATCCTCCCTATCCCACCCCTCTAGGTCATCACAAAGCACTGAGCCTATCTCCCTGTGCTATGCTGCTGCTTCCCACCAGCCAACTGTTTTACATTTGGTAGTGTATATATGTTGATGCTACTCTCACTTTGTCCCAGCTTCCCCCTCCCACCCATGTCCTCAAGTCCATTCTCTGTGTCTACCTCTTTATTCCTGCACTGCAACTAGGTTCATCAGTACCTTTTTTTTTTTTTTTAGATTCCATATATATGCGTTAGCATACGGTATTTGATATTTGTTTTTCTCTTTCTGACTTACTTCACTCTGTATAACAGACTCTAAGTCCATCTACCTCACTACAAATAACTCAATTTTGTTTCTTTTTATGGCTGAGTAATATTCCATTTTATATATGTGCCACATCTTCTTTATCTATTCATCTGTCAATAGACATTTAGGTTGGTTCCATGTCCTGGCTATTGTAAATGGTGCTGCAGTGAACATTGTGGTACGTGTCTCTTTTTGAATTATAGTTTTTTCAGGGCATATGCCCAGTACTGGGATTGCTGGGTCATATGGTAGTTCTATTTTTAGATTTTTAAGGAACTGCTATACTGTTTTCCATAGTGGTTGTATCAATTTACATTCCCACCAAAAGTGGAGGAAGGTTCACTTTTCACCACACCCTTTCCAGCATTTATTGTTTCTAGATATTTTGATTCTGACCAGCGTGAGGTGTTACCTCATTGTAGTTTTGATTTGCATTTCTCTAATAATCAGTGATGTTGAGCATCTTTTCATGTGCCTCTTGGACATCTGTATGTCATCCTTGGTGAAATGTCTGTTTAAGTCTTCCACCCATTTTTTAACTGGATTGGTTTTTTTTTTTTGATATTGAGCTCCATGAGGTTTTTGTATATTTTGGAGATTAATCCTTTGTCTGTTGTTTCATTTGCAAATATTTGCAAATATTTTCTCCCATTTTGTCTTGTTTATAGTTTCCTTTGCTGTGCAAAAAGCTTTTAAGTTTAATTAAGTCCCATTTGTTTATTTTTGTTTTTATTTCCGTTACTCTAGGAGGTGGGTCAAAAAAGATCTTGCGGGCTTCCCTGATGGCGCAGTGGTTGAGGGTCCGCCTGCCGACGCAGGGGACGCGGGTTCGTGTCCCGGTCCGGGAGGATCCCACGTGCCGCGGAGCGGCTGGGCCCATGAGCCATGGCCGCTGGGCCTGCGCTGGGCCTGCGCGACCAGAGCGGCTGGGCCCATGAGCCATGGCCGCTGGGCCTGCGCGTCCGTTGCTCCGCAACGGGAGAGGCCACAAACAGTGAGAAGCCCACGTACTGAGAAAAAAAAAAGAGATCTTGCTGTGGTTTATGTCCAAGAGTGTTTTTCCTATGCCTCCCTCAAAGAGTTTTATAGTGTCTGGTCTTACATTTAAGTCTTTAATCCATTTGGAGTTTATTTTTGGTGTATGGTGTTAGGGAGTGTTCTAATTTCATTCTTTTAAACATAGCCGTCCAGTTTTCCCAGCGCACTTATTGAAGAGGCTGTCTTTTCTCCATTGTATGTTCTTGACTCCTTTGTCGTAAATTAGTTGCCCATATGTCCGTGGGTTTCTCTCTGGGCATCTATCCTGTACTGTTGATCTATATTTCTGTTTTTGTGCCAGTACCATACTGTCTTGATTACTGTAGCTTTGTGGTATCGTTCGAAGTCAGGGAGCCTGATTCCTCCAACTCCGTTTTTCATTCTCAAGATTGCTTTGGCTATTCAGGGTCTTTTGTATTTCCATACGGATTGTAAAATTTTTTGTTCTAATTCTGTGAAGAATGCCATTGGTAGCTTGATAGGGATTGCATTGAATCTGTAGGTCACTTTGGGTAGTGTAGTCATTTTCAGTGTTGATTCTTCCAATCCAAGAACATGGTATATTTCTCCATCTGTTTATGTCATCTTGGATTTCTTTCATCAGTGTTTTATAGTTTTCTGTGGACAAGTCTTTCACCTCCTTAGGCAGGTTTATTCCTAGGTATTTTATTCTTTTTATTGCAATGGTAAATGGGAGTTTTCCTTAATTTCTCTTTCTGCTTTTTCATTATTGGTGTATAGGAATGCCAGAGATTTCTGTGCATTAATTTTGTATCCGGCAACCTTACCAAATTCATTGATTAGCTCTAGTAGATTTCTGGTGGCATCTTTAGGATTTTCCATGTATAGTATCATGTGGTCAACAAACAGTGACAGTTTTACCTCTTATTTTCCAACTTGTATTCCTTTTATTTCCTTTTCTTCTCTGATTGCTGTGGCTAGGACTTCCAAAACTATGTTGAGTAATAGTGGCAAGAGTGGACGTCCTTGTCTTGTTCCTGATCTTAGTGGAAATGCTTTCAGTTTTTCACCATTGAGTATGATGCTTGCTGTGGGTTTGTCATATATGGCTTTTATTATGTGGAGGTAGGTTCCCTCTATGCCTATTTTCTGGAGAGTTTTTATCATAAATGGGTGTTGAATTGTGTCAAAAGCTTTTTCTGCATGTATTGAGATGATCATATGGGTTTTTTTCCTAATTTGTTAATATGGTGTATCACATTGATTGATTTGCATATATTGAAGAATCCTTGCATCCCTGGAATAAGTCTCACTTGATCATGGTGTATGATCCTTTTAACGTGCTGTTGAGTTCTGTTTGCTAGTATTTTGTTCAGATTTTTGCATCTATGTTCATCAGTGATATTGCTCTGTAATTTTCTTTTTTTGTGATATCTTTTTCTGGTTTTGGTATCAGGGTGATGGGTTTGTAGAATGAATTTGGGAGTGTTTCTCCCACTGTAATTTTTTGGAAGAGTTTGAGAAGGATTGTGTTAGCTCTTCTCTCAATGTTTGATAGAATTAGCCTGTGAAGCCATCAGGTCCTGGACTTTTGTTTGTTGGAAGATTTTTAATTACGTTTTCAATTTCATTACTTGTGATATGCCTGTTTATATTTTCTAATTCTTCCTGGTTCAATCTGGAAGATTGTACCTTTCCAAGAATTTTTCCGTTTCTTCATGGTTGTCCATTTTATTGGCATATAGTTGTTTGTAGTAGTGTCTTATAATCCTTTGTATTTCTGCAGTGTCAGTGGTGATTTCTCCTTTTTCATTTCTAATTTTATTGATTTGCATCCTCTCCCTTTTTTTCTTGATGACTTTGGCTAAGGGTTTATCAATTTTATCTTCTCAAAGAACCAGCTTTTAGTTTTATTGAACTTTGCTATTGTTTTCTCCATTTCCATTGAATTTATTTCTGCTCTATATGATTTCTTTCCTTCTACTGATTTTGGGTTTTCTTTGTTCTTCTTTCTCTGATTGTTTTAAGTGTAGGCTTAGATTGTTTATTTGAGATTTTTCTTGTTTTTTGAGGTGAGATTGAATTGCTATAAGCTTCCCTATTAGAACTGCTTTTGCTGCATCCCATAGGTTTTGTGTTGTCCTGTTTTTATTGTCGTTTGTTTTTATGTATTTTTTTATTTCTTCTTTGATTTCTTCAGTGATCTCTTGGTTATTTAGTAGCACACTGTTTAGCCTCCATGTATTTGTGTATTTTACAATTTTTTTCCTGTAATTGATTTCCAATCTCATAGCGTTATGGTCAAAAAAGATGCTTGATATGATTTCAATTTTCTTTCATTTTCCGAGGCTTGATTTGTCACCCGAGATGTGATCTATCCTGGAGAATGTTCCATGTGCACTTGAGAAGAAACTGTAATCTGCTGTTTTTGGATGGACTGTCCTATAAATATCAATTAAATCTATCTGGTCTATTGTGTCATTTAAAGCTCCTGTTTCCTTATTAATTTTCTGTTTGGATGGTTGTCCATTGGTGTAAGTGAGGAGTTAAAGTCCCCCACTATTACTGTGTTACTGTCGATTTCCCCTTTTATAGCTGTTAGCAGTTGCCTTATGTATTGAGGTGCTCCTATGTTGGGTGCATATATATTTATAGTTGTTATATCTTCTTGGATTGATCCCTTGATCATTACGTAGTGTCCTTCCTTGTCTCTTATAACTATCTTTATTTTAAAAGTCTATTTTATCTGATATGAATATTGCTACTCCAGCTTTCTTTTGATTTCCATTTGCATGGAATATCTTTTTCCATCCCCTCATTTTGAGTCTGTATGTGTCCCTAGGTCTGAAGTGGGTCTCTTGTAGACAACATATATATGGGTCTTTTTTTTGTATCCATTCAGCCAGTCTGTCTCTTTTGGTTGGGGCATTTAATCCATTTACATTCAAGGTTGTTATCGATATGTGTGCTCCTTTGTTTGTTTTTGTGGGTCTCTTTCTTCTCTTGTGTTTCCTGCCTAGAGAAGTTTCTTTAGCATTTGTTTTAAAGCTGGTTTGGTGGTGCTCATTTCTCTTAGCTTTTGCTTGTCTGAAAAGCTTTTGACTTCATCAAATCTGAATGAGATCCTTGCTGGGTAGAGTAATCTTGGTTGTAGGTTTTTCTCTTTCATCACTTTAAGTATATCCTGCCACTCCCTTCTGGTCTGCAGAGTTTCCGCTGAAAAATCAGCTGATAACCTCTTGGGGATTCCTTTGTGTGTTACTTTCTGTTTTTCCCTTGCTGGTTTTAATATCTTTTCTTTGAATTTAATCTTTGTTAGTTTGATTAATATGTATCTTGGTGTGTTTTGCCTAGGGTTTATCCTGTATGGGACTCTCTGTACTTCCTACTTGGGTGACTATTTCCTTTCCCATGTTAGGGAAGTTTTTAGCTATAATCTCTTCAAATATTTTCTCACACCCTTTCTTTTTCTCTTCTTTTTCTGGGAATCCTATAATTCAAATGTTGTTGCGTTTAGTGTTGTCCCAGAGGTCTCTGAGATTGTCTTCCATTCTTTTCATTCTTTTTTCTTTAATCTTCTCCTCGGCAGTTATTTCCACCATTTTGTCTTCCTGCTCCCATGTTCGTTCTTCTGCCTCAGTTATTCTGTTATTGATGCCTTTAGTGTGTTTTTCATTTCAGTATTGTGTTGTTCATCTCTGTTTGCTTGGTCTTCAGTTCTTCTAAATCTTTGTTAAACATTTCTTGTATTTTCTCAGTTTGTACCTCCGTTCTCTTTCTGAGATTCTGGATCATCTTTACTGTCAATACTCTGAATTCTTTTTCAGGTAGAGTGCCTATTTCCTCTTCATTCATTTGGTCTTGTAGGTTTTTACCTTGCTCCTTCAACTGTGACATATTGTTTTGCCGTCTCTTTTTCTTTTTTCTTTGTTTTTTTTTGATGGGTGGGATTGTGTTCCTGTTTTACTGGTTGTTTGGCCTGAGGCTTCCAACACTGGGGGTTGTCGGCTGTTGGGTAGAGCTGGATCTTGGTGCTGAGATGAGGAACTTTGTGAGACCTCATTCTGATGAATATTCCCTGGGGTCTGAGGTTCTCTGTTAGTCCAGTAGTTCGGACTCGGAGCTCCCACCGCAGGAGCTTCGGCCCGACCTCTGGCTCGTGAACCAAGATCCCGCAAGCTGCGTGGGATGGCAAACAAAACAAAACAAAACAAAACAAAAAAGCAATTACAAAGTAAAAAATAAAATTAGACTAGGAAAGTAACAGATATGTTAGAAAGAACTTAAAAATTAAAATATAGATGAATAAACAACCAGAAGGTACATCAGTACCACAATAGTAAGAAAGGGGATGGGGGAAAAGAAAAAAAGTTGTGGGGGGGAGGCCTTGGCTGTGGAGGGGGGGGCTGAAACAAGGGTGAGGTTTGGCTTGTGGGCAGGGCCTATGCTTAGGACCCACAGGGCTGGAAAAGGCCCTGGGGTCTGTGGGGGTTGGAGCTTAGTTAAGCTCAAGGAACAGAAGGGGCCCAGACATGCCCCCACCCCTGGTCTCAGAGGGCAGAGGACCTCACCTGGGATCCCAGCAGGCTTCCTGGGCTCGAGTGGGCGGGGTAAACGCCCTCCTCTCCTCTCCTGCTCCTCCAGTCTGGGAGGGCCTCTCCCGCCTGTCTTTCCTGATCTCGCCGGCCTCTCTCCTATGCCCCGAGAACCAATGTGGCAGCAGGGACAGGGGGGCCTCAGAGGACAAGGGACTGGCCTGAGAGCTCAGCAGGCTCCCAGGCCCGAGTAGGTGGGGCAGTCGCCCTCCACTTCTCTCCCGTTCCTCCTGGAGGGCCCCTCCTGCCTGCCTCTCCTGATTTCCCCAGGCTCCCTCCTATGCCTCCAGGACCCATGCCACCTGGATGGGGCTTTGGAGGCGAGTACTGGCTTGGGAGCTCAACAGGCTCCAGCCCAAGTGGGCCAGGCAGTCACTCTCCGTTTCTCTCCCGCTCTTCCTGCAGAGTCCCTCCTGCCTGCTTCTCTTGATCTCCCTGGTCTCAAGGGTGCCGATCCTGTCTGGCCTCCACTGCCCTCCCCCCTCAGTCCCCCCATGTCCTACTGGTTCACTTGAGGGTTCCTCCTATCTCCTTGGGCATCAGTGTTCCCCATCAGCAGCCGGCAGGTGTCCTAGTTGTGGGGAGATGCTCTAATTCTTCTTTAAATTAATTATGTTGACTTCAAAGTAATCTTTTAAGTATATTGTTTATTATGTAGTTACCACAAAAATAAGATTTACCACGTGAATTTCAAAGGTGATGTTTGATCTTAGTCTAAGCTCGGCTTAATAGTACTATTAACAGCTCTTAATTTCTCTCTGGGGCCTAGACTAGAAGACACCATAACTAACCAACAGACTTATGCAGTGCTTTTCCAGCTGTGCTATTCCCTGGGACACCAAACCTTCATGTACTTTACACTGTGTACTTCTGCAGTGTTCTCTGAGTGTTCCTGTCAAATGCCAGACTCTGGTGGACTTTAGCCATGCCTCAGACTCAGCTGTGTATTATTGTTCTGTCCAGAACCTGGAACAATAAGAAAAATCAAATCTCTTTATGATCAAGGTCAGGCCCCTTCAAAGAGTTTTCTCTCCAGAGACTCGATCTAATGTACCTTAAAATTATTGGAGGATTTCAACAACTGTTATACTTTCAAAGGCTCAGGCTAATTAGCCGTTTGACCGTATTACTTTTACCTCATTTATGTATTACCTAGCGAATGTATTATTTGCTTAATACTTGTAAGGGAATATAATTCTACCATGTCTTTGGGACCTTTCTAAATTCCATCTTTTATTGTCATCTGTAATACATGAATGTTAATGATACTATAGGTCTTGGTAAGAAAAAGACTCCTAATAGAAATTAATAAGTTCTTCTCTTTAGAAGTATTAGAAAAACTTTCAGTGATATAATTTTGGTTGCTTTCCAAGCCATTCAGTTTGCTTACACTCACTGATTAGTAACAAAATCTTCTCACGTATAAAATGAGTGGATTAGGCTAGATGAGCAAATTCTTTCCAGATTCACCTCTCTATGCAAGTGTCTCGTTTATAAAATGTGTATAATAAAAAATACTTGGGGAGAACAGTTCAAGATCTTGATACAGGAAGCTCTTGAACTCATCTCCTCCCATGGACACACTGAGTCTCCAGCTACATATGGAAAATTTCCTCTTTAAAAAAACCTAAAGGCTGGCCGAGTGACGACTACACATCAGACAAACAAGAAGAAAGCCACATGAAGCAGGTAGGGGAGGCTCAGACACAATCTTGCCATAAACCCCACCAGTGACACAGCAACCTCCAATCAAGAGGGAACTCAAAACCCGGAGCTTCTCATTAGGAGCAAAGGGTTCACACTCCACATTGCACACCCCAAGTTTTAAGACCTGCACCTGAGAGACGAACCCTCAAAAAAACATATAATTTTGAAAACCAGTGGGGCTCACAGCCCGAGAACCACAAGACTATAAGGTTCTGAGACATGGCTATTGGAGGGCCTACACACTCGGACTTACCTGCCCCAGGGCCCAGCTCAGAGTCAGCCTGTCTTGCCCAGACATAAGGGAAGGAGGATCACCTACTTATATTAAAGCATCAGCCTGAGGGGTAGGCATCCGATTGAAGACACATCTAGGAGACAGCTGGAACACTGTCCAGGGACAGAGACTTGCAGGTGCTATCTTTGCAGTCTCTCTTTGCTGTGCTCCAGAATATCAGTATCTCCCAGAAGGGAGCTACTACATGTATCTGGTGCCCTGATTTTTGCAGTTTCCGCCCAGGAGACACGTCTTAATTGCCTTGCTTTGGAGGCCAGGGGAGCTTGTGTTCCCGGTCCAATGGAACTGTAACAAACAGTCACCCAGAAAGGAGATCTTACACCCTTGTCTGGCACCCTGATTTTTGTGGCTGCTGCCAGAGGATACCTCTACATAGCATGGCACCGGTGCCAGTGGGGCTTACAGTAAAGGGTCCCACAGGACTGTAACCAACAGAGAAAGAGTTCTTCAACAGCTACCACCTCTAGGCACAGCAGCAGTCACAGACCCAAGAGCTCGGTTTTTCTGTGGAGACCTGTTACCCAGCTGTCACGGCTGCAGCCTGAGGGGCAGGCTTCTACTTAACCGTGTATCTAGCAACTGATTGTAATCCTTTTTGGAGACCTCAGAGGGCTGGTGCTATCTTCGTGCTCTCCCTCTGCCACACTCCTGAATGCCAGTGTGCCCCCAGGGGGAGCTTTCCATTCATCTGGCAGCCTGGTTTTTGCAGCCACTGCCCAGGGGATGCCCCTAAATCAACTGGCTCTGGTAGCCGGGGGGGCTTGCATTCCTGGGTCATTCCAAAGTAATGTGGCAGTTGGAAGGACAGTTCTTGGCCAGGTACCACCTCCAAGGCACTGCACAGACAGCAGACTGGGACACCCCCTCCCATCCCCAGTTTTTCTGTGAAGGAAGCCTCTTTGCTTTCCTCAAGCTTTGGCCTAAGGGGTAGGCTTCAGGTTTGGCATATGTCTAGTGGCCTACAGAGCTACTCTCAAGGAATAGATGTAGTATTGCCTCTTTCCCTCTGCCTTGCTCCAGCTCACCAGTATCTTATACACTTGTCAGGAGCCCTGATTTTTGCAACTGCCCAAGTGACACCTCCAGATTGCTTGGCTCTGGTGGCAAGCAGGGTTTATGCTGTAGTCATACTGGACTATATATACTTGCATACTTTTAAAAGCTGCTGCCTGAGGGTCCAACTTCCAGTCAGCCTGATTTTAGGTGCTGAGATCCTCCCTTCTGGGACCTTGATAGGTCTTGGTACATACCTAACTACTGGGAGCTATTAAAGATATAATAAGCTGCTTGGACAAGCACAAAAGTTTAAGGGACAACCAAGACCTAGGACAGAGTTGAACAACAAGTTTCATCTCCTACATCCTTCAAGACTGGGAGGGGTGGTAGTTTCATCTACTGCATAGAAACCAACACAGAGTTAAGCAAAATGAAGAAACAAAGGAATATGTTCCAGGGACTTTCCTGGTGGCACAGTGGTTAAGAATCTGCCTGCCAGTGCAGGGGACATGGGTTCGAGCCCTGGTCCATGAAGATCCCATATGCTGCTTAGCAACTGAGCCTGCGCTCTAGAGCCTGCAAGTCACAACTACTGAAACCCATGCGCCTAGAGCCCATGCTCCACAAGAGAAGCCACCACAATGAGAAACCCGTGCACCACAACAAAGAGTAGCCCCCGCTTGCCGCAACTAGAGAAAGCCCACGCACAGCAACGAAGACCCAATGCAGCCAAAAATAAATAAATAAATTTAAAATATATATATATATGTGTGTGTGTGTGTGTTCCAAATGAAAGAACAAGGTAAAACCTCAGCAAAAATTCTTAATAAAATGGAGATAAGACACATTATAATTAAAATGTCAGAAGTTAAAGACATGGAGAGAATCTTAAAAGCAACAAGAAAAAACAACTAGTTATGTACAAGCAGACCCTCATAAGATTACCTGCAGATTGGTCAGCAGAAACTTCACAAGCCTTTGGGATTGGCACAATATATTCAAAATGCTAAAAGGAAAAAAATCTCCATCTGTGATCAAGAATACTCTATCCAGCAAAGTTATCATTCAGAATTGAAGGAGAGATAAAGAGATTTTAAACCAAGCAAAAGCTAAAGGAGTTTATCACCCAGGAACCAGCCTTACAAGAAATATTAAAGGGACTTCTATAAGCTCTAAAGAAAGGGTACTAACTAGTAACAAGAAAACATATGAAAGAATAAGTGTCACTGAGAAAGTAAATATATAGTAAATGTAATGGGTTAGTTATAAAGCTAGTATGAAGATAAAAAAACAAGTAGTAAAACTATGATTATAATCACTAATGGATACAGAAGATTAAAGGTATGAAATGTGACATAAAACATTGGAGGGCAGAGTAAAAACGTTGAACTTCAGAATGTAATCGAATTTAAGGTGTTAACTACCCGAAGTAGACTGTTAAAAGTTTTTATATGTAAGCCTTATGGTAACCATAAAGCAAAAACCTATAGTAAATTCACAAAAGATAGAGAGAAAGCAGTACAAGCATATCACTAAAGAAGGTCATCAGACTACAAAGAAAGAGAGCAAGAGCAAGGGAGGAACCACAAAAACTTCCAGAAAACAAATAAGATGGCAATAAGTACATACCTGTCATAATTACTTTAAATGTAGATTTACTAACTCCTTCAATCAAAAGATAGAGTGGCTGAATAGATAAACAAAACCCATCTATATGCTACCTACAGGAGACTTGCTTTAGATATAAGGACACACAGAGACTTGAAAGTGAAGGGATAGAAAAAGATATTCCATGAAAACAGAAACCAAAATAAGCTGGGGTAGCTATACTTTTATCAAAATTGACTTTCAAACAAAGGCTATATAATAAGAGACAAAGAAGACATTATATTATATTGGGCCAACCCAACAAGAAGATAAAACATTTATAAAATATTTTTTTATCCAACTTAGGAGGACCTAAATATGTAAAGCATATATTAACAAACTTGAAGTGAGAAACAAACACCAGTACAACAATAGTAGCGGACTCTAATGCCCCCATTACCTCAGTGGATAGATCATCCAGACAGAAAATCAATAAGGAAACATCATCCTTAAAAGACACAGTAGGGGCTTCCCTGGTGGCGCAGTGGTTGAGGGTCCGCCTGCCGATGCAGGGGACACAGGTTTGTGCCCCAGTCCAGGAAGATCCCACATGCCATGGAGCGGCTGGGCCCATGAGCCATGGCCACTGAGCCTGTGCGTCCGGAGCCTGTGCTCCGCAACAGGAGAGGCCACAACAGTGAGAGGCCTGCATACTGCAAAAAAAAAAAAAAGACACAGTAGACCAGATATACTTAACAGATATATAAAAGACATTCCATCCAAAAACAAGAGAATACATTCTTTTCAAGTACAGATGGAACATTCTCCAGGATAGATCATATGTTAAGCCACAAGACAAAGTCTTAATAAATGTAAGAGAATTGACATCATGTCAAGCATCTCTTCCAACCACAGTGGTATGAATCTAGAAATCAATTACATGAAGAAAAGTGTAAAGTTCACAAATATGTGGAACTTAAACAACATGCTACTTGAACAACCAATGAGTCAAAGAAGAAATCGAAAGAGAAATAAAAAAATACTTTGAGACTAATGAAAATGGGAATATAACAAAGTTTATGGAATACAGTAAAAGTAGTTCTAAGAGGAAAGTTAATGGCAATAAATGCCTACCTTAAGAAACAAGAAAAGTCTCAAATAAACAACCTTACTTTTCACCTCACTAGATAAAGACGAATAAAGCCTAAAGTTACTAGAAGGAAAGAAATAACAAAGGTTAGAGCAGAAATAAATGAAACAGACAATAGAAAATATCAATGAAAATAAGAGCTGGTTCTCTGAAAAGATAAACAATACTAAAAAACCGTAAGCTAGACTCACCAAGAAAAAAAGAGAGGACTCAAATAAATAACAACAGAAGTGAAGAGAAAATGTACAACTGATAGCACAGAATACAAAGGATCATACGAGACTACTTTGAACAGTTATATGCCAACATATTGAACAACCTAGAAGAAATGGATAAACTCCTAGAAACATACAACCTACCAAGACTGAATCATGAAGAAATAGAAAATCTGAACCAACTGATTACTAGTAAGGAGACGGAATCACTAATCAAAAACCTGCCAACAAACAAAAGTCCAGGACCAGGCAGGTTCACTGGTGAATTCCACCAAACATTCAAAGAAGAATTACTACCTATCCTTCTCAAACTCTTCCAAAAAATAGAAGGGGTGGAAACTCTTCCAAACTCATTTTGTGAGGCCAGCATTACCCTGATCCCCAAACCGGACAAGGATGCCGCAAAAAAAGAAAATTACAGGCCAGTATTCCTGATGAATACAGGTGTAAAAAATACTAGCAAACAATTCAACAATACATTGAAAGGATCATACACCATGATCAAGTGGGATTTATTCTAGAGATGCAAGGCTGGCTCAACATTCACAAATCAGTCAATGTGATTCAACACATTAACAAAATGAAGGATAAAAATCATATGATCGTTTCCATAGCTACAGGAAAAGCATTTGACAAAAATCAACATTCATTTATGATAAAAACTCAACAAAGTGGCTATGAAGGGAATGTACCCCAACATAACAGAAGCCATATATTGTACAACAAGCCCACAGTCAACATCATACTCAAAAATTGAAAGCTTTTCCTGTAAGATTACGAACAAGACAGGGATGCCCACTTTTGCCACTTTTATTCAGCATAGTATTGGGAGTCTTAGCCAGAGCAATTAGGCAAGAACAAGAAATAAAAGGCATCCATATTGGAAAGGAGGGAGTAAAACTGTCACCATTTGCAGGTGACGTGACGTTATATATAGAAAACCCTAAAGACTCCAACAAAAAAAATTCTAGAATGAATAAACAAATTGAGTAATGTTGCAGGATACAAAATCAATACATGAAAATCTTTTGCATTTCTACACACTAATAACAAACTATCAGAAAGCAAAATTAAGAAAACAATCCCATTTCCAACTGCATTAAAAAGGATAAAATACCTAGGATTACATTTAACCAAAGATGTTCAAGACCTGCATACTGAAAACTACAAGACATCAAGGAGAGTAGTTGAAGAAGGCACAAATAAGTGGAGAGATATTTTGTGCTCATGGATTGGGAGAATTAATAGTGTTAAAATGTCCATACTACCCAAAGCAGTCTACAGATTCAATACAATCCCTATCAAAATTCCAATAGCATTTTTCACAGAAATAGAACAAAGAATTCTAAAATTTTTATGAAACCACAAAAGACCTCAAGCGGCCAAAGCAATCTTGAGAAAGACGAACAAACGTGTAAGCATCACACTCCCTGATTTCAAGCTCTATTTCATATCTATAGTAATTAAAGCAGTATGGTATTGGCATAAAGACAAACACATAGTTGAATGGAGCAGAATAGAGAGCCCAGAAATAAACCCACACATATGTGATCAATTAATTTACAACAGAGGAGCCAAAATTAGTGGGGTAAGGACAGTCTCTCCAATAAATGGAGTTGAGAAAACTGGAGAGCCACATGCAAAAGAGTGAAACTGGAACACTATCTTATACTGTACACAAAAATCAACTCAAAATGGATTAAAGACTTGAACATAAGATCTGAAATCATAAAACTCCTAGAAGAAAACATAGGTAGCAAGCTCCTTGACATAGGTCTTGGCGATGATTTCTTTAATCTGACACCAAAAATAAAATTTTTTAAAAGCAAAGATAAAAAGTGGAACTATATCAAACCAAACAACTTCCACACAGCAAAGAAAACCATCAACCAAATAAAAAGGTAACCTACTGAATGGGAGAAAATATTTGCAAGTCACGTATCTGTTAAGGGGTTAATATTCAAAGTGTATAAAAAACTCATACAACTCAATAACGGAAAAAAAAAAGTAATTCGATTTTAAAATGGGGTAGAACATCTCAATAGACATTTTCCAAAGAAGACATAAAGATGGACAACAGGTACGTGAAAAGATGCTCAACATCACAAATCATCAGGGAAATGAAAATCAAAACCACAATGAGATATCACCTCACACCCGTCAGAATGGCTGTTATCAAAAAGAACACAAATAACAAGTGTTGGTGAGGATGTGGAGAAAATTGAACCCTCGTGCACTGTTGGTAGGAATATAAATTGGTGTAGCCACTATGAAAAACAGTATGGAGGTTCCTCAAAAAATTAAAAATACAACTACCATATGATCCAGAGTTCCACTTCTGGGTATATATCTGACAAATGAAACACTAAATCAAAAAGATAAGCACCTTCATGTTCACTGCAGCACTGTTTACAATAGCCAAGACATGGAAACAACCTAAGTGTCCAATGATGAATGAATGGATAAAGAAATTGTGTGTATATACAGTGGAATATTATTCAGCTGTAAAAAAGAATGAAATCTTTCCATTTGCAGCAACATGGATGGACCTCAAGGGCATTATGCTAAGTGAAATAAGTCAGACAGAGAAAGACAAATACAATGTGATCTCTCTTACATGTTGAAACTAAAAATTCCTTTAAAAAAAAAGCTAACAGATATAGATAATATTTTGTTTGTTGTCAAAGGATGATGGTAGAGGGTGGGAGAGATGAGTGAACTTGGTCAAGAGGTTAAAAATAAAAAATCTTGAAATCATACATTAAGTCAGAAGTATATGCCTTGAATTGTAGGAGTCCATAGGCAAATTAGAATTTTTGGTACACAAATTGAAAGCATGTTCTTATAAATAAAAGCAGTTGGACTTTATAACATTTTATACACATGCTGTTTTCTTTATTTTCTACATAATAATGTAAGGATTATCTTTTGCATCAGTCTTTTTATAGGTAATAATGTGTCATTGCAAGGAGACAGCTTAATTGCATTCTAGGAGCTACTGTCACCATCCTCATTAACTGGCATTTAGGCAGTATAGGTAACATATACTTTATGTATACTAAAGTATGTGTGAATGTTTTCGTATAAATAATGTTGAGGCCATTTTTTTTAACATCTGTAAGAAAATAGGGGCTTATTTATAATGGGTTTTGAAATTTAATGTCTCAAAAGAACTATAAAAACAGCTTCACAGGAAAAAAAAAAAACAAAAGAACAACCTGCCTCAAGGTGGTTGGGGGGATTAAATGATGTAACACATACAAAGCAGTCCAAAACTGTCCAGGTATTGTTATGTATCCTATGACTATATTTTGCCACAAGTCTTTTATGATTTTTATTTGTATTTTTGTACCTTTAAGCAGTGTTTACCTTAATAGTTTATTTGTAAATGGTATGAATAAACATCGAAGACTGACTTGCTACTGAGGATTTTGAGTGACATGTTCATGGCCATATTAAATATTAAGCTTAATTTCAAAGTCTGTAAAGCATACTTTTAAAAAAAGAGCAAGACCAAAGGAAAAATCTCATTTTAAGAATGGCATTAGAGTGTTAGTTATCCTGTGAACAGAACATTCTCTGTACCTTCCCCTTTTTTGAGTCTTGCATAAATATAATCTGACGCTGAGTTAGGTGTTAACTGACACCATATCTTGCTTGATCAACCTGCAGTTTAGTTATGAAGCAGGAAAACAAGGTGTAAACTATCCAAGATCTCCACATGGCCTGGAATGACCTATGGCATCTTATATAGCCCTGGTTTCAAAATTATGAATAGATAGCCTATAAATACTTAATTATATTAAACAGTGTCACTGAATGTCTAGAACTTCTCAATGGGGAAGAGGCTGTAATAAGTTATTTTTCTTTGAAAATTAGAACCACTGAAAATTGGATAGGCCAGGTCACAATATAGAGCCCTTCCTATCAGGAGAAGTGTTCAGAGGTAACCCATCATTCAGGAGGATAGCCATTTCCACACCTGGCAGGAAGTTGAACTATACAACCTTCTGAACTCATTTCCAGTTCATTAATTTCACAAAATTAAAGAAATTGATGACCTGTCTGGGTATTGTCATTGTTACTTTCAAATTGAGGCGCTCTTTATTTTCTCTTTGACATGTAAGGTGTCAAAGTATAGAGTCTTGAACCATAAGCAGTTTTATTCTTAACATTGCCTACTATATGATTCAGGAGGTATAATTTGAGTTGTTTATTATATGTCTCCAAAGTATTGGGTTGGCCAAAAAGTGCCTTCGGTTTTAAGTAAAAATAAAAGACATTTTTCATTTTCACCAAGAACTTTATGGAACAACGTATTCACGGTTTTTTCCCACTACCTTCTGCCATTTTTCAGGCAACTTCATAATTCCATCTTCCCAAAACTTTATCTTTTTGAGCAAAGAACTGTTCCAGGTGCCTTTTACAGTCTTCCAGGGAATTGAAATTTTTTCCATTAAGAGGATTTTGTAAAGACCAAAATAAATGGAAATCTGAAGGTGCAATGTCTGTTGAATATGGTGGATGAATCAGAACTTCCCAGCCAAGCTGTAATAGTTTTTGCCTGGTCATCAGAGAAACATGTGGTCTTGCATTGTCCTGATGGAAGATTCTGTGTTTTCTGTTGACTAGTTCTGGATGCTTTTCGTGGAGTGCTGCTTTCAGTTGGTCTAATTGGGAACTTGTTTGACTTAATCTTTGGTTTTCCAGAAGGAGTTCATAATAGAGGACTCCCTTCCAATACCACCATATACACAACATCACCTTCTTTGGGTGAAGACCAGCCTTTGGTGTGGTTGGTGGTGGTTCATTTCGCTTGCCCCGTGATCTGTTCTGTTTCACATTATTGTACGGTATCCACTTTTCATCGCCCGTCACAGTTTGTTTTAAAAACAGAGCGTTTTCGTTATGTTTTAGTAGAGAATCACATGTGGAAATACGGTCAAGAAGGTTTTTTTCGCTTAACTTATGTGGAACCCAAACATGAAAGCGATGAACATAACCGAGCTGGTGCAAATGATTTTCAGCGCTTGATTTGGATATTTTGAGTATGTCAGCCATCTCCCACGTGGGATAACGTTGATTGTTCTCAATTAATATCTCTATTTGATCACTATCAACTTCAGTTGTCTACCCAACCATGGAACATTGTCCAACGAGAAATCTCCAGCACAGAACTTCGCAAACCACTTTTGACACCTTCAGTCAGTCACAGCACCTTCTCCATGTGCTGCACAAATCTTTTTTTGCATTTCGGTTGCGTTTTTACCTTTCTTGAAATAATGTTGCTTTTTTTCTTCCATCTTCAATATTAAAAAGGCTACACAAAAATTCACCAGTTTTGATGTCTTTTTTTAAGTGCACGCTGATATGACAGCTGTCACATACAATCTAACAAAATTGTTTTGAATGAAGTTAAAGACAATAAGTGCTACTAAAGCCATCTTACAGAAAAAACCAAACGAACCTTTTGGCCAACCGATACTTTATATATTTATCCACTAAAGAGTATTTTAAAGGTAAGTTCATTGTTATTCTTCCAAATAGTGAATTCCCTGCTTTTAGTGGAATAAATAAGAATCAAAAACCAGATGAAACTAGATGGTCACATTCTGAAATCACACTCAGGATTAGTTCAGTTTGACAAGCAAATTTTGCATTCATCATCCTGATACTTAATTTTGTCAACCTTCCACCTACCCCTTCTGCCAAAATAAAGAACTTCGGTATACTAATATAATGAAAAAAATATCAAAACCTAAATCACAGAAGGAGAAGAGAATGGATATTATATCTCTCATTAGACTCATTGCTTTGATTCTCTTTATTTGGTTTCAGTTTTTTTAGGCCCCTCTGCCAGTGCTGTCATAGGAGCCAGTGGGCACTGTTTTCTTTTTTGCTTTGTTTGTTTTATGTGTTTCTTTAAGGTTTCTTGTCATTTTAAATGTGACATACTTATTAAGTCATATTTAAAGTCATTTTAAGTTGTATGTCATATTAAGGTTTAATGTGACACGTGGGCATAATATGACTCTTCAGTCTTGTTCCTAGTGCTAAGAATACAGTGATGAACCAGATAGATATGGTCACTGCCCTGGTTGAACTTACAGTCTAATGGAGGATACATAACAAATAAATTGGCTGTTACATAATTTTAAGTCAGGCGTTGAAAAGAAAGTACACACACAAGGAATATGGTGAGGGTGTGGCAGGAGAGCACTGCTTTAGGTAGGGTAGTCAGTAGAGATCCTTTCAAAATCATAACAAGCAGGGGCTTGAAGGGTAAGAAAATATTCCAGGTAGAGGAAACAAGTATCAAGTCCCTAAGGTGTAAAAGAGATCATTCACATTTTCTTTCCGCGCTGGTTTAAACCATAAAGATGACCAATTTAACTTGCTACTGAGATGGTTATGATTTGATGCAATTCATTTAAATTGTCAGCCCCCCAAAATAGTCACTCCTTCACTTTGTGCTTTAAACCTTGGCCCCCAGACACTTGGAGTATTAGTCTCAACTTACATATGATGTATCTGATATTTCTTATAGAGGGAGTTTTCGATACATATTAGCTCCTTTCCCTTCTCCCTACTGTGCAGCATTGTTGAGAATGCACTTGCCAGGCAACTCTTCTCCTTCCCCTCAGCCCCACCCCCAGCAGAAGTGTGTGGTATTTGGTGCTGGGATAGGGAGGGCACCATCAAGAAAAACACCAGTCTTCAGACCTACCCTGTTCTCTCTATTAAGTCTCCCAGGGGTCCCAACCTTCTCCTGAGTCTACCAATTTGACTTCTGGAATTCAGGTCGCTTCAAGAATGTTGCCAGGGTATTCAGCCATCTACAAGAACTCAAGTCCCAGTTACTGTTACATGCTGCCCATTCCAGGGGTTTTTCTTCTTCATCCTAAACCTCTCTCCTTGGCTCTCTACTGCATGACTGCTTCATCAAGAAGCTGCTCTAGTTGATGCTGAAATGGGGGATGAGCTGGGGAGATTTGATTGAGTTATTTTGGAATTCCTCTGACTTGCTCTTTGGTAGCCGTTCTCCTCATAACTGTTGGCCTTGGTAGCCAGAACAGGACATGGCATTTTCCTGCTGCTGAACTGGTAGAGAAGGAAGGGGCCTTTTACCCATGACTGGCAGGTGTATAGAAAAAGAGAACACCTGATCTAGTAGTAGGTGAGACTTGGCTTGTTTCCCTGGTCCCACTTGAAGTTACTGCCTTACAAGGTACTTTCTCCTCGCAATAATGGGGGAGGGGGGGGTGAGAACACTGTGCCTTCATTTTTTTCCCTTATTGGTAAAATGAGAGTGTTGGTATAGATGATCCCTAAGGTCCCTTTTAGTTCTAATACATCGTGTTTCTATTCCAAACCATGTAGTAGTTTTGTCTCTAATGTCTGACACACGTAATGTTTACATTGGAAATTATTCCAGTATGTGAGCTTGATATATATGTGGAAACGTATAGCCCTACTGGTCGAGCCTGGATATTCTCGTTTCAGAATGCGCGTTTGGATTGTAGCTGGAAAACTTTGTACTGCCAATGTCTTACTGCAAGTTTTTGCTATTAAAAGCAGTAGTACTGTGTACCCTGAGGATGAAACAAGCTAAGTAAGCCTGAGTTAGTCTTTAAAGAAGGATGAGCATGTATCAATGAAATTTGTGGTGAATGACTTGAAGATGTGTTTTTTCACTTTGTCATAGGGGTCAAATTGGACTGAAATAACGCTGTGCTAATATGATTCTGAGTTCTGTTGCTCTCTCTGAATTGATCCCTCCTTCTTTTGCAGGAGCTATTGTGACAATCTTGGTTACCATCCATTAAGTGCTGCTGACTTTGGAAAGATCATGAAAAATGTCTTTCCAAACATGAAGGCACGTCGTCTGGGCACGAGAGGCAAATCTAAATATCCTTTACCAGAATGGTTTTTAGTAATCTCTTTAAGTTCTCCCTTATTACAGAACATCTGCTGCTGTAGTTCAACTAGCAACTATATTTAGAAATAAATTTAAATCAACAAATATAAACGACTCAAAAGTACTTAGAATAATTGTAAATTGTATTTTCCCAGCTGTTTATCACACTGCAAGAGAAATAACAAATAGTGGTTATTAGGATTGTGATAGATTTCACCTTACTCTGTCACCATAATGTGTTCTTAATGGTCTGATCTTCTTTTCCTTAACAATAGAATTACTAAGGCACGCCACAGTACAGCAGTTGTAAATTATATCAGTGAAAGTGGAGAAAGATGTTAGTTTATCATCTTTCCTTCCTCTAATTTAGAAACATAGGGATCTCTTTGGCAATATATACAACATTCAAACAATTTTTTAGTGGAACTTGTGCTGTAGGATTAGTGTTCTCTTTGTATTTTCATCCAACCCTTTAAAGGCTGTATTAAAATTAAAGCCAGGGCATAGAAAAGGCCCCTCTCATGATAGAGAAATACTTAGGAGCAAACAGAAGTAAGGAAATTAAAATTAAGAGTTTACTAAAGTTCTTCCTACCCTTGGAAGAAGATTGTAACATGGAGGGTCTCTGTATCATATTAGAAATGCATCATTTCTCTCTGCTTAGCTTTTGGCCTTTTCCAAAACATAAAATTTCTGCTGTGGGGGAGATGAAGAGGGGAAGGGGCGAGGCTGCTTTTCTAAAACGGCTCCAGGTGTTCTGTAACCAGTTGTTGCACGACCGAGTCTTGTTTCCTGAGTACAAACAAAAATGTCTTCATGTGTCTTTGGCATGTTACAGGTGATAATCCTGTACGTTTCAGTGGAAAAAGAGAAGTGAAAAGGTTAAAGCTCTTGTGACACTCATAAGAGTTGTTTTTGTCCCAGTGCCCTGGGCTAAAGTTTCCCTTCTCTCTGCCAGGTTTCCATCTGGATATTCCTTTCCTTCTGACCTGTTTGTTACTGGTGGCTGGCACCGCTTATTAGGAACATTTATTCATAAAATTTATAACAGATGAAAATCATTTTGTTCCATTTGAGCCAGTAACATTCTACAAGGACTGTTTCAGTTTCAAAAGAGTAAAGGTGTCCTGAGCTTCTAATAATTAAGTTTTCTTTTACAAAAGAATTCAGAAAGTCGATGGTATCTCAGGCTGATTTTATTCTCATTTCATATATGGTTACTTTTCAAGTGCTAACTATATAGACAGTTCATTTAATTTCGAGTACTTCAGACCTTAACCATTTATTACGTATTGCTACAGTGGACTAAGAAAAAAAGCTTTTGTTCATATGCCAACACTACCCAATCTTGATTTTCACAAAACTGGGGATGGGGTAAGAATTTCTGCCTTTTCTTTTTGATAAGTAGAATTGTACCTTATTATCAGCATTGAAACGATTCTGCATGGTCTCATTTGGATAAAACCAGGGACCAGGAACTGTCTTTTACTAAATAAATGAGCCAAAAAATTCAACAGTGGCTGGTAACTGTTAGCATATATGACTTATATCACCGTGGTTCGTGAAATTAAGGAGAAAAAAGATGGATCTAAAGTTCCTGATTGGTAGATATATCTATGGTATATATTGTCAAGAGGAAAATTTAAGTTATAGAATAACGTGTAGAACGAATGTTTTCAGAAGAGGAAATACGGCTTATGGCATAGTTTGTTTTCTTGATGTTAGAAAAGGCTTTTTAAAAAATTCAAAAGATCTGTTAGTCTCCATATATGTTTAACAATATATGTTTAAATGTTATATTCACAACACTGCTGGTGGCTGTGCACCAGTGGGTATAGGCATAGACCTTATATTTGCAGGTCTCTACTTTTATGCCTGCCAGTACCACTCACTTAGTACTACTTTGACTCAATAGTTTTATATTGTGTCTTCTGATTAAGAACATGTATCTTAAGTGTGCTTCAATTTAATTTCTCTGAACTTTCTCTTAAAAGTTTTTTCCTTTTTCCTTTGTTTAGTTGGAAGGAGCTGAACCTTCTGGGCAGCTTCAAAATATTGATGAGGAAGTTATCACTTCTGCTTGCCGTCTTGTGTGTGAATGGGCCCAGAAAGTGTTAAGCCAGCCATTTGACACGGTCTTGGAATTAGCCCGCTTCCTTGTAAAAAGTCACTATATAGGCACCAAGTCGATGGCAGCTCTAACTGTAATGGCCGCAGCACCACCAGGTACAAAATTATTAACAAGCTAAAACTGACAGGGTGTTAACTGTCTTTAGAGTTGGTAGTAAAAAGAAGAGCTTAGCTAAAAACCTCCTTTGTCTTTTTAGTATTTGTATGCGTCCACTCTTACTTCCCTTAATACTAAATTCAGATGGGCTTGTTGAGCTAACAAAAACAGTAATAGTTCTTTCATGATAAACTTTAAGTTATAGCTTTGTATGTTGCTCTGCTTAAGTATGAAACTTTTATGATTTCCTAGTTGGTATTTCATTAATTTTTCCATTGCTGTTTTAAAGTTTAAAGAGGATGTGTATGTGTACTTTTAAGTATATATGTATTTCTAAATTGATAGATTAAATATTACAAGTAAAAAGTAAGATTAAGTTTTTTAATTACTTGCTAAGACTCCTATCCCCAAAACTAATACTTATAAGTGAAATGATCTTTGGACAATGTGAAAGGTACCTTAGTCTCACAAAAAATAAACCATGTGAAGCATTACTATGAAATAGCAAGAGTGGTTTTTTTAATATGCATTCAGATGAGTATTTTTATTCAGATAGCAACTTAAGAATTAACAGTATTAGGACTGACAGTATCGTTGGAATAATAACTCCCTCCTAAATTAATAGCTGTGTAAAGTATCTATTTTAATGAAATTTTTAAAATGTCTTATTTCAGTCATACTTTATAAACCTAAAAAAAGAGTGAATACATTTTTTTATTACTCTAGGAAATTATAACTTCTATAAAAAATTTATTAATATGAAACTGTAGATTTATCACAGCCAGAACTATAATTATAATTATACTCTTAAATGACTTTACTTTTCTATCTTAACTTCATTATTTTAATAAGGAATCCTTTTTCTCTGTTTAAATTTATCAGAAGCTTTAAGCATTTGCAGTATGTGTGTGAGAGAGATTGTTCTGTTCTCTCATTTTATTGTCAACTGAGGACCATAAATATCAGCAAAATAGCTTTTTACAAGAGCCTCCTCATAGTTTTTCCTGTCTCGATATGAAATGGATGGCTCTAATCTGTATAGTTATGTAGTTACACAGGGGCAGGAGAGTGCTTAGGCAGCCTTATCTAGCTAGATAGCTCACATCTGTTACCTCATTTATTCTCCCAGCGGTCCTGTAAGGTAGGGGATATTTATTCCCATTTTACAGATCGGGAAACAGATTCAGGGAGGCTAAGTAATTTGTCCATAGTCAGATAAGTAGTGGAATTAGCCAGAATTTGAATCCTGGTTTGTCCTTCTCCAAAACCCAGGTTACTCCTTTACACCAGACTGTCTTCCTAGCTTCTGGCAAAATGAGGTTCTAAAAGATACGGGCCCTTCAGCTTTCTGTGTTCTCTTTCTGCTACCCCCTACTGACACCCAGAAGAGTACTTCCACAAGTTGAGGACTTAGGAGGTATCATGGGGTAAAGAAACAGAGACATCTCTATCTTATTTCCCACATTATTCACATAGTCTCACTGAAAGAAATGTTGAATGAATGGATTTTTAAGGCTAAGTGTGAAGAAAGGTATATTTTTTAAACCAAAATACTAAAAATCACATATATAAGTAGGCATTTTCACTTTTTGAAAGTAGCTCGAGAGGCTGACTGTTTGTTTAACAGTCTTCTGAAATTTCGTTCTCAGCCATTGCCACTTTTTTTCTTAAATTTATTTTTGGCTGCAGTGGGTCTTCGCTGCTGCATGCAGGCTTTCTCTAGTTGCAGCAAGCGTCTTTCTCTTCGTTGTGGTGCACAGGCTCCTCATTGCAGTGGCTTCTCTTGTTGTGGAGCGTGGGCTCTAGGTGCACGGGCTTCAGTAGTTGTGGACCTGGGCTCAGCAGTTGCCGCTCGCAGGCTCTAGAGCTCAGGCTCAGTAGTTGTGGCACACGACTTAGCTGCTCCGCAGCATGTGAGATCTTCCCGGACCAGGGCTCGAACCCGTGTCCCCTGCATTGGCAGGGAGATTCCTAACCACTGCACCACCAGGGAAGCCCCATTGCCACTTTTAAAAATATCTTTGGTAGTGATGAATCTTCTTCCTTTGAAGGTGCACTTGGTTTTTTGTAAATATCGTCTCCATATTAAGAACAGGTTGTATTACAGACGTCCTTTGTAAGCAGCTGCTTGGAACTCATGCCTGTCCAGAAACCCTAGCAGGAGGCATGAGACAGCGAGCTTGAGCGGTTGGCACAGGCTCTCGGGTTCAGGTGCTGAGCAGCCAGAGCCGAGGCTGCGGACCGGACGGGAGCAGCGCAATTCGAGTTGGATTTGAGGAGAAAGAATTGTACTTAGGTGATAAAAGGGCGGTCAGAACATGTGGGATTGTTGAGCAGTGAGTGTGTGGGTTAGAGTTTACAGTCCCTTTCTCTCCTTCCCGCCTCCCACTCGCGAAGCTGTTGCTGTTGACAAGATGAAAAGCAGAAACGGCTGGGGAAGGGAAGGTCAGGATGTGCCAGCAGGACAGGGGTGTCCTCCCTTTGCCTCTCTCCACTGTTTCTACTGACCCCTGCTCACTTTCTAATGATCTTAATGCCACTCCCTAAATGTGAAATGAGCTTTTGAAAAATTAGTTGTATTACATAATCAAGTTTTCTTAAAAAATTTATCCCTTGCTTATTTTATCATTCCTTTTCCTCAGTGTTGATCTTACTACTACTTTAAAAAGCTTTCTCAGTGACCCTTTTTTAGAATATCTTAACCTCAGTCTTATTAAGAAGCTCTGCTTAATTTCTCCTAGGTCATACTGGAATAATTAATTAATTAATTAAAGCGGTTAAAATTGTATTACCTGTTTTCGTGAAATTCATGTAGAGTTAAAGACTTGTTTTCCCCGTACAATTTTTTTCTAAGATATGGATGGTTTCAGCAAATATTTATTGAGTACCCCTTGTGGACTGAGTATTAAAATCATGAAAATGCATGAATTTCTTAATTTCTGACATCTACTGGTAATATGTAAAACATGCTCTCTTGGCATTTATCTTAGCTTTTGCACATTAGTGACATAGCTACTACTCTTTTCAAAATCTTCATCTATTATTGCAGATATAACTACAGCTGTCACCCAAGTTGAACCGTATTTTAAGGTGTCAGTTAAAACCATATTGACAAATGTTTATAAACTGGAAGTGTAATATTTATGCTTTATAAAGCAACTGTGAGTTAAAATTTGCTGGGTTTGGTTGCTTTGTCCAGTAAATGGCTACATAGTCTTAGAAATTGAGTTGTAACTGCTTTCTATAAAGAGGAGTATTTTAGCTTTACTTTCTGTTTATTTTCAGGAATTAAAGGAATTACCCAGCCTTCTGCTTTTATACCTACAGCTGAAAGTAATTCCTTTCAGCCCCAAGTGAAGACTCTGCCATCTCCTATTGACGCTAAACAGCAATTGCAACGGAAAATCCAAAAGAAACAACAAGAACAGAAACTACAATCCCCTTTGCCAGGAGAATCCTCAGCAAAAAAATCAGAAGGCGCTACAGCCAATGGAGTGACTAGTCTTTCTAATGGAAATCCTGCAATCCTCTCTCCTCAGCCTATTGGTATCGTTGTGGCAGCTGTCCCTAGTCCCATTCCGGTAATATCATTAAATAGCATTTGGCCTTACTGGGATTGTGGGAAGTCAGTTGTTTAGTTAAAAGTGGCACAGAAGAAGGAGGCAAGTATAGGTGTAGATTCAGTTATAAACTGATTTTGTGACCACACACAGATTTCACTTCAGTCGGTTCTTTTATTCAGGATATACGTTGTTGATTACAGCGTGAGCTATAAAAGGAACGGAAGTGCAATTACAAGACATACAAGTTTGCACATAACCAGTCAGAGCTTTATGTAAGAGATGAGTCATTTTCAGAGTTGTTTCATCTCTAGCCAAGCAAAGGTGACAAAATTGCAAACTTTTTTTGGTTTATATTTGTTTCCTTTTTAACATTCAGATGGAGCAAAATTGTAATATGTGTTGGTAGTACATTAACATAGACTTGTCTCAGTGGTGGGACCTCGGTCAAGTCTCTAAGCTACTCTGAGTCTCTTTCCTTATCAACAAATAGAGGTTATGGTCTACTTGTCTGTCTCACACAACTGAGTTTATGATGAAGAGGCTTTTAAAATGAGAGTGCATGGGCTTCCCTAGTGGCGCCACGGTTAAGAATCCGCCTGCCAGTGCAGGGGACACGGGTTCAAGCCCTGGTCCGGGAAGATCCCACATGCCACAGAGCAACTAGGCCCGTGCACCACAACTACTGAGCCAGCGCTCTAGAGACCGTGAGCCACGACTGTTGAGCCTGCATGCCACAACTCCTGAAGCCTGTGCTCCTAGAGCCCATGCCGAACAACAAGAGAAGCCACCGCAGTGAGAAGCCCATGCACAATGAGAAGCCCGTGCACTACAACGAAGAGTAGCCCCCACTTGCCGCAACTAGAGAAAAGCCCACACGCAGCAACAGAGAGCCAAAGCAGCCAAAAATAAATAAATAAATGTTTTTTTTAATGTTTAAAAATAAAAAAAAATAAAATAAAATGAGAGTGCATCATGCTAAAGCAAGATGGTATTTTATGTTGTTATTTATGAGGTTATTAGGGAAATATAGTATCTTGTGGTTTTTCCTGTTCTTATCATTATCCTTATCATCGTCATCATCATGTTATTGAAACATGGAATACCTGGGAACCATACTCTTGCACTATTCATTGTAGAGCAAACTGGGGAAGGCAGTAGTTTTATCTGAGACCTTATCCACAGTGGTTTATTAGTAATGCCCAAGGTAGATCCATTTATAAGACAGTCTCCCCTGTGAGTGAGTCATCTTGCCACAGACTCCAGTTAGATACCTTTATAGTTGCATGTTTCTTCAAGATTTTATTTCTGCTCCCTATAACCTCCTTCAAATTCATTGTTTTAGCAAGTATTCATCACAAATGTGAAGTTTTTCATTGAAGTCTTAATACTCTTCTTACATATCATTGTATTTGGTAACTGTATTACACTATGTTGCATTTATTATAGTATTTACTTGTCTGATCCTATCAAATCTGGTCTAAAAACTTGTCTAACATACGAACTGTCTTTTTTTTTCTTTTTAGCATTACATGTATTAAATGCCTTAATACTAATGAATATATGAATTGCTATTTATATTCTAGACTTGTTACATCTGATATTTTTGTTTTCCGCCTTTTTAACAGGTCCAACGGACCAGGCAACTGGTAACTTCACCAAGTCCAATGAGTTCTTCTGACGGCAAAGTTCTTCCCCTCAATGTACAGGTGGTCACTCAGCACATGCAGTCTGTGAAGCAGGCACCAAAGACTCCTCAGCACGTCCCAGCCAGTCCTGGGGGGGATCGCTCTGCCCGGCACCGCTACCCTCAGATCTTACCCAAACCAGCCAACACCAGTGCCCTCACCATCCGCTCTCCAACTACTGTCCTCTTTACTAGTAGTCCCATCAAAACCGCTGTTGTACCCACGTCACACGTGAGTTCTCTAAATGTGGTGAAAATGACAGCAATATCCCTCACACCCAGCAACAGTAGTGCCCCTCTGAAACATTCTGCCTCAGTAAACAGTGCTGCAGCGACAACGGAAGAATCAAGGACCATTCCACAGATCAAGAATGGTTCTGTTGTTTCACTTCAGTCTCCTGGATCCAGGACCAGCAGCACCGGGGGACCATCTGCTGTGGAAGTCAAAATGGAACCTGAGATGTCATCAGATGAGCATCCTGTACAGTGCCAAGAGAACTCTGATGGGGCTGACGTGCCCAAAACAACACCTAGTGCCCTCTCAGGGCAGAAAAGTAATACAGAGGGAGTAGTGCAAAAACCTTCAAATGAAGGTGTTAATGAAATAAAAGCAACTAAGGTCTGTGACCAGAGGACCAAATGTAAAAATCGCTGTAATGAAATTCTGCCAGGCACTTCAACAGGCAATAATCAAAGCACTATCACTCTCTCAGTTGCCACTCAGAACTTAACTTTCACCAGCACCAGCTCACCATCTAATGGTGACTCAATAAATAAAGACCCTAAATTATGCACTAAAAGTCCAAGAAAGCGGCTGTCTTCTGCATTGCAAGAGTCCCAGGTGCCTCCTGTAAAGAAACCAATTGTGGAACAGCTTTCTGCAGTTATCTCAGAAGGTCAGAAACCAGGCAGTGTTAAGAAGGACCAAAAGGTTCCACATTCAGGGAAAATGGAAAGTTCAGCAGCAGGTTCTCAGATTCCTAGCAAGGCATCAACAAATGTTAACTCACACGTAGTGGCAAGTCATCCTCAGCAAGTGAATTCCTCTGCTCTTGTTACCAGTGATTTAGCTTCAGAACAGCAAACCACACCATCATCATCTCCAGATATAAAAGTAAAGCTTGAAGGCAGTGTCTTTCTCTTGGACAGTGATTCAAAATCGCATGGCAGCTTTAATCCAAATGAATGGCAACAGGTCACTAAGGATTCTGAGTTTCTATCTGCCGGCTGTGAACAACAGCAAGATATCAGTGTCATGACAGTTCCTGAGCACTCTGATATCAATGACTTAGAGAAGTCTGTTTGGGAATTAGAAGGAATGCCACAGGACACGTATTCCCAGCAACTACACAGCCAGATACAAGAATCTTCTTTGAGTCAAATGCAAGCACAGTCTTCAGATCAGTTACCTCTACAGTCCGAACTGAAGGAGTTCGAGCCTTCTGTTTCCCAAGCAAATGAAAGCTACTTTCCTTTCGATGAGGAGCTTACACAGGACAGTATTGTAGAGGAGCTGGTACTCATGGAGCAGCAGATGTCAATGAACAATTCCCATGCTTACGGTAACTGTTTGGGAATGACCCTTCAGAGTCAGTCTGTGACTCCAGGCGCTCCAGCGTCATCTCACGCCCCCAGCACCCACTTCTATCACCCCATCCGTAGCAATGGCACTCCGATCCCCACCCCCACCCCGACCCCCACCCCGACCCCGACCCCCACCCCCACCCCCACCCCTACATCTGAAGTGGTTGCTGGGTCTCAGAGCCTGTCACGGGAGAGCCCTTGCTCCAGGTTGGCCCAGACCACGCCCGTGGATAGTGCTTTAGGAAGTAGCCGACATACACCCATCGGTACTCCCCATTCTAACTGCAGCAGCAGTGTCCCTCCCAGCCCCGTGGAATGCAGGAATCCATTTGCATTTACCCCAATAAGCTCCAGTATGGCATATCATGACGCCAGCATTGTCTCAAGTAGTCCTGTGAAACCGATGCAGAGACCCATGGCCACACACCCCGACAAAACCAAGCTTGAATGGATGAATAATGGGTATAGTGGGGTTGGTAATTCATCCGTTTCTGGCCATGGCATTCTCCCAAGCTATCAGGAACTAGTGGAAGACCGTTTCAGGAAACCTCATGCTTTTGCTGTGCCTGGACAGTCCTACCAGTCTCAATCCAGACATCATGACACTCATTTTGGTCGTCTGACTCCTGTCTCTCCTGTGCAGCATCAAGGTGCCACTGTAAGTAACACCAACAAACAGGAGGGCTTTGCGGTCCCTGCCCCTCTTGATAATAAAGGAACTAACTCTTCGGCCAGCAGCAACTTCCGGTGCCGAAGCGTGAGCCCTGCTGTTCATCGCCAACGTAATCTTAGTGGAAGCACCCTCTACCCGGTATCTAATATCCCCCGATCTAATGTGACCCCCTTTGGAAGTCCAGTAACCCCTGAAGTTCATATTTTCACAAACGTTCACACGGATGCATGTGCCAACAACATAGCTCAAAGAAGTCAGTCGGTTCCATTGACAGTCATGATGCAAACAGCCTTCCCAAATGCTCTTCAGAAGCAAACAAACAGTAAAAAAATAACCAATGTTTTGTTGAGTAAACTTGATTCTGACAATGATGATGCAGTGAGAGGTTTGGGCATGAACAACCTGCCCTCCAATTATACAGCCCGGATGAATCTCACTCAGATTTTGGAAACTTCCACTGTCTTTCCTAGTGCCAATCCGCAGAATATGATCGATTCCAGCACTTCTATTTATGAATTCCAAGCACCATCTTACCTCACCAAAAGTAATAGCACCGATCAGATCAGTTTTTCTCCTGGCGATAATCAAGCACAATCAGAAATTGGAGAACAACAATTAGATTTCAGTAGCACTGTTAAAGACCTGTTGAGTGGAGACAGCTTGCAAACCAACCAGCAGCTGGTAGGTCAGGTAGCATCTGATCTCACTAATCCTGCATCTGATTTTTCTAGCGACATCAGGTTGTCTTCTGAGCTCTCAGGCAGCATCAATGATTTGAACGCTTTAGATCCAAATCTACTGTTTGATCCAGGTCGTCAGCAGGGACAAGATGATGAAGCTACACTGGAAGAATTAAAGAATGACCCATTATTTCAACAAATTTGCAGTGAATCCATGAGCTCTATGACTTCATCAGGTTTTGAATGGATAGAAAGCAAGGACCACCCTACTGTTGAAATGTTGGGTTAAATTGTATTTTATAATATGTAGCACACTGTATCGAAAGACATATGTATTGTATTTGTCTTAATGGAAGTGCCTCCCGCAGCAGAAACACTTACTATTAATTGTGACATTTTAAGAGTTTGCTGCAGAAGCGGTTTCTTCTTCAGTAGGAAATGGTTAGACTTGCCTCAGCTCTTAACAAGTTTCTGAAGAGAGTAGGCTGTAGAAAAACAAATATTAGGTTTTCAATTTTATAATGTTCCCCATTTAATCACATTGTTTGCTAGTAAGCAAAAGAATAACCAGCTTTTACGAGAGCAGTCTAGATCTTTATTTTGTATAAGTTTATTTTAATTCATTGGTTGATCTGCACAGATTTTAGAGGAAACCATTGATTTTAGGTATAGGATATTTTTTGTTGTTGGCATTATCATTTAGATATGAAATCATAGTTAAGGTGAACTGTAGACAAGAAGGTCTTCCTTGAAACAGGGATAATATTCAGGTTATTATAAATATTTAGGCTTGAAGCATAGAGCTACTGTAGAATGAAAAAAAAATCTCTGTAGGACTTTCTGGGACTTCAGTACCATTTGCACCTGCAACGAAGGGCTTAAATAGGAGAAGATAATGGAAAATTAAATATTAATGTAAGGAAAGCAAAAGCTGCGCTAAAATATTTAAAAGGAAAAAACTAGTAGCCATTTATATTTGTGACCTTGCATTAGTCTTCTTTTAAAATGTTGATTTTAACATGGAGCTTACACAGAGACATGCCCGCACGTGCACACACACACAAACAAAACAAGTACGTAATTCCAAACATTGTAATTTAATAGAATAAATAAAAGCATGTTAGAAGAATATTTTATGTTTTATTATTTGGTAGTTGAGATAGGGGAATTTAGAAGGAAACTAAAAGCATTTTCTTAGTTTCATCACAGTATGTCTGCATGCACATATTAAAATTCTATTTAAGATTTATTTTGAAGGGTTTTAATTGTAAGTCCTCGATTTAGTGACTGACTCCTTCACTGCTCCTGAATATAGAAATGCAATTTGATCATGGGAATCCCTTTGAAAGACAAATAAGCAGGAGAGAACATAAAAAACTAAACAGAAAACATTTCACCACCTGAGGTCTGAAGTCACAAATCTTTGTATCTCTGATAAAACAAAGGGGATATCAATAGTACTTGAAGAAGAGGAGCATTTTATAACATGCTTAATTTTTATTTATTGTGATAACCACAATTGCAAAAGAAGCACTCAGGATTTGTTTTAAAATGTTTCTCTCTGTGGCTCCCATTTTGTTTTGTGAATAATTATTTATGAATTTCATGCTGACACAAATCTTCTCATTAGTCGACAGCTCCATTTAAGTGAGCTTCAAGATCAGTTTCAAATAGACTTAAAAATTGCCGTTAACTTTTTAAAGCTAACATTAAACCATTTCTATGCTACCTTGAGCCTAGCTAAGCTTTCCTTTACCTTAATTAGCCAATCAGAAGACTACAATCCATGAATATTTAACAAATGTGATGAAGGGTTTAATTTAATAAGATTTCATTGTTCAATAAATTCACAAAGTAGGGTATTAACATTTTGATAAATAAATGGTGCTAGGTTTGGCTCAGAGGTTTATATATTGATATGTCCTAGTTATTGGCATTTGTGTGTGTTTGCTGTTATCTTGATTTAATGATCTGTTAGATTTTCTTTCTTGATGCTAGTTATTTCTTCACTGTACATTGAGACACAGCACTACTGCACACCAAAGTATGCAATACCCAAAGGAAACTGTGTGATTTCTTTTAACAAATGATGGGAGCCTTTCTACATGAGATACTCTGAAAAGGAGATTTTGAGGCCATTCTAATCCCTTGTTTACATTATTAACTTCCTACTAATACAAAAATAATGGAAATCTTTTTTGATAAAAATATAAAGACTGGAGGATTTTTAACCCCCTGTACAGTATTGCAGCAAACACTTTAAATTTGGTTGAATTCGTCCAGCAAACTTTCTGGGGTTCATATATTGCACTAAATTTGTTGAACCTGTGGTAGGCACATCTCTTAGGATAAATGCAACCAATACAGTCCACAGATTAAACTTTTTAAATGTGTTTCATTATGAAAAGACAAAATGTCATCAAAGTGACAGATAAAATTGTCTTATGTAGCAATGTGCATTAATCTCAATGAGATATTTCTATTTCTTATTCTCTTACATGAGAATATTACAGCAGGAAAAGTTAAGTTTAGTTTGCTTCACCATGTTAATACATGATCACAAAATGTGCATGAGTGTTATTGACTTATCTTGTACAGTACTAGGTATTCCTGTAACCACTTTTTTTTTTTTCTTGGCTGTACTGAAACTGGTTCATTGTTAACCAGACAAGCATAGTTATTCACAAGTTATTTGCTTTTTTATGTTTACTAATTCTGCTTAGTTATTGTTGAATATGTTCTTTTCTCAGATTATTTTCATTGTTTTGATGTTTTAAACATTTTGCATACTGTTTATCATGATAAGACTTCATGAAGTAAATAATTTTGCATATAATTGCAATAAGCACTGACTTTTGAACTGAAAAGAAGGAAAGTGTTTTTTTGTGCAGTGCATCAGAGGTTCATATAACAGTCTTGTACTATAATGTGTTTTACTACACCATAAATGACAAAAACAAGCCCTGTTTCATGTTTTCATTTAGTGCAAAAATTCAAGATTTCCCCAGTGTTTTGTTGTCTGTTGTACCTGCTGAAACTACAGTAGTTGAATATTGCAGTAGCATTTCAGTTCTCTTTTTTTATTGAAAGTGCTCAAAAATTGTTTTTTAAATGTTTTCAAAAACAATTAAAAACATTTTATATTAAACTGACTGGATCTTAAGGTGATTTATGGGATCCGTTTTATGTAGACAGCATGCCATTTTGTAAACAGACCTGAAGCATTTCTTCCTTTGATCTCATGAAAGTTGAGAAAATGGGAAAAAATCAGCATCAGGAGGAAAGTGCTGCTAATCTATTCTCTGCTATTAATCCAGAGGGCTACACAGATCTTATTTTGTTCATCAGAACTCTGCTACTCACTTAGAGTTTATTACCAATGAATGATACATGGCATAGAGCTTTATGTTGTCCAAAAAAAAAAAAAAAGGTCTTTCCTTTCGTTCACTGACATATACTGTTTGCTTTCAAATGTTAGTCTGTGTAGTACCTAGATATGGGTATTTGGGGAACTTTGAATAGAAAAATAACAGAAAATTTTAAAGCACAGCTATGTCCAAAAGCATTATAGGTATTTTGGTGAAGAACAGGCAAGCAGAACAGGAACCAATGGATATAATGAACCAATAAGAAATTCTGGAGGAAAAAGTGTTATGTAGTATCTGAGGTGCTTTTGGCTGCAAGTAAGAGAAAACCTAACACTGACTTCAGCCATAAGGACATTTATTTTTAGCTTAATAAGAATTTTGGTGATAGGAGGTGCTCAGGTTCATTCAGTGACTCAGTGTTTTTTTCTGTGTTCCATCAGCTTCAGCGTTGCTGTTCTGTGTCTATTGCCTCATGGTCACAAGATGACTACCACAGCTCCAAATATGGTATCTTCATACGTCCCAAACAAGGTGGTAAGGGCAGCTCTCAGCCTTTTATCAGAGAGAAAAATATCTTTCCCATACTCTCCCATTACTCCCTCCCACTCCACCCCCTACTTAATCTTGTTAGAAAAAAGAAGGTCAAGGCCCACCATAAAACTAACTAGTTTAGATTCTTGATTCATCCTTTATAGCTAGGGGAGGGGCCCATTTCCAGGAGCATGTGATCATCCACAGAAAATGAGTTCCATAACCTAGAGAAGATACCAGGGACTTAAGATATTGTGCCCACCTTTGAGAGAGGCTCATAGTCTTGTGAAGAACTGATTGCATGTTCTTTGATAAGTGCGAATTAGAAGTATACATGGCATGCTATCTAGAAGAAAAAAGGTGAGAGTTCACACTCTGAGGATCCATGAACTGGGCAAAAGAGGTCATTAGTAAGGGCTACATTTAGAAGTAGCCTGTAAACTAGTGTAAACTGTTAACTTGTGTCTTGCCTCCCTCTCTTGAGTTGAAAATCAGATATTACGGAATATCATAAGTGTAAATTGCCTCAGTACCTATTACTGTCATAGAAGACCGAGATTTTGATTCTGTTGAGTCTGTAGAGATTTATTTTGATATACATTGCTATCAATGAATTTTTAAATAATTAGAATTACAAATTTGTGAATGGAATCATTTATCAATAGCACATGATCTGGAATTTTTAAAAAATATGTATATGACTAGTCCTGGAGCTATAAGTTTAGAAGGGGAAAAACAAAAAGGCAACAACTTTCAAGATAGGTTTTATTTCTAAGAACTACTTAATTTTACAGAGAAGGGAAAATAGTTTTATAAGTGAAATGTATCATGAGAATGGTATTACTACCATATATAGAATATTTCCTTGCACTAAACCTTGTATTAAATACTTCACATATATTCTGATTTTCTCATTGTAACAATTACGAAAGAATATCATTTTTCAAGTGAGAAAATTTTAGCTCAGATATTAACTGGTAGGAGTAACAGCTAATAATAGGAAGAGCTGTAATTAACTTGGTTCCAAAGCCAAGTTCTCAACTATTATGCTGTACTTGAAGATACTTGTTCAAATTACCTACAGTAGTAGTTTGATTTGGTGGCTTCTTTGAAATTTTCATTCTGGCTTAAAATTTAAAATTAAATTTTATTTTCGTGGGAATTTTGTTTCTGTTTAACCTCTGATCCTTATATTTCTTATACTTCCTTTGCATTTTTGTTGCTTTTGGATTTTGCCTGTATTTTGTAACTTTCCTCTAAATTATTTGCGTTCCTTTCCCCTTCTCTCCCCCCTTGGAAATACATGCCCTAATGTATTGGAAATCAAGGGAGAAGTAAGATATAAATAGAAAATTTTGTTTTACGCACAGATTTTCAAGCACGTCTTACAGGTATACCTAATCATATCTATTTTAAAACCACTTCTTAAATTTCATCAGGAAATAAAAACTAGGCAAAAAATGTTTTGTTGAACAAATGATAAAGTGCCTAAAATATGTCAGTGTCTGTGCCAGGAGTAGAAGACATCTGCCATTTTTAAATTTTACAATATGATGAGGAAGATGCACAATGAACAGGATTGCAGGATGCAGTGATGTCACTGTAGCAGAGACTGCTGTTTGCCACTAACACATTCTCCTAGCCATCTGCACAAAAGACATTTACCAGCTTCCCTTGTAGCTAAGTGGAGCTGCTTACCAAGTACTCAGCCAAAAAGAATCAAAAGGTTTGTGTGTTTCTTCGAAGTGTTCCTGCACTCCTTCCTCTCAGCTGGCTAGAATGTAGATATGATGACTAGAACTCCAGTAGCTCCCTTGGACTTTGCGGTAAGGCCACAGAGGATGATGGAGTAACAAGATAGAAAGAGCCCGAAGCCCTGATGACTGTGAGGGAAGCTGCCCTGCTAGTCCTGACTGTTGCCTCTGGATGTGTTTTATGTGAGGCAGAAGTTTCTTTCTGGTTGAAGTCATTCTGAGTTTTCTGTTACTCAATGCAAATGCAAATTCTAACCAATGTAGCCACTAGAAGGTTTTAAGCAGGAGTGGGGAATGTTAGATTAACATGGGGATCACTAAACCATCATGGGTTCCCCTGCAGAATGACAAACTTGCATCTCCTTTTCGTTGAAATTGGTAAATCAGGAGAGACTCTTGGAAAGAATACCCTGATTTTAGCACAGATTTGAATAGTGTTTCATGACTGCCCAATATAAAGAATAAATTCAGGTGGATTCTAAGCTACTTAAACAACAAAAGAAAATTGATTGAATCAAAAGGAAATACGGCTTTCCGGTCATTGGTGTCAGACCTAGGTTTAAATCTCAGCTCTGCCAATTACAACCGTCACCCTACCAAGTTATATGAGTACTAGTAATGATAACCATCTGGAGAGCATTTCCTAGTGGTGTGCCACGTGGTTCTGGCCTGTTCGTTATTTTTGCCAACATCTTGAATGAAGACAAAAGTCTTACTGTGGCAAGTACCGTGGAACAGCTTGCTCAATTTCTGTTCCAGCCTCTTCCTCTTATGCAGACCCTGGGAAGCCCAAAACTACATTTTCTAGACTTCCTCACAGCTTGGGTTCTGGATATGAATTGCATGCTGTCTATTCGATGCATTCTTGCAAGATTTGGAGGATGAAAATGAAACAGAAGCTATCCTCCTACCCATTTTTGGTGATTTTCTTGAAAGCAAGCTCATAGCAGCAGCAATGTTCTAGAGGCCATTCTTGAGATTCTTTGGTATCTAGGGTCCACGTCCCAGTGCCAAGTCAGCAGTTTCGTGAATATCAAGATACAGTCGAGTGGCGGCAGTGATGGTAACAGCAGCGGTATCAGCAACTTCCTGGTCTGGCTTCCTGATCCGTGGAGTGGTCTCAGGTATGAACTTGGCCCCCAAATGATCAACTCTACCGTGGTGTTCTGGTTGTCATTTCTGGAGGCACAGTCTAAAGCTTGTTCTTCCATGTTATGTAGAAGTACCAAATTCCCTGCATTAAGTATTTTTTTGCTTAAAATACCTAGAATAAACATTTCCTACACATAACTCTGACTCATACGCCTACAAGGTAGGAGTCATGAACATTGGAGATCCAGACCTGGTTCTGTCATTCTTTCCCCATCTTTGCACTTTATGAAGAATAATTACCTCTGTTCTGGTTACATCCCAGAATCTTTTGTGAAGTTCAGTGAGAAATGACAATATTTTGTAAACCCTAAATATAAACTATTACGATTGTTATAAATGCCTACATAAAAGAACAGACATTCACCTAGGAGTGGGAAAAATTCTTGTCCTTTTTAGCACCAAAATGCACTGTTTTACTTGAACACACACACATATCACATCTGTCAGGAGGTAAAGTAAGAATTATATTCAGACAAAGGGCTGAACTTTGAATTAGGTTATGTGTCCATAAGAAATCACCGTTAACAAAATTTAATTTAAACCAAGTTATTGTCACCTGAGCATGTTTGTTTAACTGACACCTTCATAGATTATTTAAATCATGATACCATGTATTTAGATTTCACATGTTTGAAGGACACAGAGTTTAAATTTCCTATGCAAATTCACCCCTAGTCAATAGAATCTCTCTACTTAGTCTTTCATAATTTTACCACACCCTCACAACAGTTCTGAAATGGCTGTCTCAAAATTACTGGTGATTTCATAATTAGTAAATCCTGCGACACTGTTCCTTTGGTTTCTATGGCTTTATTTTCTGGTTCACTTCCTACCTCAGACCCCTCATTGCCCATCTCTCTCATAGATCGGCTTCCTCTGCCTATTATTTAGATATAGAAATCCTTCAACATCCTATCATTGTCTTTTCTCATTCTGCTTTCTCTCCCTAGTCATTTCTAACACTCCTACAGCTCCTCCAGATGGCTTCCAGCCTCTCCCTGACTTCCAGTCTTAAAATCTAAGCACCCAGAATTGAAATTCACTCTCTTTTCCCAACCCTCTCCTCTTCCTATTATTTGTTAACAACATTACCATCATTGCAGTCACTCAGTTGAAAGCTCATGTGCCCTTTCCTTCATCCTCTCCTCAACATCAAATTAGTTTCCAAGTTCTATACCTTTGATGTCCCTAACTCCTTGTTCTTCTTTTCCCTCCTGATCCTGCCCTGGTACATGGATTCATTTCTCACTTGAAATATCAATAACTTAATTATCTCTCACTTTTCTAATCATCTCTGTACTATGTCACCTTTGAAATCCTTAACTCAAAAGCCTTTGATATTCAGAAATCAGTGTTCTTCATATATATAAACAGTAACCAGCTAGAAGATATAATGCAAGAGAAGATCCTTCTTATGCTAGCAAGAAAAAAGATAAAATATCCAGCCATGAACCTAATGGGAAACGTGCAAAAGTTATATAAGGAAAATTTTTAAAACACTTTTACTGAAAGACACAAGGTAGACTAGAGCAAATGGAATGAGAAAACCGTGTTCTTAGATGGGAAGACACAGCATCACTAAGATAATTGATGAATTTAACATGATCCCAACAAAAATGTCAATCTTTTTTTCTAGACAAGTTGAATGTATTCTTAGAATATAATTAATTATAGCCCCCCGCCAAAACAAAATCTTTAAAAAAAAGCAATGTCTGAGGGGTTGACCCTACTAGGTATTAAACATAGAGTCATATTCCTAAATCCCTATAAGTAAAGTCAAACAACAAATGACAAAGTAGGAAGAGATATTTCTAACACATACTACATACAAAGGAGTAATGGCTCCAATATGGAAAGAACTCCTGAAAACGGGGGAAGAAGGAACACCAACAACCCCATGGAAAAGTGGACAAAAGATGTGAACAGACAGCTCACAGAAAGAAGAAATGATCCTTAAACATTAAAAAAAAATTCTCAACCTGATTCATACTAAGAGAAATACAAATTAAAACTATGCCAAGTTGGCCCTCCTTACCTATCAGGTTAGCCAAAAAAATAAAATAAAAATCTATGCTTGATGCCATCCTCTTTTAGAAACATTGGGGGAGCACAGGCATTTAATATTGTTTCCTTGCACATTTCGTAAAGAATCTACTAGAGAAAAGACTTCAAATGTCCAAACGACTAGAGAGATGTCAACCTAAGGACCGGTGGTGAGCATTAAATACCTATTTACTTGTAAAACAAAGACCACATGAGGGTTAGAGAAGAAAGAGCATACTATGTATTGGCTATATGCTCTGAAAATGTATATAAAATCAAACTAAAGAAAATGGAGAGAGTATATGCAAACAATTTTTAAACTGTTTCAGTAGTACTGGTGATGGTAGAATGGGTGATTTTGCTGAGACTGTAGTGGGGTATAATGCAAGACCATGCGCACTGTAATTGTGTGATCTTCTAATTCTATCATTCTCTGGTCTCTGAGAACCTGGATTCTCAGAAGAAAGGTGATACTGATGTAAAACAGAAGATGTTAAGTAAAAACATTACAGTCCTGACTTTGCATTGGAAGTATCAGTGTGAACTCATGGAATATCTTGCCATACGATAGCAAGGAAACTATCAAATACTACTGAGGTCATGTCAAAAGGACATAAGACCCAACTTGAAGAAGCTGCCACTGGCCAGAGATGGAACTATTAAACTCCATAGGGGTAATAACTTCAGGGGATTGACACACTTAAAATGTTTTAATCCATGAGTTTTAATGATCCTAAAAAATTAATTGGTCACCTTTTGAGGGTGATAGGCAACCAACTTACTATTTTTAAAACTGGGTAAAGGGAAAGAATCAAATATTTATCCTGCCTTTCCTATGTGAGCTATACTACTGGATAATCAAATAATAGATGAGGGGGAGCTACTCTATATAGAAATGTTTTAGCTAATAAGTAAGGGAGTGATAAAATTGGAATATCGTCATTTTGCAATCCCTAATGAATTGAATGGATCTAGACAATGGGCATTGACAGCTACTCATATCACAAAGAGAGAATCAAAAAGACGTCATGTGCCCCAATATAGAAGAGTACAGTTCACAATTAAGTAGCCTTGCCTCCAAAAATTAAACTGAAATCTAATCAAGTCTCTGTATCCAATTACCAATTTACAGGAAGTACACAGATCATGAAACACTGCATCACGGAGATACAATCAGTAGAATCCAGAGTCTGGGAAACTCTACAGGCCAAACAGTTGAGTTTCTTTGACAAATAACTTACAAGGAAAACAAAAGAAAAAGCAATGGAAGGAGAACCTGTAGATTAAAAGACACTTTTTAAAACGTTATATTAAAGTTCATAGTAAATAAAAAATAGAAGAAAGTTAACTATAGTGTTTAGAGTTGCACACTTGGGTGATAAAATATAAAGAGAAGCACGGAAATGATTGTCATAAAAATGAGAATAAGTGGAAATATGGATGGCTGCTGGGGTAGCTGCCAGAGTTCTGTTTCCTCACCTAGGTGGTGGTTACAAAGGTGTTTGCTTACAATAATTTATTAAGGTATTCTTTATTTTATGTGGCTTTCTGTATCTGTTATGTTTTACATTTTTAAACGTTATTTTTTTTAAGTAGTATGTTGAAAATTGACCAATTATAAGGAAATTTGCCTTTCCTATATCAACTGTATTTAGGATAACCAAATTGCCAACTTGACCCAGGGAAAATTTTTCTCTAGTAAAAAATTCGAAACAATAAGTGTGGAAGGAGTGATAAAATTAGAAAATCACCACTTTGCAACCCCTACCCCTAATGAAATAGGAGCTTCAGGCAAATTTCATTAACAGATGAAACCAGTAGGTAGTAGATGAATAGGAAATTTTATAATGGACGAATCAGGCTGTCACCACCTGAACCCACTTACCAGTCTTTGCATTACTATGAACAAATGTGGGCAAGCAAGATATTAGGATATTTCTATTCATAAATACAGGAGATAAGGGAACAAGTTAAATAACACCCCCAGGAAAGCAACCAGACCAATACAGAATCAGGAGCATTCTAAGGGATGACTTGCATGGGTATCTCAACAAGACAACAGCATAAAGAAAAAAGGTGGGGTGAGTAGGGCTGCTGTGGATTAAAATAAACTGAAGAGCTATAAAAACCACATTCCATGTGTGGACCTTGTTTAGAACATGATTTAAACAAGCCAGCTAACCAAAGACATTTTTTAGATAGGGAGATTTTACTTTGTTTTTCAATTTTTATTTTATTTTGAAGTATAGTTGATTAATAATGGTGTGTTAGTTTCAGGTGTACAGCAGAGTGATTCAGTTATACATATACATGTATCCATTCTCTTTCAAATTCTTTTCCCATTTAGGTTATTACAGAATATTGAGCAGAGTTCCCTGTGCTATACAGTAGGTCCTTGTTGGTTATCTATTTTAAATACAGCAGTGGGAATTTTAATATGGACTGGGGATTAGTCAATCCCAAAGAATCCTTAGGTGTGATGATGGCATTTTGTTTGTAAGAAAATGTCCATACTTTTTAGAGACGCATGCTAAAATACATAGAATTGAAAACACAGGATGTCCAGGATTTGCTTTGAAATACTTTGGCAAAAGACAGAGCGGAGGATAGAGGAAGAATGATAAAATCTTGACACAGGCATACCTCAGAAATATTGCAGGTTTGGTTTCAGACCACTGCAATCAAGTGAATATTGCAATAAAGCGAGTCACGTGAATTTTTGGTCTGCCAGTGTATGTAAAAGTTATGTTTACACTATACTGTAGTCTATTAAGTGTGCAATAGCATTATTTCTAAAAAAAAAAACAATGTACAGGGGCTTCCCTGGTGGCGCAGTGGTTGAGAGTCCGCCTGCTGATGCAGGGGACACGGGTTCGTGCCCCGGTCTGGGAAGATCCCACATGCCGTGGAGCGGCTGGGCCCGTGAGCCATGGCGGCTGAGCCTGCGCGTCCGGAGCCTGTGCTCCGCAACAGGAGAGGCCACAACAGTGAGAGGCCCACGTACTGCAAAAAACAAAACAAAAACAAACAAACAAACAAAAAAACCAATGTACATACCTTAATTTAGAAATAATGCTGTTGGGGAAAATGGCGCTGATAGACTTGCTGAACTCAGGCTTGCTACAAACCTCCAATTTGTAAAAAAACACATTATCTGCAAAGTGCAATAAACCAAAGCACAATACAATGAGGTATGCCTATAATTGTTTAGTCCGAGTATGGGGCTTATAGAGATTCACTGTTTTGTTTTGTTTTACTTCTGTACATGTTTGAACATTCTTTCATTTACAAAGGTTTTCATGATTCTCCCTTCTATTAAATAAGAGATTTGAAATATGGAACTCAAAATCCAAGCTTTCTAGATGGTATTCATGGCATTGCACAATCAGCTCCTTCAAGTCACATGAGCTGAAAAAGAGGGCAGGCATAGATTCCCAAGGGAAAACCATGATGCTGTTTCTAGAAGAAGGAGAATCAAAGCCAGGCAAAAATCATGATAGATGCCCACCATTGTTCCCACACAACTTTTTGAGCTTCATCTTTCAAAACGCATGTAGCCAAACAGGACCACGTGCTGTGTCCTGAGTAGAGTGCATTCCTATGCCTGTTAGTCTTGCTCAGGCTGTCCTCTGTACTTTTTTTTTCTTTAACTGAGGTCATACTTTCCTTCAAAATCCACCGCAACTGCCATTTTAGGCGTAGCCTTTGCCTTACAAGCCTATAAAATAAGAAGACTCCTGTGGCACTGGATTCGGCCTCTGTGATAGTATTCTGCCTTGTATGGGCAAACGTGCATATCCATAGCCCCCACTAAATTGGAGGCTCCCTGAAGTCTCCTTTCATTGTATACCTCAAACAATGGAGCCCAATGAGCTGTCTATAGCAAGGGCACAATCCTTGTTTGCCTAATTGAATTAACACCAGGGATTTTCAGATTGAGTTTCTCAACAAGGCACGAAGTATTAATAAGCTAAGAACTTGTCATCTTTCAAAATAGCAAATAAATGGAACATTTATTATCCAATATCTCTTGCCTGTTTAAAGACATTGGATATCGTTTTAGTTGAAGTACTAGACATTAGATCCAAACCGTCTATAGCCAAGATGCCTGCTTTGAGGTCTGTAGGGGTAGACTAAGAAGTGTTTGTATTTTGAAATATGTTAATTTTTTGCCAACCACAGCAGATGGTCACCCTTACTGCTTGTAACAGACATTTAACTGATTTGACAATAGCCTTATGGTCTTTCTGGTAGGACTCCAAATATTTGCATTAAACAGATCTTTGATTAAACTACTGTTTTATCATGAGTCTGTAAATGGTAACATCCTCAAATCTAACTGAATTCCAATAAGAATATAACATTTTTATATTTTTATTTTTGTGATTGGAGTCTACTGTTGTCTATGTGAAATTATGCTATGCAAATGTATATTTTTTTAATTTAATAAGCCCTTTTTGAAAGGAAGTCTTGACATAGGCTTGTGTTTGCATTTGCAAATCAGAACTGCTTCTCTCTCTTGTCCAGGTGATGTGGTCCTACATATGGAAGGTGGGCTTCACCTATGGGAAGGAAGCAGGAGACACATTCATTGAGCACCGTGGCAGGTACCTTCATTTAACTTATTCCAAAAAGCCAAGGTCAATGTGGGCCTTTGAACATAATCACAAAATGAGGAACTAGTTCCTCCCACTTGTCCATGATCTACTACCCACCTACAGGAACTACACACCAAATATTCCTGGATCTCTAGATCCTGATATCTCAGAGAAGTTAGACCACTCCCTCCTTGTTCAAATGGGAAAACTGGGTTTGGAAAGGTGAGAAAAGTGATGACTCAAGACCAATACTCAGGCCACCTGGCCCCTGGCCTCCAGTATAAATTCAGGGCCTCCCTGAGAACGAGAAGCTGCCTGAAGTTAACCCACACTTGCGGTTCACTGTTACTTGCAGCTGAGAGCACCCTAAACTGTTATGCTTCTCTTACCCCAGGTCTCTTCCCTCCACACACCTCTATTTCTGTGTTTTGGCCTTCCTCCAACCATTTTTATAATCAGACAGCATTAAATGTAGGGGGGGGTGTGTGAATTTTGAGTGAGGACAAATCCCCCAGCAAAGACACTTCCATTAAAACAAATTCATACTTGTTGCCTTATCTCTATTGCAGAGGCAGAGATGCCCAGCAGAATGGTCTTCCTGAATGGATTTGCCTAGTTATAATAAATCTGGGGATCTCTAGGAGTGGGAGAGCTCACTCTTCTGCCTGCAAACCAGTCACCTGGTCTTCTGCCCCAAGAACCCCATCATCGATTCCATTGCTCACTCATGAATAAGCTTTGTGCTGAATGATTTTGGCCCCATGGCCCTGATCCCTTAAATGAATGCCCAGGATATGACAGCCCCCAAACACATTACTCTTCTTCTAGTTCTGGATGGAAAATATTATATAATGCTTAAGGCTGGACTTGTTCCTAAGCCCTTGAAATCTTCAGGCTCTTTGATACCAGGGACAAAACCATATTTCTTCTATATTTCCCCAAATTATGACTTGTAAGGAAGATATATAATAATTAAAAGTCCTTATTAATTGAATTCTGCCAACAGACTAGCAACTCCCCAGACTGATAACAAAGCCAGGCAAAGCAGTTGTCAGTTTGAGGATGGCATCTGTGGAGGCAAGCTCCTGCTCTCCCTGGCTTCTTCTTGATCCAGGCAGAGAACATAAAAATTTCTTGCATCAGATACCTGATTGAGCCCCAGATCAAGGCAAAATGCCAATGCTTACATGAGCTCTGCACTTCCTATCTCCTACCTTGGGCTATAATTAGCAGACTGGGAAATCAGGAGGTATGAGAGCATGTCTTCAAAACTGAATGGAAATCAATGGGGAAATGACTTGCTTTACCGAAATCTGTTCCACATGCAAAGTTCCAGGAATATTTTAAAATAAGGTCTATTACAGGTTAAATGCAACATCTAAATAACCTTCAGATTATCTAGCCAATGACATTTCTAGATGATCTTTAAAATGCCTCCCATCATATCTCTTTCTAAAAGATGTAGGAGAAGTAGGAATATTAATAAATTAGTTCATACTTATGAATATTTCTCACAGTCTTTCCAATGCTCTTCAGTCCCTTAATAATCTACATGTAATTTTAAAACTTTTTATTATGGAAATTTCAAACAAATATGTAAGTTAAGAGAACAGTATAATGAACCTTCATGTACCCTTAACCCAACTTAAATAAGTATCAATTCACAGTCAGTCTCATTTTCTCTGTACTCCAATCCATTTTCCCCATGTTCTCCAGATTATCTTGAAACAAATCTCAAGTATATCATTTATTTTAAATATTTCAGCAAGCTATAACCATTGTTCAGTCCAGTTCTCAAAAAGGCTTTTTCTGGATCACTCCTGATTTTTAGTAGTCAGTAGTTGTTTAAAACTTTGATACAGTTTCTTCAAAAATAAGCATATTTACTTACAAATTTCTTTACACTGATTTAGTTAGTTCATCCATTTGTCCATCCATTTGTTCATTCATCACACGTCAGAAACATTTATTGGGAATTCCCTTGCGGTCCAGTGGTTAGGCTCCATGGTTCCACTGCAGGGGGCATAGGTTCAATGCCAGGTCAGGGAACTAAGATCCTGCATGCCGCAGAGCCAGAAAAAAAAAGAAAAAAAGAAAAAGGTTATTAAGTACTTAGTATGTACTGGACCTACTTGGAATTCTGGGAATACAGCTATGAACAAAGTAGACAAGAACCCCTGATATTATATTTTGGTAGGGGGAGGAAAATAGTAAACAAATTAGAAAATTCATAAACAAGTTTATTTCAAATGTCAAGAAAGAAAGGAACAAGGTAATGTGATAGTAACTCGGCCTGGTGGAAGGAGGGGAGGTGTGACATTTCAGCTGATACCTGAAGAATATAAAAGAACAGCAATTTGAAGACTGGGTATAGAGTGAACCAGGCAGAGAAAATCAAAAAGACTGAGGCAAGGAAGAGATTTCTGTGTCAGGGAACAGCAAGGAACACAGTGTAAATTCAGCATAATAAACAAGGGAGAAACTGGTCAGACATACAGCTGGAGAGTGTGGTAGACAGTGACCCCCAACAAATCATCCCTTCCAATATTCATGTCCTTGGTATCCTGCATGCCACACAGCCAGAAAACAAAAAGAAAAAGTTTATTAAGTACTTAGTATGTACTGGAGCTACTTGGAATTCTGGGAATACAGCTATGAACAAAGTAGACAAGAACCCCTGATATTATATTTTGGTAGGGAGAGGAAAATAGTAAACAAATTAGAAAATTCATAAGCAAGTTTACTTGATCGTGTGCTTTGCTTTGGCCAGTGGGACATTAGCAAGCATGGTAGAAGGAGACTGGATTAGCACTTGCACACTAGAGCTTGTCCTCTTGGAACGCTGTCTCTGGAAGCTAGCCACCATGCTGAAAAGTGACTTGAGCTAGACTAGTGAGTGATGAGAGGCCACATGGAGACACCCTCTGGAGGATGAGAGTTCACCTTGGACAGTGCAGCGCCACCGAGCTCCTAAAAGAACGTGGTCACGTTACTGCAGTCAACCCACAAAATCATGAGAAACAATAAATCACTGTTTTCAGTCATTATTTTGGGGGGTGGTTAATTACATGGCAATAGAAAACTGAAACAGAAAGTAGTACCTGGAAGTAGGGTGCTGCTGTAACGGAAACCTAAAGCAGGTGATTTTGAGATTGAGCCATGGAGGAAGGCTGGAAGGGTGGCAAAGGCAGTGAGCAAATGGAACGCTGGAAAGATGGTCATCTGTGTTGTAAAGCTGGGGAACAACTGGTAAAGCTGATGACTGCGGTAACATGTAAGATAGAAAATGTACTTAATGAACTTGTGGATCTGTCCAAAGGAAACTTCCAAGTAGAATGCCAAAGGGGCTAATCTGCTTCTTTTAGCTGCCTGTCATAAAATATGGGAAGGAAGGATGAACGAGAATTTCAGTTTTCAAGCAGAAAAAATAATAAATGGCCTCAGCATGCTGCCAGCAAAACGTGATCTTAGTCAAGATCAAGTTGAGGGTGTGGCTGTAAGACCTATTTTAAGACCTCAGAGCCCAAAATGCAAGAGATGTGTGGATCGGTGTGTGACTCTTGTCTAATGGAGTAGATTATAATTTACCATACAGAACATCCACAGCATTTTATTTACCATACAGAACATCCACAGCATTTTAAAAGGAACGGTACACACTTAAAGGAACAAAGACAGTTGAAAATGAAAAGAGGCCTCTGGGCTCCCACCTTTCCATGAGCAAGAAGCAGACTGAGAAATCAGCCTCAGAGATGAACCATTTCTCATGGAAAATGAAAAAGATCTCAGAGGACAGAGCCAACAGCTAAGAACAATGGACTGAGGAAAAAGTGAACATATTAGAAAATTCATAAACAAGATCATTTCAAATGGCAAGAAAAAAAAAAAAGAACAAGGTGATGTGATGGTAATTTGGTGGGATGTGGTGGAGGAGGGAGCAGAAGCAGGCCCCAATCAAGCAATAGTCCCTCCCTCCAGACCTAGGGAAACTGGCAACATGTGTACAGCTGGCTTTTAGAACTGCTAAGGACCCGTGCCTGCTACGTGCCTTTAATGTCCTCCCCCTGAGAACGGGAGCATCTGCTGCTATCTTATCCCTCTCTCAAAACTGCATGTGGGGTTGGGGGAGGGGGGTTGGTGATGGTGGCAGATAACTTGAATTTTTAGTTCACAGGTTTCCAGACTGAGAAAAGCCACACCCAAGCAACCTCATCCACATCCAGACCTGATCCAAATGATGAAATTCTGGGCACCGAGCAGCTGCCATACTGGGTGAGACTTTGGGAGGTACTGGAAGAGATGAATGTGTTTTGCATAAGGGAGAAATGCCAGTAATTTATGGCCAGAGGATGGATTGTGATAGGTGATAAAGATGGCCACAAAGGGCTTCCCTGGTGGTGCAGTGGTTAAGAATCCGCCTGCCAACGCAGGGGACACGGGTTCGAGCCCTGGTCCGGGAAGATCCCATATGCTGCAGAGCAACTAAGCCCGCGAGCCACAACTACTGAGCCAACGCGCCACAACTACTGAAGCCCGCGCACCTAGAGCCTGTACTCCGCAACAAGAGAAGCCACCACAATGAGAAGCCCACGCACCGCAATGAAGAGTAGACCCCGCTCGACCCGTCTAAAGAAAGCCCGTGCACAGCAGCGAAGACCCAATGCAGCCAAAAATAAATTAAATAAAATAAATAAAAAAATAAAAAGTAAAAAGATGGCCACAAAATCTTTTGTGTCCTTGCATAGAGACCAGAAGTCTATTTCTCCTCCCCTTGAGTCTGGGCTGGCTTCGTGACCTGTTTTGACAAATAGAAGCAGCAGAAGTGATACTGTGCCAGGTCTTAAAAGACTGTGCAGCTTCCACGTTTGCCCTCTTGGAGCCCCAAGCCACATGGAAAGAGGTTCAGCCACCCAGATGGAGAGCTGAAAGGTGCCTGGCTAAAAGAAAACTGTTTCTCTGCTCGTAGCACTTCTGACTCCAAGTGTGTAGATTTTCCACACCAAGCAATTCTCCAATTCTCTGTGCACACGAAGTGGTGTCCCACAATTTAATTCAATTCTGACATTATTAATCTAGAGTTAGCACACACGTTAAGGGATCAGTCCCACTATGCAAATAGTGGGTCCCCAGGTTACCCACACTTCTGTCCAACTTCTGTCCAACTTCTGGCTACGAATCAGGAGTTCCCACGACCCTCCCCTCAGGTTTGATAATTTGCTATAATGGCTCAGAACTCAGGGAAACACTCTGCTTACTATTATTGGCTTATTATAAAGGATACTGTAAAGGGTACAGAGGAACAGCCAAAGGAAGAGGTACATGGGGTGGGGTCTGGAAGAATCCTGAGCACAGGAGCTTCTGTCCCGTGAATTTGGGGTATGCATCCTCCCGGCACATAGACATGTTCACCAAACTAGAAGCTCTCTGAACAATCTATAGTTTAGTCATTTTAGGAAGGTCCCATTTTGTAGGTATGATTGATTAGATCACTGGCCATTGATCATTAACTCAGTCTCCAGCTTCTCTCCTCTCCATGGAGGCTGGGGGTGGGACTGAAAGTTCTAATCCTCTAGTCACTTGGTTGGTTCCTCTGGTGACCAGCCTGTATCCTGGGGCTTTTGGCCACCATTCATCTTATTAACATAAACTCAAGCATGGTTGAAAGGGGTTTATTATGATTAATAAAGACCCTTCTCTCACCACATCACTCAGGAAATCACAAAAATTTTAAGAGCTCTGTGACAGGAACTGAGACGAAGACCAAATATAGATGTCTTATTTTATCACAGTGTCACATTGGCCAAGCCCTTGATGTTCCAGCTGTCACAGTGAGACACCAGACTTGTGGGAAAACCTGTCTTGAATTCCCAGCCGCAGGCAAAGAGCTGTCCTGCTAAGTCCAGCGAACCCAAATTGCACAACTGTGAGTAAATGCACAGGGGTTGTTTTAAACCACTAAGTTTTGGGATAGCTAGTTACAAAGCAATAGATGAATGCAACAGAAATATAGTGATGGACTAATGATAGCTCAAGTTCTTTGGGGTTCACCCTTCAAAAGGTGGACGTTTTGCCTGGGCTCACTCATAGGGCTGCCTTCAGCTGGAGGGTTAGCTGGGCTGGAAGGTCCAAGACAGCCTCACTCACAGGGCTGGCCATTGATTCTTCTCCATATGTCCTCTCATCTTAAGTAGGCTAGACCAGTTTCCTTACATGCTGGTCTTAGGGCAGCGTTCCCAGAAGGAAAAACCAGGAGCTGCAAGGCTCCCTGAAGGTGAGTCTCTACGGACTTATACAGTGTCACTTCCACCACATTCAAAGCAAGTCAAACAGTCAGCCCAGATTCATTCAAGAGACGGGAGAGAACCAAGTAGTTTCTTTTCTCATCTTATTGATGAGAAGAGCTGCAAAGTATTGTGGCCAAGTTTTTCAATTTACCATCATGTCACAAAAATTTTAGTGAAATGCCAGATATTTGTGCTTAGGAACAGAACTAGAATGACTGTACACAAAATAACATATATGACATTTCAAAATTAATCTAAGAAAGCATTATATCATCATTTTTACTTTAGCCCTATTGTCAAAACCACCTTAACTTTCTTTTTTTCTTTATTTTTTAGAAAGCCAATTTTAAAAGATACCAAATACTAAAATAGGGTCTCCGAACTGTTTTACGAATTACCAAGCATTTCCTCAGGTCTTGAGATCATCCTGCATGGACCCCATCGCTGGTGAGCGCTTTTCTGCCCCTGAAATCCTTTTAAGCCTGGGGAAAAGAGAGTAAGGAGAAAGTGGAATGTGAAAGCAGCAATCAGCTGGAAATTCTGTCAGGTAAGACCTTTAGATCATTGGGTAGGTCCCTATCTATCAGAAATTGTGCTCTAAAAACTTCTGTAAAAACCTACATTTCAAAATGTTAAGCTTAACTTTTCTGGACTTGTCCTTGAGTGATTAATAGTTAGAAACGTACTGAGAACTAACTCTTTTAGAGCATCCTTTCGTTCACAAATTCCACAAATATGGGTTTGCTAAACTAGAAGAATTAGAGAATATCTGCATTTAGTCCAAGATATTTATGTCATGGGTCATAAAACAATGGTGGCACTTATCTAAGCCTGATAAAGGAAACTTACCCATTTACAGGAATCTTTATGATTGTTTGTAGCATCTTTTATAATCTAGAGAAATATCTTGCACACAGTGTTTTGATCAAAAATGCTATAAGAGGGCTTCCCTGGTGGTGCAATGGTTAAGAATCTGCCTGCCAGCTGAATGTCAAAAACACAAACAACCCAATCCAAAAATGGGCAGAAGACCTAAATAGACATTTCTCCAAAGAAGATATACAGATTGCCAACAAACACATGAAAGAAGGCTCAACATCACTAATCATTAGAGAAATGCAAATCAAAACTACAGTGAGGTATCACCTCACACCAGTCAGAATGGCCATCATCAAAAAATCTACAAACAATAAATGCTGGAGAGGATGTGGAGAAAAGGGAACCCTCTTGCACTGTTGGTGGGAATGTAAATTGATACAGCCATTATGGAGAGCAGTATGGAGGTTCCTTAAAAAACTACAAATAGAACTACCATATGACCCAGCAATCCCACTACTGGGCATATACCCTGAGAAAACCATAATTCAAAAAGTCATATACCACAATATTCATTGCAGCACTATTTGCAATAGCCAGGACGTGGAAGCAACCTAAGTGTCCATCAACAGATGAATGGATAAAGAAGATGTGGCACATATATACAATGGAATATTACTCAGCCATAAAAAGAAACGAAATTGAGTTATTTGTAATGAGGTGGATGGACCTAGAGTCTGTCATACAGAGTGAAGTAAGTCAGAAAAACAAATACCGTATGCTAACACATATATATGGAATTTTTAAAAAATGGTTCTGAAGAACCTAGGGGTAGGACAGGAATAAAGACGCATAAGTAGAGAATGGACTTGAGGACACGGGGAGGGGGAAGGGTAAGCTGGGACGAAGTGAGAGAGTGGTATGGACATATATACACTACCAAGTGTAAAATAGATAGCTAGTGGGAAGCAGCTGCATCGCACAGGGAGATCAGCTAGGTGCTTTGTGACTACTTAGAGGGGTGGGATAGGGAGGGTGGGAGGGAGATGCAAGAGGGAGGAGTTATGGGGATATATGTATATGTATAGCTGATTCACTTTGTTACAAAGCAGAAACTAACACACCAGTGTAAAGCAATTACACTCCAATAAAGATGTTAAAAAAAAAAAAAGAATCCACCTGCCAATGCAGGGGACACAGGTTCGAGCCCTGGTTCGGGATGATCCCACATGCTGCGGGGCAACTAAGCCGGTGCGCCACAACTACTGAGCCTGTGCTCTACAGCCTGCGAGCCACAGCTACTGAGCCTGAGTGCCACAACTACTGAAGTCCGCCTAGATTGAGCCTGTGCTCCGTAACAAGAGAAGCCACTGCAGTGAGAAGCCCGTGCACCACAACGAAGAGTTGCCCCCGCTCACTGCAACTAGAGAAAACCACGCACAGCAGCAAAGAACCAAAGCAGCCGAAATAACTAAATAAAATATATAAATTTATTTTTAAAAAATGCTATAAGAGAGCTCAGTGTCTGCCTAAGAAGTAACACAGTGCATTCCTCAATAGAGATTAAAGTTGAAGCAATCTGTAGTATCGATGAGGCAATCTTTTTTTGTTGTTGGAGAGGAGGTTATGATAACTGTTTTAGATAAAGCAAAAGTTGCATGCAATTTTTCAGTTCTACCACTAGATGTATCCATCTTCTTACCAATTTACTCATCTTCTTATCAACACAAGACAGAAATCTCCAGTGCATAATTTGTGCAAAGCTTAATGTTAGGCACTCCAGATTATCAAAAATAAGATGCAGTTGATGTTCTAAACATCATAGTAGTCTGGTGGGGACAAGACAAGAACTCAAGAATGTGTATTTCAAAGCAGAATATAAATGTCAAAATACAAATGAGAAGTTCTATGGAAACTCAAAAGAGAGAATAACTCCAAAACATTAGCAGAAGATTTTTGGATGAGGTAGCATTTGAATTTTGAGGTTCAAGTAGCATTTCAACTGACTGAGGTGGAGAGTGTTGGATAAACAAACACAGAGGTGGGAAAGCATGACAATGTGTTCTTGGAACACCAAGAGATAAGACTTGAGATGTAGTGTAGGGCTATATTGTTTTAAATGCCAAGTTGAAGAGATTATAATTAATTCAATCAGTGATGGAGGTGCCCCCCAGCCCCAGCCCCACCCCCGGTTCTTTGAGACACCAGTCTATAAACCAGGCTCTGTTCCTCCACATTCCTTCCTTTGGGCGGAGTCAGGACTCCCTTTCCCCCACACCTACAGCCCTCCTACCTACTAGAATATCTGACAAATGTGTTGGGGGTAGTGAAAGTGAGAGATAAAAAATAAACCCAAATTCATTTTTCCCAGTTTTTCTCTTTTTATTAAGGGTACTCATGTTATTATTATTTTGACTATTTTCGAAAATTTGGCTTACCACTAAAGAATGTATATTTCATATAATGAGAATATTCAAAAGAATAGACCACATTATGGAGATAACTAAAATATCCACAAATGTTACTGAGTTGAGGAAGATTATTTGAACACACAGTGTATATTGCTCCAAAGAATAATGTCCAATTAGGGCAGAGATTGCAAACTGGTGACTCGGGGTCCTATCTAGCTCAAAATATGTTCTGTAAGGGCACTTCCCTGGTGGTCCAGCGGCTAAGACTCTGTGCTCCCAATGCAGGGGGCCCGGGTTTGATCCCTGGTCAGGAAAATAGATCCCACATGCCACAGCTAAAGATCCAGCATGCCACAATGAAGATCCCGCACTTTACAGTGAAGATCCTGTGTGCTGCAACTAAGACCTGGCACAGCCAAATAAATAAATATTTTTAAAATATATATATATATATGTATATATATATATGTTTTGTTAAACTTGCACAACATTAAAAAAATTTTTTTTTGAGGGCTTCCCTGGTGGCGCAGTGGTTGAGAGTCTGCCTGCCGATGCAGCGAACACGGGGTCGTGCCCCAGTCCGGGAAGATCCCACATGCCGCGGAGCAGCTGGGCCCGTGAGCCATGGCCGCTGAGCCTGCGCGTCCGGAGCCTGTGCTCCAAAACGGGAGAGGCCACAGCAGTGAGAGGCCCACGTACTGCAAAAAAAAAAATTTTTTTTTGAGTTACTTGATATTACTTTACAAATCATGAGGCTTTCACATGCAATCTAGATTTCTGGCTTCTCTTCAAATATTGTAAAATTTCATAACAAGGCATCCCCGTTCCCATTAGGCATAGTCAACTGGAGCTGTGTACAGACCACCCCCCCCCCCCCATTCAGTAACACACCTCCTCTCTAGTTTCCATGTGCCCTGCTCCATTCTGTAATCCACAGGACCTGCTTTCCAATTTATATTACCTGTCTGGCCCATAGACATTTGATTTGTGTGATCTCTATGTCTGCCCATTTGGATCTGCAGATTTTAGTATCTTTGTTGGACTGGTCGTCACCAGTCATTACACACTGATGTTCTCAAACTCTTTCCTGCATCCACATTTTGGTCAGTGTGTAAAATTGATTTTGTTGCAACTGAGCATATATGCCATCAATTCATTAAACTAAGTGGGTTGTGTGACTTGCTATTGAATCTGGTATAATCTTCTACAAGGAAGAGGGAAGAGACAAAGTGTAGAATCCAGAAAGATCACATGATTAATGGAACACCGGAGAACTTTGCCCCATGAGTATATAAGGGCAGCAAAAAAATGTCTATTCAAGTAACAATACAACGAATTCAATAACTATGGGTGCTCTGGTGGTGAGATATTTTGAAATATATTAATGTGTTTTTTACTTCTGTACTTCTTTGGCTATGCCTTCCCCCTCAATTTAGTCTTCATTGCCTTAAGAAGGATTAGGATATTTTTTAGCAGGAATGCAAAGTCATTGTTTAATCTTGAAGCCCATTTCAGAAGCAAGAGTCTTGAAGCCAGGTGTACAGTCAGGGTCTAAATAGGAAAACAGAAATCCCTTTAAGAACTTACAGTATAGGAAAATTGACTTAGGTAACTGGGTTTACAGGAGATGGAGTAGGTGAGAAGCCAGAGACTGGATGGTGAAGTCACCCAGAGATGAGCCACATCAGCAAGACTGGAGGGGCAAAGGGAGGAGGCTGTTGCTACAGGAAACTGGATCCACAGTGGAGTAAGGCAGCTCCTGCCAGAGGTACCGCAAAGGCAGAGAGAAATATTTAGAATTCTCCCTTCCCATCCCAGCCCCATCTCCTGCTAGTGTCATCCAGTGGCTGAGCCCAGCCAGAGTCAGTACCATGGGGACCTGCAGGCATCCGGAGCCCCTGGAGAGATGGACAGGGGCAGGACCAGAGAGCGCTAGAGGGCAAGCAGGTTCAGTGTCCACACACCAATTACAAAGGCCAGCCACTGGAGATAGAACAGGGTTTTGCTCTGTTTTGTTTTCATCTTCCTAAACGTTCTCTTTAAATCTCGAGACCCAAAGCCTGGAGGGCTAAGTTTAGAGTCTATAACATAAACCATAGGGTATAGAACATGAGGTCATGGCAATTTCCTGTCACACAAAAAGGCAATAAAAACCCTTCCTGGCTTGGGAGAAGGAGCTTGGAGGAAATACTGAGGAACACAGGATTCTCAAGCTCCATGAATGGGGACAGGCAGGGAAAAGGAGCCTCAGCTTGAAATTCCTAGAGCAGGGGGTGCTCATGCACTATTTTCTTTTCTTTTCTGGTTTTTTTTTCCTTTATTTTTGTTTTTTAAATTTGTTTATTTATTTTTGGCTGTGTTGGGTCTTTGTTTCTGTGCGAGGGCTTTCTCTAGTTGCGGCGAGCGGGGGCCACTCTACATCGCGGTGCGCAGGTCTCTCACTATCGCGGCCTCTCCTGTTGCGGAGCACAGGCTCCAGACGCGCAGGCTCAGTAGCTGTGGCTCACGGGCCTGGTTGCTCCGCGGCATGTGGGATCCTCCCAGACCAGGGCTCGAACCCATGTCCCCTGCATTGGCAGGCAGATTCTCAACCACTGTGCCACCAGGGAAGCCCCTGCACTATTTTCTGTTTGGAAATTTGGAAGGACACCACCTTAAAGAATACCCGACACCAACAATAGAGTAGCAATGGCGGGGTGGAGTGTTTAGGCAGAGAAACAGCCTGTGATTGTGGTTTTCCATGGGTTTTCTGGGGTTATGTGTGTCCTGGACAAGATCCAGAGGCCATGTGCCTCCATGCAGACTGCACAACAGCTGAGAGGGTGTTACTGGGGCAGAACTGGATTCCAGCTGAGGAGAGCAGACCCCTCGCGCAGGGAGGCCAAGGCAAGAGCCATAGGCTTCCAAGCAGGTGATGGCTAGTGGTGCACACAGCAGAGGATAAGACACCTTAGCTGAGCAAGGTGTTTCTTAGGCCAACAAGCGGCAGAGGTCGGCAGATCAGCAGGTGAGCCAAACACTCCTCTGCACAGCACAGTGCTGGACCCAGGCCACCTGCCACCTGTACTCAGAGCACAGGCCTGGGGCAAAGGGTTGGGAGAGTCAGAAAAGCCTAATCATGGCCTTTGACTTTGAATTAACTGAATTTGAATTTTGAATTGGTTATGTAGGGAGAAAAAGAATAAGTTTCCTTCTACCCTTCTAAATTCTCAGCTGGGCCCCTATAACAGAAGACACATTAACAAGAGAAAACAAGCAGAAGTTTATTAACATGTGTATCACACATGTAACACATGGGAGAACCCAGAGATGAGTAACTCATAGGTTTGGTTAGAACTTTAGTTTATATAATATCTTAGCAAAGGAACAATAAATTTTAGAGAAGTGACAAGAAAAAGGACCTAGAGTCCCCAATGGGCAGCAAATTATGGGACGGCAAGTATATGGGAAACAAATGAGAGACAAAGGCTAGGTTGTAAACTTTGCATGTAAACTCCTCTGGTGTCATCTCCAGGCTGACAGGGTCTAAAGTCTCCAGGGATTCACTTTTGTCCTTCCTCGTAGAGAGGGGAGGGACACCTTTGTAAATTTATGTCCTACTTTTAGGCAAATAGGGGGAAGGCAGGTGGATTTCCTTTTTTCTTTCTTTTTTTAAAAGGAAATTATTTCATAAACAAGTAGCATTTTTAAAAATTCTGTTGAGGTATAATTGACATATTAGTTTCACGTGTACAGTGCAATGATTCGGTATTTATATAGCGAAATGATCATCACAATAAATCCGCTTAACATCCATCACCATGCACAGTTATATTTAGAATTCTTTTCTTGTGCTCAGAACTTTCAAGACCCATTCTTCTAGCTGCTTTCAAATATGCAATACAGTATTCTTAACTGTAGTCACACTGCAGTGCATTATATCCCCATGACTTTCCTTATATCTGATTCTTCTCATTTGCCTTTAGCTCAAAATAATCCTTATGCCTAAGTGGCATGTTCGGGGGTGGCATATTCTGTCACCCTTCAGTTGTTTTTCCAAAACAGATGAGATTTTAAACTGGAGCTGTTTGAGTTACCTTAAAGGAACAGGACGAAATGTTTTCCCACCATTTGTAGAAATGAGGGGCTCTTTCAATTTTTAATGACAAATAAAGAACCTTACATTTCTTTGCTTCTGAATCATTATGACCATAAACTTCAAACCTATTGCATATGAAGGGTTTCAGGTAATTTTTTTCTGCTCTGAGTTTAAACACACAGACTACACACACACGCGCGTGTGCACGCACACACACACACACACACGCGTGCACGCGTGCGCACACACACACACACACACATGCATGCACTACTTTGCAGCCCTTCGATGGCCTTCTTTATTCTAGCCTTTCCCCAAAGCAGTGAATGCCATTCTAATGAATGGAGAATCACTGGGCAACAAGTATCATTTGTGGAAAGAAAACAAATCTTGATATAAAATTTCCAAGTAGCTTTCAAAATTCCAAATTCATTTCTTCTAGCGAATTAACCATGGTCCTCACAAAGACATTTACTTTCATCTAGATGTCCCCACTTCCAGGAGGTTTCTGTATAGAATCTGTTTCATCTCTCTTCAAAAGCCCTCTAGGTTTACCTGGGTGGCCTTGGTCTTAAGTAAAATCCTCACATTCCTTCATCAGTGGCTTTCCTTCATTCCCCCACTGACCGCACCTCATAGGAAGCTTCAGCCATGATGTACACAGAGCCTCCCTCAATGGGGGATAAGCTTCAGACAGGCTTTGGACAAGGTCCCAAGTACAGGAGTGCAGGATGTGTATTGCCCCGGGGGCATCGTTTTTATCCTCAGCTGTATGTCTGACTCACCCCACAGGGTTATACATGGTGGTCCTCACTCCACAACAACAAGGTAAGCGGCTATCTTTTCTTAAGAGCAACAGACAGTGCGGGCCAATCCCTCCACCCAAGTCCCTCTTCTCCTTGCTGGCGGCTGTGTCTTCCTTGGCTTGTGGCAGAGAAAGGGCTGTGGGCATCTCCTGAGCCAAGGTTCTGCCTGAATCAGTATGGCCCTGCCCTTGTCTCTTCTCTGCCTCCCCAGCACCTCCCAGGTCTGCACAGTTTCTCTGTCAGTAGCGTTGGGTTCTCTTTCAAGCCTAGCTTTAAAAATCTTGTCTCTTTCTCCAAAGCCTAGTCTTTCCAGATATCCCCTAAGCCTGACATTAGGGCCTGAGTTGCTTGAAGATTTTGTTTGGTGCTTCATGTCTTTATCTCTCTGAAAAGAGGCTCAGTTCTTTGAATCATTCGGAGTCCAAGAAAGAAACTTTAAATATAGCATCCCACGTTCCTTGCTTTCTTCTGCCAGCTCTCCTGTGTCTACCTCTGCTTAGCGCTCCTGGCCTATCAACTGGGCCCAAGGAACTCAGGGATCTGGTCCAGGTCATGGGGAACCAGAGACTCAAACACATTATGGTACCATTTCTACTCTACTGAGGCCACCCATAGTGGGGTGGGGCACTCTGCAGGGGTGTCCTCCAAGGGTCCCTTGTGAAAAGTGGGGCACAGGCTCCTGCTTTGATTACTGAACCAAGCTCCACCAGCCTACCCCCCACTGCAGGTCTGACTGCTCCCCAAGGGGCTGGGTTCTAGTAGCCCCACTCAGTCACTTTAGCTTTTTTGCTCTCCTCTCCCTCTTTCTCTGATTTCTCTCTTCCAGTCCTGGAAGAGCTTCTGTAATTGTCCTGCCCTGGAGGTGGGGAAATGCCCAGGAGTCAGAGTGTATTGCTCCTTACTTTATGGTTACTTTTTATAAAGCCTAAACTCTGGTCCTCTAATCAAGCTCAAAATTTGGAACCAACCCCTCTGTGAATTCAAAACAAAACCATTTCTCTGTCAGAGGCTTGGCTCACACAAGTCCAAAATGCTGTACTTTCAGACTCTTTTGCCAGGTGTGAATTTAAAAATTCATTCAGTCCTTCAATTAAATTATTTGAATTATTTCTCTGTAGGCAGCATCTGCTTTCATCACACAGTGAATGTCATTATCCAACCAGTGAATAATATATACAGAATAATTTTAGGAGAAGAAAAGGTCCAAGGTTAATATCTCTAAATTCTATCTCAGTACAAATTTAGAGACATGCTGAGACATTGTTATACTTTGGAATTATTGCTGATTGTATGGTTTTGTTTTGACCCTTTGTATTTCTTCAAGAATGCCATCATGGCTTTAAAAATATTTGATGAACCCCTTCTTTATTGACATGTCTTGCAAGGCACTATGGAAAGATGGATGTTAAACGGAGTCAAGGTTTAAAGACTTATCAAAATTTCTGGACTTAGAGGGGCTTCCCTGATGGTCCAGTGGTTAAGAATCTGCCTTCCAATACAGGGGACATGGGTTCGATCCCTAGCTGGAGAACTAAGAACCCACATGCCACAGAGCAACTAAGCCCATGCACCACAACTACTGAGCCTGCATGCTGCAACTAGAGAGAAGCCCACATGCCCCAACGAAGAGCCACATGACGCAACAAAAGATGCCTCGTGCCGCAACTAAGACCTGACGCAGCCAAATAAATAAATACATAAATATTTTTTAAATATTCTGGACTTAGGGCTTCCCTGGTGGCGAAGTGGTTGAGAGTCCGCCTGCCGATGCAGGGGACAAGGGTTCATGCCCTGGTCCGGGAGGATCCCACATGCCGCGGAGCAGCTGGGCCCGTGAGCCGTGGCCGCTGAGAATTCTGGACTTAGAGATTTCCTTATGACATTTGGTTATTTCTTCTGATATATTTAACATCTCTTTATAGTCTAATACTCAGTAGAGAGAATCTCTACGTAAACGGGGAGATCATTTTTATAGGGAAAGACATGATTTCATTAATCATTGAATTAAAACTTGTTTCGGTAAATTTATGAGGTAATAGAATAAATTTAAGACTTTATTTAGTAGCCTGTTTTTTCAGATCTCCACTTTGGTCATAATATTTATTTACTCCTTGAGAAGAAGATTCTATAAAAATTGTCAGTTTTTCTTCAAAGGGGTCTTTAAATAATCCATATAACCCTTTGTACTAAATAACCAGATAATTAAGCCCTGACCTATGTCTCCTGACCCTGTAGACTTTCTCCCTTTAGAATCTGTGGCTGGTCTTGATTTCTGCCTGGGGCACGACCTAATATTGATGAAGAGATAATGTGTTCTTAAAATGTCTTTTCACCCTGTACAATTAATGAGAAAATGATGTATTTATCAAAGGCTTGCCAATATGTTTTTGCTCCGTATTCCAAAGCTTTCAAGCTATTGCCTCAAACTATAGCTCAACAACATTCTTAAATAATGAAGCATTTGAATTTCTAGGAAGGTAATAGCCATTTACTGCAAAGATATCCAGGCTAATTTAGAAAGAAAGAGTAATGCATCTACTGAAAGACAGTTTTCTACTTCCCTTCTCCAGGTTCTAATATCTTCATGGCATTACCTTACTGGGGAAATCTCTTTGTCTTTCATTAAAGATTTAGCTCCTGCATGAGAAGTATTCTTTTTTTAAAATTGAAGTATAAGGACTTCCCTGGTAGTCCAGTGGTTAAGATTCCACGCTTCCAACGCAGGGGTCATGGGTTCAATCGCTGGTCAGGGAAAAAAGATCCCTCATGTTGCACGGTGCAGCCAAAAAATAAAATAAAATATTAATAACAAATAAATTGAAGTATAGTTGGTTTACAATATTGTGTTAGCTTCAGGTGTACAGCAAAGTGATTCAGTTATACATACATATATTTTCTTCAGATACTTTCCATTATAATTTATTACAAGACATTGAGTATAGTTCCCTGTGCTATATAGTAAACCCTTGTTGTTTATTTTATATATAGTGGTGTGTATCTATTAATCCCATACTCCTAATCTATCCCCCTCTTCCCCTTTGGTAACCGTAAGTTTGTTTTCAAATGTCGTATATTAACGCATATATGTGGAATCTAGAAAAATGGTAAAGATGTACCAGTTTGCAAGGCAGAAATAGAGACACAGATGCAGAGAACAAATGTATGGACACCAAAGGGGGAAAGCAGGTTGGCAGGGGGCAATTAATTGGGAGACTGGGATTGACATCTATACACTAATATGTATAAAATAGATAACTAATAAGAACCTGCTGTATAGCACAGGGAACTCCACTTCGCTGTACAGTAGAAGCTAACACAACATTGTAAAACAACTATACCCCAATTAAAAAAAAAAGACAAACTGTAAGTTTGTTTTTGAAGTGTGTGAGACAGTTTCTGTTTTGTAAGTAAGTTCATTTGTATCATTTTTTAATTCCACATAAAAGTGATATAATATTTGTCTTTGTCTGACTTACTTCACTCAGTATGATAATCTCTAAGTCCATCCATGTTGCTGCAAATGGTAATATGCCATTCTTTTTTATGGCTGAATATATATATATATATATCTCACATCTTCTTTATCCATTCATCTGTTGATGGACATTGAGGTTGCTTCTATGTCTTGGCTGTTGAAAACAGTGCTGCTTTGTACATTGGGATGTATATATCTGTGCCCAGGAGTGGGATTGCTGGATCATATGGTAGCTCTGTTTTTACTTTTTAAAGGAATTTCCATAGTGGCTGCACCAGTTTACATTCCCACCAACAGTGTAGGAGGGTTCCTGTATGGGAAGTATTCTTAAAGAGAACAATCTAGTTCCTTCTGGAAAGAAACAGGGGTATTCTACCTATAACATGTTTAATTAAATTAAGGTGTACACTATTTATTTTTTTACCTTAAATTATTAATTTATTTGGCCAATTCTCTACTACAGATATTTCTTTTTCTGTAACAAGTAATGCCACATTGAAATTCATTTACATACATAGCTGTGTATTTGGGAGAGTATTTCTGTAGATTTATTCCTAGAGAAGAATTTCTATGTTGAGTAGTAAGTAGATTTTTTAATTTGATAGATGCTGTGAAATTTTCTCCACAAAGCTCTGTGCCATTAGCAGTCCAAACACAAGTATGTGAGTGGTATTCCATTAAGGTGTGCACTTCTTAACGTATTCACTGATAAGAAATAATACAATTTACTATTAACTGTATATTATATCACTTTCACCAAAGTAATATTAGTCCATAGTTTTAAAATATCATATAACTGCTAAAGGCGTGTACCAAAACACAGCAATCTCCTGCCCTTTTCATCTTATTGTTCTCTGCCTTAAATGTAACCACTTAGGTATATATATAATTTTTTTACATATGTATATATTTTTTCACATACATAATTAAGTAGTATGAGTGAACAGTCTTGTTAGTTGGTGGTCTTTATTTTAGAGCAAACAGGTGGCCAGCTGCCTTTTTCATCATGTAACCCCAAAGGTCATTCTCTATAGACATTTTTTCCTGAGGCTGTCCATCTTGCCATCTCCTGCCTGTGTTTATAAGACTGGTTACTGTTAGTCTGAAATTCAGTGGGGAAGGAGAATGGTTTTACTTTTCAGTATGCAAAATATCACTTACTTGTTTTAAATGTGTCATTTCATCCTCATTCTCCTCTATTCCTGGCATCCTCAAGCCTGGAGCCTCTGGTCTAATCTCTCCAAAGCATCCCTTCTGCTGAAAGTGTTGGGAAGGGGGAGGGCCCTACTACTTAGAGTGTGAATGGCAACCTAGCAACCTGACTGTTGATTATACAGACTTTCAAACAATCCCCTGCTTTCGGTCCTCACACACGCACTCACATGCCTCACTCTCTGACTTCTGAGGTACTCGGCACTTCTAATCCCTGAGCATTTCCAGGGTTCTGAGGGGGTAAATCAACTTCTTCCCATCAGTATTCCCTCTATAGGTACTCCTCCATCTTAAAATTGTAAATGTACTGATTATACTTAATATGTCACAGGGTGGGGAAGGGTGGGGAGAGATAGGAATTAGTCTTCAAATAAGCCATAATCAGGACTTCCCTGGCGGTGCAGTGGTTAAAAATCCGCCTGCCAATGCAGGGGACACGGGTTCGAGCCCTGGTCCAGGAAGATCCCACATGCCACGGAGCAACTAAACCCGTGTGCCACAACTACTGAGCCTGCGCTCTAGAGCCCGTGAGCCACAACTACTGAAGCCCGCACACTTAGAGCCTGTGCTCCGCAACAAGAGAAGCCACTGCAGTGAGAAGCCCACGCGCTGCAGTGAAGAGTAGCCCCTGCTTACCACAACTAGAGAAAAGCCCATGCGCAGCAATGAAGACCCAACACAGCCAAAAAATTTAAAAAAAAAAAAGCAATAATCAAAGCATCAGTTGTGTTCGTTTTTTTGTCTATATGTGCTTATAAATCATACTTGTCATTTAATTAGAATTTATATTCTAATAGAAAAGTGCTGTTTATCCTCCATTAGTTAGGTATGACATGTCCTTTTTTAAATAGAAGTCAGTCTTTATGGGTAAGAAAGGCACCTTGAAGTAGCACTTGCCAGACGCCCTAACAGAACAGTGACCCTGTGCTATTGGTGAGGTCCACGAACCTTGACTTAAACCTTTGAAACATTCTAGTAACTCCAGGAACACGAGAGGAAGAGTTTAACTCTGTCTCAAGAGTAAACTGAAGTAGTGAAAGAGCCTCAGGCTGAGATGAACTCTGAATATCTAATTCCATCCCTGGCTCGGAGGTATTAGAGACACCTGTCCTGGACACCTGGGATCCAGGTAGTAAGTTTGGGCAATCGATCTATACTCACTCTGTGCTCCTTGCCTTCCTAGCAAAGTACCAGAGGGCATAGGTACTTTGGATTGGTGTGGCTGCCAGGTGGAAAATATCCAAGGCTGAATGAAAGCCATCATTGAGATGGCCTCCAGGATTATAACACATTTATAGTTTCTTCCATTCCTATACAATGATAAGAAGTGGAGGATGTATGGATTTTGAATTGTGTGACACCCGAGGATAATCATCAAACCAACATATTCCTTGCCTGTTTTTCTCTTCTGATCTCTTATTTATATAAATATTGTTATTAAATCCAGAACAAAATAATGAGCTATAAAAGATTTTGACTTCATCATTTGATTTTATCTAAAAATAATCTTAAAACCCCAAATAGATAAGTAAATCCCATTATTTAAAAATGTGTTTATTTATATTTTATTTTTGGCTGCCTTGGGTCTTCCTTGCAGTGTGCGGGCTTCTCATTGCGGTGGCTTCTCTTGTTGCGGAGCACGGGCTCTAGGTGCACGGGCTTCAGTAGTTGTGGCTCGTGGGCTCTAGAGCGCAGGCTCGGTAGTTGTGGCACACGGGCTTAGTTGCTCCGCAGCATGTGGGATCTTCCCGGACCAGGGCTCGAACCCGTGTCCCCTGCATTGGCAAGCAGATTCTTAACCACGGGGCCACCAGGGAAGTCTGTAAATCCCATTATTTAAATCCTAAAAATGTAGGTGGAGATCTTAGGTGGTGACCCTTTTCTAGTAAAACACTAAAGACAAAATACTAACAGCAATCTGAAACAATTGTAGAAAAATAAGATTCTAATATAGTTAAAGGAAAGCTTCAGTTTCAAGGTTAAAAGTGGATGACCAGACCTCTGAGTTTACCGAGGTGCCAATGTCCTCTTTGTCACAGCTCACAGGGGGCATGGTCTTTCCGAGAGTGGGGCTTCCTGGAAGACTTAGGCACAACCTGAGCTCTGAAGGCAAAGACCCTCATATATGAGTCTCAAAGGGAAGAGTCTTACATTTTTGCCCGTGTGACCTAAAGAAATTACATAGGATTTTTGCATCTCGGTTGCCTTGTGTGTAAAATGGGATGATTAAAGTTAAAAGAATTAAACATTTAGAGGAGTGTCCGGCACTCCTCTAATTCTTAGCAATGATCACCTCACACATAAGAAAGGACAGAAACAGAAAAATGCATTTAAAAGGAGGAGGAGGGGCAGAATTAGCTAAAGGCCAAAGAGCCCAGGGTCCCTCCCTCTGGTTCTAAATTGTATTTCAATTCAGGAAATTCCAGGATTGCATCAGGCCAATAAGATAAGCAGCCTGTCATCTTACAGTGTTTGCCAGGACGTGATGCACTTTTTATATTAGGTTGCTGTTCTAATATGAGTCACATATGTGAGCTACAGCTACTTCTGCAGATGGAATAGTGTTTCATCAAGGTACAGGAAATGCCCTTTCTCCTTTTTTCTCACCTTTAACCTGAAAATCATGTGGTATTTATTTCCTACGTATTAACTCTACAATTAACTCCAAATTACCCATGCTAGTAAAGGGAAAGAACAACACAGATGGTTATGAAGAGTGCTTCAAAAATCCCTTATAATTTATGACTTTCGTGTTTAGAGTATTACAATTGAGAGTTGGTGTCTAAATGTTGTGGAAACAAAACATCAAGCAAAACAACTCTTTCTGGAAGACTGATCTCAGAGAAGTCAGAAAATTTATCCCATTCTCCATCCAATAATCTGGTACAAAACCATGCTGTTTTCCTCTTCTGAGCTAGGATACACCGTAGCATCTGAATGGAGAAAACCAACAGCCTAACTTGCGTGATTGTTCACTGTTTGGTTCACACCCTTCCTGTGGATAAGGAAGATGTTTATTCATTCCTGACAGTTGAACTTAATTGTGAATAGAGCCTCAGTCTCCTTATCATTCTGGAAGATTGTATATGATAGAAGGAAGTAACAAAAAAAATAATGAATTTATCTATGAGTTTAAATTGTTTTTTAAATGCACAAGTAGTATGGTTATATAATATGAAGAAATCAGGTCTTTGACAATCTAGCCCTGTGCAAACTCGTTGATTAGATGTTTTCCCTCAAACCCCTGACAAAAAAAGGAAGGAAGGAAAGAATTATAGACTTGAAATCAATGATATTTAAATATACATATATATATACAGTTTCATTGAGTTGTAATTTTTTTATTGAATGAAGGAATCTTTAAATTCTTTAGCGCTTTATGATTTTCAAAGTTTTCACACACATGATTTCATATAACCCCATAATAACCCTTTTTTTCCCCCTACCCCTGTATTGCCCTTCCTCCCTTTCCTCTCCCCACTGGTAACCACTAGTTTGTTCTCTATATCTGAGAATCTGCTGCTTTTTTGTTTCATTCACTAGTTCTATTTTTTAGATTCCACATATAAGTGATATCATACAGTATTTAACTTTCTCTGTCTGACTTACTTCTTTTAGCATAATGCCCTCCAAGTCCATCTGTTGTTGCAAATGGCATTACTTCATTCTTTTTTATGGCTGAATAGTATTCTGTTGTGTGTGTATATATATATATATATATATATATACCACATCTTCTTTATCCATTCATCTGTTGATGGACACTTAGGTTACTTCCATACCTTGGCAATTGTAAATAATGCTGCTGTGAACGTTAGCGTTCATGTATCTTTTCGAATTAGTTTTTTGTTTTTTTCCAAATATATACCTGGGGTGGAATTGCTGGGTCATATGCTAGTTCTATTTTTAGTTTTTTGAGAAACCTCTATGGTGTTTTCCACAGTGGTTGCACCAATTTACATTCCCACCAACAGTGTAGGAAGGTTCCCTTTTCTCCACATCCTCACCAGCATTTGTTATTTGTGTTCTTTTTGATGGTAGGCATTCTGACAGGTGTGAGGTGATATCTCATTGTGGTTTTGATTTGAATTTCCCTGATAATTAGCGATATTGAGCATCTTTTCATGTGCTTGTTGACCATCTTCATTTCCTCTTTGGAAAAACGTCTCTTTGGTTCTTATGCCCATTTTTTAATTGGGTTTTTTTTTTTGATGTTGAGTTATATGAGCTGTTTATATATGTTGGATATTAGCCCCTTATCAGTCATATTATTTGCAAATATCTTCACCTATTCAGTAGGTTGTCTTTTCCTTTTGTCAATGGTTTCTTTTGCTGCGCAAAAGCTTTTAAGTTTAATTAGGTCCTATTTGTTTATTTCTGCATTTGTTCCCTTTGCTTTAGGAGATGGATTCAAAAAAATATTGCTATGATTTATGTCAAAGTGTGTTCTGCCTATGTTTTCCTGTAGGAGTTTTATGGTATCTGGTCTTTTAGGTGTTTATTCCATTTTGAGTTTATTTTTGTGTATGGTGTTAGAGAATGTTCTGATTTTATTCTTTTACATGTTGCTGTCCAGTTTTCTCAGCACCAGCTATTGAAGAGACTATCTTTTCTCCATTGTATATTCTTGCCTCTTTGTCATAGATTAATTGATCATAAGTGTGGGAATTTATTTCTGATCTCTCTATCCTGTTCCATTGATCTATGTGTCTGTTTTTGTGCCAGTCCCATACTGTTTTTTTTTTCTTTCTTTTTGCGGTACGCAGGCCTCTCAGTGTTGTGGCCTCTCCCGTTGTGGAGCACAGGCTCCGGACGCTCAGGCTCAGCGGCCATGGCTCACGGGCCCAGCTGCTCCACGGCATGTGGGATCTTCCCGGACCGGGGCACGAACCTGTGTCCCCTGCATCGGCAGGTGGACTCTCAACCACTGCGCCACCAGGGAAGCCCTCCCATACTGTTTTGATTAATGTATAGTTCCTCCAGCTCTGTTCTTCTTTCTCAAGATAGTTTTGGCTATTCAGGGTCTTTTGTATTTCCATACAAATTTTAAAATTATTTATTCTAGTTCTGTGAAAATGCCATTGGTATTTTTATAGTGATTGCATTGAATCTGTAAATTGCTTTGGGTAGTATGGTCATTTTAACCATATTAATTCTTCCAATCCAATAACACGGTAATCTTTCCATCTATTTGTGTCACCTTCAGTTTCTTTCATCAGTGTCTTATAGTTTTCCAAGTACATGTCTTTTTCTTCCTTAGGTAGGTTTGATCCTAGTTATTTTATTATTTATTATGCAAAGGTAAATGGGAACGTTTCCTTAATTTCTCTTTCTGATAATTTGTGGTTAGTGTATAGAAATGCAACAGATTTCTGTATATTAATTTTGTATCCTGCAACTTTACCAAATTCATTGATGAGCTCTAATGGTTTTCTAGTGACATCTTTAGGATTTTCTAGGTATAGTATCACGTCATCTGAAAACAGTGACAGTTTTACTTCTTACTTTCCAATTTTGATTTCTTTCATTTCTTTTTGTTCTCTGATTGCCATGGCTAGGACTTCGAAAACCATGTTGAATAAAAGTGGCGAGAGTGGATATGCTTGTCTTCTAACTAATATCTTAGAGGAAATGCTTTCAGCTTTTTCACTGTTGAGTAGGATGTTCGCTGTGGGTTTGTCATATACGGCCTTCATTATGTTGAGGTATGTTCCCTCTATGCCCACTTGCCGGAGAGTTTTTATCATAAATTGATGTTGAACTTTATCAAAAGCTTTTTCTGCATCTATTGAGATGATCATATGGCTTTTATTCTTCTATTTATTAATGTGGTGTGTCACATTGATTGATTTGTGGATATTGAAAAATCCTTGTATCCCTGGGATAAATCCTACTTGATCATAGTGTATGATCCCATGATCCTTTTAATGTATTGTTGGATTTCGTTGGCTAATATCTTCTTGAGGATTTTTGCATCTATATTCATCAGTGATATTGGCCTGTAATTTTCTTTTTTTGTGATATCTTTGTCTCGTTTTGGTATCAGGATGATGGTGGCTTCATAGAATGGGTTTGGAAGTGTTCCTTCCTCTGCAATTTTTTTGGAATAGTTTAAGAAGGATAGATGTTGTTAACTCTTTAAATGTTTGATAGAACTCACCTGTGAAGCCATCTGATCCTGGACTTTTGTTTGTTGGGAATTTTAAAATTACTGATTCAATTTCATTACTGGTGATTGACCTGTTCATATTTTCTGTTTCTTCCTGGTTCAGTCTTGGAAAATTATACTTTTCTAAGAATTTGTCCATTTCTTCCAGGTTGTCCATTTTATTGGTATATAGTTGTTCATAGTAGTCTCTTATGATCCTTTGTACTTCTGTGGTGTTGGTTGTAACTTCTTTTTCATTTCTGATTTTATTGATTTGGGCCTTCTGCCTTTTTTTCTTGATGAGTGTAGCTAAAGGTTTATCCATTGTGTTTATCTTTTCAAAGAACCAGCTTTTAGTTTCATTGATCCTTTCTATTGTTTTTTTAGTTGTAATTTTTTAATGAACTCTACTGTGTGGTAAAACCATGAATCATGATTTTCAGTAAATTCTACTACCAGTTCATATATAAGTTCTAGAATGTGAGCTATAACAGAGTTTAACTCTCCAGCCTCAAGTGTGCAAACACTTTTTAGTATGCACTTAGAAATGCTTGCCTGAATATGTGACTTCTAAAATAGAAGGTGATATATCCTTTATAAATTTATATATTCTACTTTATTATCTCTTTCTCTAGAACATCAATTCACAAGGACAGTTCATAATTAGTTAGCCCCTCTTTTTGACTTGACCTTAGGTGACTATATTTTCTCTAAATACTTACTTGCTGTTGTCAGCTATGGAAAGCTGGGTTTAGGGTCGAATTTCCTCCTCACATTCAGAAACTATCCCAGGACCAGTTTTTCATTTTTCCTCTGCATTGTCACTAATATTTGACAAGGGAGCCAAGAAGACTTAATGGGGAAAGGAGAGTCTTCTCCATAAATAGTGTTGGGAAAACTGTTTAACCATGTGAAGAAGAATGAAACTGGACCCATACTATTTTTAAAAAAGTAACTCAAAATGAATTAAACATTTATGTAAGACCCGAAACTATAAAACTCATAGAAGAAAACATAGGGGGAAAATCTCCTTGACATTGGCTTTGGGAAAGACTTTTGGACATGACACCAGAAGCACAAGCAATGAAAGCAAAAATAAAGTGGAAGTACATCAAACTAAAAAGCTTCTGCACAACAAAAGAAATAATCAGCATTAAAAGGCAACCTATGGAATGAGAGAAAATATTTGCAAACCATCTATCTGAAAAGGAGTTAATATCCAAAATATGTAAGGAACTCATACAACTCAATAGCAAGAAACCAAACAATTCCATTTTTAAATGGCAAAGTATTTAAAGACACTTTTCCAAAAAGAGAGACACAAATGGCCAACACATACATGAAAATATGCACGACTTCACTATCAGCAAAATGTCAATCAAACATATATAAAGAACTCTAGGGCTTCCCTGGTGGCGCAGTGGTTGAGAGTCTGCCTGCCGATGCAGGGGACGCGGGTTTGTGCCCCGGTCCGGGAGGATCCCACATGCCGCGGAGCGGCTGGACCCGTGAGCCATGGCCGCTGGGCCTGCACGTCCGGAGCCTGTGCTCCGCAACGGGAGAGGCCACAACAGTGAGAGGCCCACGTACCGCAAAAAAAAAAAAAAAAAAAAAAAAATATATATATATATATATATATATATATAAAGAACTCTTAAATTCCTAAATGTAGACTATGGTATCTTTAAAATGTTAGTATGTTACCAGGTTCTTTTCCAGAAAGATGTACCAAAGTACTATCCCATTAATTTTGCCTATCCTGGGAATTACTGTTATTTTTAATCTTTGTCAGTTCGACTGATTGAAAACAATACTGTTTTGTTGCTTAATTTAAATTTCTCTATTTCTAAGGTTGAGAAACTTGTTTATGAGCTGGTCTTCTGTCTCCAAAATTAACTCTAAACAGAGTTAATAAAGTACTCACTAAAGTGAAAGTTCTAGTTGAATTATTTATTTAACAGGTAGAAGTCAGAGAGAACAGTGTTCCAAAGATCATGTAATTGTAGTGTTGAAAGGGACCTTAGAGATCTTCTAGCTTAATTTTGAGTAATCCTATGGTATGATTTGTTCCCTGTCCAAAAAGCAGTGACCTGAATGCTACTAAAACTAGAGAACTTAGATTAAACACTAGTGAGTTAAGGAAGAGAAGCAGCAAATGGGAAGAAAGTCTAAACTGAGTAGGAATGAGCATGACAACAAAGTTGAGGGAAGAGAACAGAGGAAAAGGTTAGTACCACTCTATAGGTGACTATTGGTAAGTCCTGCCAAGAAGGGAATTGGTGGGTACAGTGGCAAGGGCACTGGGTCCCAGGGGCCATCAGATGGGAGACTGACTTCTCTAGATCAGGGCAAGTAGACCCTGCTGCTGACCCTGCTGCCAGCAACAAATGTGCTGGAAGCTGAATCCAGACAGACAGACGAATGTTGGTGTCCTAAGGATAAGTCAAGAAAGCACATACCCTAACAGAGACAGGACTCACCTTCTCATATGGGGGAGGTACAAAACAGCAGCCCACAGTAATTCTACAAAGTGGAATTCAACCAACACGGCTATCTTTGGAAGGATAATTTTTGGTGGTTGTATATTTGAGGCCAGAGAGGGGGGTTCACCTCCTAGATCCTTGGATGGTCAGAGTTGCTTCCCAAGGAAGCCTGGCAGATAACCTGACTTTTTTTTAAAAGATTCTTTATAATATCTGTGTTGTGAAATTTCTAGACTTTGGTGGGTATTTAAAGCTGCTTGTTTCAGCTTCATATGCTAGACACGGATTCTTTTCTCTTGAACTTTAATAATAGTATAGGTACTCCTGTACCAACTTTGAGTTGAGTATATGCTAAGCCTAGCATTCTTCTTGCTCTTTGATCACTGACAGAGAAGTGGGTACTTCTGCAAGGAAAAGATTGTTGTTCTAGGGTGTGAGGACAGAGCTATAAACCATAGTTCTTCAGTTAGATGGTAACGGCTCATAGGGCTTACTTCTTCTAGATTTATTGGTCCCACCCAATCACAGTGAAACCAGAAGAGTGGAGTTACCCCCCAATAGCCAAGTGGGGCTAACCCCCAATAGCCAGGTGGTTCTGAGTGAGAGGGCTGCAAAGTTGACCTCTGACAGGTGGGCAGACCCTGTAACCCTCCCCTAGAGCCCTGCTGTAAGTTTCGACTGGCTAGGCAGGATCCAGAGATAAGAGTACCTCTAGGGAACACAGTGCAGCTTGGGGCTTGACAAAATGCCTGCCACTTTTGCTCCATCCTGGGAGTGACCTTGAAGACTATTGATGTTGCTGGGAGTTGTCAATGTCCTCCAGTCAAAGAGCACCCGGAACACCCCTGCAGTTTAGCATTTGGGTTTATTGCTCCTAGAAAGGGGGAGACAGCATCCCATGGCATGCGTCTCAGTAACCATGGGGGTTTGAAAAGACTTACTATAGGATATGGGCTCTAGTTAGTTCATTTTAAGGCGAGCTTAAGGAGGCAAGAGCTTGCTTTGGACTGGAGGCTGTCGGGAAGCAGGGGCAATTCTGTGACTGGGGATCTTAATGAACCTTATCTAGAAGGAGGGAGGACTAGAGTAAAGCTAAAGCCGTAATTGGTAAAGAAGCAGCAGTCACTTCTGCTGGCCAGGCTAGGGCATATTTGGGTGGTCATTTTTGTGGTCTGGACAGTGTTTTTGTCTGTGTTCAGACATGATTACAGAGTGGACTTGTTTCTGTCATGATCCATCCTGGTCTCAGGGGCCTTGTCTGTTGTTTGTTCTGTAAAATTATGTTTGACCGGAGAACACCAAGGCCAGCTGTGAGTGCCCACCATCAGGGGCTTCTCACACCCTTCTCCCAGTCAATCTGCAGTGGGGAGTGGAGTTCTTAAAGATCACTTGGGGTGATAGAAGAATGGGACTGTGGCTGGAAGGAGTGCCAGAGGGCTGTGCAGGGGGAGGAATGGCAGAAAGTCACGGACAGGCAGCAGCCTGCATCCAGGAGCCAGAGGATGTGCAGGGTGGGCACACAGAAAGCACACTTCCATGAGTGAGCTTGAGCTGGTAATGGAGAGCTCAGATGAAGCAGGAAGGCTCTGGTATGGAAGATTCTGAGAGAACCAGGAGAAGCTAGGGAAGGGATGAATTCTTAGGGAGGTATACTAAGGATCAGGCTTCTCCCGTTGCGGAGCACAGGCCCCGGACACGCAGACTCAGCGGCCATGGCTCACGGGCCCAGCTGCTCCGCGGCAGGTGGGATCTTCCCGGACCAGGGCACGAACCTGTGTCCCCTGCATCAGCAGGCGGACCCCCAACCACTGTGCCACCAGGGAAGCCCCAAGATCAGGCTACTTAGGATAGCTGAATTGGAGCAATCAGTTCAATAAAAGTGTATCATTGATTTGAACATGAAGACTTGAGCCTTCCGGCCTGCTCTTTTATATCCTGGAAAGTGTGGACTGCAAACCATTGAATGCTTTAAAAGATGTACTTTTATTACTTGATTGGTTTCAAAAACTTTATCTCCATTAGCCAGCACATTAATTGTGAACTAGGTTTATCACTCAGACCAGAAAATAAAACTAGTTGGTAATAATATCTTGGGTAGGACGTAAGATTGCCAGATTTAGGAAAATATTAGAAATACACACACACACATACACACACACATACACATATTTATAGATAGATAGATAAGTATAGGTATAGACATAGAAATAGATCTCCAGTTAAAATTTGTATTTCAGATAAACAATGAACGTGGAACACTTAGGAATACTGAGGAGCTTCAAGATGGCGGAAGGGTAAGATGCGGAGATCACCTTCCTCTCCACAAATACATCAGAAATACATCTACACGTGGAACAACTCCTAAAGAACAGCTACTGAACGCTGGCAGAAGACCTCAGACCTCCCAAAAGGCAAGAAACTCCCCACATACCTGGGTAGGGCTAAAGAAAACAAGAAAAAACAGAGACAAAAGAATAGGGACGGGACCTGCAGCAGTGGGAGGGAGCTGTGAAGGAGGAAAGGTTTCCACACACTAGGAAGCCCCTTTGCGGACGGAGAATGCGGGTGGCGGAGGGGGAAAGCTTCGGAGCGGCGGAGGAGAGCACAGCAACAGGAGTGCGGGGGGCAAAGCGGGGACGACGGGCACTCACCAGCCCGAGACCCTTGTCTGCTCCCCCGCCGGGGCAGGCAGGGCTGGGAGCTGAGGCTCGGGCTTCGGTCGGAGTGCAGGGAGAGGGCTGGGGTTGGCGGCATGAACACAGCCTGAAGTGGGTTAGTGCACCACGGCTAGCCGGGAGGGAGTCCGGGAAAAAAGTCTGCAGCTGCCTAAGAGACAAGAGACTTTTTCTTGTCTCTGTTTCCTGGTGCGCGAGGAGAGGGGATTAAGAGCGCCGCTTAAAGGAGCTCCAGAGACAGGCGCGAGCCACAGCTATCAGCGCGGACCCCAGAGATGGGCATGACACGCTAAGGCTGCTGCTGCCGCCACCAAGAAGCCTGTGTGCGAGCACAGGTCACTCTCCACACCCCCTTCCGAGGAACCTGTGCAGCCTGCCACTGCCAGTGTCCCGGGATCCAGGGACAACTTCCCCGGGAGAGCACACGGCGCGCCTCAGGCTAGTGCAACGTCACGCTGGCCTCTGCCTCCACATGCTCGCCCCACATCCGTACCCCTCCCTGCCCCGCGGCCTGAGTGAGCCAGAGTCCCCGAGTCAGCTGCTCCTTTAACCCCGTCCTGTCTGAGTGAAGAACAGATGCCCTCAGGCGACCTACTCGCAGAGGCGGGGCCAAATCCAAAGCTGAACCCCAGGAGCTGTGCAAACAAAGAAGAGAAAGGGAAATTTCTCTCAGCAGCCTCAGGAGCAGCGGATTAAAGCTCCACAATCAACTTGATGTACCCTGCATCTGTGGAATACCTAAATAGACAACGAATCATCCCAAACTGAGGAGGTGGACTTTGGGAGCAAGATAGATTATTTTTTCCCATTTTCCTCTTTTTGTGAGTGTGTATGTGTATGCTTCTGTGTGAGATTTTGTCTGTATAGCTTTGCTTTTACCATTTGTCCTAGGGTTGTGTCTGTCCGTTTTTTTTTCTTTGTTTTGTTTTTTACTTAAAAAAATTTTTTATTAATAAATATTTTTTATTTTAATAACTTTATTTTATTTTATTTTATCTTCTTCTTTCCTTCTTTCTTTCTTTTTTTTCTCCCTTTTATTCTGAGCCGTGTGGAGGACAGGCTCTTCGTTCTCCAGCCAGGCGTCAGGGCTGTGCCACTGAGGTGGGAGAGCCAAGTTCAGGACACTGGGCCACAAGAGACCTCCCAGTTCCATGTAATATCAAACAGCGAAAATCTCCCAGAGCTCTCCATCTCAATGCCAAAACCCAGCTCCACTCAATAACCATCAAGCTACAGTGCAGGACACCCTATGCCAGACAACTAGCAAGACAGGAACACAACCCCACCCATTAGCACAGAGGCTGCTTAAAACCATAACAAGGCCACAGACACCCCAAAACACACCACCAGATATGGACCTGCCCACCAGAAAGACAAGATCCAGCCTCATCCACCAGATGGCACTAGTCCCTCCACCAGGAAGCCTACACAGCCCACTGAACCCACCTTAGCCACTGGGGACAGACACCAAAAACAATGGAAACTATGAACCTGCATCCTGTGAAAAGGAGACCCCAAACACAGTAAGTTAAGCAAAATGAGAAGACAGAGAAACACACAGCAGATGAAGTAGCGAGGCAAACACCCAACAGACCTCACAAATGAAGAGGAAATAGGCAGTCTACCTGAAAAACAATTCAGAATAATGATAGTAAAGATGATCCAAAATCTTGGAAATAGAATGGAGAAAATACAAGAAACTTTTAACAATGACCTAGAAGAACTAAAGAGCAAACAAACAGAGATGAACAACACAATAAATGAAGTTAAAATTTCTCCATAAGGAATCAACAGCAGAATAACTGAGGCAGAAGAATGGATAAGTGACCTGGAAGATAAAATAGTGGAAATAACTACTGCAGAGCAGAATAAAGAAAAAAGAATGAAAAGAATTGAGGACACTCTCAGAGGTCTCTGAGACAACATTAAATGCACCAACATTCAAATTACAGGGGTCCCAGAAGAAGAAGAGAAAAAGAAAGGGACTGAGAAAATATTTGAAGAGATTATAGTTGAAAACTTCCCTAATATGGGAAAGGAAATAGTTAATCAAGTCCAGGAAGCACAGCGAGTCCCATACAGGATAAATCCAAGGAGAAACACGCCAAGACACATATTAATAAAATTATCAAAAACACAATGACCCAAAACCTATGGGATGCAGGAAAAGCAGTTCTAAGAGGGAAGTTTATAGCAATACAATCCTACCTTAAGAAACAAGGAACATCTGAAATAAACAACCTAACCTTACACCTAAAGCAATTAGAGAAAGAAGAACAAAAAAACCCCAATGTTAGCAGAAGGAAAGAAATCATAAAGATCAGATCAGACATAAATGAAAAAGAAATGAAGGAAACGATAGCAAAGATCAATAAAACTAAAAGTTGGTTCTTTGAGAAGATAAACAAAATTGATAAACCATTAGCCAGACTTAACAAGAAAAAAAGGGAGAAGACTCAAATCAATAGAATTAGAAATGAAAAGGGAGAAGTAACAACTGACACTGCAGACATACAAAGGATTATGAGAGATTACTACAAGCAACTGTATGCCAATAAAACGGACAACCTGGAAGAAATGGAAAAATTCTTAGAAATGCACAACCTTCCGAGACTGAACCAGGAAGAAATAGAAAATATGAACACACCAATCACAAGCACTGAAATTGAAACTGTGATTTAAAATCTTCCAACAAACAAAAGCCCATGACCAGATGGCTTCACAGGTGAATTCTATCAAACATTTAGAAAAGAGCTAACACCTATCCTTCTCAAACTCTTCCAAAATATAGCAGAGGGAGGAACACTCCCAAACTCATTCTACGAGGCCACCATCACTCTGATACCAAAACCAGACAAAGATGTCACAAAGAAAGAAAACTACAGGCCAATATCACTAATGAACATAGATGCAAAAATCCTCAACAAAATACTAGCAGACAGAATCCAACAGCACATTAAAAGGATCATACACCATGATCAAGTGGGGTTTATCCCAGGAATGCAAGGATTCTTCAATTTACACAAATCAACGTGATACACCATATTAACAAACTGAAGGAGAAAAACCATATGATCATCTCAATAGATGCAGAGAAAGCTTTCGACAAAATTCAACACCCATTTATGATAAAAACCCTGCAGAAAGTAAGCATAGAGGGAACTTTCCTCCACATAATAAAGGCCATATTTGACAAGCCCACAGCCAGCATCATCCTCAATGGTGAAAAACTGAAACCATTTCCACTAAGATCAGGAACAAGACAAGGTTGCCCACTCTCACCACTATTATTGAACATAGTTATGGAAGTTTTAGCCACAGCAATCAGAGAAGAAAAAGAAATAAAAGGAATCCAAATTGGAAAAGAAGAAGTAAAGCTGTCACTGTTTGCAGATGACATGATACTATACATAGAGAATCCTGAAGATGCTACCAGAAAACTACTAGAGCTAATCAATGAATTTTAAAGTAGCAGGATAAAAGATTAATGCACAGAAATTTCTTGCATTCCTATACACTAATGATGAAAAATCTGAAAGTGAAATTAAGAAAACACTCTCATTTACCATTGCAAGGAAAAGAATAAAATACATAGGAATAAACCTACCTAAGGAGACAAAAGTCCTGTATGCAGAAAACCAAAAGACACTGATAAAAGAAATTAAAAATGATAGAAATAGATGGAGAGATATACCATGTTCTTGAAGTGGAAGAATCAACATTGTGAAAATGACTCTACTAACCAAAGCAATCTACAGATTCAATGCAATCCCTATCAAACTACCACTGGCAGTTTTCACAGAAGTAGAACAAAAAATTTCACAATTTGAATGGAAACACAAAAGACCCCGAATAGCCAAAGCAATCCTGAGAAAGAAAAACGGAGCTGGAGGAATCAGGCTCCCTGACTTCAGACTATACTACAAAGCTACAGTAATCAGGACAGTATGGTACTGGCACAAAAACAGAAATATAGATCAGTGGAACAGGACAGAAAGCCCACAGACATATGGTCACCTTATCTTTGATAAAGGAGGCAAGAATATACAGTGGAGAAAAGACAGCCTCTTCAATAAGTGGTGCTGGGAAAACTGGACAGCTACATGTAAAAGAATGAAATTAGAACACTCCCTAACACTATACACAACAATAAACTCAAAATGGATTAAAGACCTAAATGTAAGGCCAGACACCATCAAACTCTTAGAGGAAAACATAGGCAGAACACTCTATGACATAAATCACAGCAAGATCCTTTTTGACCCACCTCCTAGAGAAATGGAAATAAAAACAAAAGTAAACAAATGGAACCTAATGAAACTTAAAAGCTTTTTCTCAGCAAAGGAAACCATAAACAAGACGAAAAGACAACCTTCAGAATGGGAGCGAATATTGGCAAATGAAGCAGCTGACAAAGGATTAATCTCCAAAACATACAAGCAACTCATGCAGCTCAATATCAAAAAAACAAACAACCCAATCCAAAAATGGGCAGAAGAGCTAAATAGATATTTCTCCAAAGAAGATATATAGAGTGCCAACAAACACATGAAAGGATGCTCAACATCATTATCATTAGATAAATGCAAATCAAAACTACAATGAGATATCATCTCACACCAGTCAGAATGGCCATCATCAAAAAAATCTACAAACAATAAATGCTGGAGAGGGTGTGGAGAAAAGGGAACCCTCTTGCATGTTGGTGGGAATGTAAATTGATACAGCCACTATGGAGAACAGTATGGAGGTTCCTTAAAAAACTACAAATAGAACTACCATATGACCCAGCAATCCCACTACTGGGCATATACCCTGAGAAAACCATAATTCAAAAAGAGTCATATACCAAAATGTTCATTGCAGCTCTATTTACAATAGCCAGGACATGGAAGCAGCCTAAGTGTCCATCAACAGATGAATGGGTAAAGAAGATGTGGCACATATACACAATGGAATATTACTCAGCTGTAAAAAGGAATGAAACTGAGTTATTTGTAGTGAGGTGGATGGGCCTAGACACTGTCATACAGAGTGAAGTAAGTCAGAATGAGAAAAACAAATACCGTATGCTAACACATATATATGGAATCTAGAAAAAAAATGGTCAGAAAAACCTAGGGGCAAGATGGGAAAGAAAGTGCAGACCTGCTAGAGAAAGGACTTGAGGATATGGGAGGGGGAAGGGTAATTTGGGACAAAGTGAGAGAGTGGCATGGACATATGTACACTACGAAATGTAAAATAAATAGCTAGTGGGAAACAGCTGCATAGCAGAGGGAGATCAGCTCAGGGCTTTGTGACCACCTAGAGGGGTGGGATAGGGAGGGTGGGATGGAGGGAGATGCAAGAGGGAAGAGATATAGGGATATATTTATATGTATAACTGATTCACTTTGTTATAAAGCAGAAACTAACACACCATTGTAAAGCAATTATACTCTAATAAAGATGTTAAAAAAAAGGAATACTTATACTAGAATAAAGTATTACTTGTTTATCTGAATTGCAAATTTAACTGTCCTGTGTTTTATCTGGCAACCCTAACCTAGGGAGGTTTGAACTACAAAACAGTTTAGCTTAGAAATGAGTTGGTGTCTGCCCAAATGGAACTAGTTGTGCTGGGCGCTGGCGCCTGACTGAGGGAAGGATTGCCATGTGCCAATCACTGTCTTGACAGAATGGTGTTACCTTAGGACATGGGAATTTTGGATTCAGTAAAGCTAATTAGCCTCATTATTCAGACTTTTTTGACGTTTTATAACTTTCCATCAGTATATTATTCTGATTTTTTCCCTTAATTTGTTATCAAAGTTGTTTTTGAACAATCCAGTGTATGTTAGCCATGCTAAGGTGCTACGACATTTATAAAATTAGCAAAGCATTTATAAAATTAGCCTAGCAAAGTCCCAACTAGATCTAATAAAAAAGCATTACAATAAAGGTAGGTTTGAATAGAACAAGCAATATGTTACATTCTGGGGTGTAAATAATTAATATATTGAGGAACACAATATCTTTCCTAATTTAGTCATAGATTTAAAGCAGTACAATTAAAATATCGATGGAAACCTCTATAGAAAATAGGAAACTGTTTACAGAAAAATAAATAGTAAGAATTCCAGGAACTATTTTTAGTGGAAAAGCAGTATCTTTTTAAATAGAAAACAAATACGTATTTAAAAAATTTTTATAAACAGAAATAAAGGTTAATGATACAGATAATGTAAAAATAGAACCAAACAATTAAAAGTTTTACATGAGTGGCTGGATTTGACTTTCTTCCTTTTTTACTTCTTTATATCCCCATTCCCATTTCACACTCACACACCCAAATGGAAAGAAATCCTTGGTAAGACTTTGCACTAAAAATTGGCCACAAGAAGTAGTCACCATCTGCAAAGGAAAGCTTTGTCTCATAGATCAGGGGTCCCCAACCCCCGGGGCTGTGGACCAGTATCTGTCCACGGCCTGTTAGGAACCGGGCCGCACAGCAAGAGGTGAGCAGTGGACGAGCAGGCGAAGCTTCCTCTGCCTGCGGCTCCCCATCCCTCCCCATAGCTACATTACCGCCTGAACCATACTCCCCGCTCAAAGCCCCATCCATGGAAAAACTGTCTTCCACGAAACAGGTCCCTGCTGCCAAAAAGGTTGGGAACCACTGTCATAGATGCTTCACTCCCCAGGACCTGAAGGAGTGAAACCGCCTCCCAAGATGCGAAGGCCTTGAGCAGACACCGCTGCGCCGGGGAACACGCAGGACTTCAGGGATCCGACTCCAGCCCTCAAGGATCCGACTCCAGCCCTCAAGGACAGTGCCAGCAAGGAGAAAAATATCAGGACCCTGTGTGCAGGAGAAGGAGCCCCAAGGGAGAAGAAGGAAAGTCCTAGATGTCTATCTGAGGGAGACCCTGGACTGAAAGGTAACTCAATATGAAAAGCAAAGAAAAGTTTTGCTCTACAGACTTGTGCCTCACACACAAGGTAGCGTACAACACCTACTGTTAACACGATAAAAGCAAATCACAGAAGTGTGTATGAGGTGTACGACCTTGTGTGTAAGAAAAGAAGGTAGAGAATATATGTTCATTTTTACTTGTATCTGCTCTGAAAGGATACATAAGAAACTAATAAAAGTGATTACCTGTAGAGGACAGGGCAGATGAAGTGGATAGGGAAAGAGCAGGAGAAAGACTTCAACACAAACTTCTTTAACATTTTATTATGGCAAAATTTCAAATATATATATATAAAGATTAGTATACTAAACCTACAGGGACTCATTATGCAGCTTCAACAATTATTAATATTTTGTCAATCTTATTTCACTATTTCCTACATATTTTGAAATTTTTAATAGAATTTTGATTATTTTAATTTTTGTTCCATAGTGTATATACCATGTGAAATAAATTCATAACTTTAAAAAGAGATTGGAAGAAAGATGAGATGAGACAAGTTTAGACAATTCCTTTTTAGTTTACTGTAAAGGGAAAGTGAGAATTCAGGATTCGAAATTGTGATCAAGAGTGTTTTCTTGTCATGTTTTTTTATTTTTTTATTATTATTATTTTTAATTTTATTTATTTATTTATTTTTGGCTGCTTTGGGTCTTCATTGCTGTGTACCGGCTTTCTCTAGTTGCAGTGAGCGGGGGCTACTCTTCACTGTGGCGTGCAGGCTTCTCATTGCCATGGCTTCTCTTGTTGCAGAGCATGGGCTCTAGGCACGCAGGCTTCAGTAGCTGTGGCATGCGGGCTCAGTAGTTGCGGCACATGGGCTTAGTTGCTCCACGGCATGTGGGATCTTCCCAGACCAGGGCTTGAACCCATGTCCCCTGCACTGGCAGGCAGATCCTTAACTACTGTGCCAGCAAGGGAAGTCCCTGTTGTGTTTTTTTAAAAATAGGAGATATAAAAGGCATTTTGTATGCTGCTAGGGAAAAATCCAGTAGAGAGGGAAGTCGAATAATGCAGACGAGAAAGGTGAGATTTGCTAAAACAGTATTCTAGAGAAGGTGAGAAGAGATGGCATCTGAAACATTGATGAGGCGGGGGGGATTTCCCTAACTAAGAAAACATTTACAAAAGACATACCTGATAAAAAACTGTTATCCAAACATTAAAGAACTCTTAAAACTCAACAACATAAAAACAAATAACGCAACTAAAAAATGGACCAAAGACCTTAACAGACACCTCACCAAAGAAGATATACAGATAGCATATAAGCATATGAAAAGATACTCCATATCTTATATCATCAGGGAAAGGCAAATTAAAATGAGAGACCACTACATATGCATATACATTCTACACATGTTAGAATGGCCAAAATCCAGAACACGGACACAGCTAATGCCAAAGAGGATGAGTAGCAATAGGAACTCTCATTTATTGTTGGTGGGAATGCAAAGTACTATAGTACAATCACTTTGCGAGACAGTTGGCTATTTCTTACAAAACTAAACATACTCTTACCATTAGATCCAGCAGTTGTGCTCCTTGATATCTACCCAAAGGAGTTGAAAATGAAAAACCTGCATGAGGATGTTGATGGCAGCTTCATTCACAATTGGCAAAACTTGGAAGCAACCAAGATGTCCTTCAGTAAATGAATGGATAAATAAACTAAGGTACATAGAGACAGTGGAATATTATTTGGTGCTGAAAAGAAATGAGTTATCAAGTCAAGAAAAGTCATGGAGGAAACTTAAATGAGTATTACTAAGTGAATGAAACCAATGTGAAGACTACACACTGTATGAGTCCAAGTTTTGGAATCCTGGAAAAGACAGAACTACGGGAACAGTAAAAAGATCAGTGGTTGCTAAGGGGAGGGAGGGATGAATAGGCAAGGCATAGAGGATTTTTAGGGCAGTAAAACTACTCTGTGTGATACTATAATGGTGGCTATACATCACTATACATTTGTCCAAATTCACTGAATGTACAACACCAAGAGTGAACCCTAATATTAACTCTGAACTTGGCCTGATAATGATGCATCAGTGTACATTTGTCAGTTGTAACAAATGCATCACTCTCGTGGGGAATGTTGATAATGCATGCCTCAGGGCAGGGAATATATGAGAATCTCTACCTTCTGTTCAATTTTGCTGTGAACCTAAAACTGCTCTAAAATATAAAACCTATTAAAAATAAATAGAGAAAGAAGGAATTTGGTATAAATCCATGGGCTAAATCTAGCCTCATTAGGTCCAGGGATGATCATAGTAACAAAAACAAAGATAATATTTTAACAATAATAATAATGAGAACAAGTAACATTTATTCAGAACTTACTATATGCCAGATTCTAGTCAAAACATTCTTCAGGTAGTAACTCATTTTTAAGGATAGTAACTAACAGCTTGTTACAAAGAGAAACATAAAGAGTAAACCAAGAAAATATTCACATTTTTAGTAAGTAAATAATGCAAATTAAAATAATTTATTAACAGCCAACTGTCTTCCAAAGTGATTGTACTTTATTTCTTTATACTTAATAATGTAGCAAAACCAAATATAATACTAAAACTCTGTTTTGAAGGTGATATGGGGAAATAGGCACTGATAAAAGTAAATGGGGCAGTCTTTCTGGCACTGTGTCGCAAGAGAGCGGCAGTCTTTCCGGCATTGTGTTACAAGAGCAGGGCATATTTAAAAAATAAAATAGGGCTTCCCTGGTGGCGCAGTGGTTGAGAGTCCGCCTGTCAATGCAGGGGACCCGGGTTCGTGCCCCGGTCCGGGAAGATCCCACATGCCGCGGAGCGGCTGGGCCCGTGAGCCATGGCCGCTGAGCCTGCGCGTCCGGAGCCTGTGCTCCGCAACGGGAGGGGCCCCAACAGTAAGAGGCCCGCGTACCGCCAAAAAAAAAAATAAAATAAAAATAAAATAAAATAAAATAAAATAAAATATTTAAGTAAGTAATGCTTTAAAAATCATGACATTAAGGACTTTCCTGGTAGTCCAGTTGTTAAGACCCTGTGCTCCCACTGCAGGGGGCATGGGTTTGATCTCTGGTCCCCTGGTCAGGGAACTAAGATGCCACACGGTGTGGGGGAAAAAAAAAAAATCATGACATTAGATATTCAGTTGTATTCCACAAAAATCAAGATTCTGATGCTGCTAAGCTGTTTAGTATTTTAAAAAATATTTACAGGTTGAACGTAATTCGTATCAACATTAATAAACTAAGAAGACAAGATATATTGGTTTCATATTTTAGTACAGATGCAGATGTAATAAAGAATATTTTGAATGCTGGCAAAGGTTAGAGAGAATATTACTGATGACGTCAGTGAGGGGTAAGAAGTAGTGATGGAGGAAAAATAATTTGAGACAATCAAATCAGCTTTTGTTAATTCTTATTGATGGGACAAAGACCATGAGTAAAAGAAGTTAGCAATACATATTACATTTTTTAAGGAATAACAAGGGAGCCCTTGACCAGGTTTAATTTAACTATTCTATTTAAATTTCCCCACTAGTGATGTATTAATATTTTCATTTATTTTATGCTGAAATGTAATTACTTTAAGGTGACATAACACTGTAAATCTCATTGGTTATCGTGACCTAGTTAATAAGATTCTTTCATGACTGTAGGTATTGATAGACAATAGGTATTAATAGGAAAGAGTATAACGGCATTAAAAGCAAAATGTACAGGTTCAGATAAAACTCCTCTGCCCAGGTGGAGAAACTGTGCAAAAATGCAGGAAGGAGAGGAGACCCCAAGGATTGTGTCTGCTTCATAATTTTTTTCGGACATACTATGGCCATGAATTACATTGACAGTCTACAAAGTGTAGCCTAAATTACTAGCAACCAGAACATGTGGTCTGATCAGGGTCTCTGTATCATACTGGGGGAGAGTAGAGATACTGTTAATTTCCTCTTCTAAGTCTATACTACATGTTAACATTTTGAGGGTAACTACTGAAAGAATGAAAATAGGAGATATAACTTCCTAAAATGTTGAAGGGAGAAAGAGGAACAAAGAAAGTACAATCAATCCAGTAAATTGTAAGCCAGTCACATTAAGAAATATAGCTCCTCAAATCCTAAATAAAATGTTACTAAACTGAATCCAACAATGAGGGGAGACAGAAGCAGATCTTGAGGCAAACGATGAATAAAATAATGGTCCACTCATCTATTTAATATTTACTGAGTGACTCATGCACTGCAGGTGTAACAGGGAACAAAACAGGCAAACACCTCTACTGTCATGAAGCTGACATTCTAATGGAGGAGAAACACAATAAATAAGCAAGTATGCAGTATATCAGATGGAGAAAAATGTGGAGAAATATAAAGCTGCTGTGGGGAGGGGGTAAAGTAACACAGGAGCATGATTGCAGCTGTCCATAGTGTTATCCGAAACATCTCACTCAGAAGGTGACATTTGGGCATGGACCTAAGAGTTGATGGATATATGTAGACAGGTGTATAATATATAGGTAGACCTATGTGTGTAATCTATGTGTAGACATGTATATGTGTAGCCATCTATTAGTATACATGTAGACCAGTATATATATTTGTACTCATTTGTGGAAAGAATTACCCAGGCAGAGGCAGTTGAATCAGCAAATGCAAAGGCCCTGAGGCAGCAGTGTACCTGGTGTACTCAAGGAAGAGCAAGAAGGCCAGTGGGGTGATTCAGAGTGAACAAGAACAGGGGAGAGCAACAGGAGAGGTGGGCCATTAAAAGGATTATAGTGTTCACTCTGAGGAAATGGGAAGTCTTACATTTTTAAAGGATCATTACAACTGCAATTTGAGAATCACCTATAAAGAGGCAAGTGTGGAGGCAAAGGGACCAGGAGTGGATCGCTGATTCAATCTCGGCAACAGATAATGATGTCTTTATTTTGGATGGCAGAGGTAGTAAGAAGTGGTCAAATTCAGGGTATAATTTGAAGAAGGGGCCAGTTGAGTCTACTAATAGATTTAATAGACTGGATATGGGTTGTGAAAGAGAGTGGTTAGGGATGACTATACAAGTTACTCTAGATCAAGTAGAATTTGTCTTAGAAATGCAAGGGAAACTTATAAATGATCTACTAACTTAGTAGATCAAAAGAGAAAAACAATATTATTCTCTTACAAATGCAGGAAAAAATTTTCTTTTCTGCAAATTGAATCCAATTAATGTTCTGTGGTCAACAGCAATCTGAACAGTCTATGATTTGGTTGATAGGAAATAAGCAAATGGTGAGGAAACATCTCAAGGGTATTTAAAAAAATATTTTAGTCCAATTATTACATTTTACAATGGTAAGTTAGGTACATTAAAAAAAATCCTCATTAGGAAAACTCAGAACAGGAAACTTGTTTACCTTTATAAAACATAGCTATAAAAAATGTACAGAAAAAAAAAGTTCCTCAAACACCACATTTCATGGTGAAATATTAGAAATAATATTTTCTAAAGTCAGTAAGAAGACTGATGTCCACCATCACTGCTCCTTTTCAAAAATTATCTTGATGTGCCTCAGTTTCCTCGTATGTTAAATGGAATGATAGTAAGACCTACATCAGGGGTTAGTAATGGGAGTGTTTAGAACAGTGCCGTCTCATGTGAAGCATGTGCACACTGGTCCAGTGGTGTGCCAAGGAAATATATCTACTATGATTTTTTATTATACTTTAAAAACATTTTTTAATTGAAGTATAGTTAATTTACAATGCATTAGTTTCAGGTGTATGGCAAAGTGACTCAGTTATAAATATATATATTTTTTCAGATTCCTTTCCATTATAGATTATTACAAGGTATTGAGTAGAGTTCCCTGTGCTATACAGTAGGTCCTTGTTGTTTACCTATTTTATACATGTGTATAAAATATATGTATATATATGTATATATACACATATATATATATGTGTATCTGTTAGTCCCAAACTCCTAATTTACCTTCCCACCCCCTGCTGTCCCCTTTGGTAACCAGAAGTTTGTTTTCTATGTCTGTGAGTCTATTTCTGTTTTGTAAATAAGTTCATTTATATCATTTTTTTAGATTCCACATATAAGTGATATCATATATCTGTCTTTGTCTGACTTACTTCACTTCATATGATAATCTCTCGGTCCATCCTGGTTGCTGAAAATGGCGTCCATTCATTCTTTTTTATGGCAGAGTAATATTCCATTGTGTGTATATACCACATCTTCTTTAATTATAAATATATTAAAATAGTTATTATTTTAAAAAATATATGTTCAGGGAATTCCCTGGCGGTGGTGAGGACTCCATGCTTTCACTGCCATGGGCCTGGGTTCAACCCCTGTTCAGGGAACTAAGATCCCATAAGCCATGCAGCACGGCCAAAAAAAAAAAAGTTCATTTTTCATTTTAAAGAATTCTAAAAGTATGTCAACTATAATTGACATTTTAAAGTTTTTCCACTGTGCTTGTTCTCTTTCTTCTGATCCCAGGGCCCCCTTCCCAGTGAGGAGTCTTGTCTACGTGGGTCGTGTGGGGCTGACATGCTCCCTCCTGCCAGAGAGGGTAGAGCAGGGTGCAAGAAGGACCAGTCTTCCCATAGATCCGTACAGAGAGCTTGAGAGACAAAGGGTTTCTTTTTCCTCTGGATTTGTGGGTAAACTAAGAGTTACATAGACTTGGGGCTACCAGCGGCTGTTGTGCTAACGGGTGGAGAGAGGTTTTCAAGAAGGAAGCCGAGAAAAAGCAGAAGATGGAGGCAGAAAGAGCCCTGGAACTCTGAGATCCAGTCACACCTGGCATCAGATTCACCTTCTAGGACTCCCCAGGTATATGAAGCAATATACAGTTGGTCCTCATTATTCATAGATTCTGTATTTGCAAATTTGCCTACTGGCTAAAATTTATGCGTAACCCCAGCATCAATACCTGTGGACTTTTGTGGTCATTCCATCATTTGTAGACATGCACGTGTGCAGAATGGTGAAAATTTTGAATTGCCTGATGTACACGTTCCCAGCTGAGGTCAAACAAGGCCACACTCTGCCTTCTTATTTCAGCTCTGACTGTAAACAGGTCCTTTTCGCATTTATCTAATTTTTGCACTTATTATTGGTAACCTTGCTGCTTAAAATGTCCCACGAGGGGAGTGCTGAAGTGTTCTCTAATGTCCCTGAGCGCAGGAAGGCGTGAGGTGCCTTACAGAGAAAACACGTGTGTTACATCAGCTTAGTTCAGGTGTGAGTTATAGTACTATTGGCTGTGAGTTCTATGTTAATGAGTCAACTATATATTAAATCAGGTGTCTTTAAACAGAAACACCCATAAAACAATGTTATGTATTGGTTGGTTACCGACAGTGTTGTGACCAGGTTCCCTGGAACCTAAGCCTGTATCCCCTAGCAACAGTGGTTCAGTATTCACTAATTCGGTATTTGTGGCAACTTTATAGAACATACCTACCAGGAATAATGAGAATCAACTGTCTTCTCTTTTTGCTTAAGTTAGAGTGGGAAGAAGCAGCACGTGAGCTAGTATGGGGCTGAGGGAAGGCTCTACTAAAGGGGTGACTTTTCAGTGGAAAGCACACCGATGAGTATTTCACTAGGAAAGGGAGTAGAAGAAGAGCATTCCAGGCTAAAGGAATAGCTTGAGCAAAGACCTTAGAGGGAAAAGGAACAAAGCATGTTGAAGATCTGAAAGAAGGCCAGTGAGGATGGATTACAAAGAGCAAGGGGAAAAATAGTGCAAGAGTCTGAGGGAGGTAGAAAATAGATAGAGTGGATATTCTAGATGATTACCCCTAACCCAGTTGCCAAGCCTCCTTTCTCATTGATCTCCAGTTTGGTTTGGGTACTGGTCCTTATCAGATATAGCCTTTCTGACTCAGGGAAAGCTAACTCCGTCCTTGGCTCACCAAGGGACGACTGGTTAAGGTAAGCTACTCATGGTAATCTTGCCCCTGGCCAGCAAATGGTTTACAAATGGGAATGTGCCCCGATGTTGGCTAATTAAATATGAGTTACTTAAAGCTTTTAGGAAAGTACTTCCTTTTATTTGAGCGGTAGTGATGGAAAGTCAATCTCACTCTTCCGTATTGAGTATTGCCCATTTCCTGCTGGCAGCCATTTTGTGACCTTGAGGGATATCAGCCTGAGAACAAAACCTACACATGAAGGAGAATGGAGCTGACAGAACTGCAAGAAAAATAGGACCAGAGCCTTGATCACATTGTACCTGAAGCCTGTACTGTCTAGACTTCTGGTTATGTGAGCCAGCATCATTGTTTAGTCTTGGATTTGTTTTTCTGTTATTTAGAGTAGCAAGCCTCTTAACTGACCAATAGATGTCCAGGTATAATCCCCTAAACAATAAGTCCCCTCAACTGGACAGAGGACTGAGAGCTGGTAAGCAAATCATAACCAGGCAATCTAGTTTGGTCTTACATGATGAGTTTATTTCCCTTTTGTTACTTCTTAGCTTTAGTGAAGTCTTGTGTAAGCCATGTGTTAGTTGGAGTTTCCTTCCCATGAGACTATGCAGAGAGTATCTTGATCCCACTATTCCAAGTTCTGTGGAAATACAAAGCATTCCTCTAGATTTCTTTGAATCCTAGATGTACTCATGTTCATATGCCCACTGTTGGCAATGGTTCTCTTTATGGGTCATCTCATTCTCTAGTATATGTTGAGCAGTATTCTGTCTGCTAAACATTATACTAACTTTTAGCTGAAGCATAACTCTTGTGTTTGAAATACACACACACAAGAAACATTTATGTGTTGAGTAACCTTGATTGAATATTTTGGGGAGATAGATATGGGGCTTGCATTGTTAAAACGCAAATAATTTTTTGGGTGTGTAGGGGTGTGTAGCCCAAGGTATGTTTCTTTTCTACCCATTTCTCCCCAAGTTCATGTTATCCTCTTCCTTTCTTTCCTGAACTCCTCTACCTTCAATGAGTATACCAGGAAATCCAATTTCTTCTGTCTCTAAAATGCAGAACAATTCAAATCTTCAGTCTCAAATTTAGCTCTAGCCTTGTTTTGTGTATCCAGATCTATCAAGGTATTCAACAAAACAGAAGGGGCTTTCTTTTAACAGGATCCACCCTCTTTAGAAGAGAATTGTCCTTGTAAGTTAGCCATTTTAAACTTTCCAGCCTTCTTGGTTGTACTAGGGAATATTAAGGATCAGTTAATCATGTTTAGGTCAGTGTGCTCAAGAGTAATAATTGGCAGGAGACACCAGGTCTAACTGATCTTACCCATGTGGCTATTATTCTTTTAATTCTGATGTTAGATCTGGATTTTATTGCTGTTAAGTTATATGGCATTCCCTTCCAGTACAGACGTCACTTATATAACGTTCTTGCTTATAGCCAAGCATTCCAATGTACTCAACTAGGCTTCTATCATTTATAAGAAAATTTTTTTCCACTTTACCTATAAGGCATTTGTCTTTTTAAAAACATAAAGTAACTATTTACCTCAAGAATAATACCAACATTTTTCCTGGCAACTCAAGTTGGGTCTCAGTAAGAAACCAACTCTTACTATGTTAGGGAAAAAATGGAAAGGAATTTATTGTAAGGATCCAGAGAATCAAAACAATAATTTAACAACCAGTTCCTGGGCAAGAGAGAAACTAGAATAGCTCTGGAGCTCTGGGGAGCTCAGAGGTGGGAACTCACGGTCAGTCTTATAGAGGTCCCAGCTTTGGGGTAACTTGGTTCCACCTGCCTTCCATCTCTGTGTGTCTCTGCTAGAAATTTTATTTTGGAAACCTTTTAAATTAAAGTATAACATATATTAAGTACACAGATCTTAAGTGTATAGCTCAATAAATTTTTACCAAGTGAACACACTCATGTAACTGATATGGGAGAAGGAAATATCACATCCCAGGATGCGAGTGAGCCCCTGGGACAGGCCACCAAGTGAGGGTCCTTGGCTTCGCGCAGGAAAGAATTCAAGAGCGAGCCATAGTAAGAGGTTTCACGGTGAAAGCAGGTTTATTGGGAGGGATACACATTCCATAGGCAGAATGTGGACCGGCTCAGAAAGTGCGAGCAGCCCCCGGGGTATGGGGTGGTTAGTTTTTATGGGCTAGGTAATCTCATATGCTAACATGTAGGAGGAATATTCAAACTATTTTGGGGAAGGGGTGGGGATTTCCAGGAACTGGGCCATGGCCCACTTTTTGGCCTTTTATGGTGGGCCTCAGAACTGTCAGGGCGCCATTGATGGGTGTGTCATTTAGCTAATGTATTTCAATGAGCATATAATGAGATTCAAGGGCTATTGGGAATCAAATCTTCCAACATCTTGGGCCTAGTTGGTTCTAACCAGTTTTTGTCATATCCTGATTTTCTCAACGGCTGTGTCATTCTTTTAACGGCTGTGCTCTGCCCCCTTCCTTCCTGTCTCATAACTAGTATGTATACCAAGATATAGGCCATTATCATTGCCCTAGAAATCTCCCTCATGCCCTCTCCCAGTCATTACCCCTCAAAGGTATCCACTATTCTGACTTCTCTGTCACATAAATGTGTTTTGCCTATTTTTGAACTTTATTTAAATGGAATCATAGAGTATGCTTTAATGTCTGACTTCTTTTGCTCAAGGTAATGCCTGTGAAATATATCCTTACTGTTGCATATACCAATTGCTTGTTCTGATTGCTATATAGTATTTCACTCTACAAATACTATGTTCTTGATGGACATGTGGGTCGTTTCCAATTTGGTAATATTGTAAACAAAGCTACAAATGAATGTTCTTCCACATGTCTTTTGGTTCACATATGTTTTCACTCTCTAAGGGTGTAACCGCTGGGTGGTAAAGTAAGCGTATATTCAGATGTAGTAGATATAGCCAAATAGCTTTCCAAAGAGGCTGTGCCCATTTATATTCCCACCTGCAGATGATAAGAGTTCCACTTGCTCCACATTCTTATCAACACTTGGTAGTGTCATTTAAAATTTTTTATCCTTTCTGGAGAGTAAGTAGTGTTATCTCATTGTGTACATTTCCTTGATGACTTTAGATGTTGAACACCTTCTTTTCATATGCTCATTGAATAATTAGATACCCTCCTTTGTGAAGTGCTTGTTTAAGTATTTTATTGGGTTGTCTGTCTTTTTTCTAATTGAGTCCTTTATTAGATTCCACACTTAAAACTTAAATTCCCAGAAGAGAGTTAGAGTGGCCTAGCTTGGACCACATTCTCATCCCTGTGGTAAGGGGTGTGCTGGCTTATGATGGACATTCTTTCAGAATTATATAAAGTGGGAGTAATGGAAGTTTTCCAAAGGGAGATCCATTGGGCAGCCAAAAGCAAATGTTATAACATTAGTTTTCATTTAAATGCTCATTTCTTACTTACAGTGACAGTGTCCTGGAGCCATCATGAGCCAGAATTTGGTTTCTCATTGAATAGAAATTTTAAACTATTCTAAAAAGTCCTCTGGAAAATTATTTCCTTGCAATATTATCATTGAATAAGAATCAGGAGTAATTTTGGTTAAGTGCCTTATCTTTTCCTCCTTACACCAAATCTTATCTAATATTTTTATATTAAATATAAATTTATATTTGTATTAAACCTTATATTAATGTAGCACTGTATAGTTAATGATATTTTCCATTCATTCTCTCATTTAATCATGTTTTAACTAATTATAATACAAAAAGAGATTTAAAATTATTCGTAAAAAAACATAATATTGAATACATTTTCAATAAGGCTAAAGTTCCTTTTGACCAAATCCCCAAATCCCAATACCCTCCCCCTGTGCCAGAAGTTACCACTGTTATAAGTTTGATGCATACAGTTCTACTTAGATAGTAAATAGTATACATTTTTCCTCAACTTGTTTTTCTTTTTCCTACTATGTCTTTTAATCTATGGTGTTGCATAGCCATCTAATTTATATATTTATATTTTTGGGAATATAGTGTCAATATACCACGATTTATTTAACCTCTTTCCCTATTGACGTTAATTTGGTTGTTTAGATTTCACATTGTGTTCTATGAATTTTTCACATAATAGGAAAATATTTCTATACATAAAACTGATCCAAAAAGCTCAATGTGGCAAAAGAACATTATTTTTGAAGTCAGTATTTTTCTATTTATTTTGCAATAAACACTTTTTTTGTCCTTCAACATCAGCTAGCACATATATATTTGGTAAGAAAACTCAAAGAGAGTTTTCTCAATGGTTTAGATATTTGAGGCCACGTGTAACTTAGAAATGATTTCTTTGCATTAGAAGTGTGGCATGTAAAGAAAGAGGACAAAATTACACACACTCGCACACACACCACATTACCTACAGGATAATTTTTAATTTTTAAATAAAATATTGAGCTTCTAATTGCTTTCCAACTTGTCTTCTTGGGTTTATATGGAGGTAATGTTATTTTTAGCCACAGATTTGAGTCATTTCAAATTACAGTGTAGAAATCCTCATTTATAATACTTTTACTCTATATGTTATAATAAAGTAGAAGCAATTTCTTAAATGTTTAACTCAAATTCACTTTAATGGATAGATTCTCTAATTCAGACTTAAGAATAGTTAGGGTAAAAGAATCCACTGATACAATGTCTTTTATTCCTCCAGAGAACAATATAAAACATTTTGCAGTTCAAATCGTTACCTTTCTATCTTTTTGATAATTCATGCAAATATCATCTATAGTCCTAAATGCTACTCATTTTAAGTAAAAGCTCAACAAGTCATTATAGAAAGACCATATTTTTGTAGTAATTATTAATATTTTTTCCTAACCTCCACTTTTCAATTTTATCACTCAAAAATCATTAATAACTAAAACTGAATGTTCTTTGTAAGTTTATTTTATATTTGGGAGTGAAAACAAGCAATAGCATTTGCTCACACGTTTTGAGCTAGAGTATTGATGGTTTAGACATGACTTATTTATTTGTAGAGCTGAGTCAGATGCAATAAGAAAACAACATAAAATCCATAAGTGTAAAAATTTTATGAGGTAAAAATATGAGTGTTACATATGCCCTTTCCTCTACTGCTGGGAAATATCTTTCATTCATTTAACACGTAACTGTTGCCTGGCTACTATATGTCCAGTGGTAAGATAATACACGATTCCTATATTCAAGGAATTCCCACATTAATTCAGGGAGCACTGTAAAGCAATTTATAAGACAACGCATTAGGTCCTGTAAAAGAGGTATGAATAAATTTTTAAAAGAATGAAAGCTGACTAAAGTTTTTTTCTGAAGAAAAAGGTAAGAATCGAGGTCTGTGATTACACTGAAAACAGTGCAACTAAGTTTGCCTGGGGGAATTGTGACATGTGAGCTGGATCTTAAAAAGTGAGTAACTGGGACTTCCGTCGTAGCGCAGGGGTTAAGAATCCACCTGCTAATACAGGGAACATGGGTTCTATCCCTGGTCCAGGAAGATCCCACATGCTACGGAGCAACTAAGCCCGTGTGCCACAACTACTGAGCCTGCTCTCTAGAGCCCGTGCTCTCCAACAAGAGAAGCCACCACAAAGAGAAGCCCGTGCACTGTAAGGAAGAGTAGCCCCTGCTCACTGCAACTAGAGAAAGCCCACGCACAGCAACAAAGACCCAACGCAGCCAAAAAATAATTAATTAATTAATTTTTTTAAAAAAACAAACAAGGCTTCCCTGGTGGCACAGTGGTTGAGAGTCCGCCTGCCGATGTAGGGGACACGGGTTCGTGCCCCTGTCCGGGAAGATCCCACATGCCGCAGAGCGGCTGGGCCCGTGAGCCATGGCCGCTGAGCCTGCGCGTCCGGAGCCTGTGCTGCGCAACGGGAGAGGCCACGACAGTGAGAGGCCCGCGTACAACAACAACAACAAAAAAGAAATGTGTAACTGCTTTCCAGTAAAAGAAAAGTGAGGCAGAAGGGCACTGCAAGAAGAAAGACAGCGTGGGCAATGTTATAGAATGGTGAAAGTCAGAAATCTTCCATGTAAAGAGATCTGTTTCTCCTGTAGCTCTAAGGCAGGTTGTGATGAAAACAAGTGCAAGCTTTAATGGCAAGGGTGGCAACACTACACAGGAAACTGAGTACACAGACTCAACAGGTTGGTCATGCCAAAGTCAGGGCTCTGATGGAGAAAATACTGGACTCAGTTCTGTAAACCTTAGAAGCGGACATTTGGTTGGAAGAGCCTGAGAAACTTGAAACCTCATTATGCTAAACTGAATAATGGCCACCGGAACATAGCAAGTCTCAATCCTTGGAACTTGTAATTACTTTACCTTATTTGGAAAAGGGGTCTTTGGAGATGTAAGTTAAGGATCTTGAGATAAGGAGATTACTCTGGATTATCCAGGTGAGCCCTAAATGCCATCACAAGTGTTCTTATGAGAGAGAGGCAGAGGGACATAACACAGATACACAGAGGAGGCAACGTAAAGACAGAGCAGCGGGATGCAGCTACGAACCAAGGAATGCTGACAGCTGCCAGAAACTGGAAGAGGCAAGGAACTGATTCTCCTCTGGAACCTCCAGTGGGAGTGCTACCCTGCCAATACCTAGATTTTGGACTTCTGGTTTCCAAAACTGTGAGAGAAGAATTTTATGTTGTTTAACTCAGCCAGTTTGTGGCAATTTGCTATGGCATTCCCTAGGAAACTAATAAACCCAGATTTCCCTGAACTCTCTGGACTGGCAGAAGCCCTTCCCTTGCCCTTGCTAGCGGCGAGCAACCTCCTGCACCTAGAGGCCCTGCAAAGATGTTACACCAGGCAGGTGCCTCTCAAGACGATGCTTGTCCTCTTCAAGATCCTGGCCCATTACAATGGAATATTACTCAGCCATAAAAAGAAACGAAATTGAGCTATTTGTAATGAGGTGGATAGACCTAGAGTCTGTCATACAGAGTGAAGTAAGTCAGAAAGAAAAAGACAAATACCGTATGCTAACACATATATATGGAATTTAAGAAAAAAAATGTCATGAAGAACCTAGGGGTAAGACAGGAATAAAGACGCAGACCTACTGGAGAACGGACTTGAGGATATGGGGAGGGGGAAGGGTAAGCTGTGACAGGGCGAGAGAGAGTCATGGACATATACACACTAACAAACGTAGTAAGGTAGATAGCTAGTGGGAAGCAGCCGCATGGCACAGGGATATTGGCTCGGTGCTTTGTGACAGCCTGGAGCGGTGGGATAGGGAGGGTGGGAGGGAGGGAGACGCAAGAGGGAAGACATATGGGAACATATGTATATGTATAACTGATTCACTTTGTTATAAAGCAGAAACTAACACACCATTGTAAAGCAATTATACCCCAATAAAGATGTTAAAAAAAAAAAAAAAAAGATCCTGGCCCATCAGTTCCTCCAGAAACATAATGGATGCATTTTTGCGTCAGGTCACAGCACAGCCTTAAAATAAAGGAATATAATGCCTGCTCTGGGAGGAAATACTATACACATTACCGTAGCTGAAAGAAACCAAGACAGCATAAGCAAGAATAGATCTTGAAGGTGTTGACTACAAAGGGCAGACTATAAAGGCTGGGTGAGGGGAATTTATTAAAATGGGCTTATTCTCGTCTTACTCAGAATTTAGAGTCCTGAGAAGAATACCTGGATCTAGTCTTAATATGCTGCTGGGATTGTTCCTTGAGACTTGAGCGTGACTGTGGCATACAGCAAATGAAGAAGAGGGGTCCAAACAGCCTTCGCAGGATCACTGAGGTAAAAATCAGAAAGCTTGGGGAGGGAGGAATATTAGAATTGGCTTATAATCAATAAACTCATCAGAGAACTCACCATCCAACTGTATTCCCTAAGAGGACAACAGAGGGCACCTCACTAAGGCAATAAGGAATGCACTGGCGAGGGGGCTCCTAATGGCTTTGGGTTCATTGGCTAACCTCTGTAGGGCAGGGATGGCAATAATAGATATTATCATGAAACTATATTTGTAAGAGTAGGGTTCTGGAAGCACAGAGGCCTGTGAACATTACTACAATGGGCAGTAAGGTAGCAGACTTTTGGTGTTGTTCTCTAAGAACTAGACCCTCAGATCTGTGACCCAAAAGGTGGAAATGGGCTAGACTCTCTCACAATCATCTCAGTGACTCATTTGTGGAATTTGTGTTCCCTGCTTCTGCAATTTAGGCTCTGTGGGATTAGAAGTCCTAGTTCTTGAAATGGTGTGTGGGGATGCTTCCTTTAGGAGACAGTAACGGTTCCACTATACCTGAAACTATGACTATCACTTGGTCATTTTGAGCTTTTCATAATAGTAGGCCCATAGACAAATGAGGGAGTTATCATATGTGTGGGGGGAGGGGTCAACTCTGATTCTCATGAAGAGCTAGTTTGGGGCTATACAAGAAAGAGCATGTGTGGAACTCAGGGGATTCACTGCGGCATATCCTAATACTGGCATGTCCAATGATAACTGTAAATAGTCTATCGAAACAACGATGGCCTGATAAGGTTAATACAACTGACGGTTCACAGCCCTTGGAGATAAAAATCTGAGTCACCACCAGGCAACAACACAGACTTGCTGAAGTGCTGGCCAAGGGCGGGGGCAATCTAGACTGGGTATTTTAGGAGAGAGATGATGATTAATTACTACTCTGAGCCCAGTTACTGCAGTGGGCGCTGCAACTAATCCTTGTGTTGGATTTCTTTTGCACTCTGCTTCGTATTTCCTCATATCCTCTCATCTAGCCTTTACTTCAGTCCTGCTGCAGCAACCAGCTGTGTGGAGACGTCTTCGGGCAGTGACTTCCTTTGGTTGCTCAGCAGGCTGTCCCCTTCTGCACCCAGGCTTCACTGTCACTCCTGTTTAAGATGCCGGCTGGAGCCTTCTCAGCCATGCTACACGGAAGCAAATCTGGAAAAGTAGGAGAGGTAACACCCCTCAAGACAACCCCTGTCCAGTGGGGAATGGAAACCCGTGGATAAATACTCCTTTCTTGGGAAGATAATTCTGAGGTATGGGAATTCCCTGGTGGTCCAGTGGTTAGGACTCCATGCTTCCACTGCAGGGGGCCCAGGTTCAATCCCTGGTCAGGGAACTAAGATCCCATAGGTCGTGTGGCACGGCCAAGAAAAAAGAAAAAAGAAAATTCTGAGGTGTATTCTGCATGGCTGTTCAGGGGACTTTAGTGAGACTGAGCCCCACATCAACTCAATAATAATGATCAAACTCAGTAATTCAAAAACCATTACATTGGTTTTACCCCCTTCCCTGTTTTACTCTTCTCCTGCCCTCACTCATGTTCCCTAGGATGAGTAGTATGCTGGTCAATGTTTTTTCCTTGCTCTCTAGGAAAAAAAAAATTACCCTGGTTTGTACCATTTGCCCATTTCTGCAGTTGGATAGAGATATGCATAGTTGGTCCAGTTGGTCCTTGGGAGCCAGTAGGAGCTGAGTCTGAGCACACCACTGCTCGGGAGCATGACCCAAAATAAACTACCTGCCTACAAATCTTTGTCTCAGAAGACACAGGTGGCTTAGGAAGGACGAAGAGTTACCTATCTGTCTGAGCCAATAAGCAGAGAGTGGTTGGTACACCGACATTAGCCATGGATACCAATAAGACAAAATATTATAATGAGATTGGAGGGAGAAGAATTTCTATTATATAACAAATTGATGGTGGGAAAGGGGGTAGGGGGTAAGAATTTGAGGATACTCAGAAGTTTCTACTGGGTAGATAGTAATGCCATTTCTAGACACAAAGAATATAGGACAATGGTGAGTTCATCCTTGGATCTATTAAATTTAAGGGTTTTTAAAGATATTCAGGCAGAGTGTGGAAGCTGTGTACAATATTATTGTGAAATGTTATTGTTGATAATTACTCATTATTCCTGGAATATCCCGCCTGCCTCTCTCTTCTCCAACCCAGGCAGCAGTGAGCAGTGCTTTCCATATTTACTGCCCTCAGGGGAGGGCTGTTACTACAGAAAAGAAAAGAGAAAGATGAGTCCATGTTCAGTTTATAAGTTTCAAAACAGAGCTTTGAATCTCCTAGTAGAAAAAATAGGTTGAGATAAAAAGGTTTTTTGAGTTTCAAAAGCCTGGATTTTGAGTGCCAAGAGCCAAAGTTGATGCCATTAGCATCAGATTTCGATAGAATGAATGATGATAAAAGAGCCAGTTTTCCTACCCTTAAGAGAGAGTTGGAGGTGAAAACAAGATATAGTTGAGTGTCTCTGAGAAAGGACCCTTCTCCCAGCCTACATCCTCACTGCTGAGCTATCAGTAGGAGACAGTGATATAATTCCCAAATAATGGTGGAGATCTGAGAGGAAGTGTGTGCCCACTTCCTATCAGGATCCCTATGAGATGGTAAGCCCCAGGTAGTTCTCCTTGGCTAGCATACCTAGCAGCAAATAATAGCTATAGTAGAAAGGATGATAGTGTGTGATCTGACAGTGTGCTGGAGTCCAGCTACCAAGATTTCAGTCTCCAAAGTAGTAGGGGATAGCATGCAGAAGTTTCCACAATCCTAAAAGAGGGTGGAAAATGGTTGAGAGAGGGCCAGTGAACCAGGAGAGCCCGTAGAGATGGGACAACAGCCAGCGAATGATAGGTGACCTGACAACAGCTAGAATTACAATACGGAGGGATGACAGGAAAAAACCAGTCACCCTCCTCCACGGCCATGACCACATGTAAGCTCCTCGTACTTAGATTCTACTCGTGAGAGAATGGGGAGAAAAGAAAAATAATCGAGTTAAAGCCTGAAAAGACTGGGGAAATCTGGAATGACTACATCTTTACACCTAAAATTTACCATAACTAATTACTGTAACTTAACCAAAATTTACCACACTAGAAGATTAAAAGAAAAAAGACCATCTCAAAAGATACAGAAGACATTGTTAAGTAAAATTCAGTGTCCATTTATGACCAATAAGCTTAGTGAACTAGGAATAGGAGTGAGCTTCTTAACCAAATAAAGGCTAGAAAGAAAAAGACAAACCCCAAATGAAAACAAAATCCAAAACCCTACAGCAAATATCATTCTCTTTAAAACCAGGAATAAGACAATTATGCCTGTTATCACCATGTCTATTTGTTAGACAGGACACTAAGATAAAAAAAAGAAACACAAGTTGAGAGGAATGGAAAGGAACAAGCAAAATTGTCATTCAGAGATGTTAATGAATGTCCGTGTGAAAGTGAAAATAATTATTTTAGACATAATGAAGTTGAGGAAGTTTGTTGAATACTAAGGTAAATGTACAAAACTGTTGTATTTTTGTACACCAGCAATAAACTATTAGGGTGTGTAATAAAAAAAAAGACATTAAATTTACAGTAGCAAGGAAAAATGCAAAGTATGTTGGGATAAATGTAGCAAAATATATGCAAGACCACAGTGGAGAAAATTGTAAAACTTTTTGAAAGACACTAAGATTTACTTATTTTTAAACTTTACTTTTTAGAACAGTTCAGATTTACAGAAAAATTGTGAAGATAGAACAGAGTGCCTATCCACCCCACCCTCAGTTTCTCCTGTTATTGCCATCTTATGTTAGTATGGTACTTTGTTGTAATTAATTTAAAAAACCTTGATGCATTATTATGAGATAATAGAAAATATATGTCTGACCCCAGTTCCCAGCACAGAGCTCCTAAAACCCTTGGCATTTCCTAAGTGATAAGAGCACTAGGAACATCTGTTGTTCTACTATTGATCTTTTTATTTTGTTTTGTTTTGTTTTTGCGGTATGCGGGCCTCTCACTGTTGTGGGCTCTCCCGTTGTGGAGCACAGGCTCCGGACGCGCAGGCTCAGCGGCCATGGCTCACGGGCCCAGCCGCTCCGCGGCATGTGGGCTCTTACCGGACCGGGACACGAACTTGTGTCCCCTGCATCGGCAGGCGGACCCTCAACCACTGCACCACCAGGGAAGCCCTACTATTGATCTTTGATCTCTGTTCCTGACACAGAACTTCTGAATCTGGGTGGTAATTTCGTGGGTGATAGGACTGTCTTTTGTTCTAATGAGACAACTCTGCATGGGTTCCTGGATGAGGGCTGGGAGAAGGGAGAATGGCTGAAAATGGAGTCAATAGTGCTGTGTGATGAAGCCTCCATAAAATCCCAAAAGCATGGGGTTTGAGGAGCTTCTAGGTTGGTGAACGCATCCACGCTGTGAGGGTGAGGCACCCCAGCTCCATGGGGACAGGAGCTCTTGTGCTTGGGACCCTTCCAGAGCTCTCTTCATCTGGCTGTTCATCTGTATCCTTTATCATATCCTTTAATAAACTGGTTAACGTAATGTTTCCCTGAGTTCTGTGAGCTGCTCTAACAAATTAATCAAACCCAAGGAGGGGGTCGTTAGAATCTCAGCCTGTCCGTCAGAAGTACAGGAGATAACCTGGGTTTGTGACTGGTGTCTGAGGTAAGGGGAGGAGGGTAGCCTTTTAGGACTGAAACTTAACCTGTGGAATCTGATGGTATCTCTGGCTAGATTGTACCAGAATGAAGCTGAATTGTATTGTATCAGAATGAAGCTGAATTGTAGGACACCCAGTTGGTGTTCAGGAATTGCTTGTTGGTATGGGGAAAAAAACCTCTACATACTTAGTGAACAGAAGTGTCAGAAGTGACATGTTCTCTGTAAAGGTAAAGGAGATACACAGGGGAGAAACACAATGGGGAAGAACTGGATTTTTCCTTCCATAGAAAGGAAGAAACAGGATCTTCCCTTTGCAATAATTATGAACTAAAATTCATACTTTATTTAGACTTCTGTAGTTTCTACCTAATGTCCTTTTTCTGTTCCAGGATCCTATTCTGGACACCACATTACACTATTACATTTAGGTTCCTCACAGCTGTGACTTTCCTTGTTTTTGATGCACCTTGACAGTTTTGAGGAGTACTCATCAGGTATTTTGTAGATTGTCTATTAGGGTTTGTCTGAGGTTTCTCTCATGATTAGACTGGGGTTATAGTTTTTGGCCTCACAGAGGTAAGGTGCTACGTTCATCCCATCATATCAAGGGTACATATTATCATCACTTATCACTATTGATGTTGACCTTAAACACCTGGCTGAGGCAGTGCTTGTCAGGTTTCTCCACTATAAAGTTCCTCTTGGGGCTTCCTTGGTGGCACAGTGATTAAGAATCCGCCTGCCAATGCAGGGGACACGGGTTTGAGCCCTGGTGCAGGAAGATCCCACGTGCTGCAGAGCAGCTAAGCCCGTGCGCCACAACTACTGGGCCTGCGCTCTAGAGCCTGTGAGCCACAACAGCTGAGGCCGCGTGCCACAACTACTGAAGCCCATATGCCTAGAGCCCGTGCTCTGCAACAAGAGAAGCCACCGTAATGAGAAGCCTGTGCGCCACAACAAAGAGTAACCTCCACTCATCGCAACTGAAGAAAGCCCCGCGCACAGCAGCAAAGACCCAACACAGCCTAAAATAAATATAAAAATAAAATAAATAAAGTTCCTCTTTTTCCTCCCTTTCCATACTGTAACCTTTGGGGTAAAATTACTATGCTTATCCCACACTGTAGCAGCGGTAGGTCATGCTCCCCTTCCTTGGGGTGGAGGGTGAAGTATCTACCTAAACTATTTTGAATTTCACACAAAGGTTTGTCTCTACTCCCCCATTTATTTACCAAATGATTTATTTATATCATTACAGACATGTATATTTATTTTATACTTTGGGTTATAATCCAATATTTATTTATTTTGTTGCTCAAACTGTTCCAGCTGTGGTAATCGTGGGTTTGATTTTTTTGAGCACTTCTTTACTTTCTGGCACTAAAAGATGCTCCAGGTTCATCTTGTATATTCCCTGCCCCAGTCCTAGAATCAGCCTTTTCTCCAAGGTACCTGGGTTCCTTTTATTGGAGATATTTATTTTTGACCAGAACAATGTCATTTCTTTTTAAAAAATAATCTGAAGCAATCTATTTATTTATTTATTATTTTTGGCTGTACCAGGTCTTAGTTGCAGCACGCGGGATCTTTGTTGTGGCACGTGGGATCTTTAGTTGCAGCATGTGTCCTCTTAGTCGTGGCATGCAGGATCTAGTTCCCTGACCAGGGATCGAACCTGGGCCCCCTGCATTGGGAGCATGGAGTCTTAACCACTACACCACCAGGGAAGTCCAGAAAGTATAAAGACATTTGTTCTTGTACCATTTGAGAGTACTTTGCCAACTTGCTGCCCCATCACCTTCTAATACCTTAGTGTGTACTTCTTATGAACAGGATCATTCTCATCTACATAACCACAGTATAATCATCATAATCTGGCAGTTAACATTCATACATTACAACCATTTAATATATCCTCAGATATAGTCATGTTTCAGCAAATGTCCAAATACTGTCTTTTATAGCAATGGGGTTCAGAATCATGAGTTGCCTTATTTGTCATGTCTCTGTGATGGTTAATTTTATGTATTAACTTAGAGGGTGTTTTTGGATGAGATCAACATTTAAATTGGTAAACTTTGGGTGAAACAGATTGCTCTCCATAATATTGGTGGGCCTCATTCAATCAGCTGAGGGCCTGAATAGAACAGAAACACTCACCTCCCCTGAGCAAGAGGAAATTCTCCAGAAAACAGTTTTTGGACTTCATATGCACCATTGGCTCTCCTGGGTCTCTAGGCTGCTGGCCCAAGTTCAGATTTTGGATATGCCAACTTCCATTATCATGTGAGCCAATTCCTTACAATAAGTTTATATATATACACATACACACACATATCCTATTGGTTCTCTTTCTCTGGAGAACCCTGATTAATACGATCTCTTTAATCTCTGTCATTCTGGAATAGTTCCTCAAATTTCTCTGACATCCATGTCCTTGACATTTCTGAAGATTACAAGCCAGTTATTTTATATTATGTCCCTTAAGTTGGATTTGTGAGATGTTTACTGATGATTAGATTCAGGCTGGGCAGGAATAGCACTGAAGTCATACTGTGTTCTTTTCATTGCATCCTATCAGGCTGTAACATTTCGATTTGTTCCATTACTGATGTTCACTTTGATCATTTAATTACAGTGGTGTCTTTCAGCTTTTTCCCTTATGTACACAACATCAAACTCTGTAAAAATCTCACTTGCCAAACTTTGAATTTACCCATCTATTAGAATTTACATCGGTGTGGACTCATAGTACTGGATTTATTCATTAGATTATAATCTCATAGTACTGGATTTATTCACTGGATTATAATCTGTTGCTATCACTTTATTTCGGCGTTCAAGTTAGTCTGTATTTGGCCAGTGGGAACCTCTTCAAGTGGGCTCCTGTGTCCTTTTGACATGTCCCCATCATAACGTTCATTACTTTCTGGCATAACAAGATGTCCCATAAGAAGACTTTATAAACAAGACTGTTTATAGTAGCATTATTTGTAATAGTTAAACAAAACAACAATAGAAAATAATCCCCAAAAAAAGAAAAAAAAATGGGAAGCATTGACTCTCATTGCTGAAGTGTAAAGTTCAAACTCCTTAACATGGCATGGAAGAGAAAGTTAAAGCAAGAAGCACTGTGCTGTATTTGGGTTTCAGTGGGGAAAAACTTTTAGAATTTACTTCATTAAAATAAAAAAAAGCATAATGGGATCAGATGTTTAACACCATAATCACAAACTGACATTTTTGTATTTGAATGTGATGCACCTTTGGGAAAAGATTAGTAATATCACTGGTGCTTCATTTATCTCAAGTGATACAAACTCTGAACCATTATTAAATTTCAGAGCTGCCACTGTAATTTATCTAAACATTGTGCTGTAAACATTTGAAACAGCTAAATCATATAATAAAAGGTCTTTACAAATTCAAAACAAAACCTGGAAGCACCCCAGTGTCCAACAACAGAAGAATGATTAATTGTGATAGAGTCATCCAATGGAATATTACACAGAAGTAAAAATAAATTAACTGCGATAAACAAATCAGTGTGAATCAATCTCACAAATAGAATGGTGAGTAAAAGAATCCAAGTCACTTTATGATTGCATTCATATAAAGAAGCAAACATGAACACTGCATTATTGAGTAATACATACATCTGATGAAATAATTAAAAAAACAAGAAAATGGTAAACATAGAATTCAGAATAGTAGTTATCTTTTGGTGAGTGGAGAAAAGGAAATGGAATAGGAAAGCATGAAAGAGGTGAAAAAAGTTGTTGGTAATGTTCTTTTTCTTACAGTGGGTGATAAGTATATTAGTGTCCAATTCACTGTTATTCTTTATACCTTACCTGTTTTTATAATCTTTTGTATGTACTCAAAATTTAGTTTAAAATGTTTCTATAATTTTGGACATGTTAGACACAGTTCCTGTGTTGTCTAATATAGAGGTCACTAACCACAAGTGACTATTTAAATTTAAATAATTAAAAAGTTGCACTAGCCACATTTCAAGTGCTGAATAGCCATGTAAGCTAGTGGCTACCATATTGGCAATGTAGATATAAAAAGATTTCCTTCACTGAAGCAAGTTTTGTTGGACAGTACTAGACACGGTGACTATCTCTGAGAAGAGGCTCTGAGAATTCCCTTCCCACACTTGGATTTTCCCTTAAAGGTTAGATTCCTGGAATCCAAGAGTGGAGGTGACCTGTGTCTTGGGTACAGTCTTACACGGAAAGCTTTACAGAAGTGCCCACGACCCCTACCTCATTCCAGAGTGGAACAGCAGCAGTACCGTAGAAGTAAGGCAAAGGGTAGGCTGGAGATAAGCCCCATGTCTCTGCAGCCACAAGGGTTGTTCCCAGCCTGTGGAAACAACCACAGGAACCAGGAAGGGCCAGGAGCAGATAAAAGAGGTCGGAGGACCTGAAGGGGTTTTCATGTTTGAGCTAAAATGGCCTGTATACCAGAAACAGATGAGAGTGCTGATTTCTCCAAGGATGCTGCAGGGTGAAGATGCTACGGCAGAGACGGCTAATTCCCTTCCTATATCCGTTCCTCTCCAGTAACAGAAACTCAACAAGCCTTCCCAGAAAAAAAGTCTCTTCCTATCCTGTATTTAGATACAGCCATGTGACTCTGATTTGTTTTTTTTTTTTTTTTTTTTTTTGCGGTACGTGGGCCTCTCACTGTTGTGGCCTCTCCCGTTGTGGAGCACAGGCTCCGGACGCGCAGGCTCAGCGGCCATGGCTCACGGGCCCAGCGGCTCCGTGGCGTGTGGGATCTTCCCGGACCGGGGCACGAACCCGTGTCCCCTGCATCAGCAGGCCGACTCTCAACCACTGCGCCACCACGGAAGCCCTCATATCTGTTTTAAGAGTTTAAGTAGAAGGCTCCGTTAGCCTTTCTTAAAAATCGAGCATGAGACCTGAACTCCTTTCTTTATTCCTTCCTCTATCTTGTTGCCTACAACATAGACATAATGGTTGGAGCTTTAGCCTCTCTCTGGACTATGAAGATAAGGGCCACACTCACAAATGGCAAAGCAGCGAGCCGTAAAGTTCCTGGATTTCTGATGTCTTTTGTGGAGCAAAGTAGCCATATTTACCCTGGCCTTCCTACCTCTAGACTCTTATAGAAGAGAACAATATAATATCTATTTTTTAAATCCTACTAGTTTGGGTTACTAACAGCCAAATGTCATTCTAACTGGAGACCGCAACTAGAGACCAGTGGGATCAAGGATGCATCTACGAATGCCAGCGTGGAACGATGAAGACCGTGCGTGCCCTCCGTCCCCAAGATGATGTTGCACCACAACAGCCTACTAGAACTTAGAATCAACCTTAGAGGAAAGAGGGTTGAGGAGGAACACCGAGTTGATTAAGATTAGGTTTTTTACTACTGCGCAGACAGGAAACTCGAGGTGGGGACTAAGTTCTGTTACAGAATTAAATAGTAACATTCATAGTAACATTATATAGTAATATTAAAAGTAACATTCCCTGCACTACTGAGCTCTGGGTCTGAGATAGACTCTGCAAAGACTGTAGCCGAAACCATGGCAATGGCAATGGCAATGGATGAGCTACAGGGAGTTGAGAGTGGAAGAAGAGGAAGAAAAAGTGAAACTTAAAGAACTCAAACATCTAGTATCAGAAGAGAGGCCGCCAGCAGATATTATGGGAGAGAGAATTAAAGGGTAACTTTCAAAAAGGACTTTTTTTTTGGTATTCCTTACAGAATTAATAACCAACATTAAAGTATCTTTCATATTGTTACCCTTGATAGATCAGTTATTTAACACCAGAATTTTTTATCTCAAAGACTCATAAAATGAAAACAACTTCCACTTCTGCATTACAATTAATAGTTTAGGCAGAGATAAAGAGGTTTAGGTACATAGACTATGAGGAGGTCTTGACGAAGTTTACTGATTTCTCATTTGTTTACTGCTCCTTTATCAGTTTGAAGGCTCACGCAAAAAGAGATTTGAAGGGAGAACAGGTTCACGAACAAGAAATAGCATGGTGATGCCACTGGAGGTTGCTAGAATTGCCTAGCCTTTCACTTGGGGGCAATCTCTAGCAGAGGTGTGAGGCTGGGAACAAATTATTATGCACAATATCACATTCTTCAAACACGCCTCTTACATGGTTGTACACATACATAGTTATTCAAGTCAAATCAACATGAACTTAGTTGAAGGCAGCCTAGGTGGGCAAAAAGCCTGCATGAGTATACCATGCAATTGAGCGACATGTCCAGTTGAAGAGGGGTTTCTCATTCTACACAGCTTTCTTGATGGTAGTGGTGATTATTGGACCACCAGCTAATACCACCTTCTCTATTTGAACTTCCTTATAATTCCAGGTACCAGATGCACAGGGCCTCTCCTAGCTTTTGGCTGGGAAATAATAATTACTGTAGTTCATCATATGTCAGTTAACTGCCTGCTTAATTCTTATTATGATTTTGGATTCAGACAGAATAAGAAATCATGAGTCAAATCAGTGGTATTTGGAATTATCTTCACTATTGCCTATTGGCTATATGAGCTGATGCTTTACTGTATAAACCACTGGGATTTCTGGTTGATTTTATTACCAGTTTTAGGTTGTGTGTATCCTTCTCATCCATTCATTAAATTTTAGTAGGAGGATGGAAGCTATTTCTATATCTGTTTGAAACCATGCCCTGAAATGACATGACTGTCCTACTTCAAATATTAAAATGTGTATCAGAAAGAGATTAGGGAAAAGTATTATTTCCAAAATAAAAGAGCATACTAAATATTTTCAGATTTTACTCCTAACCTACTAAAAAACACAAGTATGTGACAGTTTATAAAACAAAGACATTAATACTATGATAGCTTTTTAAATTTAGTTAAGCCAACAATTCCTGACCTTTCTGGAATTCTACATTCATGTTTACTTAATTGCCACTTCTTTCTGCCTAATACAGATGATAAAATTTGGATGATGTATTATTAATCGAATTTTCATACGTAACACAAATGGATCCTGCCAAACATAAAGTACAACAGAATCTTATATAACAAACCAGTAATACTGGTATTTTAAATTGTTTATTCTGTATTCCTTAAGGAAAATTTAAATTAGATTTTGAGATTCTAGAGTTTTGCAAATTTCTGCAACTGTAGGAAAAGGACAAGATACTAATTCTGGCTTAGACAATGAGTGCTTATCATTTTCCCCATTCTGTTTTTGGGTGGTTTGTTTGGTAAGAGTCTTCCTGTGACTGTGGAACTATAAACCCCATCAGACATGACTATTAAATAAGCATGATTATTCCATAGCACAGGAGGTCCTAGTTTATTTCCCCCCTTCTTCGCTACCTTCCAGTGGTGCTGCAGATCAAGGCTTACTTAGCTAAGCAGATTTAGAGCGTTAAGCCTGGAGGCTGAACGTTATTGGTAGGCTTTAAAGATGGACAGACCATATGACAGGAAACATTGATTGGTACGGTGTTTACAAATCACAAGGAGAGAATTTCAGATCCTGAGTCCAAGACTGATGCGATCCCTACAGGCCTCCCCGTTTGCTACCATGCTCAGGCTGGGCTTTGCCTGGGCGTCTCAAGGTCCAGCTTCTATTGGAATCGGCAGCCTTAACTGACAAAAAAGCGGTCTGATTTTTAGTTTGTGGAGAGAATAATATTAAGCTCTCCTGATCCCAGGTGGCTAGTCAGAGGCCGAGTTCTGGGGCGGATCTCAGTGAGACTCGTTGCCGAGGAAAGCCGCAGCTTTGTTTCCCCGGGGAAGGGCGGACGTCCTCCGGGCGCCACTGCCGGCTCGGCGCAAAGCCCTGGAGCTGCCTGGCTCCCAGAGGCGGCCGCGTCAGCCACTATCGTCCTGGCGTGGGGACTGAAGGCGCGCCCGCGCCGCGCGCGCTCCTCCCACCCGAGCCCCAGCACGCACGTTTTCCCACCGCGTGCGGTCCCCGCGCCCAGAGCCCCACGACGCGCGCCGCTGCAGAGGGGCGGCCGGCCTTCCCCGCCCTGCTTCCTCGTGCCATGCCGCCGGCCGGCCGCTGGAGTCGCTGTGCGCCCAGGGGAACACCGCCCCCTCTTCCTCCAATTCCTCCCGCCTCCTCCCTCTCCTCCTCCGCCTCCTCCCTCTCCTCCCTCTCCTCCTCACTACAGTTCCCACTCTCTGGGTAGGGGCGAGTGCGTCCGGTTTGCTGGAGCCATTCGGAAATGGCAACTTGTGCGGTGGAGGTGTTCGGAGTCCCGGAGGACGAGGTGCGAGGGTCGCGGGGCTGCGGGGCGAGCTTCCCATCGCGCTGCCCATCAGCCGAACGGGAGGAGGCGACGGCGGCCAGAGGGACTGCTGTCAGCGCCCTCCTCCCTCTGCGCGAGCTCCGGGAGCGCGCCGGGCGCCGTGGGGACTCCCGGGGCTGCCTGGCGCGCGCAGGCGGGTGGGGTGGGGTGGGGTGCTTTAGGGAGCCGCATTTTCTTCGCGAGCCTGTAGACTCTACACCCCGCTCTTCCCTGGAACTGCCGCCTTCCTTGTCATTTTCCTTCAGGAAGTGATGAGGAGCGGGGCTAGGCAGCCAGCAGCGTGAGTGCGCGGGGGCACGCGCAGCACCCCGCCTGCCCCTTCCTGCCACCCCCGGCCGAGTGTGCGTGAGCTCCGGGCGGGGGTGGGGCGGGGCGAATTTCCCTGGAGCTTAGCATCCCGGCTGTTGATTAGCCTGCTCTGGCAGAGAGGCCCGTTGGGCTTAACTTTATGGACTTTGACCTGAAGACTTACAAGAGAATTGTCATTAGCTGTTTGGGTTATTTCTTTTTCATTTGAAATCCTTTAAAACCCCTTTACAGGAGACGGGGATGGGAAAGCAGGCAGATAGGTTTTTTTCCCCCTTCTATTTAGCAGCAAGTGTCAAGTGTGGAAAGTTCACGCTGTGTTTCACTGGTCTTCACTGGTATTTTAAAAATTAAGCCAAAAAGTATAAATATTTAAAAGAACTTCCCACAGCTGTTCACTCAAAATTCTGTGATTTGAGAATTGTCTCTTTTTCAGCTTAATAACTTAGGCTGGTTATGCCTTAACGCTTATTAAAAATAAGGCTATTTGTAAAGAGCAGTTACATTTTAGGTGAGATGTGCCTTCCCTGTGTTATTGGTGATTGTCTCAAAAATGGGAATGGGTGGGAAATGAAAGGCTATCTGGTCTAACAGTGACAAGTTAAGTTTGGGAAAAGATTTTAAGCATTCTTGTTCATTGACTAAACTGTCATATGTACCTGCTATCAGGATTAGACCCACTTAACTGTAACTCCTTCAGCCTAATTTAGATTGATTGCTTAGATTTTCTAAGAGTGTTGGAATAGTGCCTTCTCTTAGTAACTTGGTATCTTCAAAAAACATCTTTTATAAAGTGTCTTTTACATTTCTCTTGGAAGTTCTTGGTTTATAAACAGTGGGCAACTTGCTGATGCAAGCAAGTTATCTCCGAGCGTTTTGAGAATGATTATGTGATGCAGTTAATTTCTTAGTTATTGCTACCAGAAGAGAAACAAGTGATGGTGGACAAATGGTGGCAGCTCAGCAGTCCCTCAGGAAGGACAGTCAGTATATGGCTGAAGATAATATTCTAGCTAATGTTCCATTATTGTTCTGTAGAAGAGATCAGAGGAAAATAATGCAGTGTTGAACCTGCTATGATAGCTTTCTTCTTATCAGTCCGATCTCCCTGCTTGCTACAATAAGTTGTTCAATGCAGATAATCTCAAACTGGCCTCCAACCCAATCAGGCTGGCCTTGGACTTTCTTTCCCTGTTGTTACTACTCAGAGGTAGGCTCTGCTATTCCAAATTTCTCATATCACCTTCTTCCAGCAGAACCAACTGATCATAGCATCTTGCATCTTCTCTCTCTCTTTTCTCTGTAGAGATTTGTTTTCAGTTGTCTGCTTCTCATATCACTCTTCTGCCCAGCTGAGATAAATTGAATCATGCCAGTTGCTGGGTGGTCAGTAAGCATCCGGGACTAAGGGCCCTCTGAACTGAGGTTTTCCTGAACTGGATGAAGGATTTGTACTTCTGGGCAGTTTCACTCTGTTCACAGGGTGGGGGTCCCAGTTGTCAGCCTCATGACTCAGATTTCCCTCCCACTCCCCTGTTCACTTTTTCCACGTTGAGGAAGAGAGTGAGATAGGCAGGTAAGAGACATGATGATGAAGTGTCATCTTCTACTTCTTCCGTTGTAATTTGGGTTATTCATTCGACAGATGTTTTTTAGCTGTCTGTTCTGTATCATGCAGTATGCTAGGCACTAGGTACACAGAAAAAAGAGCATCTGCCTGTTTTGTGAGAAGCTCAAAGTCTAGTGGGAAAGACAAAAATCACTTGTTTCCTGGTGGAGGTTGCCATCTCATCACTATCACTTGCCTTTTATTTTCTGGTCTATCACAAAAGTAAAAGTGGGCTTAGAAAAGCAACCCTTCCCCCTTCCTTTTTTTGGAAGAAAAACACTGCAGCTATGTCATTTTCTAAAACTCACAGACTAGTGATTATAAGATAGGTTTGATATGACAGCAAAAAGAGATAATTCTTATTTTAAATTTGAAACTGAAACAAAGAAAAATGAATAGGAATGGGATAGAAGATAGTGAGAGAAGTGTAATTTAATCGGTATATACTGAAGAGCCGCTGAGTCACACTGTATGAGCATATTGGTGCTGAAGAATGCCAAAATTTAGGTCATTATATCTCGCTCTCACTTTGGGGTGGGTTTTAGCTCTTCTTCCACATATGTGTCTTTGAGTAAGAGATGGTCCTGGCTCCGTGCATAGAATTTTGCCATTAAAGAATAACAAACTAAGCAAGTAGTATACTATAATTTATACCAAGTTTGCTCTGACAGTCTCTTGGGATTAACAGTAGAGGATAACTCCCACCCAACTGTGGTGAGGAGTGTGGTAGATATGGGGCCTGCCATTCAGCATCCCTTCCCCCTTCATTTCAGTGGATTTCCCTGTTATGCAGAGGCTGGAAAGCTAAACACCATGTTTCCCAGACTCTCTTGCACCTAGCATTCTGGAAAGAGGTTGTGAAATAGGTTTCCCAATGAGGTGCACCTACTTGAGATTGGAAAGGTGAAAATGAAGTGGGGCATAACTTCTTGTTTCCTTGGTTTTTTCTGCTGACAAGTGTAGACATTGAGTTTTTCTGCAAAAGTGTTTCAGTATCTGTAACTTGGTTTGTGGGTATTGACAGGAAGTTACAGAAACAGCGGTCTAGATCTGGTATGTTCTTAAAGTCAACAGATCTGGTGGTGGCTCCTGATTACCTACCTTTCTGACTCGGATACACGTAGCAGCTTCCTGGGTAGGCCAGTTCCGAGGTGTTTTCGGGTCCTCTGAAGACACAGCCTACAGCCTGCCTCTCCAGCTCTTCTAACAATTTTGGAAGCACCTAATTCCCTGTATGAGCATCTTTCTTCTTAAAATGTCTAGAGTTAATTTCTGTTTCCGACAACTGAAACCTGACTGAAACAAGGAAAAGAAGGAAGGAAATAAAGAGGAAAGGGTTGAGTCTCCATCACCAGTTTGGGAGTAGAGTTTGCACATACAGAAGAATGGATGCCTCTCATGCTGACAGCTACGACAATGCGTAAGAAACAGGGTAACAAAGAAGTGCGTATTCTGACACTTCTAGACCCACTAACACTGAGCAGAAGCAGACCCTGCCTATCCTGGCATTGTACTGAGCCTGAGAACAAAGTTCCCAGCCTATATTCCCTGCACACAAAGAAGGAGAAGCACAGTGTGAGCAGCAACTGCGTTAGTATCTAACCCAATCTTTCATGTGTTGTTTTCGCCATTATGGCTTTTTTGCATCTTTTTAATTCCGGCATCATTCTAAAGTATTTTTTGTGGGTTTCCATGGGAACAAAGAAGTAGATATAATATAGTTTATTTTTAATTGTTTGCTTTTTAGTTATTTAAAGCCAACAGAAGAGGTGGAAGTACAGTACGAAGAACTCCAAATCCTCCTAAAGCAGATTCTCCAACTGTTGATATTTCACTACAGTTGTTCCATAACCCTTTTTTTTTTTTTTTTTTTTGCCATTTTCATTAGTGTTTTTGAAACCATTTGAGGGCAATCTGCAGACACGATTCCCCATCACCACTAAATACTCTAGTATGTATTTTCCTAAAACAAGAATGCTTTCCTGCATAACAGCCATCCAGCCCTTTAAGCCAGGAAGTCAACAGTGTTACAACACTACCATCCAATCCATAGATCCCATTCAATCTTTGACCAGTGTTCTAATAATTTCTCTTCTTCCTTCACGGTCCAAGATCCCATCTAGGAGTGTATGTTGCATGTACTTTGTATCAGTTCCTCAGTCTTTCTTATCCTTAACAGTTGTAAGGAGTACAGGCTGTATAACCTATTGATGTTTCTCAACCTGGATCTGTTTACTGTTTCCTCATGATCATGTCAAGGCCACACTTTTGGGGCAGGAATCACAGAGATGATACTGTGTTCTTCTCAGTGTATCATATCAGGGGTACATGATTTTGGCTTGTCTCATGACTGTGGGTGATAACCTTGATCACTTGGTAATTTTGGTGTCTGCCAGGTTTCTTCTTGGTATTTTCACCGTTTTTCCCTTTATAATTGATTGGTATTTTGTGGGGACATATTCAAAGATTATGCTAGTATCCTATCCCTCATTCAACAGATCTCCATCCACTAGTTTTACTACCCGTCGATGATGACTTCCACCTGAAACAAATGCTACTATTTTTTATTTCCATTTTTTTTGTGGGTTTTTTTTTTTTTTTTTTTTGCGGTACGCGGACCTCTCACCGCTGTGGCCTCCCCCGCTGCGGAGCACAGGCTCCGGCTCCGGATGCGCAGGCTCAGCGGCCATGGCTCACGGGCCCAGCCGCTCCGCGGCATGTGGGATCTTCCCAGACCGGGGCACGAACCCGCGTCCCCTGCATTGGCAGGCGGACCCTCAGCCACTGCGCCACCAGGGAAGCCCTATTTCCATTTTTATTAATTGGCATTCTGTGTTAAGAAGAGCCTTCCCTTTCTTGGCCATTTGTTTATCCATTTATTTATTTATTTGTATCAGCATGGACTTGTAGAATCCCACCCTATTCAATGGGTTGTAATTAATTTCTATCCTTAAATTTTTTATGCCTCACATTATTTCAGTTTGGCCAGTGGAAGCCCTTGCAGGGAGGTTCCTATGTTCTTGTGACAAGTCCACATCATTCTTTTGAGCTCTTCATTACTTTTTTGGCAGATGTTCCAAGATCCTCTTGTATTTTGCCTGGCCCGGCACTGTCTGAGATCAGCCATTTCTCCTAGAAATGTTGATTACTTTTAGTAGGAAATGGTTTTTAGAAGCCAAGATCTGTGTGCTCACTGTGCTCAGGGCTACTGGATGCCATTGCTCTTCAGCCATCTCAGCAGAGAGAGCTGAAATGTATGTGTGTGCCACACATATATACATATATAAGTCAACACATAAATCTGTAGCTATTTCTGTATCAATCTCTATTCATATATCTAAAAATAATTAATTCATATAAGTATCTCCAATTCAAATCTAATATTGTACTTCAGGGTTCTTTCTAGTCATAAGTACCTCCTCTAAAAATGAAAATGCTGAGTTTCATTATTCTCAATACATTTACTTATGTGCTCAGTCCATTTACTTATGTTTTCGGTGTAACTAGTTTCCCAGTCATGCAGGTATCTCCTCTGTCTGCACTTCTGCACCCCACTTTCAGCTCCCTGCATCCTTGGGTGCCACTGGGAGTACTGCTGTGTATGTCTATGCAACACTCTCCTCCTCTCCTCTGAGTCCCATGCCAGTGGGCATGCTCCTGAAGCCTCTCTGTATGACACCTCCCTCTTTGCCTCAGTGCCCCATGCAGGTGGGCATGCTGACTGTGCCTCTCCATGAAACTCCCTGCTTCCCCCAAACTCTGCCTCAGGCCGGCCATGGACTCCTCTGCACCAGGAAGAGAAGAGGAAAAAGGACTACAGTCTTTTTTAACAGCTAACTATTAGCAATTCATATGTCATATAGGAATAGAATCTCAGAGGCACCTTTTAAATACATTGCTTAGGGTGAGCAGGGGTATAAAAAATGGAATTTGACTAGGTTGTAATTCTGGCCCTGTCACTTAAAGGTCATCTGGCATAAGTTTTTGACATCTTTCAGAGCAGGATTTTTTTTTTCACATCTTTATTGGAGTATAATTGCGTTAGTATCTGCTTTATAACAGTGAATCAGCTATACGTATACATATATCGCCATATCCCCTCCCTCTAGAGCCTCCCTCCCACCCTCCCTATCCCACCCCTCTAGGTGGTCACAAAGCATGAACTGATCTCCCCGTGCTAGGCGGCTGCTTTCCACTAGCTATCTATTTTACATTTGGTAGTGTATATATGTCCATGCCACTCTGTCACTTCATCCCAGCTTACCCTTCCCCGTCCCTGTGTCCTCAAGTCCGTTCTCTACATCTGCATCTTTATTCCTCTCCTGACCCTAGGTTCTTCAGAACCTTTTTTTGTTGTTGTTTTATTTATTTTTTTTTGCTGTACACGGGCCTCTCACTGTTGTGGCCTCTCCCGTTGCGGTCCGGACGTGCAGGCTCAGCGGCCATGGCTCACGGGCCCAGCCGCTCCTCGGCATGTGGGATCTTCCTGGACCGGGGCACGAACCCACGTCCCCTGCATCGGCAGGTGGACTCTCAACCACTGCGCCACCAGGGAAGCCCAGAACCTTTTTTTTTTTAAATTCCATATATATATGTTAGCATATGGTATTTGTTTTTCTCTTTCTGACTTCACTGTATATGGTAGACTCTAGGTCCATCCACCTCACTAGAATTAACTCAATTTCGTTTCTTTTTATGTCTGATTTTTTCATTGGGTTGTTTTTTTTGATATTGATCTGCATGAGCTGCTTGTATATTTTGGAGATTAATTCCTTGTCAGTTGTTTCATTTGCAAATTTTTCTCCCATTCTGAGGATTTTCTTTTCATCTTGTTTATGTTTTCCTTGGCTGTGCAAAAGCTTTTAAGTTTCATTAGGTCCTATTTGTTTACTTTTGCTTTTATTTCCATTTCTCTAGGAGGTGGGTCAAAAAGGGTCTTGCTGTGGTTTATGTCATGGAGTGTTCTGCCTATGTTTTCCTGTAAGAGTTTTATAGTATCTAGCCTTACATTTAGGTCTTTAATCCATTTTGAGTTTGTTTGTTTGTTTGTTTGTTTTTTGCAGTACACTGGCCTCTTACTGTTGTGGCCTCTCCCATTGCGGAGCACAGGCTCCGGACGCGCAGGCTCAGCGGCCATGGCTCACGGGCCCAGCCGCTCCGCGGCATGTGGGATCTTCCCGGACCGGGGCACGAACCCGTGTCCCCTGCATTGGCAGGCGGACTCTCAACGACTGCACCACCAGGGAAGCCCTTTTTTGAGTTTATTTTTGTATACGGTGTTAGAGAGTGTTCTAATTTCATTCTTTTACATGTAGCTGTATAGTTTTCCTAGCACCACTTATTGAAGAGGCTGTCTTTTCTCCATTGTATATTCTTGCCTCCTTTATCAAAGATAAGGTGACCATATGTGTGTGGGTTTATCTCTGGGCTTTCTATCCTGTTCCATTGATCTATATTTCTGTTTTTGTGTCAGTACCATACTGTCTTGATTACTGTAGCTTTGTAGTATAGTCTGAAGTCAGGGAGCCTGATTCCTCCAGCTCCATATTTCTTTCTCAAAATTGCTTTGGTTATTCTGGGTCTTTTGTGTTTCCATACAAATTGTGAAATTTTTTGTTCTAGTTCTGTGAAAACTGCCATTGGCAGTTTGATAGGGATTGCACTGAATCTGTACATTGCTTTGGGTAGTATAGTCATTTTCACAATGTTGATTCTTCCAATCCAAGAACATGGTATATCTCTCCATCTGTTTGTGTCATCTTTAATTTCTTTCATCAGTGTCTTATAGTTTTCTGCATACAGGTCTTTTACCTCCTTAGGTAGGTTTATTCCTAGCTATTTTATTCTTTTTGTTGCAATGGTAAGTGGGAGTGTTTCCTTAATTTCTCTTTCAGATTTTTCATCATTAGTATATAGGAATGCAAGAGATTTCTGTGCATTAATTTTGTATCCTGCTACTTTACCAAATTCATTGATTAGCTCTAGTAGTTTTCTGGTGGCATCTTTAGGATTCTCTATGTATAGTATCATGTCATCTGCAAACAGTGACAGTTTTACTTCTTTTCCGATTTGGATTCCTTTTATTTCTTTTTCATCTCTGATTGCTGTGGCTGAAACTTCCAGAACTGTGTTGAATAATAGTGGTGAGAGTGGGCATCCTTGTCTTGTTCCTGATCTTAGTGGGAATGGTTTCAGCTTTTCACCTTTGAGAATGATGTTTGCTGTGGATTTGTCATATATGGCCTTTATTATATTGAGATAAATTCACTCTATGCCTACTTTCTGTAGAGTTTTTTTTTATCATAAATGGTGTTGAATTTTGTTGAAAGCTTTTTCTTCATCTATTGAGATGATCATATGGTTTTTATCCTTCAGTTTGTTAATATGGTATATCACATTGTTTGATTTCTGTATACTGAAGAATCCTTGCCTTCCTGGGGTAAACCCCACTTGGTCATGGTGTATGAGCCTTTTAATGTAGAGCAGGATATTTAATTCAGCTGATTTGCCTGTCTCCTAGCTATGTCTGTTGTTAAGAATATTCTACAGCACCTGGAGACATGTAAGATTGCTGATTTGAATTGCTAAACCCACTGTTCTACTGAATCGATGTTACTGACCTCTTCCTTCTTGAAGCTTCTATTTAGTCTGGTTCCCATCTCAATCCTGTTGAAGTTTTAAGAGGATAAATGAATGTAAGGCTAAGAGGTCTGCAGATAAATGACAGGAAGAAGACACAGCACAGACAAATGGTAAAAGGGTTTGATAAGACTTTTATGGAATAAATATGTCTGTAGCTCAACATAACCTCCTGGCCTGACCCAAATGTCTGGCTTCTGTCGTGTGAGCCATGTTGGGGCAATGAAGAGAGTAATGTGAACAAACAATCATGTTAGTGCTTATGGATTCCTTAATGAAGATATGCTCTTTCAGAGTAAAAGAGTCAATTGAAATATAATCATAGCTGCCTTTAATTGAATGCTTGCTCTATGCTGGGCTCCAGGTTCTGTGTTCTCAATGCTTTGGCTGTAATTGTCATAACAGTCCTGTAAAACTAGGTAATGCTCTCCCCATTTTACAGATAGGAAATCTGAGATTGTGACTTGCTCAAGGACTTATCTCACTAGGTAGCAGATCTGGGATCGAAACCCAGAACTCTTTTGTAACAAAGACATGGTCTTTCCTCTGTCCTACTGCACATAGTTGCTCAAATAAAAGAATTTAACAGAAGAGATTCTTTCTCAGCAAGATGATGAATGGAACATGTGCAAAATTAACTTGTAATTGTTCCTCTGTTCTTCCAGATCTTCTGCCTTTTTTTTTTTTTGTTCTTGTAGCTTTTAGGTGGACCTATGAAGTACTTGAATTCTGTATTTGCTTGACAAATATTTGTTGAACTCTTACTATATGTAAGGTGTTTGAGTCAGGCTATGAGGCTATAACGATGGACAGCAGACTTTACTGAATTTACAGCCTAGAGGGAGAGAGGGCCATTAAATATATAATCACACATCAATGTTTTATAAATGTTTTGAAGGAAAAGGAGTGGAAGATAAAAATATATAACAGGAAAGAAAAGAATTAATCTTATATGGAGGAGGGGAGAGAGTATGAGGAAAAGCTGAGGAAGTAGACTAAGGATGGATAGGAGTTAGCCAGGCAGTGGAGGAAAAAAGCCTTCTAGGTAAATAGAACTGCATGTGTAAAAGATGAAATGGAGTGGAACATAAAGAAGGCTAGAGTGTTGGAGAGAGAGGGATGGTATCAGGAGATGAATCTGTAGAGGACAGGAGAGCAGAACCCAGTCAGTCAGGACCTGAAGGCCGTTTATTAAGGATTTTGTATTGGATCCCAAGTGGAATGGAAACTCACTAAATGCCTGTGTGAGCATACACACGTCATCGTCATCATCATCATTAACATTGCTATTTTTTTAATAATTTTTTTCCTCATGCAGTTAACATTCTTTTTGCTTGTTATTTCTTCATTTCTTCCTGCCCCTCTGACTTTCCATCTGTGATAACTTTTTTTCTGCCTGAAGTACATCCTCTAGAATTTCTTTCAGTGAATGTTTCCTGCTAATGAACTTCCTTGGTTTTTGTTTTTGGCTGAAAATGACACATCTTTGCCTGCAATTTACAACCTTTCTATTTTGCTTTCAAAAGTCCGTAAAGCTGTCTTGTGAGTGGAAGGGGGAAGATTCCAGCTTTAGTGAAGAGCCCTGATCTGCTTGAGGATAATGTCTCTTTTTTGATTAAGGAAAAGATGTTTCATTTTTGTTTCTTTTTTACTCATTTGGGTACTATCCAGAATTCTGTTAATAATACTTTTAATATCATGATTCTAAAATTACTTAAGAGTTTGGTCTCTAGTTGCAACATACATGTTCTTCTCCTTCATTTTCAAAGATGATGTGAGATGTGATCTCTGCTTATGGATGTGATTGAAGAGAGCTGTTTGGACAATTTTCTATCATAAATTTCTAAAATGAAGTTAAATGAATGCAAGTAAGCGGCATTTCTTATTTAATTTTATGAAAGAATCTTAAATCACTGTAGCTTTACATCATTTAACCACAGCATCTAAAGTAAGTAGTTCTCATCTTTGTGGTGGGAAATGCAAGGATAAAGTGTAAAAGTTGAATGTGTCTGTGACTGCAAGTTATCATCCCCTGGAATTGTTTTTAGTTAATGCTTGCTACATTTTTCTTCCGGAGACTTCTGGGGGATAGTTTCAGTAGAGGCCAACACGGATGATTTTAAGTCAGGAGCTCCACAAATATGGATTAACTTTTTTAGAGAGGTATGATAATTTCTTTCCTCAATTAAGGTCATGTACAAACTATAAACACTTGTCTGCACTTAGAAAAGGTAAGATTATTTGCTGAGGGCACCTTTGATTATACTTTACCACCTGAAAAACATTGTACTTATTAAGTCATCAGAGAAAAGATTTCTGATTTTCAGAATCAGTCCTACTGTAAAGTATAGCCACTTTCCAGTCAACTGGTATAGGAGAATTCAGCTGTAGGGCCAATAGAATATTTTAATTGGCCTAATTATTCAATGACCTTACAGGAAAAAAATGGTAGTTCTGTAAATCTCTTCAGATTTTTGGAAATCAGTTCCCACAGAAAACTGAAATTTCAGTTTATGTTTTCCTCTCTGATTTTCAATTCTATCTTTATTTCTGATACTTGAGGATTTCTCTTCTTACTTGCAAGATCAGCTGTATATTTAATTATATTTGCTGATGGAGGAAAGTTATAAAATATCTAGCATCTCTAGTCAAGGATTTTTGTGTTATCTGAATTTGTCATCTGAGTTTTGAAGCTGATAGAATATTTCTGTTATCATATTTATTCAATGAAACCTCCAGGAATAAGGGTGGGTCTAAGTATTTAGAAATGGAAGAAGATTGAAATAAATACCCTATGATATGTATATTTTCCCCCACCCAGATCTCTCCTCAGAAAGGAATATGACCTACTACTTGCTGATGGAATAATTTTATTATTTTTTAAAATTTTTATGCAGTTTTAAAAGGTTACTTTCCATTTAGTTATTACGGAATATTGTCTATATTCTGCATGATGTACAATACATCCTTGAGCCTATCTTACACCCAACAGTTTGTGCCCCACACTCTTATATTGCCCCTCCCTACCTCTCCCCACTGGTAACCACTAGTTTGTTCTCTATATCTGTCTGCTTCTTTTTTGTTTTATTCAGTAGTTTGTTGTATTTTTTAAGATTCCACATATAAGTGATATCAAACAGTATTTTTCTTTCTCTGTGTGACTCATTTCACTTAGCATAATGCCCTGCAAGTCCACCCATGTTGCTGCAAATGGCAAATTTTCGTTCTTTTTTATGGCTGAGTAGTATTCCATTGTGTGTGTGTGTGTGTGTGTGTGTGTGTGTGTGTGTGTGTGTGTACCACATTTTCTTCCCATTCATCTGGCTGATGGAATAATTTTAGAATAAAATCAGTTAGATTGCTCTCTGTTGGGCAACATTTATTTCACATTTGTTGATCTTATAAATGCTACTGTGAATACTGTTTTACTTATGGCCTTGTGTACATGAGTGAGAGTTTATCTAGGGGTTATATCTAAAAGTGCAATTCCTGGGTTATTGATTTAGAACTTTTAGTAGATATTGCCAAATATCTCTTCAAAGTTATTCTTCAGTTTATACCCCCACCAACAGTGTATTAGAGTTCTCTCTTGTGCTTGCTTTGGCAGCACTTACACTAGAGGTCTCTTTTATTACTGGTGAAATTGAGGATCTTTTTATGTGTTTATTGGCCATTCTCTATGATTTCTTGTATTATGTTGTTTAAACTTCACTTAGTGGCTTTTAGGAGTTCTTTATATAATCTGGATAATCATAATTTGTCCATGGTGTATATATTTTAGATATTTCCACCCCGTGTGTCCCCTTCTCTTTTCATTTTGTTCATGGCATCTTTTTCCATATGAAATATATAAACATAATTTTAGTGTCAAATCTAACAATTTTTTCCATTAGAGTTTGTATTTTTTTAATCCTTTCCTACTCCAATGTCAGAAATATTCTAAAGTATCTTATGAAATGTTTAAAGTTTTCTTTTTCACTTTTAGAATTTGATGTATCTGCAATTTGTTTTTAGATATAGTATAAGATAGTGATCAAATGCTATAGTTTACCTCTTTACTCATTCTCACTTTTCCCTATGAATTTTAGAATCATTTGTTAAGATCTATGAAATAATTCAAGGAGGGGAGTTGAAATTGTATTGAATTTATAATTTACTTTGGAGAAAACATAATAATATTAAATATTTACTTCCATGAACACAGTGAATTTCTTCATTTATTTATATTTTTCTTATTTTCTTCAATAATTTACAAATTTTATCCATAAAGGTTTTTGACTTTTATTAATTTTATTTCAATGTATCTAACAGTTTTGCTTACTTGTGAATTTTTTAAATGTGTATTCTGTTTTATAGTATTTTTTTACTCACCTTTTTATTTGAAAAATTTCAAATCTATGAGACAATAAAAAGAATAGTATAATGAACACTTGATTACCCATCAGCTAGATCCATAAATTGGTACATTTTGCTTATTCCTTTTATTTCCATACACACACACATACGCTCATGTTCAACTTTTTGTTTGCTGAGCCATTTAAGAGTAAGTTGCAGACTTTATCTTACTTTGTCCCTAAATACTTAAATATGTATCTCTTAAAAGTAAGACATTCTTGGGCTTCCTTGGTGGCACAGTGGTTGAGAGTCCGCCTGCCAATGCAGGGGACACGGGTTCGTGCCCCAGTCTGGGAAGATCCCACATGCCACAGAGTGGCTGGGCCTGTGAGCCATGGCCGCTGAGCCTGCGCGTCTGGAGCCTGTGCTCTGCAACAGGAGAGGCCACAACAGTGAGAGGCCCGCGTACCGCAAAAAAAAGAAAAAAAAAAGTAAGACATTCTTATATAAAACCTCATAATACTATTATGATACCCAAGAAAATTAATGTTTCCTACATTAAAATATCAATCCATTATAGTTTTATTTAATATATAGTTTACTGAAAGGGATTTTTAAAATAATTACCTAAGTAATTATTACAAATGATTATGAACTCTAAATTTTGTGTTATCCTGTACCTAGCAACAATGATAAATCTATATCAGTTCCAATAATTTGGCTTTAGATTTTCTTGGAAGCAATGATAAATTCTTAGTCATTATAACAATTTGGCTCTAGCTTTTTTGGCTTTTCTTTGTAGATAATCAAGTCATTACAAATAACAATATAGTTTTTATTTTCCTTTATATAGCTTTTAATCAAATTAATTCCTGAAAAAGATTCTTCCAGTTAATTTTCATATCCTGTTACCTTATTTGAAATATATATATATATATACACATACACACACATATATATAAAGATAATGTGTCTTGAGTAAGTTATAAATATATGAAAATAAAATATAAATTTTTGTATTTTAGGAAACTTCCCGAATTGTGAGGGTAAAAGTTATAGCTGGAATAGGCCTTGCCAAAAAGGATATCTTGGGAGCTAGGTAAGTGTAAGAAGTTGGGTTGTAATTCTAAAACTTTGTATTTATTAATTAGTTTTTTTCCAAACTTTGGTTAGATGAAAAATTGAGTAATATTATTAGTAAGCTGTTTTATGAGGTAGAATAATGTTTCTCGTTCGTGGTTTACTAAATTCCTTGACATCTGAATTGCAGAGTTTGTGAACTTAGGCAAAGGTATAACTGAGAGTGGCAGTTATAAGATACATAATTGAGTTCTGTTTCTGAGAATCAGTAAAATTCTAACAGACGAATCCTTTTGCAGATAACAACCATAAACTCTGAACATATTATAAAAACCAGCAAGTTAAAGGCAGTGGAGAGCGAACAGAGCAGGTAGAGAGTCTAGTGGAGAGTCCATGTTTGGAGGTGTGGAGTTGTACTGAGTGAGTCTCCAATTTTATGAATTAGTCTGAGGCCACATGGAATCAGAACATGGAAAAATTATAATATTCATAGCCTGGGAAATCAGAAGACTTACTCTGAAGAAAACATGACAATGGTGGGGATTCTGGAAGGGAAAGAACTGGAGAGGAAATTCCCAAACTATGTCCACTGACATTTTGGCTGACCCTGAATCACACACATGATAGCAGATCCAAAACAACTCATTGGAGGACAAAAGATCTGAACAGAGATCAGGGTTGCTGCCCAAGAAACAGAGCTTGTGGTTCTTGTCCAAGTAAGATAATTAATTACATGATAAAAACAAACAAATGCTCATCAAAGAGAAAGTACAGTATCCACAGTCTCCACAATTTAACATTTATAATGTCTAAGATATAATCCAAAGCTATATAATTTATAAAAAGCCAGGAAAACGAAACACATTCTCAGTAGAGAAAAGAAAATATGCTCACAATAAGTCAAAAGATTGGAAATCTCAGGAATGAAATAGAACCCATAAAAAATGAAAATTCTAGAACTGAAAAATATAATATTTGAAATTAAAATTCTTGGATGAAATTAATAGCAGAATGGAGATGACGAGGAAAAATTAATTGAACTTAAAGATAGATCAATAGAAATGATTTCCCAACCAGAGGTGAGAGAGAAACAAAGATTTAAAAAATTTTTTAAGTGAACAGAGACTCAGGGACTTGTTAGATAATATTGAACAGTCTAACATACATGTACCTGGAGTCCTAGAAATAGAGGAGAGAGAATGAGGCAAAATGTTGTTTGAAGAAATAATGGCCGAATTTTTTCCAAATTTGATGAATGACACAAGTTTATAGTACCAAAAAAACACCAAGCAGGATAAACACTGAGAACATACTGAGGCACATAATAGTCAAGCTGTTGAAAACAAAGTATAAAGAAAAATTCTGACAGAAGAAACTCAGAAAATGACAAATTACATACAAGGGACCTATAATTCAGTTGGGTACTGACTTCTCACCAGAAACTATGGAGGCCAGAAGAAAATGGAACAATAGAATAGCTGTCAGTCTAGAGTTCTGTACTATATTCAGTGAAAATATTCTTCAGGATGATGACAAAATAACACTTTCAGATAAAAGAAAACTATGAGACTTTGTCATTGGCAGACCTGCACTATAATAAAAGCTAAAGAAAATTCTCCCAGCTAAAGAGGTAGATATAAGATGGAAATTCAGATCCTCAGAAAGGAATGAAGAGCATCAGAAATGGTAAATATCTAGAAACATGTGAAAGACTTTTTGCTCTTTTCATCATAATTTTTTAGAAAAAACATATGCCTGTTTATATCACAACTTACTGTTTTGTATTGTATTGTATTGTGTTATATTGTGTATTGTGTATATATGTGTTATATGTATTGGAATACATATAACAACTATGGCATAAAGGACAGGGATGGTATGCATTATGAACCTTTTTAGTAGAGTTTACTATATTAAGTGTAAGTGGAATAAAAAGTAAGCATGTATATTGTAATACCTAGATAAATCACTAAAAAATAATGTAGGGATTCCCTGGTGGCGCAGTGGTTGAGAGTCCGCCTGCTGATGCAGGGGACACGGGTTCGTGCCCCAGTCTGGGAAGATCCCACATGCCACGGAGCGGCTAGGCCCGTGAGCCATGGCTGCTGAGCCTGCGCATCCAGAGCCTGTGCTCCGCAACGGGAGAGGCCACAGCAGTGAGAGGCCCGTATACCGCAAAAAAAATAAAAATAAAAAAATAAATAAAATAATGTAAAGAATTACAGATTAAAAAGCAATAGAAATTTTAAAATGAAATTCTTGAAAAAATAAAATAGTTAAACAAAAGGCCAGGAAAAGAACAAATGATCAAAAAAGAGAGAGAGAAAGGGGAGAGGGAAGAATAGAAAACTAGTAATAATTTGATACACCTAAATCTAATCATAACAATAATTACATTAAACATTAATGGACTAAGGTGAATATGAGGTAGAAGTTATTAGAATGGATTGAAAAAGAAGACCCAACTAAATGCTGTCTATAAATGATGCACTTAAAATATAAAGTCACAGGTAGGTTGAAAGAGAAGGGATGCATAGCCGTACAAACAAGCATGTGAAGACTGAAGTGGATATTTTAATATCTGATAAAAGAGATTTCAACACAAAAATTATTTCCAGATATTTCACAACAATATAAGAATAAATTCATCAAGAAGATAAAACAATCATAAAGTTGTATGTTCTTGCCAAGAGAACTTGAAAATATATGAAGCAAAAGTTGACAGAATTAGAGGGAGAGAGAAAAAATTCCACAATCATAGTTGGAAACATTAGCTCTCTCTCAGCAGTTAATAAAACAAGGTAAAAAAAAACAAGAACAGTAAGTTGAACAATGTTATGAACTTTGATGCAAAGAACACTTCCTAACAACCGCCAAATACACATTCTTTTCAAGTGCACATGGTATATTCACATTATTTATCGATTGCTGCACAACTATAATTACCTCAAATTTAGCAGCTTAGAAGAACACGTTATTTATGATTTCATAGTTTCTGCGGGTCACAGAGTCTGTGCATGGTTTAACTGGGTCATCTGCTTCAAGGTCTTGAAAATCTGCAGTCAGCCATTGGCCAAGGCTATGGTTTCATCTGAGGCTTGTTTGGGGAAGCATACACTTCCAAGCTCATGTGGTTGTTGGCAGCATTCAATTCTTTCAGACTGCCAGATTGAGGGCTTCAGTTTTTTGCTGGCTGTCAGCCAGAGGCCATCCTAAGTTTCTTGTCACATGGCCTTCATATGACAGCTCACAGGATAGCAGCTTGCTTCTTCAAAGCTATCATAGGAGAGAAAGTCTCCTAGCAAGATGGGTTACAATCTTTTGTAATGTAACCACATACATTTTGTCACTTTTGATATAATTATTGGTTAGAATACACAATCCTTCCCGCATTTACGAGGAGGGGACCACAAAAGGCATGAACATTAGGAGGTGGGGATAAAAGAAGCCACCTAGAGTCTGTCTGCCATATTATGCTGGGCAATAAAACAGTAAATCAAACAAGTGCAAAATTTACATTATTTTCAAGGGCATATGGTACATTCACCAATATAGGCGATGTGTAAGACCACAGGACGAATCTCAAGAATTTAGAAAAGATTTAAATCATATGGAGATGTTCTCTGATAACAGTGGAATTAAGTTAAAAACCAATAACATCCCAAATATTTGGAAATAAAACAATACACTTTGTTTTGTTTATAAGTCAAAGAAGGAATCAAAAGATAAATTAGAAAACATTTTGAACTGAATGCAATTAAAATATAGCAACATCAAAATTTGTGAGATGCAGCTAAAGTATTAGAGGAAAATTTATAGTTTTAAAATGTTTAACTTAGAAAAGGAGTGAGATCTAAACTTAGTAAAAGAGTAAGATCTAAATGAATGGCTTGATTTCTGAGATTAAGAAATCAGAAAAAAGAAGGGCAAATTAATTCCAAAGTAAGTAGAAGGAAGAAAATAATGATAAGCGCAGAAATTAGTGAAATAGAAAATGGACAATGATAGGAAAAAATCATTGAAATGAAAAGCTCATTCCTTGAAGGGATCAATAAAAATTTTAAACTTCAAGCTAGACCAATCAAGAGCAAAAAAGAGAGAAGGCACAAATTACCATAATGGAACAAAAGCAGAGGCATTGCTATAGACCCTATGGAAATGAAAAAGACAGAAAGGGAACACTGTGCACAACTTCATGCCAATAAAGAATCATGTACAACTTAAATGAAGTAGACAAAATCTTTGAAAGATAGAAATTACCAAAACTGATCACAGAAGAAATAGAAAACTTCAGTAGCCCTATATTGAACCATATATAGCAATATATGATCAGGTGGGATTTTTCCTATGAATATAAGGTTTGTTCAACATTTGAAAAAAGTCAACCACTGTAAATCATCACATTAATATAGCACAGAAGGAAAAAAATGCATGATCATTTCAATAGGTGTAGAAAGTACATTTGTCAACGTTCAACACCCTTTTGTGATAAAAACTCTCAACAAACTAATAATAAAATGCAGAATAAGTTTAACATATGAAAATTAATCAATGTAATATACGATATTAATACAATAAAAGAAAAACATGATCATTTCAATAAAAACAAAAAAAGCATCTGACAAAATTCAGTACCCAATCATGATACAAAGTCTTAGCAAACTAGGGATAGATGGGAGTTGTAGACATGATTAAGGTTTTCCGTGAGAAAGACAATAGCTAATATCATGCCCAGTGATGACAGTGTGAATGCTTAAACTTAAACTCAGGAAGTCTGAATGCTTAAACTTAAACTCAGGAATAAGAAGCTCACATTCAGTTCAACACTGTACTGGATGTCCTAGCCAAGTAATATGACTAGGAAAAGAAATAAAAATAATGCAGACTGAAAAGGAAGAAACTTCTTACTTGTAGACTGTCTGATCATGTACATAGAAAACCCTAAGGAATCTCAAAGAAGCTGCTAGAACTAAAATATAAGGCCACAAGATACAAAGCCAGTGTACCAAAATTAGTCATATTGTTATATCCTATCAATCAATTAACAATTGGAAAATGAATTTTTAAAATCTGTTTGCAATAATATAAAAATTTAAAACTTAGAAATAAATTTAACAAAAGATTTGCAAGCACTGTACACTGAAAACTATAAAACATTCCTGAGCAAAACTGAATATCTAAATCGATGGATAAATATTTTCATATTCATGAATTGGAAGATTCATTATTGTTAGAGTTGTATTTCTCTCCAAATTGAATAGATTTGGCTCAATCCCAATCAAAATCCCAGCCATGTTTTTTTTTTGAGAAATGGATAAGCTGATTCCAGTATTGTTATGGAAAGTCAAAGGACATAGAATAGCCAAAACAATTTTGAAAAAGAAGAACATAGGTGGAGAACTTTTGCTACATAATTTCAAGACTTTTATACAGCTATAGGTAATCAAGACAAAGTAGCATTGGCATGAGAACAGATATATTGTTCAGTGGACTAGAATAAAGAGTGTAGAAGTACACACACACCCCCACACACATACACATATACATGTATATGGTCAGTTGCTTTAAGCATTAAGGTAATTCAACAGAAAGGATAGTCTTAAGTACATGATACTAGAACAACTGGTTATCTATATGGAACAAAATGAAGCTCTTTCCTTATCACACATAATATAGAAAATTAATAAGAGCTAAAATTAATAAACTTCTAGAAGAAGACATAGGAGAAAATATTTGCTCTACTGAGTTACACAAAGATTTCTTGAATGGAACTCAAAAAATATGAACCTAAAATTTAGAAAGAAAAATGTTGAAACAGACTTCATCAGAATTAAAAACTTTTGTTGTTTGAAAGACACAGTTAAGGAAGGGAAGAGGCAAGCCACAGATTGGGAGAAAATGTTTTCAAAACATATATCTGACAAAGGCCTTTAATTCACAGTATATAAAGACCTCTTACAACTCAATATGATAAAATGGCCAATTAAAAATAGGCAAAACTCTTGAACAGACATTGTCTGTGGACTGTCCAGGTGGAAGTGTCTAGCTGGGTGGTGAGATCAGGAATATATATTTATATTTATGTTTTATATTTATATTTGACAGGATGTAGTTAGTTGTTAAAACCATGGATGAGATTGTGAAGGAAATATGTAGAGAGAACAAAAGGGAGAACCAGAAGGGACTTGTGTCATGAAAGCTAAACGAGATAAGTTTCAAGGAGGAAATGGTCAGTATTATCAAACCTACAGAGGACCAGTAAAATAAGTGCCTAGAAAGTGTCTATTGTTTTAGCAAGATTGGTGACTTTTCAAGGAATGGATCTGAAGGAAAGAGGTGGAAACCAGATTATAGGGCTGTGAAGAGCACTGGGAGTTGAGGAAATGAAGAAAGAGAGGTCGTATGCCATCACGGTTAAGCGCAGGGCCTCTGGAGCCAGGTGCTTGAGTTTCAGTTCTTGCTTTTCCGCTTCCTAGCTGTGTGATCTGGGATGAGTTGACTTACCTCTCTGTGTAAAATAGAGATAATAATCATACCTACCTCATAGGTCGTTATAAGGATTCCAAAATTTAATATATATGAACTGTTTAGAACAGTGCCTGGCACGGAGTAATTGCTATATAAATGTTAATTGTTATTATTATTACAGATTATTCTCTTGGAAAGTTTGAGACAGAAAGAAAAGAAATCTAGTTTGCTTTGCTGGAGGCAGGAAGGAGAGTCAAGGAGTTGGGGGGGGCGTTTAATAACATTTCTATGACTAGAAAAACCTAGGTCAAAGAAAAGCTGGAGATGTAAAAGGGAGAAGTCAAAATAGATGACATAAGGTTCCAGAGGAAGTGGGAGGAAAATGGACAAGGGCGATTGGGTGAAATACCAGCATCACTGAGGTTAGGGGTAAGATGGGCTCTGATAAATACCAGGATGTTGGGAGTATTACAATGACTTTGATTTTTGTCAATTAAAGTAAAAGGTAAGGTTGTATAAGGAAATGGGAGGAGGGAGTTTGTGGTGGAGAATGGTGGGTACTTGGGATCCCCAAGAGAAATGGGAGAAATTTGACCGTGGACAAGTAAAATGTCTAAAGTCTTTTGCTTTGCAAACCTAAATATCACAAGGTTTTCCTTCTCCATGTCTCTTTGTACAAGGGGTTACATGTCATATAATTATTTTGAACTGAAGCACTTTGCCTTTATTTTGTAAAAAGAGTTTATACCCATGAGATAACTTGGAGCAACCTGAGGTCTTGCAAAGCTATTCTTGAGAATCATTGAATCAACCTTCTTAACCCAAAAGAGGAAGACATGTAATAAAGATAAAACAAAACTTCAAAAATCTGAAGAGGTTGGAAATCATTAAATTGTGATTAAAAGGTTTTCTTTCTAATTCTTTGTCTATTTCACTAACATGGTATTTCAGCTTTTTAACAAAATGCAAGGATTGCTATAATTACTTACCCCTGCCTAAGGAACCCTTACTTTTAAGTGTAGGAAGTAATTGTAGAAATTGTTAACAAGGAAAATTCTGTGATTTTTTACAGTTCGAGTAACCTGAGTTTGGGAATAAGCAACAATTAACTTTTTTTTTTTTAATTTTAACAGTGATCCTTATGTGAGAGTGACGTTATATGACCCAGTGAATGGAGTTTTTACAAGTATGCAAACGAAAACCATTAAAAAGGTTAGACTTAGCAGTATTCAAATTTTTCAAAAATATACTTTGTTTTATTTTTATATGACAAAATATTAAACAGTTAGTTATAATATGTTTATTGTCTTTTAGACTTTGAATCCAAAATGGAATGAAGAAATATTATTCAGAGTAAGTATGCATTTTATTTCATTATAACAACAAAGATTTTTCTCAGTAGGTTAGAATGATAAGTTCTCACTTACAGTATTCTTAAATGTATCTTGTAAGAATTTGTAAAAATTTAAAAGACTTAAATCTAGGTATCCCCATTTTGACATGGCCCTGGAACCATTTATCTTATTATGAAAAACATATGTAAGGTAATGAAGAGGTAAAGGATAATTGTAAACCTGGAATTATCTTATTCTAATTTAATTCTGATTTAGAGAACAGTCTTATTCGAATTTTGCAGAGTTTGATTTTAAAGATGATGCGATATTTGTGTCTCTCCAGTCATTTGTTTATTTATTTATTTATTTTTGGCTGTGTTGGGTGTTTGTTGCTGCACACAGGCTTTCTCTGGTTGCGGTGAGCGGGGGCTACTCTTTGTTGCAGTGCACAGGCTTCTCATTGTGGTGGCTTCTCTTGTGTTGTGAAGCACGGGCTCTACACGTGGGCTTCAGTAGTTATGGCATGCAGGCTCAGTAGTTGGGGTGCATGGGCTTAATTGCTCCACAGCACGTAGGACCTTCCCGGACCAGGGATCGAACCCACGTCCCCTGCATTGGCAGGCGTATTCTTAACCACTGCGCCACCAGGGAGGTCCCCAGTCTTTTGTTAAATACACTGATCCAGGCAAGAGATGATGAAGGCCTACCAACAAGTGGATACATTTCTTCTTATACACCCTCCAGTCACATTCCTGCCTTCCTCCTCACCCCGCCTCACTATCCCATAAGAGCAAACTCCAGTCAGCACTTATTTCAGGTTCCCAGGAGGGCCCTCAAACTGACAATGACATGTATATGGGAACAATGATTCATATAACTATGGATTTCTCATCAGAAACTGTGATGAAACAGGGTAATTAAGGTAGCAAAGAAAAAAGAATAGTCAACTCCAAATTCTATATCTAACAAAAATATCCTTCAGGAATGACAGTGTGATAAAGGTATTCTAAGCTGAGGAAAAATACGAGAATTATACTTGGAAAACTAAATGCTCTTCTCTCAGTAATTGGTAGGATAAGTAGACAAAAAATTCAGTAAAGATACAGAAGTCCTGAACAACACGATCAAATCAGTTTTATTTAATTGACATTTATAGACTTTCCACCCAACAGCAGCAGAACACATGGTCTTTAAAATTGCACATGGAGTATTTACTGAGTATGCTGGGCCAAAACCCAAACCTCAACAATATTAAAAGAATTTAAATCATGCAAAGTATGGTCTCTGATTATAATGGAATTAAAGTACAAATTAGTAACACAAAAATATCTGAAAAATCCCCAAATATTAGGAAGTTAAACAACACACTTCTAAGTAATCCATGAGTCAAATAAGAATTGTCAAGAGGGATTAGAAGGTATTTTAATAGAATAAAATAAAAATACAGCATCAAATGGATAAAGATGTTATATATATATATACACAATGGAATACTACTCAGCCATAAAAGAGAATGAAATAATGCCATTTGCAGCAACATGGATGGACCTAGAGATTATCATACTAAGTGAAGTAAGTCAGAAAGAGAAAGACAAATAGCATATGGTATCATTTATATGTGGAATCTAAAATATGACACAAACAAACTTATTTACAAAATAGAAACAGATTCAAAGACATACAAAACAAACTTACGGTTACCAAAGGGGAAAGAAGGTGGAGAAGGGATAAATTAGGAGTTTGGGATTAGCAGATACAAACTACTATGTATAAAACAGATAAAGAACAAGGTCCTACTACATAGCACAGGGAACTATATTTAGTATCCTGTAATAAACCATAATGTAAAAGAATATGAAAAAGAAAAATATATATATATATCTGAATCACTTTGCTGTACACCAGAAACTAACACAACATTGTAAATCAACTGTACTTCAGTAAAAAAAAAAAAAATCAAAATTTGTAGGATGCAGCTAAAGCGATGCTTAGAGAAAAATATATAGCATTAAATTATATTAGAAAAGAAGAAAGGTCTTGAACCATTAATCTAAGGTTCCACCTGAAGAAACTAGAAAATAGCATCATTACAGAACCAACAGACATTAAATGGAAAATAAGGGATATTATGAACAATTCTGTGCCCATAAATTCAATAACTTAGATAAAATGGATCAATTCCTTTAAAGACATATCCCATCAAAACTTTAATAGGAAATAAATTACCTGAAAAGTTTATCTCTTAAAGAGATTGCATTTGAAGTTAAAAACCATCCAACAAAGAAGACTTTGAGCCCAGGTAGTTCCACTGGTTGAATTCTACCACGCATTTGATGAATAAATAATTCCAATTCTATGCAATGTCTTACTGAAACTAGAAGAGGAAGGAACATTTCCCAATTTATTCATGAGGCCAGCATTACTCTGATACCAAAACCAGACCAAAGACTTTATAAGAAAATTAAAACTGCAGACCATTAGCCCTCATGATCATAGCCATTCTGTGGTAAGTTTATTAAATTGGGTGCCTTCCATTCTGAAAGGGCCAGTAATTTTTCCTCAAATTACCTGTGGATGTGGATTTGCCTTTCCTGTCTGCAGAACCTCAGGCAGCACAATTATCTGGGGGCTTACAGAATTTGTGTTCATAGGGATGGAATCCATGCAACATTTCATCCTTCCAGGGGACCCAGTTCACAGAGAAGGAGGTGCAGGAATGGGCCCATGACCATGGGATCCATTGGTCACAGCGTTTACCACACCATCCAGAAGCAGGCAGCCTCACAGAGCACTGGAATGGCCTACTGAAGGCACAACTGAAGCACCAATATGGAGGCAATACTCTGTAAAGATGGGGTGCCAGTTTAATCATTTAAACCAAAGACCTAATATGAGGCTGTGTTCACAATGGAAAGACTACACGGTCCAGGAACAAAGGAATAGAAGTAGGAGGGGTCCCACTTACCATCATTTCCAAAGACCCACTGGAGGACTGTGTGCTTCCTGTCCCTAGAACTGTGGGCTCTGCTGAGTTAGAGGTCCAAGTCCCCAGAGGGAGCACTGTCTTTCTAGGGGACATATCAAGGGTTCCATTGAACCACAGTCTATACCTGCTGCCAGGGCACTTGGACTCCTTGTATCCAGGAACCAGCAGGTGATTGAGGCTATTATCTGGTTTCTGTAGGGACCAGACTGGAGAATTAAATGAGCATATTATAGGAACCACTCTTATATCCTTTAGGTCTTTAGTGGTGGTACAAATATATGACATTGCCACTATGTTGCAGTATTTTTGTTGTTTTTTAAACAGCTTTATTAAGATATAATTAACATAACATACAATTCACTCACTCAAAGTGTACAATTCAGTGGTTTTTATTGTATTCACAGAGTTGTTCAACCATCACCAAAATCAATTTTAGAACATTTTCATCACCCCAAAAATAAACCCCAGACCCACCATCTGTCACTTCTCGTTTTCCCCCAGGATCTGCCCCTCTTCCCAGGCAATGTCCAAATCTACTTTCAGCCTCTGAAAGAGATTTGCCTATTTTGGACATTTCGTATAAATGATATCATATAATATGTGGTCCTTTGTATCTGGCTTCTTTCACTAAGTATAATGTTTTCAAGGTTCAACCATGTTGTAGCATGTATCAGTACTTAATTTCTTTTTATTGCCAAATAATACTCCATTATATGGTTAACCACGCTATATTCATGCATCAGTTGGACATCTGAGTTATTTCCACTTTTTAACTATTATGAATAATGGTGCTATGAACATTTGGATGCAAGTTTTTGTGTGGACATATATTTTCATTTGGGGAGTTTATATACCTAGGAGTGGGATTGCTGCATCGAATGAGAAACTGCCAAAATGTTTTCCAAAGTGGCTTTACCGTTTGATATTCCCACCAACAGAGTATGAGAGTTCTCACTTCTCCACATCCTTGACAACACTTGTTATTATCTGACTTTTTATCAGAGCCCTCCTAGTGGGTGTGAAATGGTATCTTATTGTGGTTTTGATCTGCATTTCCCTGATGGCTAATGATGTTGTGCATCTTTTCATGAGCTTATTTTCCAGTTGTATATTTTCTTTAGAGAAATGTCTAGTCAGATCCTTTGCCCATTTTATAATTGGGTTATTTGTCTCTTTGTTACTGAGTTGTCATAGTTCTTTATATTTCTAGATACAAGTCCCTTGTCAGGTACATGATTTGCAAAAATTTTCTCTCATTCTGTGGGTTGTCTTTTGAATTTATTGATGGTATCCTTTGAAGCACAAAAGTTTTAAGTTTTGATGATGTTCAGTTTCTCTTTTCTTTTGTTCCTTGTGCTTTTGTTGTCATATCTAGTCAGTATTGTTTTAGATTTACTATCTTCACCAGAGGGAGGACAGTTTCAAAGGCTTCCACCTGGCCTTCTCACTATGATAGCTCCTATCCCACAAGCCACGGATTCAATGTGGTGGTGGTAGTGAGGAGATCCAACTTCCATTATATCAATCCCTATTGTACACTTGAAAACTAGGGAAATGACTACTGGGTGGATCCACAGAACTAGTGAACTCGGTATAAGCTGAACGTTAGACAGGACTCCATTTGTTTTCTGTTCTCTGTAAGTCCTTGCTTTAATATGGAAGACCTAATGACGCTTTGGGTTTCTGTTTCCAGCAGTCCTCAATATGTCTGATTATTCTTTCTCCCCAATATACACTCACCCAAATAAGTGGCCATAGTCCTTTTGGGGGAGGAAGAGAGGAATCATTACAATATACATTTCCTACAGTGATGCAGAGTCCTTCCTCCTATGGACTAGGTTACTTCTTCAGTCAATGTACTGTGGATCTGAGAATTGGCTCAGGTTGGGGAACTGGATGAGGGATTGTGACTTTTCTTTTTTAATTGGGACAATTGTCCTTAGCCACTGCTTCTCCATTCTTCCTTCTTGTAATTGTAGATGTTAAGCAGCACTTTTGTTGATCACCTGCCTGTTTTGCCCCTTAGGGGCCCCATGCTCTATACCCTACAGGTCAAGTCAGCTTCAGTGCCCCTCTTACGTGGCTGGTCATTACAATAATTGTAGCCCCCTTGGTTCTAGCAGTGAAATGTCACTGGCCGGCCTCTTACTGGAGAAGGGGAGGCTCGTCCCCATGCATGGCTATTAAGGAGCCCAGCTCTTTGACCACCTCTCCCACCATCAGTCCTGGCATGCAGACGAGAGCCACTACTGCACTTCTGGGTGAAGCTGCTGCCCCTCTTACCAGCACACACCTGATGACTGTGGTTCCCTCCCCTCTCATGGAATACAAGCATCTGGTAGGTATTTTGGCCTCATATTTTATATATATATATATTTTTTTTCTTTTAATTCTAGCATTCCAACTTCCCTTGGCCTTTTTATTCCTTCCCCTACCATATGCCAGGGCAACTTCTAGGAGCCACTCTAGCAGGAACCTTGCCTCATCTCATGGGATCCTTGACAGGATGTTCAATCCCTTGTCCTGAGAAGATGCCTCCATGTCAATGAATTCTTGCTTATGCTGTCTTATGTTTCTGCCCCTTTGATCAATCGTAGTCCCAGAGATATTCCTCTGGCTCGTGCCAGGACATGCTGTTTAATTCTTGAAGCTTCTTCCAAATGTAATCGCTTTCATTCTGTATCAGGCCCAGCCGGGATTTAACACTGATTATTATCTTGATAACCAGGGGAGAAGTGGGGGCAACTCCTGAGGAGAGAGTGTGGGGACCAGCTTCTGCAATGTCATCCTGCACGTGGGAAGTGCCAGCTCTTATTACAGAGGGATGAGATACCCTACTCTGCAAGCTCTGAGGGTTCAGGGACCTGCGGAACCAAAATCCTCAGGGGCGTCCACCCAGATCCTCCTGTCCTGCACATCAGGATCCCAGGTTTTCCCAGCCAGGGCCCTGACATTAACATAATAGACCCACAGTGACTGAGCATTTAAATGTCTCTGAGCTCTGCAAGCTCTGTCAGCTCTGACACTGCTCCTCAGTTTTGTCCTCTTTTCCACTTCAGGAGGTGCAGGCCTCTTTATACATTACCAAAGAGACCCTCTGTCTCTCAGATTTAACCTTTTGCTTTTGTTAACTGCCCTTATTTTCTCATTGTCTCTCTGTAAGTCATCAGTAGTAAAAACTAGACAACTTCATTGTCCTCGTAGGTATTGTTCTTCCCTTACCTTTCAAGTGCGTTATACATCAAACTGGCAAGGGTGTCTCCCTCCACCAGGACATTTGCCTAGGACACCCCTGGAGAAGTCTTTAGGAATTGGACCACCATCTTCTGCCAGTGACTATATATGTCCCACATTCTGCTAAGGATGGGGAGATCCTTGCCAGGCAAGGAATTGGACCACCATCTTCTGCCAGTGACTATATATGTCCTACATTCTACTAAGGATAGGGAGATCCTTGCCAGCCAAGTGAGTGTGGGCTGGTCCTAACACCCCCCTACTCATACCATCTGTGTTGGTTTGGGCTCTCTAAGAAACAGACATCAAGATGGAATTAGATATGCAGGAGGTTTATTGGGGAAGCACCTGTGAAGGTTAGACAGGGAAGACACACAGATGGGAAGAGCCTTCTCCTCATGATGCAGGCTTAACACCTGCTCAAGGAGAGGGGCGAAAGGACTGGGTAGGAAGAGTCTCACACTGCAGCACAGTTCTGAGAAAGTCTCGCCCAGACTGATGGAGAGTTTCCCAGCAAAGGTTGTCTGTTAGAGAAGTCCTGTGTTGGGCAAGAGTGCCCAGTCTTTGAGAGAAAGCAAAGAGAACCCAGTGGGTAGATTCAAAGGTACATGGTTAGCTGTGGCTGCCAATCAGCTATGCAGGTTCTCTTGAAAGAGATCCGAAAGTGATTAAAGTGTCAACTCTCTTATAATTGTGACATTTAAGGATGCGTATTGTAATCCTTAGAGCTGTCACTAAGAAATTAAAATGAAATATTATAGGTGAAGGTCCATTAAAGGAAATAAAATGGCATACCAAGAAACACTTGATTAATAATTTTTTTAAAAAGGTGAAAGGGAAGAAAAGAGGAATAAAAAAAATAGAAAAGAAATAGATGATAAGCCATAAAGCCATAAAGCAAACCATCTCAATAATTACAAAAAAGTAATATTCAACTATATGCTGTTTACAGGAGACACATTTTGAGTATAGAGACACAGACAGGTTAAAAGTAAAAGTACAGGAAAAGGTATACCAGCACTAAGCCAAACAAAACAATACCCTGAAATGGCTGTATTATTATTAAATGAAGTAGACTTCAGGATGAAGAGTATTACCAGAGAGATTTCATGATCATAAAAGCATTTATTCATCAAGAAGACATACAGTCCTATGAATACACCTGATAGAAGAACTTCAAAATTTTGAAGAAAAAATTGACAGAACTAACTAGAGAAATAAATCCAGAATAAAGATTTTGTCACACATCTCTCAATAATTGATAAAACAACTAGACCAAAAAACAAAAATCCAGTAAGTACATAAAAGATTTGAAGAACACTATCAATCAACTTAACCTGTTTGGCATGTATAAAACACTACATCTGATACAGCATACCTCAGAGATATTGTGGAGTCAGTTCCAGACCACCACAATAAAGTGAGTCACACAATATTTTTGGTTTCCCAGTGCATATAAAAGTTATGTCTACACTATACTGTAGTCTGTTAAGTGTGTAATAGCATTATGTCTAAAAACACTATACATACCTTAATTTAAAAATAACTTTTTATTGCTAAAAAATGCTAACCATCATCTGAGCCTTCAGGGAGTCATAATCTTTTTGCAATAGTAACATCAGAGATCACTGATCACAGATACCATGACAATGGTATCATAATATAATAATAATGAGAAATTTTGAAATATTGTGAGAATTGTTAGTGACATAGAGACACAAAGTGAGCAAGTGCTGTTGGAAAAATGGCACCAGTAAACTCACTTGACACAGGTTTTCCACAAACCTTCAATTTGTAAAAAACGCAATATCTGTGAAACACAATAAAACAAAGTATGCCTGTACCTGAAGAATATACGTTCTTTTTATATGCCCATGGAACATTCACCAAGATGACCATATATTGGGCCATAAAACAAGTCTGAATGTGTTTAAAAGGCTTGAGATTCTATAGAATATAGTCTCTGATTACAACAACCTTTAAATAGAATTCTGCAATGTATATCTGGGATATATATTATACATGTATATCTGGATATGTCAATATATCTCAAAAATCCATAAATATTTGGAAATTAAACGTATTTTAAATAAGCCGCGATCAAAAAGAAAATCATAGGAAATTTAGAAATCATTTTAACTGATTGATAATTAAAGCATAACATATCAATATAGGATGAGCTAATTCAGTGCTTGGAAATTTACATCTTTATATGCTTATATACAAAAGAAAAAGGATTTAAAATCGATGATCTAAGTTTCTGCCTTAACCAAAGAATGAAAAGTAGAGGGAGGGCTTCCCTGGTGGCGCAGTGGTTGAGAGTCCGCCTGCCGATGCAGGGGACGCGGGTTCTTGCCCCGGTCCGGGAGGATCCCACATACTGCGGGGCGGCTGGGCCCGTGAGCCATGGCCGCTGAGCCTGCGCGTCCTGAGCCTGCACCCTGCAATGGGAGAGGCCACAGCAGTGAGAGGCCCGCGTAACACCAAAAAAAAAAAAAAAAAGTAGAGGGAAGGAAATAAGAATGGAAGTCAATAAAATAGAAAATGGATAAAAAGTAGAGAAAGTAAATGAAACTAAAGGTGGTTCTTTGAAAAAATTAATAAAATTGCTATACCATAGCAAGCCCTAATAAGAGAGAAAGAAAACTCAGGTCTTCCCTGGTGGCGCAGTGGTTAAGAATCCTGCAGTCAATATACGGGACATGGCTTCAAGCCCTGGTCCGGGAAGATCCCACATGCCGCGGAGCAACTAAGCCCGTGTGCCACAACTACTGAGACTGCGCTCTAGAGTCCATAAGCCACAGCTACTGAGCCCCCGTGCCACAACTGCTGAAGCCTGCGTGCCTAGAGCCCGTGCTTCGCAGCGGGAGAGGCCGCCACAGTGAGGAGCCTGCACACTGCAACGAAGGAGTGGCCCCTGCTCGCTGCAGCTGGGGAGGGGGGGAGGCCCGCGCGCAGCGGCAGAGACCCGATGCACCCAAAAGTAAATACAGTAATTTATTAATTTAAAAAAGGAGGAAAAAATGGAGAAAGAAAACTCAAATGAACAATATCAGGGATGAAAGGAATATCAAAGTGTGGGTAGAAGTAGATAATATGGTTATCCATTAGAGGAATTAAAATTGTAATTAAATTTTTAAAAATTTTAATTAAAAATCTTCCCATTATTTTTTACCATCTTGATTTTTTTCTTAGAATGGATACTTGAAAGTCAGTACTACTCTTGAGTTAGAGATGTTACTACAAAAATAAGAAAGAAGGCCATTTGTAGATGATAAACCTGGCTCAGTACTTTACTGCCATTTACTCATTGTTTCTTTTACTATAATTTCACTGTTGCCAAATGTTCAAGCCAGTATTCCTCTATTCTGGGATCATAGGCTGTGCATTTATTTTAATCAGAAATTTGCAAATTTATTCCAAGGGTAACTAGATAAATTTTTGTGGATCAATGCTAATTCATCACAGCTAGATATAGAAAACACATGGCGATTTAATACTTGCTGTACAAAGGACATAATTATGTGCAGTCCTCTATTTTCTTCTTGTCATTTATATCATTATACATAGCACAAAATGTTTTCCATTGAATGTATTCACGTAAAAATGTCTATTGAGATAACAGAGTACAGTAAAATGTTGATTATTGGGCATTCAGCCAGATGGAAATTGTGGCCAGAAGTTGAAGGGAGCCTTTATATCTTTGAGAAAACGTGAAGTTCAAAGAAAGTCTTTTGTGGAGAACTGTTACTGGTAGATTAACAAATAGAGGAGACTCCAAATTGAAGTTAATGCTCAATAGAAAATTATAGTAAAATCTACACTTATAGTTGCTCATATGAGACCAAGGGAGGCAAGTTATCAGGAAGGAAAAATGTTTGACACATTAGGAGCAATGTACACATTGTATAATCTGTGCATCAGCATAGTGTATGAGCATCTGAAAAAAGACAGCCCCACTTCATTCCCTGTACACCCATGGTGCTCAGTTTATATCTTTAGTATTCATACTCATCATATTATATTTACAAAATGTGTATATGTTCATGAATATATTAGTATTATGTTACAGAAGCAACATAACTTGTACACCACAGATATTTTTAGAAAGAGAAATAAAAATGGGCCATAATTTAATCTCCATAATGCCACCACTGATTGTGTGATAGTCTGGTATTTTTTCCTACGTATTTTTATCCATGTATTTATACTCCTCCACCTCCGCACACACACAAAAAATTGGTGTGATATTTTTTCCCAGTCACTTTGCTAATGCTTATTAATGTGAGGCCACAGTCCCTACCCTCAGCGAAGCTTACTGTCTGCTGTGGACCCCTATAAACTAGTTTCTCAAAAGAATTACCAATGTGCTGAGACTTGTCAAGGGAAAACACTGGGTGCTATGGAGTGTGCATCAGGGGATATTAGAGACTTGAGGGGATTCTCTCAATGTAGGGTATTTAGGGAAGGCCCTTCTGAAGTGTATCATTTAGGATGCTTTCAGCTTCACGTAATCCTAGCCTCTCTGGGATTCTCTTGCCTTTCTGTCCTTGGTCACAAGAAGCTTCCAGCAGTTCCTAATGACATAGCCTCCCATGATGATGTCCAGAGGTAGAAAAGGGAGAATGTTTCCTCACATGTCTCTTTTAAAAAGTGAAGAACCCTTTTCCAAAAGTTTCCCTAGGAGACTTTGATTCATGTCTCTTGGACCGGAATTATGTTGTATGTGTATTTCTAACCCCGTCATTAGTAAAGAGAGTGGAATTACCGGGAGGCTTAGAGGAATCAGAAGTCAGCTCCTGGGGGGGGTGGGGTCGGGGTAGGGAGTAGCTGCCTGTAGCTCCCTGACACACATTATCATCCATTATTTGAATAAAATCAGAATTCTGTTAGCTAGGAAGAAGGCTGGGGTGCCCCATTAATAAAGCACTAAGTAAGGTATGGTGTAGCCATATAATGAAATCCTCATCAGCTGTTTAAAAAGAGACAGAGGTATATGTATTGATAGGATGTTAAGTTTCAAAATACATTAAATGAAGGAACAAAGGTGCAAAACATTGTATATATGATGCACCTTTTTGTGTAAAAACAGAACAGCTTTCTCACATGCTGGTATTTGCAAAAAATACTTCTAGAAGGTCCAAGAAACTGTTCACAGTATTTTCTCTGAGGGTGGGGAAAGGGTGAGAGATTTATAATTCACTATACTGAATATCTTTTTTTTTTTTACTGTTTGGGTTTTTTCCCCATGGCTGTGTATCTATAATTCATTTTTATATTTGTTGATTAGCAATAACTGTATAGAGAAACAAATTAGAAAAACATAAAATATGTAGATAAAAATGCAAAGATAGTTTCTATTTATATAACGCTTAAAGCTTGTAAAAATACTTATCTAGTTCATTTTAATTTTTACACAGTTTTTATTTTAAAATCTACTTACCACATATGTCCGCACAAAAACCTGTACATAAATACTCATAGCATCATTATTAATTATAGTCAAAAAGTAGAAACAGGGCTTCCCTGGTGGTGCAGTGGTTGAGAGTACGCCTGCCAATGCAGGAGACACGGGTTCGTGCCCCGGTCCGGGAAGATTCCACATGCCGCGGAGTGGCTGGGCCCGTGAGCCATGGCCGCTGAGCCTGCGCGTCCGGAGCCTGTGCTCCGTGATGGGAGAGGCCACAACAGTGAGAGGTCTATGTACCGCAAAAAAAAAAAAAAGTAGGGCTTCCCCGGTGGCGCAGTGGTTGGGAGTCCGCCTGCCGATGCAGGGGACACGGGTTCGTGCCCCGGTCTGGGAGGATCCCACATGCCGCGGAGCGGCTGGGCCCGTGCGCCATGGCCGCTGGGCCTGCGCGTCTGGAGCCTGTGCTCCGCAGCGGGAGAGGCCACAGCAGTGAGAGGCCCGCATACCGCAAAAAAAAAAAAAAAAAAAAAAAAAAGTAGAAACAACCCATAGGTCCATCAACAAATGAATGGATAAACAAACTGGGGTATATACATACAGTGGGATATTATTCAGTTATAGAAAGGAATGAAGTACTGATACGTGCTACAACATGGGTGAACCTCGGACACATTATGCAAAGTAAAAGAAGCCAGTTACAAAAGACCACATATTGTAAGATTCACCTCATGTTAAATGTCTGTAATAGGCAAATCTATAGAGACAGAAAATATATTAGAGGTTGTCTGAGGCTGAGGAAGTTGGGAAATCAGGAGTGACTGCTCAAGGGCATGGGGCTTCTTTTTGAGGTGATGAAAATGTTCCAGAATTGCGAGGGTGGTTGCATACTCTGTGAATATACTAAAAACCATTGAATGGTGCATTTTCAGTGGGTCAGGTACATGGTATATATATTATATCTTTATAAAGCTTTTTAAAAAGTATGACTGCGTTGTGTTTTTTTCCTGCAACCACCAGCATAATTTCCAGGAGCATTACTTCAGGTTCTTTATGAATACCAGAGAATAAATTGATATTTGTCAATACCTTTGTCCTTCTTTGAGAATTTGGTTACTCCTCTGGAAAGTGTTTTTTTCCTCTATTCTTTTATGCATTTATAGACTTAGACATTTTTCAAAAAACCTATCTCAATATTTTTATTTTTGTTTCTTCTTCTTACACCTTTCCTATAAATATGACCCTGTAAACTCTATTTTTATGACCATAGCTTTACTCCTATTTTTAATAAATTAAAAAACAATCATCTCATCAAAGAATTCACACATAGCTTTAAAATGAGATAGTATAAATGGGCTTATAATGAAAAGCAATAGACTCTGGTGCCCCAACCTCTCCCCTCCTATTCCTGCTTCCCAGAAGGAACCCCTGTTTAACTGTTTCTGTTTGTCATGCTGGTCCTTATTCCCATCCTGCTGAATAGCTCACACATCCCTGTCCCAAACTGGCTTCCAGCTATGACAGATGAGTAGTGGATCGCCAACTTATGTGTTTGGCCAGTAGTTTGGCCCCTCATAGGAGTCTAGGTTGAAACTCATTTTTCCTCAGAAACTGAAGACAGTGCTTTATCAACTTTGAGTATGGTATTGGTATTGAAAAGGCTGCTTCTTGTTCCTTTGGAGGTGATCCTTCTCTCACTGTGAAAAATGTGATGATTTATCTTTACCCTGGTGTTTTAAAATTTCACAGTATTATACCTTGTGTGTACAGTGTCATTGTATTGGGCCTTTGATGAGCATTTCAATTTAAAGACTACTGTTTCCCTTCAGCTCTGAAAATTTTTGTGTGAATAATTTCTTTAATAATTTCCTTCCCTCTGTTTGTATTATTGTTTGGCGATTCCAGCTAGTTGGGTGCAGGGTTACCTAGACTGATTCTTATCTTTCTCAGTCAGAATTCCTCATGTGAACCACAGAACACAGAAAATGATTTGAGTGATAGTTTCCTCACATATTCCAAGGATGGTCTTAGTGAGTACCATCCTAGATATATGAGATAAATCAATAGATAACATACATTAAATGTCTTAGGACAGGAGTCAGTAAACATTTTCATAAAGGGCCAGACAGTAAATATTTTAGGTGTCACACAGGCAGGAGACAAAAATTGAGGCTACTGTGTAGGTACTTATATAGCCGTTTAAAAGGTAACCATTTTAAAATGTAAAAAAAATTATTATCTTATGGGCTGTTAAAAAAAAAAAAAAAAAGCAAGCAAGTGCCTAGCTGGCTTTGGTCCATAAGCTGTAACCTCTGTTTTAGGACATTAGGGCTTAATTCTTTCACTGAATCTGTTCAGAAAATCCTCTTTTTTATTTTCTCTCATATTTTCCTTCAGCTTAGCTTTTTGCTCTACATTTTGGGATATTTCTGCAAATTTACCTAAAATTGCTTATATTTGAATTCAACAGTTATTTTTAGTTGCAACATCACTCCTTGCCTCTTTTTATAGTGCCCTATTTTAGCTTTATGGATGCAAGACTTTCCCAAATTTTTCCAAGGATATACCTTACAGTTTTTAAAGGTGTTTCTTAAGTATCTCTTTTCTCTGGGGACAGTTTTTCTGTTTCTACATCTGTGATCTCTGGTAATCATCTATTGCTTCTATATATGAAAAGCCTAAACATTCAACAATTACATGTTACATTTTTAGTTATTTATATTTTATATATTAAAACTGATGGTTGAAGAAGATGCAGTTGCTGCTGTTGAGAGAGCACGTGCTTGGGGAGCAGGTGTGCACAAAAATGCTGAAGGGATCCATGGGATGACAGGCTGAGCTCTAATAGCATTGGCTACAGAGCTCTAAAGCCTCATGATTAAAATGGGGGCAACAGCTCCAAAATCGATAGAGCAAGGAGGATCAGAGAGTGAGACGTGAGATGCTCTGTGGCTTTGTACAGACTGCTCTGGATGTCTATGGGAGGCAAGCCAATCTGAACACTTCCCTGGAGCACTGCAACCTGGAGCTGAGAGAAACCCCTTGCCCTCAGCTGTGGAGTTGTGATGAGCTGTGCGACTGACAGGATCTTGTTGCTCTGGCCGGGTGTCAGGCCTGAGCCACTGATGTGGGAGAGTCAACTTCAGGACATTGGACCACCAGAGACCTCCTGGCTCCACGTAATATCAGTCAACGAGAGCTCTCCCAGAGATCTCCATCTCAACGCTGAGACCCAGCTCCACTCAACAATGAGCAAGCTCCAGTGCTGGACGCCCCATGCCAAACAACGAGCAAGACAGGAGCACAACCCCACACACTAGCGGAGAGGCTGCCTAAAATCATAATAAGGTCACAGACACCCAAAACACACCACTGGATGTGGTCCTGCCCACCAGAAAGACAAGATCCAGCCTCAACCACCAGAACACAGGCACCAGTCCCCTCCACCAGGAAGCCTGCACAACACACTGAACCAAACTTACCCACTGGGGGCAGACATGGAAAACAACGGGAACTATAAACCTGCATCCTGTGAAAAGGAGACCCCAAACACAGTAAGTTAAGCAAAATGAGAAGACAGAGAAACACACAGCAGATGAAGGAGCAAGGTAAAAACCCACCAGACCAAACAAATGAAGAGGAAATAGGCAGTCTACCTGAAAAAGAATTCAGAGTAATAATAGTAAAGATGATCCAAAATCTTGGAAATAGAATGGAGAAAATACAAGAAACTTTTAACAGGGACCTAGAAGAACTAAAGAGCAAAGAAACAATGATGAACAAAACAATAAATGAAATTAAGAATTCTCTAGAAGGAATCAATAGCAGAATAACTGAGGCAAAATAATGGATAAGTGACCTGCAAGATAAAATAGTGGAAGTAACGGCAGCAGAGTAGAATAAAGAAAAAAGAATGAAAAGAATTGAGGACAGTCTCAGAGACCTCTGGGACAATATTAAACGCACCAACATTTGAAGTATGGGGTCCCAGAAGAAGAAGAGAAAAAGAAAGGGACTGAGAAAATATTTGAAGAGATTATAGTTGAAAACTTCCCAACTATGGAAAAGGAAATAGTCAATCAAGTACATGAAGCAAAGAGAGTCCCATACAGGATAAATCCAAGGAGAAACATGCCAAGACACATATTAATCAAACTATTAAAAATTAAATACAAAGAAAAATCATTAAAAGCAGCAAGGGAAAAGCAACAAATAACATACAAGGGAATCCCCATAAGGTTAACAGCTGATCTTTCAGCAGAAACTCTGCAAGCCAGAAGGGACTGGCAGGACATATTTAAAGTGATGAAAGGGAAAAACCTACAACCAAGATTACTCTACCCAGCAAGGGTCTCATTTAGATTTGACAGAGAAATTAAAACCTTTACAGACAAGCAAAAGCTAAGAGAATTCAGCACCACCAAATTAGCTTTACAGCAAATGCTAAAGGAACTTCTCTAGGCAATAAACACAAGAGAAGGAAAAGACCTACAAAAACAAACCCAAAACAATTAAGAAAACAGTAATAACAATGTACATATCAATAATTACCTTAAATGTAAATAGATTAAATGCTCCAACCAAAAAACATAGACTGGCTGAATGGATACAAAAACAAGACCGGTATATATGCTGTCTACAAGAGACCCACTTCAGATTTAGGGACTGAAAAGTGAGACTGAAAGTGAGGGGATGGAAAAAGATATTGCATGCAAATGGAAATCAAAAGAAGGCTGGAGTAGCAATTCTCATATCAGACAAAATAGACTTTGAAATAGACTTTAAAATAAAGACTATTACAAGAGACAAAGAAGAACACTACATAATGATCAAGGGATCAATCCAAGAAGAAGATACAACAATTGTAAATATTTATGCACCCAACAAAGGAGCACCTCAATACATAAGGCAAATGCTAACAACCATAAAAGGGGAAATTGACAGTAACATAATCATAGTATGGGACTTTAACACCCCACTTTCACCAATGTACAGATGATCCAAAATGAAAATAAGGGAACACAAGCTTTAAATGATACATTAAACAAGATGGACTTAATTGATACTTGTAGGACATTACATCCAAAAACAACAGAGTACACTTTCATCTAAAGTGCTCATGGAACATTCTCCATGATAGATCATATCTTGGGTCACAAATCAAGCCTTGGTAAATTTGAGAAATTTGAAATTGGATCAAGTTTCTTTTCCAACCACAATGCTATAAGACTAGATATCAATTACAGGAAAAAAAACTGTAGAAAATACAAACACATTGGGGGCTAAACAATACACTACTAAATAACCAAGAGATCACTGAAGAAATCGCAGAGGAAATCAAAAAATACCTAGAAACAAATGACAGTGAAAACACAATGACCCAAAACCTATGGGGTGCAGCAAAGGCAGTTCTAAGAGGGAAGATTATAGCAATACAATACAACCTCAAGAAACAAGAAAAATCTCAAATAAACAACCTCAACTTACAACTAAAGCAATTAGACAAAGAAGAACCAAAATACCCCAAAGTTAGCAGAAGAAGAGAAATCATAAAGATCAGATCAGAAATAAATGAAAAAGAAATGAAGGAAATGATAGCAAAGATCTATAAAACTAAAAGTTGGTTCTTTGAGAAGATAAACGAAATTGATAAACCATTAGCTAGACTCATCAAGAAAAAAAGGGAAAAGACTCAAATCAATAGAGTTAGAAATGAAAAGGGAGAAGTAACAACTGACACTGCAGAAATACAACGGATCATGAGAGACTACTACAAGCAATTGTATGCCAATAAAATGAACAACCTGGAAGAAATGGATAAATTCTTAGAAAAGCACAACCTTCTGAGACTGAACCAGGAAGAAATAGAAAATATACACAGACCAATCACAAGCACTGAAATTGAAACTGTGATTTAAAATCTTCCAACAAACAAAAGCCCAAAACCAGATGGCTTCCCAGGCGAATTCTATCAAACATTTAGAGAAGAGCTAACACCCATCCTACTCAAACTCTTCCAAAATATAGCAGAGGGAGGAACACTCGCAAACTCGTTCTACAAGACCACCATGACCCTGATACCAAAACCAGACAAAGATGTCACAAAAAAACTACAGGCCAATATCACTGATGAACATAGATGCAAAAATCCTCAACAAAATAGTAGCAAACAGAATTCAACAGCACATTAAAGGATCATACACCATGATCAAGTGGGGTTTACCCCAGGAATGCAAGGATTCTTCAATGTATGCAAATCAATCACTGTGATACATCATATTAACAAGCTGAAGGATAAAAACCATATTATCATCTCAATAGATGCAGAAAAAGCTTTCAACAAAATTCAACACCATTTATGTTTAAAAAAAAACCCAGCAGAAAGTGGACATAGAGGGAACTTACCTCAACATAATAAAGGCCATATTTGACAAGCCCACAGCCAACATCGTTCTCAATGGTGAAAAACTGAATCCATTTCCATTAAGATCAGGAAAAAGACAAGGATGCCCACTCTCACCACTATTACTCAACATAGTTCTGGAAGTTTTAGCCACAGCAATCAGAGAAGAAAAAGCAAAATAAATGGAATCCAAATCAGAAAAGAAGTAAAACTGTCACTGTTTGCAGATGACATGATACTATACATAGAGAATCCTAAAGATGCCACCAGAAAACTACTAGAGCTAATCAATGAATTTGGTAAAGTAGCAGGATACAAAATTAATGCACAGAAATTTCTTGCATTCCTGTACACTAACAATGAAAAATCTGAAAGTGAAATTAAGAAAACACTGTCATTTACCATTGCAACAAAAAGAATAAAATAGCTAGGAATAAACCTACCTAAGGAGACAAAAGACCTGTATGTAGAAAACTATAAGACACAGATGAAATAAATTAAAGGTGATACAAACAGATGGAGAGATATACCATGTTCTTGTATTGGAAAAATCAACATTGTGAAAATGGCTCTACTACCCAAAGCAATGTACAGATTCAGTGCAATCCCTATCAAGCTACCAATGGCATTTTTCACAGAACTGGAACAAAAAAATTCACAATTTGTATGGAAACACAAAAGACCCCGAATAGCTAAAGCAGTCTTGAGACAGAAAAACAGAGCTGGAGGAATCAAGCTCCCTGACTTCAGACTATACTACAAAGCTACAGTAATCAAGACAGTATGGTATTGGCACAAAAACAGAAATATCGATCAATGGAACAGGACAGAAAGCCCAAAGGTAAACCCACAGACATATGGTCACCTTATCTTTGATAAAGAAGGCAAGAATATACAGTGGAGAAAAGACAGTCTCTTCAATAAGTGGTGCTGGGAAAACTGGACAGCTATGTGTAAAAGAATGAAATTAGAATACTCCCTAACACTGTATACAAAAGTAAACTCAAAATGGATTAAAGACCTAAATGCAATGCCAGACAGGATAAAACTCTTAGAGGAAAACATAGGCAGAACACTCTGTACATAAATCACAGCAAGATCCTTTCTGACCCACCTCCTAGAGAAATGGAAATAAAAACAAAAATAAACAGATGGGACCTAATGAAACTTAAAAGCTTTTGCACAGCAAAGGTAGCCATAAACAAGATGAAAAGACAACCCTCAGAATGGGAGAAAATATTTGCAAACGAAGCAACTGACAAAGGATTAACCTCCAAAATATACAAGCATCTCATGCAGCTCAATATCAAAAAAACAAACAACCCAATCCAAAAATGGGCAGAAGACCTAAATAGACATTTCTCCAAAGAAGATATACAGATTGCCAACAAATACATGAAAGGATGCCCAACATCACTAATCATTAGAGAAATGCAAATCAAAACTACAATGAGGTATCACCTCACACCATTCAGAATGGCCATCATCAAAAAATGTACAAACAATACATGCTGGAGAGGGTGTGGAGAAAAGGGAACACTCTTGCACTGTTGGTAGGAATGTAAATTGATACAGCCACTAGGGAGAGCAGTATGGAGGTTCCTTAAAAAACTAAAAATAGAACTACCATATGACCCAGTAATCTCACTACTGGGCATATACCCTGAGAAAACCATAATTCAAAAAGAATCATGTACCACTATGTTCACTGCAGCACTGTTTACAATAGCCAGGACATGGAAGCAACCTAAGTGTCCATCAACAGATGAATGGATAAAGAAGATGTGGCACATATATACAATGGAATATTACTCAGCCATAAAATGAAATTGAGTTATTTGTAGTGAGGTGGATGGACCTAGAGTCTGTCAAACATAGTGAAGTCAGAAAGAGAAAAATACTGTATGCTAACACATATATATGGAATCTAAAAAAAGAAAAAAATGGTTCTGAAGAACCTAGGGGCAGGACAGGAATAAAGATGCAGACGTAGAGAATGGACTTGAGGACATGGGGAGGGGAAGGGTAAGCTGGGACAAAGTGAGAGAGTGGCATGGACATATATACACTACCAACTGTTAAATAGATAGCTAGTGGGAAGCAGCCACATAGGTTAGGGAGATCAGCTCGGTGCTTTGTGACCACCTAGAGGGGTGGGATAGGGAGGGTGGGAGGGAGATGCAGAGGGAGGGGATATACGGATACATGTGTACGTATAGCTGACTCACTTTGTTATAAAGCAGAAACTAACACACCATTGTAAAGCAATTATACTCCAATAAAGATGTTAAAAAAAAAACAACAGCTGATGGTTGCATTATTGTTGAACCTCTACCTGAAATCAGACACAAAGAGAAACTCTTTAATAATGTGTGTGTGTCAGTGTGTGCATGTGTTTACTAGAGGTTTAGGTGCTATAGGAATATTCTCTCATTTGGGCCATTGACCTCTTTGCTTCAACATTCTGTTCTTTTAATAGTTTTCAGTTTCTTCAGAAGCCTGCTTTCATCCCCACTTCATCTCCCTCCTAGGGAGGTATGGAAATTGCTTGCCTGCTGGTGGCCCTTGCACGTGCATATGATCTTTGCTGTGATGCTTTAATACCTTTTACAAACTCCTTTGCTATTATGAAAACAGGATCTCAGGAGGGAGAGGGTTAATATTTGTGTTCAGGCTGCCATTTTGAATTAGAATTCTCACCACATGTTTTAAATTGTATTCTTGCACTTAGGGTGTGCCTTTGATATAACCCCCCTCAAAAAACAAGTAACCAAGTCTTTTATGGTGTTTTTATAATTCAGTAGAGAGCTATTACATATTATTAACTTCATAAATGGAAGAATGTAGTCAGTTTTTTTTTTGTTTTTTGTTTTTTTTTTTTGCGGTACGTGGGCCTCTCACTGTTGTGGCCACTCCCGTTGCGGAGCACAGGCTCCGGACGCGCAGGCTCAGCAGCCATGGCTCACGGGCCCAGCCGCTCCGCGGCATGTGGGATCCTCCCGGACCGGGGCACGAACCCGCGTCCCCTGCATCGGCAGGCGGACTCTCAACCACTGCGCCACCAGGGAAGCCCTAGTCAGTTTTTTAATAACTGGAAACGGAGGAGGGGGAGTGACGGGAGGTAAGACTTCAGGGCGGAGTTGACGTTTGAGCTGAGGCTTGAACAAGGGGTAGATTTTGGACGTGTCGAGCTGAGAAGGTGTTGCGCATGGAGAGACCTTAGCATGTAGTACAGATCAGAAAGCACAGTAAGCAGTGATTAGACTGTTTCTAGTGTGATTAGAGCATAGGGTGTATGTGTATTTGTGTTGGCAGGCGACAGTTACAGGACACAAGGCTGGAAAGGCAGATTGGACTCAGATCAGGAAGCATCATTCCATGCTCAGGCATTTGAATATTATTCTTTAGGCCACTGGGAACAGCTTTTGAGAAGGGCAGTAAAGATGGCCTAAGCTATCTTTTAGGTAGGTCACTCCAGTTGTAATAGAAAAGGTAGATTTAAAAGGTAAGATAGTTGAGTTAGAGCATCCTGTTAGGAAGCTATTAATTATAGTCTGAACCAGGACAGCAGAGGCCTATTCAAGTCACATATATCTATTTTCTTAGCAATATTCATTGAACATCTACATTGTCTGCCAGGTATTTTGTTAGACATTGAGACTTTTTATTTTTTCCCTCAAAATATTTTTCATGTTCTTGTCTCCCTCCCTAGTCTCACTGGGACAATCACAGGCAAAGCTCTCATCACTTCATACCTGAGTTACTAGAGCCACAGTCTCTGTGGACTCCGGGGTCTCTCTCTAGTCCAATTTATTTTATGTATCACTGACAAAATAATATTTACATATGATCTACATCGTATCAGTTTTTCATTTAAAAGCTTAATTTTCTTCCATACCAATCAAGTCTTAATTCCTTTTCTGGATATCAGTGCCCTCAGTCTGGCTCTACACTGACTAACCAAATTTTTCTTACCACTTTCTAACACAAAAATGTTCTTATCAGTTGATCTCCTTACAGCATGCTCATTCTGCCCCCATGCCTTTCCTCCTGCGATCTCCTTGCTGTGAATATTATCTATATTTTCTTATTCAAATTCTTCCCATCTTTCAAGTCTTAGCTCAAGCGTCATCTCCTCCCCAAAATTTCCTCTATATCCTCCTAGAAGAGATTATTGTCTTAACACTGTTTCTTCTATCCCCGTGGCATATATAGCCCTTAATTGGGGCTTCTGTCCTCATAGTTGCCCCATGGTTATAATATGACTGTAGGGGTGCCAGCTGTCCTAACCAAGTTCCACACAGGAAAAAGAAGTACAAAGGGCAAAAGCGACATCTCTCCCAGCTGAGTCAGCCCCATTTAAAGAGCTCTCCCAGGAACTTCCCTGGTGGCGCAGTGGTTAAGAATCTGCCTGCCAGTGCAGGGGACACGGGTTTGAGCCGTGGTCCGGGAAGATCCCACATGCCGCACAACAGCGAAGCCTGTGCACCACAATGTCTGAACCTGTGCTCTAGAGCCCGCGAGCCACAACTACTGAGACCATGTGCCACAACTACTGAAGCCCACGCACCTAGAGCCCATGCTCTGCAACAAGAGAAGTCACCGCAATGAGAAGCCCGCGCACCGCAACGAAGGGTAGCCCCTGCTCGCTGCAACTAGAGAAAGCCTGCGTGCAGCAATAAAGCCATAACGCAGGCAATAATAAACAAACAAACAAATATTTTTTTAAAAAAGAAAAGCATACTCAATCTTTAAATAAAGAAATAAAGAGCTTTTCCAGAAGTCCCACCCAGTGACCACTGGTAGGTTGGCCTTTTTGGTCGCCCCCGGGTGCAAGGGAACTTTCTTTTTTTTTTTTTTTTTTCGGTGCGCGGGCCTCTCACTGTTGTGGCCTCTCCCGTTGCGGAGCACAGGCTCCGGACGCGCAGGCTCAGCGGCCATGGCGCACGGGCCCAGCCGCTCTGCGGCATGTGGGATCCTCCCGGACCGGGGCACGAACCCATGTCCCCTGCATCGGCAGGCGGACTCTCAACCACTGCGCCACCAGGGAAGCCCAAGGGAACTTTTTTTAGAGAGTCTCAGTGTTGAACAAGTCCAGAGGGCACTGTTCATATAGAAAACAATACATAAAATAGAATGGAGTGTTCCATATTTTGATCTCGGTGATGATGACACAGCAAACATGTATGAAAAGTCATCAAGCTGTATATTTAAGGTTAGTAAACTTTATACTTTACTGAATTTGTGTTATACTTCAATTAAAAAAAAATTAATGCCCCTATCCCCAAGAGTTGTGCAGTGTGGTGACCCTGGGCACTTGTTGCAGGTAAAATTAGGATTATGTTCTCAAAAGAGCATAAGGGAGAGTGGACATTGGGTTAGGTATCTCTATATCTTTGTCACACATATAGGACTTTTTTCTGAAGGCTGTCGATACTTTTGACATGTAAACCAAAGTTTTAAAATATCTCAGTGTTTAATGTAATATATTTATCATAGAGAAAATATCAACTTAAATGTGAGAATGTTTCATACATCATCTTAACCTCTGGTATAACAAATTATTAAAGATTTTCTTTGTGTTTGATATTTAGTAGATATTAACTTGATATTGAAACATTTCAGCAAAGATAAAAGCATTAGCTTTGAAAAATAAATTACTGCATGTTAATTTTACTCGTGCTATAAGATATAAACAGTAAGTGAAAACTCAGTGTATACTTTTTGACTGCTTATGTACTTTATATAGTATAAACAAGATTGGTTTTATCAAGTCAGTACTAAAAGGATTCAGAACACTAGTCTCCATAAAATCAGCATCCACTTTGGGTATTTCTAACCTGATAAATAAAAAGTGAGTACATAAAATTGATAATAAGTTAAAATCTAATCTGTATTTTTAAGTGCTTGTAAATATGTAATTTTTTGAAATTTTATCTCACTTTCAGGAATTTCTTGGAGGTCTAGTGGTTAGGACTCCAGGCTCTCACTGTGGAGGGTGTGGGTTCTATCCCTGGTCGGGGAACTAAAATCCCATAAACTGTGTGGCCAAAAAAAAAAAGAAATTTTATCTTACTTTCTTTTATTCTATTTTAGAAAAAACGGAAAAATAAGCAACCAAATCCACTTTGTCATTATGGAAAAATTGCTAGAAAATGGGTGACTTGTGACTGGTCTGAGCTTTGTATATATTAAGTATCTTGTGTAATTTAAAATATATTGTAAGTAACAGGAATTAGGAAATGGTAACATTTTCAAACATTTATTTCTCAGTGTTTGTGGGTTGATGTTCACTTTTTTAAAATTAAAAGTATAGTTGATTTACAATGTTGTGTTAGTTTTTGGTATACAGCAAAGTATACACACACACACACACACACACACATAATTTTTCAGATTCTTTTCCATTATAGGTTATTACAAGATATTGAATATAGTTCCGATGTTCACTTGTTTTTAAAGAAAGGTTGTTTTTTTCTTACTTAGGTTCACCCTCAGCAGCACCGGCTTCTTTTTGAAGTGTTTGATGAAAATCGATTGGTGAGTTCTATTGTACGAGTGTAAAATGTGAAGCAAGGGTATATTTCAGTAGAGCAGCAAGGAAAAGTGGGCTGGGGATCTGTGAGGTGAGGGATGCTTTGGGGTTGGTTATGGAGACTCTGGGCAAAATGGTGGACAGATAGAATTTTTTTTTTCCCTCTTTCCTGGTGCTACTCTCTACCCTTCTATTCTCCCAGGCACCTCTTGTGATTGTCAGTTCTCAGCAGATTCACGGTCTTCCTCAAGGCCTGACATGGCAGGAGATGCAGGAAAGTCAGCCTCTTTGTCTGGCCTTCCCTCACACTCATCCTTGTACCCTGGTCGGTAGTCCCAGGCTCAGGAGCCTTCCCCTCCTCACTCCAGTGGATTTCTTGGGGTTACCTGTATCCAGTTATGACATCCCATACTTTCCCTTATCCCCACTATTCTACAAAGGAAAGCTATCCTCTCTACACCGATGAAGTAAAGTCCTCTGAAGGATTGCCAGTCCTTAGAGGGACAAAAAGCAAATATAACCTGATTTTATTTTTATAAAAGGATAGTTCTGATTCCTGATTTCCTAAAGACTGTCTTGAAATCCTATTCTTTTCCTAATTTGTCTCTTTGGAACTTTATTTCAAACCTTCTTTTTAGCATCTTATGTTTACATTTTACACTGGTAAGATTTGAATATGAAGGTGTAAGAACAGTGTTATATATTCAAAGCTTATCAGTTACCAAACAGAAGCACCAAAAAAGAAATTAAACAGTTTTATTCATTTTGTAGCTAACATGGAAACTGGATTTTTTAAAGAATCTATTTTTAGTGTTGGACTATACAACACTTTGTTTTTTTCTGTCAAGAAGTGATAACTATACTAGTAACTGAAGATATTGCAGCTGAAGTCATTAGTATCATAACAGGCAAAGGTACTTTTCTGCAGCCAAGGGAGACTTCAGCACTAACTGGCAATGTAATTTTGTAAGGCTGAATGACAGATGTTGATGATTTGCTTATCAGATTTGGTTAGTCACAGAGCTTTTTGTTTTCTGTTTGTATTTTTGCCTTTTTTTTTTCTTTTAATAGAATAGGGAATGTCTTCTGTTTTTTTCCCTCTGTTGCTACAGATCTGTTTTCCTTCTAGATAGGACCAGGTGAAATTTAGTATTGGTGTTTTTTTAATCATGAAATAGACATACAAAAAATATGTTTAATATAAATCCTTATTTTAAATAATAAGATGAATATCTGTACACTTCTTACTCAACTTAAGAACTAGAATATTACCAAAATTTTCAAAACCCCTCATACTCCTCCCCAATAGCATCTCCTTTTCTTCCCCTGCAAGTAGTAGCCACTGTCCTGAATATTGTGTTTATCTTTCTTATTTAAAAATTTTTATCATGTATGTATGTATCCCTAAAAGCATAGTAGTTTCCTTTTTCATATTTTTGATTTTATTAGAGTAGTAGCACTCTGAATACTTTCCTCTGTGACATGCTTTTTGCTTAATGTTATATTTGTAAGGTCGATCTGTAATAAGACATTTTACAGATGCATAGTTTTCCCTTCATCTGCAAATGTTGTAATACCATAATTTATGTATTTATCCTTCTTAATAGATATTAGTGTTGTTTCCAGGTTTTTGCTATAACCAATTGATAAACATTCTTGCTATGTTTCCTGATATACGTGTATGAGTGTATCTCTAAGGTTCATATTTTGGGATTGAATTGCTGGGTCATGTGTTATTTTTCCTGTTGTTAGTGACACTGATATGAATTTCTTCTTGATTCTTGGGTACATAACTGGTGAACTATTTTATTTGAGTTATTTGCATATTGTCCACAAGGAGGACATGTTTATACTTTCCACCCTGCTTATAGTTATCTGGTCTTTTTTGCTGATAATCTTATTATGGTGCGACTCTTCATTGCCAAAACTGATATCTATCATGCTCTGATTGGTGCATTAACACTCCTTGACCATTTGCCACGTATAGAGTACCATACAGGGTGTCACGATAGGTCGAAAGAAAAAAAGCATTGCTTCTGATATTAACAATGGAATATTTCTTAAAACAAAAAAAAATAATGCACGTAACAGGATATTATAGATCCCCATACCAAGGAGTCAGAGTCCTTATAGTCTGGCTTGTGATTTGGTACGTTAGCTTGTAACCCTAGACAGATTATTTAATCCTTCTGAAAATATTTTCTCATGTTTAAAAATTGGAATAACAGTATTTGCCTTACCTATCTGATAAATATATTATGAAAATAAAATGAGATAGTAGTTATCAAAGCACTCAGAAAAGTTTTCATCATTAATACAGAGTGTTATTTAACGTTCATGGAATCATGCATTTGTGGCTCTCTGATATCACATTTTGTGTGTTAACTACAGTATGCCATTTCAGGCATCTACTGTGTTAGATACTCTGCTATGCATTAGAAATGTAGTTTTTCTTAAAAAGCTCACTTTACTAGCAAAAGGGAACAAGAAATAATTAGAACAGGGTGGTGCTCATCATTCTAATGCTCTGATTTGTTGTTAGTCCTAGCAGGGAATTGAAGTGTACAGATCACCTGAGACGTCATAGAAACTATAGCCATTGAAGGAATAACAGGCTTGATTGTGTAGCAGTAAATTGGCCTATACACTGTAAATGTCATTTTATCATTCTCCTGTAGCATTCACAACTAAATTAGAAGTGCATCCTTTTCCTAGCAGATTCTCTTTGGAAATGTACAGCGAAGAGCACAGGTACACTTTTAAGGAAAAAGAATTTCTAGTCATCTGGAAAATATTTGCAATATAAGTGATATTTTTTCAGCCAGTTTTAAGAAGCTGGGGATTAAAACAGTCATAGTTTGGTTATGGTTGTGGTGATGTTGATGGTGATGGGACATTTGAGAGTAATGTGCCTGTAAATGAATTCTACCCACCAGTGCAAAAGTTAGTGCTTCTGTGTCACTACCTAAGAGCTATCTCTGCACGCATACAGCCTCTGAAGCTTTAGGAGATGCCTATATTCCATATTCCAGGCAGAGATGCTGTGCTTCTCAAGTTCAGTGGTTGTATTAGTCAGGGTTTTCCAGAGAAACAGAACCAATAGGACACACACACACACACACACACACACACACACAGAATGAGACAGTGAGAGATAATGACGTGGGGGGGATTGATTTACTTTAAGGAATTGCTTTACATGATAGTGGAAGCTGGCAAGTCTGAAATCTGTGAGGTGGTGCTGGCAGGTTGCAGATTCAGGTAAGAGTTAATGCATCTGAAATCTGCAGTGCTGGGCAGCAAGCTAGAAACTAAGGCAGGTTTCTGTGTTATAGTCTTGAGGCAGCATTGCTGCTTCCAGAAACCTGTCTTTGCTCTTAAGGCCTTTAACTGATTGAATGAGAGCCACCACATTATGGAGGGCATTCTGCTTTACTCAAAATCTACAGACTTAAATACTAATCACATCTAAAAAATAGCTTCATAGCAATATCTAGTTCAGTGTTTGACCCATCAGCTGGGCAAAATATCTTAGCCAAGTCAACACATGCAATTAACCATCACAGTGGATATTAGCCTTCAGAGTTCTAGTCAACAATTAGTATTATCCAGAGCCTGTCCATAGCATGTAGGTAATCACATTATTTTCTGTGAAGATAATCAATAACCAAATATCTCAGAATGTGAGGCCCTGAGCTTCAGTCTAATCCTAGGATATTATGTGTTTCATTCTAGAATGTGAAATTCTATAGGATTTACATAGACTCCTTCCAGGTGAGGCCTGCCACTACTCTCCAGCTCTTCTCCCCTTGAAGTTAGGGTTGATGCTACTCTCTTGGCATCTGTTTGGCTGAAGGGCTACATTCTACCCCAGGTTCTCCAGGTTGTACACATAACTGCTCTAATACTGGTGCAGATCCTCTGCAGTCCCAGACCAGAGCCAGTAATGCAAACTGTTCAGCCTTCCGAGAATTTAAACTCAGACTAGAGTGCTAGGAAGTGCAATTGATTTTCTTACTTTTCCTTGGCTGAAACCCTCTTTGCAAATGTTTCAAGCAACCTTCCTTCCTGTCCAGCTGGAGTACTTTTTGATATTTCTTTAGAAGTAGTAGCTGGATCCATCAAACCTCCTCCCTGGTGTTATTTAGTGCTTGCATTGTGCCCAGCATGAGCTCAAGAGGATCAGAAGAAATATTTAGTTGCGGTCCTCACACTCTGGAAGCTTACAATCTAGTTAGGGGACATGAAACTGATGCTTATAGTGAAGCTTACCAAAGAGAAAACATTTATCTGGTTCATTTTATATTAAAAACCAAAGGAGGAGAGGAAAGACACAGAAGCAAGAAGAACTACAATCCTGAAGCCTGTGGAATAAAACCCACATTCACAGAAAGATAAACAAGATGAAAAGGCAGAGGGCTATGTACCAGAAGAAGAAACAAGATAAAACCCCAGAAAAACAACTAAATGAAGTGGAGATAGGCAACCGTCCAGAAAAAGAATTCAAAATAATGATAGTGAAGATGATCCAGGACCTCGGAAAGAGAATGGAGGCAAAGATCAAGAAGATGCAAGAAATGTTTAACAAAGACCTAGAAGAATTAAAGAAAAAACAAACAGAGATGAACAAAACAATAACAGAAATGAAGAATACACTAGAAGGAATCAATAGCAGAATAACTGAGGCAGAAGAACGGATAAGTGACCTGGAAGTCAGAATGGTGGAATTCACTGCTGCAAAACAGAATAAAGAAAAAAGAATGAAAAGAAATGAAGACAGCCTAAGAGACCTCTGGGACAACATTAAATGCAACAAGATTCACATTATAGGGGTCCCAGAAGGAGAAGAGAGAGAGAAAGAACCAGAGAAAATATTTGCAGAGATTATAGTCGAAAACTTCCCTAACATGGGAAAGGAAATAGCCACCTAAGTCCAGGAAGCACAGCGAGTCCCATACAGCATAAACCCAAGGAGAAACACACCGAGACACATAGTAATCAAATTGGCAAAAATTAAAGACGAAGAAAAATTACTGAAAGCAGCAAGGGAAAAATGACAAATAACATACAAGGGAACTCCCATAGGGTTAACAGCTGATTTCTCAGCACAAACTCTACAAGCCAGAACGGAGTGGCATGATCTACTTAAAGTGATGAAAGGGAAGAACCTACAACCAAGATTACTCTACCCAGCAAGGATCTCATTCAGATTTGATGGAGAAATCAAAAGCTTTACAGACAAGCAAAAGCTAAGAGAATTCAGCACCACAAAACCAGCTCTACAACAAATGCTAAAGGAACTTCTCAAAGTGGGAAACACAAGAGAAGAAAAGAACCTACAAAAATAAACCCAAAACAATTAAGAAAATAGTCATAGGAATATACCTATTGATAATTACCTTAAACATGAACGGATTAAATGCTCCAACCAAAAGACATAGGCTTACTGAATGGATACAAAAACAAGACCTGTCTATATGCTGTCTACAAGAGACCCACTTCAGACCTAGGGACACATACAGATTGAGAGTGACGGGATGGAAAAAGATATTCCATGCAAATGGAAGTCAAAAGAAAGCTAGAGGAGCAATACTCATCTCAGATAAGATAGACTTGAAAATAAAGAATGTTACAAGAGACAAGGAAGGACACTACATAATGATCAAGAGATCAATCCAAGAAGAAGATATAACAATTATAAATATATATGCACCCAACACAGGAGCACCTCAATACATAAGGCAACTGCTAACAGCTGTAAAAGAGGAAATCAACAGTAACACAATAATAGTGGGGGACTTTAACACCTCACTTACACCAATGGACAGATCATCCAAAATGAAAATAAATAAGGAAACAGAAGCTTTAAATGACACAATAGACTAGATAGATTTCATTGATATTTATAGGACATTCCATCCAAAAACAGCAGATTACACTTTCTTCTCAAGTGCGCATGGAACATTCTCCAGGATAGATCACATCTTGGGTCACAAATAAAGCCTCAGTAAATTTAAGAAAATTGATATCATATCAAGCATCTTTTCTGACCACAACGCTAGGAGATTAGAAATGAATTGCAGGTGAAAAAACGTAAAAAACACAAACACATGGGGCCTAAACACTACGTTACTAAGTAACCAAGAGATCACTGAAGAAATCAAAGAGGAAATCAAAAAATACCTAGAGACAAATGACAATGAAAACACAACAATCCAAAACCTATGGGATGCAGCAAAAGCAGTTCTAAAAGGGAAGTTTATAGCTGTACAAGCCTACTTCAAGGAACAAGAAAAATCTCAAATAAACAATCTAACCTTACACCTAAAGGAACTAGAGAAAGAAGAACAAACAAAACCCAAAGTTAGCAGAAGGAAAGAAATCATAAAGATCAGAGCACAAAAAAATGAAATAGAAACAAAGAAAACAATAGCAAAGATCAATAAAACTAAAAGCTGGTTCTTTGAGAAGATAAACAAAATTGATAAACCATTAGCAAGACTCATCAAAAAAAAAAGGGAGAGGACTCAAATCAATAAAATTAAAAGTGAAAAAGAAGTTACAACAGACACTGCAGAAATACAAAGCATCCTAAGAGACTATTACCAGCAATTCTATGCCAATAAAATGGACAACCTGGAAGAAATGGACAAATTCTCAAAAAGGTATAACCTTCCAAGACTGAACCGGGAAGAAATAGAAAAATGAACAGACCAATCACAAGTTACAAAATTGAAACTGTGATTAAAAATCTTCCAACAAACAAAAGTCCAGGACCAGATGGCTTCACAGGTAAATTCTATCAAACATTTAGAGAAGAGCTAACACCCATGCTTCTCAAACTCTTCCAAAATATTGTGGAGGAAGGAACACTCCCAAACTCATTCTATGAGGTCACCAACACCCTGATACCAAAACAAGACAAAGATACTACAAAAAAAGAAAATTACAGACCAATATCACTGATGAATATAGATACAAAAATGCTCAACAAAATACTAGCAAACAGAATCCAAGAACACATTAAAAAGATCATATACCATGATCAAGTGGAATTTATCCCAGGGATGCAAGGATTCTTCAATATACACAAATCAATCAATGTGATATACCATATTAACAAATTGAAGAAATAAAACCATATGATCATCTCAATAGATGCAGAAAAAACTTTTGACAAAATTCAACACTGATTTATGGTAAAAACTCTCCAGAAAGTGGACATAGAGGGAACCTACCTCAACATAATAAAGGCCATATACAACAAACCCACAGCAAACATCATTCTCAATGGTGAAAACCTGAAAGCATTTCCTCTAAGATCAGGAACAAGACAAGGATGTCCACTCTCTCCGCTATTATTCAACATAGTTTTGAAAGTCCTAACCACAGAAATCAGAGAAGAAAAAGAAATAAAAGGAAAGAAATTGGGAAAGAAGAAGTAAAACTGTCACTCTTTGCAGATGACACGATACTATACATAGAGACTCCTAAAGATGTCACCAGAAAACTACTAGAGCTAATGAATGAATTTGGTAAAGTAGCAGGATACAAAATAAATGCACAGAAATCTCTTGCATTCCTATACACTAATGATGAAAAATCTGAAAGAGAAATCAAGGAAACACTCCCATTTACCATTGCAACAAAAAGAATGAAATACCTAGGAATAAACCTTCCTAGGGAGACAGAATACCTGTATGCAGAAAACTGTAAGACTCTGATGAAAGAAATTAAAGATGATACCAACAAATGGAGAGATATACCATGTTCTTGGATTGCAAGAATCAATACTGTGAAAATGACTATACTACCCAAAGCAATCTACAGATTCAATGCAATCCCTATCAAATTACCAATGACATTTCTTATTGAACTAGAACAAAAAATCTTAAAATTTGTATGGAGACACAAAAGACCCCGAATAGCCAAAGCAGTCTTGAGGGAAAAAAACCAAGCTGGAGGAATGAGACTCCCTGACTTCAGACTATACTACAGAGTTACAGTAATCAAGACAATATGGTACTGGCACAAAACCGGAAATAGATCAGTGGAACAAGATAGAAAGCCCAGAGGTAAACCCACGCACGTATGGTCAACTAATCTATGACAGAAGAGGCAAGGATATACAATGGAGAAAAGACAGTCTCTTCAACAAGTGGTGCTAGGAAAACTGGACAGGTACATGTAAAAGTATGAAATTAGAACACTCCCTAACACCATACATAAAAATAAACTCAAAATGGATTAGAGACCTAAATGTAAGACTGGACACCATAAAACTCTTAGAGGAAAACATAGGCAGAACACTCTATGACATAAATCACAGCAAGATCTTTTTTGATCCACCTCCTAGAGTAATGGAAATAAAAAGAAAAATTAACAAATGGGACCTAATGAAACTTCAAAGCTTTTGCACAGCAAAGGAAACCATAAACAAGACAAAAAGACAACCCTTAGAATGGGAGAAAATATTTGCAAATGAATCAACGGACAGAGGATTAATCTCCAGAATATATAAACAGCTCATGCAGCTCAATATTAAAAAAACAAACAACCCAATCCCAAAATGGACAGAAGACATGAATAGACATTTCTCCAAAGAAGACATACAGATGGCCAAGAAGCACATGAACAGCTGCTCAACATGACTAGTCATTAGACAAATGCAAATCAAAACTTCCATGAGGTATCACCTCACACCAGTTAGAATGGGCATCATCAGAAAATTTACAAACAACAAATGCTGGAGGGGTGTGGAGAAAAGGGAACCTTCTTGCACTGTTGATGGGAATTAAACTGATACAGTCACTATGGAGAACAGTATGGAGGTTCCTTAAAAAATTAAAAATAGAATTACCATATGACCCAGCAATCCCATTACTGGGCATATACCCAGAGAAAACCACAATTCAAAAAGACACATGCACCCCAATGTTCACTGCAGCACTATTTACAATAGCCAGGTCATGGAAGCAACCTAAATGCCCATATACAGACGAATGGATAAAGAAGATATGGTACATATATACAATGGAATATTACTCAGCCTTAAAAGGGAACAAAATTGGGTCTTTTGTAGAGATGTGGATGGATCTAGAGACTGTCATACAAAGTGAATTAAATCAGAAAGAGAAAAAGAAATATCGTATATTAACACATATATGTGGAACCTATAAAAAGGGTACAGATGAACCGGTTTGCAGGGCAGAAATTGAGACACAGATGTAGAGGACAAACGTATGGATATCAAGGGGGGAAAGCGGTGGGGGGGGTGGGGGTGTGATGAATTGGGCGATTGGGATTGACATGTATACACTGATGTGTATAAAATTGATGACTAATAAGAACCTGCTGTATAAAAAAATAAATAAAATTTAAAAAAAACAACCAAAGGATATTTGCTTATTAACTGGACGTTTTAGGCCACAGACATGAGCAGTTTAATCTCATTGATCAGCTTATTAGAAGTGATCCATTTTTTGAGTCATTAGATTCCTAACTTAATTAAAGAAGGAAAGCTGCTATAGTTATTTGAAGGTATAGTGAAAAGATTAGGACTCTTGCTTCTTAAAGAAACAAGATTATAAGGGAATATGTACTAAAGTCTATAAAATCATAGTGTAGATTATACAAAACCAAAATAGCATAATAATTTTATTACTAAGTTTATAATTGTACCTATTCTAAAACAGTACTATCTCATTCTAGTCAGAAATAGAATTTAGTAAATTCCATATTTCTATTTTGTCCTCTTAATTGATTAAAAACACTGTTTAGAAAATTGTGATTGAGAACAGAACTATCTTAAGTTTTCTTTTTTAAACAAACTGCAAGTAGATGTTTTACATATTTGCTTTTACTTAGAAAAAAACACTTAGAAAAATACAACTTGGGTGTAGTACCATGTGGTGTAAACAACTGAACTATTTTACTTTTTACTTTCCTATGAATGAGCCAGTATATATTTATTACTGGAGTTCCAGCTGTAAAATTCAGGTAAGGGGTTTAAATATACCCTAGAGTATTATTTAAAAATAAATTTGTTTCTTTCAAGTAGAATACCAACCTTGGTCTATGACATTTAGGGGAGAAATTAAAATATTAAACTTCTGTTACCTAGTAAACTGAAAATAAAATAAAAGTTAAATAAATACACAGCAGAAAAATACATATACAAAATCACAACGTCTAAAAGGACAAACAGTCTCCTGTTCTCTCCTGCAGGAGCTTTATCAGCAGTGGGTAAGTAATTCCACCTCTAGGGCAGTCCTAGTACTCAAAAATGTAAACAAGTATGTACTTTGTTTATATCAAGAAATATGCAGCATGGTTTATACTTCTTCACAGATATCCAACAACTAAATGAATTGTTTCAGTGCACCAGTAGGGGACAGCAAAGAGCCCTTAGAGTTTTTCAGAACAGAATTGGCATTGAGATATGTTTATTTGATGTGTTAAATCCTTTTTAGACTTCTTTACCTACCACAACACTCTCTAAAGTGAATGAATTGCAGAGACAGTGGAATAAAATATCTTGTGTGCTCAAACTATATTGGGGGATAGTTTTTCTGTCTAATCTGCATATATTTTTAATGGAATGTTTGCTTAGGCTATTTCTTGGCAGAGTTTTAATAGTCAGAATATAAATGGCATCATTTAAAGACTGTACTGCTTGGCTGGAAAAGCCTTAAAATTACAGGAGAAAATGCTTGGTGACAGCTTCTCTCAAACTTTTTTTTCCTCAGACGTATGCTCAAGTTTTGCAGTAGTATTGCTAGGCTAATTTTGTATTTCGATCCTTCAGCTTTCACTATTTACAAGTACGTAGTGTTTTGGAAGCTAAAATATTTATCTATTTGATTTAATGCTAAAGTTTTAATTCACCTCAAAGTTTTGGTATTTCCAAATTTATACATGTTTGAATTTACTCATTTTAAAAATATTAAGTCTATATTCCTTTCTATGTTTACTAAATTGACTAAATTGACTAGATTTCTATGTTTACTAAATTGACTGTTTGGAAATTCAATCCTTGATTTGATACTCAATTACATGGAGTTTCATTCCTACCAACTTCCTGTAATACTATCCCTATGGGTAAAAATATTAGTGGTCAAACTCTGCTGGAGAAAGCATAGGCACCGTGATTCACATAGTTAAATGTTCATTTAGTAGAGCTGGAGTGAAAAAATACTGTTTCAACTTGAAATGCTAGAAGATTGTTGTTCTTGTGTTACTCATTCATGCAAATTGGAGAAGGTATAATTGAAACAAGGTTGGCAGTGTTTGAGGCAGTGTGCTGCAGCTGAGCTCAGCTTAAAGGTCGCTGGAAATCAAGTGCTTTGTAAGTGAAGGCATTTTGACTACAGACGATTCAAGACATTTTGTAAACGTCAGTCTCGGGAATGGGCCGTCTTTTTCTTTCCGTGATATCTGGTCTCTAAGGTTTTACTTAGGATAAAGACTACGACTTCTGAGCTCTTTTAGGCACCACAAATGATTTTTTCTTTCGATGCAGTGCAGCTGCTTCTAGCCTGTCTACCGACAGAGATCTTTGTTATGACTTTCAGCCCTTAACATGTTTGGAAATGAGAACAAATGGCACAAAGCTTACGATTGCACTTTGCAGCCAGAAGAAGCAATACTTATCCTGTGTCAGAAACCTCTGGAGATGATTCGGATAGCAGTGTTCACATGTGCTTCACGAGACCAACACGGACTTCAACGTCTAACGTGGTTCAAATGAAGCTGACTCCCAGACAGACTACACTACCTCCGTTAATAAAGGAAAACGTTAAGTCTCAGGAAGGATCATCTGTTCCTTCACCTGAAAATGTTAATAAAAAGAGCAGCTGTCTGCAGATTTCACTACAGCCAACAAGGTACAGTGGATGTCTTCAGTCTGGCAATGTCTTAGCTGATGGTGATGATGCTTCATTTACTTGTGTCTTGAAGGATGGCAGTGCTGTGGTTGATAATGAACTGAATGCTGTGGATGATGGTAACCTCTTGAGCAGTCCTGCCATTTGCAGTGGTAGCCTTAGTCACTTCTCAGCCAGTGAGAATGGGTCTTATAGCAGCAACGGTAGTGATTATGGGTCATGCACAAGTATCACCAGTGGAGGTTCATACACCAACAGTATCATCAGTGATAGCAGTGGTTATACTTTTCCACCAACTGATGATACCTTTTTTGGTGGAAATTCATCTTCTGACAGCATCTCCAATAGAAGTTTGCCAAACAGGAATACTACTCCATGTGAAATTTTTTCGAGAAGTAGAAGTACAGTTCCCTTTGTCCAGCATGACCTGGATCGTGGACTAGAGATTATGAAATTGCCTGTGAGCAGGAACTTGAAAATTCCACTAAAACGTTGTTCATCCTTAGTCATTTTTCCTAGGAGTCCTTCAGATACCCCACCAACTTCTCTAACAAGTACAGGTACTCCTCCAAGCAAAGGATCCTATCAGACCTCACACCAGTTTATTATTTCTCCTAGTGAAATTGCCCACAATGAAGATGGCAGTAGTGCTAAGGGATTTCTTTCAACAGCTGTCAATGGACTTCGGTTATCTAAAACAATCTGTACTCCCAGAGAAGTAAGAGACATACGACCTCTTCACAGCTCATTACAAAAGAAAATTGTTATTGCAAATAATAGTCCAAATCAGACTGTCTGTGAAAAGTCATCTGAAGGATATTCTTGCGTTTCAGTGCATTTCACCCAACAAAAAGCAACTGCATTAGATTGTGAAACAGCAAATGGTGATTGTAGACCAGAGATGTCAGAAATTAAGCTTAATTCTGATTCAGAGTATATTAAGCTTATGCACAGGACATCTGCATGTTTACCATCTTCCCAAAATGTAGATTATCAAATAAATATCAATGGACAGTTGGAAAGACCACATTTACAGATAAACAAAAACCATGCTCTTTTACAAAGAAGTATTTCATTGGGAGGAACTTATCCAAATGTTTCCTGTTTATCCAGCCTTAAGCACAGTTGTTCTAAGGGGGGACCATCTCAATTACTCATAAAGTTTGCATCTAGAAATGAAGGGAAAGTTGATAATTTAACAAGAGACAGCAACAGAGATTTCACAAATGAACTATCTAATTCTTTACAGCATTCTTGTAAGGTAAGTCTCCTTTGGTCTTGGTAAATGTTATTTTATACTAGAATGGCTCTATGAAATATTTGGTTAAAATTTATTATGACTTGGCAGCTTTATATATTTTCTTGGTCCTTAGCTAGCAAGCACTGTGGAGTCATGAACTTTATATTTGTAAATCTGAAAAAATGCCCAGTAGTTTTTCACTCTATTTGTTATTTTATCAATGTAGAAAATATGTATTTAAAAAAACTTTCCAAAGTGATTTAAGCCATAAAACATTTCTGTCACATAAAAACAAGCTAAAATAATAATTTATTTGATAACATTTTGCCTTCATATGTTTTCCCTCAAGTGGCATGGTATTTTAATGTCTAACTCCGTATTTTATTCCTACTTTCAAAAATGCTCATTTTGTGTTCTCCCCTCCTTAAGCATTGTGAAAAAAAGTAAAATATAGAAAGCCACTCAAAGTATTAAACAGTAAAAAGTCTACATAAAAATGTGAAAATCTTCTTATAAGTGAACATAGAGAAAATGTTTCTTTAAAATACATATATTTATTTGATCATCGATAAAAACTGTTATGCTGAATGTTTAAAGCAGAGGAAAAATAAATGTTATCTGCATTTGTATATACCCTTAACCACAGGAATTTTGTTTCCACCCTATTTTTCTTTAGCTACCAGTTAAGTGTGCCTTCTAAAATGTAACTCACTCAACAATATTGAATTCTAAATTTTGTATTTTTAAATTTGGTTTCAATTGCTAGGTATTTTCCATAATTCTCTAATTACCCAATTAATTTGTTATTTTGGTAATTTTGCTTTATTATATTAGTAATTTAACTCTAGTGAATCTTAACCAAAACAGTTTTTTAATGTAATTTGGCCTTTCCAAAGTATTTTAAGTGTTTTGAACTTAAATAGATTTTTTAAATTTCTGTATTTGGAAGATCTTGCCAGATTTCTGCAAATGAAAAAAATGTTTCTGACTAAACCAATTTTAGATGACAGTACATAATAGTTTGGGGGAAAAAAACTTATCTGTTTTTCTGTGTTTGTATAACAAAATCAATATTAAAGATTCTTTTAACACTTCTGGGCAAATAAAATATTAAGTAATTGCTAGTTTGTTTTCTCTCTTTTGAAGTCTGATAAATATAATTCTTGTTATCCAATGCCCAGATGTTAATATAAGCAGCTACTTTACTGAGGATGAATAAAGATCACATTTCAAATTCTGATGTATGTTTTAGAATTATTAATTCCACTTACAAAACTTTTAAAACACCAGCTGTTAGGAGATTATAATCCATTCAGTTGTCTTGTCTTCTAAAAAAAAGCAATTAAGTGATACTATGAAGAAATACATTAATAGTTTGCTAATTGTACGACATGTACCTTGTAAATTTATTTTACATTTAATGAAATAATTAACCTGAAAGGAAAAATTAACCTAGAAATATTTCTAGAAATATCCTTTAAATAGTTGATTTTGTGGTAATATTATAGTTTGTTGTTGTTGATGCTTTTGAAAAAATGGTATTTTTAATGTTTTTTTAAAAAGTGTGACTGCCTTTTGCGTGGCTAAAAGATACACTTTTATTGGCTTTATTTAAAATTAGGTAAGCTAACTTAAATATTTTTTTGTGACAGCCAAATGCCTAGCTTTCTGCAGATTCTATTTTTTTGATAGATTATTGGATTATAAAATAGTTCGGAAGTGTGTCATTTGCTGGAGAGCTTTAAATTGTTCCTCCTTTTAATGTTTATTAAACAGCTGTCTATACAAGAATTGTAAACAATATAGGACCATTACATTTAACACATACTGGATCTAAATTGATCTAATTGTTTACTGGTAAATCAAGGGCTTGTTTTAAGAGGAAAAATAGTAATGTTGTTTTTTCTAAACATAGCAGTGACAACAATAATGGGGTTTTAGAAATAATCCTGTGTTTATCAATAATTATATATTAATCTAATTATAGTGGTATATTGTAACTCATTTATAAATAAACAGCTCCCAAAATATTTCCCATGACTCCAGTTAGTCTGGGTTAGTATTCTGATATGCTGAGTCTGGATTCACATTTAACAAGTTGATATTAGAGTAGCATTTAGTAATGTCAGCTATCTGTACCCAGCAGCCATGAAATTAAATCACTGCTTTGGTCAGGGACCCTGGTTTCTAAAGCACTGAGAGGTCTACAGATTCTTTTCTTCTGTGTTTAGCTACCAGTCTCTAGGAGAATAGTATCCAGTTTCTAGCTCTCTATAATCAACAGCTCATTACTGGCTAATTTTTTAAATTTAGTGAGAACTTTTACCTGTATCTGCGACTGGGGTTCTGTGTGTTGTTTACAAGTGGGGATGAAGATGAGACTTTGTATTCCACATAATAATGTTGATTTCACTTATTGCCATCAAAGAGCATAACAATAACAATAACATAACAATAACTGGCATATATTTATTATATATATTTTTTGAGAGACAATGTTACTTTTGTAAAGGCTTTATAATGACTTTTGATCTGAAAGTAGATATTTGATATTTTAACATTGTGTGTATTGTCAGCTCGATCAAGAGCTAAGATGGTTTTTATACAGTTACAGAAATTACCATTCAGATTTCTAAAATCTGTGCAATAGTTAGTTTACTCTATTATTATTTTATTTTTCCCTATCTATTGTTTTTTTTAAATTTCATGTATTGTTAGGATGCTCAGAAATTTCATTGCCCTATTATTTAAAATACCTTAGCATTTGCCTAAGCTTGTATATGTCTTCCATACTTCATGTATATGCATGCTTTTATCAGAAATTTTGACTTTACATTTTTCTTTTTATTATAAACGTTTTTGTTTATTTTCTGTTATTTAATCCTAGGTAGATAAATTGCTTAAGCCTAGTGTAGAAGAACTTTAAACAACTATGTTTCAATTCTTTCAAAGCCTTTAAAACTAATCTCAAGAATTTAGATTTCAATAATATATTTAGCTGTTCTTCCCAAAACAACTGTTTTAAATATTTACTATTTTTAGTGTTCCATTATTTTCTTAGTCCTTATTTTATTAACTTTAGCAGAATATTTAGAGACATTTGGTTAAATTTATTTTGAACACTTAATCTTTCCTATAAAAATCAATATAGTTTATAAGTATTAACCTTAAAACTGTAATGCAACAATGTTAATGACCAGTTTTAGAAACCTGGTGAGAGGTGTGTGCATGTATATGTACATTTCTTAGAACTGAAGAACTAAAATATTAATTTCAGGGTGGTTCAGCGAGGTGAATTGTTTGCTTCAGAAATACTTTGTATTTCTCTGTAGACGTGTCTTTAATTCATTCATCTGGCACATGTTTGAGTGCCTACTGTTTGCCAGTCACTGACTCAAGTTCTGGGAATAAAAGATACTGAAGCACAGTTTCTACTTGGGGGAACTCCCATCCTAGTTAGAGACACACTGGTAGATAAAAAAAATTCCAGTCTAAAGTGTGATGTACTAAAATAGAGCTGTATATGAGAAAGTGAGAAAGATGCAGTGTGACTCTAGCACAGGGAGTCCAGGGATGTGGGAGGAGATAATATGCTGGTAGTGGGTGGGAGTCCCATTGCATGGAGCACGTCATGCTGAAAGAAAGCAGTGTGTCTCCTGCTAACAGAGAATAGTTAGGCAACGGAAGTCGTTATTTGAGAGTGTGACATGCTCACTTTTATGTTTTTAGATGATACTTTCTTATGACACCATGGATTATAAGTGAATTAAAGTTTTCTTAACTTGGATGGCCAGGTGAATAGTGACATCATGAACTAAGATAGGGAATTCAGGAGAAGGGGCCAGATTGGGAGGGCAAAGAAAAAACCATGCGTCATTAAGTTTCTGTACCGAGAAGCTGCCCTGGTAGTACTGCTGTCAAGTAAGGTAGTTGGAGATACAGGCTCAGGACTCAGGAGAGAAGTGAGAGCTGGAAATGTAGCTTGGGAGTCATGAGTCTAGTCAAAGACTTAGGTAAGGATGAATTGAAAAAGCATGAAAGTGAGATGGGAGGAGTGATAAATCAGAATTCTGGGGACTACCAACTTTGGAGAAACAGTGGAAGAGGAGATAAAAAGGAGTCCAAGAAAGAGCCACTGGAGGAGGAGAGAGGCCAGGAGAGCTTGGAGGCCTGAAAGCCAAGGGAAGGGAAAGTTCAAGGTGAGCAGCATACAGTGCCATGGAATTTAGGTATCCATTGAGTGTAAGAGGTCCTTGGTGACTTTAGTAAAAGTAGGCTCAGGGGCATAGTGTAAAAGCCTGGTTGAAGAAAGAATGAAACAGGTGAGGAAGCAAAAACAGCAGGCATAGCTTGTTTGCTCAATGTCATAAAAATAGTCATGAGTTAGTATAGGCAAGGTATATATTTAATGGCTATTATATAGAATACATGGTATTATGTGGTTATAATTGCGTAAGACAAACTGTCCCCAAGGATATTGCAGCCTGTTCTCTAGGAGGAGAAAAGGTCTGTGGCTCTCTGTTCTTTCACCTTGGAAGTAAAGAATAAGTGAGCATGGGCAGTGAAAACTGAAATGGAGACTGAGCAATATGAAATGAAGGGAACAAACAATTAGGAGTGAAAGCGTGAAACCACCTCTGAGTAGTCACAGCTCTTGGCGAGCAGCATTATCCTAACGTTCTTCTACCCCTCCCTACCACCCAAAATAAGACAAGCCAAAAATAGAGCTTCCAGGTAGAAAACAGGTCAGGGTTTAAGGCCTCTTCCTAGAAACGGCTTGGAGAAGAGGCACCTCTGTCTTGCCGTCACCGGCTTCTTCCAGCATATGGAGCCCACCGTGTGCTACCTGTGGTGAGGCCTGGCCCTTCTAGATCCACTCTCCCTTTATGTTATGGGTGACAGGGAACAGGATGAACTAGGAAAAGCCAGGACCGGAGGCTGTATGGGCAGAAGGGGCTTGGCAGAGTCCCTGGGTGTGGCCAGCCAACGTGTTGAGGTCAGGAGGGTGGTTAGCAGGAGTGAATGAGTGCTGAGAAGGGCATCCGATGATCTTGCCAACAAATACACAAAATACCTGAAGTCTTGCTCAAGTGTGTGGTTCGGTATTCTTTGTTGGCCAAGTGGGAGACTGGAAGACTATGGTCAGGTGAAGACCGACATTTAGAGATAGCCTGTAAACAAGAGGTGAGCCGATGTGCCCTGGTTTAGTGAGATATCTGGGGGGAGACTCTCAACATAGCAGCAGTTGTCGGGAAGCAATTTTACCTTCGCTGAGATTTCACAAAACTTTTTAAATATAACTAGAGCAGATCTGAGAACTTGGAAGGGCAAGCAGCTAGCATGTTTATATACCTGGTAGCCCAATTCATGGATGGGTCATAACAAAGACCTTGACCAAGAGATCCCATGATGTTTCTAGTCAGGGTTCTAGGATATCTTGGCAGAGGGCTGTGGTGATCATGACTTCTCTTGACTTAGATGTATTACATCTAAGATAAAAACCATAACACTGTGAAACGTTTTGTGATGTACCTTAATAGATGAAATATTACCAAGCAAGAAGTTTACATCAAGGATATTGGTGGTACAATGGACAATGTCTTTATGTTCATCAAGTACGGAAACATTCTTAATGTTTACATTAAAACATTCTTAATTTTTATCTTTCATCGCTCTTACAAAAGCTGAGTATAACATTTTATGATATAGCTAAAATAATATTATCTAGGACTACTTCCTTTTTTTAATGAAATAGCTCTTTTTATTTATTTATTTTGGCTGTGTTGGGTCTTTGTTGCTGTGTGCGGGCTTTCTCTAGTTGTGGCGAGCTGGGGCTACTCTTCGTTGCGGTGCACGGGCCTCTCATTGCGGTGTCTTCTCTTGTTGCGGAGCATGGGCTCTAGGTGCGTGGGCTTCAGTAGTTGCAGCACACGGGCTCAGTAGTTGCAGCACATGGGCCCTAGAGCACACGGGCTTCAGTAGTTGCAGCACACGGGCTCTAGGGCACGTGGGCTTCAGTAGTTGTGGTGCACAGGCCCAGTAGTTGTGGCTTGCGGGCTCTAGGTGTGCAAGCTTCAGTAGCTGTGGTGCACGGGCTTAGTTGCTCCATGGCATGTGGGATCTTCCTGGACCAGGGATTGAACCCATGTCCCCTGCATTGGCAAGTGAATTCTTAACCACTGCGCCGCCAGGGAAGTTCCTAGGACTACTTCCTTTTTTTTCCTCTTTCAAATATTTGTTGGTAAGCTGCCTTCTAATGCTTTAAGGATTGCAACCGGACAATGGCTTATTAAGTTGTCATTTGGACTACTGATTTTCAAATTTTCATGTGTGTGTACATCTCCTAGAGATCTTGTTAAAAGGCAGATTTTGGTTCAGTAGGTCTGGAGTGGGGCCTCAGGGTTCCATATTTCTAACGTGCTCCCAGGTCATACCAATGCTGCTAATTCCTCAAACGCACTTTGAGAAGCAAGGCTTAAGACAATTTTTTTAAATGAGAACAGTAATACAGTTCATCGTTGAAGTATCCAGTGAGTCCCTCTTCCACTTTTACATAAAGAAGAACCATAGGTATGCTGTGGCCAGGGCTAAAATAATTTGCAAGGAGTTTTAAATCCTCTTGGACATTTAGACTAGTTATTGATTGAGACCATGTGATGCAGAAGAGATTGTTTGGACCAACAAACATTCAAGAGCAAGATTGTCTGCCTGTCTCACAAAAGAACTTTAGTATGACTCTTGCAGAATTGTGACTATTAAATCTTCTAGGATTACATTTTAGTTTCATTTAAGAAGTTAAAAATATTGGTCTATAAGGTATGCAGTTCTGCTTAAAGAAATCTCTTGAATTCATTATGGCTGTAATTCTGGTTTGTGTTGTTTTTGAAATTGTTGCCTACATTAACTTTTTCCCCTCTCAGCATGAGATTTGAAAAATATGCAATGGAAATGTATTTTTCTTAACTATTCTGGCTTACTCAAGCAATAGCTTCTATCTTCCTCTTTGTGAACACTTTCAATCTTTCCAATATACTTTCCTGTAGCAGTGCCAGTTTAGGGTACTATTGAGAGTGTTTGAATCTTACATTGGCTTATGTAATGAAATGAAACACCGTCTATAATTAATGCTTACTTATGAGCTATCCTCTTGATAGATCTATAGGGAGAAAGTTTAAAAATCCTTTGTGTGTAACTTTGTAATGCTACTTAAAAGTATATATCCATTCTCAAGCATAAATCACTATATGAAAATCTTAGGAACTGTTCTTCCGTTGGAGCAGTTGAAGACATTTTATCGGTAGCTGGGTTTTTGTGGTCTTCATGGCTGCTTGTGGCTTAGCCTAACTTCAGGGAGCCTAATAACACATTAAACATTTCAGGTAAGCAATGAGAAAAAGGAAGCATAGCAAGAAAAAAGTTAAAGATAGGGAGATAGATAGGCAGGCAGGCCGGCAGGCAAATGTATTGATAAATTTTCCAGAATTGATTGAGTTCTAGAGAAGGGATTAGGCAAATGGGTAATCTTTTCTGGGCTCTAATTTACTAGAATGAAATTCCCTAAATCAGAGACTTTTTTGTCTTATTCACCGCTATATCCTTTGTACCTAGAACAGTGCTTAGCTCAAAATAGACACTCAGTAAGTATTTATTAAATTAATGACTGAAGCCAAGGGGACCCTTTGGAATGGGGTAGAGACAACTAGAATCTAGATGAGGGTGACCACACAGCCTTGCACAGATAACCAAACTAGGATATTTGAGGGATGACTGTAATGATGAGTGGAAGCTTCTTTTTTTTTTCAGATCCCGGCTAGCTTTTATTTTATTTTTATTTTTTTAACATCTTTATTGGAGTATAATTGCTTTACAATGGTGTGTTACTTTCTGCTTTATAACAAAGTGAATCAGTTATACATATACATATGTTCCCATATCTCTTCCCTCTTGCATCTTCCTCCCTCCCACCCTCCCTATCCCACCCCTCTAGATGGTCACAAACCACCGAGCTGATCTCCCTGTGCTATGCGGCTGCTTCCCACTAGCTAGCTGTTTTACGTTTGGTAGTGTATGTATGTCCATGCCACTCTCTAACTTTGTCACAGCTTACCCTTCCCCCTCCCCATATCCTCAAGTCCATTCTCTAGTACGCCTGTGTCTTTATTCCAATCTTACCCCTAGGTTCTTCATGACCTTTTTTTTTTTCTTAGATTCCATATATATGTGTTAGCATACGGTATTTATTTTTCTCTTTCTGACTTACTTCACTCTGTATGACAGACTCTAGGTCCATCCACCTTACTACAAATAAATCAATTTCGTTTCTTTTTATGGATGAGTAATATTTCATTGTATATATGTGCCACATCTTCTTTATCCATTCATCTGTTGATGGACACTTAGGTTGCTTCCATGTCCTGGCTATTGTAAATAGGGCTGCAATGAACGTATTGGTACATGACTCTTTTTGAATTATGGTTTGCTCAGGGTATATGCCCAGTAGTGGGATTGCTGGGTCGCATGGTAGTTCTATTTTTAGTTTTCTAAGGAACCTCCATACTCTTCTCCATAGTGGCTGTATCAATTTACATTCCCACCAACAGTGCAAGAGAGTTCCCTTTTCTCCACACTCTCTCCAGCATTTATTGTTTCTAGATTTTTTGATGATGGCCATTCTGACCGGTGTGAGATGATATCTCACTGTAGTTTTGATTTGCATTTCTCTAATGATTAGTCATGTTGAGCATTCTTTCATGTGTTTGTTGGCAATCTGTATATCTTCTTTGGAGAAGTGTCTATTTAGGTCTTCTGCCCATTTTTGGATTGGGTTGTTTGTTTTTTTGTTATTGAGCTGCATGAGCTGCTTGTAGATTTTGGAGATTAATCCTTTGTCAGTTTCTTCATTTGCAAATATTTTCTCGCATTCTGAGGGTTGTCTTTTCGTCTTGTTTATGGTTTCCTTTGCTGTGCAAAAGCTTTGAAGTTTCATTAGGTCCCATTTGTTTATTTTTGTTTTTATTTCCATTTCTCTAGGAGGTGGGTCAACAAGGATCTTGCTGTGATTTATGTCATGGAGTGTTCTGCCTATATTTTCCTCTAAGAGTTTGATAGTGTCTGGCCTTACATTTAGGTCTTTAATCCATTTTGAGCTTATTTTTGTGTTTAGGTGTTAGGGAGTGTTCTAATCTCATACTTTTACATGTACCTGTCCAGTTTTCCCAGCACCACTTACTGAAGAGGCTGTCTTTTCTCCACTGTATATTCTTGCCTCCTTTAGTGGAAGCTTCTTGATGCTTCATCCTCTGCTTGAAAGAGTGGCACCCTTTAATGAATACCTTGTCCCTGGGGTGGATGCCAATGGAATATTATGACTGTGACTCAAGGATTAGTTTCCACAGTGGAGTCTGATTCATAGCCTACATATTCCACTAACTAGTACCGTAGAAGTACGTGTCTGGGTAGAGGCTCAGATCAAGTTTTCTGAAAAGAAGATTGAATGGGCCAAAAGTTTTAAGGGTATTTAAACAAAGGCCATTTGACTGGCTTTAAGTTTATCATTGTTTAATAAAATGACTTCATTTCAGACTTGATGTAAGAGCTGGCTTCTCAGTGTTGTTCCCGGAATTTCAAGTAACTGTTTTAGCTAAGAATGACCTTTACCTTTTGTACCAAGACTGAAAGACTGAACCCTCTTAAGGAGTCACAGAGCTTAACGCAAACTCAAGTCATCTTCAAAGCAAATGAGTTTAACAAGTATTTATCAGAAATAGAATATGTGCCTGCTGCGAGTGGCAAATATTATTCCTGGCTTTGAAGAGTTTCTAATTTAGATGAGAAGACAGCATTATCCATTTAAAAAAAGAACCAGAGAACAGTAAAATAATATATAATAATGTCCGTATACCTACTTCAGGCAGGTGAACGCCTAAACTCTGAGCTATGTGATCGTCTCTATAATTTTTAACTAATTTAAATTTTTATCAAGATGACACATGTGCCTGTTTTAAAAATCAGGTGTTTTTTTCTTTGAAGATTTCCTTTCTGCCTTTTTCTCTGTGTTCTCTCTTCCCAGAATTCCTGTTAGCCAAAGTTTGCACCTCCCAGATTGATCTTATAATTTACTTTTCTCTCCTGTTTTCTGTTTCTTTGCCTCCTTATTCTACTTTCTGGAATATTTCCCTCAGTTTTTTCTTCTCTTTAATTTTAAAATTGTGGTTATTTTAATTTCTCAAGTTCTATCTTGTTTTTTGATGATTCCCTATTCTTATTCTTGTTTTATAAGTGTAATCGTTTATCTCTCTGAGAATATTTTACTTAAGGCTTTTTCTTTTAAGTTTTGTTATGGGTCCTACATTGTCTCTGGTTCCTGTGGGCCGTTTTGCTGTTGTTGTTGTTTGTTCCTCTTTGTTATTAGACATCATCCTCCAGGTGGCTGGTGAACCTTGGCTGTCTATTCCTGTTTGAGAGTGAGTCACTATGAAGTTATCTGGAGGCTCTGTAATTCTGTGGGGCTTTTCAAATGGTACACTTCATTGTAGGGAGACTTCTAACTGTCAGTATCTGGAGGTCTTTTCTCAAAGGTCAGTTTGTTTCTCCAGAGAAGAAACTTGCAACGATTGCCCAGTTATGTTTTATAGCCCTGGTTAGTGATAAACTAGAAATGGAGGTGATTTCTTTCATAGGTTCTGAAACTGAGTTAGTTCAAGGTAAACCATGCCTTAAAAGTGATATTTACTTATCAAATTCTTAAGGTACTGATTATAATTTAATTAATATAGTCAGTAAGGTGCCTGATTTTCATATCTATTGTCTGAAATACATTGTGTATATTCTAGAAGTGAAGATGCTCGTAGAAAGACCAAATTTAAACATCCTTTATAAAAGAATCTGTAGTTTCCTTAACACATCTCCCAACCTTTTACATTCTTGGCAATATATTTAAATGTAAATGTGTGTGCCTGTCCTCTGAGAAAGAGGATAGACCTGTTAAAACTGTGTTTGGGTACAGGAGAGAAGGAAGAGGAGACCAAAATGACCCCCTAATGGAGAAGAACATTGGGTGCGTACTGTCACACTAGAACCTGAAACCTCATCACTGATTGTTTTAACTTGGACAAAATCCTGATATATTCTTTTTAAACTCTTAACCCGATATCTGTAAAAGTTTAAATCAGTCAGCATACGTTATATACCACATTTCAAAAAACTCTCTGAGATAGTGATTATCTCCACATTAGAAATAAGAGAACAAGCTCAGAAAAGTTAAAATGATGTAGTCAGGATCGTAAGTCTAGTAAATGTTCTGTTACTTACTTACTTACTCAGCTCTGTTATGTACTCTAAAGCCCTTTTCTACATTTCTAACCAAGAGGAATTCATTTTTCACTACAATAGGGGGAATCTACAGGATAAATAAAGCTGCTTGGGGAAGGTTATTTTAGTAAAAATAGCATCATACAGAACAAAAAGAGAGTTGTCTAAAGGAAAGTTTCCACTTGGGCTGACTGCAATCTAATGACTAACTTTTACTCTCTGAAAAAGTCCTGATCAAGTCCTGTTTGCTTGCCATTGTTGAGTGAAAGTGAGGTTCAGGGATTATTTAAGCCTATTTCTAGAGAACCAGTTTATCTCTGAAACTTTTATTTTTCTATTCTTCTGACTTGTGACCCAACACTTATAACTACTTTCTTCTTTCTGATTAATTTTATTGATCAAATATCACATACTGTGTGTTTCTACCTCCTGCAACTCTTTGAGTTTCACTATGTTCTTTTCCTTCAATAACTATTATAAACTACCTAAATCGTTGGAAGCTGTGTCTTTTCTTCCCTAATATTTTAAAACTTTTTATTGTGGAAAATTTCAAACACACACAAAAGTAGAAAGAATAATGCAGTGATCCCCCCGTGTGAGCCCCCAGTGAATTCCCAATTTCAATAATTACCAACATTTTGTCCATCAGGTCATCCGTCTTTTCCCATCCCTTTTTTTTTTTAATTATTATTTTTTTTTTTGGAGTATAGTTGATTTACACTTTTGTGTTAGTTTCTGCTGTACAGCAAAGTTAGTCAGTTAGACATACCCATATATCCACTCTTTTTTAGATTCTTTTCCCATGTAGGTCATTACAGCATATTGAATAGTTTCCTGTGCTATTCAGCAAGTTCTTATTAGTTATCTATTTTATATATAGTAGTGTGTAAGTGTGTATATGTCGATCCCAATCTCCAAATTTATTCCTCCCCCCGGTAACCACAAGTTTGTTTTTAACATCTGTGACTCAATTTCTATTTTGTAAATAGGTTCCTTTGTACCATTTCTTTAGAGTCCACATATAAGTGATATCATATGATATTTGTCTTTCTCTGTCTGACTTACTTAACTCAGTATGACAATCTCTGGGTCCATCCATGTCACTGTCAATGGCATTATTTCGTTCTTTTTTATGGCTGAGTAATGTTCAGTAATTGTATATATGTACCACATATTCTTTATTCATTCCTCTGTTGATGGACATTTAGGTTGCTTCCACATCCTCCCCTCCTTTTTTTCTGTAAGTTTTTTTTAAGTAAATCCCATACAGCATGGAATTTTACCCATAAATACTTCAGAGTGTATCTGTAATGGAGAAGGACCTTTTAAATATACCAAAGTACCATTCAATTATCACACTTAACAAAATTAACAATAGTTCTAAACTGTTTTGACTGGATCTCTTTCTAAGTCATCTAGGTCACTTTAGTGTTGACATAACTCAAGATGGATTCTTCTCCTTTAACATGTGTCTGTCTAATTCTTCATCTATGTTATGATCTTCATTTCACTTTGGGGCTGAGCGTGCCAATTATTTAGCATAGGATTTTCTGTGTCTTTAATCAGACATTTTTTGATAATACATTTATTATCGATGTAATTGAGGCTGTATTCTGGAACCTAAAAGTAAGGTTAGAGTTAGGACTTAGAATTGATCACCTAACTACACCTTACCTCCACCTTAATCGCCACAAGTCTTCAGTGAGCTGGGATACCTTACCTTCCTCATTCCCCAGTAGAGTGAAAATGTGCTCTATAGTGAATTAGCTGTATTAATTCCTCTTAAAGCTTCTCTGCGTCTTAATTTCATGTTTAGGGAACATGAAGTGTATGAAACTTGGTGAAGTTATTTTGAGGACTGGAAATTCGATATCTGTTTGGCTAATAGTTGGTGCTCAGTAAAAAGTGGCTATTATTATCTGCCTTATAATATTGTTGTGAGAGTTTATGAAGGTGTGCTGTACACTAAAAAGTGACACAGTGCATAACATAATAATAATTGTTTTATATATGTACAATCTGAATCATATATAAATCTAAGAATCCAGGTTAACAGTTAAGTAATAGTAAATTCATGAAAAGAACATTTTAAAAAGTAATGCAGGGACTTCCCTGGTGGTCCACTGGCTCAGATTCAGTGCTCCCAATGCAGGGGGCCCGGGTTCGATCCCGGGTCAGGGAACTAGATCCCACATGCCGCAACTAAAGATCCCACATGTGGCAACTAAGATCCCGTGTTCTGCAACTAAATACAGACTAGAAATCTAGGGAAGCACTTCTTCCTAAGACTCTAAATTAAAGATCATGATACATTTTTCAACTGAATATGGTTTTTCCAAAGCCGTATTAAAATGTAAAGCACAATTCTTTTCACTTATACTCAATTTCGATTATGTATATTCTTGGGGACAAAACTACATCAAGACTAAGATATTCAAAATAAAGCCAGAAATAAATAAGAATTATACAGAAAATTAACAGGAGGAGACCATTAGAATCTGGAAAGTCCTCTAAGTGGGCCACAAGCCACTTATTATGCAATAATTGGTAGTTCTAAACAAGGTGACCCTATTTTTTTTTAATCCCTCATTGAAAATATTGACTCATAAGAGATAGCTTTACTCATCTTATGTCATTGATAGAGTCAGCTTCTAGCCATAAGGTGATAGATTCTTTTTTTTTAAACATCTTTATAGGAGTATAATTGCTTTATAATGTTGTGTTAGTTTCTGCTGTATAACAAAGAAAATCAGATATATATATATATATATATATATATATATATATATATATATACACACACACACATATATTCCCATATCCCCTCCCTCTTGCATCTCCCTCCCATCCTTCCTGTCCCACCCCTCGAGGTGGTCACAAAGCACCAAACTGATCTCCCTGGGCTATGTAGCTGCTTCCCACTAGCTATCTCTTTTACATTTGGTACTGTATATATGTCAGTGCTACTGTCTCACTTCGTCCCAGCTTACCCTTCCCCCTCCCCATGTCCTGAAGTCCATTCTCTATGTCTGCATCTTTATTCCTGACCTGCCCCTGATTCATCAGAACCATTTTTTTTTTTAGATTCCATATATATGTGTTAGCATACGGTATTTGTTTTTCTCCTTCTGACTTACTTCACTCTGTCTGACAGCCTCTAAGTCCATCCACCTCCCTACAGATAACTCAATTTCATTTCTTTTTATGGCCCAGTAATGTTCCATTGTATATATGTGCCACATCTTCTTTATCCATTCATCTGTCGATGGACACCTAGGTTGCTTCCATGTCCTGGCTATTGTAAATAGTGCTGCAATGAACATTGTGGTACATGACTCTTTTTGAATTATGGATTTCTCAGGGTATATGCCCAGTAGTGGGACTGCAGGGTGATATGATTGTTCTAGTTTTAGTTTTTTAAGGAACCTCCAAACTCTTCTCCATAGTGGCTGAATCAATTTACATTCCCAGCAACAGTGCAAGAGGGTTCCCTTTTCTCCACACTCTCTCTAGCATTTATTATTTGTAGATTTTTTGATGATGGCCATTATGAACGGTGTGAGGTGACATCTCATAGTTTTGATTTGCATTTCTCTAATGATTAGTGATGTTGAGCATCCTTTCATGTGTTTGTTGGCAATCCGTATATCTTCTTTGGAGAAGTGTCTATTTAGGTCTTCTGCCCATTTTTGGATTGGGTTGTTTGTTTTTCTGATATTGAGCCACATGAGCTGCTTGTATATTTTGGAGATTAATCCTTTGTCAGTTGCTTCGTTTGCAAATATTTTCTCCCATTTTGAGGGCTCTCTTTTCATCTTGTTTATGGTTACCTTTGCTGTGAAAAAGCTTTTAAGTTTCATTAGGTCTCATTTGTTTATTTTTGTTTTTATTTCCATTTCTCTAGGAGGTGAGTCAAAAAGGATCTTGCTATGATTTATGTCATAGAGTGTTCTGCCTATGTTTTCCTCTAAGGGTTTGATAGTGTCTGGCTTTACATTTAGGTCTTTAATCCACTGTGAGTTTAATTTTGTGTATGGTGTTAGGAAGTGTTCTAATTTCATTCTTTTACATGTAGCTATCCAGTTTACCCAACACCACTTATTAAAGATGCTGTCTTTTCTCCATTGTATATTCTTGCCTCCTTTATCAAAGATAAGGTGACCATATGTCTGTGGGTTTATCTCTGGGCTTTCTGTCCTGTTCCATTGATCAATATTTCTGTTTTTGTGACAGTACCATACTGTCTTGATTACTGTAGCTTTGTAGTATAGTCTGAAGTCAGGGAGCCTAATTCCTCCAGCTCCGTTTATCTTTCTCAAGATTGCTTTGGCTATTCGGGGTCTTTGATACTTCCATATGGATTGTGAAATTTTTTGTTCTAGTTCTGTGAAAAATGCCATTGGTAGTTTGAAAGGGATTACATTGAATCTGTAGATTGCTTTGGGTAGTATAGTCATTTTCACAATATTGACTCTTCCCATCCAAGAACATGGTGTATCTCTCCATCTGTTTATGTCATCTTTAATTTCTTTCATCATTGTCTTACAGTTTTCTGCATACAGGTCTTCTGTCTCCTTAGGTAGGTTTGTTCCTAGCTATTTTATTCTTTCTTTTGCAATGGTAAATGGAAGTGTTTCCTTAATTTCTCTTTCAGATTTTTCATCATTAGTGTATAGGAATGCGAGAGATTTCTGTGCATTAATTTTGTGTCCTGCTACTTTACCAAATTCATTGATTACCTGTAGTAGTTTTGTGGTCGCATCTTTAGGCTTCTCTATGGATAGTATCATGTCACCTGCAAACAGTGACAGCTTTACTTCTTCTTTTCCCATTTGGATTCCTTTATTTCTTTTTCTTCTCTGATTGCTGTGGCTAAAAGTTCCAAAACTATGTTGAATAGTAGTGGCGAGAGTGGGCAACCTTGTCTTGTTCCTGATTTTAGAGGATATGGTTTCAGTTTTTCACCATTGAGAATGATGTTGGCTGTGGGTTTGTCATATATGGCCTTTATTATGTTGAGGTAAGTTCTGTCTATGCCTACTTTCTGGAATTTTTATCATAAATCATTGTTGAATTTTGTTGAAAGCTTTTTCTGCATCTATTGAGATTATCATGGTTTCTATCCTTCAGTTTGTTAATATGGTGTATCACATTGATTGATTTGTGTATATTGAAGAATCCTTGCATCCCTGGGATAAATCCCACTTGATCATGGTGTATGATCCTTTCAATGTGTTGTTGGATTCTGTTTGCTAGTATTTTGTTGAGAATTTTGGCATCTTTGTTCATCAGTGATATTGGCCTGTAGTTTTCTTTTTTTGTGACATCTTTTTCTGGTTTTGGGATCAGGGTGATGGTGGCCTCATAGAAAGAGCTTGGGAGTGTTCCTCCCTCTGCTATATTTTGGAAGAGTTTGAGAAAGATGGATGTTAGCTCTTCTCTAAATGTTTGATAGAATTCACCTGTGCAGCCATCTGGTCCTGGGCTTTTGTTTGTTGGAAGATTTTTAATCACAGTTTCAATTTCAGTGCATGTGACTGGTCTGTTTATATATTGTGTTTTTTCCTGGCTCAGTCTCAGAAGGTTTTGCTTTTCTAATAATTTTTCCATTTCTTCCAGGCTGTCCATTTTATTGGCACATAGTTGCTTGTAGTAATCCCTTTTGATCCTTTCTATTTCTGCAGTGTCAGTTGCTACTTCTCCTTTTTCATTCCTAATTCTGTTGATTTGAGTGTTCTCCCTTCTTTTCTTGATGAGTTTGGCTAGTGGTTTATCAATTTTGTTTATCATCTCAAACAACCAACTTTTAGTTTTATTGATCTTTGCTGTCGTTTCCTTTATTTCTTTTTCACTTATTTCTGATCTGATCTTTATGATTTCTTTCCTTCTGCTAACTTCGGGGGTTTTTTTTTGTTCTTTCTCTAATTGCTTTAGATGTAAGTTTAGGTTATTTTTTTTTTCTTTTTTGCGGTACGCGGGCCTCTCACTGTTGTGGCCTCTCCCGTTGCTGAGCACAGGCTCCGGACGCGCAGGCTCAGCAGCCACGACCCAAGGGCCCAGCCGCTCCACGGCACATGGGATCTTCCCGGACTGGGGCATGAACCCGTGTCCCCTTTATTGGCAGGCGAACTCTCAGCCACTGTGCCACCAGGGACGCCCAAGTTTAGGTTATTTATTTGAGATTTTTCTTGTTTCTTGAGGAAGTATTGTATTGCTATAAACTTCCCTCTTAGAACTGCTTTTGCTGCATCCCATAGGTTTTGGGTCATCGTGATTTCATTGTCATTTGTTTCTAAGTATTTTTTGATTTCCTCTTTGATTTCTTCAGTTGTCTCTTGGTTATTTAGTAGTGTATTGTTTAGCCCTCAATGTGTTTGTAGTTTTTACAGTTTTTTTTCTGTAATTGATATCTAGTCTCATAGCATTGTGGTCAGAAAAGTTACTTGATACAATTTCAATTTTCTTAAATTTTCCAAGGCTTCATTTGTGACCCAAGATATGATCTATCCTGGAGATGTTCCATGAGCACTTGAGAAGAAAGTGTATTGTGTTGTTTTTGGATAGAATGTCCTATACCTATCAGTTAAGTCCATCTTGTTTAATGTGTCATTTAAAGCGTGTGTTTCCTTATTTATTTTTATTTCGGGTCATCTGTCCATTGGTGAAAGTGGGGTGTTAAAGTTCCCTACTATGATTGTGTTACTGTCAATTTCCCCTTTTATGGCTGTTAGCATTTGCCTTAAATATTGAGGTGCTCCTATGTTGGGTGCATAAATATTTACAACTGTTAATTTTTTAATTTTTTCTTGTATTTTGATTTTTTCTTGATTTTTTTCTTTGTATTTAATTTAATGTAGTGTCCTTCTTTGTCTCTTGTAATAGTCTTTATTTTAAAGTCTATTCTGTCTGATATGAGAATTGTTACTTCCAGCTTTCTTTTGGTTTCCATTTGCATGGAATATCTTTTTCTGTCCCCTCTTTTTCAGTCTGTATGTGTCCCTAGGCCTGAAGTGGGTCTCTTATAGACAGTATATATACAGGTCTTGTTATAAACTGGCATTTAGCCAGTCTGTGTCTTTTTCTTGCAGGATTTAATCCATTTACATTTAAGGTAATTATCGATATGTATGTTTCTATTACCATTTTCTTGTTTGTTTTGGGTTTGTTTTTGTAGGTCTTTTCATCTTCTTGTGTTTCCTACCTAGAGAAGTTCCTTTAGCGTTTGTTGTAAGGATGCTTTGGTGGTGCTGAATTCTCTCTCTCTCTTTTTTTTTTTTTTTAGTTATTTCTGAGATATACATTTTAAAGTAATAACTAGAATTATGACTTATAACATTATACCAGAACATGTAAGATTTTTAGAAATTCCATGTGATGTCTGAAACATTTATATTAACACATTTCCATACAAATAACCAAAAGAAAGTTTAATATTAGTTGTTTTTAGTTTCTTTGTTTGTTTGTTTATACTGCAGGTTCTTATTGATCATCAATTTTATACACATCAGTGTATACATGTCAATTCCAATCACCCAATTCAGCACACCACCATCCCCACCCGACCGCGGTTTTCCCACCTTGGCGTCCATACGTTTGTTTGTTCTCTACATCTGTGTCTCAACTTCTGCCCTGCAAACCAGTTCATCTGTACCATTTTTCTGGGTTCGACATACATGCGTTAATATATGATATTTGTTTTTCTCTTTCTGACTTACTTCACACTGTGTATGACAGTCTCTAGATCCATCCACATCTCAACAAATGACTCAATTTCGTTCCTTTTTATGGCTGAGTAATATTCCATGTATCTATGTACCACAACTTCTTTATCCATTTGTCTGTCAATGGGCATTTAGGTTGCTTCCATGACTGGGCTATTGTAAATTGTGCTGCAATGAACATTGGGGTGCATGTGTCTTTTTCAATTATGGTTTTCTCTGGGTATATGCCCAGTAGTGGGATTGCTAGATCATATGGTAATTCTATTTTTAGTTTTTTAAGGAACCTCCATACTGTTCTCCATAGTGGCTGTATCAATTTACATTCCCACCAACAGTGCAAGAGGGTTCCCTTTTTTCTGCACCCTCTGTAGCATTTGTTGTTTGTAGATTTTCTGATGATGCCCATTCTAACTGGTGTGAGGTGATACCTCATTGTAGTTTTGATTTGCATTTCCCTAATAATTAGTGATGTTGAGCAGCTGTTCATGTGCTTCTTGGCCATCTGTATGTCTTCTTTGGAGAAATGTCTATTTAGCTCTTCTGACCAATTTTGGATTGGGTTTTTCGTTTCTTTAATATTGAGCTACATGAGCTGTTTACATATTTTGGAGATTAATCCTTTGTCTGTTGATTCATTTGCAAATATTTTCTCCCATTCTGAGGGTTGTCTTTTCATCTTGTTTACGGTTTCCTTTGCTGTGCAAAAGATTTGAAGTTTCATTAGGTCCCATTTGTTTATTTTTGTTTTTATTTCCATTACTCTAGGAGGTGGATCAAAAAAGATCTTTCTGGGGCTTCCCTGGTGGCGCAGTGGTTGAGAGTCCGCCTGCTGATGCGGGGGACATGGGTTCGTGCCCCGGTCCAGGAAGATCCCACATGCCACGGAGCGGCTGGGCCCGTGAGCCATGGCCGCTGAGCCTGCGCGTCCGGAGCCTGTGCTTCGCGGCGGGACAGGCCGTAGCGGTGAGAGGCCCGCGTACCGCAAAAAAAAAAAAAAAAGATCTTTCTGTGATTTATGTCAAAGAGTGTTCTCCCTATGTTTTCCTCTAAGACTTTTATAGTGTCCGGTCTTACATTTAGGTCTCGAATCCATTTTGAGTTTATTTTTATGTATGGTGTTAGGGAGTTTTCTAATTTCATTCTTATACATGTAGCTGTCCAGTTTTCCCAGCACCACTTATTGAAGACACTGTCTTTTCTTCATTGTATACCTTTGCCTCATTTGTCACAGATTAGTTGGCCATAGGTGCACAGGTTTATTTCTGGGCTTTCTATCTTGTTCCATTGATCTATGTTTCTGTTTTTGTGCCAGTGCCATATTGTCTTGATTACTGTAGCTTTGTAGTATAGTCTGAAGTCAGGGAGTATGATTCCTCCAGTTCCATTTTTCTCCCTCATGATTGCTTTGGCTATTCGGGGTCTTTTGTGTCTCCATACAAATTTTAAGATGATTTGTTCTAGTTCCGTAAAAAATGCCATTGGTAATTTGATAGGGATTGCATTGAATCTGTAGATTGCTTTGGGTAGTATAGTCATTTTCACAGTATTGATTCTTCCAATCCAAGAACATGGTATATCTCTCCATCTGTTGCTATCATCATCAATTTCTTTCATCAGTGTCTTATAGTTTTCTGCATACAGGACTTTTGTCTCCCTAGGTAGGTTTATTCCTAGGTATTTTATTCTTTTTGTTGCAGTGGTAAATGGGAGTATTTCTATGATTTTGCTTTCAGATTTTTCATCATTAGTGTATAGGAATGCAAGAGATTTCTGTGCATTAATTTTGTTACCTGATACTTTACCAAATTCATTGATTACCTGTAGTAGTTTTATGATCACATCTTTAGGCTTCTCTATGTATACTATCATGTCATCTGCAAACAGTGACAGCTTTACTTCTTCTTTTCTGATTTGGATTCCTTTATTTCTTTTTCTTCTCTGATTGCAGTGGCTGAAAGTTCCAAAACTATGTTGAATAGTAGTGGTGAGCGTGGGCAACCTTGTCTTGTTCTTGATTTTAGAGGATATGGTTTCAGTTTTTCACCATTGAGAATGATGTTGGCTGTGGGTTTGTCATATATGGCCTTTATTATGTTGAGGTAGGTTCCCTCTATGCCCACTTTCTGGAGTTTTTATCATAAATCGGTGTTGAATTTTGTCAAAAGCTTTTTCTGCATCTATTGAGATGATCATATGGTTTTTATCCTTCAGTTTGTTAATATGGTGTATCACATTGATTGATTTGTGTATATTGAAGAATCCTTGCATCCCTGGGATAAATCCCACTTGATCACAGTGTATGATCCCTTAAATGTGTTCTTGGATTTTGTGCGCTAGTATTTTGTTGAGGATTTTTGCATGTATATTCGTTAGTGATATTGGTCTGTAATTTTCTTTTTTTGTAATATCTTTGTCTGGTTTTGGTATCAGGGTGATGGTGGCCTCATAGAATGAGTTTGGGAGTGTTCCTTCCTCTGCAGTTTTTTGGAAGAGTTTGAGAAGGATGGGTGTTAGCTCTTCTTTAAATGTTTGATAGAATTCACCTGTGAAGCCATCTGGTCCTGGACTTTTGTTTGTTGGAAGACTTTTAATCACAATTCCAATTTCATTACTTGTGATTGGTCTGTTCATATTTTCTGTTCCTTCCTGGTTCAGTCTTGGAAGGTTATACCTTTCTAAGAATTTGTCCTTTTTTCCAGGTTGTCCATTTTATTGGCATAGAGTTGCTTGTAGTAATCTCTTAGGATGCTTTGTATTTCTACAGTGTCTGTTGTAAATTCTCCTTTTTCAAATCTAATTTTATTGATTTGAGTCCTCTCTCTCTTTTTCTTGATGAGTCTTGCTAATGGTTTATCAATTTTGTTTATCTTCTCAGAGAACCAGCTTTTATTTTTATTGAACTTTGCTATTGTTTTCTTTGTTTCTATTCCATTTATTTCTGCTCCTATCTTTATGATTTCATTCCTTCTTCTAACTTTGGGTTTTGTTTGCTCTTCTTTCTCTAGTTCCTTTAGTTGTAAGGTTAGATTGTTTACTTGAGTTTTTTTTTTCTTGAGGCAGGCCTGTATAGCTATAAACTTCCCTCTTAAAACTGCTTTTGCTGCATCCCATAGGTTTTGAATCGTCATGTTTTCACTGTCATTTGTCTCTAGGTATTTTTTTATTTCCTCTTTGATTTCTTCAGTGATCTCTTGGTTACTTAGTAACGTATTGTTTAGCCTCCATGTGTTTGTGTTTTTTACGTTATTTTCCCTTAATTCATTTCTAGTCTCCTAGTGTTGTGGTCAGAAAAGGTGCTTGATATGATTTCAATTTTCTTGAATTTACTGAGGTTTGATTTGTGACCCAAGATGTGATCTATCCTGGAGAATGTTCCATGCACACTTGAGAAGAAAGTGTAATCTGCTGTTTTTGGATGGAATGTCCTATAAATATCAATGAAATCTATCTGGTCTATTGTGTTATTTAAAACTTCTGTTTCCTTATTTATTTTCATTTTGGATGATCTGTCCATTGGTGTAAGTGAGGTGTTAAAGTCCCCCACTATTATTGTGTTACTGTCGATTTCCTCTTTTATAGCTGTTAGCAGTTGCCTTATGTATTGAGGTGCTCCTGTGTTGGGTGCATATATATTTATAATTATTATATCTTCTTCCTGGATTGATCCCTTGATCATTATGTAGTGTCCTTGTCTCTTTTAACATTCTTTGTTTTAAAGTCTATTTTATCTGATACGAGTATAGCTACTCCAGCTTTCTTTTGATTTCCATTTGCGTGGAATATCTTTTTCCATCCCCTCACTTTCAGTCTGAATGTGTCCCTAGGTCTGAAGTGGGTCTCTTGTAGACAGCATATATGTGGGTCTTGTTTTTGTATCCATTCAGCAAGCCTGTGTGTTTTGGCTGGAGCATTTAATCCATTCACGTTTAAGGTAATTATCGATATGTATGTTCCTATTACCATTTTCTTAATTGTTTTGGGTTTGTTTTTGTAGGTCCTTTTCTTCTCTTGTGTTTCCCACTTAGAGAAGGTCCTTTAGCATTTGTTGTAGAGTTGTAGAGACCAACACTAGCAGGTACGTGTGGTTCAGTCTCCCCAGGGTCACTGCTCCTTCCCCTAGGTCCCGATGTGCACACTACTTTGTGTGTTCCCTCCAAGAGTGGAGTCTCTGTTTCCCCCAGTCCTGTCAAATTCCTGCAATCAATTCCTGCTAGACTTCAACATCTGCTTCTCTAGGAATTCCTCCTCCTGTTTCTGGACCCCCAGGTTGGGAAGCTTGACGTGGGGCTCACAACCTTCACTCCAGTGGGTGGACTTCTGTGGTATAAGTGTTTGCTAGTCTGTGAGTCACCCATCCACCAGTTATGGGATTTGATTTTACTGCGATTGTGCCCCTCTTACCATCTCATTGTGGCTTCTCCTTTGTCTTTGGATGTGGGGTATCTTTTTTGGTGAGTTCCAGTGTCTTCCTGTCGATGCTTGTTCAGCAGCTAGTTGTGATTCTGGTGTTCTCGCAAGAGGGAGTGAGAGCACATCCTTCTACTCTACCATCTTGGTTCCTCCTGAATTCTCTTAACTTTTGCTTGTCTGTATATGTTTTAATTTCTCCATCAAATCTGAATGAGATCCTTGCTGGGTAGAGTAATCTTGGTTGTAGTCTTTTCCCTTTCATCACTTGAAATATATCCTGCCAGCCCCTTCTGGCTTGCAGAGTTTCTGCTGAAAGATCAGCTGTTAACCTTATGGGGATTCCCTTGTATGTTATTTGTTGCTTTTCCCTTGCTGCTTTTAATATTTTTTCTTTGTATTTAATTTTTAATAGTTTGATTAATATGTGTCTTGGCTTGTTTCTCCTTGGATTTATCCTGTATGGGACTCTCTGTGCTTCCTGGACTGGATTAATTATTCCCTTTCCCATGTTATGGAAATTATCAACTATAATCTCTTCAAATATTTTCACAGACCCTTTCTTGTTGTCTTCTTTTTCTGGGACCCCTATAATTCAATGTTGCTGTGTTTAATGTTGTCCCAGAGGTCTCTGAGACTGTCCTCAATTCTTTTCATTCTTTTTTCTTTATTCTGCTCTGTGGTAGCTGTTTCCACTGTTTTACCTTCCAGGTTACTTATCCGTTCTTCTGCCTCAGTTATTCTGCTACTGATTTCTTCTAGAGAATTTTAAATTTCATTTATTGTGTTGCTCATTGTTTGTTTGTTCTTTAATTCTTCTAGGTCCTTGTTAAACTTTTGTTTTATTTTCTCTATTCTATTTCCAAGATTTTGGATCATCTTTACAATCATTACTCTGAATTCTTTTTCAGGTAGACTGCCTATTTCCTCTTCATTTGTTTGCTGTGGTGGGTTTTTACCTTGCTCTTTCATCTCCTGCATATTTCTGTGTCTTCTCATTTTGCTTAACTTACTGTGTTCGGGGTTTCCTTTTCACTGGCTGCAGGTTTGTAGTTCCCGTTGTTTTTGGTGTCTGCCCCCAGTCGGTAAGGTTGGTTCCATGGCTTTGGTAGGCTTCCTGGTGGAGGGGACTGGTGCCTGTGTTCTGGGGGCTGGGGTTGGATCTTGTCTTTCTGGTGGGCAGGGCTGCATCCAGTGGTGTGTTTTGGGGTGTCTGTGAACTTAGTATGATTTTAGGCAGCCTCTCTGCTAATGGATGGGATTGTGTTCCTGTCTTACTAGTTGTTTGGCATGGGGCATCCAGCACTGGAGCTTCCTGGCCTTTGGGTGGAGCTGGGTCTTAGCTTTGAGATGGAGATCTCTGGGAGAGGTCTTGCTGATTGATATTACATGTGGCTGGGAGGTCTCTGGTGGTCCAGTGTCCTGACGTCGGCTCTCCCACATCACTGGCTCAGGCCTGACACCCGGCCGGAGCACCAAGACCCTGTCAGCCACACGGCTTGGCCAGCCATCCTGTCACAGAGTCGACTGAGGGCCGGGCCACCAGTCAGGGGACTTCTCTCCTCGGACCTGGAGATGCCTGAGGGGTGGCCTCCTGTCAGGGGATTCCCTGTCAGGTACAATTGCCTGAGGGCAAGGCGTTGGATCTCAGTGATAGATTCTTTTTGTTCGTTTAGACTAAACAATTCCAGACCTCTCAAAAGACGGTTTGTGTTTGTTTGTTTATTTTTTCAATAGACTTTATTTTTTAGAGCAGTTTTAGCTTCACAGCATTAGTGAGCAGAGGTACAGAGATTTCCTATATACTCCCTACCCTGACCTATGCAGCCTCTTCCTTTATCTATATTGCCCACCAAAGTGGTACATTCGTTAGAATTAATAAATCTACATTGACATATCATTATCATCCAGAGTCCATAGTTTACTTTAGGGTTCATTCTTGGTGGTATTCATTCTGTAGGTTTGTACAATTTTATAATGTCATGTATCCACAATTATAGTGTCATACAGAGTAGTTTCACTGCCCTGAAAGTCCTCTGTGCTTTGCATCTTCATCTGTCCATCCCGTAACCCCTGGCAACCATGATCTTTCTGCTGTCCCCATAGTTTTGCCTTTTCCAGAATGTCTTGTAATTAAAATCATACAGTATGTAGCCTTTTCAGTTGGGCTTCTTTCACTCACTAATACTCATTTAAGTTTCGTCCATCTCTTTTCATAGCTTGATAACTAGTTTGTGGATTTTGATAACTGGTTTTTTTTGTAGTGCTAAATAATATTACATTGTCCAGATGTACCTTAGTTTATTTGTACATTCACTGAAGGACATCTTGGTTGTTTCCAAGTTTTGGCAGTTGTGAATGAAGCTGCTGTAAATATCTGTGTGCAGGTTTTTGTGCAGACATAATTTTTCAGTTCCTTTGGGTAGATACCAAGGAGTGTGATTGCTGGATCATATGATAAGAGTAAGTTTAATTTTGTAAGAACCGCCCAACTGTCTTCTGAAGTAGCTCTACAATTTTTCAATCCCACTGTCAATGAATGAGAGTTCCTATTGTTCCATATCCTTATCAGCATTTGGTGTTGTCAGTGTTCTGGATTTTGGCCATTCTTATATGTGTGCTATGGTATCTTGCTGTTGTTTTAATTTGCGGTTCCCTGATGACATATGATATGGGGTATCTTTTTTTTTGCGGTACGCGGGCCTCTCACTGTTGCGGCCTCTCCCATTGCGGAGCACAGGCTCCGGACGCGCAGGCTCAGCGGCCATGGCTTATGGGCCCAGCCGCTCCACGGCATGTGGTATCTTCCCGGACCAGGGCACGAACCCATGTCCCCCGCATCGGCAGGCGGACTCCCAATCACTGTGCCACCAGGGAAGCCCTGGAGTATCTTTTCATATGCTTGTATGCCATCTGTATATCCTCTGTGGTGAGGTGTCTGCTAAGGTCTTTGACCCATATTTTAATCGTGTTGTTTTCCTCTTGTTGAGTTTTCAGCATTCTTTGTATATTTTGGATAATAATCCTTTATCAAATGTGTCCTTTGCAAATATTTTCTCCCAGTCTGTGGCTTGTCTTTCATTCTCTTGACAGTGTCTTTCACAGAGTAGAAATTTTTTAATTTGATTAAAGTCCAGTTTATCAGTTATTTTTTTCATGGATCATGAAAGAAATATTATATTTGGTATTATATTTATCATAATATATTGGTATTATATTTAAAAAGTCATCGCCATACCCAAGTCCATCTAAATTTTCTCCTATGTTGTCTTATAGGATTTGCATAGTTTTACATTTTACATTTATGAGGGGTGTAAGGTCTGTGTCTAGATTCATTTTTTTGCATGTGAATGTCCAGTTGTTTCAGCACCACTTGTTGAAGAGACTATCTTTTCTGCATTGTATTGACTTTGCTCCTTTGTCCAAAAACCCACATATTTATATGGGTCTATTTCCGGGCTCTCTAGACTGTTCCACTGTTCTCTTTGTCTATTCTTTCACCGTTAGCACACTGGAATATTGTAGTTGTACAGCGAGGTACTGTCAGTCCTCCAACTTCGTTCTTGTCTCTTAATATTTTGTTGGCTATTCTGGGTGATTTGTGTCTCCATATAGTAAGCTTTAGAATCAGTTTTCAACATCCACAAAATAACTTGCTGGGATTTTGACTGGGATTGCCGTGAATTTATAAATCAAATTTGGAAGAACTGATATCTTGACGATATTGAGTCTTCCTATCCATGAGCATAGAATATTTCTCCATCTATTTAGTTCTTCAAATTCATTCATCAGAGTTTTGTAGTTTTCCTCATATAGATCTTGTATGTATTTTATTTAAGTTATCTCTTAAGTACTTCATTTTGGGGAGTGCTATTCTAAATGGTATTGTGTTTTTTTATTTCAAATTCTACTTGTTCACTGGTATATAGGAAAGCAATTGACTTTTCTATATTAACCTTTTATCCTTGCTATAATTGCTCATTAGTTCCAGGAGTTTTTTGGTCATTTTTAAAAATTGTCTACAAAGATGATCATGTCATCTGCAAATAAAGAATTTTATTTCATCTTTCCCAACCTATATACCTTTTATTTCCTTTTCTTGTCTTATTATATAAACTAAGACTTCAGTACAGTGTTGAAAAGGAGTGGTGAAGAGGGATACCCTTTACTTGTTCCTGATCATAGTGGTAAAGCATCTAGTTTCCCACCAGTTAGTATGATGTTAGATGTAGGTTTTTTTGTAGATGTTCCTTATCAAGTTGAGAAAGTTCCCCTCTTTTCCTAGTTTTTATCATGGATTGGTGTTGGTTTTTGTTAAATGTTTTTCCTGCACCTAGATATGAACATGTGATTTTTCTTCTTTAACCTGTTGATATGATAGATCACATTAATTAATTTTGAATGTTGAAATAACTTGCAAACCTGAACTAAATCCCACTTGGTTGTGGTGTATAATTCTTTTTATACATGGTTGGATTTAATTTGCTAATACTTTTTTGAGGATTTTTACATCTATGTTCATGAGAGATATTGGTCTGTGGTTTTCTTTTCTTATATAATGTCTTCATCTAGCTTTGGTATCAAGGTAATGCTGGCATCATAGACGAGTTAGGAAGTATTCCCTTACTTCTGTCTTCTGAAAGAGTTTGGTGTAATTGTCTTCTGAAAGAACTGTATAATTTCTTTTTTAAATGTTTTGTAGAATTCACCAGTATATCCATCCGGGCTTGGTGCTTTCTGTATTTTTAGGTTATTAATTACTGATTTAGTTTGTAGATATAGGCCTACTCAGATTGTCTATTAATAGTTGTTTTCAAATATCACAGTTTTTTACTGATAACATTGTTTTCATTTAAATAAGCTTATAATATTTGAAGACATTAAAATAAATCTTATTTTGTGAAAGTCACATTATAATTTGGTTTTTATTTTATTATTGATCTTTAGGAATCAAATAATCTCCTGTTATCTGCATTTTTTAATGTTTTCAACAAAAGATTACTTTTAAAAAAGGAAACATATCCTAGTGTGCCCATTTATCCTTTTTTTAATTTATTTTTTTTGTTTTTGGTTTTCTTTGAATTTCTGAACTTTATTTTATTTATGTTTTTATACAGCAGGTTCTTATTAGTCATCCATTTTATACACATCGGTGTATATACATGTCAAACCCAATCTCGCAGTTCATGAAACTACCACCCCCACCCACCGCTGCTTTCCCCCCTTGGAGCTCATACGTTTGTTCTCTACATCTGTCTCAATTTCTGCCCTGCAAACCGGTTCATCTGTACCATTTTTCTACGTTCCAAATATATGCGTTAATATACGATATTTGTTTTTCTCTTTCTGACTTACTTCACTCTGTATGACAGGCTCTAGATCCATCCACGTCTCAACAAATGACTGAATTTCATTCCTTTTTATGGCTGAATAATATTCCATTGTATATATGTACCACATCTTCTTTATCCATTCATCTGTTGATGGGCATTTAGGTTGCTTTCATGTCCTGGCTATTGTAAATAGTGCTGCAGTGAACATTGGGGTGCATGTGTCTTTTTGAATTATGGTTTACTCTGAGTATATGCCCAACAGTGGGATTGCTGGGCCATATGGTAATATTATTTTTAGTTTTATAAGGAACCTCCATACTGTTCTCTATAGTGGCTGTATCAATTTACATTCCCACCAACAGTGCAAGAGGGTTCCCTTTTCTCCACACCCTCTCCAGCATTTGTTGTTTGTAGATTTTCTGATGATGCCCATTCTAACTGGTGTGAGGTGATACCTCATTGTAGTTTTGATTTGCATTTCCCTAATAATTAGTGATGTTGAGCAGCTGTTCATGTGCTTCTTGGCCATCTGTATGTCTTCTTTGGAGAAATGTCTATTTAGGTCTTCTGACCATTTTTTGATTGGATTGTTTTTTTCAATATTGAGCTGCGTGAGCTGTTTATATATTTTGGAGATTAATCCTTTGTCCATTGATTCATTTGCAAACATTTTCTTCAATTCTGAGGGTCGTCTTTTCATCTTGTTTGTAGTTTTCTTTGCTTTGCAAAAGCTTTTAAGTTTCATTAGGTCCCATTTGTTTATTTTTGTTTTTATTTCCATTACTCTAGGAGGTGGATCAAAAAAGATCTTGCTGTGATTTATGTCAAAGAGTGTTCTTCCTATGTTTTCCTCTAAGAGTTTTATAGTGTCCAGTCTTACATTTAGGTCTCTAATCCATTTTGAGTTTATTTTTATGTATGGTGTTAGGGAGTGTTCTAATTTCATTCTTTTACATGTAGCTGTCCAGTTTTCCCAGCACCACTTGTTGAAGAGACTGTCTTTTCTACGTTGTATATCATTGCCTCCTTTGTCATAGATTAGTTGACCATAAGTGCATGGATTTATCTCTGGGCTTTCTATCTTGTTCCATTGATCTATGTTTCTGTTTTTGTGCCAGTGCCATATTGTCTTGATTACTGTAGCTTTGTAGTATAGTCTGAAGTCCAGGAGTCTGATTCCTCCATCTCGGTTTTATTCCCTCAAGACTGCTTTGGCTATTCGGGGTCTTTTGTGTCTCCATACAAATTTTAAGATATTTTGTTCTAGTTCCGTAAAAAATGCCATTGGTAATTTGATAGGGATTGCATTGAATCTGTAGATTGCTTTGGGTAGTACAGTCATTTTCACAATATTGATTCTTCCAATCCAAGAACATGGTATATCTCTCCATCTGTTGGTATCATCTTTAACTTCTTTCATCAGTGTTTTATAGTTTTCTGCATACAGGTCTTCTGTCTCCCTAGGTAGGTTTATTCCTAGATATTTTATTCTTTTTGTTGCAGTGGTAAATGGGAGTGTTTCCTTAATTTCTCTTTCAGATTTTTAATCATTGTCTAGGAATGCAAGAGATTTCTGTGCATTAATTTTGTATCCTGCAACTTTACCACATTCATTGATTAGCTCTAGTAGTTTTCTGTAGGCATCTTTAGGATTCCCTATGTATAGTATCATGTCATCTGCAAACAGTGACAGTTTCACTTCTTCTTTTCCAATTTGTATTCCTTTTATTTCTTTTTCTTCTCTGACTGCTGAGGCTAGGACTTCCAAAACTATGTTGAATAATAGTGGCGAGAGTAGACATACTTGTCTTTTTCCTGATCTTAGAGGAAACGCTTTCAGTTTTTCACCATTGAGAATGATGTTTGCTGTAGGTTGTCATATATGGCCTTTATTACATTGAGGTAGGTTCCCCCTATGCCCACTTTCTGGAGAGTTTTTATCATGAATGTGTTTCGAATTTGTTGAAAGCTTTTTCTGCATCTATTGAGATGATCATATGGTTTTTATCCTTCAGTTTGTTAATATGGTGTATCACATTGATTGATTTGCATATATTGAAGAATCCTTGCATCCCTTGGATAAATCCCACTTGATCACAATGTATGATCCTTTTTATGTGTTCTTGGATTCTGTTTGCTAGTATTTTGTTTAGCATTTTTGGATCTAATTCATCAGTGATATTCATCTGTAATTTTCTTCTTTTGTAGTATCTTTGTCTCATTTTGGTATCAGGGTGATGGTGACCTCATAGAATGAGTTTGGGAGTGTTCCTTCCTCTGCAGTTTTTTTGGAAGAGTTTGAGAAGGATGGGTGTTAGCTCTTCTCTAAATATTTGATAGAATTCACCTGTGAAGCCATCTGGTCCTGGACTTTTGTTTGTTGGAAGATTTTTAATCAAAATTCCAATTTCATTACTTGTGATTGGTCTGTTCATATTTTCTGTTTCTTCCTGGTTCGGTCTTGGAAGGTTATACCTTTCTAAGAATTTGTTCATTTCTTCCAGGTTGTCCATTTTATTGGCGTAGAGTTGTTTGTAGTAGTCTCTTAGGATGCTTTGTATTTCTGCGGTGTCTGTTGTAGCTTCTCCTTTTTCATTTCTAATTTTATTGACTTGAGTCCTCTGTCTCTTTTTCTTGATGAGTCTGGCTAATGGTTTATGTATTTTGTTTATCTTCTCAAAGAACCAGCTTTTAGTTTTATTGATCTTTGCTATTGTTTTCTTTGTTTCTATTTCATTTATTTCTGCTCTGATCTTTATGGTTTGTTTCCTTCTGCAAATTTTGGGGTTTGTTTATTCTTCTTTCTCTAGTTCCTTTAGGTGTAAGGTTAGAGTGTTTATTTGAGATTTTTTTTTCTTGAGGCAGGCCTGTATAGCTATAAACTTCCCTCTTAAAACTGCTTTTGCTGCATCCCATAGGTTTTGGATCGTCATGTTTTCATTATCATTTGTCTCTAGGTATTTTTTTATTTCCTCTTTGATTTCTTCAGTGATCTCTTGGTTACTTAGTAACGTATTGTTTAGCCTCCATGTGTTTGTGTTTTTTAAGTTTTCTCCCATGTAATTGATTTCTAATCTCCTAGCGTTGTGGTCAGAAAAGATGCTTGATATGATTTCAGTTATCTTGAATTTACTGAAGTTTGAGTTGTGACTCAAGATGTGATCTATCCTGGAGAATGTTCCATGCGCACTTGAGAAGAAAGTGTAATCTGCTGTTTTTGGATGGAATGTCCTATAAGTATCAATGAAATCTATCTGGTCTATTGTGTTATTTAAAGCTTCTGTTTCCTTATTTATTTTCATTTTGGATGATCTGTCCATTGGTGTAAGTGAGGTGTTAAAGTCCCCCACTATTATTGTGTTACTGTCGATTTCCTCTTTTATAGCTGTTAGCAGTTGCCTTATGTATTGAGGTGCTCCTATGTTGGATGCATATATATTTATAATTTTTTGTCTTCTTCTTGGATTGATCCCTTGCTCATTATGTAGTGTCCTGCCTTGTCTCTTGTAACATTCTTTATTTTAAAGTCCATTTTATCTGATACGAGTATAGCTACTCCAGCTTTCTTTTGGTTTCCATTTTCATGGAATATCTTTTTCCATCCCCTCACTTTCAGTCTGAATGTGTCCCTAGGTCTGAAGTGGGTCTCTTGTAGACAGCATATATATGGGTCTTGTTTTTGTATCCATTCAGCAAGGCCGTGTCTTTTGGTTGGAGCATTTAATCCATTCACGTTTAAGGTCATTATCCATATGTATGTTCCTATTACCATTTTCTTAATTGTTTTGGGTTTGTTTTTGTAGTTCTTTTTCTTCTCTTGTGTTTCCCACTTAGAGAAGGTCCTTTAGCATTTGTTGTAGAGCTGGTTTTGTGGTGCTGAATTCTCTTAGTTCTTGCTTGTCTGTAAAGCTTTTGATTTCTCCATCAAATATGAATGAGATCCTTGCTGGGTAGAGTAATCTTTCTTGTCGGTTCTTCCCTTTCATCACTTTAAGTATATCATGCCACTCCCTTCTGGCTTGTAGAGTTTCTGCTGAGAAATCAGCTGTTAACCTTATGGGAGTTCCCTTGTATGTTATTTGTCATTTTTCCCTTGATGTTGTCAATAATTTTTCTTTGTCTTTAATTTTTGCCAGTTTGATTACTATGTGTCTCGGTGTGTTTCTCCTTGGGTTTTTCCTGTATGGGAGTCACTGTGCTTCCTGGACTTGGTTGGCTATTTCCTTTCCCATGTTAAGGAAGTTTTCAACTGTAATGCCTTCAAATATTTTCTTGGTCCTTTCTCTCTCTCTTTTTCTGGGACCCCTGTAATTGCGAGTGTTGTTGCATTTAATGATGTCCCAGTGATCTCTTAGGCTGTCTTCATTTCTTTTCATTCTTTTTGCTTTATTCTGTTTTGCAGCAGTGAATTCCACCATTCTGTCTTCCAGGTCCCTTATCCATTCTTCTGCCTCAGTTATTCTGCTATTTATTCCTTCTAGTGTATTTTTCATTTCAGTTATCGTGTTGGTCGTCTCTGTTTGTTCTTTAATTCTTCTGGATCTTTGTTAAACATTTCTTGCATCTTCTCGTTCTTTGCCTCCATTCTTTTTCTGAGGTCCTGGATCATCTTCACTATCATTATTCTGAATTCTTTTTCTGGTAGGTTGCCTATCTCCACTTCATTTAGTTATTTTTCTGGTTTTATCTTGTTCCTTCATCTGGTACTTAGTCCTCTGCCTTTTAATATTGCCTATCTTTCTGTGAATGTGGTTTTTGTTCCACAGGCTGCAGGATTCCCATTTATCTTTATATTGAAATATTTGGTTGGCAGTTATCGATAAGGTAAAAGCTAAGTAACTCAGCTCTTGTAATTTCACATTTATCTTGTTACTCTCTTTAGGAAATTCATTAAAACTGAATTTTAAATGATTCATATAAGCAATTCAGTTTTGTCCATCTGGTGTCCATCTTATAGCTGTTCTTCCCTTTCGCTTAAAATAGTATGTATTTGACTCTTAGGATTACTGTTAACTTTCTAAAATTAATTTGGATATCATCCAGGATTGTCATTTTAAAACTTTATCAGACAGGTGATAAAACTGCTGAAATATGTTATACTGATTGAAGCCAGTCAAATCTCTTTATTCAATACATATAACCTGAATCTTCCCAAGCTTCACCAGTGGAGACAAAATAATGTTTATAACCAAAGTTTCATGACTTACCCATTCTCTTCTGCCCAGAAAAGATCCCAGGCAGCTATGAAGTATTCTTCAATATGGCTGGAGTTTCCAAGAGATGGCTCCCACGCAGTCTTAAACAAATGCTTGCTAGTCCTGTCGTCATTGCTACTATATTTTCGGGGATTGTCACTTTGGGGTACTACTGCATCCCACTGGGCTGCAGTTTGTCCTTTTCTTAGGGTGACTTCTTTCTCAGGAGTGTACTTAAAAAGCTTAACTCAACCTTTCCTTAGCTATGATGAACCAACCTAATTAAAAAAAAAAAAAGAGTCCTAATTCCAAATACAGTATGGTGGGGGAATCAGTCAACGCTGGGCATACTTATTAATCCCAGAGCAAGAACTAAAAATCAGTCATAAAACCAGAAAGTACTGTTTTACTGAAAATTTTTCTAGAACTTCACTGTTCAATACAGTAACTACATATAGCTCGTGATATTTAAATTAATTTAAATGAAATCAGATTTAAAATTCTGAACCTCATTTGCACTAGACACATTTCAAGTATTCAATACCCACATGTAATCAATGACTACTGCATTAGACAGCATAGATATAGAATATTTCTCTTATTGCAGAAAATTCTGTTGGACAGGGTCCCTCTGGAACATTACATTTTGAGCAACAAGCCATTGATACCCCTATAACTTTGACAGTGCTCCAGTGTATTGAGGAAGGCGCCTAAAGCTACAGTGCTTGGTATCTGATGTGGGTGGAGCAGAACCACATCCCAGTGGCCTTATTTTTCTGCACTGGTACCTGCCTGCTGTTTAAGCAAGAAAGATTTGGTTGTTTTGTTTGTTTGTTTGTTTTTTATAAATTTATTTATTTATTTATTTATATTTGGCTTCATTGGGTCTTCATTGCTGCATGTGGGCTTTCTAGTTGCAGCGAGCAGGGGCTACTCTTCATTGCGGCGTGCGCGCTTCTTGTTGCAGTGGCTTCTCTTGGTGTGGAGCACAGGCTCTAGGCACATGGGCTTCAGTAGTTGTAGCACACGGGCTCAGTAGTTGTGGCTCACGGGCTCTAGAGCGCAGGCTCAGTATTTGTGGTGCGCAGGCTTAGTTGCTCCATGGCATGTGAGATCTTCCCAGACTAGGGCTTGAACCTATGTCTCCTGCATTGGCAGGCAGATTCTTAATCACTGCGTCACCAGGGAAGTCCCAAAAGGTTTGGTTTTAAAGAACGCCATTGAGTTCTTATTTTCTTAAACAACAGTAACCCACATCCTTACCCCCTCCCTGTTTTCACTGATACATTATATTCTTCAATAAACATTATATAAGCTTTCAATTCTGGGAGAAACTTTAAAAACTATTTATACATCAGCTAAAGTTACACTTGATCAGATAATTAGTAATCAAATTATAAGAATAATCCGTTTCTACTTCTGAATTTAAAAAAACTTAGAAAGGATTATTCATTTCAAAAAGTGAAAACTGTTAGAGAAAGCATTTCATCCTATCACTCTAAAAGTAGTCTTGTACCAAGGTTTACCACCCCACCTCCCTAGAAAAAGAAGAAGAAAAAGAAGAGGAAAACCTTTTTGGGAGTCGTTTGATAATTAATTATTTTGTTTTTGTTGAGATGTATTCTTTGGCCAGTCCCTTCAGGTCTTGTCCAAATGTGCTCATTTTACTGACAATAAATCTTTGAAAGTATTTGCCAGTCACTGTGCATTGTTTGTGCTTAATACTATTCGTTGTTGATTAGGGAAAATGCTATTGAAACTCCAACGAGCAGATTTTGCTTTTTAAATGTATTTGTTGTGGAATACAAAAGAATGGAAGACATCATCCCAACTTTTGGTAGGCCAGTCTTAGCAAGGCAGTCAAATAACATATATATGTATATAATGGTTTGAACTTAAGGAGAGTTGAAATGATTGTAACTTCAAGGCTGTTTGCCCATGAATCAGGGGAGTCTGCAGGAGGATCACTTCATTGAAGTAGTCTGTAGACTGGGACTTCCCTGGTGGTCAGGTGGCTAAGACTCCATGCTCCCACTGCAGAGGGCTGGGGTTCGATCCCTGGTCAGGGAACTAGATCCCTCATGCTGCAACTAAGAGTTCGCATGCTGCAAAGATCCCACACGTGGCAACGAAGATCCCATGTGCCTCAAATAAGACCCAGAGCAGCCTAATTAATTAATTAAAAAGACAATAAAGCAGCTTATTAAAAAAAAAGACCTAATCTGTAGACCGAAAACTTTGATAAATTTTGAATTGTCAGCAATGTTCTCCAGACTCACTAAGTACTAGCTGGTGTTTAGTACACTGAAGAAAAATATTTAACATGAAGTTCAGTGGCTTATGAATTTCAGATTCAGTTACCTTGAAGGATGATTAAATTGGAAGCTGGAGCAGTTAACCTAACAATGAGCTAAATAATGACTTCTTAACCATGTACAAGGCATTGTAGGCCCTGCACCATATGGCAAAACTTAGGAATTATTTTAACCTTCCTTTTAAACATTGTTTAAACATTCTGAGATTATATTTAAACTACTAAGTGGGGTAGTTTTATCTGAATCTAAGTCTACGTAAGTTGTGGATTTCACCTCTCGTGGATGTATTTCTTTAATTTGAAGGTACTTGCCATTGGAGATCATGGTTGTACTCCTGTGGGACTTGAGTAATAGAGATTCAAGCCTAATATACTGTCTGTCAAACTTTACCAGCTGTGCATATTCCAAGTGGTGGATTCCATATGCCAAGGATGGGAGAGTAGCTTCTGGTCACTAGAGGGGAAAAAAGGTCAGTAACAGATGGGGAAGGCTGGGGACAAGTGTAGGGAAGAGGTTGCACCACCTCTTCATAAGGAAGACAACCTCTCACAACTGGAAGAAAACACAGTTCAGTCCCTGGGGCAGAAAAGTCAGTAAATGATCCAGGAACATAAGCCATAATCAAAGCAGTGAGAAACATGGGCAGGGAATCAATAAACCAGACTAGAGCCCAGACATTACCAAGTTATCACATTGGTAGTTAAGTTCAAGTCCAGGTTGAAGAAGGTAGTCAGATTGCTGGAAGTGGAACAGGTCGTGTAACCCTTTTGATTATTTCTCCAACACTGTTCAATATACTGACCCTCTTGAACTGGGCAAGCAGCACTTGAGTCTATTTCCCAAACAAGCAAGGGAAATCTGATACTATCTTACTTTGGTATTGTCACATTTCCTGTGGCATTGCTGATTTGGTTTAATAATGCTAGAACTATTACTGTTTTCTTCCTGGTAAGTTCTCTGCACATCATAGAGTACTTCCTTGGGTCTAAATAGTTTTGTTTTTGTTTTTAAATAGTTTTTTACAAAGGAGGAATTAATTGACATAAAGATGATATAATTTTCTAGTAAGTCTGGCCCATTTTCATTTTTAGAACTATCTAATAATTTAGAACTTATCTCTAAGTATTAAATACCTATAAAGGCAATGCACATTGGGATATAACAAAGAATAAAAGTTTTCCTTAATCCCTCTCCTATATACACATCCATAGAATTCTGTACTTTTCCTTTACAATTTTTATGCATGCTTTAATTATATGTGCATGTTTGTCAACGATGCAGGACTGTACACTCCATGACATCAGGAACATTCTCTGCGCTTAGTACAGAGCCTGGCTGTAGAAGCCAATCACTAACATTTGTTGACCACAAAATGTGTGGTCTAGTTGGAGTAGAAGGGAGCTATAATACAGATGTTAAAAGATACAGAGTAGAATTACAGAGGAGGAGATTAGCAATTTAGTCTTATCAAGAAGATTTTTGGAATTGACATGTACACACTGCTATATTTAAAATATATAACCAACAAGGACCTACTGTACAGCACAGAACTCTGCTCAGTATTCTGTAATAACCCAAATGGGAAAAGAATTTGAAAAAGAATGGATACGTGTATATGTACAACTGAATCACTCCGCTGTACACCTGAAACTAACACGACATTGTTAATCAACTATACTCCAATATAAAGTTAAAAAAAATTTTTTTTTAAATGGCATTGAACTGGGCCTCATCAGGAGATAGGATTTACACAAGCAGAGAGAGAAATTTTCCAGGAAGTCGAAGGGAGTTTGAGAGGGCAAAATACTGGATTTGTTCAGCCTGTACAGGCATGAAACTCTATTGAGAGTCTTGTATTAACATCAGTAGATAAGGCTGCAAGGTAGATTGGAAAGACAAAGTAGAGGATCTAAGGCTGGGGCCGGTCTGGAATTCCTAATCCAGATGAGTGCTTGTGGCTGACCTCAGCACGGGGATGGCGTTACTTGAGGGAGTGCTAATCTGGAGGTCAGGAGGCTAAGGGTCCATCCAGTTTTGTTTGTGACATGAAAGATGCGGATGAGGATGAATGTGGGGGCAACTGTTCTTAATTCTGTCACTTTCAAGTGATTGCAAGCTCAACCTTTTAAGGAAAGTGTCAGTGGTTTTATAATAAATGATCTTCATTAAAAAAAAAAAAGTATAGGACCTAGAATCCCATGCTAAGGAGTTTATATTGTTTCCTCTGGACCGATTTTTTTTTCTTTTTTTGCGGGGGGGGGCCTCACCTCACAGCATGTGGAACTTCCCCCACCAGGGATTGAACCCGTGCCCCCTGCAGTGGAAGTGCAGAGTCTTAACCACTGGACTGCCAGGGAAGTCCCTGGACCAATGTTTTTCAGCGTGTTCCTCACTAGTTTGTAAGATACCTCATATAAAACCCATCCCATTGACTAACAAATTTGTATAATGCCACATGCTGTATTTCTTGGGATGTCACAGTGCATACTAGTAAAGTTCCTAAAATCCTACAGGAAATAAACTTTTGAACTTTGTTTAACCAAATGCTTCCCAATTATGTGACCACCTTTGAACTCTTTTAGTATCCAGCAGATCCATTATTCCTCAGAACACACTTGGGAAATGATATTTATGTAATAGCAAGCCTTCAAAGATTTTGAAAGAGGATTCTCATAATTAGAAAAGATGTTTTTATTTGTACATATTAGCAGAAAAGAAATGCAAATACATAGACCCCTGACTCCTTTTGCTTCTTTTAGAGGGTTGCTGTTCTGTGTTATCTTTAAGTGCTATTTACATCGTGTGTTATCTTAAAATTACCAAATCTGTTTGGAAATAGGATAAAAACAGATAAATTTAGATGCCCTGCTCATTCATCTTCAGCTGTTATCAATCATTGTTTACTCGTCTTGGTTTTCTCCAGAAATTGAACTGAATAGAGATGTGGTTCTCTAGGTGTAACTATTGGATCAGCTGCCTGAGTATCACCTGGGGGTGGTGGGGAAGGGCAGTGATCTGGCTTTAAAAAGCCCTCCAGGTGATTCTGACACACGCTGAAGTTTGAAAACCACTCGAACGGACTAACTCAACCTGAAGCTTTCGAAACTCTAGGTCAGGTTGGGAGCAGAAGCAGCTCAGCTGCTTCCTCAACTGCCACAGCTTTCATTGATCCATTTTAAAGTGATAATGTTAGTTCACCTTCTCACATTTAACTTGTTTTTAAATGAAGTATCTGAGATTTACACAGCTCTGGTTTCTTAGCATTAGAGTCACTCTATCTTTCTCAACAGTGGCAGCCATCTGCTAGTTTCTCACTTAGACTACAGGTACAGTTCTCCAGAGAATATTAGCTTCCGTCTTTTCAAAAGTTTGCCCTTTTTTCTTTCCCTGGTAGTTTGGCAGACATTCCTAGAAAGAAAAAAGTAGTATCATCATTTATTGGAGCTCAGAAGAGTGAATCTCTGTGTCTATTTTTAACCAAGAGTGAATATATTTTCTCTCTGAAAAGATCTTTATCCCTTTTATCAGTTGTCTAGCTGTGGGTATTTCCTAGTTATAACTTTATATATTTAGTCCTCATATTATTTTCCTTTGTTTAGAAATGCAAATTGAAAACAATGGGAAAAATTGATGAGCCCCTCACTTTTTTTTGCAGGGGGAGGAAAATTGTAATAAATGCAAAACTTTCTTCTCTCCTTCTATAGTCCTCTAGTTTAGGGATGTACAATATAAATTGCTTATAAAAGTCGGTTGTATATATTAAATTTGAATTTTGAAAATAATAAAATCCTATGCATGTTTGATATAACACAACCTGATTCCCATTACTCCTGCTTTAGATTCCTTCTCTTCTGTACCGTATTTTTAAAATGTTTTCTATTTGAAAATCCTCACAATAAATGACAAACTACACTTTACAGGATGTAAAGATAGAGGAACATGTCAAGGTCAATCTTCAGCTTTCACAAGTGTGTGATGATTATAAAATAGAGACCTCCAAAGAAACTGAAATTCAGAGGAGGAGAATTCAAAGTGAAACTGATTTAGACAGTGATTTCTCCTGACTCCCTTCCTACCCCCATCTATTAGGTTAAAATCCCTTTAAAAATGTGAGAGTTGCTAAAGGCTGCAGAATTCATGTACTGAAATTTTCAAGCAGTATGAAGCTATTGTCGAAGAACAAGTACAGTTTGTGTGTTATAGTTAAATCTACCAGACAGGCTGGCAAGCAGAGCAAATCACGAGTTTGGGGCGGTGAGTGTTTGCTTTAAGCAAAGACATCCAGTCTCCATAGCACTGTGATTTTATAGCATAGATCAGAGTATACTGTTTTTTTAGCTAACACCATTTTCCCCGCAACATACTAAAAAAGATTGAATCAATAAATCTTGAGCTTCCAGAAAAATGTGTAAAATAAGCAGGTCACAGTATAGAGTGAGTCAGTATGTAAATAGGAAGGTAGAAGCTCTGTAAAAAGCTAAGGAAAAAGCAGTTTTACTTGGTAAGATTTGCATGTGTTAGAAAATAGTTAAGCTGAAGTTAGAGTCATTTTCATAATCCTTTTTAATTATAATATTTAGGATGTGGTATAAATCCATGTAGTATGGCTTTTGAGAGGAAAGATGTTCATTAAAAATAATAGTTTTTATAAAATTTTGAAAGCAGGAAATATATGGTTTCTTGTTTTTAAAAAAATACTATAAATGGGCCCATTCATAAAAGTTCTGCTTATTTTTCTGAGAGCTTCACGTGTTAATATCCTCTATGTCAAAATATTTACTTTTCATGTGTTTAAATCAAGAAAACATTTATCCTCTTAACATAAATAGTGGAATGAGAGTTTAAATTCTACCTATTTATACAAAGAGGTTTTTAGATAATTTCACTTTTAGTGTCTCAGCTTCAGAGATTTTAACTCTTATCTTTTATGATCTCTGAAATATCTCTTGCTCTGTTGACTTAATTTAAATAATATAATCAATCATGGCTTGAACTTTTTATAGCTATGAATTTATTGTTTCTTTTTAACTGCCTGCCCCAGTTAATTTTTTTTAGACTGTTAGTGACCTCTACAGAAGAATGATAACATTTGCACATAGAAAATTTGAAAGCAGCTGTGTGAAGACAGTAGTTATTGAGCAAGATATTCATTTCAATGCAGACTTCTTGATCTTGAATCTTTTATCTTGATCTTATCTTTGAAAACTTACGTATGGTTTTCGGCTTACTCAGGACACTATTTCCTTCTGTAACATACAGCAAGTCGTTGAGATCTGCTTCCATTTCAGATTAGTTCGGATTAGTTTAGTGTAGTATTTATTATTATACAAAATAAAAATTATCGGGTATATACGCAAAATGATAAATGCAACTTTATTCATTGAGGCATTGCTTGTAATGGGCAAAAGATTAGAAACAACCTAAATATCTGAACTAATTAAATTTCAGCATTCCATACAATGGCATATACTATATCCCCATCAGATAGGTAAAGCATCTCTTTGTGGACCGATATTGGACAAGGTCCTAGAGATATTGACAAGAAAAAAAGCAAGATGCATAAGAGTGTATCAGAGAAAACTCTGAATGGTTTCAGACACACCAAACACAAAAAAATAACAGCTATTGTCTCTTGGGAGGACAGAGTATACAGTTAGATAGATGGAGCCTAGGAATCTTTTTTCTTTTAATTTTGTATCCTGTGTATGTGTTACTATTGTTTTTAAATTACCTTGAAAAATCATCTTGATTAGAAAAGTGCTGATAGCTAAGTCTGAAAACTGAAACTATGCTATATTTAATGTCCAGGTATAAAGTTCATTTTTGCTGATTAGAATGTGTGATTGAAATGAAAAGTTGGATATTACAGCAGAAAACTTTGGCTCTGTTGTTTGGCTCTGGTTATGAGGAAGTGATTCTTCCTTTAATATTTTGCTCTATACAGTAGATTTACCCTGGGAAATTATCTGTAACTCAGATTTAGTGGAAACTTTTTTTAAAGCCAAGTATTCTTCAAAGCTATGACACTTTAACATACCTGTTCTTAAAATTCTGATTTTTCTGTAACATTGGGTTCTTTTATTTTATTTATTTTTTATACATTTATTTATTTTTGGCTGCACTGGGTCTTCGTTGCTGCCCGTGGGCTTTCTTTACTTGCCGCGTGTGGGGGCTACTCTTTCTTGCGGTGCGCGGGCTTCTCACTGCAGTGGCTTCTCTTGTTGAGGAGCACAGGCTCTAGGCTCCCGGGTTTCAGTAGTTGTGCCGCGCAGGCTCAGGAGTTGTGTCTCATGGGCTCTAGAGCGCAGGCTCAGTAGTTGTGGTGCACGGGCTTAGTTGCTCCGCAGTTTGTAGGATCTTCCCGGACCAGGGCTCGAACCCGTGTCCCTGCATTAGCAGGCAGATTCTTAACCACTGAGCCACCAGGGAAGTCCAACATTGGGTTCTTTTGAAGCAGAACATTCAGTCACTATGCAGCCTTATCAAAGTTAATAACAGCTTGTCCTGCTAAACTTAGAGCCATGTATAGTTCTAATTGAAGTTTTGCAAAAACAGCAATTTGGATTTTTCTCTTTTAATATTCTAAAAATTGGTTTAAGAAACAGAAATTCGTATCTTTAGAATATTGGAAAAAGTACTATATAATGACTAACCTGTGCCCTAAATGGTCGTGTTTAAAATCACCTTCTGTTCTAAAGTCTTTCTCAGATTTTCAGGCATTCTTCAATTACTTATATTTTACCAAATGCAAATTTGCTTTATGAAGCTGTATGCAGTTCAAATATAGGAAATTAATTCTTACAAGGAAATGCCTGATGTTGAGTTTGGAATAATCGGTTGGCTAGGGAAACATTATTGAACATCACAGACTGACTTGCCTTCATTAGGGATGAATTTTAAACTATTACTTTTTCTTTGTAAATGGAAAAAAGAACCTCTAATTGTCCTCTATTTAGAGAATCCATATGTCCCAGACTTTCCAGGGTAGTTCCCAGTTTTGTCTTCTGCATCACCTCAGACCATGCATATAGATTTTTAGGTTGGAAAATTTGTTCATTCTTCTAATATGAGAAATATATTTCTTTGGGATCGTTTAATTTAAAGTAGTCGTTAAGAAGCTCATTTTAGATCACTTCTTTTAAAGAAGGAAGGTGTGTAACAAGAACTTTCTAAAATACATTTTTATATACCAGAATTACTTGAGACAAGGGAGGTTTCAGTATGTGGAATTTTTGCTCTATGCTCTTGTTCACACAGTGCAATCAATGAAAAAGGAATATGGGATAAGATGTTTTCTTTCTGCCCCACAGTGACCAGGCACTGCCTCTGTAATAGAGACTGAATCTCTAGGAAAGATTTGTAAGTTAAAAGGTTTTAAGAAATAAGGAGCACAATAAACACATGAAAAGATGCTCAGTATCATTGCCTCAGGGAAAGGCCAACAAAAGCATAATGAGATATCACTTCACACCCACTAGGAGGGCTATATAAAAAAGATAGGTAATAATAAGTGTTGACAAGGATGTAGAGAAACTAAAACCCTCTTACAGTGTTGGTGGGAATATAAAATGGTGCAGCCGCTTTGGAGAGTCTGCAGTCCCTTAAAAGATTAAACAGAGTTACCATATTGCCCAGAAATTCCACTCCTAAGTATATACCCAAGAGAGATGAGAACATGTGTCAGTACAAAAACTTGTACTCGAATGTTTATAGCAGCCTTATTTATAATTGCCAAAAAAATGGGAACAACCCAAATGTCAATCAACAGATAAATGGATAAATAATATGGTATATCCATATAACATAATATTCAGCAGTAAAAACAAGGAATAAAGTACTGATACTTGCTACAACATGAATGAACCTTGAAAATGTTTCTTATAAGTGAAAGAAGCTGGTCATAAAGGACCACATATTATATGACTTCATTTATGTGAAATGTCCAGAGTAAGTAAAGCAATAGAGATATAAAGTAGATTGGTGGTTGCCCAGGGCTAAGGAAAGAGGGGGGAAATGAGGAGTGACTGCTGATAGATATGGATTTTCTTTTGGGGGTGTTGAAAATGTTCCAAAATTGATTGTACACTTTAAGTGGGTGAATTGTATAGTATGTGAATTATATCTGAGTAAAGCTGTTATTTTCAAAGTGGGGTGTCTTTTACTCATTGGTTGACACATTCTGTTTTCTACATTCTTTAGCAGTGGTTCTCAATTTTGCCACCCAGGGGAAATTTGGCAATGCCAGGAGATATTTTTCGTTGTTACAACTGGTGGAAGAGTCCTGCTGGCATCTAATGGGTAGAGGCCCAGGATGCTGCTGGACATCCTTCAGTGCATGGGCAGCCCCACAACAAAAAAATTACCTGGCTTATATTGTCAATAATGCCCAAGTTAAGAAACCCTGTTCTCTACTTGTGTTCCTCTAGTGATAATGGACCACAGCCATGTTTTTGAAGCACTGAAAAATCATGAATCATCAAACAGATAGATGTTCACTGAATTCCGTTTACTGAGGGCAAGGCTATTCAGTAAGACTAAACCCCTCAAAAGTGTTTTATTTCCTTATCTGGTTAAGTCTAAATCTAAGTTAATTAGATAATTCAGTTAACCAAAATAATTTATCCCTCTGTCATCTTGATTGAGATTTAACTGTATTTTGTTGTACTTTACTTTGTTATTTATCTTCTTAAAGATCACATTTATGGAGTATAACTTCTACTTGCCATAAAAACAGAAATAAACATGCCACAGCATAGCCTTGAGGATATAATTAAAGCTAACTTGTCCATTTCAAAAAATTACCATCAACTCATGTTCTAGAATAGGAATATGGCCCTAAACTAAGCTAATTTGCTAGGCTTCAGTCTGCAGCCATGCTCCTTTTATTGTATGTACCTGTTTGACCTGTCCAAAGACTGGTCCATGGGAAAAGGGAGCAGGGGTTTCATTATAAAATCTAGCATTTCAAATATAACAGCTAACATTTATTGAAAACTTATTGCTTGCTAGGTATTATGCAACGTACTTTATGTATATTATCTCATTTAATTCTCACAAAACCCTGTTAGCTGGCTATGATTATTCCTATTCCTGTGGAAGCATCCCTCTTATAACTCTCCATCCTCCTGCTCCAGTATGCACTGGTTGTTTTGTAGGTCTTACACTACTGTCATTCTGACAGTTCCCTTCCCCATAATTCTAGGGAATCCTCTTTTCTTCTCTCCTGTCTTGACGCCCCTGCATCTTCCCTTACCATGTTGTCCTCCCTCATTTTGGTGAAATATATCCTCCATTACCTTAGAAGAACACCAATGTCTTTATTCTGCCTTCATTATTGAAAAAGATATTTTGGCTGGATCTAGAATTCTATGTAGGATATATTTTTCTCTCACAATTTTGAAATCATTATTCTCTTGTCTTTCAGTTTGGGGTATGATCTGTTTTCTATCTCTCAGAGCTCTTAGAATTTCTTTATCTCTGGTGCTTCGAAATGTCACAGTATTGTGCCTTTCTGTGGGTCTTTTCTTCAGGTATTTTACCTAAAACTCAGTGAGGCCTTCCACTCTCAAAATTCATTTTCTTGAGTTTAGGGAAAGTTTCTTAAAATGCTTCTTTGATAATTCCTTCCCTTTTTGTTTTTCTTTCTGGAATGCCTACTGCTTAAATGTTGACTTTTAAAATTTATCCTGTAATTTCTTTATTTTGGGAATCCTACAGTCTTTTCTTTTGTCTTTTAGTTCTACTTTCTGAGAAATTTCTTTAACTCTATTTTCTAATTCTATCTTAAACTTTTAATTTCAGTTATATTTTTAATTCCTAAGAGTTCTTTCTTTTCTTTAATTGCTTTTTTTATACCCTCCTATTCTATTTGATAGATGTTTATCTCTTATCTCTGAGAATATTAATTACAGTTTTTCTCAAGTATTTCTCCTGCAGTCTGACTTGATTCTTATTCATCTGACTCCCTTCTTGCTGTTTGTTTTTTTGGATTAGGTCTCTGTTTCTCATGTTAAAGTCTTTACTCAAATATTTAATGGTCCTTAAATGTCCATAATGTGTAAGATTCAGGGTTTATTGCCTGCTGATATGATGCATTGAGAAGCGCACCAACATCACTTTTATAGTGTTCTTGCAAAAAAATGCATAACCTAAATTCAGCCATGAAGAAATAATACACAAACCCAAACTGAGGGATATCCTATAATTAGCCAGTATGCTTTTAAAATGTCAATATTATGAAAGACAAAGAGACTGAGGTACTTTCCAGATTCAAAGAAACTAAGGAGACATGACAATTAAACGCAGTGTATGATCCTAAAATGAACCCTGGACCAAAATTAGTAGGACAGTTGGTGAAATTTGAGTAAGGTCCATAGATGAGTTAATGTTATTCCTGTTTTTTTATACAACTCAATAGCAAAAAAAACCAAACAATCCAGTTAAAAAATGGATAGAGGATATAAATAGACATTTTTCCAAAGAAGACATACAGATGGCCAACAGACACATGAAGTGATGTTCATTATGACTAATAAGGAAAATGCAAATCAAAAGCACAATGAGCTATCATATCACACCTGTCAGAATGGCTATTTTCAAAAAGTCAATAACAAGTGCTGGCAAGGATGTAGAGAAAAGGAACCCTTATGCACTATTGGTAGGAATCTAAGTTGGTGCAGCACTATGGAAAACAGTATGGAGGTTCCTCAAAAAATTAAAAATAGAGCTACCATATGATCCAGCAATTCCACTTTGGGGTATTTATCAAAAGAAAACAAAAACACCAACTTGAAAAGATACATGCACTCTCATGTTCATTGCAGCATTATTTACAATAGCCAAGCTATGGAAACAACCCACGTGTCCATCAATAGATGTATATGTATATATACACACACATACAATGGAATATTAACCATAAAAACAAGAATGAAGTCTTGCCATTTGCAACAACATGGATGGACCTTGAGGGCATTATGCTAAGTGAAATAAATCAAAGAAAGACAAATAACGTATGCTGTCACTTATATGTGGAATCTAAAAACAAAACAAACAAAAACCAAGCTCATACAGAACAGATTGGTGGTTGTCAGAGAGGCAGGGGATGAGGAGTGGGGTAAATGAGTGAAGGGGGTCAAAAGATACAAACTTACAGTTTTAAAATAAATAAGTCATGAGGACATAATTACAGCCTGGTGACTACAGCTAATAATACTGTATAACATACTTGAAAGTTGCTGAGAGAGTAAATCTTAAAAGTTCTCATCACAGGAAACAAAAATTCTGTAACCATGTAAGGTACCCAATGTTAACTAGTTTTATTATGGTGATTATTTTGCAATATATCCAAATATTGAATCACTATGTTGTACATCTGAAACTAATGTAATGTTGTATGTCAATTATACCTCAATTTAAAAAAATTTAAGTATATGGGTGGATGCATGCAGGAAAAAAATCTCAGAGAAGTTACTTAACTGTTAACTCTAGTGCCCTTCGGGAACTGTGATTGCAGGGTCAAGGTTTTCATAAGCTTACTTTAAATTGATAAAGATTATGGGTGACAGATATTTACTGTCTGTTACGTGTACAGGTTTTTTTTTTAACAATTAAAAAAGCTTAAGAATAAAAGAATGAATTAATAAAAGGTTAATATTTCCTCTAAAAATATTTCACCTAGTTTTGATCATTGTGCTATGGTTATGTAAGATGTTAACATTTGGGGAAGCTGGTGATTTTATTCTTTAAATATTTTTCTCTCTTCTCTCTCTCTTTCTTTTTTCTCTTCCTTCCCCTCCTATCTTTCTGGAACTTCACTTACACATATATTATACTGCTTGATATTTTACCACAAGTCCTCTTTATTTTTCATATTATACAAATTCTTTTGATATATCTCCAGGTTCACAGAACTTTTCTCTAGTTATTTTCAATCATACGTTAAGCGGATCCACTGATCTTTAATTCAGTTATTCTATTTTTCAGTTCTATATATATTTCAAAATATACATTTAATTCCCTTTTATAGTTTCCATTTCACTGCTGAGATTCCCCATCCATTCATTTATTATGACCTTATTTTCCATTTTATGTCCTTGAACATCTTTAAAATAGCTACTTTCACTTTCCTGTCTGCTAATTCCAAGATCTGGCTTATCTTGTGGTCAGTTTCTATTAATTACCTTTTCTCTTGCTACTGGGTCACATTTTTCTATTTCTTTGCATGTTTAGTAATTTTTAATGTATATTGGACAGTGTGTGTGGCACATGATGGATACAATGAGTTTTGTTATCTTTCCCTAAAGAGTGTTGATTTTTGTTCTAGCAGGTTATTAACTTAGCTGAACTCTAAATGCTAGCTCCCCTTAGGTGAACATCAACTGTGAAATCTATGCTGAGTCCTTTCAGCCTTCCAGCTGTTGCCTTTCACATATGCAGTTCAGGGATCAGCTAGGAATTTGGATAGAGTTTGTACGTAGATTTGAAGGGACTCTTGTGTCTTCTTCCTTTCAGGGGTTGTCCCCCCTCACTTTCCAGTTAGACTGTTGACTTCAAAGTAAGTCTTTGGACTCCTCAAATGAGTAAGATTTCAGATTTCTCTTTGAGTTCCAATCATTCCACCATATGAACTGTGGAGTACTACCAGGTGAAAAGCCATATGAACAGGAATCCTACCTAGTACAGTTCATTCTTTCAAGGATTGACTTCCAGTTTCTGCTTACTTTTGGTCACTCTGTGGTGCTTTCAAATAGTTGTTTTGATATATTTTCAGAGTGTATAGTTATTATCTTCAGAAGGATCAATCTAATATACTCCATTCTGCCATTACCAGAAGTTGTAGCATATTACCTTTTATTTTCCATTGATTTTTTCATTGATACTTAATAGGGTTAAACAAAAAAAAAAAATTCGATGCATTTTTGTGAATGATGACAATAGCTCATCAAAGTTTTCCAAAAAGATCAAGCATATTACTAATGTCATTTTTTCTTCTTTCTTTTATAGACAAGAGATGATTTCCTAGGTCAAGTGGATGTTCCTCTTTATCCATTACCGGTTAGTATAGATGTCCATGATTTTACTTTTTATGTTTATTCTTTTTATTTTAATAAATACTTACACAATATAGTAAATGTAAATATTTGATTTGTGAAGTGTATACTGCTATTATTTCTTGAGCATATTGTTTTCTGAAAACTCATCTCAGTTTTCCATTTTATTTTCAAAATTCCCTTACGTGGGCTTCCCTGGTGGCGCAGTGGTTGAGTCCGCCTGCCGATGCAGGGGACGCGGGTTCGTGCCCTGGTCCGGGAAGATCCCACATGCCGTGGAGCGGCTGGACCCGTGAGCCATGGCCGCTGAGCCTGCGCGTCCGGAGCCTGTGCTCCGCAGTGGGAGGGGCCACAACAGTGAGAGGCCCGCGTACCGCAAAAAAAAAAAAAAAAAAAAATCCCTTACATGAACCCCAGTAAGAAATAGAGAGCCACTGAAGTTGGTTGACATCATGAAAGTATTGTTTGAGGAAGATCACTTTGGAAATATTCTATTGAATAACTAGAATGGGGAGAGCTTAGTCTCACAAAAAGAAACTAAGATCAATTACAACAATATGGGCATGAAACTGAACCTGGACCAAGCATATAGCAACAGAAGAAAACAGACAGATGCAGGGAACATTTCATAACATAACATTACTGGATCTGGTTTTTAACATGGAGCTCCAGTTGAAAAAAATAAAATTAAGCAAAAAGTAAAGATAATACAAGTTGAACTTGCGAGATAAGGGTGGTATCTCAAGTAGAAAACATAGGAGGAAAGCCATTTTTTTTTGAGATATGATAAATTTATTTTTGGCCATATTGCATATCAGTAGTAAACAAGAAAAATGAAAGCTTAAAGTGGGCAGCTGACAGAGATATAAAAATAAGTTGTGTAGGGAAAAGGGTCTGGAAGGATTGAGAGCTATCATTGTTAAGGTAACCACAGAATCTCTGAGAAGAATGGGCTGTCCAAACGAGAGGGATGAGAGCATTGAAGGCTAAAACATTGAACGTTCATCAGTGTGGGTCTGTCAAAGGAGAAAGAGAAGACAGACCAGGAGAAATCGGAAAAGAACAAAGTAAAATGATGTCATGAGAATTTAAGAGTTTCAAGACTGAATGGGTAGTTAACAATGCAAAGTGCAGCAGAGAATTAAAGGAGAATAAAAACAAAGGGCTGCTGAGCTTGATAAGAAAGAGAAGTAATACTTCTTTATCAGTCTTTTCAGATGTTTATTGTCTCTCTGTAGTCTTTAGACATTGCAAGCTTTTGATAATGAATTTAATCCAGTCTTATTTTCCAAGCTGCTTACTTTTTTGTTCTCCTAGAACTGTCTCTATGGCCTAACCACGCCAGCTGACATTGTACCTATTCCATATTTCTTTGGAGCGCAAGCATACTAACCATTCTCTACTGTTTTTCCACTTTTACCCTCCCTTTGTCTTCACGACACACCTGCTCAGCTAGTTTTATACTGAGTTGTGATGCCAGGTGCAATTCCTACAGTGCAGGAAAGTGAAAGTGCTGTCCAGTTACCAACTGTTACCGTTTAATAAGCTAAAGCTACTTTTTTCTCACCTCTAACTTCGATTATGCCTTAGGTCATAGTTAATGGATATTCTTGAAAAGTATGTATTTTTGGTGTTACAGATGTATCCTAAAAACCCACTGTTTTATTCTAGACAGAAAATCCAAGAATGGAGAGACCATATACATTTAAGGATTTTGTTCTTCACCCAAGAAGGTCAGTAAATATAAAATAATAACATATGAAATTTTTTTTAATCTCTTTATACCTTACAGTAGCCTCTTTGGAAATTCAGTTTCAACCTTTGTAAATAAGCTACATATAGATATTAGTTTTTAAAAGCTTTTTTGCTATTTCTGATTAAAAAGTAATGTAGGCACAGTGCAAAAATTCTGAAAATACAAAAAAGTGATCATACCCCTTTGGGAAAGACTTGTCTCCCTTATATTTATCATACTATGAGAATGAAATTTGTCATTCGTTTATATGTATTTTATATCTTACAGTATATGTAATTTTGTCATACTGCGCTTTAAAAAATCACAAACATCAATTCATGTAAAAAAAAACATCCAGGGAATTCCCTGGTGGTCCAGTGGTTGGGACTCAGCACTTTCACTGCCATGGCCCTGGTTCAGTCCCTGGTCCGTGAAGTAAGATCCTGCAAGGTGTATAGCACAGCCAAAAAAAAAAATCCAACTTGATACACACAAAACTATTTTCAGGGATATATAACTACATTTAGCATACTTTCATTTAAAAAAAGATATTTCAGATAACTCAAATATTTAGAGAAAATAACATGAGCAAAGACTATAATTTACAACCCAATAGCCTGTTCATAATTCCATTTTCCTAAACTGAATTACTTTATTTTTGTCAAAATTTTTAAGTTTAAGCTGTAAATAAAACTCCTTTTGATCTTCTGAACCACAGAATCAAGTAAAATCTAGTGAAGATGTGTATGTGGCTTTACTGTCAGAAAGGGCAGAGTAAAGCAGAGGAAGGAAATCTGTGAAAACAACATTATATGTTTTGTTTTTAAAACTAGAAAATGCAATTGAAAAATATAGTATGGGAACTTAGTAAAATTTTTGATTAAAATATTTTATATTTTTAATCAAAATTTTTAAGTATTCATTGTAATATAAATTATTAAAATAAAGGGGACAGTGCTTTCTGACTGTGTTCATATTTACCATCTATAAGAGAAACCACATATTTAATTTCTCTAGAAGTCTTGCAATATAAGTCTCTTTTCTTCCTTTAATTTTGGACTGACTGTGACATCTGTCTATCAAGAATAACTAAATATTTCTTTCTTCTCTTATTTGGTTGCTCTAGTAACCTGCTTTTCAATTTGTCAGATGCTTTCCGGTATCTTTATCTTCAAAACACATCTTCTGTCTGCACTGGGTATTACTGCAAGTGCAGAAAGAGCTTTATCCAGCTACATTCTTAGATTTTTTTGAGCATCACTAAGCCCAAACCCACAGGCATATTATCTAGTTGGAAAAACATAATAAAACCTATCATTGTGGAGAAACTCTCCTATAAAATATTATCTGAGTAAGTTTTCTGTATCCATCTTTTATAACAAGTGAGAGTGTTCACACCCCCTTAACTGTGGAGACAGGAGTCACGTTAGTGGCCTGGGAAAAAGCTTAAGGGAGGCATTGGCGGTGAGGTGGGGTAGGGGAGTATCTCTTGAAGACAGGATAAAAGATTAGGACTTTTATGTCATATTACATAACTGAAATCTATTTAAAAAAAATACCCAAAAAACCTATACAGAAAGCTAGGACAAGCAAGGATTTCTTAAGTAAACAGGATGCTAGATTTGGTGGGGTCAATAGACAGAGTTAGGTCTTCAGTTAGAAGCTTAAGAAAGACAGGTTTTAAAATCCTTAAATGTTACTACACTGGGCAGCAGCCCTTAACTTAGACAACTCATTATTCAAAGAGGTGATACAAGATACAATATGAAAACAGGTGAGGTAAATTAACGTATGACAGATTCAAACAGCTGTCAAAGACACTAGGTTTCAGGCAGTTATCCATCCTTGCTCTCCACTTTTCTGTCATCTTATACAACATGGCTAGATTATTATCCCTAAAGCACATCTCTGAGGATGACTTTCCCTAGTCCCAAAATTCTATGCAAAATAAAATCTAAAAGTTCTCTTATTTCACATGGATCTCATCAGCTGGACAATTTCCACTCCCTTTATGTATCCTGTAATTCAGCCAACCTCAGCTACTGCCATTTCCTTAACTGTACCCCAGGTTTCCCATCTATTTCCTTGTTTTTGCTCTCTTCTCTACTCATATGCCTTTCCCTTCACTGCCATAGATCAAAATCCTCCCCAGTCTTCTAGCCCCAACTCAAATGCCAACTTCTCTTTCAAATTCTCTCTGATCTTTCACTTAAACTTCCATAGTTCCTTATTTATCTCATAACAATTATTTATTTATGGATGTTCCTTTTTCTCCACCATCTATTCCTTTTCTTAAATATCTTCTGCACTGGAACTTGTCTTTGAATCTCCTCTAGTAGCTAGTAGATGTTCAGTAAACTCTTATTAAATGAGTGCTTTTCTTCTTAGTATTAAAATTTTGTGAATTATTATTTTCTTTTCTACAGTCACAAATCAAGAGTTAAAGGTTATCTGAGATTAAAAATGACTTACTTACCTAAAACCAGTGGCTCAGAAGAAGATAACACAGAACAGGCTGAGGAATTAGAGGTGAGATTTTATAAATATTTGGTTAAACTAAAAAGAAAATATCTAATTTCTTATTTTACTATACTCCAAAGAAAAAATAACTATTCAAATGAAGTTAATGTGTGAAATAAAAATTACTTCCCTGGACATTTGTTTATTTTACCCAAGAATTTGTTAAACATTTCTTTCCGCTAAGGATATTTCTGTAGAATGAGTGGCCATTACTGATGGCATTCTTAAGGGTTAGGGAATAGAGGTTGTAATGTTTATAAATGAAAGCATTTGTTGTAACTAAGTCATTAACTGTTTCTAGTTTTTCAGAGTTTTCTAAAACGATGTCGTGTTCCCCCTCCATTAAAGTAAGAACACAATTTAGTATTTGTAAGTTAAATATGTGGAATATTTGAGGAGGCTCAACTAATTAGGAACTCTTCTATGAAATATAATTCCTGTTACTTTTCCTATCACGCTTGGGGTGGGAGTGGGCAGGAGGGCTCATAGAAAAGGAGGAGACTAAGAGAGAGAGAGGGAGAGAATATAAGTCATCTAATAAAAAGCCACATTTATGGGGGGCCAGAAGAATGTAACCATCTTCACGGATGACAGGATAAGAGGAAGTCCAGTCAAGGATCTGGGCAGAACCACCTGCCTTTGGGGTGCGTGAAGAAGAGGCAGAGAGTATGTACTTGGAATAGAATTGGACAGGGATTTGGAGCCTGGAGTCTTAGTTGCAAGCTCTGCTGCTTGTGAGTTGAGTGACCATGTGAGTGTCTGACCTTCTCTGGACCTCAGGTTCTTCCTTTACAGAGTGACAGGGTTGTACCAGACGACCTCTGAGGTTTCTTCCAGCACAAAAATTCATGATCTGAAAAGGGAACAAAAACATTTGCCCCTTGAGGTTCCCACTGAAGGAACCTTATCATCAAAAGATAGCACCTTATTCTACCACATTGACTGAAATCACCCAGTGTGCTGGCCTCAGTCTGCTTTGGAGGGTTTTGCATGTGTGGCTTCCTCAGCAGTCATGCCTCTTTGATCAAGGTCTGCTGAAGTCTCCAGAACTGTAAGGCTGAGGGACCCTTCCCCAGTGCTGGGCTCTGCATCACACACCCAAACGTCTTGAGAAAGAAAGTTCGAGGACAAGTAGTGCTTTTGCAACAAAGCTTTCTGGGAATTTTTTATATGCACTAATGAGACTTTACTTTGTTGGGGAATTCATAATAACAGAAAGAAAGAACTATTTTTCTTTAAATCATAGACTGTAGTTAGCCCTTACTCTGGCAATCAGAGAACTTGGTATCCTCTCTTAAGTCTAATTCCGTTATTTGATTACCTTGTTTTTCATTTTAGTTTTTCTCTGATTTGTCATATAACAGTCTTTTTTTTTTTTAATTTAGAAATTTATTGAGTAGAATTTTCTGTACCTGGCATTTTGGTGCACAGGGAAACCTGAATAATGGAATTCTGTTTGAAATGAAGGATGTCTGCTGTAAAGAAAGAAAATTCTTTATTTAGTAACTTAAAAAATTTTTAACCACATTTCATTATTTGGTAACCTGCTCCAAGTTTTGCCCACACGCACGTATCACAGGTATCTTATTCACAGTTCAGTTTCTGCGGGTAGAGCTGCTTCACTTCATTTTGTGGTCTCATGTCTCAAAGTTTGAATTCCCTCAGAATGCACCTTATAATTTCAGTAGATGTAAGCATGTAGGAGTTTATTTATGAAAGGCCCTAGGAATTCAAACACATGAATCTGTGCTTATTTATCTTCTGTGTAGCTAATGACCAGAGAAGTCTTGTCTTTGACATTTAGTTTGTGACTGAATATATAAAATCCTACCATTTAAAGAAAACAATTGTAATTTTCAGAAGAGGCTCACTCTTAGGCAGTGTATGCCCTAGTACAATAAACTGTGGCTATAATAGATAATTGTGTAATATTTGATATTTGCACCCCTTGTAACTTTAGGTTTAGTTGTATGTATTTTACACAATTACCGTATAATATAATGTTTGTTGTACCTCTAAATGCTTTCTTTCTGGACTTTGACTCTGTTAAATTGTGGGCAGTTGCATATTAGCTTTGAGGTTAGTAATAAAGTAACATACGTTGATACTTAGAAAATTATTGTGTGAAGAATATTAGCTGATACATGTTTAATAGGGAGGCATTCTCGACAGAAAATGAAAACTCATTCTTTCTAAACAATGTTCAAATGTGTAACTATACTTCCTCTTGGAACTGAAACGGGTTTTTTAAAAATAGGCCCTTACTTAGTTTTTTTCCCCCTTCACAAGTTTACTTGGGTAACATAAATTCAATAAGTAGACCTTTAAGAGAGAAATCTTTGGGCTTCCCTGGTGGCACAGTGGTTGAGAGTCTGCCTGCCGATGCAGGGGACACGGGTTCGTGCCCCGGTCCGAGAAGATCCCACATGCCGTGGAGCGGCTGGGCCCGTGAGCCATGGCCGCTGAGCCTGCGCGTCCGGAGACTGTGCTCCAACGCGAGAGGCCACAGCAGTGAGAGGCCCGCGTACAGCAAAAGAAAAAAAGAGAAGTCTTTAAGAAGATTTTAAAGAAATATTTTTGGTACCATTTTCCAAGCTCTGAATATTTTCATAATCCTTCACAGCAGAAGTGAGAACCCTTTTATTAATAAATTTTATTAATCTGCAGAAAAATAATCAGTGACCATATTTTTTAATTAGTCTTTTTTTCAAGAGAGTGAAATATAAAAGTTCAACTCTAACACTTTTGAAATTGAGACCAGAGAAGTAAAATGTGATTTAATATGTGCAAGACAAATTTTTAGATATATAGATCCTATATCATGATCATTTAAAGGAAAGGAAAGGAGAGAGAGAAGGAAGGTAAACATTGATGGAGAGAAAAAGTAAGGGGTTAGAGGGAAGGGAGAGAGAATGGAGTTTGGGCAATAAAAAGAAGGAAAAGAAATTAACGAGATATCAGTTCCCATAGAAGATATAAAGAAGAAAATAGGCTAAGAAAGAAAAGGAGTCTGTTTTACTTCCCATCCAGATTCCTTTTCCCAGAATAATTCTGTCTGTCTTCCTCTCTCCTACACCTCACCTTCCTTTCTGCCTCAGTCTCTAACCTTCCCACTGGAGCTAGCCAGAAGAAACCAACCTTGCTGCAGAAACCCCTATCCTTTTCTCCCAGAAAACATTTCTTTTCTTCCCAGCTCTTCTCCTTGACCCTTCCTCTTCAGAACCCATCTTCCAACATAGAAGAATTCTCTTCCATCTTCTAAGCCTTCAACTGACTGGCACACAACCGTCCTCCAGTGCTAGATCCCCAATGTCTAGAACAAAATGCTCTCTATATATTAAGGAAATGATTTTTTTACCTATTATTATGGTACCAAATATGTTCCCCAGCTTGCCTTTTTTTTTTTTTTAACTTTGATTTAGTAGTTTTTGCCATGTACAGATTTGGGGGGTTGTAATCAAATCACTCAATCTCTTTTATGCCTTCCAGGTTTGATGTCATACTCAATGGCTCCTCCACTCTTAGAATATATATTTTTAATATCCCCAGGTTTGCTCTAATACATTTTGGTTTTACTTTTTAACATTTTAAATATTGCTTAATCTGTAACATTCTGGTTATAAGGTATGAGGTAGAAACCCAGATATTTTTTTCTTTTTTTCTAAGTAATTTGCCTATCTTCTCACAAATTTGAAATGTCTTTATCGTATACTAAATTCCTATAAATTTGATTCTTTCTGAGTTTTCCAATTCTATTCATTATTGTGGTTTGTGGTATGTTTTATCTGATAAAGTTAATCTTCACTCTCCTTTTTTGGAACTGTGCTGATTATTCTTGCTTGTTTTTATTTCTATTTGAAAATTGCCTTGCCTTGTTATTTTCCAAAAAATCCATAATGTAGTTCTATTGGAATCTTGGCAACTTTATAAATTAACTTGGGGAGAATTGACACCTTTCTGAGATTAAATCTTCCTAGCCAAGATCACATTATGTCTCTTCATTCATTCAGGTCTTCTTTTGTGTCCCTTTAGGAGAATTTTTAAGTTTTCATCACTAGTGTATTTGTGCTTCCTAACCATGTTGATGTTTAGCAGAACCTTTTACTGACTGCCTTTTCTGTTATGAGGTTTCTTGTATAAAAGCATGTCACTAACCCTCGCTATCCTTTTCAAATAATTCCTTACTCTATAACTACCCTAGCTAAGGGTTTTTGTATGTTTGCCCCTTGCTAGTCTCAGAGGAAATTTCCAGTGCCTTCCTAGCATATAAATAAAACAAAACAAAACTTTCTTTCTTTGACTGTTTTATGACCTGACCAAAATGCCTTTCCATGGTCCAGAGGAGAAAGAGAAAAGTCAGACCAGAGAATCATCATGTCTTTTCCATCACTCAATTATTTCTAAATCATTTGCCCTTCCCTATCATGCCTCTACATATTTGACCTTCATCCAGTGATTTTTTTTTTTCAGGTTTCAGAGAGTTGTTTATTTCCACCATAAACAAGGTGCTTTCTCTGTGGGAGAGACAATGCCCAATAAGATATTATCCCTATTTATAATTTAGAGAATAGAGTAAGGTTAAACTATGCTTTTCAATTTCTTAGTGCCTTCCAGTGCTGTTTGTTTATTTGAAAGTTTTCTGTGTCCTTTTTCTCCTATTAGACATGTTTTAAATTTTTTCCAAAAAAAATGTTTTTCAAGCAAAATTTAAATGTTATCATTTTGCAAAAAAAAAAATCTTCATTATCATAAGATATTCCTATTATGGTCTTAAAAGTTGACAATGTGCTAATTCTGTCTTTGCATAGTTTCTGGAACTGGGTGTGCTAAATCTCTTTTAAAACTTCCTCTAGCATAATTTATAAGGTTAAAAAAATTAAGCACACACTTAATTGTTGCCATTCTGTTTTTCAGCCTGGCTGGGTGGTTTTGGACCAACCAGATGCTGCTTGCCATTTGCAGCAGCAACAAGAACCTTCCCCTCTACCTCCAGGATGGGAAGAGAGGCAGGATATTCTTGGAAGGACCTACTATGTAAACCATGAATCTAGAAGAACACAGTGGAAAAGACCAACCCTTCAGTATGTGATGACTTTCATGTTTGTAATCTGAATACTTTTGGACCACTAGTTTTCATTTTGAAGTCATGACTCAAATGGATTCATAATAGTGTGGGGATCCAAAAACTGCAAGAATGCTAGGATTTTTATGGCCCAGGGCTTTAAAAATGCTATCATGGATGCTTCTTTTTTAAAATGATTTGATAGTATTAAAAAGTATTTGGGTCACAAATACCACCCTTCTAATTGCTTCTTTATTTTAATTAATTGCCAGTTATTTCTGTTTTTAATTGTAGCCACAAAAGAAACGTTTTTCTCTTGAGACTAGTTTAGAAAATCTTGGAGATTTTTTTGTAGTTTGTTACTAAAATATAATGAGATGTTAATTTCTACAGTACGGTATTTTTAAAGTGTAAATTATTTATAAAGTTGAAAGGACTCAATAATAAGGTCTTTTGTTAAACACCCATTTGCCAATCTGGTCAATGTATACATACTTTCCAATGTACCCAAATCAAGGATAGAATGGCCTTTGAGGTATTCTGATTTATGTTTCCTCAGTGACATTTTTCTTTTATTATCATCAGACTGTATGTTTGTAAATAACATTTATAAATTCTTCCATTATTCATGTTTATTATCAAATATCCTTCCACTTATCCTTCCTTATAACCTTATGAAGTCTTTCTTTAGTTTTCTTCTTTTTGACACAGACATAAAATTTTTCTTATTTGTCCCATAATGTTCTAATTTTTGGCTTTGGTATTTTGTATCTGATATAGTCCAAGCACTTTCATAGATATTTGCCCTTCTCACATCCTTCCAAAGCAAATTAATGATCCAAGTTCTTCGTGTCACAGAGGCATTGATCTCTGTAGAATGGCGTACAGATTGCAAGACCGAAAGCACGATAAATTTCTGCAACATCCTCCTGTTGTATACCTCAGTATTATGGCAAGCCTGACTTGAGCAGAATCACATTTTTTTTCACTGTGGTTGATGTTGTTTTCAGCCAGCAAAAATCAACTATTTACGAGGAAAAAAGTGTGAGGCATTCCCTTAGGACCACTATGTTTTCTCCAGCAGCAGTGCAGTAAGAACTGGTCTTCTGACTATCCTGGGCTTATCTGTCATTAAATAAATGAACAATAATTTTGTTATTAAATATCTATATAAAATTCTAGATCTTATGGTCTGGCTATATTAAACACAACTAGCTAGAACAGTATAACTCAGAAATGACTGGGGAGTGGGTGTTCAGTCTGATTAACCGTACCTTTCCTAGATTCAGACACGCCTTTACTACTGTCCATTTACTACGGTCCATTACTGTATATGATCAAAAGCAGATAGATACCATTTAATCTGTACTCTATCAAGTTTTTAATTATAGCTTCCTTACACTGTCTTTCCTTCTGCCCTCTGCGTTCCTACATGGGAAATCTACTCTTGGCTAAAGATCAGTTCTGGAAAATGTTACTGTCTGATTCATGAAGATGTATATGTAACTCTTAAAGCTTCTGTTTTATGAACTTTCTGGAGCTACTTTAGATTTTACTCTTGTAAGAACATGGTGAAGTCATAATATAATGAAATTATTTATGACACTCTCAGGTATTCATTCATTCAACAAATACTTTTTGAGTGCCCATATATGGGAGACATGATCCTAGGCACAGTGATGAATGAAAATATTAGGAATTACACATTTTCACAAAAACTTTGACTCCATAAGGTACTCTTGCAGGTACCGTTGTGCCTAGGACTTAATCTATGCCTTTTGAAGCAACCTTTGGCCCAGAACAATAAATTCTGATCTGATATAGGTTTTTTTTTTAATGAAAACAGAATTTTTGACTATCACTTTAACTCTCTTCAGACGTGGGTGATGGCTTTTACATTTCTAATACAGGGACAACCTAACAGATGCTGAGAATGGTAACATTCAACTGCAAGCCCAGCGTGCATTCACCACCAGGCGGCAGATATCTGAGGAAACAGAAAGTGTTTACAGCCGAGAGTCTTCCGAGGTAGAAATCATTTTCTCATTCTTGTTGATAGACATATGTTACAGCAGTAGATTAAGGTATGTGTGGCTTAAGCTTATTCTGTTCATTTTAGAACTGGGAAGTTATAAGAGAAGATGAAGCCACCATGTACAGCCATCAGGCCTTCCCCTCATCTCCACCATCAAATAACTTGGATGTCCAGACTAATCTTGCAGAAGAATTGAATGCCAGACTCACTGTTTATGGAAATTCAGCCACTGGCCAGCCAGTATCCAGCTCAGTAAGATGGTCTTAGATTTTGTTGGAGCTTCAGGATTTTGTATTATATATCATTCCATTCAGTGTCTAAAGACTGAATGTTATCTTTTTTCCTCCAGTTTTACTGAGATACAGTTGATATAACGCATTGTATTAGTTTAAGATGTACACCATAATGATTTTATAAATATGTTGCAAAATTGTAACCACAGTAAGTTTAGTTACTATCCAACACTTGACAAGTTTTTTTTTTTTTTCTTGTGATGAGAAAAAAATTGTCTTAAGTTACACGTAATAATGTGTTAGGGACTTTGGTACTTTACAGCACGGCCGTTTTCAAATAGCCCCACTAATAGTATGAGGCAGAGTTATGGAAAACCCAAATGGTCATTGGAGTCTAAATGTCCATTACATAAATCAGTGCCCTCCAGCCAAAGGCTGCCAGGAACACACCTGTAATTGAACAAGTTGGGTTTATTACTCATTTCAGCAAGGGGAAAACACACCACGAGTGTCTCAGTAGCAGTATGTTAGGAAAGACTTAAAGGATTTGGGCTCATGTTAGTCAATTTTGAGGAGGGTTTAAGGAAGCAGGACTTTGCTCTGCATTGGATGCTGTCAGGAAACAGAGATTATTCTGTGATTGGGTATCTCAAATCTTATCTGTCACGAGACTAAAGCTATATTTAGCAAAAAAGCAGCAGTCACTTATATCTGCCAGGATAGAGAGATAATTGGTATTTTGTGGCTTGGACAGTGTTCACATGTTGCTGTGTTTAGGCATGATTACAAAGTAGTGTTGATTTTGTCTTGATGATGCCGATGAGTGCCAGGGTGGGTCCTGGGTGTTTAGGGTTACTTTTCTCCTTCTCAGTTATACCACACATGTCACCAACACACATGTGAATAAGAGCCGATGTACTTTGACTAAACAAGAAGATAGATGACCTTCTCACTCCAGCAACTGCTTGAAAAATTGCTGTCTGTGGGGTCCAGAAGCAAATACTCCAACATACACTGCCCTGATGAGGTCCTTGTGGCTAGCTCTCTAACCTTATCAAGGGAGACCTTTCAGTGGAAGACAAAGAGGCATCTGAGGATGCTGTGGTCATTTCCAGTTGGAATTCCTTGCTTTTCATTCAGTTAGTAAATATGGAGGGCTGACCGCATGCAGGTTATATGCTGGTTAAAGTATCTTCAGCCTACAGCCCACCTATCTGTTTAAGTATTGCCTGTGGCTGCTTTCACACTAGATCGTCATAGTTGAGTAGTTGTAGCAGAGACCGCTTGGCCCATAAAAAATATTTCCTATCTGGACCTTAACAGAAAAAGTTTGCTGACTTCTGTTCTAGCACCTCCCTTAAGACGCTTCAATGTAGACAGTTCTGTGTAAATGCCTGTGTGAATATCCAAGAGCAGGTCTGCCTGCCTGCTCCCTTCCCCTCCTTTCTTCCATCCGTCTATTCTATCTTCCATTCATTTCATTTTATTTTTTGGTCAGAGGAGTGGGAAAGGTCAAAGACTTCAAGGATAAGCTATATTGATTTGCTGGTGATAAATCACATAAGGTCCTATTCCCTTTCTTCCTGTTATTATTATTTCTTTAATTATAAAACAGGGAGATCAGCTCGGTGCTTTATGACCCCCTAGAGGGGTGGGATAGGGAGGGTAGGAGGGAGACTCAAGAGGGAGGAGATATGGGGATATGTGTATATGTATAGCTGATTCACTTTGTTATACAGCAGAAACTAACACACCATTCTAAAGCAATTATACTCCGATAAAGATGGTAAAAAAAAAAAAAGTAAAAGGTGGCATCCATACAATGAAATACCATGCAGCCATTGAAAAGAATGAAGCATCTTTGAATGTATATGTTGTATGGAACAATCCCTAAGAGATATTGTTCAGTGGAAAACACCAAGGTACCGAACAGTGTTTTTGGTACGTTACCATTTATAAAAGTATTTACATGACAGAGAATAAATATGTGTATCATATTTCTTGAAAACTAAACTAAACTTGGTCACATTGCTCGGCTCTGAAGAGAGGAACAGGGTAAACAGGGCATATATCTTTTGTACCTTTTGAATTTCATACCATGTGCATATTAATTCAAAAAAAATTAATTTATTATTTTTAAAGTATTATATGGTCATGGTTAAAAATTGAAACAGTACTGAAGTCTATAAAGCAAAAATTGAATCTTCCATTTTACCTCTAACATGTGCTCCCTCAATTGCCATTAATGGTTTGGCATATATAGTTTTAAACATTCTCTACATATTCATAAACATGCATGCACAGACATATTTGTATATCATTTTTTTAACCTGAGATCATCTTGTGCGCACTTTCTGGTAACTTACTTTTTTTACATACTGTATCGTAGACATTGGACCATTTCAGTAAATATAGGTGTGCTCTTTTTAAAACCAACAACAACAAAATAATCAAACATCATTCCCTTGTGCAAGTAACCCTTAAGCTATTTCTCCAGTCTCCTTTGATGGACTTTAGATGGTTTACAGTTCTTTGTTACTGTAAACAATCCTACAGAGGCTCCTCTGACTTAATTTATACATATATTATAAATTTTAATGTCATTAAGTAACAGAACTAAAATATTTCAGATGGCAACAACAGCGTGCATATAAAAGCACAAGGAAAGAAAAATTATGCGAGTTCCAGGAAACAAGTAATCTGGAATGTCCAGAGGGTGGGTTGTGAGATTGGAGGGCTGCAGCCAGCAGGAAGAGCCAGGTCCGGAAGCTCACTAACCATTGTGCTCTGTGCTGTAGATTTTATCCTAGTGAATTTAAGTCATCGAAGGGCTCGGAGTGAGAGAATGATGTGATGAGATCTGCGCTGCAGAACGCTCTCTGGCTGCAGCACGGGGTATGGAGAGTAGATTTAAGCAAATAAGACTTGCAGCAAGCACATCTGTTAGGATGTTGCCATAGTAATAGCCAAGGTGATAAAGGCTGAAAACCTGAAGTTTAAAAAAAAGTGTAAGGGAAATGTATTTGAGAGCTAGTAAAGAAATAGAATGCATAGGATCTGGTAACTGACCCGGCTGTAAGGGACAGGAGGGGGAGAAATTGGGGGCTGACCGATGTCTGCCTAGGGCAGCTGCTGGCCTCACTTGCTGCCCACTGAGACGTGGAATACCTGCGAAGGAACAGGTTTGAGTGGGTGTGGACAGGGAAAAGCTGAATCCAGTTTTGGACACAATAAAGGGTTCTCTGTTAGACCTTCAAGAGAAAGTGTCCAGGAGACAGTCTAGGACTCGAGGGACAAGTGTGAGCTGGAAGTTGGAAGGCATCGGCGGGGGTGGCATGGTGTTGAGTGAGGCCGAGAGTGGGTGGGGTGGGTGTTCTTTCTTCTGCCCCATCATACCCACCCTGCTACCTTATCTGCCATTCAAAGACAAAGCAGAGACCTAAGGTTATTATCGTTCTTTTGTTTTTCTTTTATAAGAATCATTCCAGCAGAAGAGGCAGCTTACAAGCCTATACTTTTGAGGAACAGCCTACACTTCCTGTGGTGAGTTTTAGCCTCTCCCCTCAGTCCTCAATAAAAATATAAGACGCAGCAACTTTTTTTTTTGGAATGCTGAACATGAACGTTTGATCCAGCACAGCATCTGGGCTCTGGGGGATGAGGTTGAGGGAGGGGAAATGGGTTAGGTAGGCCCTTTAAAGACAAAACCTGGAGACCTGTCTCTCCCATCATGAGAAAGCCAAGTCCCCATTGCTGGTGGGTAGCGTCTGGGCTTGGCAGGTGAAGCGCTGTGTGGGCTGGAGGTGTTGCGTACAGATCGAGACTGTGGTCTCCAGTGGCCTCTGCTCTGTGCCTGGCCCGTGGCATCTTGCGACTGTTTCCGCAAGAAGCTGCGTCAGGGGCCAGTCCCTCAGGCAGGTGTGCCCTGGTGTCGGCAGGCTTGGCGGCCAGGATGAACCTCATCAGCCCGCTGAGGAGCCGTCTGCTGCTTCCTCAGTAGCATCTCCCGCCATGACCTGGACTGGAGCTTAGACCTAACAACGTCATGGCCTCCATCCTCTTTCTGACTCAAGCATCATTGCTTTGAGTTTGTCTCTTCCTCAGATGGTCCCCGCTTGTTTTTCAAAGCAAATGTAAACACTCAGGCTCCTGGCCCTTTCAGCCTCCCCTCCCTCTTAGCCACCCACAGACCCCGCCCCTGCCACCTTCCCTTCTGTCTGGGCTCTTTCTTCCAAATAGCCTGGTTCCATGTCCTAATTCTCTCCCCATTCTGGGTCTGTGAGTGTTCCAGTTCCCCACTTGGACTGGCCGCCTCACTTTTTCCCCACCAACCATTTGTGATTTTGAATGGCAGTCTGTATATTAATTTTGAAAAGTGGGGATTGTTTTTGCTTTCACGGGAGTTCCAGCAAAAGAATGCACAGGCCCAGAAGTCCTCGACCTAGGAGTGGCTCATCTATCTAAAAAGGTGGCCCTGCATCAAGAGAGGGACATGGACCCTGTGCTGAGGAAGGAAGGGGTACCCACCTGTGCAGTTGGTCCAGTCACCATTGACCATCAGCAAGAGGGTGGATGCCACGGCAAGACTGCCCTCCCCAGCCTTCCTCTCACTTACTGCCCCGTGTCTGTCCACCTCCACTCTCCTGGAGCCACTTAAGGAGATCCCTGGTATTTCTCCCGCCTCACTTCATCATTTCCTCTATGCATTGAAACATGAATTTCTGATTGACTGACAGGCACTCATCCGAGAAACTATTTTAAGTACACCAGATGAGCCATAGAATCTAGAGATGATTTACATTTTAGGTACTGGAAAAGCGATTTCCATGACTTTTTCTTCTCAATACATTGATTAGAGGTCTCTTTTGTTTGGTTGCATGTTTACAGCTTTCTTAAGGTATAATTTACATGCCATAATAATCCACCCATTTTTAAGTACACAAATAAATGAGTTTTAGTAAATTTATGCAGTTGTGCAAATATCACCACAGTCAAGTTTGAGATGCTCCCATCACCACAAAAAGTTTTCTTAATCCTAATACCTACCCTCAGCCCCAGGTGAACACTCATCTGCTTTTGTTGCTAGTTTTGCCTTTTCTAGAAATTTCATATAAGTGGCACTATACAGCATGCCGTCTTACGTATCTGGCCTCTTTCACTTCATGTGATGTTTCTGAGGTTTATCCATGTTGTTACATGTCTCAGTAGCTCATGATATTGCATCGTGCAGATGTGTCTACTACATCCCATGTATCTACTCACCAGCTGTAGGACATTTGTAAAGTTGGGCAAATTTGATTTCCATTATTTTGTAGACTCATAGCTCATCGTAACTGTCAGCAATGTACATCTAACCCCCGTACATCTAGGGAACAGTATATCTAGTGAACAGACTAGTGTGACAGTTTATATATGTAGGACACATTAGGGAACCAGGCGAAACCTTGAAGAGTCTAATCTCTAAGACAAAACGGGTACTTCCCTGGCGGTCCAGTGGTTAAGACTCCGCATTTCCAATGCAGGGGGCGCAGATTTGATCCCTGGTCGGGGAGCTAAGACTCCCACCTGCCGCACAGCCAAAAAAATTTAAAAACTGAAAGCTCATGAAAAAAAAATAAAGACAAAAGGAAGGCCAGACCTGGACTATTTTAAGTAAACCTGGAAAACTAGACCTCTTTTATTCCTTAGTAATACACTACAATAATCAGCATGTCCCCAGCCCTCACAGAAAGAAAGCAGGGGTAACTTTTGACTTGGCACTTATGGGTGATCATATCTGTGGTTTGACTACCTGGGTTCAAATCTCAGCTGCATACTAGCAATGTTATCTGGTAGGAAATTGCTTCCATTGTCTAAGCTTCAGTTTCATCCTTAAGTAAAATGGGCCAGTAATCTTAATTATCTCATTAAGGTTTGTGTGGAGGTTAAATGGCATGATCTGTGTTAAAGCACTTAGGTTGTGGTTGTTATTACTCTCGTGATTTTTAGTGTTATCGTTCTCATCCTTATTATCTGTCCTACTGGAGGTTTTTTTTTTTAAGTGAAATGCTGTACACTTTAAAATATGATTTAAAACATGATTCATTTTAAGGAGAGCTAGCAGGGGGACTTCCCTGGCGGTCCAGTGGTTAAGGCTATGCCTTCCAATGCAAGGGGTGCAGGCTCGATCTCTGGTCGGGGAGCTAAGCTCCCACATGCCTCACAGCCAACATACCAAAACATGAAACAGAAGCAATATTGTAACAAATTCAATAAAGACTCTAAAAATGGTCCACATCAAAAAAAAAATCTTAAAAAAAATAAAAATAAAGAGAGCTAGCAGTGAAAAAGGGATGTGGTCCTTTTAAAAAGGATTCTTTCTTATTAATATTTAATTCTTCTGTTATTCTTCACTTAGCTCTTGCCTACTTCATCTGGATTACCACCAGGTTGGGAAGAAAAACAAGATGAAAGAGGAAGATCATATTACGTGGATCATAATTGCAGAACTACTACCTGGATAAAGCCCACTGTACAGGTACCCTGCAATCTATCCATTAATGTGTTTTCTTACATAATTTGAAAGCTATGGAAGCTATTATGTCACTTTGTAGTATATGCTGGATGCTTCTAATTATTTTCTGATATTGGTGCTAATTGTCTGCCATTTCCGGCCGATCTCTAATATACATGAATCACCGCTTGTTATTATGTAAAACAAGTCCAATTGGGAATAGGAGGACAAAGTAAATGATCTGGTCCACTGGGTAATTGTGTAATTTGAATGGTTAAGATCATTATTTTGCTAAAAGATAATCTTGATGATTAGTATCTATCAAAGAACTTTGTCATGATGACACTCTGTCCTTGGCAACAGTGAGCGCCTTTTGTGATATTTCCTTGCAAGCATTTAGGAAAATATTTTCTCTTATCACCATGTCTCTTATTGAGAAATTTTTTAAAACTGAAAAGTACAGAGAATAAGATAGTAAATACCGATTTTCTTAACACCCTGAATTTACCGCCATTAACAAATCACCATATATATTTCTAGACATTTTCTTTTTTAAACTAAAATCTTACAGATAAAACTAAATTCCTTTTAGCCAAGCACTTGACCCCACTACCCAGAGGGAACTACCATCGTGAGCTTGTTGGGGATCCTTCCTGCCTATTTTATGTACTTAATAGAGAGCTAAACAATGCAAAATGTTATTTATGTCCGTGTGTCAAGTTTTGCAAAGATGTATTATGTAATTCTAAATATTATTTTGCTCACCATTGTTTTAAAACCCTATCATGTTGTTTTATATATAAATCCAGTGTATTTCTTTTCACTACTGCCTTATATTTCATCACATGAATGTATTACCTTTCAGGTATGCATTTCTGTAGTATATGTTTGTCATTCATTTTGTCTTCCCGGCATTTGAACCCACTTTGTGTGTATGGGAAATTCCCACTCTACATGAGTCTTCTGGATGAGCAAAGACAACCTTCTCCACTTGGCACTGCAGCTTCCCTTGCAACTAGGGCTAACAGACTGACGGTTAACCAGCATTCTTACTGCTCAAGAATCAGCTGAGAAATTGTAAATTATTTTAAAAACAAACTTTGACAAAACACTGTATTGGAAAAATGAGCCTCCAATCTTTAGGCCTATTTATAATTGTGTGTGCTGTTTGCAGGTTAAGTTACCTTTTTAACCACAGCTATTTGTGTGTTCTCTATAAACACTGCAACACGATTAAATTAACGTTCTAGGCCACAGTGGAGACCAGTCAGCTACCATCAAGCCAGGGTTCTTCTGCAGGCCCTCACCCACAGGCCCCCACGAGTGACGCAGCACAGCAGGTGACCCAGCCATCTGAAGTGGAGCAAGGATTCCTTCCCAAAGGCTGGGAAGTCCGGCATGCACCAAACGGGAGGCCTTTCTTCATTGACCACAACACCAAAACCACCACCTGGGTAACTTCAGTGCTCTCCAGTTTAAATTTATAACAACAATAATAGTGTCTCATGTGTAGTTCTTGATAATCTTTAATTATACATTAATATACCCTACATTTCCTAGTCCTCATTTAGAGATAGGTTGAATTCTTCATAGGATTATTTCTATTCAATATGTTTATGCCTATTTTTAATATTTGGGGGGATTGTCATGGAGATACATTTACTTCCTGTTTGCAGTTTTGGGGGTTTTTGTTTGTTTGTCTTTGTGTGTGTGTGTTTTTTTGGTCACACTGTGCAGCTTGTGGGATCTTAGTTCCCCAGCCAGGGATCGAACCCACGCCCCCTGCAGTGGAAGTGTGGAGTCCTAACCACTGGACTGCCAGGGAATTACCATGTTTGCAGTTTTTAGCTCACTAGCCATGAATACTGAGGAAGACATTTAGTCATAATCCTTTCCCTTTATATGAGGCTTATAGTTCCAAAGTACTTTTGAATCCATATCTCATGGTACCCAAAAAAACTTATGAGACTAGGTAGAATAGGTATTTTTATGTTAAGATAAGGCTTAAAGTTGTTGAGCAGTTGGTTCACCAGTAATTGAAAAATTACTGAAAATCAGCTGCAGATGAAGAGATTTTGATTAATAAATTTGTTTAAAACACCAATATACCTAAAAAAAACTAAAATTATACAATAAATGATTTAAGAAAATAATATTAAAATTATACATCAATAAATTAAATTTTGTTTTCTTTCAACAATTTGAACTGCCTTTAATAACCTTTTTGCGCTTACCTTCCCATCTTTCATAAATATTAATAAATTAACACCTTAGCGGCTAGGTGCCTAAAAGCATGTTCAGGGCCTCAGAAGTAACATGTGCTCCAGTTTTATGTCCCACTCTTACACCAGTTTTTATTTAGAGAAGAGCCCTAAGTAGTGACACAGTCCATAAAGAGTGGGCAAAATACTCCGAATGGTTTCTGTGAAAGAGGTAGTGAGTTAATACTGATCCTCCTCTGAGATCTGAGAACTGAATATTGTAGCCTGTGAGTGATAGATTTTAGATGAGAACCTATTATTTCATAGAGTAAGCAAAAGAAATAAAAGTGATATCCATTGATATTAGAAAACATAGTAACAGATTGACTTTCACGATTTTAAAGTGTGTGTGTGTGTATTGTTTTCTTTATTTACTCTACCAAAAAAGGAAGATCCAAGACTGAAAATTCCAGCTCATGTGAGAGGAAAGACATCACTTGATTCCTCCAATGACCTGGGGCCTTTACCTGTAAGTTTCTAGAACTGCTACCCATCTAACTTGGCTATCTCAAACATTTGTATTTTGGAATACAGTAGTTCTTTAACAACTATAATTAATATTATTGTTGAAGTGTTGATGTCTTCTACTAAGAATGGAATATGCAAATGAAATCAACCATATAACCAAATCTATTTCTCTGCCCATACGTTGAAAACCGTTTCCTAACATAACTGAAATATATTCTTCATTATAGCCAGGATGGGAAGAAAGAACTCACACCGATGGAAGAATCTTCTACATAAATCACAGTATGTGCAATGTGATTATTTTCATTACATTATCTTTTGCAGTGTCGAATTTTGTACATGAGGATGGAGAACATCTTTTTTTCTCTCTTTCTTCAGATATAAAAAGAACGCAATGGGAAGATCCTCGGTTGCAGAATGTAGCCATAACTGGACCAGTAAGTCTCTTTGTACCAGGATCCTCTGATGGGGTTGTCCACTTACCTGTCTCTTCAAGGGTGTTTGATCAAGAACATAGCACTAAAGGTGTTGAGAGGAAAGCACATTTGCAGATCTCCCCTCTCCCCACCGCCCATACACCAGGTCTCAGTTATTTGAAAAGAGCATATAAAGTCATTATCCGTACTCTGCGTGGCAGCCTTGTGAAACCAGTGAGCCAGATAGTCAAATACTAAGGCAGTGGTCTGCCGTGCTCAGGCTAGTACTTGTCTGAAGAAGAAGGCTGGCAATCCTCAGCAGATCAAAGGAGCCAAGAGTGTATCTGGTGAGGAAGCAGAGAGCACCCTATCAACTCAGGGTCATGACTTGAACTTTTTGGTTGAAATCGTTGTAAATACCGGTATATAAGACGTACTCACATTTAAGTACAGTTATGACCATGTATGATGTTTACACTGCTCTTGAGTCAGATTAACGATAGGAAAATCATTTTCCTCTTTTATATAGCTTCTTTTTCCAGCTTCAGTTTTTCAGATTTTAACTGTTTCCTAATTCACAAAAATAAGTAAAATTGAAGATACAGTTCTTGTAGATTACTCTTCTGATTCCATGTTTAGTCTTTTAAAGTAATGGATAAAAAAGGCAACTCCTCAGAGTGCAAGCAAAAAGTATATTTTTCAAATTACTCCTTTAATGAAGAAATCACTTTGAAAGCCTCTTTAGAAATGGAAATGTTCATTTCTAATATTTCTCTACTTGGAAGACATTTCCTGTTTCTGGCCTGTTGCATTTCAAGAGTATTGCATGATGAAAATTACAGCCATAGGAATTGCTGAATACAATTTTATCTTAAACAGAGATATTAAAAATTTTTAAATTATATATATGGTTTTTCTTTGAATTAAACTTTTCAAATATTCTCTTTTAATGCCTTTAACTTATGTTCATCAAATACCCAGAGGGGAGTTTGTAAAATTGTTCCAGAATGAAACAACTTAAACCTTCTTTATTTTTCCAACATTTTCAACTCAAGGCAGTGCCCTACTCCAGGGATTACAAAAGAAAGTATGAGTTCTTCCGAAGAAAGTTGAAGAAGCAGGTTAGTGATACTTATAACGAGTTCTCAGGAATGATTGTCATATAGACTGAAAGCATGAGAAATGCATTTTAAAAAGTAACAGAATTTATTCTATATATTAACAACTTTGAATAGTTTCTTTTAGGGAAAGGATGTGTATTTTTTGAGTACCTGTAATATATGATTAGAGACCACAGTTATTTTATGTCTTTATTTTTCAATATACCTTGTAATATAGAAAAATAGTATTAGAAGTGTGCTTTTAAAGAGCTCTAACCTGGTTCCCTCGTGGGTTTGTGGGGTTTGGGTTTTGTAGAAACTAAGCGAGAATAGCTCAGGAGATTATCCCCAGGCCTGGACTTAATTGTGTAGGAGGACTCTCTGGATTCCTTTTCTGCTTTGACTATTGTTTTCCAGTGTTAGTCATTCGTTATTTACAGCTTCAAATATAATATATCTCTGCATAATTTGACAGTACAGCTGTGGCTGGAGCAGTCCTCTTATTGCTTGTCTCCTTCTGCTTATCAGAAATGTTCACTACTCTCTTTTCCATCACCACAAATTCATTATGTTTGGAACTAAACTCATCTGCCCATCTATTTCTTTTCTGTTGGTGATGACTATTTTTTTTTTTTAGTAATTTTTAAAAATTGAAAGGTTCTTTAAATTCCATAGTGCTTTAGTTTTCAAAGGTTTCACACACACGATTTCATGTAACTCCATAATAACCCTTCCCCCCCCAAGTCTGTATTGCCCCTCCCCCCTTCCCTCTCCCCCTGGTAGCCACTAATTTGTTCTCTATATCTGTGAAGGTGATGACCATTTTTTAATGCCTTTCTAATTTGCTCGTGCTTTTCCCCTTGCCCTGCAGTTTAGGAGTACTGCCACTAGGTGGCTATATTGGGTTACACTTACTTGCCTTCCAAGCCTGAAGCCTGCTTTTCCAGATTCAAGATGGTGGGTCTGCTTCCACAGATTTTCTCATCCTAAATTTAACAAAAAAATGAAATATGGTAGTTTTATAGTGCAGATATTTTATGCCTGAATAAAGCCCTAAAATTTCATCAATGCTTTATATCAATGCTTTATCCTCAGAGGAGGATCAGTATGCATTTTTCATCAATGCATTTTCAATAATAATTTTATGTTAAAATCACTCGAAATTTGTTTTCTACCTCTTAAAATTATTTGGGATTTTAAGTCTATTTTGAGTTGCTTGTCTGGTAAATATTTTCATTCTTAATGACAGTGTATTGGTGGAATAGAAGCACTAGCTTCTCCATTTGCCAGTCTGAACACTTATAAGCATGTTACAGTATCTAATGGTTGATGAGGCAGCAGGTCACAGAACACAAAAACCATAATGAAAGCAGTAATATTTATTGAGCTTTCACTACATAACAGGCATTTTTCTTAACAAGTTATGTGTATTATCTACGTGTAATCTCTACAATAACTCTATAAGGAAGGGACTATTATTATCACGTTTTAAATCTGAGGAAACTGAGGTTCAGAGAAATTCGGCAATGTGATCAAGTTCTATGGTTATTAGTGGCAAAGCCAGAAACAAACCAAGTGGTCTAGCGCCAGAGTCCATTCTCTTAAGCCACCTGACATATCAGATTGGTGATTAAGAGAAGAAATTACCCAGAATGCAACAAAGATACATAAAAAGATTAAAATTATGAAAGAAAGCTTAAGAGAAGCATGAAGCTGTTCCAGAAAGAGAGACTGGAGAGCCTGAGAAAAGAGGCTGAGAATCTGAATCCTCAGTTTAACAAAATTTCCCAAGCAGGATTTAAAAATTAAAATCCCTATCTGGACACATCACAGCAAAAGAGCAAGATGGAGATGAAAATATCTAAATCAGTGCTCCAGAGCTTTGAGCTGTCTTTAACCTTTTCTTCTGCCTAATCCTTAACATCTCATTAGTTAGGAATAAGGGTGGTTGATCATTACTGAGATCACTGCATGCCTGGTATCGTGTCAGCACAAGAAATGCGCTATCCTAATAAGTCCTGAAACAGCGCCCTGAGGGTCAGTATTATCGTCCCTGTTTTATAGGTGAGGAAATTAAGCCTTTGAAAAGATGTGTGAGGTGAAGCCGGGACTTGAACACAGTGTCCCCTGACTCTAGAACCCATGCATGGTCCACCACTCAGCTCAGAGGTGGAAATTTCTCCTTCAGCCCTCTCTTCGTTGCCACTGCTCACTCACATGGTCCACTCGTCTTCTCTCACACGGTCTGTTTCAGGGGTCTTTCACTGACCAGCACGTCTCTTGTCTCTCCTTAAAAACACCCTTTACACTCGACGCCATCAGCCTCTGAGAACCCACCAGTCCGATCCTGTGGCTTCCTGCTCAGCAGCTCTTCCTGGTCAGCCTTCGCGCTGTCTACACTGTGGCCTCACACTGCTTCTAAACCATCTTGCACTCTAATCCCTCCTCTCCCTCCCCTCCTCCTTCTGTACCGTCCAGCTGTCAGATGGCTTAGACCCCTCCTGCATGCTGTTGCTCAGTCCCTGTCTCCCTTCCCCTCTTTTTTTTTTTTTTGCAGTACGCGGGCCTCTCACTGCCGGGCCTCTCCTGTTGCAGAGCGCAGGCTCAGCGGCCATGGCTCACGGGCCCAGCTGCTCTGCGGCATGTGGGATCCTCCTGGACCGGGGCACGAACCCATGTCCCCTGCATCAGCAGGCAGACTCCCAACCACTGCGCCACCAGGGAAGCCCTCTCCCTTCCCCTCTTGAAGCCTCCTTGATTGTCTCACTTGCAATTAATAGCTCAGTCTCTTTGCCCACAAGAACTTTGCGTCTATTTCTATTTTTAACACTTTTCCTACCTTTTAAATCTCAGAATTAGTAACATTTACATTTGTTTCTCACACACACACCAAATTATAAACTCCTTGAGAAAGTGACCACATCTTATGCCATGTTTTTATTCCCTTTTCCTCCCATCTCTGCCCCCGCTGCGATACCTACCTAGCATGGACCTAGCCCAGAGCGGGCCTTCAGTAAATGCTTGCTGAGTTACCTGCACTGTTTGCCTAGTGCCTAAAATTCTAAAAGTCCTTTTCTCCAATCTTACCACTTTTTAAAATTGCATAAGCAGCAGAGGAAACTGATTATGTTATGCTTATATTGCTTATATAAACTGCTTGTATTATTATGTTTCTATAGGACTTTCCACTTTTCTTAAATATGAGAGTGAAATTGATTTTTTTTTCCCCTTAGAGCTAACCCTCTTTTTGAAGTGACAGAATATTTATAGTATGTTTCCTTTTCATGGTTTCCACTTGAACGTTGCACACAAAGCACTCAAGAATAAAATATTCAGATATATTTCTATGTAATTTACAAGGTCTGCCTAAAAGCATAGTTACCTACATTTGTCATATAAGCAAAGTAGGTACAAAAGATGAGTGAGGCAACAGAGCTCATTCACTAAGAACAGAGAGTCAGGAGCTAAGACTTTCTTAACTTGTATCTTTAGTTTCTTCACCTATAAAATGAAGACAATAATAGTAGCTTCTTCATAGTGTTGTTATGAGGAGTAAGTGAGTTAACCCACTAAAATGCTGGGAACAGTACGGGCACAGTCTGTAAATGTTAGCACCTGTTAATGAGTGAAGCGGGCAGGCTCCAAGGAGGAAAAGTGGAGGGCAGGGAAGAACCCTGAGCCAACAGGCACACAAGTAGCAGGCAGTGGCTAGACTGACTGCAGGTCACAGAATGGTCTTCTTCATTGGATCTTAAGACGGAAAGAACTGTTCATGAAGTGCATTCACGTGAGCCTTATTACCACCATCAGAAGCTGCTTCTTCAGATGTGAAAATCAGAAGTCTATGTAATTAAGTGACTAGAGAAAATGCATGAGTGCTTTCATACTGTGGAGGAAATACAGACAATATACCTAGTCCTGTTTTCCCTGAAAAAGGATCTTGGGCACAGGGTAGAATACAATGAATCTTATAACGTTCATGAGAGAAATGTGTCGTCTTGTTGAATTGATTTAAACCATTAGTCTCTCTTCTCTGGGTTTTCAGAATGACATTCCAAACAAATTTGAAATGAAACTTCGCCGTGCAACTGTCCTTGAGGACTCTTACAGGAGAATTATGGGGGTCAAGAGAGCAGACTTCCTCAAGGCTAGACTGTGGATTGAGTTTGATGGCGAAAAGGGACTAGATTATGGAGGAGTCGCCAGAGAATGGTTCTTTCTGATTTCGAAGGAAATGTTTAACCCTTATTATGGGTTGTTTGAATATTCTGCTACGTAAGTACCTTTACAATGACTGTATACAGAAAGAAAATCACTGTTTTGAAAGTAACAGAGTGATGTGATGCAAGGAAAATGTACATCACAGTGTGTCAGAAAACGGAGACTGTAACTAATGTTGTTTCAGAAATAACTTTTTAAAATTGTGGTGAAATATACATAACATAAAATTTACCATTTTTATCATTTTAAGTACATAGTTCAGTGGCATTAAGTACAATACATTCATTGTTGTGTAACCATCACCACCATCCATCTGCAGAACTTTTTCATCATCCCAAACTGAAACTCCATACCCTTTAAACACTATCTCCCCCACTCCCTGGCATTAACCGTTCTACTTTCTGTCTCTCTGAATTTGACTATTCTCAGTACCTCATATAAGTAGAATCATACAGTATTTGTCTTTTTGTAACTGACTTCATTAGCATAATGTCTTCAAGGTTATATCCATGTAGCAGCATGTGGTAGAATTTCCTTCTTTTTGAAGGCTATATAATACCCCGTTATGTGTATCTACCGCATTTTGTTTATCCATTTATCTTTCAATAACATTTTGGATTGTTTCCACCTTTTGATCAAAATGACTATTTTTAAAACCATTAAATCCAATGGTGTAATATGGTTCTAACAGAGGTAAACAACTCTGAAAAGAGGGAGATGATTTACAGTTATTTAGTCATATTAAAATTTCTGTGTGAAATATAGAAAGGGACATTCAAATGTGGTTATCTTTACAGGGATAATTATACCCTACAGATAAATCCCAACTCTGGATTGTGTAATGAAGATCACCTCTCTTACTTCAAGTTTATTGGCCGGGTAGCTGGGATGGCAGTTTATCATGGCAAACTGTTGGATGGTTAGTATTAAGCCTAAAACATTTTTTTAAATGTAATTATCTGATTTCTTTCACTTGGTAATCATTTTGAATATATTTGATTTTTTGCAAGGCTTTTTCATCCGCCCATTTTACAAGATGATGCTGCACAAGCCAATAACACTTCATGATATGGAATCAGTGGTATGTCTTTTTCATTTATAAAGTATGATAGAACAGGCAAATGAATATCTTACAGGCTTACCTTTTAATAATGGAAAAAATCAATAGATGTGTCAAAATACAAATGAACATTTTTCCCCAACATTTTATTATGAAAATTTTCTAATGCATAATGAAATTGAAAGTATTTTACAATGGCTATGTGCGTATACACCACCCAGATTACACAATTGGCTTTTTATCTATACTCACTTGTCCACACCCCCATCCATCAATCCATCCTGGTTTTTTGATGCATTTCAGAGAAAGTTGCATATATCAGTAAATGTCTCTCTAAATACTTCAACATGTTATACATCAGTTTTATGCGTCTCTTGCATCAGTATTTGAATTGTGATGAACGGCATATGTTTTCAAAATGGCAGTCCAAAAGCAAGGCCTTGAGATTAGGCTACTACAAAGAAACAGAAACCCGATAAAAAGGTGGGCTTGTAGGAGAGCACCGGAATCACAACTAACTGCTGAACAAGCATCGACAGGAAGACACTGGAACTCACCAAAAGAGATACCCCACATCCAAAGACAAAGGAGAAACCACAATGAGACGGTAGGAGGGGCGCAATCACAATAAAATCAAATCCCATAACTGCTGGGTGGGTGACTCACAAACTGGAGAACACTTATACCACAGAAGTCGACCCACTGGTGTGAAGGTTCTGAGCCCCACGTCAGGCTTCCCACCCTGGGGGTCCGGCAAAGGGAAGAGGAATTCCTGGAGAATCACACTTTGAAGGATAGTAGGATTTGATTGCAGGACTTTGACAGGACTGGGGTAAACAAAGACTCCACTCTTGGAGGGCATACACAAAGTAGTTTGTGCATCGGGACCCAGGGGAAGGAGCAGTGACCCCATAGGAGACTGAACCAGACCTACCTGCTAGTGTTGGAGGGTCCCTGCAGAGGCGGGGGGTGGATGTGTCTCACCATGAGGACAAGGACACTGGCAGCAGAAGTTCTGGGAAGTACTCCTTGGCTTGAGCCCTCCCAGAGTCCACCATTAGCCCCACCAAAGAGCCCAGTAGTCTCCAGTGCTGGGTTGCCTCAGGCCAAACAACCAACAGGGAGGGAGCCCAGCCCCACCCATCAGCAGACAAGAAGATAAAAGTTCTGCTGAGCTCTGCCCACCAGAGCAACAGTCAGCTCTACCCAACACCAGTCCCTCCCATCAGGAAACTTGGACAAGCCTCTTAGATAGCCTCATCCACCAGAGGGCAGACAAAAGAAGCAAGAAGAACTACAATCCTGCAGCCTGTGGAACAAAAACTACATTCACAGAAAGATAGACAAGATGAAAGGCAGAGGGCTATGTACCAGATAGAGGAACAAGATAAAACCCCAGATAAACAACTAAATGAAGTGGAGATAGGCAACCGTCCAGAAAAAGAATTCAGAATAATGATAGCGAAGATGATCCAGGACCTCGGAAAAAGAATGGAGGCAAAGAATGAGAAGGTGCAAGAAATGTTTAACAAACACCTAGAAAAATTAAAGAACAAACAAAACAGAGATGAACATACAATAATGGAAATGAAAAAAACACTAGAAGGAATCAATAGCACAATAACTGAGGGAGAAGAACAGATAAGTGACCTGGAAGACAGAATGTTGGAATTCAGTGCTGCAGAACAGAATAAAGAAAAAAGAATGAAAAGAAATGAAGACAGCCTAAGAGACATCTGAGACAACATTAAACACAACAACATTGTCATTACAGGGCTCCCAGAAGGAGAAGAGAGAGAGAAAGGACCTGAGAAAATATTTGAAGAGATTATAGTCGAAAACTTCCCTAACATGGGAAAGGAAATAGCCACCCAAGTCCAGGAAGCACAGAGAGTCCCAGGCAGGATAAACCCAAGGAGAAACACGCTGAGACACATAGTAATCAAATTGGGAAAAATTAAAGACACAGAGAAAGTATTGAAAGCAACAAGGGAAAAATGACAAATAACATATGAGGGAACTCCCATAAGGTTAACAGCTGATTTCTCAGCAGAAACTCTACAAGCCAGAAGGGAGTGGCATGATACACTTAAAGTGATGAAAGGAAAGAACCTACAACCAAGATTACTCTCCCGGGCTTCCCTGGTGGTGCAGTGGTTGAGAATCTGCCTGCCAATGCAGGGGACACGGGTTCGAGCCCTGGTCTGGGAAGATCCCACATGCTGCAGAGCAACTGGGCCCGTGAGCCACAACTACTGAGCCTGTGCGTCTGGAGCCTGTGCTCCGCAACAAGAGAGGCCGCGACAGTGAGAGGCCCGCGCACCGCGATGAAGAGTGGCCCCCGCTTGCCGCAACTGGAGAAAGCCCTGGCACAGAAACGAAGGCCCAACACAGCCAATAAATAAATAAATAAATAAATTTATAAAAAAAAAAAAGATTACTCTCCCTAGCAAGGATCTCATTCATATTCCACGGAGAAATCAAAAGCTTTACAGATAAGCAAAAGCTAAGAGAATTCAGCACCACCAAACCAGTTCTACAACAAATGCTAAAGGAACCTCTCTAAGTGGGAAACACAAGACAAAAAAGGACCTACAAAAACAAACCCGTAACAATTAAGAAAATGGTAATAGGAACATACATATCGATAATTACCTTAAACATGAATGGATTAAATGCTCCAGCCAAAAGACACAGGCTCGCTGAATGGATACAAAAACAAGACCCATATCTATGCTGTCTACAAGAGACCCACTTCAGACCTAGGGACACATTCAGACTGAAAGTGAGGGGATGGAAAAAAATATTCCACGCAAATGGAAATCAAAAGAAAGCTGGAGTAGCAATACTCATATCAGATAAAGTAGACTTTAAAACAAAGAATGTTACAAGAGACAAGGAAGGACACTACATAATGATCAAGGGATCAATCCAAGAAGAAGATATAACAATTATAAATATATATGCACCCAACACAGGAGCACCTCAATACATAAGGCAACTGCTAACAGCTATAAAATAGGAAATCGACAGTAACACAATAATAGTGGGGGACTTTAACACCTCATTTACACCAATGGACAGATCATCCAAACAGAAAATTAATAAGGAAACACAAGCTTTAAATGACACAATAGACCAGATAGATTTAATTGATATATATAGGACATACCATCCAAAAACAGCAGATTACACTTTCTTCTCAAGTGTGCATGGAACATTCTCCAGGATAGATCACACCTTGGATCACAAGTCAAGCCTCACTAAATTCAAAAAAATTGAAATCATATCAAGCGTCTTTTCTGACCACAACGTTATCAGATTACAAATCAATTACAGGGGAAAAAAATGTAAAAAACACAAACACATGGAGCCTAAGCAGTGCATTACTAAATAACCAAGAGATCACTGAAGAAATCAAAGAGGAGATCAAAAAATACCTAGAGACAAATGACAACGAAAACATGACGATCCAAAACCTATGGGATGCATCAAAAGCCATTCTAAAAGGGAAGTTTATAGCTATACAAGCCTACCTCAAGAAACAAGAAAACTCTCAAATAAACAATCTAACCTTACACCTAAAGGAACTAGAGAAAGAAGAACAAACAAACCCCAAAATTTGCAGAAGGAAACAAATCATAAAGAGCAGAGCAGAAATAAATGAAATAGAAACAAAGAAAACAATAGCAAAGATCAATAAAACTAAAAGCTGCTTCTTTGAGAAGATAAACAAAATACATAAACCATTACCTAGACTCATCAAGAAAAAGAGGGAGAGGACTCAAATCAATAAAATAACAAATGAAAAAGGAGAAGTTACAACAGACACTGCAGAAATGCAAAGCATCCTAAGAGACTACTACAAACAACTCTACGCCAATAAAATGGACAACCTGGAAGAAATGGAAAACTTCTTAGAAAGGTATAACCTTCCAAGATTGAACCAGGAAGAAATAGAAAATATGAACAGACCAATCACAAGTAATAAAATTGAAACTGTGATTTAAAATCTTCCAACAAAAAAAGTTCAGGCCCAGACGGCTTCACAGGTGAATTCTATCAAACATTTAGAGAAGAGCTAACACCCATCCTTCTCAAACTCTTCCAAAAAATTGCAGAGGAAGGAACACTCCCAAACCCATTCTATGAGGCCACCATCACCCTGATACCAAAACCAAAGATACTCAAAAAAAGAAAATTACAGATTAGTATCACTGATGAATATAGATGCAAAAATCCTCAACAAAATACTAGCAAACAGAATCCAACAACACATTAAAAGGATCATACACCATGATCAAGTGGGATTTATCCCAGGGATGCAAGGATTCTTCAGTATATGCAAATCAATCAATGTGATACACCATATTAACAAATTGAAGGATAAAAACCATATGATCATCTCAATAGATACAGAAAAAGCTTTTGAAAAATTCAACACTGATTTATGATAAAAACTCTCCACAAAGTGGGCATAGAGGGAACCTACCTCAACATAATAAAAGGGATATATGACAAACCTACAGCAAACATCATTCTAAATGGTGAAAAACTGAAAGCATTTCCTCTAAGATCAGAAACAAGACAAGGATGTCCACTCTTGCCTCTATTATTCGACATAGTTTTGGAAGTCCTAGCCACGGCAATCAGAGGAGAAAAAGAAATAAAAGGAATACAAATTGGAAAAGAAGAAGTGAAACTGTCACTGTTTGCAGATGACATGATACTATACATAGGGAATCCTAAAGAGGCCACCAGAAAACTACTAGAGGTAATCAATGAATTTGGTAAAATTGCAAGATACAAGATTAATGCACAGAAATCTCTTGCATTCCTATACACTAATGATGAAAAATCTGAAAGAGAAATTAAGGAAACACTCCCATTTACCATTGCAACAAAAAGAATAAAATACCTAGGAATAACCTACCTAAGGGGACAAAAGACCTGTATGCAGAAAACTGTAAGACTCTGTTGAAAGAAATTAAGGATGATACAAACAGATGGAGAGATATACCATGTTTTTGGATTGGAAGAATTAATATTGTGAAAATGACTATACTACCCAAAGCAATCTACAGATTCAATGCAATCCCTATCAAATTACCAGTGGCATTTTTCACAGAACTAGAACAAAAAAATCTTAAAATTTGTATGGAGATACAAAAGACCCTGAATAGCCAAAGCAGTGTTGAGGGAAAGAAACGGAGCTGGAGGAATCAGACTCCCGGACTTCAGACTATACTACAGAGCTGCAGTAATCAAGACAGTATGGCACTGGCACAAAAACAGAAATGTAGATCAATGGAACAGGATAGAAAGCCCAGAGATAAACCCAAGCAACTATGGTCAACCTATCTATGACAAAGGAGGAAAAGATATATAATGGAAAAAAGACAGTCTCTTCAATAAGTGGTGCTGGGAAAACTGGACAACTACATGTAAAAGAATGAAATTAGAACACTCCCTAACACCATACACAAAAATAAACTCAAAATGGATTCGAAACCTAAACGTAAGACTGGACACTATTAAACTCTTAGAGGAAAACATATAAGAACGCTTTTTGACATAAATCACAGCAAGATCTTTTGTGATCCACCTCCTAGAGTAATGTAAATAAAAACGAAAATAAACAAATGGGACCTAATGAAACTTAAAGGTTTTTGCAAAGCAAAGGAAACTGCAAACAAGATGAAAAGACAACCCTCAGTATGGGAGAAAATATTTGCAAATGAATCAAAAGACAAAGGATTAATCTCCAAAATATATAAACAGCTCATGCAGCTCAATATTAAAAAAACAAACAATCCAGTGTAAAATGGGCAGAAGACCTAAATAGACATTTCTCCATAGAAGACATATAGATGGCCAAGAAGCACATGAAAAGCTGCTCAGCCTCTCTAATTATTAGAGAAATACAAATCAAAACTACAATGAGGTATCATCTCACACCAGTTAGAATGGGCATCATCAGAAAATATACAAACAACAAATGCTGGAGAGGGTGTGGAGAAAAGGGAACCCTCTTGCACTGTTGGTGGGAACGTAAATAGATACCGCCAGTATGGAGAACAGTATGGAGGTTCCTTAAAAAACTAAAAATAGAATTACCATATCACCCAGCAATCCCACTGCTGGGCATATACCCAGAGAAAACCATAATTCAAAAAGACACATGCACCCCAATGTTCATTGCAGTACAATTTACAATAGCCAGGACATGGAAGCAACCTAAATACCCATCTACAGATGAATGGATAAAGAAGATGTGGTACATATATACAATGGAATATTACTCATCCATAAAAAGGAACGAAATTGGGTCATGTGTAGAGACATGGATGAATCTAGAGACTGTCACACAGAGTGAAGTAAGTCAGAAAGAGAAAAACAAATATCGTATATTAACACATATATGTGGAACCTAGAAAAATGGTACAGATGAACCGGTTTGCAGGGCAGAAATTGAGACACAGATGTAGAGAACAAACGTATGGACACCAAGGGGAGAAAGTGGCAGGGCGGGGGTGGGGGGGCGGCGTGGTGGGATGAATTGGGAGATTGGGATTGACATGTATACACTGATGTGTATAAAATAGATAACTAATAAGAATCTGCTATGTAAAAAAATAAATAAAATTAAATTTTAAAAAATGTATTATACTTATATTCCCTAGTGGATTAAAAAAAAAAAGCTCACCAAAGAAGGCTTATGCAAGGAATCAAGAAGTTGATGACTTATTTTGACCACCTGAAGTGGCAACCTGGGTCCATAAAAAAAAAAAGACTCATGCACCCCAATGTTCATTGCAGCACTATTTACAATAGCCAGGTCATGGAAGCAACCTATACGCCCATCTACAGATGAATGGATAAAGAAGATGTGGTACATATATACAATGGAATATTACTCAGCTATAAAAAGGAACGAAATTGGGTAATTTGTCAAGATGTGGATGGATCTCGAGACTATCATACAGAGTGAAGTAAGGCAGAAAGAGAAAAACAAATATTGTATATTAACGCATATATATGGAACCTAGAAAAAGTGGTACAAATGAACCATTTTTTGCAGGGCAGAAATTGAGACACAGGTGTAGAGAACAAACATATGGACACCAAGGGGGCAAAGTGAGGGGTGGGTGGTGGTGTGATGAATTGGGAGATTGGGATTGACATATATACACTAATAGGTATAAAATGGATAACTAGTAAGAACCTGCTGTATAAAAAAATAAATAAAATATAAAAATTAATAAAAGAAGCAGAAACCCAAGGATTAAATCCTTGACCATAACTTCGTAACCTATGCTGAATAGCATCACACAGTGTGTGAACACATGGATTCCGAGACCTCGTCTGTGTTACCAAGTCCCATTTTTGTGACACATTATTTGTGTGAACAGTATAATTCTTCATAAATCATAAAATTGCACAGTTACTGGCGTTGGTTCACTGAAGTTTTGTATTTAATTTGAGATTTTTCTTCAACTTGGGCCAGGTATAAATAACGGCCTCCTCAGAGCTGCTTAAACACTTCAAACACAGTCTCACAGGCCACGTGAAACAGGTGTTGAGTGCTCCTGAGTGTGCACGGCTGTTAGGATTCATGTCAAAACTGACCCTTTAACTGGATAATAAAATCTGTACCTCCACTACTTCCAAACAGAGTTAGACTTCGAAACTTTTAAGCAGGCCCCAAGCTGTTGATATATGCACTTATACTTACTGGTCATTCATCTCTTTGTAATACTTGTGTGTGTGTGTAAAAGATGTCCAACTGACCTTTTCATCTTTTGTCCAATTATTCAGACCCTCAGCATACTTCCTCTGCAGGTTCAGGTATCTTCTTTCTATACACAAATTTTAAATATGCCATCTTTCCCATTTAGGATAGTGAGTATTACAATTCACTAAGATGGATTCTTGAAAACGATCCAACAGAACTGGACCTCAGGTTTGTCATAGATGAAGAACTTTTTGGACAGGTTTGTAAATTTTGATTAATTAAAATGGTACATAAATTGTGGAACTTTAGAACTTAAGTTTAATAACTTAAGTGAAATGTCATAACTTAAGTTTAGATGTTAAATAATGCATGTACTCAACATATTTCTGCACTCTATTTTTAAATTTATTTTCCAGTAATGAAAGCTGTCTCTCAGAAAGAATTTCTGCTTCTTTAACATTTGACTCATTCCATATTTATTTTAGTAAAACTAATATTTCAAGTTTTCTTAGCTTTTGAATGGATTTAATTTAAAACACCAGGTTTCTGGTATAACTATCATATTTATACTTAATTTTTTTCACTAAAATAACATATCAAGGTATCATGCTTAATTTTAGACCCATCAACATGAGTTGAAAATCGGCGGATCAGAAATAGTCGTCACCAATAAGAACAAAAAGGAATATATTTAGTAAGTATTTTGTTGTAAGTATTTTACTCTATTTAGTAAATTATTGGAAATAATTTTATACTTCTTTCTGGGAAGACTCTTTGTACCTTCTTTCTCTTACCCCAGAGTCAGAGCCTCAATGTTCTTTTTCTCTTTCTGTAACCATGTCATATTACTCACTCATGTTCATGTTTTTGCCTTGGGCTTAGCTAGTCTTTATTTTTTGTTTCTAACCAGAATACATGTACCTTAACAGTTTTTCTTGTTTCCTGTGAAAACGATGAAATGTTTTGTTTGTTTTAGTCTTGTAATACAATGGCGATTTGTAAACCGAATCCAGAAGCAAATGGCTGCTTTTAAAGAGGTACTCATTTTGTTTCCTCTTCTATAACTTAAAAGTACAGTCCGTAAGTTTTAAATATTGGGCCTTATCATGTCAGAGAAAAAGTAGTACATGACTTTTTAAAACCATTTTAAATTCATTTTCATACTGACAAAATATTAAATGAATAGATGTTGAGTTAAAATGCAGTCATTCAAGAAATCCATGCAATAAACTGTCCTCCTTAACATGGATCCCCCTCAGCTTTCCCAGTCCCACTCCCCTCACCTTAAGTAACCTTGGGTGAACAAAGGAACAAGAGTGCTAGAGGGATGGTGGAATATACTATTTGTTTCTTTTCCTGAATGGGGTCACATCATACATGTTGGTTTGTGACTCACTTTCTTCGCTTATCAAATACTTATTGGAGGTCTTTACCTGCCAAGATATATAGCGACCTTTCTTTGTGGCTGCCTTTTATTCATACTCTAAATTCATAAGTGATTTAAACTTGCCAATTGATAGACATTTAGGCTGTTGTCAGGGCATTCATTTCCTAAGCTAACTAAAAGTCTTCTGTTAAATATTTATCACATACTTTTTCATTTATTCAACATTGAGCACTGACTGTGTCTGGTGCTATGCGAGAGGCAAAGAGACATAGGTCCTGCTGTCAAGGAGCAGAGACTCTAAAGGGGGAAATGGACAGAGGGAAGCCTGCAGTACTAGGTGAGCAGAGAAGAGAGGTAGAAACCAGAGCAGAGAGAGGTGGAGGCAGGGGAGGAGAGGGCTCGAGGGATCGGCCAGCCACAAAGGAAGGGGAAATGCAATTCTAAGCAGAGGGAGCAGCACCTGTGAAGTGTGGCAGTAAGACAGACTGGGCACACGTTAGAGAGAATACAAGCCATTGCTGTACTGGATAAGAGGATGCAAGAGGTGAAATTAAGCCTGGAGAGATGGGAAGAACCAGATGATGGGGGCCCTGTTTGTTCAGAGTTTTCTCTGAAGTCCAGTGAGGGAAGAAGGTGGCATTAAAGGCTATTAACAATAGAACACCAGGATTCAATGTATTGAAACAGTTTGGTCAGATCATTCTGGAAGTGGTATGTAATGAGCTAGAGAGGGCAAGACGAGCCACAGAGGCTAGTTGGAAAGAGCTGCAGTAATCCCGGGGAGAAATGGTAAGGACAGTGGGAAGAAAGCTGTGTGGGCACGTGAGTGGCTCTCAGGAAGGGAGATCTATAGCTTAGGGTGATTTAAAGGATAGAGATCTGGGGATCCTCTGCATGTGTGTAGTGGAGGTGTGGACTAGACAAGATGGAAAATTCAAAAGAACAGTAAGAACGGTGAGAGTGGATGGCCACACGTGGGGATGTGGGAACACCAACATTTAAGGAACGGACAGGAGAAACAGAGACATCAAAGGAAATCAGCAAAGGCAGACAGACATAGGAGGAAAACCATCAACAACAGCAGAGTTTCAAGAACAAGGGTGTTGTCAACAATATCGTAGTGCAGAGAAGTCAAATAAGATAGGGAACTAAAAAGCATGTAGTAGATGTAGCTGCAGAGCTGCCTTTGAGTTTCTCCAGGACACCTTCAGGGAAGCATTGATGCAGAGGTCAGATTGCAGTGGTTGAGGGATAGATGGGGGTGAGCGAGGGGATTTGGAAGTGCGTAGTAACACTGTCCAGAGTGTGGAGAGCAGAAAGAGGGGCTTGCTTTCTTGTTTTGTTTTTAAGGTAGATAAGGCTTGAACAAATTTAGATGCATCAAGAGTGAGCTAATAAAGGTTTAGTGATGACATCCTTGAGGAAGCAGATGAAGCACAGAGAGGAAGTGGTCCCTCTCTCCACAGCAGTGGGGAGGAGGCCCTCGTGGATGTTGGTGCTGGTTGGTATGTGGGGATGCAGAAGGTTGAGGGAATTCCATCCTGCAGAATTGCCTCTATTTTCTCTCTCAAGTAGAAATTACCTGCTGTAAAGAAGGGGTGACATGGAGGAGGAGGAGGCTTAAAAATTGTGGGGAAGTTTTAAAATAGCCACTTTGAGGAAATCAGTGAGAGAACAGACAGGTATACTTTCTTGCCAACACTGAAATGTCAGTTAAGAGCCCATGAATGTATAGTGGAAGAAGACGAAGTATGGGATTGTCCATTGACCCCACTGACCAGGATTTTAAATATATTCTTTCTACTAGGGATTTTTTGAACTGATACCACAGGATCTCATCAAAATTTTTGATGAAAACGAACTAGAGGTAAGAAATACTGTTCATATCTTAAAACAGGACTTTTGTTCCCATTATTTTTCATGTCTACAGCTTGACATTTCTTATTACGTAGCTTCTGATGTGCGGCTTGGGAGATGTCGATGTGAATGACTGGAGAGAACACACAAAGTACAAAAATGGCTACAGTGTAAATCATCAAGTCATCCAGTGGTTTTGGAAGGTAATAGAAAGCTTCTATTTTCATAAATTACTTTTCAGTAGATTCAGTCATATTTAACTATACTAGTGGATCACATAGGGATACGACAAAAATATGTATAGCCCTGCCAAAATTATCTTTGATGTTGTACTGTATACGTTTACCTTCTGGAATATGGTTCCAACCTCCATACATATTTTTAGATACATAAAATGTACAGCATGTAGTAAGCGGCAGTGACAGCTGAGGTAAGCACTTGATTCCTTACTAAAGTTGGGACTCTTCAAGGGAACTTGTACTAACCTGCAGTGTATTCTCTGGGACTCCTGCATGGCTCCTTGGAATGTGATTTTCCATCTTATACAGAAATGTGTATGCTACTCAATACCAGTAAATAACAATTTTTTAAAAGCCGTGAGTCACATCTGAGAGGAAATGTTGTCACTTTAGTAGGCTATAATCCCATTCTAAAGAGTTACCATGTAGCCTTGGAAATGAAGTTTCAAGGACTTCGTGAACCACCCATAAGCACAACTTGAACTAAAAGAAACATGCAAATTTCATAAGTGATCATTAATGCTCTAACTAAATTCTGATAGCATATTTTTCAGGATAGTTTTGTTACTGTTTTTTCCCAGTGATGTTCCTAAGTGCTGCTTTTATCTTTTGCAGGCTGTTTTAATGATGGACTCAGAAAAAAGAATACGATTACTTCAGTTTGTCACTGGCACATCCCGTGTGCCTATGAATGGATTTGCTGAACTGTATGGTAAGGATTTCCATTGATCATTAAAAGATGGAGCTTATGGCAGTTGTCTTTTTCATGGCTGACTAGTCTTCAGGCTTCTATCATTTATACAAATATTTAGCTTAATTTTAAAAATTAAGATTTTAAAATGATTATAATTCGATACACTGAAGTAGGTCAAAATATATGTACACCTTCTAATCAGATAGCAAAGGAGAAAACTGCAAACACGAAATGACTCAAGTTACTTCCCGTTCTTGAATTTTAAATTTGATTCCCACCCTGCATTCCATTGCAGAAAAAGCATTGCCTGTAGTGTGATGGTTTAGGGCAGGCAGCGTGTAAAGTTCCACAGGGTGTTAATAAGCGTACAACAAAACACAGAGAGTATCGTAGTAGAGTACATTTGGGGGAAAGAACGGACTAAATGAAGTTAAATATTCTGTTTATTGGAATGACATTTACTTGCTTTTAAAGATACCAAGAAGAACAAATCTTTCAGAGAAAGTAGAGCCAAGATTGGAGCCCTACTGTCCCCTCCTTGGTCAACCTGGTTTCCTTGTTAAGCTTCATTTATATCTGTTTGCAGAACCTGTCAAGCAGCTGCCACTTCTCCACCTAGAGTAACCACTCCCAGTAGGAAGGCTGAGACAAGAGCTTTGCTGCTCACCAATGTGCTCATTGGAAAGACAAATCCAGTTAAGCAGGGCAAACACCCCTTCCATCTCTAGATCCAGTGCCCTCTTTTATGCAGCCCAGGCCTACAGCCGTCCACTGATATAATGAATTTTTTGGAATTTGGGGGAGATATCCCACACACAGGTCCAGAGTTATTAGTGTTAGACTATAAATTCAAATTCTTAAGGGTTTACAAAAGAAGTAGAAGTTGCTTCAGAATGTTAATATTGCAGTGCAGTATTATCTAGCCAATAAAAAGTATGTTACATTTTTTTAACATCTTTATTGGAGTATAATTCCTTTATAATGGTGTGTTAATTTCTGCTGTATCACAAAGTGAATCAGCTATACGTATACATATATCCCCATATCCCCTCCCTTTTGTGTCTCCCTCCCACCCTCCCTATCCCACCCCTCTAGATGGTCACAGAGCACTGAGCTGATCTCCCTGTGCTCTGCGGCTGCTTCCCACTACCTATCTATTTTACATTTGGTAGTGTATATATGTCCATGCCACTCTCTCACTTCGTCCCAGCTTACCCTTCCCCTTCCCCGTGTCCTCAAGTCCATTCTCTACGTCTGCAGTTTTATTCCTGTCCTGCCCCTAGGTTCTTCAGAACCTTTTTTTTTTTTTTTTAGATTCCATGTGTATGTGTTAGCATACAGTATTTGTTTTCCTCCTTCTGACTTACTTCACTCTGTATGATAGACTCTAGGTCCATCCACCTCATTACAAATAAATCAATTTCGTTTCTTTTTATAGCTGAGTAATGTTCCATTGTATATATGTGCCACATCTTCTTTATCCATTCATCCGATGATGGACACTTAGGTTGTTTCCGTGTCATGGCTATTGTAAATAGTGCTGCATTGAACATTGTGGTACAATGACTCTTGTTTTTGTTTGTTTGTTTGTTTTTGCGGTACGCCGGCCCCTCACTGCTGTGGCTCCTCCCATTGCAGAGCACAGGCTCCAGATGTGCAGTCTCAGCGGCCATGGCTCACGGTCCCAGCCGCTCCGCGGCATGTGGGAATCTTCCCGGACCGGGGCACAAACCCGTGTCCCCTGCGTCGGCAGGCGGACTCTCAACCACTGCGCCACCAGGGAAGCCCATGACTCTTTTTGAATTATGGTTTTCTCAGGGTAAATGCCCAGTAGTGGGATTGCTAGGTCATATGGTAGTTCTATTTTTAGTTTTTTAAGGAACTTCCATTCTGTTCTCCATAGTAGCTGTATCAATTTATATTCCCACCAACAGTGCAAGGGGGTTCTCTTTTTTCCACACCCTCTCCAGCATTTATTGTTTGTAGACTTTTTGATGATGGCCATTCTGACCAGTGTGAGGTGATACCTCATTGTAGTTTTGATTTGCATTTCTCTAATGATTAGTGATGTTGAGCATCCTTTCATGTGTTTGTTGGCAATCTGTATATCTTCTCTGGAGAAATGTCTATTTAGGTCTTCTGCCCATTTTTGGATTGGGTTGTTTGTTTTTTTGATATTGAGCTACATGAGCTGCTTGTATATTTTGGAGATTAATTCTTTGTCATTTGCTTCGTTTGCAAATATTTTCTCCCATTCTGAGGGTTGTCTTTTCATCTTGTTTATGGTTTCCTTTGCTGTGCAAAAGCTTTTAAGTTTCATTAGGTCCCATTTGTTTATTTTTGTTTTTATTTCCTTTTCCCTAGGAGGTGGGTCAAAAAGGATCTTGCTGTGATTTATGTCATAGAGTGTTCTACCTATGTTTTCCTCTAAGAGTTTTATAGTGTCTGGCCTTACATTTAGGTCTTTAATCTATTTTGAGTTTATTATTGTGTATGATGTTAGGGAGTGTTCTAATTTCATTCTTTTACATGTAGCTGTCCAGTTTTCCCAGCACCACTTATTGAAGAGGCTGTCTTTTCTCCATTGTATACTCTTGCCTCCTTTATGAAAGATAAGGTGACCGTATGTGTGTGGGTTTATCTCTGGACTTTCTATCCTGTTCCATTGATCTATATTTCTGTTTTTGTGTCAGTACCATACGGTCTTGATTACTGTAGCTTTGTAGTATAGTCTGAAGTCAGGGAGCCTAATTCCTCCAGCTCTGTTTTCTTTCTCAGGATTGCTTTGGCTATTCCGGGTCTTTTGTGCTTCAATACAGATTGTGAAGTTTTTTGTTCTAGTTCTCTGAAAAATGCCATTGGTAGTTTGATAGAGATTGCACTGAATTTGTACATTGCTTTGGATAGTAGAGTCATTTTCACCATGTTGACTCTTCCCATCCAAGAACATGGTATATCTCACCATCTGTTTTTATCATCTTTAATTTCTTTCATCAGTGTCTTATAGTTTTCTGCGTACAGGTCTTTTGTCTCCTTAGGTAGGTTTATTCCTAGATATTTTATTCTTTTTGTTGCAATGGTAAATGGGAGTGTTTCCTTGATTTCTCTTTCAGATTTTTCATCATTAGTGTATAGGAATGCAAGAGATTTCTGTGCATTAATTTTGTATCCTGCAACTTTACCAAATTCATTGATTAGCTCTAGTAGTTTTCTGGTGGCATCTTTAGGATTCTCTATGTATAGTATCATGTCATCTGCAAACAGTGACAGTTTCACTTCTTCTTTTCCAATTTGTATTCCTTTTATTTCTTTTTCTCCTCTTGTTGCTGTGGCTAGGACTTCCAAAGCTATGTCGAATAATAGTGGCAAGAGTGGACATCCTTGTCTTGTTCCTGATCTTAGAGGAAATGCTTTCAGTTTTTCACCATTTAGAATGATGTTTGCTGTGGGTTTGTCATATATGGCCTCTATTATGTTGAGGTAGGTTCCCTCTATGCCCACTTTGTGGAGAGTTTTTATCATAAATCGGTGTTGAATTTTTCAAAAGCTTTCTCTGCATCTATTGAGATGATCATATTGTTTTTATCCTTCAATTTGTTATTATGATGTATCACACTGATTGATTTGCATATATGGAAAAGTCCTTGCACACCTGGGATAAACCCCACTTGATCATGGTGTATCAACTTTTAATGTGTTGTTGGATTCTGTTTGCTAGTATTTTGTTGAGGATTTTTGCATCTATATTCGTCAGTGATACTGGTCTGTAATTTTCTTTTTTTGAGTATCTTTGTCTGGTTTTGGTGTCAGGGAGACGGTGGGCTCATAGAATGAGTTTGGGAGTGTTCCTTCCTCTGCAATTTTTTGTAAGAGTTTGAGAAGGATGGGTGTTAGCTCTTCTCTAAATGTTTGATAGAATTCACCTGTGAAGCCCTCTGGTCCTGGGCTTTTGTTTGTTGGAAAATTTTTAATCACAGTTTCAATTTCAGTGCTTGTGATTGGTCTGTTTCTATTTCTTCCTGGTTCAGTCTCAAAAGGTTGTGCTTTTCTAAAAATTTGCCAGTTTCGTCCAGGTTGTGCATTTTATTGGCATATACTTGCTTGTTGTAATCTCCCATGATCCTTTGTATTTCTGCAGTGTCAGTTGTTACTTCTCCTCTTTCATTTCTAATTCTGTGTCTATTTTGTTTATCTTCTCAAAGAACCAGCTTTTAGTTTTATTGATCTTTGCTATTGTTTCCTTCATTTCTTTTTCATTTATTTCTGATCTGATCTTTATGATTTCTTTCCTTCTGCTAACTTTGGGGGTTTTTTTGTTCTTCTTTCTCTAACTGCTTTAGGTGTAAGGTTAGGTTGTTTATTTGAGATTTTTCTTGTTTCTTGAGGTAGGATTGTATTGATCTAAACTTCCCTCTTAGAACTGCTTTTGCTGCATCCCATAGGTTTTGGGTCATCGTGTTTTCATTGTCATTTGTTTATAGATTTTTTTTATTTCTTCAGTGATCTCTTGGTTATTTAGTAGGGTATTGATTAGTCTCCATGTATTTGTATTTTTTACCATTTTTTTCCTGTAATTGATATCTAGTCCTATAGTGTTGTGGTCGGAAAAGATACTTGATACAATTTCAATTTTCTTAAATTTACCAAGGCTTGATTTGTGACCCAAGATATGATCTATCCTGAAGAATATTCCATGAGTGCTTGAGAAGAAAGTGTATTCTGTTGTTTTGGGGTGGGATGTCCTATAAATATCAATTAAGTCCATCTTGTTTAATGTGTCATTTGAAGCTTGTGTTTCCTTATTTATTTTCATTTTGGATCATCTGTCCATTGGTGAAAGTGGGGTGTTAAAGTCCCCTACTATTATTGTGTTACTCTCAATTTCCCCTTTTATGGTTGTTAGCATTTGCCCTATGTATTGAGGTGCTCCTACGTTGGGTGCATAAATATTTACAATTGTTATATTATCTTCTTGGATTGATCCCTTGATCATTATGTAGTGTCCTTCTTTGTCTCTTGTAATAGTCTTTATTTTAAAGTCTATTCTGTCTGATATGAGAATTGCTACTTCAGCTTTCTTTTTATTTCCATTTGCATGGAATATCTTTTTTTCCGTCCCCTCACTGTCAGTCTGTACATGTCCATAGGTCTGAAGTGGGTCTTTTGTAGGCAGCATGTATACGGGTCTTGTTTTTGTATCCATTCAGCCAGTCTTTGTCTTTTGGTTGGAGCATTTAATCCATTTACATTTAAGGGAATTATTGATATGTATGTTCCTATTACATTTTCTTAATTGTTTTGGGTTTGTTATTGTAGTCTCTTCCTTCTCTTGTGTTTCCTGCCTAGAGAAGTTCCTTTAGCATTTGTTGTAGTGCTGAATTCTCTTAGCTTTTGCTTGTCTGTAAAGGTTTTAATTTCTCCATCGAATCTGAATGAGATCCTTGCTGGGTAGAGTAATCTTGGTTGTAGGCTTTTCCCTTTCATCACTTTAAATATGTCCTGCCACACCCTTCTGGCTTGCAGAGTTTCTGCTGAAGGATCAGCTGTTAACCTTATGGGGATTCCCCTGTATATTATTTGTTGCTTTTCCCTTGCTGCTTTTAATATGTTTTCTTTGTGTTTAAGTTTTAATAGTTTGATTAATATGTGTCTTGGCGTGTTTCTCCTTGGATTTATCTTGTATGGGACTCTCTGCGCTTCCTGGACTTGACTATTTCCTTTCCCATATTAGCAATGTTTTCAACTATAATCTCTCAAATACTCTCTCAGTCCCTTTCTTTTTTCTCTTCTTCTGTGACCCCTGTATTTCAAATGTTGGTGCGTTTAATGTTGTCCCAGAGGTATCTGAGACTGTCCTCAATTCTTTTCATTCTTTTTTCTTTATTCTGCTCTGCAGTAGTTATTTCCACTATTTTATCTTCCAGGTCACTTATCCTTTCTTCTACCTCAGTTATTCTGCTATTGATTCCTTCTAGAGAATTTTTCATTTCATTTATTGTGTTGTTCATAATTGTTTGTTTGCTCTTTAGTTCTTCTAGGTCCCTGTTAAACGTTTCTTATATTTTCTCTATTCTATTCCCAAGATTTTGGATCATCTTTACTTTCATTACTCTGAATTCTTTTTTGGGTAGATGCCTATTTCCTCTTCATTTGTTTTGTCTGTTAGGTTTTTACCTTGCTCCTTCATCTGCTGTGTATTTCTCTGTCTTCTCATTTTGCTTAACTTAACTGTGTTTGGGGTCCACAGGCTGCAGGTTCATAGTTCCCGTTGTTTTTGGTGTCTGACATCAGTGGGTATGTTGGTTCAGTGGGTTGTGTAGGCTTCCTGGTGGAGGGAACTGGTGCCTGTGTTCTGATGGTTGAGGCTGGATCTTGTCTTTCTGGTGGGTAGGACCGCATCCGGTGGTGTGTTTTGGGGTGTCTGTGAACTTATTATGATTTTAGGCAGCCTCTCTGGTAATGGGTGGGGTTGCGTTCCTGTCTTGCTAGTTGTTTGACATGGGGTGTCCAGCACTGTAGCTTGCTGGTTGTTCAGGGGAGCTGGGTCTTAGCATTGAGATAGAGATCTCTGGGAGAGCTCTCACCAACTGATATTACGAGGGGCTGGGAGGTCTCTTGTGGACCAATGTCCTGAACTCAGCTCTCCCACCTCAGAGGCTCAGGCCTGACACCTGGCCAGAGCACCAAGATCCTGGGTCATCCTGGAGAAGATGCACTGAAGCCAGGAGAAAGCTAGATGATGGGAGACCTGTCAGAAGGCTTGTTTGGTGAGGTCAGGCAAAGGATGGTGACATTCTGTACCCAGGCTTTACTCGCGAAGGGGAAAGGGGTGCCTCGGGAAGCCAAGTGCGAACTTCCACGCAAAAGTATGTTACATTGATATTGGTTGACTTACAGGAAGCTTTCCAGATGGATTGTTTAGGTGAGAGAATCAAGAGGAAAGGAAATATGATTCCATGCTATGGAAAACACAATGACAAAAGTACTGAAATTTTAACTGTATGGATAATTGTGATGGGTGATGTGTGAAAAGCAATGCTTTTTGAGAAAAGAGTAATATGGAAAATTTAGGTATTTTTAGTGCTGCTTCTGACAACTATCCTCACACACACATATTTGGATATGAGTCTAAGACATCAGAGAAGTATGGAAGGTGTCTCATCATGTTGTCAGCATTGATGACCTGGGAGGTTGGAGGAATTTGAGAATTGGAGAAGGAAGAGCTAAGCGAAAACTCCAAAGGAAAAAAAAAGTTTCTAAGAATGTCCATAATAAGAGGAAAATGTAGCATGTATAACATGATCCCGTGCACATAAAATCCTATATAGATGCACATGCACAAAAAGATTCATGATAGGATGTTTACTCAGATTTAATGGTGGAATTTCAGGTTATTTTTGCATCTTTCATTATATAATCTCACTGCAAAAAAATAAAGCAATGGAGAAAAAATAATCAGAAAAAGCTGTTTTCAGTGGGACTCAAAAACACACATTTTCTGTGTACCTATGACAGAGGTGGTATATGGAAATGCAGGGCTAGGAAACAGCAAAAGCCCCGTCAGACACACAACCCCCACCCCCTGCCCCAGGGCAGAGGGATACTGTGGTCCCAAATGCACTGATAGAAGAGGAGACCTCATTTCATGGCTGGACAGTAAAGTCATCAGGCCCAGGACAACATTATTTCTTCTGAGTTAAAAGCAACTAGATGTTCTCTGTGTGTTTAAGTTCTACATTAGCAAAAGTGAGTTGTGAAATGCCCAGAAATTCCTGTAAGACAAATTGAAACCAAAGCAACCCTTCTTCCTTGTAGGCTCAAACGGACCACAGTCATTTACAGTTGAGCAGTGGGGCACCCCTGAGAAGCTGCCAAGAGCTCATACGTGGTAAGCAGTTTCTCTGACCCTAGAGAACAAGTCCTCGGGGACAGAAGGTCCTCTTACAGTCTGGGTACGGAAGGTCTAGTTCCCTCTGTGCTGTGTTGGTGGCAGATATGGAGGGGGAGGAGGGAGAGGAGAGGAGGAGGGCCGGGAATCAGCCACACCAACCCAGGAACAGCTGTTTCTTTACTGGGCAGGCCTGAAGACCAGGCAGCTGAACACTGGAGAGACCCATCTAAACTTTTGACCCGGGGACATCCCTGGCGGTCCAGTGGTTAAGATTCGGTGCTTCCACTGTAGGGGGCACGGGTTCCATCCCTGGTCAGGGAACTAAGACCCCAGATGCCACACGGTACAGCCAAAAAAAAAGGTAAACTGTTGACCAGATCTTGCTTCCATCACATGAATGATGATCCATCCCAAGAAGGACTAGAACATTCCATTTTGAAGGTTCAAATGACAGGAGCCCAGACGTTTGGAGATCAGGGTGGAGGTGAGAGGTCACCACCAAGAATTCATGGGGAGAGTCCACACCTGGAGTCCAATCCTAAACATTCCTTCTCCCTGAGGAGAAAAGGTCTTTTCGTGTGGTTGAAACATAGCACGCATAGCTGCACCATGAACAGTTTGCCCTGGGAACTCGCTTTGTCAGTGTCTGCAATAACCAGCCCCTCTCTGTTCTTTCAGCTTTAATCGCTTGGACTTGCCACCGTATGAGTCCTTTGAAGAATTATGGGATAAACTTCAGATGGCCATTGAGAACACTCAAGGTTTTGATGGCGTCGATTAGATTACAAGTAACCATCTATGGCGTTTTACTGCCGCTTTTTTATAAGCAAAATCTTGACTTAAAATTTTCCAGGGAACTACTAACCCTTGGCCATTGATGCTTCCCAGATAATGGAGAAAATCATGTCAAAGAATTAGAAGAAATAGTATGACAACTTTTCCATTATTTCATTCACTTATATAAGGTGTTGCTTTTACGCAGTTGTTTTGTTCTATCTTGAGTTCACCCTCTAGTATAAAAGTCCTGTGTGCCTGAAATCGTGAGTGTTGTCCTTGACATTTACCTCTTTTACAGTATTTGCCAGGCAGTTTCTTAAACTACTGAAATTATAACTGTGAAATATTTGTGATAAGTGTCATGTGTGAAAAGTTTGATGCTTTTTGAGAAGGAAACTGAAATTGGGGGAAAAAACTTTAATATTGAGTACACTACAATATAGTCAGTGCTGCCTGCAGCTAGCTATTATTTTGTAGACCTGCCTACTGCACATGACTGCCCAGATTTTTGGAAAAAATCTTAGAAAGTATGTTACCTATATTTTTAGTCACTTGCAAAAAGCTGTTTACTTCTTCATTTTAAAAAGCATTTGGCTTTTGTTAATATGCGGTTTTACTAAGCAAGGTGGTTCATAAGACGTGAAGCAAATTCAAATTTGCTAAGGGTTAAGGTATTAACGCCTCCCTCTTGCCTGTATATCCTTATGGCTCATTGGTAGAGTCATCACTCTTTACTGTGTTAGTTTAGTTAAAAGAATTCCTTCTTCAAACTAAAGCTTGACAAAGCAGTATTCCTAAATAAGCCTTGAAGAACTAAGTTAAATGTATAATACTTGCCTTTACTAGTCATTCTTTACAGTTGTACAATTATGTAGTAAATATATGTTTACAGGGTTTATTATGTTTACAGATTAAGCTAATCTCTGCAGTTGCATTTTTATATTTTTAGTATTTCACTTTAATCAAAAAACCAAATAATTTGTTAAAAATAACCAAAGAATAGTTATAAGGCATAATTTGTATTAAATTACCACATTTCTTATGCTTTTTTAAAAACCTGTTTACTATGAAAATGTTTTGCTATAAATCCAAAACTCTTTAGGCAAAATGCTACAGAGAGACTCCGACTTTAACCACACTGAAGTACATAAAAATCCTGTGCATGTATTCAGTGAAGGTTTACTGAATGCCTGCGATGTGCATAGCTCTGTCTAGGCCCTGGGGTGACAGTCGTCAGCTTCAAAGAAATCTAGCTGAGTCCCCATCCTCAAGGAATTTAGAGATGTGTAAAGGAATTTCCAAACAATCAAACGTTAGTGGGGGTGAGCAGAAGAGGGCAGAAGGGAAAGTGTTCCAGTGCCCCTGCAAAGATAAGTGTGCCAAGACTGTATCTGTATATTTTATACCTACATTGGAATGACTATATAGAAAATGCTCTTGCAAAAAGATAAAGCTATTTCTCAATATGGTATCTTCGTGATTTAGGGGTAATTGTAAATATATGTTATTAATCTTCTTAAATACATACAAATATATATATATATATATGCATACTCTGAGAGTTGTAAAAAGTGCATCTGGCTCTTGGTTAAAGTTCGTTGGGGTCTAACACAATGGGTACCATTCAGCACCTGGTAGGGATGTCCCATGTGACAGAAGCAAAACCACTTTCCAAACAGCACATCAGCAGCTCAGCTTAGGGAGAGTAATTCACAGATCTATGTACCCTGTGTCTTATCTGCACCTTGCTAACTAGCATTCAGGGGAGACCACCAGGTGTAGCCCTAATTTTATCGCTTACCAAATGTTTAAACTGAAGCAGCATACTTCACCTCTCCGGGCTCCTGGTTCTTCACCTGTCAAAGGAAAATAATCATGCACACTCTCATTGTCATGTAAGATTATTGTAAATTCCAGAAAGATGCTTTGTAAAGTATCATACGATCAGAAGGTGCTTTGCGCTGACCATCAGATTTTGTCAAATCAGGTGTGAACACGAACTACACTCCCAAAGAAAAATCTCTTCATTTAAAAATAAAATGACTGCTGACAGACAAGGAAGTAGGAACATCTCTGATATTGAATATATACAGATAAACATATGCATGTTTATCTGTACATGGATCTTACCATCAGAATTCATTTTCTCCACATGAGCAAAGTAATATTACTATGGGCCAATGCATTTTGGAATGTTCTCATTATGTAGAACTGAATGTGAAAACTATTTTTGTTAAAACAAGATTTTACCACATGATTGTTTAAATATCGCTTCTGTGAAATACAGCAGATATCAGAGCTTGAGAAAATACAAAGCTTGCCTTTTGTCCGATTCATTCACGTGGATGATTCTGTGACTCAGCTAAAACAGGGTGTTAAAGAGACCAGACACTCCCACCACCAGCCCCCAGCCACAGACCATCATCTCCCAGGTGTGCACTGATGGTCCAAAAGGAATCTGTATCGAGCAACACAGCCCCTCATCCCAGATAGCAAAGTTTCTCAAATGCATTCTACGGCTGGAAGTAAAATAGGGTCATTTACGTAAAGCAAGGACGTCGGGGTTTTTTTAGAATTATAAGCACATAATTTTAGCCTATTATTTTCTCTGTAATCAAATTTTAACAGGCATAAAATTGTGCTACAAATGCATTTCATCCTAATTTAAATGGTTACTTCTTTTCAGTTTTTATTTATAATGCTGAAATTATTCCAGAGAATTATCAAGTTAAACAATTCATTTGGATTATAAGCCACTTGACATTGTTTTTTAAAATCTTCTCATATGGGAAAAAGATATCAAGATTAATGTATCAAAAGTTATTGCATACTTTAAAATATAAAACCATTTTTTAAAATCTTGATGCCACAAATAAAGTTCTATTCTAGTAAAAACAGAAACTGTGATTCATTTTCAAATAGAAATGTTTCCAAGCCATTATCCTTAGCCAATAGCTCCTAATCTAGTTCTCTGCAGCAACACATGGAATTCTCAAGACAACCTTGAATTGATAGCAGGTTACCTAGCATGATTATAAACTCTTAACCACAGAGAATCTCCATTTTACAAACAGGTCCTGTTCCCAAAATCTGGTTGTTAGTAAAATATACAGAAGGCAATATAATAATAAAGGTACAAATGGACTGGATTTCAGACTTGCTGTTGTTCATTCCAGAGACCAGCCATGGAACCTATTTATAACATTGTTTCTATGAGAAGAGGAATTCCAAGTGTTACTTCAGAAGTAAGTATCTTTTCATCCTTCCTCTGAACTCCTGGAAGTTTCCCAGTTAGAAGGGAATCCAACACCCTCACCCCCAGTCAGCCCTAGGAAGGTGCTGTTCCAGCCCTGTTTCTGCCAAAATCCAGACTAGTTGTAATCTATGGGGTCCAGACGCCTGCCTTCCCCGCTTCCACCCTTCCAGAGCTCACCAGCTCGGGCGGTAGCTAGCCGGCACCGTGCCTCCCCGTACAGGAAGTCCTTGCTTTGCTGTCCATCAGGGCAGGCACATTCCTTTTTATAAAGGATATTATACTAAGTGTTAGAATCGCAGGACCTCACTGTGAATAGTAGATTTGTGTGTATTTTTCTTGAGCATTAAAGAATATCGCTAAATTAGCGGCCTGTTTCGGTTCTGCCAGTCTCTTCATCTGCAATCCATCCTATACGGTCCCTCCATCCCACACCAGTGTTTCCTTTCTCATATACAAATCTGATCAGGTTACTCTGCCAAAAACGCTCTGAAAGCTCCCCAGAGCCAGAAGGAAGAAGCCCAAACCTGTTGGCATGAAATGCAGTCTGTCCCCAGCTTAATGCACGAGTTCCACCTTCTATCGTACCCCACTCAGGCACCCTGCCCTCCACCCAAACCACGCCTCCCTCCAGCCCTTAATCACTGAAAACTTCTCTGCACCTGCTTATGTCCACTTGCAAAATCACTCCTCCTCTTGGAGCAGCGGAAGGGTGCTGTGGCCTGGCAGTTGGTACCTAGTAGCATGAATGGGATCGTATATTGCTGTGCTTTGTGTACATAATTCTCGCCTACAAACTTGGGCAGCTTGAAAACAGGGACTTCTTTGTATACATTTTAATGTGTTCATTCTCCAACACATAAATACAATGTGAGTATTGTTTGTATGTAGACCCAGTGCACATGTATTGAGCACCTACAGCATCCCTGGCCCTGTGCAGTAATAGGCAGGAAGCTCTGTGTATAGGGGGATGATGGGAACTGTGAAAATACACATGCAGAGAAGGAGCTTGACTGAGATCCTGCGGAGCACCAGGGTCTGCAGTAAACACTTTACGTGGGTCCCATGTAATCTGCATAAAAACTCAGTGAGGCAGGTTTTATAGGCTCAAAAAGGACAAGTAATACACCTGAGGCCACACAGCATATAAACTCAGTGGATTATGAACCACAACAAAAAAAAAGAAAGCTGTAGCATCCAATCAGCAAATTACCAAGGTGTATTTGTTTTCTGTTGCTGCATAACACGTGACCACAAAGCTAGCAGCTCAAATCAACACCCATTTATCATCTCACAGTTCAGTCAGTCATTAACTCCACATGGAATCTAAAATATGACACAAATGGGCTTATCTACAAAACAGAAACAGACTCACAGACATAGAGAACAGACTTGTGGTTGCCAAGGGGTAGGTGGGGGAGGGAGGGATTGGGAGTTTGGGATTAGCAGATGCAAACTATCATGTATAGAATGGATAAAAAACAAAGTCCTACTGTATAGCACAGGGAACTATATTCAGTATCCTATGATGAATCATAATGGAAAAGAATATGAAAAAGTGTATATATATATGTATAACTGAATCACTTTGCTGTTTAGCAGTAATTAACAGAACACTGTAAATCAACTATACTTGAATAAAATTAATTTAAAAATTAACAAAAAAGAAATCCACATGGGCTCAGCTGGCTTCTCTACTTAGGGCCTCACAGGCCAAAACCAAGGTGTCAACCAACCGAACTCTTAGCTGCTTCAATGATCCAGTTCCTTGTGGCTAGAGTTCTGAGGTCCCCATTTTCTTGCTGGCTGTCATCTGGGGACCAGTCTAACCTTCTACAGGCCACATACATTTCTCATCACTTGGCTGTTCCATCTTCAAACCAGCAATGGTGTGTGCAATCCTTTTCATGCTTACAACCTCCCTGATGCCTCCTTTTGCCGTCCTCTCTGCCACCAGGTGGAGAGAATTCTCACTTTCCAAGGCTCAGTTGATTAGTCCCACCTCTATCATCTCCCCTTTTGAAGTCGACTGTGCTGTAGGCATAACACAATCATGGGGGTCACGGATTGCAGGCATTTGGGCCTTGAGCTTTTGGACCATTTGTAGAAATTCCACCTCTCACACAACCTAAAAGTAAAGGGTGGCAAAGGGTTATGGAGATGTGGCTTGAAAAACACTTAAATGTATCTAATTTTATAGTTCGTGGTTCAGGGTTCCATTCTTTACCAATGAAAAGCCTGATAAATGAATGGTACTATCAGCCGGTGGATTCATCTTCAGCAGCTGTGAATTCACGAATCACTACTCAGGTTTGTGGTTTTCTCAGTGGCATCAAGGTTGAACTGGCCTGAAATTAGATTCAACTCATCCTTAGAAGCTTCCTTATTATATAAAAGAGAACTAGATCATCGCTGCTCTTTTGTTTGAAGGATTGGTATTCCTTCCCATGAAGTTATGTTCAGGATAATGATGTGAGTGCAAATCAAAACAGAGCCGAAAGCAAAGAAAGCCACTCACAGCCCAGAGTTGCTGATCATTTGCTGGCTCTCAGTCTCCAGAGAGAAGGGGAGGGGCGGGGAGGGCCTCTGGATGCCCTGAGCGAGCACGCAACTCTGGAGCAGAGGGTTCGCCTTGGGAGGGTAACCAGAGATTAAAGCCATAACTGTAGGCTGTTGAGGATGCTCAATTCATTGTTCAGATCCTGACTTAAGTTCTCTTATGAAAAATAATTACTATGAAGGCAAACCCCATACCTTCCTAAGAGTTGTTTTTGTTTCACATATATTTTATAAATGAGAAACTCAAGCATATTCTCTCCAGTCAGTAAGAGGTAATGAGCACAGTGAGCTAAGGATAATCTGTTTAAACAAACAGGATTTTCATGGATGCTAGACTTGAAAACACGATCCAGATCAATGACATGGTTAATACTCAGTCACTGCGCATTAGCCCAGGGATAAACTTCCAGACTTGAAGACAATGAAATAGCTCCAATGGGATGACCAAATTCTCAATGATGAAGGAGGAGTAGCCAACTAGCTTTGCTTTGCTTTTTCAGTATTGCTATGTGTTGTAATGTTGTAATGCTTGTGGATAAATGTTGACGTTGTGTGGTTTTAAGCTACAAGGAATTCAGTAATGTTTTATCCTTGTCTACATCTTCAAAAGAAGTGTGAGAAGGGAAAAAAGAAAGCTCTGTTAACTCAGTTACTACCAGAACTCTGAATATCTGTGGTTGCCCCTATGAGTCAATTTACATACTTTCCCTCATTGCCATCTGGGGACAATGTGGATAGGAATTTGGGCGTTATCATCAAAACATCTAATTACTCATTTAAGCATCGCTAGGGGTGGGAAAGAAGGAACACATAGCACATACTGCAAGCCTTTGGAAGGTATATTAAGACATTTAAGACTGAGCCAAGGTCTAGTCCAGCATTGTCCAATAGAAATATAATGCAGGTGACATGTAATTTTAAATTTTCTAGTGGCACATTTTAAAGAGTAAAAAGAGATAAATGAATTTAATAGTAATAATGTATCTAATGAAGTATATCTAAAATATTAACATTTCAACATGTAATTAATATAAAATTATTAATGATGATTTTCATTATCTGATACTAAGTCTTCAGTATGCAGTGTGTATTTTATGCTTCCAGCACATCTCAGTTCAGAACGGCCACATTTCAAATAGCCACAGGGGGCTGGCGCTACATATTGGACAGCACTGGAATCAATGGGCCTGGGTCATGCTTAGACACCGCAAAAGGGAATGATGAAGCAGCTCTGAGTGGCTAACCTGGGAAGGTGCAAAATTAGCTTGCTTCCTCCAGGCAACTCCAGAGCCTTGGAAGAAATTTCTCCAAGAGAGCCCAATGTCAAAAACGAAGCAACATTGCAGATAGCCGGTCTGTGGTGATTCCAGATTTGACTTTCAGGAGCTTAAGGTTGGCAGTCTGGTTGCAAGGGGAGCTATCTTTGCACTGTGAAGACACTGTCTCCACACGGATTCTGTTTGCTAGGGATGGCTTGGGAGAGATCTAATGCAGATTATGGGGAGATAAGCCAAATCCCCAAATCACACCTGCAACCTCCTCCTTAGAGCTGAGGTTGCCCCAGACAGTGATGCTGAAGGTGTCCCACGTTGAACGTCCTATAATGCGGGCAGAAGCAAACGTGTGGGAATCGCTGGCAACCAGCATCCAGTGTGAAGCGCTGGATCTAGGACCTTGGAAGATCATCACAGAACAGGGCGAGGGGGATGGGGAATGGGGTGATTTATCAGAAACAGGAGGGTGGCGATGAGACTGGACAACTGGGAGGGTAAGGCCACCGCAGAGGAAGGAACTCCGCGGGGTCACAGGGGGTCACCTGGGGGAGAGCCTCTTTGACGTCGGGAGGAAGGCAGAGGCTGTGGGAGACACAGCTGTTTGTTTTTTCTGCTGCAAGGAGAATAACAAAATGCGATCAGGAGAGCTAATAGACTACAGATGCAGGACTTCTGGCTGAGCGCTCAGACCTGCGAAAGGCTTTGAACTGGAACCAGCCCTCTCATTTTCAGCAGTGCGTGTGGCCCGTGAAAAAGAAAGAGTGAAGTAAAACAAGCGACCCACCAGAGATAATTATGAGTTACTCCCAGCCAGTGAAATAACAGAGGTTATGTTGGGCTGGGGGAAAAGTAGGGGTTTGATCATGAAAGGACTTATGTTCGATGCTAAGGAATCTGATCAGCAGTGGGGAAGCTATTCAAGAGTTACATGCCAAAAAGTGCGTGCTTTGGTATGAACTTTAGAAAGCTCGTTCTGCCTATTTAAGGGTAGCAGGTCTGGGGGCAGGTGCTAATGTGGAGAGTGTTCCAAGGACGAAGGTGAGAAATGGTAGCGTCTGAAGCCAGGGTTGAAATGTCATATGGAGAGAGGTGCAGCTGTTGGGCAGGGGGGAGCAATAGGGGCGAAGACAGGAGTCTGGGCTGACACCTACCCCGACACCCAGATCGGGGCACCTGGATGGGTGCCGGTGTTGCCACCGCCGGAACAGAAAGGACTGTGAACTTTCCACGGGGTGACATCAGAGGGGAGGCTTCTGATAGGCAGCTGTGGATCTAAAGGTGGGTGAAGATTTGGAGGTTACCAGCAAATAGCTGTGAGCCCATGAGGCGATCGTATTACATGGGCCGCCAAATTATTAAACATCACTTCTGATAAGTTAATTTTATTATATTTTGTATTTAATAGAACAAGTGGTGATTGGGGGACGTTTATAAACAATACAATTGGTAGTGTGTCTCCAGCCAAAACCAAGCTTTTGGGTTTTTCTTTGCTCTTTATTAGGTATTCCAGGACCTGTAATTAATGCCAACAGTTTTCTCCACTTGGTGCTGACCTTCCCACCTCCGCGCACATTGCGGGCACCTGAGCCTGATTTGCTGTGGCTGACCTGGGCTCCCAATTGTCCCCGAGCCAGGCCCCATTTCACTTTGCCCGCTTCCACCTGAGGCCCCGCCCAGTCCTATTCCCTGGAGTCCCGGCACCTGCGGGTATCATTGCTGATTGGAACAACCTGGGATTCCCCCGGGGGAAGCGTGGGCGGGAGAGAACCTGAAATAGGCAAGGCGGGCTTGAGGAGGGAGCAGCAGTGAGCACGGGTTCCGAGACGTGGGGGAGGTGTCGGGGGAGAGGAAGGAGAGCCCGGAGGAGAGCCCGGAGGAGAGCAGGGACCCGTGAGCGGCCGTGTGGTCACAGCGGCGACCTGCAGAGGCCATGGCGTCTCCAGGACGGAGAGCAGGTAAGACAGCGGCCCTGGAGGGAGGAAGAAAGCCCTCCCCTCTCCCCTTGTGCCCCATGACGCAAGTGACTCCGAAGCACCCCAAATGAGTACACTCAGTTCCCTCTCGGGACTGGCCTCCCTTGCGGGAGGGGTGAGATTCAAGGGCAACTGGATGTGCCTCCGCCAGCCTCCCCCCACCTATTTGCTGATGGCTGAAATTTTTTTTGTTTGTTTTGCGGTACGCGGGCCTCTCACTGCTGTGGCCTCTCCCGTTGCGGAGCACAGGCTCCGGACGCGCAGGCCCAGCGGCCATGGCGCACGGGCCTAGTCACTCCGCGGCATGTGGGATCTTCCCGGGCCGGGGCACGAACCCGTGTCCCCTGCATCGGCAGGCGGACTCTCAACCATTGCGCCACCAGGGAAGCCCAAATGTGTGTTTTTTTTGTTTTGTTTTGTTTTGTTTGCGGTACGCGGGCCTCTCACTGTTGTGGCCTCTCCCGTTGCGGAGCGCAGGCTCAGCGGCCATGGCTCACGGGCCCAGCCGCTCCGCCATGGCTCACGGGCCTAGCCGCTCCGCGGCATGTGGGATCTTCCCGGACCGGGGCACGGGCCCGTGTCCCCTGCATCGGCAGGCGGACTCTCAACCACTGCACCACCAGGGAAGCCCCTGAAATTCTTTTAATAATAGCACATAAGACCTTTCACTTCCATACTTAAAAGACTGAATTCTAGTACAAAGGACAAATGTTTCCTGAACCCAAATGTGTTTGTAGTAGAAGTATAAGTGACTAAGGTAAGGTCTGCTCAGTGGGGATAGAGGTTAGGAAAAGGGACATCTCGCTTGGGGTGGAAAAGCCCTGAAACGCGAGGCTGGGGTCCGAAGAGGCCGATATTCACAGTCTGGCCGTGTCCTTCTGGGCTGTTGACCTGAAATCGATCTGAGTCCGGGAGAAGAGGCCCGGGCGGGGTCCCCGGGTGGGCAGCCGCGTCGTCAGCCGCAGCAGGGCCACTGCTTGAATTATTTCCTCTGCCTGAGATCGCGCTCGGGACTTTTGTGTGGGAGAAGCATTTCACGAATCTCTACACAGAATACTTGCAAGTATTGAGTTACTCTAAACGATGCTTACTGTTCATGGGCATGAACTCAGAGAACAATGCTCACACCAAAGGGGACAGACCTAAATGTGGGGCTTTCTTTGATTATATTGGTTCCTAGTTAAATATAACAGATACTCCTTCTCCAGGGGTCTACGGAATCTTTTCCAGAGTGACAATAACTTTTTCCCTTTGACTCAACCTCTTCCTCCGTGTTCTCGGCGTCCTCTGCCAGCCATGAGGGGATGGCCTCATTCTGAAGTTTGTTTGCCAGGTTATGGGAGCCTGGAAGTCTTTTCAGCTGTGGAACACAGATTACTCACCCCTTTTTAAATGATCTAACATACATACAACCGTGGCTAGAATAGTGACTCGGCCACTAAGTGAATGGATATTATTTTTCATCCATGACAAACATGTCTGAAAGTTATCTAATTGTTCCCTCACTCCCTAATTAGGACACTGAAAGCGGTCTAGGGAGTCTCTTCCTTTCAGACAGCACTTATAATTCTCTTTAATGCATCTTCACATTCATTGTCTCCTTTTATTCAAGGCCAGTAAAGTAGGTAGGGCATGTGTCATTGTTCTCACTTGACAGATCAGAAAGATACGACACAGCAAGGGTTTGCTTTGGTCACAGAGTAAATTAGGAGCAGACCTGGATCTGTGAAGTGAGGTCGGCTGCATTGGGTGGTCCCCTGACCCAGGCTTCGCACAACTTCAGACCCTTGTATCCAGGACTAATGAGCTCACCTGAACCTCACTAGGCCTGAGCATCAGGTGGGCTGAGTAGGGCATGTCAGTCATCCAGCCGGCACCCTCCTCCCTCCAGATAGGATGGGGGTGGAGAAGCCAAATGCAGGCTGTCTTTCCCTGAGTCAGGGCCTAATGGGCAGGGAGAGCTTTGCCTTTTCTCAGAGAACCTTATCAGGTTCTTAAAGTGGGACTTGTAGTGAACAGCATTCTCAAAATAACAAGTGTCAGCCATGGACAAAATTTTCTAAATAGTAAAACATTACCACTGATTAGAAATCTAATGTATCAAGGTGCTTTGGGCTTAGAACACAACACTTCTCTCACAGAGGGGATTTGCTAACAATTCCCTGGCTACAGTGGCAGAGCCAGGGTCTCTGTTCTGTCCCTCTCAGACCTTTGTTCTGTGTCTTGATCAATTCTGTCATTCTCTGTCCTCTGTGGGTATGTTTGTGCGTGAGGGTAGAAAGGGTGGATGGATATGTGTAAATTCTCTGCAGTCAATCCAGTGCCTGATTATTCTATTACGAGGGCTTTGCTGTCCTGCTTATAAATCCTTACACACTTTCTTTCTCTCCTCCACTCTGTTTGGAAAGTTTTTGTCTCAGATCATGGACTATTGGTTATATCAGCTCCCCTCCCCCTCTTCAAGAGGGAGATGCTGTTTATCTTTCCCAAGAAATTTTATGGTTTAGGTGGGAAAAATCTGGCTCCCTGCAGAGCCCTGAGAGGAAGATCCAAGAAAGAAAATAACCCTGTATTTCTGGCATTTCCTGGCTGCCCAGAGCTTCCCTCCACAGCTGACATTGATAAAATTTCATCAAGGGCGTTAGTCGATCAGGCTACAGGCTTTTATTATGTCACTTGCTCTGAGAGTCATATTAGCATTTAAGATACTGGTCTTTTTTTCTGCGTAGAATGTGACATGTCTCTATTTTGCATGTTATCGCATTCCTAAAACCTCAGTACAGCCCCTAAATTAATTGAAAAGTGACTTTAAAATATAATTTAACACTCGTGACAGATACAAAAGTATTCTTAAACGGAAAGACATTTCCTGTTTTTGCATAGAACGACACAACATTATAAAGATGTCGTTTTCCCTAAAATAATTGAAAAAGCTAATGCAATACCGACAAGTTGCAGTTTAGGCAAGTTGATAATGAAGTTCACATGGAAAAACAAATGCATAAATATCCAGGAAAACACTTGAAAAATAACAACTACTAGAGATGACTAGCCCTACCAAATATTAAAATATACTATAAATCCCGTGTAATTAAAAGTGTAGTAGTGCCACATGAAGAGACACATTGACCAGTAAAATAGAATGCCCAGAAATAGACCAAGAAACATATGGAAAGTTAGACATTAAAGATGGCATCTCAAATCATAGGGCGAAGATGGACATTTTAATAAATGGCACTATTCTCAAAAGCCAAAAAGTGGAACGCCCAAATGGCCACCATGTAATGAATGGATAAACAAAATGTGGTATATTCATACAATGGAATACAACATGGATAAACCTTGAAGACATTATGCTAAGTGAAAGAAGGCAGTCACAAAAGACCATTATATGATTCCATTTATATGAAATGTCTACAGTAGGCAAATCCAGAGGGACAGAAAGTTGGTTAGTGGATGCCTAGGGCTGGGGAGTGGGAAAGAATAAGAGTAGATACCAGGTTTCTTTTGGGGGTGATAAAAATATTCTAAACTTAGATCGTGTTGATGGTTACCGAAGTCTGTGAATATACTAAAACCAGTGAATTGTACACTTGCAAGGCGTGAATTTTATGGTGTATGAATTCTATCTCAATAAGGATGTTTGTAAAAGGGACAAATGACCAAAAGTCCAATAGAAAAATGGGGGGAGATATTCTTCAAACATATGAAAAAAATGTTCAAATTCACTCAGGGACAAATTAAGCAACACTGAGATACAGTTCTCATCCATCATACTGGTGAAAATTAAAAAGTACGATGATCGCCTGGAGGGGTGGGATAGGGAGGGTGGGAGGGAGGGAGACGCAAGAGGGAAGAGATATGGGAACATATGTATATGTATAACTGATTCACTTTGTTATAAAGCAGAAACTAACACACCATTGTAAAGCAATTATACCCCAATAAAGATGTTAAAAAAAAAGAAGTATGATGATCCATCGGGTAAACAGGCATTCTCACACATTGCTGGTGGAAATGCAAACTGCAAAGAGAGTTTGGAAATAACCTAACAAAACTACAGAAGCAGTTTGACCTAGCAACACCACTTTTAGGAATACCTCCTGCAGATACACTTCCAACAATGTGAGAATATATAAGCACCAGGTTACTCATTGCAGCATTGCTGGTAATTACAAATCTAAATGCTCATTCAAAGGAGATTGATTGAATAAGCTATGGCTCATCTAGAAAATGGAATACTAAGCACTCTATAAAATAATGAAGATCTCTATAAAATTGATATGACCTCCAGGCTACACTGTTAAGTGAAAAAATTAACATGCAAAAGAGCATCTTAGTGTGTTATCCTACATGTGAGAAAAAAGAGTTATAGGGAAAATATACATGTATTTGTTCTTTCATACAAAATATGAGGAGAAACCAGAAACCAAGAGATAGATTACTATTATGAGTTGAATTGTGGTTCCCCCCCACACCATTACCCTCCACTCCTGAAGAGGTCTGTTGAAGTCCTAACCCCCAGCACCTCAGAATGTGATCTTACTTGGAAACAGGGTCATTGCAGCTGTAATTAGTTAGGATGAGGTCATGCTGGAGCAGGGTGAGCCCCTAATCCAGTATGACTGGTGTCCTTATAAGATGAGGACCCTGTGAAGAGAGAGACAAAGGGAAAACACCATGTGAAGATGAAGGCATTGATAAGGGGGATGCATCTATGAGCTAAGGAGCACCAAAGACTGCTAGCAAACCACCCGAAGCCAAGAAGCAGCAAGAAGTATTCAGAGGGAGCTCGGCCCTGCCAACATCTCCATTTTGGACTTGGAGCCTCCAGAACTGAAAAGATAACTTTCTATCGTATTAAGCCACTCAGTTCATGGCACTTTGCATGAAATACAGTTCCCTACAGAGTGTAGGTGGGAAATGAAAGAAGGGAAGAACTGGACTGGGGTCATGGCGATGTGAAGAGAGTGCACTTCTCTGAATAGACCTTTCTTTGAAGCTCCGACTCACAACCGTAGTCATGTTTCACATACCACCCCAAAATAAACATTTAAAATCAACCAGGATGTGGGCGAACCCAATGTGGCATATAGGCAGTAAGAAATGAACCTGACTGAGGTGAAAATACCATAACTACATTGAGGGGAGTGAAGGAGAAAAGAAATAACCTAAAGAACTTTGCAGAACAATATTTTGCTTGGATACTATAAGGTTAAAGACAAACTATATACAAATTTTGTACTCCAGTTCCTATACTTGTTTCTCACAGTGGTATGGTTTAGCAATTCTGAAACGACTGTAGGTATATACCAGAACTGAACAAATAAGTAAATATATTATAGATATTGAAAGCCACATTTCTCAAGGTGAGAAGGAAGTTACCAAAAAAGGGAGAAGGCTAGAAGAGGCTCTATGGTGGTGAGTTAAATTTGGAGGAATTCTAATGAATCTTGGTTTATAATATATATATAAAGATAGATGGATCCATCCTTCTCCAGTAAAAGGAACCAGGGTTCCTTAAAGAAAAAGTTGAATCCAGCGTTGGGGCAGGGAAAATACAAGATGAGCCTGGAACATCTTGTAGTTACAGAAAATAAGTTCTCAGAACCTGATAAAGGGACCTCAGAAGAACCCAGAAGCCAACCTGAAGGAGCTCTCAACAGTGAGAGTGGAAAAAATTGAGCAAGAAAATGATAGTATTGCATTATAACCCATAGAATAAAATAAATATCCATGAGTCTATACTGATAAAAATAACTGAGTAAAGTACAATGGTGGAGGGGGACAACTCTTCCTCACAAAAGAATTCCAGTGAATTAATGTGGGAAGACTGAGAAATTAAAAATCATTGTTAGGCAAACATCACAGTAATAATTGTTGCAGGCAAGACTCACACTAATGGATGCTGAAGTTTAAAGAGAAACGGGATGTTGGCATAGTCTTAAAGTACCTCCCTGGAGAGAGCAGTTACCAAGGGGAAAATAGTAACTTTGGAGAAGCCTTGCAGACATCACCGTAACCAGGTGGTCAAGGTTAACATCACCAGGGATAAGTCATGTTGATATCAGGTACCCCCAATTCGAGGCAGTGAGAAGGGCACAGTGTCACTCATGATCTTCTTGCCAAATGCATAGCTTCAATCTAATACGAATGAGAAAACATCAGGCAAACCCTAGCCAAACACTCTGCAAAATAACTCTTTAAAAGAGTCAAAGTCATGAAAGACCAGGCAAGACTGAGGAACTGTCACAGATTGGCAGAGACCAAGGGTGCATGACTAATAAATGAATGATGGGGTCCTGGATGCGATCCTAGGACAGAAAAAGGACAAAAGTGGAAAAACTGGTGCAATTCAGATAGGGTCTATATTTTAGTTAATAGTATCATATCAATGTTAACTTGCTGGTTTTGATCATGTGCTGTGGTTACGTAAAATGGTAACATCTAAGGGAGGCTGTATTAAAAGTACATGAGAAGTATTTGTACTATTTTCTACAACTTTTAAGTTTAAAATTATTTCTAAATATAAAGATAATAATGTAGTTTGAAATGTTCATCCTCAGTTCTACCCCAAAAGTTTTAGTTATTTCCCATGATCTGTGTAAACAACGTTTCTGCTTCTATTCCTTGATGTACCAGTTTTACACTTTACCTATTTCCTGCTATAACAGGTGATACAGCTCATTTATTCTATCTCCTACTGTTATAAACTCCCAGGACTGTTATATTCCAATTTTCAATTTCTCTGTTGACCCATTGCTGTGGTCTGAATGTGTGTCCCCCCAAAATTCACATGTTGGAATCCTAACCAAAGGCAATGGTATTAGTAGGTGGGGCCTTTGGGAGGTGATTAGGTCAAGGGAGTAGAGACCTCACGAATGGGATTTGCTCTTATGAAAACAGAGCTCCGTAGCCCTTTCTGCCAAGTGAGGATACAGGGAGAACTCTGAACCTGGAAGAGGACTCTCACCAGACCAGGATGGCACCCTGATCTGAGACTGCCAGCCTCCAGAACGGTGAGCAATAAATTTCTGCTGTATATAAGCCACTCATTCTGTGGTGTTTTGTTATAGCAGCCGGACAGGCTAGGGCAGCCATACTTACAACTTTACATAAAAACAATACCTTTTTCTCTTCCATCTTCTAGAGACAACACTTCTTGGCTTCCTATCAATACCCCTCCTTTTCCCTCCAGCTGGCTTCCTCTCTTTCTCCTAATCCAGTTCATCTAACTTTTAGTTTTGTATTTTGAAGATTCCTAATGGTTACATTCTGTTTTCAAACCATAGTTTAGTCTTCCTTGAGCTGCCTGTTGGTTAAGTCCAACAGCTGAAAATTAGTAAGCAACAATTATATTATTATGACCAGGTAAATAGTGCTCATTGCTGAGTCACACAGTGTATGTATTATAATTGAAGTTCTTTTTGTGTAGCTTTCTGTTTCTCCTGGAATTTCTCAGTAGCTTTCTTTTTTGTTCCATCAGTTGTCTTTAGCATATTCCCACTTATTTCCAAGCTCTTCATAACTTAAGTATTAAGTGCCCATTTTCCCTGGAGACCTCTTTTTGGAGATTTCTGGCTTCCTGCTCAGGTTGGAAACGCTCAAGAAATCTCTTTAAATCCCTTGACGCCTCTCCTAGACTGGCTCCAGTATTTCCTAGCTCTTATTTTTAACCTCAGTTTACTCCCATACCTTAAAGTAAATTCCTAAGAAAGAGATTGCATGAAATAAGTTTCTTGAGTCCTTACATGTCTGCAAACGCCTTGGCTTTACCTTCGTGTTCAAAAGGTTCAAATGGTTTTATACACCCTTTGTTGGGTATATAAAAGTTGATCATCTTTTTCCCTCAGAATTTTAAGATCTTTGTTCTACTGTCCTCTTGCATCTACTGTTGATATTGTCATCTGATTCTTGTTCTTTTGTTGATGTTCTGTTTTATTCTCCCTTGAAGCACTTAGAATCTTCTTCATTCTCAGTATTGTGAACTTTCATTCTATATCTAGGTATGAATCTATTTTTTAAGTTTATTGTACCAGGCACTCAGTGGACTATTTTAATTACAATGTCACTCATTTACATTATAACATCATTCAGGTTTAGACATTTCTCTTATATTCTTCCTTTCATAATTTCCTCTCCATGTTCTTGGTTTGCTCTTTCAGAAACTTAAGACAGCGTTTGGATCTCCTTGATTGGTTGTCTTTTTCTCTCATTTTTAGTGTCTCTGTGGGATTTTTTTTGTGGTTGGGGGGGGGCGTTTTCCATCTTATTGTCCTTGTGTCTTTGTGTGTTGTGTTTATTTTACTTTATGGGAGAGTTCCTTGTCTTTATTTCCAAAATCTCTACTGAATATCTCTTTCCGCAATCATATTTTAATTTCCAAGACCTCTTTCTTATTTGTTCCTTTTAAAATAGCATCCCGTTCTTGCTTTAAAGGCATGGTATCTTCTCACATTCTTCTGAGGATATTTTTTACAGATTTTTTTTTCAAGTTCTCTTCTGTTCCCCAGATTACCTTTGTTTCCTCTGGAGCCAATTTTTCTATTTCTTTGGCTCTTTCATTCATGTTGTAATTTGAACCAACTGTCTGGTGATCCTTGGATTTCTGTTCCTGTTTAAGAATTTCTGTTAAGAAATTGTGTGAATGGGAGAGGCCTGTCAACCAGCAAGTGAGTGAGCAGGAAACTAGCTGTCCATTGTGCAGTCCCTAAATGCTAAATCCAGGCAACTCTAGAGCTGCTCAACTTCATTAGGAGAGAACTTCTCATTTTAAAGTTTTAAAATTTTTAAAAATAATGTTTTCCAAGGGTAGAGATTCCAGCTTTCCAGAGTTGTGTGTATGAGACAGGGGAAAGATGGTAGGGCTCAACTGGTCTGCTCACCTTCCTCCTTGCATGGTTTGGTGCAGCACAAGTCTCCGACCTGGGTTCAAGCCCTGGTCCACTTCCTGGGGAACCTTGTGTGAGTGACTGCAGCATCACAGAGCCCAGGCTTCTTCCAACTGCAGGTCCCTCTAGGACATCACCCCCAATCCCAGCAAGGTCAGCTGGTAAGGGCAGTCACCGAGACACGTTCTCTGTGTGGCCGTAAGCCCGTGGAGCCGGGCAAGCTCTATAAATAGCAGCGGTGATTACGGAGTAACACTCCTTTTAAATGCTTGGACTTTCCATTCAAAACAGTTCTGGCCCCGTGTTTAGTCTGTCTGGGGGGCAGCTGTAAAGGCCACCTTGTTTCACAGCTAAGGAGAGGTTACAAGGCAATTAAAATATTTTTGTCTCTTCTCTCTTGTGATGATTATTCCCATGCGGTGGTGGCCACTAGAGTAGTTCCTGTCTCCATTGCCCACAGGGAAACTTGACAACAGAGGGGCAGCACAAGCCCTGGAGCTGGGCTCAAATTAGAGCTTCAGCGTGAACCCTGCCCTTGGTTTTCAGAGAGTTAGAAGTAAAAGTCACAAATCGTGGTGTCTCTAATCGCCATAGCCAGGCAACTGCCGCTTACTTTAAAGGGGTGTTTTTCCCTTTTAGGAACAGGATTAGGTCCTTTAGGAAGAGAGTAAATACTTCTTGTGCCAGAGTAATTAGACGCTCTAAACCCTCGATTCTTCAGTCTGATAAATGTAGTCATTGTACAAATAAATGTATGTTCGACACACATGGACATATTTAGGTAAAGACAACGTGCCACATCTCATAGCTTTGAATCATAACAAATAATGATAATTATCCTAGTCATAAAAATTATCATCATATGGAAAGAGTAGCTGTCATAATCTTAAAAGTGATCCTGACATAAGCAGCCTCTTCAGTGTTCAAAAATCGTCATTAGGGACTTCCCTGGTGGTGCCGTGGTTAAGACTCTGTGCTCCCAGTGCAGGGGGCCGGTTCAATCCCTGGTCAGGGAACTAGATCCCACATGCATGCCGCTACTAAGAGGTCACATGCCACAACTAAGGAGCCCATGTGCCACAGCTAAGGAGCCCATGTGCCACAACTAAGGAGCTGGTGAGCTGCAACTAAGACCCAGCGCAACCAAATAAATATTTTTTTTTAAAGTGCACTGTTGGAACATTAAAAAAAAAACATCATTAACCCCCTCAGAGCATCCACACAGGGCAGGCTAGACAGGTATCATTACCACCGCACGCCCCCCCATACAGATGGACACACAGAGGCCTATAGAAGTTCTGGCAGTAGTTAGTAGCCAACACTATATTAGGCTCATCAGCCGTCAAACACTCTGTGTGGTCCTTCCCCCTGGGGCTTGGTGGCCAGTGGACAACAGCCCACATCACACACCTTCCAATGCTCTCTGTACCAAGTGATGGAGGCTAGTGTTTGGGGGTGCTTGTTCCTGCACTGGCCTGAGGAATGGATGACAAAGGGGGAGGAGGAGAGAGAGGATTTGGAGTATTAAGGATTCTCCAACTCATCAGGAACAGATTCTGCAAAACCATTTTCTCTCCCTCCCTCCCTCCCTCCCTCCCTCCTCCAAAAGAGCAATTATGAAAAATATTTCCAGGAAGGAAAATATTAAAATGCAAATTAAATACAGTTGTGACTGTAAATCACTGAAGAAAAATGCCATCACTCTTTTTAGAGTCCAGTGTAGGAGCTGAGGACCATTGGTGGTGAGGCCAGTGGAGCTGACATCTGATAGGACAGGACCACGGAGATAATAGGGTCCAGATCCCTCATTTTACAGATGAGAACACTGAGGTGGAAACGGTTAGTGAATTTTCCTGATGTTGGGAGATGGCATAATACAGTAGCCAGCACAGAGCCAGGTACAAAGCACGTACTTGTATCAATTAGGAAAGCGTTTGGTTGCAAGCAACAGAGAGCTGGCTTTACAGGTTGGTTTTTCTCACATGAGTGCAGAGGTAGGAGTTCTGGGCCTGGCTGTTCCTGGGCCTAAACAAGAAAAACAAGCCTTGCTGTTCAGCAGCTGATCTGCCCAGAGGCAGGGTGGAGTTCTAGGGATGTAGTGTGACCAGAGAAGGGAAGCCTTGTTGAGAAACCATGAAAGAAACCTGAAAGGGAGGAACAGTGGAAACTTGAGAGAATAGGTCCTATGTTGCCCAAGAGGTCAGAATTAGGACCAGTAGTGCAACTGTTAGATGACAAACAGGACTGAACAACAGGAATAATTTTAATGATAAGCACTTACTGAAAATTGGCCACCTCTTAAAATAGTGAGTTTCCTGGAGACATTCAAGCTGAATAAGGAATTGGAGCGGCGTGTGTGCGTGTGCGTGCACGTGTGTGTGTCGGGGGTGTTGAACAGTGAATATTGGGTGAGGGGAGAGAAGGAGAGTTACAGCACTGCATGGGGAGATGGTCTCCAAATTCCCTTTTGGAACAATTCATTTAGCAAGTATCTGTTGAATGTCTACTGTGTTCCACAGAGGAACCACATTTTCCAAATAAGAAGCTGGTCTGACATTTATGAAAAAGCTAACGGAGAGAACAGGGTATATGATGAATGTTGCTTACTGAGTGACTTCTCAGGAACCACTTGCTTCCTGGAGATTCCGGGGCTCCCAGCACCCCCTCCCTCTCCAGGGAACTGGCCTGTTTCCATCCAGGCTCTCAGGGCCGGTGAAAGAGCCAGATGCATAGTTCAGTAGCAGCATTTTTTCCAGATACACTGGAGCCCGGGCTTACTCTTTGTCGCCTGTGATGTCCACGTGTCTGAAAGGCAGCTGGGAAGTATCAGAAAGGTAGCGGGGATCTGGGTCACTTATTCGCCATCCCGAGTCTTTCTTGCCCTCACTTTTCTTACCTGGAACATGGGAGAGAAGAGATCGTCTTCACAGACTTCTTATGGGGATGTCCTGTGCTTTGCATAGCCCTCAGCCCTTGTTAAGGATTCAACAGATGTGGTTCATTTCGTGTCTCAGCTCCGCCCCTGATTTTGTGAGGTCACTTTTGCAGACCTGGGTTTCCTCTCCTCTACAACAAGTTCAGGTTGGGCCGGAACAAGCCCTGTCATTCCTCCCAGCGTTGAACTTTTCTGGTGTGCCCAAACAAAATGTCTGGGGCGCTTTCCCAGCCTCGGCCTGGAGGGCGTCTCTGCCAGGAGGGGGCGCCACTCACTCATGTTTCCACCACAGGTGAGTCTGACCATTTGGTTGGTAATCTCCGCTCCGCTTTGAAAAAGGAGCCTGAAAAGGCGCTTGCTTAGCAGCCGCCTCTACACTCACTTTTAAAACCACGGTGCTGATGGTGTGACTGGATCTCCCACTCTTCCGCTTGCTTCCAGCAAATCAAAATCATCTTCCTACGGCCAGTCCTCAGTATTTACAAAAGGGGTAAAGAGAGAAACGTGGCAGGGCCAACTTCCCCACTGTGGCCTTTCCCCTTGCTCAAAGTCAAAACTGCAGATCCCAGGGAGCATGTGCTGTGGCATTGCACCCACAGTCAGCCATTTGCATGCTATTCCGGGGGCACAGATGACCACTGATGCTGGCAATTGCCTCACTGCCATGTAGGCGATCACGGATACAGCTTTGCAGCCTTCGATCTCCGGCAGTGGCTAGGCTGGAGAGGCCCAGAAAATGTGGTTTCCTAGTCACCTTGGGTTCCTGTGAGCAGGATCAGCATTGTGGGGACTAAGCAGGTCAGGAAAAGAGCTGAAGGCCAATAGGGCCGAAGTCTTAAGTTTACCCAAGGTCCGTCCTGGGTTTGTTAAGTGAATTGAAGATGGAAATTCCCTCTTCCACTCTTTGACTTTTCTCAAGAGTTAAGCAGAAGAGGGAGGAAAGAAGGAAAGCGAAGGAGGGAAGGGGAGGGGGAGAGAAAAAGAAAGAGTAATTATCATAAATAGTTAAATATTTATTTATTCATTTATTTTGGCTGTGCTGCGTCACCATTGCAGCATGTGGGATCTTTTAGTTACAGCATGCAGACTCTCAGTTGTGGCAAGCATGCAGGATTTAGTTCCCCGACCAGGGATCAAAGCCGGGCCCCTGGCATCGGGAACACAGAGTCTTACCCACTGGACCACCAGGGAAGTCCCCATAAATAGTTAATGTTCAGATAGATTATCCTCGTCATTGTAGCACTGTTTACAATAGCCAGGACATGGAAGCAACCTAAATGTCCATCAACAGAGGAATGGATAAAGAAGATGTGGTACATATATACAATGGAATATTACTCAGCCATAAAAAGGAAAGAAATTGGGTCATTTGTAGAGACATGGTTGGACCTAGAAACTGTCATACAGAGTACAGTAAGTCAGTGAAAAACAAATATTGTATATTAATGCATATATGTGGAATCTGAAAAAATTGGTATAGACAATCTTACTTACAAAGCAGAAGTAGAGACACAGACGGAGAGAACAAATGTATGGCTACCAAAGGGGGAAGGTGGGGGTGGTATGAATTGGGAGATTGGGATTGACATGTATACACTATTGATACTATGTATAAAATAGATAACAAATGAGAACATACTGTATAGCACAGGGAACTCTACTAAATGCTCTGTGGTGACCTAAATGGGAAGGAAATCCAAAAAAGAGGGGATATATGTATACATATAGCTGATTCACTTTGCTGTACAGTAGAAACTAACACAATATTGTAAAGCAACTATACTCCAATAAAAATTTTTAAAAAAAGATTATTCTGCCTTTTCTCTCAAGAAGTACATAATTTTAAGCTTTAGAAAGTAGAAGATATAAACATATCTGGTCTTTGCTTTGAGCTCACCCTATCTCCCATACAGTTGTGAGCACTAAACAAGTGCTTGGGGCTTCCCTGGGGGCGCAGTGGTCGAGAGTCCGCCTGCCGATGCAGGGGACACGGGTTCGTGCCCTGCTCCGGGAAGATCCCACATGCCGCGGAGCAGCTGGGCCTGTGAGCCATGGCCGCTGAGCCTGCGCGTCTGGAGTCTCTGCTCTGCAACGGGAGGCCCGCGTACCGCAAAAAAAAACAAAACAAAACAAAAAAAAAAAGTGCTTGGTTGGCAGGCTGGAGTATTAATGGGCTAAATCAAATTATCATGTGGACTGGTGTTGACCTTGTGAATGGTAAGTTGTCAAAACTTTCTTCTCTGGGGTACCAGCCTCAGTTGAACATTTAGGATGCATCCATTTCGAAGAGGAAAAAATTACTTTCAGACCCTATGCAAGATTCTTTTGTCATTCAAAAAAGACATGACGATTCCTCATTTATGGCGAAGGAAGTGGTGTAGGCAGAACAAGTGTCTCTCTGTTCTTTTTTTAAAATTTAATTTTTATTTTACATTGGAATATAGTTGATTTACAATGTTGTGTTAGTTTTAAGTGTACAGCAAAGTGATTCAGTTTTACGTATATCCATTCTTTTTCAGATTCTTTTCCCATATAGGTTATTACAGAATATTGAATAGAGTTCCCTGTGCTATACAGTAGGTCCTTGTTGATTATCTATTTTATATATAGTAGTGTGTATATGTTAATTCCATACTCCTAATTTATCCCTCCCTCCCCCTTACTCTTTTGGTAACCATAAGTTTGTTTTCAAAGTCTATGGATCAGTTTCTGTTTTGTAAATAAGTGCATTGGGTCGTTTTTTTTTAGCATGCACATGAAAGTGATATATGATATTTGTCTGTCTCTGACTTACTTCACTTAGTATGATAATCTCTAGGTCCATCCATGTTGCTGCAAGTGGAATTATTTTATTCTTTTTTATGGCTGAGTAATATTCCATTGTATATATGTACCACATCTTCTTTATTCTTCTGTTGGACATTTAGGTTGCTTCCATGTCTTGGCTATTGTAAATAGTGCTGCAATGAACATTGGGGTGCATGTATCTTTTCAAATTATGGTTTTCTCTAGATATATGACCAGCAGTGGGACTGCTGGATCATATAGTAACTCTATTTTTAGTTTTTTAAGGGACCTCCGTATTGTTCTCCATAGTGGCTGTACCAATTTACATTCCCACCAACAGTGCAAGAGGGTTCCCTTTTCTCCACACCCTCTCCAGCATTTATTGTTTGCAGACTTTTTGATGATGGCCATTCTGACTGGTGTGAGGTGATACCTCATTGTAGTTTTGATTTGCATTTCTCTAATGATTAGTGATGTTGAGCATCCTTTCCTGTGTTTGTTGGCAATCTGTATGTCTTCTTTGGAGAAATGTCTATTTATATCTTCTGCCCATTTTTTGATTGGGTTGTCTGTTTTTTTGATATTGAGTTGCATGAGCTGTTTGTATATTTTGGACATTAATCCTCTTCTATTAGAGCTAAACTGATTATTGTAGGTTGCTTGAGAAATCACATCAAGTCTCAGGGATGGGGGTGTAGATCTTGTTAAGCAACTCATTTTTCTTCACTGTTAACCAACCAAGTGTTTTGTGTGTGTCTTTCAAATTTACATTAAAAAACCCATGTCCTGAAAGACTGAAAGTCTTTCAAGGTTTGAGAGGTGGAATGGGATAGGGGATGTCATAACGATGGTTCTGCAGTGTCCAGTGTCATGCAGACTTTGGTGGGGGCTTGTCTTTCACTGGACTGGGAAGACATCCCCGAACTACATCCCCGAACATCCCCTTCTGCTCTTGCCCCCCCGTACCATCTGCAGAGTGGAGCAGGTGGCTTGTGGGTGAGAACATTATTCTGGTTTCATCTGTTGTTGCTTACGGAAAGAGAACTTCCCTGTTGAGGTTTTGGCTTTCTCCTGGTCTAATGAATGAGTCCTACTCTAAGATCAGCATCTCATGACACCACCAACAAATGAACTCTATTAGAGGATTTTGCAGCAGCTTTTAAAAATGTCATCAATAGCATGGGGGCCCTTGCAAAAGGCAGTTTCTTTCTCTTGCTTAAAGTCACACTTCTGGTGTGCAAATGCCTTATGTGACAGTGTATAAAAGGTAGGGATTTTTCTATTTTGAAAAGAATACCCAGTCAGATTTCTGGCAAACTGAATGATGCTTTAGGTCCTATTTCCTTTTTTGAGACTTTCCCAGGGTGTCGAACAAGGATAAGGGGACCAACACTACAGGCTCTTGTGAGGGGTGGTGCTCTATTAGATTGCGTTTGAGGTGAGAAGAAAACACACTGTGAGGGAGACATTTAACACATTATATAAATTCTCTCATTTAGTCCTCACTACAGTGTAGGAAGAAGGTTTTGCCATCCCATTTCCTAGATGAGGAAACAGGTTCAGAGAGAAAGAGTAATTTGTTCTGAGTCACGCTGCTTCTAGGTACTGAGAAGGGAGTTGAAATCTAGGTTTGTCTGATCAACCCCTGTGCCGTTTTGATACTCCATGTAAGTTGATTGCTATAGAAATGCAAAATGCTATTTGTCAATCATTTCTATAGTGCATATTATATGCTAAGCACTGTTCTGAGTTAGAGCCTGAACCGGGCTGGGTGGGGAGAGAGTGACTGCTGGAACCTAGAGGAGTAGGCTAGGGAAATGGGTGCCGGGGGTTTGCCAAAGGAAGCAACAGTAGCTCCAAGGATGATTCAGTGTGGGGCCTGAGACAAGGAGGGAGCAGTCAGCCTTGGTATCAGGGTTGGATCTGCACCAGCACATTATTATTTTTTATTTTTTTGCTGTACGCGGGCCTCTCACTGTTGCGGCCTCTCCCGTTGCGCAGCACAGGCTCCGGACGCGCAGGCTCAGCGGCCATGGCTCACGGGCCCAGCCGCTCTGCGGCATGTGGGATCTTCCCGGACTGGGGCACGAACCCGCGTCCCCTGCATCGGCAGGCGGACTCTCAACCGCTGCGCCACCAGGGAAGCCCATGCACCAGCACATTATTGCAGGTGGACTCAGAGTAGCCTGAAGTGGGGGAAGACGATCCCCCTCCCCCAGGCTGTACTGTTCAAAACTTTGCAAAAAGTTCAAGAAAACATTGGCCCAGAGGACTATAAAACATTGTGGTGTAGACCAGCTGAAGTGAGTTTTAGGCTCAACTGAAAGTCGTCTTGGCCGCATTCTCTCAAAGCAGTGTAATTCTCTAGAGAGCCTGGCTTTTGCAGTTGGACCTGGCTTTGCATCTCTGTATCTACCTACTTGATATGTGACCTTGCACCTGTTTCCTCATCTCCAATAATAGCTGCCTTATAGGGTTATCGTAAGGATCCAGTGAGATCATTTACAAGATGTGCTTGACACAGTGCTGGGCTAGGTTCAGCATATTATACGTACCTCCTCTGGGATTTTGCCGTCTCAGCTATCCCCCTCCCCTGGCATTTCCAAAGTCCATCTCTATCTCCCCTCAGCCTGAGACCATATGCAGATCTCCTTCATCTTAATACCAACACAACAACAAAGCCAGACAAACTCTTTCTCCACTGCTTTGTGGTGCTACCCTCCTACTTCTCTTTGTGCAATTGACATATAACATTTTCCCAGTCTTCTTGAAAGAGGACCCATAAGCTGCTAGTTCCAAAAAGTAGAGACATGACTGTTTTGCGTATTCCTGAATCCCACTGTCTAATATAGTACCTGGCATGTAGCTGGCACTCAGATATTTGCTAAATGAATGACTGAATGTCTCCATTTCTTCATTCTACATTCCCACCTTGTAACCTTGCAATCCAGCTGCTTCTCTCGCCACTCTTCTAAAACTTCTCTTTCCAAAATCACCTCTGACATGATTAACCAAATTGGGGCTTCTCTCTTCATCCTCTTCTCTCTGAGCTCTCCCTAGTCCATGTAAGTCTTTAAAACAGATTCCACTTTGCAGCATAAAGCAAATGCAAAGGTACTCCAAAGAACACAGACAAGGCTAGGCTCTCCAGTTTCTTAGTTATCTACTTGGTTAGCAGTATCCTTTGAAGTCTTCCGAGGTCACCTCTCTTTGTCGGGGGTGAGTGGCACAAGACAGTGAACATCCCGGAAGCCATCTTCCCTGATCTCAACAGCTGGAAGCAATCTCCCCCTCCTCTGACATGCGGTACTAAGCTTTATCTGTGCTTCTCTAATGGAACTCTTTCTATTTTGTTAGGGTTTATTATAAGCACACCTGTGTCACCTGCTCTGGCTACACCCTCTGAGGGCAGGAACTGGACTGTATCCCATCCTCCCATCTTGCTCAGCCTATAGCATCGGGTTATACAAATGGGCCAATGGAAAGAACTAATAGTGGGAAGAAGAGAAGGAGACCTTGAGAGACTACAGAGACACTGCTCGTGGAGAGTTTTATAACAAACCTTTCACTCATGTTAGACTGAGTAAAGCCTTGTTATGAACTGGCCCTGGCCTGGGTACAGTGGGAAGGATAAGATAGAGAATAACCCTGAGAGCAGAGACCTAGCTTACAATCTAATTGGAACAACAAGCTATACATGTGAAATGTTAAATAGCAATTCTAAAATGCAGGAAAAAATGCAATGAACAACATGTAAGGAACAAACATGTACTGAAATAATATTAAGTAGCAACTACATGCTAGCTGTGTGTTATAGGACTAAAAGGGGGCTGGGAGGAGAATCTCTGAATTGCAGTGATGAGGGGTAGTTTCTAGAAGAGGTTGGAATTATGCCGAACTCTTTTGACGACTCCATTCAATTTTCCACAGTATGAGATAGATATGTCCTAGCATTAATTCCGGTCTATGAGCTGTGGGTCTTTAAAGCCTAGGTGTCTCCACTGTGGTAGAATGGTTAAGAGTGAGAGCTCTGGGTCAGCAAGACCTGTGTCTGGCTGGCTGGTGGCCCAGGAACACATGGTCTCTCTGATCTGGTAGGTGCCAGATCTGGACTAAGAGGAGTTCAGTCCAGTCTCTAGTATTTTTTTAAATGTCTAAATGTCATGGTGCTGTCTTCCCACAGAAATATTTCCAAAATGTAATCAGAATGAACGCTAATTGTAATAAAGTTAGAGCCACAGGTACGCTCAGGAGGAAGCAAGGGTGACCTTTCTGGGCTGCTCTTGGCCGATGTGAAACCCTCACTGCCCGTTGAGGGTGGCGTTTCACTGCTGGCTGTCTCCACTCTTCCCTGGAGTCTCTACTCCCCCTGCTCCTGCGATGGTGCTGTGTCATCAGAAAAACAAACCCGCATGGTTATTCTCATTTATAATCTGATTTGTTTGGGGTCTACTCTAGGCTTATCTGAGGCGAAGTTCTCACACATTCCGATAACTAGGTAACTTGACCTTTAATCTCACCATTTTCAAGTTAAGGGTACTTTATTCTACATTCCATCATTTGACCAGATATTGATCTGATTTTTCACGATAGGCTGTGTTCAATTATAGCCAAATAGGGCATCCTCAGTTATATATATATAAAAAAGAATTCACACGGATTAAAATTTGGTCCATACCTGTGATTCAGGGTACCCCAGGATGTCAGTGCAAACCTGTTGAATATGCTTCATATCGAGGATGTCACCACAGGGCTTCCCTGGTGGCGCAGTGGTTAAGAATCCTCCTGCCAATGCAGGGGACACGGGTTGGAGCCCTGGTTCGGGAAGATCCCTCATGCTGCAGAGCAACTAAGCCCATGCGCCATAACTACTGAGCCTGTGCTCTAGAGCCCGTGCGCCACAACTACTGAAGCCCGTGCGCCTACAGCCCGTGTTTCACATCGAGAGAAGCCACGGCAATGAGAACCCCACGCACTGCAGCGAAGACCCAACGCAGCCATAAATAAATAAATACATTTATAGAAAAAGAAAAGAATGTCACCATATGTCACAAGATCTTTAACTTGTCATATCACTTCTCCAGACCTGAGTTTTCTTCTCTGCAAAATGAAGAGTTGATGTCGATCCCCAAATACTAATTACTATTCATTCCGCCTCCAATTAGCGCCTTCCACTGCAGGCACACCGCTGTCACTCCAGTCTTAACATCATCACCTCATACCTTCATGCTGTCACGTGTCTCTTCTCTGGCTTCCCAGACCCCAACCTCCCCAGCTCCTCCTCTGCCTGCCCCTCCCACCCCCAACTCACCCTGGAAATGACATTCAGACTTTTACAAGAACACAAGCTTCACGGGGCTCAGGGACCTCCTCTCTTTAGTTCACTGCTGTGTCCCCACTGTCCAGAGCAATGCTTAGTGCCTAATGGGTACTTACGCTGGTCAGTTTTAGATATCAACGTGGCCAGGCTATAGTGTCCAGTTGCTAGCTCAAACACCAGTCTAGATATGGCTGTGAAGTTTTCTTTTTTAAGATGAAATTAATGTTTAAACCAGTAGACTCTGAGTAAAGCAAATTACCCTCCATAATACGGGTGGGCCTCATCAAATCAGTTTAAGGCCTTAAGAAAAAAGACTGAGTACCCCTGAAGAGGAAAAGAATTCTGCCTCCAGACTCAAGACTTCAACATCAACTCCTGTCAGAATTTCTAGCCTGCTGACCAGCTCTGCAAATTTCAGATTTAGCAGCCCCAGTTCCTTCAATCTCAGTCAATCTCTATCTATCATTATCTATCTACCTACCTACCTACCTACCTACCTATCTGTACATACATACACATACACACATGCAAATCCTATTGGTTCTCTTTCTCTGGAGCACCTTATAAACTACTCAGTAAAGATTTATCAAATCTTACAAATGCTTTTAACCTATATGATAAAACACTATGTTTCACGCTAAAAACAAAAACAAACAAAAAACCTCTCAGAATATGTTAGACTCTGGAGGCTTCCCTGGTGGCGAAGTGGTTAAGAATCCACCTGTCATTGCAGGGGACACGGGTTCGAGCCCTGGTCCGGGAAGATCCCACATGCCGCAGAGCAACTAAGCCCATACGCCACAACTACTGAAGCCCACGTGCCTAGAGCCCGTGCTCCACAGCAAGAGAAGCCACTGCAATGAGAAGCCCGCGCACCGCAACAAATTTTCAGATATATATTTTACTGAAAATTCAGGAAGTGATTTTAAAAAAAACATAAGGATTTAAAACTAGTTAAAAAAAACTTAAGGATTTAAAACTAGTTAAAAGCTAACCCAAGGATTCCTTAAGCATGTAGACCATAGTACCCCTTCAACCTGTTAGGTGTTCTACCAGCCTGAGGGGCACTGGTTTCCATTGACTAGCTTCAAACCCTGATGTGGACAGCAAGGCCCTTCACCGTCAGGCTCCCAATAGCCTTTCTAACCTCTTTTTCTTTCTCACCATCATCTTTCTCTACTCTCTCTCCCCAAAATACCCCATATCATAACCTCAACAGACTGGATTTCCTTAATGTTAGTGGGCTATTGCCCACATCTAGACCTAATGCTTTTCCTTCTGCCTTGAATGCCTTTTCCTGGCCCTCCACCATCAGCTACTTCTACACTTATAGTGCAGTCTGTACCTATGGACACCTCTTCATCTCTTAAGGCCTAGTTCAGATGTCTCTTTCTCCAGGAAGACTTCCTGGAGGATCCAGCCCAGCCCCTCCCCCAGAGTGAGCCCTCCATCCTGTGCTTGCGCAGCTAATAGACATTCCTCTGCTAGCACACTGGTCCAGCTGGATTGCAGCTATTTGCTTATACGCCTGTCTCCTTGACCAGTCTAAGAGATCACACAGGGCAGGAATGGGCTTATTCATCATGCTGATACCTGTGACTACAGTTTTGTTAAACTGAATGAATAACTGAATATACATTCCTTAGTTCAAAAACTTCCAAAGTTTTTCAGAGGCTCAACAGAGCATTTAAACTTCCCTGACTGTTAAGACCCTCCATTCACTAGCCCACCTATCCATCCAGAGTTCTTCCTCACACTGCCCAGCCTGCAGTGTCTACTCCCACCCTCACCCCAAGGGTAATACCTGATCGCTCCTACAGCCATCCATTTGTTAGCACAATTTTCTGAGAGGAGAAGATGCTCCTGTCTTTTTTCATATTTATCCAATCATAGGGTTGTTCATGGGGATGCTACTGAAAAATAAAGGTGAATCCTTTGCAGAAAGTATAAAAGGTCAGACCCTGTTAGGGAGCCCCACTGGGAAGGGGGCATCTGTAGACTGGGTCCCCTTTGTGACGAATTGCAGGATGGTCTGAGGGCCCGGGGAGAAAAGCCCTCTGTTACCCACCCACCCCCGCCCTCTGGTTCTCCTGTAACTGCAGCCGGAGTCTGCAGATGCCTATCTGTATAGCCCCGGGCAGCTGTCTCTCATCCCACAGCCTGCTGAAGTTCTTCAGAGGCTCTTTTGTGTCAACAAGCTCCTTTCTAGAAGTTAAGAGGGTATATTAAGCCATTCGCCTTTTAAATCTTAATGCGAATTGTCATAAACTTTGCCTTTCTCTCAATAGTAAAGTCTGAGGGGAGGGGACTTCTGAAGGGGGCTACTCAGGCTATTTGCCATTCTGACTATGACACCCTGCTAACCAGAGGTGGGAACCAGCCTTTCCAAGCAGATGGGTATATTTTTCTCTAAAATTTCCTTGCTGGTCTAGTAGTGCTTCCACTGGAGCCCCTCAAGCCTCTGAACATACCCTTTATGGAGGAGCCCCCACTGCCTGCTAGAGAGTGATTGACAGTATAACCGGGGTGTGGGCTCTGCAGAGGGACTCCCAGGGTCCTAGTCCTGCCTCTGCCACCTACTAGCTCTGTGATCTCAGGCAAGTCACAGAAACTCAGTTTCCTTCTCTGGAAAATGGGGATTGTAATAATGATGCTTGTTTCACAGAGTTGTGAGGTCTAGACAAGTCAATCAAAAGTGCTTAGCAGAGAGACCAGCCCTTGGTGGGCATTATACTTGTTAACGTGTATTCCCTGTGTCCTTCACTAAGGCACCAGATGCCTAGAAGACCCTCTGTGAACGTTAGCTGAAAAGGAGGGAAGCATTTTGGAACAATGGAAGGGGCACTTTGGAGAGAGGTCCTGGGTGTGAGCCGTTCATTTCTCCCTTCCCTCACGCTGGCTGAGTACGTAGCACACAGGCCAGCCAGACAGACATCCTCCCAACCCCAGGGGCCCTCAGGTCTAGAGGAGACAAGTATACAGACAGATCACAGATCCGACTAAGCATAGCAAGGGGTTGAGATTAAAGTAGAAAAGGGCAAGTGGGAGGGAGCAGCTTCACATGGGTGCCTCAGAAAGGAGGTGAATTCAAGGATGGGTACCAGTGGGATGCGGGATGTGGAAAAGCTGGTGGGAAGGAGAGGAGACACACATGTGGATGCCAGCACTGAGCTTTCACGCCTGCAACTTTGGCTCCTGGGTGGGCATGCTCCTCTCCTGCCTGAGATCTGACAGAAAGCTGCTCCTTTCTTAGGAGCCCAAGGAGAAGGGGTCCCAGGCCCCCCAAAGCCCACTATCCTTCCTGCCCTGGGGAGCTGAGTTGAGGGTACTAAATCTCCCTCTTCCTTGGGGACAGCCATTCGCCCATGGCCCAGAGACCCAGCTCCAAGGACAGAGTCAGACCCACCTTCTTCCCCTGCTCCTCCTGTTTCCTCCCTGCAGCCGCTTTCCTGCTGCAACGGGAGAGGAAAGCCCTTCTTCTCTCCCTCCCTGCCTCCCTCCCTCCCTCACCTGCCTGGAGAGCTGGCGCCAGAAGGGAACCCACAGGGCCTGGAAAGGTTTTTCTGGGACAAAAGCACAAAGACACCAGGGAACGTACTTCTGACCATTAGGGGCCTCTGGCGGGGAGCCCTGTCTGCAACTCATCAAGCAGCCTTTTGTTACCTGCTGCTGGGGGATTATTGACCCAATTGGCTATTCTGAGAGGTCATGGTTTAACATTCCTACCTGGCCCGGGGGCTGTGCTTTTCTGAGTTTCATTCCTACACCCGACATGAGAGTTGCATGTGTGAATCCATTAGGGGACACTGTTTATTTCTTTGATTAATGTGGGGCCTTCACGTTAAAAAGCTAAATCCAGGCTTGCAAATCATGCTAGTAGGTCACTGTCACTGTCCGGACAACAAAGCCTATTGCTTTTGCCCTGAAAAGGAAGAAGAGTTTAGAGAGCAGGCCCGTCCTTGGCTTCTGCTGACCAAACTGCTCCCTGCCTACTCCACCCCCACCCCCAATTACTCACTGATGGGAATACTCACACGTTGGGTTGTGTACTGACTATTGTAAGCGTATAGTTGCATGACTACTTGCATCCCTTCCAGAAGTAATCGCTCTCCACTCCCACCCCCACTACTGAATTACAGACAGCAAATAAACAAGATGCACTGGGGCTTCAGACACATTCATCCTCTGGTGGAGGAGGAGGTGGCTGCTGTGAAGAACTGTGCGCACAGCCAGCGCAATATTTATTTCGTTGTTTATTGGGCTGCGTCGGATCTTAGTTGTGGCATGCGGCATCTTTCATGGCGGCATGTGGGCTTCTCTCTAGTTGTGGTGCCTGGGCTCCAGAGGCGCAGGCTCCACAGCGTGCAGGCTTAGTTGCTCCGCAGCATGTGGGATCTTAGTTCCCCAACCAGGGATCGAACCCCTGTCCCCTGCATTGGAAGGTGGATTCTTAACCACTGTACCACCAGGAAAGTCCCCACAGCCAGCTTAAAGAGGACAGGAACAGGAGTTCCCGGAGACATACTGACAATATCCATACAAGCCCCTGGAAAGAAATTCGATCAGCTGTTCTCAGGTGGCAACTGTAAAATCAGAGAATAATAACTGATTAATAATAACTGATTAATTAATTAATAATAACTGATTAATAATAACTAATTAATAACTCTCAGTTCCCCATTTCTCTATTTATTCACCTATTTTTTTTTATAAATTTATTTATTTTTGGCTGTGTTGGGTCTTCGTTTCTGAGCGTGGGCTTTCTCTAGTTGCGGCGAGCGGGGGCCACTCTTCATCGCGGTGTGCGGGCCTCTCACTGTCGCGGCCTCTCTTGTTGCGGAGCACAGGCTCCAGACGCGCAGGCTCAGTAGTTGTGGCTCATGGGCCCAGTTGCTCCGCGGCACGTGGGATCTTCCCAGACCAGGGCTCGAACCCGTGTCCCCTGCATTGGCAGGCAGATTCTCAGCCACTGTGCCACCAGGGGAACCCCCACCTATTGTTAAACCAGTTTATCTTGGCATTGCCGCCTCCTAAAAGCCGGAGTTGAGCTAACCCCCCCTCCTCCCCAGCGATCCGGAGATGACAAGAACATGTGACCTCTGCAGAGCAGTCATATTTGGGGTTGTTTTTAAAGCAGGGGGATGGCCAGAAGGGTCCTTCCAGAGCAGGGGTGGGTAGGTGGTGTTGGGAACAAGCGTTGCAGACAGAGAAATCTGTTTATCTTCACACTCCAGAGAGGCAATCCCTCTTCCCGTGACAGCGGAGAGTACTGTAGCAAGCACATTCCAGGAGCGGAGAAGTGTGGACTCCCCGGCCAAGTGGCCTTCTCCTAATCAGCAGTGGGTCTCAATGAGATAAAATGGGGCGAGAGCAGCAGGAAGCCTGTTCCATCTTTCTCTCTAGGTCTTCAGAAGAAACTTTGATCAAAGGAGAAGTGGTATTTGTGAAGAGCCGAGAAAACTTGAAAGAAAATCGCAAGGGGCATTGGATATTTGTTTATATTTGTCTGGGTTTCTGGGGCAGTCTGGCCTGCAGCTATTCAGCAGCTCTGCCCTGGCTTCATCTCTCCACCCCTCACCCCATCAATTCCCCCCGACAGAGAGCTTTTCTGAAAGGTAAAACATTTCTTACAATTCTGTCATTTTTCCAAGTACCTGATCCATCCAAAATGTTATAGGCTAAGAAGGAGCTGTGAGGGTTCAATTGGATTTTACAATTTTTATTATGTATAAGAGTAGAAACCCTCAGGAATGCTCTTATCTTTGTCTCCAAGGCCTCAGAAAGGAAGGCTTGTGGACGCAGACTGGACAGAGAGAAACCAAATGCGTGTGTGTGTGTGTGTGTGTGTGTGTGTGTGCTGGGGGGGCATTTTTTTCCGATCAAAGAGTTTCATTTGGTGTCCTTCTTTCTCTCCTCTTCCCTTCCCCTCCCCCCTTCATCTCAGATCAGTTTGAAAAGGACTCAGATCTCTTTTCCCATACACACATACTGACCTGATAGTGGAGGAATGAGTGGGGGAGGGGTCTGTTCTGGTGTGGAGTAGAGCCAACTGAGCATCATCAGACTCTGTTGTAAAGACGATCCTGGGGCTTCCCTGGCGGCGCAGTGGTTAGGAATCCGCCTGCCAATGCAGGGGACATGGGTTCGAGCCCTGGTCGCGGAAGATCCCACGTGCCACGAAGCAACTAAGCCCGTGTGCCACAACTACTGAGCCTGCGCTCTAGAGCCCGCGGGCCACAACTGCTGAGCCCTCGTGCCGCAACTGCTGAAGCCCGCGCGCCTAGAGCCCGTGCTCCGCAACGGGAGAAGCCACCGCAGTGAGGAGCCCGCGCACCGCAGCGAGGAGTAGCCCCCGCTCGCCGCAACTAGAGAAAGACTGTGTGCAGCAACGAAGACCCAACACAGCCAAAAATAAAAAAGTAAATAAAATAAATAAATTTATAAAAAATAAAATGAAAAAGACGACCCTGGTAAAAGGAGACTGTGTATGATTGCTGGACAGCTTGGAGGTGCAAAAAGTAAAAACAAATGCCCCCAGACCAGACAGTAGTAGTGTTGCTCTTACTGCTTCACCCAGGACTCCTGATACTTGCCATGGCCTGAGTGTTTATGTTCCAGGCATTGTGTTCAGTACTGTGCACGAAGTGGCTCATTTCATGCTACTGACAACACTCCGTAATAGATTCGACCCCTGACTTCCAGATGGGGAAACTGAGGTTAAGGGACAGGAACTGGCCCAAGGCTGCCTGGCTGGCAGAGCCAGTGTTCACACCCAGGTCTGTCTCACTTCAAACCTTGGTCACTCTGCAATAAATGGTGCTGAATGGTGTTGCAGAGCATGGGCTCTAGGCGCCCAGGCTTCAGTAGTTGTGGCACACGGGCTCAGTACTTGTGGCTCGCGGGCTCTATAGAGCGCAGGCTCAGTAGTTGTGGCGCACGGGCTTAGTTGCCCCTCAGCGTGTGGGATCTTCCCGGACCAGGGATCGAACCCGTGTCCCCTCTGCAAAATGTGTTGATGTGCTTCTGCCACCACCTAAAAAACTGGAATCATCTGTCACTTCTTCAATAAAGCCTGATTCACATCTGGGACAAATATATTCTGGTAGTTTGGGGCTGACCTCGCCCTTGCACGAGTGTCAGAAAAACCAGTGCACAGCAACCGCGTTGGCCGCGCTGGCCCCGGCCGCCGAGGCGTCCGCCATTTTTGTCTTTTGCCACAGCCCTTGGTCAGTCTGCAATAAATGGTACTGAATGGTGATGTAGATATAAATCCAGGGCAGGGACTCCTCTGACAAGCGTTAGGCAATATACTGTCCACTACAATGCAATGAAATGAATAACATATGTTAGTAAACATGGAAGCCTTTGTGGGAGCAGAAGGACTATGGCTCGGCTGACAGATGGAGACGTTATTGTATTCCTCATGGACTGTGGCACATCTGGAAACAGAGGCCAGCCTTGAAATCAGATGTATTCCAGACATGTACAGGTCCCCCTGCCTCCCCCCTGGAAAAACCTTTGCTGGGCCCTGCTGTGCCCTCCAGCTACGAGCCTGTTCTCTCCTCCCTTGCCCTGCCAAACTTTCTGAATGAAAAATGGAGCCACTCAGCATCCTGCTTCCTCTTCCCCAGCCCCTGCACTCCAGCTTCCTCCCACTGCTCTCCTGAAACCTTGAAGAGGTCACCAGTGAACTACTCATTTCCAAATGCTACGACATTTGCAAATGCTCTGATGCTGCTTATCACGTTTTTTTCTCCCTTGATTCTGTGATTCTGTCCTGGGCGAATCCAATTCTGCCTTTGTCTCTTCTGTGATGTCAAAACACGGTCTTGGTGGACCAGGCTTTCTCCCTCTTCTCTTTTTTCTCCACCCTGTGCTCTCTTGGTGATGTCTCTGCTTCAGCTATCATCTGTGAAAAAGACATCCGAGGGGATTCTGTCGAAAGAGAACAGGATAGAACACTGGCCACTCCTCCCACACCGTCTGGGAGGTTTTTGGGAAGCCACATAATTACTTTCCTGTGCCTCACTTTCCTCATCAGTAAATTAAGGATGGCCATAGGTACTGCACAGGATCATCCTATATAAACTGTAAAGCACTGTGAAGATACTAATTATTGTGATTGTCATTATCTTTCTTTTCTCACCTTCTGCTCTAAAAATAGCACTCAGCAGCTTTTCTCCAGAAGTTGGAGCAGGACTTCTCAACTCCCAAAACTGCCATTCCCATCCCAAGGTGTATAAATATGGTGAGATATTAAAATGTACCAAGTGACATTTAACTGTGCAGACCCGCCACGAGAATTGTATGTCCTCCAGCTCGACTGAGCCCTGGCCACTTGCCAATAGCCCTCCCACAACTTCTGAAGCTCAATGCCCACACTGACTGCTGCTAACCTTCTCTCAGCTGAACTTTCCATTTTCTCTTCATCAACCCTCAGTTCGCAGAGAAGACGAGAGCACCTCAGTCTTGGAATTAGACGTGGGTTTCAATTCTAACTGACTCTCGTAAGCTGGATGACCACGGCAATGCATTTAGCTTCTCTGAGCCCCAGCCTGCTGGTTTATAAGGAGGAAACTGTAATTGGTTGAATGGTGTCCCCCCGCCCAAAGCAAATACGTGCGTGACTCAGAATGTAACCCGATAACTCAGGATATGACCTTATATGGAAATAGAGTAGTTGCAAATGTAAGTAATTAGGATGCTGTCATACTAGAGTAGGAAGGACCCCTAATCCATTTTTAGTGTCCTTATAAGAAGACGGCCATGTGAAGGCTGAGGGAAAACACCATGTGAAGGTGAAAGCAGAGATTGGTGTGATGCACCTACAAGCCAGGAACACCAAAGACTGTCAGCAAACCACCAGAAGCCAGGAGAGAGACGTGGAACAGACTCTCCCTCAGAGCCGTTAGAAGGAACCAACCCTGCCAACACCTTGATTTCAGGTTTCTAGCCTCCAGAATTGTGAGGCAATGAATTTCTGTTGTTTGTGATACTTTGTTACAGCAACCCTGGGAAACTAATACAGGCACAATACTCATCAGGGAAGAGAGAACAGATTAAAGTGTTAGGCTGCTAGTGTGGGATCAACCCTGCCCCACCCTTCTGGGCTCCATGCTGCCTGCCTTTGCAGTCAAACTCTATCTTCCCTGTGGTCCCAAAGGGAGGGCGATGTCTTTCCTCTGCTTGAACACATAATAACCACCACCCCAGCTCTAGCCCTGATTCTTCCTTTACGCCATAAAATCCCGCCAGCTGTGGATCTGCTTTCAGAAGCTGCCATGATGGCCAGAGCCATGCCCCAGCCCCAGGCATGTGCCCCTCCATGCCATCCCCCACCCCTTCTTACTTGACCCCCCTCCTTCCGCCTTCCATCCTACTGACTTAACTTCAATCACACCCTCACGTTTCCACCAAGATGAAAAGAGAACAATCCCTGGAATTTACAGCCTCCTTCCAACAGTCACCCTATTTTCTCTTTCCATGACAACTGATTCTTCAGTTATGTCATCCAAATCAGCAGCGGGTTTACGATCAACTTCTTTGTTGTGTATACTTTTGCCCCCTCCAGCCTTTACCTCTCCAGCCTACAAAACACGGTAGACTGAGTTACTAAGAATGAGAGCAACATTTTTTTTAATTTTTAAAACAAAGACTTGTTTTCATTCTCCAACTTTTGGAGATTGGTCAGTAATAGCTCTTCTCTTACGCAACATTTGCCTACTCTAGAGGTTAATTTATTCTTTCCCCTTTCTGCGGGGACCTCTGGCTGTGAGGTAGATGCTGCTTATGATTCTGCATAGCTCACAAAGATTCCTCCTTCTCTGAGGAGGGGCCCCGCCCCACAGGGCGGGCCCCAGAGGCCACATCCATACCATGTGACCCAGTGACCTTGGACGTAGCTGATTAATCCAGGGGTGCTCATCCCCCCTTGGGTCCCTCCCTAGAACCAGAGGTATGGAAGAGAGAGGCAAGGGATCCTTGGCCTTGTTGAGGCTAAGTCATGTCAGTAGCAGGACTCCACTGCACAAGCACCCAGAGATGTCCTGGATCCTTTCCTTCCTTTCATCTTAGTCTTTTTTTTTTGTTTGTTTCATTTTTTTATTGAAGTATGGTTGATTTACAATGGTCTGTTAATTTCTGCTGTGCAGCAAAGTGATTCAGTTATACATATATATATACATTCTTTTTTTAAATATTCTTTTCCATTATGGTTTATCACAGGATATTGAATATAGTTTCCTGTGATATAGAGTAGGATCTTGTCGTTTATCCATTCTATATATATTAGAGCTTACATCTGCTAACCCCAGACTCCCACTCCATCCCTCCCCCAACCCCCATCCCCTTGGCAACCACAAGTTTGTTCTCTATGTCTGTGAGTCTGTTTCGTATATAGGTTCATTTGTGTGGTACATATATACAATGGAATACTACTCAGCCATAAAAAAGAACGAAATAATGCCATTTGCAGCAACATGGATGCAACTAGAGATTATCATACCAAGTGAATGAAAAGTCAGAAAGAAAGGCAAATACCATATAATATCACATGTGGAATCTAAAATATGACACAAATGAACCTATCATCCGATTCTTTCCTATTCCAAAATAGACCCCACGGAGACTTCCCGGTCTCCTGTCCCACGTGTAAGGAGTCCTCTTTCCCGTCCACACAAAAAAGAAGAATGCTGAACAAACCGAAAATCAAGAACTCTTCTTAAATCCATCAGAGAACTGAGGTCACAGGGCAAACCCTTGCCCCCAAAGTTGAAGAGATAGACAGGAGGATACATAGAAACACGAGTAATTGGAGTAGAAGCCCAGGAGCATAAGGTTCTGCAGGAACAACGGCCAGTTTCCTTTTACCCAGCACTGACGTCTGGCTTTCAGCAAAACAGACCCTCTCCATTCTCGTTCTTAGTTTAACATACACAGTGTTGGCTCCTGTTGTTCAGCGCCGATGAACACAGCCTAGACATTTCTACATTCTTTCACATGGTCAATAACCACCAAGTGCCCACTAGGTGAAAAGTGGGTGCCAGCCTCGGTGAGAAATGTGAAAATGGGGGATTCCTCCTTTCCTGGGACTCACGACCAGTCGAAAGCAGATTTACAAAAATAATGTTCAATACACATTTGGTTGAGATCTTCCGCTAAAGCAGAGGCATCAGCCAGTGCTATGGGAAATTCAGCTTGTGGGTATTCAGGAAAGCTTCAGGAAAGCAAATTACAGTGAACTGGGTCTAAGAGGGTTTCAACAGACACAGGTGGGGTGGGGGGGTGGTCCTGTACATGGATGGAAATGAGGATGTGGAGAGTTTGGGACCAGAACGTGAAGGATAAAGAATGGGAAGGGACCGAAAGGGGTGGGGGATGGCCTGCCGTTGTGGGACCAGACTGTGATGAACATAATAAATTTGACAGCTTGGTGTAAGATGAACTAGAAAGAAGAGAGACGGTTAGGGAGGTCACTGAAGCAGATCAAAGAAGTTCTTAAAACCCAGACTAGATGGAGGTAGTGGGAGGGAGGAGAGAGACACAAGCTGTGTGGCAGGTAGGATGGTTGAGACTCACTAACTGGATGTATGTACATTAAGGGGACAAAAGGAGACAGAGATGGAGTCTACCTCCGCTGATCCGTTTCTTCACCCCTTACCCTGCCTAGACCTGGCGAGCTTCTGCACTTTGCCGTCTCGGAGGGCACCACCTCTTCTCTGAGCCACCATGGCCGGCCTGGCCTGTGTACAGGAAGATGTGGGTCCTGAGACCATCTTAGGGGGTGCATCCTTAGCAGAACCTCGCTGGCACAGGTCAGCATCAAGGGCAAGGCACCTGTCACTGTTCCACCATTTACGTGCCTTGCATTTTAATCCTATCCCTATTAAGTCACAGATTTTCCAAACTGTAGGTGATCTTGCAGATCACAGCATCTAATGCTCTCATTCACATCTGAGGAGACTGGAGTGCGGAGGAATTAAGAAGCCTGCCCGAGACTAGCAACTAACTGTTCTTAGGGTTGGGCAAGGAACCCCAAGCAGGTAACGTGACCGCTCTGGTTCTGAGCATCTTCATCTGTAAATGGAAATAAAAGTGGTGCTTATTTCACAGGGTTGTAGCTCGAATGAAATAAGACTGTAAAGGTAAAGTGCTGAGAGCAGTATCTGGAATATACAACAGATGTGGGCTATTACTATTGTTGGCTGCTCAGACATCATTATTGCTGTGTGTCACTTACAGCTTTGAACATATAAGTAATTCCCCCATTCAGTCAGCACCTATTTACTGAGTATCCACCATGTGCCAAGCACTATGCTAGGTGCTGAGGATAGAGTCAGAGCCTGCCCTCAGCTATTTTACAGGTCACTGGTTGCTGGTACAAAGCAGGTCAGGAGAGAGAGCTCCAGGAGAAGAGTGCTGCAGACAGCAGGAAAGTTTTCAAGAGAAGGCATTGGATCTCCTTAAAGAATAAGTCTGCAGCCTGGGGAAGAGGAGGAAGAGAGCCTCACAGGCATTGCAGCCTCAGGGATATCCTGGCAGAGGCATAGAGCTGAGAAGCGAGGGAGGCAGTGGTAAGAAAGGAGGCTGCAGAGGGAGCCTGGGGCCACAATGTGGAAGGTTCTTATAGGTAAATTGCAAGCTTCCGGTCTATCCCTTGGGGTAGTTAGCACAGTGCTTAATTCAAAAAATGACTTGATGGATTTCTCTTTCTCCCTTAGACACATATGGAGAAAAATGGATTCCTTCTCAGCTTCTGTTATCACCACTCTACATTTTTGATTCCCAAATCTGCATTTCCACTTCTCTTTTCTCTACCAGGAGCCCCACATGGCCAGATGGCTTTGTAGTTGAAATGTTTAATATTCCTACACCCCACTATTTCCCATTACGCCCTTACTCTTCCCTTAATCAGGCAGCTAGACCAGAGGATATTCAGTGCCTTAGTCTGTGGAGGAAAAACTTTTGACACTTAAAAGTTCAGGCCTTGGATGCACCCTCGGAACACAGAAAACAACAACAGCAACAGAAGTCCTGATGCATGCACCAGAGCTGGCTTGGAAGAGAAACAGTGATAAAAATCATTAGCAGGAGTGGGAAGCAGCCGCATAGCCCAGGGAGATCAGCTCGGTGCTTTTGTGACCACCTAGAGGGGTGGGATAGGGAGGGTGGAGGGAGACGCAAGAGGGAGGGGCTATGGGGATATATGTGTACATAGAGCTGATTCACTTTGTTATACAGCAGAAACTAACACACCATTGTAAAGCAATTATACTCCAATAAAGATGCTAAAATATAAATAAATAAATAAAGCTCAGGCTGCCCTCTCTCCAAAAACAATCATTAGCAAGGAGCTCTCTGAGAAAGGAGGCCTGCGCCCTGCCTGCCTCTTCTAACTTGGCCTGGGGTGTGTCGGTGGGAAATGGGGAGGAAAAGCGCAGATGGGTTTGGGCAGGCTGAAAGCAGAGGACACCCGTCCCCTTGTCCTTGGAAGATCCCAGAGGCAGCACAGCTCAGAGTGTATATGGTTGTGTGAGTATCTGAGCAGCTGGCACCAGGGTGGTAGAACAAGTTCCCTTGAGCCTCAGAGGCAGAGAAGAGTCAGGAACAAGAGACAGCTCAGCTCTGAGTTGTATAGAAGGGAGACTGAGCACAAGGTGGCTGTGTATGAGCCCTCCAGGGCTTATGCCCAGCCCTAAGGGAAAGTGGCAGAGTCCCCCTAAATTTCTGTCACCCTGAGGGAACAGGACTCATAGAAAAGTAAATTTACTTTTTTTTTTTTCTTTACACACCTGGGGTTTGGGGGATATCCCCAACACCCACCTAAAAAATTTAAATTTTAAACTCACTCTGTGTAATTTATTTCAATAAATGCTTCTTGGGCAGCCACTAATTGCAAGGCACCCAAAGGAGTCCAGTGGTGGGGACAGACACCCAAACATGTGCAGACTCAAAGTACAAGCAACATACTGTGAGTGCACGGAGGAAACACTCCTGCGTTCTGGCTGGCGGGAGGGCAAAGCCTTGAGGAAGCGGCTGGCATTGGCCTGGGGCCTAGAGACAGGGGTAGGAAATTGATAGGGAAACAGCAGTGGTTTCCTACTGTTGAAGAAGTTGGCAGAGCTTAGAGCACAAGGCTGGAGTAAGGGTCCACAGGGCACAAATCCCCATTGAGGGATTTGGCATAATACTAAGCTTTTAACCTAAATTCTCTTCTTTATCGTTACAATAATCCTAAATATCAAAATTATTATCCCATATGGGAGTATTGTCTTCCCACTTCTACTCTAATCCTAATAGTGTCTAAATAATTAGGATTTTTTTCCAAGATGTTCTGTATCATCCAAGGTGGGGTTTTTTTGGTCATGTACATATTGTTTTCTTAATGAAAACAATTTTATTTCTTTTTTTTTTAACAAAAATAATTTTAAACCAAGCCTCTGAAGTGATCTTGTCTTTAAATTTTCTTCCTGATCTTCATCCAGCTATTATAATTTCGTATTTCTTTTCCTCAATACAATTTCACACTAATATTTAATGGTTCAGGAACCAACTGACTCATTCCTACCTGTATGCCTCTCACCATTTGCTTCCTCCTCTAGGATTTCATTCAAGCTGTTTTCTCTTTCCTCCCCTGGAATATCCACCCTGACCTTGGTCACCCTAGCCACACCTGTGCATTAAATCATACCCATTCTTCAAGACCAGGCTAACACGCTGCCTCCTACATGAAGCCTTCAGGAAGTCTTCCCATCAGAATAACTCCCTTTCTCTTTGCTATCCCCGTGAGCATCGCTTCTGTGTCTTTACGTGGTTGTATTTAAGTTCTACATGCGCATATTTTTCTTCCTCTTTCACTAGATTGTGGGCCCGTGTCTTATATTACGTGTGTGTCCTCTGCATCCCCGTTGTTCACATTACAGATTTTTAATCATATAAATAAATATTTTTTTGAATTGAATCAGAGAGAAACAAACCCAAGTTTCTCCATCAGGTGTTCCAGGCCTTCCCTTCCCATATTCTGTTCCTCCAGCCTATACACTAGATTTTTGTGAGGCCATGATCATTAACGCAATCATTTCCTCTTCCCCTGGTCATTTTCTCCAAAAACGGAGGCAGAAGGAACTAGATGAACATCTGGCAGCCAGAACTGCCCTAGTCCTGCTCCGAGTCCTCAACAGGCAAACACCAGGGGGTGTGCGTGTGGGGTGAGGGGGAGGCTCTGGACTTCTAACCTTTGGAACCGCCTTCTCTGGGGGGACCCTGATGCTGGGGGCAACTGTGGTTTCAGGGAGCTGAGATCACTGCGACTGGAAGCCTGGAAAATACCCAAAAGTCAGACCTAAATTCCAGAAGATTTTTGAAAGAAAGGAAACGAAGTGCAGAGGTAGAGAGGACTCATGGTGAGGTCTTGCCGATTCCCTTTTGAAATTGATGGAGAGAGGTTAATGAGCAGGAAACGTCCCTGTGTCAGTTAAGTTATAGTGAGCAAGTCCATGAATTTCTCTTTGAAAGATGTCTGTCCAAATGTGCTTTAAAATGTTCACCAGGGGAAAAGACAAAGTTCTTTTAGTAAGAAATCGTTGTCCAAAGTGCAACATAAGCAATGGACGAGTTAGATGCCAGAGAAACCAAATACAACCATATGCTGAGCGTATCTTGTGTGCAAAGTCTTAGAAGCTTATATTAAAGTCCTTAAGTAGTTTGGGGCTGAAGGCAAAAGGTTAGCACTTGGGAAAGGTGCTCAAAATGTCTTACTCCACCTTCTAGAATACAAACAATTATACATAAAGAATAGTTTGCAAGAACAAGAGTAATCCAATGTCTTCATTCCTAGAGAGAGATTATGGAAAACAGAATGTGGCCTGTCTTTAATTCTTTATTTATCAGGAACAAAAAAAGCATAGGCATTTTAACTATCCAGACTAACAAAATAAAAGCAAGAATAACAAACAAAAAGCAAGAATGTATCATGCAGGGACTTCCTTGGTGGTCCAGTGATTAAGAATTCATCTTGCAATGCAGGGAACGATCCCTTGTCGAGGAATTAAGATCCCACACACCACAACTACTGAGCCCATGAGCCTCAACTAGAGAGCCTGCGTGCTGCAAACTACAGAGCCCACGCTGTCTGGAGACCATGTGCCACAACTAGAGAGCATGGGTACCACAACTAATGAGCCTGCATGCTCTAGAGAGGAGCCCGCGCACTGCAACGAAGAGCCCACGCGCTGCAACGAAAGATCCCATGTGCCTCAACTAAGACCCGAAGCAGCCAAAAAATAAATATTAAAAAAAAAAAGAATATATCTTACAGTCCAGGCTTCTCATATTGTTGATGAGAAAAAAATGAGTCCCCAAATGGTTGAATGACTTGCTCAAGACCATCAAAGACAGATTTAAACTCATCAACTCAGAGAAGCCAAAGGGAAATAATGCCAAGATATAAAATGATTTTTATATCAATAGCATGAGGGATGGGAGATCACCCCTGTCCAGTCTCCATGGCTTTGGCTACCCTGCTAAACGGGAAGAGGTTTGAATGCCAGCATCTGGTTGTCCATGTGCCCCTAGGCTGGGGAGGTCAGCCAGTGAGTCAGTTTCCAAATCATGCTGGTTTTTAGAAAATGGACAAGCAGGGAGAGACTAGAAAGAACGGAGGGAGGGACAGAAAGTTGAAGCCTTTTAAAAGCTCTCCACAAAAGGCAAAGAGTTCTCCTTGACCAATTCTGACCCCAACTGACCTCGTGACCTTGTTACCCAAGGTCAGCTTAACACTTTAGAAATGGTCCTGGCTGGCTCTGTAACCTCTGTCACTCACAACTAACAAATATGTCTTTACAGGGGTCACCTCTTGGCCAGAAACTGGCAGATTCTTTCCTTTCAATTCACATATTACCCCCAAAGTCTCTTTGGTTTCTATCAGGAAATTCAGGCTGTCTAATTTGAAACCTTTTTCGCTAACACAGGATGCTGCAGTAATTGTCACTAACACAGAATTCTCTAGAGAGTCTACATTAATACACAGTTTGGAAAGTTGAGTACATTTCATAGCGATACTCAGAGAACAAACATAGTGTATGTCCCTATGTATGTTCATGCTGCTACTCAAGATGGAGAGAGCGCTGAAAACTTAAATTTGAGGGGTCCAAATAAATCTTGTCTTTGGAGGAATTGTCAACAGTCTCTCTGATGCATAGAGATGCTTAGAGAAAAAGAATGGGGGCCTAAGTAAACAATCATCAGTTATTCTCATCACATTATCTCATGTTGAAAGATCAAGGACAACTTGTTTAGAGTGAGGGGCCTCCATGTGCAATTAGACAGTTTAAAAGACTGCAGGTACTGTATGCAACACGGTTTAGTTTTACTCAAGTTTCGATTTTATTCAAGGCAGGAGAGCAATCAAAAGTTATAACTAGTCCCCAGCCTTCAAGTTCCCTATAGTTACTGTAAAGATATCTTATTACTCAAGGGATTTACCATCGCAAGATTCTCTCTGGCTTGTCTTCCAATTCATGTAAGGTGCCTTCCAAATTCAGAAAGGGGCATGAGAACAGGAACATGGCCATCTCTAGAAGCTGGAAAGTGCAAGAAACGAGATTCTTGCTAGAGCCTCCAGAAAGGAAGGCAACCCAGCTGACACCCTGATGTTAGCCTAGGGAGACCTGTGTCACACTTCTGACCCACAGAGCTGTAAGATAATAAATCTGTTGTTTTAAGCCACTGTGTTTGTGGGAATTTGTTACAACAGCCATCCAAAAATAATACATTGACAAAAATCTAAGGATAAAAAACGTTTACTGTTATTTTCAGACACTAAATTGGGGGGGCGGGTAATTTGTTACGCACCAATAGATAACCAATACAGATGTTGATGCCTCAAAGTGGGCTGCTGACAAAATAAAAAACTTAAAATGTGAGAGAAATTTGGAGTCAGATAATGGGAAGAACCTTTAAGGACTTTAAGGAGAGCATTAGTAAAAGACTAAAGGGCTCTGAAGAGACTGTCTTTTGAAGCCTGGTGGCCTTTGAGAAAGCTGACACTGAGGTCTTACAGGCAAGTTGGGAAATTGTTATTAGAAACTGGAGGAAAGGTGTTCCTTGTTACGCAGCGGCAGAAATTTTAGCAATCCTGTTGCCTGCGGTAACAGGAAAGTAATAAATGTATCTAAGGAACTAGGTGCTCTAGCTAAAGAGGTTTCCAGACTAAGGGTTGCAGGTGCCTCTGGTTTCCCTTTGCTACTTCAGGTAAAATGTGAGAGAAGAGAGAAGGCAAAGAAAGGACTGTTCAACAGAAAGATCCCAGGAATTATTGGGTTTGAAAATGCACAGCCTTTCCAGGTGACGGCACATGATACTAAAATTAAGAAAACTAGTTTCCAGAGGAAAATAAAATCCAAGGCATTTGCGGGAAAACATGGTATATACAAAGATAAAGTTCGCTGTAGAATCCTTTGTTAAGACCTCATAAAAATTCAGGATGGTGCCTCAGAGAACCTTTCAGTTTAAAAAAAATGGGCTCCTAAGAAACTTAAGGGTGCTGCCCTTTTCCAATGGGATGAGACTTTGGGGGGCCTTAGATGGTGGTGAACATATTTTGCATGTGAGAGAGAAAGGAAACCCTGGAGGCCAGGAAGTCAGGCCATGGATAGCCACCTTGCAAGATGAACTCCCAATTATTCTTGTTTCTGTGTATTCAAGTCTTTGTGTAGTACCATCTTACAGTATGTCAGGGTTAGTCTACATGCCAAATACAATATGGCAGAAGTAATGGTGTGTGACTTCTTTAGCTGGGTCATTAAAGACATAATCACTTTTGCCTTGTTCTCTTGGATCATTCTGTTGTTAAATCAAAAAGTAAATACGGAGCCTGTGCTCCACAACGGGAGAGACAACAGCAGTGAGAGGCCCGTGTACCGCAAAAAAAAAAAAAAAGTAAATAAAACTAATAGACATGAGGCAATTGTTATTTGATAAGCAGAAGGGAAAGAGATTGGATGGCACTAGGTACTGGCTGCAAAAGGAGCAAAGGAAAGAAAACAAAAATACATTTTAACTATGTAGCAATTTTTTTCCTGGTACTTAAAAATGTCCTAATAGTAGTAATAATGATAGCTAACATTTTTATAATAATGATAGCTAATATTTGTTGAGTGTTTATTATGTTCCAGGAATTGTACATACATTCTCTTACTAATCCTTGCAACCCTAAAAGATAAATACTACTACTATCCCTATTTTACTGACCAAGACAGCTCAGGTTCAGAAAGTTGAAGGAACATAACCATGTCACCCGGCAGGTAAGCATACTGCCCCTGATAACCATTTTTCCTGTTTGCAGATACCAAAACTTTTTCTCTGACCAGACCATGATGTCTTGTGGACTTCTTACTCTCTGATAGCTTCCCAGGGTATTTGTTGGCTTTCTTTCTGAACTGGGCTATGGCAGAGACTATATGTTCATTAAAACCCATTTCATTTACTACTGGGAAACCATCTACTACATCTTCCCACCCACCCCCAGTTAGAAAGGTTTGGTCATGGCATTGAGTTCTGACCAATGGAAAAATGGGCTGCAGTGATGTACCATACTTCCAAAACTGGCCCATAAATACCTTCTGCACAGTCCTCTACTCTCTCTCCTTCTCAGTCTGCTGTCCAGATGTAGAATCCTCAGCAGAGGATTGTGAAGCCCTATCTGATGGTGGGTCCACAGGATGAAAGGATCCTGGGTCCCTGAATGACCACGTGGATCTTCATCCACTAACCAGGAATATTTACACTGGACATAGCTTAGCGTGAAATAAACTTTTATTGTGTTAAACTGTGGAGTTTTACAGCAGCTGTTGTTCTTTATTATACATAAAACATGGGCCTACCAAAATGGTATGCAGAAACAAAATTTGATCAATTCATATCATAAATTGCTCAGCACCTTCCTTATATGAAGCGCCTTCCTGTCTGGTAACAGTTGCTACAAATATCTAACAAATTATTTTAGAGTCAAATTCTTATAACCTAAGGTGACTGTTATATGCAACATCAATATCTAGAAGAGATGCATATAAGTATACCCTACAAATCAGTGAGTAACCCTATTTGTTAGGCCAGGTGGATTTGAAGCTTCCTGGTCATTATAGACATGGAATTGGATACCTGTGCGTTGATTCCAATAGTTCACAGGGAGGAAAGCTTGCATCAGATATTTTTCTGACGCTTTATAAGACAAGAATCCTCATTATATTCATTGAGAACAAAATCTGAGCTCTTTTGGAGTATTAAATGCTTGACTGAACGTGGAGCTCAGTTGCACATTATGTATGCAAATATAATATGGTTAACATTTATTGAGAATTTATTTGCTGTGTGCCAGGCACTCTGCCAAGCTGTTTATATGTATTATCTCATTGAGTCTTTGTAACAACTCTGTGATATAGGTACTAATTACTATCTACCTATCACAAGCAGGGAAACTGTAGTTCAGGGGATTAAACAACTTGCTCAATATCTGAAGGAAAAAAATTTGAAATCAAGTGGTCAGATTCAAGATTAGAGAATTCACTCTTGATAACTACAATGACTATAAAAATAAAAATGAAAATTTGGAAAGAACTTCACGTATATAGTTAATTTCATTTCAAATCAGGTGAAGTTTAGTAGTTAACATGAACTTTTTTTTTTTTTTGCCAAGTGTAGTCTAAGACTTGGATTTCTGTTGAACTAAAATGAACAAACAAACACAACCATTAGGCAAAAACAATTTAGTGAAAGAGACATAAGTCCAATAAAAGTTTGAATTTTTGTTTTGCTCTTATGAGTGTTCACATAATAACTTAGAAAACCATGGATGGTAGTCTTAAACCTAAGAGTGAGGCAAGAAATATATTTCTATTCTCAGAGTGGTTGGGAGACCAAAAGGTATTTATTTGGTGGTGAAATCAGAGACTGGCATCAAAAGTGGAGAATTCGTTGCTTAATCCTCTCTCAGCAAGTTGGGACCTTACAAACCCATGAAGTTAGACCTGTTTATCACCTTAGAACATAAAGTATAACATTTTGTTTTAATTTCTATGTCTTCTAAAACATTATCCTGTTTCCTCTCAAAGATTACTCATTCTTTGTCTTTTTTCTCTCTTTGGATTTTCCATTTCCACATCTAATTTATTTATCTCACTTTTTACATTCTTCAACAGACAGACATTTTTCATTAACCTGTTCTTTTAATTTATCTAGAGCAAAGAAAATGCTAAACTGATCCCTGATCAAAGAAAATCAGACTTCTACCCATCATTTCTTTAAGAAATAGGAAAAAGAAAATGTCCAATAAGTTTTTATTCACTGTTTTGTGATGAAAATTTTAAAAAGTACTACAGAATAGCTGGTAAATATTGTATGAGATCAAGTTTGTGAAAACATTTGGTAAACTATAGAAATTATATAAATGGAAGGCATTATTATATGGTATTTGTTTTACTTTTTAGAAAAAAACTCTTGAAATTTCTTTCATATTACAAAAATTTTAAGTTGAGATAAGTTAGTCAAAACTGAAAATAACTGTTCAAAACACAGTTTTCTCTCTAATTTTTTTAGTCACAATCAGAGAATCTTACAAGCTGATAAAAGTTAGTAAAATTGTTTTTTTCTCTTGAGAAATTTGCAACGCAGAAAGACCCCACTAGTTTTTGGAACGACAGATGAAAAATAACACACACCGAATGTAAACTGGTATAGCCACTATGGAAAGCAGTATGGAGTTTCCTTAAAAAACTAAAAATAGAGTTATCATATGACCTAGAAATTCTACTCCTGAGTATATATTTGGAAAAGACAAAAACTCTAATTCAAAAAGATACATGCACCCCACTGTTCATAGCTGCACTATTTACAATAGCCAAGACATGGAAGTAACCTAAATGTCCATTGATAGGTGAATGGATAAAGAAGATGTGGTATATATAAACAATGGAATATTACTCAGCCATAAAAAAGAATGAACTATTGCCATTTGCAGCAACATGATGGACCTAGAGATTATCATACTAAAGAAATAAACCAGTGAGAGAAAGACAAATATTATATGACATCACTTATTTGTGGAATCTGAAAAAATAATACAAATGAACTTATTTATAAAACAGAAGCAGACTCACAGACATAGGGGAAGGGGGGGATAAATTAGGAGTATGGGATTAACAGATACACACTACTACATATAAAATAAACAACAAGGATTTACTGTATAGCACCAGGAACTAATTATATTCAATATCTTGTAATAACCTATAATGGAAGAGAATCTGAAAAAGAATATATATGTATATATATGTAACTGAATCACTTTGCTGTACACCTGAAACTAATACAATATTGTAAATCAACTATACTTCAATTAAAAAAAAATCCACACCAAGTCCCATGATGAAATTTCAGAGCATCTTGGATAAAGAGATAATCCTAAAAACATCCAGAGGGAAAAATCAAGCCATATTCAAAGAATTAGGAATCACAATAATTTAAAGGACTCTTCGACACAAAATAATGCCAGAAGACAGTGACTGTCTTTAAAATTTTGAAGAATGATGATTTTCGGTGGAGAATTCTGTATCTTGCCACACTGCCAGTCAAGCATGAGAGTGAAACAAAAGCATTTTCAGGTATTCAAGGACTCAAATAATACCTCCCAAGCACCCTTTCGTGGAGATCTACTACAGGATATACTTTAGCAAAATAAAGGAATAAGCAAGAAAGAAGACATGGGATGCAGGAAACACAACTCCAACTCTGGAGAATTAGAGAGGAAAGTCCCAGGACAAGAGCTATACAGCAGCTGATAGAGTCATCAGCCCAGACTGGAGGAGGGAGATGGAGGCTCTGATTGGGGGATGGGGAGGGGTACACAGAACTGCTTGTTCTCATCATGAATCTTTATGTTCATGTGTTACTCTGATAACTTTTAACTTATATCCTGTCTTGGATTATCCTCTCTGCCACTTAAGCACATTCCTCCCCAGCCCAGTCCCGGCAGCACTGTTACAGCACATATCACAGAGCCTTATCAGCATTTGTTTATACGTCTGTCTCCACAGTTATGATGTGAGTTCAATGAGGGTTGGGGCTGTGTCATTTCACCTTGATTTTCTCAGCCTCCAACAGAGTGCCTGAGTATGTGTTTGCCCAATTAAACCAAATACTGATTAAGATAGTTGCCTGTAAGAAATTCTTCAAAAAGAGCATTTTATATTGACATGATAGGATTTCAAATCAGAGAAAAAAGTCTATTTCAAACAATTAACATTCTCCTGACATTAATATTAAACTCTCAACAGATGAAATGATTATGTCTACAAAATGCACTAATTCATTCATCGAATAGATACTGTGTCCACTTTATGCCAGAAAATCTTCAGCTTGCTGTAAGCGAGATAAAGTCCTCTAGTGGGAGAGAGAGGAAATAAATACAGCACGAATAAATATATGCAATAATGCTGTGCTAGGAACAGAGAATGACAGTGAGGGAGAATGGGGTTTTCCCTTAGATGGGGTAGCCAGGGAAGTCCTCCTTTTTCCCCTGTTCTTCCTTCCTCTCCTTCCCTCCACCCTATTAGAAAATGGGGCAGCCTTAGAAAACACACAGTGAGATTTTAATCTGGACTCCCGTGAGCTGAGCCAGATTCTTCAAGTAGAGATGGACAAAAAGAGGGCAGCTCCTCTCTCCTTCCCTCCATTTAAGGTGATAAAACAAAACAACCTTTATGGGACTCAGAAAAGGATTTCTTGCACCCTCAAAGGCTGTGAAGAGGCCACTGCGAAATCTTTTAAAAATTTAACACTCCACTAGTACAAAAGCTTTGAACTGAAAGCAGGTAGCCAGGGTACCACTCCACATTAGCTGCTGCCATTCAGTGATAAATGGGATTTGACTGGTATAAATGGGAATATGATTGCTTAGCGGACATCAAGCCTAAGTGAAACTTTAGGAGTCAAGCTTTATAATTAAAATCTCTTCTAATTCCTGAAACATTCACAATTAAGGGGGATCAATTTTTGTCAGTGCTTGTAGTAAGTCATACCTACCACTCCCAAAATATATAATCATACATATTCATTTTGGAAAATGAAAACATATCAGACTTTTCAGTCTTTGTTCACAGTTATGTTATCACTAAAAATGCTACAAGAGGGCTTCCCTGGTGGCGCAGCGATTGGGAGTCTGCCTGCTGATGCAGGGGACATGGGTTCGTACCCAGGTCTGGGAAGATCCCACATGCTGCGGAGTGGCTGGGCCCGTGAGCCATGGCCGCTGAGCCTGCGCGTCCGGAGCCTGTGCTCCACAACGGGAGAGGCCCCAACAGTGACAGGCCCGCATACCGCAAAAAAAAAAAAAAAAAAAAAAAAATGCTACAAGAGAAAGTTGCTCTACATGACTAAGTTAATCTTATTGGTAGACTATTTTAAAAATAATAAATATAAGGCAACTGCTAACCTGTTAAGTCATCAGTCATAGTTATTTTAATAAGAAGTTTGAACTTGCAGAATATAAATTATCTGAAAAATGCTAGCCAAAGCAAACAAATTATAATCTTTTTGTATGGTTATATATGTTCCTGCATTTATCTACCTTTTCTTCTCTAACTCTTATAGACAAGAGGTCTAGAAAACACCTTGCAGGGATTCAAAAATGTTTAAAAATCTTATACTAACTTTAAAGATTCTATGTCTACAATTACAATTATGAAAACTATTCTCCCCAGTCACCTTCACATAGCATCTATCCCTTGCCAATGATAGCCATACAATCTGCAAACTAGAGAAATATATCTGCACCTTTGTTAGCTGAAAGAATGTGTGCTTAGTGTCAAGGGTCTACAGGTTTATGAGCTCCTAGATAGAGCTGGTGAACGATTTAGCTACAGCCACACAGCAGACAGTAAACAGAAATTACTAAATACCACTAGTACTATTATTTATGGTAGATAGGAGAAGGAGTAACAGCAAACCAATATAGAGTGATGGGCTTGAAATTTCCCATTGATACAAAATGCGTTTTCAATGTGACATTAAATACTTACCAATTGATAGAGGTCTTTGAGGGGGTGCTCAAGAAAATTTTTGGTTCATAAAGTGTAACTCATTAAATGATGGGCTAGAAGTTGCCACTATATCTCTCTCTTTATGTGGGTCATCAACATTTCCCCTGGCAGGGAGGAGAGAGAGCTTGGTGTTTCTCGAAGCTTGAGGCTTGAAACACTGGCCAGGTGAGTTAGGGTGGGGTGGACACAATTCAGAAGCTTTTAATTGTGAACTACATTCCTTTCCCTACTTCCACATCAGCCCCACCACGAACATACCAGCCGCTGACTAGAGACTATCAGCACCATTCCACTTATCAGGAGACAGAGTGAAAAGCAGTTTATTCCTCCCTTGGAAAATGTGGGGACCCCCTGGTCCACTGTGTGCAAAGCACTTTGCTAGGTGCTATGTAAAGGTGTTCAGGCATGGTGCACTATTTGAGGACAGTCATAAAAGATTTATGAATGTACTAAATAAAAGCTTAGCATGGGTGTGTCTAGAAATGGAGTGCTGAAGTCCCTTTAGACCCCTGGCGTGCCTCTAATGAAGCATGAAGGTGTTGGGGCCAATATCTTAGTACACAGTGTTCCTTCCCACCAGCACCACTTTTCTCTTTTTCTCATCCACCAAACAGAGCATGAGTAAGAACACGCACCTCTTTAGTGGTTTAGGAGACCTGCAGCAGGCCTGGCTGGAAGATGTGGAATTTCTAAATCCCACAATTAGGCTGTGAATTTATTCCCCAACTTTTACTTCTTTGGTCTAAACCTTTTTTTCACCTCTTCCTTTACAGATCTCACTTCACAGATCTTCACTACACTTCCCTTCAGCATCCTCAAACTTTTCATTTTCTGATTGTTTTTCTTTCTTCCCCTGAAGTTGTGTCAGGCAGAGCTGGACATAGAACTCTTACATGAAGATAAGCTCCTTGCTGAAGAGGAGGGAATGATTAACTTTCAGGTGCCAGAAGTTATACTAGGCATCCCACTGCCATGTGTTCATGCACGTGCGTATTTTGCTTGTTATTTCTTAGACGCGTTGCCGTAAAACCCCTGAAATAAAAGTTCAGTTGACATTAAATCTTGTCTACTATAGATTTTTGAATATGATCAAAGACAAATATGAATCCAATGATAAAGCCACTCTTGGTATGTCTAAGGAAACAGACACACACAAAGCAATAAAGCATGGATGAGACAAGCCCATCTTTGAATTCTGCATTGTCATTGACTTGTTGTGAGGCCCTGAGTAAGTTTTTTAATCTCTCCAAGCCAAGTTTTTTAACCTCTGTAGAACGGATTAGCTATTGCTATGGCTGATATTACTTTGGCCTCCAAACATTTACCCTCTTGGTTATTCACTGCCTGCATTCTAGGTCTTGACTCTTAAAATGTGGAATTCAAAGATGATTATAATATGCTAGACCTAGGAGGACCAAAGTGACATATAATGAGACTAAACCTTCCTTGTCCTGGACAGTATGCATCTACGAACACAACACAGGTTTGCATTAGCACGACTGCAAACACACACATCGTCATCTCAGTTGTGATCAATATCTGCAGGTCATTTTCTCACAAACTGCAGATAAGTCAGTTTTCCCATGAGCAGCCCTGACTCCTGTCCATCAGGAGTTTGGTTAATTAAATTTGGTTAATTAACCATTTAATTAACCATTTGGTTAATTAAATTAACCAAAAAGTACGAGTTTATGTTTATCTCAGTTAAATTCCATACTATTTGATAAACAAGGGAGATGTTTCTCACCTATCACACAGTCCAGCTGTACCAGTTGTCTAAGGTTTACTGGTCCAAGTAAAGCAGAAAAAAAAAAAGGTGGTCTCAGGTAGACTGCGATAGGTGAAGGGAGTGCGCCAGCAAGAACCAGTGAGTTGTGTTATTTCAGAGCTTAAGAAATATGGACAGAAATCTTGGCTAGTAAAAAGGACCTTGTTAGATCTGTCTGTAGTTCTAACCATCAACCTCCAGCTATTACTCCTCTCTCCCTTCTACTTTTCACAGGACACTCAGAGCTCTAAGAACAAGGACTCTGAGTCAAGTAGACTTGGAGGAGAATCATGCTTTTGTCATGTATCTGCTGTGTGAAGCCCACTAAGCTACTTAGCCTCTCTGAGCCTCTGCTCATCTGTAAAATGAGGACAGTAATATTATACCTAGCCTATCTGGTTGTGAGGATTGAGTGAGATAAAATTGCTACAGCGCCTGGCACAGGGCACACAGAAGACAGTGCACCACAGGCCACTTGTCCAAAGGGCAGCTTTTTGGGAAATTATGGCCCCCTGGACAAAGTTCAAGCTCCTTAGCATGGCATGAGGCCTCTTTTGACGTGGTCCTGCCTCTTTTCCCTCCACTCTCCAATGTGGCCTGTACTCCAGCTGTACTGACCTAGAGCTACAGGTCAGTATCCTGAATATGCCTTGATCTTTTGTACTTCAGTGCCATATTCATACCGTTCTATCTGGAAGGCTCGCCCCAACCCAGTCCAACTAGAAAACTTCCACTCACCCTCAAGATTCACTGCAGATATCAGCTCCACAGTCAAGCATGTATTAGGAGACAGGTCTTCATGGTTCTCTTGCATTTCTGCACATCTTGAAAGAGAGACACAAGCTGCACTTTGTGCTGGACTATCTCTTCAAGGATATTTGTATAGCAAATAGCCATGGAAGACAGAGATAGTGTCTCCCTCTGGAGCAAAGGACAGGCATGCCTACTACCTATTATAAAAGGTTTGGGTTCCTAAAGCTTAGGGCTCCTCTCCTGTAATACAACCCACTGGGCAGGTGACATCTGGTCCTCTTTGTGCTGCTCTGTGGAATTTGAGGCTTAGGGAACTGATGCAAAATTGCTGGTATTCTGGCTACTGTTATTGCTATGTGTAATATACTGCTCTTCATCTCTGACACAGGAGTTTTGTGTCTTCCACCAGCATCCACAAAATGGTGGCAGGATAATTTGTTAGCTTGCAAGCAGGGTAAGATCTGAGACCCTTCATACTTCTTGGTAGCATGCTCCCTCCCTTCCCATTTCATTCCTCTGTAGGAGTGTAAATTGCTCCTTAAATTCCATTCTCAAATTATCATGAACATTGCAGACTTATCACAAAATTCAGTATCTGCGCCATTTTCTGATAACTGTATCTGCAATATCTATCACTGTCTATAACACACTGGATGCTCAGTACTTTGCTGAGTGAATGAATGTGGCTAGCTCTCAGCAGTTCCTCAGGACTCTTCCCATTGTTGGTGTGTATCCAAGGGGTTGCCCAGTGCTCGTGGCCTCAGTTCTAAATGTCCTGTGTTCGCTTCTGCTACAAACACTTGATCACCTCCTTCTTCCTGCCCTGGAATGGCCCATTCAGTTCTGGTGGCTGATGAGTTACTTCTGGCTCCCCTTTCCCGACTCTCTTCAGTTTCCTTGTAAATTGTGTACTAGTAACAAATCCTCACTTGAAGAGTCCCCCAGCACCTCTCTTTGAATTTCCACCTTCCAGAACAACTACCAGGACTGGAAAAAAATTCTATCATGCAACATATTAGTTATGCATCGTGTTACATGCAAATTAAGATAAATGTGTCCACTGCATTTTTTAACCAAGCCAATAGTAATAAATGTAGAATATATATGATCTATATATTCTTAGCAAACATGGGCTTCTGCTTTGTTGTTATCATCACTGCCTTTACTATACATTTACAACCTGCTTTTTAAAAACTGGTTAAAAAAAAAGAGAACACACAATGTGAATTTACTCGACAGTTTTAAGTGTGCAATACAGTATTAACTATATGCACATTATTGTACAACAGATTTCTAGAACTTTTTCACATTGTGTAACAAACTCCATAATCATGGAACCTCAACTCCCCATTTTCTCCTCCCTCCAGCCCCTGGCAACCACCATTCTATTTTCTGTTTCTATGAATTTGATTACCTTAGATACCTCATATTAGTGGAATCATGCATTATTTATCTTTTAGCAATTGACTTAACTTCACTTAGCATAACTCCCTCCAGGTTTATCCATGTTCTGGAATATGACAGGACTTCATTCTTTTTTTAGGGCTGAATAATATTTCATCATACGTGTTGTGAGATATATATATATTATTTTCCTTTATCCATTCATCCATTGATGAACATTTAGATTGCTTCCACATCTTGGCTATATGAATAATGTTGCAATGAACACAGGTGTGCAAATATCTCTTCAAGATCCTATTTTCAATTATTTTAGATGTATACCCAGAGTGGGATTGCTGGATCGTATTGTAGTTCTGTTTTAATTTTTTGAGGAACCGCCACACTGTTTTCCATAGCAGCCACACCATTTTTCAGTCCCATGAAGAGTTACCACCACTTTTAAAATAATCCATTTCAGAATGTTTCTGATGGCAAATATTAAGCTCATCAGTGAGTGATTTCTTTTCTTGTTTTAATTAATTAATTATTTTATTTATTTTTGGCTGCATCAGGTCTTTGTTGCTGCGTGCGGGCTTTTTCTAGTTGCGGTGAGCAGGGGCTACTCTTTGTTGCGGTGTGCGGGCTTCTCATTGCGGTGGTTTCTCTTGTTGCGGAGCACGGGCTCTAGGTGCGTGGACTTCAGTAGTTGTGGCACATGGGCCTAGCTGCTCCACAGCATGTGGGATCTTCCTGGACCAGGGCTTGAACCCATGTCCCCTACATTGGCAGGTGGATTCTTAACCACTGAGCCCACCACCAGGGAAGTCCCTAGTGAGTGATTTCTTAAATCACATGAAGATCATAGCATGTGATCCTCATCCAGGGCCTGGCCACCTAACCAACATAGTAGGAGCTCAACTCCAGAAAAATAAAATTGAACAACTCAGACTTTTGCTGCGTTTTCTCATTCTCTATGCTTCATAAGCATATACAAATGGTCCTATGAGTCCATAGAACCAGATAATGTTTAGAGGCCAGAGGGCTGTAAGATCATTTTGTACAGCTCCATAATTTGGTGGGAGAAGTTATGTCATTTTTCCCTCCGAAGGCTAGGAGTCTTGAATTTATTTAGAGAAAACTGATTCCTTTTTTTTTCGTTTTTTAACCTACCATCGTCAGATTTCAGTTCTCTTTTAACTATATAGGCTCTACCCTTTTTGGCTTGAACATAATTGTCCTTGTTTTAGAATATAGAATAGCCCTAAGCAAAATAGGGCTTAGGTAGTTGTTTATATCAATGAGATTTTTTCCTTCAAGGGGGTAACTTTGGGAGGTTAAACACCTAGGCTTTTCTTACCTCTTTCAGGACCAGCTTAGGAACTATTCCAGTAAGTCATTATTGTCACCATCAGTGTAATCACCAAACAAATTAATCAGATTTGACTCTTAAAAACCTGAGTATTGCAAAATTAAACCCACTCTAAAAGGACACAGATTTGGCACTAGTGGGAATATTTACTCACAAAATAATAATAGCAATTATTTATAGAGCTATGCACCAGGTACTTTCCATGCATTCTATCACAGTGCCCAATTGGTATTATACCTATTCCCATTAAACAGATGAGGTTTGAGAGCATAACTAACTTGTCTACATAAGACTGAGATTGGAACTCTAGTCTGTCAGACACTCAAAACTATGCTCTTGGGCTTCCCTGGTGGTGCGGTGGTTGAGAATCGGCCTGCCAATGCAGGGGACACGGGTTCGAGCCCTGGTCCGGGAAGATCCCTCGTGCCGCGGAGCAACTAGGCCTGTGAGCCACAACTACTGAGCCTGCGCATCTGGAGCCTGTGCTCTGCAACAAGAGAGGCCGCGACAGTGAGAGGCCTGCGCACCACGATGAAGAGTGGCCCCCGCTTGCCGCAACTAGAGAAAGCCCTCACACAGAAACAAAGACCCAACACAGCAAAAATAAATAAATAAAAGAGACTTAAAAGATACAAGTTTAAAAAAAAACAAAAAAAAAACTATGCTCTTAGCCATTGCAGTGTTACTTACTATACGCAAGGCACTGCAGTGGAATCTGTGGGGCATTGGAGAACTAGGTAACAAGTCCTTAGGTAGCTTATGCAGCCTACTACATGACATAAGACAAGTATTATACATGAAAGAAAGTGTAACCGTCCAAGAAGACATGTACTGTGTTATTTAAAGAAGTATGCTATAAATTCTGAAGCCGACAGGAATAGGAGGGAAGGGAGGGAGGGATGGAGGGGGAGAGGAAGAGAGGAAGGATGGAAAGAAGGAAGGAAGGAGAAAGAAGGAAAAAAGGAAAGAAAAAAAGAAGTTTAAATTTAAAGACATAAAGGATTATACAGTAGAAAGGGCAACAAATCAGAAGCCATGGATTCTGGTTTCTAGTTACCACTTACTAATAAGTGACCTAGGGTATACTGTAAATTTTATATAATATGGTATAACTACATCATCAGGGGAAATTTATTGCTGCCCAACATGGGACAGTAAATATATCAGAAAAGTTTAATCTCATCACACTATATATATGTATCATATATATCATATATATTGTTTTCACATTAGATGCAATGCTATGTTCTTCCCCAATACAAGTCAAGGTCCAAAGCCATCTTAAAAGAATCAAAGGCTCCTATGATTAATTGAAATGTTAAAGAAAAGGCAAAGTGGCAGTTTAAAAGAAGTTCTTCCCTTGCTTTTTAGCTTATCTCTCCCCTCCCCCAGCCTTTATTCTTCTGATTTACTCAAAAAGGAGAGCATAAAAGCATCTTATTAGCAATTCTTATCCAGGAAATATAAGCACTTAGGATCAATTGAAAGGGAACTGGGAGAAGGGGGAGTTAAGAGGGAGAAGACTGTCATACAATAAAAAAAATCTAGTTTAGTAGGCACACAGTTAAGAATATCACTTTGTGTATATCTGATTTATCAGATGTTTAAAACATCCCTGCAAATGTTTTATTACCTCTAAACATTTCCCCTTTCCATGAACCTTTACTCTGCTGCTTAGAAATACTTGAAATTCATCTTAATTATAAGTCAGCTTTTGGAAGCAATAGAGCTCAGGGTATTACATGCAGTTAAGTTGAAATTGTTAAGTAGACTGATCCCTATTATAGTAAGCTTCCGGGGGAAGGTTACTCCCAGCAGATGTACTAAAACTGTTGATTCCTCCTTTTTTTTTTTTCTCATAAGGAGGATTTTTGGAACATGCTAAAGGCAGCGAGTGTGTTGATGTCCTAGTGACAAAAGCTAGATTTCTGTCAGCTGCTTTCATTAAGGTTAGCTTTTAGCCTGTGCCCTCATCATGGCCATAGATTTAGTTTTGGGTTAGGAAACGCTAATCCACATGTAAATGCTCTCCATGATCCACACATGTTTAGCAGTCTGATTACATTTTTAATGTACCTTTTAACTCCTCTTGTTATCCTTCATTAATTTTAAGAGATGTGAACACATTCACATTTGTGTCTTTCCTAGTCAGTTTAACTTCTAACCAGGTAGTATCAACGCCTAGTTCCCTAGACCCAGCTCGGATAATCTAGAAATCTCATCTGGCCTCAACTCTCAGCACAGGGCCTTTTATGTGCACAGCTCTCACGAATTAAAGAACTTTAGGTTGAGAAAGAGATAACAAAACGTCTCCCCAAATGGTAATTGTTCATTTCAGGGCACTCTTCAGAGATGTTTTTATTTAAGCCAGGGCTGCATCTCACGGGGGCAGGGAGGACAGAAACCGTCTCCAAATGTCGGGGCTTATCTCCCGGAGATGCCTCCAGTGTAGCTGACAAATCTCCGAAGTGGGAAATAGTTTTCCCTCCACAGGGCCTCGGCGTGTGAGCGAAGGAGGGGGATGGGCAGGGGCCATCAGGGGAGAAGTCTCCGGCCTTTTCACGTCTCTCAACACCATCCCTCCCTCACCCCGCCTTCTCCTTCCCCAAATCCTAAACAAGCCCGGGGGTGGAGGGGAGTGGTCTGGGGCGGGTGGGGGGGGAAGAGGGGCCCGGGGGCAGGCCAGGCCGGGCCAGGAGGCTCGGCCTTTGTGGCTCTGTCCTCGACGGCGAGGGAGGGGGGGCGGGGAGGGGAGCCAGAGGGGGTGGGGAAGCGGGCCGGAGACCCTCAGCCGGGGCTTGACCCCCAGGTGCATTGTCCGGCGGGGCCCGCCCCCTCCCCCCGGGGCCGCGACCCGGCCGCCACTGGGCCTCCTCCCAGCGTCTCCCTCCGCGGCCGCGCCGACCTCGCGGTCCCCAGACCAGGGGCCAGATGTAGAAAGTAGTCCCGAGGCCGGCAGCGCCGGCGCTGTCCACTCCGCCGCCCCCGCCCTCTCCAGCCGCCGCCTCACTCCGCCCCCTGGCCGGACGCTCGCGCCCCCCGCCTCCTGCGAGCGGGTGTCCGTGCGCCGGCCTTGCTGCGCCCGAAGAGACCAGCCGCCGGCCGCGCCGTGCCACGCCACGCCGGTGCCCGAGCGGGAAGCCCAGGCTGCGTGCGTCCAGCCGCTGCGCGGAGAGCGCCCGGAGGAGGGAGTAGGCAGGCGGACAGCGGCTGCGGGGCGGCCGGGGAGCATGCCCACCCAACCCTGCTGAATGGCGCCTTCCCTGCGACCCCTCGCCCGGCCGCGGCCGCCAGGGATGCTGCTCGGCGCGCTCCTGCTCCTGCCGGTCCTCGGCCCCGTTCCAGGTGGGCGCGCTTTCTTCTGTGCCGGTGGGGCGTGAGAGAGCGCGCGTGAGCAGGGGAAGGAGGCAACTGGGTGTGTGTTGTGGGGGGCGGCGGGTCCTTCGCGGGGGCGCTGACCCCCAGTCTCTGCCCCTTCCCAGCAGCTAGTCGGGAGCTGCCGCTGGAGCGCGAGGTACCGGCGGGCTCTGCGGGGGCGCCGGTGGCGGTGGGCGCCTCTCGCAGCGCCCGCCCCTCCCCGCTGCGCTCCCCCGGCCGCGCGCTGCGGGCCGGCGCCCGCCGTCCACTCTCGCCCCTTTCTCCTCGCGCCATTGTCCGCGCTCCGGCCGCGTACTCGCCTTCGGGGCCAGCCTGGGCTCCGCGCAGCCCGCCCTCCAGCCGGGGCCGCCGCGGCCGCACGTGGCTTTATTTATATTGTTTCCTTAGTGGCAGCCTCGCGGCGCAGGGGGCGCCGCGTTTCCGCGCGGCTTCCCCTGTTTGCAGTGGGGGCTTCCCCACGTTTTAGGGCGGGGGAGAGAATAGGTGAACTCAGCGCCCAGGTCAGACCCCTAAGTGCCCTCACTTTCCCGGATCCGGATCGAACGAGGAGGAGACGGGAGGGGTGGAATTGGAAAGAGAAGAGGAGTGGAAGTTTTGTGGCCCATTTGTGCCCCGGAGGGGAGGGAGAAGAGTCCCGAAGCTGAGAAGGAAGGTATCTAAGTAGGGTTTATTTCTAACAGCTAGGGATTTGGGGGCAGGGCCTGAGATATGTGCAAATCTGAAGATCCCTCCAAACTCCAGGCTAGCCTTGAGCAAACTTGGATGAACTATTTTTCTCTTTTGACGTGTTGCTTTATTCTTAAAGAGTTAAAAATTGTAAAGTGGATGCGCGGTGCGGGGTGCGCGGGGAGAAGAGGTGTTAAGAATTGGTTGTTTTATTTGTTTACAAGTTACAAACCCCAGACTTTCGTGGGTTTTTTGTTTTGTTTGTTTGTTTCCTGGAGGAGTTAGTTTTCTATTAGCAAGAGAAAAGGATCAAAGTCAGATGTGACTCGGAAACACAATGGGCGCCTTCCGGAGTGGTCCTCGCTGCGCGGGGCTATTAGGGTCGCTCGTGTCGCCCTGGGCATCCATTAGGAGAAGTCGGCAGCCGGGGCGTGGGAGCGTGACTAGTGTGTGAGGTTTGGAGGACCTGCCTTGATGAGAAACAGAGATCAGTCCCGGGGATTGGTACTCATGAATTCAAGACAATCAGAAGGAAGATGAAATGCCCTCCGCCCCTAAACCCCTCATACTCTACTCGGCCCCAATCAATATGCAAGACTTAAGCTAACCTTTGCGCTAAATGCAGGAGGTGACAGGGTATTAGTTGGTCATCGGATGCTTTTTCCTGACGGGGACCCGGGACGATGTGTATGCCTAGCATAAAGCCTTTACTCTGCTCTGATAAAAATGTGTATTGGTTGATTAAGCAATCTCCCATCCCTGTTAGACAGTAAGGACCAATTAGTCACACATTTTTTTCCAACAGTTGGTAGTTCTAAAAAAAATGAAATAGAAGTTTCCTAATCCGATCACCCACTGAGTACAAGCAGCAAGAGTTAGCAACTTTTCAAAGTCAAATGTTTGTCTTTTAAATACCTACCATACTCTGCAGAAATTAAGTAAATGGGTCTCTTTCAAGGAGCAGAGACGAGAGTCCTTGCTATAAAAGGGCAGATATAAAAGTGCAAACTTGTCATCTGTCACAAAAGATAAACGCACTTCCCAAAGGAGTAGGTACCAGGGGTTTCAAAAACTCTTCAAGGGACAAGGAAATAAACTTGCTTGTTCACAGAGTCGGAATTTTGCTAATGATTTCTTGTAAAATTAGACTTTTACGACTTAACTCTGTTCAAGATCTTTTTGACAAGCTTGTAAAAGTAAGCAAACAGCTTGTGCTCAAGAGTTTTCCTGATGATTTTGAAACTCTAGCAAGGTACTTGAGGACAGAATTCTTAAAAGGGGTAAAAGTTATTGAAATCTTCCCTATGCTTTTTAGTATAAGATGTTGTAAAAAGATTTCTCTGATTTGTTGAGAAGGTTAGCTGAAACTTAGATTGGTTTATTAAGGTGTTTGTAAGTTAATTAATATGGTTTGTTAAACTTTGTCTCATTACACTCTGAATATGTGTTTTACAATTGTGTGTTAAGAAATGATTTTACACTTATAATTCTGGGTATGCCTTTCCCCCCTTTTCCTTGTAGGAGTATGGTGCTTTAGCGAACTGTTTTTTATCAAAGAGCCACAGGATATAACTGTCACAAGAAAGGACCCAGTCGTTTTAGATTGCCAGGCTCATGGAGAAGTTCCTATTAAGGTCACTTGGTTGAAAAATGGAGCAAAAGTGTCTGAAAATAAGCGGATCCAGGTTCTGTCCAATGGCTCTTTATACATCAGTGAGGTGGAAGGCAAGCGAGGAGAGCAGTCTGATGAAGGATTTTATCAGTGCTTGGCCATGAACAAACATGGAGCCATTCTTAGTCAAAAAGCTCATCTGACCTTATCAAGTAAGTGTTTAAGTTCTTGGTTGTTTGACGTTTTTCACTGCTACATTTTGATGACTTCTCAATTCATTAGCATGCTAACCTGAAAAATCACACAAACATTAAGAATTTTCCTGGAGACAGTAGTTGATGCTAACTAAGGCATGCAGAAAAATCTGAGGAAAAAAATATCTAAATTCGAATGAGTGATTTAGAACAGAAGTCCCATTAGGTTTAGAACACCAAAACCTGTAGAGGTGGCTTTGTATAAATTTGTTTCAAACTGTGAAAAAAGTTGGATGAAAAGTTTGACCAACACAACAAAAGTTGTTCTAAAATCTCATTTTTGTAAATTAGTAATTAAATTTTGAAAATCACAAGCAACTTTTTCTGCTTTGTAGATGGCCCTTAAGTGCTAAATCTTTCGTATAGCCCAAGCTTCCATTTCTCTGACTGCTTTAAGATCACCCATGTTGCTTTTTAATTGAAAGAGAGGGCATTGGTCAGTAACTCTCAAGCCTTTGAAGTATTCCTAGGCTTTTCCTGCTGGGAGAGAAAGAGATTAAGGCCATTTCCATATTATGCCTAATGGACTTAAACCAGATCTGCCCACTTTTTTCCAGTTGTCATAAAGTTTGCTGTCTAATGATTTCCTTTGTATTAACAACCCAGTCAGATCAACCATTTGTCCAAGTGACCCACTGCTTGGTGGTTGCCCTGGTAACTGTTGAGTGTAAACACGGGCCTAGGATAGTTAGAGAACTCCTTGTTTTCACTGAGGCTTTCCACCTCTTCAGGTGATCAAATACCCCACACTCAAGATTACAAAAGACAATGTAAATCTTAAGACAAAACAAAACACAGCACAACTGTATTTTAAAAATAGTTTTACGGGCATCCTAGCTACAAGCTTTTGTTAATCCACAAAAGATAGATTTTGCACTATACCTACAAATTGATCATTTACGAGATGAACAATAGGAGGAGGGAGCTCTTGAGATAAAGTCATAATCTTTAAGAAATAGTTTCTTCAGGGTCTCCACAGTTGAAATTCAGCTCTTGGTGGGGGTTTCCTAGGTGACTTTATTGTAGCAGTCCATGGCCATATTCATGCCATCCTCATTTCAGTAATATATTTTATTTGTACAATAATAATTAATAGTGGAAAATAAATTGCAAGCAAATATATTTTTGTATTGAAAAATGTCAGAAAAGTAGAGGTTTCCAATTCTAGTCCCCCTCCCCCAGAATAGTATAAACCTGAGAGAGTGTCTGATAAACTCCTTTTTTTTTGCTGTGAACATTGGCCAATAATCATCTTTTTGTGTTGTTGTTGAGTAGTGGTTTTTCAGTACAGTATTGTTTTCAGGATAGTGTGCTTTTTATGCTTATGTCCTGTTCATTTAATTTTTGTCTAATGTAAAATTGTTCTATAGAGTTGTAATTTTTCTACCTTTTTGGGTTTGTGGAATATTGTGTTTTCATATCCAGGAACTGTAACTTGTATTACCTTGCCAGAGAGGAGAGGGGCAGGATGGAAAGGTGGAGGGGGGCAGATGGGCTTTGAAAGATGAAGCATTTGTCATGACCACACGGTATTTCCAGGACCTCCTTAGAAGCCTGACAATTCTAAGGCACTCAGAAATACTTTGAAAATACACAGAGCTTTCAGTTTTCATAAATAAAGTCTGAACAGTATTAACATAGTAATAGTGAAACAATGTTAATATTGGCTTTTTGAGTAGCGTTAGATTTTGTATCTTTATAAAAATTATTAATGACAAATATTTTATTAGATGTGAATCATTTTGAAGGCTTTTGTAGTGAAGTATTCATATTTTAAGTATCAAAAACTTTCCAGTTAAACTATGTAGAACATTGCTTTGCTGTTAAATATCAACTGTAGTATGTTAGTTATAGGAACCACACTTTTCATATGCACACATTTTATTTAACTTGGAGGAGGTGCTTTGCTAGGAAATTGCATTCAGTATTGTAGATTTAAAATAAGAAATGCATAGTGGGTTTAGATTTTTCTTTAGAAATGAAATTTCTTAGAGATTTGAAATTCACCAAGTTAGTTCTGATATCTGAGAAGCGATGTCCAATGACATTGTCGTCTCAGATGACTTTATTCTGTGTTCAGGGTAAGATGTTATACGTATTAAACAGGAAGAGAATAGGCATTAAGTGGACATTCTGTTTTTGTGGGGTTTTTTTAAAAGGTTAGTTCTCTCCTAGTTAGAGAAAGCAGCAGGGTGCAGGTATGTTCTTTTTATTTTCTGGTCAAGGATTTTGTCAGCAAACATATCTTTTAGTTCTGAAGTGTAATAAGTAGATCTGCACCTGGAAATCTAAAACTTTAATCTGTGCAAGTTTTAGATTTTTAACACAGGCAATCAAGTCTTGGTTTCTAAACTTAGGAACTAGAAGCTGAAAGTTGCACTCTAGGCAAGAATTCCATTATTCATGTGTAAATTAGGAATTCACAGGGTTAAAAGGTTAGAAACTGGCCAGGATGAGGTTTACCCTTGTGATAAAGAGCAGATGACCCTCATTCATTGGCCGAAGCTTTCATGTAGCTCTTCTGCAAAGTTAGTTATTGCCATGAATTGTTCTTGAGGAATGCAGAAATTCAAATGTGAACAGGCCTTTCCTTAAGTGTCACTATGGAGCCTTATCTCCCAGGCACATCAGAGCTGGCTGTGGGGACAAGGTTCCTCCCCAAAGGCCTGGAGGCTTTGCTTTCCTGTTGTTCATCCAAGCACAAAAGGATTTGTCTAACTTAGTTTTTCTAAGGCATCCCATTTTTAAAGGAAAGTATAGGGTTAAAGTAATATTTAGTTTTTTTAAAAAGTTAATCCTTTTTATTGATAGCCATTTTACATTTTCATGTAATGGAATAGAAAGGGGAGTAATGTGGGAGGCTCTTTTTCTAGTTGTATACAATAGTAAGAACAGAATATTAAACCATTTCCCATAAATTTCAGTATTTTTAACTGAGAATCAAATTTTCACTTTCATAGGTGCTAAGTCTTCACTACATAAATAATCTAATTTAAATATTTTAGGAGTGAGAAGTAATCTATGACATCTTGACATTTCTTGCATTCTAATTGTTGAAGTAAGATAAATTTCATAGGAAAGCATTAGTGTGGTAAAACGGTCTCATATTTCAACAAGTTTAAATTAAGATGAGACATTTGAGAGAAGTAAAGGAGGAGGCAGGTTGTGTTGTGTGATGTGTAGAAGACTGGCCAGTAAGCTAGTGATTGAACAGGAAGCTGGTTGTTTATTTCCTTTCCATAAAAGGTGGAAATTGAAGTCTTAGGATAGAGGGAAAGGGAACATAAAGCTGGCTTATATTTGTTGGGTTTTTCAGGACTGTTTGCTTGGGTGCAAAATAATTTTTTAAATGAGCATTTGTAGCTGGAAGACCATAGGAATTATTATAACTTTATGATGGATTTTTTTCTCCGAAATTTTGAGATTAGTTTTAGCATCCATAAAATTGTTTTTTTGGGGGGTGTCTATTTCTGTAATTTTATGTAGCAGTAGTTGTTTCCTGTAAAAGGATGTAGGTTGTTTTCCATGAATAAAATGTTTATTACTTCAGTTTAAGTTGAGATGAAACTTGAGGTTTTTTGATGAGATTAATGAAAAACTGTTCTGTGAGTGTGGTTCCTAGCTTAAAGAGTAGTACATAAATTATAGCTCAAAGCTCATCTTGAAATGTGAAGCTGAAATATATTGAAAACATTTAGAGTCATGTTCGAAAGAAAAGAGGGTGGGTGGTATATTGAAAAGAGAAAGGTAAGAGCTATGAGACCATTAGCCTAGATTTTGAATTTTATTAATGATCCTGGACCCAAGATGGGCAGGAGTTTGCTTCATTGTCACTTTTTATTGAGATTTGTAGATGCTGTAAAGGACATTGTCTCTTACCTGTGTGCATGTTCACTTCAAATCAAGCTGTTAACAGTTACTTGCCCTAACTTAAGAGTGCTAACACAAAAGTAAAAGTTTTTTGATTTTGGAAAAATAAGACAGACTGAGATATTTAGAGAAACCAATCTGCCAACATTGTAGATAAGATTCAGATGGTGCTTTCTGGGTCTAAGAAAAATCATCTTTAAAGAGAAGGGGGTATGGTTCAAAAGTACATATTTAAATTAAAAATCTACTAGCTTAAAACTGCATAAGTTAAATCAGGGAAGTAAGAGCACATGTAGTTCTACAGGCTTATTTACAATGATACTTGGTTCTTAAAGTCTGTCTACCTAAAAGGTTTATCAGGTACCTGGTGATCGCTGGGTAATGGAACCAGTTTTTCCCACTTTGCACTTGATTAGTGAGGATCATTTCTCATCTGCAGAAACCTGTAACGCTATCTCACTGTTTTTCAAAGTTGTTGGATTTTTTATTTTTCAATGAAGCAGGGTCCACTGAGGGGTAGAATTATAATTTGCTTTAAGATGTATAAATGTGTTTGTTTATTTTATTTTTGTCCAGCTTCTTAATGGAATTTTGAAAGGGCATTTGGTATGGCCCTCTTGTGTCAACTATCTCTGATTATTCTAAAGAAAGGCCCTAACTCTCAGCACTTGTTTGCCCAGGCATTTGTTGTCATTGCTCCTGAATTTAACAGCTGGGCCTATTGATGAAGTCCAGAGCAGTTTAAAAGAATAGCAGAAAACAAATCTCTTAAGCAGGGTGTTAGGTTGAAGGAGTATTTCAATTCATAAGTACATGCATTTGAGGTTACTTTTTTGAAAACCCTAATATTCTTGACTACAATTTTGAGAGATGATTTTTATTTCTCCTAGGCAGAGGTGCTCAGTTAGGGTTGATTACTTTCAGCTTTTAAACTGGCAATTACTATTTTTTTAATGGGGATTTTATTTTTCTTTAATTTTTAAATTTTTAATTTATTTTTGGCTGTGTTGGGTCTTTGTTGCTGCATGCGGGCTTTCTCTAGTTGCCGCGAGCAGGGGCTACTCTTCCTTGAGGTGTACGGGCTTCTCATTGCAGTGGCTTCTCTTGTTGTGGAGCACGGGCTCTAGGAGTGCCGGCTTCAGTAGCTGTGGCTCAGAGGCTCTAGAGCGCAGGCTCAGTAGTTGTGGCGCACGGGCTTAGTTGCTCCGTGGCACATGGGATCTTCCCGGACAGGGCTTGAACCCGTGTCCCCTGCATTGGCAGGCGGATTCTTATCCACTGCGCCACCAGGGAAGCCCGGCAATTACTATTAATATGAAAATAATAATGTGAAGTCAGGCATTTTGCTGAGGATTATAGTTGAATTTGAAAAACAGCACTGATTATTGATATGTTTTAAGAGAAATTCTAAAAGTTGTACCCCAAATAAAGTTTTTGTTGTCAGGGCTATTTTATTTTTTAATTTATTTTAAAAATATATTAATTTATTTCTTTGGTTGTGCCAGGTCTTAGTTGCAGCACGTGGGATCTCTTAGTCACGGCATGTGGGATCTTAGTTCCCTAACCAGGGATTGAACCTTGGCTCCCTGCATTGGGAGCACAGAGTCTTAATCACCGGACCACCAGGGAAGTCCCAGTCAGGGCTGTTTTAGTACTTCTGAGAGTTTATAGTGTTCAGACTCTTTATTAAAACATTTTTAAAACTCTCATTTGGTAAAAAATCTTGGTAAATGAGAGGAAGAAGAAGATATGGTTGTAATCATTGAAGCAGTATTGGAAGTTGTCCTAACATGGTAATCTGCACAGAGCAAGTTCACAGTCAACAGTTGACAATGATGTACAAAAAAGGTAAAAGTGTTCCAAATTACCTTCAGCAGCTATAATTCTGAAGCCAAGTGAACTGCTTTAGGGATATGTATTGCAGAGGATAAAGGTGTCATCCTCACAAAGGTCTCTGACACTAATCTGACAAATACTTTCCTGACTTTTACATTCCTTGGTTTTTTTCTTTTTTTAACCTCTGGTTCTCAGAAACTGCTTTTGATGAGCTTTAAAAGCCAAATTCTTATAGACTGAGCAGAAGGCATGAATTTAAAAGGTTTGGGAATTTTTTTTTAAGTTTCTGGAGGGTTTGCCTTTTTCTTGTGTTCGTATATATATATTTTACAGCTTTAGCGTTTGTAGTGGCTAGATTAATCAAGTAACTATTGGAGAATGCAATCATTGTTCAGGGTCCTGGTTTCAAACTTGTATCCTCATTGGATTTGTTGTTAGGACTGATGGAAAGAAAATTTTCTTTAAAATTTTTGCTTTATGAAACTATAGTAAATCCCTGTTTAGAACAGTGTGACAGTTTTTTTTAAATGATATTGCTTTATATAGACTACTTTCTCTAAATAAATCATATTCCTTTGGAATAGTCCTCCAAAATGACCTGTTTATTGTTTTGTAGTCTTTTTAGTACTACTCAGAATGGATCTTCCACTCCACCAACATCTACCAAAAGAGTAAATAAAAAAATAATTTTTTTTTTCTTTCGGCTGTGGATTACATTTCTTAGGGTTTCTCAGCCTTGGGGCAATTGACATTTTGGACTAGGTAATTGTTCATTGCAGAGGCTGACTTTTGCAATGTAGCATGTGTAGCAGCATCTCTGGCCTCTATACACCAGATGCCAATAGCACCCCTTCCTAGTTGTGGTGACCAAAGAATGTGTTTTGGGAGGCAAAATCACCCCTGGTTGAGAACCACTGATGTTTCTGAGAGTAGTGCAAAACTTCTTTCCAAGTGTCACTAGGCTATTAGTATTTTAACTGTTTCTGCGTTAACTCGATATTCAACTTTTTTTGGTTTTAGCAGTGTTAAATTTATTGATTGGAGACTACTTACTATTTTTAGGTACTGTCAAGGAAGCTTGATAAAGAAATGTATTTGGATTGTTGTTTGTCTAATTTGGAGTGATGCCTTTCCATCCCTTTTCACACATAGTTCATTGAAAACTGCTACTAAGAGTTTACCCTTCTGTAGGTTCATTCATTTTGATTTCAATATTTCAGATCTTTTTGGGGGGATATCTAGTCTAAGAGTACATGCAAATTTCATTTAACTGTGTTTATGTAGCACCTTTTTTTCCTTGATGTGATGGACACCATAGTTGAAGAGATATGAGAAATCTCCATGTGTGGTTAATGTTAGAGAACATCTTTTGTGATGCTCTGCATGGTGAGAAGTAAAACTGTATGAGATTAACAGCCCAGAGAATAACATTTGCTGTGTGGTACGTTTTTCATTGGGTGAATGGTTAACCGAAATATTTTCAGCTAATTCAGTGGTACCATAGACTTATTTTGGGCAGAAGCAATTTCACTTCTGCAGATAATTATGCAAAGATGGTAGCATCTTGTGAGGGCATCAAGGGGCGACAGAAAGGAAAAGAATTAGACACTAAAGTATATTAACTAGTACCTAGAAAGTCACAGGCAAATTGAGTGGTTATTATTGAAATATTTGTTTTAGATTACTTAGTAGTAGTGGGCAGGGACTTCATAGTTTTTATCTTTCCCAGGATATCACTCTATGTGTGTGCTTCCGTTTTGATTAAGCTGTTTATGCTAGTAAAAGTTATGATTGTTGCTACATGCAGTTAGTCACCCGTAGAGGCCAGTAGCCACTGGTGGCTCAAGTGGGCAAGTTGAGATAGATGAAGGAGGAAGCAGAATATTTTAATGAGTGATTCTAGTGCTGAGCAAGTGTGGCTAAACGTTTTTGGCACCATGTGTTCTATGCCAAAAACGTTACTTGGAGTAGAACAAATCATCAGTTAGTTCAAAATAGAAGAGAAGAATGCACATTTTCATTATATTTGAGGAAAATAGTGTTTGAGTCAAAACAGAATTTTAATATTCTTGAGTGCTTATTTTCCTGTCCTTGTAGTCATTTCATAAAGAAATTATGAAGTTGACAATTTCCAACAGCTGGTAAATACTCTTCATGCTGCTAAATTTTTACTGAGTTGCTGGGAGGGGTGAGGTCGGAAAGCAGAAAGAATGACTAAAAGGCAGAAGAGCCAAGCATTAGTGCCTTCTCCGTTGTTGGTGACTTATACGACTTTAGACAAATCACTTAATCATTCTCATCCTTGTCAGATCCTTGTCTTATCTGTAAAAATAGGTACCTGGGGGGGGGGGGAAGGGAGGGATGGATATTGAGCAACACAGTGCCCTTAGTTTTTTAATTCTGTTATTGTAATTCTAAGTAAATGGCCAATAAATTATATTTTTTGTGAGGCTGAGCCCAATCACATTGCAAGAGAACCATTTAAGTCATTGAGAAAAAATTTTTAAAAGCTAGTCAGTTATTTAACTTTGTACTTTAAAGGATTCATACTCTTGCAGTGGACCTTAGGAAGATCTGCTTTTGGAGATGGGGAGGCCTTAAACCAATACTGATAATTTGAACTAGTACTGTTTTTAAGAGTCTAGAAAAATAAATTACTTTGTCTGGGATTGGACAATTCAGAATAGTTGTGCTGCTTTGAAGGTTGATGTAGTGTAGGAGAGGTATAACTTTACGAATATGTATCTGGTTCTGCTAATAATTAATAGTGTATTCTAATGTTTATTGACTCGGTGTTTAAAAGAATAGTGCTGGTTTCATCTTAAGAGAGTTTTGCTAATGTTATTAGTGTTTTAATAGAAATAGATTATACTGGCTTCCCCACTATGACCGCCAATTCCTGTTAAGAATGATAAGGTTTAATTTTTCCTCCAGCTTTCAAACTGAATTAGCTTGAGTCCCTCTGATTGGATTTAAAGTAATTTCGATTAAAGTACTGACCTCAAACTGGACACATAACAAGAAAAAAATGCTTTGATGTTGGTATTGCATTTTGGTATTTTTTTTAAAAAGGAGTTCACAAATTTTCTTAAATAATTTTATCAGCTAAATGTGTTCACTGTTTTCTTAATAAAAATAATTCACTTTTTGTATATTTAAGAAAGCCATATTTTCATGCCCTGACTTAGTAGTACTTTTAACATAATTTTAACTGAGGGACCAACTTCAGTAAAGCAGTAAGATTACCAAAAGTTTCACCAAAAGCATTATGAATGTTATCCCAGTGATGGAATATGATTTCTTCAAAGCCTATAAGTATCTTTACCTGGATGATTTACTGCATTTTTAGAAATCTGTGATAATTAATACTTGAAAGAAAGTACACAGACAGAAGAAACTTTGTGAAATTTAAGTTTAATTTTCAGTCTACCAGTTGTCAACTTGGAAGCTCTGATATGTAAGGAAAAAATTTTACTGCTTAGCACATGGTACAATGAGAAATTATAAGTGGATCCACAGTTGGTCAGTAGAAAGGTGATAATTTTCTTACCATACTAGAATCGACTCCACCATTCTTTTTATTTTTTTAATTGAGATATAGTTAATGTACAATATTATGTAACTTACAGGTGAACAACATAGTGATTCACAAATTTTAAAAGTTATACTCCATTTATAGTTATTATAAAATATCACCTATATTCCCTGTGTTTACAATATATCCTTGTAGTTTATTTATTTTATACGTAGTAGTTTGTACCTCTTAATCCCTTACCCTTATTTTACCACTCCCTGCTTCCCTCTCCCCACTGGTAACCACTAGTTCTCTATATCTGTAACACTGTTTCTTTTTGTTATATTCACTAGTTTGTTGTAGTTTTTAGATTCCACAAATAAATGATATCGTATAGTATTTATCTTTCTCTGACTTATTTCACTTAGCATAATATCCTCCAAGTCCATCCATGTTGTTGCAAATGGGAAAATTTCATTCTTTTTTATGGATGAGTAGAATTGTACGTATATGTATACCACATATTCTTTATCCATTCATCTGTTGACAGACACTTAGGTTGCCTCCATATCTTGGCTATTGTAAATAATGCTGCTATGAATGTTAGGGTTCATCATGTATCTTTTTGAATTAGTGTTTTGGTTTTTTTGGGGGGGGGATATATATATGCAGGAGTGGAATTGCTGGGTCATATGGTTTTTAGTTTTTTGAGAAACCTCCATACTGTTTTCCGTAGTGGCTGCACCAATTTACATTCCCACCAGTAGTGTACAACAGTGCCCTTTTCTCCACATCATCACCAACATTGTTCTTTTTGTTCTTTTTGATGATAGCCATTCTGACAGGTGTGTGGTGATAGCTCATTGTGGTTTTAATTTGCATTTCTCTGATGATTAACAATATTGAGCATCTTTTCATGTGCCTGTTAGCCATCTGTATGTCTTCTTTGGAATAATGTCTATTCAGGTCTTTTGCCAATTTTTTAATCAGGTTGTTTTTTTTGATATTAAGTTGTATGAGCTGTTTATATATTTTGGATATTAACCCCTTATCAGTCATATCATTTGTAAATATTTTCTCCCATTCAGTAGGTTACCTTTTCATTTTGTTGATGGTTTCCTTTGCTGCTCAAAAGCTTTTAAGTTTAATTAGATCCCATTTGTTTATTTTTGCTTTTATTTCCTTTACTTTAGGAGACAGATCCAAAAAACCACTGCTACAGTTTATGTCAGAGTGTTCTGCCTATGTTCTCCTCTAGGAGTTTTATGGTTTCCACTCTACCATTCTTTATCAGAACAGAAGGAAAGTGATTAATCAAAGTTTTTTCCTATTAGACAGCTTTCCAAAGGGAATGACATTTTTAGAAAATAAAAGACAAAGAAAATACATTATTATTTTCCACTGATCTCCAAACTTTTAAAGACTTGTTTAGATACTGGCTATGAACATTTTGAAGAGAGAACTTAAGATCTGTAAAACTTATCCTATAGTCAGTAGAGAGTCCTTGCTTCCTAATTTGACTTGCAGTATCATTCTGCCTTTCTCTAACATGAGTAAAGAGCACAATTTGTAGTCTTAGAAATTTCTATTTTGCAAATAATAAAGATGAAGCTGGAAGGAGTTAACTGCCTTATCCAAGGGCACAGCTGCTAGATCTGAGACCAGAGCTCAGGTTTGCTAATTCTTGTCATGAATTTGAAATGCTTAAATGAAGATTTTGTCCTGTGTATTGTGTGGAAGTGTGTCTTATTATATTCAAATATCTCCTCACACCCAGAATATAGAAAAGTGAATGTAATGGGATTGACCCTGAGGTTAAAGATACTTCTTACATTTCTTTTTTTTTTTTTTTTTTTTTTTGCGGTATGCGAGCTTCTCACTGTTGTGGTCTCTCCCATTGCGGAGCGCAGGCTCAGTGGCCATGGCTCACGGGCCCAGCCGCTCTGCGGCATGTGGGATCTTCCCGGACTGGGGCACGAACCCGTGTCCCCTGCATCAGCAGGCGGACTCTCAACCACTGTGCCACCAGGGAAGCCCTACATTTCTTAATATTTATGTTAAAAATATTTTATCATTGTGCAACTTACCCTTTACTGTACTTATATAAGGTTTTGATGTTGTTTTTGTTGATGTAGTGAAAATCACTAATGTGTTTATATTTTTACTGGTCCTGTAACACTTCATGGAACTTCTTTTCTTGTGGATAACTTCAATGTGGGGAGATTGAGCTCTTGTCCCTTTAGAGGCTCAGTGTTTGTTGATACATCTGTCCAAATGGAAGTTTCATCTAAAGCAGTGATTTTCAGTGTGTGTTTGAAGAACCTCCGATGGAGTGAGACTCTTTTGTAATTAAAAGGTTGGTTTTTTGTTTTTTTTCTTTTAATGAAAACTACTATTTATTTATTTATTTGCTTGCTTGCTTGCCATGCCGCACAGCTTGCGGGATCTTAGTTCCCTGACCAGGGATCCAACTCAGGCCCTCAGCACTGAAAGGGCAGAGTTGTAACCACTGGGCCACCGGGAATTACCCAAAAGGTTGAGTTTTAAATAAATGGTTGAGCATGTGTCATTATTATCTTATGGGAAGAGGGGCATAGTGACAGCCTATATCTAGCTTGAAAATGGTTTTTATAATGACAGTTTTATTGAGATAGAATTCACATACCACAAAGTTCACCCTCTCAAAGTGTACAAGTCAGTAGGTTTTGTGCATCTGTCACCACTGTCTAATTCTAGATTATATCCATCACCCCAGAAAGAAACCCCACACCTCCCAACTCTCCCCTCCCCTATTCCCTGGAACCACTAATCCAGTTTTTGTCTCTGTAGATTTGCCTTTTCTGGATATATTATAAAAATGGAATCATACAGTATGTGGACTTTTGTGTCTGGCTTCTTTCACTTAGCATAATATTTTCAAGGTTCCTCCATGTTTTAGCATGTGTCAGTACTTCATTCCTTTTTTGGGGCTGAATAAGAATCTGTTGTGTGATATACCATCTAGTCATCTGTTGATGGACACTTAACTTGGATTGTTTCCATCTTTAGGCTATTCTGAATAATTCTGCAATGAACATTGGCACATAAATATTTGTTTGAGTCCCTCTTTTCAGTTCTTTTGGGCATATACCTAGTAGTGGAATTGCTAGGTCATCTGATAATTCTACATTTAACCTTTTGAGGAGACACCAAACATCTTTTCATGTGCATATTGGCCATTTGTATATTTTCTTTGGAGAAATATCTATTCAAGTTTTTGGTCCATTTTAAAAAATTGGGTTGTTGATCATTGTGTTGTTGAGTTGTAGGAGTTCTTTATGTATTCCAGACAGTAAACCCTTATAAATTATATGATTTACAAATATTTTCTCCAATTCTGTATTTTTTTCATTTCACTTTCTTGATAATATTCTTTGATGCACAAAAGTTTTTAATTTCGATGAGGTCCAGTTGATTTTTTCTATTGTTGCTTGTGGTGCTATATCTAAGAATCCATTACCACATCCAGTGGTAGGAGTCCAAACTCACACTTTTGCATATGGAAATCCAGTTGTCCTACCACCACTTGTTAAAGAGAATATTGATTCCCCATTGAATAAACTTGACATCCTTGTTGAAATCAATTTGCCATAGGTACATAGGGTGTGTTTCTAAACTCTAAATTCTGTTCCATTGGCCTATATGCCTGTCTTTATGCCAGTACCATGCTATTTTGATTATTGTAGCTTTGTAGTAAGTTTTTAAATCAGGAAATGTAAGTCATCCAACTTTGTTCTTCTTTCCTAAGACTGTTTTGGCTATTCATGGCTCTTTGCAATTCCATATGAATTTTAGGATTGGCTTTTCCATTTCTGTTGGGTTGGCCAAAAAGTTCCTTCTGTTTTTAAATAAAAATAAAAGACACATTTTTCATTTTCACCAAGAACTTTATTGAACAAAATATTCACTGTTTTTGTTCCACTACCTTCTACCATTTTTCAGGCAACTTCATAATTCTGTCTTCCCAAAACTTTTAATCTTTTTTGAGCAAAGAACTGTTCCAGGTGCCTTTTACAGGGAATTGAAATTTTTTCCATTAACAGAATTTTGTAAAGACGAAAATAAATGGAAATCTGAAGGTGCAATGTCTGGTGAGTATGACAGATGAATCAGAACTTCCCAGCCAAGATGTAACAATTTTTGCCTGGTCATCAAAGAAACATCCAGTCTTGCATTATCCTGATGGAAAATTATACATTTTCTGTTGACTAACTCTGGATGCTTTTTGTCGAATGCTGCTTTCAGTTGGTCTAATTGGAAGCAGTACTTGTTGGAATTAATCATTTGGTTTTCTGGAAGGAGCTCATCATAGAGGACTCCCTTCCAATCCCACCATATACACAACATCACCTTCTTTGGTTGAAGACCGGCCTTTGTTGTAGTTGGTGGTGGTTCATTTCACTTGCCCCATGAATTCTTCCGTTCCACATTATTGTACAGTATCCACTTTTCATTGCCTGTCACAATTTGTTTTAAAAACAATGTTTTCATTACGTTTAAGTAGAGAATCGCATACGGAAATACAGTCAAGAAGGTTTTTTTGCTTCACTTATGTGGAACCCAAACATTAAAGCAATTCACATAACCAAGCTGGTGCAGATGATTTTCAGCGCTTGATTTGGAAATTTGAGTGTGTTGGCTATATTTTGCCTGGTATAATGTTTATTGTTCTCAATTAATGTCTCGATTTGATCTCTATCAACTTCAGCTGGTCCACCCGACCAAAGAGCATTGTCCAGCGAGAAATCTCCAACACGAAACTTCGCAAACCACTTTTGACATGTTCAATCAGTCACAGCACCTTCTCCATACACTGCACAAATCTTTTTTTGTGTTTCAGTTGCATTTTTACCTTTCTTGAAATAATAAAGCATAATAGGCTGAAAATATTGGTTTTCTCTTCCATCTTCAATATTAAAATGGCTACACAAAAATTCACCAGTTTGGTCAGTCTTTTTTTTTTTTTGCGGTACGCGGGCCTCTCACTGTTGTGGCCTCTTCCGTTGCGGAGCACAGGCTCCGGACGTGCAGGCTCAGCGGCCATGGCTTATGGGCCCAGCCGCTCCACAGCATGTGGGATCTTCCCGGACCGGGGCACGAACCCGTGTCCCCTGCATCGGCAGGCGGACTCTCAGCCACTGTGCCACCAGGGAAGCCCTGGTAAGTCTTTTTTTAAATGCAAGCTGATATGACAGCTGTCACATACAACCTAACAAAATTGTTTCGAATGAAGTTAAAGACAACTAAGTGCTACTAGAGCCATCTTTCGGAAAACAACCGAACAAACCTTTTGGCCATCCCAATACATAAATGAATGTGGCGTGTTGATATGGATTGCATTAAATATGTAGATTGCTTTGGGTAGTATTGATATATTAACAATATGAAGTCTTCCATTTCACAAACAGCATATCTTTCTGTTTATTTAGGTCTTTATTTTCTTTCAGCAATATTTCACAGTTCTCATTGTACAAATATTTCATCTTTTTGGTGAAATTTATTTGTCACTATTTTATTCTTTCAGATGCTTTTGTAAATAGAATAGTTTATTATGGGTGTATATACACACAATGGCTTTATGTGTATCATAAAGCCATTGTGTCAATCTTGTATCCTGAAATTCTTCTGAATTGATTTATTAGCTTTAGTAGCTTTCTTACAGATTCTTTGGAGTCATATATATATACATGTATATATAAAATCATGTCATCTGTGAATGATACAGTTTTACTTATTTTTCTCCGTTGGATGCCTTTTATATCTTTTTATTATCTAATTGCCCTGGCTAGAACTTCTATGTTGAATAACCTCTGTTTCCGGTTCTCAGAGCAGAAATATGGCTATTATTACTGCAAAGACTGCAGCATATGATGGGAAAATACTTATGTGTTGTACCTACAGGGTACCAACAAGGTTTACTTCAAGGAGTTTTGCAGAACTTGCAGAAGTCTTATAACCCTTACCAAGTGAAGAATATCACCTATCAAGTAAATCAGATGTTTGCATTTTGTGTCTGAATTCGGTGGCGGTAGAGTTTTAGTGTGTTTTCTTGAGTGTATTTTCTAAAAGAGGCTAGGTTCCCAATGACCTTAGGTTTTGATTGCTTTTTAGTAGGAGTTGTAGAAATAATACTCAACTAGGAAATGGGGCTTCAGTGAATGTTTCCTTCTGCCCTTGCAAATCTTGGTCTTATTAACCTCTTTTGAAACTTACCTCACGTGCATTATGGAAGAATATTTGCTTTACCTGCTATTCAGAGTCTACTGTAAATAAAAGAAGCAAACTGAAAAATAGACTACTTTTCTACCAAAAATGTGTGTGTATGTGTATGTGTATGAGAAGCTTTCTGTCTTTCACCATTGAGTGTGATGTTAGCTGTGGGGTTTTCATAAATGCCCTTTATCATGTTGAGAAAGTTCCCTTCTACTCCTAGGTTTCTGAATGTTTATTCATGAAAAGATGTTGGATTTTTTCACATGCCTTTTCTGTATCAGTTGAGATCATATAGGTTTTTTTCCTATGTTCTGTTAATGTTATATATTACATTGATTAATTTTTTTCTATTGAACCACTTTTGTGTTAAGATAAATCCTACTTGGTCAGTACAGTCCTTTTAATATGATGTTGAATTCAGTTTGCTAGTAGTTTGTTGAGATTCTGCATCTATATACATAAGGGTATTAGTCTGTAATTTTCTTTTCTTGTGATGTCTGCCTGGCTTTGGTATTAGAGTTGGCCTCATAGAATGAGTTATGAAGTATTCCTTTCTCTTCTGTTTTTTGGAAGAATTTGGGAAGGATTGGTGTTCATTTTAATTTAAATGTTTGGTAGAATTCACCAATGAAGCCATCTCGTCCTGGACTTTTATTTGTTGAGAGGTTTTTATTACTGATTCAGTCTCTTTGCTTAGTATAAGTCTGTTGTGATTTTTGATTTCTGAGTCATTTAGGTAATTTGTATGTTTTTGGAATTTATCCATTTCATCTAAGTTATCTAATTTGTTGGTGTACAATTATTTATAGTATTCTCTTATAATCTTTTTAAAAAAAATTTTTGTAAGGTCGATAATAATGCTCCTACTTTCATTTCTTATTTTAGTTATTTATGTCTTCTCTCCTTTTTTTTTCCTTTGTCAGTCTAACTAAAGATTTGTCAATTCTGTTCATCTTTTCAAAGAACCAATTTTTGGCTTTGTTGATATTATATATGTGTGTGTGTGTGTGTGTTGTATGTATGTGTGTGTGTGTGTGTGTGTGTGTGTGTATATATGTTTTGCTATCCTGTATTTCATTGATCTCTACTTCAATCTTTATTATTTTCCTCTTTATACTAGCTAGATTTAGTGTTTACTTTTTTTTCTATTTCCTCAAGGTATAGTTTAGGTTATTATTTTGAAAGCTTTCTTCTTTTTTAATGTACACATTTATAGGTGCATATCTCCCTCTGAGCACTGTCATAAATTTTGGTATGTTTTATTTTCATTTGTCTCAAAATACTTTCTAACTTTTATTTTGGTAATTTCTTCCTTGACCCATTGGTTAAGAATGTGTTGTTTAATTTCCACATATGTGTGTTTTCCAGTTTTCCTTCTGTGCTTTTACTTCTAGCTTCATTCCACTGTGATTGGAGAAAATATTTTGTATCAACTTAATACTTAAAAATGTATTGAGGGCTTCCCTGGTGGCGCAGTGGTTGAGAGTCCGCCTGCTGATGCAGGGGACACGGGTTCGTGCCCCGGTCCAGGAAGATCCCACATGCCGCGGAGCGGCTGGGCCTGTGAGCCATGGCCGCTGAGCCTGCGCGTCTGGAGACTGTGCTCCGTAACGGGAGAGGCCACAGCAGTGAGAGGCCCGCGTACCACACATACAAAAAAATGTATTGAGACTTGTTTTGTGGCCCAGCATATAGCCTATCTTGGAGAATGTCCCATGTGTACTTGAGGAAAATGTATCTTCTACTCTTGTTGGCTAGAGTGTCTTTATATGTCTTATTAGGTCTAGTTGGTTTATAGTGTTCTTTAAATCCTCTATTTCCCTACAGATCTTCTGTCTGGATGTTCTGTCCATTATCAAATGTCTTGTATTGAAGCCTCTAAATGTTATTGTAGAACTCTCTATTTCTCCCTTCAATTCTGTCAGTGTTTGCCTCATATATTTTGGGATTTTGTTGTTCGGTGCACATATATTTATAATTGTTATTTTTCTTGATAAATTGACCGTTTAGCTGTATATAATGTCCTCCCTTGTCTCTTGTAACAGTTTTTGACTTAAAGTCTATTTTGTCTGATACTAGCATAACCCCTCAGCTCTCTTTTAGTTACCATTTGCATGGAATACCTTTGACCATTTTTTCACTTTCAACCTGTTTGTTTCTTTGGATGTAAAGTGATTCTCTTGAAGACAGCATATAGTTAATAAATCATTTTTTAATCCATTGCACCAACCTCTGCCTTTTGATGGAGAGTTTAATCCACTTATATTTAATGTAATTACTGATAAAGAAGGATTTCTGCCATTTGATTTTTTTTTAATATGTCTTGCATGTTTTTTTGTCCCTCATTTTCTCCACTACTGTATTCTTTTGTGTTTAGTTGATTTTTTCATGGTGAACCATTTTGACTCCCTTCTCATTTCCCTTTGTGTATATTTTTTAGATAGTTCTTTGTGGTTACCATAGGGATTATATTTAACATTCTAAATTTATAACAATCTAGTTTGAATTGATACCATCCTAACTTTAGTAGCATGCAAAACTCTGCTTCTATGCAGCTCAGTCTCCCCTTTTATGTTATTGTGATATGTTACATCTTTCTATCATATGTGCCCAGTAATATAGATTTATAATTATTTTTATGCTTTTGTCTTTTAAATTATGTAGGAAATAAAAAGTGGAGGTGCAAACCAAAAATATGTTAGTTCTGACTTTAATATTTTCCTATTTAGTTACATTTACTGGAGATCTTTATTTCTTCATATGCCTTTGAGTTACTGTCTAGCATCCTTTCTTTTCAACATGAAGGATTTCCTTTAGCATTTCCTGTAGGGCCAGTCTAGTAATGAGCTTCCTTAGCTTTCGTTTATCTAGAAATGTGTTAATTTCTGCCTCATTTCTGAAGGACAGTTTTATTGGATATACAATACTTGGTTTATAGTTTTTTCTGTCACTTCATGTCATTCCACTGTCTTCTGGCCTCCATGGTCTCTGAGGAGAAACCAACTGTTAATTTTATTGAGGAATGATAAGTACACGACAAGTCTCTTCTCTCTTGCTGTTTTCAAGATTTTCTATTTGCCTTTGTCTTACAACAGTTTGGTTATAAGTATATTTATGTGCATACCTCTCTTAATTCATCCTCTTGGAGTTCATAGAACTTGGGTTTTCATCAAACTTGGAAAGTTTTCAGCCATTATTTCCTCAAATATTCTTTGTAGCCCATTCTCTCTTTCTTCTTCTTCTGGAACTCCCACAGTGCATGTGATGATCTGTTCAGTGGTGTCCCTTAGGTTCTTTCACCCATCTTTGTTTTTGCAGATCATTATGTTCTTCCCTTATGGCTTTATTTTGTTTTCTTTCATGTTTTTAAACATTCTAAATCGTTATCTTGCAGTTTTCTTCAACTTTACTGTTATCTCAAGTTCTCGAGGTGCCAACCTCCTTGTTTTCTATGTCTGGTGATTTTCCTTAGGGCAGATGGTTTCCTTATGTGACTTGTAATCTTTTATTATGAGCTCATCTTCACTAAGGCTTAATATATCCTATATTATGGAAGTGTTTTTTTCTGTTTGGTGCCCCACAGTTTCACTGGTCATGGACCAATTTGGGGACTACTTCTTGGCTGCTTTACATTATTTATATAATTTTATAATCTACACCAGTGTGTAGTAAAGGCCAGGGGTTTATGTTTGTCATGGGAAACATTTCTTCTCATCTAGAATAAACCCTCCTTGTTGCTAATCTTACTGGTGGGTGAGTTTTTCTACTGACTCTTTCTTCAGGTGCTTCTGGGATTTCAGCTTCAGGTCTCAGTTATTTATGTTGTGATGGAACAAAACTACTTTCTCTTCCTAGAAGCCTCCAGTGCCTGTAGCCACCTCTGGACCATCATGGCACCAGGCCAAAGTTTACTATTCTGTCCTTGCCCTTAAATTTTTGTTGGTGCTGGTGATGTTGTTTTGAATATGTTCTGTACAGCATTTCTACGTGGTTTCAGTGGGAGAGGGCATCTGTATTTACTCAGCCTACTGTTTTGTAGGAAATGAAAAGGATGGCATCTTGAAGAATCTCTTCCTACCTCAGAAACTACATGCCTGATCTTTGAGGACTTAGTTCCTAACTTCTTAACTTCACATCTCTGCATAATCCTAACTCTCTTCGTTTTATTTCTCATCATCCCTCCCAGCTACATTTCTGTCTTTCCTTCCTTGTTGTTTCAGCCCAGTCCTAGTTAGTGGGATTTTTCAGTGACCTTGACTTATATTCCCTTCCACTGGCAGAGCACCCAGGAAAATGCTTCGCACATTGTAGACATTAAAGCACTTACTGGTGTGTTGAGAATTGTGTGTTTAGGCTTATTTCTGACTTGGCACTGTCATTCATTGCTTCAACAAATAGTGATTGAAAGCCTACTCTGCTAGGTCCTGAGAATACCACAATTAATTAAAAAAAACAGTCCCTGACCTCAGTGATAGGTGAGTGGGAGCAAGGAATTCATAAAGAAATAATATTTAGAACAGTATTGTTGTGCAGTAGTAGAGTGTATTTTTGGTAGAGCTGCATATGTAATATTATTTTTTCCAACTTTATGTTGAAAAATTTTAAATCTATAGAAAAGTGGCAGGATAGTATAATGAACACCTGAATACGTTTCACTTAGATTCTTAGCTGTTTATTAAAATGTTGCCACATTTACTTCATCCTTCTCACTCTCTCTAAAAATGTAAGCTGCAGACATCATAACATTTCACCTCTAAATACTTCCCTATGCATCTCCAAGTCTGGGGTGGGAGGTGGGAGGTACTTAGGGAGAGATACTTGTGGTAGTGATGCCTAAGCTAAATTTTAAAGGAAAACTAGATTTTAGTTAGATGAGGGAGGTGATTAGTCCAGTAAGGTACAATAGTAAGAAACAACATGTTATGTGTGGAATAATAAGCTTTTTGGTGTTGCTAGAGAATATATTTCAGGGAAGTGAGACCCAGAAATGGAGTTGGAGATGTGGGCAGGATCCACTCAAAGAAAGGGCATTATATACCAATGCCCTTTTAAGGAACGTGGAATTTAACCATGTTCCTTAAAAGGAACCAGGTGAATGATGAAGAGCTGCAGGGGACTGGACTGGTCAGTTTGTGTTTTAGATTGATCACGCTGGAGTCTTGAGGACAGAACTCAGGTGCACAGGGATGGAGGCTGTGCCTGGTGAGTAGCATGGTGAGAGTTCCTAAGGGCCTGGACTGGAGCACCAGTAAGGGGGTGAAGGGAAGTCAGATTTAGGTTATAATTAGGATTAAAAATTGGCGGTACTCGTTAGATTTGGGGAATAAGGGAAAGGGAGAAGTTCAGGATAATGTTGATATTTCTAGTTTGGGTGACTTGGTGAATGGTGGTGTCACCAGCTGAAATGGAACACAGGAGGAGGAGCTAATACAGGGAACAAGATGATGAGTTTTGCTTGGAATGTGTTCATTTTAGGAATCTGTGAGATACCTGTGTGGAGCTGTCTAGCAAGTGGTCCAACAGAGCAGTTGGGAGTCAAGAGAGGCCTGGCCTAAAGACAGTGAGTTGAGCATCACCAGGACTTAGGTGGAGTTTAAGTGATAGGTAATTTTGAGCAGGATGGGTGTGCAGTGCAAGGAGCATGGGCAACCAGCAGAGACAAAAACAGTCCTCAGGCAGGTAGGTGGAAAACCAGGAGAATACAGAATCACAGAAGCCAAGGGAGAAGTTTCAAAGAGTTTATGAAGCAACATCAGATGCAACAAAGAGTTTCAATAAGACAAGACTTGAAAAGTACCCTTTGTTCCAGGCTATTAATAGGTCATTAAAGTCTTAGAGCAGTTTTGGAACAGTGAAAACAAGCACAGTTTTTTGGGGACACAGAATTTTTCCTAAACCTTATCAGTGGGATAATTTCTCATTGTTTTAATATTGTCCAACATTATTTTCAAATTATAAATAATACTTTTATGCTATGATTTAGCAAAATAGTACCATTTTATACTTTCCTGAAACTTTTATCAATGTCATGGTTATTATCAGAAAATTAAGTTATTTAACTAGTATAAATGGTTAGATTGCTATTGTATTTTATCTGAAATAACTATTACACATATACAGTTCTGCCTTGGGGGACATGCTCTTTAAAAATAATGATCAGTGAGTATATGAAACCGTTAATAGCAGTTCATCATTCGTTAAAGTTCTCTGTGACATCCATTAAATTGATGTTTGCTCAAAATATACACTTCTAAAATTTTAGCATACCAAGTCTTTAACTTGAGAAGGAAAGCTTGATTTTTAAACAAACTTCCCTGTTCTATATCTTCTAATATCAACTTTGCAGATAATGTTCATGTGGTATAACAAATGTAGCCATTTCTCAGTAACCTGTAAATATTTGAAATATTTTAGAAAGCCAACCGAGACAAGGAAAGCAATCAATCCCACAATCCCTGTACTATTATGTACCCTGTACTATGGCTTTTCTAAACAATTCAGTTATTCATTTTTAATAAGCAGCCCAACTAAGATACTGGTTTGAAAGTGTGTATATTTATAAAACCAGTTACATATGTATAATATGTGTTTGAGAAACTATTAATGAAAAGTAATTTGAGTCTTAAAAGGCCTATCATTATAAACATGGTATATCCGTAATATTTGAGAAGGCCAAATGAAAATGTTACATTAAAACTTGAAGAAATTTTTACAAGGAGTTTTTCTTTTAAGAAAAGGATTTCATGTTAACTTTAAAATGCTGGACACTTTACATATATGATAGTGAAAATTACAGTGATTTTTAAAAATACAAAACAGGGAAACAAAACTTTCATCTTAACGAAACAGCAGCATAGGTGTTAATAAGAGAAGGTCATTAGGCTCTTCAAACATATTGTGTCCCACTACGTAATAGTTCACTAGATTAAATGAAATTATTGATTTCTGCCTCATTACTGACATATATATATGAGCAGTTTCTTTGGCACCATAGCACAATGTCAAAGGTCTTTGGTCTTTTCTTTCTTTGGAAGAATAAAAGCTTTCAGATGGCAAATCCCAGAAACCTTCACTTTGTGGCCTGTCGCATAGAATTACTAGAGAGGCATGCTTGAAAGAAACGTCTCATAAATCAGCAGGAAAGAGCCTTTACCCTGTAAGTCTTCTTAAAATCATCGACTACTAGTAGAATTCCACTAGAGGATAATATTCTGCTTTACCCAAATTTTGATAGTTTTCAGTAGGAAACAGTTTGTTGTAACATGCCTCTTTGTGTCCTCTATTTTATGGGAAATATCATTTATATTTTTAGTTAAAGCATTCAGTTTGAAATGTTAGAATATTTCACCTGTGTTAAATATATACATTTTCTACTTTCCTGTAAAAACCAGGTCTCCATGACATCAGGATGGACCGGTAAAGAGTTAGGGATTTGGGAATTCCCTGGCGGTCCAGTGGTTAGGACTCAGTGCTTTCACTGCAGGGGGCCCAGGTTCAATCCCTGGTCGAAGAACTAAGATCCCACAAGCTGCGAGGCAGAGCCAAAAAAAAAAAGTTAGGGATTTGGATGTTTCCATCACTTAATTGGGTCATGTAACTAAAGCCCTTGCATCAATGACTGGATTTTCCACCTTTCATCAAGATGTTTTGGTATCATGTAGCTAAAACCACAATTTTTACTGTAGCTGGCACACCACTGTGCGCATGAGGATGTTACGAGACATGAATCCTATTGGAGAATAAAAACTCCTTTCAGTTTCATAATGGCAGCTTGAGTTTTAGGGATTAGCAAGTTTTATAAATATACACAGGCATACCTTGGCGATATTGCAGGCTCATTTCCAGACCACTGCAATGAAGTGAATATCGCAATAAAGTGAATCACATTAATTTTTTGGTTTCCCAGTGCAAAGTTCTTCTTACACTGTACTGCAGTCTGTTAAGTGTGCAGTAACATTGTGTCAAAAAAAAGTGTATATCATAATTAAATACCTTGCTGCTAAGGTATTGTTAGCTAAGAGTTCTTCATATCTTTGTATGTTTTGTCTAAATAGATACCAAAAAAAAAGAGAGAAAGGCGAAAGAAATGATTTTTTTCCTCCTAGTAGTATGGTCATTTAGAAAAAAAAAAAACTAGATTATACTCTTTTCTTCAAAAGTAGATCCTCTCAGCTCTTGACTTTAAGATGATTTCCATATTATGAAGATTTTGCAACACCCTATTGAAATGCTCTTGAAATTTCAAAACTTCTCCAGTGAATCCTTGCCTCCCATGCAACTAAGGGTTAAATACTAGTTTAGTCACATGGATTAAGGAGGTAGGAAAAGCTTATGTATTTGGCAAAGGAACTGTCATTCTTCAGCCCATGGGTTGTTTATTCTGAATAAAAGCTTGGTTTTGGCTAACAACAAATAGGGCTATTACGATTGATATAAAATTTTATTTGGAGAATCAGCTAATTGTCAGTCCAAATTCATTTACACATTGGTGGCAAATAATTTTTATTTTCAAGCAGAGTGCTATATTCTAATTATATGATAGCTTTTGGGTATATCTGAAAAAGCAAGATAGTGTGAACAAGTGTTGAGCATTTTAATAGCCATGCACTTGCTGAATAATTTACCTATGCCTTCTTCTTCAACTTGTGCCAGTTGAGATAGAAATAAATTGCTCATCTAAATGTTTTATCACAAAGTTTCCCTCTTAGTTTTTCTCTCACTTGGAGTTAGTGTTAATTGATATACCAAGCAGTTAAATTGCTTTTTGAGTTTCTTTCACTGCCTTTTTGGTGTAAAGATGAGCACTTCTTGACCTTAAAAACGTTATTTTTCCAGTTTGAATCCCCAATACTCAAGAGTTTTTTGGATAATTCCAGAGGACCCTGATGTTGGAATCCCAAATCAAAGACATTTATCCCCCTTTCTAAAGAAAAAGGGATTAGGAACTTCCTGTGGCTTTTGTAAACACTAAAAGCATCCTTTAGGGCTTGGAGTTGCCCTAAGGTCACTTTTACAAATGCTTCAAATACTCACAAGGCCCCAGGTCAGCTCTCAACTTCAGGCTCTTGCTTTCAGGGATAAGGGATAAAATTCCTAATAGTCTAATAGATTTGTGTATAGAATCAATGAATCAATCAGATTAAAAACATAGTTGGGATTATCTAAAGAGAGTGTTCTTATCCCTGAAGGCCAGTGGAAAATAGACTGAAAATTCAGGTTTATTTTCCTATGATTTTGCCACAGATGTGGTGGAAACTAATTCATTAGACAGGAAACAAATGTGAAAGCTTTGGCACTGAGATCTTAGGATGAAAATATTTTGTTTTAACGCATAGCCTGTCATTGTAGCCTCAATTAAACAATAGATACATTACTTAAAAGTTCATTTTTACATAATGTAAATATATAAAGACAGCTGATATGTAATTAAATGTTTTCGGTGTTAGATAATATGAAAAATATTCTATTTGAATAAATAAAAATAAATTATTAGATTAAAAATTACAATTGTATTCAGTGTTATCATTATAGTGTCTTGTCTGTGTATTATAAAGCTCTGCTCAGAAGAAGTTAAGGAACTCTCTAAATGGATTTTCCTCAGTAGTCTCCATTGTGGGGTTGTCATTTGAATTCATTAAACAGAAATTTTTTTTTTTCCTTGGCTGCATCGCGTGTCGCTTGCAGGATCTTAGTTCCCCCACCAGTGATTGAACCCTGGCCACAGCAATGAACGCCCCGAGTCCTAACCACTGGACTGCCAGGAAACTCCCTAAGCACAGAGATTTTTAAAGATTGCTTCCAGGTTTAAACTTTAGCAACATCAAAAGATGTTTATATATTTCTTTAAGGGGCTGCTGCTCAATTTTGATGCATAAAGACATGTTTTAGATAGGAAAGAAAAAAATGTATATCATTTCTTAAAGCTATTTTGTGTAGCTTTATTTTTTAAGTGTAAGTGGTTAAGAGATTTGAATAGTTGCAGTCTGAACTAGATCATGACACCTGAAACAACTTAATATTTCAAAGCTTATGTGATGCATAAGCAGGGGAAATAGTCTTTATTTAGAAACTTTAAGCTTTTTTCTCTACATAAAAAAAAAAAGAAGAGTAACTTTTTGTCATCATGGGGCAGTGAGCTCATGCTTTGGCATATTCTCTCTGCTCCATATACATAGCAATGATAGGTTAAATATAAGAATAGAAAATTGAAAGACATATCCTGGCTCAAAAACAAGAGAAACATCTACAGAGACCAAAACAGAAGAGAAGTGTAGCGGGTTATGTGGCCTGAAGTTTTAGGCTTGGCCTTAGTTCTGGATACAGAACGATTTAAAAATAATTTGCAAAAAACCTAAACTATGAAGAAAAAATTAATAAATTTTATTAAATTTTTAAAAATTTAAAACTTCTGAATTTTGAAAAGACAGTATAAACCAGGAGTAAAATGAGAAACCACAACCAAGATATGTGCAGTGAATCTAAATGACAAAGGATTTGTAACCAAAATATATGAATAACTCATATAAATCAATAAAAAAAGAGACAAACATCATAGTGGAAAAAATATGAACAGGAGGCAGTTCACAGATCGCTGATAAACATGAAACTATGCTTAGCTCACTTGAAATCGGGGAAATGAAAATAAGTTTTTAAATTATAATGTTTTATATCTAGATTAACAAAAATCAAAACACATGGTATTTTCAAATGATAGCAAAGTAAGCTGATGGTAATCTAAATTGGTAGAACTATTTTAGAGAACAATTTGGCAATATCTGGAAAATTTGAATATGTTATATGCCCTTTGAATCACCAATTTCATTTCCAGGTAAATATCATAGGAAAACTCTTGCCCGTGTAGGTAAAAAGACTTACATAAGAATGCTCCTTGAAGCATCCTTTGTAATAATAAAAAGTTGGAAATAACTTACATGTCCATCAATAAGAAAATGGTTAATAAATCGTGGCATACTATATACAGTGAAATAAATCTGTTAAAATGATTAATTATATATACATCTCAATATGGATAAATGGCAAAAAAAAGTTGAGCATAGAAATGAATTACAGAATAGGGTATGATGCCTTTGTATACAGATTGAAAATATGCAGAACAGTACAAACTTTGTTTATGAATACACAGATATTTAGTGATAGTGTAAAATATCCGTGGACTAATAAACACTAAATTCATGTTAGTGGTTACTTCTGGGGAGGGAAGGAAGAAGATCAGATCAGAGAAAGGTATACAAGGGGCTTCAACCAAATCTGTAATGTTTTATATTCTTTAAGAAAATTCTGGAACAAATAAAATAAAGTTAATATTTGATAAAGCTTGGTGGAATGTATATCAGTGCTTGTTGTTTTATAAGCACTTATATTACTCATTTTTTTTTTTTTTTTTTGCGGTACGCGAGCCTCTCACTGTTGTGGCCTCTTCCGTTGCGGAGCACAGGCTCCGGACGCGCAGGCTCAGCGGCCATGGCTCACGGGCCCAGCCGCTCCGCGGCATGTGGGATCTTCCCGGACCAGGGCACGAACCCGTGTCCCCTGCATCGGCAGGCGGACTCTCAACCACTGCACCACCAGGGAAGCCCACATTACTCTTTTATATGTATGAAATATTTTGAATAAACAATCTTTAGATGAGTGGTTTTAACTACATTTCCTTGTTTTGTCAGAGATAAAGTGTCCTATTAGTGGCCATCTGAAATTAGATTATCTTTTTTTTTTAAAGGATCAGTCTTTTTCTTTTTAATGTATTTATTTATTTGGCTGCATTGGGTCTTCGTTGCTGCACGCAGGCTTTTTCTAGTTGCGGCAAGCGGGGGCTAATCTTCATTGCGGTGCATAGGCCTCTCATTGCGGTAGCTTCTCGCTGCATAGCACTGGATGTAGGTGCTCGGGCTTCAGTAGTTGTGGCATACAGTCTCAGTAGTTGTGGCTCGCAGGCTCTAGAGCACAGGCTCAGTAGTTGTGGCACATGGGCTTAGTTGCTCCGCAGTATGTGGGATCTTCCCGGACCAGGGCTCGAACCCACGTCCCCTGCATTGGCAGGCGGATTCTTAACCACTGCGACACCAGGGAAGTCCTAGATTATCTTATATTGCTGTAAATATTTTGTTTGCTTAAGTTATTTGACAGCTTATCTTAAAATTTTATCTTTACTGTCTTTTTTACTATCTTCTAAGTCTTGAAAGTACCTTGAATTTGCTTTAAAATGTATGAAAGGATAAAAGGATACTAATAATCTGAAATAACATCTACTCTGATATATGTTGAAAAATTAAAGCCATAACTGTGCTTGGCACCAAATTGTCTTAAGTTGATTCAGCATGGCCTTTGAGTTATCAATCAGGTTGCCACACGTTTAATTCATTTTGGGAGGTAGCGCAAGTATAATAACCAGACCATGAACTATTATTTTGGTTGCCTTAATGATCAAATTGGATCAACAATTAGGGGTTGAATCAGCTACCTTTAAGTTGGCTGTTATAATATCCAAAGAAAGCAAATCCACCTGAGGTTTGTGTATTTGGTTGAAACGTATAGCAAAGCTGCATTCTGGAAAATCTTTGCTGGTACAGAAAACAACCGCCTATCTCTGAAGACTAAAGCTATTATTTGAGACAGGGGTCTTTGTCTGTCTTTGACCAATGGTCAGTGAACTCTAACCAAGCATTTCATTTCACCATCTTGACCATAGTCGGGGTTGCTAGTGATTGATTCATTAACTCTCTAGCGTTCACATTCTTATGTCAAAGACTTATCAGTATAGGGAAAAAAGGTTCGATGTGAGGTTATTCCTTTGATTTAAATGCCTAGGGTGAGTTGTGTGATTAGAGGTTACTCTGAGGCCTGAGAATGCCTTCATTGCTCCATTTTAGTTTGACCCAATTCAAGTCTTATATCCAGAATTATCTACCTTTTTCTTAACAGTTTCATCTCACTGTGATCTCTTCCTTCTCTCAACCTCTGTCTGTGTAACATTCATCTGAGAGCTGTCATCTACTTTTTACGTATCACTTATATCTGCATTCATTAAGCGGATGTTTTTTGTGTATATACACATAGATACATAGATAAACACATACATATACATAGATATACACACAATTACTAAAATTATTTTTATAATATATATACACATGTATATATATGAATGATTATAGGGTGAAAGATGGAACAAGGAAACCAATTATGGCAGGTTTCCAGTAGCCAGCTCAGAGATGGATGCATGCGTAACCATGAGAGCAAAAAAGAAAGTTTATCAGTTAGATTCACTACATAACAAACTATTCCTAACATGGTGGCTTAAAACTGTAAATATCTATTATTACCTACAAGTCTACCGATCAGGTGGATGGCTCTGCTGGCATGAGCCATGATTGGCTGATCTCAGCTGGGCTCACTCATGTGTTTACAATCAGCTGGCTGCTGGGAGGAGTGGTGCTGGTTTGTTCAGGATGATCTCAGCCTGTGTGGTTGCCTATTGGTTGGAATGATGGGAGAGATAGGACCACATGTTTTTCATCACCCACCAAACTATCCTGAGTTTGTTCACATATCTTGGCAAGTTCCAAGAGAGTGGGGGGAATCACAGAAAGCTTCTCAAGGCTCTGGCATGTAATTAGCATGCTGTTAACTTCTATTCCATTCTGCTGGCCAAAGCAGGTCTCAGGGGCAGCCCAGATTCTAGAGGCGGGAAAGGAGCTCTTTCTTTACAATGGAAAGAGCATGGATTTGGAAAAGTGAAGAATTTCAGGTACTTTCACAATCAGTATACTACAGATGGAAGGGATATAAGAGAAAGTGTGGGAAGGAAGATTTGTTGATCTCTACCCTTGAAGATGAAGATTTAGGGCTTTGTTTTTAGATGGTGACATCATTAAATCGGATTGGAAAGAAAGATGAGATTGGTAGCCAGAAAGAAAGTGTTAGGGGGTGGGGAGAGGTAGAAAGCGGAAAGAATAGGAAAGAATATGAATGAGTGAGAAAGAGAATGAATTTAGTCCTGTCATTCCAAGCTTTAGGTGTCTTTGGGACACCTTGATGGAGACATTTAGCCATATTGTTGGTAGAAGTGAAGATTTTCTAAGAGAAAAGTTGAAGTCCAGAAATACATAGGTTTAGCAGTCATTAACACATTAGGTGCCAGAGGTTGATGGGGTTGCTAAGGAAAAGAGTAGTGTACAAAGATAAAGATAAGAGAGCTGAAGACACAGTCTTATGTTTAAGGAGTGGGTGAAAGAAAAAGAGTCATCAACGTGTGTAAGGAAGTAGGAAAGAAAATAGTGATGTGGGTGTCAGACAAGGAGGGAGTCTGAAGGTGAGGGAATTCCACTGTTGTAGATGGTGTGGAGTCCGAATCAGCTGAGGATTGAGGAGAAGCCATTTGGTTCATCACTGATGGTCATGGTGGGGTTGAGCATTGAGTAGGAGATGTAGTGGTAGAGGAGTGAAGTGAGAAAAAGGCAAAGGGCTTGAGATGGAAGCAAGCCCAAGAGACCATCCGTATGGGATAGGAAAGACATGAGTATATTTGTAAGCTTATGGTACCTAGGGATGAGGAAGAGGTGGAAGACAGAAGTTGTAAACAAATCAGTATTATGGAGGAATGGGAAGGGAGGGACAGACTGAAATCCTTTATGTAGAATATTTCATTGAATCCTCACCATGACTCTATGAAATAAATTTCTCACCCTTTGATTAAGAAACTAAGACATAAAGCCATTAAGTAATTTACAGAGTCACAGCTGTTAATCAGTAGATTTAAATTCAGTTTCTTTCTGAGCTTCTGCTCCTTTTGTTTTGGTTTTGGTTTTGGTTTTGGTGTATTTATACATGTTTAAAAAAGCATATCTACTATATACCCTTTTAGAGGGGAAGAGGCAAGTCTACTGAGGGCAGGTATAAGGTTTCACTTTTTCTTCTATCTCCCACTGTGTCATAGATAAAATTTGAGGGTTTACTATATTTTTGATTGACAATTTTGATTAGATAATCCGTATGTTTAAATTGATCAGGAATTGAGTGAATGCATTGAAAGAGGTGTAACGTTTTAGCTTATAGGTCTTTAGAGAAGACCTTTACATCTGTTAAAAATCGAATGATTTAAGGACAAATTAAAAGTATTTAAACATCCTGTGGTAAATATCCTAGATCAAGAAAACATTAAATTCTAGATACTGTAATCACAACCTAAATTTTCAGAAAGAGAGGCCTTTAAAGTCAGAGCTCTAGATCCACATCCTCCAGAAAAAGACACAAACTGAATGAGTAATTTTAGTGGTTTGGAGTTAGCAAACATTGTTCCATGGGGGAAAATGTCCTACGAATAACAGTTTGCAAGTAGACCTGTTTAATTCATGTAGTAGCTAATAAATTATACACGTATGATGAAAAATATAGAATAACATTGCTATGGTAAGTGTAATTAAGTAGATTATTAACATTAAAACTAATAAGAAATAGTGTTTGACCATTGAGAATGAAGAAACTGGTGGAAATGTTTATGATTTTGAATAGGGCTTTCTGGAACTTTAAAAGGCTTTTGAGTATGCGGACTGATTTCTGTTTTTATTTTTGACATTACAGAAATAATACATGCTTACCATAAATATTGAAATAATAGAGAAAATTTAAGTTCTTAGTTCCTCCAGAGGTAGTCATTGTTAATGGTTATGTAGATTCTTCTCTAAGATCCCATAAGCTGCGTGGTATGGCAAAAAAAAAAAAAAAAATTTAGGACTTTTTTCTGTGTATTTACAAACATGTATGTATGTCCACACATGCAGGGGTTTTTTTCCCTTCAGTTTTTAAAAATTTTATTGAAATATGATTAATACAAAATAAGCTGTACATATTTAAAGTACACAATTTAGTGAATTTGACATCTCCGTGTACTGATGACAGCATCACCACAGTGAAGATAATGAATGTACTCGTCACTCCCAAAAGTTGCTTTGAACTTTTGTCATTCATGCCTCCCCCCATCTGCAGACAACCACTGATCTGCTTTCTGTTACTATTCATTAGTTTGCCTCTTCTAGAATGTTACGTAAATAGAATCATGTAATATGTATCCTTCTGTTTGTCTGGATTCTGTCATTCAACATAAATATTTTGAGATTCATCCATGTTATGTGTATAGTTCATTTTTTGTTGAGTAGTATTCCATTGTATAATATACCACTGTTTCTTTATCCATTCACTTGTTAACGGACGTTTGGGCTGTTTTCCAACAGTTTGGGGCTGTTGTACATAAAGCTGCTATGAACATTCATGTACAAATCTTTTTGTGGACGAGTTCATTTCTCCTGGTTAGATACCTAGGAGTGAAATGGCTGGGCTGTATTTTAGGTATATGTTTAACTTTTTAAGAAACTGCCAATGGTTGTAATCCCATTAAATGCGCATGAATTGTTCCTTTAACTTTTTTTCCCACATAATACACAAACATTTTATTTTTGTTATTGGCCTCCTTGATACTGTTGAATCATTACCGTGTCCTTACATCCATAACTACAGCCATAAAGAAATTTGATTAAACTATCTTTAGGGTCTCTTAGAGCTTAAAAAATTTCTGTAATTCTGTTAACTACTCATTTTCCCAGATAACCAAGGATTTAAAAAAAATCTTATTTCATAGCCCCAGCAGTGATCACTTTGAAGTAATCCTGGCTAGGCATATTTACTAGTATAGTCAGCTCCAGTACTTTGTCACCAAATTAAAATGTACTAGAAGCTATTGTCGTAATTGTTTAGCAGTGATTGGCAGAGCCATGATTTATCCCTTTGTTTTTAAATTTTGTTTCCCTTTATTTGCACCATTCATTCCTGATCTGTTCCTTCTCGTTGTCTTTTTACTTGTCTTATCTCTTGTCATGGAGTATTTTCCCCTGTACTTTTTCCATTTTGTTCTTTCTCTTTCCCCTCTTTCTCACTAATTCTTTTGCCTCCGTTTTCTTTGCCGTCTTACTCCAACTTTCCATAGATATACACACAGACTCCTATCAGCAAGTTCGTATTTGTGGGAAAGGAAACTTCTAAAGGGCCTCCTGGGCAGGAATAAAGACGCAGACGTAGAGAACGGACTTGACACAGTGGGGAGGGGAAGCTGGGACGAAGTGAGAGAGTGGCATAGACATATATACATATATACACTACCAAATGTAACATAGATAGCTAGTGGGAAGCTGCTGCATAGCACAGGGAGATCAGCTCGGTGCTTTGTGACCACCTAGAGGGGAGGGAAAGGGAGGGTGGGAGGGAGGCTCAAGAAGGAGGGGATATGGGAATATATGTATACATATAGCTGATTCACTTTGTTGTATAGCAGAAACTAACACAACATTATAAAGCAATTATACTCCAATGAAGACAAAAAAATAAAATTAAAAATAAAATTAAAAAAAATAAAGGGCTGCCTATCATGAAATAGAAGGGGTTGAAGAACACTGTCTTAGTGACCTCTGAGCACTGGTATATGTCCAAAAATCATTCAAATTACCTGATGCCACTGATGGTCATTTCTTTAAAAGAAACTCAGTGTTTCTATTAAGCCACGTGGAAAATTTGCATTAGGCTATGAATAGCACTCCACACCAAGTTGGGGGATCCAGCTTTACAACTGGCTCTGAATGTGGTTGTATTTATATCAGGGTCACGGTCCTATTGGGATATCAGTCTTGGACCAGAGGGCTGTGAGGACTGAATGTGGGTAGCAGTATCATAATTTTTCTGTCTCTATAAAAGATGCATTGCATAGTCAGACACATATAACTACATTTTTCCTGTTGTTATTAAGAAAATCAGTTTTATTGTCTTTTTCAGCAGGGTCATGTTTAAGTACAAAATCTTCTCTGTGACATTCACTGTAAGCCATCAAAGAAGAAATCGGGCTCTCTGGCTCTCTCCACTGTCAATAACAGGCATTTAAAAGCAGATTTTTATCAGTTAACTTTGCTGGAATGAATGTGACAGTTGACAACAGATGAGATATGAGCTGCAAGTTTCTTTGACCCCATTTCTATAAACTATGCATTGTTTTGAGTTGGCTTATTGAACATATTATAGGGGATTTCCATATGATTGTGGTCCAGAATTCTGTGCTTTTATTCTTCTTAGCTTAAGGTTGCATATAATTAACAAAAAAATATTCTGAAAGAATATATGCTTTCTTCATTTAAAAAATGGTTTGTGAACAGCAAATACAGACTGTATCTCCCCTACCCAAATAATTCAAAGGCTGTTAACAGGCCAGATAAGAGTTTGGGTTAAAGAAACTGTTTAGGGAGCATGGTTGCATAAACTTGATTTAAATCACTAGTTGGATATGGTTAGACATGGATATGGTGCTTTTGTCCTAAAGAAGGTGCATTCTTGGTGTTTGAGATAACGTTAAATGTTCCTTCTATCATTGGGAGCCTCTGTATAGGTAAGGAAGCACTTCTTAAAACATTTCAGCTTTATTGAGGTATAATTGACATATAAATTGTAAGATATCTAAAGTGTATGTCATGGTGATTTGATGTACATTATGAAAGAACTCCCTTCATCTAGTTAATTAACACCTCTATCACCTCACATATTTATCTTTTGTGTGTGTGTGTGAGAACATTAAGTTCTCCCCTCTTAGCAAATTTCAGTTATACAGCTTAGTGTTACTAACTAGAGCCACCATGTTCTAAATTAGATCTTCAGACCTTATTAATTGTATAGCTGAAAGTTTGTGTTCTTTCACCAGCCTCTCCCTTATCTCCCTCACTCCCCAGCTCTTGGCAAACATAGAAAAAGAGAGTAGAAAAGTGGGAAGCATTTTTATGAAACAATCATTCTCAAACATCAGAATCCAATAGGAAGTACACCATAAAAAGACCACATTGCATTTTTGGCTACTCATAGTTAATTTCTCATATTGCTTTCAAATCCAATCGTGTATATCTTTTGCTTAGAATATTTCAGTGGCTTCCAGTTGCCTTCAAAATGCAACCCAAATGCTTAGAGCCGTGCTTCTCAAATTTTAAAGTGTATGTAAGTCACCTGAGCATCTTTAAAAAATGCTGATTGGCATTTGGTAGGTCTGAAGTGGGGCTTCATATTCTGTATTTCAAACAAATTCTAAGGCTTTTCCAAGGACCACACTTTGAGTAGCAAAGCATTAGAGCATAAATTGGCAAGGTTCTTCATTATCTGGTCCCCCCCTGCTCGGCATCTACATCCTTTACTACTCTGTCGCTCCATATCTCCACCCTACCTCACCCTCTGACTCTTCTTCACGCCTTAAGTTCCTATCGCATGGAATTTCTGTTCTCTGAATGCGTTATGCTCTCTTGTTGCTCTGTGCCTTTGCCTACTCTCTACCCTTCGCTGGGACTACTCTTGATAATCCCTTGCTGCTTACTAGGTCTTCAACCCTCAACCACACGTCACCTCCTCTTCAAAGCCTTCCCTGATTCTCAATCTTGATTTGATGGCTGGGGGATGTTAGAGCATCCTGTGGGTTGTACTTTTTTTTTTTTTTTTTTTTTTTTGCGGTACGCGGGCCTCTCACTGTTGTGGCCTCTCCCGTTGCGGAGCACAGGCTCCGGACACGGAGGCTCAACGGTCATGGCTCACGGGCCCAGCCGCTCCGCGGCATGTGGGATCTTCCCGGACTGGGGCACGAACCCGCATCCCTTGCATCGGCAGGCGGACTCTCAACCACTGCGCCACCAGGGAAGCCCAGGGTTGTACTTTTATGGAGGGCTTTAACAGTGTAATGTTCTTAGATTCTGAGTGTTCTTTAAAGAATGGCAAGTGGATTTACTTGGAATAGACAAGATAAGTCTGTATTGGAGAATAATGTGGAAAGTAGGATAAATAATTGTACAATTAAATTGATGTTGCTGAAAAGTAAGTAGAGGGAGAAAGAATTGCTGATAGAAGATCCTAAAAGTCCTCACTGATGATTCTGAGAGTGATGTAATAGCCAATCAACTGAAAGGTTGGGGAAATATGTTTTTGCTGTTATTTCTTGGAAGTTTTAAAGGAGAACAAATTGGAGGAAGGGAAACTGCTTGTCTTCTGTGCATCAGTGTCTGTTTCCTACTGGGGAATAGACTCACAAGGCCAGATTTGTGTTACTTCTCTGAAGTGCTATGGTGGACTCCTTGTGTGGACTCCTTATGTCTCTCGGGCTGCAGGCTGGGTGTAATTCAAAAAAACAAAAAGGGCTTCCCTGGTGGCGCAGTGGTTGAGAGTCCGCCTGCCGATGCAGGGGACACGGGTTCGTGCCCCGGTCCGGGAAGATCCCACATGCCGCGAAGCGGCTGGGCCCGTGAGCCATGGCCGCTGAGCCTGCGCGTCCGGAGCCTGTGCTCCGCAACGGGAGAGGCCACAACAGTGAGAGGCCCGCGTACCACAAAAAAAAAACAAAACAAAAAAAAACACCATTTTGACTCATGTCTCCACTATTTACTAATTCTGTGACCCTGAGCAAGTGGATTAACCTCTCAGAAGGTATTTCTCTACTTGTATGTAGAAGTAATATTACTTATCTGTTAAGGTTTTCCTGAATATTGAGTTGATGTATATAAAATGTATAGTAGATTAATTCTCTCTTCTCTCCCTTTTAGTACTGTGTGGTCAAGCCTAATAAAAAAGTGAGCTACTGTGTCATTAAAAGACTCCATTGTGGGGACTTCTCTGTTGGTCCAGTGGGTAAGACTCCATGCTCCCAATGCAGGGGACTGGGGTTCGATCCCTAGTCAGAGAACTAGGTCCCACATGCATGCTGCAACTAAGACCTGGCGCAGCCAAAATAAAAAAAAATAATCAAAAGAAAGACTCCATTTTGTTATACACAGGTAGCTTAGAACTCAAGGTCCATTTTATGAATTCACTTTAACAAGATCATCTCGTGTGTGTATACATTTTTTTCTGTTATCAGCTAAATAGGCTTCGTCTTTAACAGCTCTTAGAAAATGAAAGAGATACCCAGACATTTCATAGTGATTGATTCCCGGTTTATGAATTGAGTTTCATATGTAGACCATTTAATTAATCTAATAAATTATGATTATGTAAACTTTAATGAATTGTATTGTTAAACAGGCATTTACTAAATATCCACTGAATGCCAGTTTATTATGTGAAAGAGAAAGGAAAACCAGGCCTTTTATAATCTGAGAAAGCAACATATAAAACAACAGTGGACAAGAATATTGTAAGGTTTATCAACAAATAATTTAATACACTGCAGTTCTTGAATTGTTGTAAATGTCCTTTAGATAATCACTTGGAAAAGCAAAACTAGCCCTAGTAGGAATATTTTTCCTTTAATTTTGGTGGATTTTGTGATTTTTTTCCCCCATTATAAATTTGTAAACAGATGAAGTTGCTAAGTGACATGAATTTTGTTACAAAACCTCACTCTTCTTAATGCTTTTTTGATCCTTCTGTTTCTCTGACTGATGCAAAGTGTAAAATTGCATGGAATGTTCTTCCTGCACAGTTGAGCTATTAAGCAGAACTAATTCTTTATGGAATGACAACAAGGCATAAGAAAGGCATTTCTTGGATTAGGCAATATAAGGCAATCACTTGGCAAACGCTGAAGGGGAAGTGGTATCGGAGAAGACAAAGCAACAGCACTTTTTCTCTTCCCCTTGAATTCATACGAGCCACACAAGTTGAACGGCTTTGAAGCTGGTTAATGTGGCTTACTATGCATGTTTTTTCTGTACCATTTCCTGCTTGTTTTTGCCAGCAGAGGGGCCAAGAATAATCACTTGATAAATGCATTAGCATGTCTCATACACTTCTGTGACCACACACTGTTGCTGGGAAGACAGATAATTTGAGAAGAGGAAAATCCCAGTTGGGGATGTCTTTCAAAGTGAGATCGGACTTTACTCCCAAACTAACAGGATTCTGTCTAGATTATGAGAGTACCATATGGAGACTGATTATTTTAAAAAAAACTTTTTTTAACTCAAGATTAAGTAACAGTTGGGAAATGTGAAAGGCAAAGTGAATAGTGGTTTATTTTCATTTTATCAGTTCTAGAATGGAAGACAAGGAATGTTGGTAGTAATTTTATGATGGTTAAACAATTATAGAAAACTGATTTTATTTCCTTGGATTTTTCCTGTCGACAGCATGCTCCTATTTATTTGCTTAGATGTGTGATTTTTCCTTCTTCCTAATCTCTTCGTTAAATTCCTACCAAGACAAACTCTTTCTCTTATAGCATCACATTTCCACATCTGCTTATGGTGTTCTTTATGATTCGGTCCTGAGAAGCCACCCTAATGGCCTGTTATTCTCTACTTACTGCTGATCTCTTTAGGGGGAAACACCATCAATTCAGCAGAACATAAGTCCAGGTGCAGCTAAAGAGAACTGTATATTAGCTGTAGGTGAAGATGCCAGAAGTGGTTGTGACTTCAACATTGAAAATCTTCATTCAAATAACCCTTTTCACCTTTGCTTTAGGAGAGTGGAAGTGCAAATGTGGCACAGATGCGTGTGCAGAACAACACACCTTTATTTTAGCATGCAGTGGGACAGTTTAATACTGAAGGAGGTCTCAGATGTTCAGCTGTCTTGGTCAAACAAGAATTCCAAAACCCTGTAGCTAATCTAGAAAATCTGTTTCTCATGTGAGATACTTTGGATCAAACCAGTTGGTTCCAGGACCAAATTCTAAACAATTTCAAGCCTGGCCTGATGGCATCTGTGTCAGGTTGAATACTATGAGATTCTCCAGGATGGGCTCAGAGTGCCAGGGGGCCTAGAGCTGACAAGTGTCTGCAGGATATGCTGGGTCATCAGCCTGTGAAAAAGGTCTGTGCAGGAGTTGCAGTCCTGCAGTGTGCTGCTGACATCAAGAGGCAGGGAGCTGGGCTGGGATACTTGGAAAAGGCTGGTTGTTCAGGTGTATGCCTGTGTGTGTGTGTGTGCGTGTGCGTGTGCGTGTGTGTGTGTGTGTGTGTGTGTGTGTGTGTGTGTGTGTGTATTGCCTTACTGACTCCCCACTCTTTTGGCCTCTCAGCAGAGGTGTGACTGCTCTCCCACCACTTCAGTAGGTGAAGGGATAGGAGGACTGTAGGTTCCTTATTCGTCCTGTTCCTCAGGAACATAGATTCATTTCTAGTTATTAGGATACATATTTTTCTATATACTTTTCATGTATAGTATTCTAAAGATAATGTAAACTTAGGTTCACCATGTTAGTCCTTCAGATTATTATTGTGTGCACATTATACTGAATGCACTCCAGATGAAGGGGGTGATGACCGAACTGAATGTATATGTACCCTAGGACATATTTTATTCGTGTGTTTCTCAGGGCCTTTTGTATCTATGGTGTTATGCCAGGAATATGAAGATGAAAAGACAGATTCTGCCTTGTGGTGGAAGCAGAAAGTAGAGCTTATAAAACAGTGAGACAAACAGGATACTCCAGGCTCCTGGGAGTGTGTAAGAGTTCTGTAGTTTTATTTGGGAAAATCAGGTGCGTCCTCATAGAAGAAGTGAAGATGGTCTGCAGGACTTGACATTTAAAATTGATGTGTACTGTCAACTTGCTTAATTTATAATTCTTTATTAAGAGTGATGAGAAAATTAAAAGTCTCTGTTTTATAAGGAACATAGCCTTTTTGAAATTTATTTTTTAATTTACATACAGTGAAAATTATTTGGGTCCACAGTTCTATGAGTTTTAGCATATGCACAGTTGTGTAACCTTCACCAAGCTCAGGATACGGAATGGTTTCATTGCCCCAAACCTTCTCTCATGTTGCCCATGTCGTCATACCCTTCCCTCCTCCTGACTCCTAGAAGCCACTGTATTTTGCATTTTCCAGTATGTCATATAAATGAGATTATACATTATGTTACCTTTCGGGTCTTGCTTCTTCCACTTAGCACAGTGCCTTGAGATTTAACTATTGAATATGTTGTTGAGTGTTTCAGTAGTTCTTTCCTTTTTATTGCTGAGTAGGGTTCCATAGTATAGATTTACTGCAGTTTATCCATTCACCAGTTGAAGTTGAAGGACATTTCGGTTATTTATGTTTGGGGCAATTATGTGAATGCACCTTTGATCAATTTTCTCGTACAGGTTTTTGCATAAACATAAATTTTCATTTCTATTGAGTAAATATTTAAGGTAAGAATGCAGTAAGTGTGTATATAATTTTATAAGAAATTGCCAAGTTATTTGCCAAAGTGACTGTACCAATTTGCATTCCCATCGGCAGTGTTTGAGAGTTCCAGGTACCCCACATCCTCATCAGTTTATGGCTTGTCTTTTCGTTCTCTTAGCAGTTTTTTTTTTCAAGAGCAGAAGTTTTTTTGTTTTGATGGAAGCCAATTTACAATTTTTTTCCTTGACGGATTGTGTTTTTTATGTCCTATCTAAGAACTCTTTGCCTAACCCAGGTCACAAAGATTTTTCTATATTTTCTTCTAAAGGTTTTATAGTTTTGTGTTTCACATTTAGTTCTGTGACCCATTTTGAGTTAATTTTTACATAAGGTATTAGGTGTAGGTCAAGGTGCTTTTAATGTTACAGGCACTGTCCTAAGTGCTTTACACTCAATACCTGATGAATTCATAAAAACTCTTTTAAGAATCCTATTTGACATAACAGAATGTGTTTATGAAGAATAAGTAGGGAATTCCCTGGCAGTCCAGTGGTTAGGACTTAGCGCTTTCACTGACGTGGGCCCAGGTTCAATCCATGCTCGGGGAACAGGCTGCACGTGCAAGCTGCCTGGTGAGGCCAAAAAAAAAAAAAAAAAGGTAACTTGCTCTGGGTTATACAGTAAGGAGTGATACAGCCAAAATCACGTTAATCTTCTCAGGGAGATAAGAGGCAGAGTTTTTTTGATGTAATTAAGGGGTAGGTGGTGATGTGGTTCACTGAGTTTACTTAGGAAACCTTTATCAAGTGCCTGTTGTATACAGGCCACTGTTCTAGCAATATACAGACGAGTAAGACATGTCTCTAAACTCAGGTAATTTACAGTTTAGGTTAAAAGTGACTGGGGACTTGAATAAATTGGAAGGGTAGAGCATTTCTGAAACCAATTCTTTTTTTTTTTTTTGGCGGTACAGGGCCTTTCACTGTTGTGGCCTCTCCCATTGCGGAGCACAGGCTCCAGACGTGCAGGCTCAGCGGTCATGGCTTACGGGCCCAGCCGCCTCGCGGCATGTGGGCTCTTCCTGGACCGGGGCATGAACCCGTGTCCCCTGCATCGGCAGGCGCACTCTCAACCACTGCGCCACCAGGGAAGCCCCTGAAACCAATTCTTAATATGAGTTAAGAGAATTGTTGAACAGTACTGAGTGGCCCAGATGACAGTGGGGACTTGATGAGCTTTGTGTCATTCTTTCCAGACAAAGAAATTGAGTTTGGGGAGTGCCAAGTCTGGCATTTGCCAGGATAGGCTTGATAAAATATCAAAGAAGCAAAGAATTCTCAGATGTTATTAAAGGTATCTTTCAATATGAATACAGTAGGAATAGACAGAAAAATAATCTAGTCTGTGGGAAGTTTGCATATAGCAGCTATTTCTGAAAGTCCCTGTTCCCAACTTTGTTACAGAGTTTCCAGCCTTCATTTTGTTTATATTTATTTGGAAACATTTTGATTTAAACATTTCCTTTGAAAAGCAAATGTATACGTCTTAGCACCTGGTTGTCAGAATTGCCATAGATTCAAGCAGGATACTAAATTCACCAGAAGTCAGATAATAAACCACTTATACAATAGCTGTTGCATACTCAGTATGGATTTTAAAAAACAGGTCGATATGCAAGATGTAGTGATCGCATTACATTATTTTTATTAAACAGATGAATTGTTTTCTGTAAAATAACTTTTAAAAAGTTCAGATAGCTTCTTGCCTAGTCTTAAGGCTATAATAAGTTTTCAACTTCTGTTTGAAACTTGTACCTTGGTTGATTTTTATCTCAGTAGGTAAAGCATCAGTTACCCTGGTTTGATTAAATGCTGGATCAGATCTCTTGTTTACTTCCTGTTAGTTGCAGGTCAGTCTTCAAGTTTGAAGACTCAAAGTGAATTGAACCTGATGAGGTAACAAGTTATAACTATGTTTTGATTAGTAAATCCTGGAGTAGACAAATGCATGATTTGAAAGACCAGTTTCATAGAAATGAACTTTAAGCTAATATACATAAAACTCCATAACTAACTCTGAAATTGTGGACATTTGAGTGTTTGAGATAGAAATCTCGTTTCCTTGATGAGCTATTTGTAGATTTCTCCAGAGCTACTGATTGGTGACTTAGAGCCATGGAAACAGCACAGAAGTATTGGAACATGACTACTGGCTACTTAGGACTCCCCCAGGAGGGGTGGGGTGGTAGCAACTGGTATAGTCCTTGACCAGCTGAGGCCTCCAGATCCCCTGGCTGATGTGCAGCGTTAAGACCACCAGTGTAAACCCTGCGTTCAGGTTCTCACCAACTGAAGTTTTTTCTGTTTAGTGAAAGAATATTTTAAATGTAATTTACAAAAGAGAATTATGTTTTCTTACATTAGGGAATAGTTTGTGAACTTATTTTAAATTACTGGAAGGCTTGTCATTTCAGATTGTGTATTCATAATTTTTAGTTGGTTTTAACATCAACATGTATCAAGTATTTTATTCATTGCAACTTGTAAGAAGCATGAATGGCGCATTAGTTTAATATTACAGTCATACATTTCCAAGGTGGAAACATTAATATGTTGGTTTCTGATCAAATAAAAGTTGGGAGAACATTTTCTTCTTAGCATTTTTTTTCCTCTTAGCGTTTTGATCCTTTTTTTTTTCTGACTGTAAATCATAGAAGCAGATGATTAAGTAGGCAGGTGAAGAGGTGGAAGTCACAAATAAAATAGGCACTTACGTTTATTGTGTTTGCAAGGTTGTTTCTGAGGACGGGTGCATGTTTCTTGAGATCTTGTTTCTCGCCTATTTTATAGAGCTCTGGCCTCTTAACAGCACTGCTTTAATGACTTCTTGTGGGGCTCTTGGTTTATGTTAGCACTGACTGGGGAGGGAAGAAAGAGGTCAGGTTTCACGAGAAGGCTGTAGACTTGTAAAATCATACCTAACTGGCAGAAATGAAGTCGACATCAAGGAGAAATCAAGATTTGCATAAGAATACAAGATGTTTTGCCTTGTAAATAAGTACGGAATGTTTTGATAATGCTGAAAATAGTTTGTCTAAAGTTTTAGGGGGGACTTAAGACTCATTGTAAAGGATGTATTCATTTACTCAGTTTAACACCACACTTAAAAAAATTAAAATAGAAAAACAAATACTTGCCGAGAAACAAAGTTTAAGACTGTCATGATATATCATATTTGTGCATGCTTTTCTGAAGTTTCTAAGTTTTGATGCACATTTTTAAGTAATTAATTTTTTTATTGAAAAGTGGGTTTTATTCAGATGGTTTTTTTCTCATCATTTTTCACATTGAAGGCACTGACTGGGGAGGGAATCAAGCATCCATAGATCATGGGTGATAGCTACCCAAAGAATGATAAGCTCAAATTACTAAAAAGGCAGATAAAAATTAAGGATGAAGGATTTTTTTTTTTTGGCCTCGTTGCGCAGCATGTGGGATCTTAGTTCCCTGACCAGAAATCAAGCCTATGCCCCCTGCAATGGAAGCACGGAGTCTTTACCACTGGACTGCCAGGGAAGTCCCAGAATGAGGGATTTTATCAGGTAGTGGAGCAATGGTAGAAAATTTATGCAGACTCTTCCTTCAGTCTATGCCCCGTAAGGCATATAAAATTTATTTTTAAATGTCATTAATTTTTCTTAATTATGTTGTTTTGTAGGAAAGAATATAAGTACGAAATACATAATTCCACAGCTAGAGATCCTCTTGTAATCTAGCCCCTTATTATTTCATCATCGAAGTAGGGGATTTTATCCTCTTCAAATAATTTATCTATTCACGTTAAAAATGGGAAAATTATTTCTGTTTCTTTACATTTAAAAAAATTGTATTTATTTATTTAGGCTGCATTAGGTCTTAGTTGCGGCATGAGATCTCTGTTGCATCTTGTGGGACCTTTCATCGCGGCACTTGGGCTTCTCTCTCGTTGTGGCACACGGGCTCCAGAGTACATGGGTTTTATAGCTGCGGTATGCAGGCTCTCTAGTTGTGGCGCACGGGCTTAGTTGCCCCGACCATGCATTGAACTGCGTCCCCTGCATTGGAAGGCAGATTGTTAACCACTGGACCACCAGGGAAGTCCCTGTTTCTCTACACTTTATGTACCTTTATGTAAAAGCTACATAGTCTGGCTTAGTAGAAAAAAAAGAAACTTTAAAATCTTAGAGTACCTCTACCTTTGTTAGGACTTTAAAATTTATTTTTACTGTAGAGTGGTCACTAACATCCTTTGTTTGACTTTCTTTAAGTTATCGTTCTGAAAGCAAAACCAGTGTATTCATAGCAAGATATCCTATAACTATTAACTACTTCTGGTACCACTGCTAGGAGTTTACTAGGTGCCAAGCAGTGCCTTAGTACCTGCTTATATTATTGTGTGTGTGTGTGTGTGTGTGTGTGTGTACACACATGTTTATGTATATATAATTTAATGTTATTCTTAAAATATTCTTATAAAGTATTATTATTATCCCCATTTTACTGGGGAATACTGAGGCATGGAGTTGGGTAACTTCTCAGGGGCACACAGCTCATGCATGCAAAGCTGTGATTCTAACCCAGATCTTTAGATTTTAATACCTGCACTCTTAACCTCAAGGCTATGCTGCTGCCCCACCTCCATAAATGCCCTGTATTGTACTGGACTTTTTCCTGATTTTCTTTAAACCAGCTAAGATTAAATTTTACCATAGTTTTAATATCATTTACCTCAGTTTTCTAATGCCTTAATTTCTGTCATCAAGAAATGAAAATAAGTTAAGATTGGAAAAACAGTAAACACTTTCTCCTAATCTCATTGCAACAGAGCCTCAGAAGTAGGAAATCCTTTTCTCCACTAATTTTACATGTTATACATTCTTATTTTCATAGGCCACTATTATAAAAACTTATGCATATCTTTCTTTAAATCTTAACCACAGCCTAACATGTGAACCATTAGTTTAAAAATCAGGATGGGGGGCTTCCCTGGTGGTGCAGTGGTTGAGAGTCCACCTGCTGATGCAGGGGACGCGGGTTTGTGCCCCAGTCCAGGAAGATCCCACATGCCGCGGAGTGGCTGGGCCCGTGAGCCATGGCCGCTGAGCCTGCGCATCCGGAGCCTGTGCTCCGCAATGGGAGAGGCCACAACAGTGAGAGGCCCGTGTACCGCAAAAAAAAAAAAAAAAAAAATCAGGATGGGAACTTTCCTGGTAGTCCAGTGGTAAGGAATCCACCTTCCAATGCAGGGGACGCGGGTTCAATCCCTGGTCAGTGAACTAAGATCACACATGCTGTGGGGCAACTAAGCCCACACGCCACAACTACTAAGCTCGTGCACCACAATTACTGAGCTCGTACGCCTCAACGAGAGAGCCCACATGCCACAAACTACAGAGCACACGTGCCCTGAAGCCCTCACGCCACAACTAGAAAGAGAAAACCTGCACGCCACAACTAGAGGTAAGCCCGAGAGCTGCAACGAAGAGACCGTGTGCCACAACGAAAGGTCCCACATGCCTCAACAAAAGATCCTGTGTGCTGCAACTAAGACCCGATGCAGCCAAAAAAAATAATAAATATTTTTTAAAATTTAAAATAAAAGTAAAAATCAGGATGAATAGATATTTGAAACTGTTGGCATTATTAATCTCTGGCCTCATTTTATAGTTTCCCAGTCTTCCTTAGCATGGCCATTTTCTTTTCGTTCTCATCAAATGAGGATCTGTGATGCAGATTCATCAGTCCATCCGATCTCTCTTCCTACATTCTCTGTTCAGGCACCATAGTATCCCCCAACCTTCCAGGTGTGTAGGCCGGAAACCTCAGAACCACTCGGGTCTTTCCTCCTGTTTCCCTTGAACACCTTGTGGCCACATCGTGTTGTTCAATGCACAGCATCTTTTGTATGTGCCCTGCCTTCCATTCCGGTCATCTCTGCCATCATTGAAACCCACAGCTGGTCTCTCCTCCTCTTTCTAATGGCCTTTTAACAGGTCTCCCTGCCTCTAAGCAGTATCTCTGTATAGGTATTTGACTGTTTGATGATCAAATGTACATGGGCTTAGAACTAGGAGAATAATAATAAAGGAATAGCTAATATTCCCATGAGGTAAACTAGTTTTTTTAAAATAGATTTAAAAGAAATGCTTGATTCCTCCACGGGTTCGATCCCTGGTCAGGGAAGATCCCACATGCTGCGGAGCAACTAAGCTCATGTGCCACAATTACTGAGCCTGCGCTCGAGAGCCCACAAGCCACAACTACTGAGCCCGCCTGCCACAACTACTGAAGCCCGTGCACCTAGAGCCCGCGCTCTGCAACAAGAGAAGCCACCGCAATGAGAAGCCCGTGCACCACAATGAAGAGTAGCCCCTGCTCGCCACAACTAGAGAAAGCCTGTGCACAGCAATGAAGACCCAACGTTGTCAAAAATAAATAATAAATAAATAAAAGATCTAAAATACTTAAAAAGAAATACTTGATTCCTAAATAAATTTTAGACTGATTCAATTTACATGCATATATCTATATTTCCTATCTTTAACAGATTCCTAGAAATGGAAATAATACTACTTGAGATGAGACCCATAGTTTCAAAATCCTAGTACACCAGAGTTTAAAGGTGTTATTTGTTTTGGAAATTTGGGAATTTAACACATATTCTTACCCAGCTAGAAAGCCAGTGCATATGAACCTCTATTTGAGTAGCAGAATTGCTTGGATGTAGAACCAGTAAGTTTTGCCTTCCACAGAAAGTTTGAGAATCTCAAGCTTTTACTGAGAGAATTCACATGGGATCTTTGGAGATTACCTGGATTCAGATCACACCCTCACCTCACTGGCTGCAGAACCTTAAGGAGGTTGCTAATCTCCTTGTGTCTCAGTTTCCTGAACTGACAACTAGGGTAATAATAGTTGTGAGGATTAAATAAACTAGAATATGTAATGTACTTAGCTTGCTGCCTTGCAATAAAGTATATGTTAGCCTATAGTTATTTCTGTCATCATTATAACCTCTGTTCTGTGCTTTCATAATATTCCATAATTTTCCTTCATAGCATTTATCACAGTTTGAAATTACTATATACTTGCATAGTCATTTAGTTAAATGCCTTTCTCCATTGCTAGACAAAGATCCCTGAGGGTAGAGCCTCTGTTAGTTTTGTTCATCATTGGATCCTTGACATCTTGAACATACTAGGCACTGAATAAACAATTGTTGCATGAATAAACTTAGAAGAGATTACTGTAGTCGAGAATTGTTCTAAAATAAGTGTGATTAAAATCCTTTTCTGGAATAGGGAGACAGTTAATCTGGCCCATTATTTTATGAATAATTGCTTGATTCAAAGCCTGTCAGCAAGGGTTAACTACACATTAAATGAATGGTTTGATTATAAAATAGTGAGATTGATGTTAATATATGACTCATGGAGATTAACTTGTGTCATAGTTACAATGTATACCTTTAATAGCATAAATACTCACTTTTTAATATAACTATTTTACACTGACTATTTAAATACTGTTGCATGCTTACCATATAAATAGTTTGGGAGTAATTGATGCCAGACTACTTCTTTCTTTGGTGAGGTGGGGTTGTTAAAAGCCTGCTGACAAATCTCATGTATTGAGAATGTACCCAGTGAAAAAGAGTTAAAAATACATAGTTAGTAGAAAGAAAGATATCAGTTCCTTTCGATGTAACAAAGATATATACGTACATTCAGTTTTGCTAGTAATTAGGCTAAGCAGTTTAAAGATTTAGAAGGAGGGTGACTAAGACAATGCTTTTGGACAGCATTTAAAATTGAATCACATTCTTTGTGAGATTGTGTTGTTCATGGTGGTTTTAGCAGTAATGGTTTGACTTACAAGAGCATTTGAATTGATAGATGGAGGCCACTTACGAGTCAAATGCAGCCCATATCAAACACTGTTGTATGTCTGGAGGATGTTTGTGAAAGGGGAAGAGGGAAAATGAGAGCAGGGAGACCAGACAAGAGACTGTTATAGTGATTCCATTGAGATATGTTGGGACAGGGATACAGGAATGGGTTTAATATATGTTTAGGAGTTAAAATCAATGGAAAGTGGTGATTGATGGAAGAGAGTGCAGGGTGAGTCACTGCACAGTGGTGTGACCAACTGAGGTAGAGATACAGGCTGGGAGGAAAGAAGATGATTTCATTTGGAACACGATGAGTTTGAAGTACGTTTTATAACTTCCAGGTGAAGAAGTCCAGTAGACAGTAGGAGCTATGGGTATGAAGCTCTGAGCGTGGTGATCTAAGCTGGAGATGTATTCTGGGGACTCTGAAGCAACAGGCGAATGTAGTTGAAAACTGAAAGTGGATGAGATCACCCAAGGAGAATATGGAGAGAGAAAAGAACAGAGAACTCTAGAAGGGAGGGCAGGAGGAGGAAGGAGAGCCTCAGAGGGAGTGAGAGAAATAGGAGTGCACAGTGTCATAGACACTGTTTCAATAAAATAATAGGGGAAGAAGGCAGATTAAATGTTTGAGGCATCACATCAGAGAGAAAGAAGGGGAGACAGCTAGAATTGACTATTCTTTAGGGAAGTTTTGATGCCGTGGGGAAGAGAGAGAGTGGGTAGCTGCTCGAGGGGTTTGTGTTGTAAAGAGAGGCCTGGAGTTTTGTTCTCTTTGTGTTTTGAGTTTGGGAGAGAATCACTTTTTTAAAAAATATTCATTCATTCATTCATTCTGCTCTGGGTCTTAATTGCGGCACGCGGGATCTTCCCTGTGGCATGTGGGCTCTTAGTTGCGACACGCATGCGGGATCTAGTTCCCCACCAGGGATGGAACCTGGGACCCCTCTGCATTGGGAGCGCAGAGTCTTACCCACTGGACCACCAGGGAAGTCCTTAATCACTTTTATAAGCTGAAGGAAGGAGTCAGGAGAAGAAGATTTTAAATATGCAGGAGAGAGAAATAAAAAACACAGATATATCAGGTTCCCAGAGGCGAGGGCAGAGGAAGCGGGTGGCACCCAGATGGAGGAGTTACAAAAGGAAAAAAGGAACTTATTTTTAAGGTTGAGACATGTTTGCCTCTTTCTCTTCAGTCTCAGAGGTACTGATGAAAATCCCAAGGAATATCTGGCTTGGTCTTCTCTGGGCAAAATCATTTTGCCAGCAGGTTGGTTCAGAAGAGACCAAGAAGTTAGAAATGTTAAGTATAAAGGTGTTTTTGAGGATTAAAAAAAAATCTTTATACAGTACTTGCTTCATAACTTGCTGAAAACCAGAGTGGGATCAAGAAATAGTCTTACTTGATGGATGTATTAACTAACTTTATGGTGGTCGTCATTTCCCAATATATACATGTATCAGACCTCAGACTTACACAGTGTTGTACACCTTAAACTTACACAATGCTATTTATCAATTATATCTCAATAAAGCTGGAAGGAGGGGGAAAGAAACTAGGTGAAAGATTGCCTAGGGCTGGGGTGGGGAGGGGGTGGGAAGATTAGGGAGTGATAACTGAAGGATATGGGATTTCTTTCTGAAGTGATGAAAATATTCTAGAATTGATTATGGGGATGGTCACAAGCTCTGTGAATATACCAAAATCCATCGAATTGTATACTTTCAGTGGGTGAATTATGGAATGTAAATCACATGCAATGTGAATTATATCTCAGTAAAGTTGTTTCATACACACACACACACACACACACACCCCACCAAAAGTAAATAAATATCCTTGCTGTATTATAGGATACATCCATTTATGTTTTAGTTCTCAGACTTTTGTGACTCCAAAGTTCTATCCCATTTGACCTAAAGTGACCTAAAGTGCAAAATTAGTTTAGTTTTTGTAGTAAAAACGCTTAGGTGGCATTTTTCACAGAACTAGAACAAAAAATTTTGCAATTTGTATGGAAACACAAAAGACCCCGAATAGCCAAAGCAATCTTGAGAACGAAAGAAGGAACTGGAGGAATCAGGCTCCCAGACTTCAGACTATACTACAAAGCTACAGTTATCAAGACGGTATGGTACTGGCACAAAAACAGAAAGATAGATCAATGGAACAGGATAGAAAGCCCAGAGATAAATCCACGCACATATGGTCACCTTATCTTTGACAAAGGAGGCAGAAATGTACAGTGGAGAAAGGACAGCCTATTCAATAAGTGGTGCTGGGAAAACTGGACAGCTACATGTAAAAGTATGAAATTAGATCACTCCCTAACACCATACACAAAAATAAGCTCAAAATGGATTAAAGACCTAAATGTAAGGCCAGAAACTATCAAACTCTTAGAGGAAAACATAGGCAGAACACTCTATGACATAAATCACAGCAGGGTCCTTTTTGACCCACCTCCTAGAGAAATGGAAATAAAAACAAGAGTAAACAAATGGGACCTAATGAAACTTAAAAGCTTTTGCGCAGCAAAGGAAACCATAAAGAAGACCAAAAGACAACCCTCAGAATGGGAGAAAATATTTGCAAATGAAGCAACTGACAAAGGATTGATCTCCAAAATTTATAAGCAGCTCATGCAGCTTAATAACAAAAAAACAAACAACCCAATCCAAAAATGGGCAGAAGACCTAAATAGACATTTCTCCAAAGAAGATATACAGAGTGCCAACAAACACATGAAAGAATGCTCAACATCACTAATCATGAGAGAAATGCAAATCAAAACTACAATGAGATATCATCTCACACCAGTCAGAATGGCCATCATCAAAAAATCTAGAAACAATAAATGCTGGAGAGGGTGTGGAGAAAAGGGAACCCTCTTACACTGTTGGTGGGAATGTGAATTGATACAGCCACTGTGGAGAACAGTATGGAGGTTCCTTAAAAAGCTACAAATAGAACTACCATATGACCCAGCAATCCCACTACTGGGCATATACCCTGAGAAAACCATAATTCAAAAAGAGTCATGTACCAAAATGTTCATTGCAGCTCTATTTACAATAGCCCAGAGATGGAAACAACCTAAGTGTCCATCATCGGATGAATGGATAAAGAAGATGTGGCACATATATACAATGGAATATTACTCAGCCATAAAAAGAGACGAAATTGAGCTATTTGTAATGAGGTGGATAGACCTAGAGTCTGTCATACAGAGTGAAGTAAGTCAGAAAGAGAGAGACAAATACCGTATGCTAACACATATATATGGAATTTAAAAAAAAATGTCATGAAAAACCTAGGGGTGAACCAGGAATAAAGACGCAGACTTACTAGAGAATGGACTTGAGGCTATGGGGAGGGGGAAGGGTAAACGGTGACAAAGCGATAAAGAGGCATGGACATATATATACTACCAAACGTAAGGTAGATAGCTAGTGGGAAGCAGCCGCATAGCACAGGGAGATCAGCTCGGTGCTTTGTGACCGCATGGAGGGGTGGGATAGGGAGGGTGGGAGGGAGGGAGACGCAAGCGGGAAGAGATATGGGAATATATGTATATATATAACTGATTCATTTTGTTGTGAAGCTGAAACTAACATACCATTGTAAAGCAATTATACTCCAATAAGGACGTTAAAAAAAAAAAAACGCTTAGGGGTTTCATAGACTTATTTGTCTGGGAAAGAGAGGGAATTGCTCAAAGGTAGTGGTTCAGAGACATCATATTGTTTGGTTGATTAGATGAGATTCAGAGTGAAAACAACTCTCAAGTGCCTAAGTGGTTGGAGGGAAATTACTCAAGGTAACAGAGTGATTATATTGTTCTTAGTAATCACAGCACTGATAAAAAGTTGTATAATATATAAAAAGCCCTCACTGTGTTGGTTTATTTAATCTTTATAAAAATCCTTTAAGAGAGGAGGGACAGATATTTGTCTCTAAAAATAATACACTGAAGTATGGGGGGCTGTTTAGAGTTATAGCAAACAAAATAATAAAAAGCATTATTTTCTTCTCATCCCAAGCCTTGGTATTTATACCTGGGAAACTCCCTACATTCCTGGTTACTTTGTTTAAAGACCTAATAGAATTGGAAAACAGTTTTTAAATTTCAGTTTAATTCAACAAGTATTGTTTTAGTGCCGAGTCTGTGCCATTCATTGACTTAAGGGATCCTGCAAAGAATATGGCCCACTACTCAGCCTCATTGAGCTCGGAGTATAGAATGGGAGAAAGACTTGTGAATAAGTGACTATAATACTGTGGGATAAAAGTAGCAATAAAGGTCTTCATTTTACAGAAGTAGAGAAGAAGGTCAGGAACAGCTTCCCAAAGGTTCAGACAAGAGAACTAGGCTTTAAATGATGATAGGATTTCACCAGCTGGACAAAGAGACCTAGGATATTTGAAAGAGAAGCAAAGCTCATATAAATGCTCAGAAGTGTGAAATATGGTATATTCAGAGAATTAGAAATAGTTGTGTCTGTGGAACATAATTTCAAGTGGTTGAATACAAAGTGACAGAGTTTTGCAGGGACTAAAAAATTCATCAGTAACACAAATCAAATCTGTATTTTATGACCATCACTCTGGAAGGTAACTCTGTTGTCAGGACAGATGTCACCTAAGACACTCCAGCAAGACTTCCAGGCAGTAGGTGATAAGGACCTGAATAAAAAAAGTACTATTAGGGATGGAGAGAAGTCAGATATGAGATGTATATTGATAGATAGAGATATGTCTCATATGTATGTGTATCAGATAAAACATACTGAATTAGGTGCTTGATTCATTGTAATGGGATAAAGGAAGAAGAAATTGTTCAAATAGATGGGGTTGGAGGAACTGCTGCTTTATGAAGAAAATTTAAACTATATTAGATATTTCAATCTGGGGAGGTAAATGCTGGGAAAGAGTAAGATAAAAATTCCCACTTTGAAGTCTGTAAATTGAATATAGATGGGATTATCAATGACAACTAAAGCTAAAGGTCACGTCCTCACACATGGAAAAAATAAATATGGAATCAAGAGCAATTAATAATTCATAAAGCAGGCATTAAACTTTTCAAAACTTAGGTCTTAATTCCCCCGAAATATGAATATATTCGACAAAAGTTTAGTTAATTAAATGAAAGAGAAGCTTACATTGTTATTTGTAAATAGATTAATATCCTAGAAAGTGATTACAGAAAAATTAAAAAGAAAAACTGTATTGATTTTGAGAGTTTGGTGTTCTTGAATAGTGATTCTTAAACATTTTACTCTCAGTCTTTTTTTTTTTTTTGAGGTACGCGGGCCTCTCACTGTTGTGGCCTATCCCGTTGCGGAGCACAGGCTCCGGACGCGCAGCCCCAACGGCCATGGCTCACAGGCCCAGCCGCTCCGCGGCATGTGGGATCTTCCTGGACCGGGGCACGAACCCGTGTCCCCTGCATCGGCAGGCGGACTCTCAACCACTGAGCCACCAGGGAAGCCCAGTCTCACTGTTTATATGCTTAAAACTTCTTGAGGACCTCAGAGCTTTTATTTATATGGGTTATATCTATTGATACTTTATTATTAGAAATCGAAACTTAGAAATTTTAAAAATATTCATTCATTAATTTTGAAATTAAAACATTGATCAATTATATATTAACATACACATTTAATGAAAAATAACTATTTTCCAAAACATTTTAGTGAGAGGAGTGACATTGTTTTGCATTTGTCCAAATCTCTTTAATTAGCTTAATAGAAGACAGCTGGATTCTCACACTGCATTAGGTCTGTTGCTTTGTCATCCATCATGTAGCTTCTGGAAACACTATATACTCAACAGAAATGAAAGTGAAAAAGGCAAAGGATGATTATCATAAAAATGCTTTTGACCTTGTGGGTCCACTGACAGCAGCAGTTTGAAAACCAGTGTTCTTAAAGAAGTAGGAATTTTCTGTTACCTACATAAATAAAGTATTAATTTACCCCCACTCCACCCTTCTTGGAAGTTGATACTCCTAAGAATATTTTCACTTTTATTCACTGACTTTGTTCCATACCTCTAAAGGCCCATGATTCATTTACAGATTAATGAAGTCAAGTCCAAGGCAGAGTTTGTTAGTCTTCTGTGACCTTTTACCCTTCCCAGTCTAATGAAGCATAAGGCATCTAGCCCTTATTCCTTCTATTTTTCTTCAGAATTTCTCATTTTATTGGTAAATTGTAAAGGCATATATATTTTTTGAACTGGAGTTTGAGGATGGGGAGTAAGACTATCATTGGGGCCCTTTCTTTATATCCTGGAAGACTTAGAGGGAAGGCAAGCTACACTATTACCTGGAGTCTGGACTCCATCAAAATGTGAAACCATGGACATGATGGCCAGTTCCTAGAGGCTTGTCTAGAATACTAAAGAAGAATTATCTAGAAAATATCAACACTTAAGACATATTTAAGTCTAAAGATAGTCTCTCGAGTCTGTGTACCTTTTTATTCATCAGGCACATCATTTGTCTTCACTCTTTCCTCTCTCATTCTGCTCCAGCAATACCAACCTCATTTGATTCCAGACATGGAGTGACATGTCTGTCTAATAAGAACCAAGTCTCAGTTTTCATTATACCTGTAGAATCTCTCCATTCTCACTGCCACCACCCAGTTCTTTCATTTTGATTTAAAGAGCCTGTTGGTCTTTTGATTTAAGGCTCTTTTTCTTCAATCCATCCTATCTAACAATACCTGATTAATTTTTCCCAGACACTACTGTTTTCATGACACTCCTTTGCTCAAAACTTTTCAGTAAGGCCTTAATTTGTACCATGATACAAATCTGTTTTATCTCTACTCTCCTTCCACTTTTCCATGAACCCTTTATCTGATTTATTCTACAATAGTTAGTCCTGGCTGTTACCGTAGAATCTTGTGAACGCAGGCTGCACATTTCTTACTTCTGTGCTTGCCTTCATGTTGCTCCTTTAACCTGGAATGTCCTTTTTTTCTCCTTCCATCTAAACCCAAAGGGTTCTTCAAACCTCAATTCACAACCAATCCCTGTAAAAGATTTTTACCTGACTAATCTGTCTTTATTGATTTCCCTCTCCTCTGAAATACAATAGTGTTTGAGATTTGTACTACACAGCTTAGTATATCATTACATACCATTGGTAATTGCTTATTTTTGTTTCAGTTATATTAATTTTTTTCTGAAATAGATCTGAGTTTCTTGAGAATTTCATTTTGGGAAAGACCAAACTCCTTTAGCTGGACAACTGCCCAGTGGTATTTCTAAAATTATTCCTTAATTTGTCTTTGTGCTTGTTAAGTTGAGTTGGCCTTATGTCTGGGCAGGAGTTCAAGTTTGATAAATAATATCTAGCATAATGTTATTTCCAAGTATAATATGGTAGTGCAGGTACTTATTCTGAATTTGACGAACTTTATCTTATAGCTATTTCTGCATTTGAAGTTCAGCCAATTTCTACTGAGGTCCAAGAAGGTGGAGTTGCTAGATTTGCATGCAAGATTTCATCAAACCCTCCTGCAGTCATAACGTGGGAATTAAATCGGACAACTCTACCTGTAACTATGGACAGGTAAATACAGCTTTTGTCTTTGAATATGATACAGGAATGACAAGGACTTCATCATAAAACTGTATATGGGGAAAGACCACTGTGGAGCTTATTTTCGTTTATGGTAACAATAACCAATTTCTTAAAGACATTTCAAACTTAGGCAAAGAATTAGATCATCAGTCTCTGGTACATGGGGCATAGTTCCTGGTTTTTTTGGTCCAGATCAGAATTCAGATACTCTACCTTAGTGCTTTGTTCCTTTCCTCAAACATCTTTTCCAATCATGGGACCACCTGAGTACCTGGATGGCAGCCCAAGGATTTAGGAAGCTGAATTACACTTTTAGTGCTGGGGATAATAGTGCTGGTGTAAGGGTCTCCCATATACGCAGTGGTGGTTGCCCACTTCTATCTCTGCCTTCTGCTTACCAACCCCCTCTACACTACATACACACACACGTGCACACGCTCGCGCGCATACACACACCTAGTTTGATTCCAATCCTGATGAGTAGTAATATTCCTTAGGAGGCAAAAATCCCTTGCTGAAATGGTAGAGAGAACTAAGATGGACAAAGTTATTCAAGGAAGAGCTTAAAAAAAAAAAACTTACATTCAGGTATATCTTGCAGAGTACATAGATATTAATATGCAAAAAATCAGGTATTTGAAAAATATCATACTAAACTCTAGACCACCAGTTAGCTATAATGTCAAGTGAGATTCTGTGTAAAATTACACTGATAGATTTCACAAATCACATACAGCGGGGGTCCCCAACCCCCGGGCCATGGACTGTTACCTGCCCATGGCCTGTTAGGAACCAGGCTGCACAGCAGGAGGTGAGCGGCAGGTGAGCAGCAAAGCTTCATCTGTATTTACAGCCGCTCCCCATCGCTCACATTACCGCCTGAATTCCGTCTCCTGAGCAGCATTAAATTCCCATAGGAGTGCAAACCCTACTGTGAACTGCACATGCGAGGGATATAGGTTGGACGTTCCTTATGAGAATCTACTGCCTGATGATATGAGGTGGAGCCGAGGTGGTGATGCTGGCACTGGGGAGCGGCTGCAAATACAGATTATCATTAGCAGAGAGGTTTGGCTCCACAGAGACCATAATAAATCAGTTGCCTGCAGACTCATATCAGAACCCTATCAGTGGTAAGTGACAATTAAGTTGCGTCTTACAGAGTAGACAGGACATAAGCAACACACTTCAGGTGTCGCTGTCTCCCACCATCCCCAGATGGGTCCATCTAGTTGCAGGAAAACAAGCTCAGGGCTCCCACTGATTTTGCATTATGGTGTGTTGTATAATTATTTAATTATATATTACAATGTAATAATAATAGAAATAAAGCACACAATAAATGTAACGTGCTTGAATCATCCCTGGGGGGACCGGGGAAAAAATTGTCTTCCACGAAACCCATCCTTGGTGCCAAAAAGGTTGAGGACTGCTGAGGTACAGCATAATTACTTATGTTTTAGAGAGTTGTAGTAACCCAAATGAAAACAATTGAATCAAGCTAATATTTTTAAAAGTCTTTAAAGTATTATTGCATCTGGCATTTTTAAAAGGTTGAGTATATGAATTCTTATCATAGAATATATGTTAAGATAAAATATAAAATCTACTACAGAGAGTTTAATCATCTTTCCTCTCATGACAGGGTAACTGCATTACCAACAGGAGTATTGCAGATCTATGATGTTGACCAAAAGGATGCTGGAAATTACCGTTGTGTTGCTGCTACTGTAGCCCACAGACGTAAAAGTATGGAGGCCTTGCTCACGGTGATTCCAGGTACCACACGTAAGTTGATTTTTCAGTTTTTAATGGGACCAGCTATTAATTTGCCTTCTCTGGCTATAATAGTATACCATAAAGTAGTACTTCAATTACATTTAAATTTTATTGTAATCTATTTGGAAAATGATCATTTTTATCTATTTAAGCAACCTTCTTCTCAAACTAACTTGTTTTATATGTCAATGTCAACATCTTTAAGAAAGATCGAATTTTTGTTTTGTAAATACTTCATTTTTGTTTTTAAAATATAAAATACAGAAAATCTCAAAAAAGAATAATAATCATCTATTTCCACTAAAATTGTCCATTGTCAATAAAAATACATTTGTTTCCAGTTTGGGTTTTTCTGTTTGTTGTTTTAAGGAAAATTATAATTTGCATTTGTAGAAATGATGCATGTTTTATTTTAAAGAGTAATGTCTGTTAAAGTAAAATAACTTCTTTTACATTAAACAGTGTAAAAAGTACAAAGATATATTTTAAAAATGTCCCTAGTTCCATATCCAGAGATTATCACTGTTAATATTAAGTGAACATAATTTCATATATTTTACCGTTCATAAATATAGTTAGAAGGGAAACTGGCTTGAGAGATGATATGAAGAAAGAAATATTTATTTTATTAAAATGGAATTATACATAGATGCTAGTTTTTTATTTTTAAATAATTAAATTTACTTGAATGTAGTGGAAGAAAACCAGACCTAAAGACATTGTTGAACTTCACATGAGTGTTTACTCTTCACAAGAGATATTACTTCCTAAAGATCCTTTAAGACTAAAAATTTTTTCACAGAAACATTGAGACTTAAATTAAATTTTTAATGCCATGTTTTAATTTTAGGTGGTATCTATTAGCTTCTTGGTATGAAGCATAAAGACAAAAGCACTCTCACACTTCTTTGTTCTCCCCACTGTCACATAAATTCCTAACAAGATTAGTGAAAGCATTAAGTCAGTGTTTGAACCTCAATTAAAAGTGGATGATATGGAAACAACCTAAGTGTCCATCAACCAGTGAATGGATAAATAAAATGTGTCTTATCCATTTAATTAAGTATTAATCTATTATTATTACTCAATAAAAGAAATGAAGTACTGGTACATGCTACAGCTTAGATCAACCTTGAACATTATGTTAAGTGAAAAGCCAGTCCCAAAAGACCACATAACGTATGGTTCCTTTTTTCTGAAATGTCTGGATTAGGCAAATCCAGAGACACAAAGTAGTTGTCAGGCTATGGGGAGAGGAGATTGGGGAGCGATTGCTGATGGGATGGAGTTTCTTTTTGGGGTGATGAAAATGTTTTAAAATTGATTATGGTAATAGTTGTATAACTCTGAAAGTACTAAAAACCATTGGATTATATACTTCAAATGGGTGAGCTATATCTCAATAAAGTTGTTTTTTAAAAAAGAAAAAAGTGAAAAACTTCAGAATAGATATTTTAACTCATTTCATTCATTATATCTTATTTATAATTTTTTCTTATATCCTGCCTTTTCCATCTCAAAGGTAAGGAGTCTAAATCCTTCCACACACCAACCATTATAGCAGGTCCACAGAACATAACAACGTCTCTTCATCAGACTGTTGTTTTAGAATGTGCGGCCACAGGAAATCCCAAACCAATCATTTCTTGGAGCCGTCTTGGTAAGTCTTAGGAAAAAAAAAAAGTCTTTTCCTTCAACTTTGTTCATACGGGTGAAACTGATAACATGTTTATTTTATATACAGCACACATGTTTGGCAATTATGTGGCTTTTAACTTTCTGGTATTTCAGTGTGTAGAGGAAAAGTTTTAGCATAGAAAATTTTAGACTTTTTATAATAATGATTGTTTGAATAGTGATCTTTTGACAAATTTTAGATCACATGTTACATTGTTTTAACTGAACTGTTCTCTTTGAAATAGATCACAAGTCCATTGATGTCTTCAATACTCGGGTACTTGGAAATGGTAATCTCATGATATCTGACATCAGGCTGCAACACGCTGGAGTATATGTTTGTCGGGCCACTACCCCGGGCACACGCAACTTTACAGTTGCCATGGCAACTTTAACTGTATTAGGTATGTTTTCTTTCCTTCTGCAATCAGGAGAATCTTACATCTTAACATTTGCTGTTTTATCTCGTAGCTTACTTCCACTTTTCTTGAATTTTGTAGTGTTGATATAAAATTGTAAACCAGTGATGAATTTTAGGAGGAAATTAAAGCCCTACGTTAAAATATAACTAGAATCACTGAAGTTACCATCCTGTTTGCTTTTATAACATTATGGTCCTTCTTAGTTAATTTAAGCTTCCTTTTTAATTTCCTTCTCACCCACCTACAAATTCATATACCCATTGACCAGTCTAAGATTTTAATCTATTGTCTCCATGCATTCACAAGTGGCTGTATATTGGGCTTGGTTAAGTTAGGATTATGGCACACATATTTTTAGTGTGTTTGTATAGATGGTGTCAATGGGGAAAGCCTGGGGAAAGTGGACATTAACTGAGCAATGCAGAGAAAAGACATCTGGAGAGATAGATAAATGTAGAGTGTAGACAGGAAGCTCAGAATGTCAAATATTTTCAGGGGTGGGACTTGCGTCACTTGCTGTACTCTTCCTTGACTCTATATCATTCCTGTTTGGACCACAAAAATATTTTCTTTTTTTTTAAAAATAGCTCCTCCTTCATTTGTCGAATGGCCAGAAAGTTTAACGAGGCCTCGAGCTGGTACTGCTCGATTTGTATGTCAGGCAGAAGGAATCCCCTCACCCAAAATGTCATGGTTGAAAAACGGAAGGAAGATACATTCAAATGGTAGAATTAAAATGTACAACAGGTGGGCTAAGTCACTTTGCTACTATTTTAGATAAGATATAATGGCTTTAGTAATTCTTATGTGAAACGGTTATAGTTATAATATCAAATACCTAAATTATCCTGGTATTTTAAACTGAAGTAAAATCAGTAAGAAATAAACTTAAGAGTGTAATATCAGCATGTCAAAAATCCTTTTGTATTTTATACGTGGATCGTGGAAGTGGTAGATTATAATGAAGTGAATGTTGAAACAGTTCCCCAGACCTGGGTTCTGGTCCTGGTAAGCCACCAGCTAAGTTATTAGCAAGCATGTTAACCCTTTGGAGTCTCAGTTCCTTGTTCCATAAAGTGAGGAATTTAGAAGGAAATAATTAAGTCTCTAAGAGTTCCTCCACAGTTCAAACTTAATGATTTTAAGAACTCATTTTTATTAGTATAAATATGAATCTTCTTGTATCACTCTTGTATGTTGAACAAAACTTTTGAACATTTTTGTTGACCTGAATTTTATGTAGCATTGCAATGTTACAGAAATTTAGATGCTACTACAGATTAATATATTTTCTTAGTAAAAGCCAAATTTTAAAAAAGAGATTAAGCTGTCACCTAAAGCAAACAGGATTTGGATATCTCAAGTACTTCTTTATATAGACTCAGAAAATAAGAGTAATTTTAAGCAATTCATATAGATTTTTTTCATAGGGCTGGTCACTCAGTTTTTTGTTCTTAATAACTTGTTTTTTAAAATTAAGAGTGCACTTAGTAATAGCTTAACTTTATTTTTATGTCATCCTTAGAATTTTCATTGAAATAATTTTTTTCTTTCCTCAGTAAATTGGTAATTAACCAGATTATTCCTGAAGATGATGCTATTTATCAGTGCATGGCTGAGAACAGCCAAGGATCTATTTTATCTAGAGCCAGACTGACTGTAGTAATGTCAGAAGACAGACCCAGTGCTCCCTATAACGTGCATGCTGAAACCATGTCAAGTTCAGCCATCCTTTTAGCTTGGGAGAGGCCGCTTTATAATTCAGACAAAGTTATCGCTTATTCTGTGCACTACATGAAAGCAGAAGGTAAGCAATTTGAGTACTGTTTATTTTTATGTGCTATTTACTGTCAGGGATTTGTTTTCAATATAAATGATGTCTCACATAATCCACAAAATATTTTTGAAGTTCTATGGCATTTACCTCTTTTAATAAAGTAATTACTATATCACCTGTGTATAAATTTTTTTGTTAAATTTTGTATTGTTGTGTACTTTATGTATATAAGTATAGTTTAAGATTTTCTGTCTAGAAATAAGTACCAACTCTGCATGCTAAAAGTTACAGAGTGGTGTACTTAGGAATTTCGTTTCAGCCGAGATGTAAATTCCTTCCCTAAGACTTAAATATATCAATTTAAGTATGCAGTTACATAGGAACAATGGTGTAACTGCTTAATAAAATAATAAGGTGAACTGTAGTCACTATAGCATGTTATTTTTAAAGGGGAAAGTAAACATTTTCAGATTCCCCGTAATATGATTTTATATATTTTGATTATTTTTCTGAAATCTCATAGAACTTTCTAAAAACTGAGCAGGATACTCTTTATTGATATCTCATTTATTATGTAAAAGTAGATATCAAATCTTTCTTAAAATTTTTATTCAGTTCCATTTCTGGAATCTTTTTTATCCTCATATTTTCTTTTGGCAAAAATTTAGAGGAAAAACTAGTTATAAATCCTAGAGATTTCACTATTGATTTCTCATGGAAACAATGGCAGAGGTTTACACATTTTAGTTATATACAAAACAGCCTACTTTTTATGTGATAGACATTCCAAACAAATTCAGATACCCAAAGAATGGTGATATAATAAAATTGTCTGTACAAACAGGTGGTTTGTTGTTGTTTGTTTTTTGTACTTTGAAGTAGTATTTTGAAAAGGAGTATTTTGAATTTAAATCAGGGGTCATGGTAGCAAGAAGAATGAAAGTCTGTTAACTGAGCATGTTGGAGTATGTTAATTCCCTTTTTAATGACTTAAGAAGGTAAAAGGAATGCTGGTTTTGGTGGAGACCACTCTTGTTCGCTATTATGGTTGTTTCATTAGAGCCCTCCACATGCGGCTCAGTGGTCTATTCAAAGGCAGAACAAGGCTTTTTAATTCGAACTCAAGGACCTTGTTTGGTAGGTCAGAAATCGTACTATGCAGTTCCTAATTAACGAACCATTAGCTAGTCTGTTGTGAAATGCCTGTAATCTTGTCTAATTAAAATGCTATCAAGTTAATTCAGAAATGTGGGAAAACTTAATAGTGGAATTTGCCTTCTGTTTTGTTTATAAATCCAGTGTGGAGAGAAGGGGCTCCATCCTTAGAGAGTTTTGATTAAGTTGACGTGCATTTACTGTGAATTGTTCGCAAAGCACAGTAGCTGCCAGTGCTCTTGTTCCACTTTACAAGTTTACTCTGTAGGAATTAAATCCCACAAAGACAAATCCTCTTCTATACCTTGCTATGCATATTTTATTAAGAATTGCTGAGAATTTTTTTCCTCTCTAGGGGGGGAAAAAAACCCTCATTGTGGAACAAAACATTTTGAAGCACATTCTGTGCCTCCCAGTTCTTTTGCTTTCAATATAAGTAAAAAGAACAACTTGTGTCAGTCAAATTTAATAGAATCTCTAGGGGCAAAATGAGATCTTTTGCAGGACAACTTTTGGTTTGGTTTGTTTTTATAAAGAGTAGAGCCATTACATTCCCTACTGTCTCTCCATTTATGTTTAAAAGAAAAAGGAAACCATGAGTTTAAGCAATTAAAATATACACTGTTAATGAGCTACAGTATTCTGTAGCATTAAACTCTGTTGTGTTACTGCTGTACATTGTCTCTGCTCTGGGTTTTGACTAGATGTTAAATGATGTTTAGAGAAGATTAATTGTTTTCAGTTTGATTTATTCAGGAAAAATTCAAACTAGTAATTTGTAACAAGACATGGTTACTTTTAGAAAATAAAAACCTTCCTATTCACATGTTTTAAAGGGTCACAAAAGATAACAGAGAGATCCAAGGACCAGTGTTTCATAGTGGAAGAAAATGGTAATGGTCTTGTTAATTTTATTTTGAATATTCATAATTTTTAGACACTGATTCCTTAACCTAGGTTTAAACAATGAAGAGTATCAAGTAGTCATCGGAAATGACACAACTCATTATCTTATTGATGACTTGGAACCTGCCAGCAATTATACTTTCTACATTGTGGCTTATATGCCAATGGGAGCCAGCCAGATGTCCGACCACGTGACGCAGAACACTTTAGAGGATGGTAAGAAAACGTGACTCTAGGTCATCTCAGCATGAATAGTAATATGCTTTATCATTTTCAATGAATATGTGTTCTAACTCAGAGAAAATATCCTGGTTTTGGTTTAAAAACAAAAACAAATGTGATAACCAGCAGGCTAATTTACCATTTCAAATCTTACTCTCAGTTTTTGGCAGTAACATGATGAAGAGCAGTTTCATTTATAATTCGTAATACAAATTTTAATAACAAAATTGTCCTTCTGTTTCTTCAGGTTCCTGGTTTAAATTGTAAATGCGTTGCAGGGTTTTTGGTTTGTTTTCTTTTCTTTACTGAGGAGAACAAAATGTGAGATTCTCTAGGTGGGAAAAAATATAATGACAGTTACATATTGAGTGTATGTAATGACTGGAGGTCAGAGGCATTGGACTTCTGAAACTGGGAGTTTAAGAAGTTTAGTACTTGCCAGCTAAAAAAATTCTTATAAAATCAGATAGCAGTTAGTTTATTTTTAGATACATTGTGCTTATTCTGCATAAGCAGGAAAGTATTGCCTGTTCAGTTTGTTACCTGGGGTTGGAAATTGAGTTGCTGTCCTTTTGAGGGCAGGCCTCCATATACTCTTACAATGGTGGGAAATTCTATCCATTAAAATAGTCCTGGAGAACTGTTTCTCTTCCTCTGACTCTTCATCTCTCTCTTCAGGGCCTCTCCATGGCCCATTTTTGTACTCTGCAGTGTGAAAGGGGGATTGTTTAACATATACTTAATTATACTATTCTTCCTTTACACATGTTTTCGCATCCTCAGGAAATGGTCCACCTTTAGTTTTCAAAACATTTTTATATAAATGATTCTCACATCTTTTTCTTTGTCCATTTGGTCCCAGATCTATTATATCTCTATACTACTACTTGTGTAAATGTTTATAAATTCAGACTTTTACTAAATGAAAAAATTGTCATTGATCTGGATGATGAATTCCACATTTCAGTTTTCGTTTAAGAGTCTGTTCCATTTTAGAGTGAACCATGACCTCTCTTGTTACCTAATTACATTTAACAACTTCTGACATGCATATCTAAGGTGAAACACAGGCTGGTGTTTGTTGTAGTTGTTTTGGGTTTGTTTGGTATATGAGGTGTATTCCCCCATACCCTTCAAGAAAATGTGTCTTAGTATAGCAAGCTACTGGTTAAAGCTTGCCAATTCTAATTAAGCTGTGATCTCAAAGTTTTTCTCCTTTTAAACCTTTCCTTAATTCTGCAACTTTTTTGTTTAATTTTCATTTTGTTTTCTGGATAACATACGGACTTCTGACACTGCTTTTCAATTTTCTGCATCAGTATTCCCCCATTTCCTCAGCCTGTACTTCTCAGACTGAGATGTGTGGGTCTCCTAGTATGCCCGTCAGATACAACTAACACTTTTGGAGTGTCTAACACTGCGTGTTCTAAAAACGTTCCCTCCATTTATATCCTTTAATCCCCACATAACCCTATGATAGAAGAACCATTGTTATATAAGAGATAGTAGGGTGTTGGGGATAAGAATATAGGCTCTAGATCTACTTCTTCACTTACAAGCTGTGTGACCTTGGGTAAGTGATTTGACTTCTTTGTACCTCAGTGTCCTCAGCTATAAAGTAGAAATGATAATGGCACTTTCTTCATTGGGTCTTTGTGAGAATTCATGAGTTCATACACATAAAGGACTCAGAAATGCTTGATTGGTTTTCCCTTTCCTACCTATTATTTCATTCATTCAACAAATATTTATTGAGTACGTGCTGTGTGTTATTCAGTATTTAGTAGTGAATGAAAGAGACAAAAAATTGTCCCATACCTTGTGGAGCTTACTTTCTGTTGTGGGAGAAGGGACAGAGGAACAATAAATAAGATAAACAATCAATGATATGCTCTGTTAGATAGTAATAAGTGTTGAGGAGAAGGGGAAAAAAGCAGAGAAAGGGATAAGGCTTTAGACAGAGATACCTCATGTAATAGGTGACATTTGAAGACCTGAAGGAAATGAAAATGAGGGAGCTGGCTAGGCAGATGACTGGGGGACGTGAATTCTAGGAAAGGACATGGAAATTGCTACGGGCCTGAAGCACAAGCACGGCTGGACTGGAGGGAACAAGCAGAAAGCAGTAGGAGATGAGGCACAGAATGAATGAGGAACCAGCCATATAAGTAGGTAGGGCTGTGTATGAATCCATAATGAGGACTCTGGCTTTTACTGTGAATGAAATGGGAGCTATTTTGAGCAGAAGAGAGACAAGATCTGACTTGCAATTTAACAGCAAATGTATTGGAGACTAGGTGGTGAACAAGAGGGCAGAGGCAGGGAAATCTGTCAGGAGGCTGTTGCAACAAAACAGGCCAAGGGTGATGGTGCAGGGACCAAGGGGGTGGCCGTGTGAGTAGTAGAGTCGTAGGATTGAACGTGGAGAGTGTATGGAGGAGTCAAGGGTGACACCAAGGTTTTTGTCTTGAGCAGTTGGACAAATAATTGCCATTACTTGAGGTAGGAAAGCCTGTAGAAGAAGCTATTCTTTTCATCCCCATTTTGTATATGAAGAAACCTAGACACAGAGAAATTAATTTGGCCAAGATCACACACAGACAGTAGTAATTGATATAACAGGGATTCAGTTACACAGAGACTAACTCCAGAACCCATCTTAGCTCTTAATATTAGACTGCCTCCCAGTTTACCTGGCTCATTTTCCTGGACTGCCTGTTGTATTCGAATTATTTACAGGGAAAAAACATTGTTTTCATATTAAGTGCCATATATTATAATTAGGAATACAAAATTCACACTAATTTTTAAGATACAACTCTTACTAAACACTTAAAATTATTTGTCAGGTTATAACCCTGGTGTCCTAAGCTTCTCCATTCTTCTGTAATTCTCTCTTCCTTGTTTTAAGGCATTTTGGTTAGGGTTACTGAGAAGTATTCTCATATTAAGTAAGCTCCTATTAATCCCAAAGAACATCAGAACAGTCACAACAACAGCAGTGAAAGCCTTGCTTTCTTTGGTTCTCTATATCGGATCCTCCCTCATTATTTTTTCCTTCCTCTTTCTGGTTTGTACTCTGCTTGACTGGAAACCTCAGCTAGGGCTGAAAGTATCTCTCTCTCCTTTATTATGTGATGTGTTGCTGTTAAGATACTTCAGTAAATACTGGTGTGCTAGTTGACAATTTTGATGCTAAATATTTATAAGCAACCTGTTTTCTTGTATGACTAGTTCCCCTGAGACCTCCTGAAATTAGTTTGACAAGTCGAAGTCCCACCGATATTCTCGTCTCCTGGCTGCCAATCCCAGCCAAGTATAGGCGGGGCCAGGTGGTCCTCTACCGCCTGTCCTTCCGCCTGAGTACTGACAACTCCATCCAAGTTCTGGAGCTCCCAGGGACCACTCATGAGCACCTGTTAGAGGGCCTGAAACCTGATAGTGTCTACCTGGTGAGGATTACTGCTGCCACCAGAGTGGGGCTGGGAGAGTCTTCAGTATGGACCTCACACAGGACACCCAAAGCTACAAGCGTGAAAGGTAAATGTTGACTACTGAGGAAGAATAACACAGTATTTTTCTTTTTTTTCTTATCTAACTTATGTTTATATTTTAAAATTTTGTCTTATGAATTGAAGTATTCCATCGATCATGGGCTTAATTGAAAAAAATTTTAAAGTTTCTATTGAGTAGTTTTTTGCATGGAGCTCATTAGTGTGTAAAACTTTTGGTTACTCTATGTTTACTTAGCAGATCCTTCAAAGACAGATGGGTCCAAATCAAATTGAATTACCAGAAGTTATATATTAATAGAGACCTAATTAATATCATTGCCATATATATTTTTTTAAATTATCATTTTAATAGAAAAACCATAATACTAGGAAGTTCCAGACCCGCCTCCTCTTTTACTAATGTGGAATGTAACATGACTGGGCTTTTTCTTGTTAATTGATTAATAATAATGCCTGTTCTATCACAGGGGAATATTGGATGGTCAAAATTAGGAAACACATACTGCTTCTTTGAAAACACTTAAAATACACATGTAATTTTGTTCTTATTTATATACCTTAGTTTTTTAGGTAGTATTTTATATTTTTAAGTCTGTCTCAAAATTTAATATCATTGTGGAATTTTTAATATTAAGGTAAAGTATAATTGTTGGAATTGAATTTTTATGCAGTTGTTGGTTTAAAACAGAGAGAGCTATATACTATTCTGTGTTTTCATGTGCATTACGAGTTTCTTATTCATCTGGTGAATTTTTCTAGCCCCTAAGTCTCCAGAGTTACATTTGGAGCCTCTGAATTGTACCACCATTTCTGTAAAGTGGCAACAAGATGCTGAGAACACAGCAACCATTCAGGGCTACAAGCTGTACTACAAAGAAGAAGGGCAGCAGGAGAATGGACCCATTTTCTTAGCTACCAATGACCTTCTCTATACTCTCAGTGGTTTAGGTGAGTGAACCTGTACTGTTTTTCCTTTTTTCCTTCCTCCCTGACCAATTGGGAATAAAGTTATAGGATATAAGGCAGAAGTAATGACTTAATGGTAAAAAGAAAAGAATTGACCCTGCTACATCATTGTGCATATTCTACTGCTTAAGTCAGTGAATGGTCCTTGACTCACCACTGTGAGTGAATCGGTACAATGTCAGATAACCAGGTTATCTTTCTATCTTCTCCCCACCTTTGGGCATCGATTTTCTTTCTAAAGTTTACTTCTGGTGGAGTGAGATCCTGATCAATTCTTGTGACTGTGTGGTGGATGTAGAATAGAAATGTAAAATTAGGAATATCACCAAATGATCAGATAATACACAATAATTTAAGTTTAACTTAGAAATTGCCTGAGAGTGCCAGGTAGGTGTATTATTTTGCATGTGTGAAAGATATGTAAATTATGTACAAAATAATGCTCTTACATATGACCCATGTAACTGTAAATATTTACTTTATGTAGTTCTAACCCAGGAACACTAAAGAAAAAGCACTTAATTTTGTGTTTGGGGTCACCAGAGTTCTGAAAGACACTTTTATTCCCTATTCATCCTCTCTTTGCACAGTGAGAGGATTTCATGATGAAAACATGTTTAGTAGAAAGTAAAGACACTTATAACTACAGTAAATGTGTGAGTATAAACGTACTCAAGGTGTAGAATGCACACTTAGCTATTTGTTGCTTGTGAGTAGATTTTTACCCGTAAGCACAAAGCAGCATCAACTAAATTCCTACTGGATTGTTATCACACCTTCTGCACATAATGGAAATTTTCAAGCACTCTGGCTTTCCCTGTAACAGACTGCCCTTTGGAGTGCAGGAAGGGAAGAGGCATAGGGGTCCCACAGGGGACTGCTTCATTATTTTCCCCTGGCCTCACAGCACAAGCTGTGAGAACAGCATTAGACCCAAATCCCTGTGCAGTAAGAAGCAGTGGTGGGAATCTGTTTTCAGATCCAGGGACGCAGAACCCCATCTTCCAGTTCTTTGCCGTAATTTTTCAGGTGCCGTTTTGCTCGTAATCTTGTGTTGGATTTTAATTGAATCTGCATTAGGTTAAATAAGTTTCACAGTTGATCCCTGTCACACAGCTTTATAAAGGACGAGGAGAAGTTACATATGTTCCAGGGTGACCTTCCTTAAGCCATTGATACTCAGATGACGTTAGCCCAACCTACTGTCAGCCATTCAGCAGCATTTATTTCTAGCCATGCCTTCTCAGGGTGCCCTCCCTTTCCACATGCATGTCATTTAGTCAAGAAAATTTTAGTCAGTATCAAGTTAAGAAACAGGATTTGAGACAATTTTTAATGAAAAATCAAACTCAGTACCTCCAATTTCTTCACTGATAAGGAAGTGTACGTACATTGAAGATAAAACAGTAGATTGTTAGACAAGTCTTATTGAACATATAGGTAGCTTATTCTAAACAGATGAATAATTTATTAGAAAAAAACAAAAGACTGCTGTGCTTGTGAAAAGTTTAGAGAAACATTTTATTAAAACTTAGCCAATTAAAAACAATTCTTTAAAATTTTTCTGCAGGTGGCATATATATGAAGAAGATCCATTGATTTTTGTTGAAATTTTTTGTAATCTCTGAATAATGGCTTTCCATCCTATATACCTTTATTTCTTCCTATGTTTTGAAAATAAATCGCATATATTTACTGCCTGTGTTTTTATGTCATAAAATCCTTTGCATGTGCCATTTGCAAAGGATTTAAAATCACTTTATAGTGCATAAAAGTAGGAAATGATTTTGTTATACTCAATATACCTCATCTATTAAAATAGCCGCGTGTCTCCTGACTGGAGTCAGACTGGGTGGCTGGAGTAATTGCAGTGCAGGGTTGCAGAGTACTCTCTCATAGCTGTAGGGCTTTCTTGTTAGATGGCCCGTTCCATACCCCTGGAGTTGCCGTGTCCAGGGCTGGATCGGCTGACTGGCAGGGATGCAGTTGTGTGGATTCAAGCACTGTGCAGCTGTTGACTGGATCACCTTTAAGATGCCTTCTAATCTTGAGAGCCCTAAGGTCTCATCTTCCTTTTCTACAAAGTCACTCTTGGGGCCTAGCCAAGCTTACAGCAAGCTGATGGATTTAACCCACTAAGCAGGCAAGTGTTAACAGCTCTCACTCCTTTCCGTCTTACTTTTGGCTGTTGGGAGAGCAGTATGTTCTATTAACTGGACAACTGACCATCTGTGACCATTTTTAGCGAGAGCATCTGGCGGTAGCTGCCTGTTTAACAGAGTGTGATATGTCTAGAGGGCAGTAGGTTAAGGGAACCCTATCTGTGTCTTACATGGTGAATACTTGCTTTTACTGAGCTTTTGCACATTAAAGATACTCTAACCGGAACTAGATTTACTAAGTGGTCTTGGAAATGAAATTTAAATGCTTTTGTTTGCTGATTCAGTGTCAATTTGAGTAGGAAACTGATGTCTCAAAATTTCATTTTCATGCTAATCCCCTTTCTGATTGCCCTTTTTGTTTCCACTTCAGGTAATGAAGTTTTCAATAAAAAAGTATGTTTTGGGGACACATTCTCCTTAGTAGTACATACAGTTCTTTGTTTCTGAAAGAAAGAAAGAGGTGAATGAGTTCATATATTTCAATTCATTTAACAAGCATTTTAAATTCTTTTTAAAGTAAGGCATTATAGCACTGGATTAAAAAAATGTAACAGATGTGACCACTGCTAAAAACAAGGATTAAACCAAAAGATTAAGTTGAATCACTTGTCCAATTTTCTCCCAAATTTCTGATTAACTAAATTTAATTGTACTTAGTAATGAAAGTTATTTTAGAACATTTTACTGTAAACCCTCAAAGCTCAATTCCCTGAGATATAGAATGTTTTGTTTTATAAAGTGGCTAAAAAAGGCTCTCGTGTCTTTATTAGTATAATATAAATATTGGCAGAGCAGTGGAAGTATTTTTGACGTTGTTAGTTTGTTTTAGTTTAATGATTTTAATATATACAGTTTGATTTTATTGGAAGTGGTTTACTTTGGGGGAGTTGGATAAAAAGCACTAGGCTTGTGATTTAATGTTTATTTGATTTGTTCTAAATTGTGGTTTGTGGTTTTCTTCAAGATTTTGCATCTTCGTAGTAATTATTTTCACTTAGTTTTTTTTCCTTGGCACTTTCAGTGTTTAGTTCAGTTTTAAATAGCATTTTTAAATGTTTCATTCATCACATAATAAACAGAAGCAAAATTAATAGCACACTTGTGTTCCCTGATAATAGACTGATTGAAATAATTTGTTCCTCCTTTTTTGGTCTGTTTATTTCAGAAATTGGCTTCAAATTCTGAAGTTAGAGTTTCTAATTGCAAGAGGACTGTTTTCATAAGCTGATTGTCAGAAACTGTTCTTAATTGTTTTGTCTGTGTAGAATAGAGTGAAAAGGGGGGGATTATTTAGATAGTGCTGTTGTTTAGCATTTAGGACACTGATGTTAGATAATCTTTAGCTTCTTCTTTGTCAAAGAATTTGTGCTATTAAATTTCACAGCGAGCATGATTAATGAGCATTTTATTTAGCACCAATTGTAAAGATCCAAAATATTTAAAATCACACCTTCAAAACTCAGATCGTTTTTTGAGAAATCTAAAGTTGTAACTCCCAGTTTCTGCTGGGAGTAGGAGTCTGAGGAAACAGTCCCTAGTTAATGATGTAATTTTAGAGTCCCTTAGCCAGTTTGTATAGAAGCATGGTAAAATCAAGTCAGATTTCTGGGTGTTATCTTTCACTATAGTAGAATAGGATTTGGTTGTGTGGCTACATATCTCAAGAAAGAAAACAACTAGCACTGGTGAGCCAAGTTGATATAGCTGGAGAAAGTTGTAAGCTTTCCTTTAGTCGAGGCAGAACAAGATTTTGTGGCATAAAAGAGACCACTTTGAGACCACTTCGAGCAGAGAGGGGTCATTGTGAACCTTACTATAATAGCGATTTTGTTTCGAAGAGAATTAGAATCACTCAGTTTACGAAATATGGAAGTCACGTTTTAAAGCAAGCTGAGGTCTTTTCAGAGACTGTCTTCCCTCACCCCTCTCACACAAGGAAGCCTTAGATAACACTCAGAAAATCTTTGGAAACATGCTACAGGTGAAAATCCTTATAATGTGGTTGGTCTGCAAATTTCACATAAGACGGAGTAAAAAATACACTATATTTTATAACAAAATCTTCCTAATTGTGAATAATTTCAAGTGTATAGTTCCATACTGACTTAGCCTATAAATTCATTTCAGATAATCTGGTGCTTTGATATTGACTACCAGTTTAAATGTCATTATAGATGCCAGGAGTCTTCCATGCTGAAGTAATGTATAGTCGACAACATAAATATCATTAAGCATTCTGTCCAGATGAGCTTTGACTTCATAAAGCAGCATTGGTTTCTGTGAGATCACTTTGCATTTATTTGTTAACAGACCATTTTTAGGCTTGGTGTAAAAATTCCATTAACATTATTGCTGTCGTTTACCACAGGAAAGATCTTTGGGGACATAACCTCACATTTTTTGCCTCTCTTCAGTTCTTCCTGTGCTTTACCACAGTTAATTTTCACTTTTAGTAGAAATAGTTGCTCTGAACAGTATCTGATTGTATTCTTTCATTCTTTTCAAATAATTACAAAATAAGTTCATTTAACTGAAGTCAGTAGACTTCTTAAAGAAATGATTTTGGAAACCATCTACTATGTAGGCCATAAAATTGACTGTGAGTACAAATTATAACATAACAAAGGGAACATTTAAAAAGTACTGTATTTCACTTCCTTCACTGTTAAATATCTTTTAAGTTATTATGTTGTGTTTAATCTTTTATCAAGACAAAACATGCTGAAACTTAAACACAGACTTTAGGGAACACTGAACTATTTATTCCTAATTTATCAAGAGAGTAAAAATTTTTGAAAATTCCCTTCTCTGCAATATCCAACAATGCCAAATATGATTGATATTCAAATCACATTTTAGAACCTTAATACTTAAAATTAAAAAAAAAATACTTAAAAAACCAATACCTCAAAAGAAATGGAGCATCCACTTCTAAAAATCCCATTACTAAAAACGTACTGCTACATAAAGACAATAAAAAGATTTTCATTTGCCAATTTGCAACTACCTCTAGTTAAAAACAGAATGTTTGCAGGTTGATGAAACTTTAAGAACTATACAAAATTTACAGTTAATCATCTGTTTATCTTTCCTTAAATTCTTCTTCTAGGATGAAAAGTAATCTTCCATTTTAAAATATTTTTAATGCTCTCTGGACAAAATTGGAGACCTATCTCTTCTCTCTGGAAAAAATCTTGCTCAACTTTTAAGTCTTAACTCTTCTGGGAATCCTCTTGTAACCCCAAATGGTGTCGGTCATTCCCATGGTGCGTCATCTACAGTGCTTTGTTATGGGAGGCACGTGGCACTGATAGTTAAAAGAAAAACATCAGTTGACTAAGCTTCATGTCTGCTGCCTAGGTTTAACTTACAAGCTCCACAGCTTATTAACAAATTAAATCCTCATTTTTTGCCTAATCTTTTAAATAGGGATAATAATAATAGTTATTTTAGAATGTTAGGAAGATTTAATGACATAATACACATAAGGGTTAACATTGCATTGTAAATTGCATTGTAAGTCTTCAACAAATGTTAGCTGTTGTAGTTGTTTTTACAATAACATAGTTCTCTTCCCAGGGTAGAGTCTGAAATTCTGTATTTAAAAAAATTTTTTTCCCATATAACTTACCATGATCATTAGATATGGAAACCACTACTTCTTGAGCTTTAATATGTGTATGAATTTACCCAGGGACCTTGTTAAAATTTAGTAGGTCTGGGTGAAGCCTGAAATTTTTGCATTTCTGCTCACTTTGAGAAACAAGGGTCTAGACCAGGGCCAGGCAAATTTTTTCTGTAATGAGTCAGATAGTAAATATTTTAGGCTTTGTGGGCTTTATGAACTGAATGTTTATGTTCCCACCAAATTCATATGGTGAAGCCCTAACCCCTAATGTGACTGTATTTGAAGATAGAGCCTTTGAGAGAGTGACAAATGTTAAATGAGGTCATAAGGGTGGGACCCTAATCCAATAGGGCTAGTGCCCTTAGAAGAAGAGGAAGAAATACCAGAGCTCTCTCCACCGTATGAGGCAATGAGAAGGTGACTGTCTACAAGCCAGGAAGAGAGCTCTTACCAGAAACGGACTGCTGCCAGACCTTGATCTTGGACTTCCCAGTCTCCAGAACTATGAGAAGTTAATTTCTGTTGTTTAAGCCATCCAGTCTATGGTGTTTTGGCATGGTAGCCTAAGCAGACTAATACAGTGGGCTATATGGTCTCTTCCACTGCCACTGTAGCACAGAGCAGCATAGAAAATTCATAAATGCATGGGTGTTGGTTATGTTCCAGTAAAAAGCCTTACTGTATTTATGGAGACTAAAATTTGAGTTTCATATAATTTGGACGTGTCACAAAATATTGCTTAAAATTTTTTCTGACCACTCAAAAATATAAAACCATTTTTAGTTGGCAGGTAACCCAAAGACAGTAGACCATATTACTATGGTTTGCCAATTCCAGTTGTAGACTTTATAGTCCTTATACTCTTTAAAGTGTGGTCCCAGGATCAGCAGCATAATCTGGAATTTTATTTAAATGCTGAACTTCAGGCTCGCCCTGTCCCTTCCCCAGACCCACTGAATCAGTCTCCATTTTAATATAATTACTAGGTGGCTAGTATGCACATAGAAGTGGAAACACTGGTCTAGATGACCTAGTAATATTTTTCCTAAATAGCCAGTGTTAATTCTTTATAACTTAATAACTCTTAGCTCTAGTTTGTTATTCTTGTTGGAAATCTTTCAGAAATTTGTTATTGTGCCTTCTAGGTTCCTGTATTTCTGACTCTCTTAATTGTCAAGCCAATTATAGTTTTTAATTATTGTTCCTACTAAACCTTTCTTTAGTCCATGTTTACTGTACTTCTTACTGCTTATCTTGCTTCTAGTCACACTTCCCCATACTTCTCAGCTTACACATGGAGAAAAACATGGCCTTTCATGAGTATCATCATTCAGTCAGTACATTTCTTCCCAAACATCCAAGGAGTGGATGAATCACAGGCTTTCAGGTATAATCTTCTCATTTGGGCCCTTCGTTTCTATATTTTGTTTGCCACTGATACTCATTCACAGATTCATTCTCAGGTATTTACCAAACTCACTATGTCGTAGTCCCTACATTAGAACACAGCCATATTTAATGTAGGCATAATCATAGCATTTGGGGAACTTAGGAGGAAGAATGATAATTAAATAAGCAATTAAAATAAGGTGTGATGAACTCCTTGCTAGTAGATGTCAGATTGCTGTTACGGCACTTGGCAGGGGCCTCTGACCTATTTTAGGGCTAAAATGGGGATAGCTTTCAAGAAGAAATAACATTTATGTTGAGATCTAAAGGAAGATTAGTATTAGGCAGGCAAAGGGGCAGGGGCAGATACAGGTTATGTGGAGCCTGATAAAATAATATATAATAAAATAAAGTAAAATAATATAAAAATACACTGTAGTACAGTGTCTTTAATAGACCCCATGCAGGTCAGGGGCTCTGAAAGTTAAGCTTCATAGCTTCAGGGTAAATCTGCCTTTACAAAGAGGGAATGGCAGAACCCAGGAAATACTCAGGGAATGCTGGAATTTATGTGGGACGGCCAGGAGGTGAGGGAGACCATGTTCTGGAGGAACTAAGTGTTTCTATGACCAGAGTGAAATTGGAGAGGCCTGCAAGAGGCCAACACCTGGTAAGGCATGTGAGGGAATTTGGGCTTTGTCCTAAGGCAGTGTGAAGCCATTAAATGATTTTAAGCAAGTCAGTGGCCTGATTAGATTTATGTTTAGAAATATCTTTCTGTTGCAGTGTGTAGAATATAATATAGAGAAATGAGACATAAAAGCAGCTCAGAACTGCTTCTTCCCTGAAAGAGGAGGTTTTGTGAACTTTCTTTTTACTTTCTGGTTCACACATGTTATAAAAGTCTATACTCTAAGTTTGCTGTAGTCCCTACTGTACATGGCAGTTTCCATGTACACAAATGGTAAATTAAAATTCCTTTAGAAAACAGCTTATTCTGTTGTTTTAAATCGCTTTATACTCAACTTTTGGGGATTATAATCATTGTATAATATAATATCCACCAGATCAGCAAATTTGGAAATTTCACTGTGCAGACCCTCTTCAAAAATCATTTACAAAGTGTTAGGTAATATTGATCCCATATCTGGAAAAAAAAAAAACAACTACCATTTTAACATATAAGGGAAAGGTATTTGGACCTTTGGCTTATGCCTCCCTTTAAGCCAGTTCTATAACTGTATTAGTTAAAGTGTTTTAATTTATGTTTCATTTGGGTTGAGTAAACTCTCAGGAGGCATCCAGTCATATATCTAATAACATATTCTATCCCCTGAGAAAACCTAATTACTCTTAATTTGGTCATCTCATTTTAGGTAACTGTGATAGTGCCAAGTTAATTAAATATTATGTTTTTAAATGATCAAAGAAATAAACATAGCCATGGATTCCATAAACCCATAACACAAACTGTTCTTTGAATCGACAGTATGAAGCCAGGAGCGTTTAATAGTCACTCGAAAGGAGAATATTTTTCAGACCACTCAGCTGCTATCATTGAGCTTTACAGTGGGCTCTAAGAGCTACAGTACTGTTTGTAAAGCCCTCATTAGCACTGTGTGAGTACAGTGTTTTATGGAACTCAATAGGTCTCAGATAAAGAGACTCCTATGCTTTCCTGGGGCTGGTCTCTTGGGCCCTACTAGAAGGCTTATAACACAGAAGCTCTTTGGCCTTGCAAATCAGTTGAACTCCATTTAGAAATGACTGATAATGGGCTGCAGTTACCGTTTAATTAGTGTAAATTAATTACCAGCAAATTAATTGCAAAGTCGAAACCATCCCCACAACATGCAGTTTTGACTTCTGTGATTTCTTCTCCTAACTCCTCATGAAGACATTGCCTAGAAGATAGTGCCAATTAGAAATGCAAAATTTCTAATTTTAGTGTTCGTACAATACACATTTTTCTCAGAAGTTTCTATGTATGTGTTCCCCATTATTTTTAAAATTTAAAAATTAACGTATATTGATTGAATGCACATACTCACCAGGCCCTGGATTGGGCACAAGGAACCTGAATGTAAAATGGCATGTTTGCCTCCGAAGTGTTTAAGTTCAGCCTGGAGGACCTATCAGCGTTCATAGGAAAATGTGCTGATAGACAAAATTGAGGTATAGTCAGACTACTCTGAAAGCACAGAGGATAAATGACTAATTTTACTGTATGCTAAAAAATTGCCCAGTAGAGAAATGGAGGAAAATCATTCCAATCATAGGAGCTTAAAATGTACAGAAATAAAAAGATTAAAAGAGGTAGCCTCATTGGTTTGCTATGGCTGAAACATGGGTTGCATGGGTAGGAGTTACGGAAGCTAAAACCATAGAGTTAACTAGGTCCCATGTTTTAAGGACCCTGTGTACCTTGATAAATTAGTTAGTCTTTGTCTTATCTTGTTAGTGGTGCAGAGCCAGCAAGTTTTTAAATGAGAAAATGACATGGCTTGTTTAGACAGATAACTGGTAATCGTATTGTAGAGGATAGGTTTAGAGAATGCAGTGAGCATAAGCCAGGGAGAGAGGGGGCTGCTGAAGACAGGAAATCAATAAAATGGTTGTTGAAATAATCTAAAATAATAAGTATAAGCTAAGATAGTAGTTCATTGGAGAGAAGGCAGGTATGAAGTTTTTCACACTTAGAACTTGACTGATTACATGTGGGCCTAATAGGAGACCTTCATATATAGGGATTCTGCCTAAGGGGTCTATGAAAAGATGCTCAACATCATTAGCCATTACCAAAATGCAAATTAAAAAATTTTAACTACAATAAGATGCCACTACATATCTATTGGAATGACTAAAATTTTTTTAAATGTCAAAACTGCCAATAACAAGTGCTGACATGGGTACAGAACACCTGGAACTCTTATGCATTATTGTAGGAATGCAAAATGGTACAGCCACTCTAGAAGACGGTTCAGTGCTGTCTTATGAAGTTAAACATGCCTGTGCCATGTGACCCAGCAATCTCATCCTATGTGTTTACTGTAGAAAAATGAAAACTGATGTTCACACAAAAACCTATACATAAAATGTATAGCTCAATTCACAGTCCCCCGCAGGCTGGAAACAACAGTTGTCCTTCAGTGGGTGAGTGGATAAACAAACTGTGATGTACCCATACCATTGAATTACTCCTCAGCAATAAAAAGCAATGAACTATATGGCTACTTGCGATAGTTTGTTGATGAATATTGACATTATGCTGAGTGAAAGAGTCTGGTCTCAAAAGGTTACATTCTGTATGACTCCATTTATGTGACATTCCTTTTTCTTAAAAAAAAAATTTATTTGGCTGTGTCAGGTCTTAGTTACTGCATGTGAAATCTTCGATCTTCGTGGTGGTATGTGGGATCTTTAGTTGCGGCGTGTGGGATCTTTTTTTTTTTTTAGTTGCGGCCTGTGGGATCTTTTAGTTGTGGCATTTGAACTCTTAGTTGAGGCATGTGGGATCTAGTTCCCTGACCAGGGATCAAACCCTGGTCCCCTGCATTGGGAGCGTGGAGTCTTACCCACTGGACCACCAGGGAAGTCCCCATTTATGTGACATTCTTGAGAAGTCAAAACTATAGGGATGGAGAACAGATGAATGATTGCCATAGATTGGGGTGGGAGTAGGATTTAACTACAAAGGGGCAGCACCAGCAGTTTCTTTATATGATGGAATTGTTCTGTTTCCTGATTGTGGTGGTGGTTACACAAATCTGTGCCTGTGTTAAATAGAACCATACATCCCCAAAATGTCAGTTTTAAAATTTAAAATAGAAGACTGAGGGTTTTGAGATAAGATGGCCAGGCTTTGAATTCTAGCTCTCCACACACTTGATCTTGGTCAAGTTACTGCACCTCCACGAACCTCAATTTGCACAATGTCCAGGATGTTGAGAATTAAGTGTGCTAGTACATGCGGAACCCTCAACAGGTGCACTGGTACATAGTAAGTGCTCAGTAACTATTAGCTGTTTGTAAATATGATTAAGTAAGGAAGAAGTTGGACCAGTTCTCAAGAGCTCTGGGTGGATGATACTTTAATTGGAGTAGAGCTTTAGGAGTTAAGACCAGGTTTGGAAAAGTGGGAGATATTAAGTTCAGTTTTGACCATGTTGAGTTGGAAAGGTTGGTGTTCTGGTGGAGATGTCTCTAGCAGCTTAATATATGGGTTCGATTTCAGAAGATCTGAGATTGTGAATCATTGGTGTGCAGTTTGGAGTTAAGCCTACACACTGATGCTGTCCTGCTGCAAGGGACCCAGCATCTTTCTGTCTTAGCTGCAAAGATTTGAGCAGAAGAAACCATTGTCAGCATAATTGTAAAATGAAAGACATTAGGTCATTTTCAGGAAAGTGGGGCACATCCAACAAATCTCATTGAAATTTCTCTTACTATGTGAAATTTTGAACATTCTCATTTTCTGAGTTGTCACTTTCAGTGCTTTCTTATTTTTTTTAATCATCTTCATAGACCTTAGGAAACTGAAATTCTTTCCATATTCTTTCCATATAGATGAGGTCATATTTATATTCTTAATTTGGTGCAATTCTAAACATTTATCAGTTTCTTTTACTTGCCACAAAAGATAGAGGAATTTTGATTAAGAAAGAAGCAAAAGGGATTAGACAAACCATTGCTGCTATATTATGGGAGAAATATAGTTGGCAAATTCCAGATTGTATCTTGCAGCAGGTCACAGAAGATATTTTGCCCTCTTCAGTATATGAAAGCCTTTTTGTAGCTTTTTTTTTGTAACTCAGTTGAATGTAATAGCAGTACTGTTAAAATTGCATTTCTGCCACTTAAATTCAGAGGATTGCAAAGAGCATTAAAATGACAGTGTCTCCTGAAAGAATAAATGCCTTTTACTCTGTGCTGTATATTGTACTGCATCAGAATTGTATCAGTGGCACGCTATGGGATGTTACACTCAACAGTTTTACTTCCTACTTTAAAAAGATTGTTTTTTTTTTTTAAAAAAAAGATTGTTTTGGTGAGAGAGAAGAAAGGCAACAATAAATGCCTATGTTTTCTTAAATATGTTTATCCATCTTTAAAAAGATATTAAGGTTCAACTGTCCATATCAAAGCCACAAAAATAATTGGGAAAAGAATTTCGATAGTTTTTCCTGGACTTTTATATTCTTAGTCTTGAACAGTCATTACCTTTCAAAATGCTCTAAACATGAAAAGCTCTGAAAAACATTTGTCTTGTTAGTAAATGAGGTATAATTTGTGAACAAAAAAGCCTACTCTTTTTTTTTTTAAAGGATAAAGCAAAGTTGTTTTTTTTTTCGAGAATGAAATTGATGCATTTGCCTAAATGGTCATCACTTTGTAGGTTTGAAGTTATATTACTGCTTTAGCAGCTGTGTGGCAAGTTTTCTAGCAGACAGTGGTGGTGGGGAGGGAAACTCGGTTGCATCTAGTTTCCCTTTGTAAAATGCCTGAAAAGTTGATATTTAGTAGTTTTCTTGAGAAAGCAGTTCATCTATAGAAGAGGAATTCTTTTAGTACCTAAATTAGCTTGCTGTGTTTCATATGCATATGTTTTGTTTTCTTAAAAAAAAAGGAGAAAGAAAGAAAGAAAAGAATAAAGAAAATCATCTACTCTAAAACTACATAGCACAGATAACCCTTTGACCTTTGTTGCTGGGGTAAAGATTTACAGTACTTGTGGAGCCTTGCTTCTCATGCCTGACTGAAAAGAACCCTAAATAAAGTAAGGCCCCTGTGGAGATGGGGAAAATAAGCAGGATAAGGAAGTTCCATTATTTCAAGTGGCAGTGTTTTTTTTACCAGTCTATAAAGTGAAATACCAATTGTGATGTATTTCCACTTTTGAGTCTGAGGTCACTTAAGTTTGGGGTCTGATGTTAGAGTAGTTAAGAGTTGGGGATGCCGGAGGCAAAGTGTCCTTCACTGCTTCCTTCACTCTCATCAAATATCCCTTCCTGCTGTCTCCCTCAAAGCAAATTTCCACTTGAAATATCTTTTCTTTAGGGAAAGCAAAACAACAGAAAACTTACAAAAAAACCCCAGAAACAGGCGCTATTGAAATATGAGTGAGAATGGGAATTGCCAATTGTTTCTCTCTTTGTGTGTTAAGTAGTCAAATTTTTCTTCAGATAGCAAATATAAAAAGTATATGAGAACAAAATTAGTCCTGCTGTTTGTCTCCAGGAGAAGTATTTTTTAAAATTTATTTCATTCAAGTATAGTTGATATACAATGTTGTGTTAATTTCTGCTGTACAGCAAAGTGATTCAGTTATACATATGTGTACATTCTTTTTCATATTCTTTTCCATTATGATTTATCATAGGATATTGAATATAGTTCCCTGTGCTATAGAGTGGGACCTTGTTGTTTATCCATCCTGTATATAATAGTTTGCATCTGCTAATCCCAAACTCCCAATCCATCCCTACCCCACAGAAGAATTTTTAACTTCATTCCAAATGACACCAAATTAAGATCTTTGAAGAAACTTTAATAATTTACTGTCTAATGATGTTCATATCTATTTAATAATTATTTAACTAATACTTTAATACTGAATCTTTAACCTTATGTATCTAGCTCCTAAAATATCCCAGTAGTCTCTAGAGCACTTTGTATTTACATTTTGAAGTTTATTTATTAAATTTATCTTCTGTTATATTTTCTGCTTCCTTTCTACATGTGCGAATAAAACCTCATTAAAATGGTAACAAATAAAAGCCATGTTTCTTTGGTATTAGGAAGATGCTCATAGTTATTGATCAGCTCTTGATTGTTTTATAGGCCAGAACTTTTCCAGTGGTAATTTTATAAATGAAGGAAAATTTTCAATAAGCTTTGCCTTTTTATTTAAAAATAAGAATCTGTAAGCATGGTAAAATGCTTGACATGAATTGCGAACAACAGTTTTCCTTACAGAAGGGAAAACTCTTGTTTTAGGAAATTAAATCAGTACTATCCATTAATCATACTGCATGTCAACCCTCAGACCACTCTGGAAGTTTCTGGTGAATGTAAAGAATCTTTAGATGTGTGAGGTCTTTAAAGATCTAAGTTAAAGGAGAGGAGGTTTTTTAAATACCACATTAGCACATGAAAGAAACTTCAGGGTGGATAGAAAAAAAACATTTGCTGCATAGCAGTAATTATACTTGGGGGTTTTGTTTTGTTTCTGTTTTAACCTTGTTCTTAAAAAAAACTTAGTTAATGCAAATGAAATGTTAAGCTTTGTACGAATTATACACACCATGAGGTGGAGGGGAACAAGCTACAAGACAGGCATTACTGGAGGAAAGTATTTTTTATCTTAGCCTTTAAAAATATTTTTGTATGTTTATTTCACAATGTACGTAATAGGACAGTCACACGTGTATATATGTTATGAGTATGCTTGCTGGAAAAAAAGTTACTAATGGAGGGTAAAATGAAAAAAATTTAGAGACCACTATTCTAAAATAGATGATTGGTTATTTCTAACTAACTACCACAGTTATGAAACGTTACCATCTGAGGATGAAACAGACATTAATCAAATCACCATATAAATTGTAATTGACAGCTTTTGTAAGTGCTGCGATGGAAAAGCGTAGGGAGTGATAAGTTATAGAGGACACCATATAGTTTGCGAGTGGGCATTGGGTTAGTGAATTGAGATCTAATACTGATACTGATGGTAATTTGAGATCTAAAAGATAATAGAAGTTAACTAGGTGAAGGACCTTAATGGAATAATGAAAGACTTAAAGGAGGCATGATGTAAACATAGTCATAGACTAATCATCAAAACAGGCTAAATACTGGTATATTTTCCTGTCTAAACAACTTGATTTATCAGTTCATTTGGATAAGCTGCTGTGATAACATAATCCAGAGTTTATTGAAATTGTACATTTCTCTTCCATTTTGAGATGTTTGAACTCTTCAAAGACTTTCATAACATCCCAGAACGTAGGCTGTCCTATGTAAGTGGAGGCTTCTTGAATTGGCCAAGATAGGTGACTCCATTGACACTTACTTTATCATAGAAACTAGAGCAGTTGCTTCAGCTGAAGGTAAAAATGGCATCTTAGCTTTCTCAGCATGCCAGGATGTTAACAATAACTTAGGAAACCTGTGCAGACAGTAGGCACCACATTGTGCCTGATTATCACAGTTTATACATCTTCCCTGGTAGATTCTGTAAATATAGCTAGTCATTATTTCAAATTTATATACCTCCTGCTTCCTTCTAAGAAAGATTTGGAGTAACTCAATACAGAAACACAAAATTCAACAAAATAAAGAAATAGGTGATATAAGGCCCAGTGTTAGTAAGTGTTTGGGATTAAAGAACACTCATATTAATAGTGGGAGTGTAAATTGATACACAGCTTTTCTAGGGATAATTAGGCAACACCAACAGGGGGTGGAATAATATACACTCTTTTACCCAGCAACTCTATTAATAAATAGAACCTGCCATAAGAAAGTATTATGAACATGCACAAACACTTAACCACAAGGATGCTCACTGTAGTGTATGGGGTCATTTATAATTGTGAAAAGCTGGAGAAAACCTATTCAGCTACAGAGGTTTAATAAAGTAAACTTGGTACATCCATACAATTTGAATAAATGTAGACATTAGAAGGAATGTTTTAGAATATTTAATAATAGGAATAGTTGTCCATAGGATATTAACTGAAAAACAACAGTTATGAAATATAAAATATACTGAGTATGGGTGCATATGGATAGGAAAGGGAATGAAAAAACATACAAACTAATGTTCACAGTGCTTATCTCTGGGTGCCAGTCTTAAGGATATTTTATTTTTATTTCTTTTGGCCTGAGTTACATAAATTTTCTGTAACAAACATGTATTTGATCATAATGAGAGAAAACAGTAAAGTATATTTTAATTGACTATACTTAGATGAAAAAATTGGAGCAAAGACAAATCAAGATTGAAAGAGTCAGTGAAACCAGGATAACGACTTCTTTGTTGCATGCTGTAAGATCCTGTACTGTTGCTAGAAATGCCTATGAATTTAGCTATGAGCTTCCTTGCAGCCAAAGCAAACCACAAACACTGGTAGCTGGGGGGAACAGGTTATTTTAATTATTAGAAGATTTTAATACACTAACTAAATTCCCAAAATACAGTACCTCCGAAAAACCATATGCTCACATTGTTGGAGAGTCTCTGTGAATCTGTATTGAAAACTATATTATGCTTGACAATGACTTAAGCTAATAAGGGAAGAAGATTCCTGTAGTTTCTAGGATCATTTAACAAGTTACAGCATTTTGGATGACCTAGAGATACTAACAGAGGAAACAATTAAAATAAATATTTTGAACTTTCACATTTCTCCATCTGGATGACCAAGTATGATGATTTTTAGTATGGTTTCCCTTTCTTGAATACACTCCCACTCTTTTCATAAAATGGCCTTTTGCCTCAGAGGAAAAATCAGGGCAGATGGGCCTTAATTCTGACCCTACAAAACTATAGAAACTATATTTGAAACACTCTTTTTAAAAGGCCCTTTTTTCTATGCGTCTATCCACTCTGAGAGATTACAGTGGTTGTTTTAATCATATTAATTCTACTTTATGGCCCTGATTTCTTGGTTTACTCTATTCCTAGGCTGTGTATATTACAAATTGGCATTCCAGTGTGAGTCATTGAGAATTAAGGAAACAAATATGCATTTGCATTATTTACGTACAGAGTCCCAGATATTTCTAGAAATCTTATAAGAACCCTAAAAACAAGTTGGTGCTTTTCATTGTCTTGTCAGGCAAGAGTTGAATACATTCATATGGATAAATATAGATAAATACAGAGATAAAATTGGCCACTAAGAAAACACTATTCTGGAGTTAGGAAAGGTTTTGAAACTATGATAGTTGCTCTTCAACAAGAAATATAACAAATTTGCAGTTACAAAAAATGTGTATTTTAAGTTATATTTCCCTTAATAAAAAAACTCTATATTAAAGTCATAGTCTAACCTGTGTAATATTCTTGCCAAAAACATTTAGTCTGGATCTGACAATGAGGAAACAATTAGATAAATCCAGATGTGAGATAGTCTATAAAACATCTGGACTGGATTCTTTAAAGATGTCATTGTCATTGTCACAAAAGATAGGAAAAGGACAGGGAACAATTCTAGATGAAGAAGCAGTGTGTGACCCTCAGTTGGATTCAGGAATTTGGGCGGGGGTGGGGAATATAAAGGACATTATCGATGGGAAATTTAAAAATAGACTATGTATCAGATAAAATTGTGTCATTGTTAAGTTTATTGGGTGTAATAATGGTATTGTGGTTAAATATGTTTCACCTTTTCTCAGGGGAAACATGTCCACGTATTTAGGTGTGAAGTGTATGATAATTCAACAAAATAAAAAGTGGTGTGTATATGTACCCTTGAGCACATGCACATACAGATAAGAGAATAAGAAATAAGGAAAATATATCAAAATGTTTAAAAAATAAAAGGTTAAAAATGCTCTGTGCTGTGTGTTTAATTAGTTTCTCCAAGTTAGGAATGGTTTTGCAATGATTATGCACGTGGTTAAAACGACAGCACTTCTGAAATAACAATTGATTATATAAAACAATTTTCTAGAGATGTGTGGGATATTTAAGTTATATCAATTGGCATACATTGTAATATAATTTTACCTACTGAGAAAAAAATACAGAAAATCAGTTTTTTATTCATACTATCCAGTAACTCTTCCAATTAAAGGTCACTTGAGGAACTAAAAACAAATTATTTCCTTAAACAACTAAATATTTCTTCTGTCCTTGGAATGTTTATAAACTGGTGTTTATAAAAATATATTTCTTTCTTTTGGCTGCACCGCATGGCTTGCAGGATCTTAGTTCCCCAACCAGGGATTGAACCCAGGCCACGGCAGTGAAAGTGCCGAGTCCTAACCCCTGGACCACCAGGGGATTCCCTTATAATAATATATTTCAGATTGAATATAAGAAAACTTAGGTCTTCTGTTGAATATTTTATTTCTCAGGAAATGTTTTTAGTTTAACTTCATATGCTCAAATTGCTTCAGATTCTCTATCATATGTGTTGAAAACTATTTAAAGATACACTGAATAACTTCCAAGCACCGCCAAACATCTTCAGTGTCTTTCAGTACCTGAAAGATTTAAGGTTTATAGAGAATTTGAGTGGACTGTTTATAGCCAATTAACATGGTAATGACCTGCACCTGCTTGTATCAAACTCCCAGAAGTCTCTTATCTGCTAACATTAAAATCAATTTTGAAGTGGTACCTTCAGCAAAGTTTAAGTAAATTGCTGTAGTATAGTACTTCTTGTGAGTTCTAAAGGAGGCATAAATAAGTAACGCAATCATGTTTTATCACTATGATTGATGAAGCTGATATTTTACCAGCTTGCATTTCCTACTTGAGAAGAAATTTAAGACTGGCTTCAAGCTGTCTACCTGCTTCTCTCCCATCTTGTAAGCATGCTTTTAACTGCCGAGGGCTGAGATTTGGAGGAATGGTTATCAGACCACAGATGTTTTTGCCATGAAACGGTGCACCTCCAGCCAAGTCACTGCGGTTCAGGAGATGATAGATGGTATTTTCATGTTGCCTCACAGAAAGGTCAAAATGGCATGGCGAGCCCATGACAGTGAAAGGGAGAAATGTTAGTCCTGGAAGGAAATTTATTTCATGGCTTCAGGGGAAGTTTGGTTGTCATGAATAGGCTCTCTCTGTCAGTCTACAAAAATATTGTTTGTAAGGCAATGATGTATGTCAAACAGACAGTGTCTGTGTGTTGGCAGACAGAGCAGCTAGTTAAACAAATGCTAAGCCAAGTATAGTAGCGCAAGTCAAGTACTTTGGATGCTTTTAGGGTAAGAATTGCTCTTGATAGAAATATCAACATAATCAAAGGAACTTATTTCACTTTCTTACGTAACGACTTTAAGTAAACTTCCTTTGTAAATTTTACAGCCTTTTAAAATGCACCCCCCATTCTAACACTTTTTCTGTGTTAAAAATTCTTATAATCAGCAATCGCTCTATTTTATTCACTTTTAAATTATTTAGGAACATATATGTGGACCAGCCTTATCAGTACGCTTCACATAAAGCTGTTATCAATTTTGAGACAGTTAAGCCCCTGCTTTTTTGGAGTCTTTGTTCTTTTTCTCTTCCCCAACCCACAGGAACGATCAACTATGGGCATAATTCCATTGATGGTGTGGTAGGAGAGACTCAGTGGCATTGCTCACTCATCTTACAAAATTAGACCATGGAAGTGCCTTTCTTCCATGGGGATTCCCAAAGGGAAAGGAATGCCATAAGAAAAGAGCATAAAAGATCAAAAACTGTGTTTCTTGGAGCCTCCATTGTCACTTTCAGATTTGTTTTTCAGTGTTTGGATGAAAATCAGATTCATTCATGGCAACGTTCAAGTAGAAGTCTTCAACTCCAAATATTTCTTATCCAGACAACCCAAAGTGTAATACATTTGTCAAAAATAAAAAATAGATTTTTTTAAAAGTCTTGAAAGCCTAATGGATGTAGAAAATGAAATCACATGATCAAAAAAGAAATAACGTGATCACAGTATTCGTGAACACAAAATAATTGGGAAAGCCTTATGCTTCTGGATTTTACAAAACAATCCCAGTCTTTTGGGGAAGGTTTTTAAATTAGAGATAACCAATAGGATGTACTTATTTTGGTAGGAAACTAATCTCAAATGTCACATACAAAGAACTTTCTTCCAAATTATCCTAAACTCAGTAGGAGAGGGGATGTTTTTACTGGGAGTGAGAGGTGTCATTTGTCTTAGGGCCCTTCAGGGGTGCCGGACAAAAGGGACTGAGTCTTTTCAGGTTTAGACAAATACTCTACCATCAGCTTCCATAGAGAGCTGTTCTACAGAACAGAGAGGGAAAGCTGGGAGAGTGGGGGATTGCCCATTCCATCTGCCATTCTGTCTTACACTCAGATAAATATTCTGGATTACCACAGAATACATTTATAACATTTTGGCATGGTGATCATTAAAAAAAATACTTTCTTTAAATTTTTAATGCAAAGTGAATTATGTTTATGATTAACAATCCCTTGCAGAAGTTCAGTTCATGAACAAAAGGAGAATGCACTTTTAATCTAGACTTAAAGTAAAATTTACACTCTTTTAGCTAAAAAACCTCTTTGTAAATCAGCATACTAGCGCATTTACGTAAGGCATTATTTCAACCATCATGAACTTTTTCCATTCTAACATAAGTCTGATAATACGAGACAAAGAAATCCCTCTTAGAAGAGACTTGGTCTCCTAATGGCATCATGGTTTAGAGAGAAGAGAAACACTAGTTTTACAGCATTTCAATAACTTGAAGCCAAATCACATCATTCAAATGTGATTTGTGTTTTTGTTACTGTGCTTACACATAGCATTTTAAAGTAGAGCATTTCACTCAGCTTTCCTTTCCCACGCATCCCCCTTAGCATTTTTCCTGCTCCTCTGCTGCTGGACCAGACTTGGTCTGGCCCCAGATTCTATGTCAGAGGCCATGACCCAGGTGTCATAGTGGTCCATACTGCTGGCCTCTTCTCTGAATAATTATATGGGGTATTGTATTGGAAGGACAGGCTTGGGGGCAGTGCAGTCACCCTGGCTAGCCAGACCAAGGAGCTCTCCCGTCAAACTGCAGGGAAACAATGGGCTGAAAAGGCTCACACAAAACCTTGTAGCACAAAAGATTAAATTAAAAATGGACATTTAGGGCTTCCCTGGTGACGCAGTGGTTGAGAATCTGCCTGCCAATGCAGGGGACATGGGTTTGAGCCCTGGCCCGGGAAGATCCCACATGCCACGGAGCAAATGGGACCGTGAGCCACAACTGCTGAGCCTGCGCGTCTGGAGCCTGTGCTCCACAACAAGAGAGGCCACGATAGTGAGAGGCCCGCGCACCGCAATGAGGAGTGGCCCCCGCTTGCCACAAGTAGAGAAAGCCCTTGCACAGAAACGAAGACCCAACACAGCCATAAATAAATATACATTAAAAAAAAATGAACATTTGGCCAGACACTAGGTTTCATCCCACAGAATGTCACCTTTCTCACTTTTTCTGAGCATTTCCTTCTTTAACAATGTTCAGACTTCATATGTTGACCTTATAGCAGCAGATTTTCAGATTGCTGCTTTTAGATTACCTTTGCATATATATTCTAATTTACTTGATTTTTTTTAATGCTTTGAGGCTGTCTTAATTGTGACACTTTGTTGCTAATATAAGCAAAGCTTTTCTTTAGCAGTGGTTTAAGTAAGTAATTTAAAGTAGTACGTAGTGGGTTTTTTGTTTGGCAGTGGCGCAGCATGTGGGATCTTAGTTCCCCTACCAGGGATCGAACCCGTGCCCCCTGCAGTGCAAGCGTGGAGCCCTAACCACTGGGCCACGAGAGAATTCCCACCTAGTGATTTTTAAAGTAATGCTTTTTGTTCTCTTAAGATGTTTTATTAAGCTACTCTAGCATGTTTCATATCTGTAAACTGAGCAAGTGGCAGGGGACTGTCCCAAAGTAGATGTGATTATTTTACCTTCTTTTGGTCCCAGGAGGATTATTTTCCCCATCACCTGAGAAGTTTCCATAACAAGATGGGGAATAAAACTCATTAAGTCTTTATGAGATTTGAATGTTAGAAATTATGTCAGAGGTGGACTCACTGCTGTGAGGTAAAAGTTTTTTCATGGTCCTGATCTCAGGTTTTCTCTTAATTTTATCTACCCCTGATCTGTCCACTTTGGCCTGGCTCTTTTCAAGCCTTCTGGAGCCTCACCAACAAGCAGCAGCCAAAAGAAACAAAGGCTTGGTTTTCATGACCCCAGTGTTATTGGTCCACAGCTAAACACTTTGTAAATAAATAATAATTTTCTATTGTGCATTCTTCAGGAAGCCAAGCTTGTAGAAATGTCAGTAGTATAGCAAAGAATCCATGAAGTTTGAATTGATGATCGTCTGTTTTACCATCTGAGTTCATCTCCAATCAGAAAACACTTGGTCTTTATAGTGTTTGGGTGAAGGTATGGTGTGGGAACTTCCTACGAAGTGAGCCTTTTAGTTTTTACCTTTTGTATCTTAAATAAAGCTGTGTAAGGATGGAACAATGATCAAAATCCAAAAGGATTGGAACTCTTAAATGTTTTCTCCTTGAAGTAAATTTTATTTCTTAATGGTTAAATCTCTGATTATTCTGCTTTTGTTCTACTGTGTAACAGATTACTTTGAATGTACATTAGTATCACCCACTTATTCAGGGCCTACTTCAGAGATAACCTAAATCCGGAAACAGGCCAAAAAATAGGGTTTAAGTCATAAAGCCATGCAGTAGGAGAGGATGACATTCTTTAGAATGTATTCTCTTAATTTTACACATGTTCTCACATGTTTTGCTCTCTGACTTCTAAAACATCAGTGATTATAGGGTCCCTGGCTTTATCACATAGGCCCAGAAGCACAGAATTGAAGCTGAAGGACAACAAAAACAAGTTTTAAAAAACCTAGCTACCCTATGTTGTAGAAGATATAATAAGTGAACTTACAGCCCAACTTATTTCTAGCATACTGAAGAATCAAAGAGATTTGAAATAGATTTTTGGGTATTTTATATAGAAAAATGGTTAATTTTTAAAGGAAAGCTAGTTTACTTATATAGAAGTATCTTTATAAAATTAAAATAATAATTCTTATTTTATAGAGTTGTAAGGATTATTTAAGATAATGCATATAAGTACATATTAGTTTGTTGGCATATAGAAGATAATACATTTTCCCAACAATTCTTTACCATTTTATTATTACTGCAGCTGCACAACCAAAAGCAAGTCTCCACGCTTTTCTGTGCCTCAATTTCCCCATTTATAAGATGTGGAAAAATAATACCTAATCTTCCTTCCTTCCCTAAGAACTAAAGATACTAATTTGAGATAAGATGTGCCTTCTATTTCCAGTTAAAGTTTCCTAATGTGCTTCATTTTGACCCTGCTAAATATAGCTGAAGGGGAGAAGAAATCTTTATTAAAAATCTAAGTAGGGCTTCCCTGGTGGCGCAGTGGTTCAGAGTCCGCCTGCCAATGTGGGGGACGCGGGTTCGTGCCCCGGTCCGGGAGGATCCCACATGGCACGGAGCGGCTGGGCCCGTGAGCCATGGCCGCTGAGCCTGCACGTCCGGAGCCTGTGCTCCGCAACGGGAGAGGCCACAACAGTGAGAGGCCCGCGTACAGCAAAAAAAAAAAAAAATCTAAGTAATCGGGGCTTCCCTAGTGGCACAGTGGTTGGGAGTCCGCTCTGCCAATGCAGGGGACACGGGTTTGAGCCCTGGTCTGGGAAGATCCCACATGCTGTGGGGCAACTGGGCCTGTGAGCCACAACTACTGTGCCTGCGCGTCTGGAGCCTGTGCTCCGCAACAGGAGAGGCCGTGACATCACGTGAGAGCCCTGCGCACCACGATGAAGAGGGGCCCCCGCTTGCCGCAACTAGAGAAAGCCCTTGCACAGAAACGAAGACCCAACACAGCCCAAAATAAATAAGTAAAAGTAAATTAAAAAAAAATTATCTCCATAGAAAAATCTAAGTAATCAAGGTGCTTCCCTGGTAGTCCAGTGTTTATGACCCACGCTCCCAATGCAGGGAGCCCGGGTTCAATTCCTGGTCGGGGAACTAAGATCCCACATACCACAACTAAGCACGGGTGCTGCAACTAGAGAAGCCCGCGTGCCATGACGAAGACCCTGCACAGCCGAAATAAGGAAATTAATCAATTAATTTTAAAAAAAGATAATACGTTTTCCCAACAATTCTTTACCATTTTATTATTACCACAGCAATTCATATTTATTGTAGAACAGGTAGAAATACAGGAACCAAAGTAGCTAAAAATTTGACCATATAGAGCTAGATATCACTGTTAACATTTTGGTACATAAGGTGATGCATTTTCATTCCCCTTTATAGCTCTTCCTCTGATGTCCCACCACTTCCTTGCTCCTTAACTCCATGTTTTCTGCTACCCCTAACCTCACCCCTTCCTGATTAATTTATTCTGTTAAAGGACCTAGATAACCAGATGTTATTCTTACCCTTGGTGACTTCTCTGCAGCTTTGTATATTGTCAGCCGACCTTCTCTTGGTTTCCATGGTATTTTACCTTCCCTGTTCTCCTCATGACTCTTTAAGACCACTTCTCTTCTTGCCCCCAGGTTTCTAGTCCTTGCTGTCTTTCCTCTCCCGTGGCACCCCATCCTCCATTTAAACGACTGTTGAATGTAGTTCTCCATCCTAACTGCTGGCTCCAGCTGACACTTTTAGTCGCCCGCTGGTCAGCTCCACTTGAATGCTCCTCTGGCATCTCTGATTTGGCATGTTAATGCCTCCATCAAGCATATCCTCTTCCATTTCTGTCGGTCAAGCCAGGCTGGAACTTGGGAGCTTTCTTGCTCTTTCTTCTCGTTAATCCCTTGCTTATACTCTTCCCATGACCTCAATCTCCTCTTCCCCACGCTTACTAGGCCAGATTCTGTTCAGATGTGCTTCTTCCATGAAGTCCTCCCCACCACCCAGACTACTAATAACCATTTCCTCTTTTGAATTCCCGTAGAGTTTCAACAGATCTTTGTAGCAGTCACTCCTGTGTTGCATGGTGCTTTTTTGTACCTTTGTCTTAGCTCCCCTAGTACACTATTACATAAACAAATTTGAGAGCAACTGATATATTTCAATTTCCTAATTTTAAAGATGAGGAAACTGAATTCCAGGAGACCACCTTTGCAGCCACACAGCTATGAAATCCAAGATTAAAATCCAAATCCCCCAATTTTCAAACCAGCCCCCTCCTCTACACTTATTTATTCAGCACTAAAAAGCACCTACTCGGGACTTCCCTGGCAGTCCAGCAATTAAGACTCCACGCTTCCAATACAGGGGACATGGGTTTGATCCCTGGACAGGGAACTAAGATTCTACATGCTGTGCAGTGCGGCCAAAAAGCAAAACAAAACAAAAAAGCAATAAAAAATAAAAAGCACCTACTCAGTGCCGGACATTCTTCTAAGCATTATACATATATAAACTAATTTAATCCCCATTTTATAGAAGAGGAAACTCAATGCAAACCCAAGTAGTCTGGTGCCAGGGTCTATCCTTTCACCATTGTACCATCCTGCCCTTCTTCATGAGAGGGAGGAGGGATTAGGAGTTAGGGGATGTTTCTAATAATTATATTATTACTACTGATATTTCTATCTCTACACTATTTTTATTGGTAGGTTATTATTATTATTGATGTTATTATCATACACTGGCACTACTTTAAGCACTTTATGGGAATCAGTTTATATCATCCTCCCATCACCTCAAGAGATAGATGCTTTATCATCATCATACCCATCTTACAGGTGATTTTAGCCAAGGTAAAGAAGAGAAAATAACTTCCCAAGTTAACACAGTATTGACCAAGCTAGAATTGGAATCCAAGGAGTCTGGGTCTGACATCTCAGCCCTTAACCCTCATGCTAAACCGTCTCTTAGGTTCTTAGTAGTGCTGAGTCATTGGGAAAGTTATCTTCTGTTTGTTTCAGCATCCTCCTCTGTTATGGGACAGGTGACAAAAACAGTACCTTACTCACAGGGTTTTTAAAGTTCATGTGAAATATTTCTATGTATGACAAATGCTGATCCAAGGCAGCCCCTTCTCCCTTTTACAGCTTTGCATCTCATGAAATCTTTAATTGGTGAAACTAAAGCAGTCACCCTAGTTCATGCATACCTGTTTTGAATTGCTCATTCATCAGTTTCAGCTGATATCTGAATAAGCTCTCACCTTAGTAGCTAGATGAGTCATCACTCTCCTTACAGGCTCACAGGTGCCATCTAGTGATAGAGAAGAGAAATGCAAGTTAGTCAGGTAAAACCCTGGAAGAAGGCATGGGTTTTTTTGTTGTTTTGTGGTGTTTGGAAACACGTTGCAGTGAAAAATCGGTATATTGTACCAAAAACTTTAGTAGGTTACTTAAGATTTTGCATAAAGATACAGTTAATTCACTGTTGTTAAATCCTGTGCTTTTAGAATGGAATTAAGACAGGTTCTTGATCAGTTTTAATCTGTGTGCATCTTTAAAAGACCTTGGCGTTACAGGGAGTCTCATTTTATTGATCTTTGTTCTTCTTGTTCTGAGTTGTTGTCACTGAAGGTAATAAACACCTAATTGTTAAAAATGGATATCATTAACAAATTCATTTGTTGTGTCCATCTGCTTGCTGTATCTAACACTAGTCCTCAAACTTTTCCATATTTTGTTTTTGTGAAACCATCTACTGTTCTTCCATTAGGAAAGAAATCTTCTAAGTTGCTTTCCAAAGCATTTATCATCATCAGGTTGTTTCTTTGTTAGCAGATGATAGCTTTTTCGATTAATATGGAAGACATGGGTGAAGGTGGACTTACACTGAGAGGATTATACTCCATGTGACATGGTTGCCAAAACAGCAAGTATTCTTCAGGGCATAAACACAAAACACAGCTCCTTCAATCATGTATACAACTCAGACACACACTTGAGAGCTTTTGCCACATTCCCTATGAACCAGGGAATGTTAATGAGGATAGAGGGTAGTTAGAGCTCAGCTTCAGTGTATGCTAATTGCAAATTTGCTGATATTCTGGATTCTAGACCTTGCTTGTATGAGCGAACAGCCTTCATACTCATTTGCCTTCACAAAGACGATTCCCAGACTTAAGTGCAGCGTAGTTTTGGCAGTGCCTTTTCTGTTCTCCCAGGCAACTTTACTCACATAACAAAAACAACAGTAATGTTGTGTTTACTAATTATAGGAGCTACCGTACAAAGTCCTTAATAGGCATGATTTCATTTAATACTGTTTAAATCCCTATAAGCCTCCATGTGTTTGTATTTTTCACAGATCTTTCCCTGTAATTGATATCTAGTCTTACAGCATTGTGGTCGGAAAAGATACTTGATACAATTTTAATTTTCTTAAATTTACCAAGGCTTGATTTGTGACCCAGGATATGATCTATCCTGGAGAATGTTCCATGAGCACTTGAGAAAAATGTGTATTCTGTTGTTTTTGGATGGGATGTCCTATAAATATCAATTAAGTGCATCTTTTTTTTTTTACATCTTTATTGGAGTATAATTGCTTTACAATGCTGTGTTAGTTTCTGCTTTATAACAAAGTGAATCAGTTATGCATATACATATGTTCCCATATCTCCTCCCTCTTGCGTCTCCCTCACTCCCACCCTCCCTATCCCACCCATCCAGGTGGTCACAAAGCACCGAGCTGATCTCCCTGTGCTATGCGGCTGCTTCCCACTAGCTATCTACCTTACATTTGGTAGTGTATATATGCCCATGCCTCTCTCTCACTTTGTCACAGCTTACCCTTCCCCCTTCCAATATCCTCAAGTCCATGCTCTAGTAGGTCTGTGTCTTTATTCCCGTCTTACCCCTAGGTTCTTCATGACATTTTTTTTTTTACATCTTTATTGGAGTATAATTGCTTTACAATGGTGTGTTAGTTTCTGCTTTATAACAAAGTGAATCAGTTATACATATACATATGTCTCCATATCTCCTCCCTCTTGCGTCTCCCTCACTCCCACCCTCCCTATCCCACCCCTCTAGGTGGTCACAAAGGACCGAGCTGATCTCCCTGTGCTATGTGGCTGCTTCCCACTAGCTATCTGTTTTACGTGTGGTAGTGTATATATGCCCATGCCTCTCTCTCACTTTGTCACAGCTTACCCTTCCCCCTTCCCATATCCTCAAGTCCATGCTCTAGTAGGTCTGTGTCTATATTCCTGTCTTACCCCTAGGTTCTTCATGACATTTTCTTTTTCTTAAATTCCATATAGATGTGTTAGCATATGGTATTTGTCTTTCTCTTTCTGACTTACTTCACTCTGTATGACAGACTCTAGGTCCATCCACCTCATTACAAATAGCTCAATTTCGTTTCTTTTTATGGCTGAGTAATATTCCATCGTATATATATGCCACATCTTCTTTATCCATTCATCTGATGGTGGACACTTAGGTTGTTTCCATCTCCTGGCTATTGTAAATAGAGCTGCAATGAACATTTTGGTACATGACTCTTTTTGAATTATGGTTTTCTCAGGGTATATGCCCAGTAGTGGGATTGCTGGGTCATATGGTAGTTCTATTTGTAGTTTTTTAAGGAACCTCCATACTGTTCTCCATAGTGGCTGTACCAATTCACATTCCCACCAGCAGTGCAAGAGTGTTCCCTTTTCTCCACACCCTCTCCAGCATTTATTGTTTCTAGATTTTTTGATGATGGCCATTCTGACCAGTGTGAGGGGCTACCTCATTGTAGTTTTGATTTGCATTTCTCTAATGATTAATGATGTTGAGCATTCTTTCATGTGTTTGTTGGCAATCTGTATGTCTTTTTTGGAGAAATGTCTATTTAGGTCTTCTGCCCATTTTTGGATTGGGTTGTTTGTTTTTTTGTTATTGAGCTGCAAGAACTGCTTGCAAATTTTGGAGATTAATCCTTTGTCAGTTGCTTCGTTTGCAAACATTTTCTCCCATTCTGAGGACTGTCTTTTCGTCTTGCTTATGGTTTCCTTTGCTGTACAAAAGCTTTGAAGTTTCATTAGGTCCCATTTGTTTATTTTTGTTTTTATTTCCCTTTCTCTAGGAGGTGGGTCAAAAAGGATCTTGCTGTGATTTATGTCATAGAGTGTTCTGCCTATGTTTTCCTCTAAGAGTTTGATAGTTTCGGGCCTTACATTTAGGTCTTTAATCCATTTTGAGCTTATTTTTGTGTATGGTGTTAGGGAGTGATCTAATCTCATACTTTTACATGTACCTATCTAGTTTTCCCAGCACCACTTATTGAAGAGGCTGTCTTTTCTCCACTGTACATTCCTGCCTCCTTTATCAAAGACAAGGTGACTGTATGTGCGTGGGTTTATCTCTGGGCTTTCTATCCTGTTCCATTGATCTATATTTCTGTTTTTGTGCCACTACCATACTGTCTTGATTACTGTAGCTTTGTAGTATAGTCTGAAGTCAGGGATCCTTATTCCTCCAGCTCTGTTTTTAGTTCTCAAGATTGCATTGGCTAATCGGCGTGTTTGTGTTTCCATACAAATTGTGAAATTTTTTGTTCTAGTTCTGTGAAAAATGCCAGTGGTAGTTTGATAGGGATTACATTGAATGTGTAGATTGCTTTGGGTAGTAGAGTCATTTCCACAATGTTGATTCTTCCAATCCAAGAACGTGGTATATCTCTCCATCTATTTGTATCATCTTTAATTTCTTTCATCAGTGTCTTATAATTTTCTGCATACAGGTCTTTTGTCTCCTTAGGTAGGTTTATTCCTATGTGTTTTATTCTTTTTGTTGCAGTGGTAAATGGGAGTGTTTTCTTGACTTCACTTTCAGATTTTTCATCATTAGTGTATAGGAATGCCAGAGATTTCTGTGCATTAATTTTGTATCCTGCTACTTTACCAAATTCATTGATTAGCTCTAGTAGTTTTCTGGTAGCATCTTTAGGATTCTCTATGTATAGTGTCATGTCATCTGCAAACAGTGACAGCTTTACTTCTTCTTTTCCGATTTGGATTCCTTTTATTTCCTTTTCTTCTCTGATTGCTGTGGCTAAAACTTCCAAAACTACTTTGAATGCGAGTGGTGAGAGTGGGCAACCTTGTCTTGTTCCTGATCTTAGTGGAAATGCTTTCAGTTTTTCACCATTGAGGACGATGTTGGCTGTGGGCTTGTCATATATGGCCTTTATTATGTAGAGGAAAGTTCCCTCTATGCCTACCTTCTGGAGAGTTTTTATCGTAAATGGGTGTTGAATTTTGTTTAAAGCTTTCTCTACATCTATTGAGATGATCATATGGTTTTTCTCCTTCAGTTTGTTAATATGGTGTTTCACGTTGATTGATTTGCGTATATTGAAGAGTCCTTGCATTCCTGGAATAAACCCCACTTGATCATGGTGTATGATCCTTTTAATGTGCTGTTGGATTCTGTTTGCTAGTATGTTGTTGAGGATGTTTGCATCTATGTTCATCAGTGATATTGGCCTGTAGTTTTCTTTCTTTGTGACATCCTTGTCTGGTTTTGGTATCAGGGTGATAGTGGCCTTGTAGAATGAGTTTGGGAGTGTTCCTCCCTCTGCTATATTTTGGAAGAGTTTGAGAAGGATAGGTGTTAGCTCTTCTCTAAATGTTTGATAGAATTTGTCTGTGGAGCCATCTGGTCCTGGGCTTTTGTTTGTTGGAAGATTTTTAATCACAGTTTCAATGTCAGTGCTTGTGATTGGTCTGTTCATATCTTCTATTTCTACCTGATTCAGTCTTGGCAGGTTGTGCATTTCTAAGAGTTTGTCCATTTCTTCCAGGTTGTCCATTTTATTGGCATATAGTTGCTTGTAGTAACGTCTCATGATCTTTTTATTTCTGCAGTGTCAGTTGTTACTTCTCCTTTTTCATTTCTAATTCTATTGATTTGAGTCTTCTCCCTTTTTTTCTTGATGAGTCTGGCTAATGGTTTATCAATTTTATCTTCTCAAAGAACCAGCTTTTAGTTTTATTGATCTTTGCTATCGTTTCCTTCATTTCTTTTTCATTTATTTCTGATCTGATCTTTATGATTTCTTTCCTTCTGCTAACTTTGTGGTATTTTGGTTCTTCTTTGACTAATTGCTTTAGGTGTAAGTTTAGGTTGTTTATTTGAGATTTTTCTTGTTTCTTGAGGTTGTATTGTATTGCTATAATCTTCCCTCTTAGAACTGCCTTTGTTGCACCCCATAGGTTTTGGGTCGTTGTATTTTCACTGTCATTTCTTTCTAGGTATTTTTTGATTTCCTCTTTGATTTCTTTAGTGATCACTTCGTTGTTAAGTAGTGTATTGTTTAGCCTCCATGTGTTTGTATTTTGTACAGATCTTTTCCTGTAATTGATATCTAGTCTCATAGCATTGTGGTTGGAAAAGATACTTGATACAATTTCAGTTTTCTTAAATTTACCAAGGCTTGATTTGTGAACCAGGATATGATCTATCCTGGAGAATGTTCCATGAGCACTTGAGAACAATTTGTATTCTGTTATTTTTGGATGGAATATCCTATAAATAGCAATTAACTCCATCTTGTTTAATGTATCATTTAAAGCTTACTGTCGATTTCCCCTTTTATGGCTGTTAGTATTTGCCTTATGTATTGAGGTGCTCGTATGTTGGGTGCATAAATGTTTACAATTGTTATATCTTCTTCTTGGATCGATCCCTTGATCATTATGTAGTGTCATTCTTTGTCTCTTCTAATAGTCTTTATTTTAAAGTCTATTTTGTCTGATATGAGAATTGCTACTCCAGCTTTCTTTTGGTTTTTTCCATCCCCTTACTTTCAGTCTGTATGTGTCTGTAGGTCTGAAGTGGGTCTCTTGTAGACAGCATATATATGGGTCATGTTTTTGTATCCATTCAGCCAGTCTGTGTCTTTTGGTGGGAGCATTTAATCCATTTACATTTAAGGTAATTATCGATATGTATGTTCCTATTCCCATTTTCTTAATTGTTTAGGGTTTGTTATTGTAGGTCTTTTCCTTCTCTTGTGTTTATTGCCTAGAGAAGTTTCTTTAGCATTTGTTGTAAAGCTGGTTTGGTGGTGCTGAATTGTCTCAGCTTTTTTTTTTTTTTGCGGTATGTGGGCCGCTCACTGCCATGGCCTCTCCCTCCGCGGAGCACAGGCTCCGGACATGCAGGCCCAGCGGCCATGGCCCACGGGCCCAGCCGCCCCACGGCATGTGGGATCCCCCCGGACCGGGGCACGAACCCCCGTCCCCTGCATCGGCAGGCGGACTCCCAACCACTGCGCCACCAGGGAAGCCCCTGTCTCAGCTTTTGCTTGTCTGTAAAGGTTTTAATTTCTCCATCAAATCTGAATGAGATCCTTGCTGGGTAGAGTAATCTCGGTTGTAAGTTTTTCTCCTTCATCACTTTAAATATGTCCTGCCAGTCCCTTCTGGCTTGCAGAGTTTCTGCTGAAAGATCAGCTGTTAACCTTATGGGGATTCCCTTGTGTGTTATTTGTTTTTTTCCCTTGCTGCTTTTAATATGTTTTCTTTGTATTTAATTTTTGACAGTTTGATTAATATGTGTCTTGGCGTGTTTCTCCTTGGATTTATCAGGTTTGGGACTCGCTGTGCTTCCTGGACTTGATTAACTATTTCCTTTCCCATATTAGGGAAGTTTTCAACTATAGTCTCTTCAAATATTTTCTCAGTCCCTTTCTTTTTCTCTTCTTCTTTGGGACCCCTATAATTCAAATGTTTGTGCATTTAATGTTGTCCCAGAGGTCTCTGAGACTGTCCTCAGTTCTTTTCATTCTTTTTTCTTTATTCTGCTCTGTAGTAGTTATTTCCACTATTTTATCTTCCAGGTCACTTATCTGTTCTTCTGCCTCAGTTATTCTGCTATTGATCCTTTGTAGAGAATTTTTAATTTCATTTATTGTGTTGTTCATCGTTGCTTGTTTCCTCTTTAGTTCTTCTAGGTCCTTGTTAAATGTTTCTTGCATTTTCTCTATTCTATTTCCAAGATTTTGGATCATCTTTACTTTCATTATTCTGAATTCTTTCTCAGGTAGACTGCCTATTTCCTCTTCATTTGTTAGGTCTGGTGGGTTTTTACCTTGCTCCTTCATCTGCTGTGTATTTTTCTGTCTTCTCATTTTGCTTATCTTACTGTGTTTGGGGTCTCCTTTTCACAGGCTGCGGTTCGTAGTTCCCGTTGTTTTTAGCGTCTGTTCCCAGTGGCTAAGGTTTGTTCAATGGGTTGTGTAGGTTTCCTGGTGGAGGGGACTAGTGCCTGTGTTCTGGTGGATGAGGCTGGATCTTGTCTTTCTGGTGGAATTACATCTGTATTTTCCTAATGAAAATAAATGAGGCTTAGAAAACTAAGAAACTTACCCAAGGCTACACAGTTGGTAAACAATGCATACAAAGTATTCATTTCCCAGTCTGTCCCCTTTGTTAGATTGAAATTAAAAGCAAGAGTTATAGCTTTCTAATGCTTGAGTCTTCCATACAGTGCCTGACTTTTAGTAGATACTTGATAAATGTGTATTTGATACCTGTGAAGTCTTTCTTGGCCAACCAGACTTCTGGTTCTGATTCCTTCTTATGTGAAACAAACTCAAGTAGAAGAACTGTAGTGAGAATGAAACAGAAGGGGAAGAAGGTGAGGCAGGTCCTAGAGCCAGTGGAGAAAGGTAAAGGGTATAGCCATAGTAGTGTTTCAGGAGGGAGAGCTTCATTTTCGGCCACAGGTTGACTCCCTAATAAAGAAAGATAGGTTAATTTGGCTGAGACCTCGATCACATTAACTTAAACTGACACTCCAGAGTTACGTATCAAAAGATTTAGTCAGATACGTGTTAAATTGATTGGGCTTTCTTTCCTGCCCCTTCATCTTTATATATTGCTAAACCTTTAAGCAAGTTTAACCATAAACCAAATGCTACCTATCACCCTCGAGACCATTAAGAAATTAGCCCTCACAGCAATCAGAGAAGAAAAAGAAATAAAAAGAATCCAAATTGGAAAAGAAGTAAAACTGTCACTGTTTGCAGATGACATGATACTATACATAGAGAATCCTAAAGATGCTACCAGAAAACTACTAGAGCTAGTCAATGAATTTGGTAAAGTAGCAGGATACAAAATTAATGCACAGAAATCTCTGGCATTCCTATACACTAATGATGAAAACTCTGAAAGAGAGGTTAAGGAAACACTCCCATTTACCATTGCAACAAAAAGAAAAAAATATCTAGGAATAAATCTACCTAAGGAGACAAAAGACCTGTATGCAGAAAACTATAGGACACTGATGAAAGAAATTAAAGGTGATACAAACAGATGGAGAGATATACCATGTTCTTGGATTGGAAGAATCAACATTGTGAAAATGACTCTACTACCCAAAGCAATCTACAGATTCAGTGCAATCCCTATCAAACTACTATTGGCATTTTTCACAGAACTAGAACAAAAAACTGCATGATCTGTATGGAAACACAAAAGACGCCGAATAGCCAAAGCAATCTTGAGAACTAAAAACGGAGCTGGAGGAATCAGGATCCCTGACTTCAGACTATACTACAAAGCTACAGTAATCAAGACAGTATGGTAGTGGCACAAAAACAGAACTATAGATCAATGGAACAGGATAGAAAGCCCAGAGATAAACCCACGCACATGTGGTCACCTTATCTTTGATAAAGGAGGCAAGAATATACAATGGAGAAAGGACAGCCTCTTCAATAAATGGTGCTGGGAAAACTGTATAGCTACATTTAAAAGAATGAAATTACAGCACTCCCTAACACCATATACAAAAATAAACTTAAAATGGATTAAAGACCTAAATGTAAGGCCAGACACTATAAAACTCTTACAGGAAAACATAGGCAGAACACTCTATGACATAAATCACAGCAAGATCCTTTTTGACCCACCTCCTAGAGAAATGGAAATAAAAACAAAAATAAACAAATGGGACCTAATGAAACTTCAAAGCTTTTGTACAGCAAAGGAAACCATAAGCAAGACGAAAAGACAGTCCTCAGAATGGGAGAAAATGTTTGCAAACGAAGCAACTGACAAAGGATTAATCTCCAAAATATACAAGCAGCTCATGCAGCTCAATATCAAAAAAAGAAACAACCCAGTCCAAAAATGGGCAGAACAGCTAAATAGACATTTCTCCAAAGAAGATATACAGATTGCCAACAAACACAAGAAAGGATGCTCAACATCACTAATCATTAGAGAAATGCAAATCAAAACCACAATGAGGTGTCACCTCACACTGGTCAGAATGGTCATCATCAAAAAATCTACAAACAGTAAATGCTGGAGAGGGTTGTAGTGAAAAGGGAACCTTTGTGCACTGTTGGTGGGAATGTAAATTGATACAGCCACTATGGAGAACAGTATGGAAGTTCCTTAAAAAACTAAAAATAGGGCTTCCCTGGTGGCATAGTGGTTGAGAGTCCACCTGCCGATGCAGGAGACGCGGGTTCATGTCCCGGTCCGGGAAGATCCCACATGCCGCGGAGCAGCTGGGCCCGTGAGCCATGGCCGCTGAGCCTGCGCATCCGGAGCCTGTGCTCCGCAACAGGAGAGGCCACAACAGTGAGAGGCCCACGTACCGCAAAAAATAATAATAATAATAAAAATAAAAATTGGCCCTGTTGAGGAGTGGTTTTTATGCTCCTTGTCTTGAGTTTTGAAGGAACTGGGACCAGCTCTTTCCCCTCTCTCTCATTCTCCTTCCCTCACTGGGTTTTGAGGAGGCTTGCACTGTCCTTTGTGGCTGCTCTTCCTGACTCTGCTGGTTCCCCCCTAAACCACATAGACTAAGTCTGCTGAGTCTTGTGTAACCAAGCACCACATACGTGGCAGTGCTTGACTCAAGAAAGGCTGTAACAGGCCCTGGGAACTGGCTCCCTGTGGCATTTCACAGCGTTGATCCTGAGTGTCTGCTTTGTCCCTTACACATCAGAGGGTCTTTGCAGAACTGTAGAGTTTTAAGACTTGTGCTACTTTGCTGTGGTACATTATTTGTGCATTTAACTGTACTTAACATATTGGTCCTAAACTTTATTTTTTTACTCTGTATCCTCAATTTTGTTAATTGTGCAGCTGTTCTCTGTTTTCTTTTTTAGCTGGTAACTTTTATTGCCTGGTAATGCTCATCTTAACATTATGTGAAGGCTCTGGTCCTTGGGTCCCCTCTTAAATTTACAAAAGTAGATGAAATTGAATTTCTAGCAAATTGATGAACAATAATGAGCCAGGGTTTTCTGGGGTCTCTGGATTCGCAAACCAAAATAATACAGTGACTAGAATTTGAAATTGGACTCATTTTTAAAGCCTAAGAGAGAGGAGTACATGGCAAATGCAGGTGACCCACAGCTCAGCTTGGCCCCCAACCTGGCACTTTTTTTTTTTAAGCGTGACAAAATGTTTATTATAAGTTCAAGCATGAATTGGCACCAGAGAGTCCATACGAAAGGGAATCAATGTAACATATAGGACAGAGGACTTGTTCAGACTTCACAACTCACTAGACGTAAGAATATATACATCTTTGATGAAGCCACAAGAATGTAATGTGTGTATAAAGGCTTTTGTCCGTAGTGGCACTTCTTATTGTTTTAAATAGATTCTTTATAGAGCATGAAGAGTAGATCACATGTGAACAAAGGTGAATGGATTTTTCCCTTTCCTTTACATTATTTTTCCTACCAGTATGTCCTATAATTTTATTTTTTTTCTACTGAAATAATTTCCAGTTATCCTGGTTCATGTTTTACTTTTTTTGTGTGGATAGAAAGGAATCTCGTGTACCCAGTGTACTCTATTTGCCTGCCTGATGGTTTGCCTCTTCCTGACCTCACATAAACTAGCAGGGGGAAGGAGCCCAGCATTGGAGACTGTTGCTCTGGCTACGTGGATGATTTCCAGGTGGGCGTCAGAAGAGCTGCCTCTTCTTGTGTTGGGCTTGCTGGTGTCTGTGCTGAGTGGGCAATAGCCAGGTGCTGGCCATGGTGAGGAATCAACTCTGTTCTCTCATCTTCTTAGGACATGTAAGCTGCTTCTGACTGATCAACAACAACAACAAAAAGGTTAATTCTGGATTTAAAATTTAGTGTAAGCAGCTCATTTTTTTAAAGAGGAAGAAGGGAAAAACGAATGAATTTTAGGGCTAAAAATAACCATTCCAGAGAAGTATTTATGAAGTATTGATTGATTGTTTGCACAGTGGAAAAAAGATTAATCTCTCCACCTCTAATGATAACCCTTATCAAAATCAGCTTTCTACGAGAGTTTGCTGTATCTGTGTCTGGTTCCCTGAGAATGTGAGTTACTTTGGGCAAATTCTGTTTCATTCTTCCTTTTCTGTATCTCCTAATTCCTGGTGTAACACCTCATCACACTCAGGAGGCTTTCCTAAAAGTACTCTTCTAATTGAATAGAGACAGAATAAAGAAATATGTCTGAAGAACTTCTGCAGAGATCCAGTTGAATTTCATTTATACCCGTTCAGAAGGAATATTTGAAATACGGAACTCAGGATTCAGTTGACTAATGAGTTCAGCAATAAGAGGAAAGAAAGAAGAAAACAGACTCAAATGAAGTAGCCATTGATCTGAACAGAAACCTTTTGAATCTTAGAATTGCAGTGCTGAATGTTAGAAATCATTTCAGTGATGAAATTCAAATGTGGTTATGTGTTCCTGATAATTACTTTATAAATTGAAAATATTTCTATGTTAAAATTCATTATAAGGAGACATACTTGCTATGACAAAGGCACATGTATTTGTGTAAATTTAAAGGCCCTGTACTTTGTCAGAGAAATAGCCACAAGTTCCCGGTTCAGCTTTGTGTGCCATTGGACATGCTACTAACACCTTTTTACCACAGTTTATCAAATGGGAATAACATATATCTTACAGGGTTTTGTGATACTCAAATAAGATAATGTATCTAAAAAACATTTTCTATAGGATGGTCAAATGTTGTTAGTCTTCCCATCTTTCTATCTAGAAAATACAGAAATGTTCTAAGTTGTATAAATTTTTCTTCTTGTGTAATTTTGTCAAAACAGATAGAAATAAAAATTTTATATTTTAGGACATCCTTTTAATGCATTTTAATATTAAATATTAAAATAAATCAGTTTCAAAAATATTTATACAAATTCTTAAATTACATTAGAGAATTTAATAAACTTTACATCTTGTTTTTGGATATTAAATGTTTGAATTCAATCTAGAATTATTATATTGTTGTAAGGGTTTTTTTTCACATTTGATATATCTATTAAGGATGATTGCTTTCCTTTGTGAAATTCCCTTGGATTTATTTATGTGTTTGTATTTTTATTATTTAGAGAAGTATAATATAGAAACGCATTAAAATTAGAAATAGACTTAGCGTATGATCCAGCAATCCCACTTCTGAGTATATCTCAAAAGGAAATGAGATCAGTACATCAGAGAGCTATCTGCACCTCCATATTCATTGCATTATTCACAGTAGACAAGGTGTGAAAACAACCTAAATGCCTGTTAACAGGTGAATGGATAAAGAAAATGGGGCATATATATAATGGAATGTTATTCAACTTTTAAAAAGAGGGAAATCCTGCCGTTTGCACAACATAAATGAACCTAGAGGACATTATGCCAAGTGAGATAAGCGAGAAAGACAAATACTACATGATCTCATTTATATATGGAATCTAAAATAGTTAAACTCATAGAAGCAGAAAGTAGAATGGTGGTTGCCAGGAGTGGGGGAAATGGGGAGATGGGTACAAAGTTTCAGTTATGCAAGGTGAGTAAGTTCTGGAGATCTGATGTACAGCATGACTATAGTTATCAAAGCTGTATTGTATACTTGAAATTTACTAAGTGTGTAGATCTTAAATGTTTTCACCACACATATACACACACACAAATGGTAACTAGTGAAGTGATGGGTCTTCTAATTCACTTGATTGTAGTGATCATTTCACAGTGTATGCCTATACCAAACATCAAGTTATATACCTTAAATATATACAAGCTTTATTTGTCAACAATACCTTAATGAAGCTGTGGGGAGAAAAAAGGAATACATTATTTCTGAATAGTTTTATTTTTGCCCTAAGCAAGTATTACTCTATAGTTAAATGTTATCATAAGCACTTACATTTAAATGTATTTATATCATTAAACTTCTTGAATATCTTCTAAAGTATATTATTTAAAATTGTAACCACTTAATTCCTCAAAAACCTGAAAAAAAATTTTGTTTTAATATGTACGGGATGGACTTTAGTTTCTTTATTGTGTTAGTTAATGAACACCAGTAGAGGGAGCTCCACCTCATCTTTCTTGATAAATTTAGCTCTCAACTGAAAATGTATGTTTGTGGAAAAGGGCACGCGGTGAAATAAACTTAAATAATACGTGGTTATAAACATTTTCAAAGGTACTAAAGAATGACAACTGTAATTCTTCTTACCTTTTAGGGGGAAAACAATCTCAGTTTGATTTCCATGCTTTTAAGTTAACTACCCTCAAATAACTAAACAGAAAACTTCTATGTAGCATAACCACTTGTAAGGAATCCATCAGGCAGCCCAAGCCTTTTAAAATCAAGAATCTATGTCTGGTCAGTTGAGGAAGAGGAGGAAGAACAGTGGTGGTAATGTTATTGTTTGAAATAAGGTTAAATAAAATAAAATTTTATCAATTGGTAGATAGTCACAATAGCAATGTCATAATAAGGCGAACTGCTGAGTCACTGTGTAGAACAAGGGGAGAGAAAATTTTCATTTTACTTAGAGCTCTTATGCATTCAGAAGGTTTTTAAACCAAAATCTAGAAAGGCTGTAGAACCTTTGTTCCTATCTAGAGGGCTGGGCCTAATTATTACCTGTTGGTTTCTTTATAGACCCGAGAAGAAAATACCACGTGAGATTGCTGGCTTACAACAACATAGAAGATGGCTACCAGGCAGATCAAACAGTCAGTACTCCAGGATGCGTGTGTAAGTAAGAGTTACAGTAGCTTGTTTCACAATGTAAGACTCATACTCTTTTTTTCTCTATTTCCTTCTTTAAATTTAAGTCTCATTACTACTTGGACACCTTGGTGGTTTTATTACTTTCATATCCTCCAGGATACCTAACGTAGTATCTTGAACAAGTACATACTCAGTAAATATTTAAGTGAGATGTATTTAATTATAAGAACCTATTTTAGTTTTGCAAGGAAGAGACCATTAGAAATTTAACTGTGGGGACTCCCCTGGTGGTGCAGTGGTTAAGAATCTGCCTGCCAATGCAGGGGACAGAGGTTCGAGCCCTGGTATGGGAAGATCCCACATGCCATGGAGCATCTAAGCCCGTGCACCACAACTACTGAGCCTGCGCTCTAGAGCTCACGAGCCACAGCTACTCAGCCTGCGTGCCACAACTACTGAAGCCCACGTACCTAGAGCCCATGCTCTGCAACAAGAAAAGCCACCACAATGAGAAGCCCGTGCACCGCAACGAAGAGTAGCCCCCGCTTGCCGCAACTAGAGAAAGCCTACATGCAGCAGTGAAGACCCAACGCAGCAAAAATAAAGTTTTTTAAAAAAAGAAATTTAACTGGGAAAATAACCCTAAATACCTACAAATACTAAGTTTTCTTTTATCTCCTTTAACCTTGAGGCTAATTATTTCATTCCAGTTGCTATTCAGTTTTATTGCTGCTGAGAGCTGTTTGGTTTCATTGCTACTAAAAAGGATGTCAGTCTAGTTTTAAGTCTACTGCTGGCTTTCTGAATGTCTTCGGCTGGTAGCTTGACTTCTCTGTGCTTCTGTCTTACATTCTAAGTATTGATAATATTTGATTCCTTATCTAACTTACGGAAGAGTCACTCAGGTTTGAATGATACATCTCTAGACCACTATGAACCTCTGGTGGAAGAAGGACCTAAAGGGTGGGGTGTTATGATTTTACCATTTTACCACTTTCTACATTAAATGTTACGCCGTGTGGTAAATTAACATTGTCTTTTTCAATAGCTGTTCGTGATCGCATGGTTCCTCCTCCACCACCACCCCACCATCTCTATGCGAAGGCTAACACCTCATCTTCCATCTTCCTGCACTGGAGGAGGCCTGCGTTCACCACTGCACAAATAATTAACTACACCATCCGCTGTAACCCTGTTGGCCTGCAGAATGCTTCTTTGGTTTTATACCTTCAAACGTATGTAGCTTCTATTAATGGTTGTTTTCTTTGCTCTCCTCCCCACTCACACTTCCTTCTTTACTATCTTGGGCCAACTTGAGCTTCAGCTGTAAGCATTTGTCTCAGAACTTATCTTACTGATGTCAGGGCAGGGGATTTTGCATCTTTACCATAATCAGTTCTGAAAACCGCATTTATTTTGAAATTTAATTTTCATAAATGATTTTTTTGTTGTTGTTTCCCCAGCCTCGTGCAACAAGATTAGATAAGAAACTATCGATATGATGACTTTCAAGTAGCTAAACTTAGCATATTTAAAGAAGGAAACAAGTCAATTTTCATGCTGGCATCAAAAAATAAAGCTAGTTATTCTGTTTTCTAGGTTATAGTTAGAAAGATGCCCATCATTATACTTGTAAAAGAGTGATTTGACTTAACAGTATTTCAGAAGAAATCCCTTTGATTTGGGACATTTCTATACTGTTAATTTCCTAGTTTCCTCTCAGAGAGGCAGTTTTTAGGCTTATTTCTATAATATCCAATGTAGCATTTTAATAATCAAATTAGATTGCTTTTTAATCTAAAAATTTTTTTTAAAGAAAATGAGGGAGGTAATAACAGTAACCTGTATTGATTGGAAATACTGGCAATCTTTTAGAAACAATGTGCTACCAGCATTAACTACTTTATTACTCATTATAGATCAGAAACTCACATGTTGGTTCAAGGTCTAGAACCAAACACCAAATATGAATTTGCTGTTCGACTGCATGTGGATCAACTTTCCAGTCCCTGGAGCCCCGTTGTCTACCACTCTACACTTCCAGAAGGTAAAGAAAGCAGCTCCCCTGTGGGTTTTATCTGGGTTTTATCTATGTATTATACACACACACACACACACACACACACACACACAGACGTCACTTTGAAGAAGTTACTACCCTGATTGCCACCTACCAGTCTACGTGTATGTATTTATTTTGTTTCTTAACTTTTGAAGTTTCTTTTCCTTTATTACAGTAAAAATATTTTTCCTCTCAATGTATTGCACAAGCAAGTGGGCTTAAATTTAGGGTCTCTTTAGGGGGTGCTACATTTTCTAAGAACAGGTGTGCTGTGCAAGGCTGCACCCAAGTAATTTAAAATGGAAGAAAGTGGGTAACATATTTAATGATGTTAGGAGCCAACATTAGAATCTAACGTGAGTGGTAGCTTGATTCTGTGCATAGTGCAGTATAGATGATACCAGATTGAGCACCAATTCTGTAGCTTACCAACGGCAGTTGCTAAAATATTCCATGTCTCTAAACCTGCATTTCCTTTTTTTAAAAATTAATTTTCATTGGAGTATAGTTGCTTTACAGTGTTGTTAGTTTCTGCTGTACAGCAAAGTGAATCAGCTGTATGTATATGTATATCCCCTCTTTCTTGGATTTCCTTCCCATTTAGGTCACCACAGAGCATTGAGTAGAGTTCCCTGTGCTATACAGTAGGTTCTCATTAGTTATCTACTTTATACATAGTATCAATAGTGTATGTATGTCGGTCCCCATCTCCTAATTCATCCAACCCCCCCCACCCCTGGTATCCATACATTTGTTCTCTACATCTGTGTCTCTATTTCTGCATTGCAAGTAAGTTCATCTGTATCATTTTTTTAGATTCCATATATAAGCGATATTTGTTTTTCTCTTTCTGACTTACTTCACTCTGTGTGACAGTCTCTAGGTCCATCCACATCTTTGCAAATGGCACAATTTCATTCCTTTTAATAGCTGAGTAATATTCCATTGTGTATCTATACCACATCTTCTTTATCCATTCCTCTGTTGATGGACATTTAGGTTGCTTCCATGTCCTGGCTATTGTAAACAATGCTGCAGTGAACATTGTGGTGCATGTATCTGTTTGAGTTATGGTTTTCTCCAGGTATATGCCCAGGAGTGGGATTGCTGGGTCATATGGTAGTTCTATTTTTAGTTTTCTGAGGAACCTCCATACTCTTCTCCACAGTGGCTGTATCAATTTACATTCCCACCAACAGTGCAAGAGGGTTGCCTTTTCTCCACACCCTCTCCAGCATTTATTGTTTGTAGATTTTTTGAATATGGCCATTCTGACCAGTTTGAGGTGATAACCTCATTGTAGTTTTGATTTGCACTTCTCTAATAATTAGCAATGTTGAGCATTTTTTCATGTGCCTCTTGGCCATCCATATGTCTTCTTTGGAGGAATGTGTACTTAGTTCTTCCCATTTTTTGATTGGGTTGTGTTTTTTTTTTGTTTTTGTTTTTTTGATATTGAGCTGCATGTGCTGTTTGTATACTTTGGATATTAATCCCTTGTCAGTTACCTTGTTTGCAAATATCTTCTCCCATTCTGAGGGTTGTCTTTTCTCTTGTTTATGGTTTCCTGTGCTGTGCAAAAGCTTTTAAGTTTAATTAGGTCCCATTTGTTTATTTTTGTTTTTATTTTCATTACTCTAGGAGATGGGTCAAAAAAGATCTTGCTGCAATTTATGTCAAAGAGTGTTCTGCCTATGTTATCCTCTAAGAGTTTGATAATGTATGGCCTTACATTTAGGTCTTTAATCCATTTTGAGTTTATTTTTGTGTTTAGGTGTTAGGGAGTGTTCTAATTTCATTCTTTTACATGTAGCTGTACAGTTTTCCCAGCTCCACTTCTTAAAGAGACTGTCTGTTCTCCATTGTATATTCTTGCCTCCTTTGTCATAGATTAGGTGAACATAGGTGTGTGGGTTTATCTCTGGGCTTTCTATCTTGTTCCATTGATTTATATTTCCATTTTTGTGCCAGTACCATGCTGTCTTGATTACTGTAGCTTTGTAGTATAGTCTGAAGTCAGGGAGCCTGATTCCTCCAGCTCCATTTTTCTTTCTCAAGATCACTTTGGCTATTTGGGGTCTTTTATGTTTCCATACAAATTGTAACATTTTTTGTTGTAATTCTGTGAAATATGCCATTGGTAATTTGATAGGGATTGCATTGAATCTGTAGATTGCTTTGGGTAGTATAGGCATTTTCACAATATTAATTCTTCCAATCCAAGAACACGGTATATCTCTCCATGCATTTCCTTCTCTCTAGAATGATGGTGAAGGTGTAGACTGCAGCTCTATTTTAATGATACTTAGAGAAAACAAAGGATACTTATTTAAGTGAGCATTGGGCTGTTTTGCTATGGTTTTGGCAATATTCCATATGTGAGGTAGTGCGCAAAACCAGCTCTTCACACCTTTAGCTCATATTGAACATGGGCTCCACTAAAATCCCAGGACTTCACTACCTTTCGTAAATATAAGGTATTAGTCTAAGATAGATATAAGGTAAAAGTAGATAAGATATAAGGTAAGGTAGATATAAGGTAAAGTCTGTTCTATAAACTCACTGATTCACAACGGTTTGGTGAGTAACTGAACGTTTCAGTCTCAGAAGTATTTTTTGAGTGGCTTCCTAGATCAGATTAAATATACATTCTATGCATTTTAGTAAGAAATGTAGTTTAGCTTCAGTACCTAATAGAGTGAGTAATGCACAGGTGCCCTGGTGGAACTGTAAACCTTTCTAGTTGTCCATGTGGCAAAACAATGTAAAGAGCCCTAAAAATGCTGACAACCTTTGACTTAGTAGTTCCTCATCTAGGAATCTACCACCTCCTTTATATATTTTAAATGTTTTAAACATTATAAAAATGAAATGAGTTTTCAGATAAAGAAGAGAAAAATCGTATTTTGATATTGTCACTAATGAGCTGTAAAAGCTGTGATTTTGAGATGTTTTTATAGTCGTTTCTAGTTTTTTAAACTCTTATCTCTGCCTGTCCAGGTATTTGAGTACTTAATGACCATTTTCTCCTAATAATACAATAATATTTTCTACATGTGTGCACAGCACCAGCAGGCCCACCAGTTGGAGTGAAAGTGACATTGATAGAGGATGACACTGCCCTGGTTTCTTGGAAACCTCCTGATGGCCCAGAGACGGTTGTGACGCGCTACACTATCTTGTATGCATCCAGGAAGGCCTGGATTGCAGGAGAGTGGCAGGTCCTACACCGAGAAGGTATATATCATCATAATTTACCCAAGGGCATGAAAAGTAAGGTTCTTAATGATAAGGAAACAAAGGGAAAGAGGGATCTAGAGTTTGTTTTGAATTTATGTTTATGAAGTAACAGATGATTAAGAATTTTAGTTTTGTTCAAAGGACATTGGGAAGCCATCAACATACTTTAAGCATGAGGCTGATTTCACACTTCAGAAAAATCACTCTGAGTATTGTGAATAGCAGAGGTTTGGTAGAGGAGGAGTAGGGGTAAGAGTAATGCAAGGAGACTAGGAATTAATTGTTGCAGTCCAGGAAAGAGAATGATAAGCCCGGGTTAGGGTGGCAAGGAGTGAGATGGAAAGAAGAGGGTGGTTGAAAGACAGTAAGGAGGTAAAATTAACAGGACTTGGTCACTAAGGGAGGGAGAGAGAAGGTAAGGAAGTGAGAATTGTTATAGATAATTACTAGATTTCCAGCAGTTGTGTGTCTTGCACTGGAGTAGCAAACACTGGAGGAAGACCTGGTTTAATGGAGAAGACCTTTGTACAGCTACTAAAATGGTCCACATTCAAATAAATTGACCCATATGAATACTAGGGTCCACTTAAGTACAGGGAAAAGCTGCTTAGGGCTTAGGAACACTGAATTTAAATTGTTTAATACCAATTTTATTTTGGCTGAGAAAAACTGTATTCTAGAATTTAACATTCTTACTTCATGCTGTTATAATATGCCCTTTTTAAATTTTGGAATCTTTCATTTGGACAGGTCTCATATGCCAGTGTTTGGATGGACCATCACATAAACAGTATAATTTCATGATTTTGATACTTCTTTTAACTTCTTATTGAATTATAGTTGATTTTGATACTTTTTAAATTCAGACATACATGCTAAGAACTGTTTTCCAGGCAATTAAAAGCTTAAGAAGGATTTTGAGAAGGAAATTTGTTTTCCAGCTACATATTCTAAACACTTTACAGTGCCAGGCACTTCCACATACATTTTACCTTTTAAGGGGAATATTCACCCAATTAAGAGAATACACTTTAAGGTCACTTATGTGGATGTAATCAATATAACACTTTTGTAGTTGTAAAATAAACAAATGGTAACAGAAGCTGGAGTTTTGATAGTTGCATATTCATATTTTTCATTAAGCGGGTGCCCCACTAAGTAATGATTTCCTAGTCACTGAACAGCCTGGAAAGTAATAATAAGTACCTCCCAGCAATACAATTTTGTGTTTTATCCATTATCTACTGCTCCCTAACAAACCACTCTAAAACTCAGCCATTTTATTTTCTCACACTCTCTGAGTCAGCAGTTTGGAGTGGGGTCAGCTGGGCAGTTCTTCTTTTGGTGTCTCCTGAGGTCACTCATGAGGCTCTGATCATCTCAGGGTTTCAACAGGGTGTGGGTGGCATAAAAACAGTGGGAGAATTCCAAAATCCGGGAGAGAGGAAAGAAGCCCCACATACAAAGCTTTGCAGACCTCTGCCTGATTCACATTTGCTAACATCCCACTGGCAAAACGAATCATGTAGGCAAGCCCAGACTTAGTGTGGGAAGAGACTGCCCACAGGTATGGAGAGATGGAAGCATAATTTATGCAGGGCTATTCATCTTACAGTCTGCCACAATATTCTTAAAATATATAATTCAATTTTCATTAATTAATTCCAAAATGATTCATTGACACAACATTTGATCAAGTGATTAACCTGATTTAATGAGTGTTATTATAAGTACTTATAAAAGAATTTTGATCTCATGAGCACATACTTCCTTTGGCTCTTCATTTGTACCTGCCTAAAAAGAAACAGTATTTAGTTTTGGTTCTTTTTAATGCATTCATTTGTCGGTTTCAGACAAGGCCCAGAAAACAACATTTTTTGCCTTATTGATGGCCCAATAGCAAAATGAATTGTAATTAGTTTTTACTTCTGTATAAGCCTTCCTAACTATATAATAAAGCATAGGGGGAAAAATTCTATTTTTGCCATTATGCTGCTTGTGTAAATTTAAGAAACATTATCAGTGAAAAGCTTTTGTCTCTTGTTAAATGTAGGGAACCTTTTTCATAGCTAATGCTAGTAATTCATAGAGAACAAAATAAACAATATAAGTAAAAAGCAATTGAGTTTACTTTTTTCAGAGAGAAAAATGTAAAGAGTTTGAGGGGGCTTCCCTGGTGGTGCAGTGGTTAGGAGTCCCCCTGCCAATGCAGGGGACGTGGGTTCGAGCCCTGGTCCGGGAGGATCCCACATGCCACAGAACATCTAAGCCCATGTGCCACAACTACTGAGCCTGAGCTCTAGAGCCCGTGAGCCACATCTACTGAGCCCCTGTGCTGCAACTACTGAAGCCCACATGCCTAGAGCCCATGCTCTGCAACAAGAGAAACCACCACAGTGAGAAGCCTGTACACCACAATTAAGAGTAGCCCCCGCTCACTGCAACTAGAGAAAGCCCACACGCAGCAAAGAAGACCCAACACAGCCAAAAAATAAATAAATAAAATAAATAAATTTTAAAAAATATAGGGGAAAGAATAAAGTGATGGAGGCAGCGGGGTAAGTTCTTTTGAAAGAAATGACATCTGAGCAGAGACATATGGATATCTGGGGGAAGTGCAAAGGCCCTGAGACAGAAGTGTGCTTGGCATTTTAGAGGAACAACAAGATGGCCAGGGTGGCTAGACAGAGTGAGGGGAAGTGGGATATGAGGTGGGGAGGTTGCCAAGGGAAGATCTGGTAGGCCAGACTTCCTGGACCACGGATTTTTTTCTAAGAGGGATGGAAGACATTGATCTCATTTACATTTTGAAAGGATTACTTTGGCAACCCCTTAACAGCCTACCTGAAAAATTGACTATAAGGAAGTAAGAGCAGAAATTGGGAAACCACTTACGTTTTTAGTTCTTCTTTTTCTTAAAGTATATTTTATTTTATTATTTATTTTTGGCCACGCCATGGGGCATGTGGGATCTTAGTTCCCCGACCAAGGATTGAACCCATGCCCCTCACATTGAGAGCATGGAGTCTTAACCACTGGACCTCCAGGGAAGTCCCTGGGAAACCATTTAATTCGCAGGTGTCTGTGTGAGAGCTAATGGCAGTTTGGACAGGGATAATAACAAGGAAGGTAATAAGAAGCTATGAGAACATAATTTGAAGGAATAGTCTACTCGATTTGCCACAGATTGATGTGGGGTATAAGAAAAAAAATAAACAAAATTGGTGGGGGAAATCAAAAGTTTGATTTTGAACATGTTACATTTGAGATGCCTCTTGGATGTCCAAGTAGAGAGGTTGAATAAGCGGTGGGAGGGTTAAGTTCATGGGAGAGGTATGGACTAGTGGTATAACTTAGAAGTCATCAGTATGTAGATGAAGTTAAGACTGTGGAATTGAAAAAACAAAATCACTTAGTATGGACAGAAGAGAGAAAGGTATGAGACTGCATACTGGGACTTTTCTCCAACTGTAAAATCTTACGCTTTGCTTTTTTAAAAATAAATTTATTTATTTAATTTTTGCCTGCTTTGGGTCTTCGTTGCTGCACGTGGGCTTTCTCTAGTTGTGATGAGCGGGGGCTACTCTTAATTGTGGTGTACGGGCTTCTCACTGCGGTGGTTTCTCTTGTTGCAGACAATGGGCTCTAGGCACGCAGGCTTCAGTAGTTGTGGCCCACGGGCTCTAGAGCTCAGGCTCAGTAGTTGTGGCTCACTGGCTTAGTTGCTCCACAGCATGTGGCATCTTCCCGGACCAGGGCTTGAACCCGTGTCCCCTGCATTGACGGGCGGATTCTTAACCACTGCGCCACCAGGGAAGCCCCCAGAGTCTAATATATTCTGAGAGGTTTTTTGTTTGTTTTTGTTTTTAGCATGAAACAGTGTTTTATTTTATAGGTTAAAAGCATTTGTAAGATTTGATAAATCTTTACTGAGTAGTTTATAAGTCAAGGTGCTCCAGAGAAAGAGAACCAGTAGTATTTGCATGTGTGTGTGTGTGTGTATGTATGTACAGATAGGTAGGTAGGTAGATAGAGTGGGAGAGAGAGAGAGATTGAGATTGAAGGAACCGGGGCTGCTAAATCTGAAATTTGCAGAGCTGGTCAGCAGGCTAGAAATTCTGACAGGAGTTGATGTTGAAGTCTTGAGTCTGGAGGCAGAATTCTTTCCTCTTCGGGGGTACTCAGTCTTTTTTCTTAAGGCCTTAAACGGATTCGATGAGGCCCACCCGTATTATGGAGGGTAATTTGCTTTACTCAGTCTACTGGTTTAAACATTAATTTCATCTTAAAAAAGAAAACTTCACAGCCATATCTAGACTGGTGTTTGAGCTAGCAACTGGACACTATAGCCTGGCCACGTTGATATATAAAACTGACCAGCATAAGTACCCATTAGGCACTACGCATTGCTCTGGACACTGGGGACACAGCAGTGAACTAAAGAGAGGAGGTCCCTGAGCCCCGTGAAGCTTGTGTTCTTGTAAAAGTCTGAATGTCATTTCCAGGGTGAGTTGGGGGTGGGAGGGGCAGGCAGAGGAGGAGCTGGGGAGGTTGGGGTCTGGGAAGCCAGAGAAGAGACACGTGACAGCATGAAGGTATGAGGTGATGATGTTAAGACTGGAGCGACAGCAGTGTGCCTGCAGTGGAAGGCGCTAATTGGAGGTGGAATGAATAGTAATTAGTATTTGGGGATGGACACCAGCTCTTCATTTTGCAGAGAAGAAAACTCAGGTCTGGAGAGGTGATATGACAAGTTAAAGATCTTGTGACATATGGTGACATTCTTTTCTTTTTCTATATATGTATTTATTTATTTATGGCTGCGTTGGGTCTTCGCTGCAGTGCGTGGGCTTCTCATTGCGGTGGCTTCTCTTGATGTGAAGCACGGGCTCTAGGCGCGTGGGCTTCAGTAGTTGTGGCACGCAGGCTCAGTAGTTGTGGCTCGCGGGCTCTAGAGCACAGGCAAGAGAGGAGATCAGAGGTGAGGAGGAAGACTTACTTTCATTGAGTATATACACTTGTGTCAGACACTTGTCCATGGTAGTTCATTTAATCCATATAATAATTATATGAGGTGGGAATTATTGCCCCCACGAGGAAAGTAAAGTTCAGTGACATGCCCCAAGTTGCAAATTACTTAATTGGTAACATGCCAGGACTTGATCAACATTGATCCAACGCTGAGCCTGTTAACACTGTCCGGTTTGTGAAACTCCTAGTCTAGCTAAAAGTTCAGACGTGTGTAAAAGGCTGTAGACTGAAACAGTCACACCAACTGGAATTTAGACCATTTGCTGAGAGAATATAGGGACAGTCAAATCACTTTAATATTTGGGAACTGGTTTAACTGCTCGTATGGGAACCTGAATGTTATAGTTTCCTTTTTTTGTCTGAAGGAAGACTTCCTGTGGGAGAAAGGGGAGTGTGCATACACACATATACACACACAGCTCATCCATTTGTAATGTTTAAATTAAGCGAAAGAATTTTAATTTCACCAGTGGTTGACTTTGCCAAACACTTTCTAAAATTAAATGTACAGTATTCTATGATAAAATGGAGACTCAATTTATATATATGTTGGTAAAGAAATTGAAATGTTCTTCCATCTAGCTAATGGTAACATGTCACAATACGTTGTTGCTTTTTAATTCACCTGCCTAACAGCAAGTGGCAGTGGAAAGACTCTTCCTGATTCTAAATAGGGGTCAGTGTGTTTATTCAACAGTTGTGTATTCAAGTAGCTCACACTATTTCTAGGCCAGGTTGAAACCGGAGCACATGAGAGCAAACCGTGTTCAGCTCCTCGCACTGCCACTGGGTTCAGCTCCCTCCCACCATGTGACCTGCAGAGGTAGCCTCTGAGTCATGGCCTCAGCTCTAAGATCACCCTGCATTTTGCTTGCATAATGAAATATATTGTAGCAAGTGCACTAGTGTAGCCAGCTCTGAGCTGGCGGTGACAGCTACCAGCTGTTGTAAGCTCTCTAAAACTATTTATTGTAAGGGTGCCCTGCATCAGGAAAAAATGAGAAGAAATTACCCCAGGGAAGCTAGGTTTCCCTGTGAATATCCACCCATAAATGCAGTGCAAGAACAACTTCCTAGCTGAATTTCTTTTATACCTGGTTTCTTAACATTAAGACTAATTCCTAGGGTGGGATTCCCTTTGTAAGAAAAATACTTCAGTGCCGTGGCAGGACAAGAGCAGAAAGACACCTCAAGAAATAGCAGTGCCCAAATAGGAATCCTTCTTGGCAGTCATGCCGTCAGAGAAGATACCTTTCAATATGAAATATATATAAATTCAAATGATGATTCCTTTTGGAGAGAAGTAGATGCTAGCCAGGTTGCTGGTGATAATTTTGATAGTTAATCTGGGGTCTTAGCCTTCAACACCCTGAGGTTCCTACATAACTTTGGCATCTTCTTGCCTGTTTATATTCAGGAAATCTTAGATAATGATTAGGAGGGTGAAAAATATATTCATACTTTCAAAAATAATTGTTGTTTCTAATTTAAGAAATAAGAACAAAATCATTTATCACAATTACTCTAAGTGGTTTAAACATTTCTAAAAGAAAAAAAAAAAGATACTCATTGGAGTTCCCTGGCAGTCCAGTGGTTAGGACTCAGCGCTTTCACTGCAGTGGTCATGGGTTCAGTCCCTGGTCAGGGAAGTAAGATCCCGCAAGCGGTGAGGCATGGCCAAAAAAAAAGAGTCTCACGTTGGATTTTTTTTTTTTTTTTTTTTTTTTGCGGTACGCGGGCCTCTCACTGTTGTGGCCTCTCCCGTTGCGGAGCACAGGCTCCGGACACGCAGGCTCAGCGGCCATGGCTCACGGGCCCAGCCGCTCCGCGGCATGTGGGATCTTCCCGGACCGGGGCACAAACCCGTGTCCCCTGCATCGGCAGGCGGACTCTCAACCAATGCGCCACCAGGGAAGCCCTGACGTTGGATTTTTTAAATCTACTTGTAATTGTTGAATCTGAGTTCATTGTGTTATTTTGTCTTTACCTATGTTTGAAATATTCCATAATAAAATGTTCTTAATGCTATTTGTATCCATACCTATGTAAAGAGTAAAAAATTACATATACGTTTATATATATTTTTTGGTAAAAAAAAAAAAGTGTGTATTTATATATATATATGTATCCAAACAAAAATACATGTTGATTTTACGAGCTACTCTTAAAACAAAATTACAGAGAAGGATTATATAGGGGCAGTGTGCATGGCACAATGTTAAATGAAAACTCTAGGATATAAAAATGCACGTAGTAAATATGTACTCACACATGTACAGTACACACACGTACACACACACAAATACACAAAAATGTTAACAATGGGAGATTGTCATTTTATTCATTTTACAGATGTTTTCTAATGTGTTATTTTTATAATCAAAAATATTTTAAAAATAAAGGACCATGTTTGTGTGATTAAAAGAATAAATAAAAGACAGTTTACTTAATTTGTAATTGATATATTTATAGGGGCAATAACCATGGCTTTGCTAGAAAACCTTGTGGCAGGAAATATATACATTGTCAAGATATCTGCATCCAATGAGGTAGGAGAAGGACCCTTTTCAAATTCTGTGGAGCTGGCCGTACTTCCAAAGGAAACTCCTGAATCAAATCAGAGGCCCAAGCGTTTAGATTCTGCTGATGTCAAAGGTTTGTATAGTGCCATAATCATTGATTTTCCTTAACAAACGAAAACACACATTGTTTTCCAGCTCCCCTCTGCTTCATTTCTGCTCCTCCCGTGACCATATCCCTAAACCCATACTCGGCTCCTTGAATTCTTGCTGGCGAGGTTCTGATGTTGTGGAGCTGCATGGCTCTCCCTGCACTCCTAGAAGGAGAAAACACTTCCCTCAGAACTAACCGCGGTTTTTAGACCGCTGTGTCCCAGTTACTTCTCCTCCCAGCTGTGCATCCACCAAGACAGATGAGCCACACCACCCCTGAGCTGATGGGAGCAGGCGTCTGGGGGTTTGTGGAAATAAATGGCAGTGATGGTTGTGGTGTTCAAGCTAAGAAGAGCATGGTTTTCATTAAGAGTTTTCCCCACCAAAACAACAAACAAACAAAAACAAAAACCCCATCCTCTCCAGAGTGAAAGTTATTTCTCTCCAGAAAGCAATTGGAAAAAATACCTTTAAAGAGCCATTCTCACTCCACTCAGAGTATCGTCCTATTGTTCTGAAGGACGCCGGGGCCCCCTGTGACCCAGGACTAGACATGTCCTTTTCCTCTCTCTGGGGGAGGGGGCCTGGGTGGCGATGCAGGGTGTGGCAGGAACAGCTTCAGATTGAGGAGATGCCAGCTGAATTCAGGGCGGAATTAAAGGCTCTTAGTTCCTCAGAGGATAGCTTTTCAGTATTGTGTGCGCTTTGGGGATGGACACTGGGAAGGAGAGAGAGAAACAAAGAGAAGGGCAGGGCAGTCAGATTTAAGCACAGGAAGGAGGTAGCCACAGTAGCTGCCATATCATCAGGGGAAGCGGAGAGCAAGGCTCGTATTCGCTTCTCAGATACCTTGCTAGCCAAAGTGCCTAGAGACCAGCTGCGCAAATGGCACCTGGGAGCTTGTCAGACATGCAGAATTGTGCGTGGGCTCTACCCCAGACCTCGTGAATCAGCATCTGTCTGCATTTTAACATATCCCCTAGTGACTCTTATGCACATTAAAGTTTGAGAAGCACTGCTGTGTAAATGAAAATGCATAAATGGAAAACTAGTCTTCAGTATACAGATCTGCTTTTAAGGTAATATGACATGAAAGCTACCCTTTGGCCTGTCAGTGAACATCTATGCCTTGTGCCTTTTAGCGTTATAAATTATGAACTGATGTTCATGTTTGATATAATAATACCTAGAACTCATATTTAGAATCTTCAATATGAGAAGATAAGCCAATTTTAAGGTCACTGATAAAAGAGTAATATGTCTTTTTTGCTTAGACACAGATACTGTCAAAAGTTTTCCTATGAGAGGAAGACACATTGTTGAAAAGCTAAAATCTGAGAATTATGATAAATGGAATCATTTACTTTTCTGATTGACTCTGAGTACATGTGTTTCCCCTTCCAGTTTATTCAGGCTATTACCATCTGGACCAAAAATCAATGACCGGCATTGCTGTAGGAGTTGGCATAGCCTTGACCTGCATCCTCATCTGTGTTCTCATCTTGATATACCGAAGTAAAGCCAGGTGTGTTTCCATTGCTAGAGATGTTGATGTGGTTAAAAAACATTTAAATTACAGTAACCACAGAAACAAATTGAAATCAAGTGCCTTTTAGAGTAACTGGGATTTTCCACTTTAAAATGAATGTATTATTACTTGGGTTCTTACAGCTATAGAGATGTGCTCACTTTGGAAGATTATTCTCTCACCATTTGAAAAAAATTACTGTACCAACAAAATACTCTTCAATGAGGACCTAGTTTTCTCATTTCCTTGGTATTTTGAGAAACACAAAGTATATCCTTTGGATTTTTAAAGAAAATAACCCACTTAATATGATGTATCTGCTGATTGAGGGATTCCTTACTTCCTGGAATATTTTCATATTTAAGTAGCCTGAAATGTCTGAGTCACTTGAGAGCTCTACCCTCACCACCATAGGTCATATGTTTGGGATTCTCCAGACATGGATTAAAACAAATGTAATAACTAGGGATTAGTTCTCTATAAACTCTTGTCAGGCAATTTTATGAGTGCTTTTGACTTCAGCTAAATTCTCAGCATTCAGTGAACCTCTCTGTTTCTAACCTTTTATATTTTGGCTTTTGCTTTCATTTATTAAGGTTCTTTATTTAAAAAAATCAAAGTCAAATACACATCATTTTTAGGTAATCTCCATCACTAGACTCTCTCCATTATCATAGGTTTTTCAGAGTTTATTCTATATGTTTTTGGTACTTGTGCATAGAAACACACTCAGAAAACATGTTAATGAAAGAATTTTAAAGTTTTTTGTATATGGAACTGGCTTAATTTTACTGTCCAAGTTTCTCACTTCAAGAATTTTTTAATGAAATCTTTATGTACATTGTTTTAGTGATGCCTAAATCTTGCATAAGTGCTACTGTAAATTTGTCATCATTAATTGTTATGTTAGTGTGACAATCTGCAGACCTGAAGGAGAGCATGTAAATTTTTTAAACTACCGTTTCTGCGTATATTATAAATAAGCGACAATAATAAATAATAGTACTTTATAAATATTAAGGTTTTTACTAAGTGTAAAGAGTAATTTTATATAAACAGACATTGGGACAAAAAAAACAAGCCTTCTCACATCATAAAAGTTTGCAGCAGTGAGTTGGAGTTATAATCTAATAGTTTCTAAAGATATTTGAGAAACAAGCATTAAGGAACTCCATTGTTTGCAAAGTTGTGAACTTCCCAGATTTCACCAAATTTGGTACGTTTACTTCTCTCTTCTTGTGGACTTAGAAAATTTCCTTTTCTTGCAATATTTCAGGAAATCAACTGCCTCCAAGACAGCACAGAATGGGACTCAACAATTATCTCATACCAGTGCCTCCCTAGCCAATGGAAATGAAGTAGGAAAGAACCTGGAAGGAGCTCTAGAAAATGAAGAGTCCTTAATGCCAATGATCATGCCGAACAGCTTCATCGATGCCAAGGTACTCTTGAGTTGAGCGACTGTTGTGCTACGTAGTCCTTCCTACCATTCATCTTATCTTTATGCATAAAATCTTTTTACCAAAAAATTGTATGTTGAGTGTATTGTGTCCATACTTCACATAATGAAATGTGAAACCGTTTCACCCAGATCCTTCCTTGCATACAATATGTGGGGAGAAGATAGGGATAGATAAAAGAATAAAAGATGAAGATAAAGAAAATATGAGAAAGTAGCATAAATTCAATTAGTTCGGATTATGTGGAGCTGAGACGTCTTAAATAAGGACATCAAGGTCATCAGTCCATATTTACTACAATTTGGATTGTTGTGTGTATACTGGATGGACGATTTTTTATTAATCCATTCTCAACTTAGTTTATTTGATTTTAGAACTAAATGGAGCATCAGCACATTCCAGGTGTGAATGAAAATTTTTTAAATACAGAGTATATAAATAGATGTCTCAAGATCCTACCCTGTACGGCCTTAGGAAGTTGGATATAGTAAAGAGATGTCATTGGAGGATAATACTTCATGTCCTTTCCACTATGTGTAATAATAGTACAGTGATAAGCATTATGAACACCAACTGAAAATTATTTTTAGTCACTTGCAGCATTAGATATCGTGCATTATTATAATAGCCCTCATAACGAATGTGCTGTAAATTAAGTATCTGCAAACTATAGCCCAGCCCAGGCCAGCCTGCAGTCTGTTTTTGTATGGTCATCTCTGAGCTAAGTATGTTTTTCACATTTTTAAAGGGTAGTTTGGGGGGAACAAAAAAGGAGGAAGAGGAGAAAATGCAACAGAGGGCATGTGTGGTCTGCAAAGCCTAAGACATTTACTATCTGCACCTTTACAGGAAAAGTTTGCCAAATCCTGCTATAAATTCTTCTTCCCCAACCTTTCCCTAAAATTTAGAATACCAAAAATATTAAAAAATTTCAGGCAATTTTGATGTTAAATTTTATATAATTATATTTAGCAGATGCAATTTACGTGTGTCTAGCACAGTGCTATATACTATATATATTATGGGTAAATAATAGTAAATTGATTTTTGCTACTCCTGTTGTCTTTTTGTTTGCAACTTAATTTAGCTTTTATTTTCTGATACAAATGTAAGCCATTTAATTTATTTCAAATTAATCTAGAACATTAGAACCTAAAACTTTTAAATAAGCACAGAAAGTACCAAAATACTGTTATATGTTATATATATATAACATATATATATATATGTTATATGTCATTCTGTTATTACTAACTTGGAACTAGACATGAGAAAGGATTGAAGAGAAGTGAAGTGGGGAGGAAGACATGGGAAGAGAGAGGGAGAATCTAAAATGAAAGGACACAGAGCAGAGTGGGGGCCTGAATTGAAGCAGAGAAGCCAGTTTGGAGGCCAGGTCTCTGAATTCCCTTGGGTTAGCCTAAGAGCTGATCCCCCGTCTATTGCCATTTTGTTGAGCATATGTGGGCCCATTTTTCCCTTCCTAAATCCTTTAAAAATTTTTCAACCATGTGGAAAGGTTGAAAAAATTTAATAAATGCACAAATAATTGTCAGTATCTTTTCATACTTTTGTATCTCTCTCTATATATATTTTTGTTTCCTCTGTCATTTGAAAATACGTTTTGGAATCCTTACACTTCACCCCAAATACTTCAGCATATATATCTGTCTTAGGAATAAACCTATTATATCTTTTTGATCACGAACAAGTACCCTGTATTTGTTGTGTGCTGCTGGTGTAAAAGAAGAAATAATAATGTCTGTGATCATTTTTTTCTTTTAACATTTAAAAATTTTGTGTACTACTTGTAATAAACTGAAATCTATAATATGTGCATTTTCCCCTTTTATATCTCCAGGGAGGAACTGACCTGATAATTAATAGCTATGGTCCTATAATTAAAAACAACACTAAGAAAAAATGGCTTTTTTTCCAAGATTCTAAGAAGATAAAAGCTGAGCAGGTAACTCACCCATTAAATGGAAAAAATCTTTTGCTACCTCTGGTATATGAGATGGTAATTTTAAAAAGAGGAAAATGTAAGTGAGTTTTTTTTAACTTCTTTGTTCTTTCTAGCCGTGATTTTATTAATTAGGGGCATGACTCTATGGAAAGCCATGGGGATTGATGACCGAAGTGACAATTGGAATAGTAATCAGAGCTGTGGTTTTCAGTGGGAGTTGAGGGGCAATGGAGAAAGGGATGGGGCAGGAGCCTTCATCAAAATCACTGAAGAAGCCTTTCGACATTTCACTTGCCCCAGTAATTCTGATGTGTTCCCACTCCTCGGAGAACCACTGACCTAGACAGTTCCTTCATGATGGTCTTTTACCCATGTACTCGATCAGTTTGCTAGCTCAGCACACACACAATATGCAAAACCAGATTTGTTATTTTTTAAGAGCACTCTGTTACCACTGATGGTGTTTTGTGTATTTTTACCCAGCCTCAAAGAAGATTTACTCAAGCGGTCTGCTTTTACCAGCCAGGCACTACCGTATTGATCAGTGACGAGGACTCCCCCAGCTCCGCAGGTCATACAGCCAGCTTCCCAAGACCCTTTGGTGTTGCAACTGATACTGAGCATTCAGCGAATAGTGAAGGCAGCCACGAAACTGGGGATTCTGGAAGGTTCTCCCATGAGTCCAATGATGAAATACACCTGTCCTCAGTTATAAGTACCACACCCCTGACCCCCAGTTCCTTCACTGGCACTGATTCGAGTGGGGATCCCTCGATGAGAAAGTGTGAAGAACATGCAGTGCCATCAGATGCTGAGCAGATTTCCTCTTCAGTTCCTCAGCCACCATCTGCCATGCTCTGCTTTGATAAAAAGGATTTTCCAATCTAGATAGCCACGTCCAGGTATTCTCACCTTTAAGTCTTTTCGAAGGACAGTGAACAGGGAGCCAAAGCCTTTTGTGAAAATCATGATATCTTATTGGGTATTTCACCTTTTTTGAATGTGTTTTTTTTTTTATCTTTAAGCTCACGTATTTTGAATGTTTCAGTGTCAGCAATGTGAAAAGAGTCAAGATATTTGACTGGATTATGAAATATATCACTGGAGCAAAGGGAAGACTTTTGAAAGCCCCTTTGCTGACTATCTACCTCAGTTTGCCACATGGCAAACTCAGAAGACAACTTTGTTACCTCATTTGTTGTGATAGTTTCTCAGCTACATAACTGATGATACTTCCTAGTAGCGTTTTGTTTTCATTGCTGTATGTGTAATGTGTGTGATCAAAGGAGTCATATAGGTAGATGAGTAAGAATGTTTATCTGAAGCTCTGATTTAAGAAACAACAGCAACAAACTATGACCTCTGTATGGTTTGGATAATTTAACACCTCCAACTGTGAGGACTGAAACCGCAGAGAAGAGAAAAGTGGGACTGTTGACTTTACTGAATGACCAAAACAAAAAAGCATATCTCTTTTGAGAATAGAACTGTTCAGTAGCATACAGGGACTCCTATTGCTTCTAGAGCCTTTATGTTTTGGGCATTAGAGTCTTGAGTGCTTTATCTGCTGTATCCCAAGTCTCAGCCTGCCTAGAAGCCGTGCCTTTTCTACCTGCTCCTTTGCCTGACAGTTGGCCAAAGGCTGCACTGTCTAGTTTGCAAAGCATCCTCAACCTTTCCAGAATTAGTTGCAAAACTCCTTGCAGGAAATAGACTTCCAAAGAGAACAGGTTAGGGTTGGTGTTTTGTGTTGTTTTTTTTTATCCCAGCTTGGCTTAAAGGGGTAAAGAAGTTTCATTAAATATTAATAATGAAGATAAATGCAGCAGTAGACAGTAAAATGAACTTGAGGTTATCACGGTAACAGTGCCTTCCGTTATATATTATGAAGTTCTTTGCCTTATACCTTTTTAATATTCATGAAGTTGTTCAGGATAAGAGTACAGAAAGTTGCCTTAAGAGTTTCTTGGATTTTATCAGTAACTCTTTTGATGTATTTTATCAAAGCATTTTGGTTTGTTTTTATGCAGGTTTTATTTAGGGATAAGTATTCAGATCTCTACCAACTTGGTTGTATTTTCTTGAATTCTTAAGAGAATTTGGTACTCTGTTTAATCTTCCTTCAGTGTCAATGCTGTGAATGAGGAATGCTAACTCCAGGAGTGAGTTAATCCTCTTGCTGGTTTGAAATCAGTAAACTGTTTACTTAGCCACATAGAATAGGCCTTCTTTCAGTAATGAGACAGTTACCTGTTAGGTGCCCAGCAGTGAGAGACAATAAAGAATTAAATACATGGTGTAGAGAAGGGACCCCCTTTTCCTTTTAAAAGTATTTCTTCAAATTATCTGGAAATGACTTTTGAGCCGCTTTTTAAAAGGAATCTTAATGGGTATCCCCCTTGAAACCTTTTATTTGTGGAAGTGGGGGGTCATGTTAAATGGTGTTCTAAAGTCAAAAAAATGTTACTGGATGACAGTCCCACCTCTATCATCTTCTACCCCAGTGTCTGATGACACAACATTTTTTGGTTGTTTTTTTAATCTGTAGTTTTGTGCCAAATTGGATGTGTTCAGAAGTAGACCAACGTTAATTGCTAGCATGCACTTCTGAACCAAATTCACAGTCCCCCATTTAGTTATCTAAGTATGGGCTTGATGGCAAAACAAAAAAGCAGAGCTTTAGGTGAACAATCTGAGGCCAGGAAAAATGCTGCTCCTGCCTTTATAGCTCCTGTTTATACTACCTCCTTTTAAACTTACTCTAGTGTTATTTTTTTTTTCCTGTACTCAGGGAACGTTTTGTTACTTTTGAGCTGCCTCATGGAAGCATGGGCAAATTGACAGGGTATGGCGTTTTGGGGTTCATAAGTAGAATTATGTGAGGCCAACTTTTATCAATATCTAAAACTAAGGACTACAGTGAGTTCATTTTATGTTTTTAAACTTTCGTTACAAGGCAAACAGAATCTAAAGTTGAAACGTCATCCATCATGTCTAGGACTCTATTAATTTGAATCATTTTAAAAGCCTAAAATGATGATCTGAAGTCCTTAAAGAAAGTATTTTGTTTGTTTTGTTTTTGATGAATAGGCCCATAGTTATTGTAGATCTTTAGGCTATAACTGTTTGCTAATTATACCAGTACATTCTTCACTCTTTCACCTTTTCATTTTGTTCTTATATAAGATTTTTTCATAATAATCCTATTACCAAAGAATTTTCAGTAGAAAGTGAAAATTTGACTATGATTTCCCCCCAAATTTAATTAACTAGAAACATCTATAGGTATGACACTTATACAAGTAGTTACTAACCCAGAATAATAGGGTTTATCTTGATTGTTGTAGTTAATTAGACTAGTAATATTAACTACCTTATTGTTACCGGAGCATTTAAAATAATTTCTTTACCAGCAGATAGTTCCAAAGAATTTCAAGTGTAATTTTTTTTCTTCAGCAAGTAAATCTTCAGCTCTACAGTATTAAAGTATTTTGAAATTGTTGAAACTACTTGTTGTAGAGAAAAAAAAGTCTTTTCACCAAAGAGAAATATTTTGGTCTCATTGATTAAGGTATTTAGTGAACACCAAAGACTTCTTTTTACTTGGCCAAAGCTAGCTTCTTTGAAGTCTTAAGTATGAAATTGTAACTAAAATGTGAAGGTTCTCTTTCATCTCTCATAGTGGTGTTACTTCATGGTATTTTCACTCTGAAGGGGCTAATATGCAAATAGTAACTATTTTCTTTTCCAAAGACTTATTTGCTGTAAGTACTAATACATGCATGTCATTTTTATGCCAAATATTACAAGATACTGCTCATCAGTATTTTCATACCAAAGATCATGCAAATATATAGATTAGCCTGTAAGTAAGTAAAGATGAGCAGATTTGAAATAAATTTATTTAGAGGCTGATAGGGAATCTAGCTTTAGTAGCAAAAGATATCAAAGGGCTAAGTTTACATAATTAAAAGCAATACAATTATATTGGTATTTATCAGTTTTTTAATTCACGTACTTTTTATCAACAAATTTTTAGAAAACCAAAGATATTTAAGGTTATGTCCACATATAGGCAGATTTAGTTGTACATTAAACCATTGTGTCTTGTTTTTATGTCAACCAAACTTGTCTCTCCAGAACCCTGTCTGTATACAAATAGCATACATGGGGACTTCCCATTAAATCTGCTGATTCAGCCACAGGATGTTTTTGCCAAACGATGTGATACTTTCCTAAGCACCTTGAGTGTGAGATGTCAACAGAAATATCAGCAGGCTTTTCCACTGCAGAGCATTCTGGCAACCCCTGAATCAGTCTGTGCTGTCTTCCTTCTGCCTAAAGTATTATGTGGTTAACTCTGAAGGCTTGAGGCAGTCCCTTAATAATAGGGATGTTCTCATCTCTGGGGAGCAATGGGATATAACAGGGAAAAGAATCATATCACTGTTTTAAGTGGCTGTTCCTTGCTCTTTAAAGTTGTCCATAAATTGAAATATTTTAATTGCATCAAGGGAACAAAAATCTTTTTCATGAAATCTGGAGTTTTATATTTTGATAAGCCTAAAAGTAAGGACACAGCTTTATCCACTAAGTGGCTTTAAAAAATCAGTTTTGGCACCCCAGGGAAATTAGATCCTCAGTGAAATGCTTTTCATTTGCTTTTGTTTCAAACAAGCGCAGTGCCAACGCTGGGAACAATGACAGTGATTTGCATTGGTGTGTCTTGGCTTCATTAAGGACATATGCCAGAAACTTGCTCATGTTGACAACTCAGGGTCATTGTTCAAGTCGATGAAGACACCTTTGGAAACAATTGAGTGTCACAAAAAAAGATGATTTGAAAGGGTTTTTTTTTAAACGCTAGAATATCCAGATGTGGTTCCATCTCAGCAGTGGCTGTAGTGATTCACACATACTCTTCTGTTTCATTGAATATAAATGTTTAATACTGAATGTAAAAAAAGAAAAAAGTGCCAGTACATCGAAAGAGGCATGATTTAAGACTAAACATGTATTTTGTAGACTTTGTTCCTGACAATTTGGCACATGGGTCTCTGGTAAAATTGCTTTGGTTTAATAGTCATAATTTCTGTGGGCTGTGAGCACAGAGCACAGGGTTCTGGAGATCACCATACACAACCAGTTGTCTAATTGTAAATTTTATTGATGTTTAGAAGAACACATACCTAGAATTCTGTGTGAAGTTGATTTATGCTCAGGACATAAGATCACAGGCTAATGCAATGTGTATGTTTGCAGGCTTTAATCTCCTCAGGCGGTTTCCCTTGGTAAGCCTTTGAAGGTGTTTAAGATTAACATGACAGCCTTGCATTTTTACCAGGCAGATACTGTATTATTTTCTTATTGCTGCTGAAATGAGTTACCACGAAGTTGGCCTTGAAGCAACACAAATTTATTATCTTACAGTTCTGTAGGTCAGAAGTCTGACACAGGTCTCAATGGGATAAAATCAAGGTTTGTTTCCTTGTCTTTTCTGGATTTTAGAAACTGTAGACCCCACCCCCTATTCTCTCTGACCCCACTTGCATTATCATATCTCTTTTTCTGACCCCAACGGGGAAACATTCTCCAGTGTTAAGGACTCACGTGATTAGTTGGGGCCCATCTGGATGATCCAGGGTACTCTCCCCATCTGAAAATTCTTAACTTAATCACCTCTGCAAAGTCCCTTTTGCCCTGTATGGTAACATATTCAGAGTCCAGGGATTTGGGTGTGGACTTCTGTAGGTGGCCGTTCTCTTACGTACAACAGATACATTATTTCTGTAGAATTCTGATCTCCATAAAATGTCTATAGCATTACAGAGATTGGAAGTGTGAAGCCATGTGCCCTTTAGTGATCTTCAAAATGTCAAAGTATGAAAACCTTGGCTTATCGCCTATTGAATGTTTACATTAAACTTTCTCTCTAAATCACTTGCAAAAACAGTTCGGCTTTAAACTTTTTGAATATGTGCTTTGTAAGTTAACATCTCAGCTCTATGTGTTTAACAGAAAGTTTCCTAATATTTGACTCTAACTTTATGGAATTACATCAGATATTTTTGAAAACTGTTCCTATTATAGTTGAGCTTTCTCCTTTTCTCTTAAGTGATTACGTCGGTGGGGTAGGGTTGGGGGAAAGACCTCAAACGTAGGAACTCAGATTAGATGAGCAGGACCATGCTCAAGTTCATTCTTCATTTTCTTTTAAAAGCATTTTGCAACATTCACCCTTTCTGACTTTTAAATTGGGTTTATTTCTTCAGCTTCACCAGCCACTGTTTGGTTTTCAGTTTGATAGCCTCTTGATTTTCCATCAGCCTTAGCAAGAACCTCCACTTATACTTAGCAGCATGTACAACTCCTAGGAAATTTTGTCTTTGTTTTCTTTGATTTCAATTGTCCCTTTTCCTAGAAAGCTTTAGATCCCACAGCTCTAGTTTGTTCTGATTCCTGGATCATGTCAAGTCAAGCCTTCTTTCAGATTTGAAGGATAATTTATAATTATACCCTAAGTTTCAGCATTTCTTCAATGAACGAAACAAAGCTATCTCCATCATGGGGTGGAGACCGTGATGATATTCTGAGTAAGGTTAAGAGTGCTGGTCATTTTTCAGCCACTTCTGACTCTACTCCTTAGGAAGGGATAAGGCCATTTACTGAGTGTATGCGATGTGCCAAGCACATCTTCATCCCTGCACACTGCTACATTCTGCAAGGCAAGTATTATTCCCATTTTAGAGATCAGGAAACAGGTTTAAAATGTCTAACTTGCCAAAGATCACAGCTAGTAAGTGGCTTAGCCAAGATACAAACCCAAGTTGGTCCAACTTCAGGGTTTATAGGATTTCTACTATGATAACATCATCTCAGCTAAGACATGATATTTAATTACCTAGGCTCATAGTGCCTTCCACTGTGTCAACACAACCTGTCCACACAGTCATAGCCAATCAACAGAGAGAAGTCTGTCTTAGTTACGTTCATTTATTCAAGGAGGAATTTAGGAGGCTGGGCTATAACTCACTCTTTGTCATCTCGTAAACTCCCTTCTTTCCTCGTTTAAAACCTTCTATTTCTCTTAGCCGAAACTGTGTCTGAAAGCTGATGCTTGTGCCTAGAGTTGCAGTAAACAAGGTAGGCATGGTTTCTGTAGTCCTTATCTGTTCAAGCATTTCCTTATTAGACTAGGTGTTCAGAATTTAATTTTATCTTTCGTAATTTTTCTGTAGTCCCCATATCTAAATAGAAATTTATTAACTAGAAAAAGCCAGGTGTGTAAGCAGTCATCCTTTCTTGCTAGATCTGAAGAGCATATTTGTTATTTGAATTCAACCTAATTAATTTAGGAGAGAGAAAAGTTGAGGAGAATCATATAGTAGGACAAGTATAAGGTTAGTCTTTGGCACATCTAAATTCTAGTTTTTGACCATTTTGCGAATTGTTTGGTAGGAAAGTTCTTAACCTATTTTTGTTCCTTTTCTTAACATGAAGTAAGGATACTTTGTTGTGCAGAATGAAGCAGTAGTACTTTGAAAACTTAAAAGTGTAGATAATTATAATCCAAAAGTCATTTCTATAAGGCCGTGAAACATATCTTAACAGATTTTTTTGTTTTACAGGGCAGCCTTTCCAATTACAATTTTGCCTGTGCTAAAATGAAAAATGTTTGCTTTCCTGTATACGCACCAAAAAAACAGAAGAAAGTGGTGGATAAAAGATGTAGACTGGGATTTAAACACTCATCTTTAATGTAGGTAAATCTGTAAGATGAATAGGGGAATTTACAGTGCTTTTGAGAGTACTAAACATGAAATCATCTTACCCTAATTTAAATCTTTCATTTTTTGATATCTTGGCTTTTAAAGATCTCTCTCTTAAGGAAAGAGTCAAATATCCCCAGAGGGTTAGATGGGTAAGACAGAAGTGCATTTTTAGGATTCTTCTCTAACAGATCTACTTTTTCAAGATTATGGAGCATTTCTAAATTTATTTAAACTATTTGGAATAAATTTTAGGGTAACACCTACTGGCAGCTAATTTTAGTTTACTCAAGTCAACCTTTAAGGCTATTGACAAGAAATATACGATTATCATCTTTTTTTAGAGAAAGGAAATACTTTACCTAACTTTTTCTTGAACCAGTCAATATCACTCTTAGTATAATCCATGAGATTCTGAACACCTTTCTTGATTTACTCAGGTTTATATCTTGTAAGTAGTTCATGGTATGTAGACACAGTCCTAACTTACAAACTTCATCTTTAAAAATGTATGTTACAGAAGTTTCTTTTTCTACAGAACTGTCTTTTGAAATAACAAAAATACTTAAAATTTTTACCTAAAACATTTTTCTCCCTATTACCACATTCTTCATTCTGTTTGCAAATGAAAATGATTACCGATGATTAGCAACATGAGCCTGTTACAGAAATTTGCAAAGCCTGAATACACACACATTGCCTTAGCCTATCAGTAGACTGGAGGACATATATTAAGTAAGTTTGTCTGTCTGTTGCTGTTGTTGGACAAAATTTTATGTCTGTGTATGTGCGATTTTTTTTTCTATTTTCTTTGAAGATGTGAATTAAATGAAAGTGTGGGAGCCAGTTACATTGTTTCATATTATGGGTGTTCTGGATCCTTTCACTCTGTATACAATTTTCTTGTAAGGGCAGCATTTGCAGACTAGCTAATGGACTCTAGAGCTGAGCTATTTTAATTTTATACTTGACTCAGGGGATCAGCTCTGTGAACTCCATTGCATGAAGAAAGCAAATGTTTACCTTGATTTTGAATGTACCTTTTTAATGTCTTCTTAAAACATATTTTGCTTAATAATGTGGGTTTGTTTTCCTTTTCTAGCATCATAGTAAGCATTGCCTAGTACTTTCCCCCTCCCCAGGATAGTTTATATACTATCCTACAGGTCATGCCAAAAATGAATAAAAGTTTAAATGCCAAAATGTTTATAAAACTGCTGTCTAAATACTGATTGATTGCACAGTTTAAATAAAAGTTTTCCTTAGTTAAAAAAAGAAATAAAAATGTTTTCTTTTACTCTTCACTTTTGGGTGATAGAAAATGAAAACTTTGAGTTTATAGAATGATGGCTTTCATATCCTGGGATGGGATGATCATAGAGTCTACTCCAAGCAGTAGGAATAGAGCCTATTTAACGCATCTAAGAATTGTTTTCATCTGACATTTACTGAATAGCAACAAGGAAATAACAATTTTCCCATTCCAGTAGATGATTGCTCACCTCAGGAACTAAATAGCCTAAAAGCTATGGGTCATCCAGATAGACACATTTCTAGTTCAGGTTAAATTTTTGGTTTTTTAATATTATAAAAAATGGTTAAGAAATATTGAAAACACTTCCACTTAAAAAATCTAGAAATAACAGGTAAAATATGACCCAAACAAGCTCTGTAAGATAGCTGAATTCTTATTTTTTAAAAACTCCCAATTTGGGAGGGGAACTGAAAAACAGAACAGGAACTTCTTGAAAGGATATTGTGCTGACTGTGGAGGACATGAAAGAAAGAATTGAAATATTAGAGAACAATAAACTATATATTTAAAAAAAAGAAAAGTACATTAAAAAAAAGAAATAAATGGAATTCCCAGAAATTTAAAAAAAAGTCACTGAATTTTTGAAAATCTGTTAAATAGCATATCAAATACACTGAAAGTATATTCTAAAACTGGAAGATAGATGTGAGGAAATTATCCAGGCTGCAGCACAATAGATAAACAGAAAATATAAAAGAGATAAACAGAAGATTCAATATACATCTGACAGTCATTCTAAAATGAAGGGGAATGAAGGCTACACAATTTTCAAAAATAATATGACTAATTTATGAAATCCTCAGATTCAGGAAGTATAAACCTCAGTCTAAAAATATAAAAATAAATCCAGGGCTTCCCTGGTGGCGCAGAGGTTGAGAGTCCGCCTGCCGATGCAGCAGACGCGGGTTCATGCCCCGGTCTGGGACGATCCCACATGCCGCGGAGCGGCTGAGCCCGTGAGCCATGGCCACTGAGCCTGTGCGTCCGAAGCCTGTGCTCCGCAATGGGAGAGGCCACAACAGTGAGAGGCCCGCGTACCGCAAAAAAAAAAACAAACAAAAAACAAAAGAAATCCAAACCAAGATGTCTTAGTGAACTTCAGAACATCAAGGCCAAAGATAAGAACTTAAAGGCAGTTATAGGGGAAAAAATGATAAATAGATTGCACTAAGAAGATTTCTCAATAAAAGAAGCAAGAAGATGGTGGGATAATATCTTCAAAACATCACAAAGAAAAATAACTGCAGTGTGGAGTTCTGTAACCAGATAAATTATAATTTAAATGTTAAGGTTAAGTAAACATAATTCTAGATACAGATATGAGTGAATTTACCACACACACACTCTTGCTAAATAAACAATAAAGGATATACTTTAGGAAGAAGGAAATATAATACACAAGGAAGATATGAGAAGAAGCAACAATAAGCGGGAAATACAAATCAAAAAGACAGTGAGATACCACTTCATATCCACTAGGATGACTATAATCAAAAAGACAGATCATAAGTGTTGACAAGAATGTGGAGAAATTAGAACCCTCATAGATTGCTGGTGGGAATGTAAAATGCTGTAGCCACCGTGGAAAATAGTTTAGCAGTTCCTCAAAAAGTAACATAGTGTTACCATTTGACCCAGCAATCTCATTCCTTAGATATATACCCAAGAGAAATAAAACATGTTCATATAAAAACTTGTACAGGCATATTTATAGCAGCATTATTTATAATAGCCCCAAAATGGAAACAACCCAAATATGCACCAACTGATGATTGGATAAATGGAATGTGGTATATTAACTTAATGGAATGTTATTCAGCAATATAAAGGAATTAAGTACTGATATATGCTACAACAAGGGTGAATTTTTTTTTAATGCTAAGTGAATGTAAGCAGTCAAAAACCCCAACATACTGTATAATTCTATTTGTATGAAATGTTCAGAACAGGCAAATCTATAGAGACAGAAAGTAGATCAGTGGTTGCATAGGACTGGAAGGTTGTAGTGAATGGGAAATGACCACTGGTGGATATGAGATTTCTTTTGGAGAGATGAAAATGTTCTGAAATTGATTGTGATAATGGTTGGACAATTCTGTGGATATACTAAAAAAAAGAGACTGTGCTCTGCAACGGGAGAGGCCACAACAGTGAGAGGCCCGCGTACCGCAAAAAAAAAAAATCCATGATGAGCAAAGAGAGAAATGTGGGTAAATCAACACTGACTATATAAAACAAAAATACTACTAACTAGTTTTATATTAAAACAAGGTAAAACTAAAATACTAGACAACAATGAGCCATAAAACTAGAAGAAAAATGAGCAGAGCCAAAGTATTCTATCATTCATTTTAAAAATAACTATGTTAAAATTTAAGATTAAGTGCTAAAATAATAGAAATAGAATGTATCATTTCTAAGTCTGCTAATTTAGGTGGAAAAGGAAATGAAGAATACATGATCAATTTAAGAGAAGGCAGTGAAGCAGATGGGAAAAAAGCAAAAGATAATGCTGAGAAAAAAAACAGAGTAATATGGTAGGAAAAATACAATTATACCTGTAGTTACAAAAAAAAAAGTAAACTACTCCTACTTTAAAAATTGGATAAAAAAAAATCTTCCTATATGTTGTTGCCACTTAAAACTTAATGGCCCCAGTCTCCCAAGGCAATAGAAATAAAAGCAAAAATAAACAAATGGAACCTAATTAAACTTAAAAGCTTTTGCACAGCAAAGAAGACCATAAACAAAACGAAAAGACAACCTATGGACTAGGAGAAAATATTTGCAAATGATAACAACCTGTTAAGGCTTAATTTCCAAAATATACAAACAGCTCAGCATTACTCGAAAGACGTATACAAATGGCTAACAAGCACATGAAAAGATGCTCAACATCCTTAGTCATTGGAGAAATGCAAATCAAACCACCATGAAATACCACTTCACATCTACTAGGATGGCTATAATAAAAACAACAAAATTGTAAAGGAAAATAAATATTGGCAAGGATGTGGAGAAACTGGAACCTCACACATTGCTAGTCGGAATACAAAATGGTGCAGCCATTGTGGAAAACAGTTTGGATTCCTCAAAAAGCTAAATGTAGAATTACCATATGGGCCAACATTCCACTTCTAGGTACATAGCCAAAAACATGAAAACAAAGACTGAAACAGATACTTGTACACCAGTGTTATTTGCAGCTTTATTCACAATAACCTAAAGTTAGAAACAACCCATGTGTCCATCAACAGATGAATGGGTAAACAAAATGTAGTGTGTCCATAAAACGGAATATTATTCAGCCATAAAAAAGAAATGAAGTTCTGATACATATTACAACATTGATGAACCTTGAAAGCATTACTGCTCCCCCATGAGCTAGTTTAGTAGGTAGAACTGCAAAAGAAGAAACAAAACTGTCATTACATGCATATGGTGTGATTGTCTGCATAGGAAATCCAAGAAAAATCTATAGACAAACTATTGGTCCAAACAGAAGATTTAAGCAAGCTTGTTGGGTATAGGATCAAAATACAAAGTACAATAGAGTTCCTATTTATTGGTAACAAACACCTACAATGTGTAATTTTAAAGAAAGGTATAATTTACCAAATCAACAATAACTAACGATTAAAAATATATCATACCAAACGTGTAAGACTTTTACAGAGAAAATTATAAAGCTCTATTGAAGGACATATTTGAAGAACTATTTAAAGAAGGAGAGAGCCCATGTTTATGGATAGGAACATTCACTATCTTGAAAATGTCAAAAACCCCAAATCTATATATTTAAGGCAATTCAAATGAAAATCCTAATAGGATTTCTCACAGAAATTTCCATATGAAAAAGATAATTTTGGATGCCTACCTAATCTAAATGAACAAAACACAAATAAATGAACAAAACATTAAAGACCTGATTGCAAAAAGCCCAGTAGAATTCTATATAGCACTTACTACTATTCTAAGCACTTTATGTACATTAACTCATTTAATCTTCACAACAACCCCATGAAGTAGATGCTATTATTGTACCTATTTTGCAGATGAGGGCACTGAGGCACAGACAGGTCAAGGAACTTTCCCAAGATTATACAACTAATAAATGTAGAAGCAGGATTTGAAGTCAGGCAGCCTGGATCCAGGTGTCTGAGTACTTAACCAGTATACGTACTGATTCTCTTTTACATGTATTTACACATATATTCAGATCAATATAAACTAAAGAAAATTGATAATTAGGAAAATAGCCTTTTGTTCTATTAGATCCTCCCTGACTTCCTCCAATCCTCACCGTTCTCTTTCTCACCCTTCTTCACTTCCAGTTCCCTCCAGCTCAGCCTTATAAGAGCTATCTACTAATCTCTGTGTAAGGTATAAACCAATTGTAAAGCCTTTAGAGCTAGGTAATATACATTTTAATAGATAACTCTTTCAAACCAGAGCAATTTTACAATCCAAAAGCATGGTGAAGAGACATCAAAATAATAGTGGAGCAACAAGTGGTGGTGAGGTTGACATTTGAGGGAAAGAGAGCCTGACTAAAATTCATTCAAATGAATGACCGTGTACTCTCAAACTGTGCATGTATACATGAGTGCACATGCTTATAATGTGTATGCATTGTTAATATAATTTTGAATTTAGAAATGAAAGCTGTGCTTCCACATTTTGCTTATTTTGTAACAAAAGCTGTAATAAAAATGGGAACTCTGGGAACCAGGGTTCTCATTTTAGGAAAAGAAGGATACAAGAAGGGAAACAGTAAAGGCAAAGAAGAACCATGTGAAATTGGTTTGGAATTATAGGTATTCATATGTATTGATATGAATTCATGGTTTAATATATTTAGATGCACCATATGAAACTGCATTTTTCCCCAAAAAAGAGTCTAGAAGCAGTGACAGTTTAGTGGCAAAGAGCACACCAAGCACTCAGAGTTTGTTTTCTAAATACCATTTCCCACTAGAAGGAATGAGAGCTCCTTGTGGGAAATTGTGTATCCTAGGGCTGGAGCAGAGACGGTATTCGATCCTGGAACACCTTGTTGCATCAGAAAGTAAGTGATAGCTCAAGAAATTATGGGATATGTTCAAAAGATTACAGGAGTCACCCAAAGGGGCTCCTATTAGCCAAATCTGGAACAAATTGAGTATTAAGATGAATAATGAATTACTATTATAACCCTTTGAATAAATGTATTCTGATAGGAAAGAAGAAAGAAAGGAGGTGAGGGAAGGAGGGAAAAAAGGAGAAAGGCAAGCTCTTTCTTACACTAGAATGCCAAGTAAGAAATGTAGCGGAATGGCAGAGTTAGAAATGACCATTTTGCAGCTATGATAGTAATAACTGATTCAGATAGGAATCACCAACTAATGGAAAAACTAGTAGATGAAAGTTTAATGAGGAAAGGGATATTTATATAGTCTCAAATTATTTTCCCAGAGAGTACTCACTAACTTTACAGTGATGATATCTTTATAGTATAGAAATCTATTGGACACCATTTTAACCAAGTGATCAAAGTTAACATCACCAATAATAAAACAAATTGATATCATGTGCCTCCTGGTGTGATACACTGAGTAGGACACAGACTCACTTATCCATTATTCCTGCCAGGAATGCAATAATCAGTCTAATCCTGAAAAAAAAAATCAGACAAGTCCAAACTGAGCATCATTACGCAAAAACAACTGTCCTGTACTCTAAAAACATCAACATCATGAAAGACAAGGGAAGACTGAGGAACTATTCCACACTGAGGAAGACCAAAAGGACATGATAGTTATATGCAATCTGGATCTTTGATCAGAGGGAAAAAACTGATATAAAGGATATTATTGGGAATATTGGTGAAATTTAAGTATGGACAGTAGGACTTCCCTAGTGGTGCAGGGTTAAGAAATTGCCTGCCAATGCCAGGGACACTGGTTCAAGCCCTGGTCTGGGAAGATTCCACATGCCGTGGAGCAACTAAGCCCGTGCACCACAACTACTGAGCCTGCACTCTAGAGCCCGCGAGCCACAACTACTGAAGCCCGTGCTTAGAGCCCGTGCTCCGCAGCAAGAGAAGCCACCGCAGTGAGAAGCCCACGCACCGCAACATAGAAGCCCACACGCAGCAACAAAGATCTAATGCAGCCAAAAATAATAAATGAATAAGGTTAAATAAATATGGATGGTATGTTAGATAATAGTATTTTATCAGTGATAAATTTCCTTAATTTGATCATAATTTTCTGATTATGTAAGAGACTACCTCATTATTAGGGAATATATTCTGAAGTATGGGGTAGAGGGGTATGATGGTTCAGAAGATGATTCAGAAAGTAATAATAGCAACACTAATAATGTGTGAGGGTAGAGATAGAAAAAAGAAAGAAAGCAAATAAGCAAGTGAGGCAAAATGTTACTTTATTTGGGTAAAGGATATATATGAGAGTTCTTTTTATTATTCTTGTACCTCTTCTGTAATTTTGAAAATAATTTAAAATTTTCAGAAGTGAATGTTCTGATATATTCATACAATGGAATATTATTCAGCTATAAAAAGAATTGAAACACTGATACATATACAGGATGATGGACCTTGAAAACATTATGGAAAGTGAAAGAAGCCAGTCACAAAAGGCCATATATTATATGATTACATTTACATGAAATGTCCAGAGTAGGTAAATTCATAGAGACAGAGAGTAGATTAGGGGACTTCCCTGATGGTCCAGTGGTTAAGAATCTGCCTTCCAGGGCTTCCCTGGTGGTGCAGTGGTTAAGAATCCGCCTGCCAATGCAAGGGACGTGGGTTTGAGCCCTGGTCTGGGAAGATCCCACGTGCCGTAGAGCAAATAAGCCCGTGCGCCACAACTACTGAGCCTGCGCTCTAGAGCCCGTGAGCCACAACTACTGAAGCCCACGGGCCTAGAACCCATGCTCACAACAAGAGAAGCCACCGCAATGAGAAGCCCGCACACCACAAGGAAGACCCAACGCAGCCAAAAATAAATAAATAAATTTATAAGAACAGAAAGAATCCGCCTTCCAATGCAGGGGACGCGGGTTCGATCCCTGGTTGGGGAACTAAGATCCCACGTGCCGCGGGGCAACTAAGCCTGTGTGCCACAACTACAGAGCCAGAGTGCTCTGGAGCCCACACACCACAACTAGAGAGAAGCCTGTGCACCGCAACCAAGAGTCAAAGCACCGCCACGAAGGAGCCTGCATGCCTCAACTAAGACCTGATGCAGCCAAAAATAAATATTAAAAAAAAAATTACTAGTGGCCAGGGGCTAAGAGGGGTCAGGTGGGTGGAGGGGTGCAATAGGGACCAACACAAGGTTTCTTTTCGGGGTGATGAAAATGTTCAGATTTAGATAGTGGCGATGGCTGCACAACTCTGTGAATATGCTAATACATACTAAAAAGTGAATATACGATACACCGAATTGCACATATTTAAGTGGTGAGTTTTATATATAAATTATATCTTCATTAAAAATTCTGGATACAAAAAAACGGGGGGACTCAAAGAAATGTTACTGTGCAAAGTTGTCATTATCTTGCCTCCCCTTTTCCAATCTTTCCCTCCCAACACACATACAAACTAAAAAGGCTTAAAATTGGCACATTTTCTGTCTTTTAAAAGAGATTTCATAAAATTGTTTTATATTTACAGTTTGTTGTTTTAACACCCAGATTTGTCATGTTTCTTAGGTAGTCCTGCCTTGCTGTGTTTCATTCAGAAATAAGCACATATCTTGCTCATTCCCACATGCTCTTAAAAAATTTCTCAAGCACCCACAGTGTTGCAGTCTGCCTATATTGGCAGTATTTATATCCTGAAAAAAAAATCTGCCTCTTTTCCCATTGCTGTAAGAAACAGAGCAAAACAAGGCAAAACTCCCACATTACTTTGCCATATTGGCTTATCAGCTGTCACATAAGAAGTATGTGACTCACTATGTCTTTAGAGTCGAAGATCAAACACAGGTGCCCCGCTGGAGGCACCTCACGCAACCATGTTTTAACCACGCTGCCCCAGGAAAGATTGAGGACCTTCCTTGATTATGTTAAACTCAAGTCTTGTGCTTATTTGCAAAGGGTATGTCAAGTTCATATGACAAACAATAATCATGATGAAGAGCTACATAGACACTTGTCCCCTTTCTTGTCTTGCAAGCCTCCTTAATATTTTATAAGAATTACAAATGCTCTATCAATCATTTCCTTTGTTATTTTTCAATAACAGTTATCAAGTAGGAATACTTCGAAATATGTCTTAGTCTGAAATAATATACTTCAGAATGTATTAGTCTAAACTTTGTATGACTGAAATTTTTTTAGGCTGTAAGAATCTATGACTTAGTTGACCACCTTGAACATGAGTAGTTAATATATCTTTTTTCCCCCCAGCTTTAGAGTAGTTACTATATCTTAAATAATCGATAGACAAAATTATAGAATGTTAAGACTTCGACACTGAATTCTTAGCAAGTATATAATTCACTCATTCATTCCAAAAAATGTTTATTGAGCACCTAATATGTGCCAGCAAAAATCAACACAACGCTTGCTCTCATGAATTTTAAAGTCTGGAGGTAAAGACAAAATGTAATCAGATAGTCACAGAAATTAATATGTAGTTTCAAACTGAGAGAAGTGATGAAGCAAACAACATGAAAAAAGAGAATCTGACGTAGACTAGAGAGAGCCTTCCCTGATGAGAGAAATACTTGAGTTGAGAATGAAAGATTAGAGTTTGAGTTAATTAGAGTAAGAGTAGGGAAAAGAGCATTCCTGCAAGAGGAAACAGCATTTGCAAAGCCCTTGTGGCAGGCGAATGTTGGAGGAAACATTTTTTCCCATTTATTAAAGTCTTTATTGCATTTGTTACAATATTGCTTCTGTTTTATGTTTTGGTTTTTTGGCCACGAGGAATGTGGGAGCTTAGCTCCGACCAGGGATCAAACCCACACCCCTTGCATTGGAAGGCAAAGTCTTAACCACTGGACCGCCAGGGAAGTCCCTGGAGGACACTTTTAAAAGGCCCGTGAGCATAAAGAGCAAGGGCAGTGGCACAGGATGAGGTTGGAGAAATCAGTGGAAATCATTGTATAAGCCTTATAGTCTGTGTTTAGGAAAAAAAAAATTTAGCCTTAATTATAATAGCAGTGGGAAGCCATTGAGGAGTTTTATGTAAAGTGATGACAGGATGAGATTTGTGTTTTAAAAAGAGCACTCTACATTCTGGAAAATAGTTTGGCATTTCCTTCAAACTAAAAATGGACTTACCATATAACCCAGCAATTGCATTCTTGGGCATTTTTCCCAGAAAAAAATGAAGAGTTATTTTCACACAGCAACTTGTACATGAATGTTCATAATGGCTTTATTCATAATAGCCAAAAAGTAGAAACTACCCATGTAGTACTTCAGCGGGTGAATGGTTTAACAAACTGTGGTACATCCATACCATGGAACACTACTAAGTAGTTAAAAAGGAGCAAAATATTGACACACACCATAACTTGGATGAAATTCAAGGAAATTATATTACATGAAAAAAATCTCAAAGGGATATATACTGCGTGATTTCATTTGTGTAACCTTCATGAAATAACATAATTATAAAAATGCAGAATAGATTAGTGGCAGCCACTGATAGGTTAGGGATAGGGGATGGGTGGATGTAAAGAGATGACACCAGGGAGTCTTGTTATCAGGGAGTCTTGTGCTGATAGTAAAGTATCTTGATTGTGGTGGTGGTTATACGAGGCTATACCTGTGATAAAATTGCATAGCCTTACACACACACACACATATACGCAAACCCATGCATGTATAACTGGTAAAATCTGAATAAGTTCTATGGATTGTACCAATGTCAATTTCTTTAAAATTTAAATTTTTGCTTTTTAATATTGTACTACAGTTGTATATGATGTTAACATTGCCGGAGGATGAGGGAAGAATGCACAGGACTCCCTGTTAAACTATATCTCAAAATAAAAATTAAAAAACAAAGAGCACTCTAGCTACAGAGCAGGAAATGGATTAAATAGAAGTTAAGGCTGATATGGAGGAAACTACTGAGTGATTATTATATTAGTCTAGGAAAAAGACAAATGATCATGGCTAGACTTGGGTGGTGGCAGTAGAGAGAGAGAGAGAAGAATGGACACATCTGAGAAATATTTAGGAGGTAAAAATTATGGAATCTGGTGATGGATGGGATATAAGAGGCTAGAGAGAATGAGCTCAAGGGTATTTTGAAGTGTAACTTTGCCCCATATTTCATAGCCTAGAAAATAAATATACATTTAGGGCAAGACAGCAAAAAATTGGAAGGCATCATCTCACGACAGAGCATATTCCACAACCAAAGGTGCTGTTGCTATGAGGTCACTTGGGGAGCTTTGCTAGCCTAAAGTACACAGTATTATTGTGTCAAAACTCAATTTATTGTCTCTCAACCCCAATTTACCCTTCATTGCCTGTTCTCCATAAATGAAGCTGAACACTTTAACTATTTTTCCTTTGCCAACTAGCATGATGTTATACTTTCTCAGCAGAGGGTGCTGGAGAGAGATTACAGGAGGAAGGGGCTTTTCTTTCTGTCCCAGTTGCTCCTCTTTGTAGGCTCCTTTCAGCATGCATGCCTCCTCCAGCGTCTGGCTGCTGCAGCACTGGCAACTTATCCAGTGCCAGGATCCCGCAATACAGGCAGCACCCAGGAACCAGCAGCTTCCACGGGGACTCCCCTCAGTGCACGGCTGCACTGTCTCCAATAAGTTCAGGATCTTAGCCTGGAGAGGGAGGGCCCTCTTCTCTGGGGGCTCTATCGCAGTTTTAAGGGTAGTAGCTCCTCCTTATATCTGCTTTTCTCATTCTCTTTACTCCTTACTATCCAATCCCTCCCTACTTCAACCTCCTGCTGTACTTAAGAATTCTTTGATTAAACTTACCCTGTTCAAATTACTGTATGACTTTTGTGTTTTGATTGAATGCTGACTCAAACAATCCCCCAAAGAGTGCTGTTTTGATTCCCTCAACATTGAGCTTTTAATAGCCCATCTATATTTGTCAACGAAGGGCTCCTGGATGTGGCTAACCAACGTACAGAGGTTGCTAAACTGACCATGGTTTCAATTATATCATGAAAGCATTCAAACCAATGTTGCAAATTTTCCAAATATCTAGAATTGGGTTTTACTTTTATTCAACTTGAAACAAATCTATGATTTTAAGTTTGAAAATAGAGTTTATAGCAATATTTTTTTTCTGAAAAAACGTTTGCATGTTAATCTAAACCAACTTATATTAGCATCTTTATGTTTAAAAGCTCCACTATGCTACCTTGCACAATATAAACAGGTAAAATTTGAGATGTAAAATATTAAAAGCAAAGACTATAAAATACTTCAAAATATAAGCAAACAAGGTTGAGTAGACTCCAGGCCAAGGATGGTGATGATAGAAATGAGTATTTCTTTCTGCAGCATGTGAAAATGTTGATCTTTTCTCCCTTTTCTTGATTGCCCTAACACTCCTGGTTTTTGTTTTTGTTTTGTTTTGTTTTGTTTTCATTCTTTCTCATTTTCCTTTACAAGCTCCTCTATTTCAGTCCACCCTTTAAAATGTCAGTGTTTCCCTGGATTCTGTTCTTGGCTCTCATTTCTCATTGGTGTTGGGTGAGTTTATCCAGACTTAGGTAATGTCTCCTTTATTTGTATCTGCAGCCTAGGCCTGCCTCCTGAGCTCCAAAGTCCTTTACATGATCCAGTTTCTAGTCTGGGGTCAGCAGATGACAGCCTATGGGTCAAATTCAACACAGTTTTTGTAAATGAAGTCTCGTTGTAACATAGCCACACCCACTTGTTCACATACGGTTCTTTCCTAGTATAATGGCAGAGTTAAGTAGTTGTGACAAAGAATGCATGGCCTACCAAATCCATATTTATTATCTAGCCCTCCACAGAAAAAGTTTACTGACCCCTGCTCTAGACTAAGCTGTGCATTCTACTGTGGTTTAGGCATGACTGAGCATGTACTACTTTTTTCTTTTTTTTTTGGCTGTGTTGGGTCTTTGTTGCTGCGCGCGGGCTTTCTATAGTTGCGGCGAGCGAGGACTACTCTTTGTTGTGGTGTGTGGGCTTCTCGTTGCGGTGGCTTCTCTTGTTGCAGAGCACGGGCTCTAGGTGCACGGGCTTCAGTAGTTGTGTCAGGCAGGCTCAGTAGTTGTGGCACACGAGCTATTGCTCTGCAGCATGTGGGATCTTCCCCGACCAGGGATCGAACCCGTGTCCCCTGCATTGGCAGGCGGATTCTTAACCACTGCACCACCAGGGAAGTCCGAGCATGTACTTTTAAGTAGAGGGGTAGGCCCTTTACTTGCATCTCTCCGTATGAGAGAACCATACTCATAACTGGAACTCATATCCAAGACCCACGGATAAAGAGTACAACAGCAAAGTGAAGGGATATTTTTGTTAGGAATTGTCATACTGGGAACATAAGGAGGATAACGCACGATGCTCTTTGCTGTAGAATCACCTAGAGAGCATTTAAAGACAGATTGCTAGACCTCATTCCCAGAGATTCTGATTCAGTACAACCGGGGAGGGCCTTGGGAATCTGAAATTTTAGAATGCTTTCCAGGTAATGCTGATATGTGGCAAATAGTCAGGATTTGGAAGTCCAAATGATCTAAAAATCCATGGCCAAGTAAGATGGTCTTTTTATTCTTGATGAATCATTAAAAAGAGGCCAATTCGTTTCTCTTCAATTTATATATTATTTATGAGTCTCTAGCTTTAGGGAATACAATAAAGAATTCAAAATCTCTTAGCAATGATTTTTCTCAACGACTTTTCTTGCACTAAGGATCATGTAATAAAACTCTACGCTTCCATACTGCCTGATATTTTTCAAAGTGGTTTCACATCTGCTCTCAGTGACCCTGTGAGGTAAAGTGAGGATCCAATACTTAGCATTCGCTTGAGTTTATCACACTTACCAAAACCCTGTCAATCCGTTGACCAAGGGCCACTTCCAGTTCTGTTATTCATGCATTCATTCAACAACAAAATTTATTTTGAACACTTGCCAGTCATTGTTAGGTACAAAGAATTGTGGACTGGATAAAATTCCTGCCCGCATGGAGCTTACATTCTAGTTGTGGGACGGGGAGCGGGGAGGGGGGAGCTCTCCTTATACGTGCCTTCTGTAAAAATTTCCCTAACCTGTCCTAGTCTGAATCTTCAAATTACGAATTTCCCCCAAAACTTATTAAATGAGAAAGGATAACACTTGTCCCATGGTCACACCATATCTTGTCATTTAAAGCTGATTCCTCTGCTGTGGTGCTTGTCTGTCACGTAGCCCTTAAGGCTGTAACACTGGCTTCATGTTTACATCTGTTCTGACATTATATGTGCAAGTGAATGAGTTCTATGGGTCTTGTCTCTGAAAGGAAGAGACTCCTATTTGTAGTTAGTTCTAAGCCCTCATATGATTAATGAGTGCTTCTCAGTGATTCTGGATCAAAATAATCAGTCTCACCTGATTGAAGATTAGACTCTGCACCTACAGATTCTCTTTAGTAGGATAACTGGAAACCTAACAAACAGGGAGAACAGTTTCATGAAAGTAAGCCAAAGAATGTCAGAGATAGTAGAGACCTCAGGGATGTAGCCCCACTGCCTTTTCAAGATCTGAAATCTGAGACTCAGAGAGGTTACCTAAGTTGCCTCAGGTCACACAGCCTAAACGATGGATGTGGAATCAGTAACCAAATACAATCTACAATCACATGGGGGCGGGGAGATCCTTCTCCTAAAATTTAACGTCTACATCAGGTCCCGGCGCCTCACCGCTTCCACCCATCCCCCTTTCTTGTATTAATTACGCATCGCTCTTTTTTGAAGAATCGGGTCGTTAAAACTTGCAGTTGGGGCATTCCACAAACAGGTGTCCAGATCACTGACACATAGTCGGGGAATCTGGGTCTCCACCTGCCCGCCTGCCCGCCGAGAACTCTCCAGCTCCCGCGTACAAAGTTTGCTCGGCTCATACATTCCTCTTTCAGATCCCTGGCCGCGAGGCCAAGATGCCTGCTGCGGCCTCCGAAGAAGTTCGGAGATGCAGTTTCCTCGCAGAAGCCGGGCCGGGGTGCGTCGGCCGCCGAGCTGAGCGTCCTCTGGCTCGGTGGCGGCGGGGGAGCGCCGGGCGCCTGTAGGCGCGGGGCTGGGCGGGGCGGCCCCTCGGCGCGCGCTGCCCGCCCCGGCTCCCAGGGCCGCGGGCCCGCTAGCCCCGCGTGGAGCGAGAGGCGCGCGCGGGCCGTGGGGGCTGGGCCGAGGCGGAGCGCGAGGCGGCGGCGGCGGCAGGAGACGCCGCGGGACTAGGCAGCGGCCCCCGCCCCCCAAAGTCCGTCCCCGCGCGGGGCTGGGGAGCTCGGGGCGGGGAAGCCGCGGGGCCGCGCCACGTCCCTCGCCCGCCCCAGAGCGGGTTTTGCAGGCGGCTCTAAGCTGGGGGCTTTTGTGTCTGCGACTCGGGAGCGGCGAGAGCGCAGACCTCATCCTCAGAGGGCGCTGTGAGTGCGCCGCCAGGGCCGGGCCGCCCGCCTCCCGCCTCCCCTGTCAGCAGCTCCTGAGGCGGCGGTGGCGGCGGCGGCGGCGAAGAAGAAGGAGTGAGAGGAGGCGGCGGCGGCGGCGGCGGCGCACTCGTCCTCCGCACACGCCGGCCCCGGGCGGGGGGCCGCCCCCAGGCCGCTCTCCCGCCGCCGCCGCTGAGCCCGGGTGGCCCCAGCACGCTGCCCGGCCGCCCCGAGGCCTCGTCCTCCTCCCAAACTTTGCAAAGTCGGCCCGCGTCCCCACCGCCCTCGGCCGCGCCTCACCTCGGAGGCTCGCCTCGCAGCCGCAGCGGCCCCGCGAGGAGGAGGAGGAGCCGCCGCCGCAGCATCAAAGAGACCGAATTCCCGCGGCCTGGGGGGGAGTCATGCTTTGCGGTCTGTAATGTCAGCAGAACAGGAGAAGGATCCCATTTCGCTGAAGAGAGTTCGAGGTAACCGAGAAGGGCGCCGGGTTGAGGGGAGCGGGGGGAGCGGGGCGCGCGGGGGCCGTGTGCCCGCCGGCCGGGAGGCAACGGGGCTCTGTCCGGGCCTAACTCCGCGCAGCCCGCGTCCCGCCTGCGCCCCGGGGCCCGGGCTGCGGTCGGAGGCGCGCGGCCGCCGCGTCCCCTGTGCCGAGCCCTGGCCGCCCCGACTTTGTGTTAGGAGGCAGTTGAAGCCGCACTCAGCATCCCTTCATACCCCGCTCCTCGCCCACCTTACCTCGTTGGCCAGACACAGCACAATAGGCAGCTCAGAGGGTGAGAAAGAAACACCCCCTGGCAGAGACCACGAGCGATGCCCTCCACCCCCCCCCCCCCAAAAAGTAAGTTGGACCGCACTGGAGTTGACGCTCTTGCAGAAGGTGTGCCGGGCCTCCGTGTCTCTCCCAGCCCCCCTTCCCATTCTCCAAAAGACAACAAACATACAGCTTTATTTTCCTTAGGCTTAAGAGGAGAACCTATATTCATTCAAAAGGCTTTTCTCTATTGGCTTATGGATAAGAATCAAATCGCCCCAAATCAGTTTTATACACGGCTGGCTTGCTTCTTCCTTGCACACTAGTTAGGAATTTTCCTGCTGCCTTACTATCTAAGAAGTATCAGAGGGAACGATGTGCCAGACAAAAGATAACGCATGTAAGTTCACAGACACCCAAGTGCCGTCTGGAAATTTGGGGAGTATCCTCCAGCTCTTATTTCCAGCTTTCAATAGGGTTCAGGCCGAAAGTCCCAAAGTTGAAGTAATACTGTTTGTTCAGTAAGCAAATATTTATTGAACATCTACTGTGTGCCCGGCACTGTTTTTGGCACTGGGATACCGCGGTGAACAAAGCAAAAAGACCATCTGCACCCAGGAGGAATGCACACTCTTGTAGGGTAAACAAATGATGAACAAATAAAAGGTATAGGATGCCAAATGGTAAGTGGTATGGAGAAAATCAAAGCAGGGAGAGTGGTTAGAAAATATGTATGGGGGTGGAGAGGTAGCAATTATGTATAAGAGGGCTCAGCTGGAAGATGATGTTTGAGCAAAGACCCAAAGGAAGTGACAGAGCAGAGCCATATGGATATGTGTGGGAATAGCAGTGTTGGCAAAAGGAACAGCAAGTGCAAAGGCCCTGGGTCTGGAATTTGCCTAGTGTGTTCAAGCAACTGCAAAGAAGCTATTGTGAGTGAGCAAAGGGAGAGTAGTGTGAGCTGAGCTGAAGTATGGGGTGAATGTGTATTGGCCTTGTGAGCCATTTAAAAGATTTGGGCCTGTACTCTGAGATAGCGCCTGGATGATTTTGTGTAGAAGAGTGAGTGATCTGCCTTATGTTTTTTTGTTGTTTTTCTTTTGCGGTGCGCTGGCCTCTCACTGTTGTGGCCTCTCCCGTTGCGGAGCACAGGCTCCGGACGCGCAGGCTCAGCGGCCATGGCTCACAGGCCCAGCCGCTCCGTGGCATGTGGGATCTTCCCGGACCGGGGCACGAACCCGTATCCCCTGCATCGGCAGGCGGACTCTCAACCACTGCGCCACTGGGGAAGCCCTGCCTTATGTTTTTAACTGGCTGCTCTGCGGAGAATAGACTGTAGAGAACAAGGGCTAAAGCAGGGAGGCTAGTTAGGAAGTTATTGAAATAATCCTTTCATCCAAACAGGATAAAGTGCTTTATAAATCAGTAAGTAGTAAGGTAAATTTCCAATTGACTTAAGTGATGTAGAGATCAAGGACCACAGCCATTCATCTATGTTTTTGTTCCTTGTGACTAGAGATTAAACCTATAGAACTGGCTTGTGACACAGTGACAATGTGATATCCAAATAACATCACTTGAGTATTTAGTTAGAGATTGATTTTCTTAGCCATTTAAGCAAAAACATAATTTAGAGCAGGATATTGTTTTTACAGGCTTAATAGCACAATCTTTCATTTGGTGAAGGTTTTCTATTTCAACTTTCTTTTCTCTTTGTTGTTATGAATTGCCAAAGCCTTTAAGGAATAGACCTTTCTGAGATAGTTATTTCTTTGATATGTTTGCCATGTTATTTTGCCTACTATTAAAAATTACTTTGGGGTTGAAGGAAAAGAAAGCTTTATCAAGTTTATACCTTTGAACTCAATTATCAGTCTTAATCAAATGTAATTTTAAATAAAATTGATGTATTTTATTGTGCATCAAGACTACAGATCTGTCTTTGTTTTATTACAACTGCTGGTTTTAAGTTTGATGCCCTAGTTGTTGGAAGTTGACTTAGGTGTCAGCTCAAGAATATTCTGAGAGTCAAGTACCAAAATAAAAGACAAAGCACTTTTTAAAATAAAAAGCCAATATGAAGAGGGGTTTTTATTATGTCATTTTGTACTAATTAGAACATTAATTTTTAAAACATTTTAAAATTATTTTATAATCCATAAAAGGTACCAGATTATCTACATGAGCTCTTCCGAAGCACAATTCTGCTGAACTTCACTGCCCTGGAGCTTCTAGTTATAATTTATATCATCAGACTGCACGTAGAATGTGGTGTTTGCAGAGCATAATCTCTTGAACAGTGCTTCTCAAACTGTTTCTTATCCAATGATATATATATAATCAGACTTTTTAATGGTTATGTATTTATTTCATGGGTATTATCAAAAATATAAGCTATCAAACCTTTTGCTTAGGATAAGACTAAGATGTAGATAAATAGACATATCTTTATATATAGAGAAAGACCTATATATTTTTTTAAATTTAAAGGAATTACTAGAAAATAATATTATAGACATAACTCAGATATGGCAAAATTATGACAATGTGAATGACTAAGGACTTCGTAGACCAAAAGCATCGTAATCCCCTAGGATGCTTATTCAAAATGTAGCTTCCTGGACACACAGAATCAGAATTTCTGAGAGATTTCTCTGCATCTTTAACAAGCTCCCCCGGTGTTCCTTATGTACACTAAAGTTTGAGAACTGCTGCTGGTAGACCTAGATTGTGAAGGTAAGTGGACTAGAGGAAGCTGATCGGTGGTTTTCCAAACTTGTCCTGATAGTTTATTTATTAATTTTAATTTTACTTTTTAAAATATTTATTTATTTGGTTGCGCTGGGTCTTAGTTGCGGCACGCAGGCTCCTAAGTTGTGGCTCGCCAGCTCCTCAGCTGTGGCATGCGAACTCTTAGTTGCGGCATGCATGTGGGATCTAGTTCCCTGACCAGGGATCGAACCCGAGCCCCCTGCATTGGGAGCCTGGAGTCTTACCACTGCACCACCAGGGAAGTCCCTGTCCTGATATTTTAATATTAGATTCACAATTGCTATTTAATGGCAAAGTATCTTACTCCTGTTTCCTACCAGTTCTTACCACTCCCCAAACCCTCAGCCCTGGGTTGTAAGACAGATCCATGAGGATAGGTGCAATATCTTGATTATCCTTCTGTTTCTTTCCTAATTGCCTTGCTCACAGTAAATACCAAATGAACGAATGAGTGAATACATGAAGGAACTGATTCGTATCGTTATGCTGCTTTCGGATTGTCTGTAGCCCCTCCCACCACTTTTACTTGCCCTTTTTCCTTATTCTAACCAACACTCCCATTATCCAGTATTTTTAGAACTCTTAGGTGTTGATCTGATGACGCTATTCATTCGTTTATTCAACAAATATTTGTTGGGCAGTTACAGTGCCAGACAGTGAGAATACATTGATTAAGAAGACATAATACCTGTCTTCAAGAACTTTTAGTGTAGTCTGGGATACTGACAAATAAGTAATCAATTACAAACAGCATGATAAATGCTGTGATAATCTACAGGAAATAAAGGAACGTATATAACCTATCTTTAAGGGAGTCAAGGAGGGCCTCCTGGAGGAGAGTTCTACGAAGTGGTGGGTGTTCCTTTGTTTTAAATGATGTAGAAAGAGCAGCAAGGAGGATGAGGGATGAGAAAAAGGTCTAGGAAGTTAGTGGTGATTTTGAGAAGGCATTTTTGGGAGAAAACTACATTTCAAAGTAGTGAATATTAAGTGGTGACGATATAATTTAAAAGAAGCTTGGTGATAGAAGGAAAGACATAGCCAATAACTTGGAAAGAGAGTCAAGAGGAAGTTTGTATGGGTTCTCTTTATTTTTTCTCCCTTGAAAAATGACAGACATATTAGTAGACAAACAAAGAACCTGATTTAGAAGGAGAGGGGAGAAACTGAAAAAGCAACAGAAAGAGAGGATAATTCATTAATAAAGCATTCAGTACGTGTTTTTTAATATCTGCCATGTGCTAGGTATTCGCTGTTGTGGAAGCTGGGCATTAGACAGACAAGACTCCTCATAAATCAGGTTTCTGCATATGAGAGAAGGAATAGCAACAAGGATGCAAATGAAGAGTTAGTCTTGGGGAAAAAAAGAGAAAATGAAGGAAGAAAAACAAATTTAGAGATGAATAAGGAAGTTGAAGCATTCATTTCAGATGAAATGCTTTTTTTTTTAAACATGCATGCCACATTTATTGTTTCAAATACAGTTATGTCTGATTTATTACTGATTTTGCCTGAAGAAGTTAAGACAGCAGACTTAATGACTCATATCAGAACTATGGTGAACACTATATAGTATCAAGATAACTCCATCTAGACTATGAACAAATGATAGTTCTTTAGTAAAAGTAGAAATTTCTCTAGTCATGAGGCAAAAGTGATTAAGTAGCTATCTGCTTTTAAAAGACTGTGCACCCTCAGATGAAACACTTTTAACCAGAGTTAGAAATGACATTGGAGAGGTAAGCATGTATTTTAGAATGGCATAGTAACACATAAATGTCACAGAAGTGCTAAAAGTAGACTGTACTAAAAAATATAGACCATCTTGATCAGAGAAGTGTATGGAAGATTTGGATTAAGATTGAAGAGGAAGCATAATTTACAGTCACAGAATTGAGGGAAAGAACTGATGAGAGAAAGTCTGCAGGAAAGGATTGGGGGTTTTTGTTGTTTTGTTTTTTAATTGGCATATGTAAGGGCTAGGCAGAGTGTCAGGGAAACGAGTTTGGTTTTCAACACATTGAATGAATATCCCCCTGGGATGTTGCAGTGTGTGCAACAGATACACGTGGTTTGGACTGAGGCGGGTGGTCTGAGCCAGAAATAGAGATCTGGAAGTTATCAGTAAACATGTGAATACTAATTGATGCCTTGGGAGTAGATGAGCTCACCCAAGAGAGTGAAGAGTGAGAAGAGAAAAGCATTGAGAAACGCAACTTTAGGAACACTAACATTTAGGAGATAAAAGGGGAAAGAGGACCCTGAAAAACAGAATGCGAAGGAGTAGCCAGAGAGGTAGAGGAGAAAACTGTAAGAGAATGGTGTCAGATATATAACAGGAAGAATAAATTTATGAGGGGGAGATAAATGGATTTTGTTGTTAACAAGTAGAATGAAAGGTGTCTATCTGTGAGAACTCCAGCCTGTTCTTTCTCCCATATTCCCTAACCTGATGAAGATCATTTATCTAGTGATCCAAACCCATGCCCCACTGCAACTCAGCACTGTCCCAGAGTCCCAGATTATCTGTCTCCTTAGTATGTTTTGAACCCATCATCTCCTCAGTCTTTCCACAACCACTTCTTTAGTTCAGGTTTTGATTATCTCTTTGCTTATTATAATAACCCTATCACTGATTTCAGTGGCCTCCCGTTTTGTCTTTCTTAACCCATTTTGCACATTGTTACTTACTGCTGGTGGTAAATAACTACCATCTATTGAGTACTTACCAAGCAGTTTGCTAAGTAATTTAAATGGATCATCTTGCTTAATCCTCTCAATAACCCTATAAGCTGGCTGATATCATCATTCTAGGTTTGTAATTGAGGAATTGATATTCAGAGAGGTTAAGTAATATGTGGTTAAGTAACATATTCAAGTTTACCCAGCTAGTAAGTGGCAAAGCTAGAACTTAAATTCTAGGGCCCCAAATCTTAGCCGGTATGTTCCATTGCTATAATTCTTCCCAAACACAATTTAGTCATGTTACTCTTTTTTGTAAAATTCTTCATTGGTTCCCCATTGCATTTAGGATAAAAATCCAACCTTCTTATATTAGCCCAATCCAACCTTCTTATATTTTTATTTGGCCCAGGCCTACCACTTAGTCCTCCATCCTTCCTATTCCATGAAATGCTTACCCTTGTCTCCCATGCTCCAGTTCTGAAATAGTCACATTTCCTCTCTAGATGTTGTCATGATCTCTCATGTCTTTAAATTTTTCTTTGCACATTCTGTTCCTTCTGCTAGGCATGCCCTCTTTTTTCCCGACTTTGGTAAGATACTCATCCTCAAAGCTTCAGCTCCACCAATACTGCCCATTATTCGAGGTATTGACATTATTGTGTAGAGTCAGCTTCACACTTGGATGCCATCCACCCACCCTTCTAAGCTTTACCTTTGTGAGCAGCCTTAAACCTCATGTACCTCAGGAATGCAAAGATCATTAGTTTGGGGCGAACAGCTGGCACAAGAACCACAAATATATGAAACTTTAAATCACTGATGTTGAGGGCTTTCTGAATTTAGTATTTATTACATACCCAGATTGATCTAGGTTTGGGGCATCACATAGCAGACACTTTCTGCCTTGCATTCTAAAAGGAAATAATGTCTTTTTCACTTCAATCATATAAGACCATTTTGCCAAATGCTTAATGGAATTCATACAATACTATATTCACATTTTTTTTTTATTTTTTAATTTTTTTTTTGCGGTACGTGGGCCTCTCACTGCTATGGCCTCTCCCGCCGCGGAGCACAGGCTCCGGACGCGCAGGCCCAGTGGCCATGGCTCACGGGCCCAGCCGCTCCGCGATATGTGGGATCTTCCTGGACCGGGGCACGAACCCGCGTCCACTTCGTCGGCAGGTGGACTCTCAACCACTGCGCCACCAGGGAAGCCCTATGTTCACATATTAATTCACAATATTTCCATTCCATGGTAGAGACCAGTATTACAGAAGTATGTGTTTCAGGTGAAGATAAAGCTGTTAGCTAAGATGTTCACATCCATAGTAAATGGTAGAGTAAACTGACATTATATCCCAGACTTCTCTGCTGTTGTGAAAAACCGATACTTGAGTGTCCACTGATTGTGCTGACACTGCTGGCTATTAGATATTTTGAGAGGATGATAAATACTATAGAAGCCGAAATGAAGTGCACTAGTGGTATAGTTTAGTCTAAAGGAAAGCAAAATGCAAACTAATAATTGAGTACCCATTGTGTGCCAGGCAATGTGTTAGGCACTGTCTTAGTCCGTTTGAGCTGCTGTAACAATACCATAGACTGGGTGGCTTGTAAACAACAAACATTTTATTTCTTATAATTCTGGAGGCTAGAAAGTCCAAGATCAAGGTGCCAGCAGATTTGGTGTCTGATGAAGACCCACTTCGTGGTTCATAGAAACAATCCTTCTCACTCTGTCCTAACGTGCGGAAGGGGCTAGGGAACTCTCCCAGGTCTGTTATATAAGGGCACTAACTCTCCCAGATCTGTTTTATAAGGGCAGAGCCCGCATGACCTAATCTCCTATCAAAGGCCCCATCTCCTAATACCATCATAATGAGGATTAGGATTTCAACATACGAATTTTGGGGGAAAACAAACCTGGGTTGAGTCATTTAATGAGCCTAGAATACATCCTTATACCACATACACATATTAAAATAAACACTTATTTGGAATAATGATGAAGCAAGTCTCTTTAAAGGGAAATGTTGATTATAAAATATTTTAAAATAATGTAGTCACATTACTTATGAGGACAGTCACTGTCACAAACCAAACCATTATTGTGAATAAAGTGAGTTTAACAAAGGAAAAATTTAAATATATTAAAGGCACACTGCTATCTAGTGTACAGAATAATGCCTTCACTCCCTTTTAAGGACATGGGGCCAGAATAGATTGAGTCTTTAATAGGAAGAATAAAGAAGTTGTAACTAGACCTAAAAAAAAAAAAAAATGCATAAAAGGCCTAAAGTAAATAATCCGCTCTTTACAAAATAAAAAGTACTTACAAATAAAAGAATGATTTTATACTTACAAACAGATTTCATATGAAAAGATCATTGATTTGTAGCGTCTTTAGATGGGGAAGAAATTGTATCATTTAGTAGGTTGGACTCTCCTCTAAGACTACAAGTAGAGAAACAACTTAAGCTTCCAGCTCTAAATAAAGGTTAAAGGGTGAAAGGAGAGGTAAAACTATTTTTGTGCTTAATTGAGATTGATTGGCATGATGAAAAGTGATAATATATAGATAAAATTCCTTAACTTAAGATGAGAGAGGTTTCTTTTTCTATTGTTGATATCACCCTTTCCCACTTCTCTTCCACCTTGTGCATTCGGAGGGCTCTGGGAAGGTAGGAGTGAAGAGATGAGTTGAAGAAATTCAATTATTAACAGAAGGATCAGAGTAGCCACCGTTACAACAAGATTTGGAAGTTCCCGTTTTCTTGGTTCTGTGCTCCACAACTCTCAACTTCTGGCTGAATGTTCATGGTTTACCTTGCAGAGTCAGCTGCAGCAGATATGTAGAGCAGATAGAGAGACGCTTTGGTACTAAAAGTTATTAAGGTAACCTAAATAACTAGCTTTATGACCACTACCTTCCCCTCCCCTTGCACTTCGTTTTTAAAGAGTAATAATTACAGAAATTCTTGGTAGCTTATATTCTGATTAGCCCCAATGACCATGAATCTGATCTAACATTACTTATTAACATCATGGAGATGACAGAACCACCAGTATTACATATAGCAGTGGGAGGGACCTAGGTGAGGCCAAGAGTCAGAGCCATTGGAAATGTTACATAGTTAACTTTTTAGATGAACAATAAGTGAGGCAACTGAGACCAGTGGGAACTTGAAGATTGTTTTATGGAGGGAAATATTAGACTCTTAAATAAAAAACTAATACTATAAAACTCAATTTTCAAAAAAGAATTTTAGGTGGTTTTGCTTACAGATTACTTGAAAATAATGAATGTATTTAACTGATTCCAAATGTCAGAGTTTTGCCTTACAGTAAATACAGGAATTATCATTAAAGTTTTAGAAAATGAACAGAGATGGTAGATACTAACCATTAAGAGTACGTTTTGTCCATCTTTAACTTACAGCATTTTAATAGTAAAATTATAATTATTCAGTAGTCTTAATAATGCTGTGAATGGTAATTTATATATTCTAGATTAGAGACTAATTTGTTAATAACTTTTTATTTTTTAAGAATTACCTTTTTCTGTTGATACTTTTGTTATAATGAAATACCCATAAAAAATGTTAGGAAGGACAGGACTTTGATGTTTGGACCTTTTGTTTATTTATATATTTATTATTTGACCTTAAGTCTATTACTAATTCTTTTCCACAGAATTTCTAGGTATTCAGATTCAAGAACAACACATTTCTCTGTTCAGTATGTTAGTATATACTGTTAAGGAAAACTGCATACAAATTGTTAATAAGAACTCATTAGTTCAGTGTATATAGGCTACTGAAAGTTATACATTGGTTAAGTAGTTTAGCCATTCCTGAACCATATGATTTTGAATGAATGACCTTGAGGAGTGCACTGGATCTCTCTCTTAGTTCTTTATTTACCATCTATTCCAATGGGATTACCATGTCAAATTAAAATTAAAAGATAGGAGTCCCTTTATCATTTTTTTATTAAAGATTTTTTTTAATGGTCACAACTATAATTTAATGAATGTTTATATTTTTCCCTGTTTATAGTTTTTGTAAAAAATTAAAGTTTATTTACAATATTATATTAGTTTCAGGTGTACAACATAGTGATTCAGTGTTTTTTATTGATTATATTAAGATAGGAGTTCCTTTAGTTTGAACCAAAAGTTTCCATTTTTGCCTTTTGTGGGCCACTGAGGAAGACAGTATATGTATAAGATCTTAGGGAGGCAAACTACTATATTAGAAGCAGATAAACCTAGTTTTATCCAAGCAACAAAACAAAAATAAATAATTCGAACTTCATCAAAATTAAAAACTTATGTGTTTTACATCTGATGATTCTAGTATCCTTAATATATACATAAAGAATTCTTAAAACTCAACAGAAAAGACAAACACTCTAACTAAAAAATAGGCAGAGAACTTGAATAGGCATTTCTTCAAAGAAGATAAAGAAATGGTCAATAAATACATGTAAAGATGCTCAACATCATTAGTAATTTTGGAAATGCAAATTAAAATCACAAGGAGATACCACTTCATACTTACTAGAGTCACTATATTAAAAAAAAAACTATAAATCTTAGGGAGAATGTGAAGAAATTAGAACTGTCAGACTTTAGAGGTGGGAACATAAAATGGTGCAGCCACTGTGGAAAACGGTTGGGCAGTTCCTCAAAATGTTAATCATAGGGATGCTATGTGACCCAGCAATTCCACTCCTAGGTGTATACCCAAGAGAATTGAAAACATACATTCATTTAAAAACATGTGCGTAAATGCATTATTCATAGTCCCTCCAAAATAGAAACAACCCAAATGTTCACCAGCTGATGACTGGATAAACATAATGTGGAATATTGTTCAGCCATAAAAAAGAATGAAATACTAATATATAAAATTACATGGTTGAACGTCAGAAATGTTATGCCAGGTGAAAGAAGCCAAACTCAAAGCCACCCATTAGGTGCTTCCCTGGTGGCACAGTGGTTGAGAGTCCGCCTACCGATTCAGGGGACACGGGTTCGTGCCCTGGTCTGGGAAGATCCCACATGTCCGGGAAGATCCCACATGCTGCGGAGCGGCTGGGTCTGTGAGCCATGGCCACTGAGCCTGCGGGTCCGGAGCCTGTGCTCCTTAACAGGAGAGACCACAACAGTGAGAGGCCCGCGTACCGCAAAAAAAAAAAAAGCCACACATTATATGGCTAACAGGTATGGGGTTTCTTTTTGGGGTGCTGATAATGTTCTGGAATTAAATAGTGGTGATAGTTACACAGCCTGGTGAATACGCCCAAAACCCACTGAATTGTATACCTAAAAGCAAAAGAAAAACAAATACTAGTTTTAGATTTCAGAGCTGCTTTTTTACCAGGGGTATGATCCATACCTTTACAATTCCATTTCTTTTTCTTTCTTTTTTTAAAATGGGGATGATTTTCCTCATAGGTTTGTTATGAAGATTAAGTGAAAGAACATAGATACAGATATAAACTTCTAAGATGGTAGGACAAAGCTACCGTACAGATTCTCTTCTAAATTTCAAGTGAAATGAAACAAAACAGTTTTAAAAAACAGCAAAAATGTCAGCGATAGCAGCAAACAAGGGAAGTGGCATTGCCCGGTAACATAAATCTGCAACAGGGTGAAATCTGGATCACTGTTTTAGGCTTCTAAAACAATCCCTGCCCCTTGGAAGCTGCTGGTGATTTACAAAATTTTGAGAATTACTAATAACCTCAAGTCTGGAGAAAAGCAAATTAAATGAGTAGTCTTGTCTTCTCACTCCTCTGAGTAAGAAAAAAATGAGTGAAACAGGGGAAGTTTTTGTTGTTGTTTTTAAAGGACTCTCTGACAGAAAAGAAGCCTTCAGGGATACAAATTGAATCAGAGGACTCAAGGGAATCCTCCCATGTGAATGGGTTACTGCACCCCCCTACTAGGTAGATGTGCATTTAACAAAATCTTAGAATTAAGAGCCTGGATGTTTCAAGGAAGCACAACAGGTTAATCTTACTAACATAGGCAAGCATTATAAAGAGAATATTAGCATATCCAGTCACATAAATATAACATTCATATAAAAATTAGTAAGTTGGGTTTACTAACATAGGAATGTCAGGCTGGGTTCAACATTAAAATAAGGTAAAGGGGACTTCCCTGGTGGCACAGTCGTTAGGAATCCACCTGCCAATGCAAGGGATACGGGTTCGAGCCCGAGTCCAGGAAGATCCCACACGCCGCGGAGCAACTAGGACTGAGTGCCACAATTACTGAAGCCTGCATGCTCTAGGGCCCACGAGCTACAACTACTGAGTCCACGTGCCACAACTACTGAAGCCCGTGCGCCTAGAGCTGGTGCTCCACGAGAGAAGCCACTGCAATGAGAAGCCCACGCACCACAACAGAGTAGCCCCCACTCGCCACAACTAGAGAAGACCCAACACAGCCAAAAATAAATAAATAAATAAATTTATAAATAAATGTATAAAAATAAATAATGTAAAGGAAAAACATCATATGATTATCTCAATAGGTGCAAGCCATCTAAGCCAGGCAAACAATCTTAGATAAGAATAAAAGGGAGTCAAAGTTATGCACATTAAATCAGAGCTTAAAGGGTCTGGGCAAAGTTACAAGATAAAAATAAAAGCATGATAATTATGTAAACATACTGTAGCAAACTAGTGAACTGACACAAAGAATAAGAAGAGAAAGAGCATGCAGAAGATGAAGAACCCATAACCTACAGGACAGAAGGAAATAACTCACATGTACTTCAAGTTGTAGAACTTAAATAAAATAAGAGCTCAAAGACAAGATAATATTAAAACACAGAAGAAGGGTAAATTGCAGACCTAAGGAAATAAATTGACTAAAACAACATATATAGAGAACAAATTAGAAACAGAATAAAGATAGTTAACAATTAAGTTACATAATAGAAAAACTTCAGATAATCAGATTAAGTGCAGATGAAAAAGACTAGTCAGATGAGCTAATAGGTATGGAGCTAAAAAATCTCCCCAGCATAATGATAATTAGTACCCCTGAAATAGAGCACTGAACAAATAGAGTGGAAAAAAAGTATTCAAAGATATGAGAAAAGAAAATTTACCTGAAATGAAGAATCTAGAGATAGAAAATACCCTGCTAAATTTAGGGAGGGAAAAAGAAGAATAAGATGTGATACTATACTATCCTCAACTTTCAAAGCAGGAAGTCACTTGACACCATCTAAAGTTTGAAAAAAGAAAAACCATAATTTCTCCAACTTAATGTTTTTCTTGTTGTCTTTTCTTAGCCTTAGAGAATTATTTTCAAAAATTTCTCTTTTGGTGAAGAAACATTTAGCATATTCTTCAGTTTAATTTATTTCTTTTTCCTTTATTAAATTCTAATAAAGTTAAAATTTAATGCTTTTATTTAAAAAATAATAGCCCATTTTTGTAAAGGTATTGCTATCACAAATTTATACACAGGAGGAAAAGTAGGTAGGTAGATAGTAAGCTAAATCTCTGGAATGATGTTAACGTAGGAATAATACTATTTTCAGCCTGGGAGGTGTTAGAAATATGTATCAGTCAGGGTCCAGCCAGGAGACAGAAACCAGACTAGCTATTTTTAAATTTATTTATTTATTTGTCCTTGGCTGTGTTGGGTCCTCGTTGCGGTGCACGGGCCTCTCACTGCGGTGGCTTCTCCCGTTGTGGAGCACGGGCTCCAGGCGGGTGCGCTTCAGTAGTTGCGGCAGGCAGGCTCAGCATTTGTGGCTCATGGGCTCTAGAGCGCAGGCTCAGTAGTTGTGGTGCACGGGCTCAGCTGCTCCGCGGCATGCGGGATCCTCCCGGACCAGGGCTTGAACCTGTGTCCCCCATGCCGGCAGGCGGACTCCCAACCACCGCACCACCAGGGAAGCCCCAGACTAGTTATTTTTAATGGAAAGAATTTGATATAAAGTATTGTTAACGGATATTAAACTGGCAAAATAGGATACTAAAGTTTTTACAGAGGTAACAACTGTGGGAAGCAGCTACCATTCTTAAGGCTGAAGGACATAGGAAAGAGGTTGGAATTATTAAAATATATAAACTCACAAGAGGGTCCCTGTGGAGTTTAAACTCAGGTCTCTGAGAAGGGGGTGCTGCTTAGGCTGGTATGAATGCCTGTGGGGTTAGAGGATGGGCCCTATGGGCCTGGGACTCAGACACCAGGTGCTGATGTCTCTGAGGAGGGCACAACCAGGCTATCTGGGATAATATGTGAGCTAAATAAAAACAGTATTATTTTGTTCTAGATGGCTAGCCAGAACAGGGAGTACCTTTCCACTTATTAGAAGTCTTCCTCTTTGTCCCTCAATAGGGCTTTTAAAAAGTTTTTGTTCATACTGATCTTGTGCACTTCTTAAATTTATTGCTAGCTATTTTAGTTTAGTTTTGTTCCTGTTAATGAAAGCTTATCTTCTACTTTATCTTTTAACTGGTTATAGTTTGTAATATGAAAGCTTTTGATGTTTAGATATTAATTTAACATCCAGAATCCTTACTAAAATTTTGTTATTGTTGTCATAGTTTTTTACCTCCACAATATTTAAACCTCTTCTGAATAGCTCTTACAGAAATCTGCTTTGCATTTTTATGTGTGGAACTATCGCCAGCATGCTGATTTCTCTTTATTGCCCAGTACCATTACTTTTCCTGAACTACTGTTGTAAAGATATCATTACTGGTCTCCCTGCTTCTACCCCATTCCCATCACCAATTTATTCTCAGCACAATTGCTAATGTAATCTTTTAAAAACATAAATCGTGTTACTTTCCTGCCCAAAATCCTTAAATGATCATCCACTGTTCTTAAAATAAAATCCAAATTTCTTACCATAAACTATAAGGCTCTATGTCTCAGTTGGCTCGCGCTGCCATAACAAAATGCCATAGACTGGGTGGCTTAAACAACAGAAATTTATTTTCTCTCAGTCTGGCGCTAGGAAGTCCAAGATCAAGGTGCCAGCTAGTTTGTCAGCTCCTGGTGAGGGCTGTCTTCCTGGCTTGTAGATAGATGCCCATCTTCTTGTTTTGTCCTCATATGGCCTTTCCCACTGTTTGCATGTGGGAGGAGGGAGGGTGGAAGGGAGGAAGGGGGTGTGGAGAGAGAGAGTTCACTTTCTCTTCTTAGAAGGCCACTAATCCCATTACCCTCATGACCTAATGTAACCCTAATTACCTCCAAAAGCCCCCACCTCCAAATACTATCACATTAGGGGGCAGAGTTTCAACATATGAATTGTGCGGGGACACGAGCATTTAGTTCATGACACTCTAAAATGATCTGGTCCCTGCCTGTCTCTTCAGCCTCTTCTAAAGGTGCTCTCCAGAGTTCCGTAACACACTGGCCTCTTTTAAATGTCTCAGACAGGATGACACATTCAAGCTCCTTTCTATTTATTCTCTCTGCCTAGAGGCTTTTCGTTCTGCTCTTCCTATGAGAGATTTCTTATCATCTTTTAGGACTCAGTTTAAATATCTCTTTCTCGGAATCCACATGCATGAGCAAGTCTCCTATAATTCTCTGTCAACTCATTGGATTTATTTATTTATTAATCTATTACAAATATGTATTATAGTTTATTACAAATGTGTATCTACATATATGTGTACATAATTTTATTCTGTCTGCTTTTGTATATGTTCAGAATTCTCTGTAATAAAAAGTGTGTTTTTTTAATGGAAGAAAATCCCATGTTTTTTTAAACTTCTTAGATTCACAGTCAAGCTTTTGCTTTTGCTTGATCATATTGAGAAAATCATACTCATATACATTGTTGTATTTTGACAATACCTTTCAGACTTAAGAGGCACATACCTCTGATGCCATAATTCCAGTCCTAGGAATCACTTTTACATGAGTGTAAAGACATTGATACATGGATTTTCGTTGCAGAACATCAAAGGTTTGAAAACAATCAAAATATCCATCAATAGGGAGGGGACTAGTTTAATGAATTATGGCATAATCATACTGTGAACTACTCAGTTATTAGAGAATGGAGCAGTTCTATATGTAATGACATGGAATGATTTCCAAGTAAGAAAGCAAGGTACAGACCATTGTTCCATACTAAGCATGCCATTGTTTGTGTACTCCCCAGAGATATACTGGAATTTATCTAGATTATCTTTGGAAAGATAGATCAGAAACTAGCAACAGTGTTTGCTTCAGGGATAGGAAACCAGATGACTGAAGGTTTGAGGGTGGGATGGAGAATTACTTTTTCACTGAAAGAATAATAAAAAATGCTATGGGGTAGAGGTGAATGACTGATTCTGGCTGAGATTATGGGGAAGACTTTTTGGAGAACAAAGATAATAAGAGCTTAGTATTGCTTTTATCTAATAAAAATAGAAAACATATTAACAGGGAGCTATAATACATATTGCTATGAGAGATATAAATTTCACTTATAAGTAGAAATACTATCTGGATTTATTTATTTATTTATTTTTAGGTGGTGATAGTGGACTGGATGGGTTAGGAGGACCAGGTGTACAACTAGGAAGCCCAGATAAGAAAAAGCGCAAGACAAATACCCAGGTAAATTGGCATTTTCTTTAATAACAGTTTTTCTTCACTGATATGATCAGGCTATGAGGTAAATTTAACTTTCGTCGTGGGTTTTGTTTCCTATCCTAATTCAGAACCTAGTAGTGACTTCTGCAGTGATTTGTTTTTTGGGTTTTTTTTTTGCTTTGCAGCTAGCGGCTATTATTGGACTGTAAGCCTAGAGTGAATATTGCAGGAAGGAAGTGTAGGCAGATAAATTAAAATGCTTACTCTTAAAGCTAATTTAAAAGGAATAGATGCCTGTACTTTTATGAAAAGATTTAAAAATATATGGACACAAGTTTAACTTGGAGTAATGTTCAACTATTATAATAAATCAGTAGTATGTACATATCATGAAGCAATCATGATGGAAGCATCTTTTGTCTGAAACCTTTGGTTGTAATAAACAGTTATAAATACAGGCTTTCTTGGTTTTATCCTCTGTAAGTTTGAAGCACTGTTTTTATTATAAAGACTGCAAGTAACTTTGAAATGTGTACAGATTACCTGTTTCCATTTTGGCCACACTGTTAAGCTTGCAGTTGTGACTAAAACTGGCAGTTTATTTTTCCAGTCTGAGGCCTAGGCCTTAGTGCTTTGGGAATACTTTAGTAGCTAACTCTCTGAAGTTAAGCTAGGGAAAGAAATTTAGATCCTGTTTACTGTTATTTCATTTTATGGCTGTTTGGAGGTATAAAGGTATTTTCAGTTAAAATTTTAAGTGAAAGATTCTAGAGTTACAGGCAAGCATATTCAATGAAAATTACGGTAATGAAGCTTCTTTTGAAGGCTGAGTACTTCTAGAGTTTGTAACAATTGATTTGAGCTCAAAAAAGTACACCTTATTTCCTTTCCTAAATGAAAGAAACCTACCCAGTTTTATCATTAAATATAAATAGAAACATTATTTGGAATTGAAAGGTCAGGTGAAGAATTAAATTTTTGTAACACTTCAAAAGAAATTTAAAACTAAGTTCATAAATGTTAACATTTATGACTTCTTTGATCAAAAACATGTATTTTACATTCTCATTTCAGGGGCCTTCTTTTCCTCCATTGTCTGAGTATGCTCCACCACCAAATCCAAACTCTGACCATCTAGTGGCTGCTAATCCATTTGATGACAACTACAATACTATTTCCTATAAACCACTACCTTCCTCAAATCCATACCTTGGCCCTGGTTATCCTGGCTTTGGAGGCTACAGCACATTCAGAATGCCACCTCACGTTCCTCCAAGAATGTCTTCCCCATACTGTGGTCCTTACTCACTCAGGAATCAGCCACACCCATTTCCTCAGAATCCTTTGGGCATGGGTTTTAATCGACCTCATGCTTTTAATTTTGGGCCACATGATAATTCGAGTTTTGGAAACCCATCTTATAATAATGCACTAAGTCAGAATGTTAACATGCCTAATCAACATTTTAGACAAAATCCTGCTGAAAACTTCAATCAGATTCCTCCACAGAATGCTAGCCAAATATCTAACCCTGACTTGGCATCTAACTTTGTCCCTGGAAATAATTCAAATTTTAGTTCTCCATTAGAATCTAATCATTCTTTTATTCCTCCCCCAAACACTTTTGGTCAAGCAAAAGCACCACCCCCAAAACAAGACTTTAGTCAAGGAGCAACCAAAAACACTAATCAAAATTCCTCTGCTCATCCACCTCACTTAAATATGGATGACACAGTGAATCAGAGTAATATTGAATTAAAAAATGTTAATCGAAACAATGTCGTAAATCAAGAGAATAGCCGTTCGAGTAGCACTGAAGCTACAAACAACAGCCATGCAAACGGGACACAGAATAATCCACGACAACCTAGAGGTGCCGCAGATACATGCACCACTGAGAAAAGCAATAAATCCTCTCTCCACCCAAGCCGTCATGGGCATTCTTCTTCTGACCCAGTGTATCCTTGTGGAATTTGTACAAATGAAGTGAATGATGATCAGGATGCCATCTTATGTGAAGCCTCTTGTCAGAAATGGTTTCATCGGATCTGCACTGGAATGACTGAAACAGCTTATGGCCTCCTAACAGCAGAAGCATCAGCAGTATGGGGCTGTGATACCTGTATGGCTGACAAAGATGTCCAGTTAATGCGCACTAGAGAAACTTTTGGTCCCCCTGCAGTGGGCAGTGATGCTTAATTACAGACATTAACTACAGTGGGTTTCTTTCTCCTGTGTATTACAGAGGTTCAGTGACACAGGATTTTAATGTTTTACATTATTTTTTTAAATGCACACACAAAAAAGTTATTTACCTTTTAGTTTTTATTAATAACCACTTCATTGCTAGTGCAAACTTTGTATTGTTTTTGTTTGCTATCTTAAATAAGAATAATGTATATGGGGGTGCATTAGAAAGTAATATACAAGTAAATTTTAGTTTGTAATCATGAACATAAAAGCCTCTTGAAGCTTCAAGATAATATATAGCAAATGTAGGCAAGTTTTGACTTTTAAAAGTTAGAATCATTGAAAAATGTATCAGTTGACCCTTGAACAACAGAGGTTTGAACTGCCTGGGCCCACTGATTTTCAATAAACACATACTATAGTACTACATGATCCACGGTTGATTAAATTCCAGGATGCGGAACCACAGTTTTGGGGGGCTGACTATAAAGTTGTATTCAGATTTTTGACTGTTAGGGGGTCGGCACCCCTAGCCCCCGCGTTGTTCAAGGGTCAAGTGTATTCCAGTGCTGAACTTTGGCAATATCAAATTAAATATTTAGTTCAAAAAATATTTGAGGATCCATTTAACATGTTTTCAGAAAGAATATATGTAGTTAAAACATGGAAGAAAGCATACATTTCAATGAGTGTTTTAAAAAATAATAGAGTATGACACCAGATTCGTCCCATATTAGGGTCCTTGAAATTAGTGACCTTCATATTATCAACTCAGTCTTTCCAGGATGTCTGTTTGTACAGATATGAGACAGATGTTAGCATATAGTAGATGTTCAATAAGTATTTGTTGATTAACTTGTGGATTGTACCACATGAAATTGCTAACATTAGATCAGTTGAAAATTGACTACAATTAGTAGAGTTGTCATAAAGGATTTTTTAGTTGTGCTATTTAGAAATATAACAGTACTATGCTCTTCACTCTTCAATTTGATTATTGAGTTGTTTTGTTATTGTTTTCCAGAGAAATAAATAATACAGTATCCTCAGAAGAATTGTGAATACTTTTCTTAATATCATTTCAAACCAGGGACATATTGCAAATGAGATAGGTAGAAACATCAATTTGGCCTTAGAGGGCTCTACTGGCCAAAGAGTGGTGGGTTGAAAAATCTTGTTCTGGGGATCTGAAAATTAAAAATGAGCCTCAGGGGAGTTCAAAATCCATTTTAAGCAAAGATCAATTAAGAGCCAAGATGAGAGCTTACTCACAGTTCGAGGCCCTGCAGCAGACAGGAGTTTCCGCTGTGACTGGGGAAAGAGTAAAAATGGACCTGAGAGTATTCTCTTGAGAGATGATTAAGAATGGAGACAGTCGGAGGTGCACTAATTAAGATTTGAAACAACAGAAGCCTGTTTTTGGAGTGGATCATAACCTGTGACCCAAAAAAAGGATTCTATATGACAATTGATAATAATTTATACAATGGTTGGATGTTGGTAAATCTCCCAAACTTGAACCATCGTTGTGACCAAAAAAGTTCTGAAGACTACGTGGTGACCTGCAAAAGGGATACTTTAAACCTTGGTGAAATGACAGCAGCAGCAATATTGCCAAGAAATTTAAATTATGCATGAAAATTTTGATTATAGTCCTTCGGTTAATAAACATGAACCCACACTTTTACATGACAGCACTGGTGTCACATGTCACAAGCCACTAAAGCAAAGTTAATTGAATATTCAATTCTGTTGTTTACAGTGTAGTCACCAGAACTTTATCCAGTGAACTGGTATAGTTTTCATCATTTGGAGATTTTTCTAAGAAACTTCATATTCTCCAATTGAAAAACAGTAATTGGAGGGTTTGAACAGTTTATACAGCCTAGCAAATGAGGAATTTTATAAAAATGAAATATTTAATGTCCTATTAGAAGAAAACTATTAATGCTTGTGATGTGTATTTTGTTTGAATAAAACTTATTTTTTTAAGTAGTGTTTTAATTTTGACCTACAGAAACAGCAATTTCATATGGTACAAGGCAATATAAGGTTTTCTCCATTTACCTGTGACTAGTTAGAGATGAGTACAAGATATTTTAAATATAGTTGTAATATAAATGTCTTTATAGTTTTAGGAAATGAAATGATATAAACTCTAATACTAGGTACTCCTTTGTGTGAAAACTTTACCAGTTGAAGCAGGTAAAAATGCAGTAGTTTGGGCTGACTCTTGACATTTGGTATGTTCAGTAGCATACTCGAAGATCACATTTTGCTTACATTGTAGTTTTTGTTAAAGATACATAATTTTCTAAATGTTTAAGGACTTAATTATGTTGTTTTTGAAATCCTAGTGACTGCAGATTTTTAAGATATGATGCACTGTATGCTATATGCCTAGTTCTAGCATCAGATCATGTTTTTTTTTTTTTTAATGACTGAATACAGTTAGGTAGATGCTGAGTAGAACCTTCCAATGTCTTCAGGAGTTAACACTTTACACGGTAGTACTCAAGTTGTGCTCATTGCTAAAACTGATTATGCAGTTTCTAAAGCCCTCTATTGCTTACACTTTTATTAGTAGTTTTGTGAAAATGAAATAACCTCTCCCAAGTTAGTCTAAAAATACTTGATTTATAATGTGATTCTTTTATTTTCCATTTCCAAGTAGTTGTTTTTAAAAACTCACCAACAAGTGAATTTTTATTCTTGTATTTAGGTCTTAAGAGCACCTTACTTAAATACGAATCTGTTAAATTTACAGAAGAAAAACCCATGGTTGATTTTAACAGTGAATCATAGGCAAACTACACTCATAGCTGTTGAATGTTTTCATGTATTTGAATTAATTTTCTTACTAGTTCCACATTTGTCTCTACATAACACTGTCAGAAGTTATCTAGAGGCTTTTTGGTAGGGAAAGTGATCAACTATAAGAATGGCCAGATATTAATTTGCCTAATGTGACTCAAAAAAGGCTATGATACAAATCAATATGGCTTTCTTAAGACAAATGATGAGCTGTCCTAAACATTTAAAAAATACTCAGTGAGGGAAATAACTGCACACAGGTGGCATAATCTTCCAGTAGCATCGCACCTTTTTTGGTGTAATCCTTTTCCGTCACTGAAAGGCCTCATCTCACATGCACACATACATGCAAAGACATACGTACATACAATTGAGCAGGAAATCTTGGGGTTTCTCCTACATTCTCAAGTTTTGCCAGAGTTCAACCTGGCTATCAGCAGCTAGGCTCTCTCACCAAGGCTAGGTTACTAGAAAGTTTTAAAGTGTCAGTTCCTTTCTCAGAACTTGCTTTGTTCATTTCACTAGAGAATTCCTGATCCACTTGCTTCTAGATGCTACTGGACTCCCTAATGCAAGACAGCTTAGCTTGCTATAGAAAAATAAATTATTTTTCAGATAGAGTGCTTGGAATTAGATTTGTGATCCATGTTTTCCTTTTGTGTGAAATACTTTAGCATACTGCTATTATGATTCTTGTTATCCAGACTAGAAGATTATGTACATAAAACTGAAGATTTTCTTGTACTAGTGCTTATTCTTCATAGATGAATACAATATAAAGAAATCCAGTTTGTGTGTGTGTGTGTGTATGTGTGTGTGTGTGTGTTTAGACTCCCAACTCTGCCTAGTGGTAGGAAAAAAACTTCAATAATAGGTTACCCTGAAATCTGCTGACTTTAATCATCCAGATAAAATATCAGGAGTTTTCTTCTAATATTCTTTTACATTTGTTTGTCTTGAACAAACTGAGTGCTAGTACTTATTGTCCAACATACTATGGTAGTTGTTTGTAATAGTAAAATATATATATAAGCAATGATTTTTAAAGGGAGCTTGAGAGTTTTTGGATTTCTTTTTTGCAGTGTATAAAGGTTTCATATGCATGAACATTTGTGCTATTTAAGATTTTTTTTAATTAAAAAAAAAGTTTAAAAGCATCCAGATTCCCAAAGTTCATTTGTAAATAGTGGTTTAGAACTCTGTATAAGGTGATTAGATTCTTAGGGAAGCTCATAAAGGCTTATTTACACCATCATGTAGTTAACAATGTTGTATCATACTGAGTGCTCAGTCCTCTTTAGGGAATCAATCAATGTAGGAAGGAGAAAGAAGCAGAGGTCTTTCCTTTTTTCTGATTTGGTTCAGGAAGGTTGAGTTGTTTGGTGTGTTTCCCAGTTGCCCTCTTCCCATCCTAAACTCTCAAGTGGAATGCTATATAAACCAACTTGCCTTGTGCCTTCCTGGATGCTCTGCACTTCAAAATTTCATATCTTTCCTCTAATCAGAATTCTCATTTCTTTGTTGGCTGTGGTTGGCTAGATTTTAAGGGGACAGTCTGTTGCAGCAAGATTTGAACAAAGATAATGAAGTGGGATTAAATTTCTCTTTTTTTAAAGACTTTATTTAGAATGAATCTTTAATATCTTTGATTTCATACAATATGACCACATTTAGGCACCATGGAAAGCAGTGTTTTTATCAAATTGATACGTTCTTGAGAGTACTTCCCAATCTCCTTTAGGTTGTGGAGACTTTTCACAATTTCTTTTCCTCTACTTCTGAACTCAGAGATTTTCTTCTCATTTCCAAATTTTATCAGCTTCCCCCTTTTCTCTATTCCATTTATCTGATAAAGCAGTATAGAAGTTATATCTGTAATTTTCCAACTCTTGGTACAGTGATGGGCTTAGAGGCATCCCTGGAGTAAAGGGACTAGGGATGGGATTAGTATCTCCCAAGACAAGGGGTCTAGGGCAAATAAAGGGAAGAAAGTTTTCATTGAAGACTTTTAATGAAACCCAATGGATAAGCTTCGTCTTTGTCATATTTTGTCGAAACACATTACTTGTAATTATATTAAAACTTATTCTAAATACCTGTACTTCTCTTGTTCTGTAGGTGATGTAGATGATGTTGCTTGTTAGTTAAAATACCTTTTATAAAAGAAAGTCCTGCTTCTTATCATGATGTATGTGACTTAAATGACTGTTTCATATTAAAACTATTTCTTCCTTATGTACTGCTTACATATACCTCTTTTTGGGATATTAGTTCAGTACTTTTATACAAATCTGAGTGTGTTCCACATTGGTGACATGTATTTTTGCAGTAAATTTTTGTTTTGTTCTTAGAGCATGTTTAAAGTAATACATGCGCTAGTGCTGTGATCTGTGGCAAAATTACTGTAATTCAAATTGGAAAATAAAATGTTTCCAGACTTTGTCCAACATTTATTCCTATGACAAAGGAAATTACTATGTAATACTAATTATTTCATATGCTGGTATGTTTAAGCTACTCTATGAAGTATGTGAGACATCAATATTTATGGGTTAGTAGATGGCCTGATGTCTTTGAAATGGGAGAGAGGGGTAAAATTTGGTGTTGGCAATTCATAGCACTCATAATACAATAAATACTTCTTAAAAATTTGATCTTCCTCTTACAGTTATAATTTACTAAGGAGTTATCTTAATTTGACAGTGCATATTCAATTTTTTTAGCCCATACCATTAAAATTATATATTAGACTTTGAACTTATTCTGATGTCTTCCAACCAAAAAAGATATCATTCACTCCACTGTAACCAAAATAAGTAGTAATATTAATCTTCATTTATTAATAAACTACTAAATACCATAAAACTCCTCTAATTTACTTACAATTTATAACCATTGATACAAGACTTGAATGTTTACTTTCTACTATCTGATGAAAAGATTTGTTAATAAAAGTCATAATCAAGATTTTAAAGAAAAATGTTTAATCTTGGGAAAATTTTAAGCTTCTTAGAGACACTTATTTCAGAATACTAGTTTAAAAGCATTCTTTTGTCATTAAACCTTAAGTACCCAAAAGAATCATAATAGATAATACTTGGAAATTTGTATATTTGAAATTACATGCTTAACAGAAAAAAAAAAAGAATGCTTGTGAGTGCTTAAACTGCATATCTTTTAAAATATTCAAATTTTTAGACTTTTATCAATTTAACCTGAATTAACAAGGTTTTACTATATCAGTGATGTATATTACAAGATTAATGTCTACCAATGTTATTCTAATGATCTCTCTCTATACAGCATCATTTTTGGCATGGTTGTTGTGGTATATTTTGTACATTTGATTGTTAGCTGTTGATAGAATTGACATAGCAATAAATCTGATTCAGTTCTTAAATTTTAAAAAATGCCAGATACAATACTGTGTCATAATCCCATTATACTTTATTTGAATGCCCAATGTTTTCATGGGTTTCTTTTTTTGTATTAAAAATTTAGTTTTACATGTTAGAGATTTTTTTTTCTGGTATTTTCATATACAATCTTTTAGAACTGGGTCTGTTTCTATTTGAATCATAGAAGTTGAAAGAAGTATTCGTATTAAATGATTCATGAATTGCTTTGTGGAAAAATCTGAATAAAGTATGAAATGCCTAGGTTACCCCCAAATTGTTTATTTTCTTTATGTGGTTAATGTACAGGTTACAGTTTTCAGGGAAATAAAATTGGCTTGGTAACTGATTGGATATAGTAGATAATGGATAGTTTAACTGTCTAAGGGCTTCCAAATATTAAACCAAATAATTCTCAATTCTGAATACTTTTTAATAATTACTATAAATAATGGTAAGCCAATTCTCATTTTTCTTTTTAAAATATTTAACTCTTATAATTTCTTCCTTCTTATCCTTTTTCTTTCTTCCTTAAACACCGTGCAAGAATTTTAAATTGGATGAGTTTAACTTATCTCCACATTTTAGTTTTTTATTCTGTAGGTAAATAGTAAGACGGGTAGAGGTTCTATCAAACAGTCCATGTTATTGTTGGCCATTCTTTTCAGGGATCATGCTAAATGTCATTTGTGCATTGTATAAAGAATGTTATCAGTATATAGACCTACTGTTAGTAGAAATTATGTATGGCAGGCTTTCTTGAATAATATGTATTGTAAGTTTGTTTCCTATTAGTGTTATGCTTCAGATTCTTTTAAATAAAGCTAGTTTTTAAAGAGAAAAATAACTGTTTTTTAAATGCTTGACTTTTATCAAGACAAGTAGGCGTTGAACAGTCTTGGCTTTGGGTAGGAGATGTCCTAGGAAACATTAAGCAGGGCAGTAGCGTACAATTTACCAGGAATTTACTTTTGTTGTTGTTGTTTATTTATTTATTTATTTATTTTTGGCTGTGTTGGGTCTTCATTTCTGTGCTAGGGCTTTCTCTAGTTGTGGCAAGCGGGGGCCACTCTTCATCGCGGTGCGCGGGCCTCTCACTGTCGCGGCCTCTCTTGCTGCGGAGCACAGGCTCCAGACGCGCAGGCTCAGTAGTTGTGGCTCACGGGCCCAGCCGCTCTGCGGCATGTGGGATCTTCCCAGACCAGGGCTCGAACCCGTGTCCCCTGCATGGGCAGGCGGACTCTCAACCACTGCGCCACCAGGGAAGCCCAAACCAATATTTTTGGACAGGTTTTGCTATATACAACTTGTTTTTCCTGTGAAGTTTATACATAACACTGAGTCCTGAGTTTCCTTAAGAAAATGTGAACATATCTCTATTTTGATTTTTACAAATTAGGACTCCCGTTTTTTAATAGAAAATTAATTGGAGAGGAGTGCTACAATCTCAGCAGCTTAGTGATCCCTGAAGTAGAGACACCGCTGTAGCAATATTAAGAAGAAACTTGCCTGAATGATAAAATTAGTTTTACAAAAGACATCCAAAGTTTGCTTGAAGCAACCATCAGGTGCCTTGAGTAAAAAGAGAATGCATAAAATGTGAATGTATCAGTTGATGCAACTTGGTATTAGAGGTAATACAAGTGACAAAAATACAAGATAAAATTTGAATGCACAAAAGATTTATTTAAATGTGTGGAAGGAATAAAAAACAGGAAAAGTGTATCTTACCTGTTGTAGGAAAGAGAAAAGATGTACAGAGACTTCTGATCAAATAACATGAATTGATGCTCTAAGGTATCCCTTTGTTTCAAACGTATAGCAATAATAAATATAAAAAGATACAGTTGCGTTCAAAACCAACATAAATACATCCCAGGACAAGAAATAAAGAAAAAAGCATAAATGATGCTGAAGCAGCATCCTGCCTGACTCTGAGTCCAAAGCAGAAATTTGCAGTCAAAAATTCTACCTGGCAGGGTAATGAGGTCTAAAGTGCTACTACATTTCAAAACTTAAGAGATGCAATAACACAATACTTAATGGGAAATGTATAGCTTTAGATAATTTTTAAGCCCAAAATATAATGCTAAGTGTTGATCTCAAGAGGATAAGAGAAGAATAAAAAATCCTAAGGAAAGTAGAAGGAAGGAAACAATAAAGAAAATAATAGGAAATAAAATAGAAAACAAACACTAGAGAGGAATAATAGGGCCACAAATAGGCGGTTTTATCTTTAAAAGATAAAAGATTTTATTTTATTGGGTTGGCCAAAAAGTTCGTTCAGGTTTTACCATAAGATGTTATGGAAAAACCCAAATGAACTTTTTGGCCAACCCATATTTTAAAAGATTAATAATATTGATGAGCCTCTGGTGAAACTGATTTAAAAAGAAAGGGCTGACAGAAATAACAGGAATGTAAAAAGGGCAAAAAACATAGCACTGCTTTAAGCCTGGAGGGAGCTGGGATTCCTCTGCACTGCTGCCCCACATGTGAAAAAGGTTAAAAAGCAAACCTAGCTCCAACCGATACCTGGGACTCCAGCTTATAGGCCTAACGTGGCAGAAGTGCACAGTTTTGTAATTTGCTCAGTTGATAACTGGTGTACAGTATCACCAAAGAATTCGAAACTAAATTAGCATATAACACTTGGCTGAATTGGAGTCCCTAGGACACAAGTTAGAGGCAACTTAAAACTGCTAGAAAGGAAAGGATGAACCTAGAGGAAAGAAACAAAAATAAAGAAAAAAAAAACCCACTCTAAATCAAAATTTCAAAACATATGAAGAAAACTAATGATAAAAACAGCCAACCAACATCTTTTAAAATTTTGATCCACTCAAGATGAAAATGACAGCATAGCCTGAAAAAGGCTTTAAAGAGAAGTACCATTCAGGATCCTGAAAGGTAAACTAAAGAATTAAAATTACAAAACCCAGTATGTAGATATTCATTCATTCAACATTTACTGAGTGTTATTTATATGTCAGGCACTGTTATAAATGCTAAGAATATAGTGGTAAATCAAACAGACAAAAATCACTACACTCATGAAGTTTTTATTCTGTAGAGACAGAAAATAAGTAAACTAAAAGTGTATTAGAGAATAAGTGCTAAGAAGAATAAAAAAGGGAATGGGATAGGAAATGCTGAGCCTGGTAGGGTGAGAGGTGCTAGATCAAATAGTAAGAGTATGTTTCATTTTGTAAGAAACTGCCAAACTGTCCTTCAAGTGGCCGTACCATTTTGCATTCCCACCAGCAATGAATGAGTTCCTCCACATCCTCACCAGCATTTGGTGTTGTCACTGTTCTGGATTTTGGCCATTCTAATATGTGTGTAGTAGTGGTATCTCATTGTTTTAGTTTGTATTTCCCTGATGACATATGATGTGGAGCATCTTATCATATGCTTATTTATATCAACTGTGTATCTTCTTTGGTGAGCTGTCTGTCAAGGTTTGGCTCATTTTTTAATCAGCTTGTTTGTTTTCTAATTGTTTCCATTTTAAGAGTTTATGTATTTTGGATAACAGTCCTTTATCATATGTATCTTTTGCAAATATTTTCTCCCATTCTGTGTCTTGTCTTTTCATTCTCTTGATAGTGTCACCCACAGAGCAGAAAAATTTTATTTTAATTAAGTCCAGCTTATCAATTATTTCTTTCATGAACCATGCCTTTGGTGTTGTACCTAAAAATTTATCACCAAAGTCAAGGTCATCTAGAGTTTCTCCCATGTTATCTTCTAGGAGTTTTATAATTTTGCATTTTACATTTAGGTCTGTGATCCATTTTAAAATCACTTTGTGAAGGTTATAACCGCTATGCCTAGATTCACTTTTTTGTATGCGGATGTCCAGTTGTTCCATTTGTTGAAAAGACTGTCCTTTCTCCATCACACTGCTTTTGCTTCTTTGTCAAAGATCAGTTGACTGTATTCCTGTGGGTATATTTCTGGGTTTTCTATTCTGTTCCACTGATGTATTTGTCTATCCTTTCACCAATACCACACTGCCTTGATTATTGTTCTTCAAACTTGATCTATAAATTTAATGCAATCGCAATCAAAATCCTAGCAAGTTATTTTGTGGATATTGACAAATTGATTTTACAGTTTATATGGAGAGGCAAAATACCCAGAATAGTCAACACATTACTGAAGGAGAACAAAGTTAGAGGACTGACACTACCCAACCTCAAGACATGGCACAAGGTTGGCTAAGTCTTCTTGGAGATTTCTAGGGTGGTAGTATGTCTGGCTTTATAGAATGAGTTAGGAAATATAGTCTCTGCCTCTATCTTCTGAAAGAACTGTAGAGAATTGGTATAATTTCTTCCTTAATGTTTGGTAGAATTCCCTAGTGACCCCCATCTGGGCCTGGAGCGATCTGTTCTGGAAAGTTATGGATTATTGACTCAATTTCTTTAATAGATATAGGCCTATTCAGATTGTCTATTTCTTCTTGTATGAGTTTTGGCAGATCATGTCCTTCAGGGAATTGGCCCATTTCTTGTAGATCATCAAATTTTGTAGGCATAGAGTTGTTCATAGTATTCCTTTATTATCCTTTCTATATCCATGTTGTCTGCAGTGATATCCCCTCTTTCATTTCTCATATTAGTTATCTGTGTCCTCTCCCTTTTCTTCCTTAGGTAACCTGGCTAAGGGCTTGTTGATTTTATTTTCAAAGGTTTGTTTTATTGATTTTTTTTTAAATTTCATTGATTTATGCTCTAATTTTTAATTATTTCATTTTTTAATGCTACTTTGGATTTAATTTGCTTTTCTTTTTCTAGCTGCCTAAGCTAGAAGCTTAGTTGATTGATTTTTAAATCTTTCTCTAATATATGCATTTAATGCTGTAAATTTCTCTCTAGTCAGTTAAACTCTGATAAAACCCTAGCAGGTTAGGCTCTGGTTAAATAGTTTCTCCCGAGGTCAGATCTTGCTGAGAACAAATGCTCTGGCATATTTCAAAATGGTTCCTTTTCCCTTCCCCCGCTGGGAGCATGAGAATATTTTTGTGCAGTATTCACTGTGAGAACCTGGTAGAACTTCAGGAAGTAAAACTCAGAAAAGGGTTGGGGGCTCCCTGATGACTGGGGTCCCTCTGGAGTTTTTATCTCTCAGACTTGCCCACAGTGGGCCTCCAGCAATTTGTCAACTACATTCAGGTTTTCCTACCTCGGCACTAGTTCCCACGGAGGTTTCTGCTCTGATTGGTTGTGATTCTCTATAGATACAATCTTTCCCATCAGGGGCGCAGGGGTTTGCCCTGTGACCTCACTTTTCTTGTGGAGCTAAGAAGAGTTGTTGATTTTTCATTTTGTTCAGCTTTTTACTTGTTGGGATGGAGTGGTGACTTCCAAGCTCTGTACATGCCAGATCAGAAACTAGAAGCACTTAAAATTTTTTTTAAAAACTGATATGCTAAAACAAGTCTAATAGGAAAAATCATTGAGATCCATACTTTGTCAATGTCAATCTAAGATATTTGGGCCAAAATAAAAGGAAAAGTATAAATGGATAGTTCACACTGTCCACATGAGCTCTACCTATATATTCTTGTCTAGCCGTAAATCACATTGTGTTTTTCTAAAGCGCAAATTTAAAATAGTAAAATAGCGAATGCATTTAAAACCTAGTACCTAGATTTTGCTCTTGAAAGCTATCCCCCGTTAAAAAGAACTAATGGTTCTTGGAGAACGACTGATTCCGTTTCCCAGAGGAGAAAAAAAAAAAGGAAAAAAATTCAAACTGGGTCTAAATCATTTTTCTTCCAAGAATAAAGGATTTTGAAAAGGCTTAAAAAAGTTCTGGGGTGGTGTTAAAAAAGTCATAAATCAGCCTTTCCCAATGGCCAAATTTGACAGTTTGACCATCAAAAAATAAACAAATTATAGTTAATTCATTTTAGGTGGAGAATAATAAATCAGATTTAATTTTTGCTTCATAATGTACATTTTCACTCCCTAAGAGCCTCACAATACATAAGGAGAAAATAAGGACGCTTCTCTATTATAGAGCTTGTTTTTAAAAATTTTACTTTAATTTTGTAATATTTGTTACATAAAAAATGATACAGATATTTGTATATGTACGTTATGAATCAAAAGATGAATAAGGCAAATCCATCACCAAAATTAGAGAGAGAAAAAAAAAGGCAATTTCTTTGATGGTCTCTGATGGCATGCTTTGTTGTAATGAACAAAATCAAACAAAAAATAATTTGGGGTGTTCTCTCGATTTTCTTAGGGAACCAGCCAATAGGACCTGGACCTCCTGTCTTCCAGTGGGAGGGGCTGCATCTGACGCAGCTTGCCAGGGTACTAGTAATTTTTTTCTTCCAACTAAATCTTTCCATGTGAATCAAGGTCTCCAGATATGGGGTAGCTGGCTTTCTCAGATAAGTCTTATAGTTTGCACCTAAACCAAGATTGCCTGGGTCCCAATAACTTCCCTCCCGAAAAGGTTCCTTTCATGTTTGCCCTATAAGAAGGGAGAACAGCAAGGGGATGGAATTCCTCTCCTGTAATGCAGAGCTACACTGCAGATGGAGCATAGTGCTCTGGCCCCAGTGTGTTTCTCCTTGGGATGATGGGAGAATGGGGAAACCTGTGGTTTTTCTTGGCTTTGTTTCTCCTTTCCTCCATTAAAACCTATCTCTTAACCTAGTGGGTCACAGACTTTGGTATGTATCAGCATTACCTGGTGGGCTTGTTAAAACACAGATTGCTGGGCCACAGTTCCAGATTATCTGGTCCAGCAGGTCTGGAGTGGGGTCTGGGAATTTGCATTTCCAGCAAGTCCCCAGATGATGCTGATATTGTTGTCAGGGGACCACACTTTGAGAAACTTTGTCTTAATTCATGCAGTGTGTCTATGTAGAAATCAGCTTTTCTGGCTACCACAAAGGGTGTCATTTGCAAGACTTTCACCTAGGAGTTAACCATTATCCTTTCTTACACCTTAACTTTCCTTTATAGTTGTACCACATATGTATAGATAGGAATCCTTAACCAACAGATTTGGTTTTCATTATTTTCAAGTTTTATACAAATGGCATTGTTCCTTAAGGGTCTTATAAGACTTGCTTTTTTCCACTCATCCATCCAGTGTAAAGTAAAATTAATTCATTTTTACTGTTGTATGATATTCTTTTGTATGAATATACCTATTGATAGATATTTGGCTTGTTTTTAGGTTTTTGCTAGAAGCTGCTATGAACAGTTACTTCTTTACCCAATCATAGAGTTACGCTCTCTTTAAGAAAGGACCCAATCTAGAGGAAACCCCCCCTGCCTTAGATCTTCCCTCCAGTTCTGACACCCCCTTACTGAGAATCAATGTGGTGTGCGCTCAATGACTAAATAAACTCAACTTGTTCAACTACAGGTGCCCCGTGGTTTTTGACTGAAGGGCATTGAAAAAATATATATCTTGCCATTCTTTATTGTGCCTTTTGGTGAGCACCAGTTCTTAATTTTAGTTTGTTTTCAATCTTTTTCCTTTAAGGTAAGTTCTTTTGATGTCATACTTAAGAAATGCTTTCTTACTCCAAGATCATACAAACACACACACGTATTTGTGTATGTGTATATATAAAATATATATATGTTTTAAGCTTGTATGTCTTTAGTTCATCTGAAATTCATTTTTGTGTGTGACACCATATGCATGTAGAGAGCCAATCCCATTTTTTCCCATATGGTGACCATTTCTCCTAGCACCCAATGTATTCAATAGTCATTCCTTTCTTTGCTTTTCCCCACTTATGTGCACAGTCACTTTTGCCATATATCAAATTTCCATCTACACTCGAGTTAGATTAAGATTTTTTGTTTTTTAAATCTAATAGGAAACACAGATTAAGACTTTTAAGACTGAATAAGTTTCAAGGCTTGTTAAACACTTTTTAGATAAGTACCTGTCTTGAAACAATGTATAAAGATTAATGGTGTTTTAAATTGGTATCAGCTGATGTAATGATTCAGCAATAAAACTGATCAAGTTTTTTTTAAAAAAAGACATAACTCAGAGTGTAAAAAGTTTCATAAGACTGGTAGTCAGGGGAACAATTTCACTACAGAGGTTTGTATGTGCTTAACAAAGTGATTGCTAACGAATTTTCCTGAAACTCCCAAACAGAACAAAGTATCCTTTTTATTTTCTATACATATATCACTTGTGTTTTTATATAGTGGCAGAATCTACACTTTAACATTTTATATAATAGGAATGCATAAACTCTGTCTTTTGAAGACACAGGAGAGTTTGAAACAAAATGGTAAAAGTAGGAATTGAACACAAGGGGGAAAAATGCCAAAAGCAACATAAAAAAGAATCTATAGGATTGATTGTTAGGTTTCTCCGATTAGGAGGACAAGGGAAAAGAAGTCTAACATGGCCCCAGTATTCAAAGTTACGGATCCTTGAGATGATGAACAGCTGACAAAATTAGGTAAGGTAGTGAGGGGTGCTCTGTTTGGGGGGTAAAAGATGATTTTTTTTTCCTCCCAAGTCTGCTGCTCCTTAGCTTTCCTCAAGGACTTTTTCAGGAGCTTTTAAATTTGTATTAATGACTTCCAAAAGTAAAATGTTAAAAATCCCCATTCCTAGGTGGCAAATAGTTTGTAGATGCTTAATTTTCATGTCCTTTTTTTTTTTTTTTAACATCAAATTCCAGTAATTTATAAACTGTGTCTCCAGAAAGCATCCCAAGGAAAGAACATTGGAATGGGAGTTAGGGGGTCAGGACCTTAATCACAGTTCAGCCGCTAATCCATGTGGCAATGGGGTTGGGTATATGGATCTCAGATTCCTTAAATACTGCATGTGGGAATACTACATGATCTTTAAGTTTCCTCTCAGCGCTAAAGTTACAAATCTCCTTAAACAACGGTAAAACATATCCGTGTCAATTCAACTTATCCTACAGTTGAGTTGCAGCCAAGCATTCGCCAGGTGAGTCATACGGTCGTTTCTCCCCAGTTCTCAAACCAAGGAAAGAACCCTACCTACATGCTTGTGACGGGCTTACGGTTGATAGGATTTTAAGGACAACAGTACAGGCAAGCTCCTAGGCCAGAAGGTCAGTATGAACTGGAAATTTCCAAAACAGGAACACCAAATGGTGCTAATTTCTACAGCCCCCGTCAGAACAAGCAAAAGGCAAGGGCTGCAATGGCGCGTGAACGTCGCACCTGCTTCTCGCGAGTTACGCTTTCCCACATCCTTTTATGCATTTTCAAGCGTGAAGCTCTTTTCTTGCTTAAGCGGAAGTGGCTCTGCTACCTCGCAGATTCGCTTGGACTGCGGGTGAGAGATAAGACCTCAGGTAACGGTAACGCTCCCGCTAGGGGCGCCCAGGCAGTGGTGACGGGAGTCCGCAGGTCGACCGCAGTGGCGCGCCCGGGGCACGCTGGGAACGGGGGAGGGTGGTGCCGCGGCCCGGCCTGACCCGGAAGGGCTGGCCTGTGGTAACCCCGGCTTCCCTAGCAACCGAGCGGGCGCGCGTCCTCCCCAGCCTCTCCGGACGCCTCCCGGGATGCCCCTGCAGGTTAGCGACTACAGCTGGGAGCAGACGAGGACTGCGGTCTTCATCTCTGTGCCCCTCAGAGGCGTCAGCGTCAGGGACGCGGACGTGTTCTGCACGGAAAACTATCTGAAGGTAGGAAAGCGAGTCGTGCCTGCCGGCACGGTGGGGGAGCCGGGGGTGTGGTCCGAAGCGGCTGCAAGGGCGCGGCTGTGGACCTGCAACAGGCGCGTCCTTGCAGATAAGCATCCTAAAATTTTAGTCCTATTAAAAATAAAACAAAGCAAAACAAACAAAACAAAATACGAATCCCATACAGGTGACACCTCGTCTGTAGACAGATGTCACCAGGTCAGAGATTATTTTATCCAGGATTTCCTCATATGCCGTGCTTTTATCGTGACCTGGAATATATTTATAGAAGGAATTTAAGAAAATGATTTAGACTTCTTTCTTATCACATTTCTTAACGGGTGTGTCTTTCATTTGTGTAACTAAATGGACTTCCGTTTTCCCCCTTTTGAATAGGTGAACTGTCCTCCATTTTTATTTGAGGTGTTTCTCTATGCTCCCATAGACGATGAGAGCAGCAAAGCCAAGATTGGAAATGACACTATTGTTTTCACTTTACACAAAAAAGAAGCGGCCATGTGGGAGACCCTTTCTCTGTCAAGTGGTAAGTTCTTTACTAAAAGACGTTCAGCTGGTTGTGCTTTTTATACTTTATACCATTTAAAATTTTCTCTTTTGAAATTTATGTTGCTATTCTAGGAAAACGAAATAGACACATAGCATGATTTAAAAGAGTTAGTGCTTCAGCTGCCTCTTAAAATAAATCACCTAATTCCTGAGTAATCGAATTACTCAAAAATTAGAGTCCGTTAATACTAGCTTTTAAAGGATGTGGGCTCCTATCTTCAGGGGATAAGGCCTCCCAATATGGCCTTTATTTAGCACTCATTTTGTATTAGGCATTAGTTCATCTGTTAATCCTCACAACAATCTATCACTTAGGTACCCCCCCTTTTTTTTTAAGGTGAGGCTACTGAGACACAGAAGGGTTGAGTAATTGCCAAAGGTCACACAACTAGTAAGTGACAGACAAGAAGTGGAGTCTTAGGGCTTCTCTGGTGGCGCAGTGGTTGAGAGTCCGCCTGCTGATGCAGGGGACATGGGTTTGTGCCCTGGTCCGGGAAGATCCCACGTGCTGCGGAGTGGCTAGGCCCGTGAGCCATGGCCGCTGAGCCTGCGCGTCCGGAGCCTGTGCTCCGCAACAGGAGAGGCCACAACAGTGAGAGGCCAGCATACCACAAAAAAAAAAAAAAAAAAAAAAGTGGAGTCTTAGCAGTTTGACTCTAGAGCAGTGTTTCACCTACGGAACTTTTACAGAATACAGATGTCTGAATCTCACCCTAGACCAATCAAATCAGTTTCTGGGAGTGAGACTGAGACCTAGGTACTGGTAGTTTTTAAAACGCTTTTTGGGAATTATAATGTACAGTCCAAGTTGAGATCCCCCATTCTCTGTACTCTTAATCAGTATTCTTCTGCCAAGATCAGCTTTGTGGGTCAGTAATTGCCCTATACTGCTTTAGCTCTGTTATCTTCCTCCCTGATCTAGTTGTCATGTTTTCTTGCGTTTTCTATCTACTGCCTGAAATTTCTCTTAGGTCTTTGGCGTTAAGTCTTGAGTTAGGACTATTGAGAAATGGGGAAATGGCAGCCATTCTTTATGTTAATGTTTTCTTGGTATCTTGCTGTGGAATTTAATTTTTTAATCCCTAGGACCAGGTGGAATTTTTCTCTAAAATGTGGTATTCAGCTCAGAAAATACTGGTTAAGGTAGGTTACCATAGCCAGCTTACTTTAGTTCTTTATTGAGCCCCAGAATAACTGAGGAGTTTTTAAAAACCAGATACCTGCTCTCCTACCCCTGCCTTCCTTTTTGATTCAAGTCTGAGATAGGGCCTGGGAATATGTCATGAAACACACCCAGGGTGTTCTGACTTCGTACCTAAGATTAAATGTAAATACTTTGATTTATTTCAGCTGTTGTTGATAATCTTAATTTTGAAGTTAGATGGGACCAGAACCATCTAATGGCTTCTTTTAAAATAAACAGATTGGGGGTTGAGAACTCCCCAGGTGATTATGATGCCTGGCCAGGTTTGTGAACCACTGACTTAAGTGTGTGTGTGTGTGTGTGTGTGTGTGTGTGTGTGTGTGTGTGTGTGTGTGTGTGTGTGTCTCTGTCTGTCTGTCTTGATTTCCCCAGGTAACGTTTTGTCCACCAACTTTTTAGGCTATAAAGAAAAGTCATATCCATAAACCTGTTACTTTCCCCTGTTTCTGACATGAAACACTTTCTTCTATGTCAAATTCCCTTCTTAAACTGGTTGGCCACTTTATTCAGGAGTGGGAAGGGAATTTTCTAATCATAACCTTCCTCTCTAATTTAGATATCTGCTTTCATTGCACAGGTGCTTGAGTCTTCTCTTTCATGGTTATATGGTCAGCTATTCCAAATTTTGACCATTTAAACTAGGGTTGGCAAACTTTTTCTGTAAAGGACCAGATAATATTTTGGATTTTGTGGCCTATGTAGTCTGTGTCACAATTACTCAGCTCTGTTATTGCAGAACAAAAGCAGCCATAGACAATATGTATTTATTGATGCTGAAATTTCAATTTATTCTAATTTGTATATGTCATAAAGTATTACTATTCTTTTGATTTTTTTCAACTATTTAAAACTGTAAAAATTATTCTAAGCTTATGTGCTGAAACAAATCAGGGAGCAGGTTGGGTTTGACCATAATTTGCCAGTTAGACTAATCAAAACAGTCTTAAAACTGACTTATATAACAAGTAATGAACATCGATTTTACTTCAGAAACCAGGTTTGAGATTCTTTTAGAAGTCAAACTCAGTTTCAGATGCAATTCAGTGAAATTGTTTAACAATCTGTTTTTCACATGCAGTATTGTGGAGCTCCAGTCTATACTCCAAGCCTGCCTCCCTGATTATTCAAAACATACTTGCTCCATTTTTTTCTGAAGTTCCTTCTTGATACATTTTTCGTTTCTTTTAGATATGGGGCATTTCACTTGGAAACTTGATTTTCTTTTAATTACTTCTGCCCCTGAAACTGGTCCAACTGTCTGCCACTCTGTTACTAAACAGGTGGTTTGGGGAGAGACTTCTGAAGTAATTTCAGTCCTAATTCCCAGCCAAGATCTTGGATGGGTAAAAATTCCATACTCTTTACTTATTTTTAACTGAAATTAATATTCCCTTCACCTATGAATGTAGACGACAAACAACAGTAGTGTCAATAAAAATCACAAATATGTTCATATCACAGGTACCTCTATCTTTTATATACACTACTTTGAAATTATAGTATTTATTAGACATTTTGCTATGTATTATTTAATGCATTAATAAAGAAGCACATACTTGTATATCACAGATTTATTTTTTAATATTTTGTGTTTTAATATAACTAGTTTTCTTTGTGTATTTTTTCATATATTTTAAAACGCTATGAAGGTGTGTATAAAACTTTACTAGTCATCCCTCCACTCCTGCCATTCTTTTTTTTTAATCAGAAACAGTGAATATATATATATATATTTTAACATCTTTATTGGAGTATAATTGCTTTACAGTGGTGTGTTAGTTTCTGCTGTATAACAAAGTGAATCAGTTATACACATACATATGTTCCCATATCTCTTCCCTCTTGCGTCTCCCTCCCTCCCACCCTCTCTATCCCACCCCTCTAGGTGGTAACAAAGCACCGAGCTGATCTCCCCGTGCTATGCGGCTGCTTCCCACTAGCTATCTATTTTACGTTTGGTAGTGTATATATGTCCATGCCACTCTCTCACTTTGTCACAGCTTACCCTTCCGCCTCCCCATATCCTCAAGTCCATTCTCTAGTAGGTCTGTGTCTTTATTCCCATCTTGCCCCTAGGTTCTTCATGACCTTTTTTTTTTTCTTAGATTCCATATATATGTGTTAGCATACGGTATTTGTTTTTCTCTTTCTGACTTGCTTCACTCTGTATGACAGACTCTGGGTCCATCCACCTCACTACAACTAACTCAATTTCGTTTCTTTTTATGGCTGAGTAATATTCCATTGTATATATGTGCCACATCTTCTTTATCCATTCACCTGTTGGTGAACACTTAGGTTGCTTCCATGTCCTGGCTACTGTAAATAGAGCTGCAGTGAACATTTTGCTACATGTCTCTCTTTTTTTTTTAACATCTTTATTGGGGTATAATTGCTTTACAATGGTGTGTTAGTTTCTGCTTTATAACAAAGTGAATCAGTTATACATACACATATGTTCCCATATCTCTTCCCTCTTGCATCTCCCTCCCTCCCACCCTCCCTATCCCACTCCTCCAGGCGGTCACAAAGCACCGAGCTGGTATCTCTGTGCTATGCGGCTGCTTCCCACTAGCTATCTACCTTACGTTTGTTAGTGTATATATATCCATACCTCTCTCTCGCTTTGTCACAGCTCACCCTTCCCCCTCCCCATATCCTCAACTCCGTTCTCCAGTAGGTCTGTGTCTTTATTCCTGTCTTACCCCTAGGTTCTTCATGACATTTTTTTCTTAAATTCCATATATATGTGTTAGCATACGGTATTTATCTTTCTCTTTCTGACTTACTTCATTCTGTATGACAGACTCTAGGTCTATCCACCTCATAACAAATTGGTACATGTCTCTTTTTGAATTAAGGTTTTCTCAGGGTATATGCCCAGTAGTGGGATTGCTGGGTCATATGGTAGTTCTATTTGTAGTTTTTTAAGGAACCTCCATACTGTTCTCCATAGTGGCTGTATCAATTTGCATTCCCACCAACAGTGCAAGAGTGTTCCCTTTTCTCCACACCCTCTCCAGCATTTATTGTTTATAGAGTTTTTGATGATGGCCATTCTGACCAGTGTGAGGGGCTACCTCATTGTAGTTTGATTTGCATTTCTCTAATGATTAATGATGTTGAGCATTCTTTCATGTGTTCGTTGGCAATCTGTATGTCTTCTTTGGAGAAATGTCTATTTACGTCTTCTGCACATTTTTGGATTGGGTTATTGATTTTTTTGTTATTGAGCTGCATGACCTGCTTGTAAATTTTGGAGATTAATCCTTTGTCAGTTGCTTCATTTGCAAATATTTTCTCCCATTCTGAGGGTTGTCTTTTCATCTTGTTTATGGTTTCGTTTGCTGTGCAAAAGCTTTTAAGTTTCATTAGGTCCCATTTGTTTATTTTTGTTTTTATTTCCGTTTCTCTAGGAGGTGGGTCAAAAAGGATCTTGCTGTGATTTATGTCATAGAGTGTTCTGCCTATGTTTTCCTCTAAGAGTTTGATAGTGTCTGGCCTTACATTTAGGTCTTTAATCCATTTTGAGTTTATTTTTGTGTATGGTGTTAGAGAGTGTTCTAATTTCATACTTTTACATGTACCTGTCCAGTTTTCCCAGCACCACTTATTGAAGAGGCTGCCTTTTCTCCACTGTATATTCTTGCCTCCTTTATCAAAGATAAGGTGACCATATGTGCGTGGGTTTATCTCTGGGTTTTCTATCCTGTTCCACTGATCTATATTTCTGTGTTTTTTTTGCCAGTACCATACTGTCTTGATTACTGTAGCTTTGTAGTATAGTCTGAAGTCAGGGAACCTGATTTCTCCAGCTCCATTTTTCGTTCTCAATATTGCTTTGGTTATTAGGCATCTTTTGTGTTTCCATACAAATTGTGAAATTTTTTGTTCTAGTTCTGTGAAAAATGCCAGTGGTAGTTTGATGGTGATTGCATTAAATCTGTAGATTGCTTTGGGTAGTAGAGTCATTTTCCCAATGTTGATTCTTCCAATCCAAGAACATGGTATATCTCTCCATCTATTTGTATCATCTTTAATTTCTTTCATCAGTGTCTTATAATATTCTGCATGCAGGTCTTTTGTCTCCTTAGGTAGGTTTATTCCTAGATATTTTACTCTTTTTGTTGCAATGGTAAATGGGAGTGTTTTCTTGGTTTCACTTTCAGATTTTTCATCATCAGTGTATAGGAATGCCATAGATTTCTGTGCATTAATTTTGTATCCTGCTACTTTACCAAATTAATTGATTAGCTCTAGTAGTTTTCTGGTGGCATCTTTAGGATTCTCTATTTATAGTATCATGTCATCTACAAACAGTGACAGTGCTACTTCTTCTTTTCCAGTTTGGATTCCTTTTATTTCTTTTTCTTATCTGATTGCTGTGGCTAAAACTTCCAAAACTATGTTGAATAAGAGTGGTGAGAGTGGGCAAACTTGTCTTGTTCCTGATCTTAGTGGAAATGCTTTCAGTTTTTCACCATTGAGGATGTTGTTGGCTGTGGGTTTGTCATATATGGCCTTTATTATGTTGAGGTAAGTTCCCTCTATGCCTACTTTCTGCAGGGTTTTTATCATAAATGGGTGTTGAATTTTGTCGAAAGCTTTCTCTGCATCGATTGAGATGATCATATGGTTTTTCTCCTTCAGTTTGTTAATATGGGGTATCACATTGATTGATTTGTGTATTTTGAAGAATCCTTGCATTCCTGGAATAAACCCCACTTGATCATGGTGTATGATCCTTTTAATGTTCTGTTGGATTCTCTTTGCTAGTATTTTGTTGAGGATTTTTACATCTATGTTCATCAGTGATATTGGCCTGTAGTTTTCTTTTTTTGTGACATCTTTGTCTGGTTTTGGTATCACACTCCTGCCCTTCTTATCACTCCCCTACTTCACACTCTCCTACCAAGTTTCCTCTCCCCTCCTGTTTTTTTCTTCTTCAAAGTCTAGATCCCTTCCTTATCCTTCTTCCCCTAAGATAATTTACCCCCTAATGGATCACAGCCTGCAGTTTCTAAAATACTGAGTGACTGAATAAAAAATAATTGTGAATGGTAAAGTCTGTATGTAACATGTCATGTTACTTTGTAATTTTTACTAAGGCTGGCTCTGTACTCTTCATATGTATCACTATAAATCACCATTTGTATTTTTGAAGGTGATTGATTATATCAGATGGTCTCAACCCATCTTCTCTTCTAGGAGACCCCCCAGAGATGATTTATTGTGATCAGGTTTATGAGCAAATAGCTCTAGTTTCTCAACAGAGAGAGAGGAGAATAAATGTATTCACTTTCCTCCCATCTTGTCCCCTCCGGCTCCCTTTCCCTCTCCCCCTCATTCCACAGTCCTCTCTCTCCCTCTTGTGACCCTCTCCTCCTCTCCCTCCCCTCTCTCCATCCTCATTCCCTCTGTTATTTCCCCTCTCCATTGTTCCTCTTCTCTCTTATTCATATCCTCCCTCTCTGTCTCTCTGTCTCTCTGTCTCTCTGTCTCTCTGTCTGTCTGTCTCTCTCTCTCTCTCTCTCTCTCTCGCTCTGTTTGTCTATCTCTCTCAGTGCACAAAGGCATGCATTCTTTTTCTAAATTTTATTTGTTTATTTATTTTTGGCTGCATTGGGTCTTTGTCACTGTACGTGGGCTTTCTCTAGTTGTGGGGAGCGGGGGCTGCTCTTTGTTGTTGTGCACAGGCTTCTCATTGTGGTGGCTTCTCTTGTTGCTCTTGGAGCACAGGCTCTAGGTGCGGGCTTCAGTAGTTGTGGCACATGGGCTCAGTAGTTCTGGCTCTTAGGCTCTAGAGCACAGGCTCAGCAGTTGTGGTGCACGGGCTTAGTTGCTCCCCGGCATGTGGGATCTTCCCAGACCAGGGCTCACACACATGTCCCCTGCATTGGCAGGCGGATTAACCACTGCGCCACCAGGGAAGTCCCAAGGCATGCATTCTTTATTAATTCATTACTATTACAGTTACTTGCTTACCTTTTAGTATTAGCTTCTTGACCAGTTTAATATTGGGATATGTTTTCACTTCTCCATGTGAGGTTGGGTCCAAAAACATCTTATCCCAGATCAGTATGTAAGCAGTTTCTCCTAAGTAAAACAAATTCATCATGATCCTAATTTATTGATATTCCTTATGTTTTAGTTGACAAAGAGATGATGCAAAGAATAAGGGAGAAATCTATCCTACAAGCACAAGAAAGCGCAAAAGAAGCTATGGAAGCAAAAGCTTCAGCAAGGCGGGAAGATCAAAAATATACACTAAATGTCATGATGAAGGTAAGTTGAAGATTCATAGGAAAGTCCTTTAATTAAAGATATAGTAATTGCAATGATAATTTGTTGCAACCACTGTATTTCCTCACCATTTTGTTTGTACTTTGGTTACAGGCCTTGCTGTGTTATGTAGGCTCTCTACTATTGATGTGTGTTTCTGAAAATCTGTATGAAAGTTGAGAGTATAAGGTTGAACAATAGGTTTACTTGTTTGAGGGAAAATGCTCTATTTCCAAGGGAATAAAACAGTTATAAGGTTTTATGCTGTAAGTGTTTTACTTCTTTTTTAATCTTGGAATTATTGGACATGATTATTTAAAACAAGAAAAGCATAGATTTAACACTAAATATTGACCAATTAATATCTTTTAACTGTTGAGCCTTTCAAGTTAAATCTTTAATCAGCAATATATTTTTTGAGATATAATTCACATACCATACAGTTCACCCATTACAGGCTTACAATTCAATGTTTTTTAGTATATTTAGGGTTGTAAAACCATCACCACAATCAATTTTAGAACATTTTCGTCACCCCAAAAAGAAACCCTGCACCCATTAGCAGTCACTCCCCATTCCTCTGAACCCCTAGCCCTAGACAACCAACAATCTACTTTGTATCTCTATAGGTTTACCTATTCTGACTAATTTTTACAAATAATTTGCCATCTCAAATTCTCATTTTTGGGCTTCCCTGGTGGCGCAGTGGTTGAGAGTCTGCCTGCCGATGCAGGGGACACGAGTTCGTGCCCTGGTCCGGGAAGATCCCACATGTCGCGTAGTGGCTGGGCCCGTGAGCCATGGCCGCTGAGCCTGCGCATCCGGAGCCTGTGCTCTGCAACGGGAGAGGCCACAACAGTGAGAGGCCCGCGTAGCAAAAAAAAAAAAAATTCTCATTTTTGACATTTTGAAATGATTAAGGAATCTATAATAAGCATTATGTCATCAAGAGTCCTATGGACTCATGACTGTTCTTTTGCATTTGGATCACTAGTATTGTTTTTATAATCAACAGCTCATAATTCCAAAGATTTCTCTGCTTCTTTTATCATTTTTACTTGACTTTTAAATGTCACCAATGGTCAATATACTTTTTTTTTTACTTAATAATTGAACACGTGGTCATCCGTCCAAAGATTCCTGCTTTCTGTATACTGATGAGTTCCACCTTTTCTTGATCATGTTATCAATGCTATCAAACTTTAAGCAAAATACTATAAAATTTGTGGCAACAAATAAGTATTTACTGAACTAATAAAATAGTTAAACAATGGCACACACACTGCTGCATTGGTAAACTTAACAAAGCTGAACAATTGATTGGCAGGCAGTACCACAATGCTATACCTTGAAGTTATTCGTCTACTGACATATGAAAGCCTGACTTTGGTAGTATTGGAAAGGTGCTTTAGGGGCATTAGTGTATAAAGAATGAAGCTATAGATCACATTGAAGTGATAGAACCTATGAAAGTCTATACCCTATACTACCAACTATTCATTTTGTCTGTCTCTTTCCCTGAGCAGTGTTGAGAGTTGAGACTACATTTTCTTTCATCCTTATCATAGCAGTTGCCAAGTAAATAGTAGGTGCTCAAACAGTTGAATGAATTAATGTGAATATATTGTTCGAGTACCCTGTAACCATAGTACAGTTCTATTCTGGTAGATAGATGTAGCTATTTTTACTCAGTCCAATATTAGACACCATTCAGAAAAGAGCAAAAAAGAACTTTGATGTTCCATTAAGAGCAAATGAAGAGATATGATGACAAAAGGCAACTCCTTATTAGCTTAAACCATAAATTAGCTTAAAACTTGAATTACATATACCACAAAATAATGGGGGTTTTTTAGTAGTAACCTTTTCTTTTAAAAATTAATTAATTAATTAATTTATTTATTTTTGGCTGTGTTGGGTCTTCGTTGCTGTGCGCGGGCTTCTCCCTAGTTGCAGCGAGTGGGGGCTACCCTTTGTTGCAGTGTGCGGGCTTCTCACTGTGGTGGCTTCTCGTTGCGGAGCACAGGCTCCAGGTGCATGGGCTAAGTAGTTGTGGCTCATGGGCTCTAGAGCACAGGCTCAGTAGTTGTGGCTCATGGGCTTAGTTGCTCTGCGGCATGTGGGATCTTTCTGGACCAGGACTCAAACCCGTGTCCCCTACATTGGCGGGTGGATTCTTAACCACTGTGCCACCAGGGAAGCCCTAATAGTAACCTTTTAAAAATAATTAACAGGGCTAGTGCTAAGACTCACTGTGTCAGTTTGCTATGCTGTATAGTATAAGTCTGCTTGGGCCACCGTAACAAAATACCAAAGAGTGGATGACTTGAACAACACACATTTATTTTCTCACAGGTCTAGAGCCTAGAAGTCTCAGATCAAGGTCCATTGGGGTTGGTTTCTGGCTTGCAGATAGCTGAGAGAGAGAGAAAAATCTCTCGTGTCTCTTCTTATTAAGAAACTAATCCTATTGTATCAGGGCCCCACCCTTATGACCTCATTTAACCTTAATTACTCCTCAGCAGCCCATTTCCAAATGGGAGTTAAAGCTTCAACATATCTGGGGGAACACAAACATCTAGTCAATAACACTGTATAAAAACTATCCAGAATTTAGTAGCTTAAAACATTTATTTTCTCACGATTCTATATGTTGGTCAGGCTGTTCCTGTGGTCTGAGGTTGGCTTGATTGTGGCTGGAATTTCTAGGATGGCCTTACTCACATGTTTAGAGCCTTGCCAGGGAAAGCTGAGCCCCTCTCCATGTGGTATGTCATTCTCCAAGAGGCTAGCACAGGCTTCTTTACTTCATAGTTAGTGTTCCTGCTGGCAAGAACGGGAAAGCCCTAATGCACAAGTGCTTTTAAAACCTCTGAAGTGGGAAAGCCCTAATGCACAAGCCCTTTTAAAGGCTCTGCTTTGTCACATTTGCCAATGTCCCATTAGCCAAATGTCCCATATATCCAAGCCCAGATTAAGGGTTAGAGAAATAGACTGCACCTTTTCTAGGAAAGAAAGATTAAGTCACACTGCAAAGGGGCATGCATATAGTTATGGGAGGAACTTGTGGTCATTTTACAACTTAGTTGGAATTGAAAATGTTAGGATTTAAACAAAGATAATTTGATTGATCCAGCAGGAAAAGTTCCGCGATAGAGCAGTAAATCCAAGCTCTGACTCCATCTCTCTGCAGCATCCTTAGCACTGCTTTTTCTTTGTGTCTGCTTCATCCTTAGGCTGATAGGGAGATGATCCACATCTTCACATAAGCAGGGGCCAGCAGGAGACAGGCTGTCTATTCTGTTGGCTCCCTTTCAAGCCCCATAAAACAATTGCTTTAGGTATTGTAGAATGATATTTCAAATGGTAATCACTTTTACACATGTTCAAATAAATCTTCAAGTCTGTTGCTTCAAACTTGGTTTGCTGCATCCACTTCTCATTATCTTTGCTGCTGATCTATCATTCATTTAGCAGACATTTATTGAATACTGTGAAAGGTACTGAGACAGAGCTGAACAAATCAGTCTTCACTTTCTGTTTACTCATAGTATAGAGAGGGTGACAGACAAGAACAAACAAAGATTACACCATAGTATGCATAAGAAGTCATGGGCAGATAAAGAGAAAACACTGGCAAAAGGTTGGTGTCTCAGTCTGAGAGGCTGGTCAGGAAATATGAAGCCATGTTGTTTGTGCTGAATACTGGAGAATAAGCCACAGTTACCTGGGGATAAATGGGAAAATGACGTTACAGTTAGTTTGGATAAGTGCCTGACAGAGTTTGGCACAACAAGGAACATTTGTTGATCAGAAATAAAACCTTGATATTTAGAAAAATCTCCTGAAGGGAACTCTTTAGGAATTTTCAGCAAGAATCCCAAAATAATTGGGTTTGTGTTTTGGAAAGCTCATTCTGGGGAGTGAGTTTGAGAGGTTGCAGGGTGGAGGCAGAGCTTTTGTATTCTTAAGACGAAAGGATTTTGAACATATTTATATGTTGAAGAAAGAAGCCAGTAAAGAGTGAGAGATTGATAATACAACTAAGAGAGAGGATTGATGATGAAGCAGTTTTTTTGTGTGTGGTGGGATGAAGGTTGGAACAGGTGAAAAAATTAAATCTTAGGTAATAGGGGATATTTTATCTTTTGACCCTAAAGGGCAGGAGTAAAGAATAACTAAGCATTTGGAAAATTCTTAGAGACACAGATAGTTAAAGTAACCCTTTGTTTCCTTGGTGAAGGTAGCAAGGTCATCTACCCAGACCGTGAAGAATTGAGGTGGGGTAGGAGTGATTAATGACAGGTTGGAATATTCATGGCAGACCAATCTGAAACATGCTTTTTTCCCCCTCTTTATTTTGGACTGCTATTGCCTACTTTTCCTGTTTTCTTTTGTTTTGTAGGTTGCCTTCTTCTATTTTGAATTTTTTGGTTTTATTTTGTTTTATTTTCTACTTTAGGGGACCCCATTTCCCACTAATTTTTAAACTAAACAGGTCAAATTTGAAGTGCTTTCTTCTGATATTGTTTTCTTAAAGTTGAAACTCGGAAACTTTAACTGTAAAACAACTTTGCCTGATCATGCAGATGAGGTATGAGTTGCTTTCTAGAGTTGTCTAGATTATACTATAGAGCCTTTAAAAAGCCCTTATCAGTGAAACCACATGCCCTGTTTATTAGAAGCATGTATAACTAAGGGATAGAAAGGCCACAAATAACTACTTGCTCATTTTTTATTCTATGCAATTGTAAATGTGATTGTTTTGTTTATTTATTTGGCCGCATGGCTTATGGGATCTCAGTTCCCTGGCCAGGGATTGACCAGGGTCACAGGAGTGAAAGTCCGGAATCCTAACCACTAGGCCCCCAGGGAACTCCTGTAAATGTGATTGTTTCTTAAATTTCTCTTTCTGATAGTTCATTGTTAATGTGTACAAATGCAACAGATTTCTGTATGTTAAATTTATATTATCCAACTTTACTGAATTCATGTATTCTAATAGTTTTTTGCTGACATCTTTAGGATCTTCAATAGATAGTATCATGCCATCTGCAAACACTAACGGTTTTACTTCTTCCTTTGCAGTGTGGCTTCATTTTATTTCTTTTTCTTGCCTGGTTGCTATGGCTAGGAATTTCCATACTATGCTGAATAAAAGTGGCAAGAGTGGGCATCCTTGTCTTGTCCTGATCTTAGAGGAAATGGTTTCAGCTTTTTACCATTAAGAATGATGTTGTCTCTAGGTTTGTCATATATGGCCTTTATTATGTTGAGATATGTTTGCTCTATACCCACTTTGTGGACAGTTTTTTTTTTTTTACATCTTTTTTGGAGTATAATTGCTTTACAGTGTTGTGTAGTTTCTGCTGTATAACAAAGTGAATCAGCTATGCATATACATATAGCCCCATATCCCCTCCCTCTTGCGTCTCCCTCCCACCCTCCCATAAAGCACTGAGCTGATCTCCCTGTGCTATGAGGCTGCTTCCCACTAGCTATCTGTTTTACATTTGTTAGTGTATATGTGTAAATGCCACTCTCTCACTTCATCCTAGCTTACCCTTCCCCCCTCCCGTGTCCTCAAGTCCATTCTCTACGTCTGCATCTTTATTCCTGCCTGCCCCTAGGTTCTTCAGAACCTTCTATTTTTTTTTTAGATTCCATATATATGTGTTAGCATATGGTATTTGTTTTTCTCTTTCTGACTTACTTCACTCTATAGGACAGACTCTAGGTCCATCCATCTCATTACACATAACTAAATTTCATTTCTTTTTGGGGCTGAATAATATTCCATTGTGTATATGTGCCACATCTTCTTTATCCATTCATCTGTTGACGGACACTTAGGCTGCCTCCATGTCCTGGCTATTGTAAATAGTGCTGCAATGAACATTGTGGTACGTGACTCTCTCTTTTTTTTTTTTTATTGCGGTACGCGAGCCTCTCACTGTTGTGGCCTCTCCCGTTGCGGAGCACAGGCTCCGGACGCGCAGGCTCAGCGGCCATGGCTCATGGGCCCAGTTGCTCCGTGGCATGCGGGATCCTCCCGTGCCGGGGCACGAACTCGCGTCCCCTGCATCGGCAGGCGGATTCTCAAGCACTGTGCCACCAGGGAAGCCCCCGTGACTCTTCTTGAATTATGGTTTTCTCTGGGAATATGCCCAGTAGTGGGACTGCTGGGTCATATGGTAGTTCTATTTGTAGTTTTTTAAGAAACTTTCAAACTGTTCTCCATAGTGGCTGTATCAATTTACATTCCCACCAACAGTGCAAGAGAGTTCCCTTTTCTCCACACCCTCTGCAGCATTTATTGTTTGTAGATTTTTGGATGATGGCCATTCTGACTAGTGTGAGGAGCTACCTCATTGTAGTTCTGATTTGCATTCCTCTAGTGATTAGTGATGTTGAGCATCCTTTCATGAGTTTGTTGGCAATCTGTATATCTTCTTTGGAGAAATGTCTATTTAGGTCTTTTGCCCATTTTTGGATTGGGTTGTTTGTTTTTTTGTTATTGAGCTGCATGTAAATTTTGGAGATTAATCCTTTGTCAGTTGCTTAGTTTGCAAATATTTTCTCCCATTCTGAGGGTTGTCTTTTGGTCTTGTTTATGGTTTCCTTTGCTGTGCAAAAGCTTTTAAGTTTCATTAGGTCTCATTTGTTTATTTTTGTTTTTATTTCCATTTCTCTAGGAAGTGGGTCAAAAAAGATCTTGCTGTGATTTATGTCTTAGAGTGTTCTTCCTATGTTTTCCTGTAAGAGTTTTATAGTGTCTGGCCTTACATTTAGGTCTTTAATGCATTTTGAGTTTACTTTTGTGTATGGTATTAGGGAGTGTTCTAATTTCACTCTTTTACATGTAGCTGTCCAGTTTTCTCAGCACCACTTATTTAAGCAGCTGTCTTTTCTGCATTGTATATTCTTACCTCTTTATCAAAGATAGGGTGACCATATGTTCGTGGGTTTATCTCTGGGTTTTCTATCCTCTTCCATTGATCTATATATCTGTTTTTGTGCCAGTACCATACTGTCTTGATTACTGTAGCTTTGTAGTATAGTCTGAAGTCAGGGAGCCTGATTCCTCCAGCTCCGTTTTTCTTTCTCAAGATGGCTTTAGCTATTCGGAGTCTTTTGTGTTTCCATACAAATTGTGAAATTTTTTGTTCTACTTCTGTGAAAAATGCCATTGCTACTTTGATAGAGATTGTATTGAATATGTAGATTGCTTTGGGTAATATAGTCATTTTCCCAATGTTGATTCTTCCAATCCAAGGACATGGTATATCTCTCCATCTATTTGTATCATCTTTAATTTCTTTCATTAGTGTCTTATAATATTCTGCATACAGGTCTTTTGTCTCCTTAGGTAGGTTTATTCCTAGGTATTTTATCCTTTTTGTTGCAGTGGTAAATGGGAGTGTTTCCTTAATTTCTCTTTCAGATTTTTCATCATTAGTGTATAGGAATACAAGAGATTTCTGTGCATTAATTTTGTATCCTGCTACTTTACCAAATTCATTGATGAGCTCTAGTAGTTTTCTGGTGGCATCTTTAGGATTCTTTATATATAGTATCATGTCATCTGCAAACAGTGACAGTTTTACTTCTTCTTTTCCGGTTTGTATTTCCTTTTCTTCTCTGATTGCTGTGGCTAAAACGTCCAAAACTGTGTTGAATAATAGTGGTGAGAATGGGCAACCTTGTCTTGTTCCTGATCTTAGAGGAAATGGTTTCAGTTTTTCACCATTGAGAATGATGTTGGCTCTGGGTTTGTCATACATGACCTTTATTATGTTGAGGTAAGTTCCCTCTATGCCTACTTTCTGGAGGGTTTTTATCATAACTGGGTGTTGGATTTTGTTGAAAGCTTTTTCTGCATCTATTGAGGTGATCATATGGTTTTTATCCAATTTGTTAATATGGTGTATCACATTGATTGATTTTCGTATATTGAAGAATCCTTGCATTCCTGGGATAAACACCACTTGATCATGGTTTATGATCCTTTTCATGTGCTGTTGGATTCTGTCTGCTAGTATTTTGTTGAGGATTTTTGCATCTGTGCTCATCAGTGATGTTGGCCTGTAGTTTTTGTTTTTTGTGACATCTTTGGTTTTGGTATCAGGGTGATGGTGGCATTGTAGAATGAGCTTGGGAGTGTTCCTCCCTCTGCTATATTTTGGAAGAGTTAGAGGATAGGTGTTAGCTCTTCTCTAAATGTTTGATAGAATTCACCTGTGAAGCCATCTGGTCCTGGGCTTTTGTTTGTTGGAAGAGTTTTAATCACAGTTTCAATTTCAGTGCTTGTGATTGGTTTGTTTTTATTTTGTATTTCTTCTGGGTCAGTCTCACAAGGTTGTGCTTTTCTAAGAATTTGTCCATTTCTTCCAGATTGTCCATTTTATTGGCATATAGTTGCTTGTAGTAATTTTTTATGATCCTTTGTCTTTCTGGAGTGTCAGTTGTTAATTCTCCTTTTTCATTTCTAATTATATTGATTTGAGTCTTCTCCCTTTTTTTCTTGATGAGTCTGGCTATTGGTTCATCAGTTTTGTTTATCTTCTCAAAGAACCAGCTTTTAGTTTTATTGATCTTTACTGTTGTTTGCTTCATTTCTTTTTCATTTATTTCTGATCTGATCTTTATGATTTCTTAACTTCTGCTAACTTTCGTTTTGTTTTTTGTTCTTCTTTCTCTAATTGCTTTAGGTGTAAGGTTAGCTTGTTTATGTGAGATTTTTCTTGTTTCTTGACGTAGGATTGTACTGGTATAAACTTTCCTCTTAGAACTAACTACTTTTGCTGCATCCTATAGGTTTTGGGTCATCGTGTTTTCACTGTCATTTGTTTCTAGGTATTTTTTGATTTCCTCTTCGATTTCTTCAGTGATCTCATGGTTATTTAGTAGTGTATTTTTAGCCTCCATGTGTTTGTATTTTTTACAGTTTTTTTTTTTTACTGTAATTGGTATCTAGTATCATAGCGTTGTGGTCAGAAAAGATACTTCATACGATTTCAATTTTCTTAAATTCACCAAGGCTTGATTTGTGACCCAAGGTATGTTCTATCCTGGAGAATGTTCCATAAGCACTTGAGAAGAAAGTGTATTCTGTTGTTTTTGGATGGAATGTCTTATACCTATCAGTTAAGTCCATCTTGTTTAATGTGTTATTTTAAGCTTGTGTTTCCTTATTTATTTTCATTTTGGATCATCTGTCCATTGCTGAAAGTGGGGTTTTAAAGTCCCCTACTATGATTGTGTTACTATCGATTTCCCCTTTTATGGCTGTTATCATTTGCCTTACGTTTTGAGGTGCTCCTATGTTGGGTGCATAAATATTTCCAATTGTTATATCTTCTTCTTGGATTGATCCCTTGATCGTTATGTAGTGTCCTTCTTTGTCTCTTGTAATAGGCTTTATTTTAAAGTCTGTTTTGTCTGATATGAGAATTGCTACTCCAGCTTTCTTTTGATTTCCATTTGCATGGAATATCTTTTTCCATTCCCTCACTTTCAGTCTGTATGTGTCCCTAGGTCTGAAGTGGGTCTCTTGTAGATAGCATATGTATGGGTCTTGTTTTTGTATCCATTCAGCCAGTCTATGTCTTTTGGTTGGAGCATTTAATCCATTTACATTTAAGGTAATTATCGATATATATGTTCCTGTTACCAGTTTCTTAATTGTTTTGGGTTTGTTATTGTAGGTATTTTCCTTCTCTTGTGTTTCCTGCCTAGAGGAGTTCCTTTAGCATTTTTTTTTTTTTTTGCGGTACGCGGGCCTCTCACTGCTGTGGCCTCTCCTGCTGCAGAGCACAGGCTCTGGATGCGCAGGCTCAGTGGCCATGGCCCACGGGCCCAGCCGCTCCGCGGCATGTGGGATCTTCCCAGACCGGGGCACGAACCCGTGTCCCCTGCATCGGCAGGCGGACTCTCAACCACTGCGCCACCAGGGAAGCCCTAGCATTTTTTTTTTTAAAGCTGGTTTGGTGGTGCTGAATTCTCTTAGCTTTTGCTTGTCAGTAAAGGTTTTAATTTCTCTGTTGATTCTGAATGAGATCCTTGCTGGGTAGAGTAATCTTGGTTGCAGGTTTTTCCCTTTGATCACTTTAAATATGTTCTGTCACTCCCTTCCGGCTTGCAGAGTTTCTGCTGAAAGATCAGCCGTTAACCTTATGGGGATTCCCTTGTATGTTACTTGTTGCTTTTCCCTTGCTGCTTTTAGTATTTTTTCTTTGTATTTAATTTTTGATAGTTTGATTAATATGTCTTGGTTTGTTTCTCTTTGGATTTATCCTGTAATGGACTCTCCGTGCTTCCCGGACTTGATTATTTCCTTTCCCATATTAGGGAAGTTTTCCACTATAATCTCTTCAGATATTTTCTCAGAGCCTTTCTTTCTCTCTTCTTCTTTTGGGACCCGTATAATTCGAATATTGGTGTGTTTAATATTGTCCCAGAGGTCTCTGAGAATGTCCTCAATTCTTTTCATTCTTTTTTCTTTATTCTGCTCTGCGGCAGTTATTTCCACTATTTTATCTTCCACGTCACTTATTCGTTCTTCTGCCTCAGTTATTCTGCTATTGATCCCTTCTAGAGAATTTTTAATTTCATTTATTTTGTTGTTCATCATTGTTTGTTTGCTCTTTAGTTCTTCTGGGTCCTTGTTAAATGTTTCTTGTATTTTCTCCGTTCTATTTCCAAGATTTTGGATCATCTTTACTTTCATTACTCTGAATTCTTTTTCAGGTAGACTGCCTGTTTCCTCTTCATTTGTTTGGTCTGGTGGGTTTTTGTTTTGCTCCTTCATCTGCTGTATATTTCTCTGTCTTCTCATTTTGTTTAATGTACTGTGTTTGGGGTCTCCTTTTCTCAGGCCGCATGTTCGTAGTTCCTGTTGTTTTTGGTGTCTGCCCCCAGTGGCTAAGGTTGGTTCAGTGGGTTGTGTAGGCTTCCTGGTGGAGGGGACTGTTGCCTGTGTTCTGGTGGATGTAGCTGGATCGTGTCTTTCTGGTGGGCAGGACCGTGTCTGGTGGGCAGGACCGCGTCTGGGGGTGTTTTGGGGTGTCTGTAAACTTACTATGATCTTAGGCAGCCTCTCTGCTAATGAGTGGGGTTGTGTTCCTGTCTTGCTAGTTGTTTGGCATGGGATGTCCAGCACTGGAGCTTGCTTGCTTGGCGTTGAGACGGAGATTTTTGAGAGAGCTCTCGCCGATTGATATTACCTGGGGCCGGGAGGTCTCTGGTAGTCCAGTGTCCTGAACGCGGCTCTCCCACCTCAGAGACTCAGGCCTGACACCCGGATGGAGCACCAAGTCCCTGTCAGCCACAGAGCTGAGAAGAAAAGGGAGAAAATAAAAGAAAGAAACAAAAAATAAAGTTATTAAAATAAAAAATAAAAAAATTATTAAAATACAAAAATTTAAAAAGTAATAAAAAAATGAGCAACCAAACCAGTAAACAAATCCAGCAATGATAACAAGCCCTAAAAAACTATACTAAGATAAACATAACAGTCAGAAACTAGTCAGTTGCATACAGCAAACCCCAAGTCTACAGTTGCTCCCAAAGTCCACAGCCTCAATTTTGGAATGATTTGTTGTCTATTCAGGTATTCCACAGATGCAGGGTACATCAAGTTGATTGTGGAGATTTAATCCGCTGCTCCTGAGGCTGTTGGGAGAGATTTCCCTCTCTCTTCTTTGTTCGCACAGCTCCCAGGGTTCAGCTTTGGATTTGGACCCGCCTCTGCATGTAGGTCACCCTCTGGCATCTGTTCTTTGCCTAGACAGGAGGGGGTTAAAGGAGCACCTGATTAGGGGGCTCTGGCTCACTCAGGCCAGGGGGAGGGAGGGGTATGGAATGCGGGGCGAGCCTGCAGTGGCAGAGGCCGGCGTGACGTTGCAGCAGCCTGAGGCGTGCCGTGTGTTCTCCCGGAGAAGTTGTCCCTGGATCACGGGACCCTGACAGTGGTGGGCTGCACAGCCTCCTGGGAGCGGAAGTGTGGATAGTGACCTGTGCTTGCACACAGGCTTCTTGGTGGCTGCAGCAGCAGCCTTAGTGTTTCATGCCCGTCTCTGGGGTCCACGCTGATAGCTGCAGCTTGCGCCCATCTCTGAAGCTCATTTAGGTGGTATTCTGAATCTCCTCTCCTCATGCACCCCGAAATAACGGTCTCTTGACTCTTAGGCAGTTCCAGACTTTTTCCCAGACTCCCTCCCGGCTAGCTGTGGTGCACTAGCCCTCTTCAGGCTGTTTTCACTCAGCCAACCCCAGTCGTCTCCCTGGGGTCTGACCTCTGAAGCCCAAGCCTCAGCTCCCACCCCCCACCCCTACCCTGGCGGGTGAGCAGACAACGTTCTCAGGCTGGTGAGTGATGTTTGACCTGATCCTCTCTGCGGGAATCTCTTCACTTTGCCCTCCGCACCCCTGTTGCTGTGCTCTCCTCCATGGCTCCGAAGCTTCCCCCCTCTGCCACTCACAGTCTCTGCCTGTGAAGGGGCTTCTAATGTGTGGAAACCTTTCCTTCTTCACAGCTCCCTCCCACTGGTGCAGGTCCCATCCCTATTCTTTAGTCTCTGTTTATTCTTTTTTCTTTTGCCCTACCCAGGCACGTGGGGAGTTTCTTGCATTTGGGGAAGTCTGAGGTCTTTTGCCAGCGTTCAGTAAGTGTTCTGTAGGAGTTGTTCCACATGTAGATGTATTTGTGGGGCGGAAGGTGATCTCCATGTCTTATTCCTCTGCCATCTTGAAGGTCCTCCCCTGTGGACAGTTTTTATCATAAACGGATGTTGAATTTTGTTGAAAGCTGTCTGTGCATCTGTTGAGATGATCTTATAATTTTTATTATTCAATTTGTTAATATGGTGTGTCACATTGATTGATTTGTGGATATCCTTGCATCCCTGGGATGAATCCCACTTGATCATGGTGTTTGATCCCTTTAATGTATTGTTGGATTCAGCTAGCTAATATTTTGTTGAGGATTTTTCCATTTGTGTTCATCAGTGATACTGGCCTATAATTTTCTTTTTTTGTGGTGTCTTTGTCTGGTTTTGGTATCAGGGTGATGCTGGCCTCATATAATGACTTCAGATGCATTCCTCCCTCTTCAGTTTTTTGGATTAGTTTGAGAAGGGTAGATGTTAACTTTTCTTTAAATGTTTGGTAAAATTCACCTGTGATACTGTCTGGTCCTGTACTTTTGTTTATTGGGAGTTTTTAAAATTAATAATCAATTTCAATATGAACCGAATTGGTCTGTTCATATTTGTATTCCTTCTTGATTCAGTCTTGGGAGATTTTACGTTTCTAAGAATTTATCTATTTCCTTTAGGTTGCCCATTTTATTGACGCATAACTGTAGTAGTCTCTTATGATGCTTTGTATTTCTGTGGTGTCAGTTTTAACTTATCTGTTTTCATTTGTGAGTTTATTTATTTGGACCCTCTCTTTTCTTGATCTGTCTGGCTAAATGTTTATCAATTTTATCTTTTGAAAGATTCAGCTCTTAGTGTCATGGATCTTTTCTGTTGTTGTCTGTCTCTTTCATTTATTTCTGCTCTGATCTTTATTATTTCTTTCTTTCTACTTTGGATTTTATTTGTTCTTCTTTTTCTAGTTCTTCAGTTGTAAGATTAGGTTGTTTACTTCAGATTTTTCTTGTTTTGTGACGTAGGCTTGTATCGCTGTAAACTTCCCTGTTTGAACTGCTTTTGCTGCATGCCATAGATTTCGGATCATTGTGTTTCTGTTTTCATTTGTCTCCAGGTATTTTTTGATTTCCGCTTTGATTTCTTCAGTGACCCATTGTTTGTTCAGTAGCATATTGTTAGCCTCCATATGTTTGTGTTTCTTGCAGTTTATTTTTTATAGTTGACTGCTAGCTTCATAGTGTTGTGGTCAGAAAACATGATTGATATGATTTCAGTCTTCTTAAATTTATTCAGACCTGTTTTGTAGTCTAGCATATGATGTTTCCTGGAAAATGTTCCATGTGTACTTGAAATGTTTATTCTGCTGTTTTTAGATGAAATGTTCTATGTATAAATATATATCTATTAAGTTCATCTGATCTAATGTGTTATTTAAGGCCAGTGTTTCCTTATTGATTTTTTTTTGTCTGAATGATCTATTGATTTAAGTGGGGTGTTGAAATATGCTACTTTTACTGTGTTAATGTCAGTTTTTCCCTTTATGTTTGTTCATATTTGCTTTATGTATTTAGGTGCTCCTATGTTGAGTGAACATATATTTACAATGGTTATATCTTCTTGTTGGATTGATTCCTTTATCATTATGTAAAGTTCTTCTTCATCTCTTGTTACAGTCTTTGTTTTAAAGTCTATTTTGTCTAAGTATTGGTACCCCAGCTTTCTTTCCATTTCTCTTTGTGTGAAATACCCTTTTCCATTCCCTCACTTTCAGTCTGTTTTTAGATATGAAGTGAATCTCTTGTTGGCACCATATAGATGGGTCTTGTTTTTGTACATATTCAGCCACTCTGTGTCCTTTGATTGGTGCATTTAGTTCATACACATCTAAAGTTATTATTGATAGGTATGTACTTATTGCCATTTTGTTAATAATTTTGGGGCTGTTTTTGTAGTTCTTTTTTAAAATTTATTTATTTTTGGCTGCGTTAGGTGTTCATTGCTGTGTGTGGACTTTCTCTAGTTTCAGCGAGTGGGGGCTACTCTTCATTGCGGTGCACGGACTTCTCATTGGGTGGCTTCTCTTGTTGTGGAGCATGGGCTCTAGGCGCACAGGCTTCAGTAGTTGTGGCAGGCGGGCTCAGTAATTGTGGCTCGCGGGCTCTAGAGCGCAGGCTCAGTAGTTGTGGCACACGGGCTTAATTACTCTGCAGCATGTGGGATCTTCCCAGACCAGGAGTCAAACACGTCCCCTGCATTGGCAGGCGGATTCTTAACCACTGTGCCTCCAGGGAAGTCCCTGTAGTTATTTTTTGTTCCTTTCTTATTCATTTGCTCTCTTCCCTTGTGATTTGATGTCTTTCTTTAGTGTTATGTTTGGATTCCTTTCCCTTTTCTGTGTTTCTATTATAGATTTTTGGTTTGTGGTTATGATGAGATTATATATAGTAACTGTATATGTATGTGATTGTTTTTAGCTCTCCCTCCCCGCACGTTTAATGCTTTTGACATTATCTTTTACATCTTTTTGTTCTGTGTATCCTGTAACTATCTATTGTGGATATAGATGATTTTACTACTTTTGTCTTTTAACCTTCCTACCGGCTTTATAAGTGGTTGATCTACTACCTTTACTGTATATTTGCCTTTACCAGGGAGGTTTTTTTTCTTTCATAAATTTCATATTTCTAGTTCTGGTCTTTTCTTTTTTGCTTAGAGAAGTCCCTTTAACATTTCTTGTAAAGCCAGATTAGTGGTGCTGAACTCTTTGCTTTTGCTTGTGTGTAAAACTCTGTATCTCTGTTTCAAATCTGAATGATAGCCTTACCATGTATTCTTGGTTGAAGGTTTTTCCCTTTCATCACTTTAAATATATCGTGCCACTCCCTTCTGGCCTGCAAAGTTTCTGCTGAAAAGTCATCTAACAGTCTTATGGGAGCTCCCTTGTATGTAGCTAGTTGCTTTTCCCTTGATGCTTTTAAGATTCTCTCTTTATCTTTATTTTTTGCCATTTAATTACAGTGTGGCTTGGCGTGGACCTCATCAGATTGATGTTATTTAGGACTCTGTGCTCCATAGACCTGGATGTCTGTTTCCTTTCCCAGGATAGGGAAATTTTCAACTATTATCACTTCAGATAAGTACTCTGCCCCCTTCTCTCTCTCTTCTCCATCTGGGACCTCTATAAGGCGATTGTTTGTATGCTTGTTGTTCTAGAGGTGTTTAAGACTGTCCTCATTTTATTTTTAATTCTTTTTTCTGTTCAGCTTCGGTGATTTCTACTACTTTGTCTTCCAGTTCGGTGATCCATTCCTCTGTATCATATAATCTACTGTTGATTCCTTCTAGTGTATTTTTTATTTCAGTTATTGTACGCATCAGCTCTGTTTGGTTCTTCTTTATATTTTCTAGCTCTTTGTTAAACTTCTCACTATGGTCATTCATTCTTCTCCTAAGTTCATTAAGCATCTTTATGATCATTACCTTAAATCCTTTATTGGGTAGATTGTTTGTCTTCACTTTGTATAGTTCTACTTCTGGAGTTTTATCTTGTTCCTTTGTTTGGAACATGTCCTTTGTTGCCGCATTTTGCCTAATTCTTTGTGTTGACAGTAGGTTCCCTACACACAAACAAGTTCCATTCCAAGAGCGTGTTCATAAGTCCAATTTTTTCGTAAGACCAACAAAGTTAGCCTAGGTACCCAACTAACATAATCAGCTATATAGTACTGTAATGTAATAGGTTTATAATACTTTTCACACACATAATACATAAAAAACAAAAAAGAAAAATAAAGAAAACATTTTTAATCTCACAATACAGTACCTTGAAAAGTACAGTAGTACAGTACAACAGCTGGCATACAGGGGCTGGCATCAAGTGAACAGGCAAGAAGAGTTACTGACTGGAGGAGGGAGAGGAGGTGGGAGATGATGGAGCTAAAGGATCGTCAGCAATAGGAGACAGAGGGCAAGCTGCAATTTCACTCATGCCTGACATTGATGGCACAGGTTCTGGTTCTTTGCTGGATTCAGTTCTATCTACCCTCTTGAAAAAACGATCCAGTGATGTCTGGGTAGTAGCTCTTTTTTTTCTCGTCATAGATGACATGGTGGCACTGGATTGCATTCTGAACGGCTGCTGCAACCTTTGTGTACTGTTCTACATTTGGGTCCTGTGCCTCAAAAACTAACAGTGCCTCCTCAAATAAAGAAAATCCCCTTGCCATTTCTTGCATCGTGAATCTCTTCAGTTCTTCAGTTACTTCTTCTTCCTCTTGTCTCTCTTTGTACTTTCTCTGGGCCACTGCTTTCTTGTCATCACCGCTGCTTTTACGCTTGCTTTTGGACCCTGGGCTTGAAATAAAGATACTGTACAGTAAAGTACACAAAAACACAACCACTGTAGCAGATGCATGTGCGTGGCAACGTACGCCCGGCATGTGAACTAACTCACGTGATTGTATGTGCGAATGCACGTTCACATCTTTTTTTTGTTTTTTGTTTTTTTGTTTTCACATCTTTGAAAGTTCTCAACTTGAAGGTTCGTATGTAGGGGACTTATTAAGTAGGTCATTTATATTTCCCAATCATGAAGAAGTTGGCTTGTGTAAAAGATGTCCTGGGACTTCCCTGGTGGTCCAGTGGTTAAGACTCTGTGTTCCCAATGCACAGGGCCTGGGTTTGATCGCTGGTCAGGTAACTAAATCCCACATGCTGCAAGTAAAGATCCTGCACACTGCAACAAATATCCGACACACGGCAATGAAGATTCCCACCTGTCACAACTAAGACCTGATGCAGCCAAATTAATTAATTAATATTAAAGATAAAATAAAAGACATCCTATGGGGCTCAGCAACATACTCCCCTTGTGTCACCGTAGCTATATGATCTAGGGGTGCCCCCTATGTGCCTTCTGTTGTGGCAGGGCCAATTACTGTGGGCATGCTGGTAGAGAGCGCTGGCCCCTGTGCCTGTTGGCTGCTAGGCCCTTCCTCAAGAGGCGGCAATCAGCTGATTATGGGCAGAGCTGGGTCTTGGCATGGTTGGATGCATGGCTTGGGCTGTCCCGGGATTTGTGCCAACCTGAGTGGGGCCAGGTCCCAGCAAGGCTGTCTGTGGGCAGGGCGTCCTGGAGCAGCTGGCTGCAGAGCCTGGGTGTCTCAGGATTGGTGCTGCCTGCTGGAAGGTGGGGGTGAATCCTGGGGGATCCTGGGTCTTGTGTCAGCCCACTGGTGGGTGGGGCCAGATCCTAAGGTGGCTGGCTGGGAGGCTATGGAGCCAAGGCTGGTGCCCGCCCATTAGTGGGGAAAGCTAGGTCTCCTCTGCAGTTGGCTGCTTGACCTTAGGTGTCCTGGTACTGGTACTGATAGACTGGTGGACAGGTAAGCCTCCTGCAATAATAATAAACTAGAGGGAGGACTCCAAAATGTTACCAGCACCAGTGTTCTCATGGTAGAACAAGCTCCCCAGAGTGGCTGCTGCCCATGTCTTTATCTCCAGGAGGAGTCCAAGTTGCTTCCTGGCTCTCTGGAAGGCTTTCCAATATCAGCAAGTGGGTCTGACCTAAGCTCTTTTCACATTATTGCCTCTGCTAGGTCTTGGAGTGTGTGAAATTTTGCATACTCCCTTTAAGAGTAGAGTCTGTTTCCTACAGCTCTCCGGCTCTCCTGCACAAAATCCTCACTGGCCTTCAAAGCATCATGTTCTGGGGGCTTATCTTTGTGGTGCAGGATCTTTGGGCTAGGGAACCCGATGTGGATTCGGACCCTTCTCTCTTTGGGAAGAACATTTGCAACTGTGTTTATCCTCGTGTTTGTGGGTTGCCTGCTGGAGGTGTGGGTCTTGACCATAGGTCTCTACCCCTTCTACCTGTCTCATGGTTCCTTCTATATATTTTTAGTTGTAGAAAATCTTTTCTGTTAGTCTTTAGATCCTTTCTCATCAATTGCTCTGTAAATAGTTGTAATTTTGGTATGTTTATTGAAGGAGGTGAACTCAGGGTCTTCTTCAAACTGCTGCCATGGTAACTTTTTATTTTTAAGCTATTTTTTTTCCAGTTTTTGAGGTATAATTGACAAATAAAATTGTAGTATATTTAAAGTGTACAATGTGAAGATTTCATACACGTTTATATAGTGGGAGGAATCCCATAGTCAAGTTCATTAACACATCTGTCACGTAACATAGCTACCCTTTTTTAATCTTTTTTTTTAATGTGAATCTTTAAGATCTACCCTCTTAGCAACTTTCAATTATGTAGTACAGTTTATCAACTATAGTTACCATGCGATACATTAGATCCTCAGCACTTGTTCATCTTATAGCTGAAAGTTTGTACCCTTTTACCAATATGTTCCCATTTCCCCCACTCCCCCAGCCCCTGGTACCACCATTCAACTTTCTGTGATTCTGACTTTTTCTTTTAAGATTCCACATATGTATGATTCAGCATTTCCTTCTTTTTTAAGGCTGAATAATATTCCATTGTGTGTGTTTGTGTACATTTATATACACATACATATAAAAAAAAGTGTACAATTCTTTGGCTTTTAGTTTATTCACAGGTTATACAACCATCATGACTATCTAATTCTGGAATATTTTCATCACCTCCAAAAGGTACCCCATACCTATTTGCAGTCACTCCCCACTCTTCCCTCCCCTTAGTCCCTTAAAATTCGTAATCTACTTTCTGTCTCTATGAATTTGCCTATTCTGGACATTTCGCATACAATATACGGCCTTTGGTGTCTGCTGTCTTTCACTTAGTATAATGTTTGTAGGATTTATCCATGTTGTAACATATCTGAGACCTTCATTCGTTTTTATGGCTGAACAATATTCTATTGCATGCGTATACCACAATTTGTTTATCCATTCATCATTTGGTGGCAATTTAGGTTCTTTTCATCTTTTGGCTATTGTGAATAGTGCTACTGTTAACATTCACTTGCAAGTATTTGTTTGAGTACCTGTTTTCAATTCTTTTGTGAATAAACCTAGGAATAGAATTGCTGGGTCATTTGTAATTGTATGTTTAATTTTTGGAGGAACCACCAAATAATTTTTCATAATGGGTGCACCTTTTACATTCCTTCCAGCAATATATGATGATTCCAATTTCTTAAACCCTTGTCAACACTTGTTATTTTCCATTTTGTTGATTATAGTCATCCTATTGGGTGTGAATTGGTATCTCAATGTGGTTTTGATTTGCATTTCCCTGACACTAGTGATGTTGAGCATCTTTTCATGTGTGTCTTGGCCATTTGTTTATCTTATTTGGAGAAATGTCTATTCAAGTCCTTTGCCCATTTTTAAATTGGGATATTTGTCTTTTTGTTGTTGAGTTGTAAGAGTTCTTTATATATTCCAGATACTAGACCCTTATTAGGTAAATGACTTTCAAATATTTTCTCCTACTTTGTAGATTATATGTTCACTTTGATAGTGTCCATTGGTACACAAAAGTTTTAAATTTGCACAGAGTCCAATTTGTTTATTTTTTTCTTTTGTTGCTGGTGCTTTTGGTGTCAGTCATATCTAAAAATCTGTTGACAAATCCAAGGTCATGAAGATTTACCCTATGTGTTCTTCTAAGAGTTTTATGGTTTTACTTATATTTAGGTTGTTGATCCATTTTTAGCTAACTTTTGTATATGATGTGCAGTATGGGTCCTGCCTCATTCTTTGGCATGTGGATATTCATTTGTTCCAGCACCATTTATTAAAAAGCCTTATCAAAAATCAGTCAGCTTGGGCTTCCCTGGTGGCACAGTGGTTGAGAGTCCGCCTGCCGATGCAGGGGACGCGGGTTCGTGCCCCAGTCCGGGAGGATCCCACATGCCGCAGAGCAGCTGGGCCCGTGAGCCATGGCCGCTGAGCCTGCGTGTCTGGAGCCTGTGCTCCGCAATGGGAGAGGCTGCAACAGTGAGAGGCCAGCGTGCCACCAAAAAAAAAAAAAAAAACATCTGTCAGCTCATAGATGTATGAGTTTATTTGTGGACTGTCAATTTTATTGCATTGGTCTATATGTCTGTCCTTATGTCAGTACCACACTTTCTTGATTACTGTAGCTTTGTAATGTTTTTTTTTTTTCCGGTACCTGGGCCTCTCACTGTTGCGGCCTCTCCCATTGTGGAGCACAGGCTCCGGATGCACAGGCTCAGTGGCCATGGCTCACGGGCCCAGCCACTCCGCGGCATGTGGGATCTTCCCAGACTGGGGCACGAACCCGCGTCCCCTGCATCGGCAGGTGGACTCTCAACCACTGCGCCACCAGGGAAGCCCCTGTAATGTATTTTGAAATTAGGAAGTATGATCCTTCCAACTTTGTTTTTTTCAAGATTATTTTGGTTATTCTGGGTCCCTCGTAGTTACATTTGAATTTAAAGATTGGCTTTTCCGTTTCAGTTAATATGGTAGTATATCCATGTGTTTTCTGATGATTTGAAAAAGGTCATTACATAAAATCTTATTTTTATAATTAAAAAAGTATAGAAAATGAATGGGGGTTAAGATCACTAGTATTTTTTTCTTTTGGTTTTTTTTTTTAATTTTTTACGTTTTCCCAACAATAAACATGTTTTCCTCAATAACAAAACATTTATTTTTGTAAAAGGAACAGTGCTTATCTTCCTATGATTATTTTTTAGACTTTTAATTTCTTTTTGTTCTAACAGGAATTACTAAAATCCTATGTACATCTACCAAATTTCCAAACATATGAGAAATTAACTTTAGCCATTAGCATGGTATCATGAGAAAAGGCAGTATCTTTGACACTTTCTTATATTTATACTTTGTCAAGTCTACTGACCTACTTACGTTTTGTGTAAATATAACCCAAATTCACAGCATCTGTGCAGAAATAAACTTTCAACAATCATATATATCCACTTTTTTGTTGACTATAAGCTCTTTCATCTTTTCCAGAGGTGTGGTTAAAATCTTTTTTTTATTTCCTATGTCCCTGGCCTCACAGAGCTCAGAGAAAGTCTATGGGCAGTTTCTCAGAGCTCTTACAACTTGAGTGCAAGACAGTCAGTCTTCTTCCACTACTTTCCCTAGGTCCCTGAATCTAGACCCTAATCAGCTTCTTGGGAAGTCACTGAAGGTTTATAAGTAGATAATTTTAGGGCAATATATATATTTTTAATTCTCTGTATATGGAAGTAAGTGGCCCACACTTCATGGAGTTAAGCTTGAGTACCAGTTGAGTTGTTCAAGTGGCTAGTATATGTATTATGGAAATAGTGTTATGGAAAAGAGATGGATAGTATAGGGTCACACATTTATAATACTGATTAGGTTTTTGTTAGCCTTGGAAAGAACAGAGTGTGGGAGAAGAAATACTTTTTTTTCAGAGAGAAGTTGAGAGATTTAAGTTGTTGATGGTTCCTTGTCATCTCAACAGCAAGGTCTTTTGAGATGGAAGTAGCTGAGTTCAATTGGACACCTCCAAAAAGGAAATTGTTTGCAAAAGTCTGTTATCAGAGGTGAATAAGATTACTATTGAACAACAAGGATAAGGTGAAGAGTAGGGTACAAGAGTATGATATTAATTCATTTCCATTAGTCAAAATCTGGTTTAAAAAACTAACAGTTGTTCTTCTGTTCCTCAGTTCTGTCAGATTTGTTCCTTGAATTTGAAGGCTAGTTTAATAGAAGCATTTTAACATATATGACATTAAATATGTCAGTACTATGTCTCTGTGTAGTAAACCCAGGTACTGACTTAAGAAAGATTTCTTCATCAATAAGCCAAAGCTGAATCTTTGAAAGATACCAACAAATCATGACAGGATTGTGAAATCATATAGTGTAAGACCAAAGGATTTTCTATCAAGTAATAACTTTTGTTCAAGGACAGGTAGAGCTAACTACTATAGTAAGAGTTTGCTCTTATCCTTGTCTACACCTGGAGTTTCCAAGACACTTACAAATTCTTATGCTTTATATGAAAGTCCAGATTTCAATTTAGTTAGGTTATTCTGCCTTTCAGTTTACTTATGTCCAAATTTGCTGGAGAGTTTAACAAGTTCCTCTCAGTTATTCATAAGTTTGATTTTTTACTTTGTGAATTAATTAGCCACTGGCTCTCCTTATAACTTTCAACGATATCTTTGGGCCACCTTTCACCTATTTGAAAATCTGCCAAAGGGAAAAGAAAATCTCCTAGTCTGCTTGGGCTGACATAACAAACAAGCAAAAAACACGGACTGTGTGGCTTAAGTAACAGAAATTTATTTTCTCACAGTTCTGGAAGCTGGGAAGTGCAGCATCTAGGTTCAGGCCAATTCATTTTCTGGTGAGGCCTCTCTTTCTGGCTTGCAGCTGGCTGCGTCCTTGCTGTGTCTTCACATGGTGGACAGAGAGAGAGAGAAAGCACTCTGGTGTCACTTCTTATAAGGACAATAATCCTATTGTATCAGGGCCCCACCCTTATGACCTCATTTGACATTAATTACCTCCATGTAAGCCTTATCTCCAATATTGTCACATTGAGTGTTAGGGCTTCAACATTACAAATTTTGGGGGACATGATTCAGTTCGTAGGGAGAAGAGAAGGGAACTGAAATGAAAATCAATTTTGTTACATTTTAGCTTTGAACACATACCTATATTATTTTAACTGGATTATCATTTCCACAGAATATAAACAAACAACTAAATAATTAAATTTCAGAAGTTAACAGCTTTCCAAGAGAAATTTTAACACTGTATGTATTAAACTTCAGACTGAATTAATACTTGAATTTTCTTAGCTTGAGGGAGCTCATTGTTAGAATGATATATAGCTCCATGTGGAAGTTGTTGACTGAAAAGATAAAACATAACTCTCAATTTTTAGGCTGTGTGTTACTCAGGGACCTCACTGAGGATTGTAGCCCTGGAAACAGCCTCTCAGATAGCTCTGAGGTACTGTCCCAGAGACGTAAAGAAAGAGCCAGGATATATGGGGGTTTTTGCTGAAAAAAACGAACAAACAAAAAAAATGTAGTTGAACATCAAAAGATTTCTGCTAGGCACAAGAAACAGACATCTCAAGTTAATGGTTTTAGTGCTTTTCTATGTATGGGAAGATGTTAGAGTCTGGGCTCATTGAAATTATTCCTTTGAAATGCTTCTTAACTGTCTAGGGCCAGTATCCTGTTTTTCTCCATCCTAATTTCCCCTCGGGGTGCACCATTGGGGCATCTAAGTGGCTGATGGCTTGATGGTGGACAACATTGTTTACCAGAATGACAGGCAACGTTCTTTGTTTACAGAAATAAAACTTTTTTGCCCCCCGCCCCCCCCCCCCACTCTGCACAGCATGTGGGATCCTAGTTCCCCACCCAGGGATTGAACCTGCACCCCCTGCATTAGAAGCCTGGAGTCTTAAACACTGGACTGCCAAGGAAGTCCCCACAGAGATAAAACTTTAAGATATTCTTAGGGGGCATTTTGCACAGTGTCTTCTTTTCCCATTAGAGCCCTTCACATATTAAACAGTTATTTAAAATTCCATGCCTAATAATTCTTACATCTGTGTTGTGTCTGAGTCTGGTTCTGATGATTGCTTTGTCTCTTTACAATGTGTTTTATCTTGCCTTTGGCATGCCTTGCAATTTTTTGTTGAACACTAGGCATATTGTGTCAGGTAATAGAAACTAGGGTTAATATGCTTTTAGTGAGTAGATTTATTTACTCTGACTGGGTTTTGGGTTGTGTTTAATGTTAGCAATGTTAGCTGTACATAACAGGTACCAGAGGCTTCAGATTCCTCTAGTGTTTTTTTGGTTTTTTGGGTTTTTTTTTTTCCCCTTCTCTTTTGAAGTTGGGATTTTTGGCTTCTCTGTCTACTCATCCTCAGAGAGAGCCTTTGTCATAAGCTCTTTCTTCTGTAATCCACTGTCATTATCCTGGAACCCTGTTGGTGTGGTAATAAATTGTAAGGGAGTGGAAACAATCTATAATCTTGCCATTAAGTCTCAGTCTTTTCATGGGCCTGTATTTTGGGCCTGTGATCTTCACAAGTGTTCCTCCAGTGATACAGCTTTTCTCCCTTGGCTCTTATTCCCTTCTCCAGCTGCAGTGTTCCCCGTGTATTTTCCTGAAACCCTGACAGTTCCCCAGTGGGAAGGGAATTCCTTTAGCTCTGACAAGGTCCTCTCTCCTGGAGAGTAGATCTTTGTTATGGAGAATACTCTGAGTATTTCTGTATTTCACAATGATTATTTTTCCCCCCTTCCTGCCAGAGTTCTTATTCATGGTGACCTAGTGGGGTTTCTGATGGTAAAGCTCACAAAAATACGGGTTCACCCTCCAAGATTGTGGCTCCCGAGAGTTTCTCACTGTCATGCTGGGCCACACTCAGACTCCAACATTTTGTCAAAATTACCGTTTAAGTGTTCCTACCAGTTTGCAGCTCTAGTTGCTTCCGCAATAGGCAAGCAGATCTTTTTGTCTTTCTGGATACACTTATCTCTGTGTTTCAGGGTAGCAGTTTGCCCTGTGACTCACTTCTCTGATGGGTCCAAGAAAATTTGGTTTTCAGTGTGTCTATCTTTTTTTTTTATAAGGATAGGAATGACAACTTCTTAACATGTCAGAGCTGAAACTGGAGCTCCCTTGTTGACCTTTTAGCTACTTACATGTGTATGTGTATGTATGTGTGTGTGTATATATATAATCTAATATAAATAAACGTAATTTTTATAATATGTATATTTTTTTAGGTTGTGAAAGTTTTTAATTGTTGTCACATGCACCTTTAACTTATCACAGTCTATAATCTACTTTAGGTTAACACTGACTCAATTCCAGTAAAATATAGCAACTTTGCTTTTTACAATTCCATTTTTCTCTCCTTATTTTTGGGCTATTGCCATTCATGAATAGGTATATGTACATGGATATTATAAACTAAACAATATGTGTTGGGACTTCCCTGGTAGTGCAGTGGTTAAGAATCGCCTGCCAATGCAGGGGACACAGGTTTGATCCCTAGTCCAGCAAGATCCCACATGCCATGGAGTAACTAAGCTCGTGCACCACAACTACTGAGCCTGCGTGCTGCAACTACCAAAGCCCATGTGCCTAGAGCCCATGCTCCACAACAAGAGAAGCCACCACAATGAGAAGCCCGCGCACTGCCCCCGCTTGCTGCAACTGGAGAAAGCCCGTGTGCAGCAACGAAGACCCAACACGGCTAAAAATAAATAAATAAATTTATTAAAAAAAAAAAGTATTGCTTTTTTCAAAACCCCAAGTTTGTAAATAAAGAGAAGAAAAGCAATAAAATATTTATTGTCTTTTTAAATTTATTTTTAATTGGATAAAACATAACATAAAATTTACCATTTTAACCATTTAGAAGTGTATAGTTCAGTGGTATTAAGTACATTCACATTACTGTGCAACCATCATCACCATCCATTTCCAGAACTTTTTCATCTTCTCAGACTGAAACTCTGTATCCGTTAAATAATAATGTACCATTCCACATTTCCCTAAGCCCCTAGCAACCAGCATTTTACTGTTTCTATGAATTTGACTCCTCTAGGTATCTCATGTAAGTGGAATCATACCATATTTGTCCATTTGTGCCTGGCTTATTTCACTTAGCATAATGTCTTCAAGGTTCATCCACTTTTTAGTATGTGTCAGAATTTTCTTCCTTTTTAAAGCTGAATAATGTTCTATTATTATGTATATACCACATTTTGTTTATCCATTTGTACTGTTTTTTTTAAAGATTTTTTGATATGGACCATTTTTTTTAAGTCTTTATTGAATTTGTTACAATATTGCTTCTGTTTTATGTTTTGGTTTTTTGACTCCAAGGCATGTGAGATCTTAGCTCTCCAACCAGGGATCGAACCCACACGCCCTGCATTGGAAGGCGAAGTCTTAACCACTGGACCCCCAGGGAAGTCCCTGTGTTGTCTTTTATACTTACCTATATATTTACCATTTACCATATTCTTCATTCCCACTTACAGATCAGAGTTAGTGTTTAGTGCCATTTCCTTTCTGCCTGAAGATTTTCTTTGGTATATCTTGTTGGACAGGTCTGTGGGCAATAGTTTGTCTCAGTTTTCATTTATCTTGGAATGTGCTTATTTCATCTTCATTTATGAAGAATGTTTTTGCTGGATCTAGAACTGGTAGTTTTAGTTTCTTTCTGTCAGTGCTTTGAACGTGTCATTTCACTGCCTTCTGTCCTGTGTTGTTTCTAATGATGAATCAGCCTTTAATTGTATTATTGTTCCCCTGTCCATGATGAGTCCCTTTTTTCTTGCTGCTTTCAAGATTTCCCTGTTTTTGTTTGGCTTTTGTATTTACTTAGCAGTTTGACTAAGTTGTATCTAGGTGTATCTCTTTGTATTTATTTTACTTTGGTTTGAAATTCTCTGAGGTATGTAATGTTTTCATCAAATTTGAGAAGTCTTTAGTAATTATTTCTTGATATATTTTTGGTTGAAAACTAGACATTTTAGTTAGTAGATTATAGTAATTCTGAGTTCTGTTTTAATTAATTGTTTATTTTTTAGTAACTTGCCTGGACTTTAACTATGGGATCAGTGTAGACTCCCTTGTGGTATACAACTGCTGATGTCTCTGCTGAGTTTTTTTAATTCTTGTCTTTTGGACTGGCTTCCTTAAGGGTCTTCCCTGTGTCTGCGTAACTCACTTGTTAGCTAATGATTTGGGCAGAGGTAGTAAATACCTTCAGCCTGAAAGGCTTCCACCCCGTTGCTGATTGGTCTGTGTGTGGGTTGGGAAGTACATTCACAGTTAGAGCAAGTTCTCAAGTATTCCTTGGCTTTGTTTTATGCCAGGCTTCCTTAGGTCTCCCCCAGAAATGCATAGCTTGCTGTTTAACCAGGGGTGTATGGTGAGCTTATTACAGACCTTGTATGGCTCTCTAATTTACATGATCTTTCTCTTAATTTTCTGACTACTCAGGCACTTACCCTGACTAGGACCTCAACCTCAGACCTCAACTGTAAATTGTCCCTCTTCATTCCCACCAAGGTTACCACTTTTCTCCACCAAAGCCAAAGATTTTCTCTGCCCCACCCTGAAATGAGTCCACCGTTTTTGCTAACAAAGCTGCTGGGTTCTTTTTCCTAGTTTCATGTTGGTAAAAATGTCAGTCTTGTCATCCTGGCTGGAGGTGGGTGGTTGGGAGTAACCTTAAGCAGGTCGGAGCCTCCCACTGTTCTTACCTATAACTTTAGCAGTTCTTCTAGAATAAACACTTATCAATTTGCAGGCTGCCTTTGGTTAATTCCCACTGCCCTGAATTGGTTGTTTTTGATAAATTTGTCTAGATTTATACTTGATCTTTATGGATGAGAATTGCCAACCTCTTCACAGCTCCATAAAACCTGCACATTTTCTTCTGTGGATGAATTTCACAGTTACTTATCAAGCTCCCTAAGAGTTCTTCTGGTATTTTGATTAGATTTACACTGACTTATAAACTAATTTGCAGAATATCAGAATATTGAGATTTTCTTCCAGGAATGTGGCATTTATCTCCATTTATTCAGACTTACATTTTATATCCCTCAGCAAAATTATTTAGCTTACATATAGGGCTGGCTCATATTTTGTGAAGCTTACTTGTAGCATTTTAAAAGCTTTTCTGGCAGTTACTAATGAAATGACTTTTTCCATTGTATTTTCTAATTGTTTATTGCCAGATTGTAGGAAAGTTAGTTTTAAGAGTTTGTATAAGTTGACCTTGTATGTGATTGCCTCGCTGAACTCTCCTTTTCATTCTAATAGTTTGTCAGTTTATATATTTGTGTTCTTTTAGGTAGTCTACCATATTATTTGCAAATAATGATGGTTCTATCTTTGCATAATCTATATTTGTATTTCTTAAAGTTTTTTCATTTAAAAAAATTATTTATTTAAAAAATTCTGTTGTGTAGGTTATGCCCTCTAGGAAAATAGTAAAGCAGTAGGCATATTGGCCTTAGGGACTTTACTAGAAATATTTTTAATGCTTCACCATGAAGTATAATATTGTGTAGGTCCTTTTATTGATCTAAAAATTTTTTTCTTAGTATCAAGGGTATTTTGACATGTAGTGAGATCATATTATTTTTCTCTTTTGATTTCCTAATATCATAGATAAGAAATACATCATTGATCAAGATGTATTATAATTTTAATATTTTCCTTGATTGAGTTTTCTAGTATTTTATTTATTATTTTTACACGTAATAAATGAGTTTGGCTTAAAAAGAACAATGACTGATAAACCAGAGATTCATTTCAAATTAAAATAATTATAGATTTCCCTTTCTTCAGGAATTTCGTTTAGGAGCTGCTCATTATTCTCCCATTACTTGTATTTGCTGTCTGTATTAAACTAATATCCCATACTATATGGCGTCCTTTTTTGAGCAGTACAAAGCACTTAAAATCCAGTTCCTTCAGTGTGGTGATTGTTTTTCTAGCTTTCTGAGTTACTACACATTCCTCCTTTAAGTGGTATATTCCCCTTATTATGTTTTTTAAAAAATAAGACCTTCAAGGATTGTTTAACATTTGTCTGTCTCTGTTTCTCTTTGCTGTATGTAGTCTGCCTTTATCATAATCATAAGGTATTGCCTTCTTCATGTTTTTCTGTTCATTCTAGTTCCTTCTGTCACCTGCTCTTTGAAGCCTTTTTAAATCCTTCTTCTTCCTCATTAATCCCTGAGGACTATTTTTGTGTTTCTAATATAGCCTATTATAAATTGCATATACATATATCTTTATATGCACACATGCGTGCGTGCGTGCACACACACGTATTTCCCTTAACTACATCTTGGCATAATAGAAGAACTTTCTTGTTACTTTTGGTTATAAGAACGGTCTTGTTTTTGGTAAGTAAGACTCAGTCTTATGCATTTTTAAAAACTTTTCAAAATTCATTCTGCATAACAGGGATCATGAGGGGTGAAGTTGTTCTGACTCTTCACATACTTTTTCCTCCTTCCTTGTGTTGGGGAACAGAGGAAGGAGGGAAAAAAGGCAAACATATTACTGAACTGGGGGAAGTTGTCATCTTCTTCTTTTAGGTTGTGGCTGCCTCTAGCTAACACTGACTGTTCATCATGGCCTATTATCAGGCATTTAAATGCTGGTTCATTGCCGCGTACAGATTCTTTTTGGCCCAACCTGTTGGCAGCTCAATGCGGCTCTCTGAATTTAGGACATATAGTAATTAGCATCTTTTGTGCTTAGTTTAGGCCTTAGGTGCAATTCTGGGATTATAAGAAACTCCTGTTAGTAATCTGTGAAATTTATTTTAAAATAAATGTTTCATGGTATAATAGGAAAATAAACAGTCTCCAGAAGAGGGTATTAACTCATGCAAATATTACAGAGTACCTCTTCAGTGCACGGTTTTCATACCTATAATGTTAATTCTATATCCTAAAATAATTCAGCCTCTAGGAAACTTTTTCCCTGCATGTCATTCTAGAGCTGTGTCAGATGTCCTATTTAAAAATAAATTAATTTAAATTTACATTAATGAAACGTAAATAAAATTACCAGTTCAGTTCCTCAGTCACACTAGCCCCATTTTAAGTGCTTCATTAGCCATGTGTGACTAGTGGCTAATGTATTGGATAGTACAGAACATTACTACCATTCAAAAAAGTTCTGTTAGACACTGCTTCTCTAGAGGATAGAGGTGAGAAATTTTTGTTACCATAGGAAGGTTAGGTACATGGAGTCGACCATATATACTAACCAGTTACTCTGTTTCACAGGGACTTTTTTTTCTTGCCCATGTGAGGGAAGTTTGTGAAAGGGAGAAAAATTGGCACACGACTGAGCAATGTATTGCTTTCAGATTCATCTGATATTTAGCTTTTCGTGTGGAAATGTCAAATAACTGCTATTGCAAACATAGTTGACAGCAGGATTCAAAGTTCAAACATTTCCACCCACCAGAGACGAACTCCCTAGTTCCTCCTTCCTATTCCCTTCTTATTATTCCCTCATTCCTCAGGTGAAGGTCGGCACAACTTCAGTCCTAAGACAAGGTAAGACTGGCATTGGTAGAAAGGCGAATGTTCGCATATGTGTATTTGTGTGTGTGTAAAGATTTGGGGACAAGTGACTTAACTTTCAGAGTAATAAATTCTTCCTTTTTTTTTTTTTATTAACCAAGCCCTTAGATATCATCTAATTGAATGCCTGTCCACATTTTACATGCAAGTAAACTGAGGCTAGAGAAAGTGACTGCCCAAGAACATATCAATAGTTAATGGTAAATCTGGAACTAAGACCTTTGTTCAGTGACACCATATCATTGAGCATTCTGCTAAATCATTTACCGTTCCCATTTTAATTCTTTATTCACTGCTAACTATTGCTGCAGATTTAATGACAAGTGTTTAAAGGTAAAAATAACTAATTATTATAATGAATTTCTTATTTTTAAAATATTGCTTTTTGTATGTTTTAAAGGATTTGGTAATTTTAATTTTTTCAGATTGAAGAAGAAGAGAGGAAAAGAATAGAAGATATGAAAGAAAATGAACGGATAAAAGCAACTAAAGAATTGGAAACCTGGAAAGAACATCAAAGAAAAGCTGAAGAACATAAAATAATTCAGAGAGAAGAAAAATTATATCAACAAGAAAAGCAAATTGAAGAAGAGAGAAAAAAATTAAAACATAAAGGTCTTACTAGGAATTCAGTATCTAGAAATCTTGCCACAAAAGGTACAGTGATTACTTAATATTTTCTGGGAAAGTGAGTCCTGTTAGTGAAGTATATATGTCAGTGTGTGTGTGTGTGTGTGTGTGTGTGTGTGTGTGTGTGTGTGTGTGTGTATGTGAATGAATCTATGAATCTATCCACAGTATTAGGTCATTATTTTGGTATATGAATTACTACAATACAAAGACTAAGGTGAAAGACTTATTCCTTCTTCTAGGAAGTAGTGAAGTTTTCATAATAAAATGAGCAAAGATTCAATATTGCTTTTACTCATGTGCTTCCTTTAGAAATTTATGCAGGTGTTGTTAAATATGTGTTTAACTCAGGTGCAGGAAGACTTGGAGTGAATTAGCAGTACCAGGAGCATTCATTTATTTCTTTAGAGATAAGAAAATAGGAATTTCATTAAAAGACCTTTTCGTCACATAACTCAGGAAAATAAGTACTGTTAAGCAAACTTCACTGTAAGCAGACAAGAACTCTTCTGGCCTTTGATTCTAGTGTATTCAAAAATAGGTGAGAGGGCAGTTTTCTTTATTGAAAGCTAAGAGTTTGTTTTTATCTGATTTTAGAATATTAAACTTTGTTTTGGGTTTATTTATGTTTAGTAAATGGAACGTTTTGTAGTTAAATCACTTACATAATAGTGACAACTAACATTTCTTGGGTGATTACTATATTCCAGGTAATTTTATTGATTGTATCACTCAATCCTCACAACAGCACTTTGGGGTAAGTGCTGTTATTCTTATTTTAAAGGAAATAGGTGTTTTGAAAGGATAAACAACTACCCAGTAAGCAAACCTATAGGATTTGAACCCAGATCTGATTCTGAAACCTATGTTCTTTTCAAAGGTTACATGTCTTTACTACTTTAACAGTGAGGTTTAGCATGTTAAGTCATTTAGAGTAAATATTAAGCAGTAGCTTTATTAAATTTATATATTTTGTGGTTTAATATTGACATGCAAGTTAACTACTACACTATCTCCTTCTTTAATGCCATTTCAACAAAATATTGATACAACTGGAGTATTTGAAAGCATTTCCTTCCTAATTTCAATTACTTCTAAACAAATAGGATGTTTTAAAACACTGGTGGAACCCAAACAAACTTTTGTATATAAGAGATATCCTGAAGATGTTTTAAAAAAATTCATCCAAGGATACAAGGGAAATTAAACATGGTGGAGGAAAAAAATGTATAAATCAGCTTTTTTTGGATTTTTTACTCTAGAAGTCCTTTTTTTCCTTATTTCAGTAGTATCATTATGGATGACTGGTAGCATCCTTTAGTAGGCTTTGGTTACTTTCTTCCATCTCGTCCATGCATTTAACAAATACTCATTTACTCAGTGTCTCCTCTGTACTAGGAGTTATAGAATATACAAATATGACTTAATGTGTGGCCAGTGCCTAAGGAACATAAAATTTGTATTTGTAGATACAAATAACTTCAGTTAGCTGGGATTTGTGAGTAACGGCTTAAAAAATTGACAAATGTCTCATTGGCCAGTAAAGTTAGACCTCTTAAAGAGGAAAACTTGGCTGCTCCTAAAAAGTCTAATGCTACTGTTTTAATGCCACCTTTAACTAAAAATGCTCATTTGATAACATTTTTAACTATAGAAAGAATATTGTATTATTTGCCCCAGAAACATTCTTGAGACAAGCTACTTTTATAGTATACTGAATACAAATGGTGTGGCGGGTGCTGTAGATTGCCTACTCAATATATACTCTCCTTTTCCTTTTTTACCAATAGAATCATGATTTGGGGGTGGGAGACAGAAGAAATGTGTACAGCTTAAAAACTTACCTCTTGGAAGTTTGAGTATTGATTGGATATTTGAAGAAATTAAGGAATAATTACATTTTTTTTCTTTAGATGTGATAATTTATAAAGTCCTCATCTTGTAGAGATGCCTACTGAAATATTTATAGGTAAATATAATGTCTGAGATTTGCTTCAAAATAATATGGTATGTGAAAGTGGATAGAGGTAAAGATGAAATGGTGTTGGCCATGAGTTGATAATTGAAGTCACGTCATGAATGCATGATTGTGATTATTCTATCCTGTCTACTTTTGTACGTATTTGAAATTTTTTATTATAAAATGAAAAAATAAGGAACAAAGCACAGTGATTCATTTTTACAAACAAAGTAATTTTAAATTAGTTTAAAAAAAAAAGGGAAAACAAAATTTACTTCCTCAGACTCTCTTGTAACTGTATGTAGCCAAGTGGCCCAGTTCTGGCTCTTGAAATGCAAGAAGAAATCTACTAAGGATTTATAGAAAAGTATTACTTTTCTGAGATAAATGTCCCCAGTTCCTTTCTGCTTGCTCCCCCTTTCCTTTTTCTACCTAAGATGAAGATCTTTGCCAAGAAGTGCATTAACACTTCTTGAGATCATGAAGAGGCATCCCATACATTAAGAATGATAGAACAGGGAAGAAGAAAGAGCCTGGGACATTAATGACATTGGAAAGCTGATAAATCGTGCTGAACTATCTTTCTTCAAGCTTGTTAAGTGAGAAAAATAAACCCATGTTTGGTTAAACCACTGTAGTCATGTTTTTTTTTCACACAGCCTAGAGAATTTTTGACTTCTGGAAATGGGTAATGGAAGGGAAGGTTGATTTAGCATTTGAAAATCATTCAGTATAATTATACTAACAGAACAAAGGACAAATGTGATTATTTCAATATTGCAAAGAGGCATTTGACAAAATCCAACACCCATTTATAATAAAAAATTGGACTAGAAAGAAACTTTCTCAACCTGATAAGAGCCTTCTACACAAAAATCTATAGCAAACATCATATTTACTGATGAATTAATGTGTACTTTGTCCCTTAGGTTGAAGAGCAAGGCAAGCATGTCTGTTTTCACTACCTCATTCAACATTATACTAGAGGTCCTAACTGCTGCATTAAGACAAGAAGAAGAAATAAAAGCCATGAAGATTAGACAGGAAGAAGTAAAACTGTCTATTTGTAGATGACATGATTGTCTATGTAGAAATCCCTAAGGAATCTACAGATAACTGCTAGACCTAATAAGTGAATTTAGCAACGTCTCAAGATATAAGATAGCAAAAATCACTTATGATTTTATTTATCAACAGCAAATAATTGGAAAATTAAACTTTAAACAATTTATAATAACACTAAGACACAAAATGTTTAGGAATAAATTTAATAAAAGAAGTGTAAGATCTCATCACTGAAAACTATAAAAAATTACTGAGAGATATTTTTAAAGGCCTAAACAAATGGAGAGATATAGCATGTTCATGAATAGGAAAACTCAATATTGTTAAGATGTCACTTCTCCTTAAATTGATGTATAGATTTAATGCAATTCCAACAGAAATACCAGTAAGCTTTTTATAGCAATCGACAAGCTGATTCTAAAATTTATATTAGAATGCAAATGACCTAGACTAGCTAAAGAAATTTTTAAAAATAAGAACAAAGATGTTGGACTTATACTACCTTTATACTACCTGATTTGAGGACTTAACATCAAGCTACAGTAATCAAGATAGTGTGGAACTGGTGAAAGGATGAACAGAAAGGTCAAAAGAATGGAGTACAGTGAGTAGAAATAGATCCTTACCTGTATGGTCCGATGCTTTTCATCAAAAGCAGAACAGTTCAATGGGGAAAGGAAAGTCTGGAACAATTGGGTATCTATGGAAACAAATGAACACTGATTCTTGCCTCACCGTGTACATAATATATACACAGAAGACAAACTACCCAATAAACAATTAGACAAAAAATTTGAATGAACTTTTCACCAAAGAAGACATATGAATGGTCAATATGCACATGAAATGATGTTCAACATCATTAGTAAGGAAATGCAAATTAAACCACAGTGAAATATAGTACATATCCATTAAGATAGCTAATATTAAATATTAGAGAGTCCATCAGTACAAAGTGTTATTGAGGATGTGCTACAATTGGACCTTGTACAATGATGGTCAAAATATAAAATGATACAACCACTTTGGAAGAGTGTCAACTGTCATATAACCTGTCATATAACTCAACCATTTTAGCCCTAGGTATTTACACAAGAGAAATGTGTCTACCTAAAAACTTGTATTCAAATGTTTACAGCAGCTTTATTTACAATAGTGAACAACTGGAAACAATGTCCATCAACAGGTGAATGGATAAACAAATTATGAAATACATTCATAAAATGGAATATTACTCTTCAATAAAAAGGAGACAACTGGGACTTCCCTGGTGGCCCAGTGGTTAAGAATCTGCCTGCCAGTGCAGGGGACACGGGTTCGATCCCTGGCCCGGGAAGATCCCACATGCTGCAGAGCAACTCAGCCTGTGCACCACAACTACTGAGCCTGCGCACGTAGAGCCTGTGCTCTGCAACAAAAGCCACTGCAATGAGAAGCCCACGCACCACAATGAAGAGTAACCCCTGCTCGCCACAACTAGAGAAAGCCCATGCACAGCAATGAAGACCTAATGCAGTCAAAAATAAACAAATTTATTTTTTAAAAAAGAGACAACTACTGATACACATGACATGAATGAATCACAAAATTATTCTGAAAAAAGCAAGACACTAGTCCATAGTGTGTGAAATTCCAGAAAATACTAATTTATAATGACTGAGAGCACATCAGTGGTTGCCTGGGGCCAGGAGTGAAGGGAAAGGATGAACTTCACAGGGTTATAGGGGACTCTTAGAGGTGATAGAAATTTTCTGTGTTGATTGTGATTTCAGGAGCATGTACATCTGTCAGAACTCATTTAATATACTTTAAAATGAGTATAGTTATTGTACGTGAATTATTTCTCAATAAAATTGAAAAAATAATGTTTATTGATTTTAGGCAGGAAAGCATCAAAGTGTGCACGATTTCCTCAAGTTCTTACTATTCCACAGAGTTATGCTTAGGGCCAGGCATAGTGAGGCCATTCCCCCAAAAGGCTCCAATTGAGGGTCCCTGCTCTTGTACTGTTGTCTATATTTATAAGGTACGAGGAAAGGGGAATCAATGAGCATTAATTAGTTACATGACTATGGGGGCTTTCTTGTCTTGTTAGAAACAGCTTTGTTCAAAAGGGGAAGCCGGAACTTCCCTGGCGGTCCAGTGGTTAAGACTTTGCCTTCCAATGCAGGGCATGCAGGTTCAATCCTTGGTCGGGGAGCTAAGATCCCACATGCCTCGAGGCCAAAAAATCAAAACATAAAACAGAAGCAATGTTGTAACAAACTCAATAAAGACTTTAAAAATGTTCCACATAAAAATAAAAAAATCCAAAAGGGGAAGCCTCTTGAGGTCAGTTACTGGTATCTGTTGAACTAGTTTTGATTTGCTGAGCTATCTATTTGCTAAGCTACTAAAAGCATTGTAGTGGGAGAGATGAGGCTTCAGGGCAGGTGGATTTGTCCCTTTTTAACTTGGTAGAACTAGGTACGTCTAAAGGTAGGGGCAAATGTAGGTCTGGAAAAAAATGGGATTGGTTGAAAGTGCGTAGGACTTTGATTACCAGCTCTCCTCCCGTACTACAGCAGATAACTGGAGGTTTACTTTCTGCACAATTGAGGACTGAGTGAGATTCTGCTCTGAAAATACAGAGATTGAGTGAAAGTCTGCATTGTAAAAATCTAAATACTGATTCAAGAGATCCCCTCCAGCTCTATTCTCTTCCCCATATGCATGCAGGAGCCCAGTGCACCTGTTATGTAGACTGGAGAATTCCTCTACAGGGAAGCTAACTAGTATAGGATACTAACTAGTATAGGCATTTATAATGGCCCCACTAGTTCACCATGCTGAAGCTCACTAGTCAACAATCTTTAGATTCATGTACACAAAACTTCCAGTCAGAATATTTGTACTTCATCTTTAATATGAACAGACAGCCAAGAACCAAACAGAAAAATGCAAATTGGAACAACCAAGTAATGCAGGGAATAGAAGAAAACTTAAAAAGAAGTATAATTAGGTGGGGCTAATGGCAGGTTCTGGGAGGGCTCACGCTGAGTACTTCCCAGAAATTCTGCCAGTGTCCTTGTCCCCACGGTGAGCCACAGCCACCCCCCGCCTCTGCAGAAGACCCTCCAACGCTAGCAGGATGGACACCAACCTCCAAACTTCATTCATATGTTGAACCTGAAGACAGTTGACACACCAAGAGAATCTGACAGAACGTCCTCACATGAGGGACTCCTGGTGAAATCAGTTTGTGGAAACAGTCACAGTGCATCAAGAAACCTTTACTATTCACAGAAAGATACACGAGATGAAAAGGCAGAGGGATATGTACCAGATGAAGGAACAAGATAAAACTCCAGAAAAACAACTAAATGAAGTGGAGACAGGCAACCTTCCAGAAAAATAATTCAGAATAATGATAGTGAAGATGATCCAGGACCTCGGAAAAAGAATGGAGGCAAAGATCGAGAAAATGCAAGAAATGTTTAACAAAGACCTAGAAGAACTAAAGAACAAACAAACAGAGATGAACAATACAATAACTGAAATGAAAAATACACTAGAAGGAATCAATAGCAGAATAACTGAGGCAGAAGAATGGATAAGTGACCTGGAAGACAGAATGGTGGAATTCAGTGCTGCAGAGCAGAATAAAGAAAAAAGAACGAAAAGAAATGAAGACAGCCTAAGAGACCTCTGGGAAAACATTAAACGCAAAAACATTCGCATTATAGGGGTCCCAGAAGGAGAAGATAGAGAGAAAGGACCCGAGAAAATATTTGAAGAGATTATAGTCGAAAACTTCCCTAACATGGGAAAGGAAATAGCCACCCAAGTCCAGGAAGCACAGCGAGTCCCATACAGGATAAACCCAAGGAGAAACACGCTGAGACACATAATAATCAAATTGGCAAAAATTAAAGACAAAGAAAAATTATTGAAATCAGCAAGGGAAAAACGACAAATAACATACAAGGGAACTCCCATAAGGTTAACAGCTGATTTCTCAGCAGAAACTCTACAAGCCAGAAGGGAGTGGCATGATATACTTAAAGTGATGAAAGGGAAGAACCTACAACCAAGATTACTCTGCCTGGCAAGGTTCTCATTCAGATTCAATGGAGAAATCAAAAGCTTAACAGACAAGCAAAAGCTAAGAGAATTCAGCACCACAAAACCAGCTCTACAACAAATGCTAAAGGAACTTCTCTCTAACTGGGAAGCACAAGAGAAGAAAAGAACCTACAGAAACAAACCCAAAACAATTAAGAAAATGGTCATAAGAACATACATATCGATAATTACCTTAAACCTGAATGGAATAAATGCTCCAACCAATAGAACACAGGCTTGCTGAATGGATACAAAAACAAGACCTATATATATGCTGTCTACAAGAGACCCACTTCAGACCTAGAGACACATACAGACTGAAAGTGAAGGAATGGAAAAAGATATTCCATGCAAACGGAAATCAAAAGAAAGCTAGAGTAGCAATACCCATATCCGATAAAGTAGACTTTAAACTAAAGACTGTTACAAGAGACAAGGAAGGACACTACATAATGATCAACAGATCAATCCAAGAAGAAGATACAACAATTATAAATATATATGCACCCAACATAGGAGCACCTCAATACATAAGGCAACTGCTAACAGCTGTAAAAGAAGAAATTGACAGTAACACAATAATAGTGGGGGACTTTAACACCTCACTTACACCAATGGACAGATCATCCAAAATGAAAATAAATAAGGAAACAGAAGCTTTAAATGACACAATAGACCAGATAGATTTAATTGGTATTTATAGGACATTCCATCCAAAAACAGCAGATTACACTTTCTTCTCAAGTGCTCACGGAACATTCTCCAGGATAGATCACATCTTGGGTCACAAATCAAGCCTCAGTAAATTTAAGAAAATTGAAATCATATCAAATATCTTTTCTGACCACAATGCTATGAGATTAGAATTGAATTACAGGGGAAAAACGTAAAACACACAAACACATGAGGGCTAAACACTATGTTACTAAATAACCAAGAGATCACTGAAGAAATCAAAGAGGAGATCAAAAAATACCTAGAGACAAATGACAATGAAAACACGACGATCCAAAACCTATGGGATGCAGCAAAAGCAGTTCTAAGAGGGAAGTTTATAGCTATACAAGCCTACCTCAAGAAACAAGAAAAATCTCAAATAAAGCGTCTAACTTTACACCTAAAGGAACTAGAGAAAGAAGAACAAACAAACCCCAATGTTGGCAGAAGGAAAGAAATCATAAAGATCAGAGCAGAAATAAATGAAATAGAAACAAAGAAAACAATAGCAAAGATCAATAAAACTAAAAGCTGGTTCTTTGAGAAGATAAACAAAATTGATAAACCATTAGCTAGACTCATCAAGAAAAAGAGGGAGAGAACTCAAATCAATAAAATTAGAAATGAAAAAGAAGTTACAAGACACTGCATGCAGAAATACAAAACATACTAAGAGACTACAACAAGCAACTCTATGCCAATAAAATGGACAACCTGGAAGAAATGGACAAATTCTTAGAAAGGTATAACCTTCCAAGACTGAACCAGGAAGAAACAGAAAATATGAACAGACCAATCACAAGTAATGAAATTGAAAATGTGATGAAAAATCTTCCAACAAACAAAAGTCTAGAACCAGATGGTTTCACAGGTGAATTCTATCAAACATTTAGAGACGAGCTGACACCCATCCTTCTCAAACTCTTCCAAAAAATTGCAGAGGAAGGAACACTCCCAAACTCATTCTATGAGGCCACCATCACCCTGATACCAAAACCAGACAAAGATACTACAGAAAAAGAAAATTACAGGCCAATATCACTGATGAATATAGATGCAAAGATCCTCAACAAAATACTAGCAAACAGAATCCAAAAACACATTAAAACGATCATATACCATGATCAAGTGGGATTTATCCCAGGGATGCAAGGATTCTTCAATATACATAAATCAATCAGTGTGATAAACCATATTGACAAATTGAAGAATAAAAACCATATGATCATCTCAATAGACGCAGAAAAAGCTTTTGACAAAATTCAACACCCATTTATGATAAAAACTCTCCAGAAAGTGGGCATAGAGGGAACCTACCTCAATATAATAAAGGCCATATATGAGAAACCCACAGCAAATGTCATTCTCAATGGTGAAAAACTGAAAGCATTTCCTCTAAGTTCAGGAACAAGAAAAGGATGTCCACTCCCACCACTGTTACTCAACACAGTTTTGGAAGTCCTAGCCACGGCAATCAGAGAAGAAAAAGACATAAAAGGAATACAAATTGGAAAAGAAAAAGTAAAACTGTCACTGTTTGCAGATGACATGATACTATAAATAGAGAATCCTAAAGATGCTACCAGAAAACTACTAGCGCTAATCAATGAATTTGGTAAAGTTGCAGGATACAAAATTAATGCACAGAAATCTCTTGCATTCCTATACACTAATGATGAAAGATCTGAAAGGGAAACTAAGGAAACACTCCCATTTACCACTGCTACAAGAAGAATAAAATACCTAGGAATAAACCTACCTAGGGAGACAAAAGACCTGTATGCAGAAAACTATAAGACACAGATGAAAGAAATTAAAGATGATACCAACAGATGGAGAGATATACCATGTTCTTGGATTGGAAGAATCAATATTGTGAAAATGACTGTACTACCCAAAGCAATCTACAGATTCAATGCAATCCCTGTCAAATTACCAATGGCATTTTTTACAGAACTAGAACAAAGTAATCTTTAAATTTGTATGGAGCCATAAAAGACCCCGAATAGCCAAAGCAGTCTTGAGGGAAAAAAATGGAGCTGGAGGAATCAGACTCCTTGACTTAAGGCTATACTACAAAGCTACAGTAATCAAGACAATATGATACTGGCACAAAAACAGAAACATAGATCAGTGTAACAATATAGAAAGTCCAGAGATAAACCCATGCATCTGTAGTCAACTAATGTATGACAAAGGAGGCAAGGATATACAATGGAGAAAAGACAGTCTCTTCAATAAGTGGTGCTGGGAAAACTGAACAGCTACATGTAAAAGAATGAAATTAGAACACTCCCTAACACCATAATGAAAAATAAACTCAAAATGGGTTTGAGACCTAAATGTAAGACCGGACACTATAAAACTCTTAGAGGAAAACATAAGAAGAACACTCTTAGACATAAATCACAGCAAGATCTTTTTTGATCCATCTCCTAGAGTAATGGAAATAAAAACAAAAATAAACAAATAGGACCTAATGAAACTTAAAAGCTTTTGCACAACAAAGGAACCCATAAACAAGACCAAAAGACAACCTGCAGAATGGGAGAAAATATTTGCAAACGAATCAACGGACAAAGGATTAATCTCCAAAATATATAAACAGCTCATGCAGCTCAATATTAAAGAAACAAACAACCCAATCCAAAAATGGGCAGAAGACCTAAATAGACATTTCTCCAAAGAAGACATATTGATGTACAAGAAGCACATGAAAAGCTGCTGAACATAACTAATTATTAGAGAAATGCAAATCAAAACTACAATGTGGTATCATCTCACACCAGTTAGAATGGGCATCATCAGAAAATCTACAAACAACAAATGCTGGAAAGGGTGTGGAGAAAAGGGAACCCTCTTGCACTGTTGGTGGGAATGTACAGCCACTATGTAGAACAGTATGGAGGTTCCTTAAAAAACTAAAAATAGAATTACCATATGATCCAGCAATCCCACTACTGGGCATATACCCAGAGAAATCCATAATTCAAAAAGACACATGCACCCCAATGTTCATTGCAGCACTGTTTACAATAGCCAGGTCATGGAAGCAACCTAAATGCCCATCGACAGACGAATGGATAAAGAAGTTGTGGTCCATATATACAATGTAATATTACTCAGCCATAAAAAGGAATGAAATTGGGTCATTTGTTGAGGCATGGATGGATCTAGAGACTGTCATACAGAGTGAAGTAAGTCAGAAAGAGAAAAATATTGTATATTAATGCATGTATGTTGAACCTAGAAAAATGGTTCAGATGAACCAGTTTGCAGGGCAGAAGTTGAGACACAGATGTAGAGACCAAGCTTATGGACACCAAGGGGGGAAAGCTATGGGGGCATGGCGATGGTGGTGTGATGAATTGGGCGATTAGAATTGACATGTATACACTGATGTGTATAAAATTGATGACTAATACGAACCTGCTGTATAAAAAAAATAAAATTCAAAAATTAAAAGAAAATAAAGAACTATAATTAATGTCCTCAGAGAGATGAGAACATATTTTAATCCTTGAACAACAACAAGTGGCTGTAATAAAGAATTTTTCCTAACAACAGTTTGGAAATTAAAATGTAATTTAAAAAATTAAAAATTAAATCAAATAGTTGTAATATTGTTAATTTTTTCCCAGAAAATAGAATAAGATGACAAAGAGATTTTATTATTTTATTTTATTTTATTTATTTTTGGCTGTGTTGGGTCTTTGTTGCTGCCCGCCAGCTTTCTCTAGTTGCGGCAAGCAGGGGCTACTCTTCCTTGCGGTGCACAGGCTTCTCATTGCGGTGGCTTTTCTTGTTGCAGAGCATGGGCTCTAGGCACATGGGCTTCACTAGTTGCAGCACGTGGTCTCAGTAGTTGTGGCTCACAGGCTCTAGAGCACAGGCTCAGTAGTTGTGGTGCACGGGCTTAGTTGCTTCGTGGCATGTGGGATCTTCCTGGACCAGGGATCGAACCCGTGTCCCTTGCATTGGCAGGTGGATTCTTAACCACTGCGCCACCAGAGAAGCCCCAACAAAGAGATTTTAAAATAGAAAAGATAAAACAACTAGAGTATCCATTCAGGTTGTACAACATTCCCATAATAGGAGTATTAGGAAGAGGGAAGGGAGAAACAGAGGAAAAGTAATAATTTATTAAAAATTCTTTTTTTATTGAGATTTAATTGACATTATGTTTCATGTGTACAATATAATGATTTGATATGTGTGTATATTATGAAGTGATCATCACAGTAAATCTAGCAAATATGTCCAGCACCATACATAGTTAAAATTTTTTTTCTTAAGATGAGAACTTTTAAGATTTACTCTCTTAACAACTTTCAAATACGCTATACAGCATTATTAGCGATAGTCACCAGGCTGTACATTTCATTTACAGGGCTTATGTATTGTATGAGTAGAAGTCCATACCTTTTGACCATCATCACCCACGTCCCACCCCCCACCTCTGACAACCACCAATCTGTTCTCTGTATCTATGAGTCTGTTTTTTTGTTTTAGGTTCCACATATAAGAAATAATTTTTAAAAACATTTTTTTTTAGTGAGGGGTGGTGGGAGAGATAAATCAGGAGTTTGGGATTAACATATACACACGACTGTATGTAAAATAGATAAACAAGGACCTGCTGTATAGCACAGGGAACTATATTCAATGTCTTGTAGTAATCTATAATGGAAAAGAATCTGAGAAAGAAATGTGTGTATATATATATATATTTGTTGTTGTTGTTCCTAATACTATTTTATTTTTCCTTGATCAACTATTGCAGCATTTTGCAAATTTTGTTTGTCTATTCAGAAAAGCAATTTTTGGTTTTGTTGATCTTTTATTGTTCCTTTGTTTTCTATTCCATTAATTCCTGTGTTTATTTTTATTTGGCTTCTTTTAGTTTCTTTGGGTTTTCTCTGTTCTTTATACAATTTGTCTGCATTAATTTTTGAATCTTTTAACACATGCATATGAAGTTATAATTTTTTCTCTTAAATGCTGCATTAATACATTCACCAAGTCTTGAAATCTTGTGTTTTCATTGCCATTTAGTTGCAAATATTTTGTAACCCATCATGATTTTTTTTGTCCTTGAATTATTAAGGAGATTTTTAAAAAAATTTCCAAATGTATAAAAGAGGAATGACAGTTGTTCTCATATTTTATATTATTTCGGTCATTGTGTTATATACAAATGTGTTTATAAATCATTTGTAGTTTGCTAGTGTGTATTTTTGTTTATTGTGAGTCCTTCTTTTGATATGGGCTACTTAGGTTTATTATTATAAATAAAATATATCCTGGGACCTTCCTGGTGGCACAGTGGTTAAGAATCCACCTGCCAATTCAGGGAACCCAGGTTTGAGTCCTGGTCTGGGAAGAAGCCACATGCCGTGGAGCTACTAAGCTCACGCACCACAACTACTGAGCCTGCGTGCCACAATTACTGAAGCCCATGCACCTAGAGCCCATGCTCCTCAACAAGAGAAGCTACTGCAGTGAGAAGCCTGTGCCCTGCAATGAAGAGCAGCCCCCGCTTTCCGCAACTAGAGAAAGCCTGCACACAGCAATGAAGACCCAATGCAGCCAAAAATAAATAAACTAATTAAAAAATAAAATAAAATATATCCAGACATCTTAGAATTTCCTTTTGCCCTCTTACTTTGTGATTTATATTTACCAGACTTCCTTTTTTGTTCTTTTTTCTATTTTTCTGCCTTGGATTAAATAATTTTTCTTAATTACGTCCTTTCCTTTGTACTAATTTGAAAGGTATACATTCTATTTTTGTTCTCTGAATGATCAATATTAAATTTTTTATAACTGTTTTGATACATAGATATAATTACAATTCTATTTTTAATGTGCATACTAAACAAAATTTAATCTCTACCATTACTTGTAAATATTAGAAGGAAATTTAATACATGAACTTCAGTCGTACCCATCCTCTATGTTACTGTCTAAAGATTTCATTCCACTTTTTGGCGGGAGGGACTCAACTGATCTCACCTTATTTTTAAACCTCTATATTTAGTCGTTAGTGTGGCTTTACCACATATACTCATTACTATTTCTGTTGACCCATATTTACTGCTTTTTAATTATCTTTGCTTCTTGCATCTAAGTTCTTTCTGGATCCAATTACCTTTCCTTTAAGTAAATCCTTTAGTAGTTTTTAAATTTTTTTTAACATCTTTACTGGCGTATAATTGCTTTACAGTGGTGTGTTAGTTTCTGCTTTATAACAAAGTGAATCAGTTATACATATATATATATCCCCATATCTCCTCCCTCTTGCATCTCCCTCCCACCCTCCCTATCCCACCCCTCTAGGTGATCACTGAGCTGAGCTGATCTCCCTGTGCTATGCGGCTGCTTCCCACTATTTGTCTATTTTACATTTGGTAGTATAAGTCCATGCCACTCTCTCACCTCGTCCCAGCTTACCCTTCCCCCTCTCCGTGTCCTCAAGTCCATTCTCTACGTCTGTGTCTTTATACCTGTCTAGTAGTTCTTTAATAAAGATCTGAACGTTAAGTTCAGTTATTTTTATTTTGTTATTGTTATTCAGTGATGTTTTAGATGGTTGTAGAATTCAAGATTGACAGTTATTTTCCATCAGTAACTTGAAGATATGTCTATTGTCTTCTGACTTTTAATATTGCTGCTGGGAAGTCTGCTCTTGATTTAATATTGATCCTTTGTAAGGTAAATCCATCCTTTGTCTCTGGTTGCTTTAAAATTCTTCACTTTGGTATATGTTGATTTTATTACTCTAAGTGCAGTTTTATATTTATTCATCTCATAATATCAGAAGTTGGAGTATAATTTCACTCAAAGAACGTATGTCTTACCTCAGTTCTGGGAAGTTATAAGCTATTGTTTTCAAATAGCAAATTGTTTTCAAATTGCCTTTATCTTCCTTGGCTGCGTTCTGTATAATATCCTCAGATCTGTCTTCTAGTTTGCAAATTTTCTTCAAATATGCCTAATGTGCTGTTAAACTTGTCCTAGAAGTTTTCAATTTCAGGGATAATATTTTTCATTTTGCAAGTTCTGTTTGCTTCTTTCATACCTGTTTGTTCTTTTTTCATTACCTTAGTTTTTCATTATGTATTTTAGCCTATCTTAGCTCTTTAAGTAAGCATGTTTTAAATTATTATAGTCTCTTTCAGATTGTTCTGGTATTTCAGATTCTTAATAGGCCAGTCCTCCTGTTTGTTGTGTCTGCTGACTGTTCTCCGTACTCTAAGGAAGAAACATACATTGTATCCACATGTGATTTGTAGTTTTTGTTTGTGTGCTCATCTTCAGCACGGATTATTTTTATGTGTGCATATGAGGAAATTTCATGTGTAGTGGTTTGCAGAAGTAGAATTACTCGAAAGGGATACCTGAAGTTTAGGTTTCTCATGAGAGACGTTTTTTCTTCTCTTATCCAGAGCCCCAGGAGGAGACATGCTTCACTTTCTTGGAGTTGTGGACAGAGATTTTATGTGTCCATTTCACTGAGAGTGTAGCCCTTCTCAGGCTGTAATTGCATTCTCAGCTTTCACCTCTGTACCTATATGAGCATTAAATTTCCAGTCTTTATCCTTTATATATAGTCTCTAATATATATATGTATAATATATAATATATTCATATATATAAAATTTCAGATACAGATATGGATATCTAGATAGATATATACCTTCATAGGTATACCTATATAGATATCTATATCTATATCTGAAATCTTCCAAATAGCTTTTTGTCAGCTTTTGAGATTACCCTGGCTATAAATTGCTGATAAGGCTTTTCTTTTGCATAGGTTTTGAACTGAACTATGTACTTGAAACTTTTGTTTATTTGTTATATTTTTATCAAGCATTTTATGTGTTCATAGCATTTTGTCTGCTTGTAAAATTGCTTGTTAAAGTTTGTAAAAACTTTAACCTATGCTGCTGAAAACAGAAAGCTAATTTCTTTTTATGTTTTTCTGTTTGTCTTATTTTACTGTAAGAGTTTGAAAGCTAGATATCCTATTTTTAATGTAACTCATGGTCACCATAATGATTTCCATAAGCATTTTCAAATGTTTATTCATTTACTTTTGTTTAACAAAATTAATAGCAAAGTAATTTTTAAATTTCTCATTATGGAAGAATAGTGCTTATTCCCTCCATGTTGTGTATCCTAGTAATCATTAGTATAAAATGCGAACTTATATACTTCATTTTTACTTTTTATTCTGTTTTCCTTCTGTTGTAGTAACATTAAAAAATCTTACAACATTTTTTCGTGTGTTTTAGAAAACCCATCCTTTTTCATTTTTACCCTCAGGTTTCCCACTCCTGAGTTCTTAATTTTATTTGTCCATGTTCTGGAACATTTCTTTGAGTAATTCAGAAAACATGACTAGATGGTATATTTACTTAGTTCTTACATATCTAGGAATGTCTCTTGGCTTCACAAGTGAACAACAGTTTACCAGGCTATAAAATTCTTAGGACATTGTGTTAGGTAGGTTCAAGCCAACTGCTGAAATAAAGAGGTCCAAAGTTACAGACCAAATAAGATAGAAATTGAATTCTCTGTAATCTAAGACTTATTATGTAACAGCAATCAATCTAGGCCTGATAGATGGCTTTGTTCCACGGGGCCATCTAAGCTGGTGGGGCCACATATATCATCACATCATTTGGCTTCCATTTCTGTGTCCAAGGTGGATGCTGCAGTTGGCATTGTTTTTTAGCCAGTGGAAGGGGAAAGAGGACGTCCATTGCAAGTAGATTTACATGTAAGATAATGATCCATAAGTTTTATACAGCACTTATATTCATATTCTGTTGTCTCAGGTTTGGCACATAACTACACCACTCTTAAGGGAGGCTGAACTTTGTTGAAGTTACTTTCTTTGTTTGAGTCCTTATTCTTTCTTTCTTGCTCCCCTCCTCCCTCCCTTTGAAATGTTAATTCATGCCATTTTCAATTTTTCTTTAAAATGGAAGTTTTATTTTTTTTTAATTTTCTCTCTTTTTTTCAGATATTTTAAAAAATATATAAATTTATTTATTTTTGACTGAGTTGGGTCTTTGTTGCTGTGTGCAGGCTTTCTCTAGTTGCGGCGAGTGGGGCTTACTCTTCGTTGTGGCTCACAGGCTCTAGGTGCATGGGCTTCAGTAGTTGTGGCACACGGGCTTAGTTGCTCTGCAGCATGTGGGATCTTCCCAGACCAGGGCTTGAACTCGTGTCTCCTGCATTGGCAGGCAGATTCTTAACCACTGCATCACTTCCAGTTCCCTAAATTGGAAGTTTTATATCTTAATTTTATGTATTCATTTTATATCAAGGATATTAACTCTCTGTCATGTTTCTGGAAAATCTTTTTTTAAACAATTTTGATATTTGCCTTTTAAATCTGTATATCATGTTTTTAGTACTCTTCCTTTTTAGTACCTTTCCTTCCCTTTATTCATATAGTTTATATTCTAACATATAGATTAATTTCTTCTCTTATATTGACTTAATAATTATTACATCTAACTACCTTTATACAAATGTATGGCCTTTCATTACAACTCTTTGCCTGTTCCCATTAGCTGTCTTTAATAGCTGAAAAACTTTTATATCATCACCAGGGAGCTTATAGAAGATACTGATATCAGAGCTTAAGGAAAATGATGGCTTTGCCTAGGTGCCCTCCTCTAGAGTTGATGTAGTTTAAGTTGCCTAGAGTGGCTTCCTCTATAGTGAATGTAAGTTAGACACTGTGTGGTTTAACAAAGAGAACCCCAGAAAAGTAGCTGAGGTCATTGAAAGAACAGATAATTAGCTGCCATAATTTCAATGAGGGATTTTACATGCCTTATTGTAGAAAATATGTTTGGATTATTTGTATAGGATTTTAGAAGTAGCTTTAATGTGTAATTACCTTAAAAGTCAGTTTGCTAACTAGGAAATGAGAGATAAATAACTTAGTTGCTAATATTGTTTTTGAAGGGAGAAATTCAGAAATTATATTTTTTGAGAAGTTAAAGGAAGACAGTATTCCTGCTCCTCGCTCTGTCGGCAATATTAAAATCAACTTTACCCCTCGAGTATTCCCAACTGCTCTCCGGGAATCACAGGTAGCAGCAGAAGAGGAGGTTGGTATACTTGCTGTTAGTTACAGTGACCACAATGAAAATATTTTTTATTCCATATATTGAAACTGTTACTGGGTCTGAATTTTTAAAGTATTCATTAGGCTAAAGATATTACTTCATGAAAAAATTTAATATTTCCTTTTGAGAAAAATATATTTTGCAGGATTTTTATTTCTTTTTTGGCTCCGGAATGCTGATGAGAAAACACTGGTTTAATATCCAGTGTTGTTGCTTATCCCAGGAGATAAAATGTTGCATGTGCATTTATTTTATCAAATACATCATTTTCCATAATAGATTTGTAAACTTTGGGTCAGTGTATGTCGCGGTAAGAAAAGATTTGTAAATTTATTATTTTATTACAATTAATTATTAATATCAAGTATTTCTAATGTGACATTTGGCATTAATATCTTTCATTCATTTATAAATTCCTGAGCTCTGGGATTTTGAATATTGTATATTTAGTTGTGTAAGCAGTAAGAACTGTTTTGTTTTTTTTTTACTGTAAGGTGTGAACTGATACCTCAATTGAAAAGTTGTGGAAATAATTGAATCTCCTTAAGATATAATGACACTTAATAAATATTAATTTTTTTCTTATTATTAATAGCATATTTCTATATTTTATTATTTATAAAAGTATCTCTGTAACTATAAAATTATAATTTTAAAAATCATTTATATATTTTTATAATGTAAAAAATATATATATATATACATTATAAACAAGAAAAATAAAACAATATTCACATGAACTCCCAGAAATTTGGATGAAATTTGGACTAGAAATTTTTATACATTTGATCTTAATCAGCTAGTGAAGTTTAAAAAAAAGCTTAAAGATGTATAAAAACTAGAAGTTTAAAATCACCACCATCAATTATTTTATCAGTCTGCTCAGACTGCTGTAACAAAGTACATAGACTGGGTGGCTTAAAGAACAGGCAATTACTTCTCACAGTTCTGGAGGCTGGGAAGTCCAAGGTCAGGACGCTGGGGTGGGGTGGGGTGCCAGCATGCCTTCTGGTCTCTTCCTCTTCTTATAAGGACACTAATCTTACGATGGGAGTCTCATCCTCATAACCTCATCCAAGCTTAATTATCGCCCAAAGGCCCCATCTCCAAATACCATCACATTGGTGATTAGGGCTTCAACATATGAATTTTGGAGGACACAAACATTCAGTCCATAACAAATAGTATTTCCATCTTGTATAGGAAGATGGAAAATCTAAAAGTAACTTTTAATAAAACAAGACTTTTGTGTCCTTCATTAAACTTCATTCTCATTTCAGTGGCTACATAAACAAGCAGAGGCGCGAAGAGCAACGAATACTGACATTCCTGAACTTTGTGATTTAAAAGAAGAGGAAAAGAACCCAGAATGGTTGAAGGACAAAGGAAAGTAAGTTGTTTGAACTCTGCCCATGAGATTTATAATAAATTTATGTAGATATTAATACATATTTTCTAGTTATCTTGACATATGTGTGTGTGTGAGTTTGGGGGAGAAATAATGCAAATATGCCAATTCTGTAGGTAGTGCTTCCATATTTAAAAAGTCAGATCTTATAACAAATAAGGCTCTTATTTTTATTACTTTTGTATTTATATGTCATGGAAATGAAAAATATCACGTCTTTTGGATTGCTTATCAAAATCCCTTTTTAAATCACTTAATGTTTAACATAAGTCCTTCATACTACTTCCCTTAAAATCATGGTTCTTTGGGGACTTCCCTGATGGCACAGTGGTTGGGAGTCCGCCTGCCAGTGCAGGGGACATGGGTTCGAGCCCTGGTCCAGGGGGATCCTACATGCCGCGGAGCAACTAAGCTCGTACGCCACGGCTGCTGAGCCTGTGCTCTAGAGCCCATGAGCCACGGCTGCTGAAGCCCATGTGCCACAAGTGCTGAGGCCCCAGTGCCTGGAGCCCGTGCTTCGCAACAAGAGAAGCCACAGCAATGAGGAGTCTGCACAACGCAACGAAGAGTGGCCCCCGCTCGCCGCAACTAGGGAGGGGCCTGTGTGCAGAAGCAAAGACCCAACACAGCCAAAAATAAATAATAAATAAATTTATTAGAAAAAAAAATCATGGTTCTTTAAAACTAGAGCTACTTTGGTTAGTCATATCCATCTTTAAAAGATTATCAAATTATCCTATAAATTTTCATTTTATATCCAGACAGTCCTTTTATTTATTTGTATGTGACTCTATGTGTAAACTTTTAGACAGTTAACAACAATGAATTCTGCTATATTCTGTGGTAATTCGAGTTCATATTTTGAGGCAATTTTGTAGATATTATTTATCTCATTTTATACACTTTTGTATTATTTTCCTATTGCTGCCATAGCAAACTACCACAAACTTAGTGTCTTAAAACAATACAAATTTATTATCTTATAGTTCTGGAGGTCAGAAGTCTAAAATGGGTTTTTCTGGGCTAAAATCAAGATATCAGTTGCAATCCTTCTGGAGGCTGTAAGGGAGAATCTATTTTCTTGGGTTTTCCAGCTTTGAGACTGCCCACATTCCTTGGCTCATGGCCCCCAACCAGCAGTTGCGTCACTCTGAACTTTGCTTCCATAGTCACCTCTCCTTGTCTGACTCTGGCTCTCCTGCCTCCCTCTTGCTTTTATAAGTGCCGTTGTAATTACATTAGTCCCACTTGTATAATCCAGGATAATCTCCTACTGCAAGATCCTTAACTTAATCACATCTGGAAGGTTCTTTCTAACTAAGCATTTTAGTTAATATATTCACAGGTTTTGGGGATTAGGATGTGGACATCTTTGGTGGGGAGATTTATCTGTCTAACCACAAAATCTGTGTTTTTCTTTTCTCATCTTCTCTCTGTTCATCCTTGGTCTTTTCTCGTATCTGATAACAACACCAGAGATTGATTTGTGGAGTTGAGCTGGAGTTAACAATTTTTCTGAAGTTCAGAAGCCTGGGGCTGACAGGTTTGTTCCTCTTACTCCCAACAAAAATCCCCTCTGCTTCTTCTCCATCTATTAAACCATTAAATAAATATCTGTTGATTACTTGCGGTTTGTCAGACTGTAGGCTAGGCTCTGAGCTACAGAGATCAGTAGAGAAGAGGGACATATACAAGTACTTATAACACTGTGTGGGAAGTACAATACATAGAAAATACAAATACTTATAACACTGTGTGGGAAGTACAATACATAGAAAGAACAAGGTAAATGAGAGTACAGAAGAGGGGCACCTAACCTTAAAGGAAGAAAGGTAGTTTCAGGAAGAGCTTCCTAAAGAATATAGCACCTGAGCTCCTCTTAATGATAAGGAGGAGTTTCAGGAGGAAGGACAGAAAGGCAATAGCAGAGGAGACAGTATGAGCAAAAGCTCAGAGGCAAGAATACTGTGATATATAGGTCAGGAACTGGGTAGTTTATTGCTTGCTGAAACATAAATTTGGTGCTAGGAATAATGCCAAATGAACCTAGAAAAATAGGCAGTGGCCTTGTGTTATTCTTACATTGTATTCTGTAAGGTGGGGAAAAATGTGTTGCAGAAACTATGGCAGAGGTCTTGAACCATTATGACATTGTTTTAGGGTGAAGAGGAGAGCAGTGTGAGAAATACTCAGGAGGTAAAATAGGGAGGACTTCTTGAGTGATTGTTGGGGAGTGAGAGAAGAGTAGTTGTGGGCGACTTTGGGTTTCTAGTTTCAATGACTGATTATATGATGCCACCAACTGAATTAGAGAACTCTAGAAGAGAGCCATTTAGGAGGGAATGTAGGTAAGTTCAGTTCTGAATATGTTGAGTTTGAGCTGCCTCTTGGTCAGTCTGGCTGACAGTGTCCAGCAAGTTTGAAACTCAGGGGAGAGGCCAACAGTGTATTATGGATTTGGAGGTTATCAGCATTTACGTAGCAGTTGATTTACAAGAGTAGGTGAGATATCTGAAAAGAGCACGTAGACCAGAGGAGTAGTGGCCTAAGGATAAAACCCTGTGACCTACCAACATTTGAAGACCTGGTAAAATAAAGGAGTACACAAAAATACTCCGAGAAGCCAATGGAATAGAAACTTTCAGAGTTTTTGTTTTGTTTTGTTCTTCTTTAAGAATAGAAAAGGTTTGAATAGATGTGCAGATGAGACAGAAGAGGTGGCTGAACTGTCCTCGAGAAGAGTGGAGAAAATTGGGTCAAGGCCAAAGGTAGATGGTTTATCCTGATTTTGTTTTTGTTTTTCCTCTTGTTAAAAGTTGCATTCTGGGTTTCCCAGGTGGCGCAGTGGTTGAGAGTCCGCCTGCTGATGCAGGGGACGCGGGTTCGTGCCCCGGTCCGGGAAGATCCCACATGCCGCAGAGCGGCTAGGCCCGTGAGCCATGGCCGCTGGGCCTGCATGTCCGGAGCCCGTGCTCTGCAACAGGGGAGGCCACAGCAGTGAGAGACCCGCGTACCGTAAAAAAAAAAAAAAAAAAAAAAAAAAAAGTTGCATTCATTTTTACACTTTATGATAAAGATATATCTTTTGAAAAAAATTTACACTGCACATCAATTTAAAGTCCCCCTTGGTTTTTTTGTTTTTTGTTTTTTTTTAACATCTTTATTATAAGTGCTTTACAATGGTGTGTTAGTGTCTGGTTTATAACAAAGTGAATCAGTTATACATATACATATGTTCCCATATCCCTTCCCTCTGGCATCCCCCTCCCTCCCACCCCTCTAGGTGGTAACAAAGCACCAAGCTAACCTCCCCGTGCTATGCGGCTGCTTCCCACTAGGTATCTGTTTTATGTTTGGAAGTGTATATATGTCCATGCCACTCTCTCACTTTGTCACAGCTTACCCTTCCTCCTCCCCTTATCATCAAGTCCATTCTCTAGTAGGTCTGTGTCTTTATTCCTGTCTTGCTACTAGGTTCTTTGTGACCTTTTTTTTTTTTTTCTTAGATTCCATATATATGTGTTAGCATACGGTATTTGTCTTTCTTTTTCTGACTTACTTCACTCTGTATGACAGACTCTGGGTTTATCCACCTCACTACAAATAACTCAGTTTCGTTTCTTTTTATGGCTGAGTAATATTCCATTGTATATATGTGCCACATCTTCTTTATCCATTCATCTGTTGAATGGACACTTAGGTTGCTTCCATGTCCTGGCTATTGTAAATAGAGCTGCAATGAACATTTTGGTACTTGACTCTTTTTGAATTATGGTTTTCTCAGGGTATATGCCAAGTAGTGGGAGTGCTGGGTCGTATGGTAGTTCTATTTGTAGTTTTTTAAGGAACCTCCATACTGTTCTCCATAGTGGCTGTATCAATTTACATTCCCATCAACAGTGCAAGAGGGTTCCCTTTTCTCCACACCCTCTCCAGCATTTATTGTTTCTAGATTTTCTGATGATGGCCATTCTGACTGGTGTGAGATGATATCTCATTGTAGTTTTTTTTTTTTTTTTTTTGTGGTACGCGGGCCTCTCATTGCTGTGGCCTCTCCCGTTGCGGAGCACAGGCTCCGGACGTGCAGGCTCAGCGGCCATGGCTCACGGGCCCAGCCGCTCCACAGCATGTGGGATCTTCCTGGACCGGGGCACGAACCCCGGAAGGATTGGGGTGGGAGTTGGAGTCAGTTATGGCAGAACAGGAGTAAGAAAGTGCAAAGGAATAGAGGGGGATGAGAGTAGGAAAGACCAGCAAATACGAACTTTCATGTGAGGACAAAGAAGAAGCATGCTTTTAGATCAGCCCAAAGATAGCAGGTTGATGGAGATGGTTAGAAAGTCCTTTGGCATAAGATGTTTTTGGTGCTGGGACTGGCTAAACATCTTAGACAGTGTTTGGTCTGGTCTTATTTTTGATATACTAATGCTGTGATTTCGATTTAAGTGTGGAAAGAGCAGATAAGATCATTGAGCTGAGGTTGGCATTTGACAAGTACAGCAAAAGACGTGTGTGTGTGACTGCTGGCAAAAGCAATGAATTGCCAGCAACCTCTTGCAAAAATGTACTTGGTTGCAGTCAGGTGTGACTGGTAGATTGTAATCACTTCAGTCTCTGTTGTTTTTTGTACCTTTTTGCCTCACTGCCTCCAATTAGGTAGAATAAGAAAGAGAAGCAAAATAGGAGAAGAAAAGAGTTAAAAATGAGGAGAGATGGAAGAAAACTTAGTAACTAGTGACACCCAGGGAAACAAAGTACAGTTAATCATAGTGCCAAGTACAAACAGATAAAAGGAAAGGTACTAATTATTAGAGAGAAATGTATCCTCTCTGGCAATGTAATGCAGTACAAAAGACAGAAACAGACATAATAGAACCCATTCAGAAGCAGTGTTGAATTTAAGCCAAAAGATAAAATACTTTCATCTCCAGAGGCTTTGTTTCATGCTAGCCTTCTATATTTACACAGGTAAAAACAATCCAACTGTCCTTTATTGTTTTTAAACCCGTGGGTAGAAGTGGACAAGACTTCCAAAAGAGCAATAGTTTGAGAAAACTGTTTATGGGATTGTATCTACTCAAAAGAGACTCTTAGAAAAAGCCATAGAATGTTTTCATTTTTTTAACCTAGCATTCTATTGCCAAGTCTTAGTTTTAAATGCCAAATCTGCCTTTCAGGAAAATTTGTAAGCTTAGGTAATTTTATTTGCTCATGAGAACATTTTACCGTTGGCAATTAACATTGTACCAGATAGCTTTTTACTGAGAACATCTCACATAAAACGGAGTTTCTGTGCTCTAATTTATATATTCGCATGGTGTGTTGTTATTTAACAGCCTTACATGACTCAGAACCTGTAAATAATAGCTACCCTTCCAGTCACTTATAATCATATAAGGTTAGATGAATTGTTGTTCTGTCCCACTGATGTTACTTTGTGCTTGAGTTTTAGCATGCGTTTTTTTGGATACTCTCTTAACCCCAGTCTGAAAGTTCCTTCTTCCCCCACATTAGGACCACTTGAATGCCATCTGCATACCTCACACTCCACAGCAAATTGTAATGTTAGATAGGAGGAAATTAAGGATATATAATTCTACAATCTAGCACCCAGCATCATATTACTGTTGTTACGTAAAATTACCTACATTAGTTCTAGTGTCTGAATTTTCTTTTTTTTTTTCTTGGCCTAAGTGTCAGATTTTATAGCCTGCCCAATACTCCAGTCCTTTTAAGACTGAGGCTCTGCTTTGCTTTTACTTATTCTCTTTCCACCCAAGTTAATTCTCTTCTGAACCCCAGCTTTGTGTGTGGGAGCCTGCTATTTGATGACCGACTAACCTAGTACCAACTTGTGCCAGTCTGAATTTCTGTTTGCTTGCTGTTTGTGAATTTTCTGTAGCTGGATTCTATCTGCCTGTCTGGATGTCCTTTTACTTCACGTTGGACTTTTTGTTACTGATTGTTAACCACCTGTTACCATCTTCTCCCAACACAGCATACAGTTTTACTTGCCAGATTGAATTTCTTTCTAACACTTTGGTTTGGATCCATGCCCTGGCAAGGACTGTGAAGAGTTAGCCTACCACAGTTTCATAGGTGCTGACAGAAGTCAGGAGACTCATGAGTCAAAGAGAAAGGACTTTACTGTTCAAGTCACATCAAACAGCATGACCTTCATGTTGGCTCCCTCTGCCCCTAAAGTCCCATGGGGCCAATGCAGAGGGGGACCCAGGTGGATGCTGTACACACAGTAGGTTTGGTACCATAGCTGAGAAGACCAAGCTTAAGGAACACAGTTTTTTATAGAGGATTATTAGCAAACCTGTCCAATTTTTGCCTCACAAGGTGATGATATCTTTATTATACTGAGCAGTGAATAAATCTATTCTTTGCCCCAGAGAGAGACACTATCTCTGTCTTCCAAGGCTGTGCACTATACAAACATCTTTGAAAAGATAGTCCCAAACAGAAGCTGTCAGTGCATCTGACATATGACACGCAGGGTAAAAGACCCATGGAGAATTGTCTCCCAGTATCCTCTTGTACTTGCCTACTTTCAGAACAGATCTGCCAAATCTGCCTTGCTCTGCTGCATTTTTTACAACTTTATTTGTTTATGGAGATAAGACAGTTTTCTTATGCTGCTACCTTTTGCCTGACTTAAAGAAGTTTAGAAGCCATATTCTAAGATGACTTCTTTGACATAATTATAATTTTGTTTGTTGATTGTATGTATTTTACAGCCCATAATATTCTGTTGCAGTACAGTCCCTATTATGGCCTAACTTGTCATTTTATTTTGTATGCAGTATCCTTTTCCTCCTTCCATCCTGAGTGCTAAATTGTACTGGTTGATGTTCCTTCACTAAGGTGCACTAATACTCAGTTTTAGAAGCTCTTGAGATACCAAGAATGTTTTCTACCCACATAAGATGCTGAAAGAAACCAGGACCTTAAAAGGCTTTTGAGGGGTAGGTGGCTGTTAGAGTCCTTATTACCCACAAAACAGAGCTGTTGTGTCTTGTATCGGAATATGTGTTACTCTCTGCCTCCATTGCTGTTTCTAAGCCCCACTGCTTTTTTTTTTTTAAATAAGCAAACATTGTTATAGTTTAACTGGCAGATTTTTTCTTACTATATATAAAATGACGGTGTGACATATAATCTGTAACATCTCAGTATACAAAGAACAGTACTATCAACGTACAAATTCTACATCTTGCTTCCTTTAGTCATTTCTTTTTTTTTAAATTAATTTTTATTGGAGTATAGTTGCTTTACAATGTTGTGTTAGTTTCTACTGCACAGCAAAGTGAATCAGCTATACATATACATATATCCCCTCTTTTTTGGATTTCCTTCCCATTTAGGTCACCACAGAGCACTGAGTAGAGTTCCCTGTGCTATACAGTATGTTCTCATTTGTTATCTATTTTATACCTAGTATCAATGTGAGCCCCACTGCTTTTGATTTCTCTTAACTCTTTTCTGCCCCTTTCTTTGCTTCCCTCCACATTGCTTCTTTCTTATCACTCCTGCTTCTTGTAGCTTCTCCTGTGCTGAACTGTTGCTCAAAATGTTTGGCCCTTTTGGCCATTGCCAATCAGAATGTTTCTTTCTTTACAAAGTCAAACCAATCAATCGTCATAAAAATGACAGGAGTGTTTGCAATTCTCCACGTCTCTTTTGTTCTTTCTGTACAGTCAGTACCATAAGGACTCAATATGTTTTGAATGAGTACTTTTGCATAATTCTTTTCGTTGGCATTGCTTTATTTGGAGCCATCAGGCGAGACTTACTGGTTATTAGCTTCTCTGTTTAAATTTGGTGTTCAAAGGCTACTGCCCTTAAGACAGGTTTAATTTTTTTTCCCTTTCCTTTTGAAATTCAGCTATTTCTGAGTTCAGAACCATTCTGAAAGCCATAAAGCAAATTATGCTTTATTGGATGTTTGTACTGGTATTGAACTTTAAAGAATATAATGTTCATTTGGATTTATATTTTAATATATATGTAAACATTAAAAATGTTTAATACTTCATATTTCTTGCTATTATGCCTCCTACAGTGGCTCTTATTTTTTTTTAATTTTTATTGTCGTATAGTTGATTTATAATGTTGTGTTAGTTTCAGGTGTACAGCAAAGTGAATCTGTTATACATATATATATATGCACTCTTTTTTAGATTCTTTTCCCATATAGATCATTACAGAGTGTTGAGTAGAGTTCCCTGTGTTATACAGTAGGACCTTATTAGTTATCTGTTTTATATATAGTAGTGTGTATATGTCAATCCCAATCTCCCAGTTTATCCCTCTCCCCACTTTTCCCTCCTACATGATACACTGGTTTGTTTCCTACATGCTACACTGGTTCTTTTAATACTGCTCATCGTAAGCTGTTCTTCCCTTAGAATCTGGGAGAATTTTTCTGTTAAAACTGTTACATTATAAAACTGTAAACTTATATTAAAGATGAAAAATGGAGCTCCAAACAAATGTATTAATATAAGGTTTATATAGATATAGACCAATGGAATAGATAGCCCAGAAACAACCTTCACAAACAACCTTCAATATTTGATGGAGAAAGGATGTTGTTTTTCAACAAATGGTGTTGGGAAAACTGGATATCCAGTTTTCATTTCATTTTCAGCCTTTATTCCAAAGAATGAATTTGAACCCTTACCTAACACCATATACAAAAATTAACTCAAAATGGATCAAACACCTAAACATAAGAGCTAAAACTATAAAACTCTTAGGGGAAAACATAGGATTCTTCATGACATTGGATTTGGCAATATTTCTTGGATGTAACATCAAAAGCACAGGCAACAAAAGAAAAAATGGTTATTTTGTAATGCGTCAAAATTAAAACCTTTTTGCATCAAAGACACTGTCAACAGAGTGAGAAGACAACCCATGGAATAGAGAAAATATTTGCAAATCATATATCTGAAAAGGGTTGATATCAGAATACATATAAAGAACTTCTACAACTCAACAGTAAAAAATAAACAGCCTGATTAAAAAATGTGCAAAGGACTTAAATAGACCTTTCTTCAAAGATATGCACATGGCTAATAAGCACGTGGAAAGATGTCAAACATCACTAATCATTCAGAAAATGCAAATGAAAAGCACAATGAGATAATACTTCACACACAGAAGGATGGCTATTATTAAAAAAAAACAAACAACAACAAAAAAACAGAAAATAACAAGTGTTGATGAGGTTGTAGAAAAATTGGAACCCTTGAACGCTGTTGGTGGGAATGTAAAATGGTGGTGCACAGTAGAGAAAACAGTATGGAGGCTCCTCAAAAAGTTAAAAATAGGCTTACCATATGAGGGAATTCCCTGGCAGTCCAGTGGTTAGGATTCCGTGCTTCCATTGCAGGGGGCACGGGTTCGAACCCTGGTTAGGGAACTAAGATCCTGCATGCTGTGCAGCATGACCAAAATAAAAAGAATTCCCATATGATCCAGCAGTTCTGTCTAGATATACACACAAAAGTATTGAAAGCAGGGACACAAACAGATATTTGTATACCCATGTTTATAACAGCATTATTCACAATAGCCAAAAGGTGAAAGCAACCGAAGGGTCTATTGATGGATAAATGAATAAACAAATGTGATATATCCATACAGGAGACTATTATTCAACCTTAGAAAGGAAGAAAATATTGTCACGTGCTACAACATGATGAACCTTGAAGACATTATGCTAAGTAAAATAAGCTAGGCACAAAAGGACATATTGTCCTTATATGACTCCACTTATATGAGGTACCTAGAGTAGTCAGACTCACAGCGACAGAAAAAGAATGATGGTTGTCAAAGGTAGGAGGGAATGGGGAGTTATTGTTCAATAGGTGTAGAGTTTCATTTTGGGAAGATGAAAAAGTTCTAGATATGGATGGTGCTGATGGTTGTACAAAAGTGTGTAAAGTGTGTATGCATTTAATGCCACTAAGCTGTACACTTAAAAATGGTTAAAGTGGTAAATTTTAAAATTAAAATTAAATTAATTTAAAAGGAAGGTTTGTAGTAGACACAATAGGTTATCTAGCCAACATTTATCATCTCCTTTTATCCTTGTTGGCGGAGTCCCTATTTTGTTTAGGTGTGTAGACCTTGCCTATGTGACTTAGGGTGGGGACCCTGTCCCAAGTTCAGCTATAAATTCTGATTGACTGCAACAAATCAGGATTACTTTCATTACACTGCTGGTGTGTGTGTGTGTTTTATGTATATGTGCAGTAATGTGTATTATAATATTGTTTATAAAAGCTAAGTATTGGGAAACAAAACACCTAGGTGTCTCTCAGTAGGAGGAGACTGGTTTTAGAAATCCTTGCACAAATGAGAGAGTGGTCTGTAAAAATCTCTGCAAAAATAGTATATCTCTATATTTATTAACATGGACAGATGGTCATATTGTTGAATTTTTTCAAACGTTCCCAAACAGCAGTAGTATATAGCATTGAGGAGTGAAACTGGAGAGAGAGAGAGAGAGAATGGGTAGAAGGATTGAGAACAGGAGAAACTGGTGGGTTTTTTTAAGGCAAAATTTTTTTTTTAAGGCAAAATATATATTAAGGATAGATATTTTTGGTCAGTGAGATGGGAAAGGAAGTGAACTGGGAGATTTCTGGGCAAGATTTTCTTGCTCTCAAGGAGCATATACCAGAAAATACCGTCCCATTTTCTTCTAATGAATATTGTGCCTGAATGTGGCACCTTGAACTATGCATGAGGAAAACCAGCTCCAGGATGAAGTAGCTGCTGAGTCCAGTAGGGTGGAGAAATGGAAGGAACCTGAGGCCTTGATAAGATCCTTGTTCTGCTGATCATATTGGGCATGGAGCCTTTCCCTCTGAACTTGTTTAATGTGAGGTGATCTATTTCCTTCCTTGTTTAAACCAGTTTGAGTTGAGCTGCTGTTCCTTGCAGTCAGAAACATCCTAGCTGAAACGAGACATTTCAGAAAGGTAAACTGTTCCCACAGAATTAACTTTTCTAGTTTGAGGAAGTTATTTTAAACTTGAGTCAGGCTTAGGTTAAATGTCACAGTGGTGTCATTTTACCTTTTATTCATGATTTGCTGTCTCCTTTTATGGGTCTACTTTTGAAGTCATCGTGTTTATTATTCTAGAATTGTAAAGTGTAGAGTACAATCGACTGGAAATGAATACAAAGTACAAAGTGTTGTTTTTATGGCACTTTTATATTTGGCAAAGTATTTTCTATTTTCCTTGGTTTATGCATATTTCGAAATACCAGGAACTGTACATGAAAAACAAACAAGACGCTTTATGTTTTAAATATATCCTTTAATTATGTACATCTCTTTATTTGAAGAGAATTTTGGAAGGTTTGAACTAAAAGAGTGTATTTATTAGGATGCTTTTGTTTTGCAAGTAACTGAGAAACCCAATTTAAACTGACTTAATGTTTAAAGGAATTTATTGGCTTATTTAACTAAAAAGCTAAAGGTGTGTTACATTTCGGGTAAAGCTTGATCCAACAGCTTAACTGCCTTTTTATCCTTTTCATAATTCAATAGTATCAACTTTATTCTAGTGCTAGCTGCTCCCACAGTATGAAAAATGGTCAGCAACAATTTGGGCTTATATGCTTTCTTCATTTGTGTCCAGCAGGGGGAGTTTTCCCAATTTTTCGTTCTCCAACTTTGGTAATAAAATCACAGGCTTCATTCTCAATAGACCAGTTTAGGTCATAAATCCATCCCTTTGTCAATCATTGTAGCAGGGTGGATGGAAATATGCCTGTTGGCTTAAGCTGTTGATTGGCTACCCTTGGAGGTAGAGGTAAGGCCAGTCCCGTTCAGATTACATGCTGATGTATGGAGGATAGGTGGGCTTAGTGCCACCCGCAATGTCCATTTTACAAGGAATGGAAAGAAAGGAAGCCATCCATCCCCTTGCCAAATATCATTAGATATTATTTCTGTGTTTCTCTTTTAGTGTTACATTGTTTCTCTTTTATGTTTTCATCTCATTAGCAAATTGTTTGCAACAGAAAACTATTTGGCAGCTATTAATGCGTACAACTTAGCCATAAGACTAAATAATAAGATTCCACTACTGTATTTGAATCGGGCTGCTTGCCATCTAAAACTGAAAAACTTACACAAGGCCATAGAAGATTCTTCTAAGGTATGTGTATCTATTTATTTATATATGGTGCTTTAAAATTGTTATGCTCCTATTTATTGGTTTAAATGATGCCCTTATCTTTTGTCAGTTAAATTTGAATAAGTGAGTTGCAAGGATTTTAAGAATCTTGCTTTTTACATCTTTTTACTAAAAAAAAATTCTTTTTTTTTATTTTGTCCATGCCACGTGGCTTGCAGGATCTTAGTTCCCCAACTAGGGATCGAACCTGTGTCCCCTGCATTGGAAGCACAGAGTCCTAACCAATGGACCCCCAGGGAATTCCCCCCCAAAAGAATTTTTTTTTAATGGACAAGGAACTAGTGTTTCTTGAGACTTCAAATTAGATTAGAGATCCCCTATCAATTGCCCTGGTGTATCAGTTGAAGTTCAGAAGGAAATTACGAAATGGTTGTCAGTTTGTGCTCACCTTTTTTCTTATTAAAGTTTTGCAGACTTGATGCGAGATAGAAGAACACTTGGTGTCACTACCGCTTGCACAGTAAAAGGATATCTCCATGATTATTTTTCCATTTTCAGAGTAACTTAGTATATTCTAATTTCCATTATGAATATCATGTCATTATCTTAAACTTCTAGTTTTTTCTGTTTCCCCCCCCCCCCATATCAAAGTAACTTGTTTTAAGGGAAATCACATGCAAAATCTCTTATGTGTCTCCTTGAGATTGAGGATATGGAGGAAACAATCAAGTCCTTGTATTTTTTTTTTTTTTTTGCGGTACGTGGGCCTCTCACTGTTGTGGCCTCTCCTGCTGCAGAGCACAGGCTCTGGACGGGCAGGCCCAGCAGCCATGGCTCACAGGCCCAGCCGCTCCACGGCATGCTTCCCGGACTGGGGCACGAACCCGTGTCCCCTGCATCGGCAGGCGGACTCTCAACCACTGTGCCACCAGGGAAGCCCTAGTCCTCATATTTTGATCTCATTAAGCTATTGAAGATGTGACAATATTTTTGTGATCCAGTTTTCCTTTAAGTAGCATAATTTCGGGCACAAACAAATATTTATTGAATGAATGAATAAACGGAATCACCAAATTTAAATATAAAAGCATTATATATAGTATATATAATACTATAATTAATAGCATTAATTAAATTAATGCTATTTAATCATCCCTGCTAGTAAAGGTAAAGCTGTAGAGGTTTCAAATGATAAACTAAATCATAAGTTTGGGGGCAAGGGTATGAATCTCATACAGGAACAATTGAACAAGTCCTAAAATTGTTCAACATAAATGTATGTATTTGATAAATTCCTGTCCTAGTTAAGCCAAAAATTTAGGTGGGTGAGGGCTTGAGGCTTGTTTTAAAGTTGAGTTTTATCATGTTTTTGCTCAAGTTTAAATTAGGAAATTATATTTTTCCCTATTTTTTTTTTCTTTTTGTAAGGCACTAGAATTATTGACACCACCTGTTGCAGACAATGCTAATGCAAGAATGAAGGCACACGTACGACGTGGAACAGCATTCTGTCAACTAGAATTGTATGTAGAAGGTAAGAAATGACAGAAATGTTTTAAGTTCCAAGTTATACTCTAAAAAACATGTCATTGCCATTATTCAAGATGACTCCATTATTCTATACTTTTAGCATTTAATTTATTCTTTGCAATTTCTGAGAAAACAAAAGATGATTTGAAATATTTTAAAAAATCATTGTTGTAGAAGGGAATTAACACAAGATATAAACATCTCCCTAGGTCTAGGGAGATGCTGTAGTATCAGACAAGTTTTTTTGTGGAAAGATGTGTGATAAATGAGTCTCTTAAGATATAATGGAAATTTTAAAATGAGCTTCTTTGGTCAGACACACAGACACTACATACATACATATATACATACGTACATTCATAAGCTCAGAAATAACTGATCTACCACAATGTATGATCAATTGCTTATTTTTGTGAGACCGTACTAAGGTTTGTAATTCAGTCTCATGTGTATGGAAGCCATATTTATTTCATTTTTATTGTTTTAATTTTTATTGTTTTTCATTTTTAATGTAATTAAGGACTATTTGCAGTTACTCATATTGCCCCCGAGTTTTATCTTCAGTGCTCTTCTTCCCATACTTCCCTACCCAGATTCCCGTTCAGTTTCCCTTTATTCAAGGCCTAAAGGCCTATTCCTGATGATGTCTTGCCAGGGAATTGGCTTTAGCTTATAAAGTTTTATTATTTCTGACTTGTTTGTAAGCTTGTTTCTGCCATTTTTAGGTTTTTCCAACCAAAGCATCCAAATTAGGTTTATATGCCTATCCTTTTTTTTAAGAGTCTTTTTCAGCTTCATGAGGATAAAAATGATCAAGACAGGAATGAAACACTGTAAGCATTCTTTAGGAATTGCAGCATCCTAGACTTTTTTGAGCTAAAAGGACCCTCCCTTCATTTTAAAGATGAGAAAATGGAGACTTAGAGACATTAAGTGATTTGCCTGAAGTGGCATGGCAAATCAATAGCACCTGGAAGTCAAGTTTCCTTAGAAATTCTTCTCACTGATATTTTTGATAAAGATTTAGATCCAGTTATATATTTTTAACAACCAGTCCACAATGCTTTCCTTTTTAACCAATTTTCCTCAAAGAAATTTTGTAGATAGGATAATTAGAAAAAAAAAAAGAGAGCACAAACTATAGTCTATAAATTATATAAAGTATGGACTGAGTCTACCAAAATTATTTTTTAAAATCTAGAATTTTGAAAGAAGATGACATTTATTACTTTTTCATTGAGGTGATAAAAATGTCCTTTTGATATATGAATTTTGAGTCTATTCATGCTTTAATGAATTTAAGCTGTTAGCTTATTTGTATTTCAGTTTAAAAAAACTGCTTCTTATTGAATCTTGAATGAAAGCATAATTATTTCTGAAATTAGTGAAAAATTTCTTCAGTCTCTTAGAGACCATGTATGTGAAAATGGGAATCTGACTAAAACCCGTTGCTTGTGCTGAACCATGGATTTAATGATTCTTTTTATTTTTAAAAAATATTGTTTAGATAACACAAGTATTTATAAAATATTCTATTCATCATCATTGCTATATAAATATAGGCCTACAGGATTATGAAGCTGCCCTTAAGATTGATCCATCCAACAAAATTGTACAAAATGATGCTGAGAAGATTCGGAATATAATTCAAGGAACACAACTAAAATCTTAATGACTACTAGAAGCAACTAGGTATTGTACTAGGTATTGTTCTAAGTTTTACAAAAATAACTGGAGGCATTAGGAATCTGTGCATATTATGGCTGATTATACAGAATCACTTTCTCTTTAGTTCTGTACAGGGCAGAATATTATAAATCTGTAGAAAATGAAATGTTCGATTTCAGTGGTTTTTGAATAAGTAAGTCAAAGTAAGAATAATCTATTTTAATTATTTGTTTCATATTACAACATAATTGTATTTTTTTGTTACTGAATTCATTTTGCCCTTATAACTAACAAAATATTTGTTGGTGTGATTACCAGGATACTTACTGATTCATTTTTAACAAAGAGAAGTTTAAAATAAAAGATTGTATTTATAAAGTATTTTTGTTTGTATTATATACTACTCTATTTAATTGTCTGAATGATTGGGCTTGGTATAATCAATACTGATGTTTTGACTTAGTTTCCAAATGCACAGGACCTTCTTTTAAAAAAATACTGCTCTGCTACCTGTTGTTTGAGGTTAGACCAGTTTACCCTAGTAAAACAACTGTTTGGGAAACCTTATCTTCAACTTTAGTTGTGGGAAGTGTTTGCCAAAGTGTCGATCATATTTCATAACACTATCTGGTGATGATAAATTTTCTAGTGAGATTTTTTTCTAGTACCTTCAAGTACATCAGGAAAAAAACAAAAGAAGGCAGCAGGGACTTCCTTGGTGGCCCAGTGGTTAAGAATCCGCCTGCCAATGCAGGGGACATGGGTTCGAGCCCTGGTCCGGGAAGATCCCACATGTCGCAGAGCAACTAAGCTCACGCACCACAACCACTGAGCTTGCACTCTAGAGCCCGAGAGCCACAACTACTGAGCCTGCGTGCCACATCTACTGAAGCCTGTGCGCCTAGAGTCTATGCTCCGCAACAAGAGAAGCCACCGCAATGAGAAGCCCACACACCGCAACGAAGAGTAGCCCTTGCTCGCTGCAGCTAGAGAAAGCCTGTTCGCAGCAACAAAGTCCTAACACAGCCAAAAATAAATAAATTTATTAAAAAAAAAAAGGAAGCAAAGGTGAAAATGTTAACTTCGAGTATTATGATACTGACACTGGATTGCACCACCACTTGTGTTGTATATCTGTGATGATGCAAGCATTAAGCAAAACCAGTACAGCTTCCCTTTTGCATACAATTGTTGTCACATTTCTCTGTGATTATATGTAGAAGATTTTTAGGAAAACAAAACAAAATTTTTCGGAGTAAGTTTTATAGTATTTGTTCATCAGGTGTCATTCAAGTGGTTCATAAAACAGCCTCTTTCTTAAAGAAAAAATGCAGTACTTTTTTGAATATGTAAGAGTATCCTAGTTCAGCAACCTTGAAATTTTTACTTCTATAAAGCAACTCTTGATAAATTCTATAGCAGTTCTGCCCAGTTATCAGAACTTCTGGTGAGACAGGATTGCTTTTTTCTTATAATCAACCCTTGTTTGGTTTTTTTGTTTTAATTAATTAATTTATTTATGGCTGTGTTGGGTCTTTGTTGCTGCAGTGAGCAGGGGCTACTCTTTGTTGTGGTGCATGGGCTTTTCATCACGGTAGCCTCTCCTTTGCCAAGCACGGGCTCTAGGCACGCGGGCTTCAGTAGTTGTGGCACTCGGGCTTAGTACTTGTGGCTCACAGGCTCTAGAACACAGGCTCAGTATTTGTGGTGCACGGGCTTAGTTGCTCTGCGGCATGTGGGATCTTCCTGGACCAGGGCTCAAATGCATGTCCCCTGCGTTGGCAGGCGGACTCTCAACCACTGTGCCACCAGGGGAGTTTCCCTGGTTTGCTTTTATTTTTAAAAATAAATGTAACCAAAATAGAGGTGGTTCTTCTGTTTGACACATACCAGTTTGACATTCAAAATACTTTAACCAAACTAGTCTTTCCTCATGCTCTTCCTGTTGCAGGAAAAATGGGGCACACGAGTATGGTCATGTCCCAGGTCTTGGGTGAGTCCCTGGGACAGGCCGCCGAGTGAGGGTCCTTGGCTTCGCGCAGGAAAGAATTCAAGAGTGAGCCATAGTAAAGCGAAAGCAGGTTTGTTTAGAGAGATACACATTCCATAGTCAGAATGTGGTCCGTCTCAAAAGGCAAGAGTGGTGCTGAGGTGTGGGGGGGATCGTTTTTACGGCTGGGTAATTTCATAGGTGGGAGGATTATTCCTACTATCTTGGACAAGGGGCAGGGATTTCCACAGCCCACGTTTTGGCCTTTTATGGTCAGCCTTGGAGCTGTCATGGTGCCTGTGGATGTATCATTTAGCTAATGTATTGATATTACAATGAGCGTGTACTGAGGCGCAAGGGCTACTGGAAGTTGAATCTTCTGCCATCTTGGACCTAGTTGGTTCTAACTAGTTTTTTTTCTGCATCCTCAATGGCTGTGTCATTCTTTTAAAGGTTGTGCCCTGCCCCCTTCCCTCCTGTCTCATTCCTATTACTATCTCAATCAGAAAACAAAAACTGGCCCCAATAGCTACCATAAGAGCAAAAGAATCTATTTTTGGAGGAGGTAGAAGAAGGGAGTCTTAAGTAATTATTTATTCTTTTTGACCCTATCCTCTAAGTCTTGGTTTAAAAGCAACAGACACTCATTTGTATTCACTTGACCTTTTTTTTGAGCAATCTTCTATTAAGGGACTTCTGTCTTAGACTGAAGTAGTGATAGAGTTAAAATATAGATATAGACATTCCCATTTCATTTATGATAAAAACATGTTTCCCAAATAATAGTGTGATCATTAAAGCTTATGAATAAAATTATTAAAAGAAAAAATTGTCATGGTAGTCCTTTGACATGACCAAGCCAAAGAAGGAAGGATTTATTACTTGCAGCAAGTAAGGAGAACACTGGGGATCTTTCCTGAGGCAGTGTCTCCCAGAACAGCAAACTTGGGGAAGTTTTAAGCTAAGGGTTCATGCATATTCATGAAGGAGCTTGAGCAGAGAATTCTGCATGGAATTGGGCAAAGGTCAACAGAGTTCCAAGCTTTAGTTGATTGAAGTCATGAAGGTCAGAAAAGGTCAACATCATCATCCCTTAGCTTCCAGTAGATAATGGTGGTTGAGCCCTGGAGGGGGGTTAAATTCTTCAGAACAGCTCAAGAAAGTGCTTCAGGCTAATCTTTACCATTGAAACAGATCTGGGAAGTCTTTCTTATCTGATTTGTTGTCTTTGTTGTTGTTCCTTCTCTTGCCTGATAAGAGTACTTTGTTCTTTTGTTCCCTTAAGATTATTATTACTGAGGGCAAGCACTGTGGCCAGGCTTAGATCACAAAATGGCTTAGGCCTAAAATGGCTTCTCTTATGTCAAGAAAACCATGCCTGGATCTCTTTCTCTGAGGACCCCCTACCATAACTGCTTATTACATAAATACACAGTGTACACATTAAATAAAGAAAACTTTTCCGCTAAGTTGGTAATAAATATCAAAGCTATATCACAATTTTGCATGCAAAGGAAAAACTGCTAGTTAGTCCATTTTGCAATTGATCCTTTATAGAAATAGGAAATGTTAAAAAACAGAGTTCAAAGTCTGAAGACCTAATTGGCCTTATTCAGTGATTCATACTTTAAGCAGTATCATATCTAGGAACTAGAAGCGCCCTCTGAAGGGTTGTACAAAAGGGAAGGTTTTTATAGAAAGAAGGGTGGGGCACAAGGGAGCTATTGATGAAAAAAAATAATGGATTATTTTTAGGCTAAGACATCTTTTTGCTGGGAAAGGTTTTGTCAGGCAGATTGATGCTTCTTCCTTTAAGGGTTGGCGGGAGTTGGAGAGGGCCCAAGTGACAGATTACCTCTTGGTGCTGACCAGCAAATTCCAAACTGATTGATTAAGATTACATTTCTAGGAAAGGTCAAAACTGCAGTTAGGTTAGGTATTAAATCATGGGCTTTTAACACAAGTGCTGCCATTTTGGGCCTGTGATTTTTCTCTTTAACAGAAATAATAGGAAATAGGAATAGGAAATAATTAGATTATTGTTAGACTAGATTTTTATTTTAGTTATTTATTATTTAAAATATTTATTTATTTATTTATGGCTGCATTGGGTCTCTGTTGCTGCGCGTGGGCTTTTCTCTAGTTGCGGTGAGCAGGGTCTACTCTTTGTTGCAGTGCGCAGGTTTCTCATTGCGGTGGCTTCTCTTGTGGTGGAGCATGGGCTCTAGGCGCACAGGCTTCAGTAGTTGTGGTGTGCAGGCTCAGTAGTTGTGGTGCTCAGGCTTAGTTGCTCCACAGCATGTGGAATCTTCCCAGACCAGGGCTCGAACCCACGTCCCCTGCATTGGCAGGCGGATTCTTAACCACTGCACCACCAGGGAAGTCCTAGACTAGATTTTTAAAAAGAATATTTCCTTACATGCCACTTGCCTCTTGACTGACAATCGCGTGAGAGTCAGCTAGGGTGGGTAAGTAACTAGTTTCACAAAATGTGTCTCTATCTCATTAAAGGTGCTTAAGCATTTTGTCAGGGATGCTCATTTCCTCCTTTCTTTCCAGAAAGAGAATTACATCAAGCAAAAAAAGGTTTGTGCCAGACCAGGTTTGGGATAACTTTTCTTTTACACATTTTAGCTCTTTACTGACTGAGGTAAAAGTATTACTCCTAATAGATAAATGCTGTCTAATAGTTAAATGGAAAGTAAACACATGTATTTAAGTAAACATATCCTGTTCCAGTTTCCTAGTATCACAAAATACTAGATCTGGACAGTAGTTACAGCAGTAAAAACAAGTATTACAGCAACTATTACAATAGGAGAAAAGAGCACTCAGTATAGAACTGGCTTCAATTCCTACTACAGAATGGACAGGTGATGATTTATAGCCAAGGAGCAATAGTGGGGTTGGGGGGAAGTGGGGAAGGGGGTGGCTTGTCAGTGGATAGAAAATTACTGAGAGGAAACATCAGGGGTAGGGAGATTCTGCCTAAACTAACCTAACAGGATTCCTGCTGAAGGCAGGCCATTTTGATCAGATATCACCTGGGAGATGGTGAGAGATGAGGAATTTGGTTAGATATTGAAGGTGATCAGATGTTGATGGTGGGATTGTGGTTAAACCGATTTAACAAGATTTTTTTTTTTTTTTTTTTTTTACATCTTATTCTCTTCAACTAATCAACATGACCACCGGTGACACAACACTGTTATTGACACACAACACTCAAAAGTGGGGCCTCTTTTCACTGCAGGGGAACAAGTCAGGTGAGTGGGGCTTCCCTCATGGGGGCAAAGGAGTCGGGGCTGCTCACCTGAGGGGCGGGTGTCATGGAACCCACCTCTTGGTTGTGATGGTTTCGAGTTTCCCCACCATTCAGGATTCATGCCCATGCTCCCTTCTGACCTCCATATCCATAGCAGTTTCAAGTTTCAGCCTAAGCTCAGATCAGTTTCTACTCTCCCCTTTGCTTTCACCAGTGACCCTGTGACCCTGTGTTGAGCTCCTCCAGGAGGGCACTTAAGAGTCAGGCTTGCCTGGAGTTGAAGGAGAGGGTTTAACAAGAGTTTTGTTACAACTAGGCTCTTAAGGACAAGGCCCCAAGTGTTACCCAAAAACTGGGTTCACCTCTTGGTGATGTCGAGCCAAAAGATGCAACCAAGGGAAAGAGCGGAAGAAGGACCCACTTATTATTTGCAATAAGTAGGGAGAACATGGGCGATCTTTCCCAAAAGAATGTATCCTTGAACAGCAAAATTAGGGAAGTTTTAAGCTAAGGGTACATGTATATTCATGAAGGGGCTTGGCTGGTGTATGCATATTTATGAAGGAGCTTGACCAGAGAATTCTGCATAGAATTGGGGCAAAGGTTGACAGAGTTCCAAGCTTGATTGAAGCTATGAGGGTCAGAAAAGGTCAACATTCGTTAGCTTCCAGTAGATCTGGTGTTTGAGCCCTGGAGGGGGTTTACATTCTGCAGAACAGCTCAAAAAAGTGCTTCAGGCTAATCTTTACCATTGAAATGAACTGAGTCTTTATTATCTGATTTGTTATCTTTGCTATTCTTCCTTCTCTTGCCTGATAAGAGTTCTTTGTTCTTTTATTCCCTTAAGATCATTATTACTGAGACCTATTCAAAGGCAAGCATTGTGGCCAGGCTTAGATCACAAAATGGCTTAGGCCTAAAATGGCTTCTCTTATGTCAAGAAGCTATATCTAGTTCTTTCTCCAGGGAACCCCTACCCCATCTGCTTACACAAGGATGAGGCCTAGTTGAAAAAGTGGCTCAGAGGAGCATGTTTAGAGTTTGGTCAAGGAGAGACCACTTGCCATTGGCAAGCCAGGTTCTTTCCAACAAACCTCATCTATGTGGAGAATAAAAAAGCAAAGGACTTTTGCACATACTATCTGGGGAAAAGGTTGGTATATGATCTCCCAAGAAGCCTGATAACAAGGGTGTGTTTCATTACCTTATTGAATTGATCTGGCTCAGTCTCACTCTCAAAGACCCAAGAGCACCCTCAAGAGCTGGCCCATCTTTAAGGATCACAGTCACATTAACCAAGCTCAGGAGACAAATAAAACAGATTGCCTACTTATTATTAATTCATAATCAGAAATTGACTGAGGATGTTCATTGTCACGGTAGGTTAAATGAAAATTCATTTCTCTTTATAAGCAGATTTGATATGGTAAATCAAAATAAAGTTGCTTGGCAAACAGGGACTCAGAACACGGATGATTAGTTTAATGAATGGAATGTTTCATGGCATCATATATGCAATTCTACATAACAGGCTTCCTTTTTCCTACAAAGTTTAGGATAATTCCCTTTGTTTATAAGCCTTAAGAGATACTTCACTGTAACTAACTCTGGTGTACTAACAATAAAACCAGGTTAATTCTTCAGGTCATGACAAGGTTACCAGCATCTTCTCTTTGAAGTGTGATTTGCCCTTTTTTTTTTTTTTCTCTGAAAGAACATTGAGTAATTTATTTAGTTGATGTTGTGATTTGCCCTTCTAAAATATTTTAAAAGCATATGACTCTAAGACCATCTTTCTCTTAAGATAATCTCTTCAAGGAGCTACTTTTGACAGTACTTAGAACATACTTCATTTTAGCCTTTTTATGACCTAAATGAACATGGTTTTTGTTTAATAAACGAACTGCTTAGTATAGTACCTAGAACATAATAAACTCAGAATAATTTTGAGCTATTATAGATAGTAAAAACCAACCAACATTATTTGGTCAAATATATTAATTAGATTATTGATGGGGTAAATTATATTTATGATAGTTTTTTAGATTATAGCTAAAAGAGGAAAAAGACCTAAACAAATTGGTAAAATATTCCTTTGGGAAGGTAAGCCTTCAGTTTCATTTGAAGCTGAGAGTTCATGCTGTATTTCAAGAAATGATCAGTCAATAAATGGAGGTAAAACTTCAAATATTCTGATAATTGTGGAAAGGAAGGAAAGTTTGCCTAAAGTATGTGAGTTTTCAAATTAATTTGCTTTAAGTATCTTCCAGGAGAATTGATTGTTCAAACTGTTATCTGAAATGGAGTCTTTCTTTTTGGAAAAATTACAGAGTAAGTTTACTTTTTATACTTTAGCATAGCATATTCCAAATATACTACTTTATTTAGTGTATCTCACAAAATAGTTAAATTAATACTTTACAGTCCATACACTAATGCTTTTTTTTAATTGTTCTTACGTATCCTAGTTCTAAATATACTATAAATTGGTGAATAATTCTGTGTTCATCCTATCTGTGCCTTTGATTTTATACACTTTAGCTTTTTTAGTCCATATTAAAGAAATATTACTGTGTAGTCATCTTTAGCTACATTTTCTCTATGGAACTGATTACTGTGGGTGAGAGGTTCTCCAAATGTGGTTCCATCAAAATACAAACATGCTATATTATGATCCTGTCTTTAAAAAGTAACCTTTGCCCCCATATCTGTTTCCAGCTATCACCCCATTTCTCTGTTCAGTATACAGCAAAACTAATAAAATGTAGTTTTTACTTCTTGCAGCCTTTTTTTAAATATATACACATAAAGAACTGCTTTTATTGAAAACAGTACAACATGAATCATAATGTTCAGCATTAAAAATGTTTCCACTAACGGAACATTTGAAATTAACATTGCATTAGAGGGGAGGGATAAATCAGGAGCTTGGGATGAACATACACACACTACTCTATAAAGATAGATAACCAACAAGGACATATTGTACAGCGCAGAGAACTCAATATTCTGTGATAACCTATAAGAGAAAAGAATCTAAAAAAGAATGAATATATGTATATGCATAACTGAATCACTTTGCTGTACAACTGAAACCAACACAACACTGTAAATCAACCATACACCAATAAAATTAAGATTTAAAAAAAAACACTGCATTAGAAAATTACAGAATATGGTCACCATGCCTATGAAAACTACAGTCAATTTGTCAACAAAACAGTTAAGCTTTGTTCACTGTTCTTCTCCCCCATATGTTTGTGGTTATTAAGACCATTTACGTTAAAAATGGATCAAGGTTTAGTGTCGGTTCTATAGATATGATGAGTATTTTATCCCAGGTTTCCTGGGACACCCCTGGTTGCAAATGACTGTATCCTGGTTTGGGGATGGGAGGATGTGGTCCACACTGTTGGCTTTGTGTGGTGAGGGTCTCCTGATCAAGGTGTGAAGGGGTTAGAATGGATCATTTGGATAACATCTGAGACAGCAACAGAACAAAAGGGTACAAGAACGAGAAAGCTGTTTGAGCGAAACTGGTGGCCCTTGAAGAAGCAGGCAAAGGTGTCAGGCAAGCATGAGGCCAGGATGTGTCTGGGCGAAACAACTTGAGGGTAGATCAGGCAACAGTCTTGGAAGAGGAAGTTGGTTTTCTTGACTCAGCAGCTTAGTCACCTTCCGGCATCATCAGTGTCAAATACTCTTTAGCCTTCAGGGCCTGGCCACGGGCTTCTGAGGTGGTTTCATCACCTCGGACGGTGGGGATTTTAGAAGGGTGGGCCTACGGGTTCATTTGTGGGAGAAACCTTCATTCCTTCTTCACATGAATCCATTCAAGGGCTTCCTCTGTGCCTGGCAGCCTGTGAGAAACTGGGCAGGACCCAGAAATGGCCAAAACCCAAATCTTTGCCTTTGAGGAGTTTTCAGTCCAGTGTGGGGGACAGGCCTATAGAGTAGTAAATTATAATCCCACCGTATCAAGGATTCCTATCTAGATAGAACCAAACACTGAGGGGCATAGAGAGGAGAGAGCCACTAACCACGGGATAGCTGGTGTGACTCAGGCCGGCCATCGTGTAGTGGGCCTCACGCAGTCCTTTCTAAGTCCTTTTCCCCCTCAGTGGGTGAGTACAGGGAATAACAAGAATTGTTCCTCCTGGGGCTGTATAAGTGCTTCTGAGAAGCCCCCTTATCCTTCCAGGCTCCTGTTGATCCTTTTCCTATTTTCTTCCCTTTAAGGACCTGTCAGAGTCCAGGCAGGAAACAGAGAGTACACTCAGCTGCGGTGTTTAAAAGGCTTTTTAGTGAAGTGACTATTTACAGAGGTTTGGGTAGCTTCCCAGAATTAGTAAGAGATGTTGTGCCCCCAGCAGCTGCCCACAAAGGGAAGCCTCTCGCCCACCTGCCCTGCAGAGACAGGGGAAGAGGTGGTGGTGGCGGCATCCAGGTGAAAGCCAGCATCCTGGGAGACGGGCTGCTGGACAGGAGCTGCTTGCCCACAGGGCACCATGCCAGGCATTGAGGAATTAAGGATCAACCAGCCAGACTTGGCCCTCACCTTTATGGAGCTTATGGTCAAAGCAGACTGTCCTGCAGGCCCCAGGGCTCTGGTGATTTCTGATCTCTCTCCCTCATTCCTTATTGGCCACGCCCTCTTCTTACCCCATGTGCTCTAGGGCCTAGGGGATACCAGCTGCAGGGCCAGGTGGTATACATATAGACATATATAAATATTTACATGCTAATAACATGCAAATAAAATATTTACATAAATAAAATTTATGTACCATAAATACATAAATGTTATACATATATGGACATAAGTATTTACATATAAATATGTACACATATTTTACATTTACATATTTACACATATGTATATTTATATGTCTCTTATACACACATGTATAACATAAACATATAAACATTTATGTTCTATAACATTTATATATAAATATATATACATATTTATACATATGTCTTTTGGTCTGTTTTCCCCTACTAGAATTTATTAGAATCTAGCCTCCATGAAGGCAAGCTCTTAGTGCCTAGAATAGTCCCTGGACTTTGATAGGCACTGAATGACTACATAATTGCATTCCAGACAATATGCTTGATTCCAAGATACTCATCCTTCCTAAGAATTTTAGCAAGAACAACAAAACAAAAGGCCTAACCACCTGTCATAGTAAGGAACTTTAGGTTAACCTCTAGATTCTACATAATAAAAAGTTGACTTCACTTTCTACAAATCAAGCACCTACAGTGAAGGGGGAAAAGGGTTTGTATACTTTATGCAGAGAAAAATCTGGTAAACTCAAATTCTGTTGCATCATTTACCTGGAAATCTTGTGCAGTGCCTTGATTTTTGATGTTTTAGAGGAAGTGAACAAAACTAATTTTTTTTTCTTTCTTGTGCCAAATATCATATTTTGGGATATTTGAAAGAGTTTCATGAGGCTGCAGTTTGAGCTGTTTCCTCACATCAAGCCATTTTTGTAAATAGAAGATTCAACTTTTCTGGTCCCCTAGTGACTCACAAGATTATTTTTTCTAATTGATGTTAATATCCTGAACCTGAAACCAACAGGGAAAAATAAGAACAGTGATTTTTTTTTTTTTTCCAGTAAAGGTACTCAGATCCAACTGAACAGGAGGTTTCAACAGATGGCAGCTGAAATAAATCTCTCTATATAGTGGAATTACAGAGTTTAAAGAATTGTATAGCCCATAATCTACCACTGCTCATGCTCTATGTTAAAGATGTAGCAAAGTAATTACATTTGGGGAATTCCCTGGTGGTCCGGTGGTTAGGACTCCTCGCTTTCACGGCCTGGGTTCAATCCCTGGCCAGGGAACTAAGATCCCTCAAGCTGCATGATGAGGCCAAAAAAAAAGTAATTGCACTTGTAAAAACGTGCAACATTGTCTCACATTTTCATTCTTGTATAAGTAAGGTTTCTTCTGCCTGGATGGACCTTTCCTTTGATTTGGCTTTACCTTCTCCAGAATGTTTCTTCTGATCTTGGTCTCAATTTAAGCAATTCTCTGTGTCTGAAAGACCTTTTACATAGTTTACATTACATAAATTATCATGTATTATTAATTTGCTACTCTCATTCCCCCCAAATATTGTTTATTGAAACAATAAACGACACTTTTCTATTTCTGTGTTCCATTTTCATTGTATAGCACCTGCCATAAGTAGGTGTTCAATAAATATTTGCTAAATGAATGAATAACAAGTCCTTTCTTCCACCAGTTTAGCAGTGTGAACTAACGTTCCCCAGGTTCTAAGCTATTAGTTGAAATAACAGAAAAGTAGGAAATTACTCATCAGAATCTTCCTTAATTCAGTTTTCAAAATTACAGTTTCTGTGTTCCTTTGTCTTGATAAATATACTCAGTAGACAGTTGAGATCCTGAAAGCCTTTTGAAGCTTTTGGACTACATGAACTAAATAAAGCTAGGTATAATAAAATGCTTTCTACCTTTTATTCTATTTTGAACACATTTTTATTTAAGAAGTCACTGTCATTCAGTTATCAGTTGAAATGCTTTATTTCTTAAAGGTATTTTTTAAAAAATAATTCAAATCTTTTTATATTTCAAATTAGCTATCCTAGCCTTAGATTTAAAACTCATTTTTCCTGAGTATATTTTCTCTTTATTTAAGAGTAATATATTTTCATAGAGTGTGTTGAAAATTAGGAAAATCAAGGGTTCTTTTTCTGTCAGGTGCAGTGTTTAGAGTGTTATTTTGATAAAATCCAGTAGCTCTGATATTGCTTGAAAATACTTGGTCCTTTGGAGTATAATAGCAGGGGAAAAACTGTGGCATGGTTAAAAATTCACCATAATTACTTGAATTGGTTTTATACATAATCATCTTAGGTTTTGATAGTGAGGTAGCTGTATGGAGTGTCTTTGGGTCCAACATACATGAAAACACAGGATTGCCAGGGTTCACACAAGGAGGCAGTTGTTCAGGTTTCATTTCTGTTTCTGAATTTGAAGCTGAAGTAATTTTCTTATCCTAAAAGATAAATGCATAAAATAATTCTCAATTATAAAGTTCTGAAAAAAGCAGAATTATTTAAACTTAGCCCTAAGCCTTTCTTACCCCACTACTCACAAAAAGTGACTCGAAAAAGATCAAAGACAAATGTAAGATCTGATACCGTAAAACTCCTAGAAGAAAACACAGGGAAAAAGCTCCTTGGAGTTGGTCTTGGTAATTTTTTGGATATGACAACAAAAGTACAAGCAATAAAAGCAAAAATCAATAAGTGTGACTACATCAAACAAAAAAGCTTCTGTGCAGCACAAGAACAGCAGAAGGAAGAGGCAGCCTTGGAATGGGAGAAAATATTTGCAAACCATACATCAGATAAGGGGTTAATTTCCAAAATATCTTTAGAACTCATACAATTCAATAGCAAAAAACCAAACAATATAATTAAGTAATGGGCAGAGGATCTGAACAGACATTTTTCCCGAAGAAGACATACAGATGGCCAACAGGTACATGAAAAGATGTTCAACATCCTTAATCATCAGAGAAATGCAAATCTAAACCACGATGAGATATCAATCCACACCTGAAGAATGGCTATTATAAAGTTAAGAGAGAATAAGAGTTGGCGAGGATGTGGAGAGAAGGGGACCCTCGTGCACTGTTGGTGGGAATGTAAATTGGTGCAGCCACTGTGGAAAACAGTATGGAGGTTCCTCAAAAGACTAAAAATACAGGACGTCCCTGGTGGCGCAGTGGTTAAGAATCCGTCTGCCACTGCAGGGGACGTGGGTTCGAGCCCTGGTCTGGGAAGATTGCACATGCCGCGGAGCAACGAAGCCCGTGCACCACAACTACTGAGCCTGAGCTCTAGAGCCTGCGAGCCACCACAACTACTGAACACATGTGCCACAACTACTGAAGCCTGAGTACCTACAGCCTGTGCTCCACCACAAGAGAAGCCACCGCAAAGAGAAGCCTGCGCACCACAACTAGAGAAAGCCCGCGCACAGCAACGAAGACCCAACGCAGCCAAAAATAAATAAATAAAATAAATAAATTAAAAAACAAGCAGAAAAACTAAAAATAGAACTATCATATGATCCAGGAATTCCACTTCTGGGTATATATCTGAAGGAAATGAAATCACATCTTGAAGAGATATCTGTACTCCCATGTTCACTGCAGCATTCACAATAGCTAAGACATGGAAACAACCTAAGTATTCATCAACAGATGAATGGATGAAATTTTGGCATATACACACACACACACAACGAAATATTATCAGCCATAAAAAAGGAAGGGATCCTGCCATTTGCAGCAACATGGATGGACCTTGAGAGCATTATGCTAAGTAAAGTTAAGTCAGAGAAAGACAAATACAGTATGATCTCACATATATGTGGAATCTGAAAAAAAAAAAAAAAAGTCAAACTCAGAGCAGAATGGTGGTTGCCAGGGGCTGGGGATGGGGGAAATAGAGAGATGTTGGTCAAAGGGTACAAACTTCCAGTTATAAGAAGAGTAAGTTCTAGGGATCTAACGTACAGTATGGTGACTACAGTTAACAATACTGTATTATATAATTGAAAGTTGCTAAAAGAGTAGATGTTCTCACCATACCCACACACAAAAATTTGTAATTATGTGAGGTGATGGACATATTAACTAATCTTACTGTTAATCATTTCACAGTATATATGTATATGAAAGCATCATGTTGTACCTTAAACTTACACAATATTATATGTCAATTATACCTCAATAAAGCTGGAAAAACAATAGAGAAGAAAACAAAAACTTAGCCCCATCTACTCTCCTTTTGGGAGTCATTTTCTCTGGAGGACATTGAAGAGTACCCATTCAATTATATATATCTGTACAGAGCAAACTTGTCAAAAGTATGTACAAGGTAGCTTTTTAAAATCCTGTACTAGAACTATGAGAATTTATAAAAACGTGTAACTTATAGAGTAAGACTGCAATAGGTCATAGTTCGAAGAGGACGTACAGCTTAATTTCAGAGTGAAAAGGGAACAAGATAAACATTCAGGGATCTTAACCTTGTGGGGGATAGCCATTAAGCAAATAATTATACAACTGACTAATTGTGGTAAGTGCTATGAAGAAAAAAAATTCAGGATATTTATGAAGACATATAGGGGGTTCTAACCTAGTGTGAGGGCCTAGGAAGGCCATTCTGGTGAAGTGTCGCTGAATCTTAAGACTGGAAGGCAAGCGAAGGAAAAGATAGAGGAGGGCACAAAGAAAAAGCATGGCCAAAGTGGAGTAAGTTAGAGTGAAAATGGCTGCAGATGAGAATAGAGGGGCAGGAGCCAGATCCTGAAGGGTCTGGTTGGCTATGTGAAAAGTTTAGATCTTTATGGTAAAAGCAATGGAAAGCTATTGAAGCGTTTTAAGGAGAACCATGTCATGATGTAATATGCTTTTTAGTAAGATTACTTTGGCTGCCGTCAGAGACTTGAACGGATGTGGAGAGGAGCTTCAGTGTTCCATGTGACTGACGATGATGATTTATAGAAGAATGGTGGTATAGAGAGACTAGTAAATAAATTTGAGACACATTTTGGAAGTAGAATTCATTGGACCTGGTGATTGATTGGATGTGGATAGTGAGGAAGAGGGACAGATCAAGAAAGACTCCCACATTTCTGGACAAACATTTGGGTAGATGGTGGTGCCATTTACTACAATTTAATATGTAATTAACATATATAATAAATTTAATAAATATTTAAAATATACATAACTTAGCTATTTGGGGAGGGAGGGAGCAAGATATTACAAAGAATGGGTACAAAAGTGCATATTGCTTTCTAGCAATGCATATAACATGCTTATCCTTAGTAAAGTCAAGTCTATAAAAAACATCAAGCTTCAATAATGAAGGTGAAAGAATTCAAATGGAACACACTATATGCACCTTGTTTATCACTCATTCAACAAATACTGAGTACCCACTGTGTACCAGGCATTGTTAGATGATGGAAAAATAGTGATCAACAATCTAAAGTTCCTAGAACTTACATTTTATTACCTAGAAGACAAGCACATAGGAAACCAGCTCGATAATGTTGGGAAACTGGTTATTTAAAAAAAATGTAGGTCTTCACCTTCAAATATTAGGTGTCACCAGTTCTGGGTTCTGATGTTGCCAGTGATAATAGCTGCGTGACTTTGATAAAATTATTTTGCAAGGATTCAAATTCCTTGTCTATAAATATAAAACAAAGGAGATGGATTAGTTTTTTTTCTTTTTCTAATCTGAGGTTATAAGGGCTCTCCAAATGTAGCAATAGGAAAGTGATTTTCAGTTATTTGAAAAACATGAAGGAAGTGTATATTTACTTGTGATAAGGCTCTTAAAAATGATTGTGGTGTCCATGTAGGCAAAAAATTTTGGTAGTTAAAAAACCCTCCAAATTTGGCAACTTCTGGAATACTTAAGATCTAAGTCCTTCCAGATCAGAAATTATATTATTATATCTAACCTCATAGAGATTGGCAGGGTTCTGTAACTCTGACTTTTTAAGGTTGCATTAAATAGAAGGTTGTTTATATGCATTAAAATTCTTTTGCTTTGAAGACTCTATAGTAGATGCTTGTGATTCATGAGGCTGAGACCCTTTAAGAATTCTAAATCCTTAAAACTAGCAAGCATATAATCTCAGTTTCTCCAACTCTAAAAATGGAGGAAAGAATATTGACCAAGTTGCTGTGTCACGCTTAAGTTAGGATCAAATCTGGGTCAGATTAGTTCGGTTCCTCTTAGACTAACTCAGCTCCCTCTGAATTCTTGGGTTATTCTACTTAATGTCTCTGCAAAGTTAAGTTCCCCACTGTCAGGAACCTATTTGTTTTGAAATCTTGAGTTCAAACCTGCAAATGTGAAGTATTTACTCCACTTTCTTTTCTTTTGTTCAGATTTGAAGAAGTATAATAGAGTGTTGGAGGAGTAGCACAGGCAAGAACTTTGTGGCCTAGATTCCAATCCTTTATCATCACTGCACCTTTGTTTTTATATTGTCTGTAAAACTGGGAAAAAAGGGGGAAAAAAAAAACAACCTGCCATAGTTCCTGTGGTTGTGGAAATGAAAGAAAATCGGATGTAAATGATACGCTGCTATATAAATGGAACCAATTTTTAACATTTTCTTTTTTGCAGGTATACTTCAATGCATGTGCATGATCTTCCAGAATTCAGTTCTGAAATTTACAGGTTAAGAAAACGTTACAGTAGTGTGCTACCATTTACTAACATTCATTATCTTGTAGGAAGCTGGCAAAGCTGGAAGTAGAACTCATCAGTTCTTGCTGTTTATTCTTTTTTGACACTGCTTATTGTTTTAAATATCAAGAGCACAGACATTGGAGAATAAGTAAGTCACCAGAATCCTACGGTATCACAACAGGTCAGCTTTTCTCAAAATGTCTAGGTTCTCTCAGCACATGGAAGGCTTCTTAGGTGGAAGGTGCTGCCCTGTGACTTGTGAGAAAAAGTACCAACCCTAATTTACTTTATGGACACCAGTCAGGTTGCCCAGGGCAACCTCAGTCCCAGAGGTTGTGACTTTCAAATCACCTTCTGCAACTGGCTCTAAAATTCTGATTAACTTTGAATTATTAACTCTGAATTATTAACTCTGAATTAACTCTGAATTAACTTTGAATCAAAATGGAATACAGAAAACAGAATCCAGTGAAAATAGAAGACAAATTTTGTTGGCATAATCCGTACCACACAATCTGTAAAAGTTAGTGTCTACCGAAATCTTTTAGACCTCCAGGACAATTCACAAATGTTTACGGACTTGGAAACAAAATACCCCTTGCTTTTACTTTATATCCTAGGCCCTCACTGCAACTTTCTTATTTGGGTTTCGACCTCTTCAAATCTGGTATTCTTAAAATGTAGAGTTCAAAACAGATACAATCAAAAACAAAACAGCCTAATATAAAGAATAATAAAAAGATTACTTTAAATTCTCTGCTAGGTTATACATTGGGTCAGCAACTGTTACTGAAGGAGAAGAAGGTTAATGAAAATTATAAATGAATCTTTTAAAATCGATTAAGTCTAAAATTAGACTGTGCAAGTGCCTTGAAAATCTACAAATAGATGGTATTAGCTTCCTTACTAATTTAATTTTCAGGCTCTCCTAGAATGAGAAAACCAGGCCACTTTGACTTTTCCAAGTCTTTTGTTATAAACACACACACATTTTTATAAAGATAAATAACAAGCTACTGAAATAATAAAAATGCCCATTATAGAAGCTGTAATTATAAAATTAAAAAAAAATTTTTTTTTTTGGTTTTGTGTCACAGTTGATGTTAACTACAGTAACAACAAAAGCAAAAAAAAACCCTGTAAGTCTAATTTTGAGGCACCCTTTTGTTTCCCCTCAGGCCCACCATCCTCCTTGTTCATGTTTTTCTTAATTTATCTTTTTCTGGCCACAATTAGGTGACAGAGAATTAAACCTTAACTTTCTACTGTTTCCATCAACAGTGAGTATAAATGCACCATATACTTTTTTCCCCTCATATCCTTTTTTGAACAAGACACAATGTAAACAGATGTCAAATTAACAAGGTACGTTTTTCTTGTTCAAAACCATCACGGCATTTTGCAATGGGGCATGAGTTGCATACCATCCCCAATCATCTTTATACCTTCAGAGGCAATTCTGGCTTAATGCAATGCATGTTACATCTGTGTAGCCCAGCGGTTGCCTACAACGGTGGGGTTTTTTTGGAGGGTGGGGGTGGGTGGGAGTGTGGGGTGCCCAAGTTTATAGTAAAGAGTACCGACAGTCAAAAACATCCAGCCCTCTGCCCAAACCCACCCAGTCGCCCTCGGTCATTCTCGATATCTTCTTTATTTTTTCCGGCAAACGCAGTCTTTTCCTGCAGCGGATGGCAAGGCCAGCAAGCGCCGACTTTTACTACACCCAATTAAAGCAGCAAAGAGAAGGCGAACCGTCGGCTGGATGGATACGTATAAACTAATCGGCCTAATCCCGGGAGCCGTCCTCCAGGGTGGAATCCTTCGGAGAGGCTGTAGCAGGCCGTCTCCACAGTAACCGGCCGCGGCGCCTCTGCAGTGCCGGGGCCCGGATGTTATGAGGATCACGGCCCCGGGGCCCAGCTTCCGGCAGCCTGCCGGCGGCGGACTGCGCTCCTCTTCGGGAGTCGTAGTTCTTCCCTCCGCCGCCGCCCGGTATAAGGCGCGGGCGGGACTACGAGTCCCGGCATGCACCGCGGCGCCCCGCCGCCCTCCGCCTTTCGGCTGCGGTCGCCTTCGAGCAGGTTGTTGTTTTTATGAGAGGCGTCACTGCTGTCGGAGCTGTGACCGCCGCCGCCGCGACAGCTAACGCCGTCGGGCGGAGGTGGCGCTGCTCCTTCAGGTACGGCCCTGGGGGAGTTTGGACCCCAGGAGGGGAGTCCGGGCCGACTGTCGGGGTCCTGGCTTAGCCGCCTGGCGGAGGCGGTTGCGGGGTTTCCGCTGAAGGGGGGCTTGACCCTAGGCGCTCGGTGTTTGCGGCCGCCTGGGTGGCCTCCTCGGAAGGCGAGTCTGCATCCCCCGTGGCGGAGCCGGTCCGGTGGTCCTGCAGCCTCGGTTCCCTGCGTTGCAGACGCGAGCGGTGTGCCGGGAGTGTGGGGGAGCCGACAGCCCAGGGGACGCACCCGCCTTCCTCCGCTGGGCTGGCTTAAGGCTCTCCTCGGTCCTGATTGATGAGAATCCATATGGTAAGATGTTATGTGCGTCACTCCGCCGGGTTTTCAGCCGGCCGGTCTTTTTTGGTGACGTTTGAGCCCCGTGATGACAGGAAGAGAAAGATTAAATAATGTGTTTGAGATTTCTGCTTGTGAGCCTGGCTGATAATGATCAAATCTCCCTGTCTATCCTGTTCCGCCTCCACCGGTCCCCTTCCTAATCGATAAGCCCTCCGTAGCAGCAGGTCACACCGTGCCTTGTACGCGTTACTGTTTATCTTTATTTAACGAATCAACTTTTTGCCTTTGGGAGCGCCAATTTTAACGAACTCAGGCAATTAGGTACTTTGTTGAGTGGGTGAAATTTGCCCTCAGTGTGGCTTTATTAAAAAATGGAATGGAGCCTTCTTGTAGCTAGAATAGGTAATTATTTTAGTACTGCGAATTTTAGGAGGTTTGCCTCCTCAAATAAGGTCACATCTACTGGACAGTACTTGAAATGTCATTATTAGCGCATCGTATCTTTGGCTTAACGTTTGAATCTTATTAGGCCCCACCTTTCTCAGGGGGGTATTTATCACACCTTGGACGCTAGTGTGAATGGTTTACTATAATTCCCTGAGCTATGGTCATAAAGGGGAAGGGAAGGGAGAAAGTGAGGGTATTATTTTAATAAATAATTTTTAATCCTTTACGCAACCTAAGGATGGGATTCTAATTAAAGAAGCTATTAAAAATCGCTCTCAAATAATATTTGAGGGTGTGGGAAATACTAGTTTTTAAATGAAAGTAGGTTAGAAAGTAGTGTAATACTAATTTTGTTAACTAAACCATAGGACTAGAAGTGATTCGATGTCTATTAGAAACAAGACTCAAAGGAGTGTAATAGTTATAAAGTGATTAGATGGTGAAACTACAAATTATTTTTTTCTTTATACTTTTTGGTATTTTCCAAATTTTCTATAGGAAAAAACCTTAATTTAAAGAAAAGGACACAGGTGCAGCAATTCCAGTTATACAGACTCTTTAAACATTAATTTTAAAAAGCAAATAACAACTAAAAACAACATAGGCAGAGCCCCTGTTACTGCATCCACGGACTCTGTGAATAACAAGTTTAAATGTATGTAAGTTAGTTGTTGAGAAGTGACAAGAAATGCATTGGTTGGACTGGAAAGGAAACAAAAAACTATGACAGTAATTCTTAGCATTTGTACATCTCGTCTTATTTTGATCTGTTTTCTTTTCATTTTGTACAGTAAAATCAAGATAAGATTGCTTACTTTTCTTCAATTAAGGGAGTGCAATCTTGATTATTACTGTAACTCAAGGTGACAAAGCATGGGCATATTAATCTGAAAAGATCTGGGATGTAGCAGGATTTTTCATTTATTATTTGTAAACATTTGCCAGTGGAAATAAAGAAGTTAAACATTATTATAAAATGGGGGCTTTAAGCTTGTTTTCATCAAGTCATTTCAAGTATCAATACTATGTTTTATATGACTGATATTTTGGATTATGTTTTTGTTTCATTTTCTATTATGGATATGTTGGATATGGTTGAGTAAGTAGCATATTTAGCCCACATTTTGTTTTCTGTCATAAAGAAAGGGCCACATTGTTCTTCGATAGGAATAGTCCATGTATTTTTGCAGTTACCAGTCTTGAGAAAATGGGGTTTACCTCAATTCCAAGTGTCCATTAACTCAATAGAATAGCCATTCTGAAGCTTTGTTTTTATTTTTTTGCTTTTTAAGCTGTAGAAGTCATACTTTGTTTTCTTAGGTTCTTTTCTTTGGAGCATTGCTTCTCTCCCCAGATTTCAGTTTCTTTTCAATATTTTCTATTGTTTTATTTTGTGTATTTTGTGCCCTTTGTTGGCTCAATATCTCACTAAAAATTTGGGTTCATTTACAGGGCATAAGAAACATTCATAATTACTTAACATGTTTGATTTACTAACTGGTTCCACAGTATTGTGTAGGTTGTGTAATTGTATTTTACCTAAGTTAAATATTTAAAAAATTAGGTGAGTTTGAACTGAGAGCTTAGAAGTAGTAGTTTCTGACATGTAAAGAATATGGACACAGTGCAAGGCCTGTTAAGCCCAGGGTATTTTAAAACAGAAAATGCAGACTCATCTAACAATGCAGAACTACTAGAGGCTGAATTGCTTTTGTGTTTGAGTGGTTAAGATGAGGAAGTTGCCATATTGTAGGCGATAACTTACATTTTCAAGAATTTTCTTCCTGGGAGTTGTGCAGTTTTTGTTTTGTTTTTAAATTTATTTGTAAAAATTTGTTAAACAGTTTTTAAAGGTTACTTTCCGTTTCCAATTATTACAAAATATTGGCTCTGTTTTCCATGTTGTACGATACATTCTCGAGCCTATCTTACACCCAGTAGTTTGTACCTCCCACTCCCCTACCCTGTATCGCCCCCCCCAACCACTAGTTGGTTCTCTATATCTGTAAGTCTGCTTCTTTTTTTGTTATATTCACTAGTTTGTTGTATTGTTTATGTTCCACATATAAGTGATATCTTACCATGTTTGTCTGGTAGTTCTGCAGTTTTGACTAAATTAAAATAGTTAAAAAAATGAGTTGGTATAAAAGGTCATGTTCGATGTATTGCACTAGATAAACTTGAAAATAAAAATCTCAGTTTGAGTTCTAAGGTGAAATTTAACTCTGTAATATGGGGAGGATTGCAACTAACTGATAGATTGAGAGGATTTTTTTTCCAAGGGGTGTTTAAGGTGTGGAAACCTGCTTAAGGGCTTATAGAGTTTTCTGGAGGAAGTATTAGCAAGGAAGTATTAGTATTAGCAGTAAGTCAGAAATCTAATTTTTCTTCAGTATTTGTCCATAAAGCAGTTTCCTAAAACCTTATTTCTGGTTCATGTTGCCAGCATGATGAAATGTGAAAAAAGAATTGGATTGGGAGTCAGGACGTTTAATGATGTTGACAAATAATTTAACTTATGAGCTTCTGTTGTTTCCATTTGTACCTAATAAGTAACAGCCATTGCCATACTTCATGGGGTATGTGTGAAGATCAAATCAGATATAAAAAGTCGTATCACTTTGTAAGTGGCAGAGTGATCTACCCATGCAAAGTATTATTGGCCTGCGTAAGTAACATTTACATAAAGCATATTATACATTTGAAGTGTGATGACTTAATGTGATATATATACTTTTGGACTGAGAAGTTTGATGGAAAAAAGTCATATGGGAGCTTCATTTGATTTTTTTGATAGTGCTTTTTGCCTTTTACTAGGTTGAAGGGAACCTGGCCCCTTTCCTGACTGTGACTTTGTACTCTACTGCATTAAAGGTTTGGAAATTGCAGTGTGCTTTTATGGTTCAGCCTTTAATTTTGGTTTTGATTTGTTTTAATTGCACATCTAAAGTATAAAGAAGATCTTCAGTGTAACTTAACAGTAGGAAGTGGATGTTGTTTTTAATGTTCTAAAACAGTCCTTTAAGTTGATTTCATGAACAGTGAGTCTACACAGAATGTCAAATTCCAGGTCCTCCCAGAGATACATTACATGTGTAAGCATTTGTCTTTCAGGGAAAGAGATAGTTTAGAGCTTAGACACTCCTTCTGGGGAAGTCAACCCTATCTGTATTACATACAACATCTGCCCCTTGAGATTAACTTCAAGTTGGGTTGACATATAGAACATTCAAGTAAAAAAGTCTTTTAGAAACTTACAAATCAATTCTGCGGACTTTATGAGAGCAAATATAAGCAAAAGTGAAAGGCAAAGAAACATATAATATATCATGGGTTGGTAATGACTGCTTCTATATTTGATTAGTTGATAACTCAAATAACATCTTTACTAACATTTTATCTAATATTACTACTAGAAAGTAACAATGGGTGTGTACTTGTCTATTATGTACTTAAAAAAATGGAAAACAGAATAAAAATATATAAAATTCCTTTGTTTTCCATCTCTCTGGCTTTTTTTCCCAAATGAAAAGTAGAAGAGAGTTGTAAAAAAAAAAAAAATTAGGACAGATTATCCTTTTGTGGAAAGTATGTTTAAGATAAACAAAAAATATAGATATATGATGAATACATATATTTTAACAAGTAAAATTATTAAAAAATTTTTTTGAGACTAGAAAAAACAACATCAAGCTAGATCCCATTAGTTTTACTTATCTCTGAAAGGGGAAGAGGAGCCAACAGGGCCTGGCAGTGCCCAAGTGAGGGTCGTATGGCGCCTAGTCAAGCTTCTACATTTACTACTGGCTCTTTCAGGCTTTTCCAAAATTAAGATGTAACAATCCTGGAAAGTCAGGATTCTTTTCAGAATGGGAACACCTGGTGAAAAGGTATTTCCATACTAACAGATATCTTAATTTCCCCCCAGCATTTTGAATCCATATGGTTTACTGCTTTGTGTCAAACTTTTAATCAAAGGTGTAGCTTCTTTTAGATGGAGGCAAAAAGGGATACTTTTATCTTCAAATATGGCAGTAGTTGCTTTTGTTTCCCAATATGAAGGATGTTACATCATAAAAGAAATCTTGTGAAGAAATTGTGTATTGACTCACTTCTTGCAAAATTTGTTTTCTAAACCAAAAAGTTAATTTACTGTATGTAACAGTATTGCTGCCTCTTTCTGGTCATGGATAAAGTGAAATTACTACTATTGGAGATTTTTTTCCAGATACCTATCTTTAGCGATATCGGTGTTTAAATGAAATTCCACTCCATTAAAACTAGGAAAGCCTGTTTGCTATGGACAGGTTATCTTTGAATCCACTTAGAAGATGCATATAACCAAGGGGCAGGACAGCCATTGGACCCACATCTTGATGCCATAAATTACTACACTGTGGACTCTTCAAATCCCTGGGTTATGCTCTCTCTTCTCTAGCATCAGTTTTCTCCAGTAAACTTTTGATACCTCAGATATAAATGTTTTAATATGATTCCCTTTAGTCCTTTAATTTATTCTGAAGAGACTGGTCATCCAGAAGATGATTGGATTTTTGTCAGTCATTCATTTACTTAATATTGGGTTTGTCTTTTCATTTAAAAAAATGTATATTTTTTTCCTGCGGATTATGAAGGTAATAAATAGCTCACTGAAATTTAGCAGACATAATACGTGTAATTTTAGTTTTTTTAGATTTGAAAGATACTCTTTAAAATTAGACTAATGCATATAAATTAATATCAGTAGGGTTTATTATACATATCATTTTCTGACTTGCTTTTTTCACAGAATATATTATTGATGTCTTTCCATGTCAGGACATGTTGATCTATTTTAAATTTTTAATGGCTGCATTAATAATAGATATTATACATTTTAATTTTAATAAACTCACTCTTGATAGACTTTTCACTTTCTAATTTTGTACTATAAAAATTCAACCATTCTTACACACATGTATATGTATTTTCATATTCATGTGAGTATTTCTACCAGATAAATTCCTAGAAATGAGGTGGATAGGAAATGAAATAGAAATGATAGGTCACAGGGTATCTGCCTGTAAAATTTTGTTATTACAAAATTACTCAAATGATAATAACTATGCATTTTTACTGTTTACAGTACCTATTTTTCTGTATCTGACCTATTAACCTGTTTAATCTTTGTTGATCGTTTAGGCATTAAAATAATCTTGCTACTCTTTGTGTATCTTTCGTAGTAAGGTTGAGCATTTTTTTCCTTATAAGCCATTTTAATATCTTCTATAAATTGCTTACTCATATTCCTTGATAAATTTTCTATTCAGTTTTTTAACCTTTTTCTTACTCATTTATTGGTGTACTTTAAATGTTTTGAAAACTGTTATATATGTCACAGGTATTCTCAGTATATCATTCTTATTTTTATGACTTTTGGCAAACAAGTTTATGATTTTTATATAATAAAAAGCTTTTCCTTTACAATTTCTAGGTTTTGTGTAAAGCTTAGTAAAAAGGTCATCTTTACCCCAGGATTGTAAAACTTTTCTGTTTTGTTTGAGTCTTTTTGTGTGTGTGGTTTTATTTTATATGTTTAAATCTCTGGGCTGTATTTTTACCAGGTGGTCTTAAGGTTTTATGAAGCCTTATCTTAATAATGCCGAACTTTCACAAGGCAAACATGAGAGATGACATCAATCTGAAAGTCTTTTGCAACACCACATTTATGACGTTTAATGGAGAGTATAATTCCTGAGTGATGCAATTTGTCAAAAAACTGATTTTTTCCCCCTTTGGGAGGTAGGAGGGGAAGAACAATGAAATTTACTGTCTTTAAATTCAGAAGCGTTTTATGTGAAAATGGCTCTTATCTTTCGCATCTCTTTCATTCTCTACCTTTCACACCAACCATAGAAAGGCTCTGCTGTTTTGAGCATCCAGAATGGCAGCCAGCACTTTAGTTCCATATTCAGAATTACCTGTCAGATCATTTGTCTCTTGATGCTGTTTGGAAGCAATTTAGTTTGGCCTGGGCTTCGTGAAAATATGTTGCAGGATTTATCTGCTATAACAGTTAAAAAGCCATACAAAAACTTACTCTTTTTCAAATAAAGAGTTTACCTGACCATTCTAGCCAATAAGCCTTGGAATCAACTTCCCTAAGGCAGTCTTTTTTTTTTCCCCCCACAGCACAGAGGCCTAGTGGGTACTAGGCACTCCTAGGCTAGGCTTATTTATTGCCAGAGTTTGGGGACTGAAATAAGGTTGACATTGTAGATGAAAAAAAAAGTATAAGCTGAGCCTTCACTTAAGATGAGACTATTTGGAAAAAAGAAAGCAACACAGTGAAAGGTTCTTCCCCCACCACAATGAACAGGATTGAAGACCCTTTAATTCCGCAAAGAGATACAGTTCTCACCATTTACTCCAGAAGTGTTTGTCACAGTACTTTTTAAAATGTAAATTTGTGCCAAATTACCATAAAGCATAGTGACAGTAACAGTTTTAGATCCTTACTTAGACAGAAAATCTTAGAATTTCTTAAGCTTTTCTGTTTCAACCCCTTCATTGTGGTGCTTAGTGATTTTAGTGGCCCTAGCTCCCTTTTGAAAATAGGCAGGAATAAAAAAAATTCATAATTGTGGTACATTTAAAAGAGGCAAGCTTAAGGGGTGGGGCTAGACCTGAAATTAGACCTGTAGCTCATTACTATTTCTGATCCTTCAATTCCTGATCTGAGTAAAAATGCTTGTGTGTCCTTTTCTATAGATAAAATAGAATATTAAGCGATTAAAGATGAGAGATTATTATGTATGTATTGTATGACTTCTGACTAGTAGAGAGCAGTTAAAATTTTTGTGCAGTTATAGAGACATTGAAAATTAAATTGAAACTTCTTATCAAAAGCTTTGAACTTAACACTAACTAGTAAAGTAACTCATGGATAAAAGTAATAGAGGCTGCTCTTAGGCAAGCTATGCTAAGAAGTACAGAACTTATGCTGAGAAATAAGAAATAAATGCGATACATTCAGGGGAAGGAGAGATCAGTGTGTCAGAAACATGAAGGAAAACTTCATGGAGGAGACTGAGCCTTAAAGATGGAAATCAGAAGAAAGGAAAGGAGGAAAGCATTCCAGGAAGTGTGACTTGAGTAAGTGAAGACATGGAGGTAGGGCTGTGCTCCTCTACTTGTAGCAAGTAGATTACTTTGATCAGATGAAATAGCCCTGGAGGAGAGAACTAATCGATTGCAAGCTAGGCTAGAGCCAGGTAGTGGAAGCATTTGGATGTCCCCTTAAGAAGTTTGACTTTATTGTACAGAATACTTATTCTCAAGGTCATGGGGAGACTTTTGCACAGGAAGTTTAAAAAAAAATTTCTAGCATTTGGAATAAGTACTGCATGTAACCTGCAGTCAGTTTCATTGTTGCCTGTATGTAAGTGTTCAGGGTGGTTGTGTGTGTTTAGGGAGGGACGAAGCGAAGAGTTGCAAAATAGCACTGTAAAAAGTGGTGAGTACCATTGTAATTAAAACAGCCTTGTTTTGGTGCTGGAATATAGATCATTGGAACAGAATGGAGACTACAGAAACTGATTCATAAATGTATGGGACTTTATGTGACAGAGAGTGGCATTTTAAATCATAGAAAAAATATGGAATATTTAATAATTGACATAATTTCTACCTCACACTAAAAGGGAGAATACCCAGATTCACACATTAAATAGCTAAATGTAAAAGCCAAAACTGAAAAAGTATTAGTAGAAAATATAGGAGAACTATTTACAATCTTGAGAGTAGGGAAGACTTTCTAAAGCAAGGTGTAAAATATAGGCTATAAAAAATACCTTATTCTCCATCCTCAACATTTGACTGCATAAAATTTAAAGACATCTATGATAGAAGATATTTTTTTAAATTGAAGCATGCTAGAAAAAAATATTTGCAGTAGGTTTAGCAGTGAATTCATTCATGACCCAATTTATGAAGAACTTCTGAAAATCAACAGAGATAGCCCAATAGGAAAGTGAACATGTGAACATTAGATAATTCATGGGAAATGAAATAAGGATAGCCAATAAACATAGGAAAAGATGCACAACCCCACTGAGTCATCTGGGAAATGCAAATTGAAATAGGAGATTTACTTTTTTTTGCTCATGACATGATCAGAAATTAAAGATGGTTGTTACATTTTTGGTGAGGTTGTGGAGAAATCGGTACCTTCTTGTGTTGGTGGGAGGTCTTCCCTAACAACCTTATTTAAAATTCTGATCCCTACCCCCTACTCCCTGCATTCAGTTTTCCCCCTTTTTGCTTTATTTTTCTCCACAGTACTTGCCACCAACTAACTTAACTACATCTTCTGCTTCTTTATTTCTGTGGGGTTGTTATTGGACAAAAAATAGAATATAAGAGACATTTAAAAAGTTTTTATTAGTTGGGATCTTGGGTCCTCTTTCCTTTATCCAACAGTCTGGTTTAAAGCAGGCATTTCATATCCTCTTGGGGAGATGAAAGTTCCAGAACCTCTGAAAAGCATGATAGAAGTAGGTTCTTGAAAGCTGTCTAGACTGACTGATTCATCTTTGATCACATTTACAGTACAGCAGCACTTTTGGGACCTTTGGTCACAGCCCATTGGTTGGCTTACCTCGGAATTGTAGACGTGTGGGAGAATAATGCCCCCATTCTTCTCCATCGTGTCTAATTCTAGAAGATACAGTAATGGAAACCGTACCTTTTCCATAGTAAAATGTAGCTACTCAGGAATGATGAGGGGCGCCATCATATCAGCTAATATTCACTCCAGTTGTATTTTATGAGGTAAAATTAATATTGTTGCTCTGTTATTAGTTTTGACAGCTGCCACCTAAAGTGTAATTTTAAATTACATCTTTGGTCTGTATCTCTCCCCTAAATTCAGTCTCCAGCTGCCTACTTGACGTTTCAACTTGGACGTGATAATAGCTGTCTCAAATTTAATATGTCCCCGATGAGTTTACCAATTTTCCTTTCATAACCTGCTGCTTTTGAAGTCTTCCAGTCTTAATGGCCTTTCCATTCTTGTATTTACTTAGGAGGGGGGTCATCCCTCATACCTTGTATTCAGTACGTCAGGAAGCCCAGCTGGTTATACCTTCAAAATATAGGTATAATTTGCCCACTTCTTACTGTCTTTGCTACCACCCTGGTCCAAAGCACCATCATCTCACGTGGATTACTGTGGTAGCTTTGCAAATGGTCTTCCTGCTTCTGCCTTTGCCCCCTCACAGTGCTGTCTCAATAGGGCAGCCAGTGTGATCCTCAATTATTCCTTTCCTCAAAATACTTCTGTGACTTTTAGTTTCACTCAGTAAAAAGTCTTAGGATCTGTAAGGCCCTACATCATTTGTCTCCCACTCCATTATCTCTCTGTCCTCATCTCTTTCCACTTTCCCGGTAGCCCACTTCTCTCCAACCACACAGGCCTCCTTGCTGTTTCTCATAGATATGGGCTTGGTTCCAACTTTGTACCTACTGTTCCTTTGGTCTGAAACACTCTTTACCCAGTTAACTGCACGATGATTCACTCACTCATTCAAGTCTTTGCTCAAATATACCTTCTTAAGGAAGCTTTCGCTGATCATCCTTTTTGAAATTAAGCCTCTCCAACCCAGCATTTTCTATTCTCTTTTCCCATGCTTTCTCTGTAGTAGGAAATATACCATCAAATACACTGTGTATTCTACCAGGTAATGTTGTTTATTGGATGACTCCAGTGTGAAAGAGGAAGTGCTTAGGAAAATTGAGATGATTTTTTTTTCCTTTGGCCACACCATGTGGCATGTGGGATCTTAGTTTCCCAACCAGGGATTGACCCATGCCCCCTACATGGAAGCATGGAGTCTTAACCACTGGACCGCCAGGGAAGTCCCAGAAAATTGAGATGAATTTAATTCAGACTATTGCAATAGGAATATCTCAATGAACCGAGGAGTTTTATAGAGGCAAGTAAACAAGGGACTCAGAATGGGTGGAAGTGAGTCTTACCTGGGATTTTTTGAGGGCAGGTTGGTCCTTTGCAGTTAGCTATCAGTCAGAACACAAAACAGGATGGGGAAATTTCTCAACCTTCCTTGCTTTCCTGGAGCACAGGGCTCAGATGAAGTTCAACCTAGTCAATTACTGATAGAATTTAAGCTCCAGGAAGGCAAGACTCTTATTTGTTTTGTACATTGGTATATTTTCAGTATCCTGCATGTGCTAAGAACTCAATAAATATTGAATGAACAGATGGATAAAGGAGTAAATTAAAAATGGTACTAACTGTAGGCCCATCTGCTGGAGAGTTTGATTATACTAGTGTAGTATAATCCTTCTACCTTAAGTAACTTCATAAATGAGATACGAACATCCATGTAATAAATTTACATCCTAATATGACTAACGTGCTATATTCTATGTGGAAAACCGTATGTTTATAATGCTTAGTGTCAAATTCTCTTCCATAGAGTTCTATGAATAAAATCTTACATGTTGTGAAGAAATGTCCCATAGGATTTCTTATGAAGTGAGAATCAATTTAAATGATTTGTCTCTGTTCTAGAGGCTATTATTATAGGATTTTGGAGTTTATCTTGAAGGCACTGGAGACCAATTTTAAGTGATTGATTAAGTGATCAGATTTATGTGTTAGGATAAACAGAGTAGGGACAGCATTGGGAAGGAGTGACTGGAGGGGAATTTGAAACTGCAGGCAGAGATCTCTTAGAGAGCCGTCACTGTAATACAAGTGGGAAATGATGAAGTTGGGATAGGAAGTGAAAAAGGATTTAGACCTGATTGGATTTTTGGGTCAAGGCAATTCTAGTTATCCCAAATGTAGTTATCCTAAATCTAGGATTTTTGACCTGATGTTTGGTGGCTTTTTCTTGCAGCCAGATTATTTTTGGCTAATGCTGTTCTCTGAGATGATAGAAACAGGAAGAGGAGCAGGAAGATAATCTTAGTTTTGTAGATGCTTTATTTGAAAGGCCTGAGAAACCTACTAGTGATCATCCAAAAAGCAATGGGGAAATATATGACCTGAGATTGGGGTAAAGAAGCTACCCTGAGGAATAAAACGAAGCCTGAGTCTAGAAAAGGGCTTCAAGTTTATCATCTTCATAAAGTACCCTTAGCTTTATAACTTTGTATGATTTTTTATGCCTTTGTAACTTTCCCATAAACTGTTTATTTCTAAGTTATTATTAGTAAAGCCCTCAAAATGGAACAGGTTTTTGCATTTACCTTTGGTCAGAATAATGGGGAGAGGAACTTTATGGATTCCTCCAGAATTTTGAGTTCCTTGAGGAACAGTTTAGAAGTGTGTCAGTAACTGCATCATCACCCAGAAATGTTTACCTTTTTTCTTTATTGAGTGCTTAATATGTGTTACCGGTCAAGTAAACAAGCAATTACAGCGTAGTATTGTATTTTAAGTAGTAGATTAGGGAATATACTAGTCTTTGGGGATGGGGTCAGGGAATGGTTCACGAAGTGATGCATTAGCTGAGATAGAAGAGTGGGCACAGGAGTTTGGGTAGAAGTAAGGAGGTGAGGAACTGAGATCAGAATATGCAAAGCCCCTGAATTAAGAGAAAGCTAAGCTTTTTAGCAGAATTGAAAAGGTGGAGGGGAGAGGGAGGGGATGGAGGGAGAGAGGATGAGATGCTAGAGACAAAACACTTGATATTTAAGGCCTGTGGGCATTATCCTGAAGACAGTATGAAAATCTTAACATTTTTAAGGAATGACAAAATATTACCATTTTAAGAAGATAACTGGCTGTAGTGGGGAAGTTCAAATACAGAGGCAGCTTTCAGAGTCAATGTGTCTAGGATGGGGCTCAGAAATTTACTTTTTAAAATTTTGATTTAATTTCAGTGCACCCAACTTTTTTTTTGCGGTACGCGGGCCTCTCACTGTTGTGGCCTCTCCCGTTGCGGAGCACAGGCTCCGGACGCGCAGGCTCAGTGGCCATGGCTCACGGGCCCAGCCGCTCCGTGGCATGTGGGATCTTGCCGGACCGGGGCACGAACCCGTGTCCCCCTGCATCGGCAGGCGGACCCTCAACCACTGCGCCAGCAGGGAAGCCCTCACCCAACTTTTTGAAAACACCTGAATTAAGAGGGTTCTTTAGTAGGGCTGTGAATTTTGCTTACCAAACTCTTACTGTGGTGTTATGGCCAGTAGGGGAATCTTTTTTTCCTCATTTGGGCTAGATGTGAAGCCTGTTCTTCCTCCAGGGCAAGTAAACAAAGAAACTGGGATCAGATTAAAATGGGCTCCTTGATTTGAGAAATTCAAATATGATAAAGTCCCAGTTTAGCAATGTATGTAACTTTCTTTTGAAATCTTGTTTTTGCTTATCCCCAGAGCAATTAGAGTTCTTGATTGGAAAACAAAAGCTGGGGACTATCTATTTAGAACTGTTTAAATGGAAATTTCCTAGATAAGAGCAGGAGATATATACACATTAAATATCCCTGATCAGGTCTTGTATCCCAGGAGTTTTGGAAGGTTATGTAAGTCTGGGGGTGAGATGGAGCAGCAGTGAGAATGTGGGCTGCTAGAGGAGGTTAGGAACTGGGGGTTTGCAAAGGGAAGAGGAGCTTTCACATGGTGAAGAATGATTGCTTTTTTTTAGGCCAATTTTCCTTTTTTTAAAAAAAATGTTATTGATTTATTTTTGACTGCGTTGGGTCTTGTTGCTGTGCGCAGGCCTTCTCTGGTTGCAGCGAGTGGGGGCTACTCTTCATTGCGGTGTGTGGGCTTCTCACTGTGGTGGCTTCTCTTGTTGCAGAGCACGGGCTCTAGGCTCACGGGGCTCAGTAGTTGTGGCTCACGGGCTCTAGAGTGCAGGCTCAGTAGTCGTGGTGCACAGGCTTAGTTGCTCCGCAGCATGTGGGATCTTCCTGGACCGGGGCTGGAACCCGTGTACCCTGCACTGGCAGGCGGATTCTTAACCACTGTGCCACCAGGGAAGTCCTAGGCCAATTTTCTTAATCGTAAAGCCCTACCTACTTGTTCCATATAGAATGGTTTTTCCAAATACCAAGTCACTTAAACCAAAATATACTACACTTTCTCTTTTCTTTGTTATTCTTCTTGGTTATTCAGTCCTTTAAAAATCTTTCCTGTCTGTCTTCCTAAATCTCTCCTAACCCCTCCCCATCCTATTTATCCTCTCCCCCTCATCAATACTGGTTAAATTTAGGTGCTCATCTTTTTCATGGAATATTGCATTGATTCTTTGTATCCCACAGGTCTAGGGCCCTTTAGTTGTTTCCCCATTTTAATATGTGCCCTTTGAAAGATTCTGATTTTCAGATGTCTTCTTTTAATACTTCACTCATGCTAAATTAATTGAATTTCTTAGAAGTGTCATATTCTTTAACTTTTTCTGCCTTTATTTTTGTAGTGCTTTTCACATTATCTCTTGGGAAATCCTTCCAGTGTCGTCATATTTTCTCTTTTGGCAATAAGGAACCAGAACTTAATTTTTTTGTGATAGCTCTCAATTTTAAAATTTTGGCAACTAATTCAGTTAAAAAACATGCTGTCCAGCATGTCAAAAACATTACAACCTCATTTATAAAGCCTGCTTTGACCATTTTCCTTTCTTCCTGCAAAGTTAACTGCTCAGTCTTTGTGCAGTCTAATATGTTAACCCACAACTTTGGAATTGTTATAAAATAATTCAAATACAAATAGTAGCATCAGAGTTTTTAACTCATGAAAACTGGTTCAATGAGAAATTGGGCTTTATGTAGTCAGTTTAATAAGGAATGGTGAAATAAAATTGCTATAAAATTGGTTAATATACTATAGGGAGGGTATTTAAGCCTAGCCTTTGGGATAGTATTCTCTACTGGACAGAAAAAAAGTGCATTTCATTGTAATAGTTTTTGTTTTGTTTTTACAAATTTACCTTTAAATTTAGAAACTGCCTGGGCCCTAATTAGTTGTAAATGGGAAATCAAACAATCAGATGACCTCAGGTGAAGTTATTGTAAAATGTTCTATCTCGAGTGACATTAAAAGTCACACAGTCGTCTTTAGGTCTTATTTTAGATTTTGAATAATTTGTCTGAAAACATGCTTATTTTATACTATCAGTGACCAGCCACCTCTCTGTATCTTCTCTTTTTAAAATATTAATTTACGAGAGTTTCCAGAATCACTAATAGATGGTCCACATCTATATTTTTTGCCCTGTTTTCATTTGTGCACTGGTTCCATATTAAATTGTCTGCAGTAGAGTTCTGTTAGAACACTAACCATCAACTTGGATATAATGGGTTCTCAGTATATGTGCAATAATAGAAGCATTTATAAGACATATGTATAGAACAAAGTCAGCAAGATACCATTTACTTTAATGAGCTTAATTTTCTTTTTTTTCTGGCATGCGGGCCTCTCACTGTTGTGGCCTCTCCCGTTGCGGAGCACAGGCTCAGCGGCCATGGCTTATGGGCGCAGCCGCTCCGCGGTATGTGGGATTTTCCCGGACCGGGGCACGAACCCATGTTCCCTGCATCGGCAGGCAGACTCTCAACCACTGTGCCACCAGGGAAGCCCAATGAGCTTAATTTTGAAGTTTAAATAGGAGTTTCAGATAGAAAGGGTAGAACAAACCGGATAGAGTGACCAATGTGTGCTGGTTTAGGACTTGAGTCTATCTAGGTTATTGCCAATGGCCACAAGTTTCTAACCAACTTCTGGTCTTTTTCTTCCCCTGTTTTAATGTAACTGAAGTGTTACCAACATGGTTATTTTCCTAAAAACCATTTGATCACATTCCTTCCCTGCTTGAAAATATTAATTGCTTCATGTTGACAACAGTAGATTTCATTTTGCTGGGCCTTGGAACTCTTCTCTTTCCCCCACCTGGTTTCTTCAGCCATGATTTTCACACCGTACTGTTCATTGAAAACATAGGCTTTTGCTCTGGCTGACTGTTCCCCATTTGTCGTTCCCTCAGCAGTTGACTTCCTCAGAGTCAGATTGTGTTCATTTACCTTTGTTTCTGCCTGGCCAAATCCTACATTTTCTTTCAGATCCAGCTTGCCTCTTCATTCCACAGTACGACCGTCTACACTGTTTTGGCTCAGGAGGATCTCCTTGTCATAAAGTTTGGTTGTATTTGTTCATATGGATATGCAAGCATATCCTGTCTGGTAAATCTATGGGTGGGTTGTCTCAGTTTCACCTGGAAGGCAGTAAGCGCCACTTTTTGTACTTGGGTCACATATAGTACTTCCTATAGAATTTTTAAAAATGTGTCCCACATATCAATATGTTTTTGTATTTGTAGACCTGAAAAATGTCTGAAAATTCCAGTGACAGTGATTCATCTTGTGGTTGGACTGTCATCAATCATGAGGTATGCTACTGAATACTTTTTATAAGGCAGTTTGTAATATTACAGTGTTAACAGTGATGTAAACTGGGTTCTTTGAAGGCCATTAGTTTTTTACATTTAAGCATAAGGTTCCATTGTCTATAGCTTTTCCCACCTACATTTCACTTCACTGCTGAAAACTCTTCACGAGCCAGCATGTTATTGGACATTGCTTTCCTCAGCTTTGAGACATTAGGCAGGTATTTACTGAGGGCTTATTATTGGTCAGGTCCTGTGCTTTACTTATGTTCTCATAATTTTAAACAACCCTCTGTGGTACAGATTGTTTTCATTCTCATTTCATAGTTGAGAGGACCAAAGCTTACGGAGATTCAGTAATTTGGCCAAGATTATGTAACTAGAAAACATCAGAGCCTGCGTTTAAACAGACCAAGGAGCATGGAGAACATGTGTTCCACCCATGTTATGTTATGTTACGTTACGTTATATTATCATTTCAGAACTTGATGGAAAAAGGACTATGGCTAGAACTCTTAAAAAATGAATTTGATTATAGAAATGTGATGTTACATAACTAGTACATAATAAACAGTAATTTATTTTCTCACACTGGTAATATATATTAATTACAGAAAAATCATAAAATAGTGATGTATAGAAGCAGTAAGATAAAAACTATACCTATTTAAAGTGTTAATGGATTTATCTATAATTTTCCTGTTTATTTTTAGACTCAAGCCTCACTTATTTTCCTTCATCAATAAAAATTTTAAACGCTATTTTTTATGATTCCTTTGATAATTTAATATTTAGACAATTGGTTAGTCATGACTTCTAGAAAACAACATTAACCAAAGTTTCTGCAAGAAAGTTTTAAAATTTATTAGCAGCTGTAGCAGTTGAAATGAATGTGGTTTCTTTTTCTTCTTTTTTTTAATAAGTGACTTTTCTATTTTTAACCTGTTTTCTCCAAAGCTTAGATCAACTCTCATAGTAACAATTTCTCCTTCAAGGATAATTAACAGTGTAGAAGTAAGGCAGCTGTGGGAGTCTGTAGTGTGAAACAAGATAGCAGACTTTACTGGCATTTAGCCAAGTGTGTCATTTGGGGATTCTGTATTAGAAATACCTTGTCACAGAGTTGATCATATTTGTACCTTTATCCTTCTTCCTTCCATATCTTGTTATCAGGTTCTAATCTTTCTTGCTAATGTCTCTTACATGTATTTCCTTTTCCTTTACCATTGCTACCATTCTGATTTAGGCCAGATCTGGTCTCCCCAGTGACTCACAATTCAACCCGAACCTTGTGTCTGTTACTACCATTCTCCTGCCACTTTAGGCAATCCCAAAATCTTATACTCAGAATTCTCTTTAGGACTCAACTCAAGCCCACTGCTTTAATGACGTCTCTTAGTTTTTGCTGTTGTGAGTTATGTATATCAGGAGAACTCAGACCTTTGATTTCATGGATTACTAAATTATAGGAAAATTGAGGGAGGGGCCTGGAGAGAGACAGAATCATTAGTGGATAACTTATTTTGCTAATTAACATGAGAAAAAAACCCTGTTAAGATCCACTTTTATTAAAGAAAAGACAGTCTGACATCAAAGTAAGAAGGAAAACCTTGGAAGAATAAAAGAGTCTGAAATTTTATAAGGAAAGTTTACTCCATTAATCTAATAGGTTAATTTTAATCCTTGCCCTTAAACCTTTTTAGTCATATGTTGCAATAATAAGTAGTTATTTGCTTGTGGCTGTTTCTCTGAATAGGCTATAAATCTGAATTTTAGATTTTAGTTTTTCATACCCTGTGACACTAGCAAAATGTCTTGCCTAGAGTAGTTCTATAAGTGTTGAGTAGAAGCAAATTAATAGAAATAGCTAAATTTAGAAACTTATCCTCTGGGATTCAGATTTATTGCTTGGGCTTATAGCATAGTTAGAATGTTGGACTTTTAGACTGACTTCTTTTATTTTATTGTTTTTAAGATTTTAAAAAATTTATTTATTTTTGGCTGTGTTGGGTCTTTCGTTGCTGTGAGTGGGGGCTACTCTTCATTGTGGTGTGCGGCTTCTCATTGTGGTGGCTTCTCTTGTTGCAGAGCATGGGTTCTAGGCACGCAGGCTTCAGTAGTTGTGGCATGTGGGCTCAGTAGTTGTGGCATATGGGCTTAGGTGCTCCACGGCATGTTGGATCTTTCCGGACCAGGGCTCGAACTCATGTCCCCTGCATTGGCAGGTGGATTCTTAACCACTGTACCACAAGGGAAGTCCCAGGACTGACTTCTTTTAAAATCTAAACCTATGGCTCCCCTGCTGTAGGTTTTATGGACTAAATTGAACAAAAGGAATAGATACTGGACTTCCCTGGTGGTGCAGTGGTTAAGAATCCGCCTGCCAATGCAGGGGACATGGGTTCGATTTCTGGTCCAGGAAGATCCCACATGCCGTGGAGCAACTAAGCCCGTGCACCACAACTACTGAGCCTGTGTGCCACAACTACTGAAGCCTGTGCCCCTAGAACCCATGCTCTGCAACAAGAGAAGCTGCCGCAGTGAGAAGCCCATGCGCCGCAACGAAGAGTAGCCCCCGCTCGCCACAACTAGAGAAAGCCCACACGCAGCAACGAGACCCAACGCGACCAAAAATTTAAATTAAAAAAGAAAAAGGAATAGATACTGTTCCCTTTGGAGTATAGCAGCATCTGTGACTTTTAAAAATGGAAGCATCTACATGTAGTCACATCCAGCTTTGGGCAGCTGATAGACGAATAACTGATTAACACTTTTTATCTAGGGGTCTGATACAGAGATGATGAATTCTGAACATGGTGTAGCCAGTGACAGCTGTGAGCTCACCCCAGAATGTTCATCTTTATCACAAGAGGAGCTACAAGTATTGCAGTTAGAGCAGGGAGGTAAGTTTAAAAAAGTCTGATTTTTCTTTTTTTTTTTTAATAGGATATGTGAGCAACATTATGAATCTTGCCTTCTTTCTAGGTGGGCAGCCTTTCTGGCTAGTCTAAATCATCAAGTCACACTGAAAGACTAGAATTTTCGTGTGGATTAGGTGGGCAGGCCTAAAGAACCCGGTGGCACCAAATTGCCCAGGGGGTTTGTTTGTTTGTAGCTATAGTACGTACTTGGGCCTCCATATGACTCTTTGATACTGCTAGTGTAAACAGTGACTAAATATTATTAACCTTGATTAAGACTAGTGATATACAAAATTATTTATTCACACAAAGGATTTACTAAATTCTTCTCCAGTTACCACACTTCAGAGTACCTTTGGTTATAGGTGGTAAATGGCATTTAACTACTGTATTTCATTAATGTTATATATTCTTCTGTGGGATTTGATGCCCATATTAATTATATAGAGGATTAAGAAACCCAAATAATTAATACATCTTCATATTTAAAAATTACTTCTTAAATTTTCTTTTAAAAATTGCATTAAAACGTAACAGAACATTTCTCCGTCAGGAGAATAAAGTGCATGTGTCAAGGCCAGAAATATAAAAGATTATACCTGTTAATCTTGTTTTCAGCTTAAGTGTTGATTGCTATTCTCATTTGAACAGTGATTCTCATCTTTCATGGGTCAGAGATCTCTTTGAGAATCTGAAAGCTGTGGATGGTCTCTCCCAAGAAATGCATATATTTAGATATTTAAAAAAAAATTTCCATACTTCCTCAGGCGTCCTTGGACCCTAGTCCACCTTCGTTGAGGAGTCTTATCTCCAAATTAATATTCTGTTAGGAGCTATATAACACACACAAGTGATGTTTGGGTTTTTTTCCCTTTGTTATTTTGGAGGGGTTAAAATAGAAAAACAAATGATGAGCAAAAAAATTCAAAGCCATCTATAATTCTTTTTATCTGGAGGTAACATTATACCAACAATGCTTATACTTTGCTATGCATAAAACCTGATGCTTATTGTATACTGTTTTAATATTTTTAGCTTCTATTAACATTTTATAGCCTTTGTCATTAAAAATATGACATAAAATCTAATTTGTGTATTGTTTTTTGAGAGTTTCTTATAAAATACATATGCAGCTGCTATGGTGATATTATCTTGTTTTTCTGTGTTCTTTTGAGGCCTTGTTTTTTATAGTCCACTTTTTATTGTAAAGATTTGTAATTTGAAGCCATAGTTTTGATTCTTGTGTTACTAGGCGTTGACAGTCATTAGAATAGTGGTACGTTTAAGAATTATGAATAAACTAAGAATTCAGGAAATGTGCCGTCAATTATCTGAGAATCAGTTTTCCATATTAACAGGTTTTTACAAACACCTTGGCTTAAGTACTTTGGAATTGTAATGTAGAGATTGTTTATTTAGGGATTATGGTTTTTAGTAGATTTTTAAATGAGTTCAGTTCAGTACCTAAAATTATCCCCTGACAATTTCAAATAGTTATATTTGAAATACAGAGATCTTTTTAGTAACAATAGAGTGACTGTTATAATTACATGTGGCATTTCCTTAAATCCACTTTAAAAATTAGGAATAGATTTTATCTGCCTATATTATATAATATATGCAGACAAAAAAAAAGGTCGATGAAGTGTAATTAAATTGATCTTTGCTTTATGTCAGAGAGCAGCCAGAATGGCACAGTGTTAATGGGAGGAGCTACTTATCCAGCTTTGGAGGAAATGAAGTCAGCACTCGAGGTAACCTTGTGTTTTACTATGTGGATATATGATAAACAGTATTTATTAGAGAATACTAATTAAAGCTTCCATTTCTATTTGTGTGTTCTGTTCCTATTTGAATTATAAATATCTTTTGTTGAAAAATTTGGGATTCTGCAGGTTGGTCAGTTTTAAGATTAAAGTTAGCTTCCATATAACTCCTAATTAAGTGAGCTATCTTTTAATTTAGAAAAGCGATTTCTTGGTAATGTGTTAAAGATCTATTCATTTCACCTCTAATATTTTCTTTAGAAATATGTTGCTTTCTTGAATTATATTGAGAAATTAAGGGTTCATATCTAAAATGAAGGTTAGTTTTAAAATTTGAGAACAAACTTTGTCCTTTGGCATTTTACTTGACTTCCAGATAAAACTAGATAGCTGGATGATCTTTACATTACGTAGCTTTTGAAGTTTATCAGGAAAATTTAATCAGTCTTTTATGGGCTCCCTGACCACAGAATATGCCCAAATAAACCCGTAGAACTGGTGAGAAACAAATCCTCTCCTTTTTGTGGACATTGGGTTGGAAAGGTGGGTTTGTTTCTCAGCTTCTGCAGCCCACGAATGAATGGTAGACAGCAGTTTGATTTAATTCTGAAAGAGAGAGTTGCCAACAGGTTTGATGGTATTTTCAGACTGAAAGATAAGCCTACTATTTGTTTTTGTTTTTGGGCTTGCCACACGGCTTGTGAGATCCTAGTTCCCTGACCAGGCATTGAACCCGGGCCCCTGGCAGTGGAAGTGCAGAGTCCTAACCACTGGACCGCCAGGGAATTCCCTAGGATGAACCTACTATTGCGTAATCCTTTCCTGTTGGGCAGGACTTATTTTAAACCCAATCACCATACTACTTAAGTCCATTATATACTTTGAACTGCCTAGAAAATATAAGGCCCATAAATAATTGTTGAATTTGTCTCTAAAATTATGATTCTTCAGGGAGAGGAAGAAAAGTTACCTGATGACAATCTCTATTTTGGAACTGTCAGTGATGATTCTGATATTGTTACACTTGAGCCACCTAAGTTAGAAGAAACTGGGAGTCAAGAAGAAGCAATAATTGTTAAAGAAGCACAGAGTCCGGAAGACTTCAACATGGGCTCTTCCTCTAGCAGCCAGTATACGTTTTGTCAGCCAGAAACTGGTAAGAACTACATAACGGATACGCTGATAGGAGACTTAGGACTCTTGTGACCACATTTTATATAATGGCTTGATTTCTGACCCTGAATTTCAAGTTTTGAATATGTTTGGGTAAAACTCATGAAAATTTTTTGTAAAATCTACTGTTATATCTAGTGTTTTCCTAGATCTAGGGCCTAGAGCACGGTAGTCCAATAAATACCATCTTTTATCATTGAAAGAAGAGAAAAAATAGCTTCAAGGAGATTTGTTAATGTCTCAAACACTCCAAAATGCATTTGACAGTTTTTAGGTCTTTAGGAGTGGGAGATTGAGCCATTATACTTAAAAAAGTAGGACAATGTTAGTAAGATTTTTAGTTACAGTGGTACAAATTTTATATTATAGAAATAGTGAAAGAAACTTTATTGAAGCCTTCCAGATCCATTTAATTATTAGTCAGTCAACAAACATTTATTGTGTGCTACCATGTGCCAAACAGGGTTTAAGGAACTGGCAAAACAGCAGCATCCTAAAGCCCCTGAACTTTGGATCTTTCACTTTAGATTGAGTTATGAAAATGTACCTATTGTAAATCACATTCTTAATGCAGTGAATGCCTATTGTTCAGACAGAATCATTTGGAGGTAAAATGTGAGTTACTGAGCTAATTCCCTCTACAATTCTTTGGCACAGTTTTAGGGACATATATAACATCTTTCAGGGTAATATAAATATTTAGACACAAAGTTACAGAAAATCTAAGAAAGAGATCTATAATTAACCCACGGTGTTTTTTTGTTGTTGTTTTTTTTTTGCGGTACGTGGGCTTCTCACTGACGCAGCCTCTCCCGTTGCGGAGCGCAGGCTCAGCGGCGTGGCTCACGGGCCCAGCCGCTCCGCGGCATGTGGGATCCTCCCGGACCGGGGCACGAACCCGTGTCCCCTGCATCAGCAGGCGGACTCTCAACCACTGTGCCACCAGGGAAGCCCAACGCACGGTTTTTAACCCCCAATTATAACTTAGGGTGAATTATGTGAGAGATACCTGGGACATTGCTAGTGATAATAAGAGTTTCCAAATTTAATGCAAAAACAGGAACGTGTAAGGCTTCCCTGGTGGTGCAGTGGTTGAGTGTCCGCCTGCCGATGCAGGGGATGCGGGTTCGTGACCCGGTCCAGGAGGATCCCACATGCCGCGGAGCGGCTGGGCCCGTGAGCCAGGCTGCTGAGCCTGCGCGTCCAGAGCCCGTGCTCCGCAACGGGAGAAGCCACAACAGTGAGAGGCCCGCGTAACTGCAAAAAAAAACACAAAAAAAGACAGGAACGTGTAGTATTTATTTCAGATCATTTTCTTAGATTTTACCATTCTTTGTTTAATGTTCCAGAATCAGACAGTGGAATTTTTCTTATTCTAATTTAAGCTAGTAAAATTCAAGTAGAGGTTAAACCAGAAGCTGGTTTAATTTAGAAATATTTGTGGGCCAGAATGTATAGTCAGATTGAAGCCAGGAGCATTGCAGAAGAGTCAAAGCAGACATTTAAGAAACGATGCCACACACTGTTGATTTTTTTTTCCAGGAACTTCAGTACTTCAGATCACATTAATCTAGTTTTTAATTTCCTTTCTGAACTTGGATTTCTTGGGAATTTTACAGATTCAGTTAAGCAGAGTATTTTTTTAGGTGTATTTTTATCCATTGCTGTCCCTCCCAAGGGAATTAATTATTTCAATAAAGAAAATGTTAACAAATAATCAAAAATGATTTTGGACTATGTTGAAAATAGTATGTATACATCAATTATCAAGAGTTTTTGTTCTCTTCCCTTAGCCTGTATTTTTCTTCGTTGGTTAATTTCCTGCTACCTATTGCTTTTTTTTTTTTTCCTTTCCCTTTCTTCTCCATCTTTATAGGATTTCAACTTCATTTTTTTCTTTTTATAAATTAGATTCTATGGCAATAATCTTTTTGTTGATTTAAGAACATTTCCCACTCCCTCCATATGACCCTCTGCTCCCCTAAGGAACCAGAATTGGTAGCTGTAGAAAAGTTTGTATTGTGTGTATATATATATATATTTTTTGTATGTATGTTTTTTAAAAAGGCATGATTATTAGATTTTGATGGAGCACAAGTGATAATGTTAAGTGATAATTAAAACAAGTGTTTTTCAATTCTCTTTTTCCTTTTTATTCTTTATAATAAAGCTTTATACATCTTTTTTCCTGTTTATTCACAAAAGAAAGGTGGTGGGAGAAGCTGTGGAAGATTCCTGAATGCATAAGGGGATGGGATGATCAGCTGAAACACCATGTTCCTAGCCAACTCGCTTTCCAAGGTGGTGTGACTAAATCTGATCAGCTTTTCTGGAGCTGAGTGTGCCTAGTCACATTTACAATTTACTTAGTGCTTTGAAGATATCTGTTGTAATCTGTGATACTCTGAACAGGTGTTCAAAATTGATCTTGTAATAAAGCTGGCTAAGCTTATTGCATGCCTTTGCATTGCTTGCATCTTGGACTGTGTGCCAAATTATGCTTTAAAAGAAGTTTAAAAATCAAAATATTTCAGCTATCATACTTATGGGTTAAAAAAGATGGAAGCATTAGATAAGGATGCGAATTTGTTCATGTGGGTTAGGCTGGTTTGTTTACTTAGACTGTATAATGAAGGCAGTAAGTTAATGTAGAATTGAAAATTTAAGAAATTTTGACAAATGGTTTGTTTTTATATTTACCCATCTTAATAATGTCAGAAAGTCTGACTTAAGTACTCCAACCATGATCATGAATGCCTTTGTATTATGTAATGCTTTGTTTAAGTCTTCCTTTCTTTCTCTTTTTCCAAGAAATGTAACCTCACAGCTGAGGCGACGACATCTTGGAAAAACTAGTGATCAAGAATAACCAGATAAACATGATGGGCATAAGGGTTATGACCAAAAGATCTCTCAGTGGCATCTATTATCACTAAATATTAGGAATATTCATTCATTCAGTAGTGCCTTCTGTCTTTGTGTTTTTTGTTGTAAGTGTGAAAGTTATAAATTCTCTATGATACATCTTTTAGAAGTACTGTCTAACCTAAGTCACCAGCTTTGCTGTGGCATGGATACCCTGTCTTCTGAAGAACTGTTCTGCTTTTTCGAAGCATGAATGTTTGTTGTTTTGGAGCTCTTTGTATCAAATTCATGTTCACATTTTATCCTTACTTTTAGTGCTTTTTTTTTTTCTTCTCTCTGGCCTATGGAAATTATTACTGAGTCATCTAATCTTCTGTGTCAGCATATAGTTTATTGATATATGGAACAATGTTAAGAAATTATATACTTGAAAAAGCTGAAGATGTTTTTTTCCAATGAATATGCTTCTAGTCCTTGAGATTTCTTGTGGAATTTTTTTTCCAATTTGTTGTTCTTTATTATTCTTTTCATAAAGGAGCAGCACAAGACTAGTCCTTAATATCGGAGATAGCTGTTGTGTCACTTCCTCATGCTGACATATTTACTAGAGGGTAAAATTAATAACCTTCTAGTAAGAGTGGCAGTCGAAGGGAAGGGCTCATCTGACTTCTGGAAACCTGTGTTAAACTATAGTGCTTTGAATCTTGATTTTGGGCTCATAGGATGGAAACAAAACTAGGGACTAGTACACTCAAGGAAACTTTTGGTAGTTGTTGTCTTTTTTAAGTCTCAGGAACTGCTTATATACTTCCCTCTGTTCCTTAAACAGCTGAGCTTAAATTACCTCTATTTGAAATTAAATGAAGAGATAGAGGTTTTTTTTTCCCCTTCTAGAAACAGTATTTGTTTGTGGCTCTAATAGCAGTGAAATTTAATAGGCTATGAGAATGATTGTTCTAATGGTGTAAACTATAAGGGAAGTTAAAAAAAAGAAAACAACCAAAACCAGACCCTCAAAGGCACAGAGTATAGTTAACAGTTTCTTATGTATCACAGTTGAAATCTTTGGCTTTATGTTGATAAACTTGAAAACTTGAGTTTTTGTTTCTATTCTGTTGTTTTTGTTCTTGGCTGTTGTATGTAAAAAGGCATGTAGGGATGGCATTCTAAATCATATTTACTGGGAAGGCTTTTCTAAAATATTTAATATTTATCTACATTTTTCTTTTTAAAATAGTATTTTCATCTCAGCCTAGCGATGACGAATCCAGTAGTGATGAAACCAGTCATCAGCCCAGTCCGGCCTTTAGACGACGCCGTGCTAGGAAGAAGACTGTTTCTAGTTCAGAATCTGAAGAAAGGTTACTTGCTGAACAAGAAACTGAACCTTCTAAGGAGCCGTGTAAACGTCAGTTCAATAGTGGTCTCAATAAATGCGTTATCCTTGCTTTGGTGATTGCAATCAGCATGGGATTTGGACATTTCTACGGTAAGTATTTGAAAATTTGTTATATATAAACTGGTGGTAAAGAGTAAGGAATTCTGGGATCCTTTTTCAGTGTCTTCCTTAAAATATATGTCCTTGGAAAGCTTGTACGTGTTTGAGCCTTGGTTTGCTCATGTGGAAACTGGGGATAGTGTTGCTTCACAAAGCTGTTTGCACTGAAATGAGGTAGTATTTAAGAAATGTAAGGATTGCTCATATATATATTTATTTAAAGAAAATATTAGAAGATTAAAAATCTGAAATGCTCATTACAGGGCAAATCGTTTTAATTTAGAATCACAGTTAAACTAGTTTTAACTGTGACTTTATTAGGAGGATTATTTAAATTCCACTTAAATAGTTACATATGAAATGTCACAATAATAGGTGCTCATTATTTCTACTTTTAGGTTTCATGAAAGCACTATATTTTGTGACCGTTGTTGTTACTTCCATGATTCACATGACTTAAGAATTCATTTGTTTTATACTTTGCTCACTATTATCCTTGTTAGTGTTTATTTACATTGATTAATAATTTTCTTAATGCAAAGCCTTTAAAAGTATCCTGGGTGAAAAGAGGAAGGAATTCCATGTGGTGTTACTTTTCTTTTGGGAGCCTAACCATTCAATCTTATTTAAGGTATATATTTGTACAAAGATAAGGCTGAGAACTGAATATTCATTCTTTTTGCTTTATTAGAATTTTGAAAAAGATACTTTAAACAAATGTCTTAGATCTTGTCAACTTCACAAATTTCAGTTTGCCTTGTATTAACTACTTTTAGGATTTTTGCCTACATAATCCACAGTTTAGCTTTCTGAGTAAATCTGGTTTTGCTAGTTCCTTCCAACAATGTGTTCCTTAAGATTGAAGAATTATATGTTCCCTTTGTTGATTTGTGGAAAAGATATTATTCAATATAGTGTAATGTTAGAAGAAACTTAGTGAAGACAATCCTGTTTAAAGTCAGAGTCAGTAAAATGTGTTTCTTCTTGTATTTAACTTTATATTAATAAAAATAAGTATTTAGACTCCTGGTGGATGTCTGCTTGAATTTAATACTGGGATCTTGTAATTTGTATCCTCCCTTGAAGTTCGTTGTAATGAGATTTGACTTGAAATACATACTTGTTTATTATCTAGCTGGAGCAAATATATGAATATGTTTTTTTGAGCTTGGTTTTTTCCCCTTGCAGGTAAACATGGAGGTAACAAAGGAGAAGGTCTTACTTTAATCTTCTTTTCTTACTAAAAAAAAAAATTGGACAGTGATTTAATGTTAATCCACATTGCATTAAAACTCTACAAATTGCATGACCTTTAAGTATTTTGTAGAAAGATCAATTTAGGAGTGTTTTCAAAGTTGAGAAATTATTGCCCTGTTATTTAAGAATTTTGTTTACTTGTAAAATTTACTTTATTAATTGTATTTAATAAATATTTTCCTGTAGTATTTCAAATTAGCTTTTCAGAATAGGAACAACCTTCATAATAATAGGTCCATATAATAATATGATTGGCTCAGGGAACATAAAAAAACTTAACCTGAATGATAGCTTTTCAAGGTCACTTTTAAAGGACATCACATTTTTTTTTCTTAATTGTGGCACCGATCTCAATACTTTAAGAGCTCTTTTGAGTTGATTTTAGAGCCAGCTTGAATTTCTCAGGCACTGTGAAGTCAGTCGTTGCACTCCATAATCAGTCATTTGCTTTATAATCATTTAACAAGAACTACTAAGTTAATCACTCAGAACATTCACCAACCTTGGTGATATAAATTTGGAGTGTCAGATCTATCTTGGAAGGAAGAGAGAACTAGAAGGACTGAGGATAGTAAAAGAATGTACTATAGGTATTTGGCACTGCTTCAGGTCCTGAAAGTGCTTACAAAAATTTTTTTAAAAATTCTTGATGAAGCACCTGTTTTATTCTTTCTTTTACCTGTAGACTATCCATGTTCCAAATCAACAGCGGAGTTCAATTGATTGGTTTCCTCATGGAGTTGCTTTAAGTATAGGCTGTCCTGCTTTTCAGCAGACATTTCAGTATAACAGTATAACTAGGTGCTAAGTTATGAAGCACAGACAAGAATCATAGCTCAAACTATGACACTGAGTCACCCTAGAGATGGTAGGATTTAAGTTGGGTCTGGACTTACACTATGTGGAAGGAAAGTAGAACATTCTAGCAGTGGAGAACCTGATAATCTGAAAGTAAACTTGCTACGTTTGGGAGCACTGAAAAGACTGGTAGGATTATAGCAGAATAGATATTTAGAGATAATGGAAAATAGGTTGGAATATGTGGGATGCTATTATATTGTAAAACATGTTGGAATCCGAGTAGGAGAGTTTGATTTATAGAGTGAACTGAGAGCAGTAATTTTAGAGGAAAAGTGCAGGAAGATAAATAGTGTGGGAAAAATTAGAACAGTTAACTAGAAGGTTTTGTAATTCAGGTATTCAGTGATCAGGACCTTGATAGTTCTCGTGATGGTGGGGATGGAGAGAAGGCTGGTGAAATAACGGACACTGAAGTAACAATGGAAAACAGAACTTTGAGCCTGGATGCTTGAGATATTGGTGGTTTACTTTTTAAATTCCAAGAAGTGTGTTAGCTGCTTTACTTTTGGCGTTGGGGGAGTTAGAGGGGAAGAGTTTTGCTAGTTGAGAAAGTTAATAGACGGTGAGCACAGTTCGGTTTGTTTTTACCCAACTTTATTTTAGAATAAATTAGGGCAGGTGCTGAAGTTCAGTTTTTTGTTTTTTGTTTTTTAAATGAAGACACCCCCAAAATTGTGCCTAGCAGGCAGCTGGATATATTGGCTGCAAGCTCTGGTGAGATTGAGACTCTTTACCTGTAGAAGAGAAGTCTTACAGCAGTGGTAGCAAAAACTGACAGTGGGTTAATGTGATTAAGGTAGGCAGATTTGTGGATATAACCAGAAGGCCTTAAACCCTGGGTTGTAACACTTCATAGTTAGGCAGCTGAAGATGTAGAGGGGGAAAAGAATACCTAATTGTTTGTGAGATTGATTGACAGAGGACACATTGATAGTCATCAAACATATGCTATGTAATGGTACTGCAAACTCAAATCTCAACACATTAGTTTTAAGTTATTTCCCAGTGGCCAAAGGAATTCATTCTGTTAGCAGTTTGAAAAAAAGAAGTTTTCAGTTGCCTTGGGAACTATAGATAAATTTATTTCAATATTTCAAAAAATCTGAGATTCTTTTGAGTAATATTGAAACAAATTTGCCATGCAAATTTGTGATTTTTTTTTTTGATAAGTGAATTCTAACAGGATATCATAGCTGTTAACTGGTAACAGTTGTCTGTAACTTGGCAGAAGTTTTCTCTTTAGTGGTTTTCAAGATGTACTGAAGAAATGAGTTAATTTTTCAGAAATCAATTAACTATTAATTATTATATTCTTTTTTTAATTCAAACAGAAAGTCACAAAAATTATAATCATCCTCATCAGTTCACTCAGTCCCATATTCTTTCATTACAAAATTCTGTGATGTCTTTTACATAATGGTATGCCACTCAGTAGATGTAATATTATGGTTGCCAAATGCATTTTGCCTTCTTTTTGATTTAGTGTTGTTGTTTTTCTCGTGCATGAAGCATGTAGCAGCACGTGAACAGCATGTCTTGGCAAATTAACATTTTGATTTTTAGGATGAAAATATAGCATCCTGGTTGATTTACGATTTCTTTATTACTGGGATAGGGATGGTGATACTCCAGTACAGACCTAACTAATGCAGAGTTCTTAAAAGATCTGGCTTTGAGAATGGTGGGTAATTATAGTTAGCCAATTATTTTTCTTTCTATTCTTTTTGGGCTTGTGCTATATCATTTAGGCAAAATACAGTGAGAAAAGCTAGACATCTTCATTTTTCCTTAGTTACTTATAACCTGTGAATAGACTCCATGGTTTGTACCTTTCTCTGTTGAAGTGGGGAATGCAACACTTTATGTACCTCAGCCCTTAAAAACAACAGTAAGACAGAAACTTTACATAAATTTTTTTGTTTGGCAAGGTAATATGGTCTGGCTTGTTTAAATCAAAAGGATAGTGAACTGCTTAAATATCCCTGGTGTATGCTAAATAAAGTAAAAAATATATTAACCTACTTGGCCTGATTTATAAATTAACATCCATGTACCACCATTTGATGAATGACACTGTAAGATTTTACTTATTCCTTCTTTGTTTATATAATCAGAATTTTTATAGAACTGTGAAATGCTGGTATTTTGAAGAAAATGATCCTGTCTGGATTAAGCAGTTAAATATATGCAAAGTAAATGTTTTATTGTATGTTTAAAAATATTGGTAATCATGACATTTATGTTATATATCCCTAATAAAAATTTTTATTTTTAGGCACAATTCAGATTCAGAAGCGTCAACAGTTAGTCAGAAAGATACATAAAGAGGAATTGAATGATATGAAGGATTATCTTTCCCAGTGTCAACAGGAACAAGGGTCCTTTATAGATTATAAGGTATGTGCTAGAAATAAAATTTTAAAATTCTGTTAGCCAATAATTATGCTATTCAGATATAACTACAGTGCAGATTAGTAAATCAGTAATAATATTGGTAATTATTGATTGAGTACTTACTGTGTCCTGGGCACTGTTGTACCTCACATACAGTATTTCTCTTATTTCTCACCACATCCCAGTGAATTAAGCAAGTATTAATTTCATTTTATAGTTGGGAAAGAGGCTCAAAAAAGTTAAGTAACTTTCCCAAGTCTAGCAGCCAGCAGAGCTGAATTTAATTCTGTTTATCTGACTCCAAAGATGTTATTCCGAATCACTATATTATAGTTAACATTATTTTAATTGATATTATCTATGAAACATTATTATTATTAACGTTATTTTCATAGAGCCAAGCAAAACATTTTCATTCAGTGAGAGAGAGAGAGAGGAGAGTTTGTAGCTTCTCTAAGGAGCCACCCTTGATCAAGGGAAATAATCAGCCAGTCCTTTTTCTCTGGTTTCATGTCAGTTACGAAGAAAGAGAAACCATGTTACACTTTCATACCTGAAATTCACCTGGCTCCAACAGGACTGTGCTGTCTATTCTGGGTTTATGAGGATTAGCAAAATACCTGGTCTCCTCTCTAGTTCTTGCCTAAGAAGGGTGTAGGGATTACAGATAAACTCAGGGTAGAAAGGTAAACTATTCCTTTTTCCTTCCATTTCCCTAAATTTCCTTCACAGTTTATTTATATATTCTTTATAGGGTTATGATTGTATTTCTTTGGAAGGCAGAATCCCACTTAACATCTGAAATATATCTTTCAGGGAGGGACTACTGAAGTTAATTGTAAATAGTTTAGTTTTCCCTGCCTTGAGCAGAGGATGTTATAAAAAAGAGCAGCTATTTCCTTCTTACCATCATGGTTTATGGTTCTATAGAATGATGTTGGCTGTAAGGAGACTCGCCCTGCATAGATGTTTGCTGAGTCAGTTCTTGCATACCTTTTGTCTCCAGCTGTTAAATGTAGTTTGGATTTTGAAGATCATCATGGAAGACCTGTCCAGCATCTGCTTAGTCACTTGATTCAAGATTTTAGAGTTTACTAGATACAGAATATTGTACCCTCCAGTCATTCTGTGGTGCTCCCCGTGCTTGTGCATTTAAAGATAATGTTACATTAGTCTGTTCTACTCCATAGTTCACTTAAAAAAAAAATTGAAGTGTAGTTGATTTACAGTATTAGTATCAGGTGTACAGCATAGTAATTCATGCTAATTCATAGTAATTCATAGATTATACTCCATTAAAAGTTATTACAAGATAATGGCTGTAATTCCCTGTGCTATAGGATATATCCTTGTTGCTTATCTACTTTATACATAGTGGTAGTTTGTATCTCTTAATCCCGTATCCTTAATGTGCCCCTCCCCCTTCCCTCTCTTCACTGGTAACCACTAGTTTGTTTTCTATATCTGTTTCTGTCTTGCTACATGCATTTGTTGATTATTTTTTAGATTCCACAATAAGTGATATCATACAGTATTTGTTTTTCTCTGACTTACTTCAGTAAGCATAATATTCTCCAAAGTCCATTTCTGTTGGGTAGATGAAACTTGTTTTCTCTCACTCAGGGAGAGCAGATGAAATGACTGTAAGGAAATTTTAAATTTTAATTTGTTCTTTGAAGATTAATGAGCCAGACAGTGAAATATCCATTTCAGATATTTATTTTTCAAGTGGAAAAATATCCTCATTCAAAGGATTTTTTTTTTTTTTGGTCTCTGTAATTCAGATATTTTTCTGGTCTGATTCAAAGGGAATAGTCATAATATTTGTAGTAAATTAAGCAAAGTTATATCGTTTTGCTGATTTATGAAGATATTTTAACTGACTAGATAGTGCTCTAACAATTAACTGACTGGATAGTGCTATAACCATTAACCTGTTTAAGCATATTGTTTAATTTCTTGCTGTTGTGATGAAAGTTTGTTACTAATACATGTATTGAAAGAAAGATCATTCAAGGCTACCTAGCACTGCAGCAGAATTCTCTAAACCTGACTGGACATAATTTCTCAGCAAGAATGTTGACTTCAGAGTTGCATTGCTAATCTGGTTACAGTCTCTTCAGAAAATTAATTGAAATTGGAGAAATTAGTTGTAAATGTCACCAAGATTCAGTGTGTTCTCTAAAGTATGGGAGAACTTGTATAACTTATGTGAACTTAGAGATGTTAATTTGCGTACGACCAAGATCTTTCAAATAGGACTAAGATTATTGAAATTTTTTTCCTTCAAAGAGTGCAGTGAGTATAAACAGAACTTTCTGAAGCCTGAAGTCATCTCTAGCTGTAATTTTACTTTTTATAAGAGATAATCGCCCTCACCCAAGGATCAGAGAACCTTTAGTCCTTCCTACATTCTCTCTAGGAGCTTTCTCAGGAGAGATTGGAGTCCTGTAGTCAAAAGATAGAAGGCTGTCTTCCTCCAGTGTGCTATGTTTTTCTTTTGATGAAGCTCTTTGCTGTGCATTTTCCTGCATATGAACCTTGTATTTTCCAGTTTTCATATATTGAAAAAACTACATAAAGGATAGTCTCTGCAGAAATAGACACTAAACATTTATGGGGTATTTGTTGTATCTTAAAGATTTAAATTCAGCCTTTAAAGCTCTTGATATTTTTCTTTCTTATCTTTCAAAAAAATTTAGTCATTGAAGGAAAACCTTGCACGGTGTTGGACCCATACTGAAGCAGAGAAAACGTCCTTTGAAACTCAGAAAAGGAACCTTGATACAGAAAATCAGTATCTAAGAATATCTCTGGAGAAGGAAGAAAAAGCCTTATCTTCATTACAGGAAGAGTTAAGGAAACTAAGAGAACAGATTAGGATATTGGAAGATAAAGGGACAAGTGCTGAATTAGTTACAGAAAATCAGAAACTTAAGCAGCATTTGGAAGAAGAAAAGCTGAAAACACAAAGCTTCCTTAATCAAAAGGAGACTCTGTTGGCAGAAGCAAAGATGCTAAGGAGGGAACTGGAAAGAGAACAACTAATAACCATGGCTTTAAGGGTGGAACTCCAGCAGCTAAGCTCTAGTCAGTCATATAGCAACCCAGACTCTCCCAGTGTAGTGACTGAAAAAAAGGAAATAGAAGTGTTACGGGAAAGACTCACTGAGCTGGAGCGCAAGCTAAACTTTGAACAGCAGCGTTCTGACTTGTGGGAAAGACTGTATGTTGAAGCAAAAGATCAAAATGGAAAACAAGAAACTGATGGAAAAAAGAAAGGGAACAGAGGAAACCACAGAGCTAAAAATAAGTCAAAGGAAACATTTTTGGGTTCTGTTAAGGAAACATTTGATGCTATGAAGAATTCTACCAAGGAGTTTGTGAGGCATCATAAAGAAAAAATTAAACAGGCTAAAGAAGCTGTAAAAGAAAATCTGAAAAAATTCTCAGATTCAGTTAAATCCACTTTCAGACATTTCAAAGATACCACCAAGAATATCTTTGATGAAAAAGGCAATAAAAGATTTGGTGCTACAAAAGAAGCAGCAGCCAAAAAACCAACAACAGTTTTTAGTGAATATTTATATCCACAGTATAAGGCACGTACACAAAACCAGAATAGTAGAGGCCCTACTACGCAAAGAGAGAGAAGGAAAGAAAAGCCTCATTTTGAAGAATTTGGAAAAAATACAAATTCACAGAAGTGCAGTGCTGAGCATGCCTGTGGTGAAAATTATAATTCTTTCAGAAAGGCTTGTTCTGGTGTATTTGAATGTGCTCAACAGGAATCCATTAATCTTTTTAATGTTAAAATGTTGAATCCTGTAAGGATAGATGAATTTAGACAGTTAATTGAAAGGTATTTATTAGAAAAACTGGATAGTTTTCATCATTGGAAAGAACTTGATCACTTCATCAATAATTTTTTCCTAAATGGTATCTTTATACATGATCAGAAGCTCTTCACTGACTTTGTTAATGATGTTAAAGATTATCTTAAAGACATGAAGGAATATCAAGTAGATAATGATGGAGTATTTGAGAAGTTGGATGGATATATATATAGACACTTCTTTGGTCACACCTTTTCCCCTCCATATGGACCCAGGTCGGTTTACATAGCACCATGTTATTATTATAATAGTTTTTAACATTTATATTGGATAGCATTTGTATCATTTGATAAATTTCTTAGAATGTTACTACAGTTGACCTGTAAACAATGTGGGGGTTAATCTGCATATGACCTGTAGTCGGACCCTCTGTATCTGCAATTCCTCTGCATCTGTGGATTCAACCAACCACAGACCATGTAGTACTGAAGTATTTACTATTGAAAGATATCCATGTGTAAGTAGACCCACGCAGTCCAAACCCACGTTGTTCAAGGGTCAGCTGTATTTGTAAAAGTACTTCTTGTAAACAAAAGTACTATTTGTAAAAGTACTTTATTGCCTAAGAATTTAGGATAAATTAAATTGAAAGATAAAATTTTAAGTTAAAATCTATTACAAACTGAAAATTTCATATAATCAATTTGACTTGAGCGAATTGTTTAATTTCTATCTTAAAAATCAGTTAAGGATATATAATCCTATTTTAGCCTATTTTGTTTCTTCTCATTATACTTTATGAAAAGATAATCATTTTAAGTGAAATTATTTTCCTTTAATTTTTTATTTACTCACTTTGGGAAGCTAGGAGGAAAAATACAGATTTCACTTTGAAATCAGAATAACGATTCAGTGTCCCACTTACTTTCATTTATCTATTCCATTTACCAACTAAATTATGATATCTAATACATTTATTACAGAATTATTGTTGGTAAAGGTAGAGGTATGATCAAAGTGGCAAACTTAGCAAGCCAAAAGTTCTAATGTGTGTGCTTTATGTATAATCTCTAAAAGTAATATTGTATCCATTGCATATCAGCTTTCTATTCTGTAACATGAAACTAACCTAATCTTCTTAGCTTTATTTTTTTACCTTTTAGAAAGGGAACTAACTTTGAGATAGTTTTATATATATATCTTTTTGAGTAAATGTAATGTGTCTATAAAATAATGAGACTGATTTTGGTGTCTTTAGTCATTAAATACATATCTAGTGCAAAGTACTGTGAGGCTGCCCTGAGGAAACAAATGAAAAATTCTTGCTGTCAAAGAGCTCACAAGCTTTTGGAGAATTAGGTCAGTACAAGGAATGCAGTGGAGGTATGGAGGCATATGTATATGGTGGCCTCAGTCTGGAGATGTTTGGGAAGGCTTCATAAGTGAGATGGCCTTTGAACTGAACTTTTTAACAAACTTTTGAAGGAGAAGTGAGAACTTGCCAAGCAGATAGGGTGGGACATTCCACTCAAAGGGAACTTCATTTGCACAGATTTGTAGATATGAAGACATGCTACTTTAAGGAGGCAAGGTAATGCTGGGGTGTGAACAGAAGAAAAGATTCAGAGCATGAAGAACCTTCACTTTATGCTGAAGGACTTGCTTTATTGCATTTTGGGTCACGGGCAGTAGCCTGAAGGGTTTGTTGGAAAGGGTTGAAGCTAACTGCTAGAAAGCGGTCTTTTGAAACAGTATAGACATGAGCTGATGGGTATCTGAACTAGGGCAGCAGCTGGAGTAGAAAGGAGGAGGCAGATTTGAACAATATATAGTAAGTAAAATTGGTGGTATTTCTTGTGAAAGGGAAGTAGAAAGTAACAATGATTTCCAGATTTCTGGGTTGGGTCACTAGTTAGATAGTGACATCAGCTACACTAAGGAGTACCATAAGGTTTTGCATAAGGGGAATTGGAAATGAGAATTGTGTTTGGAGGGTACCTGTTGACATACAAGTAGAGAATTAGTTGGCTGTTGGTTATATGACTGTCTCTAGCCCAGACTCCGTGCGTGTGTAGACAGTCTAGGCTGGACGTATTTATCAGACTCCTGGGGAACACCAACATCCAAGGGGTTGTAGAGAAAGAAGGCTGAGAATGAATGGCCAGAGAGTGGCATCATGAAAATCCAAAGATCTTCTCAAGTAAAAGGAATATTGCAGTGTTAAATGCTTAAACAAAACAAAACAAAAAAACGGAAAAGACTGGATTTCTTGGCTGGGAATTGGATGGCCGTGGATGGCATTGTGGAGTGTTTCAGTGAAGTAGTGACAGAAGCCTGATTATAGAGATGGAGAACTGTTCATGTAGACATTGTTTATAAGCCTTAGCTTAGAGAGAGAGACTCTGTAAGAGATGTATATGTATTCATGAATGAAGCCACTGGGGGGGGGATTAATTTTTATAGGAAAGGAGGAAAAATAATGGAAACACATCTCATTATTTTATTGTCACATTTCTACTTATCTATTGAGTGTTTTCCCTCTTTGCCAGCACAGTTTGTCTATTTTTTCTTTCTATAGGATAAAAGTATAAACTCACTGAATCTTTTTCGTATGGTTATAGTAGGATTATACTTCAGATTAATTTAACATCCTTTTTCAGTGTTCAGATAATAGATTAATGGAGAAAAACTTTAAAATTGTTTCTTGTTTAAATAAATTTAACTCTAACATGGATGAAAAATGTGTTTACTGCTTTCAGTCGACCAGATAAAAAGCAACGTATGGTAAATATTGAAAGCTCCAGGCATCGAAAACAAGAGCAGAAGCACCCTCAGCCACAACCTTATAAAAGGGAAGGTAAATGGCATAAATATGCTCGCACTAATGGAAGACACATGGCAAACCTTGAAATAGAATTGGGGCAATTACCTTTTGATCCTAAATATTGACCATCATGATTAAGTTAAATTAGAAAACTGTAACAGAAACTTGGATGCTTTCTATACTGTTTGGTGTTGAAACTAAGATGAAATTATCAAGATAACAGTGTCTTTTTATCATTTCTAAGTATCAGTTTGATGATTTTATATTATTACTCAGAAGCATCAAGCAAAAGCTTACTAACTTGCATTTTCCTGTAGTTTAGCTTTGCTGAATCTTTTTTGGCACTGGAAATGTTCAACTGTAGATTTATATTAAGGAAGCCAGGCATGCAACAGATTTTGTGCATGAAATGAGACTTCCTTTCAGTGTATGAGCTTAAAGCAAGCTCAAATCATACATGACAAAGTGTAATTAACACTGATATTTGTGTTAAATTTCCAGTAGAGCTTGAAAAAAGTACATTGTGATGGAATTTCATCTCTAACATTTTATAATCTTACACTTCTTGTCTTTTTGTGGGTTCAAGAGCCCATTGACTTGTGAAGAATTTGCTGCCTTACAAGCTTGCTGACTTGTTCTCTTGTGAAATTTCTTGCACATATGAATATTGTGGAAGAAACAATAAAACTACACCACGAGGAAAACTAAAGGTCTTTATTTAAAATCTGGCATTTGCATTATTAATATATGATTTTATATTTTGTGATATTTTTCATATATTTCCTCAGTAGTGATATTTGGTAAAGCAGTTCATAGTGGTTTTTTGCTAGTTCCATGAATTTTACCCAGTATTTACTAGCATATTTAAGCAGCATCTGGATATTTCTGCTCAGCAATGTCTATTTCTCTGAGAAAGATCTAAACAAAGTCAGAATTTCATGTTCATGTTTGGTTGAGTTTCCCTTTTAACTTCCGTTCATAGACGTATATGTGACTTCCAGTTCGACGCTCCGGAAAGTGAGTGTGGAAGAAAACAGCAGTTCTCTCATACTTGTTTGAAATTAGGAAAGGATTTATTTCCTAGAAGTAAATAAATGTTTAAGTAAATAAAGGCTGCATTTTGCTGAGTACTGTTTCAAGAATTTAAGAATGACCTATTTGTTCTTCTGAAATCCTTTTCTTAATAAAACAATGCAATTTCTTAATAAAATAATTAACTCATGGTAAGTAACATATATTCCTTGGTAGTTATAGAACTAGGGCTGATTTGGACTAGGGAAAAGACCAGTTATAAAATATGGGTTGAAAGGGACCATAAAAAAAGTGATGTTGTCTATTTACCTGAGTGTTTGCTAAACCTGAGGTGAAATAAAAATACTGAGTTATACCTTTTTTCATGTTCCCTTACCTCCTCCAAGATGCTGAAGATGATCAAGTGAGTAGGCAGCGTTGAATCATTTTGAAACTCTCTATACAACCACTTTAAGGGATTTAGATAAAATATATCTGCTTCAACAAGATAATCACTTTTTCCAGTCAGGTCTGGGGGACACTGGAGAAATCTCATTGGAAGTGGGTGATGGACATGGCTATAAAAAGAAAGTTACCATTATAGTTACAAGAAGTAAAAAAAAAATTTTTTTCGTGAAAGTTTTCAAATTACTCTTAAGATACGCTCACATAACAAAATGTGAAATCTGAATCTAAACTAGGTTCCAGTTAAGGTGAGGAGGCACACCTTTAATGCAGTTTTCTCAAAAATGGAGAATATGATTCTCACACTGTGTACCTGTGCAGTAACTTCAAGTCCAAACTAAAGAGCAAAACTCCATTTCAGGGCAGGAAGTAGGTCAGCAGCCTGTGGGACTCAGTAGTCTATAACATTAGTATGCTGTTCCAGGGATGCATGGGGCCTTTGGGACCGGGTATGTTGCTTGTTAATAAGAGTAATATCTGGCAAAGTAGAAAACTGATCATGAACCAGAAAGGATTCTTTTCCTCTTTCTGCTTTGAATCCTTACATGACAAGTTTTTCCTTTTTTTTTCTTAAATATTTATATAAGTAAGATTTAGTAATAGAGAGCAACATGGGTTCACTGATCAAAATTCAAATAAGTAATGGTTTTACTGTGGCATAGAAAGACTAGAGTGTATGTAAAAAAGATGGACTGATGAATCATAACAACTTAAGCCAGTTACTTGGGCCATGCAAAAAGCCATGTTTACAACTTTGCCTCAGGAAAATTAATATAGGGACTTCCCTGGTGGCGCAGTGGTTAGGAATCCACCTGCCAGTGGGACACGGGTTCGATCCCTGGTCCATGAAGATCCCACACGCCACGGAGCAACTAAGCCTGTGTGCCACAACTACCGAGCCTGTGCTCTAGAGCCCATGAGCCACAACTACTGAGCCTGCGTGCCACGACTACTGAAACCCGCGTGCCTAGAGCCTGTGCTCCGCGACGAGAAGCCACCACAATGAGAAGCCCGCGCACCACAACGAAGAGTAGCCCCTACTCTCCACAACTAGAGAAAGCCTGCACGTGGCAACGAAGACCCAACACAGCCAAAAATAAATAAATTTATAAAAAGAAAAATTAATAAGTGATAAAAGTTTATTTTTATCTATGAAATGCATACAAAATAAATTTACACAAGACCTTAATACTTCATGACTGGGACTTCCCTGGTGGCTCAGTGGTTAAGAATCCACCTGCCAATGCAGGGGACACGGGTTCGAGCCCTGGTCCAGAAAGATCCCCCATGCCATGGAGCAACTAAGCCCGCGCTCCACAATTACTGAGCCTGCGCTCTAGAGCCCCTGTGCCACAACTACTGAGCCTGCGTGCCACAACTACTGCACCTGTGTGCTGCCACTGCTGAAGCCCACATGCCTAGAGCCTGTACTCCGCAACAAGAAAAGCCACTGCAATGAGAAGCCAGCTCGTCACAACTAGAGAAAGCCCACATGCAGCAACAAAGACCCAACAATGCCTAAATAAATAAAGTTATTTCAAATACTTCATGACTTTTATAATTTTGAAGATGAAGGTTTTGCTTCAAGGGGAAAGCAGAAACTGAGAAAAAGCTGCCAGCCTTATATTCCAAAGTAGGTATCAGACTTTTTTTTCTTTTTTTTGTGTGCTCCATTTTGCAAGTTGAAAAAATGTAAGAGAAGAACTAGGTGAACTATACAAAGCCTAAGATATCAACCACTACAACCATGTATGGGAGAGCATCTTGGTGCCTCTAGAATTCCTGTTCTCTTCAGTGTTAACTCTACTGAGAGCATGGATGGAGAGTGAATCTCCCTCTCGCAGCTCTAGTCTTTTTTATATAGTATAGGATCCTCAAGTTAAAGGGATACTTGGGGTCTTAAATCCATCTAACCTGTGGCTTTTGGTAGACATTTCCAAATTGCATATTAATGATTGGCATTAATGATTCAGTTAAGTACAGTATTCCAAAAGTGTTAAATTACCTTAAAATGACATCAAGTTTGATATTAAGTTGACTGTGCACATGGAAAAATAACTTCACATTGTTTAAAGCCAGATAGGTAAAGAATTTTCTAAAGGAAAGCTGTTTGCTTTGTCCTTTTACCCTTATTGGGCAATTGAAGTAATACAGCTTCCTGAAATACAAGCATAGGGTCAATGATGTCTTTTTTTTTTTTTTTTTTTGCGGTACGCGGGCCTCTCACTGCTGTGGCCTCTCCCGTTGCGGAGCACAGGCTTCGGAGGCGCAGGCTCAGCGGCCATGGCTCACGGGCCCAGCCGCTCCGCGGCATGTGGGATCTTCCCAGACCGGGGCACGAACCCATGTCCCCTGCATCGGCAGGCGGACTCTCAACCACTGCGCCACCAGGGAAGCCCAGTGATGTCTTTTTAAACGTCCTGCATAATTAAAGGCAGTTTCAGTGTTATTTCCCAGACACACTTAATCCAAGCATTAGGATATCATCTAATTGAATTCCCTAATTTTTACAGGCAAGACAGCTGATATCCAAAGAGACTAAAAATACTGGTTTAAGACCAGGGCAACAGTACAACAGTAAATCTGGACTTGAATCCAGTGTTTTGAGATTATTTCAAAATTATGTAAATAATAAGATGTACGATAGGTTTGTACGGATCAATGATAAGTGAATTTCTTTACTAAGAGTACCATCAAATAAGCCTATATGGTATTTTAAACTACCTTTAAATAGTATAAAATATCATATAGGCTTTTGATCAGATTATTTAAATGTAAGTTGTTTTGAAAAAAGAATATTAAAGTTTATTTAAAAGTTGTATATGATTTTCATTGACATAAATAGCAGTTTCAAATTTCTTATAATCATTTGATCAATTAATTTAAATCCAGGAATCCAAAAGGAATTTTAAAGTAGTTTTCGTAATAATAGCATATAATGAACAAATTTTATTACCTATAATAAGGAGTAGAGTGACAAGGCATCATCATAAGTACTGAAGCTGAAGATATATTTGTATTGTTGTAACAGAGTTCTTGAATATTAGTCATGACATCAAGAGTACCTCGTTGATGAACTAAACCAGTATAGAGGGCAAAGAACATATTTGATAGAAACAGGAAACTTAGAGCTGGTTTCTTCCACAATTTCAGGTTGTTTAGGGAGTATCCTATATAAAGATAGACACACTGAATTGTAACACTGGTAATGTTTTGTTTTATAGCTAAGCAAATATTAACTGCAAATTATATTGGTAATCTTTTATGGAAGTGTAGTATAAGCTGTAATGCTGTCATGGACAAACAAGAAATCAGCAATACGTCATCTTTGTAATTTCTCTGACCATTCACTGTCACTATCCATTATCATCCATGTCTTGACCTTTTTCTAGAAAAAGGAATTGAGGTATAGCAGAAAGATTATGGCTAGAGAGTCTAACAGAAACAGATTTGAATTCTAGCTCTGGAATTAGTTTCCCTATCTTCCCTAACAGTACCTTTTTCAAGTATTAGAAAAAAATGTTATGTCCAGTGCCTGTCCTGGTACATAGTTGCTAAACAAACAGGACTTGTATTTATTCCATTTACCTATCACTTTAATCTCCAAGCACTAGCAATGGATGTGTACATACAGGTCTCAGTAATTCTGGAGGAAGTATAACAGAATATCCTCTTAGAAAAATACACCACTAAGCTCCTGGGAGATTTTCAGTGGTCAGTTTATGAGTGTGCCATGGATCTCTTTCTGGAAGAGAACGATTTATGTTTTATTATTATTTTTTTCTTTCATTATAGTGTTGGACAATTTGGAGATGCTAAACAATTTTTCTTTTTTAATTTTAAAAGTAATTCTTGTATGTGGCAAAACAAAACAAAAAAACCACTTTGCTAAGGAAATCTATATTTTCATTTTCCATAGTGAGAAGTCAGATAATGCCCAAAACAGTAACCTTTAAGAGCATTATTAGCATTTTATTTAGAGAGGGAGACAAATAACAAAACAACCACCTAAAAGAGTGTAAGTGATTGCCTCTGAGTATGGTAATGGGAGGGAGGGCAGGGGAACCACCGTTCTTTAAAAATCCTTATCTGACTTTTGAAACAGTACCTGTGCAGTTTTGCTAAAAAGATAAGCATATGGAAAAACAAAGTGGCCTAATCAGAGACCAGCAAGTCTGCACTGGCCACTGTAGTAAAAACAGATTAAGCAGAAACCCAACCCAAGATCCTGCCACTTAAAGACTTACTCTTTTGGAGTGGGAATGAGAATTCAGACAACTCAGTCTTTAAAACACTCTGTAAAGACAGAGCAGAGAAGTGGAATGCTGGAAAAACCAGATTATAAAAATGGAATGAAACCAAGTTCGTAAATTAACCAAACCAAACATGTGCACAGAAATATTTGTCCTCCAGTAGTCTGGCAATGCTTACCTGGGTGAAAAGCAAACAATTATAACTCTAACTCAAGTTATTGTAAAAAAAAAAAAAAAAAGTTTAAATCTGAATAGTGATTTGTGAACATATTTGCTCTGCTAAATGGTCCCACTGTTCTTAAAACTTGCCAAATAGCTCTTAGATGCTTATATTTTTATTTGTGCCTGCATTTGTATATGAAGTAAGACTATAAATAGGACAATAACTTTGGTTTCAGAACTTTAGATGTTTCAAATATATAGATGTGTATGTTTGTGTCTAAATTGAAGAGACTACATCTGAGATCTGCAGGAGATCACTTATACTTGGTCAAAGAAGGCTGCTTAACTCGATGGGTTGTTCGGAGGTTTTTTTTTTTTTTAAGTAAAAAGTTTGGTACCATTAACTTCCCAGTTTTTCTGAGCCTCCAGGCCCAGTTGATTACTCATTTCTTCCCTCCTTAGTCCAGTGATTTTTTTAGTGATTATTATTTGAAGGAAGCCAACACTCATTCTGAATTAAACTTGAAGTTAATAAAGTTTTAATTCGTAAATTTTCCAAACCAACCAATGAAAAAATTCATATTTTCCAGAGCCGAGTAATATAAGACTTTTTAGCAGCCATAAGTAAAAAACTTACTGAAAAAAACCTAGTGGAAAAATGGAGAAAAGATTAAAAACTAAGTCAGAGGTGTGAATCACTTTAAAAATTGCATATGCATTAGAGTGAGTCTTGAAGGGATAGATGTGTGTAAAGCATTAAAAACTAGTTTCAGTGTACATTTTTCATTTGTGGAATGTAGAACTTTGTAGTTTAACCATAAATTTAAATTAGCTATTCTAAAATAGACATGTTGTATTACTTTTTAGTGAAAGATTTCTGACAGCCAGAAACACCACCACCAAAAGGTGTTATGGATACTGGATCCTTATGTTTTTGTCTCACAGGACACAGGAAAAAGGATATTTAGGCTGCAAAAAGGGAATGCTGCAGTAATATACTCAATTTGTAATTAAGGAGCAATTCTTATTTAGCCTAGTAGAAAATAAATAATATTTTAGAGTTTAATAAGCATTGATTGTCTTTTAACTGTTTCTTTATAATTGATTTTTTTCTCTATTATATGAAAATACTTACCACAGAACACCATACAAAATGGTAAAACTGGATAGATAAATCTGAATTCTTTGTGGCTCAACATGCTATAGTAAAAAAAGATATTCAAAGAAAATATTATTTTTTTATATTAAATGATGGTTTGAGAAGTTAATGTATTTAAAAAGAATATAATTAACCTGATCTGTTTTTGTAATTACTGAGACTGAATTTCATGCTTTAGGAATCAGTCTCATTCTTCTTTAGTTATAAGGTGATGATGATGTGTTAAAAGTAATCCTAACATTTGATGTCAATGCGATATTCTAAAGTACAACTGCATTCTAAAAAAAGGATTTCTATTACCAATCCAAGTAAGTTATTTTACTCAAATTTCAAATAAAGGCGCATACATTTTCAAAATATTTCTCTGGTCCTTCAATACTTAAAATTTTGGCAGTTTCTGTTTTTTAAAAGCAAATACAATTTGTTCAACCTCTTTAAAAATTGAATGTATCCATCCATATTAAGCAAACTGTATCAGAAGTATTCAGTCTGTCTGAGTACCAGCATAATTATTACATTTTCCATCTGCTAAATAATCCCCACTAACAAATCATAAGAATTAATGCACCTACAAAAGATAAACAGTTTACCTTTTAAATAATTTAGTTAACTTCTTGGTAACATTTAAGTAGTGAACTATTTGAATAAATAAAATCTTACCTATAAACTAGCAGTGTCCACAGCACAGTCACCAAAAATATCCTGTACCTCTTTGGGGCTAGAAGGCAGCCATGAATAAAGAAGGGTAAATGAGTACCCAGGACAGCTGGAAATCCTTGACTGAAGTACCAGTGCCATGGATGAGAACCATAAAATGATCCCACATTCTGCAGCACGTTAAATTTCAAAAAATTATATTGAACCAGAGTCCACTGGCATCATCGAAGGAAAAAGAAATAGAAATGTGTTAGTGCCAAGTATGAATCTTTGGCATTAGGGAATTTGGCTGAATCATGAAATTAAATCAGAGTGAAGTCTAAACACCAGACCGTAGTTTACATTAATAATTTTGAATATGAACTAATTTTAAAAAAATAAATTTATTATTTTTGGCTGTGTTGGGTCTTCGTTGCTACTCTACGTTGCTCTGCATGGGCGGCTTCACACTGCAGTGCCTTCTCTTGTTGCGGAGCATGGGCTCTAGGCACACGGGCTTCAGTAGTTGTGGCATGCTGCCTCAGTAGTTGTGGAGCCCAGGCTTAGTTGCTCCGCGGCATGTGGGATCTTCCTGGACCACAGCTTGAACCCGTGTCCCCTGCATTGGCAGGTGGATTCTTAACCACTGTGCCACCAGGGAAGCCTGAACTCAGTCTTCTTTATATATTCTTTTCCATTATGATTTATCATAGGATACTGAATATCGTTCCCTGTGCTATACAATAGAACCTTGTTGTTTACCTATTATCTATATAATAGTTTGCATCTGCTAATCCCAAACTGCCAATCCTTCCCTCCCTATTGGCAACCATAAGTCTGTCCTCTATGTGAGTCTGTTTCTGTTTTGTAGATAAGCTCATTTGTGCCATACTTTAGATTCCACATATAAGTAATACCATATGGTATTTGTCTTTCTCTTCCTGACTTACTTCACTTGGTATGATAATCTCTAGTTCCATCCATGTTGCTGCAAATGGCATTATTTCGTTCCTTTTTATGGCTGAGTAGTATTCCATTTGTGTGTGTGTGTGTGTGTGTGTGTGTACACATACCACATCTTTATCCATTTATCTGCAATGGACATTTAGGTTGTTTCCATGTCTTGTGAATAGTACTGCTGTGAACATAAGGGTGCCTGTATCTTTTTGGATTAGAGTTTTGTCTGGATATATGCCCAGGAGTGGGACCGCTGGATCATATGGTAATTCTATTTTCAGTTTTCTGAGGAAACTCCATACTGTTTTCCACAGTGGCTGTACCAACTTACATTGCCACCAACAGTGTAGGAGGGTTCCCTTTTCTCCACACCCTCTCCAGCATGTATTGTTTGTGGACTTTCTGATGATGGCCATTCTGACTGGTGTGAGGTGATACCTCATTGAAGTTTTGATTTGCATTTCTCTAATAATAAGCAATGTTGAGCATCCTTTCATGTGCCTGTTGGCCATGGCTTCTTTAGAGAAATGTCTATTTAGGTCTTCTGCCCATATTTCAATTGGGTTGTGTGTTTTGTTGTTGTTGAGTTGTATGAGCTGTTTGTATATTTTGGAAATTAAGCCCTTGTCAGTCTCATTGTTTGTAAATATTTTTTCCCATTCTGTAGGTTGTCTTTTCATTTTGTTTATGGTTCCTTTGCTGTGCAGAAGCTTTTAAGTTTGATTAGGTCCCATTTGTTTATTTTTGCTTTTATTTCTGTTGCCTTGGGAGGCTGACCTAAGAAAACATTGGTATGATTTATGTCAGAGAATGCTTTGCCTATGTTCTCTTCTAGGAGTTTTATGGTGTCATGTCTTATATTTAAGTCTTTAAGCCATTTTGAGTTTATTTTTGTGCATAATGTGAGGGTATGTTCTAAATTCATTGATTTACATGCAGCTGTCCAACTTTCCCAGCACCACTTGCTGAAGAGCCTTTTTCCCATTGCATATTCTTGCCTCCTTTGTCAAAGATTAATTGACTGTAGGTGTGTGGGTTTATTTTTGGGCTCTCTGTTCTGGTCCATTGATCCATATATCTGTATTTGTGCCAATACCACACTGTTTTGATTACTGTAGCTTTGTAGTATTGTCTGAAGTCTGGGAGGGTTATGCCTCCTGCTTTGTTCTTACGGATTGCTTTGGCAATATTGGGTCTTTTATGGTTCCATATAAATTTTAGGGTTATTTCTTCTAGTTCTGTGAAAAATGTCATGGGTAATTTGATAGGGATCACATTAAATCTGTAGACTGCTTTAGGTAGTATGGCCATTTTAACAATATTAATTCTTCCAATCCAAGAGCATAGGGTATCTTTCCATTTCTTTGAATCGTCTTTGGTTTCCTTCATTAATGTTTTATAATTCTCATTGTATAATTCTTTCACCTCCTTGGTCAGGTTTATTCCTAAGTGTTTTATTTTGGGGGGTGCAATTTTGAAAGATTTTTTTTTTTAATTTATTTTGGCTGTTTTGGGTCTTCGTTGCTGCATGCGGGCTTTCTGTATTTGTGGCAAGCAGTGGCTACTCTTCATTGTGGTACGCAGGCTTCTCATTGTGGTGGCTTCTCTTGTCGCGGAGCACGGGCTCTAGGCACACGGGGTCAGTAGTTGTGGCTCGTGGGCTCTAGAGCGCAGGCTCAGTAGTTGTGGTGCATGGGCTTAGTTGCTTCTCGGCGTGTGGGATCTTCCCAGAGCAGGGCTTGAACCCATCTCCCCTGCATTGGCAGGCAGATTCTTAACCACTGTGCCACCAGGGAAGTCCCAGATATTGTTTTTCGACATTCCCTTTCTGATATTTCATTGTTAGTGTAAAGAAATGCAACTGATTTCTGTATGTTGATCTTGTATCCTGCTACCTGCTGAATTCGTTTATCAGTTCTAGTAGTTTTTAGGTTTTTCCATATATAGTATCATGTCATCTGCATATAATGACAATTTTACCTCTTCCCTTCCAATTTGGATACCTTTTATTTCTTTTTCTTGTCTGATTGCTCTGGGTAGGACTTCCAATACTGTGTTGAATAGAAGAGGTGAGAGTGGGCATCCTTGTCTTGTTCCACATTTTAGTGGGAAGGCTTTCAGCTTTTCACCATTGAGTATTATATTGGCTGTGGGTTTTCAAATAGCTTTTATTATGTTGAGATATGTTTCTTCTATACCCACTTCGGTAAGAGTTTTTTATCATCAGAGGATGTTGAATTTTGTCAAATGCTTTTTCTGCATCTATTAGGATGATCATGTGGTTTCTGTCTTTTTGTTTATGTGGTGTATCACATTGATTTGCATATGTTGAACCATCCTTGTGAACTTGGGATGAATCCCACTTGGTTGTGGTATGATCTTTTTTATGTGTTGTTGGATTTGGTTTGCTAATATTATGTTGAGAATTTTTGCATCTATATTCATCAAAAATATTGCCCTGTAATTTTCTTTTTTGCTGGTGTCTTTGTCTGGTTTTGGTATCAGGGTGATGATGTCGTCATAGACTATCTTTGGGAGTGTTCCCTCTTCTTCAGTTTTTTGGAAGAGTTTGAGAAGGATCAGTATAAGCTCTTCTTTGTATGTTTGGTAGAATTTGCCTGTGAAGCCATCTGGTCCTGGACTTTTGTTTGTAGGAAGTTTTAAAATTACAGATTGTTTCACCTCTAGTGATTGGTCTGTCCAAATTATTTCTTCTTCTTTTAAAAAAATTTTTATTGGAGTATAGTTGCTTTACAAGGTTGTGTTAGTTTCTACTGTACAGCAAAGTGAATCAGCTATACATATATATATATATCCTCTTTTTTGGATTTCCTTCCCATTTAGGTCACCACAGAGCCAGCACTGAGTAGAGTTCCCTGTTTTATACAATAGGTCTGTTTCTTCTTGATTCATTTTTGGTGGGCTGAATGTTTCTAGAAATTTGTCCATTTCTTCTAGGTTGTCAAATTTTGTTGGCATATAATTGTTCATAGTATTCCCTTATAGTTTTTTGTATTTCTGTGGTATCGGTTGTTATGTCTCCCCTTTTATTTCTTATTCTGTTTATTTGGGTTCTCTCTCTTTTCTTCTTGGTGAGCCTGGCCAGAGGTTTGTCAATCTTGTTTACCCTTTCAAAGAACCAGCTCTTGGTTTTATTGATTTTTTTCTATTTTTTTAAATCTCTATTTTATTTATTTTCTCTCTAATCTTTATTATTTCCTTCCTTCTGCTGACTTTAGGTTTTGTTTGTTCTTCTTTTTCTGATTCTTTTAAGTGGTAAGGTTAAGTTGTTTATTTGAGATTTTTCTTGTTTTTTGAGGAAGGGCTGTATCTTGGTGAACTTCCATCTAAGAACTGTTTCTGCTGCATCCCATAGATTTTGTATAGTTGTGTTTTCATTGTCATTTGTAATAACAATGAAATCATTCTTTATTAATTTTTTTATGTTCTAAGTACTAATGTGTTTTTTGTTAATTTGTGAAACACTGGGTTCTTGAGATTCAAGCAAGTATGAATAAATGTTATGACAGTGTTAAGTTTTACATACAACTGGACGTAAAGAGAATCCTTAAAAATAATTTTTATGAGTATATGTGTTTGGTACCCATATTAAAATTTTTACTGTTCTACCTTATGGCATCAGATATTACCTATTACGATAAAGCTTTGAAAACATTGCAGTTTGAATTATAGCATAAAGTAGGTAATGACAGCAGCAGCTAACATTAAGTGCTCACTTGTGCCATGCAGTGTTGTAAGCGTTTTACATGTATTATTTCATTTAATCTTCCAACCGTAAGAGACAGGTATCACAATTATTTCCAGATAAGGAAACTGGCAAGAAAGATACACAACTTGTCCAAGGTCTTACAGCTAATAATGAGGGCACTAGGCCTCAGACAGTGGCATCTGATTCCAGAACCCATGAGTGACTTAAAAACAGGGAACTTAAAAACAACCAAAGGCATTACCAATAGTCATAAGATTAAAATGCCAAATCAGATGCTTAAAGAATATTGTGGTTAATTTGAATTCTGAATAATTGAGGTCAATTAAAATCATTTAAAAATTAACCTTTATTGTTACAAACCTGACAGAAATGTTCAGACCTGACAAAAATGCCTGAAAATGGATTCTTGAACTTCAATTAGGAATATACAATTCTGTTATATAGAAAGTACAGCAAAGTTAACCAAAGGCATATGCTAGTAGTTTTTTTCTAATATATCCCATATCATTAAAAAAATGATTTGATTATGCTCCCAGATATTCATGGATTAAAAAGTAAGGTTGAGTTTTTAGTGTTATAAATGATTACATTAAAATAGTTTTTTTAAATTAAAAAAAACATAATTTTACTTACTTGACCAAAAAAAATACGATCAATTATCAAAGAGAAACTCAAAGTGACAAATCTGAAAAACAAAATAAAAGGGTGATTAACATTCAGAAGTTGCTGAAAATCCAACAGTGGCATATGGCTTTGCAAAGTGCCCTGCATCAAAAGCCAGTTTAAAAATGCTTTAAAAGTTTTACCAACTGAATATCATTTTGAAAGATCTTTCATTGAGAGAAGCTATATTTAAGCAAACTTTTTAAAAGTAACAAACTCTGTATTATCTATTGCTGCATGACAAATTACCCCAAAATGTGGTAACCAAAAACTATGAACATTTATTATCTCAGTTTCTGTGGGTCCAGAATCCAGGCGCAGCTTAACTGGGTGTCTCTGACTCAAGGTCTCATAACTTGTCAGGATATTGACTGGGGCTGTAATTTCATCTGCAGGCTCTCATGATTTTTCCCTATAGCACTTACTGTCATTTGAGAAACATGTTAATCATATGTTTCTAGCTGTCTCCCCCCCCCCCACTAGAATGTATACTTCATGAAGGAATGGACTTTGTTTTGTTAAATTGCTGTATCTCCAGCATCTGGAACGACACCTAGCACATACTAGGATTAAATAAATATTTGCTGAATGAATGCATTACTTCCAAAACAATGCTAATAAATCTGAGAAATGACAACACTGGCAACTTAGCCACCGGATGATTTTGTCCTTTTTTAATAGCTACCAAAAATAACCTGTACAAAGTGAATACTAGTATATTAAAAAGATCACTGTTTTAAGATTCAAAATGCATTCATCCCTTCAATAAATAATTATTTTGGATATTCCACTAGATACCTGGGATAATTCTGATCCTAGGAGCTCAAAATGTAGTTAAGAGGACCTGGGTTTCAATCCCATTTCCATCAGAGCAATCAACGCAGTGACACTGGCTATAATTCATTTTTAATTTCACCAAGCCCTCCATTTTCTGTATCACAAAGTAAAAACACCTACATTGCCTAGATCCAAGAATTGTGAAAATCAGGTAATATGTGAACACATATATTATAAAGCCCCATACAAATGTGAAGGAGTCAAGTATCTCTAAAAAAAAAAATTTGAAAAATATTTAAGAAATAAAGCATAGGAAAGTTCTAATTTAGAAAAATTGCCAAGATCCTCACTTAAGCAAATTAAAATACTTAAGAATCACAAATAAAAATATAACATGTAAAATTGGAAATACTATGTTTCCTTGGTCTGACAATTCTCATTGACGTTAGAAGATGCAACTGACTAAAAGATGTAAAATCTTGTTTATAATTTATAGGTTTTTAAAATTAATATATGGATTGTAGCCATACTTACCCTACAGGTAAAAACTGATGTAGAATAAGATCAAGCTTTCTCTGTTCTTGCCAGAAATGTCTGAACAGCAAAGGTATCCACAGAATAACAGCTGTGGGACGAATTATAAAGGCAAGTGCCACCAGGGATGAGTACTTGACACTGTAAGCAAGGAAAAGGTATTGTCAAGACAACTAGAAAATGAGTTCAGAAGTTATCTATTTACGCTGTGGTATAACATTTTTTTTTAAAACAATGAGAGCATTTTCCTTTTGGTATAAATAGCTATGTGAACTTGGGGAAGTTACTTAAACTTCTGGCTCTTAATTTTTCTCATCCATAAAGAGAGGTAATATGTAAGGTCTTTTCCAGCTTTAATATTCTAGTATTTTCAAGTAAGAAGTTATTCTGTGTCCTAATGTTTATCTTGTTTACTGAAAGGTATACCATCTTTTAACCGTACAACTCTGCCAAGCGCTTTCCTGGTGGAAAAATGATCAAGTCTCTCCTAAAGAGATAAAAGAGATAAAAGACAGTCCCCATTTTATAAGGAAAATCTGGGCACATGTGGTTTTGTTTTGAATGTAAACTGGTAATTTTGTCCAACTGAAAGATGTGTATATACACCTGATTTTTTAAAAAAAAATCTTACTTATAAAACCCTATATGATCATGGATAGAAATGTGGGTTTTTACTATTAGGATTTCTCTCAATAAAGGGTTGAAGGCGAGCACCTGATAATTTAATCATGAGGACTACAGACAGTGGTAAAATAAAACAACTTTATGGTACCATTACATACCTATTAACTAATAAGTAACTATAAAGAAATTTCCAATGTTGGTGAAGATGTAAGAGCAGGGATTTCAAGTTCAAATGCTTACAGAGACCAGATAAGTAATAAAAATTGTGTGATAATGGCTGCATGGGGGCTCTGATATCATGAAGGAATCCTGGCCCAAAATGTTAACAGGCCTTACATTTTTTTTCAAGAGGAACTAGAAATCCAGATTTTAGGTAAGATCTCCCAATTTAAAAACTTTGCCAAGTAGTTAAAAAACAAACACTGTGTAGGTGAAATAAAACATTTGTGGCTTGGTCTGACTTGCAGACAGCCTAATTGCAAATTCTGCCATAGTGAAACTACCTAGGGGATGCCCAGATATATCTAGGCCTACCTAACCTAACTCCAAATTTTCAGACTTGGATTTCTTACTCCTTTCTGAATATTTCTACATAAATTTCTTACTGGCATTCAAAATCAAACTGTATGAAATAAGCTCCACACCTTTCCCTCAAACCTATTTAGTGTCTAATGTTTAAGTTAATGGTATCACTCAGTTTCTCAGTCTTAAAATTTGGAGTCACCTTAAATAGAAACTTTTCATCCCACACATCCACTGTGTTTCCTCCCCATTCTCATTGCCATCATTTTACATCAAGTCCTCTCACTATTCTAGAATCTTTTCACAGTTGTGTCACTTGTTTGGAATCTTTTCATAGTCTTTTTTTTTAATTTCCCAGAAATATTACTTAATATCATTGTCAATCATCAGTACTTACTGAACACTTACTTTGTAATAGGTCATGTGCTATACGCTATATACTGTCCATAGAGTCTCATTTAATTCTTGAGCGCTGTTTTAATATTCTCATTTGATAGAAATCAGTGTTTAGATATCCTCATCTATAGGTAACCTAAGTGAATGCCTATTCTTGCAGTCGAGAGTCTAATGCAGAAATGATCTTATTTGACTTGATCCTCCCAAAAACCTTACATATAAGGGAGAATGGATACTAGATTCCCAAATTTTCTTAACTAGATTCCCAAATTTTCTGGCTTATTCCCTTTCGGTATATCCTAAATACTGCTACTAAATCAGATTATGTCATGCTTCTCGAAAGCTGTGGTAAGCTGCTACCTATAAAGTCCAAATTCTGGAGAAAGGCAAAGTTCCATTCTAGCCTCATCCCTCATTCTTCTCTTCTCCCACACATCCTACCACACATTAGCTCCTCTGGACAACCTGCCCAGAATACAATGAAGCCCTTTTATAGCTCTGTGCCTTTTCTCATGTTCCCTTTGCTTGGTATTTTATACCAATTTATATAAACCCAAACCAGGTCCATATGTTTTCTATTTGCCCATCCAGATATGCTCTCTACTCTTCACCTGCTCAATATGCAGGGAGGCTGACCTTTACGGACTATATCAATGGGCTATCTTGCTTTTTGGCTTCTCATTAGTATTGGTTAACAGCAGGGCAGAAGAGTCAGGGTGTTTTATTCACCCTGCTCTTTCCTTGCTATGGTTAAAGGCTGGCTGTGCCCCTCTCCTGTTGGGGTCCTCTCAAAGTTACAGCTCTATGGATTTCAGTAACTTTCCTCTCCTTGCTCCTTGAGGCCAAAGGGTAATTGAAACTTCCTGTTGTGACTAGCCCTTGGGTACTATGGTATCCCCTTATTAGCTTTTCCAAACATTGTTTACACCTTTGTAAACAGTCCTTTTATTAAACTCTCCTTAATTATCTGGTTTGAGTATATCTCTTTCCTGCTATAATAAATACATCAACTGTGAATTTGTGGTTCTAATAGCCTTCATGAGCATTAGGGGGTCCACTGGACATTGCAATATATTGATAATTTAAGATTTTTCAAAAGCATGCTTTAGAGTTTTGTACATAATTATAACAGTACTGTTACTCACCTGTTCATAAACTTTGAACCTTCCAAAGGATAGTAGAAAAGAGCAGTTATAGTGAGAACAGTTTCCATGGTGTTTGTAAGAGTTCTGGTACAGCAATACCACGTGAACCAAGAGCATAACTGGCAAAAAAACTAAGAACAATTATAAGCAAACGTATATGGAGTGGGAAATGGAAAAACTTAGTATTCTAAGGAAAATAGCAAGCAAGTCTAAATAATGTTAAAAGTGGGCATGTCCAAACATTGTTTTTAAGAAGTTATATCAAGCACATCTATGATACCAGGTCTGTATTTGTTAAAGTTAAGTTTATACTTTCAGGTACATTTTTGTGGCATTGCATTTGATTTAAATCTCACTTCACACTAATAAAAGACATAAAACACAGATTCTTTGATGGTAGAGTTCAGAGAAGAATGAAATTCATAACTAGAGTCTCACAATCAGCATTCCTCCAATTGTCTTATATTACTGACAAGTATTTTGACTGATTTTTATTGACCTTGCTTGGAATGTTGTCCTATTTCTTGGTGGAAAATTTAAGACAGCGTAAGAGAGAAAAAATCATGACTATCAGGAAACATCATTAAATTTTAATTTGGAAATGGACTAAATTAATAAACCACTTTTTGGTAGAACATGCAAACAGAAGCATCATTCAGTCTACAAAACAAATGCCTTAAAAGAAACTTATTAGTTGTTGCAAGGGTATTAAACATCGTACCAGCTTCCTATCTCTTCAAATACAGACTTTAAAATATGTTCCCAATTTTTGTGAAGTTAAAGGCTCTTCCTGAGCTAGAAGATCCTAGTGCTGCTACTTTGGAGGAAGGATTTCAAAGGCATTATGCCTTTGCCATTTTAGGTTCAGCCTTCGACAGTGTGTATTAAGCACAAATTAAAGAGATTGACTTAATCCTTGAATCAATTATCAAGGACTCAATCGCTAAAGCAATCTGTCTTTTTAATGCAAATCAACACACTACCTGCAGAAATATGTCCTATTAATAATAAATTGTTAATATTAATTAACAATATTTCAGAAATGTGTTGGTACATTGGTTACTTGGAATTTGGAACATATTTGCTAACAGAAATATAAAAAAGGCAGTAAGATTTCTAAGTTGGCTCATATAAGCTTACTTATGGTTTAAATGGGAAAATCCATTCAAGATTTGAATGGGAGTTTGAGAATCTATCTCCCCACTGTGAAATGAGCCAAATGACAAAAGACAGTCTTCTATACCACATTCTCTTACAAAGTCCAGCTATTTCTACCATTCTAGCCAGAAGAGAAAGTGCATCAGTGAAAAGATAATGTCTCAGGTAGCTGGAGGAAGAGTGAACAAGGGTTGTAAACAGCTGAGGTGATCTGTGAGGTAGGCAGTGGTTTAGAACTATTCCTACTGAATATTATGGAAAGTGAGGCAAGGACTCAGTTCTGAGTCATGGTGCTTCCCAAGGCTGGGTCCTAGGGTTTAGCCTCTCATAGTGTTGGAGGGTATCAGTGGCTTCTGCCACCTAGGGCTCATTCAGAAGGAGAGAGATAGCATGTCCACTTGCATTTTACTGTTCTTAATTATGGAAGTACCCCTATAAAGTTGTACAAATTACCTTCTGAAACTGTTTTGGGAGTCAATCATATTGACTGACCTGTTGCATGTGCTTCATGCTTGTAGGAATGAAGTAACTGACATACAGTTTCTAAAGTGTTTAGGACTTACCACCCATCTTGCCACTTGCTGATTTTCTAGTTGCTTCATTAATGAGTAAAGCCTCAAGTCTGCTATAGCAGACAGAAGTGCTTGGGCAAGTCTAGGAATCCAAATCTTCATTAGTTAAAAAAAAAAAAAAGATATTAAAAACATCTGTTGGTTCATACTTTAAAATCATAAGAAATCAACAAGCTGACCCAACTATCAATCGAAAGCCATTCTTAGTTTTAAAAAAAGATGTATTATTCCATTCTTCGGCAAAAATAATTTATACCTTAAAAATTACATTAATTTTCATGGAAATACCAAAAGGTAGTTTTCGCATTCTCATTCTCTCTGTAATATATATATATTACAACACTACTAATTTTAAATAGCCAGCAGACCATTTCATTGTGTGAAGGTTCTATTTTAGAAGCACATATAGTTCTTTTCAGTAGCATAACAGTAGGTAATTTTTTATGAAACATTTACCCTACTGTATGCTAAGTATGATACTAAGTACTTTATGTATATCAGCTGATTCAGTGCTTCTAACAGGTACTGTTTTATAAATGAGAAAACTGAGGCATAGAGAGGTTAATTTCCCCAAGGCTGCAGAGCTAGTTAGTGTGGAGGTCAAGATGCAAACCCAAGACAGCCTGACTCCAAAGCTCTTAGCTACTAAGTTACATTGCTCCCCTATCCTACGACATAGATAATAAAATAATGTTACTTTTTTTTAAAGCTTTAAGTAATCTATAATTACAGAAACATGTAACATGGTATCCAGTCAGATGACACTAAAGAATAAATTTAAGAGTAAAAAGAAAGAGTAAATGTATTATAACTTAATTACAGTTAATGATTCTAATGTTATACATTAGCATCTTTGAGTTTTAAAATGTGTCACAGTTATTAACAAAGTAACACTTGCTGGTAGATCACAGCTTAATTTTAGTTTGCTCAAAAGATGTGTTCTAAAAATTTATATGTAAATCTGTATTTTTGTTGGATCAGACTTCACTAATTTTACATTATAATTAGAGCCGCTTTACTTTCAGTTGTCAGTGGCTTCTAACACTTTAGCTTTACATCCTTTATCAATAATCTGTAAATAAATGTTTAAATCTTAGAGTTAAAGGTACATTGTACTTCATAATTCCACATAAACTGTGCACTGTAAAATACAGTAAGAGGCACCTCTGTACTCACCTTCTGTTTGCCCTGCATAAGAATCTGTAAGCTTCCTCCTCACCTCCCAGGTATGAAAGTACTTCATGTAAAAAGTTAATTTTGCTACAGACTTAATAGGAGCTGAGTGTTGAGGTAGCCACTAAAAGACTAAAAGGATTCTTGTACACTGAGAGAAGTATAGTATTTATGATGTTAATGGTCTCACTATATTCTGAGCTAGTTACCCTAGCTTTCAATATTGTGTTCAGTTTCGAGACCCACATATTAAGATGAACATTAATAAATTACAAGATGTTTAGAGGACATTATCTGATTATGAGGTTTAGAACTGGAGATTATTTATCCTGGATAAATAAAACTTTTTTGAAGGGTTGTCATGTAGAAATCTTGAATTTAAGAGAAGGTAGATTTTAGCTCAACACAAAAATAAGTGGAGTTGTAAATTCCCAGTTATTAGCAGTCTCTCCAGACTTTTAAGATATCATTTTCCAGGTTATAAGGACCTGACCAGAATTAAACAGTTACACATGGCTTCTGGAAAATAACAGCTAGGGCGGTGGGGTAAAGAGGAGCAGGAACATGCCAGGGGTAAACCCCGAAGGTGAGGCCTGTGTTGGCGGCTTACCTTTCTATACTCCTGCTCTTTAAGATCCTCCTCCCTTAAGCTCTAGGAGCCACATGCCCTTGTGCCATCTCCTGACTGTTCAAAGCCCCCACTGTGGTACTCCCACAGGTCTCCCTTCTTATCCCTCTTTCTTCTCTCATATTCTAAGCCAGCGCTGTCCAGTAGAAATGCAATGTGAGCCACATACCGAATTTTAAATTTTATAGTAGTCAAAAAGTAAAAAAAAAAAAAAAAAAAACTCTAACAGGTAAAATTAATCTTAGTGCTTTTGTTTAACTCATTATATCTAAACTATCATTTCAACATTTAATCTATATAAAAGTTACAGAAATAGTTCACATTCTTATTTTGTATTAGTTCTTTGATGTCTGGTATGTATTTTACACTAATAGCACTTCTCAATTTGGACTAGCTGCATTTCAAGTCTTCAGTAGCGTGGCTAGTGGTTACCATATTGGACAGCAGAGCTTTAAGCCATCCCTAGTTCTTTTCACACACCTTACGCAGTTTAGAGAGAAGCTATCTGGAAAGAACACTAGGCTGTAAATAAGTAGACCTAGGATCTAGTTTTAGCTTTTAACATGCTGTGACTTTGGTCTATTTTCTTCATCCCTTCTCTGACCCTTCTAGTTTCAAAATTGTACAATCTATATTTTAAAATAATCAATATGAGAGTATGAATGACTGATAGCATCATAATGGTTCTCCATCTGCTGAAGTTCCAGGTAGGATAGAGGTTTTTTCAGGGGTGGAGGGGTATTGGGAGTGGGGTAGGATGGGGACGAGAGGAGGTTTCCTTTAAATCATAAAATGGCCAGGTGGGTCAGCTACACGTTGAGGGCAGTGGATAGATCGTGGAGGAATAGGAAGTTTTTCAATCTTGAAGACTCCTTCATTCATAATATAACCTACTTTCTGGGATGTTATATATATTTGCCCTGTTTCAAGTCTTTATGAATATCCTTCTTGATCTAGAAGCTAGTGGGTAGCCCTGAGAGAAGGAAAGAGAATTCATAGTTCCTAACTTCTACATGTGTTAATGGGAGAAACCCTGCTACTCTCAATTTTCCTTCCCTGTGATATTCCCAAATGAAGCATCAATTTTACTGATATGGTCCTGTTTCTCGATAATGGGTAATCAAATATCGTTGCAAAGGGGAGGGTACAATACAGCCTAAGAAAACCAAACCAAAACAAAACCCAAAACTCCAGAACCTCAGTGTCTTTCCAGGCTTCAAAAAACCCTTCAGGATTTAGACTGCCTTTGGAATTCTGGGCCACTTCCCTAACAGAAAATGGGGAAGGCCCAAACTTCTGAGTCCAACTTGATGATAGCTTAAAGATATTGAGAATGAGGTTAGAAAAACTTTTGCACCATTAGTTCTTTTGTATCCTCTCCTGGTGACTGACCCCCAAAGTTCATGATCTAGGGATTACAACCCTGCTCACTATTGATGGCTAATTACTACATAGCACAATGATTGTATATATCACTATATTTTTGTCAAATTAATTTTCCTAATTTGTAATTTCAACACTAAATCCTGAGTGGGTTTACATGTATTTAGTCTTCATAGGCTCATATAACATGATCTTCTGCTCACAAGTTAAAAAAAGCAAGATACAACACTGCTCTTAAGTGATCGTTTTATGACGGAAATTTACTTCTAAAGTACAAATAATATATAATGTAGTCATTCTGAGAATCTGTATATCTTAACAGGATTGCTTACAGCAGAACACTTTCGTGCTCAGTCTTGTGTTTTAGCACATATTGAACAGTTTACACATCACAGTATGTCTTTGAACCCTGGGCTTCCCAGATGCGGTCTGAGTTTAGCAACAGTAGTCTTTTAAAAACAAACTTCATGATACCAATATTATCATTTAGTTAATATACATTAACCTTAAAGGGATGGAATAAATCTGTTAATGACTATTTTGATTACTTTTATTTAAACTTACCAGCAACTGAACACTATCTTTCCCCAAAAGGTGCAGAATCTTGTATATGCTTGCAAAGATTAAGGGGTAAGTGTAACCCCTCAATCTTTCTCTCCATTCCCAAGTCAAATAACCATAATTAGTAATATTAAGGACTAATGTTAAATAGCACTGAAACAAAACCTCTTTTCAGTTCTATATATAAAACATTTTTATTTTTTGGCAAAGAAGCTTAAAAAAATAGTATTTTACACTGGATATCTGAAGTAAAAATGCGGTTGGCCAACTAAACTGTTAACTTCTTCATAGCAGGAATGCATTTTTTACTTCATCTATATCCTCCACATTACTGAACCCTTTAGGAATATATGCTAAAGGCTGAGTCAGGTACACTAACATCAAAGAAAGATATAGAAGAAATATTAGCATAAAATAATGGCACACTTTTATAAGTTAAAATTATTTGGAGAAAATATGGAAAATTTATTGAAAATATGTCATGGAGCTGACACAATTCCTAAGATGAATACACATTTCTAGTCCAGAAAAGAAACTACAAAGGATATTTGAAAACCATGTGATGTGCAACTTCAAGAGACTGCCAATATTCATCTGGAACAAAACTTGTTTGGACTAAAAAGCAGTTACATATTTGTAATGCTATGGTAAACAAGACCAGATAAATGTTTTCACCAAGAAGATCTGAAAAAACAACAACAACAAAAAATGAACAAACAGGTAATTGAAGCACAAAAGTCAGGCAAATTTCAGTTGGGGAACTAAAATCTGCTGCTCTAGTTGGCCCCTTGCTCAGGTTCTGTTAAAGCAGTGGTGAACTCTGGCCCCTCCACACTACTCTCAAGGCAGACCTGGGTGGAAAGTTAGACAAAGGCCAGAGCTTCACCAATCTTTCTGGCAACTTATTAATATAAAGAGAATATTAAGATACATTTTGAAAAAGATTGGGTTAACTAAGGCCTTAGGCTAATTAGGTTATCCTATATGTATATCTAATGAAAGAAACCAGCTAACAAATTACTAACATAGGAAGGGACACTTTGTATAATGTGCATATACTAGCATATAAAATGGTCCTCTATGCATTTTAAAATAGTCCTTACTGATACTTTCTATATGCTAGGCACTGAGTTCGTTCCTTTACATGCGCTATCTCATTTAGTCCTCAATGCTATGGGGAAAATATCATTAGCCCTATTTTATATATGAGGAAACTGAGGCTCAGAAGTTAAACTGCCTTCTCCCAAGTCAAACGGTTGTAAATAAACAGGATTCAAAACCGGGTCTGTATGTTGACTCCAAAGCCCTGCTCTTAATCACAAATGGACTGCCTGTAGACAATATTTTTTTTAATGTGAATTTAGTTGCCAACATTTAAAAATCAGGTTTTATATTAACATCTGTATTGCAGCGTATCAAAACTCTAAGATCTGGCAACACAGAGCTCAACTGGGAACAACTGGCTGGTACTGAAATATAGGGTGCTTTGACTTCTTATGTATATAATATTTAGCCTTGCCTGTCCGGCCTCCTGAGGACTTGAGTTTGCAACCTGCCTCTGATCCACTGTGAGTCTTCGCTAACATTCCGGGTTCCTGCCACTCTCCTTCCTTCTTCTCCAGGAACACATTTTAAATGTTTCTCAGACAACTGGTACGTTCAACACCACATACATGCCCCTTCTGAACTTTCATCTTTCAGAAACAAACCTCCCGACTGCACTGTATCTGCTGTCCGAAAACCTTGTTCTTTCCTTTCCTTCTCTCTAGTCCGTAGACTCAGGCAGAAGAAACTGTACTCAGAAGTGGCCCTTGAACAACCGCCCTTGGCACATAAGAGGCGCACAATAAATACTTAATGAATGAGGAGCCCATCTTTATAGTAAATACCCCTCCGACAGATCAAAATTCCACTTGCTGGGATGATTTTTCTCCTGTCAACATTACATGAGGACCAAAGAAAAGGCGGAGGGGGCAGTGAAGAAAAAGCAGTGCGGCGGGGGGTCAGACCTGGTCCCACTCCAGGAATCAGCCCCTCCGTAGCTACGAAACCTCGGGAACACTGGGCCAGGGTGACGACCCCCTCTCTGAAAAGGGGATGGCCACATCATGCCTACTCACTTCACACGGCTGCGGGGAGGACGGCACAAAATAATGCAGAATACACTGCCGCGCAAACGACAGGGATCGAGGATCCCTTCTCGAAAGCAAAGTGATTTCTTCCCTGCCCCCCCCCCCACCCCAGCAGATGGAGCCCTCGCTCAGTGTCGGCGATTTCCCGCCACCGCCACTCCGCTCGTCTTCCACACCCACTCACTCACCTCCGCCGTGCCCAGTGCTCTTCTGCTGGCTGAGGTACAAGGTGGACTTTCTCGTTCTCAGCTTCATCTTCTCGTGGGAGCGGTTCTGGAGACCACGGAAAAAGAGGCTGCCGCCGCCGCCCTCTCGCTCCATCCTGCATCTGCTTCTAGGTCTGCTGGGGACAGCCAGCCGTCACCGTCCCCAGCCCTGGGTAGCTGAAGCAGCGCGCTCTTCCGCCCACTAAGTTTGGCCTTTGCGAGCTGCCGTCTCTGGCAGGCGCGGAGGTAGCCGGGAAAGGCTAACTTGGTTACGCCCACGCCAGCGGCTGGTTTCTGCTGCGCGTCCCTGTGGCGCAGTGCTGCAGGTTCAGGCAACGCTTCTGCGCTTCGCCACGGGCTAGTCCCTGCTTTCCAGCCTACGTTTCTTTCTCGAGGGATTGTTGCCCTCCTTTGGCTTCGTGGTCTCTGCGGCTGGCGGTCCGGAAACTGCAGAAAGGAGCCGGATCTCGCCTCTGCGGGGCAGGCGGGAGGCGGCGCGGAGCCTGAGCAGAACTGTCAGAGATCTCTGAGTGGTAATGATAATAGTAGTCTTCATTACAAACGGAAGTGTTGGTGTAACATTGTACTCTTTGGGTGATCTCACAATAAGTATTTGTTGAACGACGTAGGCAGGGTAGGGGTAATTTAGCCTGTGGGAAATGAGGCCCCCAAACGTTAAAGGACTTGGTCAGGGTTACTTAGCGAGCTAGTGGCAGAAGGGGAACCTTGCCGTGTTTGTGTGGTTTAATTGTCTGTTTTCCAAGGAGCTGACTTGCAAATGTTTCCTTTTCTTACACCTAGCGGTCATTGAACGAAACCAAGCTTGGCGAAGTTGTCATTTATCCAGTTAGCTGTAGAGTCCAAGAGAAAACAGTCTCTCCCCCACCCCAATTAGTTTAAATGACAATTTTAGCAATATATTAAGAGCAAGCTACTAATTTAAGCTCCTATTGATTTTTGTGACCTTGGCAGCTGTTTAGGAGGCTGTGAAATATTGTAATAAAGAAAACGTGTAAATTCTTCGCTCTGCTTTCCTCGTTCATAAACATCTGCTTAGGGTCTCCTGCAACTGTAGGACTTCTCACAGACTATAGACTATAGCAAGGAGTATAATTTTCTGAGAAGTTCTAGAGCCTTAACTCCTCAATTGTTAAAAGTAAAACCAGCCAAATCCTCATTATATTTTTGTCAAAAATAGATGGCAAATGACTTAGAGGTGATGTCAATATGTACCTACTACAGCATCAAAAGGAACTAGAAAATCTTCTAGCTTGTTTTTAAAAATTGTTTTTAATCATACATATTGCCAAAAAACATAAAATAGTAAAGAAAGGCTAATAATGAAAAGTAAGAAATCTCTTTCTCCTACTTCCAGACGGGATTGGCGATCACTTTCAACTTTTTTGGGGGGCTGTTTCTTTCAGTAGGTTTGGTATGCCTTTAAAGGCATAAAGAGTATGCTTCTCTCCTCTCTCACACTATTGCCATTTAAAAAATCATCCATTAAAACCACTGAAGACTCCCGACGGGCCCCGCGGTACTGCACCACCACTCCCGACGGGCCCAGCGGCGCTGGACTACCACTGCCAATGGACCACGCCGCTCAGGACTAGAAAGACGCTGGTGGCGGCAGCCGCGGAAAGGAACAAGGAACCCATCTTGCGCATGCTGCGGCTGTGTGCGGTGGCCGCGTGCTCGAGCTGGCCTCGGGCTCTGGCCAGCACACGGCCCACTTCGGGCGGGCCTTCCCCCATGCCGAATGGCAGCCGAACCACGTGGATCAGAGCTGCCTGGACAGCATCCTGGCCACCACTCAGGCCCAGGGACTATCCAACGTGAAGGCCCTGCTGTACCTGGACGTGAGGTGAGATTGGGAGTAGTGGGGTGGGATCCTGCTGCAATCTCTGGATCTGCTACTCTGCATCGACATGAGCCACATCAGCCCCCTGAGCTGCACCGAGGGGCTCTTCAGAGCAGCAGGACACCTGCTCAAATGCAAGGCGCTTCTCATCACCTATGGGCCCTGTGCCATCAACGGGAAGATTTCTCCCCAGAGTAACGTGGACTTTGACCTGACCCTCCGATGCAGGAACCCAGAGTGGGGGCTGCGGGATACAGCCCTTCTGGAGGACCTGGGCCAGGCCAGTGGGCTGCTCCTGGAGAGGATGGTGGACATACCAGCCAACAAGTGCCTAATTTTCCGGAAAGAGTAACCCCCTTCTCCGCCATGCCTGTGTCCCTGGGACAAACCCAGACCACCAGCGCCTGCCACCCTGGGCCAGACTATGGGAACTAGCCCTCCCCACACTGGGGATTCTTAGCCAGTGGCCACAGGGCTGCTGAGATCCTGGGAATAAAGTGTTTCCTGCTGTCCAAAAAAACAAAAGCAAAAAAACCCCCAAACCACTGAAAACGTTCTATAATAGGATTTAGCTTTATTTTACCCCATCCCCTAACCGTCATTTCTCATATTCCCTATGTATCTGGATTCCTATTTTAGTTACATCAATAAGCATATTTACATATTATGACAAAAATACTGTTCTTGCAGGAGCAAAGTTGTGACATGAAGTCTTTATAAAGGATATTGTGCTAAGTTACTGCTTTGCTTCCCATTTTCTTTGTATACAGATCTGAAGAGATATCCTGGAAACCACCCTTGCACTGTGCGGTGTTTGTTGAAAACATGTTTGGAAGATTGACTTTTCCACAACTGCTTTTTGCTACCATCCTTGGAATTGCTGGAGGAATATATATTTATCAACCAGTATTTGAACAGTATTCCAGAGATCAGAAGGAATTAAAAGAAAAGTTGAAATTGGTACAAGACTCAGAAGAGAAGAAAAGTTAATACTACATGGAGTCGAACTGTAATTGCTTAAAGTTCCATTGAAATTATACATTGACTATAAATAATCTAGTAAAAAGTTATCAAATGTATTTTAATTGTAAGTAAATCATAGATAATGATTTTAAATTAGTTTTAAAACTAGCACTGTCAATTTTAATGTTTCCTGTATTCTTATTTGCCATTTTATGTCTTTTCACCAGGACAGATTAGTACTTTCCTTTTAAGCAAAAATGAATGTCTTAAGGAATATTTTATTTCCTAGTTGAAGCTTCTTTTTTCTGGGAATGTGGCCTATACATTGGCAGTGTAGACTGTATAAACTAGCTGGGAATGTTGTTTACAGTTGTGTTTGTAGATTAAATTAACCAAGTTAACTTCAGGCAGGATGCCCCTCAGTTAGCCTACAATTAGCCTGCTTTAATATACTTTAGAAGTCTTTCAATCCCAGCCCTTTCTCATCCCAGGCAGAATGGAGGAGTAAATTGAGAATTGGGGTGGCTCAGATCAAATGGAGGTTTTTGAGAAGGTAGGTGGTGTCACATTGGGTGGCAAACAAGCCACAGCTCTGTTTACTTAACCCACCAAGCAAATTTGCATTATAATGGTGGTCAGGGAGGAGTTAATTTATTATGAAGCTATTCACATAGTTAAAGGGTTTTTTGGAAATCGCTAAGAACTGATGAAAGCTTAAATGTAATCACATATGTATAAAATGCTTTAAATCAACTCATTTCTTATTATTGATTTTTTTGAAAAGTAAATTCATTGTAACTTAATCTAAACTATGTTGAGACCAGCATAGGTAATTTTAAAAAAAAAATGTGAATAAGAAATTACAGAGTAGTACATGTTCACCTCATTAAAAAAACCCAAACAATACAGAATGAACAAAGTGAAAATTACGGTTTTTCAGTATACATTGATTTAATTAGCACCTTTAATAGTTTGAGCTTTTGAGACTGTTTTTCTTCTATGCACACTGAAAAATATATGTAAATTTAAAACACATACCAAGTATCTACTGTGTGACAGGCTTGGCTTGTCTGTCGGTAGACTGGGGTTCTGTTCTGTGTGTCTTCTCATTGTGGGCCCCAGGCTCAAAGAGTAGCCCCTGTCTAGGATATGACAGAGTTTAGGATTAAGAGAGAGAGAGAGACTGAAAGGAAACATGAATTGTAAATGTCTGCTCAGCTGTGGCAAATGTCTCTTCAGAGTCTGCTGGTTTAGAGCATGTCACAAGGTCTTGCCCTACGGTGAGGCCAGGGAAAAAGACTCTTCCCACAGGATACACAGTCAAGTGTATTCCTGCCTGTGACCATAGGCAAGAATATATAATCCTGTTATCCAAGGAATGATAATCTTATTTAACATCATGCGAAATTGAACTGCTTTTGATCCTCCTTTTGAGGATTGGTTTGTCAGTTCGGTAGTCACATAACAAGTGCCAGGGAATGAGTTGTTTTTTGTTTTTGTTTTTTCCAGTAAAGGTACTGCAGCCATTCAAATCAAAGCCACAGTGAGATGCCGCTTCACATACACTAGGATGACTACAGTCAAAAAGGGCAAATAATGAGTGTTGACAAGGATGTGGAGAAGTTGAAACCCTCGTATATTGCTGGTGAGGATATAAAACAGTGCAGCTGCTGTGAAACAGTTTGGAAGTTCCTCAAAAAGATAAACATAGTGATACCATATATGACGCAGCAATTCTGCATTTAGACATATGTCCCAGAGTAGTAAAAACGTATGTCTACACAAAAATTTGTAAATGAATGCTGATAGAATCATTATTATAATAGCCAAAAAGTGAAAATAACCCAAATGTCTCAACCAGTGAATGGATAAACATGTTGTGGTATATCCACACAACGGAATATTACTCATCTATAACAAGGAATGAAATACTGATATGTGCTGCAACATGAATAAACTTTGAAACATGAAAGAAGCTGAGCACAAGAGGCCATATATTGTATGATTCTATATGATGTGTCCAGAATAGGCAAATGTGTAGAAACAAAGTGTATTAGTAGTTCCCAGGGACTAAGGGGAAGAAGAGATAGGGAGTGACTGCTAATGGATATAGGGTTACTTTTTAGGTTGATGAAAATATTTTGGAACTAGATGGTGGTGATCAATGACAGCTTTGTGAATATATTAAAAAGCACTGGGCTTTCCTGGTGGCGCAGTGGTTGAGAGTCCGCCTGCCAATGCAGGGGACACGGGTTCGTGCCCCGGTCCGGGAAGATCCCACGTGCTGCGGAGCGGCTGGGCCCGTGAGCGATGGCCGCTGAGCCTGCGCATCTGGAGCCTGTGCTCCGCAACGGAAGAGGTCACAACAGTGAGAGGCCCACGTACCACAAAAAACAAAAACAAACAAAAACCACTGAATTGTACACTTTAAAGCTTTATTGTGTGGGATTATATCTCAACAAAACTGTCAGAGAAGAAAAAAACCCACTGCATCCAGAAAAGCAGCTGCAGTTGAGGTAGTCCATTGTTTCCTGCCATAATCCATCTAGCATGTGTGTGTGGTGTAGAATATACATAACATAAAGTTTACTGTTTTTACCATTTTTAAGTGTACATTTCAGTGGCATGAAATATATTGACATTGTTGTGTGACCACCATCACCATCCGTCCCAAGAACTTTTTCTGTTTAGTTTTTGCAGGGCGCAGAGAGGTGAATTGAATGGTGTTATAGAGAGAACCCCCCCCACATATACTTCATATCTTTGAAGGTGGCATTAACGTCTGCAATTTTTTGCCTGAATTGCTTCTAATTTACTATTGGAGCCAGGGAAAGCAGATTTAGGGGCTTTCAGTTGGTCCTTTCTACAATAACGATGTGGTATGGACTGAATGCTTTTCCCCATTCATATGTTGAAGCCCTGATCCCCAATGTGAGGGTATTTGGAGGTAGGGCCTTTAGGTGGTTAATTAGGTCATGAGGGTGGAGCCCTTATCAATGGGATTAGTTCCCTTATAAGAAAAGATACAAGAGAGATGTTGTTTCTCTCTCTTGCCCATGTGAGGATACAGCAAGAAGGTGGCTGTCTGCAAATCAGGAAGAAGGCCTCATCATACACTGAATCTGCCAGCACCTTGATCTTGGACACCATAGCCTTCAGAACTGTAAGAAAAAAAAATACCTGTTTTTTTAAACCACTCATTTAATGGTGTTTTTTTTTAATAGCAGTCTGAGCAGACTAAGGCAGGGGCTCTTCCTTTAAGGTCAGTGTGAGGTTTCTGCCAGCTACTGAGTATATGTATGTATCCTATGGAATGTATCCTATGGAATGACAGAGTGGGTCCTGTAAAACAAATTTGGGCCAAACCTGCACATATCTTATCACCCTCACAAGCCCCCACTCTAAACTGAGGGACTGTGGTAGCATTTAGAGCCTCCTTGTACCAGTTTCAACTCAGATCTTGCAGTCATCAGAGTCTGAATTCCTCTTTCCCCAATGCACATTTATCCTGGTTGAAGGCCTTGGTCTCTTGGTAGGAGCAGAGGAAAGTTTATGATATAATTCTTGTGGCATTGGTATAATTCTTGTGGTATTCACCTTCCTCAGGTGAATACAGCTTCTTCAGTCATTGGCTCTAAGTCTGTGAAATGACTTAAATCAGGAAACTGGTGAAAGACCATGATTGCCATTGTGGAGACTGACAGCCTTCTGCTCACTAGTTCTTGATTTTCTTTAAAAAATATTTGAGTCAAGAAACACCCCTTCTCTCCTGAAAACAAAAACACCCCATCTATCTTTTCCTTCAGAACACCATGACCTGTAGGCCACCATCACAGATCTCTGTGGGTCACAGATCACCCTGGTTGCACCCCAGCCTGGCTTCCCATTATAGTACTTATGGCCTGCCATCTGTTCTTTGCCATTTGGGCATTCTTTTGTTTCTAACTGATACTCAGGAGTCCTGTTGCAGCAGCATCTTCTGTCAGTCTCAGCTCATAAAGGACATCCACCATTGTGCTTTTCAGAGATGTCAGTGGCCTCCTCACCAGTGCCTCAGTGAAAGATGTATCATCAGGGCCTTCCCAGGTAACATAATCAGGTGGTGGTTCTGCAGTCTCATCACAAATCCATTCTAACTCCAAGATCAGGAGGGCAAGATAGGGAGAATAAGAGAATTAAAGGGGGAAAGCCTAAACAATGGTAGATTTTCAAGGGGGCCACTAAACTTGATCCTATGGGATTTGCTGAAGAGAATTCTAAAAGCTTTTTAGATATTATTTTGAAATAATTTCAGACTTAAATAAAAAGTGCAAAAATAGTACAAAGAATTTTCATATACCTGTTATCCAGATTCCACACATGTTAACATTTAACCGCAGTTGCTTTAATCTCTATATATGTGTGTGTATGTCGATGCACACACACACATTGTTTTTCTAAACCCTTTGAGAACAATAAGTTGCCCATGTGATTCCCTTTTACCCCTAAGTATTTCAGTGTGCAATTCCTAAATACAAGGATATTCTCATTTATAAATATAGTATAATAATCAAAATCAGGAAGTTAAGGTTGATAGGATATTATCATCTCATCTCAGATTTTATCCAAATTCTACCAAGTCCCATTAATGTCCTTTAGAGCAAGACAAAATTTTTTTTCTGGTCTGGGAACTAATTCACGATTACACGTGAGTTTAGTTGTCATGATTCTTTGGTTTCATTTATTCTCATTCCTTAGTCACTGCCTTTCACGATCTTGAAATTTTTAAAGAATACTGGTCTGTTTTGTAAAATTTCCCTTAATTTGGGTTTGTTTAATGCTTCCTCATGATTAGACAGATTCAGGTTATACCTTTTTGGTAGGAATACTGCAGAAATGATCTGTCAGTATGATTCACAGATTCCTATTTTGTTCAGTGAGTTACAGTCTATTACTGTCACCAGTGCTAGCCACATGATTTGTGGGGCTTAGTGCAGAATGAAGATGCACAGCCCTGGGTGAGGATGAGAAAGTCAATCTCCTCTTCTCATGGACCCACCACTCCAACCCGTGGTGAATGTGCACCCCCCAGGGATTGTAGCCTCCATGCTGGGGTGCTCTTGATTCCTGGGTGGTGGTGGCAGGAGCCCCCTGCTGAGTGGCACATAGAATGTACTGTGGTGCTACCAGACTACGGTAGTGATACCTGCCTTCTTGCCCGCCCCATGGTGCCATGGGGCATGGGCTCAACCCTGATCCCTTCTGCTCTCACATCCACGCTCCTGGCCAGGTGGAAGGTGATGGCGGAATGTGAGCCTCCCCCAGCCAAGGTGACTTAGTCACTGCCCTGGAGTAAGGTAGTGAATGCAAGGCTGGGTAGGGCCCAGGGGACCAGGGGGTGAGGAGTGGGCAGTGGCAGGAGTCAGAGCCATGTGTCTGCAGAGGCTTCAAGCCTCCAGCATCCTCCATTGTGCCATCAGATTTCACTTATAAAACACGAATTCAAAGGTAAAATTATTAAGAATTTTAAGACAGTGACTGCAGAGCATTAAAATTCTGAGTGCAGGGCCCTGTGTCAAGTTCTAGTTCCATGCCCATGAAGACAACCCTGACAATCACTACACGTTCAAATTGTCCCAGATTTGGCTGGTTGGAGTCCTTTCAAGCTGGCTCCTGTATTCTTTTTTAATGTTTATTTCAAATATAAAATGTAATGTTTAAGCATTTTCTGAAAATAATTTTGTAGTTTAACAAGTGTAAAATAAGACTTCTTAAAAAAGTTTACAACTAGGTATAAAATAAGAATATACTTTGACATTCACAGTGGACATTTTTGAAAGGTAAGTTTTGTTAATGTAGCTTATAAACAAAAATATATTGACAGTCCTAGTTAAAATAAGCAAGCTCTTAGCTGAGGAATAATCCTCCCCCAGATGGGTCTGTGTCCTTTTGATATGTCCTTGTCATTCTCTGAGCACTTCTTCACTTTCTGGCTCATCCTTTTCTTAGACGAAGCTTTGACTCTAGGAGTTTGGTTCTTTTTTAAAAATTGAAACAAAATTCACATAACACATTTTAAAGCATACAATTCTGTGGCATCTAGTACATTCACAATGTTGTGAAACTATCACTTCTGTCGAGTTCCAGGACATTTTCATCACCCCAAAAGGATGATGTACAGTAAACAGTCATTCTCTATTCCTCTTCCCTGCAGCCCTGGCAACCAGTCTGCTTTCTGTCTCTATGGATTTACCTTTTCTGGATGTTTCACTTAAATAGAATCATACAGTATGTGACCTTCTGTGACTGGCTTCTTTTACTTAGTATACTTTCAAGTTTCATTCATGTTGTAACATGTATTAGTGCCTCACTCCTTTTTGTGGCCAAGTAATATTCCATTGTATGGATATACCACAATTTCTGTATCCACTCATCCATTGATGGATGTTTAGATTGTTTCCACCTTTTGGAACCTTTTGGAGTAGTGCTGCTATGAACATTTGTGTACAAGTATTTGTTTGAATACCTGTTTTCAATAATTTTGGCATATTTCTAGGAATAAACTTGTTGGGACATATGACGATTCTCTGTTTAACTTTTTGAAGAACTGCCAAACTGTTTCCCAAAGTGACCACATCATTTTACATTCCCTCCATCAATGTATAAAGGTTCCAGTTTCTCTATATCTTACTAACACTTGTTATTTGTCTTGTCTTTTTTTTTTAAAGTTATGAAGTGGTATCTCATTATGGTTTTGATTTGTGTTTCCCTAATGACTAATGCCATTGAACATATTTTCATGTGGTTGTTGGCCACTTTTATATCCTCTTTGGAGAGATGTCTATTTTAGTCCTTTGCCTACTTTTTAATTGGATTGTCTTTTTGTGGTTGAGTTGTAAGAGCTCTTTATATATTCTGATACTATATTCTTATCAGATATATGGTTTGCAAATATTTTCTCCCATTCTGTGGATTGTGTTTTCACTCTCTTGAGAGTATCCTTTGATGTGAACAAATTTTAAATTTTGATTGTCTAATACAGTTTTCTTTTGTTGCTTCTGCTTATGCTATCACATGTAAGAAACCATTGCCAGATCCAAGGTCATGAAGATTTCTGCCTATGTTTTTTTCTATGAGTTTTATAGTTTTAGTTCTTATGATTTAGGTCTTTGATCTATTTTGAGTTAATTTTTATATATGGTGTGAGGAAAGGGTCCAACTTCACTCTTTTACATGTGAATGTCTATTCTCCCAGCGCCATTTGTTGAAGAGACTGTTCTTTCCCCATCAAATGGTCTTGGTACTCTTTTTGAAAATCAATTGGCTATAGATTTATGGGCTTATTTCTGGACCCTCAAGTCCATTCCACTCATCTATATCTCTGTCTTTATGCTAATACCACACTGTTTTGATTACTGCAGTTTTGTATTAAGTTTTGAAATCAGGAAGTGTGAATTAACTTTATGCTTTTTTTTTTTTTGCGGTATGCGGGCCTCTCACTGTTGTGGCCTCTACCGCCATGGAGCACAGGCTCCAGACGCACAGGCGCAGCGGCCATGGCTCATGGGCCCAGCTGCTCCGCGGCATGTGGGATCCCCCCAGACCAGGGCATGAACCCACGTCCCGTGCATCGGCAGGCGGACTCTCAACCACTGCACCACAAAGGAAACCCTATCTTTATTCTTTTTCAGGATTTTTTGGGGGGCTATTTTGAGTCCTTTGCAATTTCATGTGAATTTTAGCATCAGCTTTTCCTTTTCTGCAAAAATAGTGTTGAATTCGATAGGGATTGCATTGAATCTACAGATTGCTTTGGGGAACATTGCCATCTTTACAATATTATGTCTTCCAATCCAACAACATGGTATATCTTTTCATTTATTTAAGTCCTCTTTAATTTCTTGCAGTAGTGTTCTGTAGTTTTTAGTGTATAAATCCTGCATCTCCTAAGTATTTTATTCTTTTTGTTGCTATTATAAATGGGATTTTTTATAAAAAGTTCCTTTTTTGATTGTTCATTCCCAGTGTATAGAAATACAACTGATTTTTGTGTATTGATCTTGCACCCTGCATCTTTCATTTATTAGCGCTAATAGTTTTTTAGTAGATTCTTTAGGATTTTATATATAAAAGATCATGTCTTTGGTTCCTTTTGTTGGAAAAGGGTATTTAGAAATCAAGATCTGAGTGCTAAGTGTGTTCATAGCTACTATGATATACTTGCTTCTAGGACCTCTTAGCAGATGGAGCTGGAAAATATATACGTAATACATATCTATACATAACTCTATTTCTCCATATTAAAAATCATGAGTTTGTAGTGATACCTCCCATTTCAATCCTATTAATGTAACTGGAGCTGGGACTCTGCATGTTTCAAGCAGCAGCCTGCAGTGTCAGAGAAGCTCCAGAGCTGGAAGCAAGAGGTGTACTGTGACCAGTTCTGTGGCTGGAGTAAGAAGTGGTGTGGGGAGGATTTTGAACTGGTGCACAAGATGGGTTTAATATACTTAGTTTCTGTAATAACTTGCTCTCTTTGTTTTCCTCTGGACACACTTTTCTCAAATTCCTTTTTGGATTTCCTCTGCCAATGCCTTAAATACTGAGTGATCCTCTGGGTTCTGCACCAAGCCCCCTCTTTGCCCTCTCAGCACATTTTCTAGACTAGCTCATTGCCTCTCATGTCTTTGAGTCCCCTTGGTAATAGCTCCAGTTCACGTCTTCTGTGCTTCAGACCAACTTATTCAACTACATACTAAACAGTTTCACTCGGATGTTCTGCTGGTGCTGGTATGTCAGAGTTGAAATGTCCTAAACTTGTTTATTATTGCCTATTTCACTCTCCTTCCCTGTTGCTTTCTTCCTTTTGCTCAAGGGTTCCTAGTTGCCCAAACCAGAAATCTGGGCGTCTCCATGGATTCCTCCCTCTTCTTCACCCCCTACAACAAAGTCTTCCTCTTTTTTTAAAATTAATTAATTAATTTTTATTTTTGGCTGTGCTGGGTCTTCGTTGCTGCACATGGGCTTTCTCTAGTTGCAGCGAGCGGGGAGCTACTATTCATTGCGGTGCATGGGCTTCTCACTGCGGTGGCTTCTCTTGCAGCAGAGCACAGGGTCTAGGCGCGCGGGCTTCAGTAGTTGTGGCGCATGGACTTAGTTGCTCCGCGGCATGTGGGATCTTCCTGGACCAGAGATTGAACCCCTGTCCCCTGCGTTGGCAGGTGGATTCTTAACCACTGCGCCACCAGGGAAGTCCCTAACAAAGTCTTCTTGATTCACTCTCTTAAGTATCTCAAATCTGTCCATTCATCTTCATCCTCAGAGCCACTGCCTTAAACCAGATATCCCTCACTTGGACTTCAGCATGCTAATTGGCCTTCTCAGCCCATTCTTTGCCTTATAGCCATTAAGAAAATGGGTTCAGGGCTTCCCTGGTGGCACAGTGATTGAGAGTCCACCTGCCGATGCAGGGGACATGGGTTCGTGCCCCGGTTTGGGAAGATCCCACATGCCGTGGAGTGGCTGGGCCTGTGAGCCATGGCCGCTGAGCCTGCACGTCTGGAGCCTGTGCTCCACAACGGGAGAGGCCACAACAGTGAGAGGCCCACATACCGCAAAAAAAAAAAAAAAAAAAAGAAAATGGGTTCTAAGTTCTGGTCCTGGCTTTGCCACTTATTAGGTATATGAACTTAGGTTGCTTAATCCCTTTAAGGCTCAGTTTCCTCATCTGTAATATGGGGACAAGAATAGTGCTTATTTTATAGGGCAATAGTGAGACGTAAATGAGGTGATATATGTAAAGTTCTTAGCATATTGGCTGATTCAGAGTAAATGGTCAATAAATGTTACCTAATATAAGCATTCCAGGGTTCTTCATATTCCAGCCTCTGCTCATTTCTGCAGTTTCTTTGATTGCTTCCTTCCACTCAGTTTTTCAGCTTTTCCGAACTTCTTTCAGTTGCTCCAATATCTCATTCTCTCTTTTTGCCTCCAGACCATTCCTCTGCTCTCTTTCCTAAAATTCTCTCCTCTGTCACTTTCCCCTCTTATTCATCCTTCTGAATCTATACATCACTATCTCTGGGAAGTCTTGACTTGGTGTCACTTATCTGTGTTCCAGTTACACTCTTTAACTTCCCTTATCAAGGATCGTATCTCACTGCACTGGAGTTAACTTGGGTTCTCTGAGCGCAGGATCCCTGAGGGCAGGGACCAATTTACCTCGTTCACTATTGCCTCTCCAGTACCTAACACAGTGCTTGACTCACTGAATGAAATGAATGAATGGGTGACGACGAATGGGCCACAGTATCGCTATTTTCTGATCTCCTGCCTGGTAAACTCCTGGTGACAGCCCTGCCTGGCTGCAGGAGTGGGGAGGGCTGAAGGGGCAGCTCTCCTTATATGAGCCATTAGCGGTTGCTGCATTGTTGGCCCCCCAGATCTTAGCTGATTAGTGACTCCTAAGACTTCCTCTACACATGAATATCGGGCTACTTTTCCTGTCCTAACCTCCATCAGCAACAGTTTGATGGCCTTTCTCTTCCCTGGAAAACATCCCTTGAAAGCATCACCCTATGGTGAAATCTGTTATCCCTAACTTTGAGATCACTGTGTTGTATTTAGAACTATTAAATTGAATGTATATTCAATATTTGGCAATTTCATATAGTTCATCCTATATGTGAATCTGAGAAGCTAATTGTACTGTAGTGCAAACTGTGAGTAGTTATAGACTGAAAGAATGATGGAGTTGGGCAGGTCGCCCTGAGACAGCTGGAATTTGTGGTGCAAGAAGAATCAGTGAGATAGAACAGATAGTAAGAGACAGTAGACTAGGGCTTCCAGTCATTTTCTTTTGCTTAGAAGTAGAATTATTTGGTTCAGAAGTGCTTTGCCGGAAAGCCCACGGGGCAGGCCCCAAAGCCACTGTTCAGACCCCCAGGGCACTGGAGGAGAATTCGGCTGCCTCTCAGTGGGAACCTGGTGGCCCCAACCTGCCTCACAGCCACAGGTCCAAGCGGCCCACACAAAACCGTCGGCACTGAGAGAAGGGAGCCGCTGGGGGGCAGCAAAGGCTCGCAGATTTCTCCGTACAGGGGCTATTCTTTCAAGTACTGTACTTTTTTTTTTTTTTTTAACGAATTGCTCTAATACTTGGAAATTTAACTGAGAGCGATTTTATAATCTGAACTAGACTGTACGAGTAGAGACCCCGTTTGTCATTTCCTTCCAAAAATATATTTTTTTCCTGCCAGAATTCTACTACTCTCCCCCCGCCCCCCCTTCCCCCGGTCATTTTCAAGAATCCCTGAGCTTTTTCTCACTCCAGGAGGGCCATGTCCAGGCCCCCTGAGTGAGGAGCTGGCGGGGCGGGATGGACAGTGGCAGAGCCGGATGCCCAGCGCGGATCCGGTCCCTGGGGAGCCGGACCAAGGGGGCACTGTGAGCTGGAGCGCCCCCGGGCCTCAGGAACCGCGGGCAGGGCTGACTTTGCTGCCGCTCAGCACCTCTGCCTACAAGGTGGACACACCGACCTGATGCCCTGGAAAACACCTTTAGAAAATGGCTTTTAGGGGAGCAGATTTGGCGAGAGGCATCAAACTACCTTGCAGTGCCCGATCCCGTGGCAGTTTGTAAGTGTCACCACTGTGTCTCAGAACGAAAACAACCCCCTAAGGTTTCGCGCCTTCCGGGAAGCGGCAGTGGAGACCCAACTTGGATAAAAAAGAGGCGAATGGGGCCTTTGCGTGGCAGGTGCGGCGGGGCTGGGGGCGGCGCACGGGGAGGGCGCCCGCAAAGCGCTCTCGCAGAGTTGGGCGGGGGTGCTCGCCGAGGTGACAGGAGGAAGCGGGAGGTGGAGGGTGGAGAGGAGGTCCCGCCCCCACCTCGCTCTCCTTTACGGGAAGTGATGTGGGGCCCGACGGAAAATACCCGCCGAGGACCCAAAAAAGGCCGTCAGCGGGTGGACGCGGCGCGCGCAGAAGGAGCGGCGTGGGGACCGCGGGCGAAACAGGTGAGGCGGCTGGCGCGGGCGGGGGAGGCGCGCTTAGGCCCGGGGCTCCTGGAGGCTCCAGTCACCCCGCGGAGCTGAGCGACGGAGCGGGCGAGCGCAGGGTCTGGCCCTGGGGCGGGGGGTGGAGCTGCAGCTCCTTCTCTCCCCGCCTGTGGGCGGCTGAGCCCACCAGAAAAGCTGCTTTGCTTCTCCCAGGCCCTCAGCACAGACCCCACGATGACAGTGACGGGGGTGAGGGTCAGCTTGGGCGAGGTGCTGATTAGGTGGAGTCCCAGGTTGGGACGGGGCTGAGGTCACCTCCGGGCGGCATCCAGGTGCGAGGCTCCCCATCTCGGGGTGGGAGGAAGGAAACTTCTCTGGCAGGAGAGGAGGAAGGTCCCAGACCTCCTGCACGCCCCCCCCCTCCGCCCCCCAGCCCCCCGCCGTTCTTTCCTCCCTCCCTTTGTTGTCGGTTGAATGATTTAACATCTTGACACCTTTGCTGGTGAGGGTCTGGACGGGCAAACTGCACGGGTGGGAGAGGGTTCTCTCTTTCCCTGCCAATCAGACAGAAAACCCTACCAGGCAGCCAGGCTCTCGGGTCTTGACTGGTGGTAGGGCTGGTGTGATGACTCGTTTGGTAACCATTGCCAAAGCTTTTGTCTCTGTCCCAGTAGATCACCGATTAAGCAAAGTCAGGCCTGAAGTGAAGGAAAGCTTGTGAGCCCTTGACTTCACCTTCCCAGCATTTCGGCTCCTGCGGGCCACATGACTTCCTAATCTCCTGCCAGGGGGTCCTCTTTCTTACCTCTCTGGGCTAACAGCTGTTTTTTCCTACTGGATGTATTATCACTTTTGGGTCAGCTCATCATTCAGATGTTGAGAAGGGGAGGAGTGTTATGCTGTATAAATTTTCTATAATTATTGGTGATATAACTTGTTGGTGCTTCACTGTTCTTGTTCCATTTATTTATTTATCTTAACCTTCTTAGAAACTTGCTTTAGGGGGAAAACACAGTCTGGAAAACAGAATTTCTGCAGATGGTTACAAATGAAGAAAGGTTAATGTAGTGCTAGAAAGACTTGACTGACCATCATTCTTTTCTATATTTTATGTTAGTTTTCATTCCTACTTTCTTCCTTTCTCCCTCACTTCCTTAATTTCCATGGCCTGCCTTGATTTTTAACTTTGATGAAGTACAATTAATTTATTTTTTCTTCTGTTGCTCTGCTTTTGGTGTCAAATCTAAAAAAGCATTGCTAAATCCAAAGCCATGAAGATTTATGCCTATGTTTTCTTCTAAGAGCTGTATAGTTCTAGCTCTTACATTTCCATCTTTGACTCACTTTAAGTTAATTTTTGTATATGGTGTGTGGTAGGGGGTCTAACTTAATTTTTTTGCATATGGACATCCAGTTCTCCCAGCACCATTTGTTGAAAAGATTATTTTTTCCCCTTTGAATGCTGTTGGTGCCTGTGTTGAAAATAAATTGACTGTAAATGTGAGGGTTTATTTCTAGACTCTCGGTTCTACTCTACTGATCTGTATGTCTATCCTTATGCTAGTATCATACTCGCCTCTTTATTAGCTGTGTACATGGTGAGTTTTGAGATCGGGAAGTGTGAGTCCTCCCACTTTGCTTTTCTTTTTTGAGACTGTTCTGGCTATTCTGGGTTCCCTGAATTTCCATATGAAATTTAAGATCAGTTTCTCAATTTCTGTTGCCTTGGTTTTAAAAGAGATCTAAGGGTCTTGAAGTGGGCAACAGTCTCTAGGAACCAGACTCTTGATTTTCCTCTTCCAAACCTGCTTTCGCTTAGTCTCACCTGTCTCCGTTAATGGCAACTTCACTTTTCCAGGTGCTCAGGCTAAACACCCCAGGGTCACCCCTGATTCTTTTCTTTCTCTCACACTCCACATCTAGTCCCTCAGCAGATCTCATTGGTTCTATTTTGAGTCTATACCTAGGATAGGAAATTTCCACAGTTTCCCCTGCTTCCACCAAGTTCCTTTCACTTCTGTCGCCTGGATTACTCAAAAGCCTCCTACAGGGCCACTCTGCTTCCACCCTCACCACTCTACAGTCTGTTCTCAACGCAGCAGCCAGAGTCAATTATGTCTCTCACTCCGGTGCTCAAAGCTCTCCAGTGGCTTTTTATCTCAGAAGGAAACCAAAGTCCTTACTGTGGCCTGCAGTCCCCTTACATGGTGTGGGGGGCTTCATCTTCTATCACTCCCCTCTTTTCACACTCTGCCTCAGCCACACCTCAGGACCTTTGTATTTGCTGTTTCCTCTGCCTGGAATGTTCTTCCTTCAGATGTCTGCACAGCTTACTCACTCATTTCTTTCAAGTCAAAAGTCATTTCTTTAGAGATGCCTTCTTGTACCATCCCATCTAAAATAGCATCCTTCACCCCCCATCCCCGCCCTGCCCCATCTTTTTCTTCCCCTTTCCCTTGCCTTATTTTTCTTTAGAGTATTTATAGCACTCACTGTCATCACACACACACACACACACACACACACACACACACACACACACACACACACACAGATGTTGTACACAACATCTATCTCCCATTGGTGGAATACAAGCTCCATGAAGGTCAGGAATTTGTCTTGTTCACTATGGTGGGCATAGCACCTAGAATGGTTTCTGGCACATATTAAGCCCTAAAAAATCATGTTGAGTGAATGAAAAGGGAATGAGAGGCTGAGAAATGGGGATCACTCTGCTATTTCTTTCTCACTCTTCTTCCCACTTTATCCGAGAAGCAATGTCCATAGCTATACCACAACTCCTAAACCTCTCCTCTTCTGTTCTCCTATTTTCCTCAAGATAATGGCCTTACCCTCCTTGGAAAGGGAAAGGTCAAACAAGCAGAAAGGTGAGGACTTTGGGTCCTTCCCACCGTGGCAGTGGGGAGCCCTCTTCTCTGGGTGGGGGCATTCAGCATCTGTCTCCAGTGATTCGGTCTCTTGTGCTGATCCAGGGAGAGAGTGAAATCCCTTGGAAATTTGAGAAAATGGAATTTCATTTCCTAATGAATATTTTGCAGTACAGTGAATTTAATCTTTTTCTGACTTCTAACTGAAATTGCCAGTTCTGAGACTCATTTTGGCCTTTAATGATGTGACGACTTTAGACTGTCAGCTGATTATGTGTACGTGGCCTTAGACAAAAAAAGAAGTGTTCAATAAACTCTTGCTGAATGTACCCATAAGTTAATGAATAAACTTGGATTTGTTTTCCTCATTAGAAACCTCTAGTCCATATATTTAATTTTTCTTAGTGTATAGATATAAGTATCTGGTCTCAGTCCACCTCATCCTGCTGCTCCTGATAGAGCAATATTGGCAACAGTTGAGAGGGGTTTCCTGCGGACCTCTCTCAGTGAGAATTGAATTAACTGGCCCAGACAGCACAGTAATCAATCTTCTGTGTTATTTTGAAAACTGAACTAGCCTTCCATCGTTATTTAAACTTATCTTGGAATGTGCCCTGTCTATATCTTCACTACAAACTATGAAAAAGGATTATTTTTGTGTACATGGAATATATATATATATATATTTTTTTCTCTCTAATAAATTATGATAGGCTTGATACCACCTGAAAAACCAAACAGAGCTCACATGTTTAAAGTGTGAGTCCGTAATTAACTGGATGGGTGGGAGAATCCCTCTCACGATGTATATGTATATCAAATCACCATGATATACACTTTAAACATCTTACAATTTTATATGTCAATTATGCCTCAATAAAGCTGGCTCACAATAAAAAAAAAAAAAAAAGTGATGCCCTAGGCAGCAAGATTGTCTTGCCATTGTTAGAACAAGATTGCCTTCTGAAGAGAGGAATCTTTCCCTTTCACTGCCTTCGCTTTTTATACTGTGTGCAGGTTTTGCTTGGATCATATTTATTCCTCTGCCTCTTGGTCAGGAAGTTCCAGTTTATGGTCTGGTTTCCCTTAAGCTGATTATCTTGGGAGCAGACGTGAGCACTGAGTTGGAGGAAGAGATAAAGGGTTTGTAATTAACTTTATGTCCAGAGGGTGAGAGGTGTGGAGCTGTGAGCATCCAGCTGGTTTTGGCCTCCTGTCTGGTTGTGCAGTACACCACATTGTTTTTCTTGTATGATTGAGGTCTACTAACACTCATATTTCACTCACTGTTAAAGAAAACTTGATGCCTCACTTACTCAAAAGAAATGTTGAAAGTTATTCTTCCTTGCCTGTTTTTGTTTTGTTGTTTGCCTCTGTGTATGTTACCCATGAGAAGGCCTCCCATTTGGTGCCTCAGCCACACTTGGCACCACCCACAAATATGAAATCAGACTTCTGAGTCTTGAAATTGAACTTTTAACGTGGGGTCAGAGGTAGGGTGCCAGATTTAGCAAACTGGAAAAAAAAAGAAATTTGCATTTTGGATGACCAACAACTAATATTTTACTATAAGTATGTCCCATGTAATATTTGGGATGTACTTATGCTAAAAAAATTAGTTGTTTTTATGAAAGGCAAAATCAACTGGTGTCTTGAATCTAATCTGGTAACCCTGGTTTGGTAAACCTAGGTTTATGCACAGGGAATGCATTGATCATGATAATGTCCAAAGAACACCTGAGCTATGGCTCACTTTGGTGATTGCACATGTGTCCATCTTAAGGAAGGAGGGGGCTTATAAACTCAAGGAGTATTAGAACTAGAAGGAAGTAGAAGATTATCTTACTCTAGTGTTTGGTAGTTAAGGAAATTTTTATCCAGAGATGTTAAGTCATTTTCTAAGGTCACACAGTTAGTAGCAGAGCCAGAACCGGAACTCTGGGTCCAGTGGTTGGTCTGCTACATAATGTCTTCCCTTAAGAGATCATGTGTAAGTTGCTTATGTTTTCGTGCTGACCTTTAATCACTTCTTTTGCCACCCTCCCATGATCGCTCCATTCTCCTGCTGTCCTTCCAGTCCCTAGATCCATTATGTGGCAGGCAAAGCCATCCTCATGGATACCCTTGTCTTTTCTCTGAGAACCATAGGACTGTTTAGAGCCACCGTAGGTTGTATTTCTGTGGTGATGCCAGAAAGCCAGAAAGCCTGTCTTTCCATGTGTTTTTATTCCTTTTAAGGTCTGGTTAATATTTCTGTTACCTTTGAGTGTTCATTGTAAGATGCTTTGATTTAGGAGGACTTGCTGAGAACAATTCCACAGCCACCAAGTACTGTCTCACTGTAAGTCACTTGCTTTGTGTGGCCTATTCCTTTGATACTCCGTATCCTTTTGTATTTTGGTAGAATAAATATGGAAGCTACATGGTAAGGACCAATGCAGTAGATAGGTATATGTGACTTCCTATTTAGAGATGTGTCCTTTTAAAACACTGGGTTATGTTCTTACTGTTTAAAAGTTATTTGTACTTATTTGAGAAAGCAGTCTTGAAAACGAATATGCTTCCTCTGACTCTCACGAGAATACCATATTTCAGAGCCACTAATCCTGTTTTTTCATAGCTTTGTTGATTAATTCATATAAAGCCTTACCAGCTGCCAGGCCAAAGCATAACAATAAAATCGGTTGCCAAGAGACTGAAAAATCTGTTCATTCTTAACTAACTGCTGCTCATCTATCTTGCTCTGATCCCACCTCATGGGCAGCTGGTCAAGTCTTATCTGAGTATGGCTGGTTACTTATCTCCTGTATATTTGTATCATTTGCAACAAAGACAGGGTCTCAGTCAGCTAATAAAACTTATGGTAAGGTATTGTTTAAATTCTTGCTGTGCTAGCCCTAATACGGGAAGGAAGGAATGAGACATACACCTGAGAATTTTAAAATATAATCCATGGTTGTGGTCGGGATTTCTTTGTTTCCTGCAGTGTGTGAATCATTTTCATAATGAATCTCACCACCGCAAGGGAGCAACCCCAGGCATGAGTAAAAAGGTCTAGCAGCCCTTGAAAAGATAAAGTATCGTCCTTCTAGTCAGATACTGGAGACCAAATGTGGCCAAACAAGCTGCTGGCTGTTCCAGGCTGGGCTTCCTTCATCAGAGACAAGGTCAGTTCTCCATTGCCCCCACTCTGCTTAGGCACAGAGGGCCGTGAAGTGGGTTGTGGTATTTCCTCAGGGAGTGACTCATCCCTGTGTTCCACAGCTCCTGCTGGAATGTGGAGGAACCAACACAGGCAGGAATTAGTGGATTGGTTTTTAGCTTCTAACACTGCCAATAATTAACTAAGTGATATTACACCAGCATTCTCAATTGGGCTGGTTCCGACTCGCTCCTCCCGCAGAGGGCACTGGGCAATGTCTAGAGGCACGTCTGGTTGTCACACCTGGGGAGCTATTGCTGGCATTTAGAGACCAGGGGCGCCTCTAAACATCCCACAATGCACAGGACAGCCCCTCATGGCAAAGGGTCAGTCCTGCCCACCATGTCAGTAGGGCCAAGGCTGAGAAACCCTGCGTTAGACACATCGTTGAACCTCTCTGGTGTGCGGTTTCCTGAGTTCCACATTCTCTCCATCATGTAAAGTTAACTAAGCCTAACTCCACCTCTCTTGCCTTTCTAACCTCTCCCTCACCCCAATTCTAAGTCATTAAATGTGAAGTAGGACCCAGGCATCTATATGTGTACATAGTTTTTAATCCCCACCAGGGATGCTGGTGGGCAGTTGGGACTGAGAACCCTGCCCTCAGGGATCATGGAGTGAGGTCCTCACCAAGGTGCCAGGTGGACCATTTGAGGGGAGTGGATGGTGTGGGGAGAGCCTGCCAGTAGGAAGTGAGAGCCGGGTGGCAGGGCCTGGCTGCCGTGTGACTCAGCGCAGGTGGAAGGCTGCCAGAAGGGCCGCAGGGAGTGCTGTGACTGAAGGCTTGGTTCCTGGATTCCTCAGAGATGGGGCCCTCAGCCCCTCGGCCTGACGAGCTCTCGGCTTCCTGGGAGTGTCTGCTCCACAGATTCCCAGCTGGCCACCGTACCCTTGTGCCAGAGGTGCCACAGACCTCAGAGTTTCCCAAGGAAATAGTAGGACTGGCCAGTTTCTTCATTAACACCCCATTTCCTGCTTAGCTAGAGCCTCTCTGAGAGATTAAAAGTCAACAGCAAAAACCCCAACCCTGAGTCAGCAGCCCATTTTGCCACCCAGATAAGGTGGCAACAACCTCACTTGTTACACTTATGGCATCGTGTAATTTAAGGGCTGGTAGGCACCTTAGAAACAAGGGGGCCCAGCCTCCCCTCCACCTCAGAGGTTCAGAGCGGTCCCCAAGGTCACATGACAAATTGATGGCAGAGACGGTTCTAGAAGACAGGTCTGCTGGTTCTTTCTATGCCCCTGTGCAAATGTTTCTTAATTGTAACCAGCAGTGTCTCTTCCTTGAACTCTTCTGAAATATCACAGGAATTGAAGCAAGTATATTAATGATTTTCCCCTATGTTAAAGCAGTCCAGAAATATCTGTCTGCTATGGCTGTGTGCCAGCTGCCAGTTAAAGGCCACCATCATTTTTTTGCCTGTACTATTGCTTTTCTTCTTCTTCTTCTTCATTTTCTTTTTTTTGGCCACACCACGCAGCATGTAGGATCTTAGTTCCCTGGCCCTGGGTCAAACCTGCACCCCCTGCTGTGGAAGCGTGGAGTCTTAACCACTGGACCACCAGGGAAGTCCCTGCTGCTTTTCTGGTCCCGTTCTGTGCCACCCATAACCCATTCCTCACACAAAGCCAGTGATCTTTAAAAAATGTAAATCAGATCATATCCTTCTTCTGTTTAAAATTCCTCAGTCGGGGCTTCCCTGGTGGCGCAGTGGTTGAGAGTCCGCCTGCCGATGCAGGGGACACGGGTTCGTGCCCCGGTCCGGGAAGATCCCACGTGCCGCGGAGCCTGTGAGCCATGGCCGCTGAGCCTGTGTGTCCGGAGCCCGTGCTCCGCAACGGGAGAGGCCACAACAGTGAGAGGCCCGCTTACCGCAAAAAAAAAAAAAAAAAATTCCTCAGTCACTTCCCATTGCAGTTGGTGTAAAATCCAAATGTTCTAACTGGTCTGGAAGAGTCTCCGTGATCTGAGCCCTGTTGACCTCCTTGACCTCAGTTCACCCCTGTGCCTCCATCTTTCAGCCTTATCTACTTCCTTTCTGTTCCTTAAAAATGCCAAGTTCTTTCCTTCCTCAGAGCCTTTATACTTGCCTATAATTCTTTTCTCTAGATCCTCACCTGGCTGGTCCCTTGCAGCAGAGTAATCCCTGATCACTCTGTTGAAAGTAGTCTCTAGTCAGTCTCTACCCTATTATTACACTATTGTCTTCACAGGACTTAGTACTCTTTGAAATTATTTTATCTCTATCTTCACTTATTACTGTCTGTGTCTTCCTACTGAATTGTTCTGTCTATGAGAGCAGGGACTTTTTCTGTTTTGTGAACTCTCTATGCTTAGCACCTAGAATAATGCCTGGCACATGGTAGATGCTAAGGTAATAAATGAATGATAGAGTAACTAGGGAGTTGGTATTAGAGAAGATTGCCTGACAGATTGTCCTATGTAATTCCTATTTTTTCCTACATTGAGCTTTATTTATTTATTTTTTAAACTTGTTTCTTTTTTTAAAATTAATTAATTGTTGACTGCGTTGGGTCTTCGTTGCTGTGTGCGGGCTTTGTCTAGTTTTGGCGAGTGGGGACTACTCTTCCTTGCAGTGCGCGGGCTTCTCATTGTGGTGGCTTCTCTTGCTGCAGAGTACGGGCTCTAGGCGCGCAGGCTTCATTAGTTGTGGCACATGGGCTCTAGAGCGCAGGCTCAGTAGTTGTGGTGCACGGGCTTAGTTGCTCCGCAGCATGTGGGATCTTCCTGGACCAGGGCTCGAACCCGTGTCCCCGCATTGGCAGGAGGACTCAACGACTGCTCCACCAGGGAAGCCCTGGACTTTATTTTTTGAACTAAAACTGGAATGCCAGTTTGATACATGAGAAAAGTGCAACTGTTAAGCAGACTAGATTCCTTTCTTTGAAGATGAATGTACTCACTTCCTCTGGTAAAAACTCTGTGGGAAGCAAGTATAAAAGGACAAGGGTACTTGGTAAGCACAGACTCAGACACAGGGACTTAGAAATCAAACAGGTCCAAGAGCTTTAGTGCTGGATGGGGCCTGCAAGATCACCATGGGAATGGTTCCTCAAAACTGGCTGCCCATGAAAATCACACAGGGAACTTTGATTTAAAACATACTCACGCAGGGACTTTCTTGGAGGTCCAGTGGCTAAGACTCTGCGCTCCCAATGCAGGGGACCTGAGTTTGATCCCTGGTCAGGGAACTAGATCCCACATGCCGCAACTAAAGATCCTGCACGCGGCAACAAAGATTCCCGTGTGCCACAACTAAGACCCGGTGCAGCCAAATAAATATTAAAAAAAAAAACACAAAACCTAAAAAAACATACACATGCAAAACCACACGTTTTTCAGTCTCTCCTTTGGAGATTTTAATTTGCTATTCTTGGCATTAAGGCTGGGGAATCCATGTTTTATCTAAAATGCTGCTGTAGTGATGGCTGGTGCACAGCCAGGTTTGGGAACCAGTGACTGAGCCCACTTCTGTTCCCAGGTGAATACACTGAGAGGTTCAAAGAGATCGCCTGTCTCACTCAGGGGTACCCACCTGGGAAGCTGGGAGATGGCACTCAAATCTCTCAGCTTTCTCTGCGCCTTTCGAAAAATGTAGTGAGAAAGAATCTCAGGGACAGAGGTGGCACAGCCTTGGAAGTTGTGGGTTTATTAGTTTTTTCTTTATTGACATGTAACTAACCAGTCTGGTGTCAAACAGGAAATGCATGTAGCATCGTTTTCCTTGATTACAAACTGTCAGAACAATCTGATTTTAGTGGAGCGATGATCAAAGTGTGGTTCTGGGACCAGCAACACCGGCACCATCTGGGAACTTGTTAGAAATGCAGATTCTCAGCCCCGGCCCAGAACTACTGATTGTGGAACTCTGGAGATGGCCCAGCAGTCTGTGTTTTCAAGCCATCCAGATAATTCTGATGCCCACTGAAGCTTGAGAACCACCATCACAGGTACTTTTTACAACCCAACCATTGGTTAAAGAAGCTGGCCTTGGCCTTCTAGTTGGTGACGCATTAACATGCAGGACTTAAGCTAGCCATCTGCTTTCCTTGGTGAAGTTTGTTCAAAATAGGGACTTTTGTTATAAATCTTCATTAGACTGCTACACAAGAAAGGGGGGGATGGGTTAATACTTGTTGAACACCTGCTGCATGTGAGGCTCTGTGCTGGAAGCTATTACCTGTTGTCTCATTTAATTCTCACAACCATCCTGCTAGGTAGGTATTATTATCCCTATTTTACAGATTTGGAGTCTTGGGGTTGGTGGAGGTTAAACGTGGCCTTTCCTCTGGGTTATTTGCCCAGAGATGGTTGTGCGTTTTGCTGTCTGTGGTCTCCCCTCAAACCTCTTTATGCACAATCAGGAGTCCTCTGGGAATCTTGTTATAAATGCACATTCCCTAGCCATCCTCTCGGAGATCCTCATTCAGGGGCCTGGGTGGATTTTCTTCAGGTGCTCCAGGTGATTCTGCTGCCAGTGGGCATCAGACCATACTTGGAGAAGTTCTCTCCTGGATCCAATCACTCTTGCTTCAGTAGTTGGACCAGATGTCTCTCAAGGCTCCTTGGAGGTTCTGTGGTTCGCCAGTGTTTTGCTCACAGGCCTTGGGCACTGGGTGGGGGCACTGGCAGAAGAAGTATGAGTATGGGAGGTGGGAGCTTGGGAGCCTGGACAGAGAAGTCTCTTACATGCCTGGCTGTTCATGCTCTCTGCTGCCTCTTAGAGTGCCCAGGCCATGTCTTGGCTTTGAGTAACTTGTGATCCTTTCAGTTATCTACCCCAAATCGTGCAACTTTTCTTATAGCAACTTCGCCCTTGTGTTGGTAGACTGCCCTGATGTGAGCAATTTCCTTTGGCTTTTGAGGTCAGAATGGCATTTCATCTGTTTGTTGATAAGATCCCTTATTTTTCAGGCATAGAATGGACATATTTAGTGAATGAATTGTTAATCCATTAGGAGACAATGATTTGGTGCCATTATGAAGGAAAAAAGTGAGATGCAAATTAAAAAAGAATTTCATCATGTCTGATGTCCTTCTTTGTGAGTTGGAATGCTGATTTCTGTCCAGAAGTTTAGAAGCAACTACTAACATAAGTACTAACATGAGTACCCCAGGGCTTCTGTAGTAGAAAAGATGCATGGAGAAGTCAACATTGTTGAAATATTACATTTCTTTAACAAGCCTTAGTCCCTGAAACAAATTGTGTAGGAAAAGGGTGGAAGGAAATTCATGAAAGCAAACATTTCAGCTTCCTGGGATCCACTGTATATAAGGTTAATTATTTTTCCAGTAAGTAAATAACCAAGGTACAGGTTAAGTTTCTAAGGATAATTTATTTTGCCACTGATATCAGAGTTGGTAATAACAATAGGTAACTGAGCCCAGTAGCTAGAGCTATCATTTATTGAGAGCTTACTATGTGTCAGGAATTATATGAACATTCTCTCACTTAATCCTCAATAGACTTTCAAAGTAAATATTATCCTTCATTTTACAGCTGATGAAACAGGCTTAGAAGGGTTAAGTAATTTAACCAGTGCTGGGACTGGGGTTTCCAGGTATGCAGGACTTTCGGTGCTAAAACGCAGTCCCAGGTAAACTGGGATGGTTGGTTTCCCTGAGTGTCACCCAGCTCACTGACCTACAGTTGATAGTTAGAAAGTAAGCCCAAAGGGTTCTGAATTGTCAGATAGATGATTCGTATATGGAAACATGCAGATTTGCCCCACAGAGAGACCGTCAGAACATTTTGTGGTGCCCATTTTTCTCCATTTTATACATAATTCTAATCTTGGTTATTTGGTTTCCATGTGCCTTGTCAATTAGAAGCTGCACATTGGCGGGGGAAGGGGTGACCGTAGAAAGGCACACTGATTATTGTGGTGAGGGACAGGTGGCTAACTGACAGAGAAGGTGAGGACAGGGAGAATGAAATGTAAACTAATAAAAGACAAAATCAATACAGTGTCAGGAGGCTTTTATTATAGGGGCAAACATACCTTAATAAGAATAGCTACTTTTGAACATTTACTATGTGCCAAACACTGTTTTAAGCACTTTATAGGTATTACATAATTCAATTTTTACAAAATAATCCTGTTATTATCCTGGTTCCACAGATGAGGAAACTGAGGCACAGAGAGGTTAAGTAACTTGCTGAAGGTCACACAGCCAGTGAGTGGTAAAGCTGAGATTCAGAGCCAGGCAGCCTGTCTCCAGGGCCCAGATCCTCAGCATCCTGTTTCCATGTAGGCCCTAGATCCTGAGGATGTAGCACACGTCAGAGGTGTTTATTGTGATGGCCTGACTCATCCAAGAAAAAATAATTTAAGCTTGGGCATTACATTTCATTTTGTATTAATTAATTTTAAAGATTTTATCAGGGCATAGTTCTACAAGGCCTGTTAGAAGCCATCCGAGCCCCCGCCCCCAGTTCATTTCCTGCTCCCCAGAGTCAACTGCTTTCAGTTCTTGCAATGAATTGACTCTTGCTGGTTGATATATCCCCTGTCTCTAAATGACGTACTTATATTTCTATGGCCGGTTTTTCAGTTTGAGGCATTTTCTGTTGATGCTTTACTATGGAAGAAGAGAATTTTAGCTTGTTTTTCCACCTATACCCCTACCACACACGTATACCATTTCCATCTCCTCCTTCTCCCAACAGGTACAACAGAGTTTTAGCTAGATTGACATGTCATGGGCTCCTTTGTATCTTTCAGCGTCCCTCCTGGGTTGGGCAGATTCTCCCGAGAAGAGCATTTGAACCCACCTGCCTGTGGACTATGCCTGCCTTCTGGAAGTCCAGTGTGTAGGTGAGGGTGGAGGTGTCTTCATACTTAGCAACTTCTCAGTGCCTCCCGCTGCCTCCACTGAAGTTGGTATGACTCAGAGACCCTCTGAGAGTCTGGTACTCGGAGCTTTACTCTCTCCAGAGAATAAACCTTCGACTACTGCCAGAGCTGGAGGAGTCACAAGGCTGGCAAGGGTGGGGCTTGGGGGTGTAAACAGACTTCCACCATTTTTAGCCCCACTTTACCCTCTCCCCTCCCTCAGAGGTGTTTGGGGCCCCAACTGCCTAAGCCTTTCTGGAGATTCTGTGATGAGTTGCTTGTTGGCTTTCTCTAATGGCAGGTAAAGAGTCTGCTTTCCTGGGTCTGCTAATTGATTACCTCTTGTTCATCTATTCGATACTTTCTAGCTTCCAACATTTTCTTCCTGTTGTTTCCACTTACGTTCTCTTTGTTTTTGTAAGTTTATGTCTATAAGCAATAAAATTCTCTTCCTTGTTATACTAGTGAGATTTGGGGAGGTAATAGAACTAAATGTATTTAGTGTTCCATCTGTATCCTGAAGCCTGAAAGACATTTGAGAAAGCTTTCAATGCAAAGTGGTCTAAAAAAAGGTTGTGTTGCTCTAAGACTTATAGTTCTATGAAAAATGGGGTCGTTGAAGTTTTACTTGCTACTGAAAGTGTCGTTCTAGGACTAGGAGCATCATTGTTACCTGGGTATCACCTGGGTGCTCCTTAGAAATGCAGAATCCTGGGCCCTACCCAGACCTATTGAATCAGAATTAGCATTTTAACAAAATCCTAAGATTCCTAAGAACCCTGAAGGCTGAGAAGTGCTAATATGAAACTTTACTCAGCTTCTACTGTAATTTAGAATAAGCTAACTGTAATGAATTTTAATCTGGGATTTAAACATTTTGGTACATTCCCTTAATAAATTATTCTCCACATTCTAGAGGTTGCTGTGAGAAAAGAGGAGTATATAAGTTTTCCTTTATAAACCACATAAACCGAAAATTCCGTGTCATTTAGCAGATGATGTCAGACTGGTTATGTTCAGTCTTTTTCAGTTGCTCACATTTCAGGTTGGTGATGGGATCGTGTAGATTGTATCGGTGGAGTCTTCAGTCACACTTTGAGTGGTCAAAGTGAGCGGGTGGCTTCCCCTAGAGGCAAAGGATAGAGTGATTCGTTTTACACCCAGCATCTATCCCGGTGACAGGCTTGTCTTCAGCTAGTGATTTGTGGGACGGGTGAGTCAGATAAGACACAATTCCTGTCTTCAAGATATTCAGGGACTTCCCTGGCGGCCCAGTGGTTAAGACTCCGTGCTTCCACTGCAGGGGAGCACGGGTTTGATCCCTGGTTGGGGAACTAAGACCCCACAGGCCGCGCAGCACGGCCAAGAAAAAAAAAAAAAAAGATATTCACCAACCAGCAAGAAATAAATTGGATAATTACCATCCAGGGTTAACCTGTTCTAGGAAGAGTGAGCACAGAGAAGGGGCATCTAATGCAGCATTACTGGCAGAAGAAGGAGCCGAAGGACTAAGTCTCTGGGTGGGTTTAGAGCAGGTGCCCTCTGGGGAGTGTATCAGAATCACCTGGAGGGCTTGTTGGCTGCCCCCATCCTTAGAATTTCTGATCCCATAGGCCTGGGGTGGACCCACAAATGTGCATTTCTAACAGTTTCCCAGATGCTGCTGATGACTGCCCTCCCACTTTGAAAATCACTGGTTTAGAGAATTACAACTAGTTGTGGTGGCTGGAGTCAGGAGGCAGGGATGACAAAGAAGGCAGAGGCCTAAGGAGTGGGGATGCCACTGCGGAGGTGGTGGGGAGCCGTTGGCTGGCTTTACAGAGGACGGTGATGGACACCCACTTACCTTTTGGAAAGATCACTTTGGCTGAGGCGTGGAGGATGGGTCCGTGGGGGGGGCCAGTTGGGGGCCAGAAAGCCGAATGTGTGGTTGATTGTAGCCATCCAATGAGAAATGATAAACACTTGGAATAAAGGCAAGAGGAGGGAGGAGCCTTAGAACTTGGTGGCTAATGGAAGTGGGAGGAGCCACTGAGCGCCAGTCAGATGTCTGGCTGGGTGTGTGTTCGGACTGTGTTACTCAAGACACAGGAGGAGAGGAGGGTCTGAAGCAGGGTCTGGAGAGGAGAGCACAGGAGGTAAGTGGAGGGCAGGACATGTTGAATTTAAGATGCCGGCAAGATATCTGGGTGGACCGCGCGGTAGAGAGTTTCCCTCGTGAGTCTGGAGGCCGGAGTGAGAGGTGTGGGAAGTCCCGTCACTTCTGCCACTTAACACTGATCTCCCGTGGTGTTTGTTTGGATCAGGCCTTGTATTTGTAAAGAAACAGTATTAATATAAACCTTCAGGGCCTTGAGAACGCAATACCTTTAAAGATGTCTTTTCAAGAAACATCTAATTTTTTGATGGGGGGAAAAAGAAAAAGTTGAAGTGTGAGTCTTCTAACGTTGGAAGGCGGTTAATACAGCCACCTTCTGTCTGAGAGACCAGGAGATTGGGTTTTAGTAAAAACTTGAAAGGGGCAAAGTCACTTGACTGGTTTGCAGGCCATATGACGAACAGCTGAGACTAATTAGCTGGATTGTGGGTTTTTACAGAGATGCCTGATTTTGAAAGTTGATGGAGCAAATTGCTTTTCAAAAGACTCTTTTGAAAAACTTTTACAAGTAGGCGATTCTGACTTTCACATCTTTGTATTAGACAAAAAGTAACTTTTTAGAAGAGGACATGTGAGTCCAAGTTCTCTAATTGTTGAAGTATTGGGAACGCCAGTCTCTACAGTGTTAGGAAAATTAACCAGCGATTTATACTTTATCAAGGTATGCTTTTGCTTTTTTTGGTGGTGGGGAGGGAGGTAGAGTTCTGCCATGCCAATTTTCAAGTACTTAAAACACGTGCAGTTTAACATAAAATGCCACTGCACATGTTAATTTTTTTTTTAAACAAAGACTTCAAGACATCTGCTAAATTTCTTGGGTTTAGTTTGAAAAGTGCATTTTCAGTTACCAGAGAGTGAGTATGAATACTGACTGCATTCTTCCTTTCTTTTCTGTACTTTAACGAAGTAACAGAGGCTTTTATTCTCAGATAATATGTTGAGTAAGAGAGCCGATTATGGAATTGAATTGCTCTAAGAGTCTCGCTCATCCTCTGAGCATTTTATCCACAACAATTCAAGCTTATTGGGATTTTGTTTTCAATATTGTTAGTAGCTCTAGTGGAGGATTATATAAGCATGTGTTTTAGTATAAGGTGTATTTCTTCTGTCAGTTAAATTTGCCTTCAAATTATTCATTTTGTGATGTTTGGAAACAGCATTGTGAGGAAAGGTCCATCTATTTTAGAGGTGCTTAGTGATAGTATGCAGGAATGAAAGATCTGGGTGATGAGTATGATGGGGTATCTTATTAGACAATTCTCCCTACTTTTAGATATGTACCAGTTTGCTGGGACTGCCATAACCAAGTGTCACAGACTGTGTAGCTTAAATAACAGAAATTTCTTGTCTCAGTCCTGGAGCCTAGAAGTCTGAGATCAAGGTGTTGGCAGGGCTGGCTCCTTCTGGGGGCTCTGAAGGAAGGGTCTGTTCCAGGCCTCTCTCCTTGGCTTGTATATGGCTGTCTTCTCCCTCTGTCTCTTCTTGTCATCTTTCTTTTCTGTGTGTCTCTGTTCAGAAATCTTATTATAGGGACACCAGTCACACTGGATTAGGGCCCACCCTAATGACCTCTTTTTCACTTGATACCCTCTCTAAGGACCCTCTTCCAAATCAGGTCATGTTATGAAGTACTACGAGTTAGGACTTCAACATATGAATTTTGGGGGAACACAGTTCAACTCATAACAGATAAATCTGAAAGATTTCATTACATCACACTTTGCCTCCACGTGCATGCAATAGGTATTTATTAAGCCAAGTGCCTAGACTGTGTTGGGTGTTGAGTGTGTGAAGATAAATAAGACGCGGTCTCTGCCCACTAACATTGGTTTAATCATATGTATGGATCTAACTTCGTGAGTGTGCGTTCACTTATCTCTTCCATTGAGTCGGGGCCACTTTCACTGTTGGAGACGCAATCAGCATCTTGGCACAAGGGCACCTGGAAGGGCTCCCTTGCTCCAGAACACCCTCAGGATAGGTGAGGAGAGTAGAAGGACCCTTAACATTCATCTAGTCTGACCTCCTCATTTCACAAATGAAGAAACTGAGGCTTCAAAGTGCTCAAGTCAATGGCTGATGAGTGTCAGAGCCCAGGCAGTGTCCTGACTTCCACCCCAGTACATCATTTTGTTTTTTTGGTCACAGTTCATGCTTTCACCTAGGAGTGAACCCAAAGTCTCATCAGAAATCAGATGAGAGGGGGACTTCCCTGGTGGTCCAGTGATTAGGGCTCTGCACTTCCACTGCAGGGGACCATCCCTGGTTGGGGAACTTAGATCCTGCATGCTACGTGGTGTGGCAAAAAAAAAAAAAAAAAAAAAATCCCATGAGAAAGAGACTTGATAAAAAGCCGACATTCTCTGTTGAGATTCTTCTAAGTACCAAAAAAAAAAAAGTTTTGAGGAGGAGTGTTTATTCATGAGGGCATTTCATCCATAGAATGTCCATTTTGTAGTTAATACATCCCGAAGGAGTTTGCTCCCACCTTGGTGAGTTTCTGTCTCTTTCCGCTTTCCCTTTATTCTTTCCAGGCACAGTGTTCAGTGACCCAGCAGCCATTAGAGTACAAACAACATTTTTTCTTCTTTCTTGCTGCTGCTGCCGCCCACAAGACAGGAACTGTGGTAGAAAGAGAATGCTGATGCAACCTTACCGGCCAGCAGGATAGCGCCATGGGAACCAGGACCTGCGCCTGTTTGGCAGGGCTGGGAGCCCAGGGCTGCCTCTGCCGCTGTTTCAGCATCTGCCCTTTCCAGTCCCTCAGTACCTGAGTGCTCACGGAGGACATGCTCCCCACTTCCCTCTGTTTCTCTTCTCTCTTTTGCTGTCATTCCCTTCTTCCTCCCTAGGAACCTGGTTGATTCATAGCTTGAGCCAGGGTGCAGCATATGTGATAGCTGATGAGTCATGGAACAGGCCCATTAAAAACAAAAGCTGATTTTTGCAGAAGCCATCGTTCTCTGGGGCTGTCTTTGCAAGAGGACACCTTCCTGCTCTCTCCGGCGCTCCCGGTGTTGCTGTGGCGTGGCCGGGGCCCTGCCCTCTTGGCAGAGCAGAGGCTGGGTTCGGTGGGGGTTGGAGGGTAGGGAGGTGATGAGATGAGGGCGCTGCGTGAGAGGTGAGCTCGCACTGCTGCTGCTTCTCTGGAGGCAGGAGCCGCTTTGCTCAGACACAGATGCAAATCATCCAAGAGCTGAGAGCATCGATTTTGTTGGGCTTCTCTTCTCCCTGATGTCGTCTGTAAAGGGTTCCTTTATTGTAAGTGCTGGATTTATCACTCAGCAAGTATTGAATGGATCCTCTGCTTTCACAAGAAGGAGAGAGTCCAGACGGCTTTAAGCTGGCACCTCTCTGCGGTGGTGACTGACCCAGCCTATGGACTGTCGTTTGAAAAATTTCCTTCCTAGTGTCCTTGGATCTCTCTGGCTGAGGCTTAACATTTTGGCTCTTCACTCTAAAAGGCCATCTTATCTCTCCCATTTTCTCAGTAAATCAACTGTGTTGATGGCTTTAAAATCCGTCGTGTTAACCCTTGTTTTTCTTTTGAGCCCTGTTTCTGTTTTCCACATGCCAATTAAACACAACTCCCTGGATGTCCCTGAGACATGAGGGACATTTAATTGGTCTTGTCCCATACAGTATAACGTAGTAGTTGAGAGTGTGTCTGGGTTCAGATCTTGGCTTTGCCTTTTATTGGCTGTGTGACCTTGGAGAACTTACTTAGCCTTTCTGTGCATGAGTTTTTTCTCATCTGTAAATTAGAGAATGCATAGGGTTGTGAAGCTCTAATGAGTTAATATTTTAAAGGACTTAGTAGTCAGTGAGTGTTACTTATAATCATCTCAAACCAGCTTTTCCTCTCTTAGTTAATGATAATACCTTTCAGTCAGTTTTGGTTATCTTTAACTCCTATACCAGTCAGTAAAGAAATTATACTGATTTTCTGCCTCCTAAATCTATCTTGAATTAATCCCTTCTTCTTCATCCCACTGTCACCAACACATGTCACTCACTGTCTCTCCTCATAGCTTCCTGGTCCTCTGTGTATTCCCAGTCTCCATGTGGCTGCCAGAAAGATCTTTCTAAGACACAGACCTTGTGTTCCTCCTCTTCGTAAAAGCCTGTAGTGGCTTTCCATTGCCCAGAGGACAACACAAGACTTCCTAGTGCCATATAAGAGTCCTTTCAGGCCCAGGTCCCAACTCTCTCCCATCTTTTCAGCCTGTTGGGACACCTCCTGTCGCCTCCCCATGCAGCCCTATAGCGGCATGCATCTGCTGAGGTCCCCTAAGTGCATCGTAGCCTTTTCCCTCTTAGACCTTTGCAAGTGCAAATGCTCTTTCCCGACTCCCACCCTGCCATTCAGTCACCCCAGCACCTGCTCCCTTCTCATGGCTCTAAACCTGGCCTGTGTTTTGTACTTTGAATGTCAGACAACCCTTACCTAATTCCATCAAAACTCGGTTACACCTTTCGGATTGGCATCCGTGATCATTTTGGTTGATGGTTTCCATGATCTTTAAAGGATAATGCTTATTTGACATATGAGGTGAAGTCCTTTACCACATCATATGTGAACTGTGTAATTTTTGTTCATTCACATTTGTCACTTGCGTCTCTGTGTGCTGATGTAAGTCCTTGGCTCAGGTGCCTCTCTGTGAGGCGGCATAGTGGGCTCCCCGCCCCTCTGGCCCTCTCTGCCCCAGGCCTCCTGGCTGCCCAGCGTTGTGTGCATATTTCTGTAACGTTCTTGTTCCACTGCATTTTCATTGTTCATTTCCATGTACAGCGCTTCTATTAGACTGTTGCTTTTCTAGAGCCTTGTTCTAGGTGCTTAACATAGTGATAAGCGCAGGGCCTGTTCTCAGTGCTAACTTATTACAGGCATGATGTTTGAACTGATCTGCTCATCAGCCACGACCTGAATTTCTATCATTCATACCAGGCTCTCCCTCCTCAGTGTCTTCAGGCTTTGCTGGTATATCTTTGGATCATTGGTGTAGGATAGTCCACTTGTCAAATTTTATTTAAAATTATTAACACCTTTTGGATTGATACTTATATATCATTTTGCATTTAGTTCTGGTTATATTTAAGGACATTTGGTATATGTATATTTCTTGGGAAATACTTCCGTATCTGTCACAGCCATTCTCCACATCATCCTATCCTTTATAATTTTTCTGATTTTGCATTTGCCTTTTTTGTTTTTTTGGCGGTGCCTCATGGCATGCGGGATCTTAGTTCCCTGACCAGGGATCAAACCCACGCTTCCTGTAGTGGAAGCACGGAGTCTTAACCACTGGACCATCAGGGAAGTCTCTGCATTTGTTTGAGCCAAGTCTTCCTTTATTTATTTATTTATATAAATTTCTTGAGCCAAGTTTCCCTTTATTTATTTATTTATATAAATTTACTTATTTATTTTCCGCTGCGTCGGGTCTTCGTTGCTGCCCGCTGGCTTTCTCTAGTTGCGGCAAGCGGGGGCTACTCTTTGTTGCGGTGCACGGGCTTCTTGTTGCGGTGGCTTCTCTTGTTGCGGAGCATGGGGTCCAGGCGCAAGGGCTTCAGTAGTTGTGGCACGTGGGCTCAGTAGTTATGACTTGCGGGCTCTAGAGCGCAAGCTCAGTAGTTGTGGTGCACAGGCTTAGTTGCTCCACAGCATGTGGGATCTTCCCGGACCAGGGGTCAACCTGTGTCCCCTGCTATGGCAGGCGGATTCTTAACCACTCTGCCACCAGGGAAGTCCCCCCAATTTTTCCTTTAAAGCCACTTAAAAGTGTGTTAAAAAAAATAGATTGCCATCTAGTCTAGTTTTTATAGTTCCGAAAAGTGTTTAAAAAGTAAAAGTGATTAAGTGTTTATAGAAATCACAGAATGAAGATAGACTGTTTTTTGTTTTGTTTTGTTTTTGTTTTTATGGTGTTAGAAAACTTACTGCTGGCAATGGCCCTGGGGCTCCTTGGAGTCAGGTGCGAATTACAATTCTATATAGTCTTGTGATGTTTAATTTACTTTTCTTAGGATGAAAGACTCTAGAAGTTTGTTTGAGAGCTACTTGCTGATTTCTATTTAACTGCCCTTTTTCATCTAACATCCCTGGTAAAATAGGTGTATTTCATGGAGTTAAATACAGACTTTAGTATAATTGTATAGGCCAATTGAAAAACAAAAAAAAAAACTTGGCAGTTTTTTCAAAAGTGCATCCTAAATAATTAGCCAGAGTTTAGAAATGTACCTTCAACTTCTTTAATTTTAAAATGAAGATGTCACCTTTTTTAAAATTTTTTTATTTTTTAAATTTATTTTGGCTGTGCTGGGTCTTTGTTGCTGCTTGGGTTTTCTCTAGTTGCGGTGAACAGGGGTTACTCTTCGTTGCGGTGCATGGGCTTCTCATTGCGGTGGCTTCTCTTGTTGCAGAGCACGGGCTCTAGGCGCGCGGGCTTCAGTAGTTGTGGCACGTGGGCTCAGTAGTTGTGGCACATGGGCTTAGTTGCTTTGCGGCATGTGGGATCTTCCCGGACCAGTGCTTGAACCCGTGTCCCCTGCATTGGCAGGTGGATTCTTATCCACTGCACCACCAGGAAAGTCCAAGATGTCACCTTTTTTTTTTTTTTTTTAATTTTTAAATTTTTTGCGGTACGTGGGCCTCTCACTGTTGTGGCCTCTCCCGTTGCGGAGCACAGGCTCCGGACGTGCAGGCTCCGGACGCACAGGCTTAGCGGCCATGGCTCACGGGCCTAGCCGCTCCGTGGCATGTGGGATCTTCCCGGACTGGGGCACGAACCCGTGTCCCCAGCATCGGCAGGCAGACTCCCAAGCACTGCGCCACCAGGGAAGCCCCAAGATGTCACCTTTTAAAAAGTGATAAGATCACATTAAAAAAAAATTTTATTGGATTATAGTTGATTTACAATGTTGTATTAGTTTCAGGTGTACAGCAAAGTGATTCAGTTATACACATATTCATTCTTTTTCAGATTATTTTCTCATATAGGTTTTCATAGAATACTGAGTAGAGTTCTATGTGCTATACAGTAGTTCCTTGTTGGTTGTCTATCTCATATATAGCAGTGTGTGTATGTTAATCCCAAGCTCCTGATTTATCCCCCACCTTTCCGCTTTGTTAACCATAAGGTTGTTTTCGATATCTGTAAGTCTGTTTCTGTTTTGTAAATAAGTTCATTTGTATCATTTTTAAAAATTAGATTCCACATATGAGTGTTATCATATATTTGTCTTTGAATTACTCCTCTTAGTATGATAATTTCTAGGTCCATCCATGTTGCTGCAAATGGCATTATTTTGTTCTTTTTTAATGGCCGAGTAATATTCCATTGTATATATGTACTACATCTTCTTTATCCATTCCTCTGTCGATGGATATTTAGGTTGCTTCCACATCCTGGCTATTGTAAATAGTGCTTCTATGAACGTTGGGATGCATATATCTTTTCGAATTATGGTTTTCTCTGGATGTATGCCCAGGAGTGGGATTATTGTATCATATGGTAGTTCTATTTTTAGTTTTTTTTGTTTTGTTTTTGTTTTTTGCGGTACGCGGGCCTCTCACTGTTGTGACCTCTCCCGTTGCGGAGCACAGGCTCCGGACACGCAGGCTCAGCAGCCATGGCTCACGGGCCTAGCCACTCTGCGGCATGTGGGATCTTCCCAGACCGGGGCATGAACCCATGTCCCCTGCATCGGCAGGTGGACTCTCAACCGCTGCGCCACCAGGGAAGCCCCTACTTTTAGTTTTTTAAGGAACCTCCATGCTGTTCTCTGTAGTGGTTGTACCAGTTGACATTCCCACCAACAGTGTAGGAGGGTTCCTTTTCCTCCACACCCTCTCCAGCATTTATTGTTTGTAGACTTTTTGATGATGGCCATTCTGACTGGTGTGAGGTGATAACCTCATTGTAGTTTTGATTTGCATTTCTCTGATAATTAGTGATGTTCAGCATCTTTTTATGTGCTTTTTAGCCATCTATATGAAAAGCACATTTTTTGACTAGTAGAGGGAGATGGCAGATTGGGTAGGATCTAGTGCATAACAAGAGAGGTATAGTAAGGCAAGAAAGATGAGGAACCTGTTTCCTACTCTCTGTCACAGTCTTTTCTCCAAGTATCTGGGGAATACATTGACTTTTTTTTTTAAACCGTAGCCTTCAGGGTGAGTCCCACAGTTGTGTGTGTGTACGGGCAGTGGGGTGGGATGAGGGGAGAGTATGGATGAGGGTCTTTGGATCTTTCAGCTTTTCTCTTCTCTCCTGTTCTACACTGTTGGGCTGTAGAATGCTTCCTCCCAGGGAATCCCAGCTTTAATGTACTATTTAGGGCAAATTACTTAGAGAACTTCTCCATCTCCAGACACCAAACCCTTTGTACACTTCCTCTCAGAACCTACCTCACCTGTATCTAGGTTAGGTGTTAATCTCATGTACTCCTTCCATTATGCCAGCCATAGGTACTAACCACACTTGGAGTCTTGCTTCCATGGTCAGTGTTCTCCGTTAGATGGTAAATTTGGTGGGGGGTGGGGGCAGGTGCTGTATCTGTCTTATTTGCATTTCTATCACCTTGCACTGTGTTTGCCTGTGGTGGGCACTCAACTGTTAAATGAATGAACAAAACAAACAGATAATAACCCCTCATTAAAACAGAACCTGTCCAGTCTTTTCTAGAGGTATAACCTCCCTTGAGGCAGCATTCCACAAATCAGATTTGTTCATCCTGTTTTAAGCAAAAGGAAATAACTATATTTTCCCCTCTATCCTCAGATTGTACAAATTAGATGATCATTGTGGCTGGTCTGGTTTAGGTTCGGAACCAAGGTTTTGAGGCATGGGCTGGCCCCTTTGGCTGGTAGTGTTGAATTGCAAAATATATATAAGCGTCACTTTTTATCTCTCTTAAGATGCTTGCCATTTTTGAAATCTGTCACCCTCATTGCTAGGTTTTATAATGGGGGGAGCGCTTGAACCCCAGTACTTAAAGTCCAACATAGTACTGAAAAGAAATTCAAAAGACAACTAATGATTTTCTGATATTTCTCTAGGGAGTAAAAGACTATTTCAGTTGAAAACTTTCTGTGATAATTACTTCTGTCTCTAACTGACTGCATCTTGAGTAACGTTTTTCTTTTGGCTCCAAGCTAGAGCAACCTATGTACACGTGATGTGTTACATTTGAAGATTGATTTTGAGTAAATCCTTTCAATTATGTGATACTTATTAGGTATTTCATTTTTTTATTCATTCAAATATTTATTAATGATTCTGAGAACTATAGCCTCCTCTCCTCAGGGATGGACATGGAAGAAACAGTGACTTTGAAAGAGAAGTCTTGGGTAGAGAATATAGGTAAAGAGGAGAAGTCAGGAAAGTTAGAGAAAAAACTAGAAGAAAGGAAAAATAAAGATCAAAGGCAGAATAGTGCTCACTTCGGCAGCACATATAGTAAAATTGGAACGATACAGAGAAGATTAGCATGGCCCCGGTGCAAGGATGACACGCAAATTCGTGAAGTGTTCCATATTTTTTTGTTATAAAGCAGAAACTAGCACACCATTGTAAAGCAATTATACTCCAATAAAGATGTAAAAAAAAAAGGCAGAATAATTATAAAAGCTTGTAAATTAACAGATGGAAGGAGAAAAAAAACCCACATAATTTTCCCAATAGATTTAGGAACGAAATTTGATAAAATTGATATGCATTCATAATACTCATTCTTAGAAAACTAGTAATAGATGGTGCACTTCCTTAACCTGATAAGAGCGTGTACCAAAAACGTATAGCAAATGTTATTCATCACAGTGAAATGTTAGAATCAAGACAAGATTTTTATTCAGTACTTTTGGAGGTCCTAACTGGTACAGTAAGACAAGGAATATAAATAAAAGATATAAAGATTAGAAAAGAAATATATAGAATGTGTATATATATATATATATGTGTGTGTGTGTATATATATATACTACATATATATTATATATATTTAAAAGATGTCACTTATAATAGTCACAAAAATATAAAGTACCAGTAAATCTAAAAATGTACAAGGTCTTTATGAAGAGAATTTACTTTGACAACATTTTTAAAGGCGTTAAAGAAGACATAAATAAAGGTAGAGATTATACATTACATGGATAGATTCAATATCATGAATATGTCAGTCTTCTCAATTTGATCTATAGATTTAATGTACTCCAAATCAAAATTTCCTTATGATTTTTGAGGAACTTAGATGGAAGTGTGGAAGGTCAAGGATGTCCACAGTGAGCTAGAGGGGCCTGGTCCTTCCAGATATAAACAGTAAATATAAAGCTGTATTATAAAGCCATAGTAGTAGTTAAGACCATATGACATTGGCCCAGGGATAATGAAAATGACCAAAGGAACAGAAGAGAGAGCCATGAAACAGATCTAATCAGATATGGTGACTCACTAGGGAAAGCATAATTTTTCTCAATAAACGGTACTATGATAATTAGGTGTCCTTCTGGGGAAACTAATGAAATTGGATTCCTACATACACCTTAAAAATTCCCACTGGATTGAAGACTTAATGTGAAAGGCAAAATCTTTTAGAAAATAATGTAGAAGAATATCTTTATTACTTTAGGTAAAGAAGGATTTCTTTCATGATATGAAAAGAACTATCTATAAAAGTTTGATAGATATGACTACTGGAAGATTGAGCCATTAAGAAAAGTGAAAAGACAAACAACTAGGTCCTACTGTGTAGCACAGGGAACTATATTCAATATCCTGAGATAAACCATAATGGAAAAGAATATAAAAAAGACTCGCGCGCGCTCTCTCTCTCTCTCTCTCTACATAAACTGAGTCACTTTGCTGTACAGCAGAAATTAACACAAGATTGCAAATCCAATTATACTTCAATTAAGAAAAAAAAAGTGAAAAGACAAACCACAAACAGGAAGAAGATATTTGCAACCTCTGTAACTGACAAAGGACCAGTCGCCAGAATATATGAAGAACTCCTTCATAAGACAGGAAAAGACAACCCAATAGAAGAAAAGAAAAAGACAACCCAATAGAAGAAAAAGACATAAGAAAAAGACATAAGAATGTCTTTAAGAAAAAGTCCATAAGAAAAAGACAACCCAATAGAAGGAAAAGGGAAAGGACATGACTATGCTCTTCCACAAGAAGAAATCAAATGGCCAACAAATCAAAAAAAAAAAAAAAAAGAAATTGAATGGCTCAACCACATTAGCAATAAAAGAAATGCTAATTTAGATTACAGTGTGTTACCATTTTGAGAAGTCTGACAATAAAATGTTGGTGAAGATGTGAAGTTGGGAGAGTACAGCAATTATGCTGGACAACAATTTGGCATTGTCTTGTACTGAATATTATTGAACGCGCACATACCTATGCCCCAGGAATGTCACTCTTTGGTATCTACCCTTCTCCCCTGGTATGTTCTAAATTGGTTCAGATGTGTTGAGACAGTAAACGCTTCTTCTCTCAGGGTTGTTGGGCAGGGCCTGGCATTGCTGGAATGCCCAGATCTGTGGCCTTCGATTATGAACAGTTGACCCAGTTCGTCAAACAAATAGCATGAAAAAGGTTGCCAAACAATTTCCTGGAGAAGCTCTTGCTGGCATGCATCAGGAGACGGTGCACATGCATATTTATAGAAGTGTTGTTTTATTTTAAATGAGAACAAAAACATGGGGGACATGGTCTAGTTAGCTAATTCTCTTCTGAAAACCCACAGCCATTAAGTAATTAGAAAAGGGTTTGGGCTTGTCATTTCTTAATATCAGCGGTAAAAGTGGTAATTATTTCAAGCCGAGTGAGAGAGGCAGAGAATGAGGCTGAAGGAAAATGATATACCCCTGGCCATTATGTATTTTTATTAACATGTAGTCAGATGGGTGGGATATGGGATGATGTTTTGAATCTGAATTGGTGCCCTAATAAAGGCTCCCCAAAGGAGAGAACAGTCTAGAGGCAAGGAGATATCCAGCTGTCCTCCTTGACATTTCCCTTTTACTTACTGTCAGATACTAGAGGCATGATGTCTGCAAATGAAGTTTCATCACAACAGCAGGGACTTCCCATCATGTCCCATGTAATTTAGTTTGAGTGAGAACACCCTGCTGTGATCCTTGGTCTTGTGTGTTCCCTCTTCTGTGGTTTGTACAGTCATGGCCTTCTTTTTGGACCTTTCACTGTTGGCCCCTCTGCCTCTGTCCCAAGGACAGAGATAAATGTGGGACCATAGTGAAAGGGGATGGTTTTCAAGCACTTCTCTGTCATGTGGCTTTGTTGACCCCTAACTCTCAGTCTGTCCCAATCCAATCTCATCATCTTTTCCCTCCAAAAATCTGGTGGCCACCCACAAGAAACTTCTGCCCACTTCAGCTCTCTCCCTTCCCAAACTTCAAATATCCTGTTTCTGTCAGCAGCCCCATTTTGCTGTCTTGGTCACCCCGTTTCATTCTTGGCAGTACTTTCTCTTTGCTGCTTCCTCCTCTACCCAGTGAGGCACTGCATTTTATTATTATTATTTTTTTTTTATACTATAACCATTTTATTTACCATCAAGAATCCACAAAATCAATGCAGATGTCTCTTGGATCTTTTCCATCTCATGCTCATGTCTAGGCTCTCGTCTTTAAGGAGTGAGAGGTGACACGAGGGACAGCTGCCACCATGACCCCATTTAAACGTCTCGTGGCTAAACTCTTCAAATGTAGAATGTTTGTGTAGGGAAGAGACCATTGAGTTCAGCCCTCTTATTTCATATTTGAGGAAACAAGGCCTGGAGAAGGGGTGGTGACCCATGCTGGATCACACACAGATGGTAGCAGAGCTGAAACGAGTACCCAGCACACCGACGGGTTCGTTGTCCAGCCTTCTTCAGCTTGCCACATTGCCTCATAAGCATTCCTTTGAATTTATAGCCAGTTTTATAGTTATTTGTGGATTTGTCTTATGTTTCTCTGACTGTAAATTTTGAGGGAAAGAACTATATCTTATTTACATTCGTAGCCTTTGAAGTAGTTAACAGGGCTTCTCAATACTTGTTAAATTGCAGTCAAAACATGTTCTTGCACCAAACATTCCGTCTTTCCTACTCACCACCACTGAGCTAAATCCCTTCCGGCTTTGAAGGTGTTCAGCTAAGGCCCTGGTTTCTGCTTGAAGCCTTGGTCAGATTGTGCCCTGTTTCTGACCTCTTGGGGTCTTTAATCCTCCCAGTGATCTTGCTAGATAAACACTCCCATATTGAGGAAACAGGCTGGGAGAGGTTACATGACTTGCCCGAGATCACACAGCTAGGAAGTACGTTGCAGAATCCAGGTGTTCTGACATCAAGCCCATTTCACTTTTTTTTTTTTTTTTTTTTGTGGTACGCGGGCCTCTCACTGTTGTGGCCTCTCCCGTTGCGGAGCACAGGCTCCGGACGCGCAGGCTCAGCGGCCATGGCTCACGGGCCCAGCCGCTCTGCGGCATGTGGGATCTTCCCGGACCGGGGCACGAACCGTGTCCCCTGCATCGGCAGGCGGACTCTCAACCACTGCGCCACCAGGGAAGCCCCCCATTTCACTTTTGATATCCTGGGCTGGGTGACATTTTGCCTCCTGATTATCTTGTCTTATTTGTCCTTTGTTGGAAGTGAGTTCATTTTATTTGCTCATCCCAATTACGAAGTTCTTGAGGGTTCTCATATTTCTCTTGTGCCATTTGTAGTTGCCAACACAGTACTGGGCACATAGAAACTGCTTATCAAATACTGCTGAGTTGAATGCAAATATAATTTAATTTACCAAAAAAGAGCAGCTAGGGACTTCCCTGGTGGCTCAGTGGTCAAGAATCCGCCTGCCAATGCAGGGGACACAGGTTCGAACCCTGGTCCGGGAAGATCCCATATGCTGCAGAGCAACTAAGCCCGTGCGCCACAGCTACTGAGCCTGCGCTCTGGAGCCCGCGAGCCACAACTACTGAGCCCTCATGCCACAACTACTGAAGCCCGTGAGCCTGTTGCCCGTGCTCCGCAACAAAGAGAGGACACTGCAATGAGGAACCCACACACTGCAATGGAGAGTAGCCCCTGCTCGCCAAAACTAGAGAAAGCCTGCGCGCAGCAACGAAGACCCAACACAGCCATAAATAAATAAACTTATTAAAAAAAAAAAAAAAGAGCTGCTATCATTGGAGCTCCAAGACACCTTATGAGTCATTCCTGAATGAAATCAGCAGGGAACAGAGGGAAACAGAGGAAGGAAAAGGCTGTCAGAGAAAGCCAGATGGTAGACACAATTAGCAATTGAGTGACAGCTGGCCTGTTTTAAGTCCAGCGGTGAGGTGTGGAGGGGAAGCGACACACAAGAAGAACAGTCCCGGCCATACGCAAGTTTACTGGGGAGCTGAGGAATGGGAGAGGAGTACTCAGAAGTAGTGTAATACCCGTCCAAGTTAACCAAGATAAAGCACTCATACATATTGAGAAAACATTGGTTAAAGGAATATCCAGAGCATGATGTGGCCTAGGAGGACTGGTTTCCAGGCTGAGAGTGGACTGGGTAGAGAAACTTTTGGCTTAGTTCGTGATCATACTGTTAGTTACTGAGACTGTGAGAAGAGGAACATAAATAGGTGAGGATGTTGCCATTGAAACAACTTCCCTTCCCCTTTCTCTACTACGGCGATCAGTAGAGTCTCAGTCCTGAGCCCTGATGGTCAGGAGTGAAGGGAACTCAAATGATTGCACGTGTCCTCTGTGCACAGAGGTGTGTTGTGATGGCCAACTCCATGGCTTTTCCGATACTGCTTCATTTCACTTTCTTCTCTGTGTATTTGCCCTGTAAATTAGTGAGGTGCTTTAGAAATTCCAGTTCTTTGGTAACTAAACTGTGTTCCCGATTCTGCCTTTTTCCCAAAATGGTCATGAAAATCCACTGACAGACCTCATGCCCCAGAATTTGGTTTGGAAAATCACACTGCATCTCCTGAGTAAATAAACATTTTGCATCTTAACAAAATGTAAAACCTCTTGCACTAGAATGTATGTGGTAAATGTCCAGTTTCCTAATAGAAGCTTGTTCTCTTGCTGATTCATAGTTTCCTTGCTAACACAGAATCTTTATTTTGTGTTATATAAATCCACTTCTTACTCATCCCCCCCCCAAAAAAAAGAAAATAGGAGCTTGGTTCCCATAGGTGTCCTTATCCCAGGCTTGGCTGATGACAAAGACAGGTATGGCTTTGGGAACCAAGTTCTAACCTGGATGCTTGACTTTTCCATTTGCCCAGGGCAGCTGGAGGAAACTTAGTGAAGGAACCTGTTTGGGTTGATTAGGGAGCCTTTGAAATTGGATAGGTTAAGCAGGGGAGAGCAAGTAGATGGAATAAATTGCCCTGACTTAGAAAGGAAGAATCTCTCTGGCTTTTGATAAAGTAACAACTACCTGGGTCTTTTCTAGGTGTTGTTCGTACTGGCTCTGATGAGCAACTGGTCTTCCCAGTCTGTATGGCTAGCTGTCCTCCTGAATTCCTCAAATCCACAAGCCATCTCTCCCCTTTTTGATCTGCTCCTTACTTTTTTGGTGTTTGACTTTGATGTGACTTTGTCCACCTGTCTGGGACCTCCATTTGAATCTCCCCCTTCTGGCCTGAAGTTGGTTCTATGCCATCTTCATATGAGGCTGCCTGCTCTGGTAGGGAACACTAGGGATTGCTCTGTTCCCGTCTTCCCCATGCCCTTTCCTCCTTCCCTGGAACTTTCTAATGGTTCTAAGTAGCAGTCCTTTCTTTTCTTTAAAAAAAATTAAATTAATTAATTTATTTATTGGCTGCTTTGGGTCTTCATTACTGCGTGTGGGCTTTCTCTAGTTGCGGTGAGCGGGGGCTACTCTTTGTTGTGGTGCGCGGGTTTCTCATTGAGGTGGCTTCTACTGTCATGGAGCACGGGCTCTAGGCACACGGGCTTTAGTAGTTGCAGCACGCAGGCTCAGGAGTTGTGGGTTGCGGGCTCTAGAGCACAGGCTTAGTGGTTGTGGTGCAAGGGCTTAGTTGCTCCGCGGCATGTGGGACCTTCCTGGACCAGGACTTGGCATTGGCAGGTGGATTCTTAACCACTGCGCCACCAGGGAAGTCCCAGTAGCAGTCCTTTCATATGAAACATTCCTCATGACATAGCCATTAGCTGGAACAAGGGGTTCTATGGAGAAAATACAATACTAGCAATTTCTTTTGAATTTATAGAAAAAAATCAAGTTAGTGGAGAAAATTTTAAGTTTTTCTCCCATCAGTATTTTTTAAAATTTATGCTGCTTTGTGTTATCCTGTGCTGTACTTTAGTACAAAGTGGCTTCTGACGTAGCACAAAATAACATATTCTCAGTTATTTTAAGTTTGCTATATCAACATTTCATTGTGGTCTTCAAAGCATATCTTGACTTTTGAGGGTTCCACCCAAGCATAGGTTGTCGAGTCCATTGAGACTGACATGGCTATGCTTTATAATGCCCTTTGGGAAAAGATCACCAGTGTAGCTGGTTATAAACATCCTCCCAATAGTTCCCTTTTTCAAGAACACTGGTTTTCTGTCCCAAGGGCGATGCTGCCCCTTGCTTCACTTCTAGCCAGTTTGATCTAGATTTTCCCTGGACTATTCAGCCTTAGATCCACAGCTCTTCTTTCCCTTTGGTTGACCCAGTGATCATTGTCCTTTCCTACAGACTTATTCTGTGAAGCTCCAGGTAGCCCTTCTTGGAATTCTTACCAGGGTCACCCAATACATTCCAGCTTTTCAGTCCCAGATAAGAAGAGTCCTAAGGTTGTGGTAAGGGGATGAGATTTGAGAGATGGCATTTTTAGGAGATGCTGAATAAAAAAGTGTAGCGTACCTTGTAATGAGGTGTCAGTTTGAGGTGTTTAGGCAGGCAGGAAGTGTTGGGTACAAAGCTGAATGTAAACGAGATGATTCAGAGCCATTGAGGTCGAGCTTTCCACGTTGATTTTCCACATGTGTACAATGGAGCACTTGTTAGGACTTTGTTGGGTCCACAGGCCTTGGAGGTGGGGTCTTACCTTCCCTTCTTTTACCAGAGTGGTTCTACTTTCACCTGTTTTATATGTTAAAGTGCCAGGTAAGATTTCATTTGAAGAACCTTGCTAAAGAAAGTTTGCAACCAGCTGGACCAGAGCAGTTTTCTGAGGGAGCGAAAGATTTGCTGCAGTGATACTATGTAGCTTTTCTGAGACTATGCAAGAGTATTCAGCTGGCTGTGAAAACACTGATCTGCTATGAACAAGAAGTAACCCAAGCTTAGCGTAGCTCTAAGTCAGAGAAGAAGCTCCCCAAACATAAAATTATGTCTGCAGTGCTCTATAATAGAATGTTAGGATGCAGCATACTGTGTTCATTCCTTATTGCTCAATTGTCCTAACTGAGTAAAAGCCAGCATGTGCTGAACAGATGTGCCTGAGCCTTTCTGTCATTTACTGAGTGTGGCTCACATATGCTTCCTTAAATATTCTCACAAGAGTGGACATGTGAATCCACTCCAAACTTTTTTTAAAAAGGAAAGAGAATGACAAAAGCCTAGTGCAAATTATAGCCTTCTCAATTAATGACAGATTTATAAGAATTCCAAATAATATGTATGCACTAAAGGCAGAAGCAAATAACTTAGGCAGTAAGTGAACAATTTGGAGGTCTCTAAATGTGGTATATAACTCGTTTGGCTGTAACTTTTTATTCCAGTTAAAAAAAATAACAATAAAGAGAAAAAGGACATTTGAATAAAAGTTTATAGACTCCTAAAGAACCTCAATTGGTCCCAGAGCTCCAAAGACTTGAGGCCTCTCTAATAAGAACTGCAGTGCCTTATTCTTTTATGATTTGCTATATTCATCTCGTTTAACACATTGTCTTGTGCTTATTTTCTAAAAATAAATACGATCCAGTTTTTTCTCGGAACCTAACAGGTGAAGTAGGAAAACATAAACAAGGATATATCAGATTGAAAAATACAAGTAACTAGCTTGAACTAGTACATACGTAATTCTGCATACAACAAACAGGGAATATAGATCCTTTTTACGCAACCAGGGGACATTCGTAAAACTTAACAAATCCCCCCAAATGTGATATTAGGCAGCATTTACTGATTCAAAGGTAAGAAAATTAGAAAAAACAACAACAATCGCAAAAAAGCCAACTGTGATCTGACAGGCTGATTTAGAAATAGGCTGGATGGCTGCAAGTACCTCAGTCCTCTTTTGCATAAGTAAACCCAAGGCACGCCCTAGTCTATAAAAAGCTGTTGATAGAAATGCAAACAGTCCCTGCTAAGACTGCCTACTGCATAGGTGGAACAGGGCAAGAATCAATAAGAAGTATATCAGATTGGACCTGCACCACAGGCGAGTTTCTCTTCTTTCCTTTTGATTCAGCTATTAAAGAATATGATATTTAGGGAGCAGTTAAACATGTATTGTAAGTATATTAAATGGAGAGAGTGGACCTGATCGAGGACCAGGAAGACCTATAGCTGGCTGTTTAGAGCTTATTGACACCAAACGAGAGAGGCTAAGAATCCTAGTACTGTTGTTTTGTGGTGCTAAAACATCAGGAAATAGTTTGATATTTCTGAGCCTATTTTACTGTTTTTAAAAGAACTAAGTTAACACATGGTGGAATATTTACAGACACTAGTTTTTTTTAAATAAATTTATTTCTTTTTTATCTATTTTTGTCTGTGTTGGGTCTTCGTTGCTATGTGCGGGTTTTCTCTAGTTGCAGCGAGCGGGGGCTACTCTTCATTGTGGTGCGCGTGCTTCTCATTGCAGTGGCTTGTCTTGTTGAAGAGCACAGGCTCTAGGCACGCGGGCTTCAGTAGTTGTGGTGTGCAGGCTCAGTAGTTGTGGCTTGCGGGCTCTAGAGCACAGGCTCAGTAGTTGTGGTGCACGGGCTTAGTTGCTTCGCAGCATGTGGGATCTTCACAGACCAGGGCTCGAACCCGTGTCCCCTGCATTGGCAGGTGGATTCCTAACCACTACACCACCAGGGAAGTCCTCAGACACTAGTTTTTTAAACTCATGATTAACTTGTGTCAGTATGCTGCCTTTTCATCAGTATATGGTAAACCCCAAACTGGCACAGTGGAGAAGCACTTGGGTTTCTGAAACGGCTCTGTTCCCAGACTTAGCTGGGGGAAGACTTTCCTTATTGGAAAAGCAGAAGTCCCTGAAGACAGAGTAGCAAATGAGCTTATGGAGGAGAGTCCAGTACCTTGAAATTGATATAGCAGCTCACTGTTACAAGGAAAGCACCAGTATTCATGGACTGGTGTTGTTGGTGTGAGGTCAGTTTTTGCACACACAAACTGGAGTTTGGGAAGAGTACGTGGAGATGAGGGACAAGAAAGAGTAGGGAGGCTCAGGGTAATGGATAGAAGTGGGACTGTTAGAACCCAACATGGGGGTGTTGGAGGGTGGATAGGAGACTATGGAAAAGAAAAGCAGCTGTGCATGGGACTTCCCTGGTGGTGCAGTGGTTAAGAATCTGCCTGCCAATGCAAGGGACAAGGGTTCGAGCCCTGGTCCGGGAAGATCCCACGTGCCGCGGAGCAGCTAAGCCCACGCGCCACAACTACCGAGCCTGCGCTCTAGAGCCTTCGTGCCACAACTACTGAAGCCCGCGTGCCTAGAGCCCATGCTTTGCATCAAGAGAAGCCACCACAATGAGAAGCCCGTGCACTGCAAGGAAGAGTTGCCCCCCGCCCGCCGCAACTAGAGAAAGCCCGTGTGCAGCAACAAAGACCCAACACAGCCAAAAATAAAGACAAACAAATAAATAAATTTATATTAAAAACAAAGAAAGAAAGCCAGCTGTGAAGAGATGGACTCCTGTGTGCTTTTGTAAGCCAGACTGCACCTGAGAAGCATATCCCTGGGGGTGGAGAACGGCTGTGCCCTGGTGTGGTCAGCATGGGTGAGGCTGTGGTGTAGGCAGGACGAGGGAGAGGTGAAGCCCTGTCTGGTGCATCTTAGTGGCCTTTGTAAGTATCTGTGTGCCAAACTGATGCTTCATCTTAGCCTTCAGAGTAGGGTGTGTGGGATAGGAGCCCTCACCATTCACAGTTTCTGTAAGTATACAGTTACGGTATCTCATCACAGAAAAGGTGAGGTATGGTCTATGCCCTTTGTTTAAGAAGTCAGGGAAATGGTTACAGTACACTGTAGAAGTCACCCTAAAAAAACAACAGTGAAAATAATATCCTGGTGTGCAAATGATTGGGTCTGGAAAGGCAGGGTGGTGGTATATTCTGGACACACTGTCTCTACGGGGTGAATAAATATAGAGCACTCATTTTAGTTTTTAAAAAAGGCAATGGTAAAGGAATCCCTCTCCTCCCCAGCTACTGCCAACTCAGGGACATTAATCTAATTGTTTTTATTATTTGGACAGTCATCCTCAACAGGTCTTGATTCTTCTAATTCACAATTGTTTTTCCATCCTAAAATTTTTCTTGGAATGAAAGAAGCATCATTGCTCCATCACAAAGTGAAGTGATTCTTTTCTTGATTTGGTGCATTTCCTCTGACAAATCAACATCTTTCCTGTGTTTCAGCACATGAAAAACTTTGAGGCAGGTGAGATGCAAGAGGGCAGCTAGGTTGTGTTGGTCAGAGGCCTTTACAACCCTCGCATATTCCGGGAGGACCAGGCTTGGCCAGAATCCCTGACTCCATTTCTAGGTCATAAATGGAAAGGTGTTCCGTGTTTTGCAACCTTGGAAATGTGCTTTTTTTTTCTTTTTGAATTTTACTTTATTTTTTTACACAGCAGGCTCTTATTAGTCATCCATTTTATACACATCAGTGTATACATGTCAATCCCAATCTCCCAATTCATGGAAATGTACTTTTCAATTTCAAGTCCTTTGAGTGCTACTTGGTTTGTAATCCTTCCAGTCCTGGCTGCGGTAGCAGCACAGTCACTCCTAATATTTCCACCTTTGAGTCTTGGGCCCAGGAGTTTGGCATCACTCTGACATAACCAAAGGCTCTTCACTTCTACCTCTTCAGAACTTAATAGCGGAATTCCCTCTATGAATCAGTTGGTCTTGCAGCTACCTTCCAGGTAGCTTAGGTCATTCCTTCTGTTCCATTTTCGGAAAATATTTTTACTCCATCCTTTAGGAGATTTATTAGGTTCAGTGTCCCTCTTAAGGAATAGTGGAAAAAGCACCAGTCTTAATGCCATAAGGTCAGTGTTCAAACCTTAATCTCTCGTAGTCATAAGAACAGCTACGATATATTGATCTCCATCATGCATTTTGCTACTCACTTTACACCAGTAGGTGGTGGTCCCCTGTTTGAATTGAGGAGACCCTGACTCCAACACCTATGTCTTACTGTTTTCTATGTGCTCACAAAAAGCAACCACTGAGTGGGAGTAGACTTTACACGTTTTGCACTTCTGTGGACTTCTTGGAGAATTCCAAGAATTCTCCAAGAATTTCCTGCTTTACGGTGTCATTAGGAAGCACGTTTAGTCATGGGTGGGACATTCCATTGCAGGGACATGTGGTTGTGGCCATTATGGGGCTACTTTCAACTTATTTGAGATATTACTCGGCAAACCAAACAGCCACTCCTATTGCCACTGTATTGTCTATATTTTACAAAGGACAGTTTCTGTCGTACGCCTTTATTCCTATTACCCTGTGTCTATAAAATAAGATGTACTTGTCACAAACTGTAAGTAAATAACACCCAGTATTTACTTTCCATAAATTTCTGTAAACAGTTATATTCTGATCGTAAAAGAGGCGTGGGCAGCAAATAATGCCTTTTGAGTAAATGAATCGATGATCTCCATATCTTACAAAACCAAAAAAGCCAGTATCTCATTTGAGTCGCTGACAGTGGTCTTCCAGAAGAACATTTTCTACTTTCAAGAATCATTCCAGTGCCCACTTCTTTCTTAATGTGTAGTTGCTTGTATTATTTGACTACTGGCTTATGTTAGTCACCTACTGAGGTGATGGTAACATTTCAGAAATAGTAGGTCAACTCCTGGATTGAGACTGCTTATTTTTTCTTTTTTAATACTCATAAGGAATTGCAAATGGCTGAAGGATGCTTTTACAAATGATATATTTGGATGTCCTGGTAGTATTTGGGAATGTATATTTAATTCAGTAGTGTTTGTAGATAATTTTATTTTTTCTCTGAATAACTTACTATGTTGGAATATCATCGAATACTATAATTTAGTCTTTTCACTTTGTGTAATTGGGGAAAATGGAATATTCCTGTGTAAGAGGCACATTTATAAATATTAAGCCAAATTGTATGTAAATTTAGATTGTCAGTTTTTAGCTATGTACCTCTCTTCTCAGTGTTAAGGGTGGATCTATTATATTACTATGAAACAGATTCCAATTTCTGTCTATTCAATGCCATTACATTTCTACTTCTCTCTACCTAAGATCTTGCACAAACAACATAAGCTCTTTGTTTATAATTTCATCTATTCTACTGTCAACCTATTCAGGAGGGCAGAAACCGATCTACTCACACTAGATCAGAAATTGAGAAGAGGAAGGTCACGTGCACAGAGGGCAGAGGCTATCTCCTCTTGTGGAAATGGGGAGCCCCACTCTTGGGCAGTACACATCTTGCTTTTGCAGTGAAAGTAAATGTATGTCACTTCAGGGTATAGCAATTGCAGTGATCTAAGATAGTTGTAACCAGAGCTCATCTGGTAAACACAAGTTGCCCCTGCTCATATCTTGGTACATTATAAAATGCTGCTTTTTTTTTTTTCTTGGTTTTTCCTCATGGCTTGTGAGATCTTAGTTCCCCGACCAGGGATCGAACCCAGGCCCCCTGCAATGGAAGCATGAGGAAGCTGAAACTTCCTCATGCTAAGCTGAAACTTAACATTTAGTTGTCTTTACCTCGTGGTGGTAAGCGGTGGCGAGACAACCACATATAGGACTGCAGCATGGGTTTGGGATTGTAGTCTGCTATGGACTAGAATTATTTTCTCCTGAAAGATGGAATGATTCCGTTAACTCTAGGCTTTGACTAAGTGACTGTAAGCTCAGATAAGGAACCTGTCACCACCAATACCCTGAAAAATCTCTGTCAACAATTTGAAGACCTGCCTGTTCCCTGAATACTTTTATTTCCTAGCAGCTTCCTGCTAGGAAATAAAATCACTGGACCACCAGGGAATTCCCCATTATAAAATGCTTTTATAATGAACACTCTAGCTCTGAAATTGCCAAAAATCACCCAGTTAAAACTCACTGTTGGGCTTCCCTGTGGCGCAGTGTTTGAGAGTCCACCTGCCGATGCAGGGGATGCGGGTTTGTGCCCCGGTCTGGGAAGATCCCACATGCCGCGGAGCGGCTGGGCCTGTGATAGATGGCCGCTGAGCCTGCGCGTCCGGAGCCTGTGCTCCGCGACAGGAGAGGCAACAGTGAGAGGCCTGCGTACCGCAAAAAAAAAAACCCAACTCATTGTTAGATTGGAATGCCAAGGTAGCTTTTGTGATAGAGACCTCTTAAATGATTGCACCTAAATTGACTTTCTTTCTCTATTTTTTCTAAAGGTTCAGGTACTGGTTACATTAAGAATAGGTTATAAAATTACATGCCTTGCCTAATAAGAACTTGATGAGGCTATATGTTAGTAATAGTATTGCTAAAAAGAAGTTTCTGTTGTTGAACACTTAACACAAACCAAGCAATGTGCTAAAACTTTCTGTGGATTATGTCACTTCATCCTTAAAGTAACCCAGTGAGGTTAGTAATGTTATCTCCACTTTGTAGTTGAAAGAGAGGAGACTTAGTTTGAAGAACTTGGACCAAGTCACACCAAGAAGAGTCCAGAATTTGAACCCAAGCCTACGTGCCACCACATTAAGAAAACAACGTTCTCTTTATGTTTTACCCAGACATTAAGTTGCACTTAAGGATGATAAAATAGAACCATGTCTACTACCATTCATGACACATAGTAGTTGTTCAGGTAATATTATCCCTCCCTGCTTTTTTACTCTCTGTATTAAATGTGGTTGATAGAGGGAAAATTGGGCTTTTAAAAACTGGCTTATCTGGAGTAGATTTTGAATGATTCTGCCTAGTGATTGGGGATCGTAAGGTTGGAATCTTTGACTGAATTTAATAGGAAGTTTCATGGAGAATTTGGGCCATAGTGTGTGTGTGTGTGTGTGTGTGTGTGTGTGTGTGTGAGAGAGAGAGAGAGAGAGAGAGTAAGAGCTTTCCCCTTTGCACTTAACTAAAATCAATTTCTTCTACCTTATTTCCTGAAAAGCAATTAAAATATATTTTATTTTTTAAATAAGGAAGAAGATCATTGACTTTCTCTCACCAGGCAATTATCACCACATGGTACATGTTGAGGAAGTAGGTGTTCCTTGCTTTCTGTTGTTAATCTGTTGAGAGTGAGGGTGTAGATCACTTTGAAAAAATATTTGTGTAAGGAGGAGAGATAGATATGAGATGAATAAGAAAATCTTTTGCCTATCTCAAATTGAGGGCATTCTTGACTTTAGAAGACATTTCCTTGAGGTATTTAGTTGCTACTTCCTCCAGGAGGTACAGTGTTTAAAGAAGTGACCTTAGGTTCAAGTGCTCTCCATAGATTCTTTTTTTTCCTTTTTTTGATAAAACTTATTTTATTTTATTTTTTACATTTTTTTGGAGTATAGTTGATTTACAATGTTGTATTAGTTTCAGGTGTATAGCAAAGTGAATCAGTTATATACATACATATATCCACTCTTTTTTTTTTTTTAAGATTCTTTTCCCATATAGGCCATTACATCTCCATAGAGTCTTTTTTTTTTTAATCTTATTTTTCGATTAGGGATTCAGTTCTTTCTTCATTTCTAAGAAAGAATATTGCCTTCGTATTGACCCTTCAGAGCTAGACTGCTTGATGATGCTAATAGCAGTTAATACTTATACAGGACTTACTGTGTGCCAGGCACTGTTCTAAACTAAACTTTATATGTATACTCAATCCTCACAACAGCCCTCTGAGATAGGTTTACTGTTGTGCTCCATCGAATCTAAAATGTGTTGATGCTGCATTCTTGATTTTGCTTAGAAGTTGCTAATGAAAGGTTTCACACAACTGTATTTCCAGTGCCACCTTATTTCATAACAATTGTAAGATGTCATGGGTGGTAAGACTGTGAAATATAAGATGCACCCCACTTTTAAAGAAGTTAAGAAAGCAGATACTTGATAGTAGTAATAAAATAGGTTATCATTCCCATTGTTAAGATGGGGATCCCGAGGCAAAAGACATTAAATTTTCTAAAGTGACATGACTGGATTCATATCCAGGTGATTCAACTCTAGAGTCCTTGCTCTTAACTTCCACTTTTTTTTATGCCTCTCAGCAATTCATTGGAATTGAGCGCATGTTAATATGTGGAGAGACTGCCCAAGACCCACTTCTTCATCCTTTCATTGTGGCATTCATGATAGACTGGCACCGAGATTCCTCGGAGGGAGGAAGTGTGTGTGATGTATGTATCACCTGCCTTTAGGGCTGTGATGAGGGCTGTTACACTAATGCAGGTAAAGTGCCTGACATGTGGGCATCTTACTTATTTTTAGCAAGAGCAGTGCAATTGGGAGGCCTTGATGAACTAGCTTCCCAAGCATCAATAGTCTGGAGTGCTTGCTGGAAATTGTGTGCACAAAATGTTGTTTGGGTGCCCCAAATTCTGCACTGTGTATTTTTACTGTTTCCCTGTCTGCTCTAAAATGCCAACATAAAAATAATTTGTTATTTCCATAATTGGGGAGTGGAGTTTTTTTTTTTTTCTGAAGAACAGGTTCCAGAAACACCACTCAGGACTTGAGTAACAAAAATAAAAAGCAAAAATAATTTTAATTTTTTTTTAATTAAAAATTTTTTTAAATGTTTATACTCTTTTTAAAAAATTTTTTTTTCTTTTTTTAAAAATAAATTTATTTATTTTTATTTTTGGCTGCGTTGGGTCTTCGTTGCTGTGCACGGGCTTTCTCTGGTTGCGGCAAGTGGGGGCTACTCTTTGTTGTGGTGCGTGAGCTTCTCACCGCGGTGGCTTCTCTGGTTGTGGAGCATGGGCTCTAGGCACGTGGGCTTCAATAGTTGTGGCACGTGAGCTCTAGAATGCAGGCTCAATAGTTGTGGCGCACGGGCTTAGTTGCTCCGCAGCATGTGGGATCTTCCAGGACCAGGGCTCGAACCCGTGTCCCCTGCATTGGCAGGCGATTCTTAACCACTGTGCCACCAGGGAAGCCCTGATTTTCTTTTTTTTAATGTGGATCATTTTAAAAGTCTTTATTGAATTTTTTACAATATTGCTTCTGTTTTATGTTTTGGTTTTTTGGCCCGGAGGCATGTGGGATCTAAGTTCCCTGACCAGGGATCAAACCCTCACGCCCTGCATTGGAAGACGAAGTCTCAACCACTGGACTGCCAGGGAAGTCCCAAAAATAATTTTTAATAATATGAAGATGGTTCTACGTGAAGACCTACCAGAAGCTGAAACTTAACATTTAGTTGTCTTTACCTCGTGGTGGTAAGCGGTGGCGAGACAACCACATATAGGACTGCAGCATGGGTTTGGGATTGTAGTCTGCTATGGACTAGAATTATTTTCTCCTGAAAGATGGAATGATTCTGTTAACTCTAGGCTTTGACTAAGTGACTGTAAGCTCAGATAAGGAACCTGTCACCACCAATACCCTGAAAAATCTCTGTCAACAATTTGAAGACCTGCCTGTTCCCTGAATACTTTTATTTCCTAGCAGCTTCCTTACTCTTTAGAATTCTGGTCTCTGTTAACCCAGACCAGCCTGGTCATTGTGACCAACTTAGGGCAAACTCTAAATAGCATTCCAATTTGCTAAAGGTTCCCCCCAGCTGAAATCTCTGTTTTATTGTTGGATTACAGATCAGTGTTTTGCTGCCAGGTCCTTGAGATAAGGCAGGAGGTGAGTCCTCAACCAAGGAAGCCTGTGTCACTCATCATACCTTTCCCTGTTGTTTATCGTATTCTCCTCTGCCAGTATCCCTTCTCCCAACCTGTTTTCTGTACTCTAACACGTACAAACTGTTCAAGTGTAGAAAGAGACTGTACTGTGATGGAGATAAATATTTGAGTACAGATTGTCTACAGCTGGGGTAATTATAAGGAAAATTTTAAGTTTGTTGATTTGGTATAAGTTTAAAAGCACCAAACCATTGCTTTTGGTGCTTCTGAGTATCATTTTATATTTTTAGTCTTGAACTGTTTGAACATCTTATCAGTCAACTTGGACTGTTTTGAGCCAGTTTTTACCTTCAACTACAAGCAGTTTGATAAAATTAGAGCAACTGTGACCCAGTTGGAGATAGATTTAATTGGTCAGCACTAGCTTGATTCAGTAAAATATGCTCTGAACCAATCAAACCTTAGGTGAGCCAGTCAGAACCTACTTGTCCAGGTCAGAGCTTATTTGAGCTAGCTAAAACCAGTGTGAAGCAGTTTGAGCTCTTAAAACTATACCTAAATGATTTTGGTTAGATACATGTGGGTTTTTTTTTTAACATCTTTATTGGGGTATAATTGCTTTACAATGGTGTGTTAGTTTCTGCTTTATAACAAAGTGAATCAGTTATACATATACATATGTTCCCATATCTCTTCCCTCTTGCGTCTCCCTCCCTCCCACCCTCCCTATCCCACCCCTTCAGGCGGTCACAAAGCACCGAGCTGGTATCCTGTGCTATGCATATGCTTCCCACTAGCTATCTACCTTACGTTTGGTAGTGTATATATGTCCATGCCTCTCTCTCGCTTTGTCACAGCTCACCCTTCCCCCTCCCCATATCCTCAAGTCCGTTCTCCAGTAGGTCTGTGTCTTTATTCCTGTCTTACCCCTAGGTTCTTCATGACATTTTTTTTTCTTAAATTCCATATATATGTGTTAGCATACGGTATTTGTCTTTCTCTTTCTGACTTACTTCACTCTGTATGACAGGCTCTAGGTCTATCCACCTCATTACACATAGCTCAATTTCGTTTCTTTTTATGGCTGAGTAATACATATGGTTTTAACTAAGTGGCTTTAGATCAATCAGAAATGGTTTTGTAGGTAGAATGTCTCTGAACTTAACTCTTTCACTCTGAACCAGAATGAACCTTTGAGATCCTTTTAAACAAGTATGAATTTTTTAGTATGGATCAGAGTGTTTTATACAATTTAAACCCGTTCTTAAGCTGGTCATAACTCTTTTGAAATTGACATATCTACTTAAAATTAATTGAAAATGGTTTGAACCAGCCAAAAAAGAAGGTGACGTTTGCTGACTCCGTAAACTACTCTGAGCCAGTCAGCAATCTTTTGTGCCAGAAATACATGTTTTGAGCTGCCCAGAGGCAATTTCAGAAATTGTTCTAGGTCTTCAGAGCCTGTCTGATGTGTCCAGAATGGGGAGAAGAGAGTGAGCCAACATTTACTGAGTACCCAGCTTATGCCAAGCATTGTGCTGGGCACTCCACAAAGAGTATCTCATTCAATCCTTAGAACAATGCTGGGAAGTAGTGTGCATTTTCTTTTTCATGGAATGGAAACCTGAAAATCCAAGACTGAAAAACATCTGAGTAGCCAGTATGTGGGAGATATGGAATCCAATCCAGCTCTGCTTGACTTCAGAAGTCACATGTTTCCTGTTAGGCTACCTTGTATGATATCCCACCTGGTCACTTTTAAATCCAACATCCATTTGTAAAAACTTGAGTAATGGCCACAAAGCTTGAGGTAGAATGGACATTGGACTTGAAGTTAGGAGACACATGTTCTAGACTGTGCAAATGAGTTAAACTCTCTGGGTTCTGTTTCATTCTTTAGCAAACTGAACCCAGAAAATGGAAGGTCGGAGCATTTATTTTCAGATCAGCAAGGCAGATAATTGTCTGAAGGTGCAGTCTGAAGAGTATAAAATATGATTAATTTCAATGGTGGTGTCTGTACCTTCAGTTGTGGTATGTTGTTAACACTTCCTTTGTGATGGTTTGGTTTGGGAACAAACTGTTATATATTGCTGTCATCACGAATAGAAGACAAAACCCATGAAGATCATTTGTAGACTTACCTGTGTAATTCTTCTCCCATGATAACTAAACATATTAAATTTTGGTGCAGCAGAGATAGGTTCATCAGTCTTTGAATTCCACTGAAGTAGGTTTAGAGAATTCTAGAAGAGTATGCCATTGGTGACAACATTTTCTCCTGTACCTGAAATGATACAGAAACTACTTATAAAAATGACCAACTTTTTTCAAAATAAAAGTAAAGAGGAGGGCTTCCCTGGTGGCACAGTGGTTGAGAGTCCGCCTGCCGATTCAGGGGACACGGGTTCATGCCCCGGTCCGGGAAGATCCCACATGCCGCGGAGCGGCTGGGCCCGTGAGCCATAGCCGCTGAGCCTGCGCGTCTGGAGCCTGTGCTCCGCAACAGGAGAGGCCACAACAGTGAGAGGTCCGCGTACCACACACACACAAAAAAAAGTAAAGAGGAAATAAGGTAGCCACAGCGACTTCTTGCATCATTCTCCTTGCAGAATTTGGAGTTGCTTTCAGCTTCCTCATTTATTTGGACGGGAGCCCCCCCCCCGCAAATGATTCAATGTTATCTGGACCTACTTTTCAATTCTTAACTCTTATTTATGAATAACTTGGAGCCGAGTGAGATGCTGTGATAAAACGTACTAGAATCTTTATTTGTATCCAAGTGGTCATCTTCTGGAGAGGCATTCTGTTACACACCATTAATGCTGGCAACCTGTACCTGTGCGTACAGAAGCTGTAACGTAGGAAAGCCATCATCTGTACAGTGTCACGCCTTATAGTGCGCAAATTAATGCCAAATGTTTGTAGTGGCTTTGCCCTTGTCGACTGACCAGCCATATCTGAATGTGAGGCCACAGCTCTGCACTAAGGGACTCTGTGGAAGTCACTGAAGCAGCTCTTGGGGATCAGAATTCAGGATTTTTGAGCATAAGGTGGGTCACCAAATTGAGGATAGGGTGGGGGAGGCAACCTTGAAAATCAATAAATGTCCTTGCCTGAGCTTTTATGAATTTTATGGATCTATAGAAATAATCCTATAGGAAGCGTTGAGAATTGTGGTAAAGTTTCTGGGCAGGAGATGGCTGGGTGAAAAGGGGACAATGAGAGGAAAATCAGCAGCATCTAATGTAGGGCATATGATGTGTATGTGGATGGGTGAATATGTATGTTGAATGGGCAGGTAGAGTTGTCAGTGGTAACGGAATAGCTGATTGTTTTTCTGATTTTCAGGAGGGTTTATCGGTATTAGAAATGGGAGGATAAAAAGAAGTAAGCCTTCCCTGGAGACAGACTATATTTCTAGTCAGACTGATATTTTGAATAGTTTGAATCTATTTAGAGGATAAAAACAATCTTGAAAAGTGCTGATTGCAAAGGATAGAAAGTAACCATGGTTAGGTCTTGCTGTAAAACCAAGAATATTTCTTCTCAAAGGTAGACTTCTGGCCAATATTGAAGAGCTGAATTGGAAGCATTTCCTGTAGAATACCAAGGCAAATGTAGATAAATGAGCCCTTCATGGTGGAACTCAGTTCTCAAGTGAGCAGTGATATTCTAGAAAGATCTCATTTAATATGTAGTAACAATAATTTGTAAGGAAGCTGCAGACCAAGTTTTACTTGTGAACTTAACATTATCTTTGAAGGAATGATAATCACATGTGAAAATGAATAGGATAAATGAAATTGCCTCAATGTCCAAGTAAAAAAAGAAAAGCCAAGGATGCAGCACTAGGAGACTTTGAAAAAGGAGGGGCAGTTGGAACCACTTGCACTCTAAGAATTTTTGTTATTCCTGTAATATTCTCCTTCCTCCTTTCTTTCTTTGTTTTGTCAACTCTTGTTCTACACGGTCTGCGTATAAGCCTTAGTGACCATTATCTTCTTGATTTTCATTCTCACTTGGAATTTTTGTCTTAACAGTACTATAATATGCACGATAAATTTAACCTAAACTGTTAGTTGTTTACAAATTCAGTAGCAGCTCATCTAGCAAATGATTAAGTCCTTGGGATAGTGAATCATGTCTAATCCTCTCTTCACAGAACCCTTAGGCACATGGGTGTTACGTAGAAGTACTTGATGAACTGGATATTAAAGGAAGTCATTTAATTCATGGAAGATTCTAATATTTTCTAATCGGTTTTTGGTAAATATACATTTGTTTGTATTTTTCAGGTGAACCACTGAGTTCTTCATTATGTCTGATGGAGACTATGATTACCTCATCAAGTTTTTAGCTCTGGGAGACTCTGGAGTAGGGAAGACCAGTGTACTTTACCAGTACACAGATGGTAAATTTAACTCCAAATTTATCACAACAGTCGGCATCGATTTCAGGGAAAAGAGAGTGGTAAGTTCTGTATCCTTCTATATAAAAACATAATCTGAGTCAACATTTGCCTGTCTGTTTTGTTTACTTTGTAGGAATTAGGAGGACAAAGGTTGGAATCTAAAATTAAAGGGTACATATGAGAGTGTATTATGTTCAGTCTGGGCAATGTGATTAAAGGCTGTAACTGAGGACACCTCATATAAAACCAAGCAGATAAAATAAAAGTGAAGATTTAAAAAAATTTCCTTGATACTCTTTTGGCTGGTATGTTCCTTCTGATTTCCACAAAGTTATTTGTGGAATTTGCTTCGTACCTTTGTTATGAAGCTTGCAATCTTCCCTGCTCCTCATACCCCTGTTTTGTGGGCTATTTCTTCCATTTTTGATATCATTTTTAATGGATTTTCTCTTAATTAAGGCCTCAGCTATAGCATGTGGAACACTAAGTGACAGAACTCATTGGTCCCACCAGGAGTGTGAGGTTGGAGTAGGGATGGGAATGGCGGTAGGGCATATGGATCTGGGAGGTAACCAAGGGAACGGCAAGGTTCTGCAGAATAAGGGAAGAGGATATTTTAAAATATTTTTATTTAATTTATATTTCAGAGGACAGCAAGACAAGTTATTTTGGGGTAGGGAGGAAGGCAGGAGGTTAGTATGTCCAGGAACTACATTTCTTACCGAAAAAGCAGCTGTTCCCATGAAGCAGATCAATAAGTAGTCAGGAGATTAATGACAAAAACCCTGCAGTGGAGAGTATTCTACTTGGGAAAAATGAATGGTGTCTGGCTTCTAGGACAGAAATATTCATTCCCTCTGATCCACCCTAAGCCTTCCACTACCAGAGAGTCTGTTTCTTTTTCTTTCTTTTTAATTATTTTAAAATTGAGGTATAGTTGCTGTACAATATTGTATAAGTTTCAGGTGTACAATATAGTGATTCACAATTTTTAAAGGTTATATTCCATTTATAGTTATTATAAAATATTGGCTATATTCCCTGTGTTGTACAATATATCCTTATAGCTTATTTATTTTATATATAGTAGTTTGTACCTCTCAATTCCCTACCCCATCTTGCGCCTCCCCTGTATGCTTGTGATTATATTTATTAACTAATCCCCATTTTATAACTTTGTTTTTAAAAAATAACTTTATTGAGATATAATTTATATAAAATTCACCCATTTAACATGTACAATTCAGTGGTATTTTAGTATATTCACAGTTGTGCAACTGTCACCACTACCAAATTTTAGAACATTTCATCACCCCAAAAGAAACCTCATATCCTTTAGCATTTTTCCATTTTCCCTCCCCCAGCCACTAATCTACTCTCTGGATTTGCTCATTTGGATTTATCATGTAAATGGAATCATACAATATGTGGCCTTTTGCGTCTGGCTTCTTTTACTTAGTGTAATGTTTTCTGCATAATGTTGTATCATGTATCAGAACTTCATTCCTTTTTATGATCAAATAGTATTCCATTGTATTGGTATACCACATTTTGTTTATCCATTCATCCATTGGTGGACATTTCAGTTGTTTCACTTTTTAGCTGTTATGAACCATACTTCTATTAATATTCATATACATTTTTTGGGTGAACTTACGTTTTCAATATACTTATATAGGCTTGGAGCGGATTTGACTGGCTATATGATAACTCTCTGTTTAACTTTGAGGGACTTTCACATTTTTCAGAAGATGCTGCCCCATTTTACATCCTCACCAACCGTGTGTGAGGGTTCCAATTTCTCTATATCTTCACCAGCTCTTCCTGTTGTCTATTTGATTGTAGCCATTCTAGTGGGTGTGAAGTGGTACCTCATTGCAAGTTTGACTTTAATTTCCCTAATGATGAATGTTGTGGAACAATCACCTTTTCATATGCTTAGCGGCCATTTGTTTATCATCTTTGGAGAAATGTCTGTTCAGATCCTTTGCCTATTTTGAAATTGGTTGTTTTTTTGTTGTTAAGTTTTAAGAGGTTTTTTTTTGTGTGTATTCTGGATAAATGTTCTTATCAGATATATGATATGCAAATAGTTTTAGCTTTTACATTTAGATCTGTGATCCATTTTGAGTTAATTTTGGGGTATAGGGTGAATAGGGGTCCAACTTCATTCTTCTGCATGTGTATATCTAAGTGTCCCAGCACCATTTGTTGAAAAGACTATTCTTTCCCCTGTTGAATGTTCTTGACACTCTTGTTGAAAATCAGTTGACCATAAATATAAGGGTTTATTTTTGGACTCTCAATTCTATTCCATTTATCTATATGTCTATCCTTATGCCACTATCTTGATTACTGTAGCTTTGTTGTAAGTTTTGAAATTGGGAAGCACGAGTCCTCCCACTTCGTCTTTTTTCACGATTGTTTTGGGTTCCTTGCAATTTCATATGAATCTTAGGGACAGCTTGTTAATTTCTACAAAGAAGCCGGCTGAGATTCTGATAGGGTTTGCATTGACTCTGTAGAATAATTTGGTGAGTATTGGTATCTTAACACTATTAAGTCTTCCGATTTGTGAACGTGGAATGTTTTCCTATTTAGATCTTCTTTAATTTCTTTCAACAATATTTTATAGCTTTCAGAATATGTTTTATACTTTTTAATTAAATTTATTCTTAAGTATCTTAATCTTTTTATGCTATTATAAATTAAATTGTTTTCTTAATTTTATTTTTGAATTGTTCCTTGCCAGTGTATAAAAATACAATTTATTTTGTAAGTTGAGCTTGTATACTGGAACCTTACTGAACTTGTTTATTAGTTTTAATATAACCTGTACATGTGTGTGTAGGGGGTGTATGTATCTGTGTGTGTCTTTATTCCTTAGGATTTCCTATATACAAGATAGGAAAGAGACGTTCGGAATTCCCATCTTCTGTTATACTTCTTCCTTTCCAACTTGGGTATGTTTTGTTTCTTTTTCTTGCCTAATCGCCCTGATGAGAACCTCCAGTAAAAAATCAAATAGAAGTGTTCAGAGAGAACATCTTTGTCTTGTCTTTTAGGGAGAAAGCATTCAGTCACCATTAAGTGTAATATAAGCTGTGCATTTTTCATAGATGCTGTTCTTCAGGTCAAGGATGTTCCCTTCTATTCCTAATTTGTTGAGCATTTTTATCATGAAAGGTGTTGGACTTTTTCAAATGCTTTTTCTGCATCTTTTGAAATGGTCGTGTGGTTTTAGTCCTTTATTCTATAACCGTTCTATTCCATTACAAATCAATATTGGTTGATTTTTGTATGTTAAACCAATCTTGTTGTTCTCGTGATAACTTCTACTCAGTCATGGTATATAATCCTTTATATATTTTTCTGGATTCTTTTTGCTAGTATTTTGGTGTCTGTATTCAGAGAGGATATTGGTCTGTAGTTTTTCTTCCCCTCGTATCTTTGATTTTGGTGTCAGGATAATATAGGCCTCATAAAATGAGGTGGGAAGTAGTTCCTTCTTTTCTATATTTTAGAAGAGTTTGAGAAGGATTGGTGTTAATTTTTCTGTAAACATTTGATCAGATTCATCAGTGAAGGCATTTGGGCCTGGCCTTTTCTTTGTGGGAAGTTATTTTTATTATGAATTCAGTCTTCTTATTGGTTATATATTTCTTTAGATTTTCTATTTTTTCTTGAGTTAGTTTCAATTGTTTGGGTCTAGGAATTTCTCCATTTCTTTTAAGCTATCTAATATTTTGGCATACAATTGTTCATACTATTCCTTTATAATCTTTTTACATATGTAAGGTTGGTAGTGTTGTCCTTTCTTTCATTTCTGATTTTAAGAATTTGAGTCTTCTATTTTTATCCTTGATTAGTCTAACTAAAGGTTTATCAATTTTCTTGATTTTTTTTCAAAGAAAAGTTCATTTATTTCTACTCTAATCTTTATTATTTCTTTCCTTCTGCTTGCTTTGGAATTAGTTTACTCTTATTTTTCTAGTTTTTTGAGGTTGAAGTTTAAGTTATTGATTTGAGATCTTTCTTGTTTTTTAATATAGGTGTTTACTGCTAAAAATTTCCCTCTGAGCACTGCTTTAAGTTCACTTGATATTTTTTGTATGTTGTGCTTTTCATTCATCTAAAAGTATTTTCTAGTTTCCCTTGTGTTTCTTCTTTGACCCATTGGTTATTTAAGACTGTATTGTTTAATTTCCACATATTCATGAATTTTCCAAATTTCTTTCTGTTAATGATTTCTAATTTTACCACATTGTGGTTAGAGAACATACTTTGTATGACTTCTGTTTTTTAAATTTATTGAGGCTTGTTTGATGACCTAACATATGGTCTGTCCTTGAGAATGTTTCATGTGAACCTGAGAAGAATGTGTATTTTGCAGTTGTTGGGTGAAATCTTCTGTAGATGTCTATTGTGTCTAATTGGCTTACAGTGTTCTGCAGGTCTTCTGTTTCGTTGTTCATCTGCCTGCTTGTTTTATCCATTTTTTTTTTTTTTTGCGGTACGCGGGTCTCTCACTGCTGTGGCCTCTCCCGTTGCGGAGCACAGGCTCCGAACGCACAGGCTCAGCGGCCATGGCTCATGGGCCCAGCCGCTCCACAAAATGTGGGATCTTCCCAGACCGGGGCACGAACCTGTGTCCCCTGCATCGGCAGGCGGACTCTCAACCACTGTGCCACCAGGGAAGCCCCTGTTTTATCCATTATTGAAAGTAGTATTGAAGTCTCTAAATATTATTGTCAAATTGTTCATTTCTCTTTTTATCCCTATGTATCCTTAATAAATCAGCCCTTTTATCATTATAAAATATCCTTCTTTGTCTCTAATAACTCTTTTTGTCTTCAAGTCTATTTTGTCTCATATTAGTATAGCCGCTCCAGCTCTCTCTTTGTTATTGTTTGCATGGTATATATTTTTTTCATCCTTTTCCCTACACCTTTTTGAATTTAAAGTGTGTCTTTTGTAGATAGCATATAGTTGGATCATGTTTTTAAATCCATTCTACCAACCCCTGCCTTTCACTTGGAGTCTTTAATACATTTATATTCAATATAATTACTGATAGAGTAGGATTTATATCTGCCATTTTGCTACTTGTTTTCTGTGTATCTTATCTTTTTTCTGTTGTTCTGTTATTTCTTTGCAACTGTGTTACATAGATATTTTCTAGTATACTATTTAAATTCCCTTCTCATTTTTTACTATATATTTTTTGAATTATCTTCTTAATAGTTCCCCTAGGGATTACAGTTGTCATCTTAATTTTTAACAATCTAGTTTGGATTAATACCAATTTAATTTCAATGCCATACTCTGCTCTTATGTGGCTCCATTTCCTACCCCTTACTTTGCACTGTTATTGTCATACAAATGGCATCTTTATATACTGTGTGCCCATCAGCACAGGTTTATGATTATTAATTTATGCAATTGTATTTTAATCAGATGGAAGGAAAGAGTTGCAAAAAACCATTTATACTGTCTTTTATATTGACCCACGTAGTTATCTTTACTGGTGCTCTTTATTTCTTTGTATGGATTCGAATTACTGGCTAGGGTCCTTTCATCTCAGCCTGAAGCTCTGTCTTTATTATTTCTTGCAGGGCAGTTCTGCTAGCAATGAATTTTCTGTTTTTGTTTATCTGAGGTTGTCTTAATTTCTCTTTTAATTTTAAAGAATAGCTTTGCTGGATATAGGATTCTTGGTTGACAGTCTTTTTTCTTTCAACATTTTTTGTCATCCTACTGCCTTTTGGCCTTCATTTTTTTTGATGATAAATCAGCTCTTAGTCTTATTGGGATCCCTTGCCTGTGCTGAATCACTTTTCTCTTGCTGCTTTTAAAATTCTCTCTGTCTTTTGATTTTGACAGTTTGGTGGTGATATGTCTAGTCAGTATCAGCAAGCTTATCCTTCTTGGAGTTTACTGAGTTTCTTGAATGTGGAGATGAATGTTTTTCATCAGATTTGGAAAGTTTTTGGCTATTATTTCCTCAAATATTTTTTCTGCCTCTTTCTATCTCTCCTTTTTTTTATTTTTATTTTTTTTACGGGATTGCTAGTATGCATATATTGGTATGTTTCATGGTGTTCCATAGGTCTCCAAGACTCTCTTCACTTTTTAAAAAAAAATTAGTTAATTTATTTTTGGCTGTGTTGGATCTTTGTTGCTGTGCGTAGGCTTTCTTTAGTTGCGGCAAGCAGGGGCTACTCTTCGTTGCCGTGCGCAGGCTTCTCATTGAGGTGGCTTCTCTTGCTGCCGAGCACAGGCTCTAGACGCATGGGCTTCAGTAGCTGTGGCGCACGGGCTCAGCAGTTGTGGCACGCAGGCCCAGCTGCTCCACAGCATGTGAGATCCTCCTGGATCAGGGCTCAAACCCACATCCCCTGCACTGGCAGGTGGATTCCCAACCACTGTGCCACCAGGGAATTCCCTCTCTTCACTTTTATTCATTCCTTTTTTTTTCTTTTGTGAGTAGACTAGGTGATCTCAGTTGAGCTATCTTTAGATTCAGTGATTATTTCTTCTGCCAGTTCAAATCTCCTCTTGAGCCCCTCTAGTGAATATTGCACTTCAGTTATAATTTTTAACTCCAGAATGTCTGTTTACTACTTTTTATAATATCTATCTCTTTATTGACATTCTCTATTCAGTGAGGCATTATTCTCATACTTTCCTTTGATTCCTTAGACATGATTTCCTTTAGTTCTTTGAACATATTTATAATAGCTGATTTAAAGTCTGGTAAGTTCAACATCTGGGCTTCCTTAGGAATGGTTTCTTTTGGTTGCTTTATCTGTGTGTGTGTTCCTATTTCTTTGTGTGTCTTATAAATTTTGTTGAGAGCTGAACATTTACATTGATAGAATGTAGCAACTCTGGAAATCAGATTCCTCCCCATTCCCAAGGGTTTCTTGTTTCTCCCGTTTATTTTTGTCCTCACTGTTTGTTTAGTGATGTTCTTGGGCTAATTCTGTGAAGTCTGTATTTCTTGTTACGTGCAGCTACTGAAGTCTCTGCTTAGTTAACTTAGTGGTCAGCTAATGAGTGGACAGAAAGTTTCTTAAATTCTTGAGCCAGTATATCTCTCAGCTTTCTCTGAGGGACTGCGTGTGTGTGCTGGGATGTTTGCTTAATGCTCCTGCAGGCAGTTTACAACTCTGCCTTAGCCTTCACTTCTGCTTGAGAAGAGTCTCAAGGTCAGCCAAAGGTGAGAGATTAGGGCATTTTTAGGTCTTTCCTGGACATATGTACAACCATGCACATGAGCCTGGCCTAGTAGGTTCCAAGGAATATTGTGAAACTTTTCAAATCTCTCTGTGGACATCTCATATCTTATCTTTAAGATTTTGGGTTAGATTAGGTCCAACTGGTCTTGCTGCCTTTGGTAGCTGTGATGTTAAATAATTGCTGCTGATTGCTTTCAATAAATGGTCTAAGGATAGGGTTTTCTCGTAGAGCAAGTTAAGTCAGATAAAATAAAGACAAGACTTGGGAATGGAGCTTTACAGGCAGATTTCAGACACTACTCTGGGGATGAGGCTTTTGGGGAACTCCAAACCTGTTCTGCCTCTCCTTCCTACAGTGGTTGCTGCACTGATGGTTTTCACAGCTACTGTAGTTGTGCATCTGTTGGTTTTCAAGGCTACAGTGGAGCTGGGGAGGGGGAATGGGAATAGGACAAGTTAAAAAGGCACAAAATTTACAATTTTTACTGATATTCAGCTGTTTTTCTTGAATAGGTGCTCCTTGGAATGTTGCAAGCTTTTGTTAATTTTTAGGGTTTGGAAAAAGTTGATTTTGACTATTTTTGCCAGTGTTTTTATTGCTTTCATGGAGGAAGAGATTTTCAGAGGCCCTTCCTATAAAATTGTTTTAAGAGTACTTTTTAAACATAGGATGGGGAGAAGGTAATATTTCCTGAAACTAGTGACCTGAGGGGACTTTGAGGAAAGGTGAGCTGATTATTATTTTTTAATACAAATTATGTATTACTTGTATATTTTGTAATATATTTATAAAGATATATAATGTACATACATCATTTAATACAAATTATTGTGTTACCCAAAGACGATTATTTGGAATAAAATACAAATAAGATTGTATTCCAGATGGGATTTCCTTTAGAAGTTTAGATGCTTAGGGGAGTTGTACTGAATAGGAAAGTGAGAAGAAGTTCTCTCAGAAGTTCTCTTTTTCTCTTTCATTTTTCCATTTTAGGTGTACAGAGCCAATGGACCAGATGGAGCCATTGGCAGAGGCCAGAGAATCCACCTGCAGTTATGGGACACAGCAGGGCAGGAGAGGTATGAGATCTTCACTTACGTGCTCCTTACTGGAGGAAAGGGGAAAAACAGCTGCGCTCTTCACACAGTGACCTGAGCAGGAAAAGGCCAGCTGATTAGTTGATTTGCACCTGGATAAGACATGCTGCCAAATTAGCAGGAAATGTATCAGTCTGAGCTGATAATGGTGGCTTTATTTCGTACAAGGTCAAAGGAAAAATGGATCCTTTTCAAAATGGACCCTCTTACTTATGGACTTTTTTCTTTTTCTCCCACCCTTTTTTTAGATCTGTATACTTTTCTCCGTTTGCTTTTGCTGTTCACTCAACCACAAAGAAAGCCGTAGAGTTGTATGCGTTATTCTTACCTGATTGTTGAAACCTAGTAGAAAATCTCATTGGAATTAATTTATATGGTCAGAGGTTGCATGACAAAAATGTCACATGAAATCTTCATATGAAGTTACTTTTTAAAAATTGCAGTAGGGCTTCCCTGGTGGCGCAGTGGTTGAGAGTCCGCCTGCCGATGCAGGGGACATGGGTTCGTGCCCCGGTCCGGGAAGATCCCACATGCCGCGGAGCGGCTGGGCCCGTGAGCCATGGCCGCTGAGCCTGCGCGTCCAGAGCTTGTGCTCCACAACGGGAGAGACCACAACAGTGAGAGGCCCACGTACCACAAAAAAAAAAAAAAAAAAAAAAATTGCAGTAGAGTTGATTTACAGTGTTGTGTTAATTTCTGCTTATGGTAAAGTGATTCAGTTATACAAATATATACATTCTCTTTTATGTTCTTTTCCATTATGGTTTATCACAGGATATTGAATATAGTTCTCTGTGCTATATAATAGAACCTTGTTGTTTATAATAGTTTGCATCTGCTAATCCCAAACTCCCAATTCATCCCTCCCCCACCCCTCTCCCCCCTTGGCAACCACAAGTCTGTTTGAAGTTGCTTTTAGTTAACTATAGCCATGTTATCTCTCACAATTTCCTTGAAGGATTTTGTTTGTTTAACTTTTTATCATGGGAAACTCCGAGTATATGCAGAAGTAGAGAGGAGAGTACAGTGAACTCAGGTACTAATTCCCTGGTTTCAACAGCCATCAAGTTGTGGCCCATCGTATTTCACGTATATTCCTCACCTTTTCCCACCACCCCCACCGCCCAATTATTTTGAAGCAAATCCCAAATAGCAAATTATTTCATTCGTAACTATTTTGGTACATATCTCTGAAAGATAAGTACTCTTTTTGTAAAAACATGGATTAGAAATAATTGAGAAAACTTAAAAGAGCGGATTAGATGACAGATTCGTACCAGTATTTTCTTCCCTGGAGCCTTTGCCTGACAGTTGCAGGCTTTGCATAAAAGCAAAATAAGAGAAAACCTGCTACTAGAGGGGGAGAGAGAGGGGAGAGAGCAGGATAAATCCTTGGTGGAGAGAGTACCAAGAAAGGGGAGACTGAGGCAATACTATCCCCACCTTAAAGCCAAAGAAATGGTTCTCAGAGATAAGAGATTTCTTTAGAGACTGAACATTAAAAGGTCATGGAACACATTGTGATGTTCAATCAAGTCAAGCTTTCACAGGACAAAGAAGACAAACACAGCAAGCACCGTTGCTTTTGGCCTATTTAACTCTTAACTGTACAATAAATTCTTGTCTGAGACTAAGGAATCACGAGCTAGTTCTTGTCATCCCTGTCCAGCAGGCTGGGTTTTTAAATCACACGGCCTATTAACACATAAACTTTTATCAGTCAGATAAATAACTGTAATGTACATGTTTGGAATAGCATCATCTAACTTATTTAAAATTTTTTAAAAGTTTACACAAATGGTCTTTATTTTAAAAGAAAATTGCACGTTTAACTTTGGATAATTGTTGGCATTTTCGAAAGTCTAGATTTGTTTTCACATATTCTTTCTTGCTCTAGATAACTACTTACTATATTTTGTATGCTATCCAATATCATTGATTATGTACATAATTCTACACTGTTGAAATTATCTATTAATGTAATACAGTAAATCTTGCACAAATAAGATTTATGCATGTATAATGTGAAGTTACTAGAAACAGCGGCATGTTATTAAACATCTAACTTGTTTTTGATGAACTATTGTAAGAGGCTGAGGGCACTGCTGGTGGCTTTATCTCTCAAGAGTGGGGCCATGGTTTAGGTGACCAATCTGCTTTATGTTCCCAGGTTCCGCAGCTTGACAACCGCATTCTTCAGAGACGCTATGGGGTTTCTTCTGCTTTTTGATCTGACAAATGAGCAAAGTTTCCTCAGTGTCAGAAACTGGATAAGTAAGTGTTAATAGTCTCCCTGCCTCTTGCTTCCCACTCCCTGCAATAAAATCCCTTTTATATTCTACTTCTTTTGTAAGTTGTTCTGTAAGAGCTCCTAGTGCTGTTTAAGATGCTGTTTAAAGGAGCAAGGCTCTTAGTTTAGGGGTGAAGATAACTGAGATACTCTGCTTTCCCTAGTCATGCTCACTTTCATTTGTTGAGTGCATCCTGCACTCTAGATACAAGGAGTGCTTTCTACGTTATCTCTTCATCAGTCTTTTCCACAAAGGGGACTCTCATCTGCATTTTATAGATGAGGAAATAGAAGCCTAGAGAAGTGCTATCAGGTATTTTACCATCCCAGGGTTTAAAACGTATATTACATTGACCCTTTTGGAAACTTAATGGACCCCACCCCTGGCTCCATGTCTCTTCTGTATTTCGAGGCCCCTTTCTACTTTTAGGGCCAGAGCATTTACCAGGAGGATCCCGTCATAGAAACCTCTAGAACTGCATTGGCCAGAGTGGTCCCCAGCAAAATATATATGAACCTGCATTTTGGCTCTTTGGAGACAGCCTAATCTCTTACATGATTGGTTATAGTAGCCATTTAAAATACTGCTACTTGACCAAATGTATCATTTTCTTGCCTTGCAAATGTACATTTTCCTCTGTTGGTTGTATTAGTGTTACCTTAGAGAATCTATTGAGAGGGCTGTGATGTTAAATTCTTAACATCCAAATCTTTAAAGTGAAAACACTTATTTCGAAACACCCACTACTTAAGAATTTGGAGTTTTTGTATTATGAAAGGGTAATGGGCTGTGGTTTTTATAGTAGAAAACCTTATTTTAAAAAATGAGGGACCTCCCTGGTGGTGCAGTGGTTAAGAATCCGCCTGCCAGTGCAGGTGACACAGGTTCATGCCCTGGTCCAGGAAGATCCCACATGCTGCGGAGCACCTAAGCCCTTGCACCACAACTACTGAGCCCACATGCCACACTACTGAAGCCCGTGAGCTTAGAGCCCATGTTCCACAACAGAAGAAGCCACCGCAATGAGAAGCCTGTGCACCACAGCGAAGAGTAGCCCCCGCTCGCCGCAACTAGAGAAAGCCCGCGCGCAGCAACGAAGACCAAGCACAGCCAAAAATAAATAATTTTTAAAAATAAAAAAAAAGAGTTTTTAAATAAGTAATTTATTAGTGCCTTGTGGTTTTCAAAGCATTTTCACATAGTTTGTCTCTGATCCCCACGTGCCCCCTGTGAGCAGATGCAGGGAGGTGGTGTGTCCTAATTTTAGGATGAAGATGCTGAGCCTCACAGAGTAACAGACTTGTCCAATGACATGGACCTTATGGCTTTTGATTCAGTGGCCTTTTTTTCCCCTTGATTCAGTGGCCCTTTATGTTCTTTCTCAACTAAGTTGATCACTAAGAGTTGAAGAGCTATTTAATACTTTAAATATAGGTTCCCCAATTTAGTCATGTTTACTGGGCTTCACTTCGTTAAATGCCTGCCTGAGTCACACACCCTTACAATTGAAGGGTGGTGGCTATTTCTAATCTCTTATCCTCATTCCTTGCTCATCATTCTCGCCTCTGCATCATCGGAACAAATTCTGGGGCTTTCTTAAGTCAAGCACTTTATAAGGATTGTTGTTAGAGATGGGCTTATAGAATCTTAGCATCGAAAGAGCATCAACCCACCTATTTTTCACTGGCAGAAACGGAAACTCTGGACAAGATAAATCTTGTCCATTTGGGCTTTATGGCTAGTTAGATGAAGAACAAAATCATGTGAAATTATGTGTATGTATGTATTATTTTATGTTTTCCTTATAGTGTAAAAGAATTCTTTTTGCCCAGTTAGGTAAAGAAAACATGCATATTGGAGATTTCGCATCTTCAATGGAAAGTATTCTCCTCCCTCCAGCCCCGTTTTTAAAAAAATGGTATAAGGTTCAGTGTCAGAGGTGGTAATAGCAAATCTTAATTAGGAATAAAAATTTGTTAATTATCTATACATTTTATTTTGCCTCTTCCTGTTAGTATTTTGACTATTAGAGGGATCATTCATTTCTTCTTTTTTTTGGTCAAATTAAAAAATATATATATATATATACACACTAATGGTGATAGAAGAACAGAGGCAGTGTTGCATTGAGCAGGTAGCTGAGTCCTGGGCACTGAAGGCCCAAGGGGAGGAAGCAAGTCTGCCCCCTCCCTTTGCTTCTCTAGAGCTGCATTGCAGTCCCTTCTCCCTTGACCCAAGATCTGTCCATGCCATCTTGGGCAAGGGGTAAGAGTCCCAAGGTGATCCCTGCTGAGTTTAGGAGACTGAATAGAGAGCTGTGTCCTCTGGGCCTGAATTTGAAATCTGAGAGCAATCAGATAGTTTTTATCACTCACCTGTCTTTCTGGAGCTTGTAGGAGGAGCCAGTCATGCCCACAGGCAGCGTGTTTTGTGGGGAAACTCTAAAGCAGCCTATATTTCTAAACTTTTCTTCTGTAGCCTCACATAAATGGGACAAGAGCCCAGCAGGTATATTTTTAACGTATTTTTGCCTTTATATTTTTATTCCTGTTATTCCCTCTGTCTGAAAAGCCCTCCTCACACCCACTCCCATTTCCTTAAAAAGTTGAGTTTTACTTTTTCTTTAAAATATAGCAAAATATGGCCTCCATGAAATTTTCTGTGATAACTTTGTTGGATTAAATTCTTTCTCTCCTCTTAACTCCTATTACCTTTTGTACTACTTACAGGGTCCGTATCACATACCACCTCTAGTTGTAGTTATTTATGTATGTGCTTTTTTCCTTGGTGATATTTTTTAAAAGAATTAATCAATTTACTTAAAAAATTTTTTTTATTTGGCTGTGCCGGGTCTTAGTTGAGGCATGTAGGATCTTTAGTTGCAGCACGCAAACTCTTAGTTGCGGCATGTGGGATCTATTTTCCCTGACCAGGGATCGAACCCAGGCCCATTGCATTGGGAGCACAGAGTCTTTAGCCACTGGACCACCAGGGACGTCCCTAATTTACCTTTTTTTCTTTTGTGGCTGTGTTGGGTCCTCATTACTGCGCACGGGCTTTCTCTAGTTGCGGTGAGTGGGGGCTACTCTTCGTTGCAGTGCGTGGGCTTCTCTTTGCGGTGGCTTCTCTTGTTGCGGAGCACAGGCTCTAGGCACACAGGCTTCAGTAGTTGCAGCACGTGGGCCCCAGTACACGGGCTTCAGTCGTTACAGTGCCTGGGCTCAGTAGTTGTGGCACGTGGGCTCAGTAGTTGTGGCTCATGGGCTCTAGAGTGCAGGCTCAGTAGTTGTGGCACACAGGCTTAGTTGCTCCACAGCATGTGGGATCTTACTGGACCAGGGATCGAACCCATGGTAAGTAATTCACAGATTTTGTAGAAAAGTTGGGAAAAAAGAAAAATTATCAGTTATCGTACTTCCCAGACTCCTCAAAGTAAATACTATTAAACATTACTACTGGTACTACACAGCAGCTCTAAATTCTTTATTATATTAACTTAATGATTGTCAAGTGCAAGCATGCATCTAGATCCCCCCAGAGGGCTTGTTAAAACACAGATTCCAGGCCTGAAACCCAGCCTTCCTGATTCAGTAGATCTGGGGTGGTACCTGAGAATTTGCATTTCTAACAAGTTCCCAGGTGATTGTTAGGCTGCTGGTCCATGGACCTTACCTGAAGAGTTGCTGAATTAACTCATTTAATCCTCACCTAAACCCTATGAAGTAAGTACCGTCATTATCACCATTTACAGATGGGGAAACTGAGGCACAGAGTGGCCACATAACTTCCTCAAGGCCACACAGCTAGTAAATGGCAGAGCCAGGGTTCAACCTTAGACACCCTGAGTCCTGAGTTCATGCTCATAACCATGACACTGAATAGACATGGTGTTAACAGAGCGCAGAGTCTCTCTGGAGACCAGAAAGGTTTCACAGTAGAGGTAACTGAGAGGCAAGTCTTAAAGGAAGGGTTGGGATTCCCTGAAGGAAGGTTGTGTTTGGGTATTCAAGGGTGTGGGGACAGCATGTGTAACAGCCTGGAGGAAAGAAAGGTCTCGGCTGTTGTTGGAAATGGTACACAGTTTGGCCTTGCCTGTATGGGTCTTATTTCCCCTAACTGTCCCTTGAGGGCAAAGGTCAGTGCCCTGAATTCTACACCAAGTATCAGGCCTCCCTTACTGCTCAGTAAATACTTGCCGATTTGACTTTCTCCTGATAAGATATAGCGAACATGACTTTATAATGAGGAACTAAAATGTCAACACTTTTCTGGTTAACCATGATAAAAAATAAATTAAGCCACACATTTTTGAGGATATCTTATTGTGCAAGTTTGAGTTGCTTTCATTTCATTGTGGAGTGTGATGAGGAAGAAATAAGGCTTTATTTTCCTTCTTTGGGAGATTAAGCTCTTTAGCTTAGTTGAATTTCCCTTGATTTAACTGCTATTAAAAATTATTGCCTGTTTACAGGTTTTCAGGTGAAAAGAAATAGCAGCTATGGAGTAAGAATTGTAGTCTCCTGCTTCTTGGTTCTGGTGACAGAATCATTTACTACTTATTCTGGGTTTTCTGTCTTCATTTGATCCTATATTTTGTTTGTTTTAGATAAATTGATTCTGCCTTAGGATAATAGGAAAATGTGAAAAACATTTCAGATGGAAATAGGTTAGTTTATAGAAAGACAATTTGTTTTAAAATGTCATTGCTATGGAGAGAAAATATACGACAAACAGAGCTTTAAAATTAGCCATAAGCACTAGTAAATCCTCCAAGTTTTTTTTTTCAAATGGCCTTCATAAGAAAGACAGCTATGTTGTATGTGTATGCATGTGTGTGTGTGTGTGTGTGTGTGTGTGTGTACATAACTTTTGGAGAGAGAACAAATTCTCCCATTCCTCTCCGATATAAATAAGCTGGGGTATGTGCATAAGGGTAGGATTAGTTTTACATCTCTGCCCCATCCATTTAGTTTTATAGCTTAGGGTCTTGGTGCTTTGAAAGAATTATATCAGTTCCTTATATCTGTGTATCCATTTACAGTTTCAAAGCACTTTTGCATGTATTCTCCACTGATCATAGACTTACATTACTTACCTATAATAAATTTTCTTATATTAATAGGCCAGCTACAAATGCATGCATATTGTGAAAACCCAGATATAGTGTTATGTGGAAATAAGAGTGATCTGGAAGACCAAAGAGTAGTAAAAGAGGAAGAAGCCAGAGGACTTGCAGAGAAGTATGGGTGAGTATTTTTGTGGAGGAATCTACAGGGCAAGTTTCCAATGCAAACATTTGCATATGAATGGATAACAAAAAGGGCAAAAGCAAAAAATTGAAACACTCAGATGTAGCCCTTGGGGGGAGGTGTCAAATACCTACTTTGCATATTAATATTATATGATATGGGAACCATAGCAACAGCAGTGGGCGAGGGCCCTCATTCAGTGCTTCAGTACCGTTTTTCTCAGTCTCTTGGTGTTTGAAGAAAGACAGCTTTGAGGTCAAATGCCCTAACTATGTAAGGCCTCCTTTCCAAGATGCAGGTAAGAGACACCCAGGATAAGGAAATTCTCTATATTCAGCGAGGAAATTTCAAAGCCAGTTCCTATGCTGCTGTAGAGAGCTCCTGCAGACAAGAAGGCCTTATTGGCTTTGGAATACCTGTGCTGGGAGAGGACTGTGAAGATCCCCTTTGGTTTAAGCTGTGTTTTTGTGCTGGAGAATCAACTAAATACTGTCTTCCTCCTTTAGCTCAGGGAATAGGTTCGTAGTAGCAGCAGCATTAACTGGACATGAGAGAAGGGGTCAGCCGCTGCTAATTAAGGTGTCTGGGGCACGTCTACAAAACAATTTGTGCTTTACTTTCTTTCTGCCTCTAATATAATGAGAATGCAAATGTGTATGTATTAATTACCTTTAATATAAGTGGGAGGCAGCAAGTAGGGTAGAGAAGGAAGGGGAGAGAGAGAGAGAGAGAGAGAGGGAGAGAGAGATATGGTGTGGGGTGTCAGTAGGCTGTGTGTAGGGGCGTTACCACGTTGGCGGCCTCTGTTAGGCAGGCCCGAGGAAGCCGGAGGAGGCCTTTTCCCTTTTCTTTGTGTGACCCCTGCTTTGTTCTTCCTTGGGCTGATTGAGTTCGGAAAGCACTCAACAATGGGGTTCAAACCGGGGGTGGGCGGGAGTGGAAGGCCCGGTGGGAAGGAGCCAGAGTTTGGAGAGCTTTGAACACCAGGTAAGAAGAGTGGACCTGATCTCCCGGGACACAGGAAGTTGCCGAAAGCCTTCAAACGTGGAGGGCTGTTATGAGTACTTTCCCAGGTCAGTCTGGGGATGACGAGTGGGGTGAAGTGGAGAGCTGTCGGGCAGCCTTTGTAAAGTGTTGCTTTGTGTCTGACTCTGGAGCCCACAGGGCAGGCAGTCAGAGGGGAAGATGGATTTGAAGTGGCGGAGAGCCAGAACCAGCTGGGACCCGTAATGATGGACTGAAACTTGTATCAGTTCTTATGGCTTCTGACCTGGATGGTGTGGGTGTCCTACAGAAGCCAAGACCCTTTGCCACAGAGCTAAACACACACACCTGGCCCAGGAGTTGGAGAAGCTGAAGGAGGATCTAGGGGAAGGTGGAAAGGGGGCAGGTCTGGTCACTGGTCTGTGCCAACGAGATGAGCTAGTGGAGAAGCGTCGATGTATGAGCAGAATGGCTGCTCCTTCACTTCCGCCCTCTGCATTCCCCCCGCTGCATCTCTCTGTGGTCTACCCTGACTGGGAAGGGAATTCTGGGAAGTGTTGTTCAATCTAGCCAAGCTGACAGATTGCAAAGCCACCACAGGTAGGGAGTGGGGGCCGGGCCCTGGTATCTTTTAAAAGCTCTCCATGTGATTTCTGTGAGCAGAGGTTGAGAACCTCTGACGGAGGTGATTCTGAAATGGAGGCTGACAGAGCCCTGCAGGCGATTCTGATCACCTGATATGTCCCCTCCTCTCATGAGAGGCACTTTGTGTAAAGTAGTGGAAGGAAAGAGGGAGGGATCAAATATCATGGAGGATTCTGAAGTGTTGAAGCTGGGCGCTGTGTTGCAAGGGGGTGAGGAGGAAGTAAGTGATGAAGCAACGGAAACTGTGGACCATGCTTTTGAGAAGTGTGTTTGCAAAGACCAAAAAAAAAAAAAAAAATTGGGCAGCTAGGGGAGTTAGCTGGATCAAAGAAGCACATTGTCAAGCTTTGTGGGGGAGTCTGGATTGATTTCTTACCCTCTGGCCTTCTTCAGCCCTTTGCTTGTTTCCTCTGGGCAGGTTCTTAGGATCCCATCTCCTGCCTGGTATGAAAGAGCCTGGCATTGCTTTCTGACTATATGGGGGCTCTGGGGATAACAGGGATTGTCTTCCCTCTGTGCCCAGGTTGGAAGATCTGGAGAGTATTTCATAAGAGGGACTCAATGTAAAGTTTCTGAGCTGAGTTAAAATAAGGAGAGGAGAGATTAGCAGATAAGATAATTGAAATTATTGAAGAATGGAAAGGGGTGGAAACGGACATCCCTCAGGATTTATGAAGCATAAAATAGACTTCTGTAGGCTGTTTGGCAGAGGAAGGTGTAAAGGGGAAATTTGGTTCACATGCATTTCACAAATTTGAACATATAAGTTTAATGATTATTTTCACAGAAATCTTTTTTTCATTTTTAATAATCGTAATATTTTCATTGGTTGCACATGCACTAGAGGACTATGTTGGTTAGTCCATCTATGTGCTAACACTCAGAAAACAGTAGTTTACGGCATATCTTCATATCTTTTGTATGTTGTCTGATAAATTTGCATTTTTTGTTACTACTGTATTGCCTTCTCAGTTCATAAAAATGGGTCATTGGTTCACAGGTGGTTCTCTGAAATATACATGCATTTGGAGAGTGAAAGACTATGTCTCAGAAAAACTTTGCAAACCTAATAAAAACATGTTACAGTGCAAATATGGAACATAAATCTGTGTCTGCTGGGACAAGTAAATCTGAGAATGAGGGCTTCATGCAGCAGCCCAAAATAGAAAGGGTGAATTGGATGCATGATGATGAATATTCAAAAAATTAGTTTTAGTAGACTAAGAATCCCTTCACCCCTAATTACCTTTTTTTTTTTTTTTTTTTTTGCTATAAAACGTGGTTAAATTGTAATGTGAAGCTCTTAGGTCACTTCCTAACACAACAAAGCGATGTGCCCCATAAAGCAGTCGAGTTTTTTAGAACAACTACAAAATAATGCTTTCTAGTATGTAATATTGAATAATATTGTCAATGAAATCGGAGAAGAGAGCAAAACAGAGGGTTATTCAAATTTGTACTTCTGCCAGTCAAAACTATTATAGTTCACACTGTTGCTGAAATACTTTTAAAAATAGCTACAAAGTCAGTGACAAATATATTAAAAGAGAATGCAACATTGACAACATTCGTCTTTTAGATGATACTGTTGAATCTCAGACTTTAGTGTGCTCCGGCTTCACCTGAACGCTGTCCCAGTGAGTTTCTCATTTAGTACGTCTGGGATGAAGCCCCACATTTTACATTTCTAGCTGATTCCTAGATGCTGCTGCTGTTAGTGATTGAAGATAACACTTTGAGACCCACCTGTGTAGATGTCAAGTTACTATGAGCTGTGCATGCTGGCAGATATTTTCCTTGACAGCAGAGCTGGACAAAATCATTATGCACAGACTATGAAGCAGGTGTGTACTTGTGCCATGCTTGGAGAAGGGAAATGTGCTCAATGACTTAACATTGGAAAATCCGTGCTAAATCCAGGAGGATTTTTTCTCTTGCACAGTTAATGACATCAGCTTTGATACAGACTGGGCAGGGACACTGGGAATGGTACCAAAGGAGCACCAGCCACAACTGGGTGGGAAAGGACTTTATTGTGAGTGAAAATGGTTGCATCTAAGCATCCTTCTACCCTCTTTATTCACAGAAGATAGTTGGTGGTCAATATAAGCCTTTTGTTTTTGATTCAGGGTCGAGGGAAATAGAGAACATTATGAATATGATGAAAGTATGATAATTGAAAGTATGTATTTCACATGTGCTGTGCAAAGAAAGAGTCAGCAAATTTTTAAAAAATGAGATATAATTGATATATAACATTGTATTCGTTTTAGGTATACAACTTAATGATTTGATTTATGTATATATTGTGATATGATCACCACAGTAAGTTTAGTTAACATCCATCACCACATGTAGTTACAATTTTATTTTCCTTTTTTGTTTTCTGGCCACACCTGGTAGCGTGTGGGACCTTAGTTCCCAGACCAGGGGTGGAACCCGTGCCCCCTGCAGTGGAAGTGCAGAGTCTTAACCACAGGACCACGAGGAAAGTCCCATGTAGTTACAGTTTTTTTTTTCTTGTGATGAGAGCTTTTAAGATCTATTCTTAGGGGCAGCAAATATAAGACAACTTTGTTCCCCTACTGGAGACTGCTGGCTAGTGATGAGAAGGGTGCTCAAGAGTTTCTTGAATGAAAGATGTGTTAAAAACATTGATTTACAACATTAGTAATACGAGTACAGACCATTTCTGGGATTTCAAGTGGCTTAGCTCAGCATACTGCTGTCAGTGTCTTATCTAGTCTGAACTAGATGAAATGTATGAATAGCTTGATCTCTAATAGTTTTTTATTCTTTGAAAATTTGTGGACATCCGACCCTTATTCAAGAAATAAATTAATGCCGTATCATTGGGCACATTTTAAAACCACACACATAAGCTGCAACTAAACAGATAAGGCTGATTTCCAGAGCCCCAAAGACTCAGTAGAGGACCTGAATTTCATTTGGGCACAGTCTCCCAGGCTGAAACAGTTTATACCCTCACTGTTTCCTGTAAATGCTTGTTCATTTACCAGCCAACAGGCCATGAAGAGCAGTGAGACTTGCTTCTTACCTTAGTGAAAAATATCTTCATAATTTCTGGATCCACACGTGAGCCAAATATCTAGAACCATTGGACAGAATCACCAAATACACTTGCTTTCATTCCTGGGATCTAAGATCTTCTAGTGTTGTAGAAATAAGTCATGGAAAAGAAAACATCTAAAAATGTGGGTCCTAACCTATGACATGAGCTGGATATAGGTGTCTCGGTGAAAAGCTTCAAATGATAATGCCCACCCTAATTTTCGTTTTGCGCATTATTTTTTAATTTAGAAATTTGTGATTTATCAATTTATTAAAAGCACATCAAAATTTGTATTCTGCATGTGTTCCAAAAGGTCATTAAGTGCTCGTTTACAGATTGATATCGATTAGCTGCACATGATTTTTTCAAATGTTTGGCGGTACTGCTCCCTAGTCATGCTGCTCTAGCACCACCATGTGGCGAGAAGGAACAACACACCTGTCTCCATGCTTAAAAGGGGGACAATTGAACCTCTTGAATTTAAGCTAAGATTACTGAATTTTTGCCTAGAAAGTTTTAGGAAAAGCAGAATATTATTTTTAGAGAAGAAGAGAACCCCATTAGATGAACACTGATTGAGCACTTGCGGATGCTAGGCTTGTGTTAAGCCCTTTACATATATTATCTTATTGCCTCCTTATCAAGACCCCATGAAGCACTGTTAACACCTCTTTACAGACGCGGAGAACTGTTCAGATAAAGTAGCCCGAATGCCTTCTAAAAGTGAGCATCAGGAAGATATGGACATAAAAATATGACTGACTCCATCCACTAGACTTCCTATGCCCTTAGGACAAGCTGAACAAGTCCAATTTTCAAATGTGAAAACAAGGCACATTTCTGTGTCTGGGGCATCATTTTATGCTGGAACAGAAGTCTTAATTCAGGGTCTTTGATGTGCATCTCATCTAGTTTGCTTTTCGTCTGGCAGCTCAAAGAACTGAGAGTAGAGAGGAGTGATCTCTAGCATTCATTTATTCCTATAGAAACAAAAACCGTGTTGCCCCAATTGCTCAGAAGACTCTGAATAATTAGTCAAAAGATTTTAAGGCTGTTAACCTGACTCCTGGTCACATCACCTGAAGATTCACAAATGGCCAGTAAATATATTTTTAGTTTGTTACTAGAATTTGAATTATAACTCTAAACTATATCTCATTAATACTGTACCTATTTTAATATGAGTGACTTAAAAATGTACACCTTCACTCATATACCCTGAAATTATACCAATTAAATATTTGCTGAAGTTAGTAAATAGAGAATAGCTCATAGTTCTGCTAGAGGCACCAGTCATTTATACTTCAGTATTGATCAGTAAAGTAAGATCCATTTTCTCTCAGCATTTAGTGATGATCACTTCGGGGCAGTAAGGAACCTCTTATGGTTTGACAGGGACTGGAGGGAGACAAATGCTTTGAAGCATGAAACATTTTGGCTAGGACAGATCTGAGTGAGCCATCTCTGACGTAGGGAAGCATGGTTCAGTTTACCAGAATTTAGGGCAGGATTGTATATCAGCTACATTGTGGATTAAATCAATGCTTATGGGCTAGTCTGGAAATTTAATGTTTGTAATCTTGCTGAGGTCTCTTGGAGCTATGATTTTCCATGATTCAGTGACATCGTTTCTATGTGTCCTAAGATTTAAACAACAAAATTAAAAACAAACTTTTGTAACCTAACCCATTACTGCGTTGGAAATAAGGAATGTTTGTCAATGACACATTTGTCAAAAATTACGCATTTCTAAGTGCTTGAAATGTTAACTCATTTAATCCTTAATAGGAAGATACTGATATTATCTGGTTTTATGGATAAGGCAACTGAGGCACAGATGTAAATAGCTTGCCAGGGCTACACAGTCGGTAAGGAGTCGTACTAGGATTTGAATCCCGGCAGGCAGGCTCCAGAGGTTATGGCTCTTAACTATTCTCCAGACTGTCTGTAACTTCCATGCATAGGTTTTATTATTTTTTAAAAAGTATTTTCAGCTGTTCTTTCTCATTTATGCCTTAAAAATTATTGTGAGGTAATTACCAGGAGCTGAGATGGAAGAAACTATGGAAAATAGAAATAGCTTAATGGAGACCCTGTTGAGGAATTCATTGAGGCTGAGGACTCTATAGCTGGAAGGATATTCTTAATTGACTTGGAGGAAATTTTAAAAGTAAGATGTACACTATTATGACTAGTATTTACAAGAAAGTTTACTGCTCAACTACTTTTTTATTTGTGTATTTCCAATTTCAGCCCATTATTCTCTGAGGGAGAGATGAGTTTTTCAGTTGCTTTTCCATTAAACAATAGCTTTCTGAATGGTGATAGAATGATCAAGCCTTCTCCTTAAGTATAAGAAATGTTCTGCAGATATTAAATGATTCTTCATGGGTATAATTGAGAAAGAGCACGATGGAGAAAACCTAAGTATTTAAATTTTGAGAATTCTTAATCTAAAATGCAGCTCATGTAAAAATGGCAGCATTACAAAGTGTCCCCAGGACTTAGCTCAATCACATAGGTACTTGATAAATAAGTATTTATTCAGTCCCCACAAAGAATGTCTTCTTCAAACTTGGTAAAGAAATACTGCATGTGACCAGGGGGATGGGAAAGATGTATTACCTTCATTTTGTGGCTAAGGCACCAGATGAAGAGGTAGGGAAAAAAGACTGACAGTAACCAAAGAGATATCCAGGCAAGAGGTTTAAAAACTACTGAGATGATGTAATTTGCCCAGTGGACCCTTCTCTGATTAAGATATTTTAGAGTCAGCATATGAAGGGCTATGAACATGGTCATGGTAGAATCAGTGGAGCAACCATGTCCTTCAGAACTCACAGATAGGTAGATAAATCCTCAAATGAAGTGATGGTTCCTCAACCGGTTTTTCAGAGCTATACTCAAACAGGAGAGGATTGTAGAGTCCAGTTGCAAGGCCTGTTACCTCCCACAGGAAGCGAGCAGATAATAAGGCAACATCTTGAGGAAATCATAATGGACAAATAGCCTTCCATCCCTACACATGTGCCCCTAATGTGCTTCTTGGTGACACAGGAAGCAGAAAAGTTGTGAAAAGATCTGCAAAAGTAGTAAGAAGGTTAAAACAAATCTGTAAACGCTCTCCTGTGGAAGCTGCTCCTAGCCAGGAAATGAAAGAATAACCAAAGTTGTAATCAGAGTCATTGATGTAGTGTTAACATGCCATGAGAAGACAGGAAAACAAAGACATTCTTCAGGAAAAGTATTGTAATAGAGCTGGATGTTAAAGTCTCTATAAATGTAAGGAGTATTTTACTGAATTCAATTGCAGGGCTCCCAGAGGTGCTAAAACAACTTTCTTTTGTAGATTTTACATCTAAGAGCATTTTTGGTCAGATTCCTTACTAAGTGGTGGGAATGAAATCAACAGTTTGAAGAAAATACAATTTTATCACTTTTTTCATGACTTTATTAAGAAGGAGGAAGAACTTGGCAGGTGATTGATTAATCCCCTTGCAAAGACTGACTAAGTATGAAAGGTGACCACCATGACAAGACTGACGTCTTAAGAATATGTGAAAAGTAGCCTTACAGTTTTGAAATGATGCTTTGTGAGTTACTAAAAAATTACACCTAACCTCGGGTCCTGGGATAACAAAACAAACATGCTTAAGATCGATAATACCTGAGGAACTCTGAAGTGCTGTGGAATTCAGAATGTCTTCAAGTGTGTGGTCCAGGAATACAGCCTGGAGCTGACAAGTGGCAAAGCCTTTGACAAATACAGCCAGGGACCTCTGAAGTCTCTCTTATATCAGCTTTTTTTTCTCCCCCGTATGTATCAAGTGAAACAGAGTTTTCTGTTTTGGAAATCCTCATGCAAGTATGCATATTTGGAACCAGTGGAGCCTATAGTTTAAGTTGGTTACACTAGAATCAAACAGCTGTGGATTCAAATCTTGGCTTCGCTACTTTCTAGCATAATGAAATTGGGCACGTTGCTTTATCTTTCTGAGCTGCAGTTTAATCATCTGTTAAATGGGAGTAAACACTTCCAGTAGTTTTACGTCTGTTAGGAATTCAGTGTCAATTATTTTATTTTTTACTTTTTAATGTGGCCTGTGTGGCAAAATGCTTTTGTTGTCTTGTATATTTGTATTCTTCCGATTTTTTAAGTTGAATTATCAAGAGCAAAAAGGTCACTGTCCTTTCCCTCCACATGTTGTTACCCGAGTTGTCACTGTCTTCCAGAATCCCCTACTTTGAAACTAGCGCTGCCAATGGGACAAACATAAACCAAGCGATTGAGATGCTCCTGGACCTGATAATGAAGCGAATGGAACGGTGTGTGGACAAGTCCTGGATTCCCGAAGGCGTGGTGCGATCCAACGGTCACAGCTCTGCAGATCAGTTGAATGAAGAAAAGGAAAAGGGCTCATGTGGCTGTTGAAGAGTCCAGCGAGCTACACAGTAGTTCAGGTGGCCCATGTCTGTGACCTTCTCTACGGTGATACACGCACGGCACAGGGAGAAATTAACGGGCATTGTGTACAAACTGCTTCTCACCATCCCAGTTAGACCTATCAGTAGAGCATCCAGTTTTAAAATTACTTTGCTGCAGCTTTGTAAATATTTCTTTAAGATTCAGCCTGAGAGTTAGGAGAAATATTTCACATAGCCAAAAGTGCCTTATAAAACCTTAGCCCATGGCAGTAGATCATTCAAGTAGTCAGGATTTTGTAGCCACAGAACAGTGCATTTCTTATGTAGAATGACTGAAGATACTGTCACCTGCCTTACCATAGATAGGCCTGGAGTCTCACATTCAAGATCTTAGACGTAATATCAGTGTTTAATCCAAATTTGAAGACCCTTACTTGCACCATAGGGGACCTTCTAAAATGCCATGTAAACCATTTGAATGTTAAATAAGAATATACACAAATGATGCTTCAATGTCTTTGAGTATTAATTTATGTAAGCATTCTGTTTAAAATGAAATAGGGCAAATTATTGCCCATATCTACAGACCTTGGATAAACTGGATCAAGAAATTATATGCTCATTGTGACTGTTGCTGGTGGGAAAGGGCTTGGGGGTGAGGCCTGGGGTGGCTTGATGTTGTATAAGCAGCTGAAGGGGGACTTCTGGCTCCCTGCTAGATTCCCGTTGCTCCGAAGGGTTGATTGAAGGGCCAGGGAGCTAGATTTTTATGGCTTTCGTTCACTGTGATCTGTGCATTTATACTTGGCCTATGTGCTGACCCCATCTGAACATAGCTGGTGCTTATGCCGAAGTTATTTGTGATAAGTAAACATTTAGCTTCTTTTTCTTCATATTTATAATGTTGGTCTGGCATCCTCAGGCTGCAGTTTCAATTAGCTTGTGAACGACTCATCTTGTTTTCACCCTCAGTCTCTATGTTGTTGATCTTTGCAACTTGTTTTGTTTTTACATTGGTGGAATTGAAGGAGATATCTTATAATTACATAAAATATCTGTTTACTATTTGGTGGAAGATGGATGTTTGTGTTTAAGCAGTTACATTTGTACTCTAGCTCAGTATACGAAAAATGGAGTGTTCTGTAGCCTGTAGTTTTCCTTGAGATCATGGGCATTTACTGTACTTGTTGGGTCTTTCCAAGGTCATGTACTCTTCCACATTGCCAAAGTGTCTTTTTAGCAAATTAAAGGTGGTTTCAAAATATGCTTCATGGCAGTTGCTTACAAAAATCAAAGGGGAAAATTCTTATTTATTAAAGTAGTTTAAGTAAAGTAGATTAAAATTTCCAAAGAGCTTAATGGCTATTTAGGAAGAAACACCCACCACTCATTATAATTTAAATAAAGAATAAAAATGAATGTATTTTGTGTTGGCAAATGTTTGGCATAACAGTAATTAGAAAAATACAGCTATGACGGAAAGTAATTACCTTTATGATGATTTTCAAACGGCTTTTTGTTGAGCATCTGTCCTGGTTTTTCTTTTGCCATTGCCCTCCCACCATCCCCTTAAGAAACTTAGCTGTGTTTACTAAGATCTTACATATTTCTATCCGTGAAATGAGGACCTTTTTAAATACTAAGGATTCATTGAGTCCTATGCATTTGAATTGTGTATCTTGGTGAGAAAAAGATCCAGACATTTCAAGGGCAGGGTCATCCTCACAGGCAGTGCCTTCTAAAGTTGCCATAAGGCTTAAGTGGAGTAAATGATAATTTTATCGCTACATATCAGGGAACATTTTATATGATTCATTTGTATAGTTAAAAGGAAGACAATATCAGTATGTTCCAACCTATTTAGGAACCAACTGAGAAGTTAGCTACAGATTCCATCGGCCTTAAACATAATACACAATTAAACATATACACGATATTGGCACATGCAAGAGCCATCTTTAATTATTGATGTAAATAACCTGTATTCTCTTTGGAAAGCATTTGTTTAAATTTATATTGAAGTACCAATATAAATTTTTGTGTGCGTCCATGTATTTTCCTATTGACAGGCTTCTGTAAAAGTGAAGTGTATCTTCAGTGAACTGTGTGCCAATTAAGCTTATAATAAAAAAGTGGTTTAATCTGTCCAGTTTGGATGTGAACATAACTTCATTTCCCATCACAATAAAGTTTCAACCAGAAGTCATAATGCTAAAGGAAACCACATTCAGAGACACAAATTCCATGAGGTGCGTGATGAGGGACCAGCCAAGACAACATATTCTGGAGAAGATAATTCAAATATGTTATCCTCGAACATTTATGGAGCATCTGCAGTGCAGGAAATGTTGTAGTAGCTGTCCTCAGGTGAACAAAGCAAGGATGGTAAGGGCGTGAACTAAGACTGGGACTGAGAGATGGGTGCAAGAGGCATTGGGAGTGGTGTGGTACTTGACTGGATGAGGAGGGAATATGTGGGGAAATGGACACTCTTACCTTATTTCCTACCACCACTGTTCACCCCACTTACTCCTCCACAGGCATACGGGCCTCCCTGGAGCGGCCAAGTATGTTCCTGCCTCAGGAATATTTGCTGTTCCCTCTACCTGGAACGCTAGTCTTCCATATATCTGCATGGCTCCCTCTCCCATCCGTTAAGACAGTTCAGATGTCACGTTGTCCAAAAGGACTTTACTGATCACCTTATTATAAAATAGCAGTCGGGCTTCCCTGGTGGCGCAGTGGTTGAGAGTCCGCCTGCTGATGCAGGGGACACGGGTTCGTGCCCCGGTCCGGGAAGATCCCACGTGCCGCGGAGCGGCTGGGCCCGTGAGCCATGGCCGCTGAGCCTGCGCGTCCGGAGCCTGTGCCCCACAACGGGAGAGGCCGCAATAGCGAGAGGCCCGCGTACCACAAAAAAATAAAATAAAATATCAGTCACTCCCCCTCATGGCCCCAACCAGATTTTCACCTGCTGCCTTGTTATCCTGCTCTGTTTTTGTACATGTCACTTATTACCACTCAATATATTTGTATGTTTGTCTCCATCCACTAAGATATAAGCTCCATGAGGACAGGGACTTGGGAAGTTTTCTTCAAAATTGTGTTGCCCCTACCTGGAAAAGACCTGGTATACAGTAGGTACTCAAATGGTTATTGGTGGACTGAATAAAGGACTTAAGATGCAGCAGGGTCAAGTGAAAGAGTTTTCAAAACAGGAGTCACTATTAATGTTCAAAGACAGGAATAGAATTTGAAAGTAACCACTTCAAAAATGTGTAGAAATGCTCTCATATAATAAATCCATATTGGTTTATTATGAGAAATTAGGAAATTTGAGAAGTATATTCTGGTGTTTTGAAGTTGATGTCAAGATAGCTAATAATCTATTGAAGAAATGTTCAATGAGGACGTTTTGGCCGCTCCACGTTGCATGCAGGATCTCAGTTCCCTGACCAGGGATCGGAACACGTGCCCCCCCACAGTGGAAACACAGAGTCCTAACCACTGTACCGCCAGGGAATTCCCAATAAGGAGTTTTTTTTTTTTTAATTGAACTGTTGTTGATTTACAATATGTGTTAGCAAAGTAATTCTTTGCTAACATTATGCATACATTATATATGTATATGTATAATATACATATGTATATTCTTTTTCAGATTCTCTTCCATTAGAGGTTATTACAAGATATTGAATATAGTTCCCCGTGCTATATAGTAGGTCCTCGTTGTTTATTTTATATATAGTAGTGTGTATATGTTAATCACATACTCCTAATTTATTCCTCCTCCCTCCTTTCCCCTTTGGTAACCATAAGTTTGTTTTCTATGTCTGTGAGTCTGTTTCTGTTTTACAAATAAGTTCACTTGTGTTATTGTTTAGATTCCATATTTAAGTCATATAGTATTTGTCTGCCTGGCTTACTTCCCTTAGTATGATAATCTCTAGGTCCATCCATGTTGCTGCAAATGGCATTATTTCTTTCTTTTTTATGGCTGAGTAATATTCTATCATATATATATTACCACATCTTCTTTATCTATTTATCTGTCAGTGGAGACTTAGGTTGCTTCCATGTCTTGGCTACTGTAAATAGTGCTGCAATGAACAGTGGAGTGGAAGTATCTTTTCGAATTAGAGTTTTTGTCTTTTCTGGATATATGCCCAGGAGTGGGATTGCTGGGTCATATGGTAGCTCTATTTTTAGTTTTTAAGGAACCTCCATACTGTTCTCCATAGTGGCTGCACTAATTTACATTCCCACCAACAGTGTAGGAGGGTTCTTTTTTCTCCACACCCTCTCCAGCATTTGTTATTTGTAGACTTTTTGATGATGGCCATTCTGACTGGTGTGAGGTGATAACTCATTGTAGTTCTGATTTTCACTTCTCTAATAATTAGTGATGTTGAGCATCTTTTTATGTGCCTGTTGGCTATCTATATGTCTTCTTTAGATAAATGTCTCTTCTGATCTTCTGCCCATTTTTGAATTGGGTTGTTTGGGTTTTTTGATACTGAGTTGTAGGAGCTGTCTGTATATTTTAGAAATTAATCCCTTGTTGGTCACATCATTTACAAATATTTTCTCCCATTCTGTAGATTGTCTTTTCATTTTGTTTATGGTTCCCTTTGCTGTGCAAAAGCCTGTAAGTTTGATTAGGTCCCATTTGTTTATTTTTGCACACTAAAGAATGTTTTGCTTGGCTTTTTATAAGCTGGAAAACTCTATATGGTATTTCCAGGTCTTCTATTTTTGGCAATATGGGTGAGTATAGAACTGGAAAACTCTCCCAATATAAAACACTTGATAATGCTGGATAAAATATAATGAACATTTTTTTAATGAACTCTTGATCTCTTAAGAAAGTAAGGGAAATACCCTGAGACCATCCCTCTTTTTCCACAAAACAGACAACAGCAGCAACAGCAGCAACAACAATGGCAGCAACAGAGGGAACTTACAACAAACTGATACTGAGTGTGGTTTGCTTTTGGTTTGGTTTTTTCCAGCATCAGTAATCTAGGTGCTTGGTTTTAATGGCTACATGCCATCATGGGAGAAAGCTTTGGATCTGTTGGAGGTAGGATACTGGGGTGGAGGGGCCCCTACCTCCAAACACACACAAAGCCAGGGCCTGGTCTATGTCTTAATCTTCCCTGAGCATTTATAACCATAAGTATGCTTTTACACAGGTTTGAAGTTCAAGTTTACATTAGCCCCCTTTTCTGGGAATGTCTAAGCCAAAAAATGAACATAAACTAACATAAAGTGATTTGTGGTTGGTAATACCTCTGGATTTCTTGGGAGAAGCAAAGTAAAATCTCTTCAGAGAAAACATTTTCACCCGGAACTTACAGGATTTTTACAGAAAACACCCTGCTAAGAGTGAGCTCACTATTTAAAATGAAAACCCATTCCTTCCTCACCCCCTTCAGCCCCAAACATGAGCAAGGGCCAGTGAACCAAAATCCAGCAGATAATATAGTTATCAGATGGAGACCATAAAGTAAAGATGTTTAAAATGCTTACAAACATAAAAGGAATGGAAACATCTGGGAAAAGGAGACTTTATTAAAGATACAAGACTGGTTTGAATTTTAGAAAAAGACTTCCATATATGGAAAAATGTAGCTATTGATGTTCAAAATGGAATGGTCAGAAGTTAAATGGCAAGTTTGACAGGTGAAGAGAAAATTGGTGAACTAGAAGATAGACTGGAGGAAGTTATACAGAATTCAGCAGACAGGGATAAGGTATGAGGGAGGTTAAGAGAGATAGAGGAAAGATTAAGGCTCCAACTTATGTCTAATAGGAATTCTAGAAGGAGAAACGGGAGGACATAGAGGAAGAGGAAATATATGAAAAGAAAATAGCTGAGAATTTTTCAGTAATGGTGACATACACCTTCAGATTCAGGAATCATTAAGTCTCAAGCAAGCTAAACAAAAAGAAATAGTATTTCCAAGATTTCAGTTCAGTCTGTTGGACGTGAAATACATGTTTGTTGTTGTTGTTAACCCCTTCCTCTGTATTCCATTATAATAATTGGAAAGAAAAACATTTTCTAAGACTGGCTACTCACCTATTCAACCTAGAGCGAAGCACTGAGTATGCTCATAGGCTGAAGGGAACAGAGTCTCAAATGAAGCCTTAAGGTGTGGGATTAAGAACACAGATAAGGGATAGGGCCCCTGACACTGAAGGTAAGAAGTGAAGCTGGGTTATCATGTTGGTGAGAAAGGCAGGAAATTTCTTCTTGAAGTAAAGGGATAAAACTGAGAGAGTTGGGAAGGAACTGTGTAAAGAGCTTGGGAAGACTGATGAGGCTCTTCTATAATTATTGAGGGGGATGAGAGAGGGAGAAGATCAAACAAAAGTAAAATAATTTTCAGTATCTTGGTTGCCAGTGAAGTGTTGGGAAAATGTTTATTACTGAAATTTCTGATGTGTGCCTTTGTTATTAACATTGTTCTGGAATTGCATGTCAAGTGATTAGCAAAGAAAAATAAATGCAAGTATCAGATAAAAAGAAAACACATGTATTCACAGATTATAACTAGACAAACTGATTCTAAAGTTAAAGAAAAAACTTTAAGGAATAGCTAGAGAAACAAGGAATAAGAAGGCCAAGGAAGGAAGAGGAGGACTGCTGGTAAACCCAGTTATTTAAAAAATTACAATAATTTAAACATTTTGGAACTGTCACATAAATAGATAAATCAGTTGAACAAAGTAGATAGACCCATGGAGAAGTGATATTTTGAATTAGTGGAGGAAGCAATGCCCTTATTCAACCTGTGGTACTGGGGGGAAAAAATGCACCGGAATCCTATGTTATTATTTATACTTAAGCAAATTCCAGATTAGTTGAAAATTCAAATGTGGAAAATGATACTATAAAAATAATAGAGAAAAATATTTGAAAAACAATTTTGAAGAGGGAAATGCAGTTTCAAGCAAAACACCAAATCCAAAACCACAGAAGAAAAGATTAATTTGGATACATACAAATAAGACATTTCTGCACAGAGAAATGCTATAAGCAAAATTTAAAATATTGATAAATTGGGAAACAATTTCTGAAAGTTAGAGCAAAGCTCTAAATTTCTTAATATGTAAAATGCTGTTAAAAATCAACAACACAGTAGAAAACTGTGTGAAGGACATAAACAGGCAATTCACAGAAAAAAATAGATGTCAAACATTTGTAAAGATTCCTAACTCCACTCATAATCAAATAAATGCCAGTTAAAATAATAATAAAATTTTTAATCTCAGATTGGCAAAGATCACCTTCGACAAAGACGTCGTGAAGTAGGCATCTTATTTGTTCTTGTTGAGTGTTAATTGGTAAAACCTTTTGGAAGGCATTTAGTATTATCTACCAAATTTTAAGTGTTATAGGCCCAGCAACTCTATACCAATAAACTCTTCTGAAAAAAAAAAATTAGTAAGGATGCTTATTATCTCCCAAAGATAGGAGACAAGATACGAAACAAATTTCCAAACACAGGCGACCAATTAAGATGATACCCTCCTACAACTGCGCTTATGTAACTATGGAAGACAATGCGAAGTATTCACTGATAATAAAATGTGTATTGGATGCCTAATTACGTGCCAGGAACTGTTCTAGGTACTGGGAGTATAGCTGTAAACAAAACGACAAAAATCCTTGCCTTCATGGAGCTCACATCCCATTGAGGGGAGGCAGATAACAGCAAGATGCAGAAAAGGGTGAACAGGATGCTCATCAGTGTTATCAAGAAGAGGGAGTGGAGACACGTACACACAAATGTTTGTCTATGTACAGAAAACCTCTGATAGGTAATAAAAGGACGTGACTGCTACTGGAGAGGAGGACTGGAGGTCTGGGGAGAGAACTTAAGTTTTACTGTGAAGAAAAAAAAATTTTTTTAACCACATATGTATATTAATTAAAAAGCGCGGAGGTGGGGGAGTAAAGGTGGAGACCACCACTACAAGTCTTTAAAACACTGCCGCTTAAGTCCTCCGAACCTGAGGCTCAGCTGCTTCGGTTGCAGCGCGTGGCAGCAGGTTCCCGCCGCGGACATCAGGCAAGTCGGCTTGGGACTGGAATCATGGGCGGGGCTCGGGCCGCAGAGAAATGAGTTCCTGGAGACGAGCCACGTGTGGAGAGCCGTCTTGGGAAAAGCACAAACCAGAAACAAGATATACAAGACGTGAGTAAATGCTGACGTCGTACGACACGGTGAGGAGGAAAACTAGAGGCTCGGACAGCCAGTTCAGAAGCCTGCGTAGAAACGCGCACTCCACCAGCGGGCGGCCGCACTCTGAGCCTGCGCCAAACGGCAGCGCTTTTGCCGGCGTGCCCGCGGGGTGGCGCTGTCACGTCCGGCTAGCTTTCCAGGGGGCCCCGAAGAGCGAAGGAACACCGCCTTTTCCGGGTGGAGAACCGGAAAGAGAATCACTTCCCGTGGCGGGGTCACGTCACTTCCTCTTAAGCGCGGCGTCTGGCCGGGGCGTACGCACGAGCGGCGTCCGCACGAGCGTTCAACATGAGGATTGAGAAGTGTTATTTCTGTTCGGGTCCGATTTACCCAGGCCACGGCATGATGTTCGTTCGCAACGATTGCAAGGTGAGACGGCCGGGAGTAGCGCGCGCTCCGCTGCGCTCCCGCCGGGCTGAAGCCGCGCCCGCTCGGCGCGGGGTTCCTCTGCCCCTGCGTGGGGTTTGGTCTAGGATTTCGGCTCGTGGGGCTGGTTTTGCTAGCGGCTCCGACCTCGACCTCCCTCTTGGGGAAGGTTCTCCTGCCGGCGTCGCGACCGGAGCTGGTCACTAGACCGCCGTTGGGCGAGGCTGGCTGCCATGAGGTTGAGGAGCGATTCCAGCCAGCGCCGACGGGGAAGCTGGGAGTCTGTTTGCCCACTTTTGCACATGGGCCACGTTCTTCAGTTCGGTAAACTTTGTTGAACGCATGCCGGGTTAAGCATTGCTGAGGTCCGCGTCTGTACAGATGAATAAGACTTGGGGTCGGCCATAGTCTGTAGAGGTTGATAGAAATGTTGCATATGGCTTAATAATAGAGTTATGTATTATGAAGCTGTTGGAGGTGTTTTGGAGAGGGTCGTCTGTAGAAAGGCACAGAAAGGAAGTGACGTTTATCCTGGATCTTGCATTTTGCTTAAGAACGTGAGGAGAAGGCAATCTAGGTGGAAGGAAAACGAACAGTTTGAGCAAAGGCACAGAGGGGAGCAGCTACTTCTCTGTTTAGGGAAGTGACGGATTGCAGATGGTAATAGAGGCTTGGGGTAGGGCTATAATGGAGTGCGGTTTTCACTGAATGTGTATCACTTTTTCATCATCATGAAGTCGAAAGATCATAAGTTGGGGACCGTCTGTATAAGGCCTCTGTGAAAGACTTTATGAGTGATACATGAATTTGCCTTTCATACCGGAATGGATCTCATTCCTCTGTTTAACACATTGTTTCTCAGAATTAGACCTCTTTTGTATTTGCTTCTGAATCACTGGACACTTGTAGAAAATACTGATTCCTGGTTTCCACCAGATCTATTGAATTGGAATCTCTGGGGAGAGAGGAAGAGGAGCTAGAAATCTATATTCATTGAGGTGATTTTGACATGCTAAAGAACTACAGTTCTTGTTTCATCACCTTATGTCTGTATTCTACATGAAAAATATTGACCTCACTAAATTAGGAGTAAGGGGTCTTGCCAAAAGTGTGGGACCAAAGCGATGTTTGAAAACTTGAAAGAGCATGTAAAAGATTTTTTTTTTTTTTTCCCCCCGGTACGCGGGCCTCTCACTGTTGTGGCCTCTCCCGTTGCGGAGCACAGGCTCCGGACGCGCAGGCTCAGCGGCCATGGCTCACGGGCCCAGCCGCTCCGTGGCACGTGGGATCTTCCCGGACCGGGGCACGAACCCGTGTCCCCTGCATCGGCAGGCGGACTCTCAATCACTGCGCCACCAGGGAAGCCCAAAAGCTTTTTAATTCCTGCTCTCAGGAACATGACAAAGAATTTATAGCAATGAATGAAATGATTGTCAGGTTGGGGTGTAATTCACAGTGGGCATTATGGCTTTGTGGATGATTTGGTCATCATGACTATGATTTTTGTCCATCAGTGTTTGTCAGCTGGGTATGGGAATTAGAAAGGATGATGGGAGCTATCTAGAGTTGTATGTTGATCTGGCAGACACAGTGGAAGTTCAAGTTGATGAGGAAGTCTATATTGCTAGCAAGGATAGTGTTGAATTAGCTGGGAGCTAGCTTGCTGTAGGGAAGACCAGTGTATCCAGAACAGAGTTGATTGGGGAAATAAGAAGTAGAGGCCCTGAAGCACTAATGAAGAACAGGTGCCTCATTTTTTTCTTCGTTGATGATTCCGAAATCTTTATCTCCTTAGTTTCAGGTGTGAATTTTCCGCTTGACAGGGAAATCCTGTTTGTACCTAACAGTGAGCCTACTGAGAGTGTTCCTTATTACCTCAAATCTTTTTGCTCTCTGAATTAATACTGTCATCCACCTAGACAGTTCTGCTAGAAACTGAGAGTCATCTTTGAATCTTTCACCGTTTATATCTAGCTATAGGTTCTATCCATTCTGCCTTTGCAAGGGAGAGTGGTGTCTTAGCTTTCTTTCTGCCCACCTGCCCTGGGTCCAGATTAGGCACTTGTCGCTTTTGTAGCCTCCTAACTAGTCTTTCTGCATTTATGCTCTTAGCTTTTGGGACCATCTTTCATAGAAACCTCCCCTCTTATGCTTCTCAGGTAGTTTCTTAAGAGTAGAATTAGTGTATTACTGCTCCATATTTTCATAGTTTGCAAACAGGAAAAATATACATACTCTTAAGGTGTGCTTAATAAATGTTTGTTGAATTAGTGGCATAAGAACTTGAAGATGTGGCATAAGAACTTGAAGGTGTTGGAAGAACTTTGAGGCTCAGATGGATCATTTGTGTGCATGTTGAAGACTGAGGATGATGACAGAGGACTAGGTTAAAAGGGAAATTTGAGTCTTATGAAACTTTGTCTCACACATAATCGTTTACCACCTACCCCACCATAGATTTAACCACTTCCTTAATGTGTACTTGCATATTACTTTATACTTGATTATTGTGTATAGTTACATCCCATTGTTTATATCCTAGTCGGTTCTTTATCTCTCTTGTTTGCAAAATGAGATTTTACCACGTTGCTAGACTAAGCTTCTCAACGTAGGGCGTCATGTTTTAATTATTCTTGTATCTAGTACAACATCCAGCACATAGTAGCTGCTCCTTATTTGGAGATTGAATCCCCATCCCATCTCAGTGACTCCAGTCTCTTCAGATAATTCATTGTGCTTTTCAGGTGAGGTCTGTTAGATATGGAGTTCAAGTAGACTTGCCTGTAACTTCCCATTGGCTCTCTTTGGAACCGAGGAGACCTGGGACAAGTTCAGGTCTCTCATTAGGTATAGTTCAGAAGTGGGGATTTGTTTAGGAGTTATCTAGTAGGTATTAAACATTGAAGGCTTTTACTTAAAAAAGGTAATAGTACTTTGGCTGAAAATACTCAAAGAAATTTTACCAATAATGATTTTATAGTGAGTTATTCCAGAAGACTACAATATTCTCCTATTTTCTAGTTGGTTTGAAATTAATTCAAGAATGTAGACATGCTTTTACTCGAGTCTCCCAGGAGAGGGCTCTCCATGAGGTCAGGGCTTAGATCAGATTGATCTGGTATTGACCATTTCTAAGAAAACTATGTCCTAGTGTGTTTAGTGACCTATTTGAAGGTCTCCATAGAACAAAGTGTATATAAAATGAAAAGTATTTTGGTTTGTGATATATGCGTATGTGTGTGTGTGTGTGTGAGTGTGTGTATGTTAGCCTGAAATGGTGATATCTTATTTTGACCTTTTTTTTTTTAATGGGTCACATTTTCTAGGTATGATAATTTAACTTAATTTTCTTTGCCAAGATCTACAAACTCAATTACTTTTTCTCTTCAGATTTCCTCTAGTAATACACACAAATTTCAATGTGTTCTAAGACAAAGTAACAAAATGATGCATTTTAGACTTATAAAATGAGTCCCAATAAGCCATTTCAGGAGCATGTTGAATGATCATTAAATTGTAAACACTATTAAAGGATCACATCTTTTGGGATGAAAGTGAAGAATTAAAGTAGTGAAGAATCTTCCTAGTAGATCTCTGAATAAATACTTTAGAAAACAAATCTATTGTCAGTTTTAGTTGCTTTTTTGAAATTATTTTGTGCAACGGTGGAAAGAACCAAAGGAAGTTTCAGAATGGTTGTTTGAAACTTTTAACCCCCTCCCCCCATTGAGGTATTTAGAAAGTGAATTTTGAGCATTATTCTGAATTGCAAAGGGATTTAAATAAATGACTTTCCCTAAAACTGTTCCCTTCATTCAAGATCATTTGTAAGGTTTTACTATTATTCTATAAAAATGGTCGGGTTTTTTTGTTTTTTTTTTTTTGCGGTACGCGGGCCTCTCACTGTTGTGGCCTCTCCCGTTGCAGAGCACAGGCTCCGGACGCGCAGGCTCAGCGGCCATGGCTCACTGGCCCAGCTGCTCCGCGGCATGTGGGATCTTCCCGGACTGGGGCACGAACCCGTGTCCCCTGCATCGGCAGGTGGACTCTCAACCACTGTGCCACCAGGGAAGCCCTACAAATTTCCTTTTTAGCACTGCTTTCCCTGCATCCCTTAAGTATTGGTAGGCTTTGTTATCATTTTCATTCATGTCAAAATATTTTCTAATTTCCCTTGTGATTTCTTCTTTGCACCCTTGATTGTTTGAGTGCATTGTTTAATTTCCACATATTTGTGAATTTTCCAGATTTTTTTCTGTGATTGATTTCAGTTTCATTCTTTTGTGGTCAGAGAACATACTTTGTATTATTTTAGTCTTTTCAGATTTATTGAGACTTGTTTTGTGTTCTAAAATTGTGGTCTGTCTTGGAGAATGTTGCATGTGCAGTTGGGAAGAATGTATATTCTACTGTTGAGTGGAGAGTTCTACTGATGTCTATTATGTCTGGTTGTTCTATAGCATTGTTCAAGTCCTCTGTTTCCGTATTGATCTTCTTTTTGTTCTGACCGTTATTGAAAGTGGGGTATTGGAAGTTTCCAATTGTTACTGTTGAACTATTTCTTCCTTCAATTCTGTTGGTGTTTTTTTTCTTTTGGTGCATATATATATATATTTTATTGAAGTGTAGTTGATTTACAATGTTGTGGTAGTTTCTGGTGTACAGCACAGTGATTCAGTTATATATTATACATATATATTACATATTTTTTTCATATTCTTTTCCACTATGATTTATTACAGGATATTGAATATACTTCCCTGTGCTATGCAATAGGACCTTGTTGTTTATTCATTCTGTTGGGTTGGCCAAAAAGTTCGTTTGGTTAATGAATACATTTAATAAAGTTCTTGCTGAAAATGAAAAATGTGTGTTTTATTTTTACTTAAAACCGAATGAACTTTGTGGCCAACTCAGTGTATATAATAGTTTGCATCTGCTAGTCCCAAACTCTCAATCCAACCCTCTCCCACCCCCACTCCCCCTTCGCAACCACAGGTCTGTTCTCTATGCATGTGAGTCTTTTTCTGTTTCATAGATAAGTTCATTTGTGTCATATTTTAGATTCCACACATAAGTGATATCCTATGGTATTTGTCCTTTTCTTTCTGACTTACTTCACTTAGTAGGATTATCTCTAGGTCCATCCATGTAGCTGCAAATGGCATTATTTCATTCTTTTTTTATATTCCATTGTGTATATATGTGTGTGTGTATACATATATATGATATATATATATCATATATATATGTCTCTCACATCTTCTTTATCCATTCTTCTATCTATGGACATTTAGGTTGTTTCCATGTCTTGGCTATTGTGAACAGTGCTGCTATGAACATAGGAGTGCATCTATCTTTTTGAATTATAGTTTTGTCCGGATATTTGCCCAGGAGTAGCATTGCTGGATCATATGGCAACTCTGCTTTTAGTTTTTTGAGGAACCTCCATACTGTTCTCCAGTGGCTGCACCAATTTACTTTCACACCAACAGTGTAGGAAGGTTTCCTTTCTCCACACCCTCTCCAGCATTTGTTATCTGTAGACTTTTTTTTTTTTTTTTTTTTGCGGTACACAGGCGTCTCACTGTTGTGGCCTCTCCCGTTGCGGAGCACAGGCTCCGGACGCGCAGGCTTAGCGGCCATGGCTCACGGGCCTAGCTGCTCCGCGGCATGTGGGATCTTCCCGGACTGGGGCACGAACCCGTGTCCCCTTCATCGGCAGGCGGACTCTCAACCACTGCGCCACCAGGGAAGCCCATCTGTAGCCTTCTTTAATGATGGCCATTCTGACTGGTGTGACGTGGTACCTCACTGTAGTTTTGATTTGCATTTCTCTAATAATTAGCCATGTTGAGCATCTTTTCATGTTCCTGTTGGCCATCTGTATGTCATCTTTGGAGAAATGTCTGTTTAGATCTTCTGCCCATTTTTTGATTGGGTTGTTTGTTTTTTTGTTATTGAGTTGTATGAGCTATTGGTATATTTTGGAAATTAAGCCCTTGTTGGTCACATCAATTGCAAATATTTTCTCCCAGTCTGTATGTTGTCTTTTCATTTTGCTTATGGTTTCCTTTGCTGTGCAAAAGCTTGTAAGTTTGATTAGGTCCCATTTGTTTATTTTTGCTTTTATTTCTATTGCCTTGGTAGACTGACCTAATAAAACATTGGTACGATTTATGTCAGAAATTTTTGCCTGTGTTCTCTTCTAGGAGTTTTATGGTGTCATGTCTTATGTTTAAGTCTTTAAGCCATTTTGAGTTTATTTTTGTGTACGGTGTGAGGGTGTGTTGTAACTTCATTGATTTACATGCAGGTGCATATATATATATATATTTTTAAAACATCTTTATTGGGGTATAATTGCTTTACAATGGTGTGTTAGTTTCTGCTTTATAACAAAGTGAATCAGTTATACATATACATATGTTCCCATATGTCTTCCCTCTTGCGTCTCCCTCCCTCCCACCCTCCCTATCCCACCCCTCCAGGCTGTCACAAAGCACCGAGCCAATATCACTGTGCCATGCGGATGCTTCCCACTAGCTATCTACCTTACTACGTTTGTTAGTGTGTATATGTCCATGACTCTCTCTCGCCCTGTCACAGCTCACCCTTCCCCCTCCCCATAACCTCAAGTCTGTTCTTTAGTAGGTCTGCGTCTTTATTCCTGCCTTACCCCTAGGATCTTCATGACATTTTTTTTTCTTAAATTACATATATATGTGTTAGCATACGGTATTTGTCTTTTTCTTTCTGACTTACTTCACTCTGTATAACAGACTCTAGGTCTATCCACCTCATTACAAATAGCTCAATTTCGTTTCTTTTTATGGCTGAGTAATATTCCATTGTATATATGTGCCACATCTACTTTATCCATTCATCCGATGATGGGCACTTAGGTTGTTTCCATCTCCGGGCTATTGTAAATAGAGCTGCAGTGAACACTTTGGTACATGACTCTTTTTGAATTTTGGTTTTCTCAGGGTATATGCCCAGTAGTGGGATTGCTAGGTCATATGGTAGTTCTATTTGTAGTTTTTTAAGGAACCTCCATACTGTTCTCCATAGTGGCTGTACCAATTCACATCCCCACCAGCAGTGCAAGAGTGTTCCCTTTTCTCCACACCCTCTCCAGCATTTATCGTTTCTAGATTTTTTCATGATGGCCATTCTGACTGGTGTGAGATGATATCTCATTGTAGTTTTGATTTGCATTTCTCTAATGATTAATGATGTTGAGCATTCTTTCATGTGATTGTTGGCAGTCTGTATATCTTCTTTGGAGAAATGTCTATTTAGGTCTTCTGCCCATTTTTGGATTGGGTTGTTTGGTTTTTGTTACTGAGCTGCATGAGCTGCTTGTAATTTTGGAGATTAATCCTTTGTCGGTTGCTTCATTTGCAAATATTTTCTCCCATTCTGAGGGTTGTCTTTTGGTCTTGTTTATGGTTTCCTTTGCTGTGTAAAAGCTTTGAAGTTTCATTAGGTCCCATTTGCTTATTTTTGTTTTTATTTCTATTACTCTAGGAGGTGGGTCAGAAAGGATCTTGCTGTGATTTATGTCATAGAGTGTTCTGCCTATGTTTTCCTCTAAGCGTTTGATAGTTTCTGGCCTTACATTTAGGTCTTTAATCCATTTTGAGCTTATTTTTGTGTATGGTCTTAGGGAGTGATCTAATCTCATACTTTTCCATGTACCTGTCCAGTTTTCCCAGCACCACTTATTGAAGAGGCTGTCCTTTCTCCACTGTACATTCCTGCCACCTTTATCAAAGATAAGGTGACCATATGTGCGTGGGTTTATCTCTGGGCTTTCTATCCTGTTCCACTGATCTATATTTCTGTTTTTGTGCCAGTACCATACTGTCTTGATTACTGTAGCTTTGTAGTATAATCTGATGTCAGGGAGCCTGATTCCTCCAGCTCCGTTTTTCGTTCTCAAGATTGCTTTGGCTATTCGGGGTCTTTTGTGTTTCCATACAAATTGCGAAATTTTTTGTTCTAGTTCTGTGAAAAATGCCAGTGGTAGTTTGATAGGGATTGCATTGAATCTGTAGATTGCTTTGGGTAGTAGAGTCCTTTTCACAATGTTGATTCTTCCAATCCAAGAACATGGTATATCTCTCCATCTACTTGTATCATCTTTAATTTCTTTCATCAGTGTCTTATAATTTTCTGCATACAGGTCTTTTGTCTCCTTAGGTAGGTTTATTCCTATGTATTTTATTCTTTTTGTTGCAGTGGTAAATGGGAGTGTTTTCTTGACTTCACTTTCAGATTTTTCATCATTAGTGTATAGGAATGCCAGAGATTTCTGTGCATTAATTTTGTATCCTGCTACTTTACCAAATTCATTGATTAGCTCTAGTAGTTTTCTGGTAGCATCTTTAGGATTCTCTATGTATAGTATCATGTCATCTGCAAACAGTGACAGCTTACTACTACTTTTCCGATTTGGATTCCTTTTATTTCCTTTTCTTCTCTGATTGCTGTGGCTAAAACTTCCAAAACTATGTTGAATAAGAGTGATGAGAGTGGGCAGCCTTGCCTTGTTCCTGATCTTAGTGGAAATGCTTTCAGTTTTTCACCATTGAGGATGATGTTTGCTGGGGGCTTGTCATATATGGCCTTTATTATGTTGAGGAAAGTTCCCTCTATGCCTACTTTCTGCAGGGTTTTTATCTTAAATGGGTGTTGAATTTTGTGAAAAGCTTTCTCTGCATCTATTGAGATGATCATATGGTTTTTCTCCTTCAATTTGTTAACATGGTTTATCACATTGACAGATTTGCGTATATTGAAGAATCCTTGCATTCCTGGAATAAACCCCACTTGATCATGGTGTATGATCCTTTTAATGTGTTGTTGGATTCTGTTTGCTAGTATTTTGTTGAGGATGTTTGCATCTATGTTCATCAGTGATATTGGCCTGTAGTTTTCTTTCTTTGTGACATCCTTGTCTGGTTTTGGTATCAAGGTGATGGTGGCCTCGTAGAAGGAATTTGGGAGTGTTCCTCCCTCTGCTATATTTTGGAAGAGTTTGAGAAGGATAGGTGTTAGCTCTTCTCTAAATGTTTGAAAGAATTCACCTGTGAAGCCATCTGGTCCTGGGCTTTTGCTTGTTGGAAGATTTTTAATCACAGTTTCAATTTCAGTGCTTGTGATTGGTCTGTTCATATTTTCTATTTCTTCCTGATTCAGTCTTGGCAGGTTGTGCATTTCCAAGAATTTGTCCATTTCTTCCAGATTGTCCATTTTATTGGCATAGAGTTGCTTGTAGTAATCTCTCATGATATTTTTTATTTCTGCAGTGTCAGTTGTTACCTCTCCTTTTTCATTTCTAATTCTATTGATTTGAGTCTTCTCCCTTTTTTTCTTGATGAGTCTGGCTAGTGGTTTATCAATTTTGTTTATCTTCTCAAAGAACCAGCTTTTAGTTTTATTGATCTTTGCTATTGTTTCCTTCATTTCTTTTTCATTTATTTCTGATCTGATTTTTATGATTTCTTTCCTTCTGCTAGCTTTGGGGTTTTTTTGTTCTTCTTTCTCTAATTGCTTGAGGTGCAAGGTTAGGTTGTTTATTCGAGATGTTTCCTGCTTCTTAAGGTGGGCTTGTATTGCTATAAACTTCCCCCTTAGAACTGCTTTTGCTGCATCCCATAGGTTTTGGGTCGTTGTGTCTCCATTGTCATTTGTTTCTAGGTATTTTTTGATTTCCTCTTTGATTTCTTCAGTGATCACTTCGTTATTAAGTAGTGTATTGTTTAGCCTCCATGTGTTTGTATTTTTTACAGATCTTTTCCTGTAATTGATATCTAGTCTCATGGCATTGTGGTCAGAAAAGATACTTGATACAATTTCAGTTTTCTTAAATTTACCAAGGCTTGATTTGTGACCCAAGATATGATCTATCCTGGAGAATGTTCCATGAGCACTTGAGAAAAATGTGTATTCTGTTGTTTTTGGATGGAGTGTCCTATAAATATCAATTAAGTCCATCTTGTTTAATGTATCATTTAAAGCTTGTGTTTCCTTATTTATTTTCATTTTGGATGATCTGTCCATGGGTGAAAGTGGGGTGTTTAAGTCCCCTACTATGAATGTGTTACTGTCGATTTCCCCTTTTATGGCTGTTAGTATTTGCCTTATGTATTGAGGTGCTCCTATGTTGGGTGCATAAATATTTACAATTGTTATATCTTCTTCTTGGATCGATCCCTTGATCATTATGTAGTGTCCTTCTTTGTCTCTTTTAATAGTCCTTATTTTAAAGTCTATTTTGTCTGATATGAGAATTACTACTCCAGCTTTCTTTTGGTTTCCATTTGCATGGAATATCTTTTTCCATCCCCTTACTTTCAGTCTGTATGTGTCTCTAGGTCTGAAGTGGGTCTCTTGTAGACAGCATATATAAGGGTCTTGTTTTTGTATCCATTCAGCCAATCTGTGTCTTTTGGTGGGAGCATTTAGTCCATTTACATTTAAGGTAATTTTCGATATGTATGTTCCTATTCCCATTTTCTAAATTGTTTTGGGTTCGTTATTATAAGTCTTTTCCTTCTCTTGTGTTTCTTGCCTAGAGAAGATCCTTTAGCATTTGTTGTAAAGCTGGTTTGGTGGTGCTGAACTCTCTCAGCTTTTGCTTGTCTGTAAAGGTTTTAATTTCTCCATCAAATCTGAATGAGATCCTTGCTGGGTAGAGTAGTCTTGGCTGCAGGTTTTTCTCCTTCATCACTTTCAGTATGTCCTGCCACTCCCTTCTGGCTTGTAGGGTTTCTGCTGAGAGATCAGCTGTTAACCTTATGGGGATTCCCTTATGTGTTATTTGTTGTTTTTCCTTTGCTGCTTTTAATATACTTTCTTTGTATTTAATTTTTGACAGTTTGATTAATATGTGTCTTGGTGTATTTCTCCTTGGATTTATCTTGTATGGGACTCTCTGTGCTTCCTGGACTTGATTAACTATTTCCTTTCCCATATTAGGGAAGTTTTCAACTATAATCTCTTCAAATATTTTCTCAGTCCCTTTCTTTTTCTCTTCTTCTTCTGGAACCCCTATAATTCGAATGTTGGTGCGTTTAATGTTGTCCCAGACGTCTCTGAGACTGTCCTCAGTTCTTTTCATTCTTTTTTCTTTATTCTGCTCTGCAGTAGTTATTTCCACTATTTTATCTTCCAGGTCACTTATCCGTTCTTCTGCCTCAGTTATTCTGCTATTGATCCCATCTAGAGTACTTTTAATTTCATTTATTGTGTTGTTCATCGTTGCTTGTTTCATCTTTATTTCTTCTAGGTCCTTGTTAACTGTTTCTTGCATTTTGTCCATTCTATTTCCAAGATTTCGGATCATCCTTACTATCATTATTCTGAATTCTTTTTCAGGTAGACTGCCTAGTTCCTCTTCATTTGTTAGGTCTGGTGCATTTTTACCTTGCTCCTTCATCTGCTGTGTGTTTCTCTGTCTTCTCATTTTGCTTATCTTACTGTGTTTGGGGTCTCCTTTTTGCAGACTGCAGGTTCGTAGTTCCCGCTGTTTTTGATGTCTGTCTCCAGTGGCTAAGGTTGGTTCAGTGGTTTGTGTAGGCTTCCTGGTGGAGGGGACTAGTGCCTGTGTTGTGGTGGATGAGGCTGGATCTTGTCTCTCTAGTGGGCAGGTTCACGTCTGGTGGTGTGTTTTGGGGTGTCTGTCGCCTTATTATGATTTTAGGCAGCCTCTCTGCTAATGGGTGGGGTTGTGTTCCTGTTTTGCTAGTTGTTTGGCATAGTGTGTCCAGCACTGTAGCTTGCTGGTCATTGAGTGAAGCTGGGTCTTGGTGTTGAGATGGAGATCTCTGGGAGATTTTCACCATTTGATATTATGTGGAGCTGGGAGGTCTGTTGTTGACCAGTGTCCTGAAGTTGGCTCTCCCACGTCAGAGGCAGAGCCCTGACTCCTGGCTGGAGCACCAATAGCCTTTCAGCCACACGGCTCAGAATAAAAGGGAGAAAAAGTAGAGGGAATTAGTAGAAGTATGAGGAAAGAAAGAAGGAAAGGAGGGAAGGAAGGAAGGAAGAAAGAAAGAAAGAAGCAAAGAAGGAAAGAAGGCAAGAAGGAAAGAAAGGAGGGAGGGAGGAAGGAAGGAGGGAAAGAAGGAAAAAAGAAAGAAGATACAGTAAAAATAAAGTATAATAAAGTTATTGAATTAAAAAATTCTTATTTAGAAAAAAAAAAGGGACGGAAAGAACCTTAGGACAAATGTTGGCAGCAAAGCTATACAGACAAAATCTTACACAGAAGCATACACATACACCCTCACTAAAAGAGGTAAATGGGGAAAAATCCTAAATCTTGCTCTCAGAGACCACCTCCTCAATTTGGGATGATTCGTTGTCTAAAGGAGGGAAGGAAGGAAGGAAGGAAAGAAAGAAAGAACGAAGGTAAAGTATAATAACGTTATTAAAATTAAAATTATTAAGAAAAAAATTTTTTAAAAAACCATGGACGGATAGAACCCTAGGACAAATGGTGGAAGCAAGACTATACAGACAAGATCTCACACAGAAGCATACACATACACATTCACTAAAAGAGGAAAAAGGAAAAAAATCATAGATCTTGCTCCTAAAGTCCACTTCCTTAATTTGGGATGATTGGTTGTCTATTCAGGTATTCCACAGATGCAGGGTACATCAAGTTGATTGTGGAGCTTTAATCCGCAGCTTTTGAGGCTGCTGGAAGAGATTTCCCTTTCTCTTCTTTGTTCTCACAGCTCACAGGGGCTCAGCTTTGGATTTGGCCCTGCCTCTGTGTGTAGGTCGCTGGAGGGCGTCTGTTTTTTGCTCATACAGGACGGGGTTAAAGGAGACGCTGATTCGGGGGCTCTGGCGCACTCAGGCCGGCGGGGAGGGAGGGGCATGGAGTGCGGGGCGGGCCTGCGGCGCCAAAGGCCGGCGTGACTTTGCACCAGCCTGAGGCCCACCGTGCGTTCTCCCAGGGAAGTTGTCCCTGGATCCCGGGAACCTGGCAGTGGCGGGCTGCACAGGCTCTGCGGAGGAGGGGTGTGGAGAGTGACCTGTGCTCGCACACAGGCCCCTTGGTGGCGGCAGCAGCAGCCTTAGCGTCTCCCGCCCGTCTCTGGGGTCCGCGCTTTTAGCCGCGGCTCGCGCCCGTCTTTGGGGTCCGCGCTTTTAGCCGCGGCTCGCGCCCGTCTCTGGGGTTTGCGCTTTTAGCCGCGGCTCGCGCCCGTCCCTGGAGTTCCTTTAAGCAGCGTTCTTAAACCCCTCTCCTCACGCACCAGGAAGCAAAGAGGGAAGAAAAAGTCTCTTGCCTCTTCGGCAGGTGCAGACTTTTCCCCGGACTCCCTCCCGGCTAGCCGTGGTGCACTAACCCCTTCAGGCTGTGTTCAAGCTGCCGAGCCTCAGAGCCGGAGCCTCAGAGCCTCAGCTCGCAGCCCCGCCCGCCCTGGCGGGTGAGCAGACAAGCCTCTCGGGCTGGTGAGTGCCGGTCGGCACCGATCCTCTGTGCGGGGAATCTCCCCGCTTTGCCCTCCGCACCCGTTGCTGTGCACTCCTCCGCGGCTCCCAAGCTCCCCCACTCCGCCTCCCGCAGTCTCCGCCCGCGAAGGGGCTTCCTAGTGTGTGGAAACTTTTCCTCCTTCACAGCTCCCTCCCACTGGTGCAGGTGCCGTCCCTATTCTTTTGTCTGTTTTTTCTTTTTTTTTTCTTTTGCCCTACCCAGGTACGTGGGGAGTTTCTTGCCTTTTGGGAGGTCTGAGGTCTTCTGCCAGCCTTCAGTAGGTGTTCTGTAGGAGTTTTTCCACGTGTAGATGTATTTCTGGTGTATCTGTGGGGAGGAAGGTGATCTCCGCGTCTTACTCTTCCACCATCTTCCTGAAGTCCAGCCATATATGTTTTAAGTTATATCTTCATGTTGGATTGACCCTTTTATCATTTTATGGTGTCCTTTTTTGTCTTTTATAACAATTTTTCTTAAGACTTATTTTGCCTGATATTAGTATAACTACTAATATAGTTATACTATATAAACAGTATAACTACTGTTATGCTGTCCTGTAGACAGCATATAGATGGATCTTTTTTTTAAAAAAATATTTATTTTTGGCTGCGTTGGGTCTTTGTTGGTGCATGCGGGCTTTCTCTGGTTGCAGGGAGCAGGGGCTATTCTTTGTTGCAGTAAGTGGGCTTCTCATTGCGGTGGCTTCTCTTGTTGCAGAGCACGGACTGTAGGCTCATGGGCTTCAGTAGCTGTGGCTTGTGGGCTCTAGAGCGCAGGCTCGGTAATTGTGGTGCACAGGCTTAGTTGCTCCGTGGCATGTGGGATCTTCCCGGACCAGGGCTTGAACCTGTGTCCCCTGCATTGGCAGGCGGATTCTTAACCACTGCACCACCAGGGAAGTCCCAGGATGGATCATTTTTAAAATTCATCCTGCCAATTTCTGCCTTTTCATTGGAGAAGTTGATTTATTTACGTTTAAAGTAATTACCAGTAAGGAAGGACTTCTGCCATTTTTGATATTTGTTTTCTATGTCATGTCTTTTTTGTTCCTCAATTCTTATTACTGTCTTACTTTATGACTGCTTTTTCTGTAGTGTACTGTTGCGATTCCCTTCTTGTTTCTTTGTATATTTTTAGTTTTAGTAACTTTCTTAATGGTTACTCTGGTGCCTACAATTAATCTTAATTTCCAGTGATGTAGATTTATAATTATTGTTTTATACAATTGTCTTTTAAATTAAATCTTATGAAAAAAGAGGAGTCACTAACTAGAAATTCATTAATACTGACCTTTATACTCACCTATTTAGTTACCTTTACTGGTGTTCTTTATTTCTTCTTGTGGATTCAAGTTACTGCCCATTGTCCTTTCATTTCGGCCTGAAGGACTCCCTTTAGCATTTCTTGTAGGGCACTGGCAACAAACTCTAAATTTGTTTTTATTGAGGTGAGATTTACATAAAATAAAATTTACCATCTTATTATTATTAAGTTATAATTGACGTACATTAGTTCCATGTGTACAACATAATGATTTGATATTTATATATATTGTGCAATGGTCACCACAGTAAGTCTAGTTAACATTTGTCACCATTACCTTGTTACAGAATTTATTTTACTGTGATGAGAACTGTTAAAATCTACTCTCTTAGCAACTTTCAAATATGCAATACAGTCTATTAACTGTAGTCATCATGCTGTATATTACATCCCCATGACTTATTTTTTTTATAACTGGAAGTTTGTATCTTCTGACTCCCTTCACCCCCATTTTGCCCACCTCTCCCGCTTCCCTCAGTCTCTAACAGCCACCAATTTATTCTCTGTATCTGTGAGCTTTGTGTTTTTGTTTTTTTAGATCCCACATGTAAGTGATATCATACATACGGTATTTGTCTTCCTCTGTCTGCTTATTTTACCTAGCATAATGCCCTCAAGATACATCCATGTTGTTGTAAACAGCAAGATTTCCTTCCTTTTTTCTTTGGCTGTGCCACGTGGCTTGTGGGATCTTAGTTCCCCAACCAGGGATCGAACCCGGGCCCCCTGCCATGGAAGCACCCAGTCCTAACCACTGGACCACCAGGGAATTCCCAAGATTTCCTTCTTTTTTATGGTTGAATAATGTTCCATTATATATATATGTCATATTTACAGTGGCATGAATAGTATTTCATTGTATATATACACCACATTTTCTTTGTCCATTTATCTCTAGATGCACACTTAGGTTGTTTCCATACCTTGGCTATTGTAAGTAATGCTGCAATGAACATAGACATGCATATATCTTTTCAAATTAGTATTCCTGTGTTCTTTGGGTAAATACCCAGAAGTGGAATGGCTGGATCATATAGTAGTCCTGTTCTTTTTCTGAAGCATTTCCATAATGTTTTCCATAGTGACTGCAGCACTTTACAATCCCACCAACAATTACAAGTGTTCCCTTTTCTCCACATCCTCTCCAACACTTGTTACTTCTTGTCTTTTTGAAAATAGCCATTCTAACTGTGGTTTTGATTTTCATTTCTCTGATTAGTGATGTTGAGCATCTTTTTATGTACCTGTTGGCCATCTGTCTTTTTTAGGAAAGTGTCTATTCAGGTCTTCTGCCCATTTTTTAATTGTATTGTTTGTTTGTTTGCTATTGAATAGTATGAGTTCTTTACATATTTTGGATATTAACCCTTTATCAGATATATAATTTGCAAATATTTTATCCCATTCAGTAGGTTGCCTTTTCATTTTTTTTGTTGTTTGTTTTTGTTTTTGTTTTGCGGTCCTCTCACTGTTGTGGCCTCTCCCGCTGTGGAGCACAGGCTCCGGACGCGCAGGCTCAGCGGCCATGGCTCACGGGCCCAGCAGCTCCGCGGCATGTGGGATCTTCCCGGACCGGGGCATGAACCCGTGTCCCCTGCATCGGCAGGCGGACTCTCAACCACTGCGCCACCAGGGAAGCCCCAATGGTCGTTTTTAACCATATTTTTGGGGCCCTCAATCTTTAGTTGTGATGCTGTTTTAGTCAAAAAATAGTTCAATTTCCATTTTATGTGATATGTCTCACACATTTCTAAATGGTGTTTTGAGTAAGTAGAAGCAGTTGTGAGAACGATTGTTGCTTCTCAGACTTTATAGTATATTTTGTTTGGTAGGATAACATCCTATGGTATAACATTTTTTAATATTGACTTTTCACTATTTAACACTTTTCTTGTAGGTGTTCAGATTCTGTAAATCCAAGTGTCATAAAAACTTTAAAAAGAAGCGCAATCCTCGCAAGGTCAGGTGGACCAAAGCATTCCGGAAAGCAGCTGGTAAAGAGCTCACAGTGGTGAGTACGGTTAGCTATCAGTATAGTTTTTACAGTTTTCAAAATTTTAACTTCTGGGTGGGAGATGTGATTTCATTAACTCTAACAAGGCTTCCTATAGAATTGTTAATGAGTGACTTATTTGCATCTGGTAATCTCATTCTCACATGATCCTCAGAACCATAAATCTGTAGAATTTTGAAAAGGAAAAAAATTCCTAATCTAGTTTGTAAAAGTGATTTTTCTTATTCTCGAAAAGTATTTTTAGCTCTTGCAACAAGGGGAGAATTATTTAAATGGATTGAAGTTGGAAATTGCTACTTAAGGATTTTGAAAGGAGGTTAAGAGATTAAAGGGTTTTTGACTAGCAGTGAGGACTCAGATGAGATTTGTAGTAGACTCATTTATCAGTTTCTTGATTTCTTTAGCAGGACTGTGTGTCTGAGAGCAGAGAGCTTAGTTCATAATGGCAATGTAAGGAGGAATAGTGAGGAATCAGGGGTGAGGGAGTTCCATGGGGCAAGCCCCCACCATCATATTGCTGTTAATTGAGTTGGTGTAAGGACCTGGTGAAGCTTATCTGCACTCGATCCTTAAAAAGGGAGGAGGGGAAGCTGCTGCACAGGCTACCTTTGAGGGAGGGAGAGCTTTCAACTGTCCCCTTCCGCTGGACTTCCTCTTCCCCCAAACCCATGACTCTTTCCCACCTCGCCACTCCTTAAAGACGGTATCTAAGTAGTTGCTGTGAAGCCCTTTGCTGTCTTTCTCGACACCTGAGGTTCTTCAGTGAACATAAAGAATATTTTTTGACAACACATAAGGCCAAATCATAATTGTCACAAAAGTAATTTTCACTGTGGACGAATAGATATGTTGCATCTCAAATACAGGTGGCAACTGTATGAGTGAAGAAAGGATGCCGGGTCATAGTCATTTGCTGGTGACCACTTACCTTATCATGGCTGAGGTTACTGTGATCTGAACAGAGGCATGTGTATATAAATGAAATAGCCACGTGCAGAGTTAGTGCTGTTCCATATGCCAGAGTCTGATAGCTTTGAAAACTAAGAAATATCTGTAGTTTTTCCAAAATTATTTTGCATGTTTTGAGATAAATAGGATTGTTAATTGTCAAAATATCAACTACATTTGGAGGGGACTAAAGAATTTCAGGCTGACGCTTTCATCATGCAGAGTAGTACCACATTATTTGAAGATGTGGTTTCAACTCTGTGCTGTAACACAAAGGTTTATAGGTATTGAAATATATAAACATGCTAGGTATTTTTGTTGAACCATATGCAGTTCTCAGTGTTTGACTTTTTGATCTATGGGAAAAGGAAATTTCATATGGTTCAAACTAATATAAAGTTTTCTGGCTGTGAGTCTCATCTAGGAATAGGAAATAAGGGAAGCTTTTTTAGTTTGTTTATAATCCCCATGATTGTTATAGGCCCCTATGAGGGATGGTGGTGATCCTCTCCCCTCCCCTCCCTTTGAGAATCACTCATACATAGACGTTTTCAATAGGGCTGTCTTGTACATCGTGGTATTTAAAGGAGAAAAAGTTTGAAAACTTGTATCCTCTGGGATCACCCCGGGGGAAATCTTAATATGTGCCCATAGCTTGAAACACTTAGAACTTTGGTGAAAAGGAGAAAAAGTTTTAAGAAATGCTTCCTTTCTACCTCTCTTAAAACCGTATTTCTCCTCTTCTTACAGGATAATTCATTTGAATTTGAAAAACGTAGAAATGAACCTGTCAGATACCAGCGAGAGCTGTGGAATAAAACCAGTAAGTCACAAGGACTACCGGGGATTTTCAGGAGACACTGGTTTGGGATATTACCATAACTTTAATATCAGTTGGTTGTTTAAATATTAGATTTCTTTTCATCAGTTAGCTTTTATACTTTCATCCTTATTTTAATGGCTCTGTTGTATTTGTGGGTTTTTTTAATAAGCTATCCCAAATCCTTTTCAGAATTGGCTGATGTATCCATTATAAAAATGACATAATTATTAAATTTGATATTATTTGAAGTGCCTACACAGAAATATAAAAACATTCAAATATCTGGGGAAAAAAATAGAGATGTAGAATACTTTTGGGGGGTGAGTGTGGCATAGTTAAAATATACAAAAAACCTAACACACTTTACAAGTTTAGATAATTTGGTTTAGGGATAGAAGTATTGTTTTCTGTATACCTAATAAAACTTAGTGATTCTGTAAAGTTAAAAAGTACAGCATGTAAGGTGATAATTACAAGTTTTCTAAGAGAACTTCTAAGTGCTCGACTTGGGTAAAAATGAAGCTATAGGCTACTGAAACTAAAAGTAATGTTTAATTCTTATCTACCTACCTACCTACCTCTCTGTTTTGTTTACTTAAGTAAGCAGAGGGTTTAATTTAAAAAATTCTCATGTAGTAAAACGTAGTTCCTTAAGCTAGCTTGTAGATTCCACTATGTCTCTGTGTGTTTGAGGCCCTCGGCCCTGCCTTTTCTCCTTCCCCCATGCCTGCTTATGCAGCCTTTAGCCATTTCTAGTCTTGGGTGTGGAGGTGATGTAGTTTGTTAACTAGAAGTCTCTAAGACTTAGAATTCTATATTGGTCTCTAATGGATTATTGGCAGGGCATACTTTTCAATACCTTTTTACCAGTTAGTCACAAGACTTCAGAGGAAGAGTTGGAAAGTTATGGGCCTTTGTAGTAGCATTTAACACCCTCTAAAGCCTTGTTTATCTTCCTGAACTGTGTGGAAAAATCAGAGTCCCAATGGGGAATTGCCTAAGTATTCTGCCCCTTGGTGTGCTTGTTTGGTTTATCTTTTTAAAAAATAAGGTCTTTTCCTTCTGTTTTGTAATTAGCGGAGGAGTTAATTTCTGATTAGCAGTTGGTTTTATTGGGTTTATTTAGTAAGGAAATAACACTGATTCAAACGCAAGGATTTCTGAAGAGATTAATAGGATTTTTTAAATTGAGATTATAATTGACATATTAGTTTCAGGTGCACAGCACAATGATTTGATATTTGTATATATGGTGAAATGATCACCAAAATAAGTCTGGTTAATATCTACACCATACATAGCTAATTTTCATAGGATTATTAAATTGATTCCTAAAGGTACTCTTGGCAGGGACATTATTGGAAGATCCTAAAGCGTTTCTGGATGCCACTGAGTTTTATTTCACTTTGGCCTTTGTTTTCTTTTTTTGTTACTACTTGAAGATAGCAGGTCCAGACCATTTTTACCTATAACTACTTTTATTTGATGGGTATTCAGCTTGATATGGAAACTGAGGTACATATTTTAGTCATCTGTGGATCTTCAGTTACTAAGATCCTCTGTGCTGGTATCATGATGTTTATGTTGTTCCTGAGAAATACTGTGTGTTCTCTAAGATGTTGTCTCCTTTACCAATAACCACTGACTCTAGCATACAAAGATGAACAGGGCATACACAGTCCCTGATCTCTCAGTGCATTTTACTGAGTACTCTATTTTATTGTTTCTGTTAGACAGTAATTGGTTTAGGTATTATCACAGAGTCTCATTCATTTGCCCCACTCAGATCCACAGACTACACTTTAAGAATCTGGACTGGGAATTGTGCTATTTAGTATGGTAGCCACTAGCCCCAGGGGCTACTGAGCAATTAAAATGTGACTGGCCTGAATTGAGATGTTCTGTAAATATAAAATACATGCTGGATTTTGAATACTTAGTATGAAAACAAGCATAAAATATCTCAGTAATAAATTTTTATATTAATTACATGTTGAAATGACAGTATTTTGGCTATGTTGGGTTAAACAAAATCTAAAATTTAATTTCAAACTGTTCCTTTTTACTTTTTTAAAAAAGTGGCTACTAGAAAATTTTAAATTACATATGTGATTTATCTTACACTGGACAGTGCTGATATAGATTCTAGAGTAGTTGGACTCAACTCCCTTATAGCCAAGGCTCCTCTACACATTTTCTGAAACAGTTGGATTTTAGTGGTTAAGAACGTGGCAGATTGATTGGTTCATTCTACCAGTATTCATCATGTGCAGATCATATCCTAGGCACTTGAAGAAAAAGTGGCTTTTATGACAAGGTAGAGTCTATTTATGGAGACGACAAGCTAAGAATGGGATTAATTGCCATTAATCCAAGTTCTCTGTAGAATAAAATTTGAAAAGTGTTGGACTGGTTTCAAGTACAAGAAAAATTTAGTAGTAAAGGCTTTTGCAAAATAAAAGTTAGAGAAATGATACATGGGAAAGAGTCAACAGTGATATCAGCCAAGGGTGCATACCTTTGTCAGCTATTTTAGTAGGAATTGTTTTTGAGGTGAGTTTTTTGTTGAGTTTAATCCACTTCTAAGCCACAGTAAAGTAGTGATTGTTAAAGCTCCTGTTGGTTATAATCATCCTGCTTGAATGAATGTACATAAATTTGTTAACATTTATGAATTTTTTTTGTAGTTGATGCAATGAAGAGAGTTGAAGAGATCAAACAGAAACGCCAGGCTACATTTATAATGAACAGGTATGAATAGTTAAAATATCTTTATTTTCATGTAACTTCAAACTTTCAAAAACTGGCACTGTTAGCATTTTGCCAAATTTACTTTAACTCTGTGCGTAGTAAGTTGAAGACATGATACCTTTTCCTCCTAAGTATGCTTCTCTCTCTCTCTCTCTCTATATATATATATATATTCTAAAAATAATATGTTCTTTTTCTCTGGGATTTTAAAATTGAGGTGTAATTGACACACAACATTAGTTTCAGGTGTACAGCATAAGAACATGCTCTTAATAACCACAGTATAGTTAAATCAGAAGATTAACACTGCTAAAATACTATAGACCTTACTAGATTTACCTGTTGTTCCAATAATGTCCTTCATAGCAGAAAATCCTGGATCATACATTACATTTAGTGGTCATATCTCCTCAAGCTCCTTTAATCCAAACAGTTTCTCACCTTTGTCTTAGCTGACATTGGCCTGTTTGAAGAGTACAGGTCAGTCATTTCATAGAATGTTCCCCGGTTTTTGTTTGATGTTTTCTTCGTGATTAGATTCAGGTCCCTTTGGCCAGAACATCATAGAAGTGTGTCCCCTTAAGCACCCCAGCAGAGGCACCTGTTGTCCCTTACTGGTGATGTTAACTTTCATTGCTTGGTTAAAGTAGTGTCTGCCAGTTTTCTCCACTGGAAAGTTACTGTTTTTTCCCCCTTTTATCAGTACGTATCTTGAGGGAGACACATTGAGACTCGGCAAAGAGCCTGTTACTCCTCAAACTGATACCTACTGGTTTTCGCATCCACTAGAGTTCTGCCTGAATCTGTTACTACTGTGATTGTTGCCAAATGGTGGTTTTTCTGATTTCATCATTTCTTCTCTATTAGTTGACCTTCTTATCTAAGAAAGAGTATTTTCCTTTTTCCCCAGTTCCAAAATTTATTCTTTTATTCATTTATTCACATCATATCTGTGTGTATTCATTAATTCTTATTGTATTCAATGAGTTATAATTCTTTGTCATTATTTTGATGTTCTAAGTGCCCCAAGTTGGCCAGTGAGAATTCCTTCAGGCAGGCTGTGTGTCATTTTGACAGTTCCTCACCATTCTTTGCGTCCTTTCTTGCCTTTTGCTTTATGGCTAATAAGATTTTCCCTGCCCCAGCTTGGAATTGGCCATTTCTTTAGAAGGGGCATCGCTTTTGATCTAGTCACTATAAAAGTCATAGAAAAGCATGCGTCAACAGCTTTCTGGCTTAAAAAAAAATTTTTTTTTTAAAGCATTACAAAAAAGGACCCAAATGCTTGAGAACTAGTCTGTTAGCTTTTTTTGTTGAATGTCTTGTGTTTTGTGCTCTTGTAATTACTGAATGATTTAAAAAATTAGGTAACACAGAGACTACAAATCTTTCTCCTCAAATAGAGAACACAGACACTTTAATAATTAGAGATTCTTACTCTGTGTAATCTCTGAGACTTGTTAATTCTTTGTTTCAATCACATCCCTTCATTCACTGAGCAAATATCTTTTCAACCCCTGTTTTATTCCTGACTAGGTGCTAAGAATACACTGAATGAACAAATTGGGAGTGCAGGAATCATGTTTAAGCTAATTAGGAACAAGAAATGAATTGTGTTCCCATTGCTCATTTGTGTGGCTAACTTAATACAATTTTTACAAATTAGGAATTAATGTCTTTTAAAGAGATTTTAGTAACTGAAATTTTGGCCTTTGTCCTAGGTTGAAGAAAAACAAAGAACTACAGAAAGTTCAGGACATTAAAGAAGTGAAGCAAAACATCCATCTTATCCGGGCCCCTCTTGCAGGTAAGTACTGCATAGTGCAGGAGTTCTGTGCCTTAAGTAGAGAAATGAAAAATCTGGATTGTTGTGGTCCATGTAATTGGGTACCCACCAACTTTTTAAGGTTGAATCTTTTCATGTAAATGTTCTCCCTCATTTATGATATGACTGTTTATAAAAATAATTTAGTCAGTGTGTTTCCCAGTTCCAGTCAATTTATTGCGTATGGTGTTTCTTTTCTCCCTTCATAAAATCCTAGCTTCCATGAAATCCAAGTTAATCAAAACGATTTGAGTAATAATTTAATAGATGATTTTGCCTCATACCTGTTTTGATTAAAGGATAATGTTTTATATTAGTAGCTCTCAAACTTCATTTGGTGTGGGAGTTACTTGGGGGACTTAGTATGTCAACATAGAGGTCTAAGCCCCTTGAGTTTGGACCTCTGTTCTTTACTAGCTCTCCAGGTGAGTCTGATACTTCAGTTTGAGAACTACAGTTTTGTATTAAAAACCCTCCTTGTGCTTATGTAACTTAGTTAGGCACTCACTTGAGCAGTTGCTTGTGTGCATAATTTCTTTTGTGAGATGCTAGGAAACCACTCTTTTTACTCAGCTGGTGCCAAGTACAATCTGTTAAAAGGAGAGAAATTTTGGTGAGATATAGCTATGCCTAAACCTTAGTATAGTCAAATCCTGTAACCACATATTGGGTAGATTTATGCAAAAGTCCTAGCTAGGTTGTTTTTGTACCAAATTTAAAAAAAAAAAGACAAAATCCTGGAGCATTGTTTCACATATAGATGATATGGACTGACAGACACCCCAAGAACAATAGGAATGAACCATTGTTACCTAAGTTTTTAGGTAACCCTCTTTGAGGTAGGTAGTACAGTGTTAAGAGCAGAGACCTTGGTTCAAGGTGGCCAGGGTTCACATCCCTGCTCTTTGTCAAGAGTTTAATTTCTTTCTTTCCCTTTTTTTTTTTTTAAGGCAAAGAAAAGCAGCTGGAAGACAGAATGGTGCAGAAATTACAACAGGATGTGGACATGGAAGATGTTTCTTAGAACTCTTACTGTCTGTAACCATTTCTATAAGTGCATCTGGAAATCTCCTTTGGACACAGAACTTCTAAATTATTGGGGTTTTTTTCATATAAGGTCACTCATATGAAAGGGGATTAAAGTACTTCCTTCCTACATTGGTCTCTGCAGAACAGCAGATGTGGATGCTTGATTGCATCTCAACGGTAAGCCTTCACTGAGAGATACACTTTTATAAGTCATGAAAATTGTTTGTAAATACAGAAGTGAATTGTGGACATAAAATGGTCATGCCATTTGGTTAATGGCACTAGGCAGCATTTATGTAACAATTAATGACAAATTCATGACGAGTTATATATAAAATAAAATTTTCATTGCAGTAAAATATTCCTTTCCTAGAAGGGATACAGCAAGGAACTAACAATCTGTATGATAATTAGCCTCTAGTAATTTCTTTGGATGCTTCTTAGAAGAACATAATGGTCTAATATATTGAAGCCTAATTATGTTGGACCGTTTTGATCTGGTTTTAACTATTGTGATTGATAGGCATTTGTGGATGTTGGGGGTGAGTTGAATAGTCTGTTCCTGAAATGGCACTATATAATTTCTACTTTGGAGAATACTCACTTCTAAGTTGAGATTCCTAGTAGAATAAGCTTTATTTTTCTAGGCGTCCAGTACCTATTAAAATTTTTTGTGTGGTTTTCTTTTTAAAAACTCCTTGTTTGTGGAAAATTGGATGTATGGGTAACACATTATAGATTATTGCACATAAAATTGTTTCTGAAGTGCCTACGTATTTATTATTTAAAAGTACTAAACAAAAAGTATGAAGTTTGCTCACACATAAGAAGTAGGAGATACATTTAGAGAGAAATGTTTTCTTATTTTTACATTACTTATGAGTAAGTATGTTTAGAGTATTAGGTAACTCAGATTTTTTTTTTTTTAGGACAAAATTTAGAATAAATTCCAAGTTTTAAGGTTATATAATTATATAGTTATGGCTAAATTTTTATTTTAGTATTAGATAGTAAAAAAGTGGACTGATCACTGGACCACGTGTTAGAAGACCTGAATCCAGCTTTTTTCTTATTGATAAAATAAAGCTCATTTGTAAACAACATTATTGATGCAACATTGAGGGGAAATATGTATGTAAAGACATTTGTAAAATTACTTGAAGTTTTCATTGCATTCTATATAAGTAAACCTTAGTTTCTTAGTAAGTAAGTTTTACTGAATTTTAAGAAACAAATTTCCTACTGTGCTAGTTAGGGAGCAGCTTAGCTGTTGCTTTGAGATCATTAATTGGGGAAATTGAGCTGAAACAAAGAGCTGACACTGTGTCTCAGGTTTAACATTCAGGCAGTTCTCTTAGCTGTCAGGATTTCATATTATTGTGAGACGCCAGAGAAGTATTTGGGTGCAAATGCCATGATTTTATCCACCCACAGCTTTTTAAGCTTGGTGGGACCGAGTTGTCCCTTTAAAGTTTGCCTGAGAGTGGCGAGGTTCAATGGTTTTAGGCTACTATTGTTTTAGCTTGTCTGGTTGAGACCTCTGCTGGGCAGTTAGCATAAACATAAAAGTGTAAATTGTCCACTCCACTCACTAGAGAGAATATATTCTCTCATTGTTTAAGAACAGCATAGGGCTGGAAGTCATAGTTTTTTTTTTAACATGTATCTCTTAAAAAACCTTGTAAGATTGCAGAAAAAAATTCTCACATGAAAAAAAAATCTCATTTCTTAAAAATGGAAACCCTAGGAAGATGTTTACCCTGTAGAAGAAAGTTTGAGAAGGACTAGCCTATTATCTCATGAAGAAGACAGCATTTTTCTAATTTTATAAATGGCCAAGTCTCAGGTATAAAATCTTGCCCCTTAATCACACGGAACAGAAGATGGAAGAGGCAGGGATTTGTGTTCTTACCAGTCTGTTTCCAGCATTGCCCTGCGTTTATATGGAAGGGATTGATCTAGAGCCTCGCAGATCCCATCTTCACAAGTCCAGGTGTTAGCTGCAACACTCACTTGACTATACTTTGGTTTCTTCATCTGAAAAAAAAATGGAGACAATAATATAACTAACCTCAGGAGTTTTATGAGGATCTAATTAGTTAATACATGTAAAATAGTCATTTCAACTCCACCACTATAGTAAGGTACTGTTAAAATGTTAGCTATCGGGGCTTCCCTGGGCAGTGGTTGAGAGTCCGCCTGCCGATGCAGGGGACACGGGTGCGTGCCCCGGTCCAGGAAGATCCCACATGCCGCGGAGCGGCTGGGCCCGTGAGCCATGGCCACTGAGCCTGCGCATCCGGAGTCTGTGCTCCGCAACGGGAGAGGCCACGACAGTGAGAGGCCCGCATACCACAAAAAAAAAAAAAAGTGTTAGCTATTAACAAACTGAGTAACAGCAAAGGACTTTGACTTGGAAGAAAGATGGAAGGTCTTAGGGTTGGGGCTAGCTGTGCTAAATTGAGTGCAGTGTACTTTGTCTACAAAGTGATATGTGTGGCTTAAAATGTTAATTTTAGCCTTTATGTCAGCTGGCAAGTTCAGTTATTAAAAGCATCTCATTCCACAAAGATTCTCTGCTGTGAAGACTGGAAGGGGGAAATACATTCCTGGTTCATCAGCATTAGTTTAAAAAATGAATCATCGCCTGTAGTTTTAATGGCTAATTTACATGATACAAGGGAAGTTATTTTTTCCCTCTGTTCTTTAGCTTACATTTTAAATGGAGATCTGGAAAAAGACATCAGACTTTAATCACTCAATATAAATTCCAATATTGAGTGAACACTACACCTTGTAAAAATTAACTTAGCAGCCTGCTGAATTGAGAGTGTTGAAAAACTAAGGGAAAAATATATAAAAAATCAGTTTCAAAGGCTATAGGAAGAATTTTCTAAGGTGTCTATTCTTTACTGATACATAGCAGAATGGAAAAGTTAACCCACATGGTTTACCCTGCATGTGTTTACGCTGAGCGTATCCATCAGCCTCGTGTTGATTGGAATCGTTTTTGTCCGTTGAATTTCTTTTTAAAGGAGAAGTGACCTTTTTCTTATCTTTTCTGACATTCTGGATGTAACAATCTTTAGTTTCTGGTGCCATGGGGTGAGTCTCTAACTTAAGCTCTCCTGCTTGAACACTCTTCCCTAGGTTTTTTTTTTTTTTTAATCTGCCTCCTTAATTAATTTATTTTTGGCTGTGTTGGGTCTTAGTTTCTGTGTGAGGGCTTTCTCTAGTTGTGGCAAGCGGGGGCACTCTTCATCGCGGTGCACGGGCCTCTCACTATCGCAGCTTCTCTTGTTGCTGAGCACAGGCTCCAGACGCACAGGCTCAGTAGTTGTGGCTCACGGGCCTAGTTGCTCCGCGGCATGTGGGATCTTCCCAGACCAGGGCTCGAACCCATGTCCCCTGCATTAGCAGGCAGATTCTCAACCACTGTGCCACCAGGAAAGCCCCCTCCACCCCCACCCCGGGTTTTGTATCTTAATTCAAGCTATCATGCAGAGGTTGGAGGTGATGCTTCTACCAACATAGTAGAAACACTCACTACAGTTACCTGAACTGATTCTCTAGGCTCCCATCGATTCTGTGTCTTTCCTTTGATCCTGACAATAAATTCCTTTTGCCAGTGTTTGTAACCAAAAATTTTGATTGATAGACATCCCCATCCTCTCCAGCAAGTCCAGGCAACCCATTTCTATCATAATCTATTAAGATTGCAGGGACTGTTTCTTATCCCAGACACATATTATGTACCTGGTGCATGGAAGGTGCTCAATAAATGTGACTAAATGTAGCCATTTGCTAGGTTTACTCCTGCTTATCTTTAAGATAGCCAGTAACTTGAAAGATACAAAGAATCAATTAGCAGCAGAGAGATACTACATTAGGAAAGGAAGCAGCCTGTCTGTGACTTTAACATTAATTGTATCTGCACTGCTGGGAAGACTTGCTGAAGAACAGTGCTTACCTTGGGTTGCAAAAAACTGATTTTGCTGCTTAGGTCTAACCGCCTAGTCATGGTACACCAACCTCCATTTCTGGGTCTGGCTGGAGCATTCACAAGTCAAGAAATCCCGGGAAGAACTGAGCGTGAGCCATGGTTTTGGCAGGTTTCTTAATGTTTTGTCTGGAACGTGCTTTGCTGGTGGAAGTAGAACTTTACTTCAGGAGCCACAGAGTCTAAAATAGAAAGAAGGACACTTGGGAAGAATCTGTTAAAAGAGTACTGCTTCTCTAAAGGGATGTTAACCAACCAAAAAAATACAGGAGACTGGTCCGTTAGCATTTTGAGGAACTCTGTTTTGAGAATGCCAGATTTTAAATACTTCATTTGTTTAATATATTCCAATAAAGTGTATATATGTTTGGTTCGGCACCAAGCCTTGGACTCTTAAGAGGAACACCAATGAACAGTATGCCATTCTAGTCAGTGAGTTAACCTCACACTGTTTTCCAGTGTACATTTGATGATATTGTTACATATTAACTCTTCTGATACAGAATGATGTAGGCAGTGAGCAAGTAAAGGCAGTCCAGCTGATTAAAAGGATTCCCCATTCCAAAGCAAATGATCCTACATGCTTATACTGTGTTAAACTACATTGTTGTCCACTGAGTTTCTCTTCAGTACTCTGATTCTTCATGCTGCCGAAACACCAGAGCTAGTAGCTTTTTGACTTTGTAGAGACAGTTTCCCCATTTCTAGAAGATAATATACAATGGAAATAAAAGTTCTGTAGGAAAAAATATCTAGGTCCTAACCTCTCAGGTCCTTTGATCACACGTTTGCCAAGAGGTAGTACCACCTTATCCCAGAGTTGTGAGAACTCAGTGATACAGGAAATATTACAGCCAGGTACACTGCATATATTATCTCATAATATTCACAACCCTTTAAGTTAGTCCTACATTTTGCAGATGAGGAACATTAGAATATGAAAATAGCTTCATCCATATGCTTGTCACTAACAAGTAGCAGAGCTTAAATTCAAGCTCTGACAATCACTAGCTGAAATCCTAAACAGCATCTAGCATGTTGGTGCTCAATATACATGTGTTTATTCATTCAAGGAAAAAAATCTAGCAGTAAAAAAGTATCCAGGAGAAAAGGATAGATTTCATGGAGTAGTTTAACCTATGACTCTAGAATGAACACTTTCTTACCAGTTCTTCCAGGACTGACAGGTGATCACCTATCCCAGGTTGAGTATAATTCAGACAGCAAGTTTAGGGAAATTGTTTTTTTGAAATTTACTTCAAAAATTAGTACAGCAGTACAAGTAATTACAGTATAATTATTGGAGCAAGTGTTCATTTAGCACTACAATGCATGCTAATCTTGTTATCCAAAGAAGATTTTGAAATTCAACACCTGATTCAATTGAGCAACTTCAGTATTAATTTTAAATGTTTATTTTGTGTCTGCTATGTGTGAGGCATGGCTTGCCTCCCTTAGCAAGTTAATTCATGTTATATACTTGACAAATCTGAATCATTGCAAAGTGCATTCCTCTAGTTATAGTTCATTTTATAGGACTTTAATTCTAATAGCTGTTGCTCTTGGGCCAATTCTTAAATTCTCTAAGACTGTCAGGATTACTGACAATAGAGTTACGTCTTTGTCCCAGGGGCTGAAAGTCCTGATGCTGACAAGCTTCAGGTTTCATCTAAGGTGAGAGGTGGGATCTGAGGATGCCCAGTGTACTATTTGATTCGTCTTTGTAATAACTGATGTGGAAAAGAATCTAAAATCATGTTCTTGCAATGCATAAGCACGCATAATATTTTATTCCCACTGTCAGTTAAGTGGAACCTCATAAATAATGTGGGCCCTACTAAGCAACTGTATTCCTTTTTCTTGATGCTAAGTCCCCACGGGAGATTAGGGATCCAGGAAGATTTGATCAAAACAGTTGAGGATTAGCTACAATAGCACTCAGAGTGGGGGCCTCAAGCCTGATGGCACAAGAGAATCATCTGGGGCAATTTACAATTATCAGTGCCAGGTCCCTGCCCCAGAACGATTAAATGAGAATCTGGGATTGAGGCCCAGGCATTGGTATTTTTAAAAAGTTATCAGGCGTTAGGGTCAAGAAAGATGGTGACAAAAGAGGTACCTAAACTCTTCTCCCATGGACACGCAGAGCAATCAACTCTGAAAGAAATTTAGAAACTAGCTGAATGACTTGTATACACTGCTGAATGAACAGAACCCACACTGAAATGGATAGGGAAGGCTGAGACACACTCACCATAAACCCCACCCCCAGCACAACACCATACATTTAGGTAGAAACTCCCAACTTCCAGCTTCTCCCTGAGGATTAGAGGGTTTGAACCTACCATCTGGTGTCCCAACTTTAAAGATGCTCACCTGAGGAGTGGGTCCTCCAAAACACCTAGCTCTGAAAGCCAATCAGGCTTGCACCCACAAGACTATAGCAAACAAAGGAGCAGTTGTTAGTGGGTGTGTGAGCACTTGCTGTGGCTATATCCCCTGGGCTCTGTGTGGCAGAAGCAGGCAAAAATCACCAGTTTCCCAATCTTTCTCTGAAAGGAGTGTATGTGCATACTTTGAAAGCTGCTGCCTTAGGGTCAGGCTTCTACTTTAGGACACATCTAGGCACTAGCTGTGTTTCCTGGAGACAGGAACCTGTCGGACACCTCCTCTGTTATAGCCTCTCCCTATAGCCCCTCAAACTTGCCACTGTCACCATGGAAGGAGCTTATATTCATATCTGTGCCCAGTTTTTGCGCTGCTGCCTGTGGGATGGGCCCTTAGATTGCCTGGCTCTGATAGCTAACAGGGCTTGCATTCATGAGTCCTACAGGGTAGTAACAAACACAGAAGCAGTTCTTAATGGGCACAGAAGCACCCCTTGACCCTGCATCTATATATGCGGGCCTAGAGCAGAGGGAGCAGGTGAAAATTCTTATCTCCCAGTTTCTCCCTAGAAGGGGCTTAACTAAAAACTTTCCCAGCTGCCGCCTAAGGGTCTGCCTTCTAATCAGTATGCATCTAGGTTCCGGCTGAGATCCTCCACTTTAGGACATTGAGAGATCTTGGTACACCCTCAAGTACTGGGAGCCATTCAGAACAAAGAAGGCAGCTTGGAAGATCACAGAGGTTTGAGAGAACCAGGAGCTGGGGCCAGGCTGATAGATGAAGTTTATCTCCTACACAAGACCATTCTGTCAAGACTGGGAAAGGTGGCTGTTTTATCAGAAATCAACATAAAAGAATCAAGAAAAATGAAGAAATAGAGGAGTATGTTCTGAACAAAAGAAGATAATCTCTAGAAAAAGATCTTAATGAAATGGAGTACCTGATGGAATTCAAAATAACAGTCATAAAGATGCTAATTGAGGTCAGACAGCAATGCACAACAAAATGATAATTTCAAAAATGGGAGAGAAAATGCCGAAAAGCACAAAAATCACAGAGTTGAAAAATATAAATTGAACTAAGAAATTCAATAGAGGGATTCAAGAGCAGATTAGAGCAAGTGGAAGAAAGGACCAGTGAACTTAAAGACAGGGCAATGGAATTCATCCAGGGACGCAAAACCCAAAAAGTATGAAGAAGGTGAAGATATCATAAGGGTCTTATGGGATATCAACCCTCATAGCACAGTTATATGCATTAAAGGGGTCCTAGAAGGAGAGGAGAGAGAGAGAGAGAGAGAAAGCTTATTTTCAAAAATATTGGCTGATAACTTCCCTGATCTGGGGAAGGGAACAGACTTACAGATCTATGAATGCCAGAGTGTTCCAAATAAAGAGGATTCGGAGAGACCCATTTAAGGCATATTATAATTAAACTGCCAAAGGATAAAGAAAAGGAAAGAATCTTAAAAGCAGCAAGAGAAAAGCAACTTGTTTCGTGCAACAAGTTGTATATGTACCCCCATAAGACCATCAGTGGATTTTTTAGCAGGGACTTTGCAGGACAGAAGTGGGTGGCAGAATATTTTCAAAGTAGAAGAAAGAAAAGAAGGAAGAAAGGAAAGGAAGGAAGGAAGGAAAGAAAGAAGGAAGAAAGAAAGAAGGAAAGAAAGAAAATGTTGCCAATGGAGAATATTCTGGCAAAAATATCCTTCAGATTTGGAGAGAGAGTTTTCCAGACAAACAAAAGCTAAAGGAGTTTATCACCACTGGACTGGCCTTACAAGACATATTGAAGTGTTCTTCAAGCTGGAATTAAGTGATCCTAATGAGTAACGAGAAACATAAGAAGGCATAAAACTCACTGGTAAAAGTAACTATATAGTTCAACTCAGAATACTGTAAAGTTATAACATTGATGGGTAAGTCACTTATAATTCTACTATAAGGATTAAAAGACCAAAGTATTAATAATAACCTCAATAATTTGTTAATGGTTACACAACATAAGACAAATTGTGACAAAAATGTGGGTGGGGGAGTGTAAAAATGTAGAGCTTCAAAGTTATGTTATCAGCTTAAAATAGACTTATATTTTATGTAAGCATCATGGTAACCACAAAGCAAAAACCTATAGTAGATGCAAAGAAGATAAAGAGAAATGACTTTAAGAATACCACTACAGAAGATCATTAAATCACAAAGGAAGAAACCAAGAGAGGATCAAAAGAACAAAGCAGTTACAAAACAATCAGAAAAACAACAAAATAGCAATATCAAGTCCATTTCTAACAATCGTTACATGTAAATGGGCTATATTCTCATAAAAGACAAAGTAGCTGAATGGATAAAACAAACAAAACCAAAACCAAAGATGAAAAAAATCCAAGACCCACCTATATGCTGCCTACAAGAAACTCACTTCAGGAAATTCCCGGGTGGTCCAGTGGTTAGGATGCCATACTCTCACTGCTGAGGGCATGGATTCACTCCCTGGTCGGGGAACTAACACCTCACAAGCTGTGCAGCACAAACAAACAAACAAAACAAAACACACACACAAAAACAACAAAAAACAAACAAAACCTCACTTCAGCTTTAAGGATACACATAGACTGAAAGTGAAAGGATTAGAAAAGATATTCCAAACAAATGGAAATCAAAAGAAGGCAAGGTAGCTAAATTTACATTAGACAAAACAGACTTTAAGTCAAAGACTAACAGGAAACAAAGAAGGTCATCATATAATAATAGAGGGTTCAATTTATCAGTAGAACAAAACATCAGTAAATATTTATGCAGCTAACAAAGGAGCACCTAAATATATAAATTCAGTGTTAACATACATGAAAGGAGTAATATATAAGCAGCACAATAATAGTAGGGGAGTTCAATATCCCACTTTCATTAAAGGATACATCATCCAGACAGAAAATCCATAAAGAAATACTGCACTTTAAACCACACATTAGTCAGATATATCTAATAGACATTTATAGAGCATTCCATCAAACAGCAGCAGAATACACATTCTTTTCAAGTGCACGTGAAATATTCTCCAGGATAGATTATGTTAGGCCACAAAGCAAGCCTCAATAAATTTAAGATTGAAATCATATAAACAAACACAACGAAAGATCAGAAAGAGAAATTAAGGAAACAATCCCATTTCCCATCACATCAAAAAGAATGAAATACCTAGGTATAAACCTACCTAAGGAGGCAAAAGACCTGTAGGAGCGCACATGGGCAGCAGCAGGCACTGACTGCTGCCTCTGCTATCCCAGGAGTGCACGGCCTGTCGCCGCCACTAAGAGACACAGGAGCAGGCGCCAAGCACTGCTCCTGCTGTACTGGGAGTGCGTGGGCCGCTGCCACGGCTGGGAGACCTGTGAGTGGGTGCCAACCGGTGCCCCTGCCGTACTGGGAGAGCGCACAGGCCGCCGCACCTGCACACCACCTATCAAGGGGATAATGGCCAGCACACACTGAGGAAAGAGGCAGCAAGCACACACACTAAAAGCAGCCCCTTGATTCTGGACAAGATGGGAGAGTAGAAGGACTTCAGCTCACCTCTGCTTATGAAAACACCGAAATCACAGCTAGGTGCTGAACAACCATCAACAAAAAAGACTGGAACCTACCAAAAAAGATATTTTACACATCCAAAGACAAAGAAGAAGTCACGACGAGACAGTAGGGGGCGCTTTTGCAATATAATCAAATCCTATACCTGCCGAGTGGGCAACCCACAAACTGGAAAATAATTATATTGTAGATGTTCTCCCACAGCAGTGAGTGTTCTGAGCCCCATGTAAGGCTCCCCAGCCTGAGGATCTGGCACTGGGAGGAGGAACCCTGAGAGCATTTGGCTTTGTAGTCCAGTGGGGCTTGAATGCAGGAGCTGCACAGGACTGGGGGAAACAGAGACTCCACTCTCAGAGGGCACACACAAGATTTCATGTGCACTGGGACACAGCACAAAGCAGTGACTACATAGGAGCCTCTGCCAGACATAACTGTGTGTCTTGCAGGGTCTCCTGGGGAGACGGGGGTTGGCTGTGGCTCACTGTGGGGGGAAGGACACTTGGCCCCAGGGAATATCAATCATCATGAGCTCTCCTGGAGATCACCATTTTGGCACTGAGACCTGGCCCAAGTCAGTAGTCTGCAGACTCCACTGCTGGGATGCCTGAGCCCAAACAGCAAGGAGTGGGGGCACACAGCCCCACCCATCATCATACAGGCTGCCTAAAGATGTACTTCGCTAACAGCCACCTCTAAACACATCACTTGACATAGCCCTGTCCATCAGAGGGACAGGACCCAGATCCACCCACCAGTGGGCAAGCACACCAGTCCCTCCCACCAGGAAGCTTACACAAGCCCGTGGACCAACCTCACCCACCAGGGGGCAGACAGCAGAAGCAAGAGGAACTACGATCCTGCAGCCTGTGGAAAGGAGATCACAAACACAGAAAGTTAGATAAAAGGAGATGGCAGAGAAACATGTTCCAGATGAAGGCACAAGGTAAAAACCCAGAAGAACAATTAAGTGAAGTGGTGACAATCTACTTGAAAAAGAATTCAGAGTAATGAGAGTAAAGATATCTAAGATCTCAGAAAAAGAATGGAGTCACAGACTGAGAAGCTAAGAAATGTTTAACAAAGAGCTAGAAGAACAAACAGAGGAACAATACAATAACTGATATGAAAAATACACTAGAAGGAATCAATAGCAGAATAAATGAGGCAGAAGAACAAATAAGTGAGCTGGAAGAGAGTGGTGGAAATCACTGCTGCAGAACAGAATAAAGAAAAAAGAATGGAAAGAAATGAGGACAGTCTCAGAGACCTCTGGGACAACACTGAATGCACCAATGCATTCTAGGGGTCCCAGAAGGAGAAGAGAGGGAGAAAGGGCCCGAGAAAATATTTGAAGATTATAGCCAAAAACATCCCTAACATAGGAAAGGAAACAGTCGCTCAAGTCCAGGAAGTGCAGAGAGTCCCATACAGCATAAATCCAAGGAGGAACATGCCGAGACACATATTAATCAAACTCACAAAAACTAAACACAAAGAGCAAATATTAAAACAAGGGGAAAGCAACAAATAACATACAAGGGAATCCCCATAAGGTTATCAGCTGATTTTTCAGCAGAGACTCTGCAGGCCAGAGGGGAGTGCCATGATATAGATAGATAGATACAGATACATATTGATACTTATTTTTGGCACATAACAGATTTTATTGAGGCAGTTTGTTATTTACATACTCATAAGGGATTTTAAAAAGACATTAAATGGAAGATGTTCTCAACAGACAGAAATAAGATTCAAGTCTATTGTTCCAGTTTATAGCTCACATATAAATAATGGAATAAACATGATCTGAAAATAGTTGCACAGTGCATGCTTCAAAGCCAGCCAATGAAAAGCAACATCTCCCTTTTTCTATGGCTGATGGCACTCCAAAGACATTACCTTTTCTTTTTTTCTTTTTTAAGGAGACTGACCTCTCAGTTACACTGGTGTTTAGCACCATTGCTGGGTCTCCCAGGTCCGCAGTTTAACTTTTATTTGCAGAATACCACTGTGGTTCAAGACATGGCATTCCAGTGGGCTTACTACTCCCAGCAGCACAGGACTGCAGAAAGTGCCTTCACTCTCAGAGTGAAATTACAGCTTCCCATGCTCGAGCTCTGAGCACAGCCTCATAAAGTCAATCCCTATCACACTGCAAGGGTGGGCATGAGAAATCTCACTTTTCAAGGGCTTAGAGGGCAGGAAGGGTTTGGGACTCCATGCATGCCTTTCTGTGCTTTTTAGAGGTTCACACACCATATGCACCTGGCCTGTGTCTGGAAAGGGTTGTGGCAGAGCCCAAGCCCAGCCCTGAGCCCAGAAGAAGAACAAAGGGGACTTGCCCGCCTTTGCTCCTGGGGGCAGCATGTGCCCAGTTGCCAGCCCCACCCCTCTTTGGCAGTGCACCCTTCCCCCACTACACGGCCCCCATGGCTGGGCGAAACGGTGGCCACGCCACAAAATGGCAGCTGCGTCACAAGACGACAGCTGGGCCAGGCCCCAAGTGGGCACTGGAGGGGAAATTAAAGGTGCTGCAGAGAAATTAAAGGTGCCATGGATCCCATCCCTAGTGCAGCAATGCAAGCCTGAGCTTCCTCTTGATGGTGGTCAGGGGCCCCAGCCCTCCTTGGACACAGGCACGCCTCCATGGCCACGTGGAGACACCCTGGCCTTCCCATACCACCCCACCCAGCAGCACCATCCTCTGCCCTCTCAAGTCCAAAAGACTTGGCAACTTTGTACCTGGGCTGCCTTTTCCCTTCCAAACAGCCCCCTCTTCAGGAGGCTCTTACTTAAGGGCATACAAACTGGACAGAACTGAGCATGGCACACCTGCTGGGTGACACTTGTCTGCCAAGGACACCCTTTTGGTTGGACGTGGGGAGGGAGCACCCCTTTCCTAGGGTCTCCACACTTGCAGCTTAACTCCAGGCCACCAAAGTAAAGATAGAAAAGGGGAATCAAAGAGTCCCCTGATGAGCAGAAATTAAGGGAAAGGCGCCAAAGTCCCATAGCAGGCCTTCAGCAGCCATGTTGAACTCCAACGCACTGAGTCCACACCCAAGAGAGCAGTGAAGAGCCACCAGTGGCCCACTGCATGCAGGCACTTTAGAGCATGGATGTCAGCTTTCACTCCACCATGCAAACATCCAGTGAGTGTCTTAGGATTTTCATCGTTCCCTCCTGCTCTCTCCCTTCTCCCTGTGGTGAGGGGTATCAGGGGGTGGGCACAGGCAGAAGGAGCAGCTGCTGTCATCCCCATGCTTTTTCCTCAGGCATGAGGGTCTTGGTGGGCTTGGGCTTTGCTTTGGTCATGGCTTGATGGATGGAGGCAGGGCAGTGGCAGTGTGCTTTCGACTTTTTGCTTTTCCTTCTCTCAAATGCTTGCTTCCCTGCACTCTCCATCCCCCAGCTTCCCTTGAGCTCTGACTTTCCAGAAACTTCTCAGGGAAACTTAGCAAAAATCTGCAGGCTCTGACACCACCTCTCTCCTGGAGCATGCACGATGCACTCACATGATATATTTAAAGTGATGAAAGGGAAGAACCTACAACCAAGAACACTCTACCCAGCAAGGCTCTCGGTCAGATTCGACCGAGGAATCAAAAGATTTACAGACAAGCAAAAGCTAATAGAATTCAGCACCACAAAACCAGCTTTAAAACAAATGCTAAAGGAACTTCTCTAGGCAGAACAGAAAAAGCCACAAGTAGAAAAAAGAAAATTACAAATGGGAAAGGTCACTGGTAAAGGCAAACATACAGTAAAGTTAGGAAATTATCCACACACAAATATGATATCAAAACCAGGAATCATGAGAAAAAGAGAGTACAAATGCAGGATACTGGAAATGCATTTGAAATTAAGAGACCAGCAATTTAAAACAATCTTGTTTATATATAGACTGCTATATCAAAACCTCATGGGAACTGCAAACCAAAAATATGTACTAGATACACACACACAAGAAAGCAATCCAAACCCAACACCAAAGATGGTCATCAAATCACAAGAGAAGCTGAAAGGAAGAAAAAATACCCACAAAAACAAACCCCAAACAATTAAAAAAACAGAAATAGAACTTACATGTTGATAATTACCTTAAATGTAAATAGATTAAATGCTCCAACCAAAAGACATAAACTGGCTGAATGAATACAAAAATAAGACCCATATATATTCTGTCTACAAAAGACCCACTTCAGATCTAGGGACACATACAGACTGAAAGTGAGGGGATGGAAAAAGGTATTCCATGCAAATGGAAATCCAAAGAAAACTGGAATAGCAATACTCAGACAAAATAGACTTAGAAATAAAGACTGTTACAAGAGACAAGGAAGGACACTACATAATGATCAAAGGGTAAATCCAAGAAGACATAATAATTATAAACATATATACACCCAACATAGGAGCATCTCAATATATAAGGCAAATGCTAACAGCCCTAAAAGGGGACATCAACAGTATCACAATAATAGTGGGGGAATTTTACACCCCACTTACATCAATGGACAGATCATCCAGGAAGAAATTCAATAAGGAAACACAGTCCTTAAATGACACATTAGATCAGATGGACTTAACTGATATTTACAGAACATTCCATCCAAAAGCAGTAGAATACACATTCTTCTCAAGTGCACATGGAACATTCTCCAGGATTGATCATATGGTGGGCCACAAAGCAAACCTCAGTAAATTTGAGAAAACTGAAATCATATCAAGGGTCTTTTCCAACCACAGTGTTATGAGATTAGAAATCAACTACAAGAAAAAAAAACCCTAAAAAACACAAACATGTGGATACTAAAAAATATGCTACTAAACAAGCAATGGATCACCAAGGAAATCAAAGAAGAAATAAAAAAATACCTGGAGACAAATGACAATGAAAACATGACAATCCAAAACCTATGGGATGCAACAAAAGCAGTTCTAAGAGGGAAGTTTATATCAATACAATCTTACATCAGGAAACAAGAAAAATCTCAAACAACCTAACCTTACACCTAAAGCAATTAGAGGAGGAAGAACGAACAAAACCCAAAGTTAGCAGAAAGAAAGAAAACATAAAGATGAGAGCAGAAATACATGAAATAGAGATGAAGAAAATAATAGAAAAGATCAATGAAACTAAAAGCTGGTTCTTTGAGAACATAAACAAAATTGATAAACCTTTAGCCAGACTCATCAAGAATAAAAGGGAGAGGGCCCAAATCAATAAAATTAGGAATAAAAAAGGAGAAGTTACAACACAACAGAAATACACAGGATCATGAGAGACTACTACAAGCAACTATATGCCAACAAAATGGAATACCTAGAAGAAATGGGCAAATTTTTAGAAATGTACAATCTTCCAAGACTGAACCAGGAGGAAATAGAAAATATGAACAGACCAATCACAAGTACTGAAATTGAAACTGTGATTTTAAAACTCCCAACAAACAAAAGTCCAGGACCAGATAGCTTCACGGGTGAATTCTATCAAACATTTAGAGAAGAGTTAACACCTATCCTTCTCAAACTATTCCAAAAAATTGCAGAGGGAGGAACAGTCCCAAACTCATTCTACTGAGGCCACCATCATCCTGATACCAAAACGAGACAAAAATACCACAGAAAAAGGAAATTACAGGCTAGGACTTCCCTGGTGGTGCAGTGGTTAAGAATCTGCCTGCCAATGCAGGGGACATGGTTTCGAGCCCTGGTCCAGGAAGATCCCACGTGCCGCAGAGCAACTAAGCCCGTTCACCACAACTACTGAAGCCCATGCACCTAGAGCCTGTGCTCTGCAACAAGAGAAGCCACTGCAATGAGAAGCCCACTCACCATGACGAAGAGTAGCCCCTGCTTGCTGCAACTAGAGAAAGCCTGCGTGCAACAAAGAAGGCCCAGTGCAGCCAAAAATAAATAAATAAGTAAATAAATAAGAAAATTACAGGCTAATATCAGTGATAAACAGAGATGCAAAAATCCTCAACAAAATACTAACAAACCGAAACCAACAACACATTAAAAGGATCATAAATCAAGATCAAGTGGGATTTATCCCAGGGATGCAAAGATTCTTCAATATCTGTAAATCAGTCAGTGTTGTACACAACAAATTGAAGAATAAAAGCCATATGATCATCTCAATAGATGCAGAAAAAGCTTTTGACAAAATTCAACACATATTTATGATAAAAGCTCTCTAGAAAGTGGGCATAGACAGAACCTACCTCAAGATAATAAAGGCCATATATGACAAACACCACAGCAAACATCATTCTTAATGGTGAAAAACTGAAAGCATTTCCTCTAAGATCAGGAATGAGACAAGGCTGTCCATTCTCGCCACTTTTATTCAACATAATTTTGGAAGTCTTAGCCATGGCAATCAAAGAAGAAAACGAAATAAAAAGAATCCAAATTGGAAAAGAAGTAAAATTGTCACTGTTTGCAGATGACATGATACTATCCATAGAAAATCCTAAACATGCTATTAAAAAACTACTAGAGCTCATCAATGAATTCAGTAAGGTTTCAGGATACAAAATTAATACACAGAAATCTCTTGCATTCCTATACAATCACAGTGGAAGTTCAGAAAGAGAAATTAAGGAAACAATCCCATTCACCATTGCATCAAAAAGAATAAAATACCTGCGAGCTATTTTACCTAACCTACCTAACAAGGCAAGAGGAAACTATAAGACATTGATGAAAGAAATCAAAGACAACACAAACAAATGGAAAGATATACCATGATATCAGATTGGAAGAATGAATATTGTCAAAATGACTGTACTACCCAAGGCAATCTACAGATCCAATGCAATCCCTATCAAATTACCAATGGCAGACTGAGCTGGAGGAATCAAACATCCTGATTTCAGTCTATGCTACAAAGCTACAGTAAACAAAACAGTATAGTACTGGCACAAAACAGAAATATAGATCAATGGAACAGGATAGAAAGCCCAGAGATGAACCCACACACCTTTGGTCAATTAATCTATGACAAAGGAGGCAAGAATATACAATGGAGAAAAGACAGTCTTTTTAGTAAGTGTTGCTGTGAAAACTGGACAGCTACATGTAAAAGAATGAAATTAGAACATTCCCTAACACCATATACAAAAAAACTCAAAATGGATTAAAGACCTAAATGTAAGACAGGATGTTACAAAACTCTTAGAGGAAAACATAGACAGAACACTCTGACATAAATCGAAGCAAGATCTTCTTTGATCCACCACCTAGAGTAATGAAAATCAAAACAAAAACAAACAAATGGGAACTAATTAAACCTAAAGGCTTTTGCACAGCAAAGGAAACCACAAACAAAGTGAAAAGACAATCCACAGAATGGGGGAAAATATTTGCAAACTAAGCCACCAACAATGGATTAATCTCCAAAATATACAAACAGCTCATGCAGCCCTATTTATATAAAAAAATTAAAAATAAAAAAATGGGCAGAAGATCTAAATAGACATTCCTCCAAACAAGACATACAGATGGCTAAAAAGCACATGAAAAGCTGCTCAGCACTGCTAATTATTAGAGAAATTCAAAAACTACAATGAGGTATCACCTCACACTGGTCAGAATGGAGATCATCAAAAAGTTCAAAAACAATAAATGCTGGAAACATGGATGGTCCTCGAGATTGTCATACTGAGTGAAGTAAGTCAGAGAAAGTGAAATATGATATCACTATATGTGGAATCAAAAAAATGATACAAACGAACTTATTTACAAAACAGTTACTGGGGGGAAGGGTGGGGGGAAGCGATAGTTAGGGAATTTGGGATTGACACGTATACACTTATATTTAAAATGGATAACAAAAAAGGACCTACTACATAGCACAGGGAACTCTGCTCAATATAATGTAACAACCCAAATGGGAAAAGACTTTGAAAAAGAATAGATACATGTATATATGTAACTGAATCACTTTGCTATACACCTGAAACTAACACAACATTGTTAATCAACTATATTCCAATATATACAAAAAAACAACAATAAATGCTGGAGAGGGTGTGGAGAAAAGGGAAACCTCCTACACTGTTGGTGGGAATGTAAATTGGTACAATCACTATGGAGAACAGTATGGAGGTGCCTTAAAAAACTAAAGCAATCCTGGGCATATATCCAGAGAAAACCATAATTTGAAAGGATACATGCACCCTAATGTTCACTGCAGCGCTATTTACAATAGCCAAGACATGGAAGCAACCTAAATGTCCACTGACAGAGGAATGGATAAAGAAGATGAGGTACATATATACAATGGAATATTACTCAGCCATAAAAAAGAGTGAAATAATGCCATTTACAGCAAACATGGTTGGACTTAGAGATTATTATACTAAGGGAAGTAAGTCAGAGAAAGACAAATATCATATGATATCACTTATATATGGAATCTAAAAAAAATGATACAAATGAACTTATTTACAAAACAGAAACAGACTCACAGACATGGAAAACAAACTTATGGTTACCAAAGGGGAAACATGGGGTGGGGGGACAGATAAATTAGGAGATTGGGATTAACATACACACACTACCATAGATAAAATAGGCAATCAATAAGGACCTACTTTATAGCACAGGGAACTCTAATCAATATTCTGGAATAACCTATATGGGAAAGAATCTGAAAAAAGTATATATGTATATGTATAACTGAATCACTTAGCTGTACACCCGAAAGTAACACAACAATGTAAACCAACTACAGTCCAATATAAAATAAAAATTAAATTAAAAAAAGAAATCATATCAAGCTTCCTTTCCATTCACAATCGTATGAAATTAGGAATCAATTACAAGAATCTGGAAAAAAAACCGCACAAATATAAAGAAATTAAACAACATGCTCCAGAACAAATGGGTCAAAGAAAACAAAGGGAAATATGAAAAATATTTTGAGACAAGTGAAAATGGAAAGACAACATACCAAAACTTATGAGATGCAGCAAAAGCAGTTCAAAGAGTAAAGTTTATACAGTTTACCCTTGAACAACACACGTTTGAATGGCATGGGTCCACTTAATACCTACAATTTTTTTCCAAAATTGTTGGCTCTCTGTATCCACGGGGTCCACATTTGTGGACTCAACTAACTGTGGATTGAGTACTATGTTTACAACCCACGGTTGGTTGAATCCTTGGATGCAGAATATGCAGATACAGAGGGCTGACCATGGGACTTGGGCATCTGCTCATTTTGTTATCCTCAGTCTTGGAGCCAATATCCCATTGATACTGAGGGATGACTATAGTATTAAATGCCTGCATTAAGAGAAAGCAAGATCTCAAACAACCCAATCTTACATGTAAAGGAATTAGAAAAAGGATAAACTAAACCAAAAGTTAGAAGGAAGAAATAAAGCTCAGAGTAGAAATAAATAAATTAGAGATTAAAAAGACAATAGAGAAGATCAATGAAACTAAGACCTGGTTTTTAAAAAGATAAACAAAATAGACAAACCTTTAAATAGACTGACTAAGAAAAGATGGGATTTAAAATTATAATTGCAAGAGAAGACAAGACAACTGATACAACAAACACAAAGAATCATAAGGCAGCAAAAGCAAAAATCAACAAGTAGGTCTACATCAAACTAAAAAGCTTCTGCACAGCAAAGAAAACCATCAATAAAATGAAAAGGCAACCTACCAAATGTCAGAAAATATTTTCACATCATATGTGCAATAAGGGGTTAACATCCAAAGTATATAAAGAACTCATACAACTCAGTAGAAAAAACCTAAATAATCATATTAAAAATGTGCAGAGGATCTGACTAGACATTTCTTTAAAGATAACATACAAATGCACAACGGGTACATGAAAAGGTGCTCATTACTACTCATCCTGGAAATGCAAATCAAAATCACGAGATATCACTTCACACCTGTTAAAATGGCTACTATCAAAAAGACAAGAGATACGGGGCTTCCCTGGTGGCGCAGTGGTTGAGAGTCTGCCTGCTGATGCAGGGGACGTGGGTTTGTGCCCCAGTCTGGGAGGATCCCACATGCTGTGGAGCGACTGGGCCCGTGAGCCATGGCCGCTGAGCCTGCACGTCTGGAGCTTGTGCTCCACAACGGGTGAGGCCAACAACAGTGAGAGGCCCGCGTACAGCAAAAAAAAAAAAAAAAAAAAAAAAAAAAGGACAAGAGATGGAGACCAAGATGGCAGAGTAGGAGAATGCTGGTCTCACCTCCTCTCACGAGCACATCAGAACTACAACTGCATATAGAGCAACTCTCACTGAAATTGACCAAGGAGCTAGCAGAACAGTTCTACAAGCAAGGCTGTAAAGAAAGATCCACATGTACTCGGGTAGGAAGGGAGGAAAGGCAAAATAGGTGGGACTGGTACCCTAGTGGGGGACAAAGAAGAACAGAGGGCTATCACAGGCTCAGGGATCCTCCCTGGGGAGTGAGGGGTTCGAGCCACATATTAGGCACCCCAGCCCTGGGATACGACACTGGGAAGATGAGCCCCTTTGCTGTTTTGAAAATCAGTGTGGCTTACTGGAAGAGTATATGAAACTGAGACTCTGATCTTGAAAAGCACATGCATTAATTTGCTTACTCCTAGTCATAGCAGGAAGCGATCAGACTGAAAACTGCCTGGGGCTCTGGTAGGCTTGCCAAGACTGCCCCAGCACACCCCCACCCAGCCCATACCAGGCACCTGCTCCAGCCCCTCTTGCGATGGTGCTGCTCTCCACTAAGGTGGAGGCTGCTGTTGCCAAAAGAGTGAGCACACCTAGAGGGAATGGAGCCAGCTTGGACACAGCTCTGTCTCTGGCAGCAGTGGATACAGCCATTTCCAGCTTGCACATTCTGCCCATGTTGAGGAGTAAAACTAGCTCCAGGGTGGAGACCAACGTTGCCAACAGGAGTGAAACAAGCTCAGTAGTGTGGCACCAACCCCTCCATTCCTGACCCACCCTCTAACAAAGGTGTGAACATGGGGGAAAAGTGAAACCAGCACCGAAGTACAACCCCATGCCCTCAGGCCCCAGTCACATCCCAAATCAAGGCAGAGATTGTCATCATTCCTGAAAGAAACCCAACTTCCTCAGAGGTCCTGCTCCAGCCACTTGGCCCCCGACCCTGACCCTGATAGGATGGTGATGGCCATCGAGCATAGGAGAAACCTCAGCTTGCACCTGGCTCTGGTGTTAGCCATTCCAACTCCAGCCCCCACCTCCCACAAAAGTAGTGGCTGCCAGCACATCCTGGGGTGAAAGATGCAGCTCATGCTCATTTCAGATCTAGCTCTCTCACCAAGCCACTGGGCAAAGGCAGATGGCATACACAAGCTCTCACAGAAGGACATGCCTTCAAGACCAGGAGAAGTAACCCTTTCACATAATTTCATAGAGATAAAGTTAAACAAAATGAAAAGACAGAGGAGTATGTTTCAAATGAAAGAACAAAGAAATAACCTTTAAAAAAACCTAAGAAAACAGATAAATAATTTACCTGATAGAGTTCAAAGCAATAGTAATGAGAATGCTAACTGACCTGGGGAAATAACAGATGAACACATGATAATTTTAACAAACAACTAGAAAATATAAAAAAGAACCACTCAGAGCTGAAGAATACAGTAACTGAAATGAAAAACACACTAGAGGGAATTAAAAGAAGATTAGGTGATACAGAAGAGCACTTAAGCAATCTGGAAGATTAAATAATGGAAATCACCCAATCAGCACAGTAAAAAGAAACAAATTTTAAAAAATGAGAACAGTTTAAGGGACCTCTGGGACAACATAAAACATACTAACCTGCATGTTATAGGGGTCCCAGAAGGAGAAGGAGAGGAAAAGGTGTAGAATATTATTTGATGAAATTATGGCTGAAAGCTTCCTAAACATGGAGAAGGAAACAATCCAAGAACAGGAAGCACAGAGTTCCAAACAAGATGAATCCAAAGAGATTCACATCAAGATATATCATAATTAAATGTCAAAAGTTAAAGAGAGAATTCTAAATCTAGTAAGAGAAAAACAGAGTAACATTCAAAGGAACCCCCATGAGGCTATCAGCTGAATTTTTAAGAGAACTTTGCAAGCCAGAAGGGATAGGCATGGTATATTTAAAGTGCTGAAAGGAAAAAAACCTATAACCTTGGATACTGTAGCCAGCAAGCCTATCATTCAGAATTGAAGGAGAAGCAAAGAGCTTATAAGACAAACAAAAACTAAAAGAATTCATCACCACTAAACAGACTTTACAAGAAGTGTTAAAGGGTCTTCTTTAAGTGAAAAAGAAAAGGCTACAATAAGAAATTATAGGAAGGGAAAAATCAGACTGTTTAAGGCAAATATATACTAGTGGCAGTGGATCAACCATTTAAATAAGATAGTATGATGGTTAAAAGACAAAAATTGTAAAATCAACTATAGCTAAAATAAAGTTAACAGATACACATGAAGATGTAAAATACGATATAAAAAATATAAAACATGGGGTGGGGAGCAAAAGATGTAGAGCTTTTAGAATGTGTTTAACCTTTTAAATGGCTATTAGTTTAACGCCAGTTGATATAGTACTGGTCAATGTATATGAACTCCATGGTAACCACAAATCAAAAATCTACAATGATTTGGTAAAGTAGCAGGATACAAAATTAATGCACAGAAATCTCTGGCATTCCTATATGCTAATGATGAAAAATCTGAAAGTGAAATCAAGAAAACACTCCCATTTACCATTGCAACAAAAAGAATAAAATATCTAGGAATAAACCTACCTAAGGAGACAAAAGACCTGTATGCAGAAAGTTATAAGACACTGATGAAAGAAATTAAAGATGATACAAATAGATGGAGAGATATACCATGTTCTTGGATTGGAAGAATCAACATTGTGAAAAGGACTCTACTACACAAAGCAATCTACAGATTCAATGCAATCCCTATCAAACTACCACTGGCATTTTTCACAGCACTAGAACAAAAAATTTCACAATTTGTATGGAAACACAAAAGACCCCGAATAGCCAAAGCAATCTTGAGAATGAAAAACGGAGCTGGAGGAATCAGGCTCCCTGACTTCAGATTATACTACAAAGCTACAGTAATCAAGACAGTATGGTACTGGCACAAAAACAGAAATATAGATCAGTGGAACAGTATAGAAAGCCCAGAGATAAACCCACGCACATATGGTCACCTTATCTTTGATAAAGGAGGCAGGAATACACAGTGGAGAAAGGACAGCCTCTTCAATAAGTGGTGCTGGGAAAACTGGACAGGTACATGGAAAAGTATGAGATTAGATCACTCCCTAAGACCATACACAAAAATAAGCTCAAAATGGATTAAAGACCTAAATGTAAGGCCAGAAACTATCAAACGCTTAGAGGAAAACATAGGCAGAACACTCTATGACATAAATCACAGCAAGATCCTTTCTGACCCACCTCCTAGAGTAATAGAAATAAAAACAAAAATAAGCAAATGGGACCTAATGAAACTTCAAAGCTTTTACACAGCAAAGGAAACCATAAACAAGACCAAAAGACAACCCTCAGAATGGGAGAAAATATTTGCAAATGAAGCAACCGACAAAGGATTAATCTCCAAAATTTATAAGCAGTTCATGCAGCTTAATAACAAAAAAACAAACAACTCAATTCAAAAATGGGCAGAAGACCTAAATAGACATTTCTCCAAAGAAGATATACAGACTGCCAACAAACACATGAAAGAATGCTCAACATCACTAATCATTAGAGAAATGCAAATCAAAACTACAATGAGATACCATCTCACACTGGTCAGAATGGCCATCATCAAAAAAATCTAGAAACAATAAATGCTGGAGAGGGTGTGGAGAAAAGGGAACCCTCTTGCACTGCTGGTGGGGATGTGAATTGGTACAGCCACTATGGAGAACAGTATGGAGGTTCCTTAAAAAACCACAAATAGAACTACCATATGACCCAGCAATCCCACTACTGGGCATGTACCCTGAGAAAACCATAATTCAAAAAGAGTCATGTACCAAAATGTTCATTGCAGCTCTATTTACAATAGCCAGGAGATGGAAACAACCTAAGTGTCCATCATCGGAGAATGGATAAAGAAGATGTGGCACTTATATACAATGGAATATTACTCAGCCATAAAAAGAAACGAAATTGAGCTATTTGTAATGAGGTGGATAGACTGAGAGTCTGTCATACAGACTGAAGTAAGTCAGAAAAAGAGAGACAAATACCGTATGCTAACACATATATATGGAATTTAAGAAAAAAAATGTCATGAAGAACCTAGGGGTAAGACAGGAATAAAGACACAGACCTACTAGAAAATGGACTTGAGTATATGAGGAGGAGGAAGGGTAAGCTGTGACAAAGTGAGAGAGAGGCATGGACATATATACACTACCAAACATAAAGTAGGTAGCTAGTGGGAAGCATATGCATAGCACAGGGAGATCAGCTCAGTGCTTTGTGACCGCCTGGAGGGGTGGGATAGGGAGGGTGTGGAGGGAGGGAGACACAAGAGGGAAGAGATATGGGAACATATGTATATATATAACTGATTTTGTTGTAAAGCAGAAACTAACAGACCATTGTAAAGCAGTTATACTCCAATAAAGATGTTTAAAAAAAATCTACAATGGCTAAACAAAAACTATAAAGAAAGGAAACAAACATATCACTAAAGAAAATCATCAAGCCACAAGGGAAGAGACCAAAAGAAGAAGAACAGAGAAGAACTAGAAAAACAACCAAAAAGCAAATAACAAAATGGCAATAAGTACCTACCTATCAACAATCTCTTAAATGTCAATGGACTGAATACTCCAATCAACAGACATAGGGTGGACCCATCAGATCAAGATGGCAGAGTAGAAGGACCCAGAGCTCACCTTTCCCACAAATACATCAAAAATACATCTACGTGTGGAACAATTCTCACAGAATACCTACTGGAAGCTGGCAGAAGATCTCATACAACCAAAGCTTCAATAAAGATCCCCATGTAACTGGGTAGGACAAAATGAAAGAGGAAAGGTTCCCTCACCATGGGGACTTCCTTCACCAGCTGGGAGGTACACCAGGACAGATAGGGAGTTTCAGAGGCTCTAGAATAGAGTGCAGGAGCTGCCGTGTGGGAAAATAAGGTAGAGAGAGACCAACATAGACCGTCCTGGCCACCTCACTGCACTTCCCAGCCCAAGATGTGTGCCTGCTGGTGTACTCAGTGGCTGGGTGCTGAAACTTGGGCTACCCTGGACAGCCCTGGGGAGAGGATTAGGTTTGAATGCACAGGGACAGGCCAAAGAGGCTGAAGTCTGGTCCACAGCTGGTGGGATGGAGTATAGGTCCACCATAGGAGACTCATTGTCAGCGTGTGAAGACAGGGGTGTGGGGCTGCCCCAGCAGTCTCATTGTCAGTGCACTCACAGCAGGGCATGGCTCTAGCTACTGCAGACATTGGGAGTGTGCAATCACCAGCAGGGTTTGGGAGTATGCATGCACCACTGGAGGGTCATCCAAGCCAATCAATGGTGCTTCTGCAGTGGAGACGTGTCCACTGCCAGCAGCAGTGGGCTTTGTGGGTGCACGCACACAAGTGGAGGTGGGGCTGAAATCTAATCCAATTACTGGGGCTCCCACAGGAGGTGTGGGAGCATAGCTTTGGCTGATGTTTTTGCCAGTGGCTTTGTGAGTGCAGTGCCTGAGGGATGTCCAAGCTGATTACCAGTGCTCTCACAGTGGAGGTGGGTCCCAAGGCAGCACCAGCAACAGTATACTTTGTTGGCATGCATGCCAGGTGTCAGGTGGCATCAGAGTTGCATGTCCTGGTTGAAAGCTCCTGGAGAGGAATACAGTGACTCCTTTCCCAGTGGGAGCACTCCACTCCTGCCTAACTCACATTATAGTTTGGAATTGGATCTGGGGGCTTCTACTCCAACAACTGGGGAGCAGACCCCATGAAACACACCCCATATTAAGGGAACAATGGCCAACACACCCTGAGGAAATATGTGGCGGGCATCTATACCAAAAACAGCCCTCACACCAAAAATATTGTCTCGTGCAGCCTACACAGGGAGGCTCCCACATAAAACAGATCTTCAAGACTACAGTAGATAACTGTTTCTCCTTAATTCATAGAGTCAGAGAAATAAGTAAAGTGAAAAAGCAGAGGTGCTACTCCCAACTAACAATAGAAACTCCCTGAACAATGAAACAGACCTCTCCAGTCTACCAGACCCCAAGTTCAAAAGTGAGGTCATAAAAATACTAAAGAAATTAAGAAAGATTATTGATAGAAATGCAGATGACTGTAACAAGGAACTAGAAACTGTAAAGAGGAGCCAATCAAAATTACACAACTCAATTGCTGAGATAAAAACCAAGCTAAAGGCAATGAGTAGCAGACTAAATAAGGCAGAAGAATGAACAAGTTATCTGTAAGTCATCCAATCAGAACATCAGAGAGAAACACAATCAGAAAAAAAATAATGAATGCAACATATGAGATGTATAGGATAATATAAAGCATGCTAATCTCCATGTAATAGGGATCCCAGAAGGAGAAGAGAAAAGGGGATCAAAAATGTATTTGAATAAATCATGGCTGAAAACTCCCCAAACCTAAACAAGGAAACATACCCAGGTACAGGAAGCACAGAGGGTCCCAAACAAGATGAACCCCAAAAGACCTACAACAAGACATATCAATGAAAATGGCAAAAGTTAAAGATAAAGAGAAGATTCTAAAGGCATCAAGAGAAGAAGAAACAGTCAGTTACAAGGGAACCCCCATACGCTGATTTCTCTACAGAAACTTTGCAGGCCAGAAGGGAGAGGCAAAATATATCCAAAGTCCTAAAAGTCCACCTAAAAAGAAAATTACAGGCCAATATCTTTGATGAATACAGATGCAAAAATTCTTAACAAAATATTAGCAAACCAAATCCAACAACACCTAAAAAAGATCATACACCATGACCGAGTGGCATTCATCCCAACTTCACAAGGATGGTTCAACATACACCAATCAATAAATGTGATACACCACATCAACAAAAAAAGACAAAAACCACATGATCATCTCAATAGATGAAGAAAAAGCATTTGACAAAATTTAACATCCATTCATGATAAAAACCTTCACCAAAGTGGATATAGAGGGAACATATCTTAACATAATAAGAGCTATTTATGACAAACCCACAGCCAATATAACACTCAATGGTGAAAAGCTGAAAGCCTTCCTGCTAAATTCTGGAACAAGACAAGGATGCCCACTCTCACAAATTCTATTCAACATAGTATTGGAAGTCCTAGGCACAGCAGTCAGACAAGAAAAAGAAATAAAGTGTATCCAAACTGGAAGGGAAGAGGTAAAATTGTCATTATATGCAGATAATAGGATACTATATATAGAAAACCCCAAAGAATCCACACAAAAACTACTAGAACTGATAAATGCACTCAGCAAGGTAGCAGGATACAAGATTAACATACAGAAATCAGTTGCATTTCTTTACACTAACAATGAAATATTAGAAAGGGAATGTAAAAAAATATTTAACTTGCACCAAAAAACCCAAAACAAAACTTAGGAATAAACCTGACCAAGGAGGTGAAAGACTTATATGCTGAGAAGTATAAAACATTAAAAAGGAAATTAAAGATGATTCAAAGAAATGGAAAGATATCCCATGCTCTTGGACTGGAAGAATTAATATTGCTAGTAGTATGCTATTTAGCCATACTACCTAAAGCAATACACAAATTTAATGTGATCCCTATCAAATTACCCATGACATTTTTCACAGAAGTAGAACAAATAATTCTAAAATTTATATGGACCCATAAGAGACCCAGAATTGCCAAAGCAATCCTAGGAAAAAGAACAAAGCAGAAGGCATAACTCTCCCAGACTTCAGACAATGCTACAAAGCTATAGTAATCAAAACAGCATGGTATTGGCACAAAAACAGACATATGGATCAATGGAACAGAACAGAGAGCCCAAAACTAAACCCACACATCTATGGTCTATTAATCTTCAACAAAGGTGGTAAGAATATAAAATGGGGAAAAGTTTCTTCAGTAAGTGGTGCTAGAAAGTTAGCTGCATGTAAAGCAATGAATTTAGAACACACCCTCATACTACACACAAAAATAAACTCAAAACAGCTTAAAGACTTAAATATAAGACATGACACCATAAAACTCCTAGAAAAGAACATAGGCAAAACATTCTCTGACATAAATCATACCAATGTTTTCTTAGGTCAGCCTCCCGAGGCAATAGAAATAAAAGCAAAAATAAACAGATGGGACATAAGCAAACTTAAAAAGCTTTTGCACAGCAAAGGAACCATAAACAAAATGAAAAGACAACCTATGGAATGGGAGAAAATATTTACAAACAGTGAGACCAACAAGGGCTTAGTTTCCAAAATATACAAACAGCTCATACAATTCAACCACAACAGAAACAAACAACCCAATTGAAAAATGGGCAGAAGACCTAAATAGACATTTCTCTAAAGAAGCCATGGCCAACAGGCACATGAAGAGATGCTCAACATTGCTAATTATTAGAGCAAGGCAAATCAAAACTTCAATGAGGTACCACCTCACACTAGTCAGAATGACCATCATTAAAAAGTCTACAAATAACAAATGCTGGAGAGGGTGTGGAGAAAAGTGAACCCTCCTACACTGTTGGTGGGAAAGCAAGCAGGTGCAGCCACTATGGGAATTAGTGTGAAAGTACCTCAGAAAACTAAAAATAGAATTACCATATGATCCAGCAATCCCATTCCTGGGCATATACCTGGACAAAGGTATAAATCAAAAAGATACATGCACCTCTATGTTCATAGCAGCACTATTCACAATAGCCAAAATATGGAAACAACCTAAATGTCCATCAACAGACGAATGGATAAAGAAGATGTGGTGTATACACAAACACACACACAACGGAATACTACTCAGCCACAAAAAAACCCAAAATAATGCCATTTGTAGCAACATGGATGCAACTACAGATTATCACATTAAGTGAAGTCAGAAAGAGAAACACAAATACCATATGATATCACTTATATGTGGAATCTAAAGTATGGCACAAATGAATCTATCTACAAAACAGAAACAGACTCACAGACAGAGAACAGCATAGTGGTTACCAAGGGGGAGGGATGGATTGGGAGTTTGGGATTAGCAGATGTAAACTATTAAATATAGGATGGACAAGCAACAGGGTCCCACTGTATAGCATAGAGAACTTATATTCAATATCCTGTGATGAACCATAATGGAAAAGAATATTAAAAAAAGAATGATTATATGTGTATAACTGAGTCACTTTGCAGTACAGCAGATATTGGCACAGCATTGTAAATCAACTATACTTCAATAATAAAAAAAAGAAACAGAAAAGAATGACACAGCCGTTGAAGATATGACATAAACCGGTTAGAACCAACTATGCCCAAGATGGCAGAAGATTCAACTTCTGGTAGACCTTGAGCCTCATTATATGCTCATTATAAACTTTAACATGCTAAATGACAACTACAGATACCATGACAGTTCCCAGGCTGACCAAAAAAGGCCAAAAGGTGGGTGGTGGCCCAACTCCTGGAAGTCCCTGACTCTTCTCCAAAATAGTTGGAATAATCCTCCTACTCTTTAGTGCATGAAATTAGCCAGCACATAAAAACTAAGCCCCCCCTTAGCCCGGGGCCACTTTCACCTTCTGAGACAACCATATTCTACCTATGGAATGTATATCTCTCTCAGTATACCTGCTTTCACCTAAAAAACGAAGTCTACAAATAACAAATCCTGGAGAGGGTGTAGAGAAAAGGGAACTCTCCTACACTGTTGGTGGGAGTGTAAATTGTTGCAGCCACTATGGAAAACTGTACGGAGGTTACTCAGAAAACTGAAAATAGAATTACCATATGATCCAGCAATCCCACTCCTGGGCATATATCTAGACAAAACTCTAATCTGAAAAGATATATGCACCCCTATGTTCATAGCAGCACTATTCACAATAGCCGAGACATGGTAACAACCTAAATGCCCATCAAAAGATGAATGGATATAGAGGATGTGGTATAAATATACAGTAGAATACTACTCAGCCATAAAAAAACACCAAAATAATGCCATTTGCAGCAACATGGATCCAACTAGAGATTATCATACTAAGTGAAGTAAGTCAGAAAGAAAAAGATAAATGTCATAGGATATCACTTATATGTGGAATCTAAAATATGGCACAAATGAACCTATCTACAAAACAGAAACAGGCTCACAGACATAGAGAACAGACTTGGAGTTCCCAAGGGGAAGGGGGAGTAGAGGAGGGATACATTGGGAGTTTAGGGTTAGTAGATACAAATGATTACATATAGAATGCATGGGCAACAAAGTCTTATTTTATAGCACAGGCAACTGTATTCAATGTCCTGGAATAAACCATAATGGAAAAGAATATAAAAAAAGAATGTATATATATATATATATGTATAACTGAGTCACTTTGCTGTACAGCAGAAATTAACACAACATTGTAAATTAACTATACTTCAATTACAAAAAAATACAAAAACCAAAGTCCTGAAACAGAAAAACCTGCAACCTAGGATACTCAATCCAGCAATATTATCATTTAGAATAGAGGGAGAGATAAAGAATTTCTCAGACAAGCAAAAACTAAAAGAAATACTGAAAAGTCTTCTCTAAATAAAAAAGAAGAATCTACAGTAAAGGGAAAATCACAATAGGAAAGGCCATATATAAATATGGCCTTTCCTATTGTGATTTTATATATATATAAAGTAGATAAATAAGCCCATATATTGATTAAAAAAACAAAAAAACTCTGTGAAAGCGATTATAACTACAATGAACAGCAAAGGATAAACATGAGAATGTAAAATAGGACATCAAAATCACAAAATGTTGGGGGAGTAAGAAAGTGTAGATTTTTTAAGACTGTGTTTGACCTTACATGGCTACAAGTCAAGAGCAAGCAGATATAGTTATGGGTTAACATACTTGAAAATCACGGTGATTACAAATCAAAAACATACAATAGATTCAGAAAACCTAAAAACCGTAATACAAGAGAAAACCATCAAACAGCAAAAGGGAAAACAAAAAGAAGAAGAAAGGAACAAAAACGAAATACAAAATCAACTGGAAAACAAGGTTTAAAATTGCAATAAATACATACCTATCAATAATTACTTTAAATGTCAATGAAGTAACTGCTCCAATCAAAAGATGTAGAGTGGCACACTGGATAAGAAAACAAGAACCTACAATAGGCGGCCAACAAGAGACCTACTTTAGGGCAAAGTATGCACACAGATTGAAAGTGAGGGGATGAAAAAAAATATTTCACACAAATGGAAATGACCAGAAAGTGTGGGTAGCAATAGTCATATCAGACACAATAGACTTTAAAACAAAGGCCATAAAGAAAGACAAAGAAGGACACTATATAATGATAAAAGGAAAAATACAAGAAGAGAATATTACACTCATTAACATATATGCAAACAATACTGGAGCATCTAAATACATAAAATACTAACAGACATAATTGGAGAAATTGATGAGAATACAGTAATAGTAGGAGACTAACTCCCACTGACATTAACTGACAGATCTAGACAGAAAAATCAGTAAGGCAACAGAGATTCCAAATGACAAAATAGAACTGTTATCTACAGGACATTACATGGCCCCCCACCAAAAAAAAGCCCAAACAGAATACACATTCCTCTCAAGTGCATTCATTTCAAGGAACATTCTCTAGGATAGACTGCATACTAGGACAGAAAATAAGTCTCAACAAATTTGAGAAGATAGAAATTATTTCAATTATCTTTTCTGACCCAAACAGCATGAAACTAGAAATCAACCACAGAAAGAGAAATGAGAAAAAAAATGATTACATGAGACTAAACAACATACTCCCCAAAAAGCTAATGGGTCAATGATGAAATCAAAGAGGAAATTAAAAAACTACCTTCAGACAAAGGACAATGAAAACACAACCATACAAAATCTATGGTATGCAGCAAAAGCAGTCCTAAGAGCAAAGTTCATAGCAATACAGGTCTTCCTCAAAAAAGAAAAAGCCCAAATAAATAACCTAGCCTACCAACTTAAAGAATTAGAAAAAGAAGAAACAAAACCTAAAGTCAGCAGAAGGAAGGAACTAAAGATCAGACAGGACATAAATAAAATTGAGATAAAAAATAATAGAAAAAATTAATAAAACCAAAGTTTTTTTTTTTTTTTTTGCGGTACACGGGCCTCTCACTGTTGTGGCCTCTCCCATTGCAGAGCACAGGCTCCGGATGCGCAGGCTCAGCAGCCATGGCTCATGGGCCCAGCCGCTCTGTGGCATGTGGGATCCTCTCTGACTGGGGCACAACCCGTGTCCCTTGAATCGACAGGCAGACTCTCAACCACTGCGCCACCAGGGAAGCCCCCAAAGTTGTTTTTGAAAGGATTTACAAAATCTAGAAACCTCTGGCCGGGCTCACCAAAAAGAAAAGAGAGAGGACCCAAATAAACGAAATAAGGAATGAAAGGGGAGAAATAACTGATAATGCAGAAATACAAAAAATCATAAGAAAATACTATGAACACTTATATGCCAACAAAATGGATAACCTAGATATGGACAAGTTTCTAGAAACATACAGCCTGCCAAAACTGAATCAAGAAGAAACATAAAATTTGAACCGACTGTTCACTAGAGGTGGTCTAGACTCTGTAATAAAAAAAAAAAAGTCCTTGCAAACAAAGTTCAGGACCAGATGGCTTCACTGGGGAATTCTACCAAACATAGAGAGAACTTATACTTATCCTTCTCAAACTCTTCCAAAAGATTCAAGACGAGGGAACACTCCCAAAGTCACTCTATGAAGCCACAATCACCCTGATAACAAAACCAAAGGCAGAATCAAAAAAGAAAATTACAGGCCAATATCTATGATGAATATAGATGCAAAAATCCTTAAGAAAATATTAGCAAACAAATTCAATAACACATAAAAAGGATCATACACCACAATCAAGTTGGATTTATTTCAGGGTCAGAAGGATGGTTTAACATACACAAATCAGTGATACACCACATCAACAAAGGTAAAGACAAAAGCCACATGATCATCTCAATAGATGCAGAAAAAGCATTTGATAAAATTCACCACCATTCATGATAAAAAATCTTCACCAAAGTGGGTATACGGAGAACACATCGCAACATAATAAAAGCCATTTATGACAAACCCACAGCCAACATAATACTCAATGGTGGAAAGCTGAAAGCCTTCCAGCTCAATTGTGGAACCAGACAAGGATGCCCGCTCTCACCACTTCTATTCAACATAGTATTGGAAGTCCTAGATACAGCAATCAGACAAGAAAAAGAAGTAAAATGTACCCAAACTGGAAGAGAAGAGGTAAAATTGTCATTATATGCAGATAATAGGATACTATATATAGAAAACCCCAAAGAATCCACAAAAAAACTACTAGAACTGATAAATGAACCCAGCAAGGTAGCAGGATACAAGATTAACATACAGAAGTCGGTTGCATTTCTTTACACTAAGGTATCAGAAAGAGAAAGTAAATATCAATCCTGTTGGGCTTCCCTGGTGGTGCAGTGGTTAAGAATCTGCCTGCTGATGCAGGGGACACAGGTTTGTGCCCCGGTCCGGGAAGATCCCACATGCTGCGGAGCGGCTGGGCCTGTGAGCCATGGCCGCTGAGCCTGTGCGTCTGGAGCCTGTGCTCCGCAATGGGAGAGGCCACAACAGTGAGAGGCCCGTGTACCACAAAAAAAAAAAAAAAAAAAAAAAAAAAAAAAAAAAAAATCAATCTTGTTTAAAATCACATCAAAAAAAAAAAAAAACCTAGGAATAAACCTAACGAAGGAGGTCAAAGACTTTTATGCTGAGAACTATAAAACATTGATAAAGGAAATTAAAGATGATTCAAAGAAATGGAAAGATATCCCATTCTCTTCTATTGGAAGCATTAATATTGTTAAAATGATCAAACTACCCAAAGTGTTATGCAAATTTAATGCAATCCCTATCAAATTACCTATGACATTTTTCACAGAACTAGAACAAATAATTCTAAAATTTATATGGAACCACAAGTGACCCAGAATTGCCCAAGCAATCCTGAGGAAAAACAACAAAGCAGAAGGCATAACCCTGTCAGACTTCAGACAATACTAAAAAGCTATAGTAATCAAACCAGTGTAGTATTAGCACAAAAACAGACATATAGATCAATGGAACAGAATAGAGAGCCCAGAAATAAACCCACACACTTACCATCAATTAATCTTCAACAAAGGAGGCAAGAATATGCAATGAAGAAAAGACAGTATTTTTTAAATTAAAAAAAATTTTAGGACTTCCCTGGTGGTGCAGTGGTTGAGAGTCCACCTGCCGATGCAGGGGACATGGGTTCATGCCCTGGTCTGGGAAGATCCCACATGCCACGGAGCAGCTGGGCCTGTGAGCCATGGCTGCTGAGCCTGCGCGTCCGAAGCCTGTGCTCCGCAATGGGAGAGGCCACAACAGTGAGAGGCCCGCGTACTGCCAAAAAAAAAATTGTATACAGCAGGTTCTTATTAGTTATCTATTGTATATATATTAGTGTATATATGTCAATTCCAATGTCCCAATTCATCCCACCACCACCCACCCTCCTGCTTTCCCTCCTCGGTGTCCATACTTTTGTTCTCGAGAAAAGTCAGTATCTTTATCAAGTGGTGTTGGGAAAGCTGGATAGCTGCATGTAAATCAATTAAGTTAGAACACTCCCTCACACCATACACAAAAATAAACTCAAAATGGCTTAAAGACTTAAAGACATGACACCATAAAACACCTAGAAGGGAACACAGGTAAACATTCTCTGAAATAAATTGTAGCAATATTTTCTTAGGTCAGTCTCCCAAAGCAATAGAAATAAAAGCAAAAATAAACAAATGGGACTTAAAATATTTTTCACAGCAAGGGAAACCACAAATAAAACAAAAAGACAACCTATGGAATGGGACAAAATATTTGCAACCAATGCAACTGACTAAGGCTTAATTTCCAAAATATATAAACAGCTCCTACAACTCAATATCAAAAAAACAAACCACCAAATCAAAAAATGGTTGGATGACCTTAATAGACATTTCTCTAAAGAAGCATGGCCAACAGGAACATGAAGAGATGCTCAGCATCACTAATTATTAGAGAAATGCAAATCAAAAATATAATGAGGTATCACCTCACACCAGTCAGAGTGGCCATCATCAGAAAGTCTACAAATAACAAATGCTGGAGAGGGTGTGGAGAAAAGGGACCCCTCCTATACTGTTGTTGGGAATGTAAATTAATGCAGCCACTATGAAGAAAAATGGAGGTACTTCAGAAAACTAAAAATAGTTTTACCATATGATCCAGCAATCCCATTTCTGGGCATATATTTGGAAAAGATGAAAACTCTAACTCAAGCGGATACATGCACCCCACTGTTCATAGCAGCACTATTTACAATAGCCAGGACACGGAAGCAACTTAAATGTCCATTGACAAATGAGTGGATAGAGAAGATGTGGTACATATATACAATGGAATATTACTCAGCCACAAAAATGAATGAAATAATGCCATTTGTAGCCACATGGATGGACATAGAGATTATCATATTAAGTGAGTCAGACAGAGAAAGACAAGTATCATATGGTATCACTTATATGTGGAATCTAAAATAGTACAAATGAACTTATTTACAAAACAGAAACACACTCACAGACATGGAAAACACACTTATGGTTACCAAAGGGGAAAGGGGAAAAGGGGGGAGGGATAAATTAGGAGTATGGGATTAACAGATATACACTACTATATATAAAATAGATAACAAGGAAGTACTGTATAGCACCGGGAACTATATTCAATATTTTGTAATAACCAATAATGAAAAAGAATCTGAAAAAGTATGTGTGTGTGTGTATATATATGTATATATGGAACTGAATTACTTTGCTGTAAACCTGAAACTAACACAATATTGTAAATAAACTATACTTCACTTAAAAAAAGATATACCTCGGGTAATTGAGAAAAAAAGAAAAAACAAGATCCATCCTTATGCTGCCTACAATAGACTCACTTCAGAGGTAAAGACACACAAACTTAAAGTGAGGTGATGGAAAAAGGTATTCCGGGCATACTAAAATGACAAGAAAGCTGGGGTATCAATATTCATGTCAGTCAAAGTAGACTTTAAAACAAAGTCTATAACATAAGACAAAGAGGTAAATTATGTAATGATAAAAGATCAATACATGAAGTGGCTATAACATTCCTATACATATGCACATAATATAAGCACACCTAAATACATAAAGCAAATATTAACAGACATAAAGGGAGAAACTGACAATACAAAAATAGCAGGGGCTTCCTTGGTGGCACAGTGGTTGAGAATCTGTCTGCCAATGCAGGGAACACGGGTTCAAGCCCTGGTCTGGGAAGATCCAACATGCCACAGAGCAACTAGGCCCATGAGCCACAGCTACTAAGCCTGCTCATCTGGAGCCTGTGCTCCGCAACAAGAGAGGCCACGACAGTGAGAGGCCTGTGCACCACGAAGAAGAGTGGCCCCCGTTTACCACAACTGGAGAAAGCCCTCGCACAGAAATGAAGACCCAACACAGCCAAAAAATATAATAATAATAAAAAAAACCAGCAGGGAGTTTTAACACCCCAGTTACATCAACGGACACATCATCCAGAGAGAAAATCAAAAAGGAAACACTGGCCTCATATGATACATTTGACCAGATGGACTTAGTAGATACCTACTGGACAGTCCATCCAAAAACAGCAGAATACACATTCTTTTCAAGTGCACATGGAAAGTTCTCCAGGATAGATCACATGCTAGGCCACAAAGCAAATCTCAAAATTTAAAAGGATAGAAATTATAGCAAGCAAGTTTTCTGACCACAGTGGTATGAAACTAGTAATCAATTGCAGGAAGAAAAATAGGAAAAACACAAACACTTGGAGACTGAACATCATGCTACTAAAAAAACAATAAATCATTGAAGAAATTAAGGAGAAAATCAGAAAATACCTTGAAACACATGAAAATAAAAACACAACTTTCTAAATTCTATGGGATGCAACAGAAGCAGTTCTAAGAAGGAAGTTTATAGTGATGCAGGCCTGCCACAAGAAACAAGAAAAATCTCAAACAATCAACCTAACCTACCACCTAAGGAATTACAGAAACAAGAACAAAGTCCAAAGTCACCAGGAGGGACATATTAAAGGTCAGAGAGGAATTAAATCAAATAGAGACCAGAAAAACAATGAGAACAAGAATAAAAACAACAATAGAAAAGATCAAAAACATCAAGAGCTATTTTTTTAAAAAATATAAACAAAATTGATAAACCTTTAGCCAGGTTCATAACAAAAGAAAATCCAAATAAACAAAATATAAAAGAGGAGAAATTACAACTCATACCACAGAGATACAAAAAATTTCGAAGAAAGCACTATGAACTGTTATATGCCAAAAAAATTGGACAAACTAGAAGAAATGGATAAGTTCCCAGAAACACACAATCTTTCAAAACTGAATCAGGAAGAAGTGGATAACATTAACAGGCCAACTACCAGTAATGAAATTGAATTTGTAATAAAAAAAATTCCCCCAAAGCATTCAGGACTGGGTGGCTTCACAGGTGAATTCTATCAAACATATAAAGAAGAGGTACTACTTAACCTTTTCAAAATATTCCACAAAATTGAAGAGAAGGGAACACTCTCAAATTAATTCTATGAGGCCACCATTAGCCTGACACCCAAACCAGACCAAGACAGTACAAAGAAAATTACAAGCCAGGATCTGATGAATACATAGATGCAAAAATCCTTAACAAAATATTAGCAAACCAAATTCAACAATACATAAAAAGGATCATACACCATGATTAACTGGGATTTATTTGAGGGTTGCAAGGATGATTCAATATCCACAAATAAATCAATATGATACACCACATTAACAAAGGATCAAAATCACATGATCATCTCAATAGATGCAGAAAGCACTTGACAGAATTTACCACCCATTCATGATAAAAACTCTCAATTAAAGGGAGTGTAGAGGGAACATATCTCAACATAATAAAGGCCATCTATGACAAACCCACAGCTAACATTGTACTCAATGGTGAAAAACTGAAAAATTTTCCTTTAACATCAGAAACAAGGATGTCCACTCTTGCCTTTTCTATTCACATAGTATTGGCCACAGCAATCAGATGAGAAAAAGAAACTGAAGGCATTCAGATTCGAAGGGAAAAAGCAAAACTGTCACAATTTGCAGATGACATGACACTATATGCATAAAACCCTAAAGTCTCCACTAAAAAAATATTAGAATAAATGAATTCAGTGGAGTTGTAGGACATAAGATTAATACACAGTAATCTGTTCTTTTCTCTACACTAATAATTGACTATGAGAAAGAGAAAGCAAGCAAACAATCCTGTTTAAAATTGCATCAAAAATAAAATGACTTGGAATAAACAACCACAGAGATTAAGACCTTTACTTTGAAAACTATAAAACATTGATGGAGGAAATTGAAGATGATACAAAGTAATGAAAAAATATCACATGTTCAGGGATTGGAAGAATTAATATTGTTCAAGTGTCCATATGACCCAAGGCAATCTACAGATTTAACGCAATCCCTATCAAAATACTCATGACATTTTTCACAGAACTAGAACAAATAAGCCTAAAATTCCTATTTACCTACAAAATACCCTAAATAGCCAAAACAATCTTAAGACAAAAGAACAAAGCTGGAGTGATCATGTGCCCTGATTTCAAACTACACTACAAAGCTACAGTAATCAAAACATTATGGTACTGGCTCAGAAACAGACACATAGATCAATGGAACAGAGAGATCAGAACTAAACCCACACATATATGGTAAATTAAACTACAACAAAAAGGAAAAAATATACAATGGGGAAAATACAGTCTCTCTTCAATAAATGGTGCTGGGAAAATTGGACACCCACACATAAATGAATAAAATTAGAAAAATTTCCCACACCATGTACAAAAATAAACCCAAAATTGTAAAGACCTAAATATAAGACCAGAAATCATAAAAATCCTGGAAGGAAGCATAGGTAGTACACTCTGACATAATTCTTAGAATTTTTTTGATCTGTCTCTTCAGGCAAGGGAAACAAAAGCAAAAATAAACAAATTAGATCTAGTTAAACTTAAAAGCTTTTTCTCAGCAAAGAAAACCATGAACAAAATGAAAAAACAACCTACTGAATGAGAGAAGATATTTTCAAATGATATAACTGATAAGGGGTTTACATCCAAAATATATTTAGAATCTCATAAAATTCACTATCAAAAAACAACCTGATTTAAAAAATGGGTGAAGACCTGAATAGATATCTTTCCAAAGAAGATGTACAGATGGCCAAGAGGCACATGAAAAGATGCTCAACATCACTAATTAGGGAAATGCAAATCAAAACCACAATGAGATATCACCTCATACCTGTCAGAAAAGGCTAAAATCAACAAGACCACAAATAACAAATTTTGGCAAGGATGTGGAGAAAAGGGAACATTCATTCACTGTTGGTGGGAATATAAATTGGTATAGCCACTATGGAGGTTCCTCAAAATATTAAGAATAGAACTACCATATGATCTAACCATTCCACTCTGGGTATATATCTGAAGAATAAAAACACACTAATTTAAAAGGATATATGCACCCCCCCCCCCATGTTCATAGCACCACTCTTTATAATAGGCAAGATACAGAAACAACCTAAGTGTCCATCAACAGATGACTGGGTAAAGAAGATGTGATATTATATATATATGACATATATACAATATATATATAACATATATACTATATATAACATATATACAATATATTATACATATAACATATCATATATACATTTTACATATATAATATATAATACTCCATCAGAATATTAGTCATAAAAAAGAATGAAGATTTTCCACTTGCAACAATATGGATGGATCTGGATGTTATTATCACTAGTGAAGTAAGTCAGACAGAGAAAAATAAATACTGTATGTTTTTACTTATATGTGGAATCTAAAAAACAAAAAAATGAAGGTCACAAAATATAGACAGATACATAAAACAAATGAGTGCTTATCAGAGGGCAGAGGGGTGGGGAGAGCAGCAAGACAGGGGAAGGGGATGGAGAGGTACAAAATACTACATATAAAATAAGATAAGGAAGTAATATACAGCACAGGGAATATAACCAATATTTTATGACAACTTTAAATGGAATATAATCTATAAAAATATCTAATCACTATGTTGTACACCTGAATTAATATAACATTAGTTATATTATAAGTATAAATAAATTATACTTCAATAAAAAACAAATAAAAGAGCTAATACATAAATTCTGGTTTGGTTGTGGAGAAAATCCAACATTTGTATACTGTTGGTTGTAATTAAATTAAAAATAGAACTACTACATGACCCAGCAATCCCACTTCTTGGTATATATTAAAAGGGAACAAAACCATTATGGCAAAGAGGCATCTGTATACTTCCATGTTCGTTGCACATTATTTACAATAGCCAAGACATAGAAGCAATCTAAGTCTGCTGACCATAAATGTGTAAGGAAAATGTCAATACACACACACAAAGAGGAATATTATTCAGCCATAAAAAGAAGGAAATCTTTCCTTTCGTGATAATGTGCATGGACCTTGGGGGCATTATGCTGAATGAAAATAAGCCAAATAGACAAATACTGCATGGTATCACTTATATGTAGAATTGAAAAAAGAGGTGAAACTCATAGAAACAGTATGAAAGTGATTGCTGGGGGCAGGGGAATGGAGGAAATAGGGAGAGGTTTGTAGAAGGGGACAAACTTTCCGCTATAAGAGGATCTAATGTAAAACATGGTGACTATAGTGTCTTAACACTGTATTGTGTAATTGAAATTTGCTAAGGGTAAAACTTAAGTGTCTCAGTCACACACACAAATGGTCAATATGTGAGGCAATGGATGTGTTAATTAACTTGATTGAGGAATCCCTTCATAATGTATGTTTATGCAGATTAAATCATCAGGTTGTATACTTCACATATATTTCAATTTTGTCAATTTTAACTAAGGAAAGCTGAAAAATGCTATCAGATGATCCTGATGTGTTCCCAAGGTTGAGGACTAACCTCAATAACATCTAGAATTTCTTAGTTTAGGCAATTAATGCAAAGTTGTTTTCAAATAGTGCCTTTTCAAGAGGAATTTTACCAAACACTCTAATTTGTTTCATGTTATCAAGTGGCTTTCCAAAATAATGGTAACATTTTTAGCATGATGTGTGTATAACTTCAACAGCAGTTATGTAATTTTCCAAGTACCTCATGACTCCACTATGGTAGTTAACTGGATAATTGTGGCTCGCAGGCTCTAGAGAGCAGGCTCAGTAGTTGTGGCGCGTGAGCTTAGTTGCTCCGCGGCATGTGGGATCTTCCCGGACCAAGGCTCGAACGCGTGTCCCCTGCATTGGCAGGTGGATTCTGAACCACTGCACCACCAGGGTAAGCCCTTTAATTCTTACAATTATGAATGGCCTAGCTAGGACTCCTTGAATCCTACATGAGGCTCTCATCATATTCTTTATCTTCCACTTGTGTTTCTTCCACGAAGTAGCTTATCACAAAAAATAAAACTTACCTTTAAAGAGAGGTTAAGAGAATGTATGAGTGGAACAAGTTGGGCATTTTGTTTGAGAGAGATGTATTGTACCATCTGTAGGTGGACGGAGCCAAAGGATGGATTATTACTTGAAGCATTTTTCTCATACCCTTGTTATAATCAAATTTGTATTTTCTCAATCACTTTGGGGTACGGGGTCCACTAATTAGATATAAACAGGTACAAAGTGTTAGCCCAGATGAACTATTCAAACTCATTGTGGAATGTTTCCATCACAAAACATCAACGTTTAGTCAAAATGGCATCTTCCAAATTTCTTAGTCTTGATTTACAATAATATTCAAAGACACCACTTTCTGTCTTTATTTTCTTCTCAGTAAAGAAGCTGTAAAGTCATGAGGCAGTGAATAGGTATTATCTTCGAAAGAAACAACAAAGCTAGGGAGACTCACTAAATAATTCATCATTTCCCTACCTCCACCAAATTCTCTTCATTCCAACTGCAAACTTGAAACTGAAGTGTTCAGGTCTTGGACTTTTAATCTGCCTCTTAATACACTTCCTTCTTCTCTGAAGTCAAAGTACATTTATAACCTATTTATTACTTCAGAATCAACCTTAAACGTACTCTTTTTGGATAAGCTTCAAAATTAGCAGTTTGCAAGGAGTTTGAAATTTTAACTGCCATCTTTCACGTATCCATTCATCTATTTAATGGATACTGAGCTGCAACTATGTGCCAGGCACAGCTCTAGACAATGTGTGGATATTGTAGCATATAGAAAATAGAGAAATGAATCCCTGAACTCACGGTGCAGAGTGGGAGAGAATGTCCCAGGTAAAGGCTGACACCAATCTCAAACAGAAAATAATGCAAGGGTATGTCAAAAGTTTTAAAATAAGAGGACATTCACAAACAAAAAAAACCAAACCAAAAAAAACCACCCATCTTGACCCAGAAATCTTAAGAAATATAACCTAAGAAATAATTTGCTGCCAGCATATGTATGTACAAAGATCTTCATCATATTTTAGCACAACACTGAAAACAAGGACTGGTTAAATAAATTAAGGACGGGTTAAATAAATTAAGGACAGTTTACTAAATTATAGCGCATCATGTAGTAGAATATTCTGAAGCCATTAAAAAAGATGCCACAGAAATGTTTCTTATTACACAGAAAGATGCTTATAATATATTGTTAAGTGAAAGTTGAGGGTTTCAGAAACAGACTCACAATTACAAAGAACACACTAGTGGGGAGAGGGAAAGGGGGAGGTGCAAGATAGGTGTAAGGGTATAAGAACTACAAACTACTATGTATACATTACATAAGCAACAAGGATCTATTGTACAGCACAGGGAGATACAGCCATTATTTTGTAATAACTTTGAATGGAGTATAATCTATAGAAGTATTGAATCACTGTGTTGTACACCTGAAACCAATAAAAGATTGTAAATCAACTATACTTCAATAAAAAAATTGGGGGGCTTTTGAAATTGTATGATGTGACTCCACTTAAACAGTGGTTTTCAGCTGGATACTATTTTGCTTTTCAGGGGACATGTATCAATGTTTAGAGACATTTTTGGCTGCTACACTGAGGTGATGCATCTCGTGACTAGAGGTCAGGGATAGACAGTCCCCCACAACAAAGAATTATTTGATCCAACATGTCAGTAGTGCTGAAGTTGAGAAACCCTGCTCTTAAATAATTACAGACAACATTGAAGGGAAACACATTTTGGATAAATAGGGTCATGGATGTTTTTTCATGTTATTTTTCTCTGTGTGTTTATCTGCATTTTGTTTTAAATGAGCAAGTATTGACTTTGTAATTAGAAACAAAAAGAAACTATTATAAATGTGGTGTTAAATCTTGGACTCATTATCTCAGCCCAGGAATTTTTTTTTATTAAAAAGTTCAGGCATTTCTGTTTTCCTACTGCTCTTCTGGCCTGTACACACCTGATTGCTGGTATCTGTGATACCTCCATTTCTCTGATGGACATGGTTTACTCCTATAACATGGGTTGAGGGACTTGCCTGCTTAGTAATGAGCTATATCCACCAAGGAAGTCATCTGTTCATGCTTAGAATATCATGTTCTTAGACATCCGTGAGTTCTATTCTGAGGAAGTCAGAGGACTGTTTCATCCCTCATCACCAAAGTGCACAGTGAATGCTTCAACTGCTGAGAACTCTACTTTGGCAGGTCCAATCCAGGCTTATCTCCCGGAAAGCTGGGGTCTAGGTAAGTCTTTTTTGGTTGAAATATTGTAGCTACCACTTTTTAAGCCACCATGGGCTTAAAAAGATTAGCCATAAAATACCTTTAATGAGTCCCCAGATTTTATCTGCAGGGAATCCAGGGCCAGTGGCATTATGCTGGTTTCTAGAAGTCTACTGTGGTCTCTGCAGAAATTCTCAGGTGACCACCTGGGATTTTTATTACTTTAAATGTGCATGTTTTATTCATCAGAGAATTAACTGTCTCCATTCTTTGATTAAAAGTCACATTACCTTGAGCTTCTCTGTATCCCAGTATCTGTCTCCACTTGTCAAATCCCAACTTTGCTTCAAGACCCATCTCAAATATCTGCTCTTACATAAAGCTTTTCATGACCACTGCTATTGGAAATATTTTCTCCATCCAGTTTACCCTAACTATGCATTGTTATGACTTTTTTTGGGTATTTATCTCATGTAGTATTATAGACAGTAATAATCTTACTAAAAACAATCTTCTTGAAAGGCAGGGTCTATTTCCTTTCTTATATACACCAAAGCACATAATAGATACCTGTTAAATATTTGTTGAATGGAAGATGATCACAGTGTCCACAGAATGTTTCAGTGCCAGACCCTTTGCAAAAATGCATTATAGTTGCTGTTCCCCTAGATGAATCTCATCTCTACTATGGTAACAAGTTTAGCTTAAGAGGTCTTTTTTTTTTTTTTTTTTTTTTGCGGTACACGGGCCTCTCACTGTTGTGGCCTCTCCTGTTGCGGAGCACAGGCTCCAGACGCACAGGCTCAGCGGCCATGGCTCACGGGCCCAGCCGCCCCGTGGCATGTGGGATCTTCCCAGACCGGGGCATGAACCCGTGTCTCCTGCATCGGCAGGCGGACTCTCAACCACCGCGCCACCAGGGAAGCCCTAAGAGGTCTTTCTGAGTAATCCATTTGATTTTGAGGAGTATTGAGAGAAATTACAGAACTACCATGAAGTGCTGGTGCCCAGCTAGAGAGTTTACTGGTCCTAAAACATTCATCCATCCATTCAACAAATATATAATGAACACCTACTATGTACCAAGCACTGTTCTGAGCACTGGAGATACAGAAGTGAATAAAACAAAGTAGAAAAAAAGTCACGTTACCTTGGTAGGACAAACATCGTTGAGTGGGCAAGGCAGATCACATGTTTTCTCTTTCATTGGACTCCTCATTTTTCTAACCGGAGCCTGCATATCCTGTGCTAGGAGAGCTTCTTCAAATTAATTTACTGTCATTCTTGTAACATACCCGTTTATTGGGGTCCACGAATGTGTGTACTCCATTTGATCTCATCAAATGTTTTCCCTGAAATAAAGTGTACAATTATCTCATTAGTGAATGGTTTGTTTCTGTAGGTAAGCACCAGTTTATGATGATTCCATCCACACTTGCATCACATTAATTTATTTCCCATTTAATCAGTGTTTAAACTGAACTAGGATCAGGCTGAACAAAACACACAGTTTTGCATAATTATAGTAGAGCAAATGGAAACAGTCATAGGATTTTAGCGTTAGAAACCTTACTGTAGAAGCACAGATGGATTAGGAGATGTTGATAAAAATATGTCCAGGAATAAATCCTCTATAAGCACTATATTAAATTCCCAATGCCTGCATGATAATTAACTTTGCATTAATTACTTTAAGTTTTCTTCTGCTGTCTACAGCTCTGAGTAGAAATCCTGCAGATTGAACAAACTGTCAAGGCACATCTTGTCATGTTCCATTAAGTGAAATCATTAGATAGTTCAGAAAGGCATTTCTTTCCAGACTTGCCTAGGTGGTAAGTTCAGTATTTATAGCTGTTCCTCTCATCTTCTCTAACCTTTTCTAAGCCAGTGTTGTGGAAGTACGGGTTTGCCTTGTGGGAAGATGAGCTACCTTAGAAAACGGATTTGAGATGGAAGCTTGTCTAGAAAGTCTCTAGATTAAGAATTGCACTTGCTGGTTTTATTTCCTCAAAACTACTAAGAGGCTGAACAAAGTGTTCTTCAGGCAAGGGACTTCCTGAGCTGTAGTCATTTGTTAACTGCCTAAGTCTTTGTCTTAAATATTTTCTCCTTCTGCTCAATAAATCATTCCAAATACTGTTGAAGTCTTACTTTGCACACTGTCACCCAATTTCCCTCCTTCCATCACCAGAGAACCACTCTTTGAAAGTGGATGTATATCTTTCCAGGCACGTCTTCGTAACTGCATGTCATTAGTGTATATCCACAAACAATGTATTACAGAATTTTACATGTATATAAACTTTAAAAAAATGATCTCATACTGAAGGTATCCTATAATACATTTTATCATTAATTTTTTTTAAGTTATAACTGTGTCATGCACATGTAGATCTAATTTGTTCATTTAAATGATGTGTTATATTCCATCATAGGAATATATGGGAATATACCACAATTTGTTACGCATTGCCCTAGTGAGGGAAATTTAAACAAATGCTTAATTTTTCACTATTGTAAACAATCAATTAGTGAAGATCCTTTTATCTACCGTTTTGCTGAGATTTTAATTTGAGAACGTCTGACTATAAAGCCTGTGCTCTCCCCACCATATCAAATTGACTCTCGAGTGATATCCTTCTATTATAGTTCACTTAGATTTGGTAGAACCCATTAGTTAAGTATTAAAACTTGGTAATACCATTTTATCTCCAGATTGGAACCATTTTACTAATTTAATCAGACATGAAGAACAGATTTAATGTCTAAGGCTAAGACGTAGAATACTGAAGTCACTAGCCACATGTGGTTACCTGAGCAGTTGAAATGTGGCTAGTGCAAATTCAGATGTCCTCCAAGTGTAAAATATGTACCAGATTTTGATGAAAAACAGAATGTAAAATCTCATTAACACATTTTTGGTATTATAATGATAATATTTTAGATATATTAGGTTAAACAAAATATTTTTTTAAAATTAATTTCATCTATTCTCTGTTAATATGGCCTCTAGAAAATTTAGTTACAGATATGGCGATCGGAGAGTGCTCACAAGGGATTAGACTGAAATGACGGAGTCTGTACTTCTGGGCGCCAGATGGGGGCAGCAGAGAGTTGCGAGAATCAGGATTCCAAGTAGGGTAACACCAGGCAAACGTGCTGTGCTAATAAGCTGAGAGGCTCAGAAAGGCAGAATGTCAGTGAAGGGGTTAAATAGGGCTACAGTCAGTATAGATCCAGGGATTAGATCCTGGATTCCGATTGGGAGGGATTGAAGCCAGGGCCATCTACAGGAGAGAGTCCTGCTTAAAAAAAATGAAAGTTCTGATACAGCACGGCTTTGAAGTCACACGATGCTGTTTGAACACTCACTCTGAACTCAGGCAAATTATTTGACCTCTGTAAGACTCAGTTTTCACATACGTAAATTGAGGATGATAGTATTTATTTTTTCAGTTGATGCATATTAAGAACTTGTCACATATACTGAATGTTTGCTATTATATTTTGAGTCATTGGGAAAGCATCAGAAGTGGTCTGCTCCCTTCTGAAGTAGTAGATACAGGCTACAGTTCTTACCATGCACAGGTTTAACGTGACCCATACAAAGCTTAACGTGAAGTTCTCTCAGCTGAGAAGTGATACATTGGAGTTCTTACTATCTTATCTCCTGCCAAGCTAGAGCCTTAAATTTATTTCCTTTCCTGGCTCTAAGTTGGGGTAATGAATGTATTTGTTCGTCACAGAAGTTTCCAAGTCTTGTGTTAAGTAAGCATTAGGGATGCAGAACTTAGCAAAATGTGGTTAAAATGTTTACAGTTAAGTCAAAGAGATAGAAGGTTTGTCACCTACCGATGATACAATGTGATGGGAGTCAAAGTTGAGTTATGAGAAAATTATGAATTCCCTGGGGAGGATGCAGAGGGCTTCAGTGATGATGCTGAAAAGTAGAGGACATTATTGAGGTGCTTGTCATTCTGTCCTGTTTCCCCAATCTCCTGAGGTCCAATGTCCTTCATCTCTGCCAATGATCTCCATCACCTACCAGCAAAGTGTCACCCTAGAGTGCATCACCAACAGAAACTGCCCCATTTTCTAAGATCTGAGCTCTGATTTTCTCAGTAGTGCCCAACCTCCTGTCTCACCCTCCTAACTCCGTTCATAGGTGGTCTCTAAAGTGGGATGTGACCATTCAGGGACACATGCATATATGTGTATTTTGAGAGTCAGCACAATTTTCTAGTGCTGAGGTACATATAATCACAGAACTCTGCAGCCAACTGCCTTAATGTATTATTCAGAAGTTGTGGTTTCTAGTGGATGAAACCCAACTCATACTAGCTTACGGAGAGAGAGTACTTACTGAAAAGATCGTCTATGTCGCTAGCCTAGGTATGTGAGGTCTAGGTCACAACGATATTGTCAGCGAGCCCTCACTCTGCCTTCTCAGCTCTTTGTATTGGGCAAGATGGCAAATAGAGTCCTGACTCATACTTTTCCAACTTAACACCCAGGGGCAAAAGACTCTTTGGCAGTAGCAGAAAAGTCCCAGGGGAGACTGACTCATCAGGTTGGATTCCATGTTCATATCTGAACCAATCACTCAGTCCAGGGAATGGAATATTCTGGCCACCTGGATTAGATCAGGTTCTTGGGGAAAGGGGGTGATATGGATAAATCCTATGGGAACCATATGGCAAAGGTGTCCCCTAGGAAAGAGGAAGGGAGCACAGGGAAGCGGGCAGACAGGACACATAGCAGCCTAGGTGAGTGTGGGACTTACTACCCCAGGACAAACAGGTCAGGATAGGAAAGGTCCCATCCAAAGATGTTACGATCCATAATCCAATGAGTAACTTTTCCTAAACTTTAAGTGGGCATGAGAAACAGAAGTAATAAGCTGCTGGGCTTACTCACAGGCCAAGGAAAGTTTTATGTTAAATGTGCAAAAAGGAACACTACCGAGTTTAGGTGAACATGATCTCTGATATCCCCAAATGAAAGAGGCTGAGATGTAATTTCTGTTCAGGACTTCTGAGGCAGGAGATAGATGGGCCCCAGGCCGAGCAGCTGGAGCTCGTCCCCTGTGGACACATACTCCATAACAGCAGGATAATAGGAGAGTCCGAGCCCTGCCCAGATAAATAGAGACCCCATATTTCTCATTCTTGAAGTCAAGGACACCTCCTGGACTATGCATGCACAGAAAAGGCTCCTTGAAGCTCAAAAGGTAGGGGGCGCCACCCCATAGTAGGTGATGTCAACCTACCCATAGGCCTCTTCGCTGGAATCTGTCTTGGCTAAGAGATGCACGCACACGTGGGAGGACCCCAAGATATACCAAATATGGACTCAGAACCAGGCAAAGCCACATGACTGGCCAAAGGAAACCCGGAAATAATGCCCCATGTAAGTGATTTAACGTACCATGAGGGCGTGACTCTGAGTCCACCTGTCTATCCACACATACGCTTTTTCCTCCTAATAAACACAACTTGTTTCACTACTTCCATCTTTGTGGGAATTCACTTCCGCAAAGCCAAAGGGCCAGGGCCTTGTCACTGACCACTGGTCTAGTGGCTAGGATTCAGCGCTCTCACTGCCGCGGCCCAACCTCAATATGTGGCCGGAAACCGAAATCCTGCTTCAAGCTGCTGCAGGCCGAGACCACCTGAGATCACTTCCAGTGTACTTTCTCTGAGTGTATCCTGTGTTGTACATCAAGTCAGAGGCTTTGGGGTCAGAGTGGCCTTGCTTTTCATCTTGACTCTGCCACACGCTAGCTGTGCATACGCGGTCCTGTTTACCAGAACCTCCGAATAGCACTTCTATCATCTGTACCTCCCTGGCAGAGCTGTGGCGAAGATGAAATGAGACTACCTAGCACAGTTCCTAGTGCTTGATAAATAGGAACTATTAGGGTGATGCTGCTGATGCTTTTGTTTTCCTTTTCAACCAGTTTGGCCAAATTCCTATGGTGAAGGATGCAGGGCTGATTCATCTTTGGAAACCCCACCGAGTCCCCAGAGAGCCTGGCGTAGTAAATGTTCAGTAAATACTTGAATGATCAATGAGGGAGTCACTGTAGCCTATTCTGTTTCCAATCATTCCCAAGGGGCTCTATTGTGAAATGCTGCTCAGACTTCCAGCTCTGCCAAAGGACAAATTATTCTTTGACCAAGAAAATTACTTCTTAGTACTTTCCCTCCAGCCTCCTGAAATGTGGGCCAATATTACGGCAGGGAAACTTTTCAGAGTACTGAGACTCCTGCATTGGCCTTGCGAGAAAGTGTTAGAATTTTTCATGGCTTATTCTATTGCTTTGTACAATATTTTGATCTATATTCCCACACTGACCACGCAAGACCTGAATGAGCTGTTCTCATTAACCTCAGCAAAGACCCTTCCCCGCTATGGACGGGACGAAAAGGCTGGCATGGCTTGGGATGGTCTGGGCTGCTTGAAGACGTAACTTGGGAACAAAGGTTGTGAGTTTTCTCGGGCCAGCTTTGGACTACTGTGACTCTCAGTGTGGAGGAAGTTGCCATGGAAAATAGTTATTTAAAAAGACAGGCTGTTCTTTTGGGAAGTAGTGATCAAGAGAAAGGGGTGTACCTTTGCCTACATGCTGCTGCAGAAATCATTTTTGACAGCTTTTATCTGCCCAAGAACCTGGTAGACTGGAGCTTTTTCCAACAGTGGAAAAAAGGGGTAACTTTCCCAAAATGCTATCAGAAATTCCGGCCTCAGAAAGTTATTATGGAGTCACCCAGGCTCTCATCTCAAACCCCAAATTGCATGCTTACTGAAGACAGAGCAATGATACTGGAAGGGCTGGCGAACTGCCCAGAGAACACTCCTGTCACCTTGGTTTTGAGAGTAAGACAGACAGATGAAGTTGGTGATTTCGGGGCTAATTACCGACTTCAACCAAAGTCATTCTGGACTTTTTTGTTTAAAGATCAGAAAGATTCTACTTGGAACAAGGAAGCTCCTTGATCTAGTCCTTAGAGATGTAGTCCATCAGTCCAGGCACTGAGCAAAAAATGGCAAAGACCGAATTGAAACCATGAAGCTGATGGGCAGTATTCAAAAGTACAATTCAGGAGTGATGCCATAAAAATGGTGGCATAGGAGGCCCCAGCCTTTGTTCCCCAACAAAGATTAACAGTTAGACAGCCATCCATGAACAAAAAGACCTCTGAGAGAGCTCTGGAATCCACTTAAACTTTAGCAACGCAGTTGAACAAACCCCCCTGAGAATAACAGCTCAAAAAGGGAAAGAAGACAGCTTCATCATTTGTGTGCCTCATCCCATCCCCAAGCTGGAACTGCTCAGCACCAAAAGTGAACTTCCCAGGTAGGGAGGGCTCCCATCCCTTGGAAGAGTTGCAGGGGTGAGCTACCAGCTTCCCCAGCCTTTCAGACACTGCGTGAATGTCCTCCACCAGTTTCACCCCACTCCAACTGGCAAAGCTGAGGCATACAGAGACGGCTAGGAACAAAGAAGGGAAGCAGGGGCTACTAGGAGCAACCAAACAGCAGGAGTGATCGTGTCTCCCAGTGACCTGATCTGCAGACAGACCTGGCAGCTCTCCCCACTAAAGAAACCAAGGGCCAGCAGAGCTGCCTGGGACCCCCTGCAGATTTCACCAGCTTTTGCCCTACAGGTATTCACACCTTCACTGATACCAGCTGCCTGAGTCCTTGTCTATTCGCAACCCCTCCCCCCAGCCCCCTCTGGAGCCCAGGATCTGTATTGGCAGCCAGCCCAGGCCGGTGCAGCTATACAAGTGCAAGACATCAGCCTAGATTCCTGCAGCTGATCCCCGCTGCTGTGTGTATACTCAGGGAGAGCCCCTTCAGTAGTGTGCTGGCCTTACACTCAACACTGGGCTTCAATGCAGTGCGTGGGCCCAAGGGGACACTGTCCAGCCATGGGAGATAGTCCTGCCTCCCACACTCCCCCCAAAACCTCACAATACACTCGTGGGCCTGGAGAAGCCCTTTTCTTCTGTCCCTTGCTTGCACTGTACTCACCTGCAGCTAGCCCTTCCAGCTGTGCACCTGCCTAGCCTCGGCCTGACCCCCATAGCTGGCCACCACTGCTGTGCACCAGCAGTGAGACGCCGCAGCCAAGGCATGCGTAACGATAGCCAGGGTACCTGCACCTGCCAGCATGCCCAGTGGCTGCAGCCTTTTCTGTCTGCTCTGGCCCCCACCACTACATGTGTATGTCTGTGACCAGCCCCTGACACGACACAGGCACTTGCAGCTGGCCCCTGCAGCTGAGGGTATGCACACCACCAGCTCCAGCTACCTCTGCTGCCTGTCCTGGTCCTTAGCTCCTGGACTTGGAGGCACTGCTTAGGACCCTGATAGCTACTGTAGCCACTGTGGACACCCACAATGCTCACCAAACTGTGTGGCTGTTGGTGCTCTGGACCCCAGGAGGCTGAGTAGAAGATTTGTCACAGTCCCCTGGACCCACTGCTGCTATACCCCTCCCCTAACACATGGTACCCTGCACACTGCTCCTGGGGTCACTACATGCTCCAGCATGTCCCTACCTGCAGGTAAAAGCCTTCCCTTACCAAAGTTAGTCCATAAAGTCTGGAAGAGGTGACTGCTTCTTCAAATGTGCATACACCTATACAAGGCTACAGGGATCACAAAGAATCAGAAATAGGACTCCACCAAAAGATTACAGTATACCTCCAGAGATGACCCCCACCCCCCAAAGGGAGATCCAGGAATTTCCTAATAAAGAATCCAAAATAATTGTTCTAAAGATGCTCAGAGAGCTACAGGAGAACACAAGTAATTTAAGGGTATCAGGAAAACAGTACAAGAACAAAATGAGAAGTTCAACAAAGAGAAAACATAAAAAAAGAAACAAATAGAAATTTTGGAGCTGAAGAATGAACTGAAAAATCAATAGAAAGCTTCAACATTAGACTTGACAAAGCAGGAAAGAATAATTGAGCTTGAAGATAGATCAATTGAAAATATCCAATCAAAGGAGCAAAAGGAAAAAACAAACAGTACAAAGGACTGGATCAAAATGGCAGTGTAGGAGGATCCTGAACTCACCTGCTGCCATGGACACACCACATCTACAGCTACATAGAGAATAGTTCCCTACCTATGAAAGAAATCCAAAAAGTAACTGAACAACTCCTCCACGTCAGGTGAGTAAGAAAAAAAACTCACATCAAAATGGGTAGGAGAGACTGACACAATCTTGCCATGAATCCCACCCCTGTCACAGTGACTCACAATACGGAGGGAACTCACAACTCTGAGTTTCTCTCTGAGGAGTGAAGGGTTTGAAATTGCCACCCCAACTTTTAAGACCTGCAGCTGAGAGATTGGGCCCCCGAACATCTAGTTTTGAAAGCCAACAGGGCTTGTATGCACAAAAGCCACAGGACTAAGAACTGGTCTTAAAGGCTTGGGCAGGGCACTCCCAAAGCCCCAAGCGCATACCTCCCCTAACTCTGCTGCTGGATCCTGGTGTGTGCTCCTGAATGCCTCTGTGAGAGCAAGCTCCAGTAGGGAGGGAGAATGCTTAGGAAACAGGTCATGGATGGTTGGCAGAGGAGAAGCCAAAAATGAGCTATAGGGCTTCCCTGATGGTGCAGTGGTTGAGAGTCCTCCTGCCGATGCAGGGGACACGGGTTCGTGCCCCGGTCCGAGAAGATCCCACATACCGCGGAGCGGCTGGGCCCGTGAGCCACGGCCGCTGAGCCTGCGCGTCCGGAGCCTGTGCTCCGCAACGGGAGAGGCCACAACAGTGAGAGGCCCGTGTACAGCACAAAAAAAAAAAAAAAAAAAAAAAAAAAAAAAAGAGCTATAGCACCACCTTGTGGAATACAAAAGACAAGTTTCAAATGGCCAGCCTGGTGAATATTAAGAACCAAAGAAAGTATAAAAGCTTAGTTAATGTGTCTGCTACTTCGAAGGTAAAAGAAGTGAGTAACTGCGAACAATATGAAAACTCAAGGAAATATATTATCACAAAAAGAAAATAGTAATTCTTCTGTAACCATACTCAAAGGCATGGAATATTGTGGCCTAAATGACGAATTCCAAATAGCTGTTGTGAAAAACTTCAACAAGTTACAAGAAAATTCAGGAAGGCCGTTCAATGAAATAATGAATAAAATTAATGGAAAGGAGTTCTTTACTAAAGAGAATGAAAATATAAAGAAGAACCAAGTGAATTCTGGAGCTGAAAAATTCAATGAATGAGATTAACAGTGCAATACAGAGCATCTGTAGCCGGGCAGAGCAGATGACAGAAAGCAGTAGTAACTCGGAGTGTAGGAATATAAAAATAGTTCCCTCTCATCTTCTAACTTTACTGAGATTTAAAAAGAGTGAAGAAGGCCTACAAGAGCTATCCATTTCCATCAGAAGGGCAAACATTTGAATAACTGGAGTCTGGAAGAGAAGAAAAGAGAAGGAGAAGGGGGCAGAGAGTTTAAAGAAATAATAGTGAGAACTTGCCAAACCTGAGGAAGGAGATGGACATACAAGTCATGAAAAAGACAGAAAACTATCCCATTCACATTAGCATCAAAAACAATAAAATACCTAAGAACAAATTTATCCAAGGAAGTGAAAGATCTGTACAGTGAAAACCACAAGACTTTGCTGAAAGAAATAAAAGATACAAACAAATGAAGGGACATCCCATGTTCATGGATTGTAAGAGTTAATACTGTTAACATGTCCATGCTACCCAAAACCATCTGTAGATTCAACACAATCCCTATCATAATTACAATGACATTTTTCACAGAAATGGTAAACGTTTTAAAATTTGTATGGAGCCACAAAAGATGCCAAATGGCCAAAGCAATCCTGAGAAAGAACCAGAGGCATCACACTTCCTGACTTCAAACTACACTACAAAGCTACAGGAATTAAAGTATGGGGTAGGCATAGACACATAGACCAATGGAAGAGAATAGAGCGCCTAGAATTAACCACCCAGCCCAATAAATATTTGATAAGGGAGCAAGGAACACCCAGTGCAGGGAGGATGGTCCTCAACAAATGGTGTTGGAAAACTAGATAACCAAATGCAGAAAAATGAAATCAGACCTTATCTTACATCACACAAAATTTACTTGAGAGAAATGGGTGAAGGGGATCAAAAGGTAAAAATGAACACCACCCTCTGAACACCTCCCTACATGAGTCATCTGTGGGCTGCTTATTTTGTTTCCCAGAGCTTAATTCCAAAGCTGCATTTCTTCCCCCCCACCCTCCTTTCCTCCTTCCCTTACCATGTCAATAGTTAAAAAACTACTTGGGAACAGTGGATAACGAAGGAAGGGCAGGTAGGGGGAGTGATATTCTATCATCAAGGAAGCTGCAAAAAAGATATACTGTGGTCGAAGGAGAAGACAACAAGAGTAAAGATAGACACACATTCTGTTCCAGTTGTATTTCCTTTCTTTATCCCTTAAATGATTCTAACAGAAGTTGGGCTCTGTCTTTTCCCTTTCTCAACTCCTATCCTGGCAAAGACTGTAAGGTTATCTTGCTGGTACAGCTCCTGAGGTTAGGTAAAGACCCAGGGAAAGCAACAAGATTCCAGCATTCCGTTTTTGACCTTAGTCTTGATGCAGAACTACCTCTTTCACGTGTGTGCTATTTGGTAATTGTGAGATTCGTTACAGTATGGAGAAAAGAAAAAATTAACTTGAAATGGATCAAAGCATTAAACTTAAGACCTGAAACCATAACACTCCTAAAAAAACAGGGAAGGAGCTCCTCAATACCAGTCTTGGTAAAGACTGTTTGGACATGACACTGAAAGCACAAACAGCAGAAGAAAAAAGTGAAAGTACGTCAAACTTAAACACTTCTGCACAGCAAAATAAACAATTGTCAAAATTAAAAGGCAACCTACAAAACTGGAGAGAATTTTTGCAAATCATGCATTGGATAAGGGGTTAATATCCAAAATTTGTAAAGAACTTATACAACTGAATAGCAAAAATCCAATCCATGAAAGAATGGGCAGAGAAACTGAATAGACATTTTTCCAAAGATGGTATACAGATGACCAACCGGTACATGAAAAGATGCTCAACATCACTAATCATCAGGGAAATGCAAATCAAAACACAGTGATCTATCACCTTACATCTGTCAGAATGGCTATTATCCATAGACAAGAAATAAGTGTCGGCAAGGATGTGGAGAAAAGGGAACCTTTGTGCACAGTTGGTGGGAATGTAAATTGGTGCAGCCACTGTAGAAAACGGTATGGAGTTTCCTCAAAAAATTAAAAATAGAACTACTATATGATCCAGCAGCTTCACTTCTGGGTATATATCAAAAGGAAATGAAATCATTAGGTGAAAAAGATATCTACACTTCCCTGTCCATTGTAGCATTATTGACAATAGCCAAGATATGGAAAAACCTGTCCATCAGTGGATGAATAAATGAAGATGTGATATATACATACACACATACAAACATAATAGAATGTCCTTCAGCCATTAGAAAGAAGGAAATCCTGCCGTATGTGACAACATGGGTGGAACTTGAGGGCGTTATGCTAAATTAAATGTCAGACATAGAAAGATAAATACTGTATGACATCACTTACGTGTGGAATTTAAAAGTCCAAGCTCAGAGAAACAGAATGATAGTTACCTGGGGCTGGGGAAAATGGGAAGGTGTTGGTCAGAGAGTACCAACTTCCAGTTATAAGATGAGTATGTTCTGGGGAATCTCACATACAGCATGATGATCCTAGTTAATCATTTTATATTGTATACTTGAAAGTTGCTAAGAGAATAACCTTAACTATTCTGACAACAATAAATAAATGATTACATGATGCTATGGTGGTAATCATTTGGCTAAACATACACATAACAAATTGACATGCTGTACATTTTAGACTTGCACAATATTATGTCAGTTATATCTCGATAAAGCTGGGAACCCTCCTCCACCAAACCCAAAGAAAAAAAGTACAATTCAAATCATGTTTTGTTCAATGGGTGGGGGATAGAAAGATTCTACTGGAAATATTAGGCATTCCTTAGGTCTGAACTGCAGGATAGGAATTATGTGTGAATTTGGCAACTTACATTTGCTCCATTGCTGGGGAAGAGAATAAATAATAGGGCTTGCATGTATTGGGCAGAAAATAAGGGCTGGAAGCTCCTGATCCCAGCTGAGGAATGGTAGGCAGTGGAGGCCATGACTTAGGGCCATAAGTACAGTGGAAAGGCTGCACATCTCTCTGGCTGATCTTACCATGCCAATTTGGACAGATGTGGAAGACAATACAAGTGGAGCTCTGAGGCTGCTGAGGCTACTGTTAACCATGGGCTCAGTCTACCAGTTGGGACGATCTGTGTCCAAGGCAGTGATGAAAGCTGGACAGACAATATTCTTACCAGTAAGAGAAGCTAAGGAGGTTAAGATCGATTCTGGTCAAGGTCTCTAATGGAAGTAAAAAAGGAATGGCTGGGCTTCCCTGGTGTTACAGTGGTTCAGAGTCTGCCTGCCAATGTAGGGGACACGGGTTCGTGCCCTGGTCCGGGAGGATCCCACGTGCCGTGGAGCAGCTGGGCCCATGAGCCATAGCCGCTGAGCCTGCACGTCCGGACATGGCTTACTTTTCTTCTTCCTCTTTTTTCCCCCATCTCTACTTTTAGTTCTATGAGGGAAAGGCAGTGGCCTTTCATACATGGGTTAAAATTACTCAGATATTGAACGGAAAAACTATGTGAAAGAAAATAGTGAAATAAACCTATTTATAAGGATTTGGGATATTTCCCATCAATGAAGTATCAGGAAACAACTTCAGATTATATGCATAGAAATGGGGCAAGTATGATTTAGGTTATGGAAATCTTTGGAAGTAAGTGTCTCTCCACTACCATGAGATTTCACTCAGAGATGATAATCTGGTATTTGTACAGAGCTCTAAACTTTTCATAGCATTTTCATACACTTCTTTCACTTGAGGTGCATGACAATCCTGTATGGTTTGTAGAACACGTATTATTCCTCTGTGACAGATAACTAAACTGAGACTCACAAAGGCCCAACAGACTAGCTCAGGATCACATATCCAGTTAAAGGCAGAGCTATGCCCAGAAGGGGACTCTCAATACTGTTTGCTCTGTTTTCTCTAGTTCTGTTTTAGCACGACCTGCAAATGACATGTTATGCTTTGACGTGGACCAGTTTTTGGATGACTCAGACGCTCAGAAAATGTGCTGGATCTTCCTTGGTGGGTGATTCCAGCATATTATGGTGTTTAGAGGAACAGCTAGGGGCTAACAGTGGGAGCAGAGTGGCTGCTGCTTCTTTCTTAGGCGAAGAACGGGACAGTTTAAACTGACTTGAAGGTGAAAACTGCCTCTTGAAAAATCTTTGTTTTGTAAAAAGAGAGACCATTTGGTTGCAGCCTTGTGCAGGGATAATTATGGCTTGAATCAGCTGAACTTTTGGTGGATACATTTATTTCCACAAAATTATACTTGGAGAGTTTTAAATGACCACAGTTTCTCAAAATATCGGCAAGTAGAAAATGAACAAATCAAATCCCAATTAATTTTCTGGATCTAATATTGCAATGATGGTTTTTAGTCAAATAAAAATATATTTACTCAGAACATAGGGCTTCCCTGGTGGCGCAGTGGTTGAGAGTCCGCCTGCCGATGCAGGGGACGTGGGTTCATGGCCCGGTCCGGGAAGATCCCACATGCCGTGGAGCAGCTAGGCCCTGTGAGCCATGGCTGCTGAGCCTGCACACCCGGAGCCTGTGCTCCGCAACGGGAGAGGCCACAACAGTGAGAGGACCACGTACCGCAAAAAAAAAAAAAAAAAAAAAAAATATATATATATAATTATAATTATATAATTATTATATATTATATTATTTATAATTATAATATATATAAATATATAATTATATAATATATAATTATATATTATATATAATATATAAATATATAATATATATATTATATAATTATAATATATATATAATTAATATATATTTATATATATTATATATATGTATTTACTCAGAACATAAGTACACATAAGGAGAATGGGCAAAGACAGCTATATTAGAATTAATTTTTTTATGTTTCCTTTACTGTTATTTATTTTCTGCATCAAAAGATATCCACTAGGTACTCTTTCCTGCAAAAGTAGGTAGGGCAAGTATTCCTGTTTTTCAGAGGGCACTTATTTTGTTTTCCATTTTTAAGGCTACCTTAGAGTTGAAAATTCATGTCTTCAGCTAGGGGCCAAATTTGCCATAGGGCAATCAATGTTTCACATCCAAGAAGGGACATTTATTTATAGTGATCACTGCCATGGCCCTTGGGGAAGTGTTTAAGATAAAATATTATGACTCTGTCCTTTTCCTCAAGACCAAGAGCTGGTTCTCATTAGCTAATCCTCCAACAACACAGGCAAGGGACTGGACCCTCACTGCATCAGTCATTTGATCTGAACTAGGTTTCAGATTTTCTCACCTGTTCATGACTTTATGGAGAAGCTTGAAAGACTTCTCTTACTTGGCTTGATTCGCAGAGTGGTCTGGACTCTGCTTATGAGTTGACCTGGTGGGGACATTGGTCACAAGGATCTGAAGTATTCCTCTGGATCAACTGAATTATACGTGGTATATACTGAGAGTGGCAGAAAGCATCTTAACAGGGAAACAGGTAGCAGGAAAAAAAAAAGGTTAAAGAAATGAAGTAAGCACAGTGATTTGTCAATGTTGAGACTGATTCTTACAGGTCAGAATTTCAACATGGCACTATTGACATTTTGGGCTAAATAGTTCTTTGTTGTGGGGATACCCTGTGCACTGTAGGATGTTTAGCAGCAACCCTGGCCTGTACCCATATGTGCCAGTAGTACTCCTCCCCACTTGTGGCATCGAAAAATGTCCCCAGACATGGCCAAACATCCCCTAGAGGGCAAAATTGCTCCCTATCGAGAACCACTGTTATAGGCTAACATAGCTGTAGTTGATGACTAGTAGGTTGTGATATAATCAGCCTTAGGTTTGCTCTTTAGATGCTTCTGGGAGCATGACCGAGTTGAAGGAGCATGGGCTTTGCAGTCAATCAAACCTGAGCTTAGATCCCAGTTCTGTCACTTACTTGTCATGTGACACTGGGTAATTTAATCTCAGACTCTTCACCTGTAGTGGTAACAGTGCCTATCTCCCTGGGCCATGTGACAGATACTCTCAGCATTGTGCCAGGAACAGTCAGGGCTTACTAGATGTTAGTCTCCATTCTTCCCCCCTTTCTTCTTTCCCTTCACCCAAGGTGGGCTGTGAAAGCAGGGAAACCAAGGGACTGAGCAGGTGGAAGTTCTGGTCCATATTCTATGCCCTTACCTAGTATCAGACTTCTTGTGAGCTCCATAAACTTTAAGAAGGTGAACATTCGAGGTTTAGCCATAAGGAACACCTAAAAGCTTGGCAACTGGAGATGTCTAGGAATATGTATGTGTTTATACATATATACAACACACTGCTCAAGTCATTTGCTGTGTGCCTTTGGGCCACATCTCCACTGGCATCCTGAAAAGTGATCCACTTTGGGAAACTGAGGCAACAAAAGAAAGATATATCCTCAGACCATTCTACAGATCTGTGGAGTGACTGGGCTGATGGTCACACTTCCTTATGGACCTGACCCTACAATCCTGAAAACTTATCAGCTCTGACCACTACTGCCAACCTATAGCAAGCATACAACTCTAACTCTGGACCCTGCCCACCAGTGTGGACATAGTGCTTTTGCTGCACAACACAGGTGGGAGGATCTGAGCTGTGGATGGCTGAAGGAAAGGCAGCTTGTTAGACACTGCACAGGGAGGGGAGAGGCTGTCAGCATGAGAAGTGTGGGAAAAGGAACATCACGACACTGCCTCAAACGACACAGCACTGAAGGGCTTGCTGGGAAGCTCCACAAATAGAACCACACTGCATATGGGAACCAGAGATAGGATCAGGAGACATCAGGTGGGGAGACAGTGGACTGTGTACCAGTCTGTTTGCCTTCTCAGCATTTTTTGCTGCTTAATAGCAGTCTGCCAGTCACTGCCTATTTCCTCAGTTTCTACCTCTATAAAGCTTACTCTGCCTGCTTCTAAGGATGTTGTTAACATCAGATGAGGCAACACACATAAACGCACAATTGAAGCCCTGAGCATGGCAGGTGTTACTTTTCTATATGAGGCCCAAAACAGTCAAGAAACAGCACCTGTTGCCAGTATCACAGTAATGGTGACTAATGTAGTAAACATGTGCCAGGAGATTTACATGAATCATTGGTATCTCTACAACTCTGTGAATTTGATATTTTTATTCCCATTTCACCAGTAGAGTTAAGTGATTTGTTCGAGGAACTCAGTCCTGCCTATTTCCAGAGATTGTACTCTTCTCACTACCTTACGTGCCTCCCCTAAAGTCTTCGTACATTCATAGGCTGTCAGTACGGTGAGACTGAAGTATGACTCTTATTTTTTTTATTTTTATTTTTTTGTGGTACGCGGGCCTCTCACCGCCGTGGCCTCTCCCGTTGCGGAGCACAGGCTCCGGACGCACAGGCTCAGCGGCCATGGCTCACGGGCCAAGCCGCACCGCGGCATGTGGGATCTTCCCGGACCGGGGCACGAACCCGTGTCCCCTGCATCGGCAGGCGGACTCTCAACCACTCTCAACCACTGAGCCACCAGGGAAGCCCTGACTCTTATTTTTAAGCTTTCCTTTCTTCATAACTACTCAGTCCAGTAATTTGCCACCTTAGAAATGTACACAAGCTTTGATCTAGTAAAGCTGTTATAAAAGCTTCAGTGTGCAGACTGGCCTTCCCATTTTCCTGAGTATGTGAGTTCTAGCAGAGCAGGATTCCGGCAACCTTGCCATGGCCGTGGGAGCAGCTTAGAAAGCCACCTGTGCAGAGAGTCCCCATTACACACTGAAAACCACAGCAGTTGTAACAAAGCTAAGGATTAGGGATAGTGGGAGGATGAGGTCTTTTTTTTTTTTTTTTTTTTGTGCGGTACGCGGGCCTCTCACTGCTGTGGCCCCTCCCGCTGCGGAGCACAGGCTTCGGACGCGCAGGCTCAGCGGCCATGGCTCACGAGCACAGGCTCCAGACGCGCAGGCTCAGCGGCCATGGCTCACGGGCCCAGCCGCTCCGCGGCATGGTGGATCCTCCCGGACCGGGGCACAAACCAGCGTCCTCTGCCTCGGCAGGCGGACTCCCAACCATTGCGTCACCAGGGAAGCCCGGATGAGGTCTTTGATCTCTGTATTATCGTTCTATCATTGCTATAACAAATCACCACAAATTTAGCCACTTAAATCAACACAAACATTATTTTACAGTTCTGTAAGTCAGAAGTCTGACGTGAGTCTCACTAGACTAAGGTCAAGGTATCAGCAGGGCTACATTCCTTTCTGGAGGCTCTAGAGAAAAGTCTGTTTTCTTACTTTTTTCAGCTTCTAGAGACGGTCCTCATTCCCGGGTTCACAAATCTCGTCCTCCATCTTCAAAGCTAACAGCTCTCCGACTGGCTTTCCACCATCGCGCCTCTCGCTGACTGACGCAAGCAGCGAAGGCGTTCTCCTTATAAGGGTTCAGGTGATTAGATTGGTTCCACCTGGGTAATTCATTCTCCCCTCCCCTTCTCAAAGTCCTTAACCTTAATCATATCTGCAAAGTCCCCGTTGCCACATAAGGTAGCATACTCACAAATTCTGAGGATTAAGATGTGGACATCTTTGGGGTATTATTTTGCCTACCACAGTCCCCATTCAGATTACAAGTACAAGAGGCATAAACAGGTTTGGGAACAAACACAACTGACTCTTAGTAAACATACAGCTAACTTATTAGAGGAAGCAGAAGTGTGTGGGCGTACTAGGGAGTGGCTGACTAGCCCACAAAATGTGACTGTTCAGTATGCATTGTCATCTCTGTTTTATAGACAGAGCTGGTTAACATGGTGAAATGTTAAATGGGCGTCAATTAATAAAATGTCTACTGCCATTTGTTCGGCAGGGCAGGTTTGGGAAGCTGAGTTTGATAGTGTTGGCAGGAGCTTGAGTGCTGCTGTTTTAGCCTCGAGGGAAAAAACAATTAAAAGCTATCCCTTGAGGCCACATAGGAGTGAAGCGAGAGCACCTGCTGGCCTTCAGGGCTGGGCACCTATTGATTTTGAGGTGAGAAGCTGGGTGGTTGTTGAAAGCGAATGATAATGGGGCTAAAGAGGAACAGGAATAAACAGATCTTTACAAATTTGAACTTGGCTCAGTAATTCTTCTCTATGAAGATGTCTTTTTCCCTGTCCTCAGCCAGAGGTTTTAACATTTTGAGTTCCGAATTCTCCATGTATACGTCTCACTTGCAGCTCTCATAACATGGAGTTATAATTACTTAGTTTTATGCTCAGACTGGGTGCCCCTTGAGGACAGACCCTGTATCTGATCTACTGTTGCATACCGTGATCTGGTTCAGCGTCTGTTACAGAGTGAGGGAACGAGGGCGTGCAAAATCTAGAGGATTTACACCCATGGTTACCGGTCGGGGTCATACATAGTCTTCCAAAGAAGAGGGTCCCACTTAATGCCTCATGAGAGGCTAGAAATGGTGCTTGGCAATGGAGGTTTAAATTAGGATCAGCTTTTGGGACTTCTTGGTGGTCCAGTGGTTAAGACTCCACATTTCCACTGCAGGGGGCATGGGTTCAATCCCTTGTGGGGCGAACCAAGATGCCACGTGGAGCAGCCAGAAAAAAAAAAAAAGAAAAAACTTAGGATCAGCTTTTATTGTTGGCGGGGAAAGGGCTGTCTTCCAGATCGTTCTGTGGGGGATTGTAGGGTTCTGTTGTGCTGGCTGGTTTTCATTACGTCTTTGACTGGTTTAAAAGCAGATTCAAGTTGACTAGTGCAGCAGAAACTGATAGAGCTAATTGCCCAGGAGGCGGCCAGCAAGATTACTGTGTGATGATGCAGTTGTGTAATCCTTCTAGGCATAGGATTGCTAGTTGTGGTGATTTGCAATGATCACGTAAGGCAGTGAAACACCTAATGCCCCATTTCTCTTCAAATATGTTTAATGAAGTAGACATGGCATCATATTAGTAGAATTAAACAGAGTTGCTTTAAAATGTGTGTTTACTGTTTTGGGCTCAGTTATTTCAGGGTCTGTTCCTACCAAGTTACTTTGCCAATGGTGCAAACCAGCTCAGACTATTGTTCATAGAGCTGGGATGGTCTACAGTTGTGGTGTATGGATGGTAACCTTGTCACAATTGCAGGATTGATACTAGATTTCATTTCTTCTACCACTTTAAATTTAGAAGTGGTCTAAACTCATTGTGGAAGTCCTTTGGAAATAGTCCAAATATGTTTTGTGTGGTCAGGAGGAGTGGTCTCTGTTGAATGGTACAGAAATTGGTGGAAAGTACCATGTCGTTTTATCACAATTCTTGGTCTGCTTGCTCTTGTCCTCAATTCATTTGAATATTTCTCTCAGGCTGGTTAATGCTACTTCATCTATTTCATCTTGGCCTGTGGTGTTTGATTTGTATGCATTCTCAGAATAGTTTGGCCTCATGGTAGTTCTGAGTCAAATGCAGCAGGAAAGGATGAAAAATAGCTTTACTTTTGCAACTTACTTTCTTAATCAACATTTATGAGTAAAAAACTAGAAGAAACCATGAGTGACTCCCTGAAGTTTGTCCTGAGGCTAAATCTATTAATCCTTTGGAGAGAGCCAAATCTGAGAATTACCTGCAGCAGCAAAATGCTACAAAAGGTGAGGCAGTTGTTATGTGTATTGGTCAAGGTTCTCCAGAGAAACAGAACCAATAGGATGAATTTAGATATTTACACATTTATACATTTATCTACCTATCTAATCTATAAAGAGGTTTATTGTAAGGAATTGGCTCATGCAGTTATAGAGGCTGAGAAGTCCCTAGATCTTCAGTTGGCAAACTGGAGACACAGGAGATGCTGTGCAGTTCCAGTCCCAAAGATGGCAGGCTCGACATGAAACACCAGTCTGAGTCTGAAGTTTGGAAAAGACCAATGTCCCAGATCATTAAATCAGGAGGGAGGAGTTCCTGCTTATTCAAAATTTTTTTGTTTTATCCGGTCTTCATTTGATTGGATGAGGCCCCACCCACATTAGAGAGGGCAATTTGCTTTATTTAGTCTATCAATTCAATTGGTAATCTTATCCAGAAACGCCCTCAAAGACATACCAAGAATAATGTTTGACCAAAGGTCTGGGCACCTTTTGGCCCAGTCAAGTTGACGTAAAATTAATCTATATGGTATGCAAGAAAGTGTTCCTTCAAGAATCCCCTGATTCTGCGAGAATTTGGTTCTACAAAAATTAAGAGCCTCAGGTGACACAGATTCTTTTTCAGAATGGAAAACAAGCATAGATCTCTACTTATCCGTGCGTCAATTTTAACTGGATAACAGAAGATACCTGATGATCAGACATTCAGTCAAGAAAAATAGAGGTGACAACTTTAAGATACAGCTACAGCAAATTTAAGTTTGCTTTTTAAGATAAGAAGGCAGCTGTCAGATACCACTTCTAGGATAGTAGTGTGAGGAATTCTGTGGACCCATTCCTCAGTGAAATAAGTATACCTACTGAAAACCATAAAATAAAGCCAAACTATTTTAAAGCCTGGAAAATTTCCAAAGGGCATGCAGTAAATGAAGAAACATTTGTTCAAGAAAATATCTGAAACAGAGTAAGATTAGTGAGAGTCCGTGGCACTTGAGCCATGATCGGCTCCCCTCACCACCAGCTTGATGGAAGCACTACTTCTGGTGGGTGTGACTAAGAAGATGGGGCTCCCTCTCCTCTCAGCTTCTGATCAGGGGATGTGGTATTTACCAGGAGGGGCAGGTCTCCAGCCCTTTTCATCCCCTCAGTCTCTGAGTTGAAGAGGCTAATTTACTGGTGAGAGAGACTGAGAACTCAGGTGGCTCCCTTCATCCACCCAAGCCCTCACTCATTGGGCAGATCTACCCCAGGTGGGACAGGATGAGCATATTTGTCCCCAGTTTCCCTGTCCTGGCTCACTTGTAGAGCAGAGGTTCCAAGCCAGGAGAGGTAAGTCAAGGAGGCCAGAGGCTACCACACCTGCCCAGTGCCTGGAGAAGGAGCTCAGAAATTTTGCCCAAGAGGCAAAAGATATATCTGAAGCTCTCCACAACGGGACTGAATTTATTTGAAAAAGAATGTGGGGAAGTTTAAACCTGGGATGCTCTCCAAAATATGAACGTTTTGATGGTAAGCAAATAAGAGGAGGCTGGTAGCTCTTACAAATTAAAAGCAACAAACTAAATCACAGACAAGTTATTTTAGCAGTGAGAACTGGAGAGAGACCACTAAGAAGATCCTTCTGCAGGTCAGAACAAACCTCAAAAACTGGTCTCAAAAATGACTACTGTCTGAATTTAATTGGATGAGATTGCGGAGCAATTTATACCCAAAGCACTGTTGAAAACAATAGCCCTATGGGCTAGTGGAGCCTAACGATTGGGTGTGATACCAAGTGAGGCAGACATCTTAACAGAGAGACTCTCAAAGACGGCTCTGCTAAAACCACTTTCATCCAAAAGGCTTCATCTCTGGTGAGGTATCGGACTTCACTAAAATAGTATCCAAGTGTCCAAACACAGAAAAAGGCAAACATGCACAAAAAAGAAAAATCCCCAGAGATGGGGGATGAAATCAATATCCAGAGTTTCTAAAATGTCCAGTTTTCAACAAAAAATTATGAGAGATGCGAAGAAACAGTGTGACCTATGCACAGGGAAAAAGGTAGGCAATAGAGACTGCCTGTGGGAGGGCTCAGACATCAGATTTAATAGACAAAGACTTCAAATCAGCCATTATAAATACGTTCAAAGAACTAAAGGAAATCATGTATATAGGAGTAAAGGAAAGTATGAAGACAGTTTCGTCAAATAGAGGATATCAATAAAAAGATATGAATTATAACAAAGAATCAGGACTTCCCAGGCAGTCCCAGGCAGTTAAGACTCTGTGCTCCCAATGCGGGGGAAGATCCTGCATGCCCCACGGTACAGCCAAAATAAAAAGAATCAAATTGAAATTCTGGAGTTGAAAGCACAACAACTGAAATGAAAAATTCACCAGAAGCGCTTGACAGTAGTTTTGAACTGGAAGAAGAAAGAATCATCACACTTAAAGATAGCTTGATAGAGATTATATAATATGAAGAACAGAGAGAAAAAAGAATAAGGAAAAATGAAGAGAGCCTCAGAAAAATCTGGGAAAACACGAAGCACACTTACGTATGTGTAATGAGAGTACCAGAAGGATAGGATAGAGAGAAAGGAGCAGAAAATATTTTCAAAGAAATAATGGCTGAAAAATTCCCAAATTTGATGAAAATGATTAACCTACATTTCCAAGGAGCTCAACAAATTCCAAGTGGGATAAACTCAAAGACTCACACCCAGACACATCATTGCAGAAATGATGAAATCCAGACAAAGAGAAAATCTTGAAACCATCAAGGGAAAAATAACTTATGTATGAGGGAACACCAATAAGATTTGAAGTACATGAATCATAGACTTACAGAGCTGCAGCCTCAGAAAAGAACTTTCACATATGGTGAATCATGCGTCAATACTTTCTAATGTTGTGTGCATTGCAGACATCACGGTCCTCTTTCTCTTTGTACCTAGCTTCAGCCTCATATTCCTCGCAAACAGCCATCCATGCACCCAGTGAGAGTCAACTACTTCATGCATACGAGATGAAATGCAATATTTATCATCCCAGCCTCATTTCACAGACGAGGAAAATCAAGGGCTAGAAGTAACACAGAGTTAGAGGCAGATGCAGAAATAGCTCCCGAGACTCCTGACAGCTGGTCCATGTTACCATTCTGCAGTTGTTCAGATCTACCAGCATCACAGGTCCTTTTAAATTTCTATCTGCAGCATCACAGGTCCTTTTAAATTTCTATCTGGGGAGCTTTTAAATAACCAACCAACCTTGTTTGTTCTATTCCATATGAGCAGAGAGCTCTAGGACTGGAGCATTCACGCTTGAAAAGGAGTGATGAATCAGCACCGAGAGAGGTTGTTATATATAGTATATTAAAAAAAACCTCTCTCTTATATTTCAGGTTTCCCTGGGATTCCCCTGGGGTTCAAGGCTATGTCCCTGAAGTTCTCCTTTCTGTCTCCCCCCTCCCCACCCCCGGCAGGCACAGGGGACATCCTGCTGGTGAGGCTGTGCATTACTGTACCCCAGAGGCAGTTCTAAATGTCCACAGGTAAAGCCTCCCACCTGTCTCAAGTTTTGATCTTCAAAACTAAGAACTGGCAGACCAACAGGTGCATCAGGTTAGCAGAAATTGACAACTGAATGTACCTCATGCCTTAGAATTTTATTTATTTAGTTAGGTTTTCTTCTCTCTTTCCTCTCTTAGTTTGAAGAATCAGCTCTGAGAGCCCGGCGGGCTTGGTAAATCAGCTACATAACAGTCTCCTGCCCCTGCCCGAACTGATTGGGAGATATCAGTGGTTGAGTTAGTGTGAATCACAGCTTCCAAAGAGAATCCAACGAAGTCTCTTTCCACTGTCCCCACTTACCCATTTCTCACGCAGTTCTCTACCCTATGCAAGTCCATCCTACATCCCGGAAATTTCCCTCATGTCACAGGTCTACCTGCTGTGCAGAGTTGATGTTGGCATTCCAGAAGGCTAGGATTGCAACTGTTTTCCTCTTGTTTATTGTCACGAATGTCAGGTGATGTCACACTGCCTTCGACTCTTCAACCTCCTACTCATCTGACTGATTTTGCTGAGAGACCAACTTCTACTGAGAACTGATAGATAATAACTGTCTCTAAGGATTGCCTAGAATTACTTTATAAATACTTCAGGGCTACATTTTATTTATTATTTTAGCTAAATCCACTCAGATTGTTCCCACAAACACAGCTGTGTGATATTTGATAAATGGAAATGTAAAAATCTGTCTCATCTATTTGGTTTCTTTTAGATGCTATTCCTGCTTCTTTTCAGATGACAGTCCTTTCAGCTGGGAGCGACTTGCAATATTGATCCTAGGAAGGCGGCCACCACCAGTGGCTTCAGACTGAACCCACGCCTCTTCGCATTGAGATCTGGTTGTCTCTTCCCAAAGCCCTGCTGTATTAGTCACTGGAGGGTGTTTATGTTTTTCCAGCTTCCCTTGAGTGGTGTAGCCAACTGCCATGCAGCTTTTGTGCACCTTTGCTATGGTGTAATTGCAAAACTATTGTTTCATTCATTGCATCACTCTGGATTGCCTTTACCTTTTGTTATACTTATAAATAAAAACATAAATTATTTACAATTTACAATTCAGGGAATGGTTCTTTGCTGGGTCTCTCTTTGGGGCAGTTGTGGAAATGTAGTGTAGGAGCAAGTGTTTGCTTTGTAAGAAATCTCTGAGAGTGTTTTCTGAGTTAAGTTAAATCCTGGGCCACTGAGTCTCTTCTGAAGTTAGGGGAGTGTTTCAGGATTTAGTGAGGCCTTGGTGAATGCTGAAGGATATTAACTCCACCCAGACTGTAGTCTAGTTTCAGCATTTCCGTGATGAATCTCTGGACCAACCTAGATGACAAACTCAGAATCTTTTAGCGTTAACACAAGACAACAGCAACAAACATCTTCCTGATTGTATAAAATAATCAACAGTTGAGGTAAAAAATTTCGTAGGAAAAGTGGAGGAGGTGATTTGTGTCACATATCTCATCATACCCACTTAAAAAAAATCCCCTTTGGACCTATTTGTTCTCTTCCAAAGCCCTTTCTTGGTTGCTTTGCCTTCAAGGGTTTGCTTCTTTTTTCCTTTTCTGAGCAGCATTTGGCCTCTTCTCCTGAGCTCATTGGTTGATGTTGCCCAATCCCCTTATTGTTAGTCTGGCCACTAGAGTTAGGCCACTAATACTAAATGTTATCCTTTCCACGCAGGTTGTCTCTTCAGCCCAACTCATCGGTACCTTGAGATGGAGGAAGAAGTCCTCCTTACTCCAGCTTTTTCTTTAACATTTCTCGAACTGAAAATCTTGCTTTGCCTGTTAGTGTGTCAGAGTAGTCCCTAGACCTAGTACTGTCATTGGCTTACTCTTCCAGTTTCCTAAAATGCCTTCTCTTTCTTATACAATCTTCCGCAAGTGCCCTGGGACCTGGATTAGAAGAGTATGAGTGATGCCGATAGGGAAATCATTTTAAAATGTTCCTCCTCCCTGACAGTTAACCAGAAGCTATGAACTAAGTTCGAACCACTTGGGCTTGGGTTGAGAACTCACAGGATGTGTGATGAGAACCAAGCTGCCTTGACAAAATCAGAACATCTGGTTGTTTGGACACCCCGCATCTTCCGTACTCAGCTAGAAGTGCTTTTGATCACTCTTGTCTTTTTGTGAGGTGGAGATGCTTCTGTGAGCAACTGTTGCCACCGTCATTGCCATACAACATCAAAATGGGCCAGAAAATTTGCTGACATGTCTGTGTGGGTGAAAACAGATGCGGTCACCAGCTTCTTAGAACATCTGCAGGGAGAGGCATCTCCATTAAACACTTTAATGTTCAAGTCAAATTTAGAAGCTAAAACCTCTATGATCCAGGGTTTAAAATTAAGCAGCTGGTGGTTCACAGTTAGCATGTCAGAGACCCAAGGAACTCATTCAGTGAAGACTGGAGAACTAGAAGCTCACACCTGAGTTTGCCTAATGATACTGATGATGAGTGTCTTAATCTTAATGAAGATGAGATATGACATATAGCTACAGGAATATGGCTTTGAAAAAAATCTTATAATTATTTAAAGAAGAGGGGCTACTTAAAAAATAAAAAAAATTTTAATATAATTTTTAAAGGTTACTTTCAATTACCAGTTATTACAAAATATTGGCTCTATTCCCCATGATGTAAAATACATCCTTGAGCCTGTCTTACACCCAATAGTGTGTACCTCCTACCCCCCTACTCTTATACTGCCCCTCCCCAACCCTGGCACCCACTAGTTGGTTCTCTATATCTGTGAGTTGGCTTCTTTTTTGTTATATTCATCAGTTTGTTGTATTTTTTAGATTCCGCATATAAGTGATATCATACAGTATTTGTCTTTCCCTGTCTGACGTATTTCACTTAGCATAATGGAAGAGGGGCTACTTTCTAAAGGTCCTTAACAAAATAGGTTTAAAGATAGTATTTTTCTTGTGTAAACATATTTCATTTCTATACATTAAAGTATAAGATTGAGCCATGTGATATTGCAGTAATTGCACAGTTTTTGACTTACAAAAATGGAAATTCCATGTATTTCCTAAAAGCCTTCTGGTAGCTCTGAAGGGTTAGGAGGATGCTATGAATGCTCTCTGTGTTGAAGTTGCTGAGCCTCTCCTGACTTGGTATGGAAAACACTGAGTATCTCATCCCCAAATACCAGTTGCTGCCATGAACTAATCTTGCTGCAGTACAGTAGTTGAAACACAGTAAAAACAAGAATAATAACAACATGCATATGTGTATATTTTTTAACAAGAAGTACCAGACACGCTTCTAAGTGCCTTACCTTTATAAATTTACATTTAGACCAAACAACGACCCTATGGGGATAATTATGTGATTCTCTTTTTTACGGAAGAGGACACTGGGGTGCATAGAGGATAAGTAATTTGTCTAACATTCCATAGCTAGCGCATGAGGCAGTCAGGATTTGAACCTACCAATGTGTCTCTAGAGCCTGAGCCATCCCACACTGTAGTATATGGTAGTAAGCTACACTCTTCATTGTAATAGTCTAGGAAACAGCACATGGGGACCTGACTAAGGCAACAGCAATTGGGACAGAGATGAGGGGATTGATATGACAGGTATTAATAGAATTGACAGGATTTGGTGCTAGACCATGAATTCGGTCTTGTACATGTGTTGGGTTTGAGTTATCGGGGGAACATGAGGGTTGAGATTTCCTAGCAGGCAGTTGAGTAGGTAGATCTAAAGCTCAAGGGAGAGGATAGGGCTTAATAGGACTATTAAGAAGTCATCAGCATATAGGTAGGAGATGAAATTGTGAGCATGAATATAATCACCCAGAGAGAGTGAGCAGCATGAGGGAAGATTTCCAGTGTCTGCCTTAGATTGGGCTCCCCAGGAGCAGAGTCCTAGAGATGGAGATTTGTGTAAAAGTGACTTAATAGGCAAGACAAGTAGGGAAGTAGGGAAGTGGGTCAGGAAAAGGAAGGAAGTAAAGCAATGGATGCAATATTAAACTTCCACGGAGGATGACTTTGCTTTAAACCCAAGGGGAGCTCTGGTGACAGCGTAGTTCTCACTTGAGAGATGTCCTGATTTGGGGCCAAGAGAGATGGAATATGTATACTCCTCACCTGTCAGCACTGGCCAGTGGCTGCTTTTGGTGATGTGAATTCCCAAGCACTTCCAGGTCTAAGTACAGACAAGCAAAGTGGACTCTAGCACTCTCGGGCAGCGCTCCATCAGAAAGAAGTGGGAGCAGACTGTTGGGAGTGTACTAAAATTGCAAAAGGAATCTGTTGGATCACTGACACTGTCAGCCAAATGACAGAATCCCAGGACGTGTCAACATACCAGGGCCATCCAAGACAGAGGAGTTGAGTCAGCAAATGAAACTGACAAGTAGCAGTCAGGGAGATGAAAGGAGAAAGCTGTGATAGAGGAGTCAAAGAATAAGAGTTTCAAGGAGAGTGAAGTGGCTGATGAGTCACGTGCAGCAGAGAGGCCCAGACTTCAAGCAAAATCAGGGGAATGGACGTTGGATTTGACAATGGAGGTCACCAGTGATCTTTGCTAGGCAACATGGGAGTGTTGGGGATGCAGTGTTGGAAGCCTTCGGTGGTGAGTGAATTGGCATAAGAAAGTAGAGGTAATTTAATTCTCTTGAGAAAGTTGGCAGTGGTGGAGGAGAGCTATAGGAGGGTAGGTTTAGAGAGTTACACAGCTGAAGGAGAGTTTTGAAAAAACTCTTGAAGGGGTTAAGGAGGAGAAGGAAAATGGAAAGTAGAAGATTATAAAGTTAGGTTGCAATCTTAGAGATAAGATATGGGAAGAAAGAAAACTCTTCCACTGGTAGTGGAGGAAAGCATGGTGAACTGAGTTCAGATACTGATACATACACTGGTATGGGGACAAGAAGATGGTGGAGTTCATGTCTCATGTTTCAATCTGGGTTCAATTCTCCTTTCCTTCTGGGTCCATAACACCTTTCTTCTCTGTGTCTTCTGCTATCTTTTAAGTTACAGTTGTTGGAGCTTTGTTTTTCATATTATTGTTTTTTATTGTACATGAGTTGGCTTATGATTCAGGAAGCAGAGTGTTTCCAAAATTTTATTTTATATAATGATCTGTTGGTAAAAGTTCAATAAATATCAAAGGAGTAGAGTGTTGTAACACCCAGTTGTTATTAGTGGGGTTCATTATATAATGCAAGATTGTTTTTACTTAAAACAGTTTTTTTCCGCTGAAGATTCTAATTTTCATTTGACTTGTAATGATTTTCATACATACATGAAAATAAATAACAATCCACAATATTATTTTGATATAAATTTTAATTTTGGATTCTGGCTGTTTGAAAATGTCATAAGCCAATGAAACCAGTAGCCTATGAATTTTGTAGGTTAGTCAGTATGTAACTGGTAAGTTGAGCTAGCATGATGCATGGGATGTGGCCTATGATTGAGACACACCTTTATTTTTGTCTCCCATCTTCCTTACGAAATTTATTGAGGGAGAGTAATCTGCGCCTGCCATTGGATGAAAATTCTGGCCAACCCATGACCCTTCTCGTTACTCTTAGGTAATAACACGGTCATAGTCACTTTAAGTTGCAAACGTAATCTCAGTTCAGCAGTTGGATTGCCTAATGCTAGGGAATAAATAAACAAACTCTGACAGTTTAAAACATAAAGTAATTTCACCTAGTAACATTAAATTCTTATTATGACATTACATTTTCTCCCCCCTGCCCCCCATGCTAGCTGTTTGCAGGGGGAAAGGGGGACACGGTTCTTCATTTTTCACAAAAGTGAACGATGTTTATTCAGCCTTGTGGGTAGCGGCCTTTGGCTTCCAAGACTCACTAAAAATGTTCCTTTTTTGGAGAAATCTATTTCTTCCTCCTAGAGAGGTGAAATAGTATAGTCTGGTTAAGAATATGGAATTTTGCATTAGATTTGGGATGACGCTTCTAACTTGGGGAAGTTTCCCTCCTCTAAACTTCAGTTCCTCAACTGTTAAATAGACATACCTCATAGAATTGTTGTGAAGATTAAATAAGTTCAGGAGTGAGAAGAGCCCAGTGGAATGTCTGGCAGGTATTATCCACTCCATCAGTGTTTGCTATATGGCCACTCTCCGGGTTTCAAGCCCACATCCCTTCCTGATTGGCGTAGGTATTTCTAGGGCTCTTCCGTGTCTGGTGCTTCTTGACTTCTGGGTCCACAGCATCATTAGTCCGGGAAGATGATTCCCCTCAGGCCTAAATTGGGGCAGGTGGCTAGAAGCAGATCCTGTCAGAGCCCATCCGTATCCCACTGGCATCTCTCATTGCTGCGCGCTCCCACCCAGCCTCCAAGCACCAACCCCATGACTCTGCCCGAAGGCTTCCTCTGGCAGCTGCAGCCTCCTGTGCATGGGGCACGCCATTTATGGAAGGAATTATGTCCTCAACCAATGAATACCTCAGCTCCTTTGCCCCTTGGGTGGGATAATTCTAAGGCACATGTTCTATACTGTTTCTTAAACTTTTCTGGTGGGATTGAGCTCAATTAACCATAGTGGTAAACTGCTTGACAACACATTCTGTATTGGCTCCCTTCCCTTACCTGTTGCAGGTGAGGCTTATTAGCATGCACGGTGTTTATTAGGGAGTTCTTTCAGGATCAGCACCTGTGGGAGGGAGGAGACGGAAGCAGAGTAACAGAAGAAGAAGCTGGACCACAACACAGTCCAAACAGAAGCCTCGGCCGACCCCTTAGGGAACTCTGGAGCTGGAGAGGCCCTGCAGCGTTGTCTCCAGTTGGGGTGAGTAGGTTGGATGTTTATAACCTCACAGTGATTAGTCAATGGGTGTGGGCTGTGCCTAGAAGGAGGCCTGACCTCGGGAGAGGCAGTTGTCTTCAGCCAATATGATCTCCAAAGGGGCCGGTAACTGAGGCTCTGCTGTAACACACACAGCCTTCCTACTTGGAGGATCTGGGCGATGCATCAGAGCCCACCAGACCTAGGCTTCCCACTCCTTGCCAGTGTTTTCTGAGAGAATCTCCTAAATAAACCCCTTGCGCTTGAATCCTTGTCCCAGTGCCTGCTTCTGGGCGGACTCAAGGCAAGATAGGGCTTTCACAACACTATCTGGAGGGCTTGCTATGTGTCCACTGTGGCTGCCAGGCGTAGAGAACTGCGATGCGACTCCTGCCCAGGGAATCAGAAAAGAGAGACTGCTTAGCTGATGGGGGCAGCAAAGAGGTTACTGCGTAGGGATTAACCTACACCTCAGTGTTTGTTGGGGCAAAGGAGAGTGACTGTGAGTGTCTCCCATGGAGTAGAGATGGGCCTTGGGTGAGAGAGAGCCTGTGTGGGCTTGGCTAGGTCCTGGTCAGCTAGTAAAGGGACTCCTGTAGCAAGAAGCTGACAGTGGACACCAGATTCCTGGGGGCTGTGAAAGGAGGCACGTGTGCCTACTCAGTGTAATAAAACCAAGAAGATTAAAAAAAAAAGCGCCAAATCCAATTCCTTCTACCTACATGAATTATAGAAAACCTAATTTATTTGCTCTATAAAGTAACAGTGTCCAGGGGTTTCTCTGGATTGCTAATCTTTTCACATTCACCGCTCCAGCTAATTGCATTCTGGCAGCCAATCCAGAGAACTCTTTATGTGGAGGACTAACTTCCATTTCAGGGTTATGCTTCCTGATTTTACATTCCCTTTCACTGAACCCACCATAGAGAATAATAGGATAATCAGGGCTTCCCTGGTGGCGCAGTGGTTGGGAGTCCGCCTGCCGATGCAGGGGACACGGGTTCGTGCCCCGGTCCGGGAAGATCCCACATGCCATGGAGCGGCTGGGCCCGTGAGCCATGGCCGCTGAGCCTGCGCGTCCGGAGCCTGTGCTCGTGAGCCATGGCCGCTGAGCCTGCGCGTCCGGAGCCTGTGCTCCGCAGCGGGAGGGGCCACAGCAGTGAGAGGCCCGCATACCGCAAAACAAACAAACAAACAAAAACGAAACAAACAAACAAAAAATAGAATAATCAAAGTTGTGCTACCTTTGGTCGTGATTATACTAGTATTATCCTCAATCAGGGCATCACTAAAGTCCCTAATACTGATTTATGTTTTCCAGGGTAGATGTCACCAAGCAACAAATTTTATAACAGTCCAATAATTCTAATTATATGGTCAAGTATTTGGCATCCTATTGTTTTCCTATGTTGGTCAGAACAGGTTAATTGGAGCCCCAAGGTGTTCAGTCCTAATGCATTATAAGTATTCAATCTGCTTCGTATTCCTCTTGACTAACAGTATAAATATGTCAATTTGGAACATCACTGAAAACCAAATTCAGCTATGCTGCAGGAGAAAAGATTTATTTTTTAAATTAAAACTTGATTCCACACCTCTCCAACTTTGGTATTAATATTATACCTGATTTTCAGAGATTTTGATTTCCATGGACAGTTATATTAATCCCCAGGTACATCAGAAATATTGAAATATTTGAAAGCATCAACTTACTCCCAATTTGCCTTATATATTTATTTTTATTTTTTTTCATTTTAACATCTTTATTGGAGTATAATTGCTTTACAATGGTATGTTAGTTTCAGCTTCACAACAAAATGAATCAGTTATATATATACATATGTTCCCATATCTCTTCCCGCTTCCGTCTCCCTCCCTCCCACCCTCCCTATCCCACCCCTCCAGGCGGTCACAAAGCACCGAGGTGATCTCCCTGTGCTATGCGGCTGCTTCCCACTAGCTATCTACCTTACGTTTGGTAGTGTATATATGTCCATGCCTCTCTCTTGCTTTGTCACAGCTTACCCTTCCCCCTCCCCATAGCCTCAAGTCCATTCTCTAGTAGGTCTGTGTCTTTATTCCTGTTTCATCCCTAGGTTTTTCATGACATTTTTTTTTCTTAAATTCCATATATATGTGTTAGCATACGGTATTTGTCTCTCTCTTTCTGACTTACTTCACTCTGTATGACAGACTCTAGGTCTATACACCTCATTACAAATAGCTCAATTTCGTTTCTTTTTATGGCTGAGTAATATTCCATTGTATATATGTGCCACATCTTCTTTATCCATTCATCCGATGATGGACACTTAGGTTGTTTCCATCTCCTGGCTATTGTAAATAGAGCTGCAATGAACATTTTGGTACATGACTCTTTTTGAATTATGGTTTTCTCAGGGTATATGCCCAGTAGTGGGATTGCTGGGTCATATGGTAGTTCTATTTGTAGTTTTTTAAGGAACCTCCATACTTTTCTCCACAGTGGCTGTATCAATTTACATTCCCACCAACAGTGTAAGAGGGTTCCCTTTTCTCCACACCCTCTCCAGCATTGTTTCTAGATTTTTTGATGATGGCCATTCTGATTGGTGTGAGATGATATCTCATTGTAGTTTTGATTTGCATTTCTCTAATGATTAGTGATGTTGAGCATTCTTTCATGTGTTTGTTGGCAGTCTGTATATCTTCTTTGGAGAAATGTCTATTTAGGTCTTCTGCCCATTTTTGGATTGGGTTGTTTTTTTTTTGTTATTAAGCTGCATGAGCTGCTTATAAATTTTGGAGATTAATCCTTTGTCAGTTGCTTCATTTGCAAATATTATCTCCCATTCTGAGGGTTGTCTTTTGGTCTTCTTTATGGTTTCCTTTGCTGCGCAAAACCTTTTAAGTTTCATTAGGTGCCATTTGTTTATTTTTGTTTTTATTTCCATTTCTCTAGGAGGTGGGTCAAAAAGGACCTTGCTGTGATTTATGTCATAGAGTGTTCTGCCTATGTTTTCCTCTAAGAGTTTGATAGTTTCTGGCCTTACATTTAGGTCTTTAATCCATTTTGAGCTTATTTTTGTGTATGGTGTTAGGGAGTGATCTAATCTCATATTTTTCCATGTAGCTGTCCAGTTTTCCCAGCACCACTTATTGAATAGGCTGTCCTTTCTCCACTGTACATTTCTGCCTCCTTTGTCAAAGATAAGGTGACCATATGTGTGTGGGTTTATCTCTGGGCTTTCTATCCTGTTCCATTGATCTATATTTCTGTTTTTGTGCCAGTACCATACTGTCTTGGTTACTGTAGCTTTGTAGTATAGTCTGAAGTCAGGAAGCCTGATTCCTCCAGCTCCGTTTTTCGTTCTCAAGATTGCTTTGGCTATTCGGGGTCTTTTGTGTTTCCATACAAATAGTGAAATTTTTTGTTCTAGTTCTGTGAAAAATGCCAGTGGTAGTTTGATAGGGATTGCACTGAATCTATAGATTGCTTTGGGTAGTAGAGTCATTTCCACAATGTTGATTCTTCCAATCCAAGAACATGGTATATCTCTCCATCTATTGTATCATCTTTAATTTCTTTCATCAGTGTCTTATAATTTTCTGCATACAGGTCTTTTGTCTCCTTAGGTAGGTTTATTCCTAGATATTTTATTCTTTTTGTTGCAATGGTAAATGGGAGTGTTTTCTTGATTTCACTTTCAGATTTTTCATCCTCAGTGTATAAGAATGCCAGAGATTTCTGTGCATTAATTTTGTATCCTGCTACTTTACCAAATTCATTGATTAGCTCTAGTAGTTTTCTGGTAGCATCTTTAGGATTCTCTATGTATAGTATCATGTCATCTGCAAAGAGTGACAGCTTTACTTCTTCTTTTCCGATTTGGATTCCTTTTATTTCCTTTTCTTCTCTGATTGCTGTGGCTAAAACTTCCAAAACTATGTTGAATAAGAGTGGTGAGAGTGGGCAACCTTGTCTTGTTCCTGATCTTAGTGGAAATGCTTTCAGTTTTTCACCATTGAGGACGATGTTGGCTGTGGGTTTGTCATATATGGCCTTTATTATGTTGAGGAAAGTTCCCTCTATGCCTACTTTCTGCAGGGTTTTTATCATAAATCGGTGTTGAATTTTGTCAGAAGCTTTCTCTGCATCTATTGAGATGACCATATGGTTTTTCTCCTTCAATTTGTTAATATGGTGTATCACGTTGATTGAATTGCATATATTGAAGAATCCTTGCATTCCTGGAATAAATCCCACTTGATCATGGTGTATGATCCGTTTAATGTGCTGTTGGATTCTGTTTGCTAGTATTTTGTTGAGGAATTTTGCATCTATGTTCATCAGTGATATTGGCCTGTAGTTTTCTTTCTTTGTGACATCCTTGTCAGGTTTTGGTATCAGGGTGGTGGCCTTGTAGAATGAGTTGGGGAGTGTTCCTCCCTCTGCTATATTTTGGAGGGGTTTGAGAAGGATAGGTGTTAGCTCTTCTCTAAATGTTTGATAGAATTCGCCTGTGAAGCCATCTGGTCCTGGGCTTTTGCTTGTTGGAAGATTTTTAATGACAGTTTCAATTTCAGTGCTTGTGATTCGTCTGTTCATATTTTCTATTTCTTCCTGATTCAGTCTTGGCAGGTTGTGCATTTCTAAGAATTTGTCCATTTCTTCCAGGTTGTCCATTTTATTGGCATAGAGTTGCTTGTAGTAATCTCTCATGATCTTTTGTATTTCTGCAGTGTCAGTTGTTACTTCTCCTTTTTCATTTCTAATTCTATTGATTTGAGTCTTCTCCCTTGTTTTCTTGATGAGTCTGGCTAATGGTTTATCAATTTTGTTTATCCTTTCAAAGAACCAGCTTTTAGTTTTATTGATCTTTGCTATCGTTTCCTTCATTTCTTTTTCATTTATTTCTGATCTGATTTTTATGATTTCTTTCCTTCTGCTAACTTTGGGGTTTTTTTGTTCTTTCTCTAATTGCTTTAGGTGCAAGGTTAAGTTGTTTATTAGATGTTTCCTGTTTCTTAAGGTAGGATTGTATTGCTATAAACTTCCCTCTTAGAACTGTTTTTGCTGCATTCCATAGATTTTGAGTCATCGTGTCTCCATTGTCATTTGTTTCTAGGTATTTTTTGATTTCCTCTTTGATTTCTTCAGTGATCACTTCGTTATTAAGTAGTGTATTGTTTAGCCTCCATGTGTTTGTATTTTTTGCAGATCTTTTCCTGTAATTAATATCTAGTCTCATAGCGTTGTGGTCAGAAAAGATACTTGATACAATTTCAATTTTCTTAAATTTACCAAGGCTTGATTTGTGACCCAAGATATGATCTATCCTGGAGAATGTTCCATGAGCACTTGAGAAAAATGTGTATTCTGTTGTTTTTGGATGGAATGTCCTATAAATATCAATTAACTCCATCTCGTTTAATGTATCATTTAAAGCTTGTGTTTCCTTATTTATTTTCATTTTGGATGATCTGTCCATGGGTGAAAATGGGGTGTTAAAGTCCCCTACTATGAATGTGTTACTGTCGATTTCCCCTTTTATGGCTGTCAGTATTTGCCTTATGTATTGAGGTGCTCCTATGTTGGGTGCATAAATATTTACAATTGTTATATCTTCTTCTTGGATCGATCCCTTGATCATTATGTAGTGTCCTTCTTTGTCTCTTCTAATAGTCTTTGTTTTAAAGTCTATTTTGTCTGATATGAGAATTGCTACTCCAGCTTTCTTTTGGTTTCCATTTGCATGAAATACCTTTTTCCATCCCCTTACTTTCAGTCTGTATGAGTCTCTAGGTCTGAAGTGGGTCTCTTGTAGACAGCAAATATATGCGTCTTGTTTTTGTATCCATTCAGCCAATCTGTGTCTTTTGGTGGGAGCATTTAGTCCATTTACATTTAAGGTAATTATCGATATGTGTGTTCCCATTCCCATTTTCTTAATTGTTTTGGGTTTGTTATTGTAGGTCTTTTCCTTCTTTTGTGTTTCTTGCCTAGAGAAGATCCTTTAGCAGTTGTTGTAGAGCTGGTTTGGTGGTGCTGAACTCTCTCAGCTTTTGCTTGTCTGTAAAGGCTTTAATTTCTCCATCAAATCTGAATGAGATCCTTGCTGGGTAGAGTAATCTTGGTTGCAGGTTTTTCTCCTTCAACACTTTCAATATGTCCTGCCACTCCCTTCTGGCTTGCAGAGTTTCTGCTGAAAGATCAGCTGTTACCCTTATGGGGATTCCCTTGTGTGTTATTGTTGTTTTTCCCTTGCTGCTTTTAATATGTTTTCTTTGTATTTAATTTTTGACAGTTTGATTAATATGTGTCTTGGCGTGTTTCTCCTTGGATTTATCCTGTATGGGACTCTCTGTGCTTCCTGGACTTGATTAACTATTTCCTTTCCCATATTAGGGAAGTTTTCAACTATAATCTCTTCAAATATTTTCTCAGTCCCTTTCTTTTTCTCTTCTTCTTCTGGAACCCCTATAATTCGAATGTTGGTGCATTTAATGTTGTCCCAGAGGTAAAGATATTGGCAGAGTTATGATTAAAATACTACATTCCCTTAACGTTCAATTAAAAGTGAGACATAAAGCAACAGAGTACCCATAGTATAATGCTTTTAAGAGGATTCATTATCTGATCTAAACTATTAAAGTATTAGCAAGGAGGTATATTTCCACTGAATTACTTAACAATGTATTCCTATAGTACAGCTAAGAGATGCACACACATCAATGGTTATCATCAAAATATAAAAAGGAATACATCCACATACTTCCCTCCCTTTTATACTTCCTTCTGCCCCTCTGCTGCCAACCTAATGAACAAGTCCTGGTGTACATTTCTCAGATGGTTTAATAATTCCATGTCCAAGATGCTACTTTTTTACCAATTATAACAAAGATATTTACAAATTGGTTAATTCACTAGCTCTACTTTTTATCATACATTGTCACCTCAGGACTCCTAAAAAGCCTAGATGTTGCAAAATAATGAATGAACCTTGTCCATAGTAAGCATTGGTACTTTACAAAAATGCACATTTAGACCTATGGTTATAACCTAAAACTGTCTTCTAGATATGGAGATATTAGCTAAGAGCCCTTCCCTTCACCCTTCCTCTCACCCATCCTCCAGCATATCAGCAACTAAGTACAGGACTATATCTAGCTCCAAGAGGTGGATTAACATAGACGCTCCCAGAAGACACAGCCCTTCCTAAAAACCAACAAAAGGGCATTTATTAAGGGGTTATTTTACTACCTCTACTTTTAATATACTTTGGGCATTAGGGTTTGCTTATTCTTTAATACACAGCAATATTAACTAAAACACACAAATAGAACAATGGTTAGACAATCTGAACTTGTCTAAAGACTCATGGGCACAGATCCCTTCTCTGTACTTCCTTCCCTGTCTGCTCCCCGCCTCCCCACCACCCAGTGAATAGTCAGCTTATGCTCCAAGACTCAGGTTTAACAATTTCCACTCCCCCAATACAACCATTCCTATGAATTAACAGAAAAAAAATACTTTAAAAGGTGTTATTTTTAACTCTCTATTTTCAACATGTTGTGTACTTTTACACATCTAGAAAGATTAGATGTTTCAAATACAGATTTAAGTTTGTCCACTATGTATACACGTAGTAGCACTGAAGAAACTGCACACAAAGGCTATAGTCACAAAGTGTCTCCTAAACAGGAACACTCTGGCCTAGAAGCTTCCCCTTCTCATCTCTATCAACCCGGTGGACAAGAATAAGCATCTGTAATGCTTAGAGGGGATTTTAACAATTTTACTTCCTCCAGTTGTTCTCAGAAGTCTTTCCTATGAATTTTAACACAAAGTGTACACAATGTATTTATCGGCTATTTTTGTCATACACTGGCAACCTCTTTAACATCTAGGAAGACTAGATGTTGTAAATTTGGACTCATTTGTCCATTATATACACTATATACACAGCAAAGTGAAACAAAATGCGGGAACATAAAAAAGACAATGGTTAATCTTGCCTCACTATAAACACACTGGCACAGAGCTCTTTGCACTTCCTTCTCCTCCCCGCGACCTTGAACCAGTGCACAAACAAACACAGTGCATACTGCGTACTGTTCAAAAAGGTGGTTTGGCCACCCCTCCCCCCCCAAACAACATTTCATACGAATTTTAACAAAAAGATATTTACAAAATGTCTTTTTACTACCTCTACTTTGAACAAATATCAGGCACTTTAGAAGATCTAGAAAGACTAGATATATCAAAAAAGCACTTATTGTCAACTACACATACAGTAGTAAGGAGTAAAATGCACACAGAAAACAATGGTTCTAATATGCAAATGTCTATTGTGACCAGTCTGTCACAGAACATTCTTTTCTTCCTCCTCAATGTCTTCCATTCCATGTCCTCTAACCCACTGAACAAACGTGGACCTCTGTGGCTCCTGATGTCGCCTCTAGAGGTGGTCAAACAACTCCATTTCGAAAAGTCATTTCCAGAAGACATTTCTTTTCTACGGTTTTTTTAAAGAAACAAATGGGCATTTACAAGACATGTGACTTTAACTCTATCATACGTCGGCAACCTCTTCACATCTAGAAGGCCTATATGTAGCGAAAAGTTTTCTTTCGAAAGGTTGGGGGGAAAGTTGAGAGCAGCTTTTTCATATTATATACACAGGCCTAATATAAACGGCCAGTAAATCTTCCCAAAGGGTGGCGGGCACTTCCTATTGGCCGCATGTGGTACGTTATTCTACCATTTCTATCTTCTTGGTAGAACGACGACCAACTGCCCGATGACCCGCTAACGTTCCACCCGTCGTCGACCGGGGCTCCGCTCACCTTCCGGGCCCGTTGAGACCTTTGTCCGTCGTTGTCCGGACGAGGTGAGGTCTCGTCCAACTGGGGCAGAGAGGTCACCTCAGGTCCCGGATCCGCGCGGGCTCCAAGGCCTAAGGGTGGCTGAGCTGGCGTCCACGTAGACCCCCCTTCCCGGGCCTTCGAGGCTCTAACGGCCCTCCGCAGCGTTCCAGTGGCCGCCATTCTTCTCGCCCTGCCACGCCCGACGCCCAAAGGCGCCACGTCCTCGGTGGCCTGCCGGAGGCTTCGCCTAACCCCTGCAGCGTGGGGTCAAGAGACCCGGCGGTGGGCGGGGTCTGGGCTCCGAGGGGCCGCCGCCATTAGGTCGCGGAGGTGGGGGTGGGGGAGCAGTTCATTGCTGCTTCCAGGCTCGGGCCCTGCCAGTGGGCGGCTGCGGCGAGGGCTCTGGGGCTCGGTAAGACACAGCCTGAGCTTGTCCCGGGGGCCCCCCAGTTCACCTGCCGACCAGAGGCCGGAGGGCCTGGAGGGCCCCGGGCTAGAAGGCCGCGATCCGCTTCTCACCGCGCTCTCTGCCGGAACTGACTTGGCACTTCTCTTTTATATTTTTAATGAAAGAATAAAATTTTGGTGAGTACGGAAGGAAAATAAGTTAAGAAAATGCATTCAGTGTCCAATTATACCAATAGCTCCAACTTAAAACGAATTTTAAAAATGCTAGAACAGTGCTTTAAAAACTTTACACACAAATTACCTAGGGCCCTTGTTAAAATAAGGATTCTTATTTGATATGTCTGGGGAGGAGGCTGAGATTCTGCATTTCTAACAAGATCCCAGGTGATGTTGCCACTGCTGGTTTGTGGGCCATATTACAAGTAGCAAGGGTCCAGAAGATGTTTTGAAACCCTTGTGAATTTAAGCGAAATGTTCCCTTTAACGTTTCTTCATAACCCAATTTGCATAAAGCTAGGTCAGTTACTCAACTGCTCCAGGGTTAGGGACTAATTCTCTCATTAAATCCAAGTTGTCATTGATTGTTAGATGAGTCATTATTTTATGTGCTGCTAAGAAGGGAAAATACTGACAAACTATGATGCATGCTGATTTCAGATATGTTAAAATAGGAGTCTTAGAATTCAAGGAATAGGGGGGTTTCTCTGACTCCTTCCCACTTTCCACAGTGAGTGTTTACTCTGTGCCAGGTACTTTTTCTATGAGATAGGTGCTCTGATGATCCCATCTGACAGAGGTTTGGAGTGGCAAATTACTTTAAGTGGCACAGCTGGAATTTGAACCCAGGTCTCTATGACTGGAGGGCCAACACTCTCATCTTCTCCCCCACAGGAAAGGCTCTTGTCCCTGAGGAAAATTTTCCACTGTGCTGTCTCCAAAGGCATTCACTTAAGGTAACTTCTCCTACAAGAGTATCTGTGCCCACGGTGTTTATTTCCTTTTTAAACACATTTTCTTTGAGCCTGGCTTCTTGTGTTCATCACTCTATTGAAGTGGCTTGTCTTGAACTCACCAGTGACTTTTTACTGCTAAATCCAGCAATCCTTTCAGTCGGAATGTTCCTTGACCTTCTCTCTATCGGACAAGCCTACCATCCTCTCCTTGAATGTGTTTCTTCTGTGTTTTTGAGTAGCTTGTTGTTTATGTTTGATGCTTCTCTGATATGAGTAAATCACACTTCACTTAATATATTTATCACCAGCTTTGCTTTGCAACCATGCATCAGAAGGGTATGAAAGAATTCAGGCGGTTCCTGAGTCCTCACTGAATGAAAGTGATGCATTTGGGGGTACAATACAAACTGTGATTTGGAATCATGGATCTTTCCTGCTAGAACCATCTCTTTTTTGCTTCCACTTTGTGTATACTTTTATCATGGAGTTTACAGTGTTAGGTTCTAATTATATTCACTTGTCTTTGTATCCTGCTTGACTGAAATCCTTGTGGGTAGAGACTGTGTTTTATTTATTTCTGTTCCTCCAACCCCTGTCCAATGCCTGGCACACAAATGATTCAACAGTACTGAGGCAGGAACGAAATTCACTATTTTAGTTGCAAGAGTAGCTATTTGCTGATATCCATCTTGTGTTGTAAGGCAATGTCACCTATGAGGTCTCTAGCCTCAGGAACAGATCAGTCAGAATGGGGCTGGGGGCTGTGGTGATGTCCCTTCTCTGTTTTACATGGAGACCTCACAGGTCCCAGATTGAAATTATTCTTGGCTTATTTGCTAGTTTTTTTTTGTTTGTTCGTTTCCAGCAAATTTGGAAGTTTTGATTTTTTCACACAGGAGGGTAAAATAAACTTTTGTATGGAGGGCAAAGTCTTCTAATGCAAAAAAGAAAAATCCATCAATAAGGGTCACCTTATAGTGTCATTAAAAATAAAAAAACAACAATTGGATGAAGGACTGTAGGGTTAAATGTTCCTGTCAAGAAATGGTTCTCTAGGAGTTTGAAAGGGTTGCTTTCTGAACGTGCCCAATTTGTCCTCCTCAAGGAACTTCTTCTCCTCATAGCATCTGACTCCCTAAGCCCATTCCCAACTTGGTCTAAGATGATGTAAGCCTGAAGGAGCTTAGCCCCCCTCCTCCCTCAGCCCTTATGGGCTAGCACGATGGTCTCCCATCACTCCCCTGCTTGCTGGGTCACTTTGAGTAGATTTGATTCAGTTCATTGTCTGCTTCTGAAGCCAGTCAGGTAAAGCCACACTCAATGGTAATTCAGCAATATAACAAAGCTGTTTTTAAGAAAAGTCAAATTAAATCTTTTCTTGAAAGAGGAAAGTGACATAACTGTTGACCCGCTGTAATTAATTTTACTGCTTGATTTCAGAGTCCATCATACCTATTTCTTCTTTTGTTTGTCAAATGATTTGTGTTCAATCCAAACAGCACTTTTCTTAAGCCACTAATTTATCTGCGGAGCTGTGGCTGCAGAATGTTTAAAGACAACCCAGGTAGCTGCAGAGGCCATAGAGAAGCAGTGTGTCAGGAAGGCCAATAGAGGGCACTGGGCTATTTGTGATAACTTTGGAAGGGGTGGAGAAGTCTGTATACCAGCCTTTAGATTGGGGGGGTAGGGTGGGGTGGGGAGGGAGTAAATGAACACAGCATTTTTTATCTCACTAATTCTGTTAGAAGCACAATGGAATTTTAAAAAATGAAGATGGAAAAATTCATCAGCTATATCTTTAAGTCTGAATTCTATGCAATGAAAGTTTTCAACATTGGCTGTTTCTCCCTTACAAAGAGCTTAGAGGACCTAACACACTCTTCCTTTTCCTGATATATTTCAGTTTGCCTGGGGGCCATGGTAAAGTACTTAAATTACCCAAAGATTGGTGGTTTGGGAAGTAATAACTTTGTAGAAGACAGTTGAAATAAAAGAAATGCTGAAGATGCAATATCTGGTTTCTAAGGAACATTTTGTATTTCCCTCCGGGATTCTGATTCCCCCTCTCCCTCCCTCCCTGCCTCGCTGAATTCCTTCCTTCCTTCCTATTTTCCTTTAGAAGTTGGAGTGGGTGGTTTGTTTCTTCTCTGGGGGAACTGATTGGTAAGCTTACGTTCTGCTGTTCCTTCCCTTGTATTCTCGGATACCATGATAGACTCTTGTCTGTTGCCTTATCTCCTCTCTGTTCTCCAGAGGCCTCAGTTGGAAAAAGTTAGGAGGAAGGTGGAAGAGGGAGGAAGCCGGGTCAGTGGGGGTTGGCTGAGTTTGGAAGGCATCTTCAGGGGCTCCTCTTGGCTCCTTACCACAGGGCAGCTGCTATGGGCACATGGCCAAACCTCTTTACTCTAGCCCTGGGAGCTCTCTCGCTTTTCACTCCATACACCTCTCCCCATTAGATTTTTCAGGCCTCTAGTATTTGTGGTCTTCTGAAATTGTTTCACATTTCTCTCTTCAGATCACTGTATCACTGTCACAGCTGGCTGGGCAAATAGGTGATTTTCACTGCCACAGGTCTAGAGCATCTCATAAAAACAACTCATATATTATCAAAGAAAAGCAAAAAAGTAATTATCTCAGGACTTTCAAATTTGTGACAGCGATTTACAAGTGCTCTTAAGCAGGGAATGCTCAAACTCTTCCCTCTGAATTAATCTGCACTTAAAGTTAAATCAATCTCAGCTGTTTTGACACAATTAAAATTTTGTAAAGCCTCACCAAAATTACTTCAGTAGATCCTTGGGCTCTCTTTAGGGATAATAATTTATCTTGAATGATTTATTTTGAAAAGAGTCATGTGACTTAAACCAGGATGGTTATGGTAATTTACGCATGTGAAACTAGTGGCAGGTGTGTTGGTTAGGGCGAGCCAGCTGGAAAAGAGGTAGAGAATATCCATAAAAGAGAAGGTTGAGAAAAGGTAAATTTGACCCCCCGAGGAGCCAGCAGGAACAAGGAAGGAGACAGGGGGGAAAGCAAATAAGAAATGTAGAGTAAAATTTGTTTGTTTTTGAGAATTTACCTCAGAGTGTACCAGTGAAATAATTTTAAGAAAGATAATTTATGCAACATTAAATGGATATAGAGAGTCAAGGAAAGATAAATTGTTCTTTTCTCCTGAGATAGTAAGAAATGAGTAGAGGGAGTAAAGTAGTGTTAAGCTTGGGAATCTTCATAAATTTCCCCCATTTCTAAAGCATATCTTCACTTTCCTCTGAAAATCTAACATGTTGCAACTCTCTAGCAATAAATGCCTTAATACAGGTTGTTTTATAATGAATTTTCAAAGACATCCCTAATTGCACTTCACAGAGTGAGGTATTCTATAGAAAATCAAATCACTGTTGGTTAGATTGATACACAAAGGGGACCTCACTCTATGGATTACGTATGATCGAGATGTGGTGTAATCTATTAAAGTCTGAATTCTCATTCTCAGTAGAAATCTATTTTGGATGCACATTTTTACTAATAACCACTGGTGCTAGTTGTGTCAGAGTCTGATGTGTGGTCTGGCCTACATAGTAGAAAGGTGGCCATAGAAAGCCTGTTGTGACCTTAGTCTTTGGCTGTGAAACGGGAGCCTGAGGCATCCCCCGGCTTCATTACCAGCGGGGTCCCTCAGCCTGTCTCAGGCATGGATGCTGCAGATGTTAGTGTTTATAGATGGTATGGGAGGGATGTTGCCCTGCATGCAGTAGGCCCACGACAAGACTTGTGTCTTAGGATGTGCGTGGTTGAGATAGGAAGGGTAACCCAGTATGCTGGAGCCGCTTAGCAAGGTGTTGTGTTTAGAGACCTGGGAGGGGAGTTGACCCAGTCAAAACATGAGTTTATCAGGCTCAGTGACCTCAAGCCATCTGCCTATTCCATGGGGAGGCTGGGACACTGAGGGGAGCAGTTGTAGGATAGGGGTAGAAGGATGCTGAATGCAGGAGTCAGACAGAAGAGATTTCCCTCCTGGTAGAAACTTAGACGATTTAGAGGACATGACAAATGCTTTGGTTTTGGAAGTGAGACCTTCAGTCTAGATGGAGTTGACAACAGTCCTTCTATTAAGAAAGCTGAACGCTGGGAGGAGGAGAGGAGGTTGGAATCATTCATTGGCATTTTTGTAGGAGTATGTCGTGTGAGGGCAGTAACGCTAATAACTTTATTCTTTGGTGTCTTCTCCTGAAGGCTTGGGAGAGGTGCCTTGAAAGTGCAATCAGAAATGAGTAGAGCCAAGAGTTCTTCTGCTAAAGGTGGGAACAAAGAAGTCTTTCTGAGGAGCTCTCACCATTTCTCAGGAAGTCATGAGTGGCAGAATGATAGTGAAATATGTGAGACTAGTAGTGTGAGAAGATATCTGAAAGTTGCATGTCTTTCTGGAGTACTGGCAGTGGTGACTCCTACCCTTGGGCAGAGTGTGTCAGACTTTGGCTGGTTGCAGCTGTGACAGTACTGTTGGCAGTAAAGGAGCAGTAGGAGACCACTGGGTAGCTACAGTAGCAACAAGCAACCTCTACTATTTGTGCCAGAGACATTGACCTTCAATTACATGTGGGTTCTTAGATCTCATCCAGATGGCTGAAGCCATTTTACATATGAACTTTGCATAAATATGATACAATTGTGTATATTTTAAGGATTTTTATAGGATTTGGTAACCAAAATACATAAATCTATTCCTCTCTGCTAGACACTCAGACATATTACTTTGGTATATGAAATGAAAGCTAAAAGTTGACACAATTAAAAGAAATGCATATTTGATTTCAGATTAATTGAATGGAAGGTAGGAAAATGAAAGTGCATTAACTCTAACAGTAGCTTTAAACAGAATAAACAATGGACTTTTCAAAGGATTATGGTTAACCTTAAAATGCCAAAATGAAACCTGAAGCAATTATTGGTAATATAGATGTATTATTATTTTTTTTTTAGCACATAAACTTTTTTTAACATCTTTGAGTATACTTGCTTCACAGTTGTGTGTTAGTTTCTGCTTTAAAACAAAGTGAATCAGCTATATGTATAAATATATCCCCATATCTCCTCCCTCTTGCATCTCCCACTCTCCCTATCCCACCCTTCTAGGTGGTCACAGAGCACCGAGCTGATATCCCGGTGCTATGCAGCTGCTTCCCACTAACTATCTATTTTACATTTGGTGGTGTATATATGTCCATGCCACTCTCTCACTTCATCCCAGCTTGCCCTTTCCCCTCCCTGTGTCCTCAAGTCCATTCTCTACATCTGTGTCTTTATTCCTGTCCTGCTGCTAGGTTCTTCAGAACCATTTTTTGTTTTTTTTTTAGATTCCATATATATGTGTTAGCATATGGTATTTGTTTTTCCCTTTCTGATTTGCTTCACTCTGTATGACAGTCCCTAGGTCCATCCACCTCACTCCAAATAACTCAATTTTGTTTCTCTTTATGGCTAATATTCCATTGTATATATGTGCCACATCTTCTTTATCCATTCATCTGTCGATGGACACTTAGGTTGCTTCCATGTCCAGGCTATTGTAAATAGAGCTGCAATGAATATTGTGGTACATGACTCTTTTTGAATTATGGTTTTCTCAGGGTATATGCCCAGTAGTGGGATTGCTGGGTTGTATGGTAGTTCTATTTTTAGTTTTTTAAGGAACCTCCATACTGGTCTCCATAGTGGCTGTACCAATTTACATTCCCACCAACAGTGCAAGAGGGTTCCCTATTCTCCACACCCTCTCCAGCATATATTGTTTCTAGATTTTTTGATGATGACCATTCACACTGGTGTGAGGTGATACCTCACTGTGGTTTTGATTTGCATTTCTCTAATGATTAGTGATGTTGAACATTCTTTCATGTGTTTGTTGGCAATCTGTATATCTTCTTTGGAGAAATGTCTATTTAGGTCTTCTGCCCATTTTTGGATTGGGTTGTTTGTTTTTTGATATTGAGTTGCATGAACTGCTTGTAATTTTGGAGATTAATCCTTTGTCAGTTGCTTCATTTGCAAATATTTCCTCCCATTCTAAGGGTTGTCTTTTCATCTTGTTTAAGTTTTCCTTTGCTGTGCAAAAGCTTTTAAGTTTCATTAGGTCCCATTGGTTTATTTTTGTTTTTATTTCCCTTTCTCTAGGAGGTGAGTCAAAAAGGATCTTGCTGTGACTGATGTCATAGAGTGCTCTGCCTATGTTTTCCTCTAAGACTTTGATAGTGTCTGGCCTTCCATTTAGCTCTTTAATCCATTTTGAGTCTATTTTTGTGTATGGTGTTAGGGAGTGTTCTAAATTCATTTTTTTACATGTACCTGTCCAGTTTTCCCAGCACCACTTATTGAAGAGGCTGTCTTTTCTCCATTGTATACTCTTGCATCCTTTATCAAAGATAAGGTGACCATATGTGTGTGGGTTTCTCTCTGGGATTTCTATCCTGTTCCATTGATCTATATTTCTGTTTTTGTGCCAGTACCATACTGTCTTGATTGCTGTAACTTTGTAGTATAGTCTGAAGTCTGGGAACCTGATTCCTCCAGCTCCGTTTTTCTTTCTCAAGATTGCTTTGGCTATTCCTGGTCCTTTGTGATTCCATACAAATTGTGAAATTTTTTGTTCTAGTTCTGTGAAAAATGCCAGTGGTAATTTGATAGGGATTGCACTGAATCTATAGATTGCTTTGGGTAGTAGAGTCATTTTCATAATGTTGATTCTTTCAATCCAAGAACATGGTATATCTCTCCATCTGTTTATATCATCTTTAATTCTGTCATCAGTGTCTTATAACTTTCTGCATACAGGTCTTTTGTCTCCTTAGGTAGATTTATTCCTAGGTATTTTATTCTTTTTGTTGCATTGGTAAATGGGGGTGTTTCTTTAATTTCTCTTTCAGATTTTTCATCATTACTCTATAGGAATGCAAGAGATTTCTGTGTGTTAATTTTGTATCCTGCTGCTTTACCAAAGTCATTGATTAGCTCTAGTAGTTTTTGGTAGCATCTTTAGGATTCTCTATGTATAGTATCATATCACCTGCAAACAGTGACACCTTTACTTCTTTTCCGATTTGGATTCCTTTTATTTCTTTTTCTTCTCAGATTGCTGTGGCTAAAACTTCCAAGACTAGTTGATTAATAGTGGTGAGAGTGGACAACCTTGTTTTGTTCCTGATCTTAGAGGAAATGCTTTCAGTTTTTCACAATTGAGAATGATGTTGGCTGTGGGTTTGTCATATATGGCCTTTATTATGTTGAGGTAAGTTCCCTCTATGCCTACTTTCTGGAGAGTTTTTATGATAAATGGGTGTTGAATTTTGTCAAAAGCTTTTTCTGCATCTATTGACATGATCATATGGTTTTTATTCTTCAGTTTGTTAATTTGGTGTATCACATTGACTGATTTGTGTATATTGAAAAGTCCTTGCATTCCTGGGATAAACCCCACTTGATCATGGTGTATGATCCTTTTAATGTGCTGTTGGATTCTGTTTGCTAGTATTTTGTTGAGGATATTTGCATCTATGTTCATCAGTGATATTGGCCTGCAGTCTTCTTTCTTTGTGACATCTTTGTCTGGTTTTGGTATCAGGGTGATGGTGGCCTTGTAGAATGAGTTTGGGACTGGTCCTCCATCTGCTATATTTTGGAAGAGTTTGAGAAGGATAGGTGTTAGATCTTCTCTAAATGTTTGATAGAATTTGCCTGTGAAGCCATCTGGTCCTGGACTTTTGTTGGTTGGAAGATTTTTAATCACAGTCTCAATATCAGTGCTTGTTATTGGTCTGTTTTTCTTTTCCATTTCTTCCTGGTTCAGTCTCAGAAGGTTGTGCTTTTCTAAGAATTTGTCCATTTCTTCCAGGTTGTCCATTTTATTGGCATAGAGTTGCTTGTAGCAATCTCTCATGATCCTTTGTCTTTCTGGAGTGTCAGTTGTTAATTCTCCTTTTTCATTTCTAATTTTATTGATTTGATTCTTCTCCCTTTTTTTCTTGATGAGTCTGGCTAATGTTTTATCAATTTTGTTTATCTTCTCAAAGAACCAGGTTTTAGTTTTTGATCTTTGCTATTGTTTCCTTCATTTCTTTTTCATTTATTTCTGATCTGATTTTTATGATTTCTTTCCTTCTGCTAACTTTGGGGGTTTTTTGTTCTTCTGTCTCTACTTGCTTTAGGTGTAAGGATAGGCTGTTTATTTGAGATGTTTCTTGTTTCTTGAGGTAGGATTGTATTGTTATAAACTTCCCTCTTAGAACTGCTTTTGCTGCATCCCATAGGTTTTGGGTCATCGTGTTTTCACTGTCATTTGTTTCTAGGTATTTTTTGATTTCCTCTTTGATTTTTTCAGTGATCTCTTGGTTATTAAGAGTGTATTGTTTAGCCTCCATGTGTTTGTATTTCTTAAAGATTTTCCCCTGTAACTGATATCTAGTCTCATAGCACTGTGGTCAGAAATGATACTTGATATGATTTCAGTTTTCTTAACTTTACCAAGGCTTGATTTGTGACCCAAGATATGATCTATCCTGGAGAATGTTCCATGAGCAATTGAGAAGAAAGTGTATTGTGTTGTTTTTTGGATGGAATGTCCTATAAATATCCATTAAATCCATCTTGTTTAATGTATAATTTAAAGCTTGTGTTTCCTTATTTATTTTTATTTTGGATCATCTGTCCATTGGTGAAAATGGGGTGTTAAAGTCCCATACTATGATGTGTTACTGTCGATTTCCCCTTTTATGGCTGTTAGCATTTGCCTTATGTATTGAGGTGCTCCTATGTTGTGTGCATAAATATTTACAACTTTTATATCTTCCTCTTGGATTGATCCCTTGATCATTATATGTAGTGTTCTTCTTTGTCTCTTGTAATAGTCTTTGTTTGAAAATCTATTTTGTCTAATAGGAGAATTGCTACGTCAGCTTTCTTTTGATTTCCATTTGCCTGGAATATCTTTTTCCATCCCCTCACTTTCATTCTGTATGCATCCCTAGGTCTGAAGTGGGTCTCTTGTAGACAGCATATGTATGGGTCTTGTTTTTGTATCCATTCAGCCAGTCTATGTCTTTTGGTTGGAGCTTTTAATCCATTTACATTGAAGGTAATTATCAATATGTATGTTCCTATTACAATTTTCTAAACTGTACTGGGTTTGTTATTGTAGGTCTTTTCCTTCTCTTGTTTTTCCTGCCTAGAGAAGTTCCTTTAGCATCCATTGTAAAGCTGGTTTTGTGCTGCTGAATTCTCTTAGCTTTTGCTTGTCTGTAAAAGTTTTAATTTCTCCGTCGAATCTGAATGAGATCCTTGCTGAGTAGAGTAATCTCAGCTGTAGTTTTTTCCCTTTAACTATGTCCTGCCACTCCCTTGTGCCTTGCTGAGTTTCTGCTGGAAGGTCAGCTGTTAACCTTATGGGGATTCCCTTGTGTTTTATTTGTTGTTTTTCCCTTGCTGCTTTTAATATTTTTTGTTTGTATTTAATTTTTGATAGTTTGATTAATATGTGTCTTGGCATGTTTCTCCTTGGATATGTCCTGTATGGGACTCTCTGTGCTTCCTGGACTTGATTAACTATTTCCCTTCCCATATTAGGGAAGTTTGCAACTATAATGTCTTCAAATATTTTCTCAGTCCCTTTCTTTTTCTCATCTTCTTCTGGGACCCCTATAATTCGAATGTTGCTGTGTTTAATGTTGTCCCAGAGGTCTCTGTGACTGTCCTCAATTCTTTTCATTCTTTTCTCTGTATTCTGCTCTGTGGTAGTTATTTCCACTATTTTATTTTCCAGGTCACTTATCTGTTCTTCTGTCTCAGTTATTCTGCTGTTGATTCCTTCTAGAGAATTTTAAATTTCATGTATTGTGTTGTTCATCATTGTTTGTTTGCTCTTTAGTTCTTCTAGTCCTTGTTAAACATTTATTGTATTTTCTTCATTCTCTTTCCAAGATTTTGGATCATATTTATTATCATTACTCTGAATTCTTTTTCAGGTAGAGTGTCTATTTCCTCTTCATTTCTTTGGTCTGGTGGGGTTTTACCTTGCTCCTTCATCTGCTGTGTGTTTCTCTGTCTTCTCATTTTGCTTAACTTACTGTGTTCGGGGTCTCCTTTTCGCAGGTTGCATGTTCATAGTTCCCGTTGTTTTTGGTGTCTGTCCCCAGTGTCTAAGGTTGGTTCATTGGCCTGTGTATGCTTCCTGGTGAAGGGGACTGGTGCCTGTGTTCTGGTGGATGAGGCTGGATCTTGTCTTTCTAGTGGGCAGGAATGTGTTCGGTGGTGTGTTTTGGGGTGTCTTTGACCTTATTATGATTTTAGGCAGCGTCTCTGCTAATTGGTGAGGTTGTGTTGCTGTCTTGCTAGTTGTTTGGCATAGGATGTCCAGTACTGTAGCTTGCTGGTCGTTGAGTGGAGCTGGGTCTTAGCATTGAGATGGAGATCTCTGGGAGGGCTTTCACCATTTGATACTACGTGGAGCTGGGATCTCTCTGTTGTATCAATGTCCTGAACTCGGCTCTCCCACCTCAGAGGCACAGGCCTGACAACCAGCCGTAGTACAAAGACCCTGCCAGCGACATGGCTGGTTTCATTTGATCAAAAGCACCATTCCTGTTTGTCATTACGACTGTTAGCCTGTTCATCCACTGACATCCTATGTCTTCATTCAAGTGACTGATTAAAATATTCACCACAGGTCCACTGGGAGGCTTTGAGGGTTGTACTGATTTGGAGAGGGTCCCTTGTTCAGCACTCCTGCTCAGATTGTTCTGAATCAATCACCACACCAGCACTTAGCCAACCTAGACATATTATTAATACCAGCTGTAACCCAGGTTTTGATTATGTAAGAAAACAGGCTTAAACTTTTGGCAGATAGTATACTTAAAAGTTCAAGCAAACCCAAGTTTTTACACACTGAAGATGTAGGGAGCATTTCTATTTGAAGAACCCAGATTTTTCCTCCACAGGGAATACACTGAAACTGGAATTATCCCAGTGATCACCAAATGTGACTTCATTCTTTAGAAAGTAACTATGTCCTTATTTTTCTGAATCCTCAAATTTATAATTTTTCCAAAGTATTGTATTTGTCAAACTATGATGTAGGAACCTTTTTTGGACATGTGCAGGCTTCCATCAGCTTTTCTTCTCCTTTAAAAAACTTTCTTGATTCTCCTCCTACAGGAGGTACCTGAATTGTCATAGTGCAAATAGGCACTGTGGTACTGTGGTGAGTGGGATATCCTTCCTTCCTTTTTTTTAAAAAAAAATTAATTAACTAATTTTTGGCCGCATTGTGTCTTTGTTGCTCAGTGCAGGCTTTCTCTAGTTGTGGTGAGTGGGGGCTACTCTTCGTTGGGGTGTGTGGGCTTTTCATTGCGGCGGCTTCTCTTGTTGTAGAGCATGGGCTCTACGTATGTGGGCTTCAGTAGTTGGGGCACACAGGCTCAGTAGTTGTGGCGCACCGGCTTTGTTGCTCTGCAGCATGTGGGATCTTCCAAGACCAGGATTGAACCTGTGTCCCCTGAACTGGCAGGTGGATTTTTAACCACTGTACCACCGGGGAAGTCCTGGGAGATCCTTTCTTGCTACAACAGTGTGATCCCTCTAGTGATGGATCTGGGGCATGGAGGCAGGACAAATTAATGGGCTGAATTTGATGGAGCTAATAGAATGGTTTCTTATAACTTCAACAGGGGCAAGATAGAATCTTTGTCTTGGCAAGGTCACTCAGCAGGACTGCAGGCCAGGGTCAAGATGTCAGCACTGTTATCTCACCTTCTTGCTTCAGTATTCTAGAGTATGGTGTCTGCCATGCTTGTTTCCATTCCTCCTGATAAGGGGAGCAGCATTTTTACTCTTCTGGAAGTAGAGGAGGGGAGAGAGACTGGAGCCCCTCCTTGGGAAATTAAATTATACTTCATCAGTTAGGCATTTGTGTTTTATGGAGGAATATGATTTGGGTTTTAGATGACTGTACAACAAACCAGTGACAAGAGTTTGATTGCAAATATCCAGTGTAACTTTTTGGAATAGGGGATTGAGGTTGAAGATAACAGCAAGATTGAGAGAAAGAGAAAAATAGAAAAAGAAGCAATAGGGCTCAGAATATTACCTGAAAATAACATGCAGGTGCATAGTAACAACCTGCAAACCCATGACATCTTTCTAATGGCTTCACAACTGGATGCTATCTTTAGGAAAATGTAAGTGAAGATTACTAATTGGGGATGGATGGAATCACCAAAAGTGAGTACAGCCTTTTTTGGTGAATATTTTTATTAGTTAAAATGAATCATTATCAAGGAAAGAGAAACAGGGTTTCTTCCTTTAAGGAATTTATCCTGTCAAAGGAAAAAAGACAAATACAAGCAGGACAGAAAAGAATGAACATTCACTAGACACATTATTTGCTAGGAACTCTACTTATAGTATACCATATTTTTGCATGCACCATATTTGTTACAATACTATGAAGTATGTGTTATTATTATCACATATTTTGATGATAAAAATGGAGACTTAAGAGGTTAAAAAGCTTGCCCAAAGTCACACAGCAGTTAAAAGACAGATCCAGGAAACTGACTTCTGATCCCAGTCTCTTTTTCTTTTTTTTCATGAATGTATGAACTTTATTTTACACACAATATTATCTCTTGGTTTCCAGATAGCTTCTCTTGTCTGTTAACTGATTTATCTCCATTTGCAATGATTTATGTCATTTCCCCCCTCAAAAAGGTCTTCATTGTCAATTTTTACAGAGAAAAAAGCAAAAACAGGAAGAAAGATCACATTGCAGCACTGGAAGCCAGATGTCATGGCCTTTGCTCTCAGATGTCACCAGGCAGAGCTCCTAGAGTCACAGTGGCTCATTATCTGAGATGAGAGATGAACTCTGTGGGTCCTGTAACCCTAACAGGGGGAGCTTCTGCTGTGGCTGGTTCTGTGGTAGCTTTTAATTCATCCTCCATGATACCAAATGCCATTTTTGGTGGTAGCCTACTGGTGTTGACGCTTGTTTCTGTATGCCAAAGTTTAAAGAACCACACTATGAAATAGCTCCAGAATGTGCCTTGTAACGTTTAGTCACAATAAGGGCATTTACCTACTTCCCAAATTTTTGTTGCTGTTGTTCAACTCTTTTAGCAAGTTTCAGTTATATGATACAGTGTTATCAACTGTTTTTTTTTTACATCTTTATTGGAGTATAATTGCTTTACAATGATGTGTTAATTTCTGCTTTATAACAAAGTGAATCAGTTATACATATACATATGTTCCCATATCTCTTCCCTCTTGTGTCTCCATCCCTCCCACCCTCTCTATCCCACCCCTGTAGGAGGTCACAAAACACCGAGCTGATCTCCCTGTGCTATGCGGCTGCTTCCCACTAGCTATCTCCCTTATGTTTGGCAGTGTATACATGTCCATGCCACTCTCTCACTTTGTCACAGCCCACCCTTCCCCCTCCCCATATCCTCAAGTCCATTCTCTAGTAGGTCTCTGTCTTTATTCCTATCTTACCCCTAGGTTCTTCATGACATTTTTTCCCCTTAAATTCCATATATATGTGTTAGCATATGGTATTTGTCTTTCTCTTTCTGACTTACTTCACTCTATATGACAGACTCTAGGTCCACCCACCTCATTACATATAGCTCAATTTCGTTTCTTTTTATGGCTTAGTAATATTCCATTGTATATATGTGCCACATCTTCTTTATCCATTCATCCGATGATGGACACTTAGGTTGTTTCCATCTCCGGGCTATTGTAAATAGAGCTGCAATGAACATTTTGGTACATGACTCTTTTTGAATTATGGTTTTCTCAGGGTATATGCCCCGAGTAGTGGGATTGCTGCATCATATGGTAGTTCTATTTGTAGTTTTTTAAGGAACCTCCATACTGTTCTCCATAGTGGCTGTACCAATTCACATCCCCACCGGCAGTGCAAGAGTGTTCCCTTTTCTCCACACCCTCTCCAGCATTTATTGTTTCTAGATTTTTTGATGATGGCCATTGTGACTGGTATGAGATGATATCTCATTGTAGTTTTGATTTGCATTTCTCTAATGATTAATGATGTTGAGCATTCTTTCATGTGTTTGTTGGCAGTCTGTATATCTTCTTTGGAGAAATGTCTATTTAGGTCTTCTGCCCATTTTTGGATTGGGTTGTTTGTTTTTTGTTATTGAGCTGTGTGAGCTGCTTGTAAATTTTGGAGATTAAGCCTTTGTCAGTTGCTTCATTTGCAAATATTTTCTCCCATTCTGAGGGTTGTCTTTTGATCTTGTTATGGTTTCCTTTGCTGTGCAAAAGCTTTGAAGTTTCATTAGGTCTCATGTGTTTATTTTTGTTTTTATTTCCATTTTTCTAGGAGGTGGATCAAAAAGGATCTTGCTGTGATTGATGTCATAGTGTTCTGCCTATGTTTTCCTCTAAGAGTTTAATAGTTTCTGGCCTTACACTTAGGTCTTTAATCTGTTTTGAGCTTATTTTTGTGTATGGTGTTAGGGAGTGATCTAATCTCATACTTCTACATGTACCTGTCCAGTTTTCCCAGCACCACTTATTGAAGAGGCTGTCCTTTCTCCACTGTACATTCCAGCCTCCTTTATCAAAGATAAGGTGACCATATGTGCGTGGGTTTATCCCTGGGCTTTCTATCCTGTTCCATTGATCTATATTTCTGTTTTTGTGCCATTACCATACTGTCTTGATTACTGTAGCTTTGTAGTATAGTCTGAAGTCAGGGAGCCTGATTCCCCCAGCTCCGTTTTTGGTTCTCAAGATTGCTTTGGCTATTCGGGGTCTTTTGTGTTTCCATACAAATTGTGAAATTTTTTGTTCTAGTTCTGTGAAAAATGCCAGTGGTAGTTTAATAGGGATTGCGTTGAATCTAGATTGCTTTGGGTAGTAGAGTCATTTCCACAATGTTGATTCTTCCAATCCAAGAACATGGTATATCTCTCCATCTATTTGTATCATCTTTAATTTCTTTCATCAGTGTCTTATAATTTTCTGCATACAGGTCTTTTGTCTCTTTAGGTAGGTTTATTCCTAGATATTTTATTCTTTTTGTTGCAGTGGTAAATGGGAGTATTTTCTTGATTTCACTTTCAGATTTTTCATCATTAGTGTATAGGAATGCCAGAGATTTCTGTGCATTAATTTTGTATCCTGCTACTTTACCAGATTCATTGATTAGCTCTAGTAGTTTTCTGGTAGCATCTTTAGGATTCTCTATGTACAGTATCATGTCATCTGCAAACAGTGACAGCTTTACTACTTCTTTTTCGATTTGGATTCCTTTTATTTCCTTTTCTTCTCTGATTGCTGTTGCTAAAACTTCCAAAACTATGTTGATTAAGAGTGGTGAGAGTGGGCAACCTTGTCTTGTTCCTGATCTTAGTGGAAATGCTTTCAATGTTTCACCATTGAGGATGATGTTGGCCATGGGTTTGTCATATATGGCCTTTATTATGCTGAGGAAAGTTCCCTCTATGCTTACTTTCTGGAGGGCTTTTATCATAAATGGGTGTTGAATGTTGTCAAAAGCTTTTTCTGCATCTATTGAGATGACCATATGGTTTTTCTCCTTCAATTTGTTAATATGGTGTATCACATTGATTGATTTGCATATATTGAAGACTACTTGCATTCCTGGGATAAATCCCACTTGATCATGGTGTATGATCCTTTTAATGTGCTGTTGGATTCTGTTTGCTAGTATTTTGTTGAGGAATTTTGTATCTATGTTCATCAGTGATATTGGCCTGTAGTTTTCTTTCTTCGTGACATCCTTGTCTGGTTTTGGTATCAGGGTGATCGTGGCCTTGTAGAATGAGTTTGGGAGTGTTCCCCCCTCTGCTATATTTTGGAAGGGTTTGAGAAGGATAGGTGTTAGCTCTTCTCTACATGTTTGAAAGAATTTGCCTGTGAAGCCATCTGGTCCTGGGCTTTTGTTTGTTGGAAGATTTTTAAACACAGTTTCAATTTCAGTGCTTGTCATTGGTCTGTTCATATTTTCTATTTCTTCCTGATTCAGTCTTGGCAGGTTGTGCATTTCTAAGAATTTGTCCATTTCTTCCAGGTTGTCCATTTTATTGGTATAGAGTTGCTTGTAATAACGTCTCATGATCTTTCGTATTTCTGCATTGTCACTTGTTACTTCTCCTTTTTCATTTCTAATTCTATTGATTTGAGTCTTCTCCCTTGTTTTCTTGATGAGTCTGGCTAATGGTTTATCAATTTTGTTTAACTTCTCAAAGAACCAGCTTTTAGTTTTATTGATCTTTGCTATCGTTTCCTTCATTTCTTTTTCATTTATTTGTGATCTGATCTTTATGATTTCTTTCCTTCTGCTACCTTTGTGGTTTTTTTTTTTCTTCTTTCTCTAAGTGCTTTAGGTGCAAGGTTAGGTTGTTTATTAGATGTTTCCTGTTTCTTAAGGTAGGATTTTATTGCTATAAACTTCCCTCTTAAAACTGCTTTTGCTGCATCCCATAGGTTTTGGGTCATCGTGTCTCCATTGTCATTTTTTTCTAGGTATTTTTTGATTTCCTCTTTGATATCTTCAGTGATCACTTCGTTATTAAGTAATGTATTGTTTAGCCTCCATGTGTTTGTATTTTTTACAGATCTTTTCCTGTAATTGATATCTTGTCTCATAGCATTGTGGTCAGGAAAGATACTTTGTATAATTTCAATTTTCTTAAGTTTACCAAGGCTTGATTTGTGACCCAAGATATGATCTATCCTGGAGAATGTTCCATGAGCACTTGAGACAAATGTGTATTCTGTTGTTTTTAGGTGGAATGTCCTATAAATATCAATTAAGTCCATCTTGTTTAATGTAACATTTAAATCTTGTGTTTCCTATTTATTTTCATTTTGGATGATCCAATGATGTCCATTGGTGAAAATGGGGTGTTAAAATCCCCTACTATGATTGTGTTACTGTCGATTTCCCCTTTTATGGCTGTTAGTATTTGCCTTATGTATTGAGGTGCTCCTATGTTGGGTGCATAAATATTTACAATTGTTATATCTTCTTCTTGGATCGATCCTTTGATCATTATGTAGTGTCCTTCTTTGTGTCTTCTAATACTCTTTATTTTAAAGTCTATTTTGTCTGATATGAGAATTGCTACTCCAGCTTTCTTTTGGTTTCCATTTGCATGGAATATCTTTTTCCATCCCTTCACTTTCAGTCTGTATGAGTCTCTAGGTCTGAAGTGGGTCTATTGTAGACAGCATATATATGGGTCTTGTTTTTGTATCCATTCAGCCAGTCTGTGTCTTTTTGTGGGAGCATTTAATCCATTTACATTTAAGGTAATTATCGATATGTATCTTCCTATTCCCATTTTCTTAATTGTTTTGGGTTTGTTATTGTAGGTCTTTTCCTTCTCTTGTGTTTCTTGCCTAGAGAAGATCCTTTAGCATTTGTTGTAAAGCAGGTTTGGTGGTGCTGAACTCTCCTCAGCTTTTGCTTGTCTGTAGAGGTTTTAATTTCTCCATCAAATCTTAATGAGATCCTTGCTGGGTAGAGTAATCTTGGTGTTGTAGGTTTTTCTCCTTCATTACTTTAAATATGTCCTGCCAGTCCCTTCTGGTTTGCAGAGTTTCTGCTGAAAGATCAGCTGTTAACCTTATGGGGATTCTCTTGTGTGTTATTTGTTGTTTTTCCCTTGCTGCTTTTAATATGTTTTCTTTGTGTTTAATTTTTGACAGTTTGATTAATATGTGTCTTGGTGTGTTTCTCCTTGGATTTATCCTGTATGGGACTCTGTGCTTCCTGGACTTGATTAACTATTTCCTTTCCCGTATTAGGGAAGTTTTCAACTCTAATGTCTTCAAATATTTTCTCAGTCCCTTTTTTTTTCTCTTCTTCTTCTGGAACCCCTATAATTAGAATGTTGGTGCATTTAATATTGTCCCAGAGGTCTCTGAGACCGTCCTCAGTTCTTTTCATTCTTTTTTCTTTATTCTGCTTTGCAGTAGTTATTTCCACTATTTTATCTTCCAGGTCACTTATCTGTTCTTCTGCCTCAGTTATTCTGCTATTGATCCCTTCTAGAGTATTTTTAATTTCATTTATTGTGTTGTTCATTGTTGCTTGTTTCATCTTTAGTTTTCTATGTCCTTGTTAAATGTTTCTTGCATTTTGTCTATTCTATTTCCAAGATTTTGGATCATCTTTATTATCATTATTCTGAATTCTTTTTCAGGTAGACTGCCTATTTCCTCTTCATTTGTTAGGTCTGGTGGGTTTTTACCTTGCTCCTTCATGTGCTGTGTGTTTCTCTGTCTTCTCATTTTGCTTATCTTACTGTGTTTGGGGTCTCCTTTTTGCAGACTTCAGGTTCGTAGTTCCTGTTGTTTTTGGTGTCTGTCTCCAGTGGCTAAAGTTCGTTCAGTGGGTTGTGTAGGCTTCCTGGTGGAGGGGACTAGTGCCTGTGTTCTGGTGGATGAGGCAGGATCTTGTATTTCTGGTGGGCAGGTCCACGTCTGGTGGTGTGTTTTGGGGTGTCTGTGGACTTATTATGATTTTAGGCAGCCTCTCTGCTAATGGATGGAGTTGTGTTTCTGTCTTGCTGGTTGTTTGGCATAGTGTGTCCAACACTGTAGCTTGCTGGTCGTTGAGTGAAGCTGGGTGTTGGTGTTGAGATGGAGATCTCTGGGAGATTGTCGCCATTTGATATTATGTGGAGCTGGGAGGTCTCTTGTGGACCAGTGTCCTGAAGTTGGCTCTCCCACCTCAGAGGCACAGCACTGACTCCTGGCTGCAGCACCAAGAGCCTTTCATCCACACAGCTCAGAATAAAAGGGAGAAAAAGTAGAAAGAAAGGAAGAGGATAAAAGAAAAATAAAATTAAGTCAGGTAAAATAAAATTATTAAAATAAAAAAATAAATTATTAAGAAAAAATTTTTTTTAAAAAGTTAAAAAAAAACAAAAAACAACATCAACAACAAAAGGACGGATAGAACCCTAGGACAAATGGTGAAAGCAAAGCTATACAGACAAAATCTCACACAGAAGCATACACATACACACTCACAAAAAGAGGAAAGGGGGAAAAATAATCTATCTTGCTCTCAAAGTCCACCTCCTCAATTTGGGATGATTCGTTGTCTATTCATGTATTCCACAGATGCAGGGTACATCAAGTTGATTGTGGAGATTTAATCCACTGCTACTGAGGCTTCTGGGAGAGATTTCCCTTTGTCTTCTTTGTTCACACAGCTCCCAGGGCTCAGCTTTGGATTTGGCCCCGCCTCTGCATGTAGGTCTCCGGAGGGCGTCTGTTCTTCGCTCAGACAGGACGGGGTTAAAGGAGCCGCTGATGCGGGGGGCTCCGGCCCGCTCAGGCCGGGGGGAGGGAGGGGTGCGGATGCTGGGCGAGCCTGTGGCGGCAGAGGCTGGCGGGACGTCGCACCAGCCTGAGGCGCGCCGTGAGTTCTCCCGGGTAAGTTGTCCCTGGATCCCGGGACCCTGGCAGTGGCGGGCTGCACAGGCTCCCCGGAAGGGAGGTGTGGAGAGTGACCTGTGCTCGCACACAGGCTTCTTGGTGGTGGCAGCAGCAGCCTTAGCGTCTCATGCCTGTCTCTGGGGTCTGCGCTTTTAGCCGCGGCTCGCGCCCGTCTCTGGAGCTCCTTTAAGCAGAGCTCTTAATCCCCTCTCTTCGCCCACTGGGAAACAAAGAGGGAAGAAAAAGTCTCTTGCCTCTTCGGCAGGTCCAGACTTTTTCCCGGAGTCCCTTCCGGCTAGCCGTGGTGTACTAACCCCTTCAGGCTGTGTTCACGCCGCCAGTCCTCTCGCTGCGCTCCGACCGAAGCCCGAGCCTCAGCTCTGTGTGTAAGAAGAGAAGCCTCTCGGGCTGGTGAGTGCTGGTCTGCACCGATCCTCTGTGCGGGAATCTCTCCGCTTTGCACTTCGCACCTCTGTTGTTGTACTCTCCTCCGCGGCTCCGATGCTTCCCCCTCCGCCACCCGCAGTCTCCGCCCGCGAAGGGCCTTCCTAGTGTGTGGAAACTTTTCCTCCTTCAAGGCTCCCTCTCACTGGTGCAGGTCCCGTCCCTTTTCTTTTGTCTTTGTTTATTCTTTTTTCTTTTCCCCTACCCAGGTACGTGGGGAGTTTCTTTCCTTTTGGGAGGTCTGAGGTCTTCTGCCAGCATTCGGTAGGTGTTCTGTAGGAGTTGTTCTGCGTGTAGATGTATTTCTGATGTATCTCTAGGTGACAAAGGGGTAAACTGGACGTTTCTGCTGGTAGCCTCGTGTGAACTGTATCCTGTCAACTCTTCCTCTCTCACAGAGACTGATGTTGATATTTACAGAAGATTATTGGTCCCTGCTAGTGTTGGAGGGTCTCCTGCAGAGGCAGGGGGTGGCTTCATCTCACCGTGAGGACAAGGGCACTGGCAGCAGAAGTTCTGGGAAGTACTCCTTGGACTGAGCCCTCCCAGCGTCCACCATTAGCCCCACCAATGATCCCAGACTCTTAGTCACTGTGCTTTACTCTCTTATGGACACCTTCAGTGCTCTTCTGTTGCTCATTAGGGAATAAACCCATCTTCATCTGTGCCATAATGGTTGAGTAGCTGAAACATGAAAGATGGTCAGCATGATTTGGTTGACAAGAGTCGGATGAAGCTGAAGATGTGTGGTTTTATCACCAACAGACATTTAAAGAGGCAGAAAATATGAACTGGTCTTATATGGAGGCAGTTGAATAATTTCTTGGACTGATTCCAAGTCTTAATTTCCTCTTTTTAAAAAAGTAATTTCCCTAATTTTCTAGACCATCCTCTAATTATGGGGCTCACAGACGTTTATTCATTATATTAAAAGTGCAAGTTTTAATGGTGCCATCTTCAGAGACTCAAACAAGTAACAATTAGCTCTGTGGCTCTTGGCCAAGCAGTGCTAATGCCTGAATTCATCTCATATTTCACTTGGCCAGCCTATAGGATGGAGTTCTCCTATGGTAACTTTCCTTACATCTTGACTCTCTGCCTTAAATGTCTCTACCAAGGAAATGAGCCACTATCTGGGCCTCCTTCCTTGCAGTCGTTGGTTTTAATGACACTTGCAGTCTTTCCCACAATTTCTCAAGGTGACAGGTTACTTATGTATAATCTGTACATTTATTCATTCATTTAGCCATTTAGCACTTCTTTCTTCCCTCCTTCCCCTCTCCCTTCCTTTCAACCATCCTTCTTTCTTTCCTCTTTCATTCCCTTCTACCCTTTTTTCCCCTTTCCTCCCTTCAACAAATAATTATTAGGTTCTCAAGAAATGCTAAGCCTTGTACTGAGTTCTGTGGGGGATACAAAGATATATAGATAGATGAAAAAGTTTTATGATTGATTTGTTCATCCATTTAATGAATATTTACTGTTTGCCAGGCTCTATTTTGCAAGCTAGAAATGAAATCTCTTTTGTCAGTGAGTTGTTTTCCTGCGTGTGTATTTGAGAGACAGACAAAAAATATATGCCAAGTAGCAGTCAGAGCTATAAATAAAAATGAAGCAGAGAATGAAGAGAGAGGTGCTGGGGGATAGGGTGGTTTGGGAAGGCATCTCTGATAAAATGACATTTGATCAGAGATACATTTATCTGAGGGAAGAACAAGTACCAGGGCCCTCAGGGAATTCATTTCTAATAAGGAAAAAAGGTGTAAAGGTAAACTCTTGTAACAGAAGGTGGAACAGGTAAGTGATGTAAGGGAGGGATAGATGAAGACCTGCTGGGTGAGTTCAGAGGAAGGGAAGATAGCTGCCTGCTGGGGAGGAGGTGCTATGAAGAGCACTCCCCGCTTCCTAGGGGGTAACTCACACACTCTGACACCTCAGGGCAAAGCCTTTCCCCCCAGGCCCTTTCCTGAATTGACCATTCTCCTCGGTTATGAGATAGTTGTGTGCACACCTAATTAGGGTGCCCTTTGGTTAAGATGCTGAGGTTGTAATAGAGACAAAAAGAAGTTACATCATCTGTCCACTTTCCCTTCTGGCTTTAGACTCCTCTAAATCGTGTTTCTTCTTTATAAAAAGACTAACCATCTGCTCATGCCCAATGTTGGCCACCAAAGGCTAGAAGGCAAAGAGATTACTCTTGTTTTTAGATAACTGTGCCTTGTGCTCAGGATTAGGACACCTTTATTTTTACTTGCTTTGGTCAGCTTGGCAAGGTCCTAGCTCTTCTACTAGGATGCAAATACCCCAGTGAAAAAGGAAAGACTTTAACGCAGTATCAACTCACATTTGTCTATTAGCCAGAGAGAGTGCAAACAAGGAACTATAAAAATAGAACCCAGAAGATTATATCATATTTTTATTTTTAAAATGGGATGCTGGCAGGAAAGGAATATAGGACTCTAAGTGGAGAGGTAATGAATAGAAAGAGTACAACGTGGTGGGAAGGAAGAAGGAAAGAGAAAAAAGGATATTATTTAATTTCACAGAGATACATATCCAAATCTTGACACTGATCCAATTGGGACCTTTTGAGATACAGTGATAGATACATTTAGAAGAGCAAAAATACCTTGATAAGCTGCTTGAAGCAAAGATGGGATCCTAGGGTGGGGCATGGGGACCTCCAGGAGCCAAGGCAAACTCATGATAGCTGAAGCGGTGTGCCTTAGAAATGAACAGGGATTTAGAGGGGGCTGAAGGTAGAGGGGGAGACAAAAGAGAAGGGGGAGGGAAGAGAGAGAGAAGCAACAATATGGAGGGTGGCTGGTGCCCAAGTCAAGGAAAAAGCCAAGCGACCTTTAGCAATCTATTATTGAATTTTAAATGATTTCTGCTGCTGCAATGTAGATTTTTCTTTCCCAAACCTTCAATAATATTTTCTCTTTACTCAAAATGCCTTGATTGGAGGGTGCATTGGGTTGAAATTAAGGACAAGAGCACCTGAAGGCAGAGCAGGGTTGAGTCAGATGGGAGTGGAGGGTGAGGGAACTGCTGATCTCAGTATTAACTCAACAGACACAGGGGCAGAGGCAGCCATTAGAGGGCCCCCCTACCCCTAAGCCACAGAAATGAGCAGAAATCCCAAGGATGCCACTGCATTTTTCTACAATAGATAATGTGGAGATTTTAATCTATCTTTATCTAGATATTAAGAAATAGGTCAACACCAGTTGATATCCGGCTTACATCTACTTGAAAGACTATCATAAAATTTTATAAGGATGTTAGTGAATCAGAACTTTAGAAGAGAATTTGAAAGCTGAAACTTCAGTGTTCAACATGAAGGGGAAAGGAATGTTTGAAGTGTAGCACTAAGCAGCTCTTCCTTTTAGTAGATGGGAATAAAGCTGTCCTTGGTCAATAATTATCTTTTTTCTCTGTCTCTCAGGAGGGTCTTTCACAGAGGTGGGGCTTTGCTACGGGGACTCTGGAAGTGGAGGGGTTCTACACTATTTCTTCTCATAGCACTGAGGGCACATTTGACAACTTTGAATATCCTACTCCATTTCTTTGCTTTCGAAGCTGTGGAAAACCCCAACTATCTAGAGAGGACAAACTTGTGTAAGGCTGAGCAGGGGAGATGACTGAGTCATTACCACGCTCTTTGATTTGAATACTGACTAGCCAGGGGCAGTGTGTGTTCAAACCCTACTTTCAGTCCTGTGTGGAGATTTCTGACTTCTGATAATATGATTCACCCAGGCTGGGTTCCTGGCTCCCTTTCTGTAACCAACATTAAAACATTGCAAAAGCCAGAGGGAAGTCAGTGGGCCTGATAAACTAATAAAAACAGACAAACAAACTCTAAGGAACACTGAGGCAAAGATCACATCTGGGTTACAGAGTGTGGGAAATGGCAGCATGTTTGGAAGAGGGTTGGACCAGACCGCTACTGCCCAGTATGGTATAGCCACTAGCCTCAGGTGGCTGTGGGGCATTTACAATGCAGCCAGTCTGAATTGAGATGAGCTGCAAGTGTAAAATACCTCATTCCACCACCTTCCACCAGATTTTGAAGACTCAGTATAAAAAAGGGAAGGTAAAATATGTCACTAATTCATTTTTATGTTGCTTACATGTTGCGATGATAATGTTTTAGACATGCTGAACTAAATAAAATATATGTATTAGTTTTTTAGGGCTGCTGTAACAAAGTACAATACTATAGACTGGGTAGCTTAAACAACAGAAATTTATTTTCTCACAGATCTGGAGGTTAGAAATCCAGGGCCTAGGTGTCAGCAGAGTTGGTTTCTTCTGAGGCCTTCCTTGTTGGCTTTTAGATGGCTGTCTTCTTCCTGTAACTTCATATTGTCATCCCTCTGTGTGTTTCTGTGTCCTAATCGCCTCTTTTTTTTTTTTTTTTTTTTTTTTTGCGGTACGCGGGCCTCTCACTGTTGTGGCCTCTCCTGCCACTGAGTACAGGCTCTGGACGTGCAGGCCCAGTGGCCATGGCTCACAGGCCCAGCCACTCTGCGGCATGCGGGATCCTCCCGGACCGGGGCACGAACCTGCGTCCCCTGCATCGGCATGCAGACTCTCAACCACTGCGCCACCAGGGAAGCCCTTGCCTCTTTTTATAAGGACACCAGTCTCACTGAAGTAGGGCCCATTCCAGTGACCTCATTTTAACTGAATTAAGACCTCCTTAAAGGCCCTAACTCCAAATACAGCCATTTTCTGAAGTATTGGAGGTTAGCTTTTCAACATATGAATTGGGGGGGTGGGTGCTAATTCAGCCTATAACATTATTAAAATTAAATTCACCTGTTTCTTTTTATTTTTTAAAAATGTGGCTACTAGAAAATCTAAAATTCCACATGTGGCTGCATTAGATTTCTATTGGACAGGGTTGCACTAGACTATAACTCCAAAAGGGCAGACTGCTTTATATGTTGTTCACTACTGAGTTTCCTGATACCTTGGACAGAGCCTGCCATGACTACAAGCTCAATCACAATGGTTGAATGTAAAATAAATGGGCACACTACAGGCAGTAGACAGGGTGGGAGAGGATTTTAAGTGGGAATCTCTAGGCAAGATTCCTTGCCCTGGTTTTTACTTGAGTGGCTTGTGGTTGGCTGCATTGCTACCATGAAGTGGGAAAACAGTAGCCATCCTGACAGCTATCCAACAGCATGGAGGTGAGTCTGGTTGGGGCAGTGGGAGTTTACAGTAGGTGCAGGCAGACCTACTGGTCTTCAAGCCTTCTCTCCTCCTCAGCACCCTTCTCCACTTTGAGAGCTGTGTGCTAGCACGAAGGTCTTGAAGGTTAGTGTTTAGAGGGTTACAGACTATAATATCAGAATTTCTGAGGAGGCCACAACCTGGAGTCTTCTTTCACAAAAGTGATTTAAATTTATTTATTTATTTTATTTTTGGCTGCGTTGGGTCTTCGTTGCTGCGTGCAGGCTTTCTCTAGTTGCGGTGAGCAGGGGCTACTCTTTGTTGCGGTGTGCAGACTTCTCATCGCGGTGGCTTCTCTCGTTGCAGAGCATGGGCTCTAGGGCGTGAGGGCTTCAGTAATTGCAGCACGCGGGCTCAGTAGTTGTGGCTTGTGGTCTCTAGAGTGCAGGCTTAGTAGGTGTGGTGCATGGGCTTAGTTGCTCTGCAGCATGTGGGATCTTTCCAGACCAGGTCTTGAACCCGTGTGTCCTGAATTGGCAGGAGGATTCTTAACCACTGTGCCACCAGGGAAGCCCCTCACAAAAGTGATTTAAAAAACTGTTTCAAAAAATGTTTTGAAAAATTAGATGAGCTAGGTTTCTTGAAGAATATGAAATTACAAAATTGGTGTCAGAAGAAAGAGAACATTTGAATTTGAAGTAGTAAACAAAGACCCTCACCCCTACCCTCATCCCCAAAAGCTCTAGACAAAGATGGCTTTATGGGAGAGTTCTACCAAATTTTCAAGGAAAGAAAATCAATGTTTTATATACATTTTAGAAATAAAGAGGAAAACCTCCCAACTCATTTTTTAGGCTAGTATGACCTTAAGCCAAATAAAGACAGCACAAGGAAAGATAATTATAGGTCTGCTTAAGAAAGGCATGTGGAAATCCCAAATAATCTATGAAACTAAGTGTATTGGTGTATGACAAATATCAGATCAAGTAAAAGGATGGTTTAACTTCAGAAATCACAGTTCACTGTCTTAATTGAGTAAACAAGAACTCTTTCATGGTTATCTTGATGAATGCAGTACAAGCTTTTGATAAATTTCAACATCTATTAATGATTCAAAAACAACTCTGCATCCTCTGCTCTTGCCTTGTCAGCTGAGTTAAATGCTTCCCACAAGTCAGTTGTGTTTGTTTCCAAAGCTCTTTGTACCAGTTGTACTTGATATTGTAATTATGTAATTTAGTTAAATATTATATAAACCAAAGTGTGAAAAGAGAATTGTTTCTCTGAAAGCTCAACTGAATGTTTTGGAAAGACTTGTTAAAGGAAAGCCACTAATAAATATTGTGATCAGATCATTGTAATTTCTATCATATTAAAAGCAAAGGCTTTGGTCCTACATCAAAAGATTGATGAATGAAAATGGATTTATATGTTAAAACAAAAATTTTAATGAGTGCATCACTTTATATAATTCTCTCTCCCTACTGTTATTTTATTCATTTACTAATTGCTCTCAATTATGTCAGATACAAGGGCTCTCATTGTATTATTTTGATAAACAACACTGTCTGAATTCCCAGTAACACCCTGTCCATTCTTTTCAGCCTCTCACTTGATTATGAAGAGGACTTGTAAGTGAATTAATTAATACGATTTCATCCTACCTAGCCTGCTGTGTCACAGCAGGAGTAGGAAAGGAAATGTATTTGACTGCCTATGTTAGGACTCCTCTCTCTCTCTCTCTCTGAAAATAATTAAATCTACAAAAGTCAGAGATTTAAGGATCGTAAACATTCCCATTTATTTTTTCTCACCTCTGAAACTTTTCTCATGTTTCTGTCAACTTTGTATTCCTGAGTCTGAAGAAATACAGTATCTGAAACCTCTTTCTCTTCCCCCTTTGCCAATAGATCTCAGCCACTAGAACTATTTTTTGTTGTTGTGGAAATGTACTGGCATACAATTCTATAACTTCTTGCTTAAAATTGTGCAAATTGAAATAGCATTCCAGAGCCCAGCTTTCTGGAAAAATAACAGTGTTTCAACTTCTTTCTTATGGTAGGAGGGAATTTTGGAGAAAAGCGTTATAGAAAGGTGTTAAATATGATTCAGTTGTGGACATATATGCTGGTCTCCTGCCCATCACTTTCTTTTTTGATACATGTGAAAATCGTCTATTTTTCCCTTCACAGTATGTACAGAGAAAACCAAAAGTGACGAGTAAAATAGGAGATGGTCAAGGTGCAGTTTCTTTCTTTTTTTAAAAAATGGCTTTCTTGATATATAATTCACATATCATACAATTCAACCATTCAAAGTGTACATTTCAGTGGCTTTTGGTACTTACAATAATTTCTTCTTCCAGTTTTATTGAGACTGTAATTGGCATATAGCACTATACAAGTTTAAGGTGTACAGCATAATGATTTGACTTACATTCATCATTAAATGATTACCATAATAAATTTAGTGAGCACTCATGATCTCATATAGATACAAAATAAAAGAAAAACAAAACTTTTTTCCTTGTGATGAGAATGCCTAGGATTTATTCTCTTAACAACATTCATGTATAACATACAGCAGTGTTAATTATATTAATCATGCTGTACGTTGCATCCCTAGTATTTATTAGCCTTATAACTGGAAGTTTGTACCTTTTGACCACCTTCATCCAGTCCTCCTTCCCACCACCTGTCACCTCTGGTAACCACAAATCTGATGTCTTTTTTTCTGAGTTTGTTTGTTTTTTGAAGTATAATTGACCTACAACACTGTGTTAGTTCCTGGTGCACAATATAGTGATTTCATATTTCTGTTCATTAAAAATTGATCACACAATAAGTCTAGTTACCATCTGTCACCACACAAATATATTATATTATTATTGACTATATTCCCTGTGCTGTACATTTCATCCCCATGACTCATTTATTTTGTACCTGGAAGTTTGTACCTCTTAATCTCTCTCACCTTTTGACTCCTGCCTCCCCTCTCCCCTCCCCTCTGGCAACAACCTGTTTGTTCTCTGTATCTATGGCTCTATTTCTGTTTTGTTATATTTGTTCATTTTCGTTTTTTAGATTCCATATATGAGTGAACTCATATGGTACTTACCTTTCTTTGTCAGACTTGTTTCACTCAGCATAATACCCTCTAGGTCCATCTATGTTGTCACAAATGGCAAGATTTCATTTTTTATGGCTGAGTAATATTCCATTGTGCATATATACCACATCTTCTTTATCTACTAGGTTACTTCCATATCTTGGCTATTGTGTACATAGGGATGCATATATATTTTCAAATTAGTGTTTTTGTTTTCTTTGGAAAAATATCCAGTAGTGGAATATGGTAGTTCTACCTTTTAATTTCATGAGGAACTTCCAAACTGTTTTCTGTAGTGGCTACACCATTTACATTCCTAGTGAACAAGGGCTCCCTTTTTTCCACATCCTCACCAACATTTGTTATTTGTTGACTTTTGGGTAATAGCCATTCTGACAGGTGTAAGGTGATATCTCATTGTGGTTTTGATTTGCATTTCTCTAATAATTGGTGGTGTTGAGCACCTTTTCATGTGCTGGTTGGCTATCTGTATGTCTTCTTTGGAAAAATGTCTATTCAGGTCCTCTGCCAATTTTGTATTGATTTTTTTGTATTTTTGATGTTAAATTGTGTGAGTTCTTCGTATATTTTGTATATTAACCCCATATCAGATGTATTGTTTGCCAATATCTTCAATTCAGTAGGTCTCCTTTTCATTTCGTTGATAGTTTCCTTCACTATGCAAAAGCTTTTTAGTTTGATTTAGTCCCATTTGCTTACTTTTGCTTTTGTTTTCCTTGCTTGAGGAGACAGAAGCAAAAAAAAAAAAAAAAAAAAGTACGTTGCTAAGACCAGTGTTAAACAGTGTACTGCTTATGTGTTATTCTAGGAGTTTTATGGTTTTAGGTCTTACATGTAAGTCTTTAATCCATTTTGAGTTAATTTTTATAGATGATGTGAGAGTAGTCCCATTTGATTCTTTTGCATGTAGCTGTCCAGTTTTCCCAACACCATTTATATATGAGGCTGTCTTTTCCCCATTGTATATTCTTGCCTCCTTTGTCATAGATTAATTGATCATGTAAGTGTGTGTTCATTTCTGGGCTCTCTATTATGTTCCCATGATATATATGCTTGTTTTGTGCCAGTACCATACTGTTTTGATTACTGTAGCTTTGGAGTATAGTTTGAAATCAGGGAGTGTGTTTCTTCCATTTTTGTCCTTCTTTCTCGAGACTGTTTTGGCTATTTTGGATCTTTTGTATTTCCATACAAATTTTAGAGTTATTTGTTTTAGTTCTGAAAAAATGCCATTGGTATTTTGATGTGGAATTCATTGAATCTGTAGATTGCCTTGGGTAGTACGGTCATTTTAACAATATTCCTTCTTCCACTCCATGACTATGATATATCTTTCCATTTGTTTGTTTTTCCTTCAATTTCTTTCATCAGTGTCTTATAGTTTTCCAAGTACAGGTGTTTTATCCCCTTGGTTAGATTTATTCCTAGGTATTTTACTCTTTTTGATGCTGTTGTAAATAGTATTGTTTTTTAAATTTCTCTTCCTGGTAGTTTGTTGCCAGTGTGCAAAAACATAGAAGATTTCTATATATTAATTTTCTATCCTGCAACTTTACTAAGTTAATTTATTAGTTCTAATAGGTTTTTCAAGTTGTCTTTAGGATTTTCTATATAGAGTATCATGTCATCTGAAAAAATTGACAGTTTTATTTCTTCCTTTCCAATTTGATTTATTTGATCTCTTTTTTTTGTCTGATTGCTGTGGCTAGGACTTTCAATACTATGTTAAATAAAAATGACAAGAACGAACATCCTTGTCTTGTTCCTGATCTTAGAGGAAATGCTTTCAGCTTTTCACTGTTGAGTATGATGTTGGCTGTAGGTTGTCATATATGGCCTTTTTTATGTTGAGGTATGTTCCCTCTATACCTACTTTCTGGAGAGTTTTTATCATAAATGGATGTAGGATTTTGTCAAAAGCTTTTTTTCTGCATCAGTTGAGATGATTATATATATATATACATATATATATTTTTTTTTACATGAAAGTAAGATTTATTGGTGGGCACGAGTAAGGAGGGGACAGTGCCAAGGTACTCATGAATTCAGGTCCCACCATTTGCCGAGGGGCTCATGATTAGAGATGTATTTGACCCCACAGCCATCTCGGCTGATCCACTTTTCTGCCACCATGTTTTCGAATACATACACATTAAATTTAGTAAATGTCCACTTCTTAGAGATGTGGATCTTTTGGTGGCAAGGGAACTTGAACTTGGTTATGCATAGGGCCTCAATCATATGCTCTTTGTTCTGTAGTTTGATGTGGATGAACATGATGACTTGGCCAATGGGGACCTTGGCCACTTTTCATGGGGCTTTTCAAAGGCACCCTGCATACCTGTCTGGAGCCTAGATTGGGGAAATCATGTCAGACTAAATGTCCACTGGAAAGGGCTATCTCCAAGGTCCCTTAGGGCCACCCATGCAAGCAACAGGCTGCATACATTACTGAGGAGGCTGCTGGTTGCAGCCATTGCATACTGGGTCCCTAGGTTATATGATATTTATTCTTCAGTTTGTTAATGTGATATATCACATTGACTGATTTGCAGGTTTTGAACCATCCTTGCATTCCTGAGATAAATCCCACTTGGTTCTGGTGTATGATCCTTTTAATGTACTGTGGAATTCAGTTTGCTAGTATTTTGTTGAGGATTTTTACAACTGTATTCATCAGGGATATTGGTCTGTAATTTTCTTTTTTTTTTTTAATATTGTTGTTGTCTGGTTTTGGTATCAGGGTGATGCTGACCTTGTAGAATCAGTTTGAAAACATTCCTTCGTCTTCCGATTTTTTGAAATAGTTTGAGAAGGATAGGCATTAACTCTTCTTTAAATGTTGTGTAGAATTCCCCTGTGTAGCTGTCTGGTCCTGGACTTTTGTTTGATGGGAGATTTTAAAATTAATGACCAATTTCAAGCCCAGTAATTGGTCTGTTCATATTGTATATTTCTTCTTGATTCTGTCTTGTGAGATTGTATGTTTCTAGGAATTTATCCATTTCTTCTAGATTGTCAGATTTGTTGGCATATAATTGTTCATTGTATTCTCTTACGATCCTTTGTATTTCTGTGATATTGATTGTAATTTGTCCTCTTTCATTTCTGATTTTATTTATGTGGGCTCTCTTTTTTCTTGGTACATTTGGCTAAAGGTTTGTCAGTTTTGTCTGTCTTTTCATGGAACTAACTCATTTCCATTGATCTTTTCTATTTGTTTTTTAGTCTCTATTTCATTTATTTCTACTCAGATTTTTATCATTTCTTTCATTCTACTAACTTTGGGCGTTGCTTGTTCTTCTTTTTCTAGTTCCTTTAAATGCACATTTAGATTATTTATTTTAGGTTTTTCTTGTTTCATGAGGTCGGTATGTATTGCTATGAACTTCCTTCTTAAAACTGCTTTTGCTGCATTTCATAGATTTTGGGGAGTTGTTTTTCCATTTTCATTTTCACAGCAGTTTTTGATTTTCTCTTTGATTTTTTCATTGACCCACTGATTGTTTAATAGCATGTTTTTTGGTATCCACGTGTCTGTGTTTTTTTCTTGTAGCTGATTTCTAGTTTTGTACTGTTGTGGTTGGAAAAGATGCTTGATATGATTTCAGTCTTCTTAAATTTATTGAGACTTGTTTTGTGGCCTAATATGTGATCTACCATGGAGAATGTTCCATGTGCACTTGAAAAGAATGTGCATTCTTTTGCCATTGGGTGTAATGTTCTGTATATGTATTAAGTTTATCTGGTGTAATGTGTTGTTTAAGGCCAGAGTTTCCTTACTGGTTTTCTGTCTTAATGAATATATCCATTGATATAAGTGAGGTATTACAACCCTTACTATTATTGTATTGCTGTCTATTTCTCCTTCTGTTTCTGTTAATATTTGCTTTATATTACTAGGTGCTCCTATGTTGGGTGCATAAATGTTTACAAATGTTGTATTATCTTGTTTGATTGACCTCTTTATCATTATGTAATGCCCTTCTTCGTTTTTTGTTGTAGTCTTTGTCTCAAAGTCTACTTTGTCAGATATGAATATTGATACCCCATCTTTCTTTTCATTTCTATTTACATGGAATATCTTTTTCCATATCTTTTACTTTCAGTCTCTGTGTGTCAGTTCTGCAGTGAGTCTCTTGCAGGCAACCTATATAGGTCATTTTTTTTTAAATCCATTTAGCCATGCTATGTGTTTTGATTAGAGCATTTAGTACATTTACATTTAAAGCGATGATTGATAGATATATACTTATCACCATTTTATTAATTGTTTTCTGGTTGTTTTTGTAGTTCTTCTCTGTTCCTTTTGTCCGCTTTTAGTCTCTTTTCTTGTGGCTTGATAATTATTTTTAGTGTTATCTTTGGGTTTCTTTTTATTTTCTGTGTATCCATTATAGGTTTTTAGTTTGCAGTAACCATGAAGTTCATAGCTATTGATATATATAGTAGTTTATATTATTCTGATATTTGCTTATATTCGAACACATTCTAAAAGCAGTTTTACTTTGTCCCCCCCACCACACATTTTATGTTTTTGATGTCATATTTTACATATTTTTTGGATACATCTTTCTTCTTTGTGTATTCCCTAACTACTTATTGTAGTTATATAGTTGATTTTATGACTTTTGTCTTTTAACCTTCATGCTAGCCTTTTAAGAAGCTAATCCTCTGCCTTTATTATATATTTGCCTTTACCAGTGAAATTTTTTGTTTCATGTATTTTCTTATTTCTAGTTATGGGATTTTCTTTTCTGCTTAAAGAAGACCCTTTAACATTTCTTGTAAGCCTGGTTTAGTGGTGATGAACACTTTTAGTTTTTGCTTATCTGGGAAGCTTTTTATATCTCCTTCAATTCTGAATGATATTCTTGCCAGGTAGAGTATTCTTGGTTTGAAGTTTTTTCCTTTCAGCACTTTAAATATATCATGCCTCTCTCTCTCTGGCCTGCAAAGTTTCTGCTGAAAAATCATGTGATAGCCTTATAGGAGTTCCCATGTATGTGACTAATCGTTTTTCTCTTGCTGCCTTTAAAATTCTGTCTTTATCTTTAACCTTTGCCATTTTACTTATGATATATCTTGGTGTGTATCTCTTTGGGTTCATCTTGTTTGGGACTTCCTGTACTTTTTTTCCTGGATATCTGTTTCCTTCCCCAGGTTAGGGCAGTTTCCAGCCATTATTTATTCAGATAAGTTTTCTGCCCTTTTCTCTGTCTCTTCTCCTTCTGGGACCCCTATAAAGAGAATGTTATTGTGCTTGATGTGTCCCAGAGGTCTCTTAAATTATGGTCATTTTCTTTAGTTTTTTCTTTGGTTCTGCTGTTATGATTAGGTGATTTCCATTATTTTGTCTTCCAGATAACTTATGTGTTTTTCTGTATTGTCTAATACAGAAATATTAGACAATACAGATGTTGATTCCTTCTAGTGTATTTTTCATTTAAGTTATTGTATTCTTCAGCCCTTCATCCCTCATTTGTTCTTCTTCTATATTTACTCTTTGTTAAAGTCTCACTGTGTTCCTACATTCTTCTCCATGTTTGGTGAACATATTTATGACCATTCCTTTGAACTCTTTATCAGGCAAATACTTACCTCCATTTCACTAGGATTTTTTTTTTTTTTTTTTTTTTGGTGTGTGTGTGTCTATGAGTTTTTTTTTTTTTTTTTCTTTTGCGGTACGTGGGCCTCTCACTGTTGTGGCCTCTCCCGTTGCAGAGCACAAGCTCAGGACGCTCAGGCTCAGCAGCCATGGCTCACGGGCCCAGCCGCTCCGCGGCATATGGGATCTTCCCAGACCGGGGCACGAACCCGTATCCCCTGCATCGGCAGGCGGACTCTCAACCGCTGCGCCACCAGGGAAGCCCTGTCTATGAGTTTTTAATCATGTTCTTTCATTTGGAACATATTCTGCTGTATCCTGCTTTTGTTTCTTTCTGTGCTTGTTTCTAGGAATTAGGTAAAACGGTTATTTTTCCCATTCTTGAAGTTATGGCCTTGTGTAGGAGTGTCCCCTATGTGCACTGTGATTGCTGGGTGGCTTTGGCAGGCAGGCAGGGGCTGGAGCAGGCATAGGCTGGGGGTGTCCTGGGGCATGCCAGGCTGGGGCCACCTTGGCAGTATGGCTGGGGCTGTATTGGATGTGGCCTAGGGGGGTGGTATCCCAGATCGTACTAGACTGAGCTGGGTCACCTTGGCAGAGTGGCTGAAGCTGGAGTGGGCGTATGCTAGGGGCATATTGCAGCAGCCAAGGCAGGTTGCCATTTACTTTTAACTGCTACCTCTGTTCTGGGACTCAGAGTGAGTGAGTCTGTGCTTGAGTCCTTTAGGAGTGGAGTCTCAGTTTCCTGAAACTTTCCTGCTCTCTGGGACATAAGCCCTGTTCTTTTTCAAAACCAGATATTATGGGGGCTCATCTTCACAGCGCTGGTTTCCAGGGCTGGAGTGCCTGATGTATGGCTTGAACCCCTTGCTCCTTAGAGAGGACCTCTGCATGTGTGATATCCCCTCCTACTTATGGGTTACTGTGCTAGATGTATGGGTTCTGAGTCAGTTGTGCCTCTGCCTTTCCTACCTATGTCAATGTTGTTTTTTCTTTATATCCTTAACTGTAGAAGAACTTTTCTGCAAGTCTTCAAGTTGTTCTCAGGGAATGGGAATGGGAAAAATAACTGTTTTGCCTAATTCATAAACAAGCACAGAAAGTCAAACAAAAGGAGGAGACAGCAGAATATATTCCAAATGAAAGAACAAGATTGAAAACACACACACACACACACACACACGCACACACACACACACACACACACACACACAAAACCCTAGTGAAATGGAGATATGTATTTGCCTGATAAAGAGTTGAAAGAAATGGTCATAAATATGCTCACCATATTTGGAGAAGAATGTAGGAACACAGTAAGACTTCAACAAAGAGAGAGAAAATATAAGAAGAATAGATCAGAGCTGAAGAATACAATAACTTAGATGAAAGATACACTAGAAGGAATCAACAGCATATTAGAGTTGTAGTTTTGGTGTACCCATGGAAGGAGGTGAGCTCAGGGTATTCCTACTCTGCCATCTTTATCCCTCCCTCAAGAGGTTAAGCAACTTGCCCCAAATCACACAGTAAATAAGCAGGAGAGCAATATTGTGTAGGAATATTTATATTTTAACTAGTAGTCAAAAACCTTGGATCCAGTTCTGATTTACCACTAGTTAATGACTATATGACCCTGTATAAATCATATAGGCTCTGCAGGTCTGTGTCTTTATGGGTAAGATGTGAAGTTGGAATACTCAGGGTCCTTTGCTTTATATGAATTCATTTAATGTTAAGAATAGTAGAATACAGACAACTGAATAAGCAGGGAAGATGTTTCTCACTTGAACATAATATTTTCTCTTATAGCAGAGTCCAAATGATTTTCCATTTTAAATAGAGAAAGTAGATCTTATCAAGTATTTATAGAAACTGCAGATTGCTCAGACATGCAATCCAATACCTCATTTGATACTCGTGAAAGGCAAATGATGACTCAAACTTTAACACATGCTTGAGCCAATTCAGTGAATAAAGGAATATCTGAAAATGGCTCAAGTTTAAAGGAAGCCATATGTTTATTGAATGATATGACTTTGGGGACCACTTGAGAAAATAAAGTTTTTCTAAAATCTTCACAGTTAAGCCTAAAGCATGCATCCTTACAAATGTAAATTCTCTTAGTTATCAGTGGCATAGTATACCTCTATAAAAACTAAAGGGAGGAAAATGGCCAACTGGAAATTGTTGATATTACTTCTTGACAAGGACTCATTACTGTCACGGAGCCCTATGATTTCTTTTCCACTGAAAAATTTTAAGAACCAGAAAAGTTTAAAGAAGAGTACAGTTAATATCTATATACCCTACAACTATATTCAACAATTGTTAACATTTTACCATATGTTCTTTATCCCTTTCTATATCTAAGTTTTGGTAGAACCGTTTGAAAGTGAGAAGCAGATATAACTTGCTCCTCTATACATTAGCATGCGTCACTTTAATAATAGGATTATTCTCCTGCATATACACAATACTGTTATCTAAATTACAAATAGTTTTATAATGTTTATATCCAGTCCACATCTTATAACATTCTATTCTATAATATTTGATGTCCTGTCCAATATTTAGTATCCAGTCCAATTTCTCCAATTGTCCCAAGAATGTCATTTAAATGTTTATCTTTTGAATGAGGATGTAGTCAAGATTCACACATTGCATTTGGTTGTTATGGATATTTAAGATCTCTTAATTGAGACCATCCCCCTGCCCTCTTGTTGTTGTTGTTGTTTTGGTGGCATTGATTTATGAAGAGTCCAAGCCAGTTGTCATGTAAAATGTCCCAAATTTTGGATTTTTTGATTGCTTGTTTATGATGTTATTGAACTTGTACTGCTATTTCCTATACTGTCTGTAAATTGTAAGGTAGGTCTGGAGGCTTGATTAGATTCCAGTTAAACCTTTTTGGAAAGAATATTTCACATGTATTGTATATTTTTAATTGCATCACATGACACATGCAAGGTTAGGTTGTCCTGCTGTTAGAAACTCAAGGTTGGCTATTTGGTTAAGGTAACTACTTACGCTCCATTGTAAAGGTATACACATATTTTGATTTGCAATTTGCAAGTAATCTATGGGGAGAGACTTTGTACCATGGGACATTTTTTCACTCAGTGGTTTTATTGTCCATTGAGGATCCTTGCCTAAATCAGTTTTTACAGTAGGGGTAGCAATGTGGTGATTTTCTAATTTCCATTACTACTTTTACATTTATTATGAAATAAGAACTTTTCTTTCTCCTCTTTTTTTGTCTCTCTTTCTTGAGTTTCATTATGGTTCATGAACCGCTGTTTACTCAGAACATTATATTCATTACTGTCATTATTCTTTTTGATGCTAACATTTGTTTCAAAGGCCAGTGGAAGACCCTTCAAGCTGGCTCTGGGCCTCTTAGTCTTCAAGTGCTTCCTTGCTTTTTAACATAATGAGATGCCCTAGGCTAATCTTGTACATTTCCTTCCCAAGACCTAAAATCAACTGATTTTCACAAAGAACCTTAGTATATGTACTAGTGGAAAATTAGAAGCCAAGATCTAGGGGCTAGATATCTTCATTTCTACTGATTTCTACTGTGATTGTGTTTTGACTCTTTTCAGTGGACAGAGATAAGAATATATTTTAAAAAGTCATGAGTTCATATCCATGTTTGTAATTAGATTTAATATTACAGCATTTTTCTTAGTTCTGTTTCCTTTATTATCCATGTTTTCTCAAATATATGGAGTGGGGGAAAAAAGGACAGGGAAGGGACAAGAGGCAATTAAGGGAACAGTTTCAGGTAGAGTGCCACAGGGGGAAGTTTCAGCCTGATCCTGCAGGGGAACTCTGGAGGTTAAGCTAAGGGCAAGGGAGCTGGACTTTTATCCTCAACATTTGTCAGTAACTCTCAAGAGCTGCTCCCAGGGAAAGTAAATTCTGAGGCACTTGGTTCTCTGCAAGTGTAGGTGAGGGTCTGACACTGCTACAAATTGTAACTCTGGTTTAGAATGGAATTCCTAACCATCATTTTAGAAAAACAGCCATAAATATTGTTATTAATCAACCAAAAACAATAACTCCATCTATATTTAATAAAACTTTCTAACGGGTATTTAAACGAATAACCAAATAACCACATAACTGTGTATTTCAGATGAGGCTTATCATTATGTGCAATACAAAGTTCTCCTTAATTCCTGCTTTATTTCTACTTCAACAAATCAGAATTCACTGTCATTAAGGTCATGATATTTATAAGGGGTTCTCTCTGAGGAGAATTTTTCGGGGGTGGGACCTAGGACAACTTGGTGGATTTTGGGAAACGAATTCAGAAATTTCTGTTTTGTTGTCCTGTTCTCATTGCGGATTTTCCTGTAGAAGAGAGGCAGTAAAGACCACTCATGGGCTCTTATATATTGCCTTGGAAACAGGCTTTCTATTTCCTTGAGCTGCCATCTCAATGGCAGCAATGGCAGCTTTACCTTGTTTCTTGACAAGATTCAGGCAGATCCATCTTCAATTTGCACGAGTCAGCTGATTTGCATTGACTTTTCTCGTTCTTTACTCCTACCACGTACCATTGTTTTCCAGCATCAAAAAGACAAAAAACTCTGGGCAAGTTTAGCTTTTTAAGTCTCTGAATCACAAATTCCTTTTCTGCCTCAAAGTCTGTCCTTTGCCCTAACAAAGGATCACGATCACTTCCTTAAAAAATGAAAATGCATAAAGTATTGGAGCAATTCCCCCCCAACCCCAAACTGACATAATGGGGTTTACCTCTCCCAGTAAGCATTTGTTTTTTCTTCAAAAACTCCTCTTGGGGGCTTCCCTGGTGGTGCAGTGGTTGAGAGTCTGCCTGCCGATGCAGGGGACACGGGTTCGTGCCCCGGTCCGGGAGGATCCCACATGCCGTGGGGCGGCTGGGCCCGTGAGCCATGGCCTCTGAGCCTGCGCGTCCGGTGCCTGTGCTCTGCAACGGGAGAGGCCGCAACAGTGAGAGGCCTGCGTAACGCAAAAACAAACAAACAAAAAAACAACTTCTCTTGGGAGGCCATTTACTTATTCCAAATAATTTAGGAATTCATTCTTTGGGATCATCAACTAAATTGCCGTAGGTTGGGTTCCCCAGAAGCAGACACTTTCAGCAGAGTTTGAGGTGACAGATGTTTATTAGAGCTCAACTCCTGTGAAGGGATGGGGAAAACCAGGATTGGGTAGAGGGAGAAATTGAACTGTGATGCAGGCCTGACAAAGACTTGACTAACCTGGGGCAGACAGCTATGCAGCAAGACTTGCTTGTTAGGGTGTTTTGCTTCAGACCGCAATGACTGTGCCTTTATACTCCTCCTTGCTCAGTCACTGGAAGCAGGCTGTCCCCAGAGTGGCATGACCTTGGGCAAGGAGGCTCTCTGCAACTGAAGCAGACCCTGCAGGGGTGGACAGCTGGAAGGGGCACGTGGGGTGGGGACACATATATTCATGTCTAGCACGTAGAACCGGTTGCAAGCCCAAGGAAAAACTCAATCTTATTACAATATTGTTACATCTCTTGCTCAGCTTTACTGAATGTGAGGACTTAAAGGTTTATAGAGACTTCCTGGTCTAACCACTCCCCTCTCCCCCACATTTTAGTGATGCCTGAAATTTCCCGCCGAAATGCTGCACTGACATAAGGTGGCACGATGCCTTCCTGTACCCCACTTTCCCCACCCAGCTACCACCCCTCCTACTCACCTTCAAGGAACACAAATGACTTTACCACTTCACAGGTATATTTTCTCACTTAGATTGGCATAAGAAGGGACAAAAGTTTGAGGGAAAGAGAAGAGAAGGAAGGTAAAAATTGGGAGGAAAAGATTCTTTGGGGTTATAACCATGATTTGTGAGAAATACCCAGAGAAGCCTAGATCAGTCCCCAAATGCTGATGGGTAATTGGAGAACAAAACAGACTTCATGAAAAGGTCCTCTGTATTTTTTAAAAAAAATTTATTGAAGTATAGTTGATTTACAACGTTGTGTTAATTTCTGCTGTACAGCAAGTTGACGCAGTTATACCTTTCAACCCTTTGTTGGAACTCTTGCAAAAATTATGTAGAGATTTGATTGGGGAACCTAAGGAAAAAAATGTTTTAAAGGTCCTCCTTCACTGGTATTAATGGCCAGATCTATGAATAGGTAGGTCACCTCCAACCCGCATTCTCTCAACAGAGTAGCTGTGTGACAGTTCTCATAAACCATTCATTCATTTATCCATCACGTGTTTTTTGAATGCCTACTATGTGCTAGGCCCCATGCCAGGCTCAGGAGACAGTGGGGAACTGTTCTATGACATAAACTGGCTCACAGCCAAAGCTGGCCAACAACTTCAGCCAGAACTTCTGGCTGTTTCCCTCCGATTTTGACATCTTTTTCCAGGTTGTGCTACACCTATTCATTTACGTGAAGGTGTTCTAAAGCTCAGTGTGACAGTTTTATTTTTATTTTTGTTTTGAAACATTTCACTTCTCTTAATCCAAAACCTCTCCTTCCGGGGTCTGAGGGAAGCTGAGGATTGGCTTTCATTGTTAATTTTCCTCCCTGTCTTCTCCCTTTTTTCCTTCTCTGTCTGCTCCTCTCTCCTTCCTTTGCTGTTCGGGCTGGCAGTCAGGATTCTAAGGAAGGACTGTGCTGGTCTGGAGAAGGTGAGGGGGTGGGAGAAGGAAAGGGAGGATTGGGGGATGTCTTCTGAGGCTTCCATCAGGAAGCTGGTGGACTGATTAAGTCCATTAATAGTAATAGCTAATGATTCTGTAACATCAACCATGTGCTAGCACATATATTAACTCATTAAATCCTTTGAACAATCCAGTAAGTTAAGTTCTTCTGATATTTTTAAATCCCTACTTTACAGATGAGGAGATCAACATACAGAGGTCCACACAGATAATTGTCAGAGTTAGGAATGAATTTAAGTTCTTTACTCCACACTCTAAGCCACCACACGCAAGTACCCTTTGAAAGTGAGGGCAGCTGTCTGCTGAGGCACCTCTAACTCAGTGCTTCTCAACTGGGGGCAGTTTTGCCTCCCTGGGGACACCTGGCAATGTTTGCAGGCATTTTTGGTTGTCATGACTGGGGGCAGATACTTGGGGCATCTAGTGAGTAGAGACCAGGGATGCTGGTAAACATCCTACTGTGCACAAGCCAGCGCCCTATGACGCAGAAGTATCCAGACCAAAAAGTCAGTAGTGCCAGCTGAGAAACCTTGCTCTGTCTGGATGTATACCCGCTGTGAAGCCTGAGCAGAAAACCACAATGTGACTATTATCTATCTTTGGCAAGAAACAAGGATGGTTATAAATGCAACCAAATACTTCACTGGCTTTTGGCATTCATTCATGCCATACTGTTGACTTATATGGAGCTACTCATTACCTAAACTCCTTGGAGGTAGTTTCCCCCTCCTTCATTAATTATTTCAAGTTACATGTTACCTATATTTTTCAAAAAAATTTTTTTGAACCAAGATGTAGAGCGTTAAGTTTGGCTGTTTAAGGTTCACCTTGTTTGTTTCCCCCTTTTTTTTTCCAGGGTCCATCTTTTTGAACCCTGATTTTGCTTTCCAGTATATAGACTAACACTGTCAACTTGGTGCCATTGGCAGATATAATAATTACGATTTCTGTGTCTTCATCCATGCTGCTAATAAACAGAGGGGTCACCATCTGAGCCCTGGGACATACCACTAAGCGCTGTATTTCAGAGCACTGTTTCATGAATGCACATCTTTGCATCAGCTATATCAGTGATATCTGGGAAACTTAAAAATAATTCCTAGGCCCGATTTTGGACATTCTGTTTTCATGTATTCTGTTTTCATGAATCATGCATCTTTAAAGCACTTCCTAGGGTTGTGATTTTGATCAGCAACAATGCTGGGAACCATTGTTCTAATTTGACAATAATCCATAGCTTCAACTGGCAGTGAATTTCCCTTACCTATTTTTTTTTTTTTTTTTGCGGTACGCGGGCCTCTCACTGTTGTGGCCTCTCCCGTTGCAGAGCACAGGCTCCGGACGCGCAGGCTCAGCAGCCATGGCTCACGGGCCCAGCCGCTCCGGGGCATGTGGGATCTTCCCGGACCAGCACGAACCCGTGTCCCCTGCATCGGCAGGCGGTCTCTCAACTACTGCACCACCAGGGAAGCCCTCCCTTACCTATTTTATCCATATTTCTCCTTCTAAAGATGGATGTATGTTGATTAACTACGGCCTGTATAACAATAGAAGTAATGTTGATTTGCAATAATATGGGACCTAGAAGTGCATTGTGATTTGTAGGCATTAAAAAAGTGTTTGCTAAGTAAATGACTGACTGACTGACTGACCGAATGAATAAATGACCAGTTGTGGTGTCTAATGCAGTCTTTAATTTCTAAATGAATATTTGCTAAACAATGACACCCAATTTGCTGGTCTATAATTTCTGGAAACCAAACTTTTCTCTCCCCTTGTCCCTGTCCCTCTTGGAAAACTGGTACAACATTTCCTCTCTCTCCCTTTAGGAGCCTTTTTCATTCTTCATGACTTCTCAAATCATTGATGGTATAAGCACTTTAAATGCCCTGAAGGTAATTCATCTGGATTTGAACGGTTGGATTCATTTAAATAGCTGGGCAGAACATTAATTCTCTTTAATGTTGGACTTAGTTCTTCCCACTCAGTACTTGTTTTATCCTTTCTGGTTTGGAAATCGTTCTCCCTTGTGAGATGGTTTGCAAAATAAGAATTCAATTGCATGGCTCTCTCTGTTTTGAATCATCTTCCCTAATTAGTGATTCTACTCCATCCTCGCTTAGTTTCTCATCGGCAACTAAGGGAAAAAAAACCCAAACAACAAAACTCAAAAAACTTTTTTTTAAAGCACTGTTCACAAGCTGCATCTGATTCTTGGCCAGTTTTGCTGACGCTATTTTTCCAAGTGTGTGGCTCTAACTTATTCCCTAATTAAGTACCTCTTCCTCCTTTTATAGACGAGGGTTTCTCCACAGTGACACAATTGACATTTGAGCCAGATAATTCTTTGTTGTAGCAGCTGTCCTATGCATTATAGGATGTTTAGCAGCATCTATGGCCTTTATTCAGTAGATGCCAGCAGCAATGCCTGTGATAACCAATAATGTCTCCAGAACATTGTCAAATGCCTCCTGGGGGGTAAAATTGCTCCCTGTTGAAAACCACTGCTATAAATATTACAAAACAAAAACAAAAACCCAAAACCTGAACCCAAGTGTAGATGCATTGAAATATTTGTTTCTACTCCACAATTAAATAGAGTTTTACTTCCTAGAGTATTGCTTCATCCTTAAAAACAGCAGTGGCTATTTTAGTTTAGGATGGAAGACATGGGGTACACATACTGAAACAGGAGGGAAAGGGGCAGGGCACAACTTTTAAAAGAATAACATAGCCATAGGATATGACAAAAACTGGTTAGAACTAACTAGATCAAAGATGGCGGAAGATTCCACTTCCAGTAGATACTGATCCTCATTATACACTCATTGTAATACATTAGCATCTAAATGACACACCCACCAGTGCCATGACAGTTCTCAGGCCAACCATAAAAGGTTAAAAAGTGCTTGGTGGCCCACTTCCTGGAAATCCCCACCCCTTCCCCAAAATAATTGTAATAATCCTCCCACTCATTAGCCTATGAAATTACCCAGCCCATAGAAAGAAACGACACCATATTTTGGGGCCTCTAGCCTTCTAGACGGCCCACACTCCGTGGAGTGTGTTTCTCTATAAATAAATCCACTTCTTACCTATTACTTTGTCTCTCACTGAATTCTTCCTGCCATGAGACATCATGAACCTGAGCTTCATTAAGTCCTGAGACCAGGTGTGTGATGTCAATTAAAAGACCATGGGTTCAAGTCCCAATGTGAGTTACATGGTTTCAGCACTACCACTCTCCCATATGGGAGTCACTGCAGGCATCACTAGTTGGTCTTTTTTTTTTTAAAATCACTGAGCTGTATGCTCCCTCATAGTCCCTCCCATTACTGGGCTCCAGGTAGACAATTGATTGGCATTAGAGTATGAAATGGAACCCATTCACCACCCATTCATTTTAGAGTTTCTTGTAGGACATCCAGGATTTTTCTTTGAACCCTCTTGAAATTTGGTTCCGAAACCCTGGGGCACATGCTTGACTGTACCTAATGTCTCATTTCTTTATCATCATAAATCTCAAGGTTAGAGAGTTATTTTCTCACAATATTCCTGTCAGTTTTAACCAGTTTTTCTCTGTTGATCAGAATCAGGTCCAGAGTAACAAATCCTCCTATTGCTTCTTCTAATTTATGAGAAATGAAGTAACCAAAATCTGTCAGACTATTTTTCATCTATCATACTGGCAAAGCTCAAAACTGTTGAAAATATACAGGGCTGACAAGGATGTAATGAAATGCATTATAGAGAATGATACAACCCTTTTGAAAGACAAACTGTTAATATCTATCACATTTCTAAAATATGCCTTCTCTGGCCATCATCAAAAAACCTACAAACAATAAATGCTGGAGAGGCTGTGGAGAAAAGGGAACCCTCTTAAACTGTTGGTGGGAATGTAAATTGATACAGCCACTATGGAGAACAGTATGGAGGTTCCTTAAAAAATGAAAAATAGAACTACCATATGACCCAGCAATCCCACTACTGGGCATATACCCAGAGAAAACCATAATTCGAAAAGAGTCATGTACCACAATGTTCATTGCAGCACTATTTACAGTAGCCAGGACATGGAAGCAACCTAAGTGTACATCGACAGATGAATGGATAAAGAAGATGTGGCACATATATAAAATGGAATATTACTCAGTCATAAAAAGAGATTAAATTGAGTTATTTGTAGTGAGGTGGATGGACCTAGAGTCTGTCATACAGAGTGAAGTAAGTCAGAAAGAGAAAAACAAATACCGTGTGCTAACACATATATATGGAATCTAAAAAAAAAAATGGTTCTGAAGAATCTAGGGGCAGGACAGGAATAAAGATGCAGACGTAGAGAATGGACTTGAGGACATGGGGAGGGGGAAGGGTAAGCTGGGACAAAGTGAGAGAGTGGCATGGACATATATACACTACCAAATGTGAAATAGCTAGTGGGAAGCAGCTGCATAGCACAGGGAGATCAGCTCGGTGCTTTGTGTTCACCTAGAGGGGTGGGATAGGGAGGATGGGAGGGAGACAAAAGAGGAAGGAGATATGGGGATATATGTAGACATACAGCTGATTCAGTTTGTTATACAGCAGAAACTAACACACCACTGTAAAGCAATTATACTCCAATAAAGATGTTAAAAAAAATCGTTATACATTAAAATCCAGAAGAAAAGGCTGAGGTCAGCCTGTGAGGCAAAAGCAGTAAATGGAACCACAAAATAAAAGGTCAGTCTCTACGGGAAAGCAATTTAGAAGCTGTTGCCAGTGACAGAGAAGCTTCTCAATGTACCATATATCACCTCTATACATTAAAGGTACTGTATATTTACTTCAAGAAAGATAAACCTAACAGCCAAATGCAAACAAGAAAATATGCATCTTAATATCTAATTACCATTCAGGACCCCAATAATTTAAGGAACCCACTGAAACATGTTAGATTAATGTTGTTATAACTTGGTTTTGATTATAATACTAGGATTTTCATTCCCCCTGAGTCATTACAATCTGTTAATTAAAAAGATATCTATTACAGCTTCTTTTTAAAATTGTCACGAACTTTTATTCTAGGAGTGTCTCTAGGATTAAAGTTCATTCTGCTCTTAGTCTCATATGTTTCCACATCAACTGTACTTGTACCATAACTGATGTCTCTAACAGGAAAAGATAATTTATGTTTAGCGTACCATTCCATAAAATCGAGTATGTATATGTGTGTTGTGTGTATAAAGTTTTTAGAAACACTTATTTTGAAATTTTACAGTAAAAATTCTTGTAGTCAAAATATTAAACTTAAGTTCTCTAGACATTTTATCATTCCTGAAAACATCTGGGCAAAAGGTTTTAGAATGGATCACAGCATGGTACAAACAGATATCATGACTCAGAATATAAGTGAACAGAAATCTGTGAGCTGCTTAGCAGACTGGAAAATTATTAGCTGGTATAATAGGCTAAAACTTCATGAAATTAAGATAAGTGCTTTCTGCAGCCACAGTAAAGCTCTGGTCACATTATAGCATAAGCAAATTTCAATCAAGTAAGAAGAGCTTAAGTGTAGAAAATACATGATCAACCCAGTTTCTTCCTTGCTGTACCACAGGGCATAGCTACATGCCATCTGGTGATTATTAGGCAAGAAAGCTGCCATCTGCCACTTCTTCTAATACATAGGAGAGAGGTAGCACTCCCCACCCTGCAAGCCTAGGAGATTCTCTTACGGCTGTTTACATGCCCCAGAGCTCCAGTTGGAGATAGAATTTACTCTCTGTGTGTGTGTATGTGTGCACCCAACATATTCAATACCAAAGTGAGATAGTCCTTTCTTACAACCTCGTAAGTGGCATAGGAGTCTGTGTTTGGCCAGGTGAACTCACCCTACAGCAAGCCTCTTCTATTCTGCCTGATTCAAAGCCAAGATACTATTAAATACAACCTACAGAGACAAAACTGGATTGTAGCCATAAAAATAGACTACAAAGTGGACAGAAATAGAATCTAAGGTGTGAAAAGGACTTGCTTGTCCTTCTGCTTTACATCCCTTCAAGGGAAGGTAGAAGCTAAATCATCCTCATACTTTTTCCATAGTCTCCATAGGAGTATTTTTAAGGTGTCATATCTTTCCTTATGCCAGACAGAAGTTCATTTCCTTACATTAAGAAAAAAAAGAAGGCATAAAATTATTTCAAAGGAGCCTTAGCTAAGATCCAAATTTCAACTATTTCTAGACATCAGTGTGACAATAGGGAGAGAAAAACAGGATGTATAAACAGACATAAATTTTTCTCCAAATTGTGTCAGGCCTGTCAGTTTCTCAAATCTTTGCATATAATGGGTGCTTCATATATATTTCTTGAGTAAATGAATGAATGACTGAATAGAATAGACTGAAACGAATGACTCCATAGAATGGGACCAAGTGACTCCACTTAAGGATTCAATCTCACCTACAGAAGTTTTATATTCTAAAGAAGTAAAGAATGAAATTTAAAAAATTCCCTAAATGACCTGCAGTATGACTCTTCTTAAAACACCAGTACAGCAGGCTGATGTAGTACAAAGATGAGAGGAATCTGATTCTGGATTTCTAGGTTCTAGTCTCAATTCTTAAAGTTACTGTGAATTTTGGAGTGAGTCAGTTGGACTCTCTAGGCCTCAGTTTTCTCTTCCATCGAAGAATCACTCCTATTTGCACAAACCCATCGAGGGCTTTGGATGCCAGGAAAACCTATAAGACACTGAATGGAAATGGAGTCATATGCATCCACAGAAGTATTAAATGCTTATCAGAAATCTGTGTAGAGCAAGCTGCTAAACAAAATAAGCTTTTTCCAGGCAATATTTATAAAACCTTTGCATAAAGTGGCACAGGAGAACTTCTACCTCCAACCAAGATGAAGTAACAAGGACTGGATTTACCCTATTGCCTTGACAACTAAAAAGCAGGACAAATGAATGAAACAACTCTCAAGACACTGGATATCAGAAAACAGAAAAAACCCCCATGATCCCAAAAAGAAACAGAAAACAAACGTGGTGAGATCTAATATTGCTGCCATCTTACTGCCTAGATAAAGTTTCTAGGCCAAGGCACAGGATTCATTCAGAGCCCAGATGTAGCCCTGAGTTTAGGAGACAAAGCTGGAAATCTGGGGAGGTCAGGACAACCAGAATTCATAGGAAAGGTTATCGGAGAAGAGGCAGTTACACAGAGAGAGAACACCAGAAATCTGCAGAAAGTCTACTTCAAGACTTCACTTGAGTACTGATCATCACATACTTGTTAGAAAACCACCCAAGTCTGAGCAAATAACAACCTAAAACTAATAGAGGCAATAATGCTTGAAGTTCACAAAGGGATGGAGATAGTGTCTGTTCCCAAAAGTCAAAGTGAGAGTATTTCACACCCTGCAGGGCATCAGTCAGAGTTCAAAGAAGAGTCTCACCTCAGTGGCTGGAAAAGTAACCCTAGAATAAATGCAGTTCTGGTCTCACCTAACAGAGGTTTTAAAAAATGTCTCAAGATCACTTTATTTCCAAATAGCTGAATTACATCCCAGAACAAAGTTCATGAATATTTATAGGAATACAAAATATCCAGTACATTATAGCATAAAATTCATAATATCTGGCTTCCAATAAAAAATTGCCAATGATGAAAAGAAAATATATCCCATAATGAGGAGGATATTTAATCAATCAAAATGGATCCCCAAATGACACTATAGAATTAGTAGATGACTATTAAAATAGTTGTTATAACTATATTTCATACACTTAAAAAGCCAGAGGAAAGATCAAACTTGTTAAGCAGAGATGTTAAAGATATAAAAAGTGACTCAGGAAAGGGTCCAAGATGGTAGCTTAGGAAGACCCTGAGCTCCTCCGCTCACAGAGAGGAGGTGTGAGCACCTCCTCTCACAGACAACACTGAATCTACACCTACATATGGAGCAATTCCTCCTGAAGAAGACCTGAGGGCTTATTGAACAACTTCTTTACATAGAAGGACCATATAAAAATGGGTAGGAAAGATGGTGAAACAGTGTCCATGGAACCCCACTCCTGAAGTTGTGACCCACAATAGAGATGGATATTACTGAGGGACTGAAGCCCTGAGACACAGCAAAAACCCAGCAGTTTAAAGGAAACCTAGACCATACAGAAAATAAATCCATTTACTAAATTTAGAGCTTCTGCCAAACAAGTGGGGAACTGCTGGAGTCCTCTCTGGGGTTGGAGGTACCTGAGAACACCATTGTTTGAATCCCCCCAGGACTCCTCCTGGCCTGTGTCCACTCTAGCTCCAGCTTTCCTGCCAAGGCAGCCTTGATGTAGTGCTCCCTAGGACTGCCCCAGGCCTGTGCCTGTTCCACTGCCAACTGTCCCACCTCAATGTGGCCCTCCCCAAGACTACCCCTGGCCTGTGCCTGCTCCAGCTGCAGCTGTCCTGCCAAGGAAGCCTTGGTGTCTTGGTTCCCAGGGACTGCCTCAGTCCTGGATCCACTCCACCTCCAGTCACCCCACCAAAGCAACCTCAATGTGGCTCTTTCCAGGGACTGGCACTGGCATATGCCTGCTCCAGCTCCAGCTGCCTTGCCAAGGCAGCCGTGGCACCACACACCCTGGGATTATCCTTGACCTGCACCCACTCCAGCTCCAGCCATCCTGCCAAAGCTGCTGGGCACAAGCAGTCTACACAGAGGATGCTCCCACACAAGGCCACTCCTTCAAGACTAGGAGAGGTAGCTATATTGTTTAATTCATAGAAACAAACACCAAATGTCAAACAAAATGAGGTGACAGGAGTATGTTCTAAATGAAAAATCAAAATAAAACTCCAGAAAAAAACCCTAACAAAATGAAGAAAAGTATTTACCTGTTAAAATGTTCAAAGAAATGGTCATAAGGATGCTCGCTGAACTTGGAAGAAGAATGGAAGAACTCAGTGAGAACTTCACCAAAGACTTAGAATATATAGAAAGAACCAATCAGAGCTGAAGATTACAATAACTGAAATGAAAAATACACTAGAGGGAATCAACAGCAGATTAGATGATGCAGAAAAGCAGATAAGTGATGGAAGATGGAATAGTGAAAATCACCCAGTCAGAAGAGCAAAAAGAAGAAATAATTTTAAAAATTAAGGAGAGCTTAAGGGACCTCAGGGACAACATCAAGTATACTAATGCTTGCATTATAGGGGTCCCGGAAAGAGAAGAGAGAGATGAAGGGACAGAAAACATATTTAAAGAAATAATGGCTGAAAACTTCCCTAATCTGGGGAAGGTAACGGACATCCAAGTATAGGAAGCACATAAAGTCCCAGATAAGATGAACCCAAAGACATCTACACCAAGACATATCATAATTAAAATGGCAAAAGGACGAAGACAGAATATGAAAAGAAGCAAGAGAAAAACAGAGTCACACTCAAGGGAACCCCCATAAGGCTATCAGCTGATTTTTCAGGAGAAACTTTGCAGGCCAGAAGGGAGTTACATGATATATTTAAAGTGATAAAGGGAACAAAACGTAGTATTTTAAGTCTTATCCACAGAAATCAGACAAGAAAAAGAAATAAAAGGCATCCAAATAAAACTGTTACTACTTGCAGATGACATGATACTGTATATAGAAAAACCCTAAAGAGGCCACCAAAAAAGTGTTAGAATTAATCAAGTAATTTAGCAAAGTTTCAGGATACAAAATTAATATGTAGAAATCTGTTGTATTTCTAGACACTAATTAAGAACTATCAGAAATTAAAATGAAGAAAACAATCCCATTTACAATTGCATCATAAAGAATAAAATACCCTGGAATAAATTTAACCAATGTGGTGAAAGACATGTACTCTGAAAACTAGAAGACATTGAAGAAAAAATTGAAGATGACACAAATAAATAGAAGGATATACTGTGCTCATAGAATGGAAGAATAATATTGTTAAAATGTCCATACTGCCCAAAGTGATGTGCAGATTCAGTGCAATCTCTATCAAAACACCAGTGGCATTTTAAACATAACTAGAACAAATAATCCTAAAATTTGTATGGAACCATGGAAGACCCCGAGTAACCAAAGCAATCTTGACAAAGAAGAACAAAGCTGGAGGTATCATATTTACAGACTTGAAACGATACCACAAATCTACAGTATTCAAAACAGTATGGTACTGGCACAAAAACATATCAGTGAAACAGAACAGAGAGCCAAGAAATAAACTCATGCTTATATGGTCACTTAATTTACAAAAAAGGAACGAGAATATGCAGTGGGGGAAAAACAGTCTTTTCAATAAATGGTGTTGAGAAAATAGAAAGCTACATGCAAAAGAATGAAATTGGACCCTTTCTTACTTGGTCTAATACGTAGTATGCTCTTTGACATTAATCTTAGCGATGTTTTTTTAAAGATATGTCTTCTCAGGCAAGGGAAACAAAAGCAAAAATAAACAAATGGGACTATATAAAACAAATAAAAACAACAACAAAACAAAACAAAACCCTTTTGTACAACGAAGGAGACCACCAATAAAGTAAAAAGGGAACCTCCTGAAGGGGAGAAGATATTTGTAAACCATACATCCAAGAAGAGATATATATCTTAATTATATAAAGAACTCATACAACTCAATATTAAAAAAAACCCAACCTAATATAAAATGGGCAGAGCATCTGAATAGACATTTTTCCAAAGAAGATATACAGATGGCTGACAGGCACATGAAAAGGCATTCAACCTCAATAATCATCAAGGACATGTAAACAAAAACCCACAAGACATCTCACACCTGTAAGAATGGCTCTTATTCGAAAGAAAAGTAACAACAACTTTTGGTGAAGATGTGGAGAAAAGGAACCCTCCTCCACTGCTGGTGGGAATCTAAATTGGTCCAGCCACTATGGAAAACAATATGGAGGTCCTTCAAAAACATAAAATCAGAAATACTATATGATCCAGCAGTTCTATTTCTGGATATTTATCTGAAGAAAATGAAATCACTAATTTGAAAGATGTATGTACCTCTATGTTCATTGCAGCATTACTTACAATAGCCAAGATATGGAAGCAATCTAAGTGTCCATCAACAGATGATTGAATAAAAAATATGGTATGTATGCACACACACACACACACACACACCAAAGACCCAACAAAAACCTCATAGAACTAGTGAGTTCAGCAAGATCACAGATAAAAGAAAAACATACAAAAATCAATTGTATTTCTAGAATCTCAAGGGACCCTGAATAGCCAAAATCACACCAAAAAAGAACAAATTTAGAGGGTTTACACTCCCTGATTTCAAAGCTTATTACAAAACTACAGTAATCAGAACAGTGTGGTACTAATGATTTGCAAGTGATATTTGTAAAAAATAACAGAAGATCTTTTGCCAACAAATTGCCTGATAATCTATCACTTGGGGATTGGATTAATATTTACCCCCTTAAAGACTAAGACAAAGGCAGAGGATGAGGTAGGGGTGGCATAGATATGGATTTAATGAGAGACTATACTAAGGGACAAAGCAGAGGTACAAACAAAGTTCCCATAGGAACAAAGGAGGTAATCTTAAGTCTTCCTGGAGGCATACAAGAAGCCATTATAAACAAAGTGGTAATATTGGAATTGCTTTAAAGGATGAGTGGGAATATGACAGGTGGAAAAAGGACAAAAGTGAATAGTAGGGCGAGAGAACAGAATGAGCACATGGCATAGAGCTGTGGAAGACTACAGTTGGGCTGGGAAATGGTGGTGGTCAGAGCCCAGCTCTATATTAATAATGCCCATATTCCCATTGTCTAGGGCTGAAATCCATTAAATGTGCAAATTAACCTCTTCATAATCCACTTTAGATTCTGTGTTAGGTTCCTATTTCTGCTGTACAAATCACTACAAATTTAGCAGTTTAAAACAACACAAATTTATCTTACAGGTTTGGAGGTCAGAGGTTTTAAAATTCAAGGTGTCAACAGGGTGTGTTCCTTGTCAAGACATTAGGGAAGAATCCTTTTCTTCACCTTTTTTTTTTAACAACTTTATTGTGTTATAATTGCTTTACAGTGTTGTGCTAGTTTCTACTGTATAACAAAGTGAATCAGCTACATGTGTACATATATCCCCTTTCCCATCCCTCTAGGTAGTCACAAAACACCGAGCTGATCTCCCTGTGCTATACAGCTGCTTCCCACTAGCCATCTATTTTACATTTGGTAGTGTATATATGTCAATGCTATTCTCTTCCGTCATCCCAGCTTACCCTTCCCCCTCCCTGTGTCCTGAAGTCCATTCTCTATGTCTGTGTCTTTATCCTGTCCTGCCCCTAGGTTCATCAGAACCTTTTTTTTTTTTTTTTTTTTAGATTCCATATATATGTGTTAGCACATGGTATTTGTTTTCTCTTTCTGACTTACTTCACTCTGTATGGCAGACTCTAGGTCCATCCATCTCACTATAAATGACTCAGCTTTGTTTCTTTTTAAAGCTGAGTAATATCCATTGTATATATGTGCCACATCTTCTTTATCCATTCATCTGTTGATGGACACTTAGGTTGCTTCCATGTCCTGGCTATTGTAAATAGTGCTGCAGTGAACATTGTGGTACATGACTCTGTTTTTGAATTATGATTTTCTCAGGGTATATGCCCGGTAGTGGGATTGCTGGGTCATATAGTAGTTCTATTTTTAGTTTTTTAAGAAAGCTCCGTACTGTTCTCCATAGTGGCTGTATCAATTTACATTCCCACCAACAGTGCAAGAGGGTTCCCTTATCTATACACTCTCTCCAGCATTTACTGTTTATAGATTTTTTGATGATGGTCATTCAGACTGGTGTGAGGTGATACCTCATTACAGTTTTGATTTGCATTTCTCTAATGATTAGTGATGTTGAGCATCTTTTCATGTATTTGTTGCCAATCTGTATGTCTTCTTTGGAGAAATGTCTATTTAGGACTTCTGCCCATTTTGGATTGGGTTGTTTGTCTTTTTGATATTGAGATGCATGAGCTGCTTGAATATTTGGAGATTAATCCTTTGTCAGTTGCTTGATTTGCAAATATTTTCTCCCATTCTGAGGGTTGTCTTTTTGTCTTGTTTATGGTTTCCTTTGCTGTGCAAAAGCTTTGAAGTTTCATTAGGTCCCATTTATTTAATTTTGGTTTTATTTCCCTTTATCTAGGAGGTGGGTCAAAAAGGATCTTGCTGTGATTGATGTCATAGAGTGTTCTGCCTATGTTTTCCTCTAAGAGTTTTATAGTGTCTGGCCTTACATTTAGATCTTTAAACTATTTTGAGCTTATTTTTGTGCATGGTGTTAAGGAGTGTTCGAATTTCATTCTTTTCCATGTAGCTGTCCAGTTTTCCCAGCACCACTTATTGAAGAGACTGTCTTTTCTCCATTGTATATCCTTGCCTCCTTTGTCATAGACTAGGTGACCATAGGTGTGTGGGTTTAGCTCTGGGCTTTCTATCCTGTTCCGTTTATCTAAATATCTGTTTTTGTGCCAGTACCATATTGTCTTGATTACTGTAGCTTTGTAGTATAGTCTGATGTCAGGGAGTCGGATTCCTCCAACTCCATTTTTCTTTCTCAAGATTGCTTTTGCTATTAAGGGTCTTTTGTGTTTCCATGCAAATTGTGAAAATTTTTGTTCTAATTCTGTGAAAAAATGCGATTGGTAGTTTGATAGGGATTGCATTGAATGTGTAGATTGTTTTGGGTATTATAGTCATTTTCACAATGTTGATTCTTCCAAGACAAGAACATGGTATATCTCTCCATTTGTTTGTATCATCTTTAATTTCTTTCATCAATGTCTTATAGTTTTCTTCATACAGGTCTTTTTTCTCATTAGGTAGGTTTATTCCTAGGTATTTTATTCTTTTTGTTGCAATGGTAAGTGGAGTGTTTCCTTAATTTCTCTTTCAGATTTTTTGTTGTTAGTGTATAGAAATGCCAGAGATTTCTGTGCATTAATCTTGTATCCAGCTACTTTACCAGATTCATTGATTAGCTCTAGTAGTTTCCTGGTAGCATCTTTAGGAATCTCTACGTATATTACCATGTCATCTGCAAACAGTGACAGTTTTACTTCTTCTTTTCCAATTTGGATTCCTTTTATTTCTTTTTCTTCTCTGATTGCTGTGGCTAAAACTTCCAAAACTATGTTGAATAATAGTGGTGAGAGTTGGCAACCTTGTCTTGTTCCTGATCTTAGTGGAAATGTTTTCAGTTTTTCACCATTCAGGATGATGTTGGCTGTGGGTTTGTCATACTTGGCCTTTATTATATTGGGGAAAGTCCCCCTTATGCCTACTTTCTGGAGGTTTTTATCAAAAATGGGTGTTGAAGTTTGTCAAAAGCTTTTTCTGCATCTATTGATATGATCATATTATTTTCATCCTTCAGTTTGTTAATATGATGTATCTCATTGATTGATTTGCATATATTGAAAAATCTTGCATTTCTGGGATAAACGCCACTTGATCATGATGTATGATACTTTTAATATGCTATTGGATTCTGTTTGCTAGTATTTTGTTGAGATTTTTGCATCTATGTTCATCAGTGATATTAGCCTGTAATTTTCTTTTTTTGTGACAACGTTGTCTGGTTTTGGTATCAGGGTGATGATGGTCTCATAGAATGAGTTTGGGAGTGTTCCTCCCTCTGCTATATTTTGGAAGAGTTTGAGAAGGATAGGTGTTAGCTCTTCTCTAAATGTTTGATAGAATTCACCTGTAAGCCATCTGGTCCTGGGTTTTTATTTGTTGGAGGACTTTTAATCACAGTTTCAATTTTAGTGCTTGTGATTGATCTGCTCATATTTTCTATTTCTTCCTGGTTCAGTCTTGGAAGTTTGTACTTTTCTAAGAATTTTTCCATTTCTTCCAGGTTGTCCATTTTATTGGCATATAGTTGCTTATAGTAATCTCTCATGATCCTTTGTATTTCTGGAGTGTCAGTTGTTACTTCTCCTTTTTCATTTCTAATTCTATTGATTTGAGTCTTCTCCCTTTTTCTCTTGATGAGTCTGACTAATGGTTTATCAATTTTGTTTATCTTCTCAAAGAATAAGCTTTTAGTTTTACTGTTCTTTGCTGTTGTTTCCTTCATTTCTTTTTCATTTATTTGTGATCTGATCTTTATGATTTCTTTCCTTCTGCTAACTTGGAGTTTTATTTTTTGTTGTTGTTGTTCTTTCTCTAATTGCTTTAGGTGTAATGTTATGTTGTTTATTTGAGATATTTCTTGTTTCTTGAGGTAGGATTGTATTGCTATAAAGTTCTCTCTTAGAACTGCTTTTGCTGCAACCCATAGGTTATGGGTCACTGTGTTTTCATTGTCATTTGTTTCTAGGTATTTTTTGATTTCCTCTTTGATTTCTTCAGTGAACTCTTGGTTATTTAGTAGCGTATTGTTTAGCCTCCACGTGTTTGTGTTTTTTATTGTTTTCTTCCTGTCGTTGATATCTAGTCACATAACGTTGTGTTGGAAAAGATACTTGATACGATTTAAATTTTCATAAATTTACCAAGCCTTTATTTGTGACCCAGGATATGATCTATCCTGGAGAATGTTCCATGAGCACTTGAGAAGAAGATGTATTGTCTTGTTTTTGGATGGAATGTCCTATAAATATCTATTAAGTCCATCAACTCTAATGTTTCACTTAAAGCTTGTGTTTCCTTATTTATTTTCATTTTGGATGATCTGTCCATTGGTGAAAGTGGGGTGTTAAAGTCCCCTACTATGATTGTGTTACTGTCAATTTCCCCTTTTATGGCTGTTATCTTTTGCCTTATGTATTGAGGTGCTCCTATGTTGGGTGCATAAATATTTACAATTGTTATATCTTCTTCTTGGATTGATCCCTTAATCATTTTGTGGAATCCTTCTTTGTCTCTTGTAATAGTCTTTATTTTAAAGTCTATTTTGTCTGATATGTGAATTGCTATTCCAGCTTTTTTTGATTTCCATTTGCATGGAATATTTTTTTCCATCCCCTCACTTTCAGTCTGTATGTGTCCCTAGGTCTGAACTGGGTCTCTTGTCGACAGCATATATACGGGTCTTGTTTTTGGATCCATTTAGCCAGTCTGTGTCTTTTGGTTGGAACATTTAATCCATTTACATTTGAGGTAATTATCAATATGTATGTCACCAGTTCCTTAATTGTTTTGGGTTTGTTTTGGTAGGTCTTTTCCTTCTCTTGTGTTACTGCCTAGAGAAGTTCATTTAGCATTTGTTGTGAAGCTGGTTTGGTGGTGCTAAATTCTCTTAACTTTTGCTTGTCTGTAAAGATTTTAATTTCTCTGTCAAATCTGAATGAGATCCTTGCTGGGTAGAGTAATCTTGGTTGTAGGTTTTTCCTTTTTATTACTTTAAATATGTCCTACCACTCCCTTCTGGCTTGCAGAGTTTTTGCTGAAAGAGCAGCTGTTAACCTTATGGGGATTCCCTTGTATGTTATTTGTTGCTTTTCCCTTGCTGCTTTTAATATTTTTTCTGTGTATTCAGTTTCTGAGAGTTTGATTAATATGTGTCTTGTTTTGTTTCTCCTTTGATTTATCCTGTATGCAGTGTATCTTGTCCCTCTGTTGGGCAGGACCATGTCCAGTGGTGTGTTTTGGGGTGTCTGTGAACTTAGTATGACTTTAAGCAGCCTCTCTGCTAATGGGTGGGATTGTGTTCCTGTCTTTTTTTTTTTAATTTTTATGTATGTATGTATGTATTTATTTATTTATGACTGCATTGGGTCTTTGTTGCTGCATGTGGGCTTTTCTCTAGTTGTGCTGAGCAGGGGCTAGTCTTCATTGCAGTGCTTGGGCTTCTCAGTGTGGTGGCTTCTGATGTTGTGGAGCATGGGGTCTAGGCACATGGGCTTCAGTAGTTGTGGCATGTGGGCTCAGTAGTTGTGGCTCATGGGCTCTAGAACGCAGGCTCAGTAATTGTGGTGCACACGTTTAGTTGCTCCGTGGCATGTGGAATCTTCCCGGACCAGGGCTAGAACCTGTTGCCCCTGCATTGGCGGACGGATTCTTAACCACTGCACCACCAGGGAAGCCCTATGTTCTTGTCTTGCTAGTTGTTTGGCATGGGGCATCCAGCACTGGAGCTTGCTTGTCATTGGGTGGAGCTGGGTCTTAGTGTTGAGATAGAGATCTCTGGGAGAGATCTCGATGATTGATATTACGTGGGCCTGGGAGGTCTTTGGTGGTCTACTGTTCTTGAGTCAGCTCTCCCACCTCGGAAGCCCAGGTCTGACACCCACCTGGAGCACTAAGACCCTGTCATCCACATGTTTCAAAGAAACGGAAGAAAAAATGGAAACAAACAAACAAACAAGCCTGAACAGATAAAACCCCAAACCAAACGGTAAAAGCAAAACAATACAGACAAAATCACACAAAGAAACATACACACACACACACTCATAAACAGTAAAGAAACAAACAACAACAACAAAAAAGAAAACCAATTCTCAGAACCCTAGGACAAATGGTAAAAGCAAACCTATTTGGGGATTCCCTGGTGGCGCAGTGGTTGAGAGTCTGCCTGCCGATGCAGGGGACACGGGTTCATGCCCTGGTCTGGGAAGATCCCACATGCCTCGGAGTGGCTGGGCCCATGAGCCATGGCCGCTGAGCCTGCGCGTCCGGAGCCTTTGCGCCGCAACGGGAGAGGCCCCAACAGTGAGAGGCCCGCGTACCGCAAAAAAAAATAAAAAGCAAACGTATTCAGACAAAATCACACAAAGGAACATACACACTCACAGAAAGAGAAAAAAGAAAAAAAATTTTTTAAAAATAAGGAAAAATTAAAAAAAAGAGAGCAACCAAACCAATAAACAAATCCACCAATGCTAACAAGCACTAAAAACTATACTAAGATAGACATAAAAACCAGAAACAGATCAGACGCACAAAACAAACCCTGCAGTTGCTCCCAAAGTCCACCACCTCAATTTTGGGAACATTCATTGTCTATTCAGTTTTCCACAGATGCACGTTTCAAGTTGATTGTGGAGATTTAATCTGCTGCTCCTGAGGCTGCATGGAGAAATTTCCCTTTGTATTCTTTGTTTGCACAGCTCCTGGTGTTCAGCTTTTATTTTGGCCCTGCCTCTGCGTGCAAGCCGCCCTCGGGCATCTGTTCCCCACCCAGACAAGAGGGGGTTAAAGCAGTGGCTGATTAGGCCTCTCTTGCTCACTCAGGCTGGGAGAGGGAGAGGTATGATAGTTATAATTAGAATCCAGGTTCAGCCTGTGGTGGCAGAGGCTGGCACGACATTGCAACAGCCTGAGGCGCTCTCTGTGTTCTCCCGGGGAGGATATCCCTGGATCCCTGGACCTTGGCAGTGGTGTGCTGCACAGGCTCCCGGAGAGGTATGGGTAGTGACCTGTGCTTGCACAAAGGATTTTTGGTGGCAGCGGTGGCAGTGTTAGCATTTCACGCCTATCTCTGGGGTCTGAGCTGATAGCTGTGGCTCGTGTCCATCTCTGGAGCTTGTTTAGGTGGTGCACCCTGAAAGAATGGTCTCTTGCCTCTTTGGAAGGTCCAGACATTTTCCCGGACTCCCTCCCAGCTAGCTGTGGTGCACTAGCCCCCTTCAGGCTGTGTTCACACAGCCAACCCCAGTCCTCTCCCTGGCATCTGACCGAGGCCCGAGCCTCAGCTCCCAGCCCCTGCCCATCCTGGCAGGTGAGCAGACAAGCCTCTCAGGCTGGTGAGTGCTGGTCAGCACCGATCCTCTGTGCGGGAATCTCTCCACTTTGTCCTCTGGACCCCTGTTGCTGTGCTCTCATCCATGGCTCAAAAGCTTCCCCCCTGCCAACCCCTCATCTCTGCCTGTGAAGGGACCTCCTAGTGTGTGGAAACATTTCCTCCTTCACAGCTTCCTCCCACTGGTGCAGGTCCCATCCCTATTCTTTTGTCTCTGTTTATTCTTTTTTCTTTTGCCCTACCCAGGTACGTGGGGAGTTTCTTGCCTTTTGGGAGGTCTGAGGTGTTCTGCCAGCGTTCAGTAGGTGTTCTGTAGGAGTTGTTCCACGTGTAGATGTATTTCTGATGTATCTGTGGGGAGGAAGGTGAACTCCACATCTTACTCCTCCACCATCTTGAAGATCTCCTCCCTTTCTCTGCCTTTTCCAGCTTATAGAAGCTGCAGTTATAGAAGAAAACAATTCAAGGTGGGAATGAAGCCTGCTCCTGCATCTCTAGGAGACTTCTCTCCTGATGCTGAGCTGCGTACTGATGCCCTTCCGGCCAGAGGCTTTCCTGTACTAAGAAGACAAAAATATGACCATTTCAGGATGGAAGGAGCTAGAAACAGCTGCACAGATGTGCCCAAGTCACCCTGGCTTCTTAGAGATCTTAGTTTCTAACAACTTTCACTTTTAGTTACGTATTTTTCATATAATCAATTACGTCTTTTGGGCTGAAGATGAACAGTACATCATACAACCAGGGAAAGAGATCAGTTTCGTTTTGAAAATTCAGTATCCTATTAAATCTTTCAAATTGTCTTATAAAATATTTCAAGCTTGGATTTTCTGTAATTTAGCTTATAATAACCACTGAGGGAGATCTTACAATGGTTGATTAGGCTTTAAAAGCTTTTCCTGATTATCTTCAGAAAGACCTGATTATCTTCCTGCTTCTGGGGGAGAGGGTCTATTGGGGAATGCTCCACAAATGAAGTGTGAATGGGGAAGGGTTGCCTCTGTTCTTGTGTTAACTTGTAGTAAGTGAATAGCTAATACAACTTTGTTTCTTCATTCATTCAGTTTATTTACAGAGGCCTTTGCATGTGCTAGGGTCTATGCTGGCAGTAAGCATAGATATGAATTAGACACAGATTGGCTTTCAGGGGGCTTCCAGTCTAGTATGATAGATAGGTATGCAAATATCATATAAACTAAGTGCAAGAAAATGTCATGGATTTTTCTGAAGCATCTGTATAGTATACAATGAGGGTAAAATGGGAATGGACCCATGATTTTATTATCAGAAAATGGGGGAGCATCACTTGATATCCTTGTAAGTTCTTACCCAGAGTAGCAGACATATGAATGAAACAGCATTCTGAAGGAGGCCTGCCAGTATCCATATACTGGTTCAAGACTCCCGTAAATATTTCTGGAGTATCCACCTTAAGTCAAGAACTCTTTGATGGTTAAGAATTTATTGACTAAATGGTCAAATAAAAAGGGAGATTAATTACAGAAGAATCAAAGAAGGAGAATATTCTTCTTGCCAAAAGAATAGAGAAAAGGGAAATAAAGAGGTAGTGAAAATTCAAGGGAGTCTACCTTAATATTAAATATTTATCTAGTAGGTGTTGAAAGTTTTTCCATACTCTAATCAGGCTTATGAAATTTGAAACAACCCCATAAATGTAAAAATACGAGATTTCTTTTGTGGCTTTCCTTGCAGTGATAAAAACAGAATATGTGACTTAAAAAATAATCTTGGCTTTATAAATCTATGGGGAATAGCTTAAACTCTCAAGTGTTGTTATATTTCTTGAGAAAGAAAAGATATTATTTTCTATAACAGTCATTTTAAACCAAAGCAGCAGTAGATGATTTAATATGGGGGGAAAAAAACCCTAATAACTTAGTAGAAATACAGGCAAAGAATAAGAATAGGCAGTTCATAGAGAAAGAAATATGAATGGGTTATACAGATATAAAAGATATTCAGCATTACAGTTAAAGATATGCAAAGAAAAGCAAGGAGATACCTACCTGATTGCCAACATTTAGACATTTGATAATATCTAGTGTTGAAGAGTGAAGAAGCTCTTAACCTCGAACATTGTAGATGAGAGAAATATGGGTGCAACCATTTTGGAGAGCAATTGGATGCTAATAGAATTGAAGATGGACACATATCCTGTGACCTAGTAACTCCACATCCAGAAATTTATCCTAAGATAAGTGGTCAAAGAAGTTATGAACAAAAATGTTTCTGTAGCCTTGTTTCTAATAGCAATACCAAAATGTAACTATCAATTGGAGATCAGTTAAGTAAATTATGGCTGATTCATACCATGGAACATTACACTACTATTAAAGAGTAAGATATAAATACATTTGTGCTAACATAGAAATAGCTCTATCATTACAAAGCAAGATGCAGAGCCCTGTGTTTGTTGCCTGTAAGTGGAAGATATTTTAATGGGTACCCAAGAAACTTCTAGTAGTGGTTCTACAGGGAGTGGAATTGGGTGGATTTGGAGTAGGAAGGAGATTTACTTTTTATTGTATACATTGGATTCTGTTTCACTTGTTTCCCTATGTATATGTTTCTTTTTTCAATTAAAAAGAAAAAAAACTAGTTTAAATAGTAGACAGAAGAGCTCAGTGATGGAATGTTAGTGTCAGAAGACTATTTGTAGTCCATGAAATACAGAAAAATTCATCTACTTAGTCATTCTGAGCTCTAACGGTACTTCTACTTCTTTTTCTGCAGCCTCTAGTGAACCTCCAGATAGCGTCCACCAGTGCTTCCTTGACTCTCTCTTGGTTTCCACACATTAGATAAAACAGCCACGTCCATCAACTAATGAAGGATAAATAAAATGTAGTATACCATACAATGGCATATTATTTGGCAGGTAAAAAGAAATGAAATATTGATACATGCTACAACATGTAGTGTGAATGGCTGAACCTGGAAAGTATTAATGGTGAATGAAAGAAGCCAGTCACAGGGGGCCACATACTTCATGATTCCATTGATGTGAAATATCCAGAACAGGTAAATCTATAGAGACAGAAAGTAGCTTAGTGATTGCCTAGGGCTGAGGGGAAGGGTTTCAGGAGTGACTGTTAAAGGATGTGGAGTGAGGTTAGGGTTATTCACACAGCTCTGTGAATAAACAAAAGGCTGTTGAATTGTATACTTTAAATGGGTGAATTGTATGGTACGTGAATTATATTTCAATAAAGCTGATAAAAAAAGGAAAGGTGAGGAGAACTTACAGAGAACTGAAAATGATTCTGGAATGACTATGTGATACCTGTCTCTCTAATGTGATTATCACTGTAGTTCTCTTTTTGTTCTTCCTTCCTGGCTTCCTTTTTCATTCATTCATTCATTTACAAATATTTATTGAACACCCATTCTGTATCAGGCATTATGTGAAATGTTGCTTATATAGTTGTAAAGAATACGCATGTAGGCTTTGCTCACATGGAGCATCCAGTCTATTGGGGAAAAGAGATATTAAATAAATATTCACACAGATACATGTCTGACTACATACTGTGCTCTGAAATCTGAGGGAAAAGGCTAGGATGCTGTAGGAGATGGAGGGGAGATATGATCCAGATTTGTGAGTTGTTGAGGGCTCCCTACAAAGTGACATTGAAACTGAACTCTGAAGGATAAGTAGGAATTAGCTGGGTGAAGATTGTGTTGAAAAGCATTCTAGGCAGTTGGATCTGCCTGTGTCAGTGCTCTGAGGTGTGAACTGATTTGGTGCTCTTAAGGAAGGGCAAGTGGGTCAGAGCATGGTGAGCAAGGGAGGTGTTGTGTATTTCATATTTGATAAGCAGAGAAAGGAAAGATTCCTCAGGCATTTTGGCCATATCATATTAAGTTTATGAAAGAAATAAGAACCACTTAGAGTTTTAAAGTGGAATTCCAGCATGATATTTACAATTAAAGATATTGTTTTGATTGGTGAGCTGAGAATGATTCGAAGGGCAGCGTCAGTGGAAGTGCAAACACCAGTTTGGTAGTAATTGCAGTGTCCAGATGAGATATCATGAAGGTTGATGATAGAGGTGGCTAAAAGCAGATGGATTTAAGATATGGTTCAAAGACTAAGACTTGATGGATTAGACATAAGTGATGTTGTAGGTATCCAGGATGACTCCCAGATTTTTGGTTTGAAGAGCCAGTATTATTAACTGAGTTGGGGAAGAAAGAAGTAAGAGCAGATTTGGAATGCTACAAATGGTATTCTCAATGCCTGTAGGTGGATCACTGTAAATATTATTCAGTGGGCAGAGTTGCTTCCTTCTTGGATTAAAAAAGAATAAAGACAGATCCTCTTGGCACTTCATGGATAATACAGATAAACCCTGCACTAATTGCAGACATTCAGGATGATTCTGTTGAACCGTGTCACATACTGTACTGTGTGGGCTAAATTAATTACATTTACTTTTATCTGTTTTTATGTCTCTTTTCTTTGTTGGGCTGAGCTCCTTGAGGACTGCAACTGCTGCTTATTCATCTTTTGAGGTCCTAATGCATAGTGCGGATTTTGGTAATGAGCATGACATATTGAATAAATGAATGGAGAGGGTACATAGCAAAGTGTTCAAACTAATGTGTTGACCTGGAAAAAGAAGAGGGAGAGAGGACAGTTTATGGGCAATGACTCAAAGATGCAGGGAGAGGATGGGCTTAAAAGCACAGGTTGAAAAAATGGTGCTGTACAAAGGAAGGGATAACCCCCCCCCTTTTTTTTTTGAGACACTAGTAAGGAAGAGTGAAGTCTCCTTCTGGCACAAAGATGAAGCAAAGACATAGATGTCATTAGAGTTGAGTAAAGGCTAAGTAAAGTGAAGCCTAATGGGTTGGATATAGAAGTTGTTCAAGAAGATAACAGGACTTTGAGATGGAGAAGACAATTGGAAGAGTACAAGTTATCAATGAATGGAATGGTCAGTAGGCTTCCCAAGGTCCATAGGATAAAAAGCCCCTTATGACAAAGACACTGCCCACCTTTCAACTCCATGTTTCGCTGATTCCACTTTCCTAAATATTTTTCATGTTCTCTGCTTCATGTCCTTTCATATGCTCTTCCCTCTTCCTTCTTCATCTACTCTTTTTAGAGAATTCTTGTTCATCCTTCAGGACCTACCTCATGTCTCATATCCATTTGGAAGCATAGTTAAATGCCCCTTCTGTGAGATCCCACACATCCTGAATTTATCTCTGTCATAGGACTTATCAAATTCTATTGCATTGTCTGTGTACACCCGTTTTATTTGGCACACTATGAGTTCTTTGAAGGCGCGACCTCTGCTTTGCTCATCTCTTTGCTTCCAGCACCTAATTTTATACAATGTCTCCAGGAGGTGCTGAAGTATGCTCAGTGAATGAACTGTAGAAATCTCTTTTGAACAGGAAATATGCATGGGACATTTTCAGACATAGCCACGATGAGGACTGATTCTGTGCATTGGGCATCTCCTTAAACTATCACTTGGGAACAAGACTCAGTGCTCTATAGCCTTATGACAAAAGGAATCTGGATAGTTCAGAAGAAGGAATGGTTACCAAAGAGCAACTGACTTTCATATAAAAGAACCAAAAGCTGCATATAGTTTGGTCTGATTAGATAATTTCAAAAGAAACAACACACACAAAAATACACAACCAGGGGCTTCCCTGGTGGCGCAGTGGTTGAGAGTCCGCCTGCCGATGCAGGGGATGCGGGTTCGTGCCCCGGTCCGGGAAGATCCCCCATGCTGCGGAGGGGCTGGGCCCGCGAGCCATGGCCACTGAGCCTGCGCATCCGGAGCCTGTGCTCCGCAACGGGAGAGGCCACAACAGTGAGAGGCCTGTGTACCGCAAAAAAAGAAAACCAACACAACCAGGCTTTTCCCACATGGAGACACCAGAAAAAAAAATTCATCTTCAGAATTTCATGTACTCTTAAGGTTGTATGTGACTTTGAAGGACAAAGTAGCATGATTTTGAACTATTCTCTGCTACATAGAAACAGCTTTGTTGCACATAAATACACTAATGGGATTTTACCAGTGTCTTTAAAAAATTGATGAGTGTACTAAAAAATCATTTGTGGCTGTAAAGAACTTGGTAATGCCTAACTGTTAGAAGCAGCATGAATAGTAGAGAGGGATCCCAGCTCTGCCTCTAACTAGATTTGTGACCTTAGGCACGACTCTGAGCCTCAGTTTCACCATCTATATGTAAAAAAGAGTTGTAGTAGGCATTCTTTAAGAGACCGCATCCTGCCGAAATACTCAGAAACTGTATCCGTTGGCTCTTTGGAGTGTGTGTGTGTGTGTGTGTGTGTGTGTGCGCGTGTGTGCATGTTTCTGTAATGGAAAACAGTGGTCTCTGTAAGACTCAAAGGGTTAAGGTTCTGTAAAAACAAGAGAGTCATAACTTATTGATTCAAAATCCAGTTATTCAAATTCCTAATAATGTGGGCATGAGGCAGTCCTCACTGGAATATCTAATTATTTGAGTTTCTAAACATGAAGAGGAATAAAACTGAAGAGAGGGCTCTGGAATCAGCCAGATATGGTTTGAATCTTGGTTCTGCCACTGACTTTGCCATTTTGGGAAAACTAACCTCTTTAAATCTAATTCCTCATCTGTAAATGTGGTCAGTAACGGTCTCTGCCTCTGTAAGGACTTGAAAGGATTAACTGTAATATAATATTTTAAAATACTTAGCACAGTGTTTGGCCTATTGTAAGTGCTAAATACTAATATTAATACTTGTATTTCAATTTGGTCTTGTGTATGTAAAATATGGTTTTAACTGATCTGTCTTAGCAGAACTTGGGCCAGGAGGGAGTCTTTAGAGGGCATATGAGGAAAGAGCAGCTGGGAGCAACTACAGATCTTCAGACTAAGAGTAATTCAAGATTTTCATTTTTACAGATGAGGAAATAATATCTCAGGGCAGTTTTGACATACCCAATGTCATACAGATAAAGTCACACAAAAATGCAATATAAAGAAAACCATAGGAAGATGTTGTATGAGGCCACTAACATTACATATAATGACATCACAATCTATAATAAGCTTTCTGTATGGTTGAATTATACACCTGAGTAACAGTAGGTGTGAGCTTTGGACCTAGGTGATTTCTATACATGCCCAGTTTGGGAATCTTCAGCTTACGTTTCTAGACTGTGTTGTTTTTTTAAGAAATAGGATCCCAAAAGATCCTACACACTTCATTCTTTAAGGCTGTTGCTACATGAGATAAATATTCTCAACCAAGATGGGCAACAGAATTCCCTGGGAAAATTTAAAAAATTTCCTGATAACTTGGCCTCACTACCAGAACTTCTGATGTTTAGATCTGGAGAGGGGAATGTCTCAGAATTTTTTATCTCATTTTTTCTTAAGAATTTCCAAATAATAATTTTAATATATACAGTTGGTTCTTGGTATCCACAAGTTTCACATCTGCAGATTCAACCTACCAAAGCTGAAGGATATTTGAAAAAAAATTTTTTTCCAGAAAATTCCAAAAAGTAAAACTTGAATTTGCCTTGTGGTGGCAGCTATTTACATAACATTTACATTGTATTTACAACAATTTACATAACATTTACATTGTGTTAGGTATTATAAGTAATCTGGAGGTGACTTAAAGTATGAGAGGGAGGAGCTTCCAGACGGCTGAAGAGTAAGACGTGGAGATCACCTTCCTCCACACAAATACATCAGAAAGACATCTACACGTAGAACACTCCTACAGAACACCTACTGATCACTGGCAGAAGACCTCAGACCTCCCAAAAGGCAAGAAACTACCCACCTACGTGGGTAGGGCAAAAGAAAAAAGAAACAACACGGACAAAAGAATAGGGATGGGGCCTGCAGCAGTGGGAGGGAGCTGTGAAGGAGGAAAGGTTTCCACACACTAGGAAGCCCCTTCGCGGGTGGAGCCTGCGAGTGGCGGAGGGGGGGAAGCTTCGGAGCCATGGAGGAGAGCGCAGCAACAGGGGTGCGGAGGGCAAAGCAGAGAGATTGCCGCACAGGGGATTGGTGCTGATTAGCACTCACCAGCCCGAGAGGCTTGTCTGCTCACCCGCCGGCGCCTGCGGGGCTGGGAGCTGAGGCTCCGCTTCCATCGGATCGCAGGGAGAGGACTGGGGTTGGCGGCGTGAACACAGCCTGAAGGGGTTAGTGCACCACAGCTAGCCGTGAGGGAGTCCGGGAAAAGTCTGGAGCTGCTGAAGAGGCAAGAGACTTTTTCTTCCCTCTTTGTTTCCTGGTGCGTGAGGAGAGGGGGTTAAGAGCACTGTGTAAAGCAGCTCCAAAGACAGGAGTGAGCCGCGGCTATCAGCGCGGACCCCAGAGATGGGCATGAGACGCTAAGGCTGCTGCTCCCGCTACCAAGAAGCCTGTGTGCGAGCACAGGTCACTCTCCACACCTCTCTTCCGGGGAACCTGTGCAGCCCGCCACTGCCAGGGTCCCGGGATCCAGGGACAACTTCCCCGGGAGAACGCACGGCACGCCTCAGGCTGGTGCAACGTCACGCCGGCCTCTACCGCTGCAGGCTCGCCCCGAACTCCGTGCCCCTCCCTCTCCCTGCATGAGTGAGCCAGAGATCCCGAAGCAGCGGCTTCTTTAACCCCGTCCTGTCTGAGTGAAGAACAGACGCCCTCAGGTGACCTACACGCAGAGACGGGTCCAAATCCAAAGCTGAACCCCAGGAGCTGTGTGAACAAAGAAGAGAAAGGGAAGTCTCTCTCAGCAGCCTCAGGAGCAGCGGATTAAAACTCCACAATCACCTTGATGTACCCTGCATCTCTGGAATACCTGAGTAGACAACGAATCATCCCAAATTGAGGAGGTGGACTTTGGAGCAACAATATATATATATTTTTTTCTTGTTCTTTTTTTGTGAGTGTGTATGTGTATGCTTCTGTGTGTGATTTTGTCTGTATAGCTTTGCTTTTACCATTTGTCCTAGGGTTCTGTCTTTTTTTTTTCTAAGGATAGTTTTTAGCACTTGTTATCATTGGTGGATTTTTTTTTTTTTTTTTTTTGGTTTGGCTGCTCTCTTCTTTCTCTTTTTTTTAATTACTTAAAAAATTTTTTTTAATAATTTTTTTAATTTTAATTTTCTTCCTTCCTTCCTCCCTCCCTCCCTCCCTCCCTCCCTCCCTCCCTCTCTCTCTCTCTCTCTTTCTTTCTTTCTTTCTTTCTTTCTTTCTTTCTTTCTCTCCCTTTTATTCTGAGTCATGTGGATGACAGGCTATTGGTGCTGCAGTCAGGCATCAGGGCTGTGCCTCTCAGGTAGCAGACCCAAGTTCAGGACTTGGTCCACAAGAGACCTCCCAGTCAAATAATATCAAATGGCAAAAACCTCCCAGAGATCTCCATCTCAATCCCAAGACCCAGCTCCACTCAACAACCAGCAAGCTCCGGTGCTGGACACCCTATGCCAAACAACTGGCGAGACAGGAACACAACCCCAACCATTAGCAGAGAGGCTACCTCAAATGATAATAAGGTCACAGACACCCCAAAACACACCACCAGACGTGGACCTGCCCACCAGAAAGACAAGATCCAGCCTCATCCACCAGAACACAGACACTAGTCCCCTGTACCAGGAAGCCTACAAAACTCACTGAACAAACCTTAGCCACTGGGAGCAGACACAAAAAACAAGGGGAACTACGAACCTGTAGCCTGTGAAAAGGAGACCCCAAACACAGTAAGTTAAGCAAAATGAGAAGACAGAGAAACACACAGCAGATGAAGGAGCAATGTAAAAACCCACCAGACCTAACAAATGAAGAGGAAATAGGCAGTCTACCTGAAAAAGAATTCAGAAAAAAGAAAGTAAAGATGATCCAAAATCTTGGAAATAAAATGGAGAAAATACAAGAAAAGTTTAACAAGGACCTACAAGAACTAAAGAGCAAACAAACAATGATGAACACACAGTAAATGAAGTTAAAAATTCTCTAGAAGGGATTAATAGCAGAATAACTGAGGCAGAAGAACGGATAACTGACCTGGAAGATAAAATAGTGGAAGTAACTACCACAGAGCAGAATAAAGAAAAAAAAAAATGAAAAGAATTGAGGACAGTCTCAGAGACCTCTGGGGCAACATTAAATGCACCAACATTCGAATTATAGGGGTCCCAGAAGAAGAAGAGTAAAAGAAAGGGACTGAGAAAATATTTGAAGAGATTATAGTTGAAAACTTCCCTAATATGAGAAAGGAAATAGTTAATCAAATCCAGGAAGCACAAAGAATCCAATACAGGATAAATCCATGGAGAAACATGCCAAGACACACATTAATCAAACTATCAAAAATTAAATACAAAGAAAAAATATTAAAAGCAAAAAGGGAAAAACAACAAATAACATAAAAGGGAATCCCCATAAGGTTAATAGCTGATCTTTCAGCAGAAACTCTCCAAGCCAGAAGGGAGTGGCAGGACATATTTAAAGTGATGAAGGGGAAAAAGCCACAACCAAGATTACTCTACCCAGCAAGGATCTCATTCATTTTGATGGAGAAATTAAAACCTTTACAGACAAGCAAAATCTAAGAGAATTCAGCACCACCAAACCAGCTTTACAACAAATGTTAAAAGAACTTTTCGGGCTTCCCTGGTGGCGCAGTGGTTGAGAGTCTGCCTGCCGATGCAGGGGACACAGGTTTGTGCCCCAGTCCAGGAAGATCCCAAATGCCGTGGAGCAGCTGGGCCTGTGAGCCGTGGCCGCTGGGTCTGTGTGTCCGGAGCCTGTGCTCTGCAACAGGAGAGGCCACAACAGTGAGAGGCCCACATACCGCAAAAAAAAAAAAAAAAAAAGAAGAGAACTTCTCTAGGTAGGAAACACCGAGAAGGAAAAGACCTACCAAAATAAACCCAAAACAATTAATAAAATGGTAATAAGAGCATACATATCAATAATTACCTTAAATGCAAATGAATTAAATGCTCCAACCAAAAGACATAGACTGGCTGAATGGATACAAAAACAAGACCCATATATATGCTGTCGACAAGAGACCCACGTCAGACCTAGGGATACATACAGACTGAAAGTGAGGGGATGGAAAAAGATATTCCATGCAAATGGAAATCAAAAGGAAGCTGGAATAGCAATTCTCATATCAGACAAAATAGACTTTAAAACAAAGACTATTACAAGAGACAAAGAAGGACACTACATAATGATCAAGGGATCAATCCAAGAAGAAGATATAACAATTGTAAATATTTATGCACCCAACATAGGAGCACCTCAATACATAAGGCAAATTATAACAGCCATAAAAGGGGAAGTCGACAGTAACACAATCATAGTAGGGGATTTTAACACCCCACTTTCACCCATGGACAGATGATCCAAAATGAAAATAAATAAGGAAACACAAGCTTTAAATGGTACATTAAACAAGGTGGACTTAATATATATTTATAGGACTTTCCATCCAAAAACAACAGAATACACATTCTTTTCAACTGCTCATGGAACATTCTCCAGGATAGATCATATCTTGGGTCACAAATCAAGCCTTAGTAAATTTAAGAAAATTGAAATCGGATCAAGTTTCTTTTCCAACCACAACGCTATAAGATTAGATATCAGTTATAGGAAAAAAAGACTGTAAAGAATACAAACACATAGAGGCTAAACAATATGCTACTAAATTACCAAGAGATCACTGAAGAAATCCAAGAGGAAATCAAAAAATACCTAGAAGAAATGAAAATGAAAATATGATGATATATAAAGTATGGGATGCAGCAAAAGCAGTTCTAAGAGACAAGTTTATAGCAATAAAATCCTACCTCAAAAAATAAGAAACATCTCAAATAAACAACCTAACCTTACACCTAAAGCGATTAGAAAAAGAACAAAACCCCCCAAAGTTAGCAGAAGGAAAGAAATTATAAAGATCAGATCAGAAATAAGTGAAAAGGTAATGAAGGAAACAATAGCAAAGATCAATAAAACTAAAAGCTGTTTCTTTGAGAAGATAAACAAAATTGGTAAACCATTAGCCGGACTCATCAAGAGAAACAGGGAGAAGACTCAAATCAACAGAATTAGAAATGAAAAAGGAGAAGTAACAACTGACACTCCAGAAATACAAAGGATCATGAGGATTACTACAAGCAACTTTATGCCAATAAAATGGACAACCTGGGAGAAATGGACAAATTCTTAGAAAAGTACAAACTTCCAAGACTGAACCAGGAAGAAATAGAAAATATGAGCAGATCAATCACAAGCACTGAAATTGAAACTGTGATTAAAAATCTTCCAACAAACAAAAGCCCAGGACCAGATGGCTTCAAAGGGGAATTCTATCAAACATTTAGAGAAGAGCTAACACCTATCCTTCTCAAACTCTTCCAAAATATAGCAGAGGGACGAACACTCCCAAACTCATTCTACAAGGCCACAATCATCCTGATACCAAAACTAGACAAAGATGTCACAAAGAAAGAAAACTACAGGCCAATATCACTGATGAACATAGATGCAAAAATCCTCAACAAAATACTAGCAAACAGAATGCAACAGCACATTAAAAGGATCATATACCATGATCAAGTGGGGTTTATCCCAGGAATGGAAAGATTCTTCAATATATGCAAATCAATCAATGTGATACAATATATTAACAAATTGAAGGAGAAAATCCATATGATCATCTCAATAGATGCAGAAAAAACATTTGACAAAATTCAACTCCCATTTATGATAAAAACCCTGCAGAAAGTATGCATAGAGGGAACTTACCTCAACATCCTAAAGGCCATATATGACAAACCCACAGCCAGCATCATCCTTAATGGTGAAAAACTGAAAGCATTTCCACTAATATCAGGAACAAGACAAGGTTGCCCACTCTAACCACTATTATTCAACATAGTTTTGGAAGTTTTAGCCATAGCAATAAGAGAATAAAAAGAAATAAAGGAATCCAAATCAGAAAAGAAGTGAAACTGTCACTGTTTGCAGATAACATGATACTATACATAGAGAATCTTAAAGATGCTACCAGAAAACTAATCAATGAATTTGGAAAAGTTGCAGGATACAAAATTAATGCACAGAAATCTCTTGCATTCCTATACACTAATGATGAAAAATCTTAAAGTGAAATTAAGAAAACACTCCCATTTACCATTGCAACAAAAAGAATAAAATATCTAGGAATAAACCTACCTAAGGAGACAAAAGACCTGTATGCAGAAAGTTATAAGACACTGATGAAAGAAATTAAAGATGATACCAACAGATGGAGAGATATACCATGTTCTTGGACTGGAGGAATCAACACTGTGAAAATGACTATACTACCCAAAGCAATCTACAGATTCAATGCAATCCCTATCAAACTACCACTGGCATATTTCACGGAACTAGAACAAAAAATCTCACAATTTGTATGGAAACACAAAAGACCCCGAATACCCAAAGCAATCTTGAGAAGGAAAAATGGAGCTGGACGAATCAGGCTGCCTGACTTCATACTCTACTACAAAGCTACAGTAATCAAGACAATATGGTACTGGCACAAAAACAGAAATATAGATCAATGGAACAAGATAGAAAGCCCAGAGCTAAACCCATGCACATATGGTCACCTTATCTTTGATAAAGTAGGCAAGAATATACAGTGGAGAGAGGACAGCCTCTTCAATAAGTGGTGCTGGGAAAACTGGACAGTTTCATGTAAAAGAATGAAATTGGAACACTCCCTAACACCATACACAAAAATAGACTCAAAATGGATTAAAGACCTAAATGGAAGGCCAGACACTATAAAACTCTTAGAGGAAAACATAGGCAGAACTCTCTATGACATAAATCACAGCAAGATCCTTTTTGACCCACCTCCTAGAGAAATGGAAATAAAAACAAAAATAAATGCGACATAATGAAGCTTAAATGCTTTTGCACTGCAAAGGAAACCATAAGCAAGATGAAAAGACAGCCATCAGAATGGGAGGAAATATTTGCAAATGAAGCAACTGACAAAGGATTAACTTCCAAAATTTACAAGCAGCTCATGCAGCTCAATATCAAAAAACAAACAAACAAATTCAAAAATGGGCAGAAGACCTAAATAGACATTTCTCCAAAGAAGATATACAGATTGCCAACAAACACATGAAAGAATGCTCAACGTCATTAAACATTAGAGAAATGCAAATCAAAACTACAATGAGATATCATCTCACACTTGTCAGAATGGCCATCATCAAAAAATCTAGAAACAATAAATGGTGGAGGGAGTGTGGAGAAAAGGGAAACCTCTTGCACTTTTGGTGTGAATGTAAGTTGATACAGCCACTATGGAGCACAATATGGAGGTTCCTTAAAAAAGTAAAAATAGAACTACCCTATGACCCAGCAATCCCACTACTGGGCATATACCCTGAGAAAACCATAATTCAAAAAAGTCATGTATCACAATGTTCATTGCAGCTCTGTTTACAATAACCAGGACATGGAAGCAACCTAAGCGTCCATCAACAGATAAATCGATAAAGAAGATGTGGCACATATATACAATGGAATATTACTCAGCCATAAAAAGAAACGAAATTGAGTTATTTGTAGTGAGGTGGATGGACCTAGAGACTGTCATACAGAGTGAAGTAAGTCAGAAAGGGAAAAACAAATACCGTATGCTAACACATATATATGGAATCTAAGTAAAAAAAAAGGTCATGAAGAACCTAGGGGCAAGACGGGAATAACGACACAGACCTACTAATGAATAGGCTTGAGGACACGGGGACGGGGAAGGGTAAGCTGTGACAAAGTGAGAGAGTGGCATGGACATGTACACACTACCATATGTAAAATACATAGCTAGTTGGAAGCAGCTGCATAGCACAGGGAGATCAGCTCGGTGCTTTGTGACCACCTAAAGGGGTGAGATAGGGAGGGTGGGAGGGAGGGAGATGCAGGAGAGAAGAGATATGGGAACATATGTATATGTATAACTGATTCACTTTGCTATAAAGCAGAAACTAACACACCATTGTAAAGCAATTACACTCCAATAAAGATGTTAAGAAAAATAAATAAAATAAAAAGAATGAAAAGAGTGGGTTTATTTTTTGGTAATGATATGGAACAGTCTCTAAGATTTAATGTTAAATGAATGAAGTAACGTGCTGAAAAGAAAAGTATATGGGAGGATGTGAGTAGGTTATATGCAAATGCCATGCTATTTTATGTAAGCATTTTAAGCATCTGTGAATTTTGTTATTCGTTCCAGGGGGTCCTGGAACGAATCCCCTGTGGTTGCAAAGGAACTGCTCTATGTAATATACAAATTAAATAATGGAAACACTGTGCTGCTGGAGATATTTTTAAGATCAGAATTTGCACATATAATGTGTCCCATTGTTTATATTGGATGACAGTAGAAGAATCCAAATCTCTATTTGTTAAAAAAAAAATGTCCCCTGGCGATGCTGATGTCCATTGCGGTTGAGAACTTTTGAAATAGGGAATTAGCTTTAGAATTCAGTGCTAATTTGTAGGTTTATTGATTCTTATAGATGATTTATAATCACTGTATTGTTGGTATTTAAGGGTTATTTTCCCCAGGTGGACAAAGGAGTGATTGATAAAACAAAATGAAAGAAAACACAGAGAATGTATTCTAATGTCTTAAAGGATGTTTATATGGTGTAGCTTTCCCAAACTCAGACAGTAAAATGCCCTTTATTCAAGCTCCTGCTTGACAACTGTCAGTGATTGACCAGCCAGGGGAGGTGATGTGGCATAAAGGAAAGAGCTTTAAGCTTGGAGCCAGGAGGCCAGGAACCCTGGGATTCTGTTCCAACCTTGCTGCTTAATGAGCTCTGTAACCTTTATCACTTATTTCACCTCCTTGAGTTTCTGTTGCCTCATCTGTAAATTGAGGGGGACTTGAACTAGATTCTTTCTATGATCCAGTGTCTCAAAATTCAGTGGTTTATTTAATGTTTTAGTAGTTATAAAGCTAAATTCTTAATTTTGCATTTCAGAATCAAGCTCCTAAATACTTGAGAGTAAAAGCAGAGGATTAGATTGATCCAGGGTGAGATAAGGCAGCAAATCAAGACAATAAGCATGCTAACTGTGTGACTCTCAGGAGTGACCATGCCCATGGGGATCCAGGATATGTAGGATATGCTGTGAATCTAGGAACTGGTGATTATTTGGGAAAAATTAGAGGGCTCAAGATACTACAGATAGTGGTAAAGTTGAAAAATGGGTGTGTGGGGGAATAAGATGGTAAGTGATCTATAGTTGAGTAGAAGTTTTGGTCGGCAAATGGAATAATGGAGTCTGATTTGAGGTAGAGCAGTTCTGCATGCTGACCAGGAAGGTCCAGTGTTGGCCATGGGGTTGAGTTTTACTGTGGAGATGAGATAAAGGTCACTGGTACAGAGGAAATCAAGGAACTGTCTGAGCTCGACCTGTATAGGTTGTCCATACCAATTTGGGGATCTACCAGAATGGTGGTAGTATTAGGAGTAGGGAGGAAAACTATAATCAGAAGTCAAAATTCTCAGTGAATGTGAGGCATGATCAGGAGTGTGGTGGGAAACTAGGACAGTGGTCTTCATTAAGGGAAGAAATGAATGACTTGAGAGACTTTTGCATAAGGGTGGAAGAAGAATATTCTGGAAGTAACAGTGGAAATAAGAGTGATGCTTATATTCTCACTTGGTGGCAGTTTGGAAGAACAAGCAGCTCCTATCTGAGAGCCCATATTATGCTGTGATGTTGTTCTACCTAGAGATCATCACATCCACTCGGGCGGCTGCCGTGGCAGAAAGAATAGGCCCTTGAACCTTTCAAATTACTTGGTTGCCCTACTTTTAAGACTTTTGCTTTTTCCATCTAATTTCCCCAATGTTGACTTTCTTTGTGACTTAAATATTCTCTCCAGCCCTCAAACTTCTTTTGAAGATTTAGAGATATTTTGTTCGTCAGCCTAAATAGAAGCTGATTTCTTCGAATGGATAATTCAGCTAATCGTTGCAGTAATGTGTATTGATTCTTCTTGCTCTAGCAGCTGGATCAATGTGAGGAGTGAATGTCATTATTTCCTGTGCTGTCTACAAACCCAGATATATTCACAAGAGAGGCCGATGGTAATGACTGTGAAGTTTTACTTGAAAGAGTTGTAAATAGTCTGTTACACCTTTGGAAAACTCAGGACAGAAATCCGGTTATGCCTGTTTGTAGCCAGCGCATTGTCAAATATCAAAAATTCTGGGATCTTTGGTTCTACTTTGGTATCCAGAAATGGAGGACTTCAGTTCTTGCTTCTTCATGCTATAGGATCATGGGACAAACTTCTAGAAATCTAGATCACCTTGAACTGCTTGACCTGTGAATATGCAGAATTAATACCTATACTCTTTCAGAGATGAATATAACCATTTATCTTAGATTGAGATAGAGTTAAATATAAACAAAATGCATAATTTTGTAGTAAATAAATGTACTATAAAAACAAATATTTAGACCTTAGTTTAACATCATTTTTCCACAACTGAGCAAAGAAAGTCCAGAGAAACAAAAAGACTTTCCCTAATCCATTCAGCGTGGTGTTGGCTCTGGGGTCCAGGTATACCAGTTGTCTTTGGTTACTTAATAATTTTCAATAGAGCTATTAGTGGAAACTGTGTAGTTTGAAGACCAAGCAGTACATTGTTCCATGTTGGTATTTTTAATTTTAGATAATATTTAAAGAAGGATCAAAAATGTTCAAAAGACAGGTTTTTGGGGAAGGCTTTAAATCCTCTTTGGTAAGGGAGAAGGTGATGCTGAGAGTGGTCTTGGTGTATGCAGAACATGGGGTTTGTGTAGGGGTCTGGGATAAATTGGGTGTTGGTAAGCTACTCAGGAGGCCCAGGTCTGGGAAGCAAAACAAGCATAACCATTTACGGCTCGGGGAAATGTTGGAAGATGATGTCTAGATAATGCTAAACTGAGGAAGTGGACCCACTATGGGTAAAGGGACTCTCTAGTGGTGCGGTTTCCAGACAAAGTGTCTTGGACTTCCTTGACGTGATGACGGTGTAATGTCAAAAATTTCCAAATAGTCCTAAAAACTACCAGATGGTGTTTTCTTTCTCTCTTTTTTTTCTTTAGGGAAAATTGTTGGAGAATTTAGGGAGATAGTAGTGGAGTGGCTAGAGTTAAGTTGCTTAGTGTTTTCAAATGGTATCACTGAGATGTTATTTATTTTACCCAGCAATCCAATATGGTGTTGATAGAAGGAAGGTATCTGCTCAATTTCCCTTTCTCAGGGAAAAGTTTATTGCCCATAACTCTATACATTTTTACATACTGAGGATATTACATTTATAGTGAGGAAATAATTTTTAAAGCTATGTCTTTTCTTAGTGCTGCTGTTGGTTGAAAAAGAGAAAAATTCAATTGATCAGGAGAATATATTGGTCATACACTGTGAAAAAATTAACTTATTTTGACTGAATTTTTTTTCCCCTGGCGAGTTGACTGATTTTCGGACAAAACTGGCTGACTTCTTTGGCACGGTTCACTCATAGCCATAGGATAGCCTTTGCAATGCAAAGTGAATTATAATAAATTCTTGTTTTATTTGGAATTGTTGGGGTATGGTCTATTCTGATGAACTAAGAATTATCATTAAGACCATAAACAGATAAGCTCTTTTAGAAGAAACATCTTATGTTGAAAGTAATATAACTTTTATAGTTCAACTACTGACTCACTCCATCAAGGTTCTTAGAAGTGTGCACCAGAAGCTGACTATGGCTGGCTAAGCGGAAAAAGTTTGTTAAAATGTTATCGGGAAGCTCATAGATTCATTGGCCTGACTGGAGAAACAGGGCTGAGGTTAAGTTCCCAGGAACCATGTCCAAAACTACACCTCAGCAACACACAGGCACTTTCCCCAGCACCAGTGCCACTTCTGCACCAGAAACTTGGCCTTCCAGTTGTTCCCAACCCCCAAATCTGGACACCTTTTCTGTCACCCACAGAAATGAATCATGAATTCCTCCTTTATAAAGTTTCTTACTTCTGAATCTTAGTCACACATGGAGTCTAGAACACATGTCCATGTGTTACCTTCTAAGGAGGTTGGGGTAGTGATTTCTCTAGGTTCTACCTCGATATGAGATACAACTTAGAGGATCTTCCAAACATAGCAAGGTGTTCAAAATATGCTGGGTCTCTAGAAAGCTTTACAAATACCCAGCTACACTGTGTGCCTTTGGGCATACCACCTAATCTCATTAAGCCTCCGTTTCTCCTTTTGTAGAGTGGGATTAGTTATTCTTCCTCATATCCTTTCATAAAGCTAGTATATAAGCAAATTTGTTGTCCAAATTTAAGTCTAGGGTCCCAGAATTACCTTCTTACTTCTGAGAATTTGTGACTAGCCATGACAGGTCTGATTTTCATTTTGGCTCCCATGCTTTCTGGAGTAATAACATTGCTATAATAACATTGCTGGGGAAATTTGTAACTTCTTAGATGCCCTATTTATCATTGCATTTTTCACTGTAGAGCACTAGCCTACCAGAAAAAAAGATAGGTAGTTCCTCTTTGCTTATTATAGAGGATGCCCAGGCAAAATAAGTTGTCTTCCCCAACCTAGGATTCAGTGCATTTGTGTGGCACTACATGAGTATTGGAAAATGAAAGTTATGGCTCAGCATATTACAGAGCTTTATTTACAATAGCTTCTCCCAAGTCGACTGGAAAGAATTTTGGTCCTCAGTGTGGGAAAATGTAATCAGTAAGGCTTAGGCTATTTTATATCTTTCTTGAGTATTTGTTAATGTGCTAGAACTGTGTTAAGTGCTTCCCATACATTATCTCATTAAGTTCTTACTACAGTCCTATGACATATACGCTCTTACCATCTCCATTTTATAGATCAGGAAACTGAGTCTCAGAAAGAATAGGTAATTATTCCAAAGTCACAGGGCTGTAAGTGACAGATCCAGAATGTGACTGGAAGTCTATATGATGCTGTATGTGGTGCTCTTAACCACTATGTATGGTATACTGTGACGCCCTCAGAACTCTGTTCACACAAACAGCTAGTCAGACCTGAAATGTAGAGCATCCCTGAGTCCTTCCAAGTAATGTTTGGTTCTGGTGAAGTCAGGACCCCAATCTGCCCAGTGTCTGTAATTTTGTTCAAAGGGTCATCTTTATTTCTCATTTGACCTTTTCCTGTGACTTGATTCAGATTTAGGTTTGTTGTTCTCCCTCATACAACTTTTCCTAGTTTTTATTTTCCCTGACCCAACTTGGTTCCTGTCTTGGGCAAAGATATTTTTTTCTCACACTGCATTAATTTTTGACCATGGATAGCTTGGGACTCCATTCCTAGGTCCTCCTCAGGGACTGGTGCGACTATATGATGCTTCCTTGGCCCTCAAAAATGAGGCAAGTGAATGCAGAATCTTCTTCCATCACGAGAAACATTGTCTACTTCATTACCTTCAGTGCCACCGTGCTATCCCCTTCCTCTACCTCTCTCTCTGCCTTCCCCAAGGTGCAGTTGATGCCCTCTGTGTCTATTTTTTCTATTCTTTCTACTTCAGAAAGGAAAATCTTATCCATTCTGATAAGGGGTTGGCTTTAACCAACCCCTGTGCTGAGGACTTCCAAATCAAGACTTTTAGCTCTAACCTCTTTCTCAACTTCTATTTATATATCTCTAGTTGCTAGTAGATAGCTGTCTCAATAACTCTTACTCATAGCAAACAAACAAAATTCTTATAAAACAAAATAAAATAAAACTCTATCTCTTCTTTCTCTTCTGCCTAATTCCTCCTTTCCAGTTTATTTCCAACTACTTTTATCCAACATTAGAACTACAAGTGTCCCTACTGGTATCTTAGGAACAGATATTTTGAAGTTGAATAGTTCAGTATTTTTCATAAAAGGACCATAGATTCTTATCTAATATGCATTTCCATCCTGCTTTTCTGAGCTTCAGTAAACAAAGGAGTTCACCACGAAGGGTGGAGTTTATCTTGGACACTGAGCGGTAGGTGAAATCAGAAGGTTTGAACCAATGAAATACACTGGAGTGGAACAACCAGATAACTGGAAAGGTAGAACATTATTAATTTTTATAAAGATGTGCTTTTGATATAAGCTCAGTGAACTGACCTCTGGCGAGTGGTTTAGTACACCCTTGTCATCCCATGTGATTAAAGAAGTAACCTCTTCTCCTGTCTCCCTGATTCTAATTCTCTCATTCTAACATACCTTTCATCCCAATAGTGAATAGTTAGGATTTTTGGGGGGTGGGGTGGGAATGGGAGTAGAGGTTTTTATCAAGGTGCTAGTTATAAAAACTACTGGATTGATAGGTAAGTTTTAAATGGATTTGTCATACACTTTGACAGATCCAAAAGCAGATTTTATGACTTGCTTTAAAATAAAATTCAACTTAATTTTTCCATTATACCTCAAGAGACTTGTCTTTTTGGTCTTGCTAACAATCTCATGACATATTATTCCTCAGCTGTGATGGATTGATATAGAGTAGACTTACTTTTAGTGCCAAAGAATCCCCAAGGCACCTCTTCAAATCAGGTTCATGAATTATTGTCTCCTCTGAGTCCATCACATTATTAATTACAATCAGGAATAATTTGTGTCTATTCTGAAACCATGAATTGTTCCCTTAGTGTTGAGAAGTTATGATATATATATTTACATATATTTATATATATATATATAAAATGATAACATGGAGCTATAATGCACAAGGTAATACAAATATTTGGGGACACATGTTGTGATGTTTAGAGCTGGCCAAATCTCTGAAGTTATTTGTAAAGTGTGGAAAGGAATGTTCTTTGTCATCCTTATGGGTAAAAACTACCATGGAATGTCAATAAATGTATCCTGGTCTTATCATGGAATGACAAAATGGGCTCATCTTTATATTTGTATTATACATGCATAATATACATTATATTATGTGTAATATACTTATAATTATTTATAATTAAATAAATATGCATTTATGTTAATTTCCAAATCAAAATGATATTTGAAACTTTTCCTGGCATTAACTCAGTTCCTTAAAATGTTCCCACAGATATTTCTGTGACCCCCCCCGCGCAAGATGTGTCTCACATGTGCATACAAACTAGTTCATCAAATACAGTGACTACCAGTATATTTTTTCAGTTTATTTTGAATTGTGGTAAATAAAATATAATACAAAATTTGCCATCATAATCATTTTTAAGTGTAAAGTTTCATAATGTTAAGTGTATTCATATTATTGTAAAACAGTTGTCCAGAACTTTTTCATCTTGCACATGTGAAACTCTATATCCGTTAAAAACAACTTCCCTTTTTCCCTCCCCCAGGGTCTGGTAACCATCATCCTCCTTTTTGTTTCTATGAATTTGACTACTGTAGATACCTCATGTAAGTGGAATCATACAGTATTTGTCTTTTTGTAATTGACTTATTTTTCTTAGCATAATGTCTTCAAGGTTCATCCATGTTGTAACATGTGACAAGATTTTCTCCATTTTGTAAGGTTGAATAATATTCCATTTTTGTATATAGCACATTTTGTTTATCCATTCATCCATCAATGGACATTTGGTTTGCTTCTACCTCTTGACTATTATGAATAGTGTTGCTATGAATATGGGTGTGCAAATATCTATTTGAGACCCTGCTTTCAGTTCTTTTAGATATACATCCAGAAGTGAGATTGCTAGATCATATAATAGTTCTATTTTTAATTTTTTGGTGAAGTTTCATATTGTTTTTCGTACTGGTTGCACCATTTTATAATTCCATTAACAGTGCACAAGGGTTCCAATTTCTCCACATCTTTACCAGCACTTGTTATTTTATTTTTTTATAATAGCCATTCTGACAGGCATGAGGCAATATCTCATTGGGGTTTTGATTTGCATTTCTTTAATGATTTGTGATGTTGAGCATATTTTTATATGCTTGTTGGTTAATTGTATACCATTCTTGGAGGAATATCTATTCAAGTCCATTGCCTATTTTTATATAGGACTATTTGATTTTTTGTTGCTGAGTTATTTGAGTTCTCTGTGTATTCTGGATATTAACCGCTTATCAGATATATGTTTTGCACATATTTTGTTCCATTTCCTAGGTTTCCTTTTCACTCTGTTGATTGTGTCCTTTGGTGCACAAAATTTTTAGGTTTGATGTAGTCCCATTTGTCTATTTTTGCTTTTGATGCCTGTGCTTTTGATGTCATAGACAAGAAATTGTTGCCACATCCAATGTCATAAAACTGTGCCCATGTTTTCTTCTAGAAGTTTTATAGTTTTAGGTCTTGCATTTTAGGTCTTTAATTTGTTTAAGTTAATTGTGATATATGGTGTAAAATATGGTTCCAATTTTGTCTTTTTCATATGTGGATATCCAGTTTTTCCAACAGCATTTGTTCAAAAGTCTGTCCTTTCCCTATGGAATGGTCTTGGCTTCCTTGTTGAAGATCATTTGACCATGTATGCAAGGGTTTATTTTGGGGCTTTCTATTCTATTTGTCCATTTCTTCTGTCTTTATGCTACTGTCACACTGTTTTGACTACCATAGCTTTGTAATATATTTTCAAATCAGGAAGTGTGAGACTCCAACTTTGTTCTTCTTCAAAATTGTTTTGTCTATTTGGGGGTCCCTTGAGATTTCACATGAATTTAATTGTTTAAATTTCTGCAAGAAATGTGGTTGGGATTTTGACAGGGATTACATTGAATTTGTAGGTTGCTTTGAGTAGTATGGACATCTCAATATTAAGTCTTCTAATCCATGAACACAGGATATCTTTCCATTTATTTGTATCTTTAATTTCTTATAGCAATGTATAGTTGTGTTCTGTGTAAAAGTTTTTAACCTCCTTAGTTAGGTTATTCCTAAGTATCTTATTCTTTTTGATGTCATTGTAAATGGAATTGTTTTGATCACCAGGATTGGTTCCAGCCCCCTTTACTGATCACACACGAAAAGCTGCTTGAGGAAGTCTTGCCACTCTTTATGCTGCAAGTGTCCATTGTGGACATGGCATTGTCCACTCCAAGCATGTTGTCTTCTTATGTCCCACCAAATACCAGTGCTTGGGGCATCAGAATGTTGCCAGTCTCTTTGCAGAAGTCAGTGAATGGTCACCTCTGCCACACTGACCTCTAAGCCCCCAGACTGTCCTGCTTATGCCTCATCTCTCAATGTCCATCTGCTTCTGTTCCTCAGCCCTTTACCAGACTCTTACAAAGACTTTCATCAATTTTAGGACATCACCCTGTAATCTTAAGGCTCAAATCTAGTATAAGGGCTTCAGTCAGTCAGAAACACTTTGTTTACATACATATATGCATCTTTGTTTATATATATAATCTGTGCAGCTTCAGTCTAACTTAAATGGACAGGACAATATTGGACAGTAGAGAAAGAGGTCAAGAATGCTTGTAAACCCTACCTGTTCCATGGAAATCCTAAGCCCACATAGAATTAGTTCAGCAGATTAACAGAGCTAGCTTCAGCCTCTTGACTGAATAATTTCTGAAGTTTCTTTGCAGATTTCAACAATTTCTTGGTCAATAAGACAGTCTGGCATAAGTTGAAATGGTCATGTAAGTTTCCTGAGTGGCTTTCTGCTCTAGAAAGATGAAATCCTACAAGGGCCATGGGCTAAGTAAGTTCAGTTTGGGAACAGTATGGCCACTGCATTGGAAGAAGAGCTAGGACTAAAGGATCAAGACTCTTTTTTTGTTTGTTTTAAATAAAATTACTTATTTATTTATTTTTGGCTGTGTTGGGTCTCTGTTGCTGTGTGCGGGCCTTCTCTAGTTGCAGCAAGGGGGAGCTGCTCTTCGCTGCGGTGCACAGGCTTCTCATTGTGGTGACTTCTCTTGTTGTGGAGCACGGGCTCTAGGCATGTGGGCTTCAGTAGTTGTGGCTCATGGGCTCTAGAGTGCAGGCTCAGTAGTTGTGGTGCACGGGCTTAGTTGCTCTGTGGCATGTGGGATCTTCCTAGACCAGGGATTAGAACCTGTGTCCCCTGCATTGGAAGGCAGATTCTTAACCACTGCGCCACCAGGGAAGTCTCTCTTTCTTCACATCCTAGGCTTTTCTGATATTCACCTGCTGGGTAGGTGGCTTGCTGGGAAATATGTAGGTTGGAAACAAGGGATGCCATTGCCTAGACCTGCTCCCTGAATAAGCAAAAGGGAGCCTGGCAGCATGGGCAAGTGCCTGTTTCTAAAGTTAATGCAGGTAGAAATAATTTTCCTCAGTTGTCCTACTCCATAGCTCCCTTCTGCCAACCACACACACAGTGAGTAATCCAGATTATTTTTAGGATTTACAGATATGTGTAACTTCACTGACAAGTGTCAAGATATGCACTCTTTGGCCTTTGTGTAGGTTTTAAGACTATGTTTTTGGTTGGGAAGCTGGCTCAGGTTTATAAATCATCTGGATATGATTTGGATCTCTAGATGAGAAATGACTAAAACTAGTGTAACGTAGTTACACTAGTAACTTATTATAACTAGCTCCACAGAATTGAATTGAGAAAGAAGAGCAGTACATTCATTTCAGTAGAAAATTGACTCAGTTGAAAGCATGATATATTGACATCTTTGGTCATAAACATGACGGGTATTGGAAAGAGAGATTTAATTCTTCCTAAACTAAAAAAAGTCATTGTGGATATTGGTTTGGTACATTTCCCTATCATTACCTCAAGCATACTTGATTTTGGGGAAAAGATGAAGTAATCAGTAATATCCAACTATTTACCTGATGGAAATAAAGTCACCAAACGTTATTGCAAGTCCGTGGTAAAGATTGTTCAGACATGCTGGCAGTGAACCAATATCAAATAAATTATTTATTTTCCTATTGAGTATGAGTTCTGAGAGGGTGTTTGGAATGCTTTCTTTGTACACCACAGATTGCATTACCTCAATTATTATGGATGATTTCACTGGCAATGGCTATATCACCCAACTGACTACATCAGTTGAGGGGCAGAGCAGCCAGAGGTTTAGCTCAAGATGAATAAGCTTAGAAAGGTCAGAGTCAGCATCATGCTCCAGCTTTGGATATGACAGTTCCCACTGTCCTAAGGAAACTTAATTCAGTGAATACTTTTTGAATTTCTATTGTATACCACATCTTGTGCCAGGCACTGGGGAAATGAAAATGAATGAGATGTTGTCCTTGCCCTTGAGAAATGTCAAGTGCTGATAGGGGAGACATATATACAAACAGTAATGACAACAATAACAGTGTTAACTATAATGATAGCTAGTGCTTATGTAATGGTTACCACGTGTCCGGCACCATTTTAAGAACTTTATATGTATATTAACTGATTAAAATGGTAAACTAAAATTCAGTGAGATAAGTGGGAAATATATCACAGTAGGGAAATATATTAAGGACCGTGGGAGCACAAATGAAGGATCAATTAATTCTCTCTGTGAGGATAGGAAGATGACGTAACTCTACAGAGAGGAGATAATATTTAAGCTGGGCCTTGAGGAGTGAATAAGAGTTCACTGGGTTGATAGGAGGCACAGTGGAAAGGGAGGGTTGTCCAAACAGAAGGAAGAACTTAAGCAAATGCATGAAATTACGTAGTGGCTTCAGGACACAGTGGAAATGTCCTTCAGTGCTATAAATGACTGTCAGGAAAACTTAGAGGGAAGTAGTATGTAGTTTATGACACTTGGAATAGGAGTACTTTGGAAGAATAAGCGAGGGAAAAATGTATTTCTTACCACTGACTAGTAATATAGTGAATATAGATGAGTTCTGGGATTTTGAACATTTCAGAAAGTTAGTTCTTCTTTCTCTATCTTAGCTACAGAATCAATGGATTTTCAACAGAGAGGGGCTCGATTTTTTAATGTACCCTTTCTCTTTCCTTTACTCAGTGAGTGACGTTTTTTTTTTTCTAAGAAACAGGTTCTCTTGCAGCTCTATTTTCAGAGTTATTCATGCCTGCTTTCTTCAGGTGAATACAGTTTGAAAGACCAAGGTCTTAGGACAATCTCCCATTTGCCTAATAGTTACCTCTCTGAATCAGACCACAAAATTCTGAATATGAAGCCCATAATTCTACCTGATAATAGAACAGAGAGTATAATATCAGATGGCAGGATTTTCTTCCATGATATTAGCCTCAAAGAGCATGTACTCGGCCACACCTTCAGTTTCACTTAACTGACTAGGGGATGAATATTCTAACTTATTTATGGTTTCAGACATCACTATTTCTTGGAGCTAATAAGTTTTTAGTTTTTCAGATATGTAAAAAGTACTTGAGAGAAATATATCCTTAAATCAAATTTTTTTGGTAATTTAGGTGATGCCTTTTAAATCTTGTTTCCACTCTAGTGAAGGGCCTAAAGATGATCTGAATAATTGGGAAAACACCATATTCATGGTTGAATATTTTAATATTGTAAATTTGTCATTTTCCCACAAATTAATATACCAATTAAATTCAATTCTAACTTAGAATTTTAGCAGAACTTTAAAGAACACAAAAAGCTTATTCCAAAGTTTATAAGTAAAAGGTCTTATATATAGACAATCCAAAGACTCCACCAAAAAATTGCTAGACCTAATAAACAAATTCAGTAAAGTTTCAAAATATAAAATCAACATACAAAAATCAGTTGCATTTCTATACACTGACATGAACTATTAGAAAGAGAAATAAAACAGTCCCCTTTACAATAGCATCAAAAACAATAAAATATTTAGGAATAAATTCAACCAAGGAAGTGAAATATTTATACACCAAAAACTGTAAGATGCTGGTGAAAGAAATTGAAGACACCAGTGAGTGGAAAAATATCCCATATTCATGGGTCAGAAGAGTTAATGCTGTTAAAATTTTCATACTACAAAAAGCTATTTACAGATTTAATGCAATTCCTATTAAAATTCTAATGGCATTTTCCACAGAAATAGAAAAGAACAATTGTAGCAATCATTTAGAACCACAAAAGACCCTGATAGTCAAAGCAATCTTGAGAAAGAGCAAAGCTGAAGGCATCATGCTTCCTGATTTCAAACTGTTTCACAAAGTTATAGTAATCAAAACAGTATGGCATAAAAATAGACATATACCAAGGGAACACAATTAAGAGTGCAGAAATAAACCCATACAGATATAGTCAACTAATATTTGACAAAGGAGCCAAGAATACCCAATGGTGAAAGGAAACTCTCTTTAATAAATGGTGTTGGGAAAATTGGATATTCATATGCAAAAAATGGAACTGGATCTCTATTTTACATCACTCACAAAAATTAATTCAGTGCTTCCCTGGTGGCGCAGTGGTTGAGAGTCCGCCTGCCAATGCAGGGGACACGGGTTTGTGCCCCAGTCCAGGAGGATCCCACATGCCGCTGAGTGGCTGGGCCCATGAGCCATGGCCGCTGACCCTGCACATCTGGAGCCTGTGCTCCGCAATGGGAGAGGCCACAGCAGTGAGAGGCCCACGTACTGCAAAAAAAAAAAAAAAAAAAATTAATTCAAAATGAATTGAGGACTTAAACATAAGACTAGAAACAATGAAACTCACAGAAGAAAACATAAGAAAAGAGCTCCTTTGATATCAGTCTTGACAATAATATTTTTGGATATGACACAACAAGCCCAGACAACAAAAGCAAAAACAAAAAGTTTGACTACATGAAAAGGAAAATCTTCTGCACTGCAAAAGAACCAATCAACAAACTGAAAAAATCATCTATGGAGTGGGAGAAAATATTTGCAAACCATCCATCTGATAAGGAGTTAATCCAAAATATATAAGGAACTCATACAACTCAGTAGCCCCAAAAACTAACAATCCAATTTAAAAATGGGCAGAGGACTTGAATAGAGGGTTTTTCCAAAGAGGACATACAAATGGACAAGTACGTGAAATGGTGCTCAACACTACTAATCATCAGGGAAGTACAAATGAAAGCCATAGTGAGATATCACCTTACACCTGTTAGAACGAGAGATAACAAATGCTGGTGAGGATGTGAAGAAAAGGGAAACCTGGTGCACGGTTGGTAGGAATGTAAATTGGTGCAGCCACTATGGAAAACAGCATAGAGGTTCCTCAAAAAATTAAAAATGGAACTACCATACTATTCACCAATCCTACTTCTGTGTATATAACCAAAGGAGATGAAATCACTTTATCAAAGAGGTATCTGGACTCCCATTTCATTGCAGTATTATTCGCAATAGCCAAGACATGGAAACAACAGAAGTGTCCATATATATAGATTTCATCATTAAAAAAGGAGGGAAATCCTGCCATTTGCAACAACATGGTGGACCTTATGCTAAGTGAAATAAGGATGTGCTCATTTTTCTCTTTGCTAAAATGGGCAAAATTAATAGCAACAAAACAGTAATAGTATCTAATGTTTGATGAGTGCTAGGTCCAAGCAAGGTACTATGTGCTTCAACATGTATGATTTCCTTGAGTTCTCAAAATAACACTTTACCATGCCCATTTTATAAAATAGTGAAGGCAGGGAAAATGTGAGACTTACCCAAAGTCACATAGCTAATAAGTGGTGAGGACCAGACTTGATTCCAATCTATTTGGCTCCCAAGTCTGTGCCCTTAAACTGTATGTTACACTGCTATTTATCAAGCTAAGCTATGCTAAAGAGGTAAGGATGTAAAGAGATACAAAGCGAATGTTCCCTGCCTTTCTTAGAGAGGTTGGAACAGGAAAATTCATTCATCTTTGACTAAGTAGGGAGTCACAGTCTGATATTTCTCAAAAGGCAAAACAACCTTAACCTCCCTTTCAACCTATTTCGCGCTGCCCAGGGTGCAGCCTGATGCTCCAGCCAAATGGATCTTTTGTGTTCCCCACCCACATGCCGTGATTTTCCTCTTTGCACAGTTGCTCATGCCTTTGTCTAGAGTGTCCTTCCTGGTCTACAGAAGTCCCTAATTCATCCTTTGAGGTCCAGGCCAAGAGTAACTTCCTCCATGAGAATTATTGCTCTTTGGATGGAATTTCCTTGAGTGTCAGATTGTATGTTTCTGCTCAGTCTTTTCTTAACTTGTAATTACTGCAGCTCTTGGTGTCAGGAAGGAGCATGGTTGCTGAATTTAAATTGACTGTTATAAAAAAAAAATTCCAGGGAGCACTTACCTAACAGAAGAGAATATACGAGGAAGGATTAACAATGAACTTGCCTTTTTCCTGTCAACCAGCACTGTTTTAAGCAAAACCTGAGGGCATATAAATGTGAAATGTTATTTCAAATGACTAGAAATTTATTTTAAACGTGATTTTTCTCTTTTAGCACAAATGGTGAACTGAGGAAATTATAAACTTAAACTGTTGTAACATATTTGATTGTGAAAGAGCAGCATGTAAGGTGCCAGGAATTAATTTCTCAGGGAATGGCTTTGGAGACTGTCTTCTTTAATTATAGATTAAAGCAGACCTTGGCGGTATCCTTTTGGATCAATATAAATACAGAGCATAAATCAATACTGTTACACTGTTACACAGTGTAGTGTAGAAATTCTTAAAAAGAAAATGAAAATTACAAATTGTCTTAAAGAAATAATGATTTTTACTTGACAATGACTCCATTGTAACCAAATTAAAAATTAGTGCTGTATAAATGCATCTGTGCTTAGATTGCCTATTTGTTCATTAGGATGTGCTCATATTTCTCTTTGCTAAAATGGCCCAGAATTAGAAAGCGGTGTATAATTCCAGTTCTGTCATTAATTAGTGGGAAATTGTTTTAATTTCTTAGGTTCTAGTTTCCTTACCCTTAAGAGAGTTGGACTAGATGGCTTCAAAGATTCTCCAGTTTCTCAAAGGTGTTATGATCCTCTTATAAGAAGGATCTTTGAAATTTTACTGAATCCAAAGAGTTTGAGGAAATATTAGCATATGGGAGGCATTGAGATGAGAGGAGGGAAGGTTGGTTAAAAAAAAATAAAGAGTAGAAGTGTTTATTTGCTTAGAGTAGAGAGGAAAAGCTGGTGTGGAGGGAAATGTCAACTTAACTGGTAGAGAAATATTTGCAAAGTGTTTTGTCTTCTACTTCTACTTACATTGAATTTCATACTTTGCAAAAATGTTTCAGGTACATGTTGTGTTTGAGAACCTTGATAAGGAGTTTCCAATCTCAGAGGCAACTGGAAGCGTTTCAGGTTTCTGAGAAGGATGATGTGTTTGAAATGATGCTTGAGCAATTTGGTGACTTCTTAAGGGAATATTTGTAAATCAGTTAGAGCAGTGCCTGGCATATCACAAGTGTTATGATATGTTAAAACAAAAATGGAGGTTTTGGTGGGAAAAGGGAAAGCCTGGCTGGGAAGCCACTGCCATCATCTTTGCCCTGGGAGAGTAAGTAAGACTTGTTTTCTGAAGATACCGAAGGTACTTGGCATTTCTCAGGCTCCCCTGGTTTCCTCTCTCTCTTAATTTTCATTAGGTGATCAAAACGTTTTTCCCCATTTCTAAGCATAATCTCAACTCGCTGGAGCTGAGCCATTTATTTATTTCTTTTTAGAATTTCTTTTTAAAAAATACAATATAGAGTACAGAGAACTGTAATAGAGAGTGCATAAAGTGCATAAGCTTTTATTTTCAAATAAGATAACTTATTCGGAATAGTTTTAGTGAAAAACATGTATAGTTTGTAGAAAGGTTGGATAATAAACACATTTAACTCTGAGTCAAGTGCCTATGTTTAGTCCTTCCTTTATCATCAAATGACTTGGTATGGTATTGGACAAATCATGTGATTTTTCTGAGCCTTGGTTAACTCATTTGTGAAACAGAAATGCTAATAACTAATCTCCTATCCATGGAACTGTTATCAGTGCTTAGGACAGTGCTTGGCATAGACAAAACACTTTACAAATATTTCTTGAATGAATAAATGGACTTTAATTTAGATAACATGTGTGGATATATGTACCAATGTATAAATAAAAGTTATTTTTAATGTAATGAGTTCTCTGTATGTCAATCCTAATCCCCCAATTCATCCCACCCTCCCCTTGCCTGCCATGTCCACATGTCCATTCTCTAAATCTGCATCTCTGTTCCTGCCCTGCAAATAGGTTCATCTGTACATTTTTCTAGTTTCCATATATATGCGTTAATATACGATATTTGTTTTTCTCTTTCTGACTTACTTCACTCTGTATGACAGACTCTAGGTCCATCCACATCTCCACAAATGACCCAATTTAGTTCCTTTTTATGGCTGAGTAATATTCCATTGTATATATGTGCCACATCTTCTTTATCCATTCATCTGTTGATGGACGTTTGGGTTGCTTCCATGTCCTGGCTATCATAAATCATGCTGCAATGAACATTGTGGTACATGTCTCTTTTTGAATTATGGTTTTCTCAGGGTATATCAAAAACAGTATGTACTGGCATGAAGACAGGCATATAGACTAATGGAAGAGAATAGAAAGCCCTCAAATAAATGTAAGCATATGCAATCAACTGATCTTTGACAAGGGTACCAGTATTACACAGTGGGGAATGGATTGTCTCTTCAACAAATGGTGTTAGGAAAACTAGATTTTCATATGCAAAAGCATGAAATTAGACTCTTATTTTACACCATGTACAAAAACCAACTCAAAATAGATTAAAGACTTCAATGTGAGACCTAAAACTGTAAAACTCTTAGAAGAAAATATAAGGGAAAAACTTCATAAAATTGGTCTTGACAGTGATTTCATGGATATGACATCAAAAGCATAGGTAACAAAAGCTAAAATAAAGAAACAGGACTACATCAAACTAAGAAGTTTCTGCACAGGAAAAGAAATAATCAACAGAGTGAAAAGGCAACCTATGGAAAAGGAGAAAATACTTTCAAGCTATATATCTGGGGCCCTCCAATATTAAGAGGTAAGGGAGAAAGGAGAAGCCAGGAAAGGAAATTGAAAAGAAGGGAGCTGTGAGGTAGGAGGAAAATAAAGAGATTATAGTAGCATGGAAGTCATGTAAAGAAAGCATCAAGGAAGAAAGAGTGATGAACTGTGTCAAATGCTGATAAGTCAAGTAAGATGAGGTCTAAGAATTATCATTAGATTTATCAACATGGAGGTGTTGGTGACCCACTTAAGAGCAGTTCTGATGGTGTGATATAGACCACTAAGAGCTGATTGGGGTGGGTTGAAGATAGAGTTAAGAGAGAGGAATTAGAGACACAAATTATGGAGCAATTCTTTGAGCATTTTTGCTGAAAAATTGTGCAAAGAATGAAGCACTAACTTGTGGGGAAAGTGAGTCGATATAGACCTTTTTTTTTAAATGGGAAAATAATGGTATGTTTGTGTTCTGTTTGGAAAGATTCAGTAGAGATGGAAAAATTGATGAGGGGGAACTTCTGGAGAAGTCCTTCAATAGGTGAATAGAGTGGTGTTTAGTGTGAAATTGGACGGGAAAGCTTTAGATAGGAATATGTTTATCTCTCTTAACACATGGAAGACAGAGCATGCAGGGGTGATACTGTCAGATGGATTGATATGTTAGTTAGAGTCTGAGTATTTTAGTAATCAGTAATGACAGGTCCAGCATATGACCCTGGGAGTCAGAGGTTGAGGTAGGATGAAGGACAAGATGATGGGGAAGAGGAAGTTGAGGAACAAAGAGACCAGGGTATTTGGAAGATTGCTCATAAGTCTGTTGAAATTGCCAAAAATTAAAACAAGAGTAGAATGACAGTGAACTAAGAGCTAAAATCAGTGAGAAACAGGTGAGATTGGTCTGGGGGTTGCTGAATGACAGTAACAGTGGGGTATAAGAGGTGATATAATCTGATGACTTGAGATTCAAAGATGGAGATCTTTAGGGAGGAGTGAGGGAGAATTAAAGTGGCAATGAAGAGCAAGGATGACACCTGCAGCACCCCTAGGTCCAGTGGTTTGATGGTTGTGGAAGAAAAAACAGGCTTCATTGTGAGAGCTTCATGGAAGTAGCATCCGCATGGAAGACTGGTTTTAGTTAGAACAAGATAAAAAGTAGAGGTAGAGAGAGGGCATTTTGAGAATGACTGAATTCCAGAGAATATGGCAGACTGATTTCAGGAGTTGGGCAGGGGTGAGAAGCGGGGAGAAATAGGAGACATGTAGAGCCTTAAGGATTAGAATGTTGGCAGTAATGGGCAATCTTGGAATCTGGGGATTCTTATAATGACATATAATCAGGGATAAAGGGCTTAAGTAGATCATTGTGTGTGGATTCAAGCAAATAGCAGCAGCAAAGCTGTGAGAGTTGGGGAGTAGGGAATGCAATTATTAACACATTTTTGTTCATATTGGAACAGCCTGCAGCCAAGCTAAACATGATGTAATTTATGATAAACAACTCTCACTTGCACAATAGGAGACTGTTGAAAATGCCAACTCCCTGAGGGAAAGTCACCAGTGGCTCAGCTCCCTAGCAAAATGTCAAATACTTGGCCTGATTCTAACTAGGGAAAAGCAGGAGAGCAGTGTTTCCTCTCATCCCTCAGCCAGGTTATCATTGCCTGTGATGTTAAGGCAAGAGGCGACAGGAGAGAAACAAGTTGTGTGGGTGTGAGTGACCTTCCACTTTCCAGGAGAAAGGGGATCATCTCCAGGCAGTGACACTCAGCCAGGTGTGAGGTACTGCCATGTGCCCAGATGGATACATTACTAATTTACTGGGAAGCCTTCCAGATTTACCAGTTTTGGGTACCTCCATGAGAAGCTTATAACAACTTTATAGCAAAACCTGAAGGTGGAGAACTTCCTTGGGTGTGAATACTCACAAGTGTGTTGCTAGAAAGACCAAATATTAGAACTAAGCAACCTAAGTGTCCATCATCGGATGAATGGATAAAGAAGATGTGGCACATACATACAATGGAATATTACTCAGCCACAAAAAGAAAAGAAATTGAGTTATTTGTAGTGAGGTGGATGGACCTAGAGTCTGTCATACAGAGTGAAGTCAGAAAGAGAAAAACAAATACCATATGCTAACGCATATATATGGAATCTAAGGAAAAAAAAAAGATCATGAAGAACCTAGGGGTAAGACGGAAATAAAGACACAGACCTACTAGAGAATGGACTTGAGGATATGGGGAGGGGGAAGGGTAAGCTGGGACAAAGTGAGTGAGTGGCATGGACATATATACACTACCAAAGGTAAAATAGATAGCTAGTGGAAGGCAGCCGCATAACACAGGGAGATCAGCTCGGTGCTTTGTGACCACCAGGAGGGGTGGGATAGGGAGGGTGGGAGGGAGGGAGACACAAGAGGGAAGAAATATGGGAACATATGTATATGTATAACTGATTCACTTTGTTATAAAGCAGAAAGTAACACACCATTGTAAAGCAATTATACTCCAATAAAGATGTTAAAAAAAAAAAGAGAACCAAGAGGGGGCCTTAGAGATCACTAGAGATGAAATGGTTTCACAGCATCCAAAGTTTTATATTTTGTAGGGGAAACTTTATTATGTCCAATATTTAGAAATCTTATGAGGAACCACAGTATACTTAAAACAGATAAAAATAAAACTTCATTGGGTGGTTTTTGAGATGCTTCTGAATTCCTCCTGAATTTCACTTTATAAGCGCTCATGTGTACCTTTGGGGAAACTCAAGGGATTTTGTAACACACAATTTTGACAAACACTGATCTAAATGCCTTCTCCTGGCTTGGGTTCCTTAAAAAAGCATACTCTGTGACAAGGATACAAGTGCAAGTTGTTTATTCAAGAGGTGATTCCAGAAAGTGGATTCAAAGTGAGGCCAGTTATCATAGATCGTATGGTTTTCTTCAGTCACAGGCAGCTGCACAGGGGCAGGCATAGTATAGATGGCAATTTGGATTTAACTAGTGTTGTGGTTTTGCCAGGGCAAATGTAATGACGTGACAGAAGGGCAAGGGAGATGAAGGGATACAAAGGAACGAATTCATTGTTAATTATTTACCAAAGAATAAGCTGGGTAAGGAGGGAAGAGGAGATATCAGTAGATGAGGGAGAATGAGACGTTGGTAGGATCAATGAATTGGAGATCGTATCTGGGGTCATAGTAGTCATAGTATTGATGGAGTCGGGGTACCAGAGGGGTGTGAGCTGGAAAGGAATATGGTGGTCAGGAAGTGAGATGCATGAAATTGAGTTCACAGAGGGGCCGCAGTTATTGGTCATGACAAGATCATTATGGACATGACCATGGGAGTGAGTGGTTGAGACAAGGTGGCGGGCAAGGTCATTTGAGAAGAGGAGCTCTAGGAACTGAAAGTCTAGGGGTGTTGGAATCATCTATTTATATATGGAAATCTCCTTGAGTTAGGACTGGAAAAGTGTTGTATAGCAAAGAGAGTAGAATAAAATCTATCAATATATGTACGAGGGAATATCTGGGTGGTGAGTTATACTCACTTTAAATTTATTTCTTACACTTCATGTATTACTTTTATAATCAGAAGTAAATGATTAAAAAAGATAAATTGTTTCAGTTGGGGTTCAGTCAGGAAAACAGGAATTTTATATAATTTTATGCAGCTATTTGGGTGCATACAAATCACAATGGAGCCTGGAGGAGTGAAAGGGGATCAGCCATCAGTTTTCAATTTTGCCATGTTCCCATGGTCCAGAGTCAGAGTGCTGTTACCCGAGAGTTGGGAACCTGCAGGAAACTGCTGCTGACTTCACAGTTTCTTCACATCTTGAGATGAGTGAATGGCAGGGGACTGCACAGGGTGTTGAAAAACTTATCTGTGTAAAGCCGACGCATCTGGTGGTACTGCTGGAGGGAGAGGAAAGTGGCTTCTGCCTCCTTTGCTCCTCTCAGATCTCATGTTAATGCATCTCACAGGCAAAACGTAATTCATGTCCATCTCTCTGCAGGCAAGGAAACCTGCAAACTGCAGTTCTGGGTGACCGTCTCCTGTGATACGGCGAGAGCATAGCAGAAGAATGGGAATGAATGTTGACTGTAGAACCAGGCCAAACCAAACCAGACAGATTAAATCATATCCAGCCTAGCAAACATTGCTTCACAGAGCCAAAATGCATTTCATGGCTCAGTTTGTACTGTCCCCTCTTAAGCTTGGCACTTTGCCTTTTTAACTGAAATTCTCCCTGTCTTGTGTCTCTTTCTAGCACGGATTTTTGTGACTGTAGGATCCAGCATCAATGAAAAGGTTTCTTAAAAACTGCACGTATGTATGTATGAATGTGTGTGTGTGTGTGTGTGTGTGTGTGTGTGTGTGTGAGTGAGTGTGTTACCTCATAAATATTACCTAGATTAAAAGGCAGGAAGGATTAGGGTTTCATCGGAGGCAAGTTACCATTGTATCCAGTTTAAAGAATCAGAGGAGTGGAGTGAAGGGAGTGAGCAAAATGGGCCAGGGAGGTCAAGAATAGCTTTTCAAAGAAGGCAGAATTTAATTAGGGCTTGAAGGACAGGGAAGGACAAAAAGATATGAACAGGGTGCTGGAAGACTAGAGTGCTAGTTTTGGTTCTGCACGTAACTAGTTTCTTGACTCCGGTTGTCATTAGGGCTGTTTACAAACATTGCTGCTCCCTTCCCTCTGGCTAGGCACCAGGCTTGCACTTCTCTAGCCCCTTGAAGTCAGGTGTGGCCATGTGACTTCCTTTGACAATGAAATGTTAGTGGAAGAGGCATATGCTACTTGTAGGTAGAAGCATCAACTTGCTTGTGCCTGATGCCGACGTTCCTTTTCCTCGCTGTGGTCGTCCTGCAAGCATGTGCTAAAAGGGAGCCTCTGTTACTCTGGGTCCCTGAGGGATTATGAAGAGATGTGCTGGGCAAGGAGTGTGAGAAAGAAATACACCTTTGTAGTGTTAAGCCACTGGGAATTTTGGAGCTCTTGTGTCAGTGTAATAACCCATCTTACCTATTAGGGTGACCTTGAGCAAGTCCTTTCATGTGTGGGAGCCCCAGTTTCCCATGGGTAAGATGAAAGATTTAGAATAGATTGTTTTCAAGAATTTTGCTTTTCCAGCAGCAGATTTCAAAGGAAATCCACCAGGAAACTTAAAATGTAAATGGCTCCCAACAGAGCTGGGTGTCCTCTCGGTGAAAACCACTGGATAGAGACTTCTAACATTTTGTCCAGCCCTGGCATGTTTTAAGTCTCTTGGAAGGCTCATAGTCTACCAGTTCTGGTCAACTTGGCCAGCTTCTCTCTCACTGGAGCAAATCTAACTAGTATGAATTTCAGTAGCATAAACCTGTTTTCCGGAGTTTTCCACTTCTGGGTAAGGTGAACATCATGATTCTGGTTAGAGAACAATCTGTGTGGTTTGACTTACGTAGCTTTCTGGTTTCCCCTTGATGCACTGCGGCAAAGGCAGCTAAGATGACCTACTCCTTGGCAGGAAACCAGGCATGTGACTGACAGGTGATGCTGAAGATCTGCCACTGAGTTCCATTACTGATGCTAACATGGGCTCAACTGACCTCTGCAGGGGAGAGACTGAAAAGTCTTATCAGTGAGCATGATGGTGTTTCAGAAGCTGGGAAAAGAACTGTTAAATAGACATAGTGCAGACTACAGAGGTACCAATGGTTTGGCTGGGTGAGATGGACAATGAACTATGAGCTTTTTCTAAAAGAAGGGACCTGTATGACTCCTGACGTCTCTCTCTTTCTCTCCTCATCCTCAGTGGTAAAATGATTGCTGGCTTCAGACAGACCTGGGTTTGAATCCCAAGTCATCTACTGGTTGACCATGGGCATATACCCTAATGATTCCACCTCAGTTTCTTCTATTGTAGAATGGAATCATAACACCTTCTTGGCCAAGTGGTTGTTAGGATTGAATGAGATGAAGCATGCAAAGCACGCGGCACTTGTCCACGCTCCTTATTTCCTGTTCCCTTATTTTTTAAATTCCAACAGAAAGTCAAAAAATTATAATCATCCTCATCAGTTCACTCAGTCCCAAGTAATTAATTTTTTTTCATCTCAATCTTTTGTTAGCACTTTTATGAATTCATCAGTTTTCCATTAGCGTTCTGAAGATGCTTAGTCATTCAGTTCAGCAGTAGAGTCAGTTACCAGAAACCTGTACTTGTCAGAGCCTTTTCCATGAATTCCTTGAAGATGAAATCTTTTTATAGGAACATTTTTGTGACAGCAACAGAGTACAGCCAGAACTGTCTGTAAATGACAGAAGACATAAGAATGACCATGGTTAAAGATTTGATGAAAGTTCATAATAATACAATTGACAAGGAAATTTAGTTATTTCTGAGATATACATTTTAAAGTAATAACTAGAATTATGACTTATAACATTATACCAGAACATAAGATTTTTAGAAATTTCATCTAATGTTTGAAACATTTATATTAACATACTTCCATACAAATAACGCAAAGAAAGTTTAGTATTAGTTTTTTGTTTGTTTTTTTTATACTGCACGTTCTTATTAGTCATCAATTTTATACACATCAGTGTATACATGTCAATCCCAATCGCCCAATTCAGCACACCACCATCCCCAGCCCTCCGCAGGTTTCCCCACTTGGTGTCCATATGTTTTGTTCTCTACATCTGTGTCTCAACTTCTGCCCTGCAAACCGGTTCATCTGTACCATTTTTCTAGGTTCCACATACATGCGTTAATATACAATATTTGTTTTTCTCTTTCTGACTTACTTTACTCTGTATGAAGTCATTAGATCCATCCACGTCTCAACAAATGACTCAGTGACTTTTTATGGCTGAGTAATATTCCATTGTATGTATGTACCACAACTTCTTTATACATTCGTCTGTCGATGGGCATTTAGATTGCTTCCATGAGCTGGCTATTGTAAATAGTGCTGCAATGAATATTGGGGTGCATGTGTCTTTTTGAATTATGGTTTTCCCTGGGTATATGCCCAGTAGTGGGATTGCTGGGTCATATGGTAGTTCTAGTTTTAGGTTTTTAAGGAACCTCCATGCTGTTCTCCATAGTGGCTGTATCAATTTACATTCCCACCAACAGTGCAAGAGGGTTCCCTTTTCTCCACACCCTCTCCAGCATTTGTTTGTAGATATTCTGATGATGCCCATTCTAACTGGTGTGAGGTGATACCTCATTGTAGTTTTTTTTTTTTTAATATCTTGATTGGAGTATAATTGCTTTACAATGGTGTGTTAGTTTCTGCTTTATAACAAAGTGAATCAGTTATACATATACATATGTTACCATATCTCTTCCCTCTTGTGTCTCCCTCCCTCCCATCCTCCCTATCCCACCCCTCTAAGTGGTCACAAACCACCTAGCTGATCTCCCTGTGCTATGTAGCTGCTTCCCACTAGCTATCTATTTTACGCTTGGTAGTGTATATATGTCCATGCCACTCACTCACTTTGTCACAGCTTACCCTTCTCCCTCCCCGTATCCTCAAGTCCATGCTCTGGGAAGTCTGTGTCTTTATTCCCATCTTACCACTAGGTACTTCATGACCTTTTTTTTTCTCCTTAGATTCCATATGTATGTGTTAGCATACGGTATTTGTTTTTCTCTTTCTGACTTAATTCACTCTGTATGACAGACTCTAGGTCCATCCACCTCACTGCAAATAACTCAATTTCATTTATTTTTATGGCTGAGTAATATTCCATTCGATATATGTGCCACATCTTCTTTATCCATTCATCCGATGATGGACACTTAGGTTGCTTCCATGTTCTGGCTATTGTAAATAGAGCTGCAATGAACATTTTCGTACATGACTCTTTTTGAATTATGGTTTTCTCAGGGTATATGCCCAGTAGTGGGATTGCTAGGTCGTATGGAGTTCTATTTTTAGTTTTTTAAGGAACCTCCATACTGTTCTCCATAGTGGCTGTATCAATTTACATTCCCACCAACAATGAAAGAGTGTTCCCTTTTCTCCACACCCTCTCCAGCATTTATTGTTTCTAGATATTTTGACGATGGTCATTCTGACTGGTGTGAGATGATATCTCATTGTAGTTTTGATTTACATTTCTCTAATGATTAATGATGTTGAGCATTCTTTCATGTGTTTGTTGGCAATCTGTATGTCTTCTTTGGAGAAATGTCTATTTAGGTCTTCTGCCCATTTTTGGATTGGGTTGTTTGTTTTTTTGTTATTGAGCTGCATGAGCTGCTTGTAAATTTGGGAGATTAATCCTTTGTCAGCTGCTTCATTTGCAAATATTTTCTCCCATTCAGAGGGTTGTCTTTTGGTCTTGTTTATGGTTTCCTTTGCTGTGCAAAAGCTTTTAAGTATCATTAGGTCCCATTTGTTTATTTTTGTTTTTATTTCCATTTCTCTAGGAGGTGGATCAAAAGAGATCTTGCTGTGATTTATGTCAAAGAGTGTTCTTCCTATGTTTTCATCTAAGAGTTTTATAGTGTCTGGTCTTACATTTAAGTCTCAAATCCATTTTGAGTTTATTTTTGTGTATGGTGTTAGGGAGTGTTATAATTTCATTCTTTTACATGTAGCTGTCCAGTTTTCCCAGCACCACTTATTGAAGAGACTTTCTTTTCTCCATTGTATATCTTTGCCTCCTTTGTCATAGATTAGTTGACCATAGGTGCATGAGTTTATCTCTGGGCTTTCTATCTTGTTCCATTGACCTATGTTTCTGTTTTTGTGCCAGTACCATATTGTCTTGATTACTGTAGCTTTGTAGTATAGTCTGATGTCAGGGAGTCTGATTCCTCCAGCTCTGATTCTTTACCTCAAGACTGCTTTGGCTATTCGGGGTCTTTTTTGTCTCCATACAAATTTTAAGATGATTTGTTCTAGTTCCGTAAAAAATGCCATTGGTAATTTGATAGGGATTGCATTGAATCTGTAGATTGCTTTGGGTAGTACAGTCATTTTCACATTATTGATTCTTCCAATCCAAGAACATGGTATATCTCTCCATCTATTTGTATCATCTTTAATTTCTTTCATCAGTGTCTTATAGTTTTCTGCATACAGGTCTTTTTTCTCCCAAGGTAGGTTTATTCCTAGGTATTTTATTCTTTTTGTTGCAATGGTAAATGGGAGTGTTTCCATAATTTCTGTTTCAGATTTTTCATCATTAGTGTATAGGAATGTGAGAGATTTCTGTGCATTAATTTTGTATCCTGCAACTTTACCAAATTCATTGATTAGCTCTAGTAGTTTTCTGGTGGCATTTTTAGGATTCTCTATGTATAGTATCATGTCATCTGCAAACAGTGACAGTTTTACTTCTTCTTTTCCAATTTGTATTCCTTTTATTTCTTTTTCTTCTCTGATTGCCATGGCTAGGACTTCCAAAACTATGTTGAATAATAGTGGTTAGAGTGGACATCCTTGTCTCGTTCCTGATCTTAGAGGAAATGCTTTCAGTTTCTCACCATTGAGAATGATGTTTGCTGTGGGTTTGTCGTATGTGGCCTTTATTATGTTGAGGTAGGTTCCCTCCATGCCCACTTTCTGCGGAGTTTTTAATCATAAATGGGTGTTGAATTGTGTCAAAAGCTTTTTTTGCATCTGTTGAGATGATCATATGGTATTTTTTCTTCAGTTTGTTAATATGGTGTGTCCCATTGATTGATTTGTGTATATTGAAGTATCCTTGCATACCTGGAATAAATCCCACTTGATCGTGGTGTATGTTCCTTTTAATGTGTTCTTGGATTTGTTTGCTAGTATTTTGTTGAGGATTTTTGCATCTATATTCATCAGTGATATTGGTCTGTAATTTTCTTTTTTTGTAGTATCTTTGTCTGGTTTGGTATCAGGGTGATGGTGGCCTCATAGAGTGAGTTTTGGAGTGTTCCTTCCTCTGCAGTTTTTTGGAAGAGTTTGAGAAGGATGGATGTTAGCTCTTCTCTAAATGTTTGATAGAATTCACCTGTGAAGCCATCTGGTCCTGGACTTTTGTCTGTTGGAAGATTTTTAATCATAGTTTCAATTTCAGTGCTTGTGATGGGTCTGTTCATATTTTCTATTTCTTCCTGATTCAGTCTTGGCAGGTTGTGCATTTCTAAGAATTTGTCCATTTCTTCCAGGTTGTCCATTTTATTGGCATAGAGTTGCTTGTAGTAGTCTCTTAGGATACTTTGTATTTCTTCTGTGTCTGTTGTAACTTCTCCTTTTTCATTTCTAATTTTATTGATTTGCGTCATCTCCCTCTTTTTCTTAATGAGTCTGGCTAATGGTTTATCAATTTTGTGTATCTTCTCAAAGAACAAGCTTTTAGTTTTATTGATCTTTGCTATGTTTTCTTTGTTTCTGTTTCATTTATTTCTGCTCTGATTTCTTTCCTTCTGCTAACTTTGGGTTTTGTTTGTTCTTCTTTCTCTAGTTTCTTTAGGTATAAAGTTAGATTATTTACTTGAGACTTTTCTTTTTTTTTGAGGTAGGCTTGTATAGCTATAAACTTCCCTCTTAGAACTGCTTTTGCTGCATCCCATAGGTTTTGGATCATTGTGTTTTCATTGTCATTTGTCTCTAGGTATTTTTTAATTTCCTCTTTGAGATTCAGTAATCTCTTGGTTATTTGGTAATGTATTGTTTAGCCTCCATGTGTTTATGTTTTTATGTTTTTTCCCTGCAATTCATTTCTAATCTCATAGCGTTGTGTTCAGAAAAGATGCTTGATATGATTTCAATTTTCTTAAATTTACTGAGGCTTGATTTGTGACCCAGGATGTGATCTATGCTGCAGAATGATCCGTGCGCACTTGAGAAGAAAGTGTAATCTACTGTTTTTGGATGGAATGTCCTATAAATATCAATTAAATCTATCTGATCTATTGTGTCATTTGAAGCTTCTGTTTCCTTATTTATTTTCATTTTGGATGATCTGTCCATTGGTGTAAGGGAGGTGTTAAAGTCCCGCACTACTATTGTGTTACTATTGATTTCCCCTTTCATGGTTGTTAGCATTTGCCTTATGTATAGATGTGCTCCTATGTTGGGTGCATAAACATTTATAATTGTTGTATCTTCTTCTTGGATTGATCCCTTGATTATTATGTAGTGTCCTTCCTTGTCTCTTGTAACATTCTTTATTTTAAAGTCTATTTTATCTGATATGAGTATAACCACTCCATCTTTCTTTTGATTTCCATTTGCATGGAACATCTTTTTCCATCCCGTCACTTTCAGTCTGTATGTGTCCCTAAGTCTGAATCGGGTCTCTTGCAGACAGCACATATATGGATCTTGTTTTTGTAACCATTCAGGAAGCCTGTCTTTTGGTTGGAGCATTTAATCCATTCACGTTTAAGGTAATTATCGATATGTATGGTCCTATGACCATTTTCTTAATTGTTTTGGGTTTGTTTTTATAGGACCTTTTCTTCTCTTGTGTTTCCCACTTAGAGAATTTCCTTTAGCATTTGGTGTAGAGATGGTTTGGTGGTGCTGAATTCTCTTAGCTTTTGCTTGCCTGTAAAGCTTTTGATTTCTCCATCAAATCTGAATGAAATCCTTGCTGGGTAGAGTAATCTTGGTTGTAGGTTCTTCCCTTTCATCACTTTAAGTAGATCATGCCACTCCCTTCTGGCTTGTAGAGTTTCTGCTGAGAAATCAGCTGTTAACCTTATGGGAGTTCCCTTGTATGTTATTTTTCATTTTTCCCTTGCTGCTCTCAATAATTTTTCTTTGTCTTTGATTTTTGCCAATTTGATTACTATGTGTCTCGGCGTGTTTCTCCTTGGGTTTATCCTGTATGGGACTCACTGTACTTCCTGGACTTGGGTGGCTATTTCTGTTCCCACGTTAGGAAAGTTTTTGACTAAAATCTCTTCAAATATTTTCTCTGGTCCTTTCTCTCTCTCGTCCTTCTGGGACCCCTATAATGTGAATGTTGTTGCATTTAATGTTGTCCCAGAGGTCTTTTAGGCTGTCCTCATTTCTTTCCATTCTTTTTTCTTTATTCTGTTCTGCAGCAGTGAATTCCACCATTCTGTCTTCCAGGTCACTTATCCGTTCTTCAGCCTCAGTTATTCTGCTATTGTTTCCTTCTAGTGTAGTTTTCATTTCAGTTATTGTATTGTTCATCTCTGTTTGTTTGTTCTTTAATTCTTCTAGGTCTTTGTTAAACATTTCTTGTATCTTCTCGATCTTTGCCTCCATTCTTTTTACAAGGTCCTGGATCATCTTCATTATCATTATTCTGAATTCTTTTTCTGGAAAGTTGCCTATCTTCACTTCATTTAGTTGTTTATCTGGGGTTTTATCTTGTTCCTTCATCTGGTACATAGCCCTTTGCCTTTTCATCTTGTCTGTCTTTCTGTGAATGTGGTTTCTGTTCCACAGGCTGCAGGATTGTAGTTCTTGCTTCTGCTGTCTGCCCTCTGGTGGATGAGGCTATCTAGGAGGCTTGATGGGAGGGACTGGTGGTGGGTAGAGCTGGCTGTTGCTCTGGTGGGCAGAGCTCAGTAAAACTTAAATCCACTTGACTGTTGATGGGTGGGGCTGGGTTCCCTTCCTGTTGGTTGTTTGGCCTGAGGCAACCCAACACTGGAGCCTACCTGGGCTCTTTGGTGGGGCTAATGACAAACTCTGGGAGGGCTCACACCAAGGAGTACTTCCCAGAACTTCTGCTTCTGGTGTCCTTGTCCCCATGGTGAGCCATAGCTCCCCCACGCACCCTGCCTCTACAGGAGACCCTCTAACACTAGCAGGTAGGTCTGGTTCAGTCTCCCCTGGGGTCACTGCTCCTTCCCCTGGGTCCTGATGCACACACTACTTTGTGTGTGCCCTTCAAGAGTGGAGTCTCTGTTTCCCCCACTCCTGTCAAAGTTCTGTAATCAATTCCCACTAGTCTTCAAAGTCTGATTCTCTAGGAATTCCTCCTCCCATTGTCAGACTCCCAGGTTGGGAAGCCTGATGTGGGGCTCAGAACCTTTACTCTAGTGGGTGGACTTCTGTGGTATAAGTGTTCTCCAGTCTGTGAGTCACCCATCCACCAGTTATGGGATTTGACTTTACTGTGATTGTGCCCCTCCTACCATCTCATTGTGACTTCTCCTTTGTTTTTGGATGTGGGGTATCTTTTTTGGTGAATTCCAGTGTCTTCCTGTAGACGACTGTCCAGCAGCTAGTTGTGATTCTGGTGTTCTCACAAGAGGGAGTGAGAGCACGTCCTTCTACTCCACAATCTTCGTTCCTCCTCTCCTGTTCCTTTTAGTTTCCATCTGTTTTGCAATTCCTATGATACATCTTTCCTGTTTAACATATTGGTTATGTCTTCACATGTATCAGATGTTTACTTATTTGAAGTTCTGTGGACATCACTGTGCACCATTATGTTCAGGGGACTTTGGAAATTTCTATCCTCAATGTTTTATGAGGATGTGTGTTGAAGATCCATTTTAGCTTTTGCCAAGTACCTACTTGTATGGTGGAGATGCCTAGTTGCACTTTCTAATTAGAAGAAGGTCATGGAGTACAATCAAAACTATATACCTTAAAACTGGCTCTTAAAACTCTTCCTGTGTCCTCAGCAAGGGGAAGAAAAGTTCTCAGAGTGTCCTAAGTGGCATTCAGTCTTCATTTGCTATGGGGTAAAAGTGGCAGCCAGAAATGGTGTACAGAGATCATAAAAGGCCATAAGTTTGTGACCTGAGAGGTGACTCTGAGAGTCACATGTAAATGGGGCAGCCTGGTGGTGTAAGGAGTGGGATAGACAACAATGCAATGAAAGTGGAGTGAGATTCAGATACAGAGGGCCTGATCTTGGTCCTTGACTTCAATATGGACCTTGAAAAAACTTTATAATATTGTTGGCCCTCAGTTTATTCATCTATAAAAGGAAGACATTGCCTAAGAGCAATGTTATGTGCATGAAAGAAGATAATATATGTGAAAAATACTTTGTGATCTCTGAACTACCGTCCAACGGTTAGGAGTCATGATCACCCTTTCATCTCTTACTGGGTGGATATATGGGTAATACCTTACAGGGGGCCCAAGGGCCACATCCAGCAAGACGACTCATGGGCAACGTCTCTGAGGCAGGGCTGTTGACTTTGGCTCTACTGCTCTCTAATATAGTTGGCATGACTCCTGTTTGGTGACTGTGGGGCCCAAAGTACAGTACTGATGAATAACTTGATGAATGTCTTCTAGAAAATTGAAAACAGAGTTGAGACTACAATTTATACTGAGCAGATCCCTGTATCCTGGTTAGTTAGCTAGTGATAAGAGAGTGAACATGAGATTATAATTGGTATAAATACAGAGCTCTGTAGCAACATCCATGTGGATTCTTGCAGGTCTAGGGGCTTCCAGGGGACTTGTACCAGATAAAAGACAAATCTACTCACAATGGATATTGACAAGATTTGGAAAAAGAATCAGAGGTTATCATTTCCCTCAGATCTTAGACACCCATGTTTAAATCCTTTGGGCTTTGTGTTGTTTTCATCACTGGACAATGTCCCTGTCAAAGTATTTATCACTCACTTGTGGTTTTATCTGACAAACATGTATTGAGCATCTTCTGTACATAACCTGCCATGTTAGGGAGCCATGGATTTTTTTTCCCCTCAACATTTTATTATGAAAATATTCAACCATAGAGAAAAATTGAAGTAATTTTATAACTAGCAACTGGCTTATACAATTATATATCTAAATAAATCTTTTCTTCTATTTGTCCATCAATATATGTTACTGTTCCCCCTAAATTCTTGAGTATGCATATCAGAAATTATGGAGGATTTTTGAGCAGGGGTGTAATAAGATTCAAGCTGCGTGTCATGTAAATGTCTCCTATGAAAATATGGGTGTGATGGTGCTGGTCCTGGTGATTGTGCCCTTCTCACTGCCTCTGTCCTTCTCTTATTTTTAGGAGAATCAGTCATTGACTAACATGGTGGGAATGTCAGAGAGTTTCCCTAAACTGAATGGGAGAGATAAGGATGGTGCTGATCTATAGAGCATGCTTTCACACATGTACTGAAAAGACAATATTGGCATGTGATCATGTGGCATAGGACTCCTCAAAGTTTCTTGGCTTAATTTATCCATTTTCCAAAGTATGCAGTTACTTTACTAGGAATTTTATCTGTATTCTTTCTCCCTTGTTATTTTCACAATGATCCTTTGAGTTGGCATTACTACGCCCATTTTTCTGATGTGTATACCGAGTATGAGAAAATTTAAGTCATTTGCTTGAATTACTTGACTGGGAAGTGGTACTACTGGATTTATACTCTAGAGACACAATGTTCTTTCCCCTTCATTGGCTGTTGCCTAAAGCTGGTACTTATTCTACCCCTTGTAAGCCACAGTGCTTCAGAAGGAAGTATTATAGAAGCAAAAGAAATCAGCAAAAATTATGTCTCTTCTAACAGACAAATTATAGGATTCCACAGTCCCATGGTAGTAATTATCCAATGTTCCTTTCAGTCTATGAACATTGGTGAGGAAAGATTTCCCTCTTGGGCAGTCTGCAGATTTGCTGTTGCTGGCACAGATATGCATCTCTCTCCTGGCCTGATCTCTGCTGAGCTGTTTTCACCAGCGGTATTCTTTCCCAAACATCTAGGGCACTCACTGCCTTTCCTGATCAAACCATAAGGAGCCCTGAAGATTTTCCAACCTCATCAGGGACTACAACACTTTCCCAATGCTCATGTCTTAGTAATATGAAATCAGATTAGGAACTTGTTCCTTGAGGCCATTACTCTCAATTTATGTGTCAACTTTATTTCTTTGGTGGTAGGAGGTGGGAAGAAATAAGGAGAGCTTGTTACTTCTGAGAGATTTACATCTGCCTCTTTTTTTAAAAAAAAATGATTAAGGACATATAAATTTACCTTCTTTTACCATTTTTAAGTGTGCTAGGATCAATAGTGCTAAGTATTTTTGCACTGTTGTGCAACAGATCTTAAAAAGTTTTTTATTTTGCAAAATGAACACTATGTATCCATTAAACAGCAACTCCCTATTTTTCCTACCTCCCAGCCCCTGGCAGCCTGTTTCTATGAGTAGGACTACCTTAGATACTGCATATTATATTGGGTGGGCCAAAAAGTTTGTTCAGCTTTTCAGTAAGATGTTGTGGAAAAACCCAAATGAACTTTTTAGCCAACACAGTATTATACATATCATATCGTATTTTACAGAATTCATTTTTCTGTGACTGATTTCACTTAACATAATGTCTTCAAGGTTCAGCTATGTTGTAGCATATGACAGCAGCTCCTTCCTTTTTAAGGCTGAATAATATTCTGTTGTACGTATATACCGCATTCTATTTATCCATTTATTTGTCAGTGGACACTTGGGTTGTTTCTATCCCTTGGTTATTGTGAATAATGAGACTATGGATATGGGTGTGCAAATATCTTTTTGAGATCATGCTTTCAATTCTTTTAGATAAATATCCAAAAGTGGGATTGCTGGATCATATGGTAATTCTATTTTTCCTTTTTTTGAGGAACCTCCATACTGTTTTCCACAGTGGCTGTAACATTCCCACTAACAGTGCAGGTGGGCTTCCCTGGTGGCTCAGTGGTTGAGAGTCCGCCTGCCGATGCAGGGGACGTGGGTTTGTGCCCCGGTCTGGGAAGATCCCACATGCCATGGAGCGGCTGGGCCCGTGAGCCATGGCCGCTGAGCCTGCGCGTCTGGAGCCTGTGCTCCGCAACGGGAGAGGCCACAGCAGTGAGAGGCCCGCGTACCGAAAAAACAAACAAACAAACAAAAAAAACAGTGCATAAGGATTCCAATTTTTCCACATCCTCACCAACACTTGTTATTGTCTGGGTTTTTTTGTTTTTAAATTTTTATTGGAGTATAGTTGATTTACAATATTGTGTTAGTTTCAGGTGTACAGCAAAGTGAATCAGTTATACCTATACATGTATCCACTCTTTTTTTTTTAGACCCTTTTCCCATATAGGTCATTGTAGAATACTGAGTAGAGTTCCCTGTGCTCTATGGTAGGTTCTTATTAGTTATCCATTTTCATTGTGGTTTTGATTTGCATTTCTCTAATTATTAGTGATGTTGAACGTTTTTTCATATGCTTATTGATCTTTGTATAACAGCTTTGGAGAAACATCTATTCAAATCCTTTGCTCATTTTAATAGGGTTATGTGTTGTTGTTGACTTGTAGGAGTTCTTCATATATTGTGAATATTAACCCCTTATCAGGTATATTATTTGCAAATATTTTCTCCTATTTCACAGATTGCCTTTTCACGCTGTTGATTGTGTCTTTCGATCAGGTTTGCCTCTTTTTTGAAGATCAGTTTCTACAGTCAGTATCAGAAATGCTTCTCAGATTAGGACTTATTACCTACCTCTAGTATAGCACCTACTACATTTAACTATTTATCATTTAATTACAATCTTTAAAGGCAGGTACTATGTACTATTCAACTTATACTCTTAGTGCCTAGATCAGTACATGTTTATAATGAAAATGAAATAAAATTATTCTCCCTCTTGCCTCTTATGTATGTATTTGGCATTTGTTTACCCAGAGACGACTCCTTCTCTATGCTGGGGCTATCAGAACAGACCACCTCATTAGTTAGGTTTGAATGGGAGGATTCCAGCAAGGTGAACTCTTAGAAATAGGAAGTGGTCACCAACCAGTTCCACTGGTGAAGCATTTTCTAAAGTCTGCATATTCTGGTGATTTGATTTCAGCTCTCCCTGGGGAATAAGGTAGTTATAGTTCAGAATTCTTTCTTTAAGTATGACCATATTAGCAAGAGAGCTCCAGTAAATTCCTAGTTTTTCCTCATTGGGTTTTGATCATTTTTGTGGTTTCTATAGCTCCTAGAATTGGGTCAGGCATAGAGAGTACCAAGATAGTCCAGGAAGTATAAACAGTATTGGGCAAAATACAACAGCACATTAAAAGGATCATACATCATGATCAAGTGGGGTTTATCCCAGGAATGCAAGGATTCTTCAATATACTTAAATCAATCAATGTGATAAACCATATTAACAAATTGAAGGAGAAAAACCATATGATCATCTCAATAGATGCAGAAAAAGCTTCTGACAAACTTCAACACCCATTTATGACAAAAATTCTCCTGCAAGTAGGCACAGAGGGAACTTTCCTCAACATAATAAAGGCCATATATGACAAACCCACAGCCAACATCATCCTCAGTGGTGAAAAACTGAAACCATTTCCACTAAGATCAGGAACAAGACAAGGTTGCCCACTCTCACCACTCTTATTCAACATAGTTTTGGAAGTTTTAGCCACAGCAATCAGAGAAGAAAAAGAAATAAAAGGAATCCAAATTGGAAAAGAAATAAAACTGTCACTATTTGCAGATGACATGATACTATACATAGAGAATCCTAAAGATGCTACCAGAAAACTGCTAGAGCTAATCAATGAATTTGGTAAAGGAGCAGGATATAAAATTAATGCACAGAAATCTCTCACATTCCTATACACTAATAATGAAAAATCTGAAAGAGAAATTAAGGAAACACCTCCATTTACCATTGCAACAAAAAGAATAAAATACCTAGGAATAAACCTACCTAAGGAGACAAAAGACCTGTATGGAGAAAACTATAAGACACTGATGAAAGAAATTAAAGATGATACCAACAGATGGAGAGATATACCATGTTCTTGGAATGGAGGAATCGACACTGTGAAAATGACTGTACTACCCAAAACAATCTACAGATTCAATGCAATCCCTATCAAACAACCAATGGCATTTTCCACAGAAGTAGAACAAAAAATTTCACAATTTGTATGGAAACACAAAAGAGCCCGAACACCAAAGCAATCTTGAGAAAGAAAAACGGAGCTAGAGGAATCAGATTCCCTGACTTCAGACTATACTACAATGCTACTTTAATCAAGACAGTATGGTACAGGCACAAAAATAGAAATATAGATCAATGGAACATGATAGAAATCCCAGAGATAAACCCACGCACATATCGTCACCTTATCTTTGATAAAGGAGGCAGGAATGTACAATGGAGAAAGGACAGCCTCTTCAATAAGTGGTGCTGGGAAAACTGGACAGCCACATGTAAAAGATGGAAATTAGAACACTCCCTAACACCATACACAGAAATAAACTCAAAATGGATTAAAGACCTAAATGTAAGGCCAGATACTATCAAACTCTTAGAGGAAAACATAGGCAGAACACTCTATGACATAAATCACAGCAAGATCCTTTTTGACCCACCTCCTAGAGAAATGGAAATAAAAACAAAAGTAAACAAATGAAACCATAAGCAAGACAGCAAAGGAAACCATAAGCAAGACAAAAAGACAACCCTCAGAATGGGAGAAAATATTTGCAAATGAAGCAACTGACAAAGGATTAATCTCCCAAATTTACAAGCAGCTCATGCAGCTCAATATCAAAAAAACGAACAACCCCAAAATGGGCAGAAGACCTGAATAGACATTTCTCCAAAGAACATACACAGATTGCCAACAAACACATGAAAGGATGCTCAACATCATTAATCATTAGAGAAATGCAAGTCAAAACTACAATGAGGTATCATCTCACACCAGTCAGAATGGCCATCATCAAAAAATCTACAAACAATAAATGCTGGAGAGGGTGCGGAATAAAGGGAACCCTCTTGTACTGTTGGTGGGAATGTAGATTGATACAGCCACTATGGAGAACAGTATGGAGGTTCTTTAGAAAACTGAAAATAGAACTACCATATGATCCAGCAATCCCAATACTGGGCATATACCCTGAGAAAACCATAATTCAAAAAGAGTCATGTACCACAATGTTCACTGCAGCTCTCTTTACAATAGCCAGGACATGGAAGCAACCTAACTGTCCATCAATAGATGAATGGATAAAGAAGATGTGGCACATATATCCAATGGAATATTACTCAGCCATAAAAAGAAATGAAATAGAGTTATTTGTAGTGAGGTGGATGGACCTAGAGACTGTCATACAGAGTGAAATAAGTCAGAAAGGGAAAAACAATATTGTATGCTAACGCATATATATGGAATATAAAAAAAAGAAAAAAAGGTTCTGAAGAACATGGGGGCAAGACAGGAATAAAGACGCAGATGTAGAGAATGGACTTGAGGACATGGGGAGGGGGTGGGGTAAGCTGGGACAAAGTGAGAGAGTGGCATGGACATATATACACTACCAAATGTAAAATAGATAGCTGGGGGAAGCAGCCACGTAGCACAGGGAGATCAGTGCAGTGCTTTGTGTTCACCTGGAGGGGTGGGATAAGGAGGGTGGGAGGGAGACACAAGAGGGAGGAGATATGGAGATATATGTATATGTATAGCTGATTCACTTTGTTATAAAGCAGAAACTAACACACCATTTTAAAGCAATTATACTCCAATAAAGATGTTAAAAAAGAAAAGAAAGCCACTCCTAGAGAAAAGTATGGAAGGATTGAAATATTAACCCTGATTATTTCAAGAGGTATAATGGAGGGAAGGGGGTAGATCCTTAACCCTTCGGTCCTCCCTCTATCCCTCTCTCTCTCTTTCTTTCTTTCCTTCTCTTTCTTTCATTGTTACTAAAAGCTATGCTTTCAAGTTAATAAGTTAAATGAATTGAAAACAATAACAATGAAAATTCCCCAAACTCCAAAACTAGAATGAACCACTAATGGCAGCTGTGTTCTAAACTGCCTGATTAGATGGGGATCCAGACACTTCCTGGTATTAATACTATGGGTGAATAATAGTCCTAAAATGGGAAGAAGGAAAGACAAGGATGAGGAAGGATGCAAGCGATAGAGTGTACTGATGGTTAAAACCACACAACTCTGCTATTACACTGAGAAAGGAGCCCAGACAATATGTAGACACATCAATGTGGGTGTATTCCAATAAGCCTTATTTACAAAATCAGGCAGCTGACTGGATTTGTCCCACATGCTACCATAGTTTGCTGGTACCCCTGTTTTAGAGGGAAGGAAGAATTGAGGTAAAACTGGCAGCCACCTGGGATTCCATCATTCAGGCTTGCCTGGAATAGAGAAGTTCTCTGCATTCGGTTGCTTCCAGTGACGTGCTTTCTGGTTCCTTGTGATGTCTCTAGGTATACTGGTATGAGGTGCTGAGACTACAGCTGAAGGTTTCCATTAGCTACAGAAGACCAATCATACCTTATCTCTGGGGAGATGTGTGACTAATAAATTTAGTCAAACAGTTAAATATTTTAATGAATATACCTTATTTTGGACATGTCGTACAAAAGTGAATTTAGTTGTTACCAGCATAACCACCGCACACAGCTTTGATGAGGAGCTCAGTTCAGGCAAAGCCAGGCCAGCATCAGTTTAGCTGCTGTGGTATCGACTCATTTGTCATTTTCCTGTGGGTCTTGCAAGGGGTTTATAGCATCCCTCTGTAATGTCTTTGTGTCTGAGGCTTTGCCAACCTCCTTGCAAAACTCATCGTTTGAACTTTTTCTCGATGTGGTCTTTTGAGCAGTTTGTTGCCTGCTCTATCTTCAGTTGGGGCAGGAGTCCTCTTCTGCTCCCTTTGCTCTTCCTTCTGCTATTGTGACTTTAAGTTGTCAGCCTGTAAATGGCTCTTATACAGACCATTGGTGCTATTTCTGTTGTGTGGCTGCTTTCTCGTGGTATGCAGTTTAGTTAGTCTTTCTTTTTTGTTTCTCAGGACAAGGCAGGCATATAGATAATGGTCCTGAGGCTCTCTTCTTAACAAACTCCATAGAAAGTAAATGGCCATTTATTTCTCTCAGTATAACCCATAATTTTGGAGTAAAATAGCTGGGCTCTTAATAACGACCTTTAAAAGCAAAAGAAAGACTTCATATTGTCCTGATGGCTAGGATATTTCTGAGTCTCTTCATTTCAGCCTCTTATTTCATTTCATTTCTTCATTTGAAAGATAAGAAGATCAAAGGGGGTTTGTCAGCCCCTTGACTGTTAGCAGCTGTAGAAGAGCTGTTTGCTTGTAATTCTTCACTGCTGTCTTTACAGCTGCTTCTCCTTTCTGATGCTCCCTTGCAGGGGTGAACGTAGAAAGGTAAGATGTTCTGACACTGTCATGCTGAAGCCTGGTGGAGGGCCTCCAGAGTTTTGGTTTGTTTTATTGTAGAATATAACCTGCTGTTGACTCTGGCTCTGTTAGGGCCCCAAGAGAACCTTACCTACCCTGAGAAAGTACTAATTAGAGATGGAGAAAACTTTGTTTTCTGTGATGATGTGTTATAAGATTTTTAAAATGTTCACCTTCCAGGAGAGTTCCCATTGCTGATATTATTTATGTGGTTATTGGTCTCTTTGTATGAATTGAAATCACATGGTGTCTTGGTTGCCAATATACACTGAGGAGGAATCATGAAGTATTAACCAATCAACTTTTTCATGCTTGTGCTCTGGATCGTTCTATATACAGGCAACGTGATCAAAGGTCCATGGCACTGTGTTTTAGATAAACTTGGAGAAGAATAAATATTTTACAAATTAAAGCATCAGAAGAATTTTGAAATGGTCTCCCTAACACTGATCCCAGAATATGACCAAAGAGAGGAATGGCCTGATCTGAAGTTATTCTTTCATCCTAATGTTTGTCAATGAGCACTAGAGCACAAAGTCCCACGAGTCCTCAGCTTGCTAAGCAGCTAAGATTGGTTGAAAAAAGAGTGTGAACCTCTGTCCAAAAGCATTCCCCTGTCCTGGGGAACCGGTAAGGCTATTCAGCTTTCCAGTGTTGACCATTGAACTCCATTTCATAGGTCTTGACTTGAAAAGCTTGAGCACCATGTCAAGAGTGCTTAATGTAGTCAGACTCATTAAGAATGAAGAAGAAACTAGGTATCATAACAGGTAATAATAGTGCTACAGTTTTTTTCTGTGCTCAGGAGCTGTCAGGAATAGGAGAGGAGGACCCACGGGGACTACATTTGAGGATCTGGTGAACTGAAATTATCAAGGAATGGAAAGGTCCCTTGAGGGGAGGGACCTACTGTTTATGGGTTTGACCCTACATGAGGGGTGTGGGGTGGGGCCTTTTCCCAGTGTGGAAGCCTAATCCAACCTTTCGGTGGGACTGTGGGCATCTACAAAGAACACCTGGGGGGATAACAGGTACCTAGTTCTTATAAGAATCATAGAAGAACCCCGTGGGGTTCAGCCATGTAGGGCCCTGTGCTCAAATCTTTCCACTTAAGACGCATCTTCAAGCCTCTGTGCAGGACCCTGCGGAGCCCTTCCATGAGGTGAGGGTTTGCCCAAGAAAAGAACTCCAGGTTGAGTGAATGAAGGAAGGAGGATCATTCTCACAGAATAATGTAATGAAAGAGCACTGGACTCCTCTGACTTTAGGGCTTTCAGACCTGGCTCAGCCGCTTAGCAGCTGTGTGACCTTAAAAAGTTGAACTATCTGGGCCTCACCTTCATTCCTTTCCTGGAAAATGAGGGAGTTACATTTTATAACTTCTAAGATACCTTCCAGGTCTAGGATTCAATAAATATAGGAGGTTGGGATTTGAAGAAAAAGTTGAAAATCAACAAGCAAGGAGAGGTCTGACTCCTTTAAAAAATGCCCCACATGATCACTGGTTAGCATGGCCTTTTGCTTTCTCAGAACTTAGTTGAATTATATGGGTTCTTTTTTTTCTAAGCCAAGCCATTCAACTCTTAAATTTGGAGAACTGTTGAGCAGATGTCTCCTCCCCAGCTTCCCCAAATTACGGCTTTGGGTGAGTCGAGTTCTTATGGTCAAAACTTACAAGTCATTCCTCATGCTACAGCCTGTGTCAGAATTTGTCATCCAACCAATTGCAGTCATTTCCTGGGTCTCTTTTGTGGATCAGGCACCAAATACAAGGTCCAATAAAGGCACGAAGTACAAAAGAAGCTTTATATTAGGAGAAGTAGATATGTAACCCATGGGCTGCTACTCCCTGCTTCTACATTCAGGATAGACACAGCCTCAGAATCTTCTTCAACACAGCATTCCAATCAATCACTCCCAATTAAAGTTGGCTTATGGAATGAAACTCACATGTCATCTATATTCTCCATTAGTATTGCAATGACATCTCTGATAATTGTGTTTAACTCTGCATTCCTAAAACATACTGGTTACTGACCACAGGTAACTTAGCTCTCTGAAACCCTCACTAAGATTTCCTCTATATCCATCACCACAGGGCCATGTTTGTTTTGCTGTTGTCTATGCATGGGAATGATGCCTGTCTCCAACACGACTGCTAGTTCCTACCCCATGGGGAAACACACTGCTTCCACTAGCAAATATCTGTCAAAGGCCAACTGATATCAGTACACAGCAGCTGGTGGGAGCGAATATGATTCCAAAGGGTTTCTATGGTTTCAACGACCTAATGAAATGTTTTGTTATAGAAAGATGGTGATTTCAGTAGAGCACAATGACTGTTCTGCTACGTAGCCTACAAATGTTTAGTAGGATTCAGATATACCAATGAAAACACCTGAAACACTATTTTTTTCCACTTGGAAAAATTTTCAGATGTCCTTTCAACATTATTAAAGATGTTCACATTATTAAAGAGTCACAATCTTTTTTTTAGGACAGAAAACTCAAGTTAAGGTCACTTCTGATCTTTACTTACTTGGAAAAAAAGTGAAAAAAAAACTGTTCTAAAATTTTTTATCCAACAATAACAAATACAGCATTGAAGATGTCAGCTGCTGAGAAGGATAAATCAACACTCCCAAACTATGTGTATTTTGAGTCTATCTCTTTCCCTATAGGCATAAGTGTCTCTTGAAGTAGGTTTGTATGTTAATTTTCAATGTGTCAGGAAAGGAAAGGTTGGTATCTTTTGGAGGAATATAATTAAAAACAAAGTCTTCTCTAAATCCAGAAATTCTCTTCGCAAAGTTAGTAAGAGAAAGAAAACACTTTTATTACTGAATAAGCATTAAACCAGAATGTGCTGAGTGTCACAGGCAATCAGCTTTAAGAGACTGCACAGACAGAAAGGAATCATATCTCCTTATATAGCAAAGAAGATACAACCAATTACATACATGTTTTCAAGATAAACAATAACTGGTCTTCAAGTAAGAGAACTTGATAACACCATTTGTCACACACAATTCATCTTAACTTTACCTGGTAATTGGGGTGACCATCTGTATCAGCTAAATTGCTTTGTTCAGTAGAAAAACAAACTCATCTCTTTATGATAAGGAGGTAGTTTTGCAACTTGGAGCAATGTGCCCACTGAAATTAGGCTCATACCTCCTAGTAGAAACTAGGAGATAAGAGTGCTATCTTCTTTGATGTTTGCATTTCAAACAGATGACTCCCCTGTCCTTGAGAAAGACATTCTGGGTCATAAAATAGACAAAAGACTAGCTGATGAAAAGCCCATCTGGTCTTTAAAAGGATTTATATACATTTCAAAGAGATGAGAAAGTACTTACAATTCCAAATTTTCAAAGAAAAAGGAGAGGGAAATCTATTTTCAACAGGGAGAATTGTCTTATTTTAAATTTGTATGTGTCCTTAATCACCTAAACACTCTAGGAAGAGTGTAGGAAGACTCTAAGAAGGTTGAACAGGACTGTAGGAGTTAACTGATAAAAGAATCCACCTAGAAAATGAGAGTCTTGGGAAGAAGGAGGTGGACCAAGTATGTGGCTCACCCATGTACAGATCTAAATAGATTCCCTGGCATAAAAATTCTGTAGGACCAGGAAGGACATGGAAACTCAAGGACGTCAAGGTGGTACTTCCAGGGGTGAAAAACCAATTTCACTGAAGCTCAACCCACCACTCTTTCCATTTTTGTTCCCTTGTCTATGAGCTGCAACTGATATTATTTAGTTAATTTCTCTCCTTTGCCATTAAAAATATTTCCTTATGTAGCCCCCATCCATCCTTTCTATGTTTATTCTTCTTCCCTTTGTCCCAATTTTTCTTCAAGCCTCAGTTTACTACAGGTTTTAGCAAAACCTCACACTTTTTTCTAATTCTAAGACTTCTTTTATAGTCATACCTGATTATGCATCTTATTTCCAACTTTTGGAATAATATTTCCAAATTTTTACAAATTAATGTGAAATTAATTTGTGAGAATGTGAGCTCCCCAGAGAACCTCCTGGGTATCTATTCTCTCATTCCATAGTCTTCTCTCCTACCTATTTCCATTTTGAAAAAAATCCCATATAACACTTATTTGGATACATTTCTTATCCTTTTAATCAGGACTTGATGCTATATCATCAAAATTATCTTAAAAATCTTCCAGCTTTGTGAGTCATTTTCTTTTATGGAGACCAGAGCATGGAATCAATCTTGCCTTTCTTTTGAATGTCTTGGAATCTGGCTTCCCAGATAGTGTATACTCTTGACTTGGCCAACTTTCCCTTTTTCCAATTATTGCAAAAATCCAAGGTTATATGATTCCTTTTCCTCAAGATTTTGACATTTTCATTTGACTAACTATTTATTCCCTGTTAGAGAAACAGTTTCCACAGATGACTCTCTATACTTTCAGAGAGAAACACATTTTGGAAGCAAAGTCCAGAATTTCTCAGATAGGATTTGACCAAATGTGGTGTGTTGATTGTTGATCTTCTACATCACTTGTATATATAAAGTTTATAATCTGCATAAAGGTTTAATAAATCATGTTTTCTGAACTTGGTATGTAGTCTATTGTATAATTTTGCAGTTTTTCATTCCTCCCCCCAGTCTGGTTGTTCCTAAAATCAAATGCTTGACAGGTTCCTTCCACTCTCCAATATATATATTTTTTTCCTGTAGGTATATATGTTTTTGATAATGAAATTTACTACATCATCTCTCCTAATGAGCTGTTTCTCTTGAATCTGGGCTCTGTTTCCTCTGCTGTATTCTAGCTGTGACCTCTCACCAAAGCTTAGTGTAATCTCTGGAGCATATTTACCACTTCCTACCTCATATAACACTTGTTTTTATACATTGCTTATCAGGCTGTAACTAACATAATGGGTATAAACTGTCTTCATTTTAATTTTTCCCTGTGGTGCCTAGCCTAAAGTTTGATACAAGGTGATTGATAACTATTAATATAAATAAACGAGTGAAGGCACAGCCTGTTAGTCCTAATAAATACATTAACATAAGACTAATATTTGAAAATAACTTTTTTCTCTTGTTAAGCTTTAATAGAGTAGTCAGGCAGATAAAGAAATAGAATAATTAGTTTAGTAGCAAGAATGGGACAAGCAGCCCAAAATTAACTGACAAATCAGACACAAAGACCAAACAGGAGTAATGTAGGTAAGTTTATAGGAATCAGGAGCAAATAAAAATGGAAGTAAAATCAGGGAAGAGTGATAAGCAAAACTAGTTTGGGAAGCCTTTTTTTTTTTTTGCGGTACGCGGGCCTCTCACTGTTGTGGCCTCTCCCGTTGCGGAGCACAGGCTCCGGACGCGCAGGCTCAGCGGCCATGGCTCACGGGCCCAGCCGCTCCGCGGCATGTGGGATCTTCCCAGACCGGGGCACGAACCCGTGTCCCCTGTATCAGCAGGCGGACTCTCAACCACTGCGCCACCAGGGACGCCCTGGGAAGCCTTTTATAATTTGTTATTTTGTCCATGAATCCATGAATAATACATACAGCAATAGCAAGTAGGGTTCTTATCCTTCACAGTTATAATTCTGAACAGAATAGTGTCTGATAGCCCTATGCTTTGAACTCTAGCTTCTCAGCCTTCTAACACATATTGTGGCTTATTTGGATGGTGAATGGGAAAGAAAGACTGTGCTCTCTATTTTCCCTAGAGAAGGAGCATGGGCGATATCCCCTGGGCTTAAAAAGTAATTTGTGAGAAAAAAGAAAACCAAACAAAATTCTTCCTCTGAACATTCATTTAGTTTAAGGCCTTACATAGTAAACCCTGTTTGACTTACTCTTGCTAAAAGCATGACCACTTGAATAAGGATGACCTGATAATGTACCTTCCAGTGATGTGTATGTTCCTCCAGGAACTTCACCTGCCTACTAAAACAATTACCAAGATAGTTTAAATTCAACAAGACGCTTAAAGAAAGTTATAGGACATGAACACCATGTAAAACAGAAATCATTCCCTTTTGAAAGGTTTTGTCCCTTTTCAGGTGAAGTTCAATCATGGGCAGTGGCTGGGGTAGTATTTTGAGAGTCAAAGACATCATCTCTCAACTATAAATCCTGCCTCATCGGTAGCTGCTGATTCTGCTCATTCATCAGGACAGCCTAGCCTTGGTAAAGAGGCTTTTCCAATTGCAAAAGGAGGCTGAAAACAGAATATGGGGAGAATCAATTTGTCTAACCCATATGATGATGTCCCAGAAGGAGGCAGGGAGGGTGCTTCCTGTAAGTTCAGAGTAGACAATCAATCCAGGGAACAGGTAACTTGCAGGTACTGGAGGAAGAAACAAATTATCCTATCACTGTGCTCCAGATGCTCCGGAGGGTGCCCTTTGGACGGAGTTTCTCTCTGAAGAAAAAGTGAGAAAGAAGTTTTTCAACTCCCCTAGGCCATGCTCCTTTCTAAGCCTATCTCTGATCCCCTCTTTAGGACACTGACTTGAATTGCTGGGCCAGGTTAAGTGAATGTCAGTGATTCCACTCTCTGACATATATTGAAATGTATACCACTATAAAAAAACACAAACGTATGAAATAATCCCTTATCTTGTTCATTACAGGAAGCTTTCTGGGTCAGAGACAGAATATTTTCTCTGCCCTTAGTGACTTTTGACTTTGAAAGTTGCTGCCCTTTCTTTTGCTGGCATTGCTGTAGTCTGGTGTATGGATACATTGTCAGCTGTCTTTATACAGCAGGAGTTTTGATAATCTTTACTTGATCTCTTATTGAGAATCTGGGTGCCCTATATGTAGATGCAATACATAGTTCTCTACATGGAGTCATTTCTTTTTGAAGGGAATCTTTGAGAATTACCTTTAAATATCTTCTCTCAACAATCTTTCTGAAATTCTCCCATTTGGAAAAAGTCCAGATTTATTTAAAAATGAGCATATGTTAGCATTTTTAATTAACTCATTAAATAAATATTTGTTAATTACTCACTCCATTCCTACGCACTCTTCCAGGCACTGGAGATAGGGAGATGAACAAGATAGAGATGGTCACAATTCTCATGGACCTTACATTGTAGAAAGAGAGGGGGTGGTGAAGGTTGAAAAGGAACACAGATGTACAAATACTAGAATATACTTTAGGATGGTGTAACTGCTCTGAAGGAAATAAAATGGGGTAATAGAGTAAAGAGTATTGGAGGTAGGTGGAGAACACCACTTCGGATTGTGTGATTTGGAAACATATCTTTGACACCAGATTTAAGACTTCAATGACAAAAAAGAGCCAGCCATGGGGAGGTCTGGGGGCAGAGTGTCCAGGTGGAGGGACTAGCAACGGTAGATCCTGATGTAGAATGAGCTTTGCTGGTTTGAGAAACTGAAGGCCACTGTGCCTGGAACTAGTAACTGATGAGGAGAGTGGGAAGGGATAGGATTTGGAAGGTAGTGTCTCAGGATGATCTTAATTATCAGAAACCAAGCATTATGATTCAAATTGGCATAGACAATTAGGAAATAATTTATCTCACATGGGATGTTTGAAGAGAAGGTGGACTCCAAGGTTAGTTGATTTAATAGCTCAATGACATCATTAAAGATGCAGGTTTCCCCATTTTTTTGCTATGCCATTTTTTTCGTTTCCCACTTGATCTCAAGCTGGTTGCTATATTTAAGTACAATACATGCAGGAGAAGAGAGGGGTCTGTGCCTTCCTTTTAGGATGAGGAAGGCTTTACCAGAAGCAGTTCATCTAATTTCCTCTCATGTAACTTTTGGCTGAGTTTGGTCTCATATCCATTTCTTAAAAAACTGGGGTAACAATGGAGTTACCATTCTTCGTTTTGCCTAGTGGTTCTCAAAGTGTATTCCCTGGAACAGCAGCATGAATATTACCTGGGAACTCAGAAATACAAGACTTAAGGAATCAGAAACTTTGAAAGTGACATCCAGTTACCAAAGTTTTTACAAGCCCTCCAGGTGGTTCTGATGTATGCTCAAGTTTTTTGTTTTTTGCTTTAAGCTTTTAAGTATATATATTTAACGTGGAATAAGGTATAAACTTGTGAGATTTGTTGACAATTGTGCCATAGCCCTAAGTTTGAGAAAGCCAAAGAGAAGTGATCATCAGAGCTTCTTCGGATAAACACTTCAGTCTGAGAAACCTCAGACTAATTTTACTATGCCTTTGAGGAGAACGAGAGAGGAAAGTAGATTTTTATTTACACCTGGAGCATTAAAGCTGTGCTTCCTCTTAGTGAGTTTGTGGTGGAAATCAGAAGTCACCTGGGATTTGAATAAGATTGACTCATACTCCTACTTCAAGCCCTGGCGCAATCTGCTGCCTTCTCAGAAAGTTTATAACTTCCCCAGAAGGAGGTTTGTCCTTCTTTTCTCTTTTTAAAAAAACTTTAAAAAGACAGACATTATTTTTTAGAACAATTTTAAATTTACAGAAAAACTGAAGAGGTAGTACAGATAGTTTCCATATACCACCCTCCAATTTCCTCTATTATTAACATTTTACATTAGTTTGCTATATTTGTAATAATTAGTGAAGCAATTTTGTTTCATTATTGTTAACAAAAGTTTGTAATTCATTCAGATTTTCTTATTTTTATCTAATGTCCTTTATCTGTTCCAGGATCCCATTTAAAATGCCATGTTGCAGTTAGCTGTTGTTTCCTTAGGTTCTTCTTGGATATGACAGTTTCTCAGATTTTCTTTGTTTTTGTTTTTTATAAATTTTTATTGGGGTACAGTTGATTTACAGTGTAGTGTTAGTTTCAGGTGTAGAGCAAAGTGAATCTTTTATACATATACATATATGCACTCTTTTTTAGATTCTTTTCCCATATAGGCCATTACAGAGTATTGAGCAGAATTCCCTGTGCTATACAGTAGGTCCTTATTAGTTATCTATTTTATATACAGTAGTGTGCATGTGTCAATCCCAATTTTCCAACTTATCCCTCCCTCCGCCCTTATCCCCTGGTAAACATAAGTTTATTTTCTATATCTGTTACTCTATTTCTGTTTTGTAGATAAGTTCATTTGTAGCTTTTTTTTAGATTCCACATATAAGTGATATCATATGATATTTGTCTTTCTCTATCTGACTTACTTCATTCAGCATGACAATCTCCATGTTGCTGCAAATGGCATTATTTCATTCTTTTTTATGGCTGAGTAATATTCCATTGTATACATGTACCACGTCTTTTTGACCCATTCCTCTTTTGATGGACGTTTAGGTTGCTTCCATGTCTTGGCTATTGTAAATAGTGCTGCAATGAACATTGGGGTGCATGTAGCTTTTGAATTATGGTTTCCTCCAGATATATGCCCACAAGTGGGATTTCTGGATCACATGATAACTCTATTTTTAGTTTTTCAAGGAACCTCCTTGTTCTCCTTAGTGGCTTTACCAGTTGGCATTCCCACCAACAGTGTAGGAGGGTTCCCTTTCCTCCACACCCTCTCTAGCGTTGATTGTTTGCAGACTTTTTGATGATGGCCATTCTGACTGGTGTGAGGTGATACCTCACTGTAGTTTTGATCTGCATTTCTCTTATAATTAGTGATGTTGAGCATCTTTTCATGTGCTTTTTAACCATCTGTATGTCTTCTTTGGAGAAATGTCTGTTTAGATCTGCCCATTTTTTGATTGGCTTGTTTGTTTTATTGATATTGAGTTGCATGAGCTGTTTGTATATTTTGAAGATTAGCCCGTTGTCAGTTGCTTCATTTGCAAATATTTTCTCCAGTTCAGACTTTCTTATTTTTTGTTGATTGACAGTTTTGTCAGTCATATTGTAGTATGCCCTTCTACTAGAATTTGTCCAGTGTTTTTCTCATGACTATACTGGGGTTATAGGTTTTGGGGAGGAAGATTACAGAAATGTCATTTTCATCAAAGGTACATACTATCAACATGATTTATGACTGTTGATGTTGACCTTGATCATCTGGCTGAAATAGTGTTTATCAGATTTCTGCTTTATGGTGAAGTATCTAAATAATTTATTTGGAATCTATCTGCATGGGACATTGTTTCTTCTCCCCATTTATTAATTTATTCAATCATTTATTTATATTGGTATGGACTCATGGATATCATACTTTGGATTATAACCCAATACTACTTTATGTATTTTCTTGCTCAGATTATTCCAGTGTTGAACATTGGGAGCTCTTTCAGTTGGCTTCTGTGCCTATTTGATATACCTCTACCAGGTGTGTGTGTGTGTGTGTGTGTGTGTGTGTGTGCGCGCGTGCATGCATGTGTGTGTACGTGCGTGCATGTGTGTGCACATGTGTTAGCACTTCCTTACTTTATGACACTACAAGATGCTCCAGGATCATCTTTAATATTTCCTGTTTCTGTCCTAGAATCAGCCTTTTGACACTCAAGTTTGACAACCACTGGTTTAGGCCAATCATTTGAAGAAAGAATATATGTTAGGGAGAAAAGCATAAGGACCACCACAGGAATCAGACCATTAGAAATGTAGGCCAAGTAAAGAGTTAAATGTTATTCTAAGTATAATTAAATGCCAGTGGAAGTGGCATTAGGGGAGAGGGGTTCTTTGATCATCTGCTAAACTGAGAGTAGACTGTAAAGAAAAGAAGAGCAAAAGCAGAGAGACAACTTAGGAGGTTATTACACTTAATCTGGAAAAAAACTGACAATGGCTTTAAGTGGTAACAACGAAGATAGTGAGAGGCGGCCGGACTTGGAATGTGTTTCAGAGGTAGAACCAAAGTTATCAGCTGATGGACTGATGAGTGGTATGTGGGGGTGGGGTGGGGGGATGAAGGGAATGAAGAGAGAAATCAAGGATAAAGGTGAAGGACAGAAGAGTCAAGGAATCAAGAGCAAAGGGTGATTGGTGGTGCTGTCAAGTGGGATAGGGAAGCTTGCAGAGTTTCAGGTTTTCGGTTTGCAAATTAAGAGTTCTGTGTTGGATGTTACATTTGAGATACCTATTAAACACACAATTCACATCAAATGGACTGCTTGCAGTTTTGCAAGTAGATATGCAGGTTTGGACTTGGGGAGAGGTCAGGGTTGGAGACGTAAATTTGGGAATGCTTAGCACCTAGGTAGTATTCAGAGTCATGTAAATACATGATAATCCTTTTTGGGGAGAATTTGAGTAGACAAACGGGTGAGGGATAACACTCAGAAGTTGGGCAGAGGAGGAAGACCCATGAAAGGAGACTCTGAGGGAGCAACTAACAGAAAAAAAAAAAAAAACATGGAGCCTGTCCTGGTGTCATGGAAGCCAAGGTAAGAATGTTTTTCAGGAAGGAGTTAGTCGTAACACTGTAGAATGCTGCTGAGAGTGAGGAAGATGAAAGCAGAGAATTGCCCATTGATTTGGCAAGGAGGAGGTAGTTGGCAATTTTGTTGAGGAGCTGTTTCAGTGGAGTAGTGGGGATGGAAGTTTGTTGGTCTGGTTTCAGAGGGAATAGATAGTGAGGAAGTTGAGAGTGACTATCGACAACTCTAAACTGATTTTATTATACAAGGTGTCAAAAATGGGATAATAGCTTTAAGGTGATGTGGGCTCAAGGAAAATTTCTTTTTAAGATGGGGAATATTTGAATATGCTTGTATGCCAGTGGGAATGAACCAGTCGAGAGGCGTATAGTAATGTAGAAAAGAGAGGAAATAATTGTTATTTAGCAGAGAATCAAGGGACTTTAGTATGGGATGGTTACATTTTGATAGGGAAAGAGAAATAGGAGAAGGTCTGAATAATGTGAGGTCCTAGTGACTAAAGAGAGTAAGTGAAGTATGCCAAAGACAAACTTTAGCTTAAATTAAACTTACATATAGGACTTGGGCCTGCTGCAATTCTGACTCTTAAATCTATATCTGAGTTTTTTTGGTTTTTTTTGTTTTTTGCGGTACGCGGGCCTCTCACAGCTGCGGCCTCTCCCGTTGCGGAGCACAGGTTCCGGACGCGCAGGCTCAGCAGCCATGGCTCACAGGCCCAGCTGCTCCGCGGCATGGGGGATCTTCCCGGACCGGGGCACGAACCCGTGTCCCCTGCATCGGCAGGCAGAGTCTCAACCACTGCACCACCAGAGAAGCCCCTGAGTTTTTATCATTAAGAAAATGCTGATTTAATTGATATTAATACAGACATCAATTGCTATCCAAGCTCACTTTTTAAATATTGAAGAGTAGTTGATTTACAATATTGTGTTAGTTTCAGGTGTTGATCGACATCTTTCCTGCATGCTCTTAAACTAAGGGGTTATACAGGGATGAGTGTATTGAAAAGATGCAAAGCTGGAGCATGACTAAATGTGTGATTTACACATGTTTAAGAGAAACATTCCCACACTTGAATGCTGTTCCATGACAAAGAGAGGGGAGGGGCTGAGAGACAGGTGTTGAACCTATTGTAGACATTTTAATTTAAAAATCTCTTTGTTTTATGGGCTTTAAAAGATGAATGACTTCCACCCACTTACCAGTCTGTGTTTCATTTCTGTGTTCTTTCTAACTGCTGGTCTCTATGTAAGTGCCGTTGATAATTTTGAGGCTGGTCCTTTTAGAGGCATAGTGAGATGCTGTAATATTCTCAGAAAAGCAGGATGAATTCCAGTGTGTAGCCATTGTGCAAAGAACCCTTTTCTAAACCACAGAGAGGCCAAAATAGATAACTTATCTTTACTTTGAATATGCTGAAGGATGCCAGATATTTTGTGGAAATATGCATCCTATGTTTTTTCTCTGTAGTCATCTAATTACAATCTGATGTTTTGTGTTCTTTAGCTAATCCAGTAAATCCTCACAGGATGCTTGCATTATCTGATTTTTAAAATATGGCATTTGGATATAAAAATAAACTTTCCTTTCAGACAAGCAAAAAAAAAGATGCAAAGAAGTACAAATGAAATTTACTTAAATTGAAAAACATCCTGGCTAATTAATTTACCAAGGGAGATTGAAGGAATTAACTACAACAAGATAGAAGAAGCAGTATAAACAAGAAAAGAAATATATCTGAAAAAATCAAGTGACAACTGTAATTGGCTTCTGAAGGACAAAGAATTAAGATCAATTTGAAAGATCAAATTGAAAGAGTAGAAGAAGGTTAATTGGAAATAGTTATTTATGGTTTGTATCTCTTCCATTCCTTAGTTTGTGAAAGTACAGACTGTGTTATGCTTGTGTAGACAGAGAATTGTGTATGAAAACAAATAAGCACATTCTGGTGATTTTTCAGAACGATACTGACAGTACCACCTTTGAAGAATTGCATTATGACCTTCTAGGACAGTACCTAAAGGTCTGCAATTGACAGCTTGGCCTGAGGGAAGGGAAAGAGCAGAACAATTACCAGAATGCTGGTAGCACATGTGCCATATTCCATCAGCAAAGACATTATTCTCTCTCTTCACAGTGCTTCCTTTCCACCCTGTATGCACACCAATATTTGTCTTTCATGACGAGGAGGTAGCTATTGTAGAAAGGAGGTAGAATGGGATGGTTAAGAATCTAGGATTTGGGGTTAGGTAACCTGTGTTTGAATCTCAACTTATTGCTCATTATTTAGCCTGTTTTTGAGTTTCAGTTTTCTCACCTGTCAAACTAGAAAAACAACAGTACTCCTACTCTATGGGGTTGGTGGGAGGTTTACATCCAATAATACACAGAATTACACTTTTTAAAGAAAATATTCCCTCATACATGGAAGAGAAAGTAAGTAACATTTCATCACCTACAATGTCTAAGGTGTTTTACATTATAAAATTTATTATTCTTAGAACATTTTGAGTTAGTTGGTTTTTCCTCCATTTTATGGATAAAGACACTGAAGTTTATCAAGATTAAAAACTTGCCTAAATCCACTCAACCAATGGGTTAATTAAACCCCAGTTTTGTCTGATTCAAACCCTATGTTCTTTTCCTTACATGGTGCTTCCATTCACTCAACTAATTTTAGGTTGAGGTCAAAAATAAAACCCATGATTTTAAAGCTAACATAATTTTGATTTGTATTTGTTTTGGAATACTGTTGTATGTCGCTGCTATGTCCACTATTTATTTTAACAGAGGTTTTCACTGTTGGCTGCAAATTGGAATAACCTGGGCAGATTAACAATATTATTGTCTGGATCCAACCCAGAGATTCTGAATTAATTATTTTGTGGGGTTTAGGCATTGAGATTTTTAAGCTCCCTGGATTATTCTAACATGTTGTCAAGATTGAGAAACACTGTACTACAGAAAACTACATTCCCCACAGCCTTTCTGAGCAGCAGTGGTTATGTTTTGGGTCATGTAATCCTGCAATACTTACTCTTTCCCCCACAATTGGCTGGTTAAATGCCCATGGCATGCCTTTGTACTAAAAGATAAAACAGGTTAATCAAATGCCCTCTTTAAAAAAAATTAACTGGGAAATACCAAGCAAAGAAGGTTGTAAGCTAATAGTTCCCAAACTTCATTGGACATTAGAATCACCTGGAAGCTTCTAAAACTTCCAATGGCCTGTCTTGACGCATACACATCAAGTCAGAATGTCTAGGTTGGGAGCCGGCAGTTTTTAAACATCCCAAGTAATTACAAGATGCATCAAAATTTGGGGGCCACTGCAGTTAGTGGTGGGAGCTTAAGCCTAATGGTCATAGTGTAGAACAGCATTTCTCAAACTTAAGTGCTGATTCTGATTCAGTAGGTCAGGGGTCAGGCCCAAGTTCTGCCTTTCTAACAAGCTCCCAGGTGAAACTGATGATGCTGGTCCACAGACCAAATTCTGAGCAGCAGTAAGAGGGTCTAAGAAATCCTGGGGGGGGGAGGTACAAACCAGAAGGAGGGAATGGAGATTATGAGATTAACAGCAACAAAAGATATAGAACGTGAGATGGATGGACTATAGGAAGAGGAGAATGGAACAAATATTTCTTGAATTAACGTTGGAAGAGCACTGCAGTAAAGATCCCTGAACTCCTGATTCTGAGATTCCTAGAGGTTGCTTGAATATAGAAGGACTTTTAACTTCGTGTTGTTCCTTAAAATCTAGTTTGGATTTCCCGAGTGTCTTGGCAGGTGTGTTCTTATACTGAACTTTCATTACCTGAAGCAAGCTGTAGCAGACACTGTGAATTACTCAAGATGGTTTCTCTTTTCTCTTTTGTTCACTTATTGTATTAGTTATCTGTTGCTGCAAAACAGATTATCCTCAAAACGTGGTGGCTTAAAACAACAGATATTTATAAACTTATATTCCTGTGGGTCAGGAGTTCAGGAGCAGCCTATTTGGGAGTTCTGGCTCAGGATCTCTCATGAGTTTGAATCAGGATGATGGCAAGGGCTGCAGTCATCTGGTGACTTGGCTGGAGCTGGGGGATCTGCTTCCTAATGGACTGGCTCACATGTCTATGCGCTGGAGGCCTCAGCTCTTTACCATGTGGGATGCTCCTTGGAGTGTCCTCACAACATGGCCATTTGTTTCCTTTGGAGTGAATGATTCAAGAGAGAGACTGACCAAGATGGAAGCTGCAGTGTGTTTTATGACCTACAATTTAAATCATACACCATCACTTCTACTTTATTCTGTTAGTTAGAAGTGAGCCACTAAGTCCAGCCCACAGTCAAAGGAAGGGAAATTAGAGTCCAGCTTTTGAAAAGAGTGTCAGAGAATTTGTGGACATATTTAAATAACCACAGGTGTTTACTTTTTCACATAACCATGTGTTTTAGGGAAAGCTGCTTACATTGTCAGCTGGTTCTCAAAATGGTTCCCAAAGTGCATGAAAATTGCTTTGGGAACTGAGTATGCAAGTACTTGGGCCCTACTCTAGAAGAACTGAATAAGCAGCTCTGGGGCAGGGCAGTACTCTGAATTAATACATTCTCCAGGTGATTCTAAAGCACACTCAAGTTTGAGAACAATCACTCTCAGCTGGTCTTGATAATTCAATTACCATCGTCAGCTTGTACAATTAGCCATGAGTATATATGTGTTGGGGGCTGCTGGGAAAGGTTTCGTTTCCGTAGAGCAGCAGCTACTGGGTGTGCTTGGGTGTGTGGTGTTGAATGGCTGCAAGCCATCTTGCTACCAGCCTGAGGAGGAAGGCGTCCGTTAGAGCAGGAGTGGCAAAACTTTGGAGAAATATACCTGTGACCTGGATATACCTTGACAGAAGTCTGCATTATGAACTGTGACTGGGTGAGCTGATAAATTTCCTTATTAATTATGCCAATTCGAAGCAATGTTTTCTCTTATTTGATGTTGATATCGTGATTGACAAACCGAGTATTTGTAACTTCAAGTGTTTGGTTCCGTGATTTTTATCAATCCTATCTGCATATTTGGGTTATAGGAACAGTTTTAAAATATACCACTCTCGGACTCACCTTTAGAGAATCTGAGTGCAGTAGTCCAGCATGGAGCCCTGGCAGTGGAATTTTTTCCTAGGTGATTTTGAAGTTCAGGCAGCATTGAGAACCATTGGTAACAACAACTACTAAAGGTCTGCTTGTCCAGGTGTTGAAAAGTTTTTCTTCTAACATTCCTGAACTCTCCCAGCATGAGAATTTCATGAACGAAGGGGTCGATTAGCAGTATCCTTATAAGAAGTGGAATAGTGCTTGCTTGCTTTTTTTCTTATACAGCTGATACTAAAATAATCTTTGCTAGGTTAACATGACTACTTTTCTAAATTTACAAACTAATTCCTTCTAATTAAGTGACTTGTCCTGAACTCTAATACTTCTGGTTTCTCAGTCCCCAGGTGGTTATAGGAGCATGTCTGTGAGGAGTGTTTCTTGTCAGTTCTTGAAGAAATCATTTTTGTTGCTTTTCCTTTGCTTCCCATAAGAAGGCAACTCTAGCAACACTTACTGTAAAATCATTGAAAAATTATTTTCTGCCTAGGTTTTGAATTTTTCCATTTCTCCACCTATTTCCCACCATCACTTCTCACCTTGTAATTATTTCATTCTGCAATAGTTCACTAAGAGACAGTAACAGAATTTTCACAATAACATTGTTGGAAGCAACTGAGCATTGCTGGTAACTTCAGTGTTCATCACTTGGAGAGTGGAAAAACAAAATATGGTGGATATGCTCCATGGAATACTTTGCTGCAGCTAGAAGTAATGAACTAGATGGACATTTAACTGTAGGATTAGAATTCAAAAAGGTAGTGTTGAGTGAAAAACATAAGTAGGGCTAAGTCTACAGTGTAATGCAATTTTTGGAAGTTAAAAACACATTGACCTCAAGTAACATGAATATATTTAAAGAAATATGTATAGTTTCTGTATGTTTCTACACACATGCACCGTACATTCAAATAATACATATATATATATATATAGATAGATACTGTTAAACACAGTATGTTTCCTGTAAGGGAGGGGAAAGGAAGAAGACTAATGATGAAGAGGGGAAATATAAGCAAGAATCTCCTAGGGAATAATAATGAGAGTATTCCACAGACAGAGGAATAATCCAAGATTTGTACCTGAGTTCCATCCCCACCCACCTTGTAAATGTCTCTAAAACCTTGAAATATGCTGTGGGATTTGAAAACCCTATTTGACTTTGAGAACTGCAGATTAAATAGGAATAAACAAGACAGTTTAAGCCTAAGGGCTTTGTATAAACAAGTCTCAGGGTGACTCTGTTTATGCGGGTCTTAGGCTGTACAAGGGGCCAGCCCAGGGCGAAGGAGGAGTTAAAATGTAGCCAGTGTTCTACTTGCTGTATGAGAATTTTTTGTACTTCACAGGAAAACATGATATGGACTAGTGGAGCCCCTGCTGGGACTTTTATTTTGGGAGTTTAGTGTAAGCTCCAGGAAAGAGGGATTCTATTTCCTTTCTACAGTGTGCCAGTGCTTAGCTCGATACTGGGTCGCATGGTTAGTCCCTAATAAACGTTTGTGGAAAGAATGAATTTTAAGTGTTTGGCACAGTATTGGGGCAGCTCGAAGTTCCTGGAAATCCCAGTTTCTTTAAGTGGAGTATTATCCTGGTGAATCTGGTTCAAGACTTTGCTCATGCATATGCATACAAATTAAATATTTTTGGTAGTTTGGAAAAATGCTTTAAGCAGAAACATGTCAGTATGTAGGTAGTATGCTCTAGTGGTCAGGGCTTTGGGCCCTGGACATGGGCAGGGTCAATTTGAAAACCTTAGCCCTGGAACTACCACCTTAATCAACAGCACCTAGGAACTTGCTAGAACAGTGTTGCTTAGGGTCTTACCCAGGTGTACTGAATCAAGCTGAAAGTGGCGGCCCCCACCATGTGATTGAACAAGATCTCCAGGTGATTCTGATACAGGCTAATATTTGAGAACCCTTGGCTTCAACTATTAATTGTACTGCATTTCATCCCCTCTACTATTAATTGTAGTGCATTTCATCCCCTCTACCTTTTCTTTCCTTTGGGACCTGTTTGATTGGAGGCCCCAAATAATTGCTGTGTTCTTATTCTTTTTCCATTTGCAGGTAATGGAGAAACAAAAAGTCTTCTCTTTGGCATATAGTATTAAGGTTGGTTTTGGGTTCAGTGGGACCTGATTATATCTGTTGTTCAGTTCACTTCCCAGAGAAGCACATATATGGTCTGGAGATTAAAAGACCTAATAGAAAAAGGTGAAACGAAAGTAGTCACCCTTTCATTGTAATAAATAGTTCTTTCTACTCCCTTATTCTAGTATTGTTCAAGTTGGCTGTGTGTAGTGTTTTGAAATATGCAAAAGATAAGTTAAATAAGAAGAGAGGGCCAATAGTTAAGATCTGAAAATCATGATGGGAAGGAAGAAATGAACCAATTACTTGGAAAATAAGTAAATAGTAAACAATAGTAACTCAGTAGTGATATATATGCAAGAAATAGTTTTGTTACAGGGAGGGTCATGGTACCGAATGGGTAATTGAGTTAAGGAACATTGTTTCATCTTGGTTTGTTTTGACAAATGAAAGCAGTGACTACCATCTAAAGGTAATACAACAATTGCCTTTTACTGCCAGAGACCTAGAAGCTTCTCTGAAGTGAAAAATTAATGGTAACATACCAGTAAACAAGAAGTATTATAATTGTATTATCACTGGCCCACAGAAAGCCTCTTATTTTTACTTTTGTATTCTCTTTAGTGTTCCTTCTACTCCCTCAGGTAGCCATTCTGGTGCATTTTATGTATATTCTCTTTTTGGGGTAAACTTTGTATACATTTAAAAATTACACAAAATATTAAGTATACAAGAGTAGAGAGAAAAATAATAATACTCCAATAATAATAAACTCATGGCCCAGATTATCTTATCTATAATTTCTCCCCCCTTAACCACTTAGCCTGACCCTACCCAGATTATTGTGAAGCAAATTCCAGACTTCATTTTTTATCTTACGTATTTTAAACTTAGATAAATGATATTTTTATAGTATTTTGTATATTCCTTAACATGGTTTTTTGGTGACCTATCTTTGATTGTGGGTACATCTAGTTTACTACTTCTTCATGGTATGCTGTGGTTTATCTAGCATATATTGTGTATCCATTTTCCTGTTGTATTGGGTTGGCCAAAAAGTTTGTTCAGTTAATGAACATGTTCAGTAAAATTCTTGGTGAAAATGTCTAATTTTTACTTAAAGCTGAATGAACTGTTTGGCCAACCCAACAGCACCAGAGAGAAAGCTGGATCTCCTTCATCTCCATCCTATCACCAGTAGAACTGCAATAAACACCTTTATACATGCCCCCTAAAGGCAGTGTGAGAATTTTTGTGATAAATGCTCAGGTATGGCATTTTAGGTCAAAGAGTATGTAATTACTTGATTAAGTGCAGCCAGATAGGTGCGGACATTCTAGAGCTCAATCTGTACACTCACCAGGGGCACTTGGCATTCTCTAGCAATTTTTTCCCAGTTTATTAGGCATAAAGCATAAAATGATACTGCATTATTGTTTTAATTTGCATTTTTCTGATTACTAATAGGTGTGCCCATCATTTCACATGCTTATTTGATTTTTGGGTTCTTCTGTAAACTGTTGATATCCTTTGCCTGTTTTCTTATTGGACTTACAGTGATTTACAAGAATTCATTTTTTTAATAGTTAGACCCTTGTTAACTTTGTACATTGGTAGTATCTTCTTCACATTTGTCATCTGTTCAGCTCTTTCCATGGTGTCTTTGTGTAGAAATTCTTAATTTTGGTACAAATTCAGCAGTTTGTTTTGCCTCGTGGTTTGTGTTTCTGTTGGCCTAAGAAATTCTTCCTTGCTTTTATCTTGAGGATATCTTCCTGTTTTCTTTTGTTGACTGTAGAGTTTACGTTTCATCTTTAGGTCTTTGTTCCATTTGGAGTCTACCCTTTTGAATTAAGTAGGAATCCATTTTAATTTTTCTAAATGCATGAACCAGTTTCCCTAGCTCTCTTTAAATCATCCTTTCACCATTGATTTGGGGTGCCCCTTTTTTATTACATACTAAGTTCACATATGTAAATGAGTCTATCTCAGTTCATTACACTATCCCATTAGGTTATTTCTGTTTTTGTACTAGTTCCATCCTACTTTTTATTGGTGTTTATTGTATAGCTTCATGTCTGTGCTACAACACCATAACATTTTTTTAGTTTTTCCTTTTCAAGGCTGTTTGTGCCATTATTTTCATACACATTTTAAAATCAATTAGTTCCTTGAATCCAGTTGTAGTTTAGATTAGGGTTACATTTGATTAATCTGGGGGATGAAATCTCATAACGAATCCGCTCACCTGTGATTGTGAAAGTCTCCATTTATTTATATCAGTCATCTTCTATTAGATTTTTCATTAGATTTTTCAAATTTTTCTCTATAGAGGACTTAGTTTTTTAAAGCTAAAACCTGGGTACTTTGTTTCTGTTGCTATTAAAAATAACTTATTTTTATGTTTCCTAGATGATCATCTCAGGTTTAGAGAAAGGTATTGATTGTTTTGGGGGGTAGGCAGATTTTTGAATCCAATCTTAACTGAATATTCTCATTCTAATAGTTTCTCTTGATTATTTCTCATCCTCTTCTTCCTTAATGTATTCTGCAGTGTTTTTGTAGATATTCTTTTTTTTTTTTCGGTACACGGGCCTCTCACTGCTGTGGCCTCTCCCATTGCGGAGCACAGGCTCCAGACACGCAGGCTCAGCGGCCATGGCCCATGGGCCCAGCCGCTCTGCAGCATGTGGGATCCTCCCGGACCGGGGCACGAACCCGTGTCCCCTGCATTGGGAGGCGGACTCTCAACCACCGTACCACCAGGGAAGCCCTTTGTAGATATTCTTAGTCAGACTTGGGAAATTCTTCTTTATTCCTGGATTGCTGATGTTTACTTTTGAGTTGATGAATGGATGTCAAATTTTAGCAGAAATAGTTTTGCCTCTTCAGAACTTTTTTTTTTTTTTTTTTTTTTTTTACTGTTAATCAGTTGTTGGCACTTCTGTCTTCCACAGGCTTTCTTTTGAAAACTTATTTTCTTGTGTTCTGAGTGCTTCAATCTGAGCTTCTGACTTTAAGTCTTGAACTTCTGCCATTCTTCTTATTCCAAATATTTTGAGTTAGAAAATGTCACCTATTGTCACTTAGAAAGCTTTTATTTTTATTGTGGTAAAAACTCCTAACATGAGAGCTGCCCTCTTAAATTTTTAAGTGTGCAATACAGTATAAACTACAGGCCTGATACTTTACAGCAGATCACTAGAACTTACCTTGAATAACTGCAACTTTGTATCTGTTAAACAGCTACTTCCCATTTTCCTCACTCCCCAGCCTCTGGAAACCACCATTCTATTCTGTTTCTGTGAGTATGACTATCTTAGATAACTAATAAGTAGAATAATAGCAGTATTTATATTTCTGTGACTGGTTTATTTCACTTAGTATAATGTCCTTCATTCTTTATTTTTGATCTACTCACTTGTCAATGGACATTTCAGGGGTTTCTGTGTCTTGGTTATTGTGAATAAAGCTGCAGTGAGTGTGGGAATGCAGCTATCTCTTGGAGATCTTGATTTCAATTCCTTTGGATATATACCCAAAAGTGAGATAGTAGGTCCATTTTTATCTTTTTGAAGAACTGTCATACTATTTTCCGTAGTGGCTGTACCCTTTTGCATTCCCACCAATGGTGTAAATTTACCAATTTCTCCACATTGTGGCCAGCACTTATCCTTTCTCCCCTATTTTTTTTTTTTGATAATAGCCATGCTAACAGGTGTAAAGTAATATTTCATTGTGGCTTTCTTTTACATTTCACTGAAGTTAAGAATCTTTTCACCATTTGTAAGTTGTCTTTGGAGAAAGATCTATTCAAGTCCTTTGTCCATTAAAAATAGAAAATCAAGTTGTTTGGGGCTTATTTAATTTTTCTGCTAATGAGTTGTAGGAGTTCCTCATATTTTGGCTATTAACCACTTACCAGATACATGGTTTGCAAATATTTTCTTTTGTAGGTGGCCTTTCACTCTGAGGTTTCCTTCGCTGTGGAGAAGCTTTTTAGTTTTGTAGTCCCACTTTTCTATTTTTGCTCTTTCTTGTCTGTGTTTCTGGTGTCATATCAAAGAAATTATTACCTAGACCAATGTCATAAAGCTTTCCCCCTATGTTTTCTTGTGGAAGTTTTATAGATTTAAATATAACACCTGAATCTTTAATCAATTTGAGGTGGTTTTCATATATGGCATAAGAGAGGTCCAATTGCAATCTTTTGCATGTTAAAATCCAGTTTTCCCAGCACCATTTGTTGAAGAGACTGTCCTTTTCCTCCTTGTGTGTTCTTGACACCTTTGTCAAAGATGAATTTGCTGTAAATGTGTGGGTTTATTTCTGGGATCCCTATTCTGTTCCATTGGTCTATCTGTTTATACTGTGCTGTTTTCATTGCTGTAGTTTAGTAATATAGTTTGGTATTAGGAAATGTGATGCCTTCAGCCTCCAGCTTTTTACTTATGCTCTCTTATTATTAGCTATTATGTACAATCATGTATATTGGAAAAGGACCAAAGGCCATCTGCATCCCTCCCTGTGAATTCAAAAGAGAGAAGAGGGGAGAGGTGAGTGAGAGGGCAGAGAATCCCAAACATCACAAAACTGCTGTGTGCTATTACCACTCCTCTAGGTCAGACTTTTGCCTTTAAACTCCAGAGATACTGAAATTAGGATATGAGGGGATTGGGATATGACATAACCATCTTGGGGTTTAGAGAAGTAGTAAGTGATGAATGAATGCTCAAGGATGGCTCTTCTCATTAAGTCCTCAACTTAGGAGGGTTCTATGTTGCTCTGGTTTTATTCTGTCCATGCTGGTCCCAGTGAACTAATGACTTTTATGATGGAGAGGCTGGCAACCGTTTTTCCAGTGTAATGTGGGGAGAGAAATAAGCAGAATTTAATTCCAATCCATCCTTTCACTAACACCCGCATCCAAGACACTCATCCTGAAGAGAATGTGATCTTCCAAGTACACAGCCATGGGAGAGAAAAAGAGTAAACGCATGATAGTCCAAGGGTAACAATCTTTTACATGAGGCCAATAGTGAAAAAATTCATTGCGTCTCTACCCTGAATTTAAAAAGGAAAGTATACTTGTCTTCCTCAGGAAATTGTGTTTCTATCAGTAATAGGACTGATGCATAATTTATGGCATTTTGTTGGCTGGAAAGTCAGGAACAATATATTCAGCAAACTCTGCAGAATTTGACTATAATGTTCTGACTCTAAACAAATTTTTGGGTGACATGAGGTTTGGTGGAATTGAGTTGAAGAAAGTAGGTTGTGAGAATTGGCAGGAAAGCTAAATCTTGTGGGACAGGTAGGAGTTAGCCCAGGGAAACTGCTGGCTAGGAGGGAGCACTGTGTGGGAGCATAAGAACAGTGTGCGGCATATCTGTTCAGGAGACCACAGGTATTCTAGAAAAAAGATTGTGATTAGGTGAGAAATGATGCCGGGGAATGAGTGAAGTTGGAGCCAAATCATGGTAGGTTTTGTGTAACATGCTAAGGATTGGAAATTTATCTTACAGACAATGAAGTATATTGGTAGTATTGATGAAAAGTAACATATATTGTAATAGACAAGGGGAATTTATTTGGTTAAGTAATGTTACATGGGTAATAAACCTAAGTGGTTTGGACTTAAAGATACAATTATTTGTATTGTTTTGTTTTCCATAGGTGGGTTTGTTTTTTTTTTTTTTGTAGGTAGGTATGTTCCAAATATTACATGGAGCATACTTAGATATGATTCCTTGTTTATCTGAAATGCATACTTAACTGGGAATTCTGTTTTTATTTGATCTATGAATAGTATGTATTAAGTCAACAGAATCAGGTGAACATGACGCAGGCAATAAAAGAATATCTTGATCAGGAAGACGTGAGATGCTTGTCTGATAAAGAGATCATTTTTGATAGTTTAGACCACAACAGAGTGAGAGGCTTGCTTGGAGATTTGTAATGAATTTGTACAGAAGTACCTATGGAAAGGGGTTTGAATTGTGGCTGAACTCTTGACTCTGAGTAGGTGGGAGCCAGTGGAGAAGTGCTCCCTGCTTCTTTCACTGGGTATATGGCTTGAGATGGGTTCTATGAGGGTCTCACAGGATGGAGCAACCAGCCACTTGGTGGCAGCCATTTCTACAGATCCTTGTTCTGGTTCTCCTTCCTTCTTTTTCACTTTAGTGTGGTTTTCTAGGGTTATATATCCAAATAAAGTACTCTTACATAAGGAAAAATGAAACAAGGAAAAATCTCCCCCAAAATAGGGATCAGAGTAAGATGGTAGAAGTAAATCGAAGTAATTAATCACTAGCTTCAATAGAGAGTATAATTAACAAAGAGATTGTTAGGCTAAAACGGATCTCTAGCCTGTCAGGAAAGGTTAAATATGCCAGATGTATACTAAATTAAAAGCTATGGTAGCTACATCTCAGACAAAAAGCATTTTTAAGGGTATAGAAGATGCCTACAAATTTAAACCTAAGAGAGCCCAATACCTGTAAATATTTAAAATAAAAGTAGATAAAACTGAGAAGACTGAGAACCATTGTAGTCTAATTGGGATTGTAGCAAAATGGACAGCCTTCATTGCTCTGAATCCCATTTCTTATATCTTAAGGCCAGCAAGGAAGGGTGAGACAACCTGGAGCTGCAGATTGAGGGGGTAGTTATCCAGTCAAATGTAGACAAGTGGTCAAATAAAATGAATACTGAAAAAATGGAGTGAAAACAAATAGGTCACTTCAGATCTTTGTAAAAATAGTTTTAGAAATGAAGTCAGATTTTGGAAGGTCTAAGACTGAATGTGAAGTGGCAGTGTAGCTGTAGGGAACTCTTGCATCTCTTTCATGCCACAGGCTGCCACAGGAATCTTGGTGGGGTAATGAGCCTTCTTCAGCCATATTGCCTTTTCTATTGCCCTTACTGTGCTCAGATCGGGGTTTCTCTCAGAGGCAGCAGCTCTAAAATTCCCAGCCATAAGCGAGGCACAAGACCACTAAATTCTAATTTCCAAACTTAAAGGAGTATTTAAATTATTCTCTTTCAGTAAATCATTGGACTAAGGGAGAGTGATAGGGTAGGACAGTATCAGTCAGGATTTATCAAGGAAAACAAAGAACCCACACTAGATCATTTAACAGAAATAATTTATTATAACAAATTGGTTACTTAGATGACAGAAGAACTAAAGGAGCAACTAGGGGTTCTCACAGAAACTTGGGGCCATTGTGGGCTGGAAGGGAACAGGGAGGGAAGGTGGTGATGTCTAGAACTGTGGAGAGGGCTGCCACATGGGGAGCTAGGACTGCAGAGGGAAGGGTTGTTCAGTGGTAGCTGGAGCCATGGAACAGGCAAAATCGTTGCTGGAGGCATTGCCTGAATTAAAGGAAGAGGCAGAAATATTCTCACTCCCTTTAGTCTTTTATTAGTGTCTCCAGTTAACTGATGGTGCCTGGAAGGCAGATGGCAAGGGAGCTGAGGCATAAAGAGAATGGGAAATAGGTCTGAGAACAGGCAGGCAAATGACATCCTGAGTAGGCAGGAGTGGAGCATATGCATTCTTTCCTCTCTTGCCTCTGCCCTAGGATAATCCTCTTCCTCCCCAGCTAATCAGGGAATAAATAAATACTTGCTCTTCTTATTATATAGTAAGTGGTACTTTGAGTTTCTATCTCCCACAGCCTTTCAAATTTGAGAGGTAAGAATATGGTATCTTTTCCTCTGCAGTTGATCCCACACCACTAAGCTGTTGTATTGCCTATCTAGGGAGGAAAAAAGGAGGGCTATCTACTGGATACTATTGGTCCCAGAGTCTGGACAGGGCTTGAATTTCCAGGTAGGATTTAGATGACATAAACCACAGACGTAGCATACAAATTTGTACACAGTGCTCCAGATGTAGCTTACCTGCTTATGAATACATGACACTTTTTTTTGAAATACATTTTTTTATTTATTTTTTATCATTATTGAATGGTGAAAACAGATAAAGGTATCATCTTTTTCTACTGAGTTGAAATGCATATTCCAACTGCACTGTCACTGTTTATCCATTACACCATTGGAAATGCCACTGTAGGCTACTAAGGGGGAAGCCAATATATTTCTACTGTTTATAATTAGAGTACAGACTGAAGGGGAAGGGAACCAAAAATCTCAAAAACTGAAGTTTATATATAGAGAGTATATTGACAGAATATAGAGTATACTTGTATTGGAATGAATTGAAAGACAGACTGTAAAAAGTTTATGTTCTGGGGCTTCCCTGGTGGCGCAGTGGTTGACAGTCCGCCTGCCGATGCAGGGGATACGGGTTCATGCCCCGGTCTGGGAAGATCCCACATGCCACGGAGCGGCTGGGCCCGTTAGCCATGGCCGCTGAGACTGTGTGTCCGGAGCCTGTGCTCCGCAACGGGAGAGGCCACAACAGTGAGAGGTCCGTGTAACGCAAAAAAAAAAAAAAAAAAGTTTATGTTCTGAAAAAAATGTTTCAAAGAATAAAGCAATTGAATTTAGATATATTTTAAAGGAACCAGGGATTGACTGACTCTTCATCTAATAAAATTTTACATCTTAAAACTTTATTTTTCAAAATCTCCTTCAGATAACCGGAGAATAATGGACTATTAATATTCATGTATTAATATTTTCACTTAGCTAACACTAGCATAGTTTAGATGGATTTATTTATTTTTTCATTTCAACTGAAAGTTCATTCTACATTAGAATCCTATTTTTTCCCACAACTCACACACTGTAATTTATTTTTACAAGAGATAAACTGACACCAAGCATTGTAAATGGATGACCACAACAAAAGTAACAATGATTACAATTACCAAACATGAAACGCACTCATACCATGTCATAATATTGACATTCAGTCCAGTAATCCTCCACTGTAACAGCTCCTTTACTTTGCAGTGAAAATTGATTTGTATATTTTTTGCCTCTGAGTCCTTGAAGGATTTTTTTTTTTAATTCAAACAGAGTCACAAAAATTATAATCATCCTCATTGGTTCACTCAGTCCCATGTAATTATTTTTTCATCTTGATCTTTTGTTAGCACTTTTATGAATTCATCAGTTTTCCATTAGAGTTCTGAAAATGCTTAGTCATTCAGTTCAGCAGTACAGTCAGTTACCAGAAACCTGTACTTGTCAAGAGTCTTTTCCGTGAATTCCTTGAAGATGAAACTCTTTTATAGGAACATTTTTGTGAAAGCATCAGAGTGCAGCCAGAACTGTCTGTAAATAACAAAAGACTTAAAATGAGCACGGTTCAAGATTTGATGAAAGTTCATAATAATGCAATTGACAAGGAAATTTAGTTATTTCTGAGATATACATTTTAAAGTAATAACTAGAATTATGACATAACATTATACCAGAACATATAAGATTTTTAGAAATTTCATGTAATGTCTGAAACATTCATATTAACATATTTTCATACAAATAACCCAAAGAAAGTTTAGTATTTTTTGTTTGTTTTTTTATACTGCAGGTTCTTATTAGTCATCAATTTTATACACATCAGTGTATACATGTCAATCCCAATCGCCCAATTCAGCACATCACCATCCCCACCCCACCGTCGTTTTCCCCCCTTGGTGTCCATACATTTGTTCTCTACATCTGTGTCTCAACTTGTGCCCTGCAAACTGGTTCACCTGGACCATTTTTCTAGGTTCCTCATACATGCGTTAATATATGATATTTGTTTTCCTGACTTACTTTACCCTGTGTGACAGTCTCTAGATCCATCCACGTCTCAACAAATGACTCAATTTCATTCCTTTTTATGACTGAGTAATATTCCATTGTATATATGTACCACAACTTCTTTATACATTCGTCTGTCGATGGGCATTTAGGTTGCTTCCATGAGCTGGCTATTGTAAATAGAGCTGCAATGAATATTGGGGTGCATGTGTCTTTTTGAATTATGGTTTTCTCAGGGTATATGCCCAGTAGTGAGACTGCTGGGTCATATAGTAGCTCTATTTTTAGTTTTTTAAGGAGCCTCCATACTGTTCTCCGTAGTGACTCTATCAATTCACATTCCCACCAGCAGTGCAAGAGTGTTTCCTTTTCTCCACACCCTCTCCAGCATTTGTTGTTTGTAGATTTTCTGATGATGCCCATTCTAACTGGTGTGAGGTGATACCTCATTATAGTTTTGATCTGCATTTCTCTAATTATTAGTGATGTTGAGCAGATTTTCATGTGCTTCTTGGCCAGCTGTATGTCTTCTTTGGAGAAATGTCTATTTAGGTCTTCTGCCCATTTTTGGATTGGGTTGTTTGTTTCTTTAATATTGAGCTGCATGAGCTGTTTGTGTATTTTGGAGATGAATCTCTTGTTGGTTGCTTTATTTGCAGATATTTTCTCCCATTCTGAGGGTTGTCTTTTGGTCTTGTTTACGGTTTCCTTTGCTGTGCAAAAGCTTTGAAGTTTCATTAGGTCCCATTTGTTTATTTTTGTTTTTATTTCCAGTACTCTAGGAGATGGATCGAAAAAGACATTGCTGTGATTGATGTCATAGTGTTCTTCCTATGTTTTCCTCTAAGAGTTTTACAGTGTCCAGTCTTACACTTAGGTCTCAAATCCATTTTGTGTTTATTTTTGTGTATGGTGTTAGGGAGTGTTCTAATCTCATTCTTTTACATGTAGCTGTCCAGAATACATGATACATTTATTAAAGGTATCCATCAAGACGATATAGCTTGATCAGAAAATTTTACCTTTGTTAAATTAGCCTGAGTTTGTTTTAGCTTTTTTAGGCATTTCAATACATAGAATTATTTGGAGTTTTTTTTTTGTATCAACTACTATCAAGCTTAGTTTTACAGAGCATTCTTGGATATTTTATTCTCTAGCTCATAAAAGCAAAGCTCTTACGTCTATTCTCTGGGAGATGATGAGATTTTGACTGTTTCATGTAACAAATTATTCCTCCTAGCTTATCTACAAAATTGATAGACTTTTAAAATCTTTTTCTAGGATGTTGATAAAATACTGATACTATTGGTTCTCTTAACATCTATTCACTAACTGGCCCCTTTTGGGCATAGTTATATGATTAGAAACCTGCCTAGCCACATACTCTCCCAATCCATGTTTTTCCACCTTACCCAGAGATGATATCTGTGATATCAATCAGTAAATAAATAATCAATGATCAATAAATGCTGCAAACTTGCAAACCTATTTCTTAGGTAAAGCCATTAATTTAACAGAGCTTGTTCTTAATGAGTTCATACTGCTTTATAGTGATGACTGCTTCCTATAAGTGCTCACAAATCATTTGATAGCCTATTAATAGAACTTAATGGGAGAATCAAGCAAACATACTGGTCTAATGTTCTAAGGAAACATACTAGGCATTTTTTCTTTAGAACTATTTCCATTCTGTATGACTTCACAGAGAATAAAATTAGTGCTTCTGGGAACCCATAGACAAGGTGTTGTAGTGTTATGAATTAATAGCATGAATTTTCTTGGGGTGGGAACAAATGAGATGTTCTTCCCATGTAGGGTTCCTTTATTTTGTAAATTTGGAAAAATGTAACAAATGGGGGAATCAAAACAATAGGAAAACTGAGCTCACTTTCTCCCATGAACACAACAAAACTATGATTATATGTAGAACAGCTCTTCTACAATTAAGGACATAAGGGAAAAAAGCACACTAAGATGGGTAGGAGAGGAAGAGAACTGTGTATTCAGGACCTACATCTCTGGTGGATAACCCAATAGAGGAAGAGGATATCACAAACTTGGAGGTTCTCTCTAAGGAGCGAGGGATTTGAGCTCCACATTGAACACCACGGCCCTAGGGACCAGCATTGGGAAGATGAATCCCCTTAACTGGTTTTGTAAACAGGCAGGGCTTACCATCAGGAGAGCTGGAAGAGTATAGGAAACTGAGACTCTGCCCTTAAAGGCTGTGCGCACAAACTTGCTCAACATATCAGTGCAGGGGCAGCAGGTTGAAAAGCACCTGGTGCTCTAGGCAGCCTGCCAAAGCCACTCCAGCACCTACCTTCTCAGTCTGTGCCTGTATCTGGCTCCAGCCCGTCACCAAGGCGGTGGCCCGTGGTGCACCCTGGGAGAAGCCTCAGCCTATGCTGGGCTCTGGCTCTAGCACACCCCCCAAAAACCCCTGGCCTGTGCTGAGCTATGGCTCCAGCCCCCTACACCCTGCCAAGGTGGCAGCCCCCAGTGTGTGCTGAGCTTTGGTTCTACCAAGGTGGTGGCCCCACTGCACCCTCAAAAAAGCCCCAGCTCATGTTCACTTAGTTCCAGCCCTCCTATCAAAGCCACTGGGCACTTGCAGTCTGCATAGGAACACTCCTACCAAGGACACACCTTCAAGACAGAGATGTAACTGTTTCTAATTCTAATTCGTAGAGACATGAAGTCAAACAATGAGAAGACAAATATATCCACCACCACCCTCAAAAAAGAACAAAACCCCAGGAAAAAACCCTAATGAAATGGAGATAAGTAATTTACCTGATAAAGGGTTCAAAGCAACAGTCATAAAAGTACTCACCATACTTGGGAGAATAGAGGAACACAGGGCTAACTTCAAAGGATTAGAAAACATAAAAATAACAAATCACACCTTAAGAATAAAATAACTGAAATGAAAAATACACTAGAGGGAATCAGTTGCAGATTATGTGATACAGAAGAACACATAAGCTATCTGGAAGACAGAATAGTGGATATCACCCAGTCAGAACAGCAAACAGAAAAAAATTTTTGTTTAAAGGGCCTCTGGGACAAGATAAAATATACTAACATTCCCATTATAGGTGTCCCAGAGGAGAGGAGAAAGAGAAAGAAGTAGAGAACTTACCTGAAGAAATAATAGCGGAAAACTTCCCTAACCTATGGAATAAAGAGGCATTCAAGTCCAGGAAGCACAGAGTTCCAAATAAGATGAACCTAAAGGGGTCCACACTGAGACATATTACAAGATAAGCAAAAGCTAAGAGTTCACCACTAAACTGGCTCTAGAAATATTAAAAGTCTTCTATAAGCGGAAAAGGAAAGGTCACAAATTCAAATATGAAAACTATGGAAAAAAAATCTCATTGGTAAAGGTAAACATACAGTAAAGGTAGTAGATCAACCACTTATAAAGCCAGTAGGGAGGTTAAAAGACAAAAGTTGTAAAATCATCTGTATTAACAATAAGTAGTTGAGGGATACACAAAAAGTATAAAATATGTCAAAAATACTACACGTGGGGGTGTGTGTAAAAATGCATTTGAACTTAAGAGGTAATCAACTTAATAATATATACACACATATGTTGTTCTATACAAACCTTATGGTAACCACAAACTAAAAACCCACCATAAATGCACACACACACACAAAGAGAAAGGAATCCAGACATTAACACCTAAAGGTAGTTATTAAATCGCAAGAGAGCAAAAGAAACAAAATGAACTACAAAATCAACCAGAGAACAGTGAACAAAATGACAATAACTATATGGCTATCAATAATTACTCTTTATGTGTAAATGGGCTGAAGCCTCCAATCAAAAGACAAAGTGGCTGAACAGTTTAAAAACAAAACCAAGACCCATCAATATGCTGCCTACAAGAGGCTCACTTCAGATCCAAAGACACACACACACACACACACACACACACACACACACACACACACACACACACACTGAAAATGAGGGGATGAAAAAAGGTATTGCATGCAAATAAAAACAAAAATCTCCAGTAGTAATACTTACATCAGACAAAATAGATTCTAAAACAAAGCCTGTGAACAAGAGGCAAAGAGGACATTACACAATGATAAAGGGATAGAGATCTCATTCAATAGTGAGTAACAGAAATCTGAAAAACCATGGCTTAAATTTGGACTTGTATATACTTGGTAAAATCTCGAGAGATGGGCAGTCCAGAGCGGGCAGGGCATCCCATGATTCTGTCAGACAGAAGTTCCTTCTCTTGTTCATTTCATAATGGCAGGACGGCAGTTCCACCTGCAGCCTTGTGTGCACATCCCAGGCAGGAAGAAAAGTATGTGCCTACTTTTCCAGCATATGGTGGGAATAAGCATAAATAGTCTAAAGCTTGAAACAGAATTGTACAGAATATCGTATTTGGTTTACTAAATGGAGAAAATGGAGGCCCAATTTCCCAAGGTATACAAGTAGTGAAGCAGGAGGTCTGGGGTTCATTCATATGTTTCTAACTCCCAGATTCATGATCTTTCTCATATTTTTTTTGCCATTTTAGTAGCAATGGTTTAAATTGCTTCTTGACTTCAAAGAAATATCAAAGAAAAAATTCACCCAAGAACTAAATATCGTGATCTCATGTGGCTCTTCCCTCCCCCACTTCTCATTCATAACTAGAATTGTCTTTTCCTGAGAGCGACCCTTAGCAAAGTGTGCTCTGTGAGCCCCCTCCATTAGGTTTGCATGGTGGCGGTGGCAGTGGTGATGGTGAGGCTTGTTAAGCACACGTTACTAGAACCAATCACAGATCGAGTGAGTCAGACTCTGGGGGCTAGGTCCCCTGAAAATGCATTTTTTAAAAAATTTATTTATTTATGGCTGTGTTGGGTCTTCGTTTCTGTGTGAGGGCTTTCTCTAGTTGTGGCAAGTGGGGGCCACTCTTCCTTGCGGTGCACGGGCCTCTCACTATCGTGGCCTCTCTTGTTCTGGAGCACAGGCTCCAGACGCACAGGCTCAGTAGTTGTGGCTCATGGGCCCAGCTGCCCTGCGGCATGTGGGATCCTCCCAGACCAGGGCTCGAACCCGTGTCCCCTGCATTGGCAGGCAGATTCTCAACCACTGCGCCACCAGGGAAGCCCTGGAAAATGCATTTTTAATAATCTGGACAAGTGAATATCATAACCATTAAACTTTCAAACACTATACTGGAGGAAAATTTTATTTTTTTAATAAGGATTAATTTTTTTAAACATCTTTATTGGGGTATAATTGCATTACAATAGTGTGTTAGTTTCTGCTGTATAACAAAGTGAATCAGTTATACATATACATATGTTCCCATATCTCCTCCCTCTTGCGTCTCCCTCCCACCCTCCCTATCCCACCTCTCTAGGTGGTCACAAAGCACTGAGCTGATCTCCCTGTGCTATGTGGCTGCTTCCCACTAGCTATCGGTTTTACCTGGGTAGGGCAAAAGAAAAAAGAAAAAACAGAGACAAAAGAATAGGGACAGGACCTGCAGCAGTGGGAGGGATCTGTGAAGGAGGAAAGGTTTCCACACACTAGGAAGCCCCTTCGTGGGCGGAGACTGTGGGTGGCAGAGGGGGGAGCTTCGGAGGATAATTTGCTGCTGAGAACAAATTTGTTCTCTGAGTCGTAGCTGCTTCTATGTTTTATAGGACTTTGGGGTTAAATTAAACAAGAGCATCATCCTGTCTTGCAGCAAAAGGATTCTTACCTCTGCTCTGGGAAGTGGTCCCACACCTCCTGCAAGGCATGAAGAAATGATTTCTTCCAGCAAGTATAGTTGATGAGACTGTTGTTTGTGTGTGTGTTTTGGGTAATAAAGCATACTGGTTAAAATTTTAGACTCTGAAGCCAGAATAACTAGGTTCAAATTCTGACTCTACCACTGAACTAGTTATAAAATCATGGGCAAATTACTGACTTCTCTGTGTCTCACTTTCTTCTGTAAAGTGGGAATAATATCTACCTTATGACCGATGTAAGGATAGGAGAGTCAAAGCATGGAAAGCACTTAGAGCAGTGTCTGGTTTTCAGTAAGTTCTCAATAAGCATTGGCTATTAATTACGCTTTTGTGATGTCCTTGGTGAGAGTTTTTGTAAGGCCTCTTATCACCCTTGTACCTGATAACCTATTTCTTCTAGAAAGGGTATGTGTATATATGTGGGGAAGAGATAGGATGGATCTGCATGATTACTTTTGTTACTGGCCAACAGCTTATGGCTTAGAGCCTATTAATGCAAAGAACAGAGCTTGCAGTGGTTCTCAGGCAGACTGTCATCGTAGCAGAGTTCAGTTGAGATTAGTTGGCTAACTCTTTAGCCGTTTCCTCGGAGCAAGCAGGACGGTGGGGAGGTGGGTCACAACTTCTCTGAACCTCAACTCTTTTTTTCCCGTTGTGGAGCACAGGCTCCGGATGCGCAGGCTCAGCGGCCATGGCTCACGGGCCCAGCCGCTCCGCGGCATGTGGGATCTTCCCGGACCGGGGCATGAACCCGCATCCCCTGCATCGGCAGGCGGACTCTCAACCACTGCGCCACCAGGGAAGCCCTGAACCTCAGCTCTTAATTGAGGAATACTTGATAGCATTCGTCTTACCTCAGAGGAAAGCTGAGACTAATTAAGGTATTTCTGTGGCTCAGCATTTTAAGCTCTTAAGAGAATGAACTGTGTTAAAGCGTTATCATCACAGCCTGTGGTTTATGTAACGATGATCCCCGAAGCACTTACTTTTTCCAGTTTGGAATGTGTACAGCAATCCCAAATGCACTAAAGTGAGTTAATGATCAGATGGTAGGTCACTTTTATGCATGGGTAGAAAGAAAAATGAAGTCTCCATTTTGGGTCCATGGATTTGATTGAGCAGAAGACAGAATCAGAGACCTTAGTTCACATGTCTATTGAGATATGTTGTAAGAGAGACTTTGCTGTCTCCTTTAGGATGCTGAGGACAAGTGAACATACAATAGATCTGTCTTGGTTATGAAGAAACAATGATAGGTGAATGTGCTCATTTGTGAGGTAGAAACACTTTTTCAGATGTCATCTCCCCTACCACCAACTATTCTGTGCCTTAATCCCACCACACCTTTATCTATCGTGTAGCAGCTTTATCTATCGTGAACATTCCTGCTTGGAATTCCTCTTGATAATTGGTTCTAGAAAGCTCTGTGCTACTGTGAGGGTTGCTACAGGAAGAATCTTATGGCGATCACTTCTACAGTGTCCTCAGTCATGGCTTTCTTTTATTTTCTCTCCTACCCTGTGTACTCCTAGTCTTGGAGGTGGGGTGGGTATTCTTGTTCATTAATGCTGCTTTCCAACCACGGTTTATTTCTCCCCCATCCCTTCTCGGGGCTTTTGGAGCATCTTAGTGCCTACTGCTCCTTGTAGTAGTAATTTATGATTCTTTCCCTTTCACTTTGATTTTAGCGCCTGACTTACTGTATTTAGTTTACCACCACTTCTGTTACCAAGTTTTAGAATTTCAGTATCCATAGGAATGATCCATCCAATGTCCTGACCTCTCAGTTCTTTAAACCCCTCACCTCTAATGCTTCTGTCTTCCAGCCTACCTCTACCCCTCCTCTCATGTCATACCAGTTTAAAGCATCCTACTCTGACCATCACCTCCTTTCTTTCCAATTTACCCTCTAGGATGACCCCTCCAATAATTTACTATACAGAATGTACTACAGTTGACCTTACCACTTTTTAACTGTTCATCAACTCCCTCAAAGGGCCTTGCTTCCTTTTCCAGTTTAGATACCATCTTCCATTATTACTACCATTCTTTTGCATCTGTACTCAACTCTCTTGAGACCTTCTTTATTTCTGCTCAGTTTCACACTTGCACCCAAACACCTGAGAGAGGCTGGAAGAACAACCCACAACCATGCTGACTTCTCTCACATTAAATTCATATATGTATCAAATAAATATGCAATGGGCTTTCAGTGCTGCCAAACAATCCTATTGCATTTTCTTTGTGAATTCATTGTTCTGCTCCTGTCCTCAAAGATGATCTCATAGCTCTGCTTTCTCAGTCTCTAACATTCCTTCCCCTTCCTTGCTCTCAGTTAATGACCTTCTTACACGTGATAATAGAAATAGCATTAAGAGTGCACCACATCTTCCAAGCACAGAACCTACTGACATGTATGCATCTGTGCCCTTATACTCTGCTTCTATCCAGTGTTGATATCTAAGGCCAGCTCCTCAACTTATGCACTGGATCCCATTCTCTCTTACCTGCTTAAGGACTTCACTCATTCATGTGTTCATTCTTTTTTGTATCACTTCTCCTTTCTAGTGCAACATTCCCAGCAGCATACATGCGTATGATATTTCCCATCTTAATCTTTTCCATTTGATCTACGCACACTATTCCAGTAGCCACCCAATTTCCCTGCCCCTTTTACAACAAACATTCAAAAATGTTGTATAAAGAAGATATTTTACCTCCTATCCTCTTTTGAATACGTCCATAGGATCTTCACTTCACTGAAACTGTTCTTTCTAAAGTTATTATCTCTTCAACCCAAATGGTCAATTCTCACTTCTAATCTTTATTATTTAAACTGCTGATTACCCCTCCCCCACCCAAAATGATTTTTCTTCTGTTGGTTTCCGGTATCCTACCCTTTGGAATTCTACCCTCCACAGTAGCTACTTCTCAGCCTACTTTGCTGAATACTAACTTTCCCAGCCTCTAAATGGTGGAGTGTCCTCAGACCTTTACTCTTCTCTATATATGCATTCTGGGTGATCTCATATAGTCTTATAGCATCAAATATCATCTGTAAGCTGACCTCAAAATTTATATCCTAGGCTCAACCTTCCTCCTGAACTCCAGATTTAACTACATATATCACTACCAGACAGAGCCATGTGATGGTTAATGGGCATCTCACCATGGCTAAAACTGATTCCCACTACCCATAAGCCATTCCTCCTCACGTCTTCCTGCCTGCATGAATGAAAACTACACTTTCCCTATTGCTTAGGTGTAAAATACCAAAACCAAACAAAAATCCCAACCTTTAAAATTATTCCCTTGCTTCTCATTCTCTTATACCACTGCCAATTCACCAGTAAGTCCTGTGGCTTCACATTCAAAATATGTCAAATCCAAACATTTCTACCACTTCTCCAGATACCACCCTAGTAACAAGTCACATGCATCTCTGTGTGGATAACGGTGAAGACTTCTTCACTGATCTTGTTGACTCCACCTTTGCTCCTATGATATATTCTCCCCATGGCAGAAGAATGAACTTTTAAAACTTAATATTCTGAAATATTACAGATCCACCAGAAGTTGCAAAGTTAGTACAAAGAGGTTTCAAGTACATTTCACTCAATTTCCCCTTATATGTTATGGAATTATGGTAAAATATCAAGAACAGGCATTAGACATTGTTACAATGTACGTATGTAGATTTGTGTCACTTTATCACATGAGTAGGTTCCAGTAACCACCACTACAATCAAGATACAGAACTATTCCATCATCAGAGATTTCCCTCTTGCTACCATTTTATAGTCTCTCACTCTGAATCAGCATCTCTAAGCCTGGCAACCACTCATCTGTTTTCCATCTCTATAGTTTTGTCATTTTAAGAATGTTAAGCACGTAAATGGAATCACAGGGTATGTGATCATTTGATACTGGCTTTTTTATTTAGCACAATGTTCTGAAGATCCATGCAGTGTCACTGAGTCAATATTAATTCATCTTTATTGCTGAACAGTGTTTCATAGTCTGGATGTAGCCCAGTTTGTTTAACCGTTAATGTATTGAGGGACTCACCCACTAGTTCAGGAATATTAATGTACAGATTTCATTATGAACATTCTTGTACAGATTTCTGTGTGGATATAATTTTTTATTTCTCTGAGATAACTGCTCAAGACTGAGAATGCTGGATCACGTGGTGTGAGTTTTTAAAGAAACTGCCAACCTGTTTCTCAGAGTGGCTTGTAGTTTCATACAGTCACCAGCCATGTAAGACCAGTCCAGTTTCTCAACATCCTTACCACGATCTGGTATTGTCACTTAAAAAAATTCAGCTATTCTGATAGGTATATGATATTTCATCATGATCTCAATTTGCATTTCCCTAATAACTGGTGGTGCTGAACATCTTGTGCTTATTTGCCATCTCTATATCCTCTTCAATGAAATGTTTCTTTTTGTCTTTTGCCTTTTTATTTTTTCCCAGTTTTACTAGTACATAATTTAAATATGACATATAAATTTAAGGTGTATAGTGTGTTGATTTGATACATTTATATATTACAAAATGATTACCACCATAGCATTAGCTACCACCTCCATCTTTTCACACAATTACCATCTCTATTTTTTGTGGTGAGAACATTTAAGAATCACTCTTTTAGCAACTTTCAAGTATATGATACGGTATTAGGTCTAATTGCCAAGCTCTGCATTAGATTTTCCAGACCTTCTTAATCGTGTACATGAAAATTTATATTCTTTGACCAATGTTTCCCCACTTTCCCTACTCCCAAGCCTCTGGTAACCACCATTCTACTGTTTTTCTGAGTTCATCTTTTAAAAATTCCATATAAGTGAAATCATAAAATGTTTTTTTCTGTCTGATTTGTTTCGCTTAGCATAGTGCCCTTCAGGTTCACTGATGTCACAGATGGCAGAATTTCTTGTTTCTCATGGCTGAATAATATTCCTGTGTGTGTGTGTGTGTTCACATCTTCCTTATCCATTCATCTGTTGATGGACTTTTAGATTATTTCTATATCTTGGCTTTTGTGACTAATGCTGCAGTAAATGTGGGAATGCAGGTATCTCTACAAGATCCTGACTTCATTTCCTTTGGATATATACTCAGAAGTGAGATTGCTGGATCATATTGTAGTCCTGTTTTGAGTTTATTGAGGAACTTCCATACTGTTTTCCATAGTGGCTGTACCAACTTACATTCCCATCAACAGTGCATAAGGGATTCCTTTTCTTCACATCCTCACGAGTATTTGTTAATTCTTTTTCATGCTAGCCATTCTAACAGGTATGAGGTAATATCTCATTGTGGTTTTGATTTGAATTTCTCTGATTAGTGATGTTGATCACGTTTTCATGTACCTGTTGGTCATCTGTATGGCTTCTTTGGAAAAAGGTTTATTCAGTTCTTCCTGTTTAAAAAGATTTTTTTTTTTTTACTATTGGGTTTTATGAGTTCATTACATATTTTGAATATTAACTCCTTACCAGATAGGATTAGCAAATATTTTCTCCCATTCCACAGGTTGCTTTTTCATATTGTTGATTGTTTCTTCTCCTGAGCAGAAGTTTAATGTAGTCCCACATATTTTTTATTTTGTTGCTTGTGCTTTTGATATCACATCCAGGAAATTTCTGTGGAGACCAGTGTCAAGGAGATTTATCCCTATATTTCCTTCTAGGAGTTTTAGAGTTTCAGATCTTATATTTAAGTCTTTAATTTGTCTCAAGATAATTTTTGTGTATAGTGTAAGATAAGGGTCCAGTTTCATTCTTTTGCATATGGCTGTCCAGTTTTTTCAACAACATTTATTGAAGAGTCTGTTCTTTCCTCATTGTATATTCTTGTATCATTTATCATAAATAAATTGACCATATATGCATGGATTTATTTCTGGGTTCTCTATTCGGTTCTAGTCATCTATATATTTATTTTTATGCCAGTATCACACTATTTTGATTACTACAGCTTTGCAGTATAGTTGGAAATCAGGAAGTGTGATGCCTCTGGCTTTGCTCTTCTTGCTCAAGAGTGTTTTGGCTATTTGGAGTCTTTTGTGGCTTCATACAAATTTTGGGATTGTTTGTTCTATTTCTGTGAAAAATGCCATTGGAATTTTGTCAGGGATTGCATTGAATTTGTAGACTGCTTTAAGTAATAAGGACATTTTAACATTCTGCCAATCTATGAACATGGGATATCTTTCCATTCATTTGTGCTTTCGATTTCTTCCATCAAAGTACAATAGTTTTCAGCATAGAGATCTTGCACCTCCTTGGTTAAATTTATTACTAAGTGGGATTATTTTCTTTATTTTTCAGATGTTTTGTTATCGGTGTACAGAAATACAACTGTTTTCTGAATGTTGATATTGTATCCTATAACATTACTGAATATGTTGATTACTTCTAGTAATTTTTTTGGGATATTTAGGATTTTCTGTACGTTAGATCATATTATTTGCAAACAGACAATTTTAATTCTTTTCTATTTGGATGCCTTTTTTTTGTCTGTTTGCTCTAAGACTTCCTGTTCTTTTAGAATGATTTTTAAAAATATAAATATGATATTACTCCCTTTCTTCCTGCCTTGAGCATTCTTCCTCTATAGTTATTTCATTTACATCCTCACTTCACTTATGTCTATGTTCAAATGTTGCTTGCAGAGAGAAGCCTTCTGTGACAATTTTACCTAAATAACCCTCCCTTTCCCCGCTGTCCTGTTATTGTAACTTATATATATATATTTAACACTTATACTACCTAACAGTTTTGATTCAGTTTGTTTCTAATTTTGTAATGAAGAAGGTACATTAGGGCACATGCTTTGTCTATTTGTTTGATTTATACTCAACATCTAGAAGAGTTATTGGTATGTACTAGGATGTTATCAATTATTTACAGATTGAATGAATGAATTGCTGTGAAACATTGTCAATGTCTAATACTGGCCAATATTTTCCCCATAAAATTTTACATCTCATGTGATAAAAATCCTTTCAGAAGCTTATTTAGAAAGACATGTTTGTTTTTTCCTTGAAAATCACATATTAGTCATGGCCCCAGCAATAATAGATGATAATTTGAGGTGAGTTTAACACATGGATTATTTAAAAGTTATGGGCAGGGTGTTGAAACCAAAAGGGATGGTGCCAAACATCAAGTGAGTGACATCTGGAAGTTACTGTCCTTGGCTGAAGGTGTGAAGGAGGGAATGTTACCAGAGCCTGGAAGGAGATTTATGTGAAGAGCTGCCTCTACGGGAACTGGGATGTTGGATGGAGGTGTGTCCTCAGCCTGAAATGCCTTGCATGGGAGGGATCCAGGGAAATAAATATTCTGACCTCACTCCCCTTCGTTTCTCTGACCTCTAGCTGGGCTCTCCAAGACCAGAACCCTGAGGGAAGGGAACCAGTTGATTAAGTCCACACAGGCCAGCCTCTCTAAGCATGGAGCAAAATGAAAAAGAATGGAGAGTGGATTTGGAGGGGAAATGGAAGATAAACAGCATAACTAGGATGCTTCTATCTTGCATCCCATTATTTTGCTGGACACATCGACTACAAGAGTGTCACATTTATAATAGTGTGACACGTCTTAATGTTCTGAGCAATCTCTTGTTTGATTAACAAGAAGTCTAGTCTTTTCTTCCAGAAGTCATGCATGTGCACAGAATGGTTTCTCTATTCTGATCAGAGACGCTGCCTTCTTCCTTTTGCTTCCTGACTATGTTGTGGTACTGGGCTGACCAGGTTCTTTGCTTCTGTGGCTTTTAAAACTGTCTAGATATTAACCCTCAGGTCTGAGCAGAAGGGAGCTTCTACTACACTACAGGGCCAGACGTTTCTGAAAGGTTACCCAGAGCTGCTGGGCTCTGACCACATGGTTGTGTCTTTTTCCATTGTTCTCTTCCTGTAGTTGAGAGTTAGTAAGGTTTAGTTGAGAGTTGGTGGAGGAGAGGCTGATTGAGGAATGGTCACACAGCCTCACACTAGACCTGGAACTATTATTTCCTTGGATGTGAAGGTCTTGTTTCCCTCTCTGATCCATTTTCTAGACTTGTGGTTTCATGTTGGTTTTCATTCAGAGGTCCACTTGCCTTTCCTTTCTGTTCAGGGCCTTCTCCAAAGACCAATAGACAGATGGATTCAGCTACCTGTTGGACTTCAGTGTAGACCGAGGTCCAGAGATAAGTATCTCTAAATGGGCTGAGATCAAATCTTCTCCCACAGGAGAATGAGGGAATGGGCTAAGTTGGGAGCATACCACACACTGTTTGTGTTTTAACTCTTTTAAACTTGGAGATTTTTTTTCTTAAGAGCACATGCAGATCTCTTTTTTCTTTACTATCTGAAAATATTCCATTTGATAAAGATATATTCCAGTATGGATATATCATTGTTTATTATATTTAATAGTTTAATTCTAGTTTTTAATTAATATACTATGAAAGTCATTTTACACATATCTGTACATATATGTGAGTACACTCATAAGAAAAAAAATTACAGTAAATGTCATTGCTGAGTCAGTGTTTTGTGCATTTACAGTTTTGATAGATATAGTTCAATTAAATAGTTCTGTTGCCTAAGAAATGTAAGGCTGTTCCAATTCTTATGCCTTTCCTCCTTTCAAAGGCATTTGGTATATCCGGTTCTGGAGGCCATCTAGGGTTCTAGAATGTATCAGTAAAGTGGCTTGTTTATGGTTGGCTTTCCAAAGTCATTCCACTTTATCAGTTCAGCTAATTAAGGACTATTTAATACCCACTTTTTATTTCTAAAACTTTGGTTGGCCGTTCTGACAGTTCTCATCTATTTCTTTTCTCCTACTCTTTATCCATGTACGTAGTGTATTTTTATTACTTTGTTGTCATTTTAATAGGGATTTAGAGTGACAAAGTAGTGTTCAATGCATTATGTTGAACCAGACACACAGTCTTATGTTTACTCCTAGGTATTTTATCTTTTTCTTTCTTTCTTCTTTTGGTCATTATTTATTTTATTGAAGTATAGTTGATTTATAATGTTTCAGTTGTACAGCAAAGTGATTGAGTTATATCTATTTTTCAGATTCTTTTCCCTTTTAGCTTATTACAAAATATTGAGTATAGTTTCTTGTGTTATACATGAGGTCCCTGTTGGTTATCTATTTTATATATACTTACTTAATCTTTTTCTTGTAAAAGTCACTTCAATTATATTCAAGCTGTTTGTTTTTATATAGAATATTTTATTTTTGTAACTGCTTTTTAGATAATAAATTCTGATTATTCTTAAAATTTTCCAATTCAATATCATTTGATAATAGAAATTTTACTTTAAAAAGGCCTTCCAAGTTATCATGAAGAACAGAGTTTGGGCACCACCAACTTATACATCTTTCTGGTTATGTTTGAAAAACTACCTATCTTATTTTCACTATGGTTATTTTAATATAAACACATTAAGAACAGAGGCCATGTTTTAAATTATTTTGTATTCCCAGTAAGTGCCTGGCATAACTTAATCCATCCATCCCTTTATCCATATGACACATAACACCTCTGTAAGTAAACAAATGGATTTTCATGTATGAAAGGACCCTTAAAGTCAGTAATATTTACAAAATAAACCTGATTAAGCTAAATAGCCCAGGAATACCTATATTCAAATAGGACACTACAGAATAGACCCAAAGGGAGGAATCTTGAATCATGGGCATTCTGGCATTGTGACTGGTGTGCAGGGCCCTGTAGTGGCCCTCAAGTCACTTGATGTACCTGGCCAACTGGAAGGGAGATTTTCAAAGCCATTTCTGGGCAGATGTCCGCTGGGTTCTGCCCATCAGCCCTTGTTGGATATGGCATTCTTCATCCACTTTTTCTAGATCAAGCCTTAAGGGGCTCATAGCTGTAGCAATGTTGTGGAGCTGGCAACTGTTAAGGCTTTGTCATATGGTGGATAAAACCCAGCTTCAGAAGTCAGACCTGGCTGAAGTCCTAGCTCTGCTCATTGCTGATAGTGTAAACTTAGATCACTTGACCTTGGTAAAACTCATTTTTCTTATCTGTGAAATGGGGCTAACTTTTAGGGGTTGAACTGTATTCCTCCAAAAGATATGTTGGAGTTCTAATCAGTGGTTGCTAGGAATGTGACCTTATTTGGAACTAGGGCTTTCTCAGGTAAATCAAGTTAAGACGAAGTCATTATGGGGAGCGGTAATCCAACATGACTGCTATCATTACAAGAAAAAAAGAACACTGTCTGAAGACAGACGCAAGGAGAACCTAGTACTGTGAAAATGGAGGCAGAGATTGGAGTCATGCAGCCCCAAGCCAAAGAATGCCTGGGGTTACCAGAGCTGGAAGGAGCAAGGAAAGACCCTCCTCTAGAGGTTTCAGAGGGAACATGGCCCTGCCAACACTTTGATTTCATATTTTTAGGCTCTAGATGTGTGAGGGAATAAGTTTGTTTTTAAGCCACCCAGTTAGTGGTAATTTATTATAGCAGCCCTAGCAAACTAATACAGTAATGATTCCTACCTCACAAGGTTTTTGTGAGGACCCAATGCCATAATATATGTGAATGTATGTGAAAGCAATCATGTACCATGAAGATGAGCAAATGGAACTTAGTGTCATTCCCATGCAGCAGGAAGGAGGGGTTCACATTTCCAGCTCTGCTCAGTACTCTGGCACTACCTGTTTTCTTCCAACTTTTGACTACTTAAGGGGCCACCTCTGGACATCTAATGTAGCACTTCCTCTTGGGGCAGGTGCAGACTCACCTGTGGGACACCTATGTTCTGTTTAATTTTCAGAATGTTCTTGTCCTGTGACCCTTACTCTGAACTCTTTTTTTCCCCTTTAGCTTTGAGTGACTGTTCTGACAGCTAGGGGAACTTACTGCTTCCCAATTCATGTCCTGGGGAAGGAAAACAGGTATTAAAGTCAAGATCTGTGGGTGATTCCTACTTTGAATATTCCTACAAACAACTTGTGTGTAATGTCCTATGAAAGTCAGACTGAACTGGATTGACCTCACATCTGCTGAGAAATGAAGTTCACCCTGAAGACGTCCTCACTGATGGCCCTGCCAAAACTGACAATTTTTCTTCCAAGTCACCTTAGCTGACTTTTGCTGTTCAAGAGGTTATAAAAAGAGTATTCAAATCTGCATGAGTATCTGTGTACCTGTCATGGCTGAGATACCAATTTAGAAATTGCTCTGTCAGTCAGAAATTATCACCCGGTGCCGTCTCATTCTTGCTGGGTTAGAATGTAGGGAATAGCTTGATGGATAATTCTTGCCCCTAACTGCCACCCTCAGGTGCTTTCCCACTGGCTTGCAGTGTTGTAGGCTGCTAGCAAAGACAATAGATGAAATGAGGGAACAAAAGTCCATTTTGTTCAGTCTATGAGTATGTAAGTAATGCTGATCCTGTCTTGTCATAGGGAGGGGCACTCTGAGATGCCTAAGAAGGAGATGGAGAAACATATAATTATGACATTTGTCCTATTTGAAGGTGAGGTTTTCCTTGAGGAATGGGTAAAATAGCCTATCCTTAATGAGCTCTCTTCCTTCTTCTCTTTCTAGTGGAGGATACCTTTCACTAATAGCCTTCGTTAAGGCTATTCAGGGATGCAGGTTTGTTTGTTTGTGTTTTTAAGGATTTAGGGGGAAATGATACACAGGAATATCTGAAGATGTCAGCTTAGAGTTCAGGAAACCACATAGGAATGTGGAGCAGAAGCCCAAGCAAGGAGTAAAAACGATTATATGAATGTTTCGCTTGACTATTAATAATAATGCCTAATAATAACCCCTAAAGCTCAGAGGCTTATCAAAATAAGGATGTATTTCTCACTGATACGTTTGGGTCTTGCTATTACAGCTTTCTTGGGCTTGGCTTGGTTTGACTGGGCCTTGGTATGGACAGTGATTTAGGTTCAAGTCTGTTGCGCGTATCTTTTTATTCTGGGCTAGTGGCTACATGGTGGACGGCAGAAGTACCAAGAAGACTGTAGGAGACTTGCCAGGCCTACCTTAAGGACTCAGCTTGAAACTAGCACACTGGCTCTTCTTTCCTCATTTCATTGGTCAAAGCAGGCTCATGGCCAAGCCCATCAGTAGGATGAGGAAGCATTTGCACCTACTCTAATGAGAGGCACTTGCAAAGTTACGTGGCTAGGAGCATGGATTACGTATTTACTGGGAGGTACTGAAGAATTGGGAACAATTAATGTTTCTCAGGTGGCAGGACAGGATGGTGCAAGGGGCTCAGTGAAAGTAAAGAGCCTCCAACCACTGGCCTTAGTGCCACCTGTATTAGTTGCTTAGGTCTGCCTAATGAAGTACCACAAACTATGTGACCTAACACAACAGAAATTTACTGTCTCAAAGTTCTGGAGGCCAGAACTCCAAAATCAAGGAGTTGACAGTGTCACGTTCCCTCTGAATCCTTCCTTCACTCTTCCTGGCTTCTGGTGGTTTGTTGACAATCTTTGGCATCCCTTAGTTTGTAGGTATATAACACCAGTCTCTGCCTTTGTCACATGGCATTCTCCCTGTGTTTCTCTCTTTACGTGTCCATTATCTCTTAAGGACATCAGTCATACTGGAGCAGGGGCCACCCTGCTCTAGTCTGACCTCATCTTAACTAATTGTATTAACAAATGACCTAATTACCAAATAAAGTCACATTTTAAGGTACCAGGGGTTAGGACTTAAAATCTTTTTAAACTTTTTTTTTGGTGGGGACACAATTTCACCTATAACATCAGCAATGTGAAATTCTTAAGTCTAGCACTGTACCAAATGTTATAAAAAAATGGAATAAAAATGTGTCATTATATCAGGTATATTTCTCTACTTATTACTAATAGTCCTGACCAAGTGAATGTCTTCTTTATATGTGCGAGTGAATAATTATTTATATATGTATTTATTCTCTTTAAGAGTACAGTTTTTAGAAACAGCTGGGTCTATCTAAATAAAAGAGAGGGGGTATTTTATTCCACAGAATATTGTTTTTGGAAAAATCCTCTAAGGGATTAAAAAAGTACTCAGTTCTATTAAAATTTCTTAATTATGATCACATTTTCTTGAGTAACAACATTCAACATTGAAAGAATATAAATGACTTTAAAAAAGTATTGTCTGTTTTCCAGAAGCATTCAGGCAACTTAAAGGACCCAGGGTAATAAGTCCTAAAGCTGTTTTATTAACCTTGCCTTGTTCAGTACATGACTATTTCTAGGATAAACTTGCTTTCCAAGAATCAAATTTTCTGTACTCATGCGTGGTATTTTATTGTGTGATTTGACAAAGTCTTACCAGCCTTTGGACAGGAATGTCACCTTGGCTTAAGTTAGTGGTTCATGTACCTACTATATATCTTAGCTTCTTAGCTCCAAAAAGCTCTCAAATATTTCTGACAGTCCTCAGGAACCTAGCACATGCTCACAAACAGTGCTCTCCGTTCCTTGGAAATTCAAGCTCTGTCTTCCTCTTCCTCTTTCTCCTGCCCTTGTAGCTGTGTAGAGGGCACATGAGCAGTGCCTTCTGGTTCTTGCAGGAAAGTACTGATGCTCTCGATCCTAGGGATCTCTGCTGCTGTGCCTCGTGCTGCCTACCCTAGCAGTTCCAACATGGTTCTTCTTGCCTTGGGACTGCACTGTATCTTGCCCATGAGGAGGAAGAGTGTTCCTCTTCCCTGCTCTATGCAACATTTTAACCTCTGAGCTGTAAAGGAATACCCTGGGATCCCTTGTTCTCATGGAACCCAGCAAGAGAGGGCTGCTCTCCCCCATTCTATGAAATGTTTTCTTACTGTGATAAGAACACACAATGTGAAGTCTACCTTCTCAACCAGTTTTTAAAAATTATATAAGTATTCAGGTGTACGGTATTATAATTTGACGTCTGTATACACCGCAAAGTAATAACCCCCAAAAGTCACCATCCATCACCATATGCACCTTCACCCCTTTTGCCCAGCCCTGTTTTCTCTGGTAATCACTGATACGTTCTCTATCTTTGAGTTTGCTTTTATGTTTTGCTTTTCAGTTTCCAAAAATGAGTGAAATTATACAGTATCTTTTTCCTTCTGACTTACATCACCTAGCATAATACCCTCAAGGTCCATCCATGTTGTAGAAAATGGCAAGATTTCATTCTTTTTATGGCTGAGTAGCATTCCATTTTGTGTGTGTGTGTATATATCAAGCACACCTTCTTTATCCATTCATCCATTGATGGACAGATCGGTTGTTTGAATATCTTGGCTATTGTAAATAATGCTGAATATATCTTTTCGAATTAGTGTTTTCATATTCTTTGGATAAATACCCAGAAACGAAATAGCTGGATCATGTGGTAGTTCTTTTCTTGAGGCATCCCTGTAATGTTTTCCATAGTGAGCAACACTTTACAATGCCACCAACAGTGTACAAGTATTCATTTTCTCCACATCCTCTCCAACACTTGTTATTTCTTGTCTTGTTTATAATAGCTGTTCTAATGGATGTGAGGAGATATTTCGTTGTGGTTTTTATTTGCATTTTCCTAATTCCTGTTAACCAATTTTTAAGTGTACAGCATCATACTGTGAATTATAGGCACCATGTTGTACAGCAGATCTTTAGAACTTACTCACCTTTTATAACAAACTTTATGCCCATTGAATAGCAACTCCTCACTTCCCCTTTCCCCTAGTTCCGGGAAACCCCATTCTATTGTTTCTATGAGTTAGACTAAATACTTCATGTAAGTAGACTAATGTAATATTTGTACTTCTGTGACCAGCTAGTTTCACTTAACACAGTGCCCTTCAGCTTGATATATGTGGTCACGTGTGGAAGGATTTCCACCTTTTTAAAAGATAGATGATGTTCCACTGTATGTATTTACTATATTTTCTTTATCCATTCATCTGTTGATGGACAGTTGGGTTGTTATATCTTGGCTATAGTGAATAATATTGTAATGAACATGGGAGGGCAGTTATCCCTTCAAGATCTTGCTTTCAATTCTTTAGGATATGTACCCAGCAGTGGGATTGCTGGATCATGTGGTAATTTAGTTTTTACTTTTCTTGAGGAAACTTCATACTGTTTTCCATAGCACAAGTTACATTGTACTTTCCCACCAACAGTATACAAGGGTTCCAATTTTCTCTAAATTCTCACCAAAACTTATCTTTATGTTTTTTAAATAATAAGCCTCCTAACAGGTGTGAGGTGATGTCTCATTGTGGTTTTGATTTGCATTTCCCTGATGTTTATTGATGTTGAGCATTTTTTCATGTATCTGTTGGCCATTTGTAATTTCTCATCGAAGAAATTATGTAGCTTTTTGACCAGAGCTGCTAAGATTACTCTGGGACCCCTTCCCTCCTCATGGAACCTGGCATAAAATTGCTGCTCTACCCACTTTCCTCTTATGCTCTCAGCTGTGCACACAAAGTCCTTCCCTTGTTTTCTCGCCACAGAACCTCAAAACAGTACAGAGGAAAGTGAATATAAACAAGTTAAAAAGTCAAAGACACGCTTAAGGAAATTTCTGGAGGACACTTGCTAATCAATTCATTAGTTATGTCTGAATATCTTTATAGGCTTGTACTGGATCTTCCTTAAAAGAAGTATCACTTCCTTATAGATAAAACAACAGAATAATGGAATAAAATTCAGGAGTAGTATTAGGAGGAAACTATCCCTGGAGACCACAGTTTTGGTAGAAAAAAAAAAAAGAAAAGTCCAACTGAATGAGAAGAGCTGACACTGTTGAAGCCTGATAATTTCCAGCTGATTGGCTTAAAAGAAAGTTCCAATGTTAATTCCTAGATCTACAAACATGAGCACTATAGCTGGTTTATTAAAACATAATCTGAGGATAGGACGGAATGAAGAAGTAGAGTGATAGAAAAATTAATATTTTTAATATTAACTGCTGAGAGTAATCTGGATCTGGAAGTCAGGGGACCTCAGCTTTGTTCTTGAATCTGATAACAATCAGCTGTGACACTTTAGTCAAGCCACATGTCTTCTCTGTGCTTCACTCTCCTTGTAAAATATGGGTATTACTCGCCCTACCTCCTCTTAGGGCGACTATGAGACTAGTTCATGTAAAAGAATTCTGAAATAAGCGGAATGGGATGAATAAGACACGTATTAATCAAGTGATCGATGTTGTGGTCACTGCTTCTCTTGTCTTTTTTTCTTTGGGAGATTAACATGGCTTCTGTTGGCTCCAGATGTCTCTCCCAGTAAGTCTATGAATGACCAAAGGCATTTCACCTTGGAGACATAGATCATCTCATCCTTCACTTTTCCAATTTATGGGGTGAGGTTAGACTAGTTTCTCTTCCAGACAGTGCCAGTAGAGATCCAAGTTGTTGGAAGAGGATAAAAGAGGACAGTGTTGATAACAAAAAGTCGTCATGGCTTTTTTTTTTTTTTTTTTCCAAGGGAGAAGAAAACTTGGCAACAGATACACTGTCTTGTCTAGTTAGGTTGAAATTAACAAAAAGTTAAAATGCAGTGGCAAGGGCAATAGTCATGTCACGGGCATTTCTCATTTTGGCTAAGAAGGAAAGATCTGTGAACTTGATGTAAATGTTAAAACGTCACTAGGATGAGGGAGAATATATATACCAATTTCTCCGATTAAGGACAGAGAGATTGACTTTTTGGCCGTTTATGTTCTAGAGTTAAGAAATTTAGTTTTGCCCTGTATTGGAATAACGGACAGGAAAGGGAACCATCACTGAGTAGTCACCTAGTACATGGACTGATTTAATCTTCACACTGACTCTATGAGGTAGATGTTTTCATTCCTCCAGATGAGGAATCTGGGGCCCAGAGATATTTGTATGTGTCAAAGACCCAGTACGTGATGGAGTCAGTAGTCAATTCTAGGACTAACGCTGAACCAAGGCCCCAATTTTCTTTTCCTCTATGACTTTCAACTGAGTGAGAACTATTGATAAGTTATTATATTTAGACCTTTCTTTGGCTGCTATGCTTAGCTGAAGAAATTGAGAGATTTTGTTCTCTGAAGTGTGACATAGGACTATCTTCAGGAGGTTCTTGGCAAGTGACAAACCCATGTAATTACTCCATGCCAAACTCTCCCCTTTAGCATTGCCTGATTTTGTATTTATGGCTTTGATTCCTTCATATTTTGGAGTCAATGAAATTCATCTCTGCAGCCATTATGGGATAGAGACTGGAGGATTGGCAGAACTACGGAAACCTATACATAGGGATGATATTTGAGCTGAGCCTTAGAAAACAGATTTTACAAGTAAACAGGGGCATGGGATGCTGGAAGAGAGAGTTCACACTGAGACTGACTGGAATAATCTCACAGAACTATGGCAATACACAGTATATTGGTTGGACATGCACTTGGGTATTGTACAGGGTACATTTGTAAGATAGCAGAAGATGAGGCTGAAAGTATAGCTTGGGGTTCAAGTGTGAAGGGTCTTGAATGCCATTCAAAAGGGCCTGGACTTTGTCTTGGATCATTCATTCACTGACTTACCCATTCATACACTTAAACATTTATTAAACTTCTAACATATGCCAGATGTTGTTAGAACTTGTTCATATGGTATAATAGTTTTGTTCTAAAGTTCTGGTGGAAGAAACACACATTTTTGGTAAGTGTTTATTTAAAGGAGTATAACAGTAACATGGGAGAATATGGAGAAGCTAGTTAGAGCTAATGGAATCTGGAAAAGTTTCCCAGAGGAGGTGATATTATGAGTTTCAAAAGATGACTAAATATCAGAAAATTAAGGAATATGAGGGGATGGTGAGTGGAGAGGTCAGACCAGGCAGAGAGACCAACGTGTACAAAAGCATGGAAACATGAAAAAGCATGAATCTTGGAGGGAAGAGCTAGTCTGATGGATTGTGTGGAATAGAGATATTAGCCTGGAGATGGAAGCCAGGGCCAATCTTAGAGGGCGTGGAGTTCAACCATGTGGGCACTAATCATGCCTATGTAATAAAGCCCTAATATAATGTAGGACACTGAAGGTGGAGTAAGCTTCCTGGGTTAGCAAAACGCCATGTATATTGTCATACAATGATGCTGTTAGGGTGTTGGAATTCTGAGAACAGCTGAAACTTCACATTTGGAATCCATCAATACTCTGCCCTATGCCTCTTTTCCTTCAGCTCGTTCTAATTTGTATACTTTTTAAGGTAATAAATGTAACTATGAGTACCATAGGTTTCAATGAATTCTGTGAATTTTCTAATGAATTTTCAAAACTGAGGATTTTGGGAAACGCCCAAACTTGCAATTGGTGTCAGAAATGACAATGATCTTGTATGGACTTTTCCCTCTAACTTTGTAGTCGTACCCTAATTTCTTGCTTAGAGACATAAAAAAAAACTTTAATTAGTGCGGAGACAGTAGGGATGGAGAAAAGGGAATGGATTCAAGACATTTTAAGGATGGAAGCAACAGGATTTGGTAACTGATTAGGTGTGTGATTATGTGGGGATATGGCTTGGGGAGTAAAGGGGAAGGAACATGAGTTCTGTTGTTCAGGATATGTCTCACTAACTTTTGAACATGCTCTTGTCTCTCCCATTAGAAAACAAAACACAATAAAAATCTTCCCTTGAAACCATATCACCTCCCATCAAACTGGCCTGTGTCTCTGCTTTATAACTTAGCCTCTCTGATAGAAAGTTGTCAACATTGCCATCTTCATTTTCCATTTTTAGTCATTCTTCAAGTCAGCCCAGTCTTGATTTCCCTTTTAACACGTTACCTAATTGATCTTCCTAAAGTGACAAATTATATTTATTTGTCACACTTCATGAAAAATTGAGTACTTAAGTATCTTGAAATTTCTAATCTCTTTTTCCGCATTGAAACATTGGTCTCTTGAATTACGATTCTTCCTTCTCCGGGTTTGCCTTCTACCTCTTTGACTACTACTTAATCTTATTTGCCAGCCCCTCTTCCACTAAAAACTTCTAAGTGTTGGTGTTCTTTAGAATTGTATTTTATTATGTTTTTTTGCATCTCACCTTCTGTCCTCTCCTAACTTAAGACCATCTATTTCATCGGCTTACAATGCCAGTGAGTCCTAAATTTGTTACTAAACCATGCAATTCTTCTTAGATTTAGATTCCTGTATCCAGTTTCCTGTTAGACCCTTTTCTTGGATACCCCATAGTTCTCCCAAATCTAACATGTCCCAGACAGTGTTCTGTCTTTTCATCAGGTCTTTGCCTTGCCCGGTCACTCATCTTTCCCACCAACCAACCTGCTTCAGGAGCCACTCATTGGACAGTAATTCTTGATACCCTGCTCTCCATCACTTTACATTCAATCCTTTATCAAATTTGCCAATTCCACTTCCCAAATCCACCCTGTTCTCTATTTCTACTGTGGCTACCTTCTGCAAGCCATGACATTTTCTGCTGACTACTAAGATGGTCTCCCAGTGTGTCCTGTTTCTTCCACTCTGTCTGCCCCAGTATTAATCCGTTCTTCCCACAAGGTCTAGAGAGGTACAATTAAAAATTTAAATGTTTCTGTAGTATGTAAGAACCTCAAGGGAATTCTGCATCTGGGAGAAAATCTAAAATATTGAACACAGTCTCTAATATCCTGAATAGTCTGTCCTTGGAAAACTTCTCCACGCTTATCCTTCCATATTTTCCACATTGCTCACTATGTCATACCCACCTGGTGTTCTTTCCATTTCACAAATGAACCAACAGCAATATTTCTTCAAAGTTTTGGATTTGCTATTCCCTTTGCTGAGAATACTTTCCTCACCTCCCCCACCCCTTTCTCCCTATGTCCTATTTATCTTTTGGGTCTTGGTGTAAAAAGCTGTCTATGCTCAATGTATCACTCAGATTAGACTAGATTATTCTGTTTTTAACAACCCTAAAACAACAGTGACTTGTTTCATTCACCATTGAATGATGCTCCAAATTCTTTCTTTCTTTTTGAATTTTATTTTATTTTTATACAGTAGGTTCTTAATAGTTATCTATTTTATACATATTGGTGTATATATGTCAATCCCAATCTCCCAGATGCTCTAATTTCAACATGATGTTTCTTATTCTGAGGCAGGGGAAGAGCACAGAGAAGATTTTGAACTGGTTCAGAAACGCTTCCTGATGAACCTAGAGGCAGGGCAGGAATAAAGACACAGAAGCAGAGAATGGACTTGAGGATATGCGGGGGGAGGGGAAGCTGGGATGAAGTGAGAGAGAGGAATTGACATATATACACTACCAAATGTAAAATGGATGGCTAGTGGGAAGCTGCTTTATAGCACAGGGAGATCAGCTTGATGCTTTGTGATGATCTAGGGGGGTAGGACAGGGAGGGTGGGAGGGAGGCTTAAGAGGGAGGAGATATGGGGATATATGTATACATATAGCTGATTCACTTTGTTTTACAGCAGAAACTAACACAACATTGTAAGGCAATTATACGCCAATAAAAATACTAAAAACATTTTTGTTCTTAAATGCTGCTGCCTAGAAATGCTGTATCATTCTGCCTACGTTTCATTGGACAAAGCACTGGCACATGTAATTTTAAGGGGCCAGGGAAATATAATTCTCCCATAGACCTGGAAGGAAAAGAAAACTGGCAATATCAGTGATTTGAGCCCCAGTATTGTCTACTATCCTCACTGCATTTGTTCTTCATGAGATCTTACAGCACCCTGTTGCTTGATTTCTTTTTTTTAAATACATTTATTTATTTTTGGCTGCATTGGGTCTTCTTTGCTACGTGTGGGCTTTCTCTAGTTGTGGCAAGCGGGAGCTACTCTTTGTTGCAGTGCGGGGTCGTCTCATTGCAGTGGCTTCTCTTGTTGTGGAGCATGGGCTCTAGGCGTGTGGGCTTCAGTAGTTGTTGCACGTGGGCTCAGTAGTTGTGGCTCACAGACTGTAGAGCTCAGGCTCAGTAGTTGTGGTGCACGGGCTTAGTTGCTCCGCGGCATGTGAGATCTTCCTGGACCGGGGCTCGAACCCTTGTCCCCTGCATTGGCAGGCAGATTCTTAACCACTGTGCCACAAGGGAAGCCCTGTTGCTTGATTTCCAATTGTGTTTCTCAGAATTTGAAATATTTGTAGGTGTTTTCAATGTTTGTCTCCCCATTGGATTCTGAGCTCCATGAAGTCATGGTCCATGCCTATTTTATTCATCACTATTTTACTCAGTGCCTAGCACAATACTTAGATTAGAGTAGATACTCAGTAAATAGTTAGTGAATGTTGAAGGATATTCTGGAGATGTACAGCATCATCTGATGCCACACAGTAGGAAATTGGAAATTCAGGTCTAGAGTAAGAGAGAGATCCTTCTCTTCCATATCCTGGGTAATTTGAATTTTGTATCTTTTTTTTTTTAATCTTTCCTATTGATTTTTTTGATGTGGTTTAAAGCTACATCTCTAAGTGGTGGCTCTAGAGAATACAGTGTACTTAGTTAACTTACCATAGTCTATATCTTCAGGAAGATCACAATGTGTGAACTTTGTAAAACTATAATCCTATTTATCCCAACTTCTCATCTTTAGTGCTATCGTTGTCATATATTTGACTGTTTTATACCTACCATTTGGTGTACTTATTTGGGCAGAAATCATGATACTATGTTACTGGTGAAAAGATAAACATACAGATCTTTGGAATAGAATAGGAAATTCAGAAATAGACCCACACAGCTATGAGCAATTAATTTTTTAAAAAATTTGACAGAGATGACAAGGTAACTCAATAAGGAAAGAATAGTCTTTTTTTACAAATGGTGTCAAAACACTTGGACATCCATATATAAAAAAGTAAACCTGACCTGTACCTCTTATTTACAAAAATGAACACTAAGTATATCACAGACCTAAATTTAAAGCTACAAAATTTCCTGAGAGTACAGGAGAAAATCTTTGTGGTCTTGAGTTAGGCAATGACTTAGAAAACATGAAGAGGATAAAGTGTAAACAAAATTAGTGTGGATCAAAGTCCATCAAAATGAAATACTTTTTTTCTTGAAAGACATTAAATAAAAAGACAAGCCACAGACTTCAAGAAAAAATTTACAAAATAGGTACCTGACCAAGGATGTACATCCAGAATACATATAGAATTTACACAACTCAATAAGAAAACAAATACCCCATAAAATCACAAAAGATTTGAACAGACATTTCAAAAGAGAGAGATGACAAATTAAAAAATCCCTGACATCACTAGTCATCGAGGACTTGCAAATTAAAACCACAATGAGATGTCACTACATATCTATTATAATGATTAAAATTAAAATATCAAGTGCCAAGTGGATGTGGAGCAACTGGAAGTCTCATAGCTTTTAGACTTTGCTAGTGGGAATTCAAAATGGTAGCCTTACTTTGGAAAACAGTTCAGCTGTTTCTTATAACATTAAACATACACTTACTATGTAACCCAACAGTTTTACTCTTGGGTATTTATTCAAGAGAAATAAAAACATGTCACCAGAAGAGTTTGGTAGAAAAATGTTTATAGCAGTCTCACTCATAATTGTCCAAAACTAGAAGTAACCCAAATTCTCATCAGCAGGTGAATGAATAAATAAATTGTGCCTCATTCATGCAATGAAATCCTATTCAATAATAAAAATGGTTAAGTTAGTAATATAGGCAACACAGTGCATGAGTGTCATCTGCATTATGCTAAAAAAAAAACCTTGAACACAAAAGATTACATACTGTAAGACTGAATTTATATGACATCTGGAAAGGCCAGACTATAGAGATAGAAATCAGATCACTGCTGGTTTGGGGGTGGGAGTAGTGATTGATAACAAAGGGGAATGAGAGAATTGCTCACAGATCTTCCAACTCTATACCTAAGAAGGATGAATGACTGAAGTTTACTGTATGTAAATTATACCTCAATCAACCCGACATTTAAAAAAGATTCTGTGTGGGTATACACATATCACATACATATGCATATATATGTGTGTATGTGCATATAGATGCACACAGGTATTATTTGCTGGAATATTTTGTCATTGGATATCTTTCCACTGCTTTCTGGCCTTCATTGTGTCTGATGAGAAGTTAACTTTCTTTCTCAATCTAGTGTTCATCTATGTAATGCTGCTGTTGTTTTTTCCTGTTAATGCTTTTGAAATTTTCTCTATTTTTTTAGCAGTTTGCCTATAATGTTCCCAGGTGTGGTTTTCCCTGTATTTATCCAGCTTGGGGTTCTTGAGCCTTACTTATTCTCTACCTATTGTCTCTTTGCTTTAGTTGGGGTAACATGTATTGAACTAGAGTCAAATTGACTGACCTTTTTACCTGCAGTATTAATAATCTATTGTTATAAACCACTGTGAAACTTAGTGGCTTAAAACATTATCAGATTATAATTTGTCAGAAGTGTATGTATTGACTGTACATTCTTCTGCTGGATGCATCTAAATTCACACATGTAGTTTCATTCAGCAGGGGAATTGGCTGGAAGCTAAGCTCAGCTGGGAGAGGGTTATATCTCTTTGTCACATGGTGTTTCATACCAGGCTTCCTCATAGCATGCCAAGACGTTCAATATCTGTTTAGGTGTAGCTTCAGGTTAAGGCCTTAGAAGAAAAACTAACATAACTGCTGCTGCATTTTTTTAGTCAAAGAAAGCTGCAAAGCCATTTTATATTTAAGGGGTATAGAAATAGTCTCCCATCTCTGTATGAGAAGAGTGGCAAAGTCACATCACAAAAGGATATGCCTACTGTGTTGGAATTCATTTCTGGCCACTAAACAAATTTCTACATGCAGTTTTCAATCTGCTTCTAAGCTATCCAATGAACGTTTTATTTTAGGTACTCTATTTTTTCAGCTCTAGGTTTTCTATATTTTGTTTTCTATATTTACATTTCTCTCCTGAAATACCCTCTTTTCACATATTCATATTTTCCTATAAATTCTTTAACATTTTTATAGTAGTGGATTTAAAGTCCTTAGTTACCAATTCTTTTGTGGTTTTTATTTGCTATGCTTTCCTTCTTTTTAAAAATTTTTATTGGCGTATAGTTGATTTACAAGGTTGTGTTAGTTTCAGGTGTACAGCAAAGTGAATCTGTTGTACAAATGCATATATCCATTCTATTTTCGATTCTTTCCCATGTAGGCCATAACAGTGTATTGAGTAAAGTTCCCTGTGCTATACAATAGGTCCTTATTAGTCATCTGTTTCATATACGGTAATGTGTATGTGTCAATCCCAATCTTCCAATTTATTCCTCACCCTCCCCTTACCCGCCAGTAACCATAACTTTATTTTCTACATCTGTAACTCTATTTCAGTTTTGTAGATAAGTTCATTTGTAGCCTTTGTTTTTAGATTCCACATATAAGTGATACCATATATCTGTCTTTGACTTACTTCACTCAGTATGAGAATCTCTAGGTCCATCCATGTTGTTGCAAATGGCATTATTTTGTTATTTTTTATGGCTCAGTAATATTCCATTGTATATATGTACATCTTCTTTATCCATTCCTCTGTCAATGGACATTTAGGTTGCTTCCATGTTCTAGCTATTGTGAATAGTGCTGCAATGAACGTTGGGGTGCCTGCATCTTTTTGAACTATGGTTTTCTCTGGATATATGCCTGTTAGTGGAATTGCTGGGATGAATGGTAGTTATATTTTTAGTTTTTTAAGGAATCTCCATACTGTTCTCCATAGTGGCTGTATCAATTTACATTCTCACCAACAGTGCAAGAAGGTTCCCTTTTCTCCACACCCTCTCCAGCATTTATTGTTTGTAGATTTTTTGATCATGGCCATTCTGACTAGTGTGAGGTGACAGCTCATTGTAGTTTTGATTTGCATTTCTCTAATAATTAGTGATGTTGAGCATCTTTTCATGTGTTTTTTAACCATCTGTATGTCTTCTTTGGAGAAATGTCTATTTAGATCTTCTGCCCATTTTTTGTTCGGGTGGTCTTTTGATATTGAGCTGCATGAGCTGTTTGTAAATTTTAGACATTAATTCCTTGTCAGTTGTTTCATTTGCAAATATTGTCTCCCATTCTGAGGGTTTTCTCTTGGTTTTGTTTATAGTTTATTTTGCTGTGGGAAAGCTTTTAAGTTTAATTAGGTCCCATTTGTTTATTTTTGTTTTCATTACTCTAGGAGGTAGATCTAAAAAGATCTTGCTGTGATTATGACAGAGAGTGTTCTACCTATGTTTTCCTCTAAGAGTTTTAAGGTATCTGGCTTTACATTTAGGTATTTAATCCATTTTGAGTTTATTTTTGTGCATGGTGTTAGTGAGCGTTCTAATTTCATTCTTTTACATGTAGCTATCCATATAGAAGAGGCTGTCTTTTCTCCATTGTATATTCTTGCTTCCTTTGTCATAGATTAGGTGACCATAAGTGCATGGGTTTATCTCTGGTCTTTCTATCCTGTTCCATTGATCTGCATTTCTGTTTTTGTGCCAGTGCCATACTGTTTTGATGACTGTAGCTTTGTAGTGTAGTCTTAAGTCAGGGAGCCTGATTCCTCCAGTTCTGTTTTTCTTTCTTAAGATTGCTTTGGCTATTCATGATCTTTTGTGTTTCCATACAAATTGTAAAAATTTTTGTTCTAATTCTGTGAAAAATGCCATTTGTTATTTGATAGGGATTGCATTGAATCTGTAGATTGCTTTGGGTAGTATAGTCATTCTCACAGTATTGATTCTTCCAATCCAAGAACATGGTATATCTCTCTGTCTGTTTGTGTTATCTTTGATTTCTTTCATCAGTATCTTTTAGTTTTCTGCAACAGGTCTTTTGCCTCTTTATGTCATTTTATTCCTAGGTACTTTATTCTTTTTCGATGCAGTGGTAAATGGGATTGTTTCCTTAATCTCTCTTTCTGATTTTTGTTATTAGTGTATAGGAATGCAAGAGATTTTGGTGCATTAATTTTATATCCTGTAACTTTACCAAATTCACTGATGAGCTCTAGTAGTTTTCTGGTGGCATCTTTAGGATTTTCTATGTATAGTATTATGTCCTCTGCAAATAGTGACAATTTTACTTCTTTTCTGATTTGGATTCCTTTTATTTCTTTTTCTCTGATAGCCATGACTAGAACTTCCAAAACTATGTTGAATAATAGTGGTGAGGGTGGACATCCTTATCTTACTCCTAATCTTAGAGGAAATGCTTTCAGCTTTTCACCATTGAGTATGATGTTAGCTGTAGGTTTGTTGTATATGGCCTTTATTATGTTAAGGTGTGTTCCCTCTAAGCCCACTTTCTGCAGAGTTTTTGTTTTTTTAATCATAAATGGGTATTGAAATTTGTCAAAAGCTTTTTCTGCATGTATTGAGATGATCATACGGTTTTTATTCTTCAATTTGTGAATATGGTGTATCACATTGATTGATTTGCATATATGGAAGAATCCTTGCATGCCTGGGGTAAATCCCACTTGATCAGGGTGTGGCTGTGCTTTGGGTGATTATGGGTCACATCTGCCTACTTCTTGTCATGTCTCAACTTTTTATTACACACTGGATATTATGTATAATACAACAGTGGAGAGAATTATCGTTTTTTGGTTTGGTTTTGTAGATGTGACATAGACTGCCAGATATTTCTCCAGCAGAGAATTGAATTCAGTGTCTGCCACCATGATGAACCACATTCAAGTTTCTACACAGCAAGGGAAGGAGAACACGTTTACAGAGAGGAAAAAGAACTTGGGAGGGCTATAGTAAATAAAGAGTCTATGGGTTTTCATTGACTGAGTCCTTGCTAGGAAGGAAGAAAACTTTTTCCTTCAGGCTCTGCTATTCTGGCAGGGCATGAGAGCTTCCCCTTCTGGTCTCCCAACTCTATTTAATTGAGGTGTCTGTTCTTTTTTAAAAATAGTTTCTAAAGCCTGAAGGTCTTTATCCATGATGTGGTTATGGTAAGGGCCTAATTATTTAGATTTTTCCTGTAATCCAGCTGAACCAGACAGGTAGCAACTTGAACTGGATTGAATTCTTCTCCGTTCAACCAAAACCCCAACCTCCTATACCAGCACTGTCCGTTTGATCTGGCCAGTAGTTCATCTGGGATGGGATTAGGCTCTAACACCAGATGGTGTTGGTCGACCTTTATATTCAACTCTGGCAGGGTCATAGGATTGAAGCTCTGAGATTGTATAGGATTACACTGTCTCTCTGCTTCATAGTCCTGCATTCTCAGCTGCTTCTGGGGTGGAGAGTCACTGGGTCAAGTGATTTGTGTTCATGTTTTGGGCTCTTTCAGATTCCAACTGATACTGAGGTCCAATGCTGTAGTCATCTCTGTGAAGTCCCCCAGCCTACAGCATGCCTGCTCTCCCTTTGCTCTTATACAGATCAGATGCCTAACCCCAGTTATAGAAGCTGCTACAACTTTCTGCTCAGTTCAACCATATTTTCTTGATTAGCTCTATAGAAAAATAAAATTTTATCTAGGTTTATCTTGTTACCATAGGAGTGAGGTTCTTTTTACCCTCTCTATCATCACTGGAAATGAAAAAGCAGTATTGGGTTTTGACATGACTATGGGTAGAAGTACCTCCTGAACTAGAGATATTGATCTGTATCCTGGAGGCTCTCTAGTTTCATGTTAGTGGTTATTGAATTTCTTTTAATTCATGTAATTTTATGCTGTAGCACATTTGGTAAAGTTTGCAAGGAGTTTCTTTCGCTGCAATAAAGATTATTCTTTGTTCTTTGTATGGCCTGTGGACATCAAAAAGATAATGTAAGAGTGAAAGAAACATGGGAAAATGGTAAAAAATATGAATATCTCTGGCTAAATGACATAGCAACTAAATACTGCTTTTTCTGGGTAAATTTCCAGACATTTCAGTGTAGACAAATTGAGCTACAGCTGTGTGTTATAATAATGCAAAATGGTTCCTAATATACTCAGAGCGATTTTCTTGCCCTTGACAGTGGGAGGTAACTCTGGAAGATGTCCTGTGTTTAATAAATAAAGGTAGGGTCTTTACTTCCACACCTGATGCAAGCACTTGGCTAAGGGGTCTCATAATTACCTAAGGCAGTAGTGGGAGGAGAGTACACATGCAAAACAATAGTACGCATGTGAAGGAGGAAGGCACTGGACACCAAAAAGTCTGTATGGCAAGACGATAGCATTGGAAGAAGGCACTGGACACCAAAAAGTCTGTATGGCAAGACAATAGCATTGTTGTCAAAGTTGTCTTTGGAAATACGGCCTGGAATAAATGTTTCAAGAATGAATAATCATTTTAAGATACCTAACAGCTCAGCCCTGACCTTGAGATTGACTCAGAGATGTGCTGACCTCTACACTACCTGAAAAATGGGCTCAAGTATGGCTTTATGTGCTCTTCCCTAAAGAGCATGCCTGCTTTTACCTTGCAATTACTGGAATAAACAATTGCTATTTGTTCATGAAATTGAGGCTTTAGTTCTATTGGTACTTTTTCTTTTCCTATGAGTAGACTATCTTGTATGGTCCTGATTCTGAGAGGTCCTGTCCTAGGTCCCATCTTCTTTCTTGCTCTCTTCAGTGACAGTCTTAATTTTACCTTTTGAGCAGGGCCAGATCTTTCTCTTTTTCTCTGTCTTTCCCTCTCTCTTTCCCCCCTCCTACCCTCCCTCTCTCCCTCTCTCTCTTCCTTGCCACCCTTCTAAAGGAAGTTTAGGGTCTAACTGCTGGACTACTGACATTTTGTTATGTTAATTATGCTAATAAATAGAAAGAGCTAGAAACTTGGAGTAAAGCAAGAAATTTCAAACAAGAGAAAAGAGTCCTAGAAAGTGGAAGGGACCAGGAAATCAATGTTTTAGGAACTTCCTTTGTTTGGGATTGAGTTAGACAATTTGGGGGGAAGCATTGCCATCAGGAGGAGAGTGAGAATTGCCAGGATGAACTAAAGCATTTTAAAGATTTTAAACTATATATTAAGTAGGTAGTTAAGCCTTTCACTACAGATAGAAATTTTTTATTTTTTAAAATTGTGAGAATCAAAATTGTCTTTTATTATCAAGCAAGGGCTTGTGTGGCCACAGAGCTGAAAGCCAAATCCTTACAAGCAGGTGTTTGCAGCAAAGTAAAGGTTTATTTGCAATGCACCAAGCAAGGAGAACAGGCAGCTTATACTCAAAAGGCCTATACTCCACAATGGCTTTTAGGAAAGCGTTTTTTTATTTTTTTTTAACTTTATTTATTTAATTTATTTTTGGCTGCATTGGGTCTTTGCTGCTGGGCTTTCTCCAGTTCTGGTGAGTGGGAGCTACTCTTCATTTCAGAGTGGGGACTTCTCATTGTGGTGGCTTCTCTTGCTGTGGAGCACTGGCTCTAGGCGCACAGGCTTCAGTAGCTGTGGCGCACAGGCTCAGTAGTTGTGGTGCACGGGCTTAGTTGCTCCACGGCATGTGGGATCTTCCCAGACCAGGGATCAAACCCGGGTCCCCTGCACTGGCAGGTGGATTCTTAACCACTGTGCCACCAGGGAAGTCCAAGGAAAGGGTTTTAAAAGACAATATTAGGGGAGAGAGTCTTAGGATGTCTGATCAGCTTGTGGACCTTTTTCTGATTAGCTGGTGGTGAGATAACAGGGTGATGTTTTGGGAATCTTAGTAGTCAATCTTCAACCTTCTGGTTCCAACTAGTCTGGCATCAATGTGCTTGTGCTCCTCATGTAGTCACCATCCGCCTCTGGGTGGGGGTCTTAGTTTCTGCAGAACAGCTCAAAGATATACATCAGGTTGTTATCTATACCCCTTCTGGAGGAACTAGGAGTCCTGTGAGTCTATTCTAATCATGAATTGTTTGAGTTTGCTCCTTGGATCTCAGGCGAAGGCCTAAGAGACTAAAACCTTTTTTATTCAAACAAGAAATGGGGGACATAGAGGGGCTTGTATACCTGGGAAGGCCCTGCTTGGTTTCAGTCCCCACCTTTCTTTGATACTCCTCAATCCTGAGGAGAACAGGGATGGCATGAGAAAGAGAATAAAGTTTTGGATAGAGAGATTAATCATAAACTTGGTGAGGGAACTCAGTTTTAGGGGGACTCAGTTTAACTGTAATTGACACTATGCCACTTGGGGGCCCCAGTAATATTTGGGATATACTGTCAAGTGGTACTCTATCTTTGTACTATAATCAATAAGAAATTATTTACAATTTCTTCATATCTCTCTCTCTGAAGAAACAAAAACAAAACCTCCTGTGCCCTTTCACCCATGGACAACTGGATCTCTACTTAAAGAATTTAATGCCTTTCTTTTCAAGCTTTGTTCCATTTGAAAATGTAACGCTTGCAGGACTTTAAATTTGTGTGCACATTATCAAAAACAGGCCTGTCTCCTAATTCCCAGCCCAGTGTTCTAATCTCCACGGAGGAAGTAAGAAGCCAAGTTTTGTAGAGAATGTTTTCTCATTAAATAAATGATAAAATTATTTATCAAAACAACCAAAAGTTTGTGTACACAATTTACCCTGCAGGGTAAGGGATGTATCATATATTGGTGGTGCAGCACAAAGTTGAAGAGAGACCCTAAATGGGGCTACACAATGCCACTGGGAAAAGGGGAAGAAGAAGGAACAGGAAAAAAAGATGAGAAATGTGGCCAATTTCACAGCTTTGCTAGGAGCTTGTTGTATTGCCAGTAGTGTAGATACTGGCTCCAGGGCCCAGAAGGCTTGTTATATTTTTGTTATTTCATAAAGTTAGGGCATTTGGGGACAAAAAGGAAGTGGGGAGGGAGTAGGTAGGACTGGGAATGGAGTTTCCCACTGAGGCAAGTTTGACCTCTTATTTGAAGAGTCAGGGGAGAAACATTAGGTTAATGAGAAATAACATTAGTAACATGAATTGTAACTCATAGAACTTGAGTATTTGTGTGCCAGGCACTGTGCTAAGCCCCATGCTTCCTGCCACAGCAATGAAGTTCAGTTATTTAAACTGGATAAATGCGTTTCTCTGCAGCACTAGAAACTCTGAGTTAAAGCAATACACCTCCTATTTCTACATTTCCTCTGCCTTCCTTTTCTTCCTTTTTAAAGTTCATTTAAACTTGCTATATTGTTTGACTGTTAAACTGCTTGAAACCTTTTTTGGGAATAAGACAGGATATAAATAAACTAACAACCTTACACAAACTAGTTAAGCTATAGTTGCATGGATATTTCAGCCTCTTGCTTTTCTTTATAGTTCCTTTTTCTGGCTCTAACCAAAGCTCTCTTTCATAGTTTTCTGGCCACTTAGGAAGTTATCTTTTGGTGTGGCCTCCAGGCCACATTCCTGACTCTCACCCATATCCTGAATCACCAACTGTAGTCCTTCTGTGAAATGTTCCTTTAATTATGACTCATGGCTTTTTGGTCTCTTAAGTTCTCTTTGACTTTAAAATACTGTGATTCTGTGAGTCCCTGGTACTATAATTATTGATCCTTGGTAGCCAGCTTCTTTTAAATCCTTTTAGGTATTTGCTGATCCTAGGAATCAGGGTATGACAGGGATGAAAGGTAAAATAAAATCTTTGAGTCAACGATACCTTCTTTTAATTTTCTACTCTTTCTTTTGCAGAGCTCCTTCTAGATACTGGCTTCATATTTATATTCATCAGTTTTTATAAAACATAAGCCAAATTTCTATTTGTTTCCGTTTTCAAAATCAATTGGTGAAAGAAGGGCATGTGTCAGCCAGAAGCAAGAAAATTCCCTGTGGGACATGAAATGTTATCTACCAAGTAAATTGTAGATACGTAGAGATGATCAAGCCAAGTCTCTGCATTTTACAGATAAATAAACTGAGGGCTATCACATGTCAAAGGGCTCTGGGTTGTATGAGGGGTGGGAAACCTGGCATGGGCCTTTGCCTTGAGTCTTTGCCTCCTACAGTGTGTGATCTTAGTTGAGTCATCTCCCTTCATGGTGGGAACACCAGACACAACCTCATGGAGTACTTCAGGAGTCATAAAATGGGTGAGAAAGTTCATGATACGTTTTCCAGTGAAGATAACTTCTGTACAAGTATGAAGCATCATTACTGTGAATTGAGGTACTTGTTAGCACATATGACTGCTCACAAATGAAACCTAAAAATACTCCAGTATGTGGGATGTAACTTTGAAGGTGTCTGTGACAATAAATGCAGAACCAGAAATAAAACGGGATACAGGGTGTTGCTTAGCAATACAAATGAAAATGGGATAAAAAGAGTTCTTTAGCAGAGAAGAAGTTGGTTACTATTTATAAAATAGATAAGCAACAAGGATTTACTATATAGCACAGGGTATTGTACCCATTATCTTGTAATATCTTATAATGGAATATAACCTTCAAAAGCACTGAATCACTATGGTAACACAGTATTGTAAGTCAACTATACATCAGTAAAAATGGTTGTGCTCTGCAATATATTTTCTTTCTTAGAAATTATACATGCTTGCTATACTCATGTTTCTTCATAGGAAATAGGGGGAAAATGCCTCTTAGTGCCTTACATGAGAAGAAAAATCTTAAAATTTTATGTCATCTCTATAGATAATTTCTACTCTGGGGTAAGTAATCAAAAGAGATCAGAATGCCTATCCCCTATGAAAAAGACACTAATTTGAATGCTTGAATGATGGCCTTGGGGAAATCTTTCTTGTTTCTGCGCTTACTGGGTATCCAAAATTGCTTGGACTTTTGAAAAGGGGAATAAATGTCACCAGTCTGAGGAACAGTTTGAGTCATATTCAGTTTTCACTTAATCTAATTTTGGACAGAGAGTAAAGGGGCTTTGGAAAAACGCTTTTGGCCTGTCTCATGTAGTTTAATACATATCTCACTTTGATTTTGTACCAAATAACAATAAATAAGCCTAAAAAGGAAAAGAGCTATCTGTGCTCTTGCAAAGGGCCCAAAAGAACAGAAGAAAGAATGATTTAAAGGATGAGACTGAGGGATATGGCTTTCATAGAAGTTTTTTGGAGGGGGGTATCTGAAAGATAACTATGCCTTCCTGTGTGTCATTGGAAAGGAACCAGTTTACATATATAATCAGCTAAGCCATAAAACAGGTATCATATTCTATATGAAGGTATAGTAAGACAGGAAAGGGTGTGCAATGTTAATTGTAGATGTGTTAGATTCCTTAACAAAATACTCCAAACTGGGAGGCTTATAAAACAGAGATTTATTCTCACAATCTGAAAGCTAGAAGTTTGAAATCAAGGTGTTGTCAGGACCATGTTCCCTCTGAAGGCTCCAGGGGGGGAGTGTTCCTTCTTGTAGCTTCTGGTGTGTGTCAGCAATCCTTGCTGTTCCTTGGCTTGTAGATACACGACCCTGTCACAAGTCCACCTTCTCCTTGTGCCTTCATTTCTCCTTCCCTCTGTCTATATCTGCTTTGTGCCCAAATTTCCCCTTTTTGTAAGTATACCAGTCATATTAGGCTCCAACCTAATCGCATCATGTTAACTTGATTGTTTTTGTAAAAACCCTATTGCTAAATGTCACGTTCTGGGATGTGGGGCCAGGACTCTATCGTATCTTTTGGGAGACATGATTCAACCCATTCCAGTAGAGAAAATGGCATTGTTCAATAAGCGTTTATCAACGTGTCTCTCACAGTACCTAAAAAAAGAAAGTCCTTCAACAGAGAATGTGAATATTCTAGTTTGGCAAGAATATTACTACAAAGAGGAAGAGTGGTTCACTAGGTTACCCCAGTTTGATGAAGGCAGCACCTATCAATTGTATTCAATGCCTTTTGCTCAGTTGCTGTATTGTTCAAACAAATAGGGAATTACCAATTAGATTGTTGATGTATTTCAAATCTAGCGAGAGTATATCCTGCCCAATGAGCAAAGCTTACCAGGTGTACTGACAGGCCCCACAAAGCCTTTAAAAAATTGGGAACATGGGAGTGCTGCTCTCCAAGATCCTGGTTGCACTTCTTTTGGATACATTCCTAGCAGTGGGATTGCTGGATCATATGGTAGTTATATTTTTAATATTTTGAGGTACCTCCATACTGGTGTCTATAGGGGCTGCACCATTTTAAAAAAACACCAACAGTGTGTAAGAATTCCAGTTTCTCTACATCTTTGACAACACGTTTTTGTTTTCTTTAAAAATTTACATGGTAAGATTTTAATTTAGTAAAGTATTGATAATTAAAAATTTTGACAATGCTTAAATGTTTAAAATCTTAAATAATTGCTTTTAGTTGAGGTAACAACTACACACAACAAAATGCACATTGATATAAGATAGACTTAGTAAACTTTGGTCATTAAATTAAATTTTTTTCTATAATAGTAATTTACTAAGGAATTGGAACTAGTGAAAATATGTTAAATGAAATTTTTTTTTAAATTGGTGTAGAGTTGTTTTACAATGTTGTGTTAGTTTCTACTGTACAGTGAAGTGGAGTTCCCTGTGCTTTACAGCAGATTCTCATTAGTTATCTATTTTATACGTATTAGTGTATATATGTCAATCCCAATCTCCCAATTCATCCCACCTCCCCCTTTACCCCATTGGTGTCCATACATTTGTTCTTTGCATCCATGTCTCTATTACTGCCTTGCAAACCTGTTCGTCTGTACCATTTTTCTAGATTCCACATACATGCATTAATATATGATATTTGTGTTTCTCTTTCTGACTTACTTCACTCTGTATGACAGTCTCTAGGTCCATCCACATCTCTACAAATAGTCCAATTTCAGTCCTTTTTATGGCTGAGTAACATTCCATTGTATATATGTACCACATCTTCTTAATTCATCTGTTGATGGGCATTTAGGTTGCTTCCATGACCTGGCTATTGTAAATAGAGCTGCAATGAACATTTTGCAGCTCCTGCCTCCACTTTTCTATTTTTTTTTCGCGGTACGCGGGCCTCTCACTGCTGTGGCCTCTCCCGCTGCGGAGCACAGGCTCCGGATGTGCAGGCTCAGCAGCCATGGCTCACGGGCCCAGCCGCTCCGTGGCATGTGGGATCTTCCAGGACTGGGGCATGAACCCGCATCCCCTGCATCAGCAGGCGGACTCTCAACCACTGTACCACCAGGGAAGCCCTCAAAGCAGTCTTGAGAAAGAAAAACGGAGCTGGAGGAATCAGGCTCCCAGACTTCAGACTGTACTACAAAGCTACAGTAATCAAGACAGTATGGTATTGGCACAAAAATAGAAATATAGATTAGGAAATTCTATTCTTAAAAAATGGATAGGGTCTTCCAAATATTTCTGCAGAGGAGGTATCCTCTCTTGGGAGGAAAAAGTCCTAGAATAACTTATGGATGGTAAAGCTCAGTACCCCAACATGCGTCACCTTATCTGGAGTGCTTCAGTGGGCACTGACCCTAATTGGGCTACTTGTTAATTTCCCTGTACTTCTGTCCTAACTAATTTTAGTTCTGTTTTTTTAGTTTTTAGTTCTGTATCCTTTAGAGAAGGGGTCTTCATGTTGAGTAGAAATATGTAGAGAAATGCTTTATCGTAAGAAAAACCCACAAGAGCTTTTAGGGAGGGTTTACGGATATATGGATACCACGTAGAAAAGGAGTAAGGGGCGCTTACGCTGTGACTTCTGTGAGTGGATATTTAGTTCCCCTAATATTAGCAGTAAAAATAAAAGACTGGAGCATTTTTTAGGTAACAGGAAGTTCAGTGCAAAGAGTGAAGACATTACTCTGTAGCCAGTTTTTGGGCAGAGAAATACTGAATAACCTTTGTGAAAAGTTTTTTTTTTAAATTAATTTATTTATTTTTGGTTGCACTGGGTCCACTGCTGCACATGGGCTTTCTCTATTTGTAGTGAGTGGGGGCCACTCTTCCTTGTGGTTCACAGGCCTTTCACTGAGGTGGCCTCTCCTGCTGCGGAGCATGGGCTCCAGGCACGCGGGCTTCAGCAGCCGTGGCCTGCAGGCTCAGTAGTTGTGGCTCGCCGGATCTAGAGCACAAGCTCAGCAGCTGTGATGCACTGGCTTAGTTGCTCCATAGCATGTGGGATCTTCCCAGACCATGGCTCGAACCCATGTCCCCTGCCTTGGCAGGTGGACTATTAACCACTGCGCCACCAGTGAAGTCCTGGAATTGCTGGAAAGAATAAGAAAGCTAGCTGGTCATCTGGGACCTTTAGGGGATAGTAAGTGAAGAGTGACTGGGAATTTGGAGGTACTTAAAAATAAATGAGTTGGCCTAACATTTATTTCATCTCTTATAGTTTATAGAACTTTAGATTTCAGAGAGCATGAAGGTCTGTATGTGATTTTCTGTATGAGAGATTTAAGACCAAGGGAGATTAAGTAACTTGGCCAAGGTCACAAAAATGGCCAATGATGGAACCTGTGTAGCACCCAGGAATCCCAGTTTCTAGGCCGATCCTGTCCACATCCCTCCCCACTGCACAGCGATGTTTTCTTTTTTAAGATAGTTTACTTATTTATTTATTTATTTGATTAATTATTTATATTAGAGTAAAATTTCTTTACATTGTTGCGTTAGTTTCTGCTGTACAGTGAAGTGAATCAGCTGTATGTATACATATATGACCTCCCTCCCACCCACCCATCCCACCCATCTAGGTCATCACTGAGCACTGAGCTGAGCTCCCTGTGCTATACAGCAGGTTCCAGCTAGCTGTTTTACACATGGTAGTGTATGTATGTCAAACCTAATCTCCCAATTCGTCCCACCCTCCCCTTCCCACAGCAATGTTTTCTATCTCTTCCTTTTGCTGCTGTCCTCTGCTTACAGCTCCCTTTAAGCCATACCCATGGAAGAACAAGAGAAGCATGGAATCTTTTTATTTGCGAGTAGGTAGCATCCTATATAGGTATCAGCCTATGGTGTGCATCATAATCACCCTCACTCCAATCTTTTTAACTCTCATCCCTGCTAGCCTTCATTCTGGGTCTCCATTTAAACAAGAATTAGCCTGAATGACTAGAAACTCAACGTAGAAGTTTCAAATTCTAAGGACCCTCCCCTTTTCTCCCATAGTTGAAAAGAACTTTCTATTAATTTAGCTTTTGAAACATTTAGCTGCCCAGTCCTTGAAAGATATCCTTTCAAACAAAACCTGAAGCTGTGGAGGCAAAATGGAAACAATTGAGGTCTATGGGTTATTCTAGAATAAGTACCAAATAGGTGGGTGGACCAAGGGGAAATCTCTGTATTTACTAACATTTAATTAACTTCATTGTATAATGGATTGCTTACATATTAAGGCACCTATGTGTTTTTCAGTTTCCATTTCAAGTTAAGTGAAGTCTTAGTGCTGCTTCTGGAATTCAGTTTATTTTGACCTTCCCTCACTCATGCTTTGACTATGTGACACTTGTTGTATATTTCAGGATCGGTTCCAGTCAGTACAGGGAATACTAAAAAGAGTAAACATTTCGAAGTGTTCTTCCATCAGTGCTCAGTATTTGAGGTTTACCACAGTTGAGGCTTACTCACAAAGGGCAAGTCTAGAGTTGAAAGGTGATGATCAAATCCAACTCCTTCATGTTATAGATGGAAAGCAAGACTGAGAGTTAGCTGACTTCAGGTGACTTGGATGTACTGGTGTAAAGGAGCCAGTGTTTGTTTCCACAGAGTTCTCCTGCTATTCCACAGAGTTCTCCATATTGCTATGGTGTCTAGTTTCAGTTTCTTGCCAACTGAGGGTAAGGTTTTCTAGGCTCAAAGAAACATGGCTGGTTATGATGACAGTAGACCCTCTAGGGATGAAGTATCTTGGCCATCAACTCAGGAGTGTGGTGTGGTGAGAAGGGTATGGGTTTTGGAGCTAGATTCCTAGTACCACCACTTCCTAGATCTGTCATTGAACAAGCTTAAAGTCTGAAACTCTGCTTCTTCCTGTGTAAAATGAGCTAACAGTAGCTTTCTTAGAGGTGATTTTGAAGATGAAATGAAGGTAAGTAAAAACAACTGTCATAAATAGAAATTAACATTCACCCAACCCCTTCCCCTTGTAATCTCTATTGGATGAATTTGTGGTTCTGCTGAAGGTATGTGCTCTCCAAAGGCTCCCTCGGAGCAGGGTTGATGGCAGTGTGAGGGGTCTGGTTTTGCAGAGAGGAGTTGGGAGTATTTTAGCATCAAAATTATTTCTTGGGGCTTCCCTGGTGGCGCAGTGGTTGGGAGTCCGCCTGCCGATGCGGGGGGGCGTGGGTTCGTGCCCCGGTCTGGGGGGGGTCCCGCGTGCCGCGGGGCGGCTGGGCCCGTGGGCCGTGGCCACTGGGCCTGCGCGTCCGGAGCCTGTGCTCCGCGACAGGAGAGGCCGCAGCGGTGAGAGGCCCGCGTACCACCAAAAAAAAAAAAAAATTATTTCTTTAGTGGCTTTAGTTCCCCTTAGGTCTGGGATAGAGCTTATGAATGGGATCCTTGGAAACTAAATATAATGGTCTCACTGGATTACTGTTTATAAAACATTTTACTTTGCTTCCAGAAGCTGTAACAAAACACTCTCCATTAACGTTGCTTTCCTCCATTGCCTGTGAGAGACAGGCGTTAGCCCCTGTGGCTAAGTTCTCTATCAGAGTACCCTTGTCACGTAATAAATTCATTTGTAATCTGTTACCTTTGATGTGTTGGTTTGTTGGGGCTTAATTTTCTCAAGCTTTACATGTTTTCTATGTTTTTCCAAATGGAATTGTAATGCTCTTGTGGAAACAAGGCATCTTGTGTATTTTAATTAGAAATATTCTCTACATAGCACTTAGTGTAAGAGTGTATGATATTATGGGTGCCTAAGGAATGCCAAGACAGTTCCTCACTGTTCATTTAGAGTCACATTTGAACTTTGGGCTAAGCTAGTTTTCTTTGAACACACTCATGGTGAAAATTTTCCTAGTGAAAAAAATGAAAAGATGGTCTTTGCAAAATAAGCAAGTCTGCTTAGTTTTTGTGGCCACGGAGTGCAACTATGTGGAACAGACGTAAGAAATACTTTTTTGGTTTTCTATCCTTTCATTATCTCAGTTGCCTGTTCATTTTTCAAGTTTAATGACAACTTAGTGACTTTATATGAAAAGTAACATTGTGGGTCATCTGGAGAACAAAGAGAAGTCACTTGTAAGTGCCACGGGTGCTCTCATGATGTTGACAGTCTGGTGATTTCTGTATTTTTGTTATACCAAAAATTAACAGATTATACCTTTTCTTCAGAGTACTGTTTCCATGTAGATGGGCTCATAAGAGAGGAGTAAGTTTACTTGCCAATATGCTATCTTACCCACTAAGAGGTGATACATTGTGTGTGTGTATGTGTGTGTGTGTGTGTGTAAACATAACAATGACATCCTCTGGCCTTCCTCTGCCATCATGTATTAGGTACAGGTGCTGAAGTCTGTACTGGTAAAATGGTCACAGGGCATTGGTTTGGTTCACCAAGTTGTTGTTCCATTGGCCAGAAAAGTGGGGAGATAATGTAGGCAGAGGGAGGGGGTAGGAGAGTTTACTATCAGTTTCTTAAAATGAGTTTTATTATTTCAATTGTTGATGATGGTGGTTTATAAAATGTTTTAGTACACAAGGCTATTTGGAAAAATTGAAGAGAGTCAAAAGCCAAAATAAAACAAAAATTATTTAATACCATAGCCCAGAGATAAGCAAAAGTCATGGCTGGTATAGCTTCTACAAAATTGTACATGTACTATACATATATATATACTTTTGTTCATAAATATGCCTCATCATTATTTAAAATGATGACAGTTGACCCTTGAAAAACAAGGGGTTGGACTGCCTCGGTCCACTCATATGCATAAATTTCTCATTAAACACGTACTGTAGTACTCCAGGATCTGTAGTTGGTGAATCTGCAGATATAGAACTGTGGACATGGAGGGCCGAGCATAAAGTTATATGCAGATTTTTGATGGGGGAGTTGGCGCCTTTCACCCCCTGCATTATTCAAGGGTCAACTCTATAAAAGTAATCTAAATGCATGATAAAAACAGTATTTAATGATATGAAATAAAAAGTTAGTCTTTTGCCCAATACCACCTCTTCATTGCTCTTTCTACTTGCAGGAGTTTTTGACCATTTCTGTTTTTTATTCTTGTGACAGCACTTTCATAGCTCCAAACAATAATCTTATAACTCCATTATAGATTTATCAGGGGATCCCCACACTAGAAAAGAAATCTAGCTCACAGACAGTAATAGTCGTCTCTCCTCCAATTTACAAACTTTAGTAAAAAATATATTGGCTTTTTTCATTTGCTTAGTACTATAAATAGTAAACTTAAGTATATTTTTATTGATCCGATAAACTTAAATATACGTCTCGACTCCCTCACAGGTAAAATGTATAAATGTGCATTTCTAGCAATCCGCCCTTTTTGACTTTATCTACAAGTTGTGTTAATTACAGGGACACAGTTGATAATTTTGTGAACAACTCCAGGGAGCACCATTTCTTTAGCATATGTTCACATAGTTATTGCAGTAAAGTGTCTTGCAGAGGGGATACTATTTTGTAATTCATATAAATATACCATTCGGCCAAGAATAGACAAGATAAATTTTGTGTAGAATATTCCACAACTATAATGAAATGTTTTGTCCATATGTCTATGCTAAAACCTGAAAACCAATAAATATGATAACTTTGTATATTTATTCACTCTGGAATTATGAAGTGTGATATGAGCCTTCTGGAAATGTAGACTCCGAGGTGACTGAAGGTCTGCTGCTTATAGAAGAATGTCCTAAGCATAAAGGTCAAAGAACTATCTTGTTTTACATGCCTTCACTTGATTTAAAATCATGTTATGTCTCAGTTTGCTTCATATTTTGACCATAAATGTTTTTGTTTGGCTTTTTGTCCCTCTTGAGTTCTTAATTTCAATTTTTGTGACTCTTGAAAGCCTATCATTAAATCTCAAATGAGATATTTGTTAAAGCTACTTTCTTAAAGTCCTCCTTCCAGGAATGCTTTGACTTCTTGTTTTCGTTTAGATCAGTTGAGTCTAAATTTCTAGGTCTGAAGTTCAGGTTTTTTCCTAAGACACATGATGTTTTCAACCTTCTCCCTGCCTTTGGTTAGGTTCACAGCTTTTTGGATCCCATGTTTTCCTTTATTCTAAAATTCTTACTGTGTTTGCTGGTATGTGTCCTCAAGAGATTTTGTTAGAAAATGTGCGTGGGAGATAACTTTGAGTCTTTAAATGTCTGAACTTCTTCCACTCCTATTCCAAAACAAGGAAAATTATACTCATTCATGCTGAGAGTCTAATTCTTCCCTGGTTGAAGAATTGGTCAGTGTACTGGTTGGTCAGTATACTTACTTTTAAAGAGCACATCTTCCTTTATTGCCTAGATATGAACACTATGCTGCCAGCCTTTCTTAAAATGATGTGGTTTTACTCCATCATTTTTAATGGTTTCTTAGTAGTACACTATCGATTTAACTGATAATCAATGGGAATCTAGATTGTTTTTTTAAGAACTTTTGTTCCCAAATGATGCTATGAAGAATGTGCTTATCCTTATTTAATAACAGCAAACTCTTATCTACAGGGTACTGTATGCCAGTATCTGCCTATGAACTTTATATATACTAAATTATTCCTATAGTAACCCTAGGAGGTAATTACTATTATTAGTTCCATTTTACAGATGGGGAAACTGAGGCACAGAGAGGTTAAGTAACTTATACAAAGTCAAACAGCTTGTAAATGACAAAGTTAAGGTTTGAAGTCAAGGAGTTTGGCTTGAGTCCCTGCTCTTAATCCATCTGCTCTTTCCTTCACATAAGTCCCTGGAGGTGGAATTGAGGGGTGGCAAAGAGGGCATCCATCCCATCTTTATTAACGAATAAAGCACTCCTGGTAATTATTTACTAGGCACATAAGCATCAGAATGTTAGAGGTGACATAATCTGAAGTTTTGAGTAATGAAAATTGAAAATTCCAAAGACTGGCTCAAGAGTGGCTCAGAGGGCTTCTCGGTGCTCAAGGAGCCAGCTCTGAGAGTTGAAGGAATCCTATCCATTTACAGTTCTGTGGTGGAAAGCTGCATTCTGAGCTAGCAAAACTCGACTTTATCATCTCTGCCTCGTAGGGAGCTTTCTGTTGTACCGTTTATTCCCTAGAGAGGGAGGAAAAACTAAGCCGAATAGAAAATGAGGTTAGTTATGGCCTAGCAATTGCACCATGCTGACAGTGGCATTTGGAACACCTCATCAGAGCTCATACTTGTACATGCCACTTTAAAAGTGTAATCCACAGTTTATATGGTTTTATTAAAAAGAGGGCTAATGTGTTTAGGGAAATAGAACCCAAGGCAGGGGAAGGGATATTCATGTATAAAAGCCAAAGGGCTGTCAAAATAACCTTGCAGTGATCTGATATTTATTTTGAGATTATACTGTCATTCAAAGAAAATTTATTGCTGAATAGTGGCTGAATTTGCCCCCCTGCCTACCCTCTTTTTAAAGGGGAATGAAGGTTTTGAATGCCTCTAAGTAATTCATCAGTTTCTGCTGCCAGATTTCTACATGCCAAGAGAGGAAACTTTCAGAAGCTGATGCTACAAGGAATGCAGCAATTACTAAAAATTTTTTGCTACATCTTCTTATTTGCTATCAGGCAATGGAGTAGCATTAGAAGATTACTAATAGTGAAGGATAAAGGAGTAGTCGGTGTAGTTTAGCTAATGAAAAAGCCTTTTGAAAGGGTTAGTGTTTAAAAAAATGGGCAAATTAGATGCCCAAGAAAGTGTATGTCTAAGGAAATAGTAACAACCTAGAATTCCATCACTAACCCTAGTCTTCTCCTGAGTTGCTGAGTTGCAGCTCGGTTTTAGCGATATGTATTAGAAAAAGTTTTTGTTTTTTTGAGAGGATTTTTCCAAAGATGTGCATAGGAATATAGAAAAGAAAGAATTAGGTTTACCTAGAGAATGGAAAGATGGGTATATGCTGCAGAGCTGGATTCTGCAGTGTCAGACTTGTCAGTGTGTTGATGCAGGTGAGATGGACCAGGGACATTCTCAGTATTTTTTCCTGTTAGTCAACTTCTATCCTCCATCCCACTTGTACACATAGGACATTGTTCTCTACCAGAATAACTTCTGATAGAATCATGTTCCTCTAAGTAGTGAAATAAATTTCAAAGTACTTTTGAAATATTTTAAACATAGGAGCAAAGTGTTAATCTAAAACACAGTTGAAGGCAAAAAAACATTGTGAAAAAAAAGTTGGGAGACTTGACCTATGAGATATCAAGATTACTTTACTTCAACTTAATAAAACCTTGTGGTATTGGTATAGGTACAGAAAAATAGATTAATGGGATTGAATAAATCAGTGAATAAACCTGCACACATATGGAAATCTGATAACGAACAAATGGTATTCCAAAGGCATATGTACCAGACACAGTCAATAGATGATCTAAATTTGGGAAGCAGAATTTAGAATAAAATAGATCATCTTTATGACTTCAGGATAGGGAAAGGTTTCTTAACATACAGAAAAAGTTCAGAAGGGAAAATATTGGATAACTTTAGCTACATCAAAATTAGAAACTACTTTTTATCAAAAGATGCAAAAAGAAAATCAAAAGACAAGCCACAAACTGAGAGATAAGTAATACATATAACTGATAAAAGAATATCCAGAATATGTAAAAAGCTCTTAAAAATCATTAAGATGAACAACTCAGGAAACAAAAGATAAGGGCAAAAGATAAGAGCAGGCAATCCTCCATCAGAAACTGAATGGCTGGTAACCTCTGACCAAGATGGCTGAGATGTTCCCCTCAGCTTGACTAAACTTAAACAGGCTTCTCCCCGACTCTAGGCTCCTGAAACTTCTCATCGTAAATTCTTCCTCTGTGCCTTTGACATGTAAATTTTTCAAAAAGCCTCTTGCCAGTTTTATAAGCTAAGGATGTCTTTCTCAAGAACCTGGGGGTCAGCCCTTTGAAATGTAATCATCAAGAGAGACAGCACCCCAGGCTTCCCTGGTGGTGCAGTGGTTGAGAGTTCACCTGCCGATGCAGGGGACACGGGTTCGTGCCCCTGTCCAGGAAGATCCCACATGCCGCGGAGCGGCTGGGCCATGGCCACTGAGCCTGTGCGTCCGGAGCCTGTGCTCCGCAACAGGAGAGGTCACAACAGTGAGAGGCCCACGTACCGCAAAACAAAAACAAAAACAAAAAAAAGAGAGACAGCGCCCCTACACCCCCATCTCTGTGGGAGGGAAGCACAGATGGTCCAGTGACAGAGAAGACAACTGAAAACTCAGAGATAATTGGATGTGTTGGACACATACCATGAATTGACCTCCCTCCTAATGTCCTCTAGTACTCTTCTGCTAGCTCACCCCAGCTTTTAAAAATCCTCCTGCCCTTTGTTTCAGCAGACTTGAGTTCAGACTGCATTCTCTCTACCATTGAAATAGCCTTGAATGAAGTCTCCTTACCTGTTTAAGCTTGCCAATGCAACTTCTGCTTTGATACCCCTAGTCAGGAAAATTATAAAACTACACATACATACCATTTCATAGCCACAGAATGGCAAATGTTAGATTGGAGAGCAATAGGAGCTCTTCTGCAATCGTGGTGTAAATATAAATTGGCATAATCCTTTTGGGGTACAATCTGACAATCTTGATAAGTTGAAAGTGTGCCTGTCCTCTGATCCAGCAAACCCATTTTTAGATACTGTAAGAGGAAAGTTTTTCCTCTCCCCTCTTAGGTTTTTTTGGCTGGTCTAATAATTAAATTGACATAAGACAGTAACAAGAGAAAAACAAACTTAATTTTGTATGTATAGGTGCCCCACATAGACAAAAGAAGCTCCCAGAAAGTCAGGCAATTGAGGATTATATACCACCCTGAGCTAAGGAGAAGGAGGGTAGGTGTCTGGAACTACAGAGGGGAGAAGATGGGGAACTACAATTCACAGAAAGGTGGGAAGAGCAAATATTTGGTAAACAAATGTTTTGCATGCCATGCAGAAACAATGGGGCCCAGAGAGGACTTTGAACGAAGAGGTCCTGCTGAGCTCCCCCCAGCTTACCACACCTCGACCATACTCTCTGCAGTTATCTCTGGTGAGAATTCTTTTCCTGAACCAGACTCATCATCTAAATTCTTTTAGGCAGTTAAGGGGGAGGTAAAGAGCTCTTCTTGAATCTATTGGGACTTGATTTTTAGCTCAAAATAATGCACATGCCAAAGGGACACATTCTGGGGTGGCTTTCCCTGAACACCATCAATACATACCCTAAAGAAACTCTCCTTCAGGTACACAAGGAGATATGTAGAATAGTACTTACAACAGCTATGTTTGTAATTAAAAATGAAAAGAAAACTGGAAACAACCTAGTTGTCTATCAGTGGGAGAACGAATAAAAATTTATGGTATAACCATAAAATAGAATACTGTAGAGCAGTGCCTAAGTCAGAAATAGAAAGTTAACTAAAGAAATGAAGTTTCAGAAAAATATACATGGCATCACATCCCGAAAATAAAAATTTAAAACACATTGCCTAGGGATCCATACATATCACCATGCATTTCCTAATTATTTTGTGCTGTGATAAACTTCAAATTTTGAGAGTAATTACCTCTAAAGATAGGGGTCGGGACAGGGTGAAGGTGATGGGTCTGGGAGGAACACATGGGCTTGACAAATGGGTTGTGAAGTGTTTTGTTTTCTGAGCTGAATGGTAGAAAGGAGATAAAATATTCTTTATACATTTGATGTCTGACATTTTCTTTTATAATAAACCACAGAAAATGATTTTGTGGCAAAGAGTCGGGTGCTTATACCTCATTATGTCAACATCCAGATGTCACTTGAAGTTTTACTGTGTCCTTGAAGTAGAACACTCTTTGATCTGTAAATGGGATTCAGCCAAGTTTGGGCCAGTCATTAGATATAACTGTCTTCCCACCTCTGGCTCTGGAATACGGTATGATCACTGAGTCATCAAAGTATACTTTCCGGACATGCAAGGCTCCTCAAGGAGTGGGGGAAACGCCAGTACTTGGTACACAAGTCATAGGAACAATCCTTGGCTCTGTGAGTCCATTAAGCCTCTTTTACCTCAAAGGCAGGGTGGTGGGAGATGATCATACTGAAGGTCCAAAGTAACTATGACTGAGCTAAGAAGGTGGACAGGGGCCTGGGGTTGGAGATGGGTTCCCTCTAATATGTCTACCCTTGTTACTCCTCCTTACTTAGCTCAGTTTTCATGATGAGGGACTGCTTTTTCTACAAGTTGAGAAGTTCCTGGGAACACAGGTGGATGTTGGCAGCATTTCTAATGAAGTCCCTGGCTAGGAGGGGTACTTGTGGTAAAGCCTCCGAATGAAGGTTGGGGGTGGCAGTGCTGGGGAATGCCACTGCTGTTTGTTTTCTCCTCACTGCTACACAATTTAGGCAAACCATGCAGAGGGATTTGGGATGAAGGGTGAGGTATTGCATCATTACCTAGTTGGGAAACCTATTAGAAAATGCTTTCAGATATGTAAGAAGACCCTAATATAAGGATCCTCATTTCAGGACAGCCATATAAGTTCCCAAACTAAAAGAAGCAATGTCTTCTAAGTGCTATGTAGTTGCTGTTACCTTTCATTAAAGAACAAACAAACAAAAACAAAACTGTCTTACAAAATGGCTTTCGATTATCGAGAGAGATTAAAGAATGGCTTTTCCAAGTTCTCCATGGCCCACTCACAACCTTCAACTGATTTGAGCAAAACAGGAAGCATTAAATGCAAGAAAAGAGTGCTACTTGGGAGTTCTGTGGACGTAGTAGGCAAATGTGGAGTGGTGCTGACTCCCCTTCTTCATATCATTGACCTGGTGGTCCCAAGGCAGAACAGTGATGTGTGTGGTGATGATGGGTTTTTTGTACCACATCTTGGATGATTGTTATGGGAGAAATGATAGAAATAGGGTTAGAGGGGCCAACCCCTATACAGTAAAAATTCCGCATATAACTTTGTAGTTGGCCGCCCTTATCTGCAAATTCAACCAATTGTGGATTGTGTAGAACTCTAGTACATATTTATTGAAAAAAAATATCCATGTATAAATGGATCTGTGCAGTTCAAACCTGTGTTGTTCAAGGGTCAACTGTATATAGTCATCCTTCAATACTCATAGGGAATTGGTTCCAGAGCCCTGTGGGTACCAAAATCCAAGGATGCTTACATTCCATACATATATGGCACAGAATTTGCTTGTAAGCTACACACATCCTCTTTACTTTACATCTTCTCTAGATTCCTATAATACCTAATACAATATAAATGCTATGTAAATAGTTGCTGGCATATGACAAGTTCAAGTTTTGCTTTATGGTACTTTGTGGAATATTTTTCTGAATATTTTCCATCTGAACTTAGTTGAATACTCTCTGTGGAACCTGTGGATAAACAGAGCCAACTGCATTAGATCTTTGTCTCCTTTTTGGCACAGAGCTCTCCAAACTCTTGGCACTTCCCAAGAGAAGAAAGCAATAAAGGTGTCTTTTATGTTAATGAGGTGACTTTCGGAAAGCACCTAAGGATGGGGCCTGGTTGCCAGGAGAACCAACCTTGTGATTAGAGGACTTACAGTCCCACCTCCTGACCTCTGAGGAGAGGAGGGGCTGAAGGTTGAATTAATCACCAACGGCCACTGACTTAATAAATCATGCCTATATAATGAAGCCTCCATAAAACCCCCAAAAGACAGGATTTGGAGAGCTTCCAGGCTGGTGACCACATGGAGATCTGGGAAGATTGTTGTGCTCCCAGGGGGCCTGGAAGCTTCACAACCCTTCCCTACATACCTTGCCCTGTGCATCTCTTCCATCTGGCTATTCCTGAATTATATCCTTTTATAATACACTGGTGATCTAGTAAGTAAAATGTTTCTCTGAGTTCTGTGAGCCATTCTAGCAAATTAATTGAACCTGCAGAAGGGTTGTGGGAATGTCTGATTTGTAGCCAATCAGTCAGGAATACAGGTAGCAACCTGGACTTGGAACTAGTGTCTGAAGTTCGGGGAAGGGATTGTGCGAAGCCCAATCTGTAGCATAACTGACCCTTCATACTCACTGAACAATAACGCCCTGTTTATATAACTCCTGTCAGTGGAATTATGTACTATTTGTCCATTTGTAACTAGCTTATTTTGCTTAGCATAATATCCTTTAGGACCTTAACGCTAACTTCCTGAGAAAAAAATAGGGATTTTTCTCATTTTTCTATTGTCCAGATATATGCATAAATAAATTAGAAAAATGAGTTTGGTATGACCAGAAATACTCACGAAAACTCCTAAGGCAAGGTCTTCAGAAAAATGGGGAATATGATTCTATTTTGGTTAAAAAAACAACAACTAAGAAATATCTAATACATGTTACAAATATGTGAATATTTGAGCAAGGAGAAAATGTGGAAGGACACACACTAGGTTGTTTCTGTTGGTTACCTTAGGATATGGGACAGAGTGTGGGGGAGATAGGATTAGACTTTATATGATTTTCTGATGTTTCACATAATAGTGATTTGTTGATAATCATAAAGTAAAAAGGCTTAAAAATATTAAATGATATAATGGATGTAAAGTTATTGGCACTCTGCTTCATAGATGGGTTGCCTTCATTCTTTATTCTTTGTCCTTTGGTGAAATTTCTGGCTCTCTCCCTGTATATTTCCGTTCTCTACCAGGGCTCTGCAGACTTTGGAGGGATGTAAGTAGCTCTTTGTTATATGGGCATTAGGGATGCTTAAATAGTCCCAGCCTGAAGCTTGAGATTTCATTCTTATTTATAGTATACATATACACAATTTCCATTGAGGAAATCATTCAGCAAATATTTGTGTGACCATTATACCCTAGATATTCTGCTAGGCCTTGGTGACATAATAGGGGAATAAGCTAGGCCCAGTTCCTGCCCTTAAGGAGGTTACATACCGGTAGAATGGTCCCTCCAGAAGCGACAGGAATAGTTACAAGCAGAGATGTTCAAGTTATTATCTGAAAGGGACCCTGGGCTTAAACCTTGGACATTCTGAAAATGTAACAAAACTAGTCATTTAACAGAAGACTTTATGCCAAAAAGAATAAGGTTTCCCAACTAAGGAACTTCTCTCTCATCCTAACTGATAATCAGGCAAAGCCCAATTCAGTCTCATCAAGGAGTTTAATGCTTGGGTTTAAGTTGGTGAGAGTGAAGTTAGTATTCTATCAGTGGCAACAAATGGCAACCATCATTATTCCACTTGAGTGCTTTATTGCAGCTTGAAACACCCTGAGCTACGCATATGGGGTTTCTGCTTCAGCTCAGCAGTAGGCAATACAGCATATGCAGTCTCCCTGGGATTCTCAAAACCTGCAAAGGAAGTGACAGCTGCTTTACAGAATCTCCCCCTTCTTTTCAAATGTGTTCCACAACAAGAACTTCATCCGGCATCATGTTAGAACTTCTGCTTCAGCAGATGTCTGTAGCCCTAAAATAAAAAATTCTCTATTTAATGCTTCTATTAAAAGTCCCTTGTGGCCACACACAGTAGTGATCGCCACATGACTGAAAACACTTCAGGGGAATATGGTACCAAATGCAAATTTGGAACATGTTGAGATGTGAATCTCAAATATCTGAAGTTACCCTGCTATCTCAGAGGACTTGGGGAAATAGTCATTTGGGGAGAAAAGCAAAGATGCAGCCCAGAAAAGAGATTTGAGTGTGAGTTGTACTATGTGGTCTATTTAAGAAGGCAGCATGGAAATCCCATCTGCTTCATGGAAGTAAGCCATTCAGAAAGTATGGATGCTAACTGCTCAGATTGTAGGACTGGAGGATGATCAGAACCTTGCATTTAAATCTTCCTCATAGCCCATTTGTGTTTCCTTCTTTTCAGTCTCTAGAAGTTGTGGATTGAAAAGAAAATACCTGTCAGGAAAAACTGTGAAAGATGTTGAAATGGGCAAAGTAAGATTTGTCTTGCCTAGCTCATCTATCTGGGATATAGCTGTCTTTCCTTGTTTTGAGTTACTTTACAACCCTGAAAATTGTAGCAAACTGATGATCATACAAATGATTCTTGCTTACAGAAGTGCAAAGTAATTGTATCCAGTGAAATGCAGTTATTGATTGCCACATCGGTTATTTATTGCCCATGTTACATTATTTTTGAATTCAATTAAGAGTTCCTTCTTTCTATGTGTCTACTCTTTGGGGTTCCCTTTGGATTTACTGTAAAATCTCACTGGCTCCCTCATAAATAAGTTAACCATAATCTATGATACATGTTTATTTTATGTTTGTATGGAAGTTATGATTTAATCTTAAAAATTATTCCTTACCACATTTCTGGGAAAGGTGAATCGTTATGTCCTAAACATATCCCAAAGAAGGTACCACAAAATGTTGGTTCCACTGGATTCTACGAGGGATTTTATGATCAACTCTATTTGGGAAGTGTAGGATTAAACAAAATCTTTACTGAGGCATCTTTCAGTCTTAAATATGCCAAGGTTCAATATTAATCTCCAGGTAGAGGATGTAATTTTCTGAGTTTTGCCAAACCACTTCGATAAGGAATTCTCTGGGAAAGGAATGCTTTTGAGAAATCCTGTCTCAGGAAGAATTGCCAAAGAAGTGCTGAACCCAGCTTGGCTCTGGTTTGGGAACGTAGAAAATTTATAAGAAACTAAAGGAAAGGTGGACAGGGGCCAAAATAAGCTTTATCTTTGTGGAGTTTCGTGTTGGATTGGCCTTGCTGAGTCATTGGCCACAAATGATGTGCCCAAATCTCTGGCACTTTTGTGGTCAGAGAAATGTGTGCCCATTAACACGTCTTAGTACAGGGACTATAGCCACACTCAGAAAGGATCCTGATAGGTTTTCCTAGAGTACCCAGGACCACTGAAGCCATGCCCAAAGTTTGGGTTGATTTAGGACAGATCTGCAAAGTTTACAACCAACCAATCTGGGCAGATGATGGTATTTGGAGGGGTGAGGAAATCTGGTGTGGTTAGTGGAGAAGAAGAGCTATGTGTTCTGCTCCTGGTCATTTCTGAATACTTGGAAGGTTCCCACATTCATCAGGTCATCATGTATCTTTGATTGGATTTTGTACCTAGCATTGCTGTAGTTGTGCTAGGGGCTAGCGATTAAGAAACACGAGCTCAGAGAGTGCTATTTTCGAGAACACATGAAGGGGCTTCTCTTGCCTCTGACTTCATGGGCATGCCATGAGTCTTCAGCACCAGCCTAGGTCTACTTCAGACTTCCTAGTCTGATACAGATTTGTACTCCTAAGCTTCCTGACACTTTTCTCTGGCTCTGGGATTGGGCCAAGAACACAGAAATCTAATTGGACAGCTATATGGTAGTTTTCACTGGAAACTGAAAAATATCTTTGTTTGGAACCAGAAATGTATCTTGTAGATGAATATTGATCTTCTTCACCCCTTTATTTTTTTTTAACATCTTGATTGGAGTATAATTGCTTTACAATGGTGTGTTAGTTTCTGCTTTATAACAAAGTGAATCAGTTATACATATACATATGTCCCCATATCTCTTCCCTATTGCATCTCCCTCCCTCCCACCCTCCGAATCCCACCCCTCTAGGTGGTCACAAAGCACCGAGCTGATCTCCCTGTGCTATGTGGCTGCTTCCCACTAGCTATCTATTTTACGTTTGGTAGTGTATATATGCCCATGCCACTCTCTCACTTTGCCCCAGCTTACCCTTCCCCCTCCCCATATCCTCAAGTCCATTCTCTAGTAGGTCTGCATCTTTTTTCCCTTCTTGCTCCTAGGTTCTTCATGACCTTTTTTTTTTTTTTTAAGATTCCATATATATGTGTTAGCATACGGTATTTGTTTTTCTCTTTCTGACTTACTTCATTATAAACGACAGTCTCTAGGTCTATCCACCTCACTACAAATAACACAGTTTTGTTCCTTTTTATGGCTGAGTAATATTCCATTGTATATATGTGCCACATCTTCTTTATCCATTCATCGGTTGTTTGACACTTAGGTTGCTTCCATGTCCTGGCTATTGTAAATAGAGCTGCAATGAATATTTTGGTACATGACTTTTTTTTTTTTTTTTTGCGGTATGCGGGCCTCTCACTGTTGTGGCCTCTCCCATTGTGGAACACAGGCTCTGGATGCGCAGACTCAGCGGCCATGGCTCATGGGCCCAGCTGCTCTGCGGCATGTGGGATCTTCCCAGACCGGGGCACGAACATGTGTCCCCTGCATCGGCAGGCAGATTCTCAACCACTGTGCCACCAGGGAAGCCCCATGACTCTTTTTGAATTACGGTTTTCTCACAGTATTTGCCCAGCAGTGGGATTGCTGGGTTGTATGGTAGTTCAGTTTTTCTCCACACCCTCTCCAGCATTTATTGTTTGTAGATTTTTTGATGATGGCCATTCTGAACAGTATGAGATGATACCTCATTGTAGTTTTGATTTGCATTTCTCTAATGATTAATGATGTTGAACATTCTTTCATGTGTTTGTTGGCAATCTGTGTATCTTCCTTGGAGAAATGTCTGTTTAGGTCTTCTGCCCATTTTTGGACTGGGTAATTTGTTTTTTGGATGCTGAGCTGCTTGTAAATTTTGCAGATTAATCCTTTGTCAGTTGCTTCATTTGCAAATATTTTCTCCCATTCTGAGGGTTGTCTTTTGGTCTTGTTTATGGTTTCCTTTGCTGTGCAAAAGCTTTTAAGTTTCATAAGGTTCCATTTGTTTATTTTTGTTTTTATTTCCATTTCTCTAGGAGGTGGGTCAAAAAGGATCTTCGTGTGATTCATGTCCTAGAGTGTTCTGCCTTTGTTTTCCTCTAAGTTTGATGGTGTCTAGCCTTACATTTAGGTCTTTAATCCATTTTGAGTTTATTTTTGTGTGTGGTGTTAGGGAGTGTTCTAATTTCATTCTTTTACATGTAGCTGTCCAGTTTTCCCAGCACCACTTATTGAAGAGGTTGTCTTTTCTCCATTGTATATTCTTGCCTACTTTATCAAAGATAAGGTGACCATATGTGCGTGGGTTTATCTCTGGGCTTTCTATCTTATTCCATTGATTTACATTTCTGTTTCTGTGCCAGTACCATACTGTCTTGATTACTGTAGCTTTGAAGTATAGTCTGAAGTCTGGGAGCCTGATTCCTCCAGCTCCATTTTTCATTCTCAAGACTGCTTTGGCTATTCGGGGTCTTTTGTGTTTCCCTACAAATTGTGAAATTTTTTGTTCCAGTTCTGTGAAAAATGCCAGTGCTCATTTGATAAGGATTGCATTGAATCTGTAGATTGCTTTGGGTGGTAGAATCTTTTTCACAATGTTGATTCTTTCAATCCAAGAACATGGTATATCTCTCCAACTATTTGTATCACCTTTAATTTCTTTCATCATTTCTTATAGTTTTCTGCATACAGGTCTTCTGTCTCCTTAGGTAGTTTTCCTAGATATTTTATTCTTTTTGTTGCAACGCTAAATGGGAGTGTTTTCTTAACTTCACTTTCAGATTTTTCATCATTAGTGTATAGGAATGCTAGCGATTTCTGTGCATTAATTTTGTATCCTGCTACTTTACCAAATTCATTGATGAACTCTAGTAGTTTTCTGGTAGCATCTTTACGATTCTCTATGTATAGTATCATGTCATCTGCACAGAGTGAAAGCTTTACTTCTTCTCTTCCAATTTGGATTCCTTTTATTTCTTCTCTGATTGCTGTGGCTAAAACTTCCAAAACTATGTTGAATAATAGTGGTTAGAGTGGGCAACCTTGTCTTGTTCCTGATATTAGTGGAAATGCTTTCAGTTTTTCACCATTAAGGATGATGCTGGCTGTGGGTTTGTCATATATGGCCTTTAGGATGTTGAAGTAAGTTCCCTCTATGCCTACTTTCTGCAGGGTTTTTATCATAAATGGGAGTTGAATTTTGTCAAATGTTTTTTCTGCATCTATTGAGATGATCATATGGATTTTCTCCTTCAATTTGTTAATATATTGTATCACATTGATTGATTTGCATATATTGAAGAATCTTTCCATTCCTGGGATAAACCCCACTTGATCATGGTATATGATCCTTTTAATGTGCTGTTGCATTCTGTTTGCTAGTATTTTGTTGAGGATTTTTGCATCTATGTTCATCAGTGATACTGGCCTGTAGTTTTCTTTCTTTGTGACATCTTTGTCTAGTTTTGGTATCAGGATGATTGTGGCCTTGTAGAATGAGTTTGGGAGTGTTCGTCCCTCTGCTATATTTTGGAAGAGTTTGAGAAGGATAGGTGTTAGCTCTTCTCTAAATGTTTGATAGAATTCGCCTGTGAAGCCATCTTGTCCTGGGCTTTTGTTTGTTGGAAGATTTTTAATCACAGTTTCAATTTCAGTCCTTGTGATTGGTCTGTTCATATTTTCTATTTCTTCCTGGTTCAGTCTCAGAAGGCTGTGCATTTCTTAGAATTTGTCCATTTTTTCTACATTGTCCATTTTATTGGCATATAGTTACTTGTAGTAATCTCTCATGATCCTTTGTATTTCTGCAGTGTCTGTTGTTATTTCTCCTTTTTAATTTCTAATTCTATTGATTTGAGTCATCTTCCTCTTTTTTTTGATGAGTCTGGCTAATGGGTTATTATTTTTGTTTATCTTCTCAAGGAGCCAGCTTTTAGTTTTATTGATCTTTGCTATCGTTTCCTTCATTTCTTTTTCATTTATTTCTGATCTGATGTTTATGATTTCTTTCCTTCTGCTAACTTTGGGGTTTTTTGGTTCTTCTTTCTGTAATTGCTTTAGGTGTAAGGTTATGCTGTTTATTTGAGATGTTTGTTTCTTAAGGTAGGATTGTATTGCTATAAACTTTCCTCTTAGAACTGCTTTCGCTGCATCCCGTAGGTTTTGGGTTGTCATGTTTTCATTGCATTTGTTTCTTGGCAGTTTTTGATTTCCTCTTTGATTTCTTCAGTGATCTCTTCGTTATTAAGTAGTGTGTTGTTTACCCTCCACGTGTTTGTATTTTTTACAGATTTTTTCCTATAATTGATATCTAGTCTCATAGCCTTGTTGTCGGAAAAGATACTTGATACGATTTCAATTTTCTTGAATTTACCAAGGCTTGATTTGTGACCCAATATATAATCTATCCTGGAGAATGTTCCATGAGCAGTTGAGAAGAATGTGTATTCTGTTGTTTTTGGATGGGATGTCCTAAAAATATCAATTAAGTCCATTCTGTTTAATGTATCATTTAAAGCTTGTGTCTCCTTATTTATTTTCATTTTGGATGATCTGTCCATTGGTGAAAGTGGGTGTTAAAGTCCCCTACAATGAATGTGTTACTGTCGATTTCCCCTTTTATAGCTGTTAGTATTTGCCTTATGTATTGAAGTGCTCCTATGTTGGTTGCATAAATATTTACAATTTTTATATCTTCTTCTTGGATTGATCCCTTGATCATTATGTAGTATCCTTCTTTGTCTCATGTAATAGTCTTTGTTTTAAAGTCTATTTTGTCTGATACGAGAATTGCTATTCCAGCTTTCTTTTGATTTCCATTTGGATGGAATATCTTTTTCCATCCCCTCACTTTCAGTCTGTATGTGTCCCTAGGTGTGAAGTGGGTCTCTTGTACACAGCATATATACGGGTCTTGATATTGTATCCATTCAGCCAATCTCTGTCTTTTGGTTGGAGCATTTAATCCATTTACATTTAAGGTAATTACCGATATGTATGTTCCTATTACCATTTTTTTTGTTTTGGGTTTATTATTGTAGGTCTTTTCCTTCTCTTGTGTTTCCTGCCTTGAGAAGTTCCTTTAGCATTTGTTGTAAAGCTGGTTCGGTAGTGCTGAATTCTCTTAGCTTTTTCTTGTCTGTAAAGTTTTTAATTTGTCCGTCAAATCTGAATGAGATCCTAGCTGGGTAGAGTAATCTGGTTGTAGGTTTTTCTCCTTCATCACTTTAATTATGTCCTGTCACTCCCTTCTGGCTTGCAGAGTTTCTGCTGAAAGATCAGCTGTTAACCTTATGGGGGATTCCCTTATGTGTTATTTGTTTTTTTCCCCTTGTTGCCTTTAATATTTGTTCTTTGTATTTAATTTTTGATAGCTTGATTAATATGTGTCTTGGCGTGTTTCTCCTTGGATTTATCCTGTATGGGACTCTATGTGCTTCCTGGACTTGATTAAATCTTTCCTTTCCCATATTAGGGAAGTTTTCAACTATAATCTCTTCAAATATTTTCTCAGTCTCTTTCTTTTTCTCTTCTTCTTTTGGGACCTCTATAATTCAAATGTTGGTGCATTTAATGTCCCAGAGGTCTCTGAGACTTTCCTCAGTTCTTTTCATTATTTTTTCTTTATTCTGCTCTGCAGTAGTTATTTCCATTATTTTATCTTCCAGGTCACTTATCCATTCTTCTGCCTCAGTCATTCTGCTGTTGATCCCTTTTAGAGAATTTTAAATTTCCTTTATTGTGTTGTTCATAACTGTCTGTTTGCTCTTCAGTTCTTCTAGGTCCTTGTTAAACGTTTCTTGTATTTTCTCCATTTTATTTCCAAGATTTTGGATCATCTTTATTATCATTATCCTGAATTCTTTTTCAGGTAGACTGCCTATTTCCTCTTCATTTGTTAGGTCTGGTGGGTTTTTACCTTGCTTCTTCATCTGCTGTGTGTTTCTCTGTTTTCTCATTTTGCTTAACTTACTGTATTTGGGGTCCCCTTTTCACAGCCTGCAGGTTCGTAGTTCCCTTTGTGTGTGTGTGTCTGTTCCCAGTGGCTAAGGTTGGTTCAGAGGGTTTTGTAGAGTTCCTGGTGGAGGGGACTAGTGCCTGTGTTCTGGTGGATGAGGGCAGATCTTGTCTTTCTGGTGGGCTGGTCCATGTCTGGTGGTGTGTTTTGGGGTGTGTGTGGCCTTATGATTTTGGACAGCCTCTGTGCTAATGGATGGGGTTGTGTTCCTGTCTTGCTAGTTGTTTGACTTAGGGTGTCCAGCACTGTAGCTTGCTGGTCGTTGTGTGGAGCTGGGTCTTGACGTTGAGATGGAGATCTCTGGGAGATTTTCACCATTTGATATTACATGGAGCTGGGAGGTCTCTTGGGGACCAGTGTCCTGAACTTGGCTCTCCCATCTCAGTGACACAGCCTTGATGCCTGGTTGGAGCACCAAGAGCCTGTCCTCCACACGGCTCAGAATAAAAGGGAGAAAAAGAAAGAAAGAAAGAAGAAGATAAAATAAAATAATCATTAAAAAAATAATTATTAAGAAAAAAAACTTTTTAAGTAATAAAAAAAACTAAAACGGACAGAGAGAACCCTAGGACAAATGATAAAAGCAATGCTATACAGACGAAATCACCCAGAGAAGCATACACATACACACTCACAGAAAGAGAAAAAGCGAAAAAAAATATATATATATCGTTGCCCCCAAAGTCTTCCTCCTCATTTTGGGATGATTTGTTGTCTATTCAGGTATTCCACAGATGCAGGGTACATCACGTTGATTGTGGAGCTTTAATCGGCTGCTCCTGAGGCTGCTGGAAGAGATTTCCCTTTCTCCTCTTTGTTCGCACAGCTCCCTGGGTTCAGCTTTGGATTTGGAGTCGCCTCTGCATGTAGGTCGCCTCAGGGTGTCTGTTCTTTGCTCAGACAGGACAGGGTTAAAGGAGCAGGTGATTCAGGGGCTCTGGCTCTCTCAGGCCAGGGGGAGGGAGGGGTACGGATGCGGGGCGAGCCTGCGGCGGCAGAGGCCGGCAGGACATTGCACCAGCCTGAGGCGCGCCGTGCATTCTCCCGGGGAAGTTGTCCCTGAATCACGGGATCCTGGCAGTGGTGGGCTGCATAGGCTCCCAGGAGAGGCGGTGTGGATCGTGACCTGTGCTCGCACACAGGCTTCTTGGTGGCAGCAGCAACAGCCTTAGTGTCTCATGCCCGTCTCTGGGGTCCGTGCTTTTAGCTGCGGCTCGTGCCCGTCTCTGGAGCTCCTTTAAGCAGCGCTCTTAATCCCCTCTCCTCGCGCACCAGGAAACAAAGAGGGAAGAAAAAGTCTCTTGCCTCTTCGGCAGCTCCAGACTTTTCCCGGACTCCCTCCCGGCTAGCTGTGGCACACTAGCCCCTTCAGGCTGTGTTCACGCAGCCAACCCCAGTCCTCTCCCTGGGATCCGACCGGAGCCCGAGCCTCAGCTCGCAGCCCCGCCCGCCCCGGCGGGGGAGCAGACAAGCCTCTCGGGCTGGTGAGTGCTGGTCGGCACTGATCCTCTGTGCGGGAATCTGTCTGCTTTGCCCTCCGCACCCCTGTTGCTGCACTCTCCTCCGTGCCTCCGAAGCTTCTTCCCCCCTCTGCCACCTGCAGTCACCGCCCGTGAAGGGGCTTCCTAGTGTGTGGAAACCTTTCCTCCTTCACAGCTCCCTCCGACTGGTGCAGGTCCCATCCCTATCCTTTTGTCTGTTTATTCTTTTTTCTTTTGCCCTACCCAGGTACGTGGGGGGTTCCTTGCCTTTTGGGAGGTCTGAGGTCTTCTGCCAGCGTTCAGTAGGTGTTCTGTGGGAGTTGTTCCACATGTAGATGTATATCTGATGTATCTGTGGAGAGGAAGGTGATCTGCGTGTCCTGCTCTTCCGCCATCTTGAAGCTCCTCCTCTTCACCCCTTTTTTGTCTGTGTAAATGGAAAGTTTGTATATCACCATTTAAGTCTGCTGCTATGTATGTACTATCTTGGATTACCCTACAAAAGACAATTGCATAGCAGCGATGAATGCTGTAACCTTAGCAGAAGTCTCCAGGAGAATTCGTGAATTCTGTTAATCTGTGGGTGTGGAGAGCTGATGCACTGAGGTGCTGGGCGGCAGGCGCCGGTGATGACAGCAGGAGCAGCATCTGCAGAGAGCAGATGAAGGCTTGCTTGAGTAGTACTGAAGAGCTATGTATTTCTGAAAGAATTAAACAGTATATTGAATTTTTACTGCTGCGTTTTTTCACTTGAGTTATCATGAACATTTTCCCGTGACGGTAACTATTGTTCAGAAGTATTTTTTTATACTTAGTAATATTTAATTTTGTTGACCTAGTACAATTTATTTAATCAAATCACTATTTGTTTCCAAGTCTTTGCTCTCACAAATAGTAATTTAATTGACACTCTTTTACATAGGGCTTTCATCAAACCTCCAATAATTGCTTTAGGATAAATTTTTGTAATGTGAAATTAATATGTCAAAGCGCATGCACCTCTTTCATCCTGAAAGGTTGAGTCAAATTACAATCTCACCAGCACACTATGAATAAAGCTTATTTCACTGATAGTAATGTTTTTATGGCCTGGCTGTAAGAACATGAGATCACAGTGTTGGGAAAACTTTGAGCGAGAAGGCAGAGAGGGCCTTGATGAGGTGATTATCCTTTTGTTGCCCTGATGTAGCTCCAGCCTCTGGGAAGGAATGTGATTGGAAAACTCAACTGTGGACCACTGTTCTCTGTAGCCTGGTCCCCTGGCCAACAGCCAACTGATTCTGGAGGGCAGCTGGTGGGAGGCTGTGGGCTAAGAGACACTCTGCCCGTGGATGCCTAAAGCTGGTCATTCTCTGGCCAAACCCCAGGGATTCAGATCAGTGCCAGTGGGTCCCTGCATTCCTGCTAAAGCGTGGCTGAGGCCAGCTTCCAATCGGCAGCTGCTCTGCTATTCAGAGTGGTTTCAGATCATCACTGTCACGCATCCTGAGGTGTGCTGAGCTTTCAGGAAGGTAGGAGAGGTAAAGTACCCACACTCGGAAACAGAGCAAAATTAACCAGTGGAGTTACAATGGCCCAGGGCTGAAGGAACCCAGCCCTGTGCTCTGTGCCTGCTTGATTTTAGCTTTCACATGTGCAACTTGGGCTATGCATTTGCCACCTCTCCTTTGATTCTGCTGCTTTGGGAAGTGAAATTTCATAGCTTGTTCCTCTATGTATTCATGTATTGGTAATTGGTGCCACTTCTACATTATTTTTATTTGGTGCAAATGCCTAAGTAAGCATAAAACCTGGTATAGTATTAAGCAGTTAGTAAGCAGAAACCTGTGAGAATTTTGTTTGGCAGATTTTATATAATGTGTTTTTCTGCATTATTTTATTAGGAATTTTTTTTATAGGTCACTGTTTTGACAAGGTACTGCTGCACATGTAATCTGCCAGTAAGGTTCACCTTAAAATTGAAGTGTTCCACAGAGAAGATTTTTTTGTGTGAGCTTCTTTTTTAAATGTAAAATTGTAGGCTCAATTTCTTTAAAATACTTTCTGAATCATGGGACTAATTTTATGTTAACTTAGGGAACTAATCATCTGCAAATACAGGGATAATTTATTAATTCAGTAATTTACTAAATGATCCACTAAGAAACTGCTGTATATTTTGTAAATTTGTCAAAATCAAAACCATTTATTCCCAAATAAAGCAGGAGCTTTTGTTTCTCTCTTCCTCTTCTCCTTCCCTTTCCTGTCATTCTCAAATACATCCACTTCATAATTCCAACCAAATCATGATTGTAGGCTTACTTGATAGAAATAAACCAACATGGACAAAACAAGTATTGCTGTCACTTTTTTTCTTAAATATACTTCAGAGGCATTTTGTAATAAAATTAGAAACAAAAACTAAAACTGGATAAAGTTAGCTTTACTTTTTGTCTCTAAGAATAATTGAATTTATTTCTAGTTTTTAAACAAGAAAATCAGAGATAGAGAATAGTGCATAAGCAATTCAGAACCAAAGAATATTTGAGGGGTCTTAGGAATTACCTAGTTTAAACGTTCATGTTTTACAGCTATGTTTTTGTCACATATAAGATCAAAGATTGTTTTCTAGTGCACAGAACAAATATCACAGATTCACTTTGACTCTCTGTGGAGCACTTTTAGGGTTTACATGATGAACTTCAAATATTTTATGTGTTTCTATTAAGGGTCTTTGGGCTGTCATTAGGAAGCTCAGTTTTATGCATTTAAAACTGAACATTTATTTTGCAGTTGTTCTGGAGCTGGAATACAGTACACAACCACATAAAGTGATGTTTGTTTTAAAAAATCTATAATTTTAAATATGTATATGTTAATGTAGTCATTTACAGAAAGATTTAAAAAGACTTGTTCCTCATTGAACACACAAATCATACCAGTTCCTCAAATTCTTGCACCAGATTTTAGAGACTGGGCATTAGTATCCCAAAGGGCTCTCTAAAATAGAAGCTTTGTAGGTGGATTTTCTGTGACTGATGCTAGAAATTGTTTTTTCCTCCTTTATTCCAAGCCTAACAGAGAAAATCATGGATCAATTCAGGAGAAGTACATTAACAAAAATGTTGGAGCTTTTATTAAATAATTACATGTACCTAAATCTACTTTAGAGCACCTTTCCTGATACAAACCTGAGTTTTGTGCAGAAAGGGAGTTGCATTCTTAATAGACATATTAGTATATTTTATTTCCTATAACTGTGGCTTTAAAAAGAATCACAGTTAATTATGTAGCTATTTGTATAAAGTTATGCTTTGTGAAAAGGGATTCTATGACCTTTTAATACATTATATGTAAAGTGGTTAATGAGTTATAAATGGTCATTAATGCAAGTCTGTTTTCAAAATAACTGATTAACTAAGTAACCATGGAGAAGCAATCATTTGAACTAAATATTAGAATCCTCTATGTAATAAGTATATGTAAGTGAGTCTGATAATTAGTAAAATTTAAGAATATCTGCTTCTGTACCTTCCAATCAGCTTTCTCTTTTTCTGCCAGGCAATGGGTGGAAAGATGTAGGACTTTTTAGAACTCAAGAATCCAGAAAAAAACAAAACCAAAAATAAACTCCCCAAATATTTAGAATGTAAAACCATGGCGTTGAATAAAGACGCTGACCTACTAGAGAATGGACTTGAGGATATGGGGAGGGGGAAGGGTAAGCTGTGACAAAGTGAGAGAGTGGCATGGACATATATACACTACCAAACGTAAAATAGATAGCTAGTGGGAAGCAGCCACATAGCACAGGGAGATCAGCTCGGTGCTTTTTGACCACCTAGAGGGGTGGGATAGGGAGGGTGGGAGGGAGGGAGACACAAGAGGGAAGAGATATGGGGATATATGTATATGTATAGCTGATTCACTTTGTTATAAAACAGAAACTAACACACCATAGTAACGTAATTATACTCTAATAAAGATGTTAGAAAACAAAAAAAAACATGGCGTTATCTAACAATGCGGTGTTATGCTTGTTAAGAATAATAAAGGAATGCAAATATATTCAGATTTTAATCTTTTTCTAGATACATATCAGCTGTGGCAGGATTGCAGGAAAGTTCATGCTCATTGGTCAGTTAATTACACCATGATTGTTCTGACACAGGACCTTATTTTAGGCAGTTGTCCTGATGGCTTTCCCTCTGCCCAGCTTCTTTCCTCCTCCCCATTCTCACCCTTTTGGTAGCACTTCCTTCCTTTGAAAAACTAGCCAGCCCTGTTCCAGTCATGCCAATCATAGTAAACCTGTAACTCCCTCCTCCTTAGACTGTGAGCTCTTAGAATATGACCTCAGAGCAGGCAGCAGCAGTGTTTTCTGTCTGAGCGAAGACCAGTACACAGAGAGAAGCTGGGGGGTCGGGGGTGGGTGATGGAGAGCCCTAGTGCTCTTCTAGCCCATGGACCCAACCGATCTTGAAGCTAACATTACCTGTGTCCTTAGGATTTGATTACATGAGCCATCATGCTTAAGTGAGTTTGAATATCATTTTGTCCTCTGCAAAAAGAATACTGATTAATAATCAGTGATGGCTTATTCTATCTGCAACAGTTAGCACTTTAAAAGGGATATCAACTGGTAGTTAAAGCAAACTGACGGCAAAGTTTGAGAGAAAACATAATAAACTTTGCTTGAAACTTTCAGTCTTAAAACTATAAACTCTTTGTTGTACAGAGATAGGTTTGGGGAAATGTGTTTTGACAAACGTACATTTGAATCCATCAGTGGATTCATATTTTAAGTTCAAATGGTTCATATTTTAAGTGAGTTGCTGGACTAGTCGGGAACAGAAGGTCAGTGAGAGACATGTATGCTTTCAAGTGTATGAAGAACTGTTTATTTGAGGAAATAGACCAATTATTTTCAATCTCTTGCTCTTAATTTGTTCTATTAGTCAGTGGCTTAGACAGCCAGCTGGGATGGCTCTGCTTCACATTATTTCTTTTTGTCCTTAAGACTAAGAAAGTTTCTTAGGATGTATGCCCAGTAGTGGAATTGCTGGCATGTATGGTAGTTCTATTTTTAGTTTTTTTAAGGAAACTCCATACTGTTCTCCATAGTGGCTGTATCAATTTACATTCCCACCAACAGTGCAAGAGGGTTCACTTTTCTTCACACCCTTTCCAACATTTATTTTTTGTAGATATTTTGATAATGGCCATTCTGACTGGTGTGAAGTGATACCTCATTGTAGTTTTGATTTGCATTTCTCTAATGATTAGTGATGTTGAGCATCCTTTCATTTGTTTGTTGGCAATCTGTATATCTTCTTTGGAGAAATGCATATTTAGGTCTTCTGCCCATTTTTGGATTGGGTTGTTTGTTTTTTTCGATATTGAGCTGCATGAGCAGCTTGTATATTTCGGAGATTAATCCTTTGTCAGTTGCTTCATTTGCAAATATTTTCTCCCATTCTGAGGGTTGTCCTTTCGTCTTATTTATGGTTTCCTTTGCTGTGCAAAAGCTTTTAAGTTTCATAAGGTTCCATTTGTTTATTTTTGTTTTTATTTCCATTTCTCTAGGAGGTGGGTCAAAAAGGATCTTCGTGTGATTCATGTCCTAGAGTGTTCTGCCTTTGTTTTCCTCTAAGAGTTTGATAGTGTCTGGCCTTACATTTAGATCTTTAATCCATTTTGAGTTTATTTTTGTATATGGTGTTAGGGAATGTTCTAATTTCATTCTTTTACGTGTAGCTGTCCAGCTTTCCCAGCACCACTTATTGAAGAGGTTGTCTTTTCTCCATTGTATATTTTTGCCTCATTTATCAAAGATAAACCCACGCACATATGGCCACCTTATCTCTTGGCTTTCTATCCTGTTCCATTGATCTATATTTCTGTTTTTGTGCCAGTACTGTACTGTCTTGATTACTGTAGGTTTGTAGTATAGTCTGAAGTCAGGGAGCCTGATTCCTCCAGCACCATTTTTCTTAAGATTGCTTTGGCTATTTGGGGTCTTTTGTGTTTCCATACAAATTGTGAAATTTTTTGTTCTAGTTCTGTGAAAAATGCCATTGCATATACCCTGAAAAAACCATAATTGAAAAAGAGTCATGTACCACAGCGTTCACTGCAGCTCTGTTTACAGTAGCCAGGACATGGAAGCAACCTAAGTGTCCATCGACAGATGAATGGATAAAGAAGATGTGGCACATATATCCAATGGAATATTACTCTGCCATAAAAAGAAACAAGACTGAGTTATTTGTAATGAGGTGGATGGATCTAGAGTCTGTCATACAGAGTGAAGTAATTCAGAAAGAGAAAAACGAATACCATGTGCTAACACGTATATATGGAATCTAAAAAAAAAAAGTTCTGAAGAACCTAGGGGCAGGACAGGAATAAAGACGCAGACGTATAGAATGGACTTGAGGACATTGGGAGGGGGAAGGGGAAGCTGGGGTGAAGTGAGAGAGTAGCATTGACATATATACACTACCAAATGTAAAATAAATAGTTAGTGAGAAGCAGCCGCATAGCACAGGGAAATCAGCTCGGTGCTTTGTGACCACCTAGAGGGGTGGGATAAGGAGGGTAGGAGGGAGATGCAAGAGGGAGGGGATATGCGGATATATGTACATGTAGAGCTGATTCACTTTGTTATACAGCAGATACTAGCACAACAATTTAATTGTTGTAAAGCAATTATACTCCAATACAGATGTTAAAAAAATATAAAAAAAAATAGTAAGAAAAGTTCTTTGCAAGGCTAAAATTGTTCTGATAAACAAAAGGAAGGGGGTAGATTAGATGAATGGCAGAACATATCAAATCTCCAAAGGTAGTAGTTAATACCTGAGAGCTATTTCCAGTGTTTTAAAAATCCTAAGGCTAATGCATAATAAAATCATTATGTTTAGTAGGAAAAAACTGTAGAACATGTAGGGGAGATAATAAAGGGAGTTTGGAGAAAAATTCAGAAGTTACAACCAGATGACGTTCCATCACACGTTGCTCCCTGTTAAGCTGACTTGATTAGAGCCAGGAACTTTTCAGGCAGTGTGAACATCTTTACATAGAGTTAAAAAAATTCTTTTTGGTCCAAAGCATTCTTTCTCAATGCTGATTTTCATAGGGTTAATGAAGTAGATTAATGAAGAGAAAATGAAACATTTTATGAAGTGAATTTATCTTTCCATTAAAAACCATTCACTCAGGCTTGCCCAGTGATGGACTTCTGTGTGCACCGTGGGTTAAGAATGGACAGAATTGTATTTGCCAACCTGGAGTGACCAGTGGTCCTGTGTTCTTTATCCTGACATCAGCCTGAAGACCCCTCTTGTTCGGTACTCACATCTGTTTAACAAGCCTGTCCTTCCTTCCCATATCAGAAAGCTACCCTGATGAACTCTGCCCTGGGGGTTACTTACTAGGCTGGTGGCCTGAGAATGCCAGTCTGTGTAGGTAGTAATGGCACAAATGTGTCGGAGGGAATTGAGTTTATCATGTGGACAGAGAAATGGAGCAGGATTTGGAAGTGCTGAGTAGACTTGGGATCATGATGGGTTGTTTGGTAGGCAGTGGCCTTGAACAGCGGAGAAATTGTGTGGGCAGGGGCTACACTAAGGGTGGGGATGTTGAATGACAGGGAAACTGATTTGTGTGGTGAAGTTTGGTAAATGTGGGAGAAGTAGAGGGCCATTGAGAAGCTGATGTAGAGCATGAAGGAGGATGAGCTAGTAGAGACAGGGCAGTTCGGTAGAGCTAGGTTGTTTGTGTGAATGGTTAGGACAATTTAATCTATCAAATAATCTCTAGCATATTTAAAAGCAGCAGATTGAAATCATGAGTGAAGATTTTTGCACTGCTCAGTAGCACCAGAGTGATTTGGTTGCCAACCTCTCTTTGACATGATCATGTTTGGATCACCCATTCAGTAAGACAGATGTTATTAAGCAAACCTCATATCTTTTAATTCCCAATAAATTGTTTACAGTTCTCATGGTCAAGTACTATTTTATTTGCTTCTCTAGTAGAACTTATGACATTTTCTGGCCAAAATGTATTACGAAGACACAGTTTTCTGGGAGCTGTATAAACCTTAATGGTGCTATGCAGAAGAAGCTGGTAGACCTACTCCAGTTAGGGATGACTGATTTGGCACAGAGAACATGTACAGTGCAGTGCTTCTCAAAGTGTGGGCTGCCAACTGCCTACATTAGAATCACCTGTATGTTTCTAAAAACACATATTTCTGGGCTTCAATCTAGATAAGGCTATATTTGGAGATGTGAATTTTTTAGATTTATCTAAAAAGTTATCCACAGATGAATCTGATTCATGTTGTAGTTTGAGAATCTCCAATCTGGAAAATTAATGCAGTCACAATAAAAGGGCTCTTTATTTAATTTAATACATGTTACTATTCATGTTGATTTTTCCTAACATAAAAAACGTAGAATAAGAGTGTATAATTGCCTAACTTGTGTGTATGTAACCTTGGAATGATCTATTACACTAAGTTGTGCTTACCAGTGCATCATATATTTAAAGATTTCTAGGCATAGAATTTTATTAGAATTCTAATTAGCCTGAAGCAGTAATTCAGAGGCTGATAGGCAAAGCTGTTTCCCAATTTCTCCTGTTGCTTAATTCTTGAGCTTTTGAATATTCCTTATCTCATAGCTTGTGATACCAATTTCATGAATTTTTGCATTTGGGATATGTCTCCTCCAAAGAATATTCTCTTGATACAAACTAACATGGTGGAAGGGATGGGGATGTAGGGATGGGGTCAGTTCCTGCAGATAGGTATATTTTCCTCTTCTGAAATTAGGTCATTTAAACTAATGGACTAATCTTAGTTCCAGATCAATTTTCTTTGTCTAAAGCCCATGGAATACAGAAAGGATTCACATTGACTTTGCTCTTACCATCTCCCCACCTTTTATTAAAGGATGTTCTTCCTCTTTCTTGAGTTGTCTCAGGTAGAAGTTTACTCAGGCATCCTTTATGGGCCTTCACTTAGTAGTCTACAGTGCCGTCTCTACGATAAAACCTCTTGGTGACTCTTCATTTGATTTCCTGAATCATTCTTGTTTACAGTACTTGTCCTTAAGTGATAAATAAACACAATTTCCAATGTTTATATATTGAACTTAAGGGGGAAATACTTGGCCAGAATTGCAGGAACCACCTGTCTGTTACTTGCCCTGGGTTTGCCTGAGACTGCTTGTTAGAGCAGTCACCTTTTTCGCTGTGTGTAAACATCTTTCACTGTGGCTCCAGTGAAAGGAATAAACCACAGACTCACTTTGCCTAAGAGCCTAAGGTGTATGTTTAGTTTGTGATTTGGATGCTTTGATGTCCCCTTCTGTAAGAAGTCAGCTTAGTAACTATAGTTTTCTTATACATCAGTCAGCAGTTTTACCTGCTTTGGTTTAAACAAAGGACTTTGCTTAACCTTGGTAATGATGCTAATTAAAGGATTTCTTTTCATTTTTTGCAGTATGTTATTTAACTTAAATTTCATGACTTCTTTTTATTCTGTTTTTATTCTTGGGAGCTATGCTATGGGCAAGCTCTTGTCCAATGGAAGAGGTGATACATACCTTGTTCTCTTTCTCATGTAAAATAATCACACATGATCTCTTACCTCAAAAAACTTACTTTGTGGAGGATGCCCCATATCAACCATTACAGCTACAGGGAACTGACCAATAGTACATGCTAAGTATCTCCTACACAGAGAGCCATAAGGACAACCTTAAGTATAGTTCATAAGGTTAATTGAACAGAATTTTCTTTATAAAATCCTTCAGTCTGTAGAATAGATGTCCACAATTTCTAAAACATGATTTTGTGCTCACATAATTTCGTGAGTTTTGTGAGTTTATCAACAATTGCCTGAGAAAGAACTATGGAGGGAGTGATAAAAATAGAAGGATCTGAGTGCATTTCTTTTACAAATTCAATTTTAGGAAAGAATCAGATATATGCTGAGTCTTTCCATTAGACTTTTGAGAAAGGGATGCAAGAGAATCCTTAAATAAGTAATCAGAACAGGTTGTACACTAGTTTGCCTGTAAAATAAACCTGAACTCCATGGTGTATTCCATGACTACAGGACTTGAAATAGATTATCCTATATTTAGTTTTCTCAGTTATTTTTTCTAATTATGAAATGCAAAGAGGTAATGGCCAGGGTCATGTTCCTTGCCTATTCCCTCCCACTCAAATGGAGCTTTCCAAGCAGAGGCGGACGTGGGTCTGCGGGGTTATACTACATTCTAAACAATGAGCCCCAAACATTGTCTGATGTATCAATGACTGATTGAATTCTAAACTTCTTATAATAAGGATCTTGAAACATGTTTTGATCCTGCTAGGTTGCAGTCTTCCATAAAAGAGTATAACTAAATTCTGGTCTCTTGAAATTAAAAGAGATCTGAAGTTTGAGACCTTTCTCTATCTCAATTAAGTGAATATCCATCCTCTGTTAGAATACCTCCACTGTGCTGCTCATCTGTGTTATTTTTCTTATGCTATTGAAAAGTCTAGCTCATAGTCTGGGACTGTGTGCAGTAGTTTTGTAGAACATAGAAGTGAGGCCAATAGATGCAGAGCATGGCTCTTCTTCAACAGATAAGTAGGGCTATATGTTTATTCACCTGTGAGTCCTACATATGTATCATTCTTCTTTTCTCATTCTGTCCCTTATTTCTGACCTAATAAAAATTCCTAATTGGAGGCTTCTCATATTCATCTCCATTTTGTAGACAAGGAATCTTTATGATAATTAATTTGTTGAAGGTCATGCAGATAGGCAGTGCTAATGCAAGAAACTTGCAGATATTCTTAGAACATTTGATTATGCTGTAAGAAAGCCTCCTTTTGTTTAGGTCATTTTCTAGGATGTTGCTAACCTTGGATAGTGGGCTGAACTATAGGTGAAACAACTGTGAAGATCAGTCGAAATAATAGAATAGACATGCATCTCTTTTCCATCATATTAGGAGGAACCCAAGAAATAATAATGCTTGACACTTACCTAGTGCTTGTCATGTGTCAGGCAGTATTCTAAGTGCTTTACCTATATTATCTAGTTTAAATTCATAACAACTCTGAGGTAGACACCATTATTTCCCTAACTTTATAACAGGGGGGAAAATAGAAAGGAAAAACCCTGGATCAGGGAGGGAAGGAAAACCATGATTGGTACAGAGAAAAGCTTCAGGTAGAATGGGGTCCATTAATGAAGACACTTGGGTGCTGGTGATATTAAGTCCAATTATTATTCTGAAAATTCTTAGGAAAAAAAATCCCCAGAATGTCACTTAAGAATGAAACACTGAGAAATTGGCTGGTGAATGCATTTCAGACATACTCAGTGAAGGAGGGAAACGTGGCCCAGGGAATAGAGTAGAACACCCAGGGTATGGAGTCACAACGACCTCAGTGTACAGAACAATGAGGTATTGCAAATCAGTGAAGAACAACCCAAAGCCCAGCTGAGGAATATCTGGGGATTAGTTAAGGGAGGAGATTTTCTGAAGAGGCATCAGGCCAGGACCCATTAGCATTAAGAGAACTATAGAGCAACAATTTCATGCATCCCGGGATGTACAGCTTGGACACCTGTTGTGCAGGAGAGGTAGAACAGCATAAGCATCCTACGTAATCAGTCAGGAATGCTATTATGACTTTTCCTCAGTTGAAATTCTGAACAATGACATTACTGTTTAATGAATGGATTAAAATATAAAGAGGAAATATGGACATTTGTTCCTGAGAAACTCTGTGTGTCCACAATAGTTCTGGCTGGATTTATGAAAAAATACTTAATTCCTAAAACTATTGGGTCCTCAGTATTGCCTTTTCCCTTTCTTGAGGTTTCCGTGTTACCCAAGTCTCCCTTTTTGTCTGCTGTGAAGTACAATTTGATCTTTCTCTGTTTTTTAAAAATTATAGTGAAATAAATATAAAATTTGCCATTTTAACCACTTGTACGCATACAGCTCAGTGGCATCTGGCACACTCACATTGTTGGGCAACCATTACCACCATTCATGTCTCAATTTAGTTTCAAAAAAGGCACATATGTATTCCTTCTTTCCCTGGCAAGAGAAATAACTTGACTGCTATTAAAGTCTATTTTTCTTGGCCTTCATTCTCAGCAGTCACTTGAAAAGTATGATTGTTTTCAAAGTTTTAGCTATTCTGAATACAGTTGCCATGAACATTCATGTATAAGTCTTTGTGTAGATATATACGGATATATAGTCATTATTTTCTAATAATTTTAAATGGAATATGATCTCGAAAAATACTGAATCACTGTGTTGTAAACCTGAAACTAACATAATATTGTAAATCAGCTATACTTCAATTAAAAATATTCCATACCTAAAAATTCTTTCTAAACTTAATAATGCTAAGCTTTCCAATCAATGACAATGGTATATCTCCCCATTTATTTAGGCCTTCATTAATTTCTTTCAAGAATATTTTGTAGTTTTCATTGTAGAGATCTTACACATATTTTATTAATGTCTCTAATTGTTTCACACTTTGATACTACTATAAAAGGTATTTAAGAAAGTTTATTCCTGACCATTCATTCCTACCATATAGACATGTAATTAATTTTTGATTATTGACCTTAAATTCTACATGCTCTCTAAACTCTCATGTTCTAGTTACTTTTTTTCCATAAGTTTCTTAGGATTTTCTATGTATATGATCATATCATCTGCAAAAAAATACAATTATTTTTCTTCCTTTCCAATCTGTCTGACATTTATTTACGTTATTTACTTACTAACTAGACCTCCAGGACAATATTAAATCGAAGCAGTGAGTGTGGATATCCTATTTCAGTCATGAAAGAAAGTATTCAGTCATGGGCCAATAAATATATTAGTTGCAGATTATTTTCTTTCTTGTAGATGACCTTTATTAGCACGAAGATGTTTTCACATATTTTTAGTAGTTGAAATTTTTCTATAATAAATCAATATTATAGATTTTGCAGTGATTGAGATGAACTTTTCTGTTTTTCCACTTAAGCTATTAAAATGGTAAATTACATTAATAGATTTTCAAATGTTAAACTAACCTCACATTTCTAGTATAAACCCTACTTTGTCATGATTTATTATTTTTTACAGTACTGTTTGATTCTATTTGCTAATTTGTTAAGTTTGCGCCTACATTCATGAGAGTTGTAAATGTTTTTTCATGGTAATATCTTTGACTGGTATTGTATTAAAGTAATGCTGGCCTCATAAAGTGAGTTGGGAGGTGTTCCCTCATTCTCCATATTTTGTAAGATTTTGTTTGGTAGAATTTACCAGTGCAGCCACCTGGCCTGGTGTTAGACACTTTTTTTTTCTTCTAGAGGGGAGGAAGGTTTTTAATTATAAATTCAATTTCGTCAATAAACATAGGGCAATTCAAATTTTCTGTGTTTGAGTCAGTTTTACTAATTTATGCCTTTCAAGAAATTTTCCCATTTTATCTGTTAATGAATTTATTTGCATGAAAATTTTAATGATATTCTCCTAATATCCTTTAAATATCTGAATAATATGGAATGACGTCCTTTTAAATTCTTTATATTTTTAATTTGCTCTCTTCTTTTCTTAGTTTAGCTAAAGATTTATCATTTTGGTCAATCTTTCCTAAAAACCGAGCTTTTGATTTAATTAAATTATATAATTTTCTGTTTTCTAGTTCATTGATTTCTGCTCTGTATTTAATTTTTTCTACTTATTGGGAATACAATTTGCTCTTGTGTTTCTGTCTTATGAAGGTGGGAGCTTAGATTTTAGAACTTTTCTAATATGTATAAGTATTTAAAGCCACAAATTTCCTTATAAACACTGATTTAGCTGCATTTCATGAATTTTGATATACTGTTTTCATTTAAATTCAATTCAAACTATTTTCTATTTCTCTTTTTTCTTTTTTTTTTTTCGGTACGCAGGCCTCTCACTGTTGTGGCCTCTCCCGTTGCGGAGCACAGGCTCCAGATGCGCAGGCTCAGCGGCCATGGCTCACGGGCCCAGCCGCTCCGCGGCATGTGGGATCTTCCCAGACCCGGGCACGAACCCGTGTCCCCTGCATCGGCAGGCGGACTCTCAACCACTGTGCCACCAGGGAAGCCCATCTATTTCTCTTTTGAATTATTGTTTAGTTCGTGTTATTTAAAACTTTCTAAATAATTTTGAATTTTTCTATTTTAATGATTTCTAATTCAATGTTATTGTAAACAGAGAATATCTTAATAATTTTTCCCTTTAAATTTCTTCAGACTTGTTTCCTGTCCCAGAATATTTTATGTTCTTGTGTATGTTTCATGTATATTCCATTCTTCTTGGATGGAGTGTCCTGTAAATGTCATTTAAGTAACGATTCATAATATCATTCATGTTTTATTTTTCTATGCTGGCTTTCTGTTCATTTGCTGTATTGATTACTAAGAGGATGGTTGAATCTACAGCCCTAATTATAGATTGTCTATTTCTCTTTTAAGTTCTGTCAGTTTTTATTTATTTTGAAGTTCTGTTATTGAGTGCATTTGTTTTAGGATTATTATGCCTTTTGGATGAAATATCCACTACTTCATTCTTCTTAATATTTCATGTTCTGAAATCTACATTTTCTGATATAGCCACTGCAGCTTTCTTATGATTAATTTTTGCATGAAACATATTTTCCCATCCTTTTACTTTTAAACTTTCTTTGTCATTATATATATATACATATATATATTTATATGTATATGTTTTTATACATCTCTACTGGAGTATAACTGCTTCACAATGCTGTGTTAGTTTCTGCTGTACAACAAAGAGAATCAGCCATATGCACACACATATCTCCATATCCCCTCCCTCTTGTGCCTCCCTCCCACCCTCCCTATCCCACCACTCTAGGTGGTCACAAAGCACCAAGCTGATCTCCCCGTTCTATGCAGCAGTTTCCCACCAGCCGTCCATTTTACATTTGGTAGTGTATATATGTCAGTGCTACTCTCTTGTTAAGTTACAGCCTCCCCTTCCCTCTGCGTCCTCAGGTCTGTTCTCAACGTCTGCATCTTTCTTCCTGCCCTGCAACTAGGTTCATCAGTACCATTTTTCTAGATTCCATATATATGCGTTAGCGTATGGTATTTGTTTTTCTCTTTCTGACTTACTTCACTCTATATAACAGACTCTAGGTCCTTCCACCTCACTGCAAATAACTCAATTTCATTCCTTTTTATGGCTGAGTCATATTCCATTGTATATATGTACCACAACTTCTTTATCCATTCATCTGTTGATGGGCATTTAGGTTGTTTCCATGTCCTGACTATTGTAAACAGAGCTGCAGTGAACACTGTGGTACATGACTCTTTTTGAATTATGGTTTTCTCAGGGTATATGCCCAGTAGTGGGATTGCTGGGTGATATGGTAGTTCTGTTTTTACTTTTTAAAGGAATCTTCATACTATTCTCCATGGTAGCTGTATCAGTTTACATTCCCACCAACAGTGCAAAAGGGTTCCCTTTTCTCTGCATCCTCTCCAGCATTTATTGTTTGTAGATTTTTTGATGATCGCCATTCTGACTGGCGTGAGGTGATACCTCATTGTAGTTTTGATTTGCATTTCTCTAATGATTAGTGTTGTTGAGCATCTTTTCACGTATTTGTTGGCCATCTTTATGTCTTCTTTGGAGAGTTCTTCTTCTGCCCATTTTTGGATTGGGTGGTTTGTTTTTTTTGATATTGAGCTGCATAAGCTGCTTGTATATTTTGGAGATTAATCCTTTGTCAGTTGCTTTGTTTGTAAATATATTATCCCGTTCCCAGGGTTGTCCTTTCGTCTTGTTTATGGTTTCCTTTGCTGTGCAAAAGATTTGAAGTTTCATTAGGTCCCATTTGTTTAGTTTTGTTTTTATTTCCATTACTCAAGGAGGTGGGCCAAAAAGGATCTTCTGTGATTTATGTCATAGAGTGTTCTGCCTATGTTTTCCTCTAAGAGTTTTATAGTGTCTGGCCTTACATTTAGGTCTTTACTCCATTTTGAGTTTATTTTTGTGTATGGTGTTAGCAAGTGTTTTAATTTCATTCTTTCACATGTAGCTGTCCAATTTTCCCAGCAGCATTTATTGAAGAGGCTGTCTTTTCTCCACTGTATATTCTTCCCTCCTTTGTCAAAGATAAGTTGACCATATGTGCATGGGTTTATTTCTGGGCTTTCTATCCTGTTCCATTGATCTGTGTTTCCATTTTGTGCCAGTACCATACTGTCTTGATTACTGTAGCTTTGTATATAGTCTGAAGTCAGGGAACCTGATTCCTGCAGCTCCATTTTTCTTTCTCAAGATTGTTTTGGCTACTTGGGGTCTTTTGTGTTTCCATACAAATGGTAAAATTTTTTGTTCTTGTTCTGTGAAAAATGCCACCGGTAATTTGATAGGGATTGCGTTAAATCTGTAGATTGGGTAGTATAGTCATTTTCACAATGTTGATTCTTCCAATCCAAGAACATGGTATATCTCTCCATCTGTTTGTATCATCTTTGATTTTTTTCATCAGTGTCTTATAGTTTTCTGCATACAGGTCTTTTTCCTCCTTAGGTAGTTTTATTCCTGGGTATTTTATTCTTTTCATTGCAATGGTAAATAGGAGTGTTTCCTTAATTTCTCTTTCAAATTTTTCATCATTAGTGTATAGGAATGCAAGAGATTTCTGTGCATTAATTTTGTATCCTGTTACTTTACCAAATTCATTGATTAGCTCTATGAGTTTTCTGGTGGCATCTTTAGGATTTTCTATGTATAGCATCATGTCATCTGCAAACAGTGTTTTACTGTTTTACTTCTTCTTTTCCAATATGGATTCCTTTTATTTCTTTTTCTTCTCTGATTGCTGTGGCTAAAACTACCAAAACAATGTTGAATAAAAGTGGTGAGAGTGGGCAACCTTGTCTTGTTCCTGATCATAGAGGAAATGCTTTCAGTTATTCACCACTGGGTATGATGTTTGCCGTGGGTTTGTTGTATATGGTCTTTATTATGTTGAGGTAGGTTCCCTCTATGCCCACTTCTGGCGAGTTTTTATCATAAATGGGTGTTGAATTTTATCAAAAGCTTTTTCTGCATGTACTGATATTATCATATTTTTTATCCTTCAGTTTGTTACTATGATGTGTCACATTGATTGGTTTGCATATATTGAAGAATCCTTGCATTTCTGTGACAGATCTCGCTTCCTCATGGTGTATGATCCTTTTAATGTGCTGTTGGATTTTGTTTGCTAGTACTTCGTTGAGGGATTTTGCATCTATGTTTACCAGCAATATTGACTGTAATTTTCTTTGTGACATCTTTGTGTGGTTTTGGTATCAGGGTGATGGTGGCTTTATAGAATCAGTTTAGGAGTGTTCCTCCATCTGCTATATTTTGGAAGAGTTTGAGAAGGATGGGTGTTAGCTCGTCCCTAAGTGTTTGATAGAATTCCCCTTTGAAGCCATCTGACCCTGGGCTTTTGTTTGTTGGAAGATTTTTAATCACAGTGTCACTTTCAGTGCTTGTGATTGATCTGTTCATATTTCCTATTTCTTCCTGCTTCAGTCTTAGAACATTGTACTTTTCTAAGAATTTGTCCATTTCCTCCGGGTTGTCCATTTTATTGGCATAGAGTTGCTTGTAGTAGTCTCTCATGATCCTTTGTATTTCTGAGTATCACTTTTTACTTCTTGTTTTTTATTTATAATTCAGTTGATTTGAGTCCTCTCACTCTTTTTCTTGAGTCTGGCTAATGGTTTATCAATTTTATCTTCTCAAAGAACCAGCTTTTAGTTTTATTGATCTCTGCTATTGTTTCCTTCATTTCTTTTCCTTTTACTTCTGATCTGATGTTTATGATTTCTTTCCTTCTGCTAACTTTGAGGGTTTTTTGTTCTTCTTTCTCTAATTGCTTTAGGTGTAAGGTTAGGTTGTTTATTTGATTTTTTCTTCTTTCTTGATGTAGGATTGTATTGCTATAAACTCCCTCTTAGAAGTGCTTTTGCTGCATCCCTTAGGGTTTGGGTCATCGTGTTTTCATTGTCATTCGTTTCTAGGTATTTTTGACTTCCTCTTCGATTTCTTCAGTGACCTCTTGGTTGTTTAGTATCATGTTGTTTAGCCTCCATGTGTTTGTATTTTTTACATTTCCCCCCCCCCCCCCGTAATTGCTATCTAGTCTCATAGCATTGTGGTTGGAAAAGATGCTTGATATGATTTCAGTTTCCTTAAGTTTACCAAGGCTTGATTTGTTAACTCAAGATGTGATCTCTCCTGGAGAATGTTCCGTGTGTACTTGAGAAGAAAGTGTATTCTGTTGTTTTTGAATGGAATGTCCTATAAATATCAATTAAGTCCATCTTGTTTAATGTATCATTTAAAGCTTGTGTTTCCTTATTTATTTTCATTTTGAATGATCTGTCAATTGGTGTAAGTGGGGTGTTAAAGTCCCCTACTATTATTGTGTTACTGTCGATTTCCCCTTATATGGCTGTTAGCAGTTGCCTTATGTATTGTGGTGGTGCTATGTTGGGTGCATAAATATTGTAAATTGTTATATCTTCTTCTTGTATTGATCTCTTGATCATTATGTAATGTCCTTCCTTGTCACTTGTAAGAGTCTTTATTTTAAAGTCTATTTTATCTGATATGAGTACTGCTACTCCAGCTTTCTTTTGATTTCCATTTACATGGAATATCTTTTTCCATCCCCTCACTTTCAGTCTGTATGTGTCCCTAGGTCTGAAGTGGGTCTCTTGTAGACAGCATATAGATTGGCCTTGTTTTTGTATCCATTCAGCCAGTCTGTGTGTTTTGGTTGGAGCATTTAATCCATTCATATTTAAGGTAATTATTGATATGTATGTTCCTATTACCATTTTCTTAATCGTTTTGGGCTTGTTTTTGTAGGTCCTTTTCTTCTCTTGTGTTTCCCGCTTACAGAAGTTCCTTTAGCATTTGTTGTAGATCTGGTTTGGTGATGCTGAATTCTCTTAACTTTGCTTGCCTGTAAAGCTTTGATTTCTCCATCAAATCTGAAGAGATCCTTGCTGGGTTGAGTAATCTTGGTTGTAGTTTTTCCCTTACCTCATTTTAAATATATCCTACCCCTCCCTTATGGCTTGCAGAGTTTCTGCTGAAATGTCAGCTGATAAGCTTATGGGGATTCTCTTGTATGTTATTTGTTGCTTTTCCCTTGCTGCTTTTAATATATTTTCTTTGTATTTAATTTTTGATAGTTTGATTAATATGTGTCTTGGCGTGGTTCCTCCTTGGATTTATCCTATATGAGACTCTCTGCACTTCCTGGAGTTGATTGACTATTTCCTTTCCCATGTTAGGGAAGTTTTCAACTATAATCTCTTCAATATTTTCTCAGACCCTTTCTTTTTCTCTTCTTCTTCTGGAACTCCTGTAATTCGATTGTTGCTGCTTTTAATGTTGTCCCAGAGGCCTCTGAGACCGTCCTCAATTCTTTTCATTCTTCTTTCTTCATTCTGCTCCATGACAGTTTTCTCCACCATTCTATCTTCCAGGTCACTTATCCTTTCTTCTCTCTGTTATTCTGCTATTGATTCCTTCTAGAGTAGTTTTAGTTATTGTGTTGTTCATCACTCTTTGTTTTTTCTTTAGTTTTTCTAGGTCTTTGTTAAATGTTTTTTGTATTTTTTCCATTCTATTTCCAAGATTTTGGATCATCTTTATTATAATTACTCTGAATTCTTTTTCTGGTAGACTGCCTATCTCCTCATTTGTTTGGTGTTATGGGTTTTTCCTTGCTCCTTCATCTGTTGCATATTTCTCTGTCTTCTCATTTGTTTAACTTACTGTGTTTGAGGTCTCCTTTCTGCAGGCTGTAGGGTCGTAATTCCTCTTACTTCTGTTGTCTGCCCACATTGGGTGAGTTTGGTCCAGTGGCTTGTGTAGGGTTCCTGGTGGAGGCGACTAAAACTTGTGTTCTGGCGGGTGGAGCTGGATCTTGTCCCTCTGATGGGCAGGGCTGCATCTGATGGTGTGTCTTTTGGTGTCTGTGAGCTTAATATGACTTTAGGTAGCCTGTCTGCTAATGGGTGAGGTTATGTTCCTGTCTTGTTAGCTGTTAGCTGTGAGGCATCCAGCACTGGAGCTTGCTGGCCTTTGGGAGGAGCTGGGTCTTTGTGCTGAGATGGAGCCCTCTTGGAGAGGTCTCACCAGTTAATATTCCATGGGGCCAGGAGTTCTCTGGTAGTCCAATGTCCTGGACTCAGCTCCCCCACGTTAGAGGCTCAGACCTGACCCCTGGCCAGTGCACCAAGACCCAGCATTCAATAGTTTTTCTGTAGCCACTGTTTCACATGTAGATGTATTCTTGATGTATTTGTGAGGAGGAAGGTGATCTCCCCATCTTACTCCTCCACCATCTTGAAGATCTCTTGTCATTATATTTTAATTTGGTTTTGTGTAGACTGTTTATAATTGGATATTGCTTTTTCATCAAGTCTGACAATCTCTGTCTTCCAAATGGAGTGGTAAGCATATTTATATTTCATATATACTTACCTATATGGTTAGGTTTAAATCTACTATACTGTTAGTTTTCTGCTTGTGTCATTTGTTTTTTCTCCTCCTTTCCCTCTTCTGTCATCTTTTGTATTAGCTGAGCATTTTTCAGAATTCCACTTTATCTCCACTATTTAATTATTAATCATCTCTCTCTTTTTTTTGGGGGGGGTGGTACGCGGGCCTCTCACTGCTGTGGCCTCTCCCATTGTGGAGCACAGGCTCTGGACGCACAGGCTCAGCGGCCATGGCTCACGGGCCCAGCCACTCCGCGGCATGTGGGATCCTCCCGGACCACGGCACGGACCTGTGTCCCATGCATTGGCAGGCAGACTCTCAACCACTGCACCACCAGGGAAGCCCCATATCTCTTTAAAAAAAATTTTTTTTAGTGGTTGCCATAGGTTTAGAATATTCAAGTGTAAGTTTTCACAGTTTACCCTAAAAAATATCAATGTCCTATCACTTCATGCATAAAAAACTTGCAAGAGTATAGTTTAATTTTCTCCCCACCCATCTTTAAAATTTTTTTTGTCAGATTTTACTTCTACAGGTGTTATAAACTTCAAAATGTATTGTAATTTTTGCTTTAAACAGTCATTCTCTCCTAAAGAAATTTAAAAATGTGATAGCCTGGTTTATATTTAACTTACTCAGCTATCATTCATCATTGCAAGTTCTCTTCTTTGTTTTCTGTCCATCTGTTGTAACTTTGTTTTCCTGTAGAAATTCCTTTATTATTTCTTGTAGTGAAGGTACACTGGTGAAAGCGTTTCTCAGGCCTTACTTGTATAAGTCTTTGTTTTACCTTCATTTAAAAAGAATATTTTTTTGTTGAATATGGAAAACTAGGTGCATGGTTGTGCTTTTTCCTTTTAGCCCCTTAACATTGTTTCATTATCTTCCTGCTGGAATGGTTTCTATGTTGAAATCAATTTCTATGTTGATATACACAAAAAAGAAATTTTTGGTATATATCATAATGTGTTCAACCCTATCTGCTTTTATGGTTTTCCCTTTATCACTGGTCTTCAGCAATTTGATTGTGGTATGCTTTAGTATTATTTTTTTGTGTGTTTATTCTGCCTGAGTTTCATTGAGCTTCTTGGGTCTGTGGGTTTATAGTTTTAATTAAATTTGGAAAAACACTTGGCTGTTGAAAAATTGTTTCCCCCTCCTTCTGGGGCTCTAATTACATATATATTGTATTACTTGAAATGTTGCACAGGTCACTGAGTGAGGCTGCATTATTTTTTTCATCTTCCTTTTCTCTGTGGCTCCTTTTGGATAATTTCTGCTGCTATATTTTCAAATTTACTAATATTTTCTTCTATAATCTTAGTATGTTGTTATCTGAACCTAATAACATGTTTGTTTCAAGTATTTTAATAATCATTTGTTCATTTTGGGTCTTTTGTAAATCTTCCATTTCCTTTCTTACTGTGTTTGTTTTCCTCTAAATCCATGACCATCTTTCTGTCACATATGCCCATGGTGCTGTATGCTTCCCTTTCTGTGGTATCCACCACAATTTAAATTGCTCAATTTAAAAGCCTTGTATTTATAGATAGCTTTAGCATTGTGAGGAAACTGACCAAGTTTGTCTTACTCTCCAAGATATCCTCAGAATTTGTCAGTGTCTGGCACAGAGTAAATTCAGTAAATATTCATTGAAGGAATTAATTAGTGAATAAGTGACTTTAAAGAAGCCTTATTTTCTATCCCTTAGATCCTAACCCCACAGTCAAATAGAAATTTTGACTCTGGCATAACGCTGCCAGAATGTATGAGAATAAGGCCCAAGGATGGATAAATGATTCACCCTCATGATCAGAGTGAAAAATTATTGACAACCAGGGCAGAAATTGTTACTCTTGGGGAACAGGTTAGCAGGAGGCAGGGCTACAAATAAGAAACAAATTTTTCTATTTGGAAATGAACTGGAATCCAGGATTTTGAGAGCATAGAAGAGAGGAAAGAGAGAAGACGAAGCAGCAATACTTCTGTAGGTTGGAGCTTGAATTGCAAAACAGGCCAAGGGACCTTTAAAGAACAAAGGTGGCTAATACAAGTTTTTAAAGTTCTGTTTGATCCAATATAAATCCCACCCGTTACTCAAACTGAAAAGGCTTGTCTAAGTTATGGGTACCCAGGCTCTGTGTGTGTGTGTCTGTGTCTGTGTGAAAGAGAAGTAGAATGTAAAAAAATGATTACTAATCAACTGAAGAAACTAAGTCCCGTGCCTATTAGTTGAAATTGGGAATAGGGATAGCATGCCTGGGACAGGAAGACAACTCAGAAACTGAGCTAGTTCAGTGGGAGCTTGGAGCCAGAAGTAACAAGAATAGAAGCTCTCCCTACCCTCCTAGGAGTGAGCAAAAATATTGTGAGGTCATGAGAATTTCTGCTAAGAAAGAGTGGGAGTTTGTGTGAATGTTACCTAGATTTTAAGAGACGTGGTAACTTCGCAACATTTGAGTCACAAATAATACTATTCATTGGCATTGTATTACATGCAGATGTAATGCTTTAAAAATGTTATTATGTTACGCTCATAACTTCTATGAGAGAAATGCTGTTAAAATCCAGTATTAGTGATGGAGAGATACAGTTTTAGGAGACTGTAACTTATTTAAGGTCACACAGCTTGAGAAGAGGACATTAGTAGGAAATATTCTGGCAGGTGGCTCAAGGACAGGTGGTTACAGTTAAAAAATAAAAAGTACAAAATGGAAAACTCCAGTTCCTTTCTCAGGAGAAAGACCCACTGAAGGGTCCAATTTGACAAGTCAATTTTTCTACTTTTTAAATGTATGCACAGAAGAGTCCCAAGGTTGCCATTATTTCTTTTGCACATGTCTTGGCCTGGAAGCTATCTTAGTGAGGCTGATAGTATGATGGCTAAGAGTGTAGGAACCAAATTAAAGTCCTAGATTTGGGTATTGATTCCAAAACTGGGTATGTAATCTTCTATCAGCTCTTCAGCTTCTGAGCCTGAGTTTCTTCATCTGTATAATAGAGGACATTAGTACTAATGTTGGCTGTTCTTGTGAAGATTAAACAAGATATTGAGTATAAAAAGCTTAGTGCTGCTCCTAGCACGTAGTCAACAGTTAATAACTTATAGTTGTCACATCTCCCCTACTACATTCTGACTTGATTGAGGGATTTAAAAAGATGAGGAAGAGAACAACACTTACTCAGGACCTACAGTGAGTTAGGCATCCTTTTAGATACTTTACATACATCATTTGATACTCACAGAAGCCCTGTGCTGTGTTCCATGTAAACTACATTTGGCAGCGAAGAGAACTTCAGACTAAAAGAGGTAAAGTAACTTATCCAAAATGACTCACCCATATGAGTTTGGCTATTAACCCAACTTTTAGGTGAGAAAACTAAGGCTGAGAGAAGGGAAATGTATTCATATATTCATTCACCTAACATGTATTGATGACACATTTGTGCCAGAAGTTCTCTCACTCCAAAGCTTATATCCCACAATTACATATTGGTTTCCCCAGGCTGTGTCCACATATGGGGGGCAGGTAAGTCTGAGCACTTTGGGGAAATTAGTAGGAAGCTGGTAATGAATCTATTTACATGAGATATTCTACGTGAAGGCTTTCTGTGTGATGGAGGAAGTTCAAACATAACTTCTTGGGAGACATACTTAAGGAGGACAATATATTGTGTGTCCGCAAGTCTAGCCCAGGTTGAATCCTCAGGGAGAAACCACCTGTAGGATAAAGGTACTTCAGTTCCCACTTGACAGTCGTAACTGAGGGTTGAGGATATAGACCCACTTGTTAAACCTATGTGTGGAGTACAAGAAATTTAGTTGTAAAGATGACTGAAGTGAATAGAGGCATTTACACCTACTTTAACAGAATCATATTCTTCTGGAGAATATTGGCAGCTTTAGAATTGGTGCTGTGTTATACTTAAGGGCTTTGTGGATAGTGAGCTTCAAGAGGAGAAGGGTAAGAACCTGGTGAGATTGGAGGAAATCTTGTTAACCAAGCTACAAGGGGCAGCTCCAGGCAGAATACCCAAGTGTGTGAGAGGGTTGTTTGGTTGGTGTAATGGTCATTGTACTTGAAGTCCTGATAGCATTTCAATCTCCTCCTAATGTGATTTGGAGAATTGTCCTCAGCTCTAGTGGTGGGCTTGACTGAACTAAAAGTATTTTCATCCCTCTTGGTGATGATTGTCTCAGAAAAGGACATGTTATCTTAAGGATGCAAGGAAAAGTATACTGAGTCTTCTGGGAAAGTGTTTTTCAGTTTCCAGTTTTTTCAGTTTTTCAGCCTCGTGGGACATTGGTCTTTCTTCCCCTCATACATAAATGAGGAACCTATAGCCCCAACTTGTTACTGACAAACAACTACAAAGAGAACCAGAATTAAGATGAAGCTGTACATGGCAGTGGAGAAATAGAAAGAATGCAGGTCTTGGATGATGTGGTTGAAGTGGTAGATCAATCAGTCTTGAACCTATTCTACTTCACCTTTTGTGAATTTTTTTTGTAGTTCTGTAAGTTGATTGTAGTTGACTTTTAATTTTGGCTGAAGGCATCCTGATTTGGATAATGGAATCTGACAAAGATTTTCCAGTTTTGTTTTTGTAACTTAGGTATTAGCCAACTTTGGTCAACACATGATCTATGAGTAGGAAAAACAGCTAAATATAAAATATTGCTACTAAATTAGTAGAAGGGTTGAACTTGGAACAGATGACAGTCTTATTTGGAGGTGGAGGTGTAAAGAGAAAATTATGCTTGGAATTAAGACTGGATGATGATGGGATGACAACTGACAAAATTAATGCCTTGATGAATTTTTAGACTTGGTTATTCACTGAGAATAAGGGATGTGGTTCACAGGACTTTAGGAGGATGATAAACGTTTTAACAGCTGATATTTGAAATGGGAAAAATGAGTGGAAGATAGGTACTGAGAGGCACTGAGGGCCCAGCTGATGTTGAAGATCATAAATTTAGAATGGGGTTAATCATTTTGTTTATAAAATTGTCTCCAGCAAGGCTTGGGCAAGCAAGAAACAGAAGCACAAGGAGAGTAAAAGGACAGTAGGGAGTACTCAAAAATTGGGGATTGGAAGAGCAGGTGCAGTGGAAAGACTAACTCCAAGAGAATTGAAAGTTCTAAGAGTAGAGTGTTATATTTTTTAAAAATAAAAAACATTCTTTGGCATATTAATTTTAAACAAAGTTTTGAATAATCTCATTTGATAACTACAATGATATTGTGAGGCAGAATTAAAAAATTATTTTATTGAAATATAGTTGATTTACAATGTTGTGTTAACTTCTTTACAGCAAAGTGATTCAGTTATATATATATATATACACACACACACACATATATACACACACACACATATATATATACACACACACACATACACACACATTCTTTTTCATATTCTTTTCCATTATGGTTTATCACAGAATATTGAATATATTTCCATGTGCTATAGATTAGGACTTTATTGTTTACCATTCTATACATAATGGTTTGCATCTGTTAATCCCAAACTCCCAATCCATCCTTCCCCCTTGGCAACCACAAGTCTGTTCTCTATATCTGTGAGTCTGTTTGTTTTGTAGATAAGTTCATTTGTGTCATATTTTAGATTCCACATGTAACTGATATAATATGGTACTTGTCTTTCTCTTTCTGACTTACTTACCTCGTATGATAATTTCTAGGCCCATCCATGTTACTGCAAATGACATTATTTCATTCTTTTTTATGGCTGAGTAGTATTCCATTGTACATATGTACCACATTTTAAGCCATTCATCTGTTGATGAACATTTAGGTTGTTTCCATGTCTTGGGTATTGTGAATAGTGCTGCTATGAACATAGGGGGTGCATGTGTCTTTTTGAATTAGAGTTTTGTCAGATATATGCCTAGGAGTGGGATTGCTGGATCATATGGTAGCTCTATTTTAGTTTTTTGAGGAACCTCCATACTGTTTTCCATAGTTGTTGTACCAGTTTACGTTCCCACCAACAGTGTAGGAGGGTTCGCTTTTCCCCACACCCTCTCCAGCACCTGGTGTTTGCCGATTCTTTAATGAAGACTCTTCTGACTGGTGTGAGGTGGTAGGTACATCATTGTAGTTTTGATTTGCATTTCTCTAATAATTAGCACTGTTGAGCATCTTTTCATGTGGTGAAACAGATTATTAATTCTAGTTTACTGATGAGAAATTTGAGATCTGGAAATCAAATTCACTCATTCATCATGCTCATTTATAAAACTCTTTTAAAAAATGTGTTAGTTCTATACCGGATTTGGCTTTAGGCACTAAAAAATGCAGAAATGTGGGCGATAGAACTTCCCCTCAAAATGCTTAGTCTTTGCTGGGAGTAGAGACAATGTAGTAATAAATAGGACAATACAGAAGGAAACATGACTATCTATGGAAACACAAAAGGTCCCCTCAGTCAGACTATGGAGTTAGAGAAGTTTTCCTGGGGTGGGTAAGATGTGAGTGAGGTTTGAATGAAGAGTGTGAGCTGGCTCGGTAGATGAAGGGGTGAGCAGAGGGGATACAGTTACAGGGAGCAGCAGGTGTAAAGGTATGTACTTATAAGAGGGAAGGATGAGTTCTGGGAACTGTAGCAGTCCTGTGTAACTGGAGAGTACAGTTCAAGAGGAGAAACCATGGGAATTAAGTGCAGAAGTGTAGGTAGCAGCTAGATAACAGTCATACTGTGGAGTTTGTATTTTATCCTAAAGACCTGGGTTCCTCTGAAGGATTTTAAGAAGAGTGCATGATAATAAGCAGTATAAAAGATGAAATGTAGGTAGTATACTTGAGACAGAGAAATCAATTATGAGATCTGGTATCTGGTAAGAAGTGACAAATGGGTTTTAAGATGATGGGAAGACTCTGAGAGCCATTAAAGGGGAACTGACTGAATTTGATAGGTGTGGGTAGTAAGAGAGGTAGGAGTCTTGTATAACTCTAGAGTTATTAGATGAATTGCAGTGCTTACAAGTCAGATTATGGGAGGAATTTGGCAGCTGATAATTATTTACCTGCTCTCTCCATAAAACTCCACTTCATACCTTAAAGGCATCCTTATAGTGTGGTTCTCCCCATAGAAGGTACACTGATAAAAGTGGAGGAAAGCATCAACTTTTGTAAAGCCTGATATTATAAATGAAGATATACTAGTGTCCTTAACCCAAGTGATCATGCAGGATCTTCAGTACCTTTCAAAGTCATCTTGGGACTTCTGGGAATTCCTTTCAAGACATCCTGTCAGCCATAGTACCATGGAGACCTTGTGTCCTTGCTTCAGCATCCTGTGTCTCCTGCCCTCAAATCCATTGGAAAGGGTTTTAGTGTTGTTTGAGCTGGAACATAAGGATGCCATTTTCTGTGCCCAGGGTGCCTTCTCCTGTTGTCCTCAGAGCCATTGTCTTCTGCAGGTGGTGGGAGGTAGGATCTCCATGAAATAGTGATGTTCTCCATTCTGTGTCTCACTTCATCATCTGGCCCCTAAACAGCAACACAGCTAGTGCCAGCAACTCAAATGGTCCTTTAGTCTGTAGTCCTAATCCTGCTCTCCTTGATATTTAAAACCAATCCCAAGGGCTGGATGGGGGAACATCTCCCTTTTTCTGGTCTACTCTAATTTTCCGAATTAGACAATTGCCCCAAACAAAGAGACTTCAAGCATATCATCTCATGTAAAGAAATCCCATAGGGGTCTTGAAGTCTCCATTAGTTTTACAAAACCTCAAGTTGTGTTTGGCTCCACTGACGCGTCCTGGTGTAATTCATTTTCTTTTTTCATCTCCAACCAACATGCCTTCATATTTCTACCTATCCACACTCTTCCACTTTTGTCTTCTCCTTTAGAATATACTCTTTTTTTTTTTTCCTGTACTGAGAGCTGTTGTTCCCTGAGGGGACATGCCTTCTCCACTGTAGGTTCCTGGAAAGGAGAGGATGTGCTTTGTAGCAGTCTCTTATTATCCTGCAAAGATATTCTTGATATCTTTTGCCTCCTGGGAAGTTGTTAAGAAGCTAGTTTTCTAGCATGTCCTTTTTCCTTCATCTTTTCCTTCCTTTGCAGGTTTGATGTATTATTCTCAGTATGTCCAACTCATTTTTAGCCCATAGAGTATTCATGCTGTAAGAAACCCTAGAGAGAGTACCCTATCTACCCCTTCTCTCCATCCTCCCTCAGCTTATAGATAACAGTGTCCCAGAGAGGTTTCCTTGGGGTCAGAACCAGGACTGGTGTGGACTCTCCTGACCCCCATACCAGTGTACTTAGAATCATGAGAGGTGGGTGAGGTGAATCAACTTAGATCCTCACAATAGAGCTATGAGATGAGGTGCTTGCGAATTCATTTCACAAGTGAAAAAAGGGGAACTCAGAGACTTAACATCTCCAAGTTCGTATATCCAGTTAGCAGTGGAGCCATTTTGGATCTATATTCTTTACAGTGGTTCCCTCTGACTTTATAAAAATATGAGAAATTGTGTAATTTTAAATTAAACTTGTAACCTAGGTCCATACTATCCAAGCATGTTGAGGCAGATACACAATATATAACCACATTTTTTGGACCCATGTATTTCCTGAAATCTGGAGCTGTTCCTGTGAATTTGTTGAATGAGAAATGAACTGTTAATTTATCCCCAAGCCTTAAATATGCCATTGGAGAAAAACCTTAATAAAAATCCATCAACTTGGCAGGAGGGTATTTTATTTCTGAGAGCTCACCTGTCTGTGTTGGATGAACTCTGAGACTAGAGACAGTATATTTCAAGTTTATCACTTGCATTTTCTTGCCAAAGCTGGGAAGTTTTCTCTGATTTGGGCTGGCTATTTCTTCTTTGACGGGCTGTTTGACATGTCTACTTATAAGTAAGAATTTTTATAGTTTTTCATTTTTGAGGAAAATTAGGTCTGTTCCTCATAATATGGGAATGTGTGTACATTTCCATCAGCCTCCCATGTAGTTAGGAAATCCAACTAGTAAAAGTGTCCTGCAAATTTAATTGTCTCTAATGGACAATTTTTGACTTTATGCAAACCCTGGGTTATAGAACAGACCTCTTCCTTATGCCATGAGCTCAGGCAAAATTGATGCTCTCAGGGCCTCTATTTTCTGTTCTTAGAAACTAGATAATCTCTGAAACCTCTTCCAGATGTAGGACATTAAGTTCCTTGCCTTTCTGTGACGTCACCTGACTATAAACTGGGAGTAAGAGGCCTGTCTTGTCTAGTTAGGAGCTGAGTAGTTGCTATAAAAAATAAATGAGATAATGTATATGAACGCTGTTTGGAAAGCAAAAATGATGGAGAAAATGATAGGTGTAATTATTATTTAAATACCCAGATTATTTTTCATTTTTTTCCTAAGTAGCTAGCTACTTAAGTATCAGACTCTTTCTAAGAAGACTTGATACATGATTTTTTTTCTCTTTTGGAAGGCAAAGGACTACAGGGGATTGTGCTCTACATAAAGTCTTTAAAACTCTGAATTTTTATTTTACAAAATGATTCAGAATACACAGAAATGCATCTCACCTTCTCCCCCTGGGTCAGTGTATTCTGTATGACAGGACTTAGCTGTTGGGAGTGTAGTCACATTGAACCAAGTATATATTCTGGGCTTCTTCTGAAAGAAACAAACAATCGTACCAGGAGAGGCCTGGGGTATGTGTGAGAAGATGGGTTAGTAATATTTATAGTAGAAGGAAAACATAGAAATCAAATGTCTTTGGAGTCAAGTCAGTTACGTGAGTGAGTGAAGTGGGACAGTGAAGGACTGTGTTGAACTAATGGGGGCAGCATGGCATCTCCAGCTGATTAATGCCATGTTGGGAATGTGGGACCAGTGTTGATGATACTTGAAGAAAAGCTAAAATCTGGATTTTAGGGGTGAACCTTTCTGATTTTGAAATGTTGGAGAATGTGCTTCAATTTAGGGCAAGATCTAGTCTATAGACTATGGATTGGAGGTCTCTGATCTCGACCAAGCCCTGTCACTTAAAGTAATTTTTTGTTCTCTTGTCTATCAAATATGTATTGAGTACTTACTATGCATTTAGAAATGTTCATAGCTTTAGGGTTACAAAGAGGAGTAGAGCCCAGTTCCAGGGAAGTCAGTGATACAAGTGATGGTAATCATATAATATAGGAGGGGTACAATGATAGAGGTGTGTCCCAGATAAAGTAGGAAAAAACACATGAATTTAATTCACTGTATTAGGTGTCCTATATTCTCTTAGCACCATCAACAAAATGAAAAGGCAACCTAATAAAGGGGAGAAGATAATTGCAAGTGATATGCCTGCTAAAGGGTTAATATCCAAAATATGTATATAAAGAGCACATACAACTTAATACCAAAAAACCCAAGCAACTCAATTAAAAAATGGGCAGAGGACCTAAATAAACAATTTTCCAAAGAGGACATATAGATGGCCAACAGGCACATGGAAACATGCTTAACATAACATCAAGGAAATGCAAATCAAAACCATAATGAGATATTACTTCACACCTGTCGAAGTGGCTATTATCAAAAATACAAGAAATAACAAGTGTTGTCAAGGATGTAGAGAAAAGGGAATCTTCAGGCACTGTTCATGGGAATGTAAATTGGTGCAGCCACTGTGGAAAGCAGTATGGAAGTTTTTTAAAAAGTTAAAGTAGAACTAGCATAGGATCCAGTAATTCCACTTCTGGGTATTTCCCCAAGGAAAACAAAAACACTAATTTGAAAGATAAATATACACGTCTGTTCATTGCAGCATTATTTACAATAGGCAAGATATAGAAATAACCTAAGTGTCCATCAACAGATGAATAGTAAAGAAGATGTGGTATATATAAATACATAATGGAATATTACTCAGCTATAAAAAGGTGAAAATTTGTCATTTGTGACAAGATAGATGGACCCTGGGGGGTATAATGCTTAGTGAAATTAAGTCAGACAGAGAAAGACAAACACTATGATTTCACTTATATGTGGAATGCAAAAAATGAAGCTAATGAACAATTAAAACCAAACGAACAGACTCACAGATACAGGGAAAAAACTGCTGACTACTGGTGGGAGGGAGGAGCAAAATAGGTGAAGGGGATTAAGAGGTACAAACCGCTAGTTATAAAATAAATAAGTTACGGGCTTCCCTGGTGGCACAGTGGTTGAGAGTCCGCCTGCCGATGCAAGTGACACGGGTTCATGTCCCGGTCTGGGAAGATCCCACATGCCGCGGAGCGGCTGGGCCCGTGAGCCATGGCCGCTGGGCCTGCGCGTCCGGAGCCTGTTCTCTGCAACGGGAGAGGCCACAGCAGTGAGAGGCCCACGTACCACAAAAAAATAAAAAATAAAAATAAATAAATAAATAAATAAGTTACAAGGATGTATGTACAGCCCAGGGAATGTAGTCAATAGTTTATAGTAACTTTCTCTGGCATATGATATATATATCAGACTACTATGTTCTGTATCTGAAACTAACATAATATTGTTAGTCAAGGGTATTTCAATAAAATACTTGTGAAATACTTTACAGTTTAAAAGGTGCCTTTTAAAAGTAGCAGTAGTGACAAATAATTAGTTGTATTAGAAAACATCTGGAAACACTGACAGCTGAATTTGCGGGTGGTCCCAGCTGAGCTACATAGGGATGAATGTGTCTGATTTTTTTTTTTTTTTTAAGGAATATGAAGGGGAGAATTTTTTTCTTTTGATTGAATGACAAACGAGGAACTGTTTCTCAGCTTCTGGGGAGGATGAGAATAGAGGGACTGAAATGATCAACCCCATAAGATTTTTATTTCTTATTTCTTTGGCATGTAAGGGAGAGTTATTTCAAGCAAATCCAGAGGGAGTTAAGCTCTTTTCTTTATTTTAATTGAAATATCCAATATTTGACATACAACATTGTGTAAAGTTAAGATGTACAACATGCTGATTTGATATATTTATATATTGTAACACGATGGTACGTGGGGCTATAATTAGTACTACTATCATGTTACATAATTACTTCTTTTTAGTGGTTGGAATAATTAAGATCTAATCTCTTACCAAGTTTGATTATAATACAATATTCTCTATATTCACTGTACTGATCTTCAAGCTATTTTTTCTAATGGACATTGGCTTGTGGAGTCTGGGAATATTGTATAGGTCCACCAGGAAACAAAGCATGACATGGTGACATTGGAAATATTTTCCCAGTTTCTTCTTGGAATGTAGCATTTTGCAGCATGAGGAAGGAGGACATTGGGCATGTGGAATGGACAGCATCCTTGCAGACATTGGCATTCTCTAGGGATAGGGATCATCAGACAGTGGAAGCCTGAGGTACTGTCATGAAGCTTACTGAGCAAAGGACATTGCTCTTGGAGAGCAGGAAAGGAAAGTCGTGGCAGCTGCCTTAGGATGACTGTAGTTCTTAGATCAGCCTGTGCATGTCACATACCCCTCGGAACTTCCAGAAATAATGGAAGCCAAACAAGGGAGAAACTTCTAAATCCAAATATTCTTCATAAACAGATGAGGGCAAAGGTAGGAAATTGGCTTATAGCTGTTAATATCACTTCATTTGTACTAATAAATGTGACCTAGGGACGTTGAGATTATATTAAATTTCTAGAGTATATTCACTTTTTGCTCACAGCACTGCTATACCAGCATAGAGCACATGAAGCTTTTCTATTCGTAATGAAACATGACATTATTTCCCGATGTTATTCTCTTCCCCTTCTAGGTGCAGAGAGCAGAGTCTCCCTACTCTACGGGGTTGTGAGAGACTGCCTTTATTCATCACTTGGAAAATCAGGTTACCTGAATTGCACAGTTGCACTAGGGTGTTACATTCTTTAATAAAATTTCAGTGTACTCTTCAGACTCACTTGGGAAAGTATCATTAGGCTGCAAATATTTGTTAGTGCCCAGTTGGCACAATCCTGATATCACAAGATGCTGTGACGTTAGTGCAGGATTTTGTAGTGATTTTTCACATGGAAACTGTTGAAAGGTGGTTGCATTACAAAGATTTATGAAAGCGATTAAATACTGGAACATTTTCCAGGTTGGAAGAGAAGTTATTGGGGGCTGGTATGAATTTATTTTCCCATGGGAAAATGGGGCAGTAAGCAAGAGATAGATATTCGGTCCATCCTCAGACATGTTCTTGACTCAGAGGTATTGAGTTAGCTCTTACCCTTGCCTGCTTTGCAATCTCTTGTTCTCCCTTATTTTTCTTCTTTACACACTTATTTGTCCTTTTTCCTTCTCCTGGTCCCCATAAGAACATGTGTCATAAAAGTAGATCTGGACCGTCTCTGTTTGCTTGCCACTGTATTCCTGTCATAAGATGATGCCTGGCAAATAGTAGGCACCCTCAAATATTACAATATCAGTAATTTTGATACCATTTGGCAGGATTTCAATAGAAAACTTGGTAAACAAAAGTTTCATGTTTATATTTTTAAACTGTTCATTTTGAGCTAATTTTAGAAAAGTTGCAAAAATCCTAGTGTTTCCATAAACTGTAGTCCATCATCCCCTATTTTAACATCTTACATAAACATAGTACAATTACCCAAACCACTAATATCAATGTAATACTGATACCAGTAGTATCAATATAAAACTACCAAGTAATCTACCTACCTTATTCAAATTTCATCAGTTTTTTTTTTTATAATGCCCTGGATTGGTCCAAGAACCAATCTCGAATACTGCATTACTTTTAGTTATCATTACTAAGTTATCTCCTTAGTTTACAACCTCTGACAGTTCCTCAGGCTCTTTTGTTTTTCATGACCTTGATATATTTGAGGTCTACAGGTCAGTTATTTTGGAGAATGGTCCCCAATTTGTGTTTCCTGATGTCTTCTCATGATTAGATTGAGGCTATATATATTTGGCAAATATACTACAGAAGTGATGATGTGACATTCTATGCATTATTTTAGGGGGTACATGATGCTGATCTATCTTATTGTTGTGACGTCAGCTTTGATCACCTGGTTAAGAAGGTGTCTGCCAGGATTCTTCACTGTAAAGTTATTTGTTCTTCTCCTGTATGATAATCTATGATAAATATGATACATATTACATATGTATGATAAGTGCAGAGGTTCTTTGAGACTAAACAAATACTATACCCTTTCTCATCACACTTTTGCCCACTAATTTTAATATCTGTTGTTCTTACCTGCAACAGTTATTGCTGTAATGTTTGCCTAAAGGTGATTTTCCATCATTCTTTCTACATTTATTGATCAGGATTCCTCTGTAAGGAATTGGTCCACCTTCTCCTCCATTTATCTAGCTGTTCAATTATTTATTTATATCAGTATGGATTCATGGATATTTAATTTTTTCTATGGGATAAAATCCAATATTGTCATTACTTTATTGCTCTCATTGTCCCAAATTTTGCCATTAGGAGCTGTTTCATGTTGGCCCCTGTTTCCTATCAATGTGGCCCATCAATTTTTGAGCACTTCCTTACTTTCTGGCACCACAAGATATTTCAGGCTCATTTTGTATTTTCTCAGCCCAATTGATCTGGACTCAATCATTTCCCCCAAGGATTCCTGATTCCTTTTATTGGAGAATGGTGTTTAGAACCCAGGGTCTTGACTATAGGTTTGCTTATTGATTCTGGAGTATCATTGTTTCTAGGCCCTTTTGGCAGCATACAGAGAATATATGTATTCATAAATATGCATATACACACGTGCACAGACACACATCTATATTTCCGTTTCTATTCATAAGAAGCTTATTGATGTTTACTATTGATGGTGTTAAATTAATAAATTAATCTGGGGGGAACTGACATCTTTAGAAGTTGTCATTTCTAATAGGTTAATTTCTTTCCATTTGTTCAACTTTATTTTTGCGTATCTAATAGGTGTTTAACAATTATTCTCACATAGATTTTGTATGTTTATTAGGTCTGCACATTTATTAAGCACATAATCTTTGTCCCTATGATAAATGGGGTTTTCTCTACAATTACATCTTCTAACTTTACTGTTAGTGTATATGAAGGCTAAGATGCCCATATTCTTCTGGAGGTGGTTTTAGAATGCCCATAGATCCTTTCACTAGCTTCCATCTTCTGCATTCTCAGCAGTTTTTCTCACCTTGCTCGCCTAAAAATCTCAAGATGAGGTAAGAGTGGGGCAGAACATTAGAAATTGCATACTAGATTTGGGGGTTTCTCTTCTCTGTTATTTTGAAGTATCAACGTTGTCTGTCTTGAAATTAAGCTGAGAGTGTGGTCTTTTATAGGTGTATTTTGTCCCTTCCTGTTCTGTATATATATATATATTTTTTTTTTTTTTGGTAGGAAATACTGAGAAGCAGGTAGCTAGGTGGCTACTTGGAAGTCTGAGGTTGAATTTTTCATTTTTGAAACGTTTTGAGTGTCAAGCTTAGCACAATTTTGTTTTATTGTAATTTATACTTGTAGTTTTACCAGGTTTCTTCTTCCTTGCTTTCTTTTCCACCTGTATATAGGTAGAGTAAATATAAATAGAGTTCAGATTGGAACTTAAGCTTGAAAATTCAGACTGATGGGGCAGAGAACAAGAAAAAGGACTGAAGAGTTGTGGGAGAATGAGAGGTTGGGAATACAGGGCAGGAGAAAAGCTTAAGTGAGATTGATAGGGAACAGGCGGAAAGCATGGAGGGAGGATGGCTTGCTGACTCATTGTGCCCCTTACTAGTGCTCCTTGGGTCTCAGCATCCAGGGCTATGTCCCCATCCGATCTGAGATTGCTTTCTCCCCTGACTTCTACTCCCTTTACTCAGAGCCAGGCTCTAAGTTCAGGCAGACGAAGTCCTGCTGGAAATTTGTCTATGGACTCTATCTGTCCAGGCAGGGAACACCTTCTCCCTAATGGGTCCTCCGAAAATTCCAGATATCCGTTGTTTACATCTTTTCATGTGCCTTGGTAGCACCTTTAGGATGAGAATTGCTTAGTCCCTAGAGTCCTCTTTCTCTCTGCTGAGTGTCTGTATTTGTAGCTTTGCTTTAATACCTACTGGTACTTTGACTACCCATCTTAGGCTGTTCACCTTCATCTCACCATTATTTTATTTGTATTAATTTTTTAATGATTAATGGGTTCTTATAAGTGAACCTGCTGAATATCAGACTCTCTGCTAGCACTTAATGATGAATATAGAGGAGAATTATGTACAGTTCATACTCTCAAATTTTGTATAAGACTTAAAGCATACCCGAAAAAATTTAGTACAAGGCAGAACGTACAGAAGAAGGGCCTTAACATTCTCTCTTCTTTAAATATGTTTTATGTCAAATTTAAGGAAGGGGAGGATGGCTATTAGAGATGGTTTCTGGGGAGGAGACATCATCCTTCCCATCTCCCCTTAGTCTTTCTCTAGAAGATTCTCTCCCCTGATTCTAATCTGACTATTGCCTGGCTGTGTCTTTGTTCTTTAAGTAGCCCAATTTTGCCTTACCAAAAAAACATTGAACTTGCCTGCCACCATCATTCAGGCCTCTTAATTCTCTGTTTAACTTCCTTTGCTTCACTTGGCTGTGTGTAACTCTTCTTTTATCCATGCTGGAAGGTGGAGGTGGAGCTCTCAGCTCTAAGTAGGATGTTTAACAACCTGTTGGCCCTTCTCGGTTGTAAACCAATGGATAGAGACTGGAGGAACCTCATGAGACAAAGGATATTACCCTTTGTGTCATTTCAAAATACAGGGTTTGTAATGGATTAAACTGGAGGAGTGATTTGGGCCTGAGGCTAAGGTGAGATCTTCCGCCTTTTTTTACTCCTAAGTTTAGATATTAGGAGCAGTCTTGGAGAAGGTTAAACATGAGGAGTAAGCTCCAAGCACATTCTCCTAGCCATGTAAATAGAGGTTTGAAGTTCACTTCACTGCATTTGAAAGACAAGAGAAAATAGATGGGCCAGTACTTTTTCAGTGCAGTAGTACTTGCTACCTAGATGGTGAAACTCAAAGCACCTTAGTTTGTTACCACCCCTCAGCCTGCATTGTTGTTTCCAATGCTGCCCTTTGTTGGGGAGTGGAATGTAGAAAGGAGGGACCATGTGGAAACGTGAGGATAGTGGAATATGTTTCCTAGCCTGCTGGAGCCCATCTAACTATCTCCCATGCCTATGCACAGTGCTGCCTCTGTGTCTCTGTCAGACAAAAACATAGCTGAAACCACACCTGTTTACCTTTCATCCTGGGCCAATATGCAGCCTTATTTTAATTTTTATTCTCTATAACTCAGATATTAACTCTCTTTTCAATGGTTTACCTGGCAGATAATTATGGACCAGAACATGGCTAGCTTAATTATAAAATTGGTGTGTGTGTATAAAAAATTTTCCTCAAATAGTGTTTTGGTATGTAACAGAGTTTCAGAGGGGAAGGAGCAGATACCATACCTACTTTAAAGATATCATCTCTGGAGGTATCTTACAGAACTTGATGAAATTGTGTCAAGAGCCATCCACTTGGCCTCATGCCTTGACATCCTATGGAGTGAAGGGTCAGGGAAAACAGTCATAATTTCTTACGCCTGTAGGGCCATTTCTGGACTACAGTCCTCTTTGCTTCTTAGCCCACACATTGCTGAGGCTTTTAGGTGCCCCATGTAAAGGTTTACTTCTTCCAACACTATCTCTAATTCTATCTACATTTCAATTTTCTCTATCTTCTTGATTCTCTGTTGTCTTCTCTCCACAACTTCTTCAACAACCTTAGTCTTCACTCTGTGACTTATTTTCCCCTTTATTTTGTTCCGTAAACTTTTTTTCTCCACACTTGAGGGTAGAATTCAGTCTTCTGTCCCTTCTAGTACCTTTGGCTTCACCTAAGTGTTAAAATGGACTTTCCTCTTCCTTTCTATTTTTTTTAAATAAAATATCTAGTGTCTATACACCTTGCTACAATGAGCACTAATGTTTTTTCCAAAGTCCAGTACATGTGAGAAATGAATGTTTCTTCAATTACCATACTCCCCACAAAATATTCACTCTGCTGTTAATGTGCTAAAGTGACATTCACCTCCATACCATGCCTGCCTTTTGCTTTAACTGGAAGTGACTTTGTCTAGCATTTTAAACTTTCTAAGACAATTGGCATAGCCCCCAAGTAGATTTAGTTTGTTCCCCAAATTTCTTCCTTATTTAAAAATGCCTGTATGTGTGATCATCCCAGTTTGTAAACTACCACTACCAAGAATGTATTATAATTCAAACATGATGTTTGAATTACAAGGAAAAAGAGATTCTCCTGAATCTTTGGAAACCCCTATAGTTTTCTGCACGTGGGCTTTCTCTAGTTGTGGCGAGTGGGGGTTATTCTTCATTGTAGTGTGCGGGCTTCTCATGGAAGTGGCCTCTCGTTGTGGAGCATGGGCTCTAGGCACAAGGGCTCAGTAGTTGTGACTTGTGGGCTCTAGAGTGCAGGCTCAGTACTTGTGGTACACTGGCTTAGTTGCTTCACAGCATGTGGGATCTTCCGGACCAGGGCTTGAACACGTGTTCCTTTCATTGCCAGGTGGATTCTTAACCACTGTGTCACCAGGGAACTCCCGACCCCTATAGTTTTGATAAAATGTTTATAACCAGCAAGCATCTAGTAAACTCTACTTGGGGGTGATTATCATGACTTAAAAGAATTGGATTATCATGAAAAGCAAAATCACCATTCTATGTAAATTATGAAAGCAGTGTTGCCAGGGACTGAGACTCATATCTTTAGATCATTTTCTTGGAAAAACTATCATAATCTGTTGTTTAAAGCTATTGGTACAGTGTGCAATCCTTTCACTAGAAACTTTGAAATATGTAAGGCGTCAAGAGACTTGAAATAATATATTGGATACCCAGCTTATAGAGAACAAATTTCTGACTCATTTGGGAACAGTTTGAGTGATGGTGAAACATTAAACAGCTTTCAGTGTATGATTAATTCGACCCCTCTATGCAAATAAAGATAATAAAAATGTCTCATAAGAAATATGTGAGGCAAAAGGAACTTATTCTTACTCCTCAATGGCAAACAAAGCAATGTTGCATCAGTAGTAATGCAAAAAGGTATCTTGAATCCTAATGCTTGGTGAAAAAATCCTTCATATATTTTATACCAAATATAGTTTTATAATGTGCTGTGAAAGGTAAAATGGCAGGATGTTTCTTTTCTCCATTGAGAGTTTGAAAGGTTTATGGTTCCAGCTCATTAGTCAAAATTAAGTAAAGTGAGAAAAAAACAGTTTTCTGATGGAAGTTTTCAGTAAGCTTGTCAGAAAAACAATAGTGTGCATGAGCAAGGAAGTGAAAGTTTGGCAATATAGACGTATCATTTAATGAGGAACCAAAAACGGAACCAGAAACAAATAGAAGAACAAACAGAAAACACATTCAACCTTTGTGAAAGGTCTTCACTGTTACTACTACAACACAAAAAAGTCAGCATGATATAGTAGAAAAAACCGTGAACTTGTCACAGGCCTTACAAGAATATCTAAACTTTCTGGATCTAGGTTATCTCACAGAAGATAAGTCTAAACTAATTCAGTGGTTCCAAAACACATTCCTCAGATAAGTGCTAATTGATGATAAATTTCTCATGGATAGAAGGAGAAAAATATTAAGGATATTAAAAAAAATTTCATTCTAAGGACTGTTTTTTAATTTTATATTTTATTCTTTTGGGATTAAAATGTAATAGTAGCTAGTGGTAATATTGAAATCCTAACTTGAAAAATGTTGAAAACTCTATGCTAATGACAAAGGTGTTCTTTTTTTCTTTTAAACCTTATGTTGTTTTGATAAATGAAAAAGAAAACTCAAGATTGTAGGATTTCTGTGCGGTTTCCTGCAACCTCTAACTTTGTATGTACTGTGAACTCTTATGAAAGCAATTGCTACAAGTAATTTTATCTACAATTTAAGCAACATTTTGGGCAATACTTTCAACAGTCATTGTAGGGGTAGCTGAGGTAATGGAAACGGTTGAAATCTGAAACTCTCCCCAGCTCCCCACAATTAAATGGATCAACAAGAAGATAAGTTAAAACCACAGAAGTCTTATGCCTTTAGAGTACCTGGAATACAAAGGGCACTAAAACTTCAAGTTACCTGCAAATAGAAATGTAAACACTAATTTTCAGTAGAATTGTCTTTTAAGTTTCTGCCCCAAGCCTTTGTAAAACAGCTATCTGGGAAAACTGTATGGAAGAAAGAAGAGAGGATAGTGCTATGAAATCACTTCCAGAAAGAGGAAGTCCTAGATTTTCACACTTAAAGATGACAGTAATGAAAAAAAAGGAGTCATAGGAGATCAGAGCACTGACATAGGGAAGGGATTTAAAGTGTATGCTGGGATTTAGGAAGAAGTCTTAGAAAGGGAAATACTTTAGGAGAAAAGGAGAATAAAAATGAGGAAGTCATCATCCTTTGGAAACTAACTGGAAAAGGAAAAAAAAAAAAAAAAAAAAACAAGAGGGAAATTTCAAACCCTGCCAGACAACACTAAACAATGGAAGGACAAAAAAGTCCTTCTCCCTGACTCCCGCAAAAAGTCCACATATTAAGGAAAGTGCTACACTGACTAGGGAACGCATTCTTGAACTAGACATCTTATAAACCACCCCAAATGCTAGCTCTGTCCATGCAATGCAAAGATGCAAGCCATCTTATCTATACAAAGCTATTTAATAAAAAAATAGAAAATGAGAATAGAAACGTTTGAGCTGATGATAAATTTCCCACAAAGCCAACCACGAAACAGAAAACAAAAGTATTATAATATTTCAAACAGAATTAAATATCCATAAACACATACAAAGTAACACAAATCAGAAATTCAAAATTTACTAACAGAAATGGATAGTAAATAAAAAGAAATAAGAATTGATTGGTGGGCTTCCCTGATGGCGCAGTGGTTGAGAGTCCGCCTGCCAATGCAGGGGACACACGGGTTCGTGCCCCAGTCCGGGAAGATCCCACATGCCGCAAAGCAGCTAGGCCCGTGAGCCATGGCCGCTGAGCCTGCGCGTCCGGAGCCTGTGCTCTGCAACGGGAGAGGCCACAACAGTGAGAGGTCTACATACTGCAAAAAAAAAAAAAAAAAAAAAAAAGAATTGATTGGCATCAGTAAATAAATAGTGAAGTAAAAATGTCAGCAATGACTAAATTGTAAGTGCCCAAAAAAGAGTGGATAGAAATGAAATTTAACAAAGGGCATTGAATGAAGCCATCAAAAATAGCTACTAGAATGAACATGAGAGGAAAAAAATAGTGTATCAGAAAGAAAGTGGTTGAAATGGATGTTAGGTAAATGAAATCCAATATATGTGTAATTGGAATCTATGAAATAGAAAAAAACAAACAAAACTGTAAATCAAAGTTTCCAGAAATAAAGGACCCAAATTTATTTATTGAAAGGATCTATGAGGGAACCTTGGAAAATTTATCTTGAACAATCAACTCTAACATATATCCTATTAAAATCATTAGACTTTAAAGACTCAAAAAATTCTCAGGGTCTTCAGGAAAAAAAAAGCAAGTGACTTAAAAAGCCAAGAGAATTATACTTGCATTAGACTTCTCAAAAGCAATAAATAAGGGAATAATGGAGCAGTATTTTCAAGAAACAAGGAGGAAAAATATAAACAATAGATTTTACATTTAAAAATCCTGTCCTTCAAGTGTCAAGACTATAGAAAAACAGCTGGGAAAACAAGGACTCTGATAATTTGCTGGTGAGAATAAAAGTTTATACTACTCTTAGGCACAATTTGGCAACATTTAAGAAAACTAAATACGTATGTGTCATTTGATATAGCAATCCTGCTTGTAGGAAACTATTTCAAAGAGACCCATACAGCAGTATACACACAATGCCTATGCTCAGGTACATTTACTACAGCATTATGTGTAATTGAAAAATATTAGGAACAATATAAATACCAACAGATAGGAGAGTATTTAATCTATGGTACTTTAACACAATGTAGTATCACAGGAGTATAAAAAGAATGAGGAAGATTCCTATGAACTTATATAGAATGATTTCCAAGATGTATTGTTAGGTGAAACAGTGTAAAAGAGTATCTCTAGGATGCTAACTTTTGTGTATGAGAGAAAAGGAAGTGGCAAATATATATGTATCTACTTATTTTTGTAAAGACAGTCAAAGGAAGAAAAAATAATAATAAAATTGTTTACCTGCATTGCATGTATGGGAATGAGGTGGAAAAGATGGAGAAGGGAGTGTTATTTCTTTAAGCATATCTTTAAGGCCGAGAGAATCATACCTAAATTAGACTTTTCAGAAGCAACAAACAAAGTAAGGGAATAATGGAGAAGCATTGTCAAGAAACATAGAAGATAAGTATACACAAAAGATTGGTATGCTAACACATATATACTGAATCTAAAATCTAAAAAAAAAAAATGGTTCTGAAGAACCTAGGGGCAGAACAGGAATAAAGACACAGACGTAGAGAATGGACTTGAGGACATGGGGAGGGGGAAGGGTAAGCTGGGATGAAGTGAGAGAGTGGCATGGACCTATATACACTACCAAATGTAAAATAGCTAGTGGGAAGCAGCCGCATAGCACAGGGAGATCAGCTAGGTGCTTTGTGTCCACCTAGAGGGGTGCGATAGGGAGGGTGGGAGGAAGACGCAAGAGGGAAGAGATATGGGAATATATGTATATGTATAACTGATTCACTTTGTTATAAAGCAGAAACTAACACACCATTGTAAAGCAACTATACTCCAATAAAGATGTTAAAAAAAAAAAGATTGGAACATGTTAGTGTCTTTCACATGTAGAAAAAAACCACACACACACACACACACACAAGAAAACAAACCTCAGTGGGGATGAAGAAAAGGATTCCCCATAATGAAATACAAATATAAACAGTTACCCCCAACTATACTCCAAATTAGCAACAGAAAAAGATAAGTTCTGAAGAGTCTTTTGACAGTATACTTTCAAACTAAAGAGAAAATAACTGATAATCAGAGATACTGAACTCTGAAAAGTAATTTTATTTTTGTAGTCATATGGCTTAACAATTCTAAAATTACTTTCCATGTATAATATATAAGTAAATATATTTAAGGTAATGGGTGCCATATGTCTCATTTTGGGGGAAAGGAGTTAAAAATTTAGAAAAAGGGAAGATCTGAATGAAGCATAGTGATGGATTGCAAGTACAGCTATCAGTATGGATGCGTAATGTGTGTGTTTGTTCATACATGTGTGTATACACATAAATTGATTTCCTAACACTTCTGTTAAGATGTCTTAGAAGCAATGACACATCAGCAGTGATGATCACATGTAATGGCCAGGTCTTGGTTTCGAAATACCATTCTCCAGTAAAAAGAACCATTTCTTCTTGGAGACATAGCTGATTTCAGAGCTGAGGGATGGGAAGTACAACATAAACTTAAAACATCTTGCTGTGCAAAAGAAGATATTGCTCAAAGTATTATGGGGACAACTTGAGCATCAACATGATTAATGATCATAATGGACTATATCCCACTGAGCAAAATAAAAATTTGTTAGTCCACACTAATATACATTTACAAAAGAAAACAAAAGAGAGACATGGGGGAGGAGACGTTTTTCCTTGCAGCAAAATGTCAACTTGTAATCGTTATTTTTACCTCTATGGTAGTAATTGATTCAAGCAAGAATCATCAGTGCTGTTGAAGAAAATGATTTCCACAAAATATACACCTAATTCTGTATTAAATCCAAAGGGAAAAATAGTAGCTTTGCATAGGGGAAGCTTGGCAGACCCAACCTTAACCAAGTAATTAGTTACCGTCTGCTCGAATGGGACAAACTGACGTCACGTACCTCCTGATAGGTCTTGAGAAAGGCAAAACATAACTTCAGTTTCATACCTTACCAAACATGCATAAGCAGAATATAAGCATGAGAAAACATCAGAATTGAAGGACATTCTATAAATTAACTGGCCTACAAACGTCACTGTTTTTTTTCTTTTCAAAAACATCAAGGTCATGAATGAAAAACAAATGAGTGAAGTCTTCCTGTTGAAAGACACTAAAGAGAGATGATGACTAAATGCAATGTGTGATCTTGAATCAGGTTTTTCCCCCCCATTAAGTGATCTATAAAGAATAGTACTGTGAAAATTAGTGAAATTTGAATACGGCTGGTAGTTAAATAAGAGTATTATATCAATCTTAATTATTGATTTTGATTACACTGTATTTATGTAAGAGAATATCTTTATTCTTAGGAAATGCACACTACAGCACTTATGAACGAAGGACTTCAGGTCTGCTATTTACTTTCATATATAGTTCAGAACAAAATGTGAAGAAGGAGAGAGGTAAAGGTAGTAAAATGTTAACAGTGGGTAATCTTGGTAAAGGGTAAATGGAAACTCTTTGAAGTCTTAAGACTTTTATTCAAGTTTGAAATTATTTCAAAATGAAAAGTAAAAAGCAACCAAAACCTTAAAACTAAAGCAGAAAGTCAATGCATATATCTTTAGTACTTATGCTTACAAATTACAGTATCTTTTTACCATTTTAATTACAATAGCCTTAAATAATTAGACAATACCATATCAGTAATATATATATAGTTATATATATACACATATATACATATTTAGAAGCCTAGAATGTGAAAATGAATAAGATAGCAATAGATGATATAGATAGAAGTATCTATATTATGTATCTACTGATAAATTATCATTTGAACAACCTCTGTGTTTGTCCCTTCTCCTGCCTTTTTTGATTATTGATCAGTTTCCAGTGGTTGTTAGAAAAAGTAAAAAATAATTTGCTCATGTGCTACCCAGTGCAAAAAGAGAGCTCTGAACTTTATACTTTCAAATGAGAGAAAGAAGATTGGTGTGTGTGTGTTATTTTGGGCCAATATTTTAACTTCAGCTTGTTTTCCTTTTATTGTTCAAATTATTCTTTACTGTTATTACTGTTATATATCGTCCATTTTTGTATTTTCTGACGTTTATGATATTTTTTGCTCACCATTTCTTCTCCAATTTCAGTTCTTCTTTTAGGGTTTAATACTTTTGTTTTTCTTCGAATATATATTTAGTAATTCCTTTAGTAAGAATCTGTTGTTGCTGAACTCTTTTTTGTTTGTCTGAAAAATGTTAATTTTGCTATCCTTCATTACTGGTTAAGCAGTTATAGAATTTCCGGTTAACAGTAATTTTCTCTCAACACCTTGAAGATACTTTTTTTGAAGATACTATTTTATCTTTCTATATTTTACTTAGTGTAATTATGGATTTTCTGTAGATCTACCATGTTTGTCCCTGTTTCCTTTTATGATACTTCTTTGTCTTTGGTGGTCTGCATTTTCAGTATGATAGATATAGCTAGGTATAGACTTCTTGTTGTTCATTTTACTATAGATTTGTGATTCATAGCAGAGGTTTTACAAGTTTCACTAAATGATAAAAATTTCTCAGGGAATATCTCTTCAAAATATTCCCCATTTACCGTATTCTCTCTTTCAGGAACTCTAACTACTGGTACTCTTTCTCATTCTGTCCACCATTGTCTCCTATTTTCTTTCAGGATTTCAGTCTCTATCTCGATATCTCTGTACTTCATTCTAGGCAATTTCTTCACCTATATATAAACCAGGTAATCAAAGTGTGGTCTGTGGACCAATGCTGGCTTATGGTTTGTTTGTCCATGAGATAAATAGAGAAAACGAGTAAGCAATTGGAAAGTTTTATAGCTGTTTGACATTGTTGTGACATTATTGTTGTTATTACTTTAAGTATATCAGCCTGAAATAGTGTGCAATTTAAAAAGTGCTGCTTTACTACAGTCTGAAGTGCACAGCTGCTTATACACATACACATATTTGTATGTGTGTTTATTTCCTGAACTGTCATTGGGATTATCTTCAGAAAAAAGGTTTAGGTATTAAAACTTCTTTGTATCTTCTCTATTTATAACTCTTCTCTGTCACTTCATTTTGCTTATTTTTCTCATCTCTCTTGTCCTCTTTTTAATAGTGTCTGATCTGCTTTATGTTGTTTCCAAAGTATTTGTTTCTATAACAGTTGTGAGTTTTCTCTCCAATCTTATTTCCGACCTCAGTATGTTGTTTTTTTTCTTGCTGTGGTCTTTATCACTTATTTCCACAACTATTATGCATCTGTTGAGCTATTTTGAAGGAGGTAATTATTTCAGTCCTTCTAATTCAATTGCTCTGTTTGATTTTTGTTTCCTCCATGGCAATCTCTTTTACTATGATTTTCTTTTATTTTCTTTACTCCAAACATGAAAATAAAATTGTGACATGCTTATATAGCTCTAGTGCTGGTTCTTTTTCCCTTATTACTCATCTTTGAATGAGATGAATTTTTTCTGCAGTACCTCTTTGCAAGAGATTCATGCTGGGAAAGAGCTGTCATGATGTTTTAGGCTGGCCACCAGAAATCTTCCTGGTTCATAACAAAATTTCTTATAATACACTGCATATGTAAGTGGGAATTTTGGGCCTTCACTTACCTCTGGTCATCAAGATTTGGAAGCTATGGGATCTGACAGACATGGCACAGATCAAATCCTTGCTGTTAAACTCCAGATGTTATTGGTTTTGCCTTTTGGGTGTTCCATATATTTGAAGACGTGATCTCTGACACCATTCTCTGAGAGTGCAGCCTGACATGTCCTCTCATAGTCGTTTTGCATGCTTGCTTGACTTTAGGGCATTTGGAAGGTCTTTGATATATTCTGTTTTTGAGGTTGACTTACCTAGTTTCATTAAGAACGTTTCCATTTGTGTTTCTTGTTAAGCTTGTTTTGGGGTGATGTTTGAAAGGAAATCACCACCATTTTATAGGTAGAAGTCTCATAGTATTTTTCTTTTAAGTGTGATTTTTATGATAACCTCAGAAAAATAACTAGAAAAGGATTCATTTTGTAAAAATTTAGAGTACGTTTGTTAAGATTTCGGTTGTATAATACAACATACCTATTGCTTTTTTTTTTTTTTAACTCCATGTAGGTAGAAGTGATATCTCTATTACATTTTTATGGATGCTTCATTTCCTAGTAAGCTAGAAAAGTGTGCCTTTTACATTAACACAAGAATTGGATTTGCCAGCAAAATCATACCTAAGAGGCAGACAATTTGATTGGCTTGAATATCTCACCATTATTGTTAGCTCATTGTTTTGAGTAGCAAAGTTTTTTAAGTTTTCCCTTAGATTTATATATTTCCTACATATATCACAAGTCTGCTTGTGCTGGAAGCATTATGGTAACTAGGGCCTGTGAAGATTACAAAGAAATGAAGCCTGGTTGTCACCTAGTTCAGCAACTGACGTAATTATGGCAAAGACCTGTGAGGTTTGTCAGATTAGGGAAGTATGGTGTGGGGTGTATAAGGATTCCCTAGGGGGGATGTGACACCTTCCCATGATACAAGATTTTAGTGCCATAAAGTTGGATGATAGGGCATTTGACCCTTATATGAATACTTGGGGATCACAAAAATTCTAGATTCAGATTCCCATGTATTTATTGTTTATTACATACTTGAGGTTTTCACATCGATAACCTTATTTAATAAATATAGTAACCCTTAAGGTAAATGCTGTTACTCTCACTTTATGAATGAAAAAAAATGAAAGGCAAGGAAGTCATATGGTTTTCACAAAGTTACACAGGCCAGTTCTTGGAGGAGCTGGGATTGGACCTGAATTTTTAAACTTCTACACCAGGGTTCCTTCCACTCTCTCATTCTGCTTCTAGGTGTATGGTTTCCTCCTATACAATAATTCTTTTTCCTTTCTTTCTTTTATTGAATAAATTGGATATGTAACATTGTATAAGTTTAAGGTATATAGCATGTTACTTTGATACATTTATATATTGTAATATGATTGCTGATATATCAGTATTTATCATTGTATATAATTATAATACAATACTGTCTGTATTCATTGTACCTTGCATTAGATCTCTATGGCTTATTTACTACTAATTACAAGTTTGTACCCTTGAACACCATTCTCTCTCACCCCTTCTCACCCCCAATAACCACCATTTTACTTTGTTTTTGTCAAATATTAGTCAACAATATATGCTGGAGTTTAATTATGGGCTCTTAATTGTATACCATTTGTCTATGTGTCTATTTTTGTGCCAGTACCATACTATATTGAGGTGTATGGCTTTTTAGCATAGTTTGAAATCTGGAAGTGTGATACCTCTGGCTTTGTTCTTTTTTCTCAGTATTGCTTTGGCTATTTGGCGTCTGCTGTGGTTTCGCACAAAATTTAGAATTGTTTCTTTTATTTCTGTGAGGGATGCCTTTGGTATTTTGATGGCGATTGCATTAAATCTATAGATGGCTCTGGGTAGTACAGCCATTTTAACAATATTAATTCTTCTGATTCATGAAAATGGTATATCCGTCCATTTGTCTGTGTCTTTTTCCATTGCTGTCAGCAAAGTTCTGTAGTTTTTATTGTACACATCTTTCACGCTCTTGGTTAAATTTATTCCTAAGTATTTTACTGTTTTTGATACTATTGCGAATGGGATGGTTTTTCTTATTTTTCAGATGCCTTATTATTAGTGTAAAGTAGTGCAATTAATTTCTGTTTGTTTATTTTGTATCCTGCCACTTTCCTGAAATCTTTATTAATTCCAACAGTTTTTTGACTTTGGGATTGTTTGGGACTTATATATATAAGATTATATCATTAGCAAAGGATGACAGTTTTACTTCTTTCCCTTTAATTTGGATGTGTTTACCTCTTTCTTCTTGCCTAATTGCTCTAGGTAAGACTTCCAGTACTATGTTGAATACGAGTGGTGAGAATGGGTATTCTCGCAGTGTTCCTGATCTTTAGGGAAACACTTTCTGTTTTTCTCCATTGAGTATTATGTTGGCTGTGGGTTTGTCATATATGGCCTTTATTATGTTGAGGCATGTTCCTTCTATACCCAGTTTGTTAAGAACTTTTATCGTGAAACGATGTTGTATTTTATCAAGTGCTTTTTCTGCATCTGCACATGAAATGATCATGTGATTTTTATCTTTTATTGATTTGATTAATTACATTTATTGATTTGCATATGTTGAACCATCCTTGCATCCCAGAGAAAAATCCAACATGCTGTATAATCCTTTTAATGCATTCTTGAACTTTCTTTGCTAATATTTTACTGAGAATATTTGCATTTATATTTATCAGGGATATTGGTCTATAGTTTTCCTTTCTTTTGGTATCATCTGATTTGGGTACCAAAGTGACGCTAACTTCATCAAATGAGTTTGGAAGTATTCCCTCTGCTTTGGTATTTTGGAAGGCTTTGAGGAGGATTAGTGTTCATTCTTCTTTAAATGTTTGGTTGAAATCTTCAGTGAAGCTGCCTGGTCCCAGAGTTTCCTTTGTTGGGAGTTTTTTGATTACTGATTCAATCTACTTGTGTTTTGTTTTGTTTTTTGCGGTACGCGGGCCTCTCACTGTTGTGGCCTCTCCCGTTGCGGAGCACAGGCTCCGGACGCGCAGGCTCAGCGGCCATGGCTCACGGGCCCAGCCGCTCCGCGGCATGTGGGATCCTCCCGGACCAGGGCGCGAACCCGCGTCCCCTGCCTCGGCAGGCGGACTGTCAACCACTGTGCCACCAGGGAAGTCCTGGGAAAGCACTTTTAAAGGCCCCGTGAGGGAGGGGAGCCACAGGGCATGTGATCAGCTTGTGCACAATTCTCTGATTGGTTGATGGTGAGGTAACAGGGTGGTGTCATAGGGGTTGACATTATCCATCCTCAGGCTCCAGTAGGTCTGGAGGCTAAGGGGCTCATGGTCATCAAGTAGTTAACTTCCAATTGGTGGAGGTTTTAGCATCTCTTAAAACAACATAGGAAATGTGCATCGGATACCGTTATCTAGGTACTTCAGAGAGAAGCTAAAGATTCTGTGATTGCCATGTGACTTTTTTGGAGGTGATGGATATCTTCATTACTTTGATTGTGGTGATGATATCACAGGTGTATGCATACGTTAAACTCATCAAATTGTATGCATTAAATGTGTGCAATTTTTATTGTATATCAATTATATTTGAAAACTGTTAAAGTCAGTATAAATAGAGAACAAAAATAAAATGTCAGGGCAGAATTAACTTAAGTATTCTATAGGAATTACAATCAAGTTTTCAACAGCTCAGTAGTAAACATAAAGGACTGTGGGGCGTGTCTTAGCTATACTAAGGCTGTGGCTTATTCCCATTTGAATGACTTTTCTTTTGGAAGGACGTTAAGCAGTGTCCATTGACATTTCATGAGATTCCTCAGCACTTCATGAAACCAGATATGGAGATGAGAATCACTCTGTGTGTGCATTTAAAAAAAAAAAAAAAAAACAGTGTAAGAATTTAAATGCATAATCAATCTCTAGAGAGATACACAAGCACCTGATAACAACAGTTCCTTAAGGGCTGGTAACTGGGTGACTGGGGGCAGTGGAGAGAGGATAACTTTTCATTTGTGAAATTTATAGGTATAGGACATAGGAGATAGGGTCTTTATACAGGTAATCAAGTTAAAATGTCATTATTAGGGCAGACTCTCATCCAATATGACTGATGTTCTTATATCAAGGGGACATTTAGTGACAGATACAGACAGATCACCATGTAAAGATGAAGCCGGAAATAAGAGTGATACTCCTGCAAGCCAAGGAATGCCAAGGATTTCCAGCAAACCACCAGAAGCTAAGGGGCAAACATGAAACAGGTTCTTCCTCAGAGCCTTCAGAAGGAACAAACTGTTAACACCTTGACCTTGGACTTCTAGCCTCCCAAACTGTGAAATAATAAATTTCTGTTGCTTCAGCTCCACCCAGTATGTGTTGCTTTGTCACAGTAACCCTAGCAAGGCAATACAATCTGTATGCAGTGATCTGGGAGAGGGCATTTTTAGCAGAAGGTCCAGACTTGTTATGTTCCAGCTGTGTCATAGACTAGCTGGGCGACTGTAAGCAACTTAACAACTTTGAAATTGTTTTCTTACATTGTTAGTGGCCTAACAAACAGTCATCTTCACTGTTATAGTTTCTTTGCTAGCAGAAATTACACTAGAGTGTGAGAATCCTGATAGTCGCTTTCCCAGCCCCCATTATGGTCTGAGGGACACAAGGAAAAGTTGTCTGGGAATGGCTTTCTTCCTTCTTAAAATGAAAACAAGAAAGGAAACAGCTTTCTTCTTCCTTTCCTGTCAGACATTATTTCTACATGTGATGCCTGAAACTGTGGCTCCCATCTTGTCACATGAGATTAACAGTCAACACACTGGAGGTGACAGGACAGAAAGATGGGAAACTATTGCTTCTCACTGATGTCACAGAAACTGAACCCAACCTGGACTTTCCTCACCCCAGACTTCCTGGACTTGCCAAACTCTGTTCAAAGTGCTTTGCAGGGATTAACCCTTTTTACATTTGCAGCAATCCTAGGGTGGAGATACCATTATTTTCCCATCTTAAAACTGAAGCTGAAGCATAAAGTGCTTGAAGTCAATTGTCCACAGTTGCCCATACTCCTAACAATAGAACAAGGATTTAAAAACCAGCATTCTGTCTCCAGAGCCTGCCCTATTAACCACCACACCAAAACTAGGTAAACCACTCTTTTTTTTTTAAAAGATTAATTTATTATTTATTTTTGGCTGTGTTGGGTCTTAGCTGCGGCACGTGGAATCTTTTGTTGCAGTATGCGGGCTCTTTGTTGTAGCACGCGGGCTTCTCTCTAGTAGGGGCTTGCGGGTTTTCTCTAGTTGTGGTGCATGGGCTCCAGAGCACGTGGGCTCTGTAGTTTGTGGCACATGGGCTCTAGTTAAGGTGCACGAACTCATTAGTTGTGGTGCACAGGCTTAGTTGCCCCACGGCATGTGGGATCTTAGTTCCCTGGTCAGGGAACCAGCGTGCCCTGCATTGGAAGGCAGATTTTTACCATTGAACCAACAGGGAAGTCCCTATAATTGACTCTTGTTGGGAATTCTTTTTTTTTTTTTATTTTAATTTAATAGATCTTTATTGCTTCACAATACTGTGTTAGCTTCTGTCGTACCACAAAGTGAATCAGCCATATGCATACATATGTCCCCATACATCCTCCCTCTTGAGCCTGCCTCCCATCCTCCCTAGCCCACCCCTCTAGGTTATCGCAAAGCGTGGAGCTGATCTCCCTGTGCTATGGTGCTGCTTCCCACTAACTCACTGTTTTACATTCAGTAGTGTATATATGTCGATGCAACTCTCTTTTTTTTTTTCTTAGTTTGATAGGGATTGCATTGAATCTGTAGATTGCTTTGGGTAGTAGAGTCATTTTCACAATGTTGATTCTTCCAATCCAAGAACATGGTATAACTCTCCATCTATTTGTATCATCTTTAATTTCTTTCATCAGTGTCTTATAATTTTCTGCATACAGGTCTTTTGTCTCCTTAGGTAGGTTTATTCCTATATATTTTATTCTTTTTGTTGCAATGGTAAATGGGAGTGTTTTCTTCATTTCACTTTCAGTTTTTTCATCGTTAGTGTATAGGAATGCCAGAGATTTCTGTGCATTAATTTTGTATCCTGCTACTTTACCAAATTCATTGATTAGCCCTAGTAGTTTTCTGGTAGCATTGTTGGGATTCTCTATGTATAGTATCATGTCATTGCAAACGGTGATAGTTTTACTTCTTTTTTTCCAATTTGGTTTCCTTTTATTTATTTTTCTTCTCTGATTGCTGTGGCTAAAACTTCCAAAACTATGTTAACTAATAGTGGTGAGAGTGGGCAACCTTATCTTGTTCCTGATCTTAGTGGAAATATTTTCAGTTTTTCACCATTGAGGACGATGTTGGCTGTGGGTTTGTCATATATGGCCTTTATTATGTTGAAGAAAGCTCCCTCTATGACTACTTTCTGCAGGGTTTCTATCATAAATGGGTGTTGAATTTTGTCAAAAGCTTTCTCTGTATCTGTAGAGATGATCACATGGTTTTTCTCCTTCAATTTGTTTATATGGTGTATCACGTTGACTGATTTGCATATATTGAAGAATCCTTGCATTCCTGGGATAAACCCCACTTGATCATGGTGTATGATCCTTTTAATGTGCTGTTCGTTTCTGTTTGCTAGTATTTTGTTCAGGATTTTTGCATCTATATTCATCAGTGATATTGGCCTGCAGTTTTCTTTTTTTGTGACATCTTTGTCTGGTTTTGGTATCAGGGTGATGGTGGCCTCATAGAACGAATCTGGGAGTGTTCTTTCCTCTGCTATATTTTGGAACAGTTTGAGAAGGATAGGTGTTAGCTCTTCTCTAAATGTTTGATAGAATTTGCCTGTGAAGTCATCTGGTCCTGGGCTTTTGTTTCTTGGAAGATTTTAAATTACAGTTTCAATTTCAGTGCTTGTGATTGGTCTGTTCATATTTCCTAGTTCTTCCTGGTTCACTCTCAGCAGTTGTGCATTTCTAAGAATTTGTCCATTTCTTCCAGGTTGTCCATTTTATTGGCATGAGTTGCTTGTAGTAATCTCTCATGATCTTTTGTATTTCTGCAGTGTCAGTTGTTACTTCTCCGTTTTCATTTCTAATTCTGTTGATTTGAGTCTTCACCTTTTTTTTCTTGATAAGTCTGGCTAATGGTTTATCAATATTGTTTATCTTCTCAAAAAACCAGATTTTAGTTTTATTGATCTTTGCTATCGTTTCCTTCATTTCTTCTTCATTTATTTCTGATCTGATCTTTATGATTTTTTTCCTTCTGCTAACTTTGGGTTTTTTTTCTTCTTCTTTCTCTATTTGCATTGGGTGTAAGTTTAGGTTGTTCATTTGAGATGTTTCCTGTTTCTTAAGGTAGGTAGGATTGCATTGCTATAGACTTCCCTCTTAGAATGGCTTTTGCTGCATCCCGTAGGTTTTGGGTCGTCATGTTTCCATTGTCATTTGTTTCTAGGTATTTTTTGATTTCCTCTTTGATTTCTTCAGTGATCACTTCGTTATTAACTAGTGTATTGTTTAACCTCCATGTGTTTGTATTTTTTTACAGATCTTTTCCTGTAATTGATATCTAGTCTCATAGCATTGTGGTCAGAAAAGATACTTGATACAATTTCAATCTCTTCAATTTACCAAGGTTTGATTTGTGACCCAAGATATGACCTATCCTGGAGAATGTTCCACGTGCCGTTGAGAAGACTGTGTATTCTGTTGTTTTTGGATGGAATGTCCTATATATATCAATTAAGTCCATCTTGTTTAACGTATCATTTAAAGCTTGTGTTTCCTTATTTATTTTCATTTTGGATGATCTGTCCATTGGTGAAAGTGGGGTGTTAAAGTCCCCTACTATTATGTGTTACTGTCGATTTCCCCTTTTATGGCTGTTAGTATTTGCCTTATGTATTGAGGTGCTCCTAGTTTGGGTGCATAAATATTTACAATTGTTACATCTTCTTCTTGGATCGATCCTTTGATCATTATGTAGTGTCCTTCTTTGTCTCTTGTAATAGTCTTTGTTTTAAAGTCTATTTTGTCTGATATGAGAATTGCTACTCCAGCTTTCTTTTGATTTCCATTAGCATGGAATATCTTTTTACATCCCTTCACTTGCAGTCTGTATGTGTCCCTAGGTCTGCAGTGGGTCTTTTGTAGACAGCATATATATGGGTCTTGTTTTTGTATCCATTCAGCCAATCTGTGTCTTTTGGTGGGAGCATTTAATCCATTTACATTTAAGGTAATTATCGATATGTATGTTCCTATTCCCATTTTCTTAACTATTTTGGGTTTGTTATTGTAGGTCTTTTCCTTCTCTTGTGTTTCTTGCCTAGAGAAGCTCCTTTAGCATTTGTTGTAAAGCTGGTTTGGTGGTGCTGAACTCTCAGATTTTGCTTGTCTGTAAAGTTTTTAATTTCTCCATCAAATCTGAATGAAATCCTTGCTGGGTAGAGTCATCTTTGTTGTAGGTTTTTCTCCTTCATCACTTTAAATATGTCCTGCCAGTCCCTTCTGTCTTGCAGAGTTTCTGCTCAAAGATCAGCTGTTAACCTTTTGTGTTATATGTTGTTTTTCCCTTGCTGCTTTTAATATGTTTTCTTTGTATTTAATTTTGGATAGTTTGATTAATATGTGTCTTGGCGTGTTTTTCCTTGGATTTATCCTGTATGGAAGTCTCTGTGCTTCCTGGACTTGATTAACTATTTCCTTTCCCATATTTGGGAAGTTTTCAACTATAATCTCCTCAAATATTTTCTCAGTCCCTTTCTTTTTCTCTTCTTCTTTTTGGACCCCTATAATTCAAATGTTTTTGCGTTTAATGTTGTCCCAGAGACTGTCCTTAGTTCTTTTCATTACTTTTTCTTTACTGTTCTCTGCAGTAGTTATTTCTACTATTTTATCTTCCAGGTCACTTATCCATTCTTCTGCCTCAGTTATTCTGCTGTTGATCCCATCTAGAGTATTTTTAATTTCATTTATTGTGTTGTTCATCATTGTTTTTTTCCTTTTTAGTTCTTCTAGTTCGTTGTTAAATGTTTCTTGCGTTTTCTCTATTCTATTGCCAAGATTTTGGTTCATCTTTACTATCATTATTCTGAATTCTTTTTCAGGTCGACTGCCTATTTCCTCTTCATTTCTTAGGTCTGGTGGGTTTTTATCTTGCTCCTTCATCTGCTGTGTGTTTTTCTGTCTTCTCATTATGCTTATCTTGCTGTGTTTGGGGTCTCCTTTTTGAAGGCTGCAGGTTCGTAGTTCCTGTTGTTTTTGTTGTCTGTCCCCAGTGGCTAAGGTTGGTTCAGTGGTTTGTGTAGGCTTCCTGGTGGAGGGGACTAGTGCCTGTGTTCTGGTGGATGAGGCTGGATCTTGTATTTCTGGTGGGCAGGTCCACGTCTGGTGGTGTGTTTTGGGGTGTCTGTGGCCTTATTATGATTTTAGGCAGCCTCTCTGCTAATGGGTGGGGTTGTGTTCCTGTCTTGCTAGTTGTTTGGCATAGGGTGTCCAGCACTGTAGCTTGCTGAAGTGAAGCTGGCTGCTGGTGTTGAGATGGAGATCTCTGAGAGATTTTTGCCGTTTGATATAATGTGGCGCTGGGAGGTCTCTTGTGGACCAGTGTCCTGAAGTTGGCTCTCCCACCTCAGAGGCACAGCACTGACTCCTGGCTGGAGCACCAAGAGCCTTTTATCCACATGGCTCAGAATCAAAGGGAGATAAAGAAAGGAAGGAAGGAAGGAAGGAAGGAAGAGGATAAAATAAAATAAATTAAGATAAAATAAAGTTATTAAAATAAAAAATAAGAAAAAATATTTTTTAAAAGTATAAAACAAAAAAAAATGGACAGATAGAACCCTAAGACAAATGGTGAAAGCCAAGCTATACAGACAGAATCTCACACAGAAGCATACACATACACACTCACAAAAAGAGGAAAAGGGGAAAAAATAATAAATCTTGCTCTCAAAGTCCACCTCCTCAATTTGGGCTGATTCATTGTCTATTCTGGTATTCCACAGATGCAGGGTACATCAAATTGATTGTGGAGATTTAATCCGCTGCTCCTGAGGCCGCTGGGAGTAATTTCCCTTTCTCTTCTTTGTTTGCACTGCTCCTGGAGTTCTGCTTTGGATTTGGCCCCGCCTCTGCGTGTAGGTTGCCTGAGGGGTCTGTTCTTTGCTCAGACAGGATGGGGTTAAAGGAGCAGATGATTCAGGGACTCTGGCTCACTCAGGCCCGGGGGAGGGAAGGGCACGGAGTGCGGGCGAGCCTGTGGCAGCAGATGCCAGCATGACATTGCACCAGCCTGAGGCGCACCATGAGTTCTCCCAGTGAAGTTGTCCCTGGATCACGGGACCCTGGCAGTGGCGGGCTGCACAGGCTCCTGGGAGCAGAGGTGTGGATAGTGACTTGTGCTCACACACAGGCTTCTTGGTGGTGGCAGCAGCAGTCTTAGCGTTGAGAGCTCACTTTGATAAGGGAAATTAGAGTCCTGCTAGTGTTGGAGGGTCTCCTGCAGAGGCAGGGGCGGGGGCTGTGGCTCACCATGGGGACAAGGACACTGACAGCAGAAGTTCAGAGAAGTGCTCCTTGGCGTGAGCCCTCCCAGAGTCTGTCATTAGCCCCACCAAAGAGCCCAGGTAGGCTCCAGTGTTGGGTTGCCTCAGCCCAGACAACCAAGAGGGGGAGAACCCAGCCCCACCCATCAACAGTCAAGTGGATTAAAATTTTTTTGCCACATCTTCTTTATCCATTCATCTGTGGATGGACATTTAGATTGCTTGCATGTCCTGGCTATTCCAAATAGTGCAGCAATGAACACTTTGGTACATGACTCTCTTTGAATTATGGTTTTCAGGATATATGCATAGTAGTGGGATTGCTGGGTCATATGGTTGTTCTATTTTTAGTTTTTTAAGGAACCTCCATGCTGTTTTCCATACTGCTTATATTAATTTACATTCCCACCAACAGTGCTGGAGGGTTCACTTTTCAGTACACCCTTTCGAGCCTTTACTGTTTCTAGATTTTTTGATAATGGCCATTTTGACCAGAGTGAGGTGATACCTCATTGTGATTTTGACTTGCATTTTTCTAATAATTAGTGATGTTAAGCATCTTTCATGTGCCCTTGGTCATCTGTATTTCTTCCTTGGTGAAATGTCTTTTTAGGTCTTCTGCCCATTTTCTAACTGAATTGTTAGTTTTTTTGATTTTGAGCTCCATGAACTGTTTGTATATTTTGGAGATTAATCTTTTGTCTGTTTTTTCATTTACAAATATTTTCTCCCATTCTGAAGGTTGTCTTTTTGTTTATGGTTTCCTTTGCTGTGCAAAAGCTTTTATGTTTCATTAGGTCCCATTTGTTTATTTTTGTTTTTATTTCCCTTTCTCTAGGAGATGGGTCAAAAAGGATCTTGCTGATTTATGTTATAGAGTGTTCTGCCTATGTTTTCCTCTAAGAGTTTGATAGTGTCTGGCCTTACCTTTAGGTCTTTAATCCATTTGGAATTTATTTTTGTATATGGTGTTAGGAAGTGTTGTAATTTCATTCTTTTACATGTAGCTGTCTAGTTTTCCCAGCACCAATTATTGAAGAGGCTGTTTTTTCTCCATTGTATGTTCTTGCCTCTTTTGTCATATATTAGGTGCCTGTATGTGCGTGGGTTTACCTCTGGGCATTCTATCCTGTACCATTGATGTATATTTCTGTTTTTGTGCCAGTACCATACTGTCTTGATTACTGTAGCTTTGTGATATAGTTTGAAGTCAGGGAGCCTGATTCCTCCAACTCCATTTTTCTTTGTCAAGATTAGTTTGGCTATTCAGGGTCTTTTCTGCTTCCATACGAATTGTAAAATTTTTTGTTCTGTGATGAATGCCACTGGCAGTTTGATAGGGATTGCACTCAATCTGTGGATTGCTTTGGGTAGTACTGTCATTTTCACAATATTGATTCTTCCAGTCCAAGAGCATGGTATATTTTTCCATCTGATATTATTTCATCAGTGTTTTATAGTTTTCTGAGTACAAGTCTTTCACCTCCTTAGGCAGGTTTATTCCTAGGTATTTTATTCTTTCTGTTGCAATGGTAAATGGGAGCATTTCCTTAATTTCTCTTTCAGATTTTTCGTCATTAGTGAATAGGAATGCAAGAGATTTCTGTGCATTAATTTTGGGTCTTGCAAACTTACCAAATTCATTGGTTAGTTTTAGTAGTTTTCTGGTGGCATCTTTAGGATTCTCTATGTATAGAATCATGTCATTGGCAAACAGTGACAGTTTTACTTCATCTTTTCCAATTTCTATTCCTTTTATTTCTTTTTCTTCTCTGATTGCCTTGGCTAGGACTTCCAAAACTATATTGAATAAAATTGGCAAAAGTGGACATCCTTGTCTTGTTCCTGATCTTAGTGGAAATGTTTTCAGTTTTTCACCACTGAGTATGATGCTTGCTGTGGGTTTGTCATATATGGACTTCACATTGATTGATTTGTGTATATTGAAGAATCCTTGCATCCCTGGGATAAATCCCACTTGATCATGATGTATGATCCTTTTTTTCCCTTAATTTATTTTATTTATTTATTTATTTTTGGCTGCATTGGGTCTTCCTTGCTGTGCACGGGCTTTCTCTAGTTGTGGCAAGCAGGGGCTACTCTTTGTTGCAGTGTGTGAGCTTCTCATTGTGGTGGCTTCTCTTGTTGTGGAGCATGAGCTCTAGGCATGTGGGCCCAGTAGTGTGGCTTGTGGGCTCTAGAGTGCAGGCTCAATACTTGTGACGCACGGGCTAGTTGCTCTGCAGCATGTGGGATCTTCCTGGACCAGGGCTTGAACCCGTGTCCTCTGCATTGGCAGGCAGATTCTTAACCACTGTGCTACCAGGGGAGCTTGGTATATGATCTTTTTAATGTGGTGCTGGATTCTGTTTGCTAGTATTTTGTTCAGGGTTTTTACATCTATGTTCATCAGTGATATTGGTCTATAATTTTCCTTTTTTGTGATATTTTTTTCTGTTTTTGGTAACAGGGTGATGGTGGCTTCATAGATTGAATTTGGTAGTGTTTCTCCCTCTGCAATTTTTTGGAAGCGTTTGAGAAGGATGAGTGTTTGCTCTTCTCTAAATATTTGATAGAATTCACCTGTGAAGCCATCTGCTCCTGGACTTTTGTTTGTTGGAGGATTTTTAATTATGGTTTAATTTCATTACTTGTGATAGGTCTGTGTATATTTTCCAATTCTTCCTGGTTCAGTCTTGGAAAATTGTACCTTCTCAGGAATTTGTCCATTTCTTTGAGGTTGTCCATTTTATTGGCATATAGTTGATTGTAGTAGTCTCTCATAATCCTTTGTATTTCTGCAGTATCGATTCTGATTTCTCCTTTTTCATTTCTAATTATTGATTTGAGTCCTCTCCCTTTTTTTCTTGATGAGTGTGTCTAGAGGTTTATCAATTTTGTTTATCTTCTCAAAGGACCAACTTTTACTTGTATTATCTTTGCTATTGTTTTCTTTGTTTCTATTTCATTTATTTCTGTTCTGATCTTTATGATTTCTTCTGCTGACTTTGGGTTCTCTTTCTTCTTCTTTCTCTAGTTGCTTAGGTGTAAGGTTAGATTTTTATGTGAGATTTTTCTTGTTTTCTGAGGTGAGATTTAATTGCTATAAACTTCCTTCATTGAACTGCTTTTGCTACTTCCCATAAGTTTTGGGTCATCATGTTTTCATTGTCATTTGTTCACATGTATTTTTTTTTTTCCTCTTTGATTTCTTCAGTGATATCTTGGTTATTTAGCACACTGTTTAGCCTCCATGTATTTGTGTTTTTTTACAGTTTCTCTCCTGTAATTGATTTCTAATCTCATAGAGTTGTGGTTCGAAAAGATGCTTGATATGATTTCAATTTTCTTAATTTTTATGAGGCTTGATTTGTGACCCACAATGTGATCTGTCCTGAAGAATGTTCCATGTACATTTGAGAAGAAAGTATATTCTGCCACTTTTGTGTGGAATGTCCAATAAATGTCAGTTAAATCCCTCTGGTCTGTTGTGTCATTTAAAGCTTGTGTTTCCTTATTTATTTTCTGTTTGGATGATCTGTCCATTGGTGTAAGTGGGGTGTTAAAGTCCCCCACTATTATTGCATTACTGTTGATTTCCCCTTTCATGATTGTTAGCATTTGCCTTATGTATTGAGGTGATCCTAGTTTGGGTGCATAAATATTTACAATTGTTATATCTTCTTCTTGGATTGATCCCTTGATCATTATGTAGTGGCCTTCCTTATCTCTTATAACAGTCTTTATTTTGAAGCCTATTTTATCTGATATGAGTATTGCTACTCCAGCTTTCTTTTGATTTCCATTTGCATGGAATATCTTTTTCCATCCCTTCATTTTCAGTCTGTATGTGTCCCTAGGTCTGCAGTGGGTCTCTTGTAGATAGCATACATATGGCTCTTTTTTTGGTATCCATTCAGCCAGTCTTTGTCTTTTGGTTGGGGCATTTATTCCTTTTACATTCAAGGTTATTATCGATATGTATGTTCCTATTACCATTTTCTTAATTGTTTTGGATTTGTTTTTGTGGGTCCTTTTCTTCTCTTGTGTTTCCTGCCTAGAGAAGTTTCTTTAGCATGTGTTGTAAAGCTGGTTTGGTGGTGCTGAATTCTCTTACCTTTTGCTTGTCTGAAAAGCTTTTGACTTCTCTATCGAATCTGAGTGAGATCCTTGCTGGGTAGAGTAATCTTGGTTGTAGATTTTTCTCTTTCATCACTTTAAGTATATCCTGCCACTCCCTTCTGACCTGCAGAGTTTCCACTGAAAAATCAGCTGATAACCTTATGGGGGTTCCTTTTTATGTTATTTTTTTTTCCCTTGCTGCTTTTAATATTTTTTCTTTGAATTTAATTTTTGTGAGTTTGATTAATATGTGTCTTGGTGTATTTTTCCTAGGGTTTACCCTGTATGGGACTCTCTGTGCTTCCTAGACTTGGGTGACTATTTCCTTTCCCATGTTAGGGATGTTTTCAACTATAATCTCCTCAAATATTTTCTCAGACCCTTTGTTTTTCTCTTCTTCTTCTGAGAGCCCAATAGTTCGAATGTTGGTGTGTTTAGTGTTGCCCCAGATGGCTCTGAGATTGTCTTCAATTCTTCTCAGTCTTTTTTTCTTTATTCTGCTCTTCAGCAGTTATTTCCACCATTTTGTCTTCCAGCTCACTTATTCGTTCTTCTGCCTCAGTTTTTCTGCTATTGATTCCTTCTAGTGTATTTTTTCATTTCAATTATTGTGTTTTTCATCTCTGTTTTTTCTTTTGTTCTTCTAGATCTTTGTTAAACGTTTTTGTATTTTCTCCATTCTATTTCCGAGATTCTGGATTATCTTTACTATCATTACTTTGAATTCTTTTTCAGGTAGATTGCCTAGTTCCTCTTCATTTATTTGGTCTTGTAAGATTTTACCTTGCTCCTTTATTTGTGACACTTTTTTGCCGTCTCATTTTTTTCTGTTTTCTTTTTATGAGTGAGATCGTGTTCCTGTTTTACTCATTGTTTGGCCTGAGGCTTCCAACACTGGAGTTTGTAGGCTATTGGGTAGAGCTGGGTCTTGGTGCTGAGATGAGGACCTCTGTGAGACCTCACTCCAGTGAATATTCCCTGGGGTCTGAGATTCTCTGTTAGTCTGGTGGTTCAGACTTGGAACTCCCACCACAGGAACTTCTGCCCAATTCTGGGCCTTTCACTCTGGGCTTCCTCCCATCTCCTTGGGCATCAGAGTCCCCCACCAGTGGCTGGCAGGTGCCTTAGTTGTGGGGAGATGCTAATTTCATGTCTTCTCACACTGCCATCTTGACTCCATCTCTGTTTCCCCTTTTTGTACTTATAACTCCCTCCTGCAACAGTAAGAAACTTAGGTCCCCTTAATAATGTTTTAAAATAAATTTGTGATTTTGACATAATTTTAGACAACAGAAAAGTTGCACAGATAGAACCAAGAGTTCCTGTATACTTCTCACCTGGTTTCCCCTAATGTTATCATCTTGAATAACCCTGGTACTATAACCCTGGTACATTTGTGAGAAGTAAAAAATTAACAGTAGTAATTAAATTCCAGACTTTTTTCATATTTTACTACTTTTTCCATTGATGTCCTTTTTCTGTTCCAAAATCCAATCCAGGATACTGCATGGCATTTAGCCCTCGATATTTTTAAAGATACTATTCAAATAGTGCTGGATCTGCAGCATGAATGTAAGGTGTAGGCCTCTTTTCTGTGCCCTTTGATTTAAATTCAAACCTGTGGCTTTTCTGAGTAAAACTGAATTTTTATCTCAGTTTGAAGGAGAGAGGTTTAGAGATGTCAAGACACACTAGTAGGAAAAGTCATGTGAAGTAGTCACTTTCTTTCCCACACGTAATAAAACTCCAAAATCACAGTATTTCCTTTACAAGAACATGGACAATGTGAATAGTGACTCTATCTTCACTGAGTGGGGTGGGCTCAGATGGACCAGGAGAACTAAGCCTCTGGTAGATTTTAGTTTACCCTTCTCCCTGAAATGAGCCAGGCTGGGTATCAGAAATTTTTAAGTGCATTATTTTAATTGTACAAAACTTGGTGTAGTAATTGTTCTCTTCATTTCTGGAGTTGAGAAAATTTAGTCATGAAGTATTTAAAGAAATTTTTAACATTACATAGCAGCCAGCCTCAGGGAAAAGAAGCATCAGACCCCATTTCCCTGATTCCAAAACTGTGCCCTTCCAGCTGTGTCACATGGCCACTGCCCACCATGGGATCAATCAGAATGTGTGTATGTGGAAGTACTTGTAACCTTCAAAGTGGAACAAAAGATGAGGATTACAATCATTGCAAATTTTAATAATTTCCTAATTTGTTCTATAACCTTTTTTGATTCCTGCATGTGTGAATTTACATACAGGTAAACCATACTTAGGTATCAGTTTGAAGATACTCTGAGCAGATGCTTTATCCTAAAATATAAATTTTTTTGTCTCATGTGTAAGTGCAGCAGAGGGTCTCTATTTTTATATATTATGGATTTCTAGAAACTTATGTAACTGCTAAAAATTGAACAACAGACTTAATATTATAAGAGGATTTCCTTTCACAGAATGCCAAAAATACAGAATCCCTAAATGTATTTTGACTTTTAGATGTCATGTTTCAGACTGTGTTATAATAATTTTGTTTACTATTTTTAATTTTGTTGTTTTTTGTGAGGAAAGAGACTTGACCTCTCTGGCCCCAATATACTTAGCAGTGAGTGCACAATTAATACTTCAAACTGATGAACCTCTGGTTGGGGATAAAGATGCTTGGCTTCTAGCATATCTAAAAATATACCTCTTTATCTAACTTCTATACCACTTATTACCTTCAGAAAGATACTTAACCTCTTTGGCCCTGATTTACTCATCAGTAAAATGGGATATAATAATCACACCTACCTGATAGGGTTACTCTGATGATTCAGTAGGATAATGCGTGTAAAGCTTGTTAAGTAGTGCTTGGCATATAGTAAGTACTACATAAACCATCTGTTAAATAAATAAGGCTAGTGCTTCATTACAACAAAAATGTAATGGTAATAAACCTTCATCGATTTCTTTCTATATTGCCATATTTTACCTCAGTACAGTGGACAAAAGTAGCTTGTCTTAGTTACATGAATAGTTAAGTAATGGAGCCAGGATTCGCATCACGGGCCTGAATCTGAAGCCTACTCTTCCTCCCACTAAGCCTTCCAATTTTCTGAGATGATGAAAGAATTTAACATGATTCTCCAACTTCCCTCCTCCCTGCCTCAGAATGTTTCTGTCATGCTCCTTTCCTTTTCACCTTTGAGTTCCCTCTCTTATCCCAGGGGTGTCAAATCCCCTTTCTTTTCCAGTGTGAACTTGTTCACTTTGTGGATGATTCCCTTCTCCGAGACTCTGCCTTTTCAGTCTCTTTTTTGATCTCTAGTCTTTCTTTTCACCTATGACTCACCTCTTCTTCCACGTTTAGTCTACATCCTCAGTTCAGCCTGGTGTAGGAGTCACATTCTAATCTCAGGTCTGCCCCAGTTGTGTTCATTTAGACACACAAGTCCAAAGTTTCTCAAGTCCCTCACTTAGACAGCAGAAGACAACTCCAAGTTTCCAGCTCATTTATTGTGTAGAACAATTGAAGGCAAATTGTAGACTTCTCACATCTGGGCTGTGCTTGTAGGTAGAGCCTCAGAATTCATAACCAAGGAGTTACCTAGGTAAGTAGATGTTCTCTCCCTAAGAATGTTCTGCCATCCTCTTTTCCCAGCTGGTTCAAACTACAGTGTTTTTCTTCCTCTGAGTTTTGGGACACAAACTAGCATGACTTAGTGCTTTAGAGTGCACACGAGAATATTATTAGATTTTAGAAGACTCACTATAAAAAATGTATTCTTGCTCACATTAGCATTTCCTGAAAGCATTTGTCCACTGAACTTTTTTTGCATTAAGCTAATACAGGGTTCTCCAGAGAAACAAAACCAATATGGGGGGGAGGGGCAGAGAGAGCGAGATTGATATGTTAAGGAATTATTACACAGAATTGTGGAGGCTGGCAAGTTCAAAATATACAGGAAAGGCTGGCAGGCTATAGACCCAGGGAAGAGCTGCTGTATTGCAATTTGTGTCCAAAGGCAGTTTGCTGGCAGAATTTTTTTTTTTTTTTTACTCAGGGAGGTCAGTCTTTATTCTCCTAAGGCCTTCAACTGATTGGATGAGAACCACCAACATTATAGAGGATAATCTGCTTTGCTCAAAGTCTACTGATTTAAATGTTAACACTCATCTAAAAATATCTTCATAGAAACATCTAGACTCATGTTCGAGCAAATATCTGGGTTACATGACCTAGCCAAAGTGACACGTACAATTAATTGTGACAGCTAATTAACCTAAAAATAGTATTTTATGGACAATATAGTTTATTTTTTATAAATTTATAAATTATTATTTTTGGCTGCATTGGGTCTTTGTTGCTGCACACAGGCTTTCTCTAGTTGCAGCAAGTGGGGGCTACTCTTTGTTGCGGTGCATGGGCTTCTCATTGTGGTGGCTTCTCTTGTTGCGGAGCACGGTCTCTAGGCACATGGGCTTTGGTAGTTGCAGCACACAGGTTCAGTAGTTGTGGCTCACAGGCTCTAGAGTGCAGGCTCAGTAGTTGTCGTGCATGGGCCTAGCTGCTCCCGTGGCATGTGGGATCTTCCTGGACCAGGGCTCGAACCCATGTCCCCTGCACTGGCAGGTGGATTCTTAACCAGTGCGCCACCAGGGAATCCCAATGGAGAACATATTTTAGAAATACAAGCCAACAGTGCTTTAATGCTAGGCCAAGGGGATTTGGACTTTATCCTGTAACTGAAGAAGAATTCTAAGTTTTTAGCAGAGCTGTGACATGAAGTTCAGGAAGATTATTTCAAAGGAAGATAGATCACAGAAAGGGGAGACGAAGTAGGGAGGAAAAAAGAGAACTTTTTTTTAATGGTCTAGGCAAGGTGAATTATGGGATAAGCAGGAGAGTGATAGCAGGAGTGGGGAAGGCAGAGTGAATTTCAAAAACATTTTAGAGGTACAGGTGAGAGACTGGATCAACTGACCAGATTTGGGGGCTAGAGAAGGGAAAGTTCAGTGATAGTGCTAAGGCTTTCAGCTTTGGTAACTAAGAGGATGGTCATGGCACTGGAAGAAGCAGAAACAGTGCAGGAGAAGCAGCCTTTATAGGTGCTGGTAGGAGCTCATATGTGGATAAATAAATAACAGTCTGGCTTCTTAATAATTTAACATTTATTTGATTGCTTATAAAGACAGTTGAAAGCTGGAATTAATAACTTCATGGGAGCTGCATGAGGAGAGTACAGCTGTGCATATCACTTTATTATTGTGTCAGGCCCAATTTTTTTTTCCTTTCTAAAGATGAGGAACAGAAGAGATATTGGCAAAAAAACTAAATGCTCTTCAGCCGCTAGCTCTTTGCTCAGAAGTGGTGAATGCTGACCAGTGGGCATTCACAAAACCAGCCCAGGCTAGCAGTTATTGCTGAATTCATCATAGGCAATATTGCTGAGGCAGGGAGAATCAAGGTCAAGAGGCTTGTCAGGATTTGATAAAGTCAGTGGCCCATAGGAATAACAGTTCTATTTTTTCTTTTCAATTTTTTTCGCTTTCATCTGCCCTCATTCTTTGTTGCAATGAGCAATTCCCTAAGTTTGGCTTAACCCGCTGGCTCTGACAAAGATACTGTTCTCATTTTCTACACTGTTTACAGTTATTTTCCTTTTGTATGGTATCTTTGACTGAGATGCCTACCAGCAGATTTGCACAAAGGAACTCTGCCAACCTTGGAGTTGTAAGAGCGGGGTCAGGAAATGATTTGCATAAGCCTATTACTGTCAACCAGTGTGGGTTGAAGGAAGTCACAAGAGCCCAACTAGTTAGAGTTGGAAGAGATCATCTAGGCCGTTGCCCTCATGCCACAGATGAGCAACCAGAGGTCTGGAGAAGTTAAAAGACAGTTTGTAAGGTAAAGGCAGGGCTTGGAGCAGGAAGCCTGTGGCCTGATTTCCAGTCCAGGAGTCTTCTGCTTCACCATGATCTAAGCACCCAGCCTTGTGACAGACCCTCTGCAGGATACAAGAGAAGTGCAGGCATGAATTATATGTTTGAACAACAACAATAAAAATTTTCTTAGATAATAAAAGGCACTGGCTCTTCATGCATTGGGAAAGCTTTAGGTTCGTTTTTGCCAGATCATCTCAGTTTGAGTTTTTCCACCAGACTTACAAAATATTGTGACCATTTAAAAATCCTTTTCTTATTAAATCTCTAGATTAGGGCCAGGGACAGTGACGACGATGACTTGGTTAGCAAAAAAGGAATTGCTACATTGCCCTATGCTTTTCCCAATTTACCATATATATACCAGCAAATCTTTTGACCGCTGTGCTGCCTGGGATGTATCTGGTCAAGAAGAATTACGTTTGTTAAGGCAACATGTGTTGACGTCCCTCATGCAAATTGTCCCTGAGTCGTGGCATATTTTTTGAGTTTAGGGGTTGTTTACAATTGTTGACTTCCTTTGACATGTGCTTTTGAACTGAGGACTTGTGTGTAAAATACAAGTGGCAAATGTGTTTGTGGGCTGCGGGGAGTCACTGTGACCAGTCATGTGTGTGTGACCTAGAATCAAACAAAGCAAATCCCAAATCATCTAGGTGGGAAGAATAGACATCAAAATCATTTTATTAGTTCTGGGTTGGATTCAGATGTGAATTATTTACACAGGGAAACAGGTTGAAGGACTAAAAATGTAGGACAGATGAGTAGTTTTGTATAAGAGCCCACTATGCACATATATGTGTAAAGAATGCATAAAACGTGAAAGTGGAAGGATGCTGGGTTCTCTGCAAAGTATAGCATTTAGGGCTTTAGACTACCTGGAAAGCTAAGGCCAGGAGTGAGATGGGAGGGACTAGGTTTGATGTCACTTGAGAAAGACGTAAAACAGGAGCTAAGGAGCCCAGGAGAACTTCGATGTCAAAGCACAGATAGGATAGGCAGTGCAGGCTCTGCAACTGGGGTTAGTGTGAGACCCAGAGGAGCAAGGAGAGCCTGATGGGCCAGCAGAAAGCATAGCTGGAGAGATGGAGGAAGCAGTTAATATGACACCTGTGGCTTTATCCATAGTAGAGGAGTGTTTTAAGGCTGGATTAAAGGATACCAAGCTGACTGAATATACTGGGAGCCAGGATTTGGAGGTTTGAGTTTTTGCTCTACTATGTATAATTCTGTGGCTTAAATTTATAATGTTTCATAGAAAAACCTCAACTTCTCTGAAACTCAGTATCCTTACTTGCAAAATGAGTGCAATGATGGTCTTCTGAGTTGTTAATAGAATTAAATGAGAGTGTGCGTGTGAAAGCCCTGGCTAGTAACAGCCTATATGAAAAGATACAGTTTTGTTTATTGAAAAGGAAAGGTGAATGATAGCTTTAGGATATATGTGGTCATTCCTTTGCCATAAAACCATTATAAAACAGTTGTAAATTATATGTATTTCCATTACAAGGTTAGGAAGTGGCTGTGAGAGGATAGTTTCTTGTCCAAAGGCTTCTTACTTAATCAGAGAATAGCCTCTAAATTTTGAAGAACAGCACTTCTCTCATAATATTCATTTTACTCCCTAAATCAAGAGGATATAGGTATACACTGACAATTTAAAAGGTAGAATTTATGTATTTCTTTAGTGTAGAAATCATCATTATACCCTCAGAGCATCAGGAGAATCTATCATCTATGCATTTTTTATAGACTCATTTGGGAAATGTCATGGCTTATCAGAGCCACATAAATCAGAGCTTGCTGAATTAATTCAATCTTTAAATGTCACCTGGAGATGATGGAATAATACTGAGTCAATTTTTTGTGTGTGAGATTAAATAAAAGGAACAAAAGCAGGTAGAGAAATCACTAAAACTTTGAAAAAAATTACTTGAGCTAGGAATAGATACCGCTGGATATAAGAACTTGCAAGTTTTCTTAAAATGTAGGTTCAAACACAGCAGGCTTCACTTTCTTTTCATATACCTTAAGCAATAACACTTTGGAACTATTGCTCTTCATAAATGTTTTCCGAATTCTCTCATTTATTTGCCATCTCTATTGCCACATATTCAAATTCTGGTGAAGCAGCCAGGGTAGAGTAAATTATGCTGCAGTCATCAGTGGTCTCCAAATCTCGGTGACAACAAAGGTTTTTTTCTCCACTGTACCGCAGGTCCACCCATTGTTCTTTTCCAGTGAGCAGGAAACCCCCTTGACCGTAGGTTGGGTTTGAGGTCAGCATACAGCCTGAATGTGGCAAGCCGAGTCCTGACAAAAGGAAAATGTTGGCAAGTGAGGCTAGCAAACATGGGCTGCTAGTGAGGGCAATAAAGGCGAGGAGGAAAAAATTACTGTGACCTTGAGAAATGTTGTCTACTTGGGCTGATGGTCTTGGTGTTGGCTAAAGGGAGTAGCCAGAGGGGAAAAGGAGAGGCCTCAGTGGACATCACTCTGGTATGTGATGGTTGATAGAGCAGTCTTCATTTGGACATCTGTAGGTGTCCCACCCACAAATGGGAAAGAGCCAAGGCAAATACACACACACTTTCACTTCAATTTGTGGCAAAGCAAATCACATGGACATTCTGAATTCAAAAGGGCAGGGATATATAATTCCCCCGCAGCGTGGGAAATTGAGAACAATTGTAATTGTGAATAATACCTGGATTATTCACAAAAGATACATGCATCCCAATGTTCATAGCAGCACTATTTACAGTAGCAAAGACATGGAAGCAACCTAAGTGTCCATCAACAGATGAATGGTAAAGAAGATGTGGTACATATATACAATGGATTACAGCCATAAAAAAGAAGGAAATAATGCCATTTGCAGCAACACGGATGGACGTAGATTTTATCATACTAAGTGAAGTAATCCAAGCAGAGAAAGACAAATATCATATGATATCACTTGTATGTGGAACCTAAAAAAATGATACAAATGAACTTATTTACAAAACAGAAATAGACTCACAGACATAGAAAATAAACTTACGGTTACCAAAGGAAAAAGGGGCGCAGGGATAAAGTAGGAGTTTGGGATTAAAATATGCACACTACTGTATATAAAATAGATAACTAATAAGGACCTATTATGTAGCACAGGGAACCATACTCAATAACTTGTAATAACGTATAATAGAAAGACTCTAAAATATATTTATTTATTTATTTATTTGAATCACTTTGCTGTACACCTGAAACTAACACAACCTTGTAAATCAACTATATTTCAATAAAAAATGAAAAACGAAACGAAACAACCAAAAGGGCAGGGATATATAATTCTCCCTCAGTGTGGGAAATTGAGAACAATTGTAATTGTGGACAATACCTGGATCTATCCTTCAAGTATTTTCTCTAGGGGCATTATATCTTTCAAGTAGTTCCCTGGCCCCAGTGAAAGTTTCCTCTCTGTTCTCTAGACACCTGTGATATTTTCTCCCTCCTTTCAAGGCACATGTCCTTTTTCATCTTTTGTTATGGTTATCTGTGTATGTTTTATGTTTTGCCTGATAGGTGGTGGGTGAGCTTTTTGGGGCTATAGATATACCTTACTAATGAACCTATGTCTAGTAATAGACATTGTACTTAGAGCAGTGTTTAATCTTTTTACTCAATTAATGGGTCTGGGTAAGAAAATAATCTTTCATGTTTCTACACATGTATAAGAAAAGCCGCCTTAGATCAGTCACCCCCAGGTATTCTGACTTAAGAAGGCAGTTTTTAACAAAGATGGAACAGAATCTCCCCGTCACTTCATATGCTCCCCCCCAACTTTACTGTGATATAGTTGAGAAATAAAATGTTAATACTTAGATGTACATGATTATATGATAAACATAAACATTGTGAAATGATTCCTACTGTCTGGTTAATTAGCATATATATACTTTCTTGTGTGTGTGAAAATGCTTAAGATCTATTCTATTAGCAAATTATAGTTATACAATACAGTATTATCAACTATAGTCACCATGCTCTACATTCCTATGAAAAAATGCTGTTGGCATTTTGATAAAAATTGCATTGACTTTGTAGATTGCTTTGGGTAGTGTGGACATTTTAAAATATTCATTCTTCCAATCCATGAACACAGGAGGTCTTTCCACTTACCTATGTGTTCTTCAATTTCTTTCATACACCTCTTACAGTTTTCAGTGTATAGATTTTTCACCTCCTTGGTTAAATTTATTGTTTTTGATGCTATTATAAGTGGAATTATTTCCTTAATGTATCTTTCAGATAATTGTTGGTATATAAAAATAAAACTGATTTTTCTATTTTGAGTTTTGTATCTTACAACTTTACTGAATTCATTTATTTAGTGGAGTCTTGAGGGTTTTCTATATGTAAGATCATGCCATCTGCAAATAGAGACAGTTTTATTTCTTCCTTTCCAATTTGGGTGATATTTCTTTCTTTCTCTTGCTTGATTTCTCTGGCCAGGACTTCCAGTACTATGTTGAATAAAAATGTTGAGAGTGGGCATCCTTGTTTTGTTCCTGATCTTAGAAGAAAGGCTTTCAGCTTTTCAACATAGAGTACAATGTTAGCTGTGAATTTGTCACATCCGGCCTTTATTACATTGAGGTGCGTTTTGTTGAAAGTTTTTACCTTGGAAGGTTTGAATTTTGTCGTATGCCTTTTCTACATTTATTGAGATGATCCTATGATTTTTATCCTTCATTTTTTTAATGTGGTGTATCACATTGCTTGATTTGTGTATGTTGAATTATCTGGTATCCCAGAATAAATCCCACTTAATAGTGTATAATAGTGTATAATCCTTTTAATGAGATGTTGAATTTGGTTTATTAATATTGAGAAGTTTTACATGTATGTTCATCAAGGATATTGGCCTGTAATTTTCTTTTCTTGTGGTGTCCTTGTTTGGCAGTATCAGCATAATACTGTCCTTGTAAAGTGAGTTTGGAAGTGCTCTCTGCCTTTCAATTTTTGGAAGAGTTTGAGAAAGACTGGTGTTTGTTCTTCTTTAAATATTTAGTAAAATTCACCAGTGAAACTATCTGTATTTTCTTTGTTGAGAGCTTTTGAATACTGATTCAATTTCTTTATTCATGGTTGGTCTGTTCAGATTTTCTATTTCTTCATGATTTAGTCTTGGTACATTCTATGTTTCTAGGAATTTATCCATTTCTTCTAGGTCGTCTAATTTGTTGACATATAATTGTTCATTTTCATTTCTTAGATTCCTTAGTGTTCCTTTGTTATTTCTTTTAATGACTTTCTTTCATTTCTGATTTTGAGTAGTCTGTCTTTTGCTAGTCTAGCTAAAGTTTTGTCAATGCTGTTTATCTTTTCAAAAAACTAGCCCTTAGTTTCATTGATCTTTTATATTGTATTCCTAGTGTCTATTTCATTTATTTCTGCTCTGATCTTTATTTCTTTCATTCTAAATTAGGGCTTAGTTTGTTCTTCTTTTTCTAGTTCCCTGAGGTACAAAGTTAAATAGTTATTTGAGACCTTTCTTTTTCCTTAATGTAGGTGTTATCACTATAAATGTCCCTCTAGAACTGCTTTTGCTACGTTCCATGAAATTTCAGTATGTTGTGTTTCCACTTTCATTTGTCTCAAGGAATTCTTTTGATGTCCATTTGAAATTCCTTTTTTGACCCATTGATCAGAATTACCCCATATTCTTGCCTCCATATGTTAAGTGGAAACTGAGGAGTAGGTGGAAATATGGCAAATGAAGAATCACTAGGGAGAAGAGGTGTGCTGTATTTAATTATGTTTTCTTTGGCTTTAGATTGTGCAAGATACGTAGGGTCTGTACTTACAGCCCGTTAAGCACTACTCATGATCACTGATAGCAAAGAATATGCTGTTAACTCAGGCCTGAGCAAGTGAACTTCTCCTTACTTGTTAATACTTTCGGAATTGCTGCTACTTTGAGTCTTACCAGGTTTTTTAATTGACAATTTGTTAGAGTAGTTTTAGGTTCACAGCAAAATTGAACAGAAAGTACTGAGAGCTCCCATATTCTCTTTCCCAGTCTTATTAATTTTTACTCTCAGACTTCTTCATACCTATTTAATGAACAGTTATCCCTTAGCAGCAGGTTGGGTCTGATACTGGGTGCGCCCTTTACCCAGCTGGCCATGTCTTGATGGGAAAAGCACAAGAAAGGTTTTGTTAGCAAATACTGCTTGCTTATGAGGCAATAAAAATGAGTAGGCAATATGGCTAGAGAGAGAAAGAGGAAATTACTAAGGAGAGCCTTGGGGAATTGCTGCCCCACCTTGGCACTGGGTTAAGGAGGTGGGGATGTGGAAGTGGGGGTGACCGGGAGAGAAGGCTTAATCAACTTCAGAAAGACTAGAGGTTTTTAAGCACACAATCCCATAACCTTCTTTTCTCCAATTGTATTTGTCTTTATCTTTGTCGTAATCCTTTCTTTATACCTATCTTTATTAGCTTTTTTGTTTTTCCTCTTGGAAGCCAAAATCCATCCTCACTAAATGGACACAAAAGCTGCATTTGTCACTTTGAGACTCTGTCTGCTCTTAGACAGGCTGTCTCTGGGCTCACACTCCATTAGCAAAGGCAAATACAGTCTCAAATGCTAAGTCCTCCAGTCCAGAGACTGGAGTTGGTATTTAAATTATATAGTGTACATTCCTTCTGACTTAATATGATTACATGTGTGAAGGCTCAGAATAGTTCATTGAAAGTTGACTTAAAACATGCATCAGAGAAAGATATCTTAAATGTATTCTTTCTGTAAAACTCTTATCACTCTATTACTAATACTTCCAGGAATTATATGTCCATACTTTGAAATAGTACTTCCAGTTTTTAAAGTGCAAATACACACTGGGTTTTCACTTACCTATCAGCTCCTAGGAGTCTGCGCCCAGTCTACTTAATACGGAGAGAAAGAGGGCTGAGAGCATTTTCAATAATTTAAAAAGTAAAACAATTACAGATTTGACAATATATATTGTATAAAATATTAATTTGGGGAATAGAAAACAGAAGTAAGAAGACACAATCAAAATCAGTGTCTTTGAATGCAGTTCAAAATGTTGTTTTAAGGGTTAAAAACCATCAAAAGACCATTCTGGAAGAGTGTGTGGAATTAGTGATCACCTGTCATAGGTGACTGGTTCAACATGTGCCAACTGATAATGAGGGTTAGCATTGTTTTTTTTTTTCCCATCTTTATTGGAGTATAATTGCAATACAATGGTGTGTTAGTTTCTGCTTCATAACAAAGTGAATCAGTTATACGTATACATATGTTCCCATATCTCTTCCCTCTTGCGTCTCCCTCCCTCCCACGCTCCCTATCCCACCCCTCCAGATGGTCACAAAGCACCGAGCTGCTCTCCTTGTGCTATGCGGCTGCTTCCCACTAGCTATCTACCTTACGTTTGGTAGTGTATATATGTCCATGCCTCTCTCTCGCTTTGTCACAGCTTACCTGTCCCGCTCCCCATGTCTTCAAGTCCATTCTCTAGTAGGTCTGTGTCTTTATTCCTGTTGTACACCTAGGTTCTTCATGACATTTTTTTTTCTTAAATTCCATATATATGTGTTGGCATACGGTATTTGTCTTTCTCTTTCTGACTTACTTCACTCTGTATGACAGACTCTAGGCCTGTCCACCTCATTACAAATAGCTCAATTTCGTCTCTTTTTATGGCTGAGTAATATTCCATTGTATATATGTGCCACATCTTCTTTATCCATTCATCCGATGATAGACACTTATGTTGTTTCCATCTCCGGGCTATTGTAAATAGAGCTACAATGAACATTTTGGTATATGACTCTTTTTGAATTATGGTTTTCTTAGGTTATATGTCCAGTACTGGGATTGCTGGGTCGTATGATAGTTCTATTTTTAGTTTTTAAGGAACCTCCATACTGTTCTCCATAGTGGCTGTACCAATTCACATTCCCACCAGCAGTGCAAGAGTGTTCCCTTTTCTCCACACCCTCTCCAGCATTTATTGTTTCTAGATTTTTTGATGATGGCCATTCTGACTGGTGTGAGGTGATACCTCATTGTACTTTTGATTAGAGAATCATTTCTCTAATGATTAATGATGTTGAGCATTCTTTCATGTGTTTGTTGGCAGTCTGTATATGTTCTTTGGAGAAATATCTATTTAGGTCTTCTGCCCATTTTTGGATTGGGTTGTTTGTTTTTTTGTTATTGAGCTGCATGAGCTACTTATAAATTTTGGAGATTAATCCTTTGTCAGTTGCTTCGTTTGCAAATATTTTCTCCCATTCTGAGGGTTTTCTTTTTGTCTTGTTTATGGTTTCCTTTGCTGTGCAAAGGCTTTGAAGTTTCATTAGGTCCCATTTGTGTATTTTTGTTTTATTTCCATTTCACTAGGAGGTGGGTCAAAGAGGATCTTGCTGTGATTTATATCATAGAATGTTCTGCCTATGTTTTCCTCTAAGAGTTTGATAGTTTCTGGCCTTACATTTAGGTCTTTAATCCATTTTGAGCTTATTTTTGTGTATGGTGTTAGGGAGTGATGTAATCTCATACTTTTACATGTAGCTGTCCTATTTTCCCAGCACCACTTATTGAAGAGGCTGTCCTTTCTCCACTGTACATTCCTGCCTCCTTTATCAAAGATAAGGTGACGATATGTGTGTGGGTTTATCTCTGGGATTTCTATCATGATCCATTGATCTATCTTTCTGTTTTTGTGCCAGTACCATACTGTCTTGATTACTGTAGCTTTGTGGTATAATCTGAAGTCAGGGAGCCTGATTCCTCCAGCTCTGTTTTTTGTTCTCAAGATTGCTTTGGCTATTTGGGGTCTTTTGTGTTTCCATACAAATGGTGAATTTTTTTGTTCTATTTCTGTGAAAAATGCCAGTGGTAGTTTGATAGGGACTGCATTGAATCTGTAGATTGCTTTGGGTAGTAGAGTCATTTTCACAATGTTGATTCTTCCAATCCAAGAACATGGTATAACTCTCCATCTATTTGTATCATCTTTAATTTCTTTCATCAATGTCTTATAATTTTCTGCATACAGGTCTTTTGTCTCCTTAGGTAGGTTTATTCCTAGATATTTTATTCTTTTTGTTGCAATGGTAAACGGGAGTGTTTTCTTGATTTCACTTTCAGATTATTCATTATTAGTTTATAGGAATGCCAGAGATTTCTGTGCATTAATTTTGTATCCTGCTACTTTACCAAATTCATTGATTAACTCTAGTAGTTTTCTGGTAGCATCTTTAGGATTCTCTATGTATAGTATCGTGTCAACTGCAAACAGAGACACTTTTAAACTTCTTTTCCGATTTGGATTCCTTTTATTTCCCTTTCTTCTCTGATTGCTGTGGATAAAACTTCCAAAACTATGTTGAATAAGAGTGGTGAGAGTGGACAACCTTGTCTTTTCCTGATCTAGGTGGAAATGCTTTCAGTTTTTCACCGTTGAGGACGATGTTGGCAGTGGGTTTGTCATATATGGCTTTTATTATGTTGAAGAAAGTTCCCTCTATGCCTACTTTCTGCAGGGTGTTTATCATAAATGGGGGTTGAATTTTGTCAAAAGCTTTCTCTGCATCTATTGAGATGATCATATGGTTTTCCTCCTTCAATTTGTTAATATGGTGTATCACGTTGATTTGCTTATACTGAAGAATCCTTGCATTCCTGGAATAAGCCCCACTTGATCATCCTGTATGATCCTTTTAATGTGCTGTTGGATTCTGTTTGCTAGTATTTTGTTGAGGATTTTTGCCTCTATGTTCATCAGTGATATTGGCCTGTAGTTTTCTTTCTTTGTTACATCTTTGTCTGGTATTGGTATAAGGTGATGGTGGTCTCGTAGAATGAGTTGGGGAGTGTTCCTCCCTCTGCTATATTTTGGAACAGTTTGAGAAGGATAGGTGTTAGGTCTTCTCTAAATGTTTGATAGAATTCGCCTGTGAAGCCATCTGGTCCTGGGCTTTTGTTTGTTGGAAGATTTTTAATCAGTTTCAATTTCAGTGCTTGTGATTGATCTGTTCATATTTTCTATTTCTTCCTGATTCAGTCTTGGCAGGTTGTGCGTTTCTAAGAATTCGTTCATATCTTCCAGGTTGTCCATTTTATTGGCATAAAGTTGCTTGTAGTAATCTCTCATGATCTTCTGTATTTCTGCAGTGTCAGTTGTTACTTCTTCTGTTTCATTTCTAATTCTATTGATTTGAGTCTTCTCCCTTTGCTTCTTGATGAGTCTGGCTCATGGTTTATCAATTTTGTTTATCTTCTCAAAGAACCAGCTTTTAGTTTTATTGATCTTTGCTATCGTTTCCTTCATTTCTTTTTCATTTATTTCTGATCTGATTTTTATGATTTCTTTCCTTCTGCTAACTTTGGGGTTTTTTTGTTCTTCTTTCTCTAATTGCTTTAGGTACAAGGTTAGGTTATTTATTCGAGATGTTTCCTATTTCGTAAGGTAGGATTGTATTGCTATAAAGTGAAAGATCAGTGGTTAACCTTATGGGGATTCGCTTGTGCGTTATTTGTTGTTTTTCCCTTGCTGCTTTTAATATGTTTTCTTTGTATTTAATTTTTGACAGTTTGATTAATATGTGTCTTGGCGTATTTCTCCTTGGATTTATCCTGTATGGGACTCTCTGTGCTTCCTGGACTTGATTAACTATTTCCTTTCCCATATTAGGGAAGTTTTCAACTATAATCTCTTCAAATATTTTCTCAGTCCCTTTCTTTTTCTCTTCTTCTTCTGGAAACCCTATAATTCAAATGTTGGTGTGTTTAATGTTGTCCCAGAGGTCTCTGAGACTGTCCTCAGTTCTTTTCATTCTTTATTCTGCTTTGCAGTAGTTATTTCCACTATTTTATCTTCCAGGTCACTTATCTGTTCTTTTGCCTCAGTTATTGTGCTATTGATCCCATCTAGTGTATTTTTAATTTCATTTATTGTGTTGTTAATCGTTGCTTGTTTCATCTTTAGTTCTTCTAGGTCCTTGTTAAATGTTTCTTGCATTTTGTCTATTCTATTTCCAACATCTTGGATTATCTTTACTATTATTATTCTGAATTCTTTTTCAGGTCGACTGCCTATTTCCTCTTCATTTCTTAGGTCTGGTGGGTTTTTATCTTGCTCCTTCAACTGTTGTGTGTTTTTCTTTCTTCTCATTTTGCTTATCTTACTGTGTTTGGGGTCTCCTTTTTGCAGGCTGCAGGTTCGTAGTTCCTGTTGTTTTTGGTGTCTGTCCCCAGTGGCTAAGGTTGGTTCAGTGGATTGTGTAGGCTTCCTGGTGGAGGGGGCTAGTGCCTGTGTTCTGGTGGATGAGGCTGGATCTTGTCTTTCTGGTGGGCAGGTCCACGTCTGTTGGTGTGTTTTGGGGTGTCTGTGGACTTATTATGATTTTAGGCAGCCTCTCTGCTAGTAGGTGGGGTTGTGTTCCTGTCTTGCTAGTTGTTTGGCATAGGGTGTCCAGCACTGTAGCTTGCTGGTCGTTGAGTGAAGCTGGGTGTTGGTGTTGAGATGGAGATTTCTGGGAGATTTTTGCCGTTTGATATAATGTGGAGCTGGGAGGTCTCTTGCGGACAAGTGTCCTGAAGTTGGCTCTCCCATCTCAGAGGCACAACACTGACTACTTGCTGGAGCACCAAGAGCATTTCATCTACACGGCTCAGAATAAAAGGCAGAAAAAGTAGAAAGAAAGAATTAGTAGAAGTAGAAAGAAAGAAAAGAAAAAAGGAAAGAAAGAAAGGAGGGAGGGAGAGAGGGAGGGAAGAAGGAAGGAAGGAGGGAAGGAAGGAAAAAAAGAAAGAAAGAAGATAAAGTAAAAAAAATAAGGTAAAATAAAATAGTTATTAAAATAAAAAATTATTATTAAGGGAAAAAAAAAAAAAAAAAACAGACGGATAGAATCCTAGAACAAATGGTGGAAGGAAAGCTATACAGACAAAATCTCACACAGAAGCATACACATACACACTCGCAAAAAGAGGAAAAGGGGAAAAAATCATAAATCTTGCTCTCAAAGTCCACCTCCTCAATTTGGGATGATTCGTTGTCTATTCATATATTCCACAGATGCAGGGTACATCAAGTTGACTGTGGAGCTTTAATCTGCTGCTTCTGAGGCTGCTGGGAGAATTTTCCCTTTCTCTTCTTTGTTCTCACAGTTCCCCGGGCTCAGCTTTGGATTTGGCCCCGCCTCTGTGTGTAGGTCGCTGGAGGGCGTCTGTTCTTTGCTCAGACAGGACGCGGTTAATGGAGCAGCTGCTTTGGGGGCTCTGTCTCACTCAAGCTGGGGGGAGGGAGGGGCATGGAGTGCGAGGCGAGCCTGCGGCGGCAGAGGCCAGCAGGACGTTGCACGAGTCTGAGGCGTGCCGTGCGTTCTCCCAGGGAAGTTGTCCCTGGATCCCGGGACCCTGGCAGTGGCGGGCTGCACAAGCTCCCCGGAAGGGGGGTGTGGATAGTGACCTGTGCTCGCACACAGGCTTCTTGGTGGCAGCAGCAGCAGCCTTAGCATCTCATGCCCATCTCTGGGGTCCTTGCTGATAGCCGCAGTTCGGGATCGTCTCTGGAACTCCTTTAAGCAGCGCTCTTAATCCCCCTCCTCGCGCACCAGGAAACAAAGAGGGAAGAAAAAGTCTCTTGCCTCTTTGGCAGGTCCAGACTTTTCCCCGGACTCCCTCCCGGCTAGCCGTGGTGCACTAACCCCCTGCAGGCTGTGTTCACGCCACCAACTGCAGTCTTCTCCCAGAGCTCCAACGGAAGCCTGAGCCTCAGCTCCCAGCCCCGCCCGCCCCGGTGGGTGAGCTGACAAGCCTCTCCGGCTGGTGAGTGCCGGTCGGCACCGATCCTCTGTGCGGGAATCTCTCCACTTTGCCCTCTGCACCCCTGTAGCTGTGCTCTCCTCCGCAGCTCCGAAGCTTTCCGCCTCCGCCTCCCACAGTCTCTGCCCGCAAAGTGGTTTCCTAGTGTGTGGAAACCTTTCCTCCTTCACGGCTCCCTCCCACCGGTGCAGGTCCCGTCCCTATCCTTTCGTCTCTGTTTATTCTTTTTTCTTTTGCCCTACCCAGGTATGTGGGGGAGTTTCTTGCCTTTTGGGAGGTCTGAGGTCTTCTGCCAGCGTTCAGTAGGTGTTCTGTAGGAGTTGTTCCACGTGTAGATGTATTTCTGGTGTATCTTTGGGGAGGAAGGTGATCTCCACATCTTACTCTTCTGCCACCTTCCTGGAAGCCTTACTACCTCTCCATTTATTGTAACTTTGGGGCAAATATGAAATTTATGAACATATAGTAATGCTTTCAGATATATACTTGTTTATTGTGTAACTTGTCCTCTTTTTGGTAACATATTGAACTAACATGATTTAAAAACACTTACATAACTTGGTATATTTGGAGGGCATGAATATATCTGACCCCAGGGGATATTTTTACAACTGTCCAATAAGATAGGAAAGAATATTTCTGAGAGAATAGGATGCAACTGTAATTATTTGTTTATAATTTATTAAAACCATCTTGCCCAGATTATTAAGTGAAAAAATTTTAGAATGTCACGTAAGTCATATGTCAGGATGAACCCATATAATTAAAATGTGGTTTACCAATTTCTTTTCTCACATTATAAATTATTGACATTGTGATTGCATTAGTGCAACTGTGTTAATTTCTCTTATATTTAAAATCTGCCCCACAGGGATGGATTTGCTTATAATATTGGTGAACCAAGAGATGGGTTGTGAGATTTACTGCTAAGGTTGATCTGACTTGTAAAAAGCTAATATGTTTATGTTAATGCAGTGTTAGGTTTATTTTTCTCTTCTGTATAATTATCCAGTAGCTATATGGATCTCCGGTTCCTTTGGTGGGGGTGGGGGAGGGGTGTCAATGCTTTTATAGAATAGAAAATTTAAAAACCAGACATTGGCTAAAGTTGAATTGGAATGGGTAGAATTACATACGTGGGTGGAAATATATAAATTGAGATAATCTGGAAGACCTGAAATAGTCACGTGAAAGAGGTTCAAGAACAAGCTTTCAGCAAGATGCTGCATTTGCATGGGTGAGAGTCTGACAGCTACTAGGGTGAGTTCATCTCCTGGCTATTCTATTGATGTCAGGATGCATGCATTTCATTATAAGAATTCAAGTGCATATAATCATCAAAAAGAATGAACCAAGAAAGAAAAAAAATTAAAGAAAAATAATCATTTACATTGTGTGAGTGAGTACACCAGTAATTTCCCTCAATAAGCACAAATGGTCTTTCCCTCAGTGGTTCTTAAGTTTCTTATACCTTTTAGAGTCAGCATCTTGCTAAACTAAGTGGAACTTTAGTGTTTAATCATGGTACTGTTTTAAGGGGATAAAGTATCTACTTAAATGAATGCCACACACTTCAGAATGATTGACTCAAAGGCTGGAAGAAAAAACGGCAGTGATTCACTTATTGAGATACTTCTCCCCACCCCCCAATTTTATGGGATTTTCAAGGGTAATGATAACGAGTTTTCCGCCTTGCAGCTTAATGTTAGAACCTAACCTGGAGGAAGTTATGACTCCTCTGTATTACAATTAAGAAGAAATACATTTGGCCAGGGCAAGGTGTTTAATTAAGGCAGATACTGGACACTGCTGGATACTGCAGGTCTGGGCAGCGGGCATTTCAAGTCAGCAGAGAGCTAATGGAGCAGTCTGGCAGGTCCAGAGTGGTAATCAGTTTTGAGAAATAAACAGTGACATGTTAGGAGAGCAGTTACTAGGATTTCAGGCTTGAAACAGATTCTAGAGATGGAGAGATGAGGCAAGACAGGAGAAAACAAGAAAGAAGGGCTAGAAAATGGTACTAAAATTGACCCTAGTATAAAAGTCACTTGATTGCTGATATATTGGGTCAGTTTAAGGTTATGTGTCAATTATGTACCATAAACGTTTCAGCAATTACTTTGACACAAAATCCAAAATACTTTATCCCATAATCAGGTTCTTTTAATCCTATTTGTCTTGGTTCTTTAGCTCCCTTAAGTATGTGACTATGTTGGTGGAATCAAGGATTATTTAAAAAATAATCTTATACAGTGCAGCTCTTGTTAGACTATAAATACACTTGAGGGGAAAATTTTCTTTGCTCCTTGAAAGACCTTAAGAGGAGAAAGAAAAAATACTGCAGGGATATAGAAAAAAATATGGCCTAAATAAAATAGTGAGATTATTTTTTTCTTCTTTTAATCTGGCAAGTGTGCATAACAGCTTCCTTAGGAAAAGATTATTGTTGTAGATGGTTTGCCCAAGGAAGCAGATACTAAGGTGGAAATAAGGATGCAGGAAGTTTATTAGGGAGCAGTCTTGGGATCAACTCCAGTTGAGGCAAGGGAACTAGGAAGACTTGGGCTGTGATGCGGTCATAGTAAGGACTCAGGTCTGAAGCTGGGAAAGCCCCTTCAGAGTTGTTCCTTTCTGGGGGAGAAGTTAAGCCCTTATGTCGCCATATCAACCAGTCCTTGGGTAGGGGCTGACTGGGGAAGAGGGAATCTCATTCTTTGAGGCCATTTTCAGCGGAAGAAGTAAGTCCCTCAGTCGTGAAGTAGGTGGGGGAATGCCACATTCACAGCAGTCCATGTCTTGCCCTTGGACCATTTGTCTCCCATAAGTTTTGGGAGTAGCTCCTTCAGGACTCTGGTGAGCCACTTTATTGGTGAAACTCATAAAAAGAAACGTTAATGGGAGAAATGGCACCTCCTGCTACTATAGTTGGCCTGGAGGCTAAACTCGGTTAGGATCCTTGCTAGATACCTTACCCTTGGCTAGTTCCTTAACTGGTTGAGGAGATGTCCTGGTGGGTGACCTGCATCCCTGAGGAGACCCAGTCCCTGTTTACCATACCTTTCTTAGGGTATGGCTGTGGCAACTGTGGATTTGTGATCAAAAGTGGGTGAGGGAGTGCTAAGATACAGCCTTCACCCGAGTGCCACACGTTTCTCCCTACTGCAGCCTGTAACAGCGGCCCTACCTCTTCTTGATAACTAGGCCAGTAACCCTTGCCCCTTTGGGTCAATCACCACAAAAGATGGTGACCTCTCCTTTTTTGTTGCTGGCCCTGGACACATGGTAACCAAAGTGTCCAAGTGGCAGCCGTATCTTCTGACCAATGGGAGTTCTGCTATATCTACTGATGGAAGGTTCTTCCTCTAAATCTGCAAAACCAGAGTTTTGGGATTGGTAAGCACACATTCCCCAAATGGCCACTGGTGGTGATGGTAGAGGGGGCCATTACTGTTTTGGTGCCTTTATTCTGAAACACATATGTTCTTTCTTGCGGCAACAATGTACCATATAATGGTCCTTGAGTTAGCATACTGAAGGATGGTGACCCATGCTAGCAGGATATGGTCTCTCCTCTGGGACCTCAGCAGCACCTTCAGCAGGCCATCCCAACACATTATTAGGCCAGCAACGTGTGGGGAGTGAAGTAAGTACCAGTGGATTTCATGGCTGTGTACGTGCCCACAGCCTTATCTCCTTTGGTGCAAAGTGAGCTTCTTGGTCTGGTGGAGGAGGTGCAGTGTGCTCTGGCAGTGGATCAGATGCTCTTTCTGTAAGGCCTTGGGTAGTGGTACTTACTGAAGCCCTACCTGGAATGTGTGGTGATTCCTGTCAAAATGAATGTGCCATGTGGGGGGCAGAAAGAGTCCTGTGTAGCCACCTGACCACTAGATGGCCAGTTGGTTTCCAAGAGATAGTGCTGTAACAGGGCTCATTATTGATCTTCATTGCCTCGTTTGGCTATGGCAGTAGCTAGATAACCCTAGTTGAGTGAGAGTTTGTGCTCCAGTAGTTCTTTTTTCACAGGAGATATGTTCCATTACCCCCAGTGGATGCCTGAAACTGTAGCTAATACTGAACCCTGTAGCTAATACTATGTTTTTTCCTATACTAGTGGGTGGTTAGTGTAGATACACTGTCACATCCGGGTGGGACAGATTTCATCATGCTACTCAGAACAGCACGTGATTTAAAACTTATGAATTGTTTACTTCTGGAATATTCCATTTGATATTTTCAAACCATGGTTGGCAGTGGGCAACTGAAACTGTGGAAAGGGAAACCACAGATAAGGGGGGTCAAGACTACTGTATTTGGTTCATCCATGCCTCTTCTCTCCATAACAGAGTTTATCTTGTACGTAACCTTGAAAATTTTGTTCTGCTTTCCTGCTTTCAGAACTGCTATCCATAATCCCCATGAATAGTGCTTCTGTGAATCATCCCAGGGAGGTATGGTCTACTCTTATCAGTTGCCTGTTCACATGGCATTTTCATATTTTTTTTAAACAAAGAATTTGAGCAAGTTGGTATCTTACTTTCAAGACTCAAAATCAGACACTAATTCAGAATCAAATTTATTCTTAAAGTAATAATTTTGATATATTTAGAGATTTCTTTTTACAGTATTGAAATTAATGTCAGTTGAAAGTTTGTGAACACTGATCTGTGTACAAATAATCCAGTAGAGGAATGCAAGGAAATGTTCCCAGGAACATAAACATCTTTAATAGAACTTGCTATTGTGTTTCAAAAACTCTGTTTATGGATACAGTTACCCAGTGTAAATGATGTACTTTTTTTGTCCTAAATTTTTCAATCTAGGTTTGCTCCACAGTAGAATTAGAATTTGAAACACTGTGTCTGCAAACTTAAGGAAGTTCAATTGTGAGTTGAATTTCTGCTTCCAAATTCATAAGAGTTTAAAAAATGAACTGTCAGAAGCTTGAGGAACTTTCTTGAAAATATATGGGCAAGAAATGTTGCTCTAATTGCTCTGTTGAAAGAGTATGGTCTTAGGAACTCAAACTAATCAAAAGCCTCAATTAACAGAATTTTTCTCTTTTTTTTTTTTGGCCACATTTGTATTTCATGAGAAGGAGGCAAAGAGTGAGAAAATAGTTCATATTCATGATCTATCTCTCTCCAGAAAAGCATCTTGCAGGGATGCCTGAGCCTAAATGGATTCAGTCCAATGTTAGCAAATCCCATATCTTCAGTCCCTGTACAGAGTAATGATGTTTAAAATAGTGACTTGGTGGTACTGAAGGATCTAAAATGATCAAAGGAAGATTCAGTAATGTTCAGGAGACTGTTCTTATTTAGAAAAAAAAATTTAAATAGTGAAGAGTTGAGAAGACTGATAAGTTTTTGAAATTGATTAATCAGCTAATCCATTTCCCAAGGATTCTGCTCACCTAAGGTCTTAACTGTGTTTGAATTACCTCATATGTAACTTGGAGGCAACATATCCTTAAAAGTTCAGGCAAAACTTCCTTAAAACTCTAATTTTAGTTGAGCTCAGTTTTTATTTGTATGTCTGTTTTTTTCTTTTCTTTTTCCTTTTTTTTTTTGCATTTCTGACTTCTTCAGGGTTACTTCTTTCCTCTTTGTGGGGGCATTTTACACTTCAGTTGCTATCTCATTTCAAAATATTGTTTATTTCTAGAATTCATAATTAAAAACTTTTAACCACATCAAATATATAAGGATTTTTGGTGGCTCTGGGTAGAGTGGTCATATCAAACAAAAGTCAGAGGCCACCTTGCTCACCCAATCTAACTTCCAGCCTTCCTCTGGGGCCATCCCTCACTCAGAACTTCGACAGGGTGGTCTTCTGCTCCAGTGGTCCTCCCCAGAGAATGTAGCCCCCAGTCTAGAAGGGAGTGACTCCCTCAGGCTCATCAGTTTCATGTACATTCTGGCCTCCTCCCTTCTCTGCCTCATTGGGTTCTAAGGAATAATATCTACCTCACATTGAGTTTTTATTTCTTATAAAATGATTATTTAAAATTGGCTCCTCTCCACCTAGTCCTTGAAAAAAAAATGACGCTTGATTCTACAGTTTTAACAATCTTAATTCAAGTTCAAGTGCCTCATTTTACAGATGAAATGGAAGCTCAGAGAAGGAAAGTGATTTACCCCCAAATATTGATCTATTTAGAAGCAAGCTAAAGCTGTAACTTCGGTCTTCTGCACCTTTCTACATGTGTCATTTTTGTTCCATTTGAGACTGGGATGATTGTAATGATGAGGGATCACAGGATTGCTTATACACCTTGTATAGCTGTCTGTTAGAACTATCAACCTGAATATATGTTTTCTACAATACTTAAGCATGTAATAGAAGGAGATAATGTGATTTCCTGTCTTGTAAATTATGAAAAAATGCCTCCTGTATCTTCTTTTTTTAATGTTTGGCATATTGTTACTCTTAGAGATAAAAAACATTGCCAGAGTGTAATTGGGCATAAATTTTGCCTGTTTGTTCCTCCCTTTTAGTAGATGCTGACACAAAGCAATAAATAGTTATATGGAATTAGGAGAATAAAAATTTATAAGAATATAACTTGCCAATAAGTTTAATGATGGTGATTCTTTTTTCCTACTCAGTGGAAAAAATTGTTTGGCTTTTGTGTCACACAATTTTTAGCTTGTTTTTCTTTTGTGGCTGGGTTTATTTTAGTCATGCAGCAACCAGGTGGTGTGAGAACACAAAAAACTGCAGGAAATTAAAATTTAGCAGATAAATTTGAAAACCATGTTCACTTAGCAAACAAATGCCTTTCAAAATTTCCCAACTTTTAATAAAACTTGAACCCACAGAAAAGTTGAAAAAGTAGTGCAATAGGATACATATACCCTTTACCTATGCCCAGTAATTACTAACATTTTCTGGCATTTGCTTCTTTTTATCTCTTCCTCTCTCCACACACACACACATGTTTTGGGGGGCTGCATTACTTGAAAGTAAGTTGCAGGCATCAAGACACTTCACCCCGAAGTACTTCAGGTCTTTTTCCTAAGAACAAAGACATTTTCCTATGTAACTACAACAACAATCCCAGAAAAGACATTTGCCACTGATAATTGGTATTATTTAATGTACAGTCTAAAGTAAATGTCTTTTTTTGTTCCTCAATATTCTTTATATCAATTGGGGATCCCTTGTAGGACATTTGAACCTGTCCCAGACATCTGTTGAGACATTTGGTCCATGCCAAATAGTCCTTTGTATTTGGTCCTGTCCAAAACGTTCTCTATTATATCTGCTGATGGGGCTCAGGGCAGGCCACCCCCAAATATGCCAAGGTGGCACATTGATTGTTTTGAATTAAAGTTACTTGAGAAACAGCTGGCACAAGAACACTCATACCCTCCTTTGTTTCCCTGGAAGTGGAAAACAAAGCTTTCATGGGAAGGTATCCTTCCTGTGCCAGGAGGATGGAAGGCTGGAGATAGGGAGTTTGAGGCTGAGGAAACTATATGCATAAACGTTGTTACTCTTCATTAATTTGCTACCCCAAACAAAAACTCCTTTGGCTTGCCAAATCTTCACAAATAATTGATTTTTTCTGAAAGGGTAGGTGAACCGCATGCTTTAGTCACTTCTTAGGTCCCATAGCTAAGGGGCCTCTGTACGTACAAAATTAAATTTGATTTTCTCTTGTTTATCGATCTTATGTCAATTTGATTATTAGGCCAAACAAAAGAACCTATAAGGGTAGAAGAAAATTCTTCCTCCCCTGTACTGTTAACAGTTTCGGTTATACAGGTTTCTTTTTGTCAGTATTGTCCTAAAGTTGATGGCCATATTTGAGCGTATCATTAAGCACCTAGTAATAACTTGTTCATTGCTTTGCTGTTCATATTTTAACACTTTAATAAATCTCCAAGGATGCTGCACTTCCATCAGCTTTTGAAATTTGCTGTACCAACCTTCCACTGCATTGTTTGTCCTCTGATTGCCATCCAGCTCTAATTTATAAACATTCCAAGTTTCTGATGGAAATCTTGGAACCTCTGTGTGTCTTCTGCTCCTGCCATGGCTTCCATGGACATACACTCTCTTAATATAATACATTAAGTCATCTAAATTTTCTTCTCCCTTCTCTACAATATAGTCAAATTTTCATGTGAATCTTCCACAGACACAGATGAAGTCCAAACAACATGGATGCACATTATAGATGTTATTTTCCATTGTCATATACTCACATGATAGACCCAAAGAAGATTTTTGCACCACAGTGATTGTGAAAAGTGAAATAAGCATCCTTTTACTTGTGCATCTGTTAGGAGTAGTTGAATTGCATTCATATTTGCAATGTCAAGTCCCTCATGCACAATGAAGAGTTAATGTAGAGATTTAATTCCCATACAAATGCAAGTACTTCATTCTATATGTATCTACATGTGGTTCTAGTCTTTTCATTGTTAATGTATAAATCAATGGTGTAGTGTAACCCAATACTACACTGTGCCCAGTAAGTAACTGAGTGAACTGTGTTGTGCTGGCTTGAAGGTACCATCACTGAAAAATCTGTTTATGTCAATGTGTTCATTGCCTGTTTTACGTAGAGGCTTGACCAAACTCCTCCTTTCAAACTCCACCCTTACTGAATGTCTCAGCCACATCCAACCAAATGCCCAGTCACACGTTAACGCACCACACATCATGAGATTCCATCCTTCTCTATCTTTAGGACTCTTCCTTGGAAGGCTTAGTTAATATAAATTCCACTCTTTTGCAAGATTTGAAGCCTGACCCATCTACCTAACTCCATGCGCTAGTCTACTGAGGCAAGAAGGGTTACTCTGGCCTTAAAGCCACAACACAATGAGATATATTTGAACCCAGTGACATTTTCTAAGCGTGGAAATTTTTGACAGGACCAAATATCAAGGGTCATTGGACATGGACCAAATATGCTCATGGACATTTTTGATAGGACCAAATTTCAAGGACCTTTTGGTGGAGACCAAATGCCTAAATGGGCATTTTGGACAGGGTCAAATGTTTGTAATCTCAGGGAGCACATATTGGATTTTCTTGCCATGTGTCTAATCCCTTTAATCTAGAATATAACTCATACTCTGCCTTTTTTTTTCTTTGCCTTCTAAAACATTGACATTTTTGATAATACTAGATCAAATGTCTGTATGGTGGAATATTCTTCAAACTGGATTTGTCTAATCGTTTCTTTTGGATCAGGTTGTGGTTAAAATATTTTGGAAAAATTTGCCATTTTTATATATTTGCCATTTTATCACACCAGGAACTTCATGTCAGTTTTTCCTAATAATGGTGAAGTTATTTGTTTTAATGTAGGTTTCTACTTTGTAATTAAATCTGATGAATAATAATTGGAGAATCTATGAGTATCCTTTTTTGTTGTTTTGTCTTTAGCAAATTTTAGCCTATGGTTTTAGGATTAGTTTCTTTCCTGCATCTTGCATTACATTGATGATTACAAAATGGTGATTATTTAATTCAGTCATTCTTCTAGAGCAGAGGTCTATACTTTTTTTTTCAGTAAAGAGCCATACAGTAAATATTTCAGGCTTTGTGGGTCACATATGTTCTCTGTGGCATATTTTTTTCTTTTTTTTAATGGAAAAAAATATTCTTAGCTCATGGTCTGCGCAAAAACAGCCTATAGCAGGATATAAGCCATGGGAGGCAATTTGATGACCTTTGTTGTAGATGATGCTGAAGAGCTTTCCCTTCCCTTGTAGAGTGTGTGTGTGTGTGTGTGTGTGTGTGTGTGTGTCATTGTAGCACATGGACTCTTTTTTTATTTAGTGTGAAATAATCCATTATGATAATTATTCCTTTTGATGCTCAGATTGTCCCGATTTGTCCAATAGGAACAACAGCTTCTGTGATTTTGACAGGTCTCCTTTAGTCTTTGACCACCTCCTTCCTTTTTGGGTAATACGTTGTTCTTTTCTTTCTTTTCTCAGACCTGGAAAAAAAAATTTCTCCAAGGAGCCCACTTTTCTTCTAGTAATGAATGGTATTTAGAAAACCAGCTCTCGTAGCTACAAGTACTCATTTGTGTTGAAGTATCTTTGCTGTGTACTTTCAGTGAACAGAGCTAGGAAGTGTTTGTGTGTGTGTGTATACATAATTTCTCATTTAATATTTTCTTCTTCCATATTGAAAATCTTGCTTCTCAGCATCAACATATTTGCTGTGTCCTAAAGTGCATGCAAAATAGTTCCAAATACAACTACCATATGACCCGCAGTCTCGCTACTGGGCATATACCCTGAGAAAACCATAATTCAAAAAGAGTCATGTACCAAAATGTTCATTGCAGCTCTATTTACAATAGCCAGGACATGGAAGCAACTGAAGTGTCCATCAACAGATGAATGGATAAGGAAGATTTGGCACATAAATACAATGGAATATTACTCAGCTGTAAAACGGAATGAAATTGAGTTATTTGTAGTGAGGTTGATGGACCTGGAGTCTGTCATACAGAGTGAAGTAAGTCAGAAAGAGAAAAACAAATACCATATGCTAGTACATATATATGGAATCTAAGAAAAAAAAAAAGTCATGAAGAACCTAGGGGCAAGATGAGAATAAAGACACAGACCTACTAGAGAATGGACTTGAAGATATGGGGAGCAGGAAGGGTAAGCTGTGACATAGTGAGAGAGTGGCATGGACATATATACACTACCAAACGTAAAATAGATAGCTAGTGGGAAGCAGCCGCATAGCACAGGGCGATCAGGTCGGTGCTTTGTGACCACCTAGATACGTGGGATAGGGAGGGTGGGAGGGAGGGTGACACAAGAGGGAAGAGATATGGGAACATACATATATGTATAGCTGATTCACTTTGTTATAAAACAGAAACTAACACACCATTGTAAAGCAATTATACTTCAATAAAGATGGTAAAAAAAAAATACCACAATGAGCTATCACCTCACACCTATTAGAATTGCATTGTTAAAAACCCAAGAGAACAAGTGTTGGTGAGGATGTGGAGAAGAGGGAATCCTCATGAGCTGTTGGTGAGAATGTAAAGTGATGCAGCCACTATGGAAAACAGTGTGCAGGTGCCTCAAAAAATAAAGGTAGAACGACCATATGATCTAGCAATATCACTTCGGGTGTATATCCAAAGGTAATAAAAACAGGGTCTCAAAGAGATATTTGCATTCCCAGCATTTTTCACAATAGCCAAGATATGGAAACAACCGAAGTGTCTGTCAGTAAATGAAAGGGTAAAGATGTTATACTATATACTCAATGATATACTATATTCACCCACAAGAAGGATGGAAATCCTGCCGTTTGTGACAACATGTATGGTCCTAGAGGACATTATGCTAAGGTAAATAAGTCAGACACAGAAATACAAATAATGTGTGATATCACTTATATGTGGAATTCTAAAAAAGCTGAACTCATAGAAACATAGAGTAGAATGAAGGTTACCCAAAACTGGGGGGTGGGGAAAATAGGGCAACATAGGTCAAAGGGTACAAACTACCAGTTAGAAGATGCATAAATTCTGGCAACCTAATGCACAACATTGTGGTTATATTATTACTGTAGTATATGCTTGAAAGTTGCTAAGAGAGTAGATCTTAAATGTTTTCCCTACAAAAAAGAAATGGTAATTGACATGACTGAGATATTAGTTAATATTTTGGTGGTACGTCATATTGCAATACATAAATGTATCAAATCAACATTTTTTACACATTACACTTATGTGTTGTTGTGTGTCAATCATATCTCAAGAAAATTGGGGAAAATAGTGTAGAAATTCTTAGAAGTAACTTAGAGTTGGAAGTATTCAGTTTTTGATTGTTTGGTGTAAATTCTTCTGTGTAAAGTATCTGGGCATGATGCTCTCTGTGTATGAATGTCAGAGTGAGAGAAGTAGGGAGAGAATTTTTTGATAATTTTATTTTTCTATAGAATTGGTTTGTAGATTTAAAAAATCTCTATTGAATTTAGTTTGATAAATTGCATTTTCTTAGAAAAATTTCATTTTTATCACCTTATTTGCTTTCTGATATCATAGTTGCTATCTGTGTGAGGCTATACATATTTAAATTAATTATAATTAAATTAAATATAAATTTTAGTTCTTCAGTCATACTAGCCACATTTAAGTATAATGTGTTTGGTAGACACATATGGCTACTGGATGGTGTAGCTGCAGGACATTTCTATCATTGCAGAGTTCTATTAGACAGTACTGAACTTAGATTTCTAAATTTATTTGTACAGTGTTCTATAAAATAATCATTTATGGTTAAAAGGTTTCAATTATTATTTTTCTCTTATTTTTATTTGCTGTTTTTATATTCAATACTTTTCACTTTCTTATTGATTGATTTATATATTTTACTTTTTTTCCAGGAAGCAATGCTTTGATGTATTATATCTATTTTAGTTTTATACTTTTATCTCACATTTTCCTTTTATAATGCTTTCCCTTGATTGACTTTTTTCTTCTTTAACAATTATTTTGAGTTGAGATTTTAAATTATTCTCGTTTTTCTTTTTTTTTTCCTTAACATCTTTATTGGAGTATAACTGCTTTACAATGGTGTGTTAGTTTCTGCTTTATAACAAAGTGAATCAGTTATACATATGCATATATCCCCATATCTCTTCCCTCTTGAGTCTCCCTTCCTCCCACCCTCCCTATCCCACCTCTCTAGGTGGTCACAAAGTACCAAGCTGATCTCCTTGTACTATGCGGCTACTTCCCACTAGCTATCTATTTTACATTTGGTAGTGTATATATGTCCATGCCACTCTGTCACTTTGTCCCATCTTACCCTTCCCCCTCCCCGTATCCTCAAGTCCATTCTCTAGTAGGTCTGCATCTTTATTCCCATCTTGCCCCATGACCATTTTTTGTTTGATTTTAAATTCCATATGTATGTGTTAGCATACAGTATTTGTTTTTCTCTATCTGACTTACTTCACTCTGTATGACAGACTCTAGGTCCATCCATCTCACTACAAATAACTCAGTTTTGTTTCTTTTTATGGCTGAGTAATGTTCCATTGTATATATGTGCCACATCTTCTTTATCCGTTCATGTGTTGATGGACACTTAGCTTGCTTCCATGTCCTAGCTATTGTAAATAGAGCTGCAGTGAACATTGTGGTACATGACTCTTTATGAATTATGGTTTTCTCAGGGTATATGCCCAGTAGTGAGATTGCTAGGTCATATGGTAGTTCTAAATTTAGTTTTTTAAGAAAACTCCATATTGTTTTCCATAGTGACTGTATCAATTTACATTCCCACCAACAGTGCAAGAGGGTTCCCTTTTCTCCACACCCTCTCCAGCATTTATTGTTTGTAGACTTTTAGATGATGTCCATTCTGACTGGTGTGGGATGATATCTCATTGTAGTTTTGATTTGCATTTCTCTAATGATTAAAGATGTTGAGCATTCTTTCATGTGTTTGTTGGCAATCTGTATATCTTCTTTGGAGAAATGTCTATTTAGGTCTTCTGCCCATTTTTGGATTGGGTTGTTTGTTTTTTTGATATTGAGCTGAATGAGCTGCTTATAAATTTTGGAGATCAATCCTTTGTCAGTTGCTTCATTTGCAAATATTTTCTCCCATTCTGAGGGTTATCTTTTCATCTTACTTATGGTTTCCTTTGCTGTGCAAAAGCTTTGAAGTTTCATTAGGTCCCATTTGTTTATTTTTGTTTTTACTTCCATTTCTCTAGGAGATGGGTCAAAAAGGATCTTGCTGTGATTTATGTCATAGAGTGTTCTACCTATGATTTCCTCAAAAGTTTGATAGTTTCTGGCCTTACATTTAGGTCTTTAATCCATTTTGAGTTTATTTTTGTGTATGGTGTTAGGGAGTGTTCTAATTTCATTCTTTTACATGTAGCTGTCCAGTTTTCCCAGCCCCACTTATTGAAAAGGCTGTCTTTTCTCCACCATATATTCTTGCCTCCTCTATCAAAGATAAGGTGGCCATATGTGCATGGGTTTATCTCTGGGCTATCTATCCTGTTCCATTGATCTATATTTCTGTTTTTGTGCCAGTACCATACTGTCTTGATTACTATAGCTTTGTAGTATAGTCTGAAGTCCAGGAAACTGATTCTTCCAGCTCCCTTTTTCTTTTTCAAGATTGCTTTGGCTATTTGGGGTCTTTTGTTTAACTTATTTTCATTTAAATTTTTTCTTTGATCAATGCGTATATTTTGTCCCATGGATACTGACGTGGAGTGCCTTCATCATAATTAATTTCAGAATTGTCTATTTTGGTGTGCCTTTCCCTATTCAACAAATTGATTGATAGGGAGGTTTTCAATTTTGAGAAAGAACATTTAAAAATTTCTTACTGGGCTTCCCTGGTGGCGCAGTGGTTGAGTGTCCGCCTGCCGACGCAGGGGACGTGGGTTCATGCCCTGGTCCGGGAAGATCCCACATGCTGCGGAGTGGCTAGGCCCGTGAGCCATGGCCACTGAGCCTGCACGTATGGAGCCTGTGCTCCACAACGGGAGAGGCCACAGCAGTGAGAGGCCCGCGTACCACAAAAAAAAAAAAATTCTTACTAATTCTTAATTTTATCTCATTTTGATAAGATAATGTTTCTATCTATTTTGTGAAACTAATTGAGACATTTTTGGGATTAGATTTTCATAAATGTCTCATGTGTGGTTAAGAAAATATACATTTTAAGGATATAAAGTTTGATATATATATATCTATGAGATCTATCTTAATGATAATTATTTAAGTCTTTTATATTTCTCTTTTTTCTTGACTTGACCCATGTTAGGCTGAGAGTAGTATGTTAAAATCTATGACGTGCTTCTGTCAGCTCCTTTTTGCATGTCTGTAGTTTCTATTAATAAATGCTGTTGCTGTGGGTTTTTTATTTTTTGTAAATAGATTCGTAACTATTATCTCTTTATTATAAACTGTGGTTTTTGGTGTTACAAAATATTATTTTTTGTTTCACTTTATTGTTTTGGCATGAATTCTACCTTATGTCTGATATCATTATTGGCCTTGTGTACATTTGACCATTTACTGCCCTTTATTCTTAGTATTTGTGGATCACTTTGTGGTAGGTTTGTCTGTTGTTTAGTGTAGAGCTTCGTAGTTTTTGAGAATCAACCTGAAGTCTTTTTTTTTTTTAAACAGGTGAGTTAAGTTCATTTACAGTTACGCTGATGGGTTATAAATGTGATCTCAACTTGGTCATTTTTTTCTGTTTGTATTGATTTATACTATTTTACTATATTTCTTCTCTATGAGGTATGCTTTTTTAAAACTCCTTTTAAATTTCTTTTGTTGTCCTCTAAGAGTTTTATAGTGCCTGACCTTACATTTAGGTCTTTAATCCATTTTGAGTTTACTTTTGAAAGCATAGGCAGAACACGCTATGACATAAATCACAGCAAGATCCTTTTTGACCCACCTCCTAGAGAAATGGAATTAAAAACAAAAACAAATGGGACCTAATGAAACTTAAAAGCTTTTGGACAGGAAAAGAAACCATAAACAAGATGAAAAGACAACCCTCAGAATGAGAGAAAATATTTGCAAATGAAGCAACTGACAAAGGATTAATCTCCAAAATTTATAAGCAGCTCATGCCGCTCAGTATCAGAAAAACATACAACCCGATCCAAAAATGGGCAGAAGAGCTAAATAGACATTTCTCCAAAGAAGATATACAGATTGCCAACAAACACATGAAAGGATGCTCAACATCACTAATCATTAGAGAAATGCAAATCAAAACTACACTGAGGTATCACCTCACAGCAGGCAGAATGGCCATCATCAGAAATCTACAAACAATAAATGCTGGAGAGGGTGTGGAGAAAAGGGAATTCTCTTGCACTGTTGGTGGGAATGTAAACTGATACATCCACTCTGGAGGTTCCTTAAAAAATAAAAATATAGCTGCCATATGACCCATCAATCCCACTACTGGGCATATACCCTGAGAAAACCATAATTCAAAAAGAGTCATGTACCACAATGTTCATTGCACCTCTGTTTACAATAGCCAGGACATGGAAGCAACCTAAATGTCCATCATCAGATGAATGGATAAAGATGATTTGGCACATATATACAATGGAATATTACTCAGCCATAAAAAGAAACAAAATTGAGTTATTTGTAGTGAGGTGGATAGACCTAGGGTCTGTCATGAAGAGTGAAGTAAGTCAGAAAGAGAAAAACAAATACCGTATGCTAACACATATATATGGAATCTGAAAAAAAAGGTTCTGAAGAACCTAGCGGCAGGACAGGGATAAAGATACAGCCGTAGGGAATGGACTTGAGGCTGCAGGGAGGTGGAAGGGTAAGCTGTGACAAAGTGAGAGAGTGGCATGGACATATATACACTACCCAATGTAAAATAGATAGCTAGTGGGAAGCAGCTGCATAGTACAACCGAGATCAGCTCGGTGCTTTGTGACCACCTAGAGAGGTGGGATGGGGGGTGGGAAAGAGATGCAAGAGGGAGGGGAGATGGGGATATGTGTATATGTATGGCTGATTCACTTTGTTATAAAGCAGAAACTAACACAACATTGTAAAGCAGTTATACTCTAATAAAGATGTTAAAAATTAATTAATTAAATCAAAAAAATTTTCTTTCGTTGTATTGGCAAGTTTGAATTTTTGTTCCTGTTGTTCCTTTATAGTAATATTTTTAATGGTAGTTTTAGTACTCTTTTCCTCATTTGAACTTTGATTTGGGTTTGGATTCTTTAGTTTGTCAGCTTCAAAGGAATATATTTTGATTCCCACTTCATACCTGTTGATGAGGGGAAAAAGCACAACCTAAAGGTGCTGAGTTATGTTTAATTCAGTACCTTACAGAGGACTGTACCTTGAGAAACCTCTTCTCAGGTAGCTCTCATGTACTTTTCTGAAGAGGCCAGGATGCACAAAAATTTTTGCTGAAAAAACAAACAAACAAACATGTGGTTCAAACATCAAAAGATTACTGCACTTCACAACCCACCCGCAACATCTCAAGTTCATGATTTTAGTGCTTTTCTATGCATGGGAAGATGCAAAAGTCTGCACTCATTAAAATTAATCCTTAGATGTGCATCTTAACTATGGCCAGTATCCTGTTCTTCTCTATCCTGATTCCTTTCAGGGCACATTATCATGGGCGGCTTCAGTGGCTGATGGCTTGATAGTGGGCAACATTTGTTGTTTACTGGAATAGCAGGCAACATTCTTTATTTACTGAAATGTCAGGTGACATTCTTTGTCCACACTCCTGTGAGCAGTCATTGTGCTTATTCAACTTTCCTTGTTCTCTTTTCCCTCTCCTCTCCTGTTTTTATGGTGTTATTTACATGTGTTTTCCAGCCATGTCTGTACCATTGTTTTAGATTAGATTTACTTTCAATATATTGAACACAATCTCATCCTTTTGTCAGTCATCTCTTGATGGCATGAAGCTAGTTCTGCAGTAGATTTTACCAGGAGATTTTGTGAATACAGGATTCCATAAGGTCTTTGATATTTAAAGTGTTTGCTAAATCTTGATGCTTGATGGACAACTTGGTTCAATTGAAAAATCTTCAGTTTATGCTTTGTTTCCCTGAGTTACTTGAAAGTACTCCTGCACCATGTTCTTGCTCGCTGTTGTTATTGAGATATTTGATGCCAATTTTATTTTTTTCCCTTTGTAAATCACCTAATTCTTTTGCCTGGAGGCCCAAAGGATCATATTTTTCATCTTTAAAGGTTCTTTTGGTATATAGATTTAGATTTTCTATTATTTCTGCAAAGTTTCTTGGGTTATGTTTTTAAATATTCCGTTTCATTATGTTTTCTTCAGTGACTCCAATAATTTTTTAGAGCTTCGCTTACTTACCATATTTATCACCATCCCCATAATCTTTTTTTTTTTTACTCCTCCCTTTACCTTATTTTCATTTTCTTGGATATTTTCATATTTCTTTTTATTTCTCCTTATTATATTTTAAGTTGTACTTATTCTCTTGCACAAAGCTTAAATTTTGCCTTGATTTTAGAGACGATTTTTTGTTCTTCTTCAATTTCCTTCATGAGTTCAGTTATCATTCCATAGCTTCCCTTTTTGTCCATTAACATTCAGAGATTTAAATATTTAATTCAAAACCTTTTAAAATATTTGCAAATGCTTTAAAGATATTTAATTCAGCTTGGGATATTGTGTTTCAGACTTTTGGTGCTTTGTGTTTACATATTTGATGGAGATTTTTATCAGCTAAAATGTTTTCATTTATTTTTTTCTTAGAATAGCTTTGGATGGCTTCTGCCATTTGTCATTTATTTTAAATGCCTTACATTTTCTGGGATTAGCAGTAACAGATGATTCTGCCTGTTACTCTGAACTTCTGGTAGTTTCCTACATGTCTTAGTTAAGAGCACCCTGTTCTTCTGATGCTGTAAAATCTTTAGTAGATTTTTTCCAAGGGGAGGGGTGAGGAAAGAAGGGGATGATATGTCTTTTAATTCTGTGGTTGTTTTTTTTCCCATAGGAGCCATATTTCCACTGCTTCCTTCTTCACAGGCCTTAAGAAATAACACTTCCCTAGATTGGTGCCATGAGTCCCACACAGTGGGACTAGAACTCTGGTCCTCAAAGTCTCAGACTTGTTCTTACGGTTTCCCTCATTCAATATGTGACTCCCTCTGGGGTTGGTTTTATCTGTATTCCACCAGGGCTAGGACCCCACTGTTCTCTCCTCTATTCTGTACAGTCTCTACCTGACTGTCTACTCTTGAGTGGAGTTCAAAGCTGAGCACTAGTTTCAGTTATTTGCTTTACTTACATGTGTATTGAATTATACTGTATTCTTTGCCTCCCAGTTTGTGCTTTGACATAGTTTATGGGCAGTTTTATATGTTTGTTTCTCTCTGTGGTAGTTGTATGATGGGTAAAGACATTAGATTTAGGAAGTTGCCAGTATTCCATAGGAACCCTGTATTCTTTCAAATGAATATGTTCATTGCCTTTACTTAAAATACTGAGCAGAAATCTGAGTGCTCACTTGAAGGGGGTGTAGCAATTATGTTGTTAGGGAAAGGTTTGCAGACTTGAGCTGGGATGAGACAACTGGGTTGATATCTCAAACATTAGATCATTTGAATAACTACCTTATAAATGGTGTTTTTACACAATTTCAGTGCCTGCATTTGTATTTTAGTTTACAAATGGTCTGGTGTCAGGAGAAGATCAAATGACCTGGGAGCACAGTATTTGAAATGGAGAATTGTGTCAGTAAAATAAATAATTCATCCATTAAGTACCTGCACTCAAGTAGTCAGGACAATATCTAAAAATGGTAAACATATGTCACCTTTATAAGTATTATCCTAAAACTGTTTGTTAGCTGTAAGCATAGTAAGTATATAAAGAAGACATTTTCTTTAATTATTTTTGGTATTGTATTTTTAAGTGCACTAGTGGAAAATTAAGTATTAAAAATAATGATTGGTAGTTAGAAATTGGTCTATCGTTAGAAAGGAAAAATAATGATAATGATGGCAACTTAAGTGACAGTCATGTTCAAAGTAAAAAGATTTATAAAAATTAAGCATATTACACAAAACTATATTACTTTACTATTAAATTTATTATAAATGAATCAGTTTTAACAAGTATCACTTTAAAATACTGTTGATACTGGAATTTTTTTGATCTTATAGTTTTGTTGTTGCTAATTTTAAAATTTTAGATGGTTTTCTAGTTATGTAAGAGCTGTAAGTATAGAGTTTATTTTAATTTTTGTGTTTGTAGATAAATAAAATAATTTCAATATATGCTAGGAGTCCATGAGAATTGTTTCCCTTTAAATTGTGTCTGCATTACTCAAGTTTGAGAAACCCTGTTATGGTATATTATAACTTACATTGTTATGGTGTGATATGATTTACATTAAATAGAATTGAATTCAGTTCACCACCCTGTCACTTATAAGCTTTCTAAGCTTCAAATTCCTTACATCTAAAATCTGGAAAATGATTTCAGTATCACAAAGTTGTTTAAACGAAAAGAGATAATATATGTGCAGTGATAGTAGATGTTTACAATATTTTAGCAATTATTGTTACAGTTGTGATTTACAGGCAGTTAAGTACTGCTGTGAGAATCACTAACTTTTGAAATTCTACCATAATTTTCAAATAGGTTCTCTCTCCACTCTCCACATGAACTCTTTCATAGCGCCTCCTTTCTCCTCAAAATCCTGCTCTGAGTTGCTACTATATTTGCCTCAACTTCAGTGGGAACAAAGGAGCAAAGAAGCCACTAGAAAAGAACTCTCTCTTTTATATCACATCTAGAATATACCAGTATCCACACTTAGTTTTTAAATTTCTTCCCATTACAAGGATGATGAGCTCCTGCTCTTTTCAAAGACCATTCTCTTCAAATGTGCTCTATTCCACCCTGCCTTTTAAGGACTTCTCTTTCTTGGATATCTCTTCTTTCTCTTGCATTATCAAACTTTTTGCCTATTATATTACTCCTACCAGAACTCAGACAAGCTCCTTCCCTTGATTCTAGATTTCTATCTAGTGACATATTTTTCTGTTCCACCTTTTCACTAAAACTCTGAAAGGACTTTATATCTTCACACCCTCATGTCTCACTCTTCAGTCCACTTCAGTCTGATTTCAGCCCTACTACTCCCTTTAACCTGTTTTTGCCTTATTCACCAATGACTTCTATATTACCAAATGGATCTGGGTAAATCTTTTTTTGACAAATAACACTGTATATATTTAAGGCACACAACTTGATGTGTTGATACATGTATAGTATACATTATGAAATCATCGCCACAACCATGCTAATTAATTTATCCATCACTTCATATAGTTACCTCTTTTTTCTGTTCCTCCTGGTGAGAACATTTAAGATCTACCCTTTTAGCAAATTTCAAATATATATTGATAGTAAAACATTGTTAAATATAGGCACATTGTTGTACATTAGATCTCCAGAACTTATTCTTTTTGCATAACTAACACATTGCATCCCTTTCCCAATGTCTCTCAATTTTCTCCTACCCCAGCCCCTGGCAACCACCATTCTACTCTCTGCTTCTATGAGTTTGACTATTTTAGATAGTACTGATGAGAGAAATAGATATGAGAAATCATGCTGCATTGTCTTTCTGTGTCCGGCCTATTTCACTCAGCATACTGTCCTCCAGAAACCCTCCACGGCAGAATTTCTTTCTTTCTTAAGGCTGAATAATAATACATTGTGTGTGCGCGTCTGTGTGTGTCTGTCTGTCTTTATCCATCATCCATTGACGACATTTAGGTTGTTTCCGTGTCGTGGCTATTGTGAATAATGTTGCAATAAACATGGGAGTGCAGATATTTCTTTGAGATTCTGATTTCATTTAATTTGAATATATACCCAGAAGCGGCATTACTAGCTTATAAAGTGGTTCTGTTTTTAATTTTTTGAGAAGGATCTGCACTGTTTTCCATAATGGCTGTACCAAATTACATTCTCACCAACACTGTACTATGATTTCCTTTTCTGTACATCTTCACCAATACTGATTTTTGATAGCAATTCTAACAGGTATTAGGTGATATCTGTTGTAATTTTCATTTCCCTGATGATTAGTGATGTTGAGCACATTTTCATATATCTGTTGTCTTCTTTTGAGAAATGTACATTCAAGCCCTTTAACCATTGTTGGATTTAGATTTCTGTTAGATTATTTGGGTTTTTGTTTGTTTGTTTTTGCTATTGAGTTGTATAGGTTCCTTATATATTTTGAATATTAACCCCTTAACAAATATATAGTTTGTAAATATTTTTTCCCATTGCATATGTTACCATTTCATCTTGTTGATGGCTTTCTTTGCTGTGCAGAAGCTTTTTAGTTTGCTGAAATCCCACTTTTCTATTTCTGCTTTTGTTGCTGGTGTTTTTGGTGTCATATTTTTAAAAAATTACTGTGCAGACCAATGTCAAGAAGAATTTTCTCTGTTTTCTTATAGTTTTCCAGTTTTAGATCTTATGTTTAAGTCTTTGATCCAGTTTTTGTGTACCATGTGAGATAAGGGTCACAGTTTATTCTTCTCCATTTAAGTATCCAGTTTTCTAGCACCATTTATTGAAGAGGTTATCCTTTTCCCATTTTGTGTTCTTGACACCTTGTCATAGATTAGTTGACTCTGTGTGGGTTTATTTCTGGTCTCTCTATTCTGTTTCATTGGCAATATGCCTGGTTTTATGCCAGTGCTATACTGTTTTGATTATGTTACTTTTGTAATATATTTTTTAATCAGGATGTATGATGGCTCCAGGTTTGTTCTTCTTTCTCAGGGTGGCTTCGGCTATTTGGGGTCTTTGTGGCTACATAGGAATTTTAGGATTGCTTTTACTATTTCTGTAAAGAATGTCATTGGATATTTTACGGGAATTGCATTGAATCTGTAGATCACTTTGGATAGGATGGACATTTTAACAACACCAATCCTTTCCATCCATGAATATTGTATGTCTTTATATTTATCTGTGTCTACTTTAATTTCCTTCATCAGTGTTTTATAACTTTTGATGTACAAGTCTTTCATCTCTTTGGTTAAGTTGATTCCTAAACTTTTGTATGTTGATTTATGCCTCTTTCAACTTTACTGAATTAGTTTATTCTAACACTTTTTTTGTTGTTGTTGAATCTTTAGCATTTTTTTACATATATAACGCCATCTTCAAACAGAGACAACTTTACTTTTTTTTTTGATGCTTTTTATTTTCTGAGTGGACATTATTGCTTTGTTGCTAATCTTAGAGGAAAAGGTTTCAGCTCTTTCCCATTGATTCCGATGTTTTCTGTGGGCTTTTCATATATGGTCTGCATTGTGTTCAGTTCCTTCTTTACCTATTTTGTTGAGAGCTTTTATCATGAATGGTGGGTGAATTTTGTCAAATGCTTTTTATACATCTATCGAGATGATCATATGATTTTTTCTTTCATTTTCATTAATGTGGTGTTTCACATTGATTTGTATCAATATATGGTGAACCATCCTTGCATCCCAGGAATAAATTACACTTGGTAATGGTGTTTGATCCTTTTAATGTGCTGTTAGGTTTGGTTTTCTAGTATTGTATTGAGCATTTTAACATCTACGATCATCAGAGATATTGCCCTTAGTTTTATTTTCTTGTGGTGTTCTTGTCTGGTTTTCATATCAGGGTGATGTTGGCCTCATAAAATGAGTTTGGAAATGTTCCCTCATCTATTTTTTGGAAGAATTTATGAAGGATTGGAGTTTATTATTCTTTGAATGTTTGGTAGAATTCACCCATGAAGCCATTTGGTCATGGGATTGTCTGTTGGGAGGTTTTTGATTACAGATTAAATCTCCTTATTTGTTATTAGTCTGTTTAGACTTTCTGTTTCTTCTTGATTCAGTTTTTTTTTTTTTTAAGTCTTTTTTTTTTTTTTAACATCTTTATTGGAGTATAATTGCTTTACAATGGTATGTTAGTTTCAGCTTCACAACAAAATGAATCAGTTATATATATACATATATTCCCATATCTCTTCCCGCTTGCGTCTCCCTCCCTCCCACCCTCCCTATCCCACCCCTCCAGGCGGTCACAAAGCACCGAGCTGATCTCCCTGTGCTATGCGGCTGCTTCCCACTAGCTATCTACCTTACGTTTGGTAGTGTATATATGTCCATGTCTCTTTATCGCTTTGTCACCGTTTACCCTTCCCCCTCCCCATAGCCTCAAGTCCATTCTCTAGTAAGTCTGTGTCTTTATTCCTGTTTCACCCCTAGGTTTTTCATGACATTTTTTTTTTTAATTCCATATATATGTGTTAGCATACGGTATTTGTCTCTCTCTTTCTGACTTACTTCACTCTGTATGACAGACTCTAGGTCTATCCACCTCATTACAAATAGCTCAATTTCGTCTCTTTTTATGGCTGAGTAATATTCCATTGTATATATGTGCCACATCTTCTTTATCCATTCATCTGATGATGGACACTTAGGTTGTTTCCATCTCTGGGCTATTGTAAATAGAGCTGCAATGAACATTTTGGTACATGACTCTTTTTGAATTATGGTTTTCTCAGGGTATATGCCCAGTAGTGGGATTGCTGGGTCATATGGTAGTTCTATTTGTAGTTTTTTAAGGAACCTCCATACTGTTCTCCACAGTGGCTGTATCAATTTACATTCCCACCAACAGTGTAAGAGGGTTCCCTTTTCTCCACACCCTCTCCAGCATTTATTGTTTCTAGATTTTTTGATGATGGCCATTCTGACTGGTGTGAGATGATATCTCATTGTAGTTTTGATTTGCATTTCTCTCATGATTAGTGATGTTGAGCATTCTTTCATGTGTTTGTTGGCACTCTGTATATCTTCTTTGGAGAAATGTCTATTTAGGTCTTCTGCCCATTTTTGGATTGGGTTGTTTGTTTTTTTGTTATTAAGCTGCATGAGCTGCTTATAAATTTTGGAGATCAATCCTTTGTCAGTTGCTTCATTTGCAAATATTTTCTCCCATTCTGAGGGTTGTCTTTTGGTCTTCTTTATGGTTTCCTTTGCTGCGCAAAAGCTTTTAAGTTTCATTAGGTCCCATTTGTTTACTCTTCTTTTTATTTCCATTTCTCTAGGAGGTGGGTCAAAAAGGACCTTGCTGTGATTTATGTCATAGAGTGTTCTGCCTATGTTTTCCTCTAAGAGTTTGATAGTTTCTGGCCTTACATTTAGGTCTTTAATCCATTTTGAGCTTATTTTTGTGTACGGTGTTAGGGAGTGATCTAATTTCATACTTTTACATGTAGCTGTCCAGTTTTCCCAGCACCACTTATTGAATAGGCTGTCCTTTCTCCACTGTACATTTCTGCCTCCTTTGTCAAAGATAAGGTGACCATATGTGCGTGGGTTTATCTCTGGGCTTTCTATCCTGTTCCATTGATCTATCTTTCTGTTTTTGTGCCAGTACCATACCGTCTTGATAACTGTAGCTTTGTAGTATAGTCTGAAGTCTGGGAGCCTGATTCCTCCAGTTCCTTCTTTCGTTCTCAAGATTGCTTTGGCTATTCGGGGTCTTTTGTGTTTCCATACAAATTGCAAAATTTTTTGTTCTAGTTCTGTGAAAAATGCCAGTGGTAGTTTGATAGGGATTGCATTGAATCTATAGATTGCTTTCGGTAGTAGAGTCATTTTCACAATGTTGATTCTTCCAATCCAAGAACATGGTATATCTCTCCATCTATTTGTATCATCTTTAATTTCTTTCATCAGTGTCTTATAATTTTCTGCATACAGATCTTTTGTCTCCTTAGGTAGGTTTATTCCTAGATATTTTATTCTTTTTGTTGCAATGGTAAATGGGAGTGTTTTCTTGATTTCACTTTCAGATTTTTCATCATTAGTATATAGGAATGCCAGAGATTTCTGTGCATTAATTTTGTATCCTGCCACTTTACCAAATTCATTGATTAGCTCTAGTAGTTTTCTGGTAGCATCTTTAGGGTTCTCTATGTATAGGATCATGTCATCTGCAAACAGTGACAGCTTTACTTCTTCTTTTCCGATTTGGATTCCTTTTATTTCCTTTTCTTCTCTGATTGCTGTGGCTAAAACTTCCAAAACTATGTTGAATAAGAGTGGTGAGAGTGGGCAACCTTGTCTTGTTCCTGATCTTAGTGGAAATGCTTTCAGTTTTTCACCATTGAGGATGATGTTTGCTGTGGGCTTGTCATATATGGCCTTTATTATGTTGAGGAAAGTTCCCTCTATGCCTACTTTCTGCAGGGTTTTTATCATAAATGGGTGTTGAATTTTGTCAAAAGCTTTCTCTGCATCTATTGAGATGATCATATGGTTTTTCTCCTTCAGTTTGTTAATATGGTTTATCACATTGATAGATTTGCGTATATTGAAGAATCCTTGCATTCCTGGAATAAACCCCACTTGATCATGGTGTATGATCTTTTTAATGTGCTGTTGGATTCTGTTTGCTAGTATTTTGTTGAGGATTTTTGCATCTATGTTCATCAGTGATATTGGCCTGTAGTTTTCTTTCTTTGTGACATCCTTGTCTGGTTTTGGTATCAAGGTGATGGTGGCCTCGTAGAAGGAGTTTGGGAGTGTTCCTCCCTCTGCTATATTTTGGAAGAGTTTGAGAAGGATAGGTGTTAGCTCTTCTCTAAATGTTTGATAGAATTCGCCTGTGAAGCCATCTGGTCCTGGGCTTTTCTTTGTTGGAAGATTTTTAATCACAGTTTCAATTTCAGTGCTTGTGATTGGTCTGTTCATATTTTCTATTTCTTCCTGATTCAGTCTTGGCAGGTTGTGCCTCTCTAAGAATTTGTCCATTTCTTCCAGATTGTCCATTTTATTGGCATAGAGTTGCTTGTAGTAATCTCTCATGATCTCTTTTATTTCTGCAGTGTCAGTTGTTACCTCTCCTTTTTCATTTCTAATTCTATTGATTTGGGTCTTCTCCCTTTTTTTCTTGATGAGTCTGGCTAGTGGTTTATCTATTTTGTTTATCTTCTCAAAGAACCAGCTTTTAGTTTTATTGATCTTTGCTATTGTTTCCTTCATTTCTTTTTCATTTATTTCTGATCTGATTTTTATGATTTCTTTCCTTCTGCTAGCTTTGGGGTTTTTTTGTTCTTCTTTCTCTAATTGCTTGAGGTGCAAGGTTAGGTTGTTTAATCGAGATGCTTCCTGCTTCTTAAGGTGGGCTTGTATTGCTATAAACTTCCCCCTTAGAACTGCTTTTGCTGCATCCCACAGGTTTTGGGTCGTTGTGTCTCCATTGTCATTTGTTTCTAGGTATTTTTTGATTTCCTCTTTGATTTCTTCAGTGATATCTTCATTATTAAGTAGTGTATTGTTTAGCCTCCATGTGTTTGTATTTTTTACAGATCTTTTCCTGTAATTGATATCTAGTCTCATGGCGTTGTGGTCAGAAAAGATACTTGATACAATTTCAATTTTCTTAAATTTACCAAGGCTTGATTTGTGACCCAAGATATGATCTATCCTGGAGAATGTTCCATGAGCACTTGAGAAAAATGTGTATTCTGTTGTTTTTGGATGGAATGTCCTATAAATATCAATTAACTCCATCTCGTTTAATGTATCATTTAAAGCTTGTGTTTCCTTATTTATTTTCATTTTGGATGATCTGTCCATTGGTGAAAGTGGGGTGTTAAAGTCCCCTACTATGAGTGTGTTACTGTCGATTTCCCCTTTTATGGTTGTCAGTATTTGCCTTATGTATTGAGGTGCACCTATGTTGGGTGCATAAATATTTACAATTGTTGTATCTTCCTCTTGGATTGATCCCTTGATCATTATGTAGTGTCCTTCTTTGTCTCTTCTAATAGTCTTTGTTTTAAAGTCTATTTTGTCTGATATGAGAATTGCTACTCCAGCTTTCTTTTGGTTTCCACTTGCATGAAATACCTTTTTCCATCCCCTTACTTTCAGTCTGTATGTGTCTCTAGGTCTGAAGTGGGTCTCTTGTAGACAGCAAATATATGGGTCTTGTTTTTGTATCCATTCAGCCAATCTGTGTCTTTTGGTGGGAGCATTTAGTCCATTTACATTTAAGGTAATTATCGATATGTGTGTTCCTATTCCCATTTTCTTCATTGTTTTGGGTTTGTTATTGTAGGTCCTTTCCTTCTTTTGTGTTTCTTGCCTAGAGAAGTTCCTTTAGCAGTTGTTGTAGAGCTGGTTTGGTGGTGCTGAACTCTCTCAGCTTTTGCTTGTCTGTAAAGGTTTTAATTTCTCCATCAAATCTGAATGAGATCCTTGCTGGGTAGAGTAATCTTGGTTGCAGGTTTTTCTCCTTCAACACTTTCAATATGTCCTGCCACTCCCTTCTGGCTTGCAGAGTTTCTGCTGAAAGATCAGCTGTTAACCTTATGGGGATTCCCTTGTGTGTTATTTGTTGTTTTTCCCTTGCTGCTTTTAATATGTTTTCTTTGTATTTAATTTTTGACAGTTTGATTAATATGTGTCTTGGCGTATTTCTCCTTGGATTTATCCTGTATGGGACTCTCTGTGCTTCCTGGACTTGATTAACTATTTCCTTTCCCATATTAGGGAAGTTTTCAACTATAATCTCTTCAAATATTTTCTCAGTCCCTTTCTTTTTCTCTTCTTCTTCTGGAACCCTTATAATTCGAATGTTGGTGCGTTTAATGTTGTCCCAGAGGTCTCTGAGACTGTCCTCAGTTCTTTTCATTCTTTTTTCTTTATTCTGCTCTGCAGTAGTTATTTCCACTATTTTATCTTCCAGGTCACTTATCCGTTCTTCTGCCTCAGTTATTCTGCTATTGATCCCATCTAGAGTACTTTTAATTTCATTTATTGTGTTGTTCATCGTTGCTTGTTTCATCTTTAGTTCTTCTAGGTCCTTGTTAACTGATTCTTGCAATTTGTCCATTCTATTGTCCATTCTATCTCCAAGATTTCGGATCAACCTTACTATCATTATTCTGAATTCTTTTTCAGGTAGACTGCCTATTTCCTCTTCATTTGTTAGGTCTGGTGGGTTTTTATCTTGCTCCTTCATCTGCTGTGTGTTTTTCTGTCTTCTCATTTTGCTTATCTTACTGTGTTTGGGGTCTCCTTTTTTTTTTTTTGCAGGCTGAAGGTTCGTAGTTCCTGTTGTTTTTTGAGTCTGTCCCCAGTGGCTAAGGTTGGTTCAGTGGGTTGTGTAGGCTTCCTGGTGGAGGGTACTAGTGCCTGTGTTCTGGTGTATGAGGCTGGATCTTGTCTTTCTGGTGGGCAGGTCCACGTCTGGTGGTGTGTTTTGGGGTGTCTGTAGACTTATTATGATTTTGGGCAGCCTCTCTGCTAATGGGTGGGGTTGTGTTCCTGTCTTGCTAGTTGTTTGGCATAGGATGTCCAGCACTGTAGCTTGCTGGTCGTTGAGTGAAGCTGGGTGCTGGCGTTGAGATGGAGATCTCTCGGAGATTTTTGCTGTTTGATATTATGTGCAGCTGGGAGGCCTCTTGTGGACCAGTGTCCTGAAGTTGGCTCTCCCACCTCAGAGGCACAGCACTGAGTCCTGGCTGCAGCACCAAGAGCCTTTCATCCACAGGGCTCCTTAATTTGGGATGATTCGTTGTCTATTCAGGTATTCCACAGATGCAGGGTATATCAAGTTGATTGTGGAGCTTTAATCCGCTGCTTCTGAGGCTGCTGGAAGAGATTTCCCTTTCTCTTCTTTGTTCTCACAGCTCCCAGGGGCTCAGCTTTGGATTTGGCCCCGCCTGTGCGTGTAGGTTGCCGGAGGGCGTCTGTTCTTTGCTCAGACAGGACGGGGTTAAAGGAGCCGCTGATTCGGAGGCTCTGGCTCACCCAGGCCGGGGGGTAGGGAGGGTCACGGAGTGCGGGGCGGGCCTGCAGCGGCAGAGGCCGGCGTGACGCTGCAGCCTGAGGCGCGCCGTGCGCTCTCCCGTGGGAGCCGTCCCCGGATCCCGGGACCCCGGCAGCGGCGGGCTGCACAGGCTCCCCGGAAGGGCGTGTGGCTAGTGACCTGCGCTCGCACACAGGCCTCCTGGCGGCGGCAGCAGCGGCCTTAGCGTCCCATGTCCGTCTCTGGGTTCTGCACTCTTAGCCGTGGCTCGCGCCCGTCCCCGGAGCTCTCCCAAGCAGCGTTCCCAATCCCCGCTCCTCGTGCACCAGGAAACAAAGAGGGACGTAAAAGTCTCTTGCCTCTTCGGCAGGTCCAGACCCCTCCCCGGACTCTCTCCCGGCCAGCCGCGGCGCACCAACGCCCTGCAGGCTGTGTTCACGCCGCCAACCTCAGTCCTCTCCCGGCGCTCCGACAAAAGCCGGAGCCTCAGCTCCCAGTCCCGCCCGCCCCGGCGGGCGAGCAGACAAGCCTCTCGGCTGGTGAGTGCCGGTCGGCCCGATCCTCTGCGCTGGAATCTCTCCGCTTTGCCCTCCGCACCCCTGTTGCTGTGCTCTCCTCCGCGGCTCCCAAGCTCCCCCACTCCGCCTCTCGAAGTCTCCACCCGCGAAGGGGCTCCTAGTGTGTGGACACTTTTCCTCCTTCACAGCTCTCTCCCGCTGGTGCAGGACCCGTCCCTATCCTTTTGTCTCTGTTTAGTTTTTTCTTTTGCCCTAACCAGGTACGTGGGGGGTTCCTTGCCTTTTGGGAGGTCTGAGGTCTTCTGCCAGCGTTCAGTAGGTGCTCCGTAGGAGTTGTTCCACGCGTAGATGTATTTCTGGTGTATCTGTGGAGAGGAAGGTGATCTCCGCGTCTTACTCTTCCGCCATCTTCCCGGAACTCCCTCTCTTCTTGATTCAGTTTTGATAGGTTGTATATTTCTAGGAATTTATCCATTTTTTTCTATGTTGTCTTATATATTGCCATATAATTGTTTATAATACTCTCTTAAGATTTTTTAATTTCTGAGGTAACCGCGACTATGTCTCCTCTTTAGTTTCTGATTTTGAGTCTTCTCTCTCTCATTGAGCTAAAGATTTGCCAGTTTTGTGTATCTTTTCAAAAAACCAAGTATCAGTTTTATTAATTTTTTTCTATAGTTTTTCTGGCCTCTATTTTTGACTTATTTCTGCTCTAATCTTTATTATTTCCTTCCTTATGCTAACTTTCAACTTAGTTTGTTCTTTTTCTAGCTCCTTGAGATGTATAGTTACATCTATTTGAGATCTTTCTTATTTTTTAATGTAGGCATTTATCACTAATGTTCCCTCTTAGTACTGCTTTTGCTTCATCTTTTAGGTTTTAATACATTATATTTTCATTTTTGTTTGTTTCAAGATACTTTTAAAGTTCCCTTTTTCACTCAGTTGATTTCCTCTTTCACTCAATTGCTCTTCAAGAGTCTGATATTTCTCACATATTTGTGAGTTTTCCCTTTTTATTATTGTTATAGATTTTTTGGTTCATCCCATTGTGGCTGGAAAAGATGATTGAAATGATTTTGATATTTTTAAATTTGTAAGGACTTGTTTTGTGAGCTAGCATGATCTTATCTGGAGATGTTTTGCAAGTGCTTGAGAAGAATGTGTATTATTCTGCTGTTGGGTGGAAAGTTCTTTATATGTCTGTTGAGGTCCATTTGTTGTATGTGTTGTTCAAGTCAGCCATTTTTTGGTTTGCTTTCTGTCTAGATTTGTATCCATTATTGAAAGTTGGTGTTGAAGTCCCTCCTATTATTGTATTGTTAGTATTATCCTTCAGATCTGTCAGTATTTGTTTTATATATTTATGTGCTCTGATGTTGGGTGCCCATATATTAATAATTATTATACCTTCCTGTTGAATTAAGCCCTTTATCATTATCTAATGGTATTTTTTGTCTCTGAAGACAGTTTTTGACTTTAAGTCTATTTTGTCTGATGTAAATATAGCCATTCCATCTTTCTTTTTGTTACTGTTTGCATGGAATATATTTTTTATCTTTTCACTTTCCACCTATGTGTTTTTAAAACTAAAATGAGACTCTTGTAGATAGTATGTTGCTGTTTTTCTTTTTAATCCATTCAGCAACTCTATTCTTTTTGATTGGGACATTTAATTCATTTACAATTAAAGTAATTATTGATAGATGAGGACTTATCACCATTTTGTTAATGGCTCTCTGTTGTGCATTGCTTTTGTTTCTCTCTTCCTCTATTACTGCCTTCCTTCATTATTTTATGACTCTTTAGTGATTTGCTTTGACTATTTTCTTTTTTTTTTCCTTTGCTGTACTTATTACAGGCTTTTTCTTTCTGATTAGCTTGAGGTTTGCATAAAATATCTTTCAGTTATAACCATATATTTAAGTTGATATCAGCCTAACTTCAACCACATACAAAATCTCTGCACTTTTACTCCCACTTTTTGTGCCAACACTTTGTATTCTTCTTCTTATATTGTGTGTCCATTAACACATTATTATCTTTTAACTTTTATGATAGGGTTAAAAGTGATTTTTTTGTCCTATTCTTGAAATATTCTTTTCTTTGGGCTCTAAATTTTGCAGTTTACTGGTTTTCCTCTTACCTGTCAAAATATTTCTCAGCTTTTCCTAATGGATCAGGACTGCACCTCATTGCTAGGCCCTATTTTCTTTTCTCTTTAACATTTCTGCTTGTGTGAGTTAACCTATGTCAATGTCTTTAAATGCTATCTATATACTGTTCTGATCACCTTCTTTTCACCTTGTTGGCGGAGGAGGGATCCAGTCCTAAATAGTGTAAGATGGCTGAACATGTGACAGCCCACACTTGGCAGAAGAGATTGGAAACAGTTTTTTGACACATATATTCACACCCTGGTAGGAGGACATGGAGACCATGTGAAGTACTGAAACATGCGGGTTGCACAAGGGAATCTAGTGGATAAGCAGGGGCTGTAGGAAGCAGGCTTTGTAGTAATAGGATGGTGGTGTACCCCACCTGGGTGGATGTGGTTGGCTTGTTTGAATAATTCTGCAGGCTGTCAGGTGAAATTCTTAAGTTAAGGACTGGGTGAGGTAGAGCTGTTTCAGGTGATATGGGAACCAGCTGCCTGGGGAGATTTCCTGCTGGGTGGAGGATCATATCTGGGGAGATCAGGAAAGGCCTCTGGGGCCTTGTGAGCCTCAAAGACTCACAAGTCTTAAGTCTTAACACTCAAGTGTTAAGGGAGCACTTGAAATTTGAGGTCTTACAATATACATACCAAAGTTCCTAAATGTATATTTCATTCCAAATCTTACATCTGTGCTCTATACATTTTTATCCTACTGCCTCCTTACAGTTTCCACTGACATATCTCACAAGCAAGTTAAACCTAATATGTCTGCAGCGCCACCCTCCTCCCATCACCCCACCTTAGTTTGCCTGGTTCTCTGCAAAATTTTAGTGATTTTCCCATGGATTCACTGACTTTCCCATTCTATTTCTGTTGGTTTTCTTTGATTAGTGTCTTCTTTCAGTCCAATAAATTTACTTATTAAACAACACTGCCTGTGCAACACAGGTTATGCCACCTCACTGTTTCAAATTCGTTAAGAACTTCCTACTGCATATTGAATAAAATATAAAGTTCTTATCATGATCTATGATGGCTTGTAAGATATAGCTTCTGCCTCAGTTTCCAGTGTCTTCCTTTCCAGTCTCTCCTTTGCTTGTTATACAGTAGCTCCCTGTCAATACTTCACTTCTCTGATTTCCTCAAGCTCTTTCCTACCCTAAGATCTTAAAGACATGCTGTTTCCTCTATCAGGTCTCCTTTTTCTCATTTATTTTATGGTGATTCCTCCTTATCCTTCTGTACAACCTTCCTAATCTATACTTCCCTCAATTCATTATTCTACCTAAAAACATCCTATTCTTTTTCTTTAAAAGATATATCAAAGTTTACAATACATATGGACTATGTGTTGACTATTTATTATTTTATACCTCCAATATGAATAAGGACTATTCTTTTAGTCATCAGTGTATCTATTTTTTGACACTGTTTTGCACACAGTATGGCTCAAGAAATATTTATCGAATGAAGAATTTAAGAATGAATACATTAAGAACTTAATTGAAGCACAGGAATTTGTGGGTCAGGTTTTACTTTAGTTTAGCCCAGTAGTTCTCAAAATTTTGTTCTGAAGCTCCCTTTACAGTCATAAAAATTATTGAGGACCCCAAAGGGCTTATTAAAATGCCAGTTATATCTATTGCTATTTATTTTATTAAAATTAAATTAATACATTTTAGAAATGTTTATTACTTCATTTAGAAGCAATGATAACATCATTATATGTTAACATAATTTTATGAAAATTTCAAAAGCAAAGTCAATTTAGGTCAAATGGTTGACATTTTTTACATTTTTACAAATCTCTAGGGACAACTTAATAGAGGAAAGCTGGATTTTCCTATCTGATTCTGCATTCAGTCTGTTGCCGCATCATACATCATATAGCCCATGAAAAACTTCACTGTACACTCAGGAGTGGATGAAAGTGAAAAAGGCTAATAACATCCTAGTGTTTGATCTCATGGACCCACTGAAAGAGTGACCCTGAACTGTATGAAAATTATGGTCTATATCATCAACAATTTGTTGAATGGGAGTGGCATGTACTCTTCCTAGACACATTCAGAAGTTTAGGTGAAAACTGGGCCAGAGTCAGAGAAGTAACAATCAGCAGAACTGGTTTCTAATTCAGGTCTTAAACACAACACTGTAGCATTAGATATGCCTATTTGCTTAACTTCTATGGGGATTAGTTTCTTCCTCTATAAAATAGAGATAATTGTACCTTTGTTAATTCCTCTACAATGATGATACATGTGATATGGCAGTTGTAAAGTGGCTAAAAGAAAAATTAGCAGAGGCAGATAAATACACAAAGTTACTTGGTTTCACCAGCCCTGCTTCACAAAATGAATAATAGATGTAGGATTTTCTCTCCACAAGGCTTCTTTCCTGGTAGATTTAGTTTCTCATTGTGCCCTCAGGGCTAGAGGAAAAGTATTGGACTGATTAATGATTTTGTGATGGTCTCTATTTTGAGTGGAAAGTGTGGATATAGGTGAGAGAAATATTGCTATGATTTTGTGAAAATCTATTTTCCATGAAGTTCATTTTTTTATGTAATGCAAAAAAGTCAGTTGTGATCTATTTTATGTTGATTCTCTATTCACTGAGAAAGAAGAGATTAAGTGGCTGTCTCAGCAGTTTAGCTGCCCCTAGCAACAGCTCTGCGGCAGCAAGAACATCTTTTCTAACAAGGTGTTTCCTATACAGAATCAGAGATGAATGTCATGACAGTTTTCTTGTCTCAAGCCTCACAACGTAACTGTCCTGTTTTGTGAAGTCTTGCTTCTGGTAAAATTCAGACTCATATGCAATACATCTCTAAAAGTCATCAGATTTTGTAGTGCAAATGAGAATTTAATGTTTCAAAGAGTAAGTTACTGTTTTTTCATGTGGTTAATAGACTAGAAAATAAGGACAACATTTGTGCTGTTGTTCAAATCCTTAAAATGGCCAAATTGTAAACTAGATGTGTTTCCAAATTGTTGGATTGTCACAACTTCAATAAATCCTGAAGTTAATGATAATCCTGAAGGTTTTACAAGGGAGGGAGATTAACTAGTACTACATCCCTACCCCAGCTACTCAAACTCACCCAGTGAGAGACACACACACACACACACACACACACAGAGTCGTGTGCGAGAGAATTTAATGAGCCTAAAATGACAGGTGGTTATCCTGCCCTTTATTATGCTCTCGATAATCTGATACTTCATTCCTATTTACTTTAGAACAGGGGTTCTCATACTTCCGTGTGCATCAGAATCACCTGGAAGCCTTACTAAAATACAGATGCCTGGACACCACCCCCGAATTTCTGATTCAGTAAGTTTGGAGTGGGGTTCTAGGATTTGCATTTCTTACAATTTGACAGGTCCAAGTTCTGCACTTTGAGAAATACTACAGAAGCCTGATAGAGATCTTATTTTCAGATAGTGCTCTCAACTTAGACACACCAGCCTTCAAGTATTTACTCACTGTATGACCGAGGACAGTTTTGTTTTTCTATGCCTGAATTTCTTCCTCTGAAAAGTGGGCATAACACATCACAAGTCTATTGCAAGTGTCATATGAGATAAAGAGTTTAAGACTGGTACCTGGCTAGGTGAGTGTTCTATAGTTCTTAATGTTGTTTTTAAGAATTAGCTTCAATTCAAAGTTGGATTCTCTGCATGTTTGCAGTGTGAGTATTTTATGTTGATGATTGAAAACACATTTACTATATTTAGGTACCCAACCCACAGGTGGAGAGTCTAACAATGAAACAAAAATTGAGACTGGTTTATTTTCTCAATTCCAGGGAGGGAAAAATACCTTTTGTAATTTTTTATTTTTCGACCAAAATTTTAATTCTAGATTTTTCACAGACCCTACGATATTTTCGCCGAAACCGAACTGCATAAGTGCCTTAGCTCTTATTGGATAAGTCATAATTTTTCTGTATATGTGTTTTAGATTATCTCATCATATATGGTTTCTTCTCTAGCTTTCACACCATTATCTGTAGGAGTGAAGTGTGGATCCCAGGTCTTTAAATATTCTTGCTAAGAACCACCCCCCTTCCTCAACAACACTCACTGCCTCTCTGTTGAATCCTGCTCAAGGATCCAGAACTAATCAGATTGTGCCCTTCATTCTTCTATCAATTGTTCTGTGAACCCCGATATTTCCAAGTCACCCCATCATCCATATTCATCCCTTATTCCAATAAGTCTCTACTTTTTTATGAAATCTTTCTCCTTTCTTTGTCCCCAAACCTTCCAGTGAATACCCCGGGACTCTTCCTCTTATTAACACAACTCTCTGAAGTTTTAACCTATTTACCAAACATTTGTTCACCTCCTTGCTCTCTGACACTTAACCCTCTCTAAAGAAACTGCTTCCCATGAAACCTCTGAAGGAGGGGAAGTGGTGTTTTTTCCCTCTGTTCTTTTCTGCCACTGGGCCTGGAGATAGTTAGATACTCTCTTGGTACTTTTCAGACCATTCTCCTTAAAAATACTCAGATTTGAGGTTCAAGCTATCGGATTATGCTGTTCATTACTCCACCTTGCTACAAGCCTCCATAGACCTCCAGGTCTCTTTCTCTCCAACATTCCTTCAAAATCCTACTATCTGGCAAATTTATTCATATTCACTCTCTCTCTCTTTCTCTCCAGTGTGTGTATATATACACACACACATACTGGAATGTATATGCGTGTGTAATTTTATTTATATATATATATATTTTATACATGTACAGAGAGAATGAATTTGCTATATACTAAATGGTTTAATTATCCACATATCTGCCATCTCAATTCTTTGACTGTGATCCAGTGTTCACATCCTTAACCTTAACCCTATCTCAGGCATTCGCTTCTATGTTCATAACGTAGATGTTGCCATTACCAGTGATGGCACTCCTCCAACATCTTCATTTTAAACATTATACTCTTCAAACACTATTCCTCTTTTTCCAACTCAATCTCTCTAGTGTCCAGACCCCCCAAATTCTTAAGCCCAACTAGGATCTACAATCTATTGATTTTAGTACTGTTGCAATATTTCCACACATCACATGTCCTCACTTCCACTTTCATATAGAGTTTATAATCCATTATCATAATCACCACTTTGCAAAGGCCTTCATGGCCTCTTTCTTCCTATAATGTATGCTTCCAGAAAATTCTGAAAACTGGCTAAATCCAATTCTCTTCCTACTCCCCAGGACTGAAACAATGTTGACTGCTTTTGTATATGTATATGTTTTTTATTTGTTATTGGTCAATTGTGTATGCCTCTATTGAAGGTCAACCCTTTACATGTACTCTGGATCCCATCCCCTCTCAAAGGCATGACTCAAGTGACTGTCCAGCCTGTCTCTTTTGCATCACCGATCTCCCCCCTTTACTGGTTTATTCAAATGAGCAATAATTTTCTCAATTAAGAATAAAAGTTACTTAATCTCACATCCCTTCTCTGTCCTTGTTCTATTTCCCTAAGCTTCTTTCAGTAAAATACTCAAAATAGTAGCCTATACTTGCTGTCTCAATATGTTTAGTCTCCTTTTCCCCATTCTTGTTTTTGTTTTCGATAGGTAAAAAGTGCATTTATTTAGGAAAAACACACTCCACAGACAGTGTGGGCCATCTCAGAAGGCAAGAGCGGCCTCTCCATTCTTGTTTGAACTCGCTTGAATCAGACCTTATGTCTACTGCTCTACAGAAGTCTTGAAAGTTAGTACTATGTTGTTAGGCCCAATGGTCAATTCCTAGTCTTTGTTTTACCTAATTTATCAGTGTTATTTGATCACTTGATTTTCCTTTCATATCTTTTTTCACTGGGTTTCTTGATATCAACATCTGGTTTTCCTATTCCACTGGCACTTAATCTTCAGTTTGATTTTTCTCATTTTCAGAACCTCTGAATATTGCAATATTCCAGTGTTCAGTTATCAGACCTCTACTATTTAGTTTTCATACTCCCTAATGAGGTGATCTCACCCAACTTTAAAGACTTTAAATCAGCTGTTGACTTCCAAATTTATCTCTGCCTCTCCCAGAATACAGTTTCATATATTTTATGACATGCTCAACATCACCCTGCAGATGTCTAATAGCTATTAAAATTTATCATTTCTAGAAATGAACGCAGCTATACCACGCCTTGTCTTTCACATCTCATTTGATAATATTTTCATCCTTCTTTCTTGCCTAAGCCAAAAACTGTGAATTCATCTGTCATCTCCATGTTCCTTTTGTCAGCAAAAGCTGTCAGATCTATCTTCAGAAATCATTTAGGATCTGACCACATCTTGCCATTATTATGTCAACACTCCAATTCAAGCACCATCATTTCTTAGCTAGGCTGTTTCAGTAGCCTCAAAGCTGGTCTCCTGGCTTTCTTCTGCCCCACACCCTGCCTTTTACTTTCAACATGGAAATCTGAGTAATCTTTTAACAGTATAAGTCAGATCATGTCATTTACCCGATTAAAACTTCTCAGTGGCTTCCTATATTTCAGGGTAAGAGTCCAAGTCTTTATAATAACCTCTAAGGCCCTAAAAATTATAGCTGTACTCTTTCCATTCTAACCTCATTTAGAGCACATGTGTTCTGGTTTACATGCTGTTCCCTGAATGTACCAGGCATGCTTCTACTCCAGGACCTTTGTAGTTGTTTTTTCTCTCTGCCTTGAGTGCTCTTCCCTCAGATATCTGCATTGTTCACTTTCTCAATCCCTTCAGGTCTTTTTATAGTGTCACTCTATCATCTGGACAATAAAACAGCATTTCTCCTTGCCCACTCCTCTGAATTCCTTTTACCTTATTTTTCTCTGTAGCCTTGGTCATCATCTGATAAAATGTGTTTTGTATTATCTTTGTGTTTATTCATTGCCTGTCTCTCTTAACAAGAATGTAAATTCCATGAGGGCTGAAACTTTGAGTTCAACACTGTATCGTCAGTACATCGAACTGTCCTTGGCACATGGTAGGTGCCTAACAAGTATTTGTTGAATGAAACAAATTAACTACATATTAGCACTTAAAGACAATGACTTGAGTGTTAAATTAAATGGACCATGTAAGCTGCAATTAGTTTTTATTTTGTGTCTGATGATTCTTAAAATAGATTTTGCTTACAGAATCTTAATTGCCAGATTGTGGTATGTATTTAAAATTCTCTGTATTGATGGTAATGATGAGTGTAATTATGATAATGACTTAAGCAATGATAATGATAACACAATCTCTTCCCTTTTAAAGATTTTAGTTCAGTTAAGTAGGGGGAAAAACATGAAAAAATGAAGCAAAACTTTCCTGTGTCCTTGATGATTTTTTTCTCTGTTTAAGTGAAAAAGTTAAAAAACCTTTGAATTATGAAACTGAAATTATTTTTGATTTTTTAAATTAATTCTTATTGGAGTATGGCTGCTTTACAATGCTGTGTTAGCCTCCACTGAACAACAAAATGAATCAGCCATACACGTACAGATACCCCCTTCCTTTTGGACTTCCCTCCTATTTAGGTTACCACAGTGCCTTAGGTAGAGTTCCCTTTGTTATAAAGTATGTTCCCATCAGTTGTCTATTTTATACACAGTATCAATATATAACATTTAAAGTAGAAAATGTGTATATTGCTAACTGGTTCTTATTCTTACCTAGTACATTGTAGTGAAAAAGTTTCAGAATCTTACCTCTCACACTTCTTATGAGTAGTAGATTCATAATATGCTATTTTCTGTGGCATGCAAAGTAAATATTAAGAATTATTAGATTTATTTATAACTACTCTTATAGATATTTGCTTTAGGGAGTAGAGGTTGGAGATTGCTTAGACATAGAGGTTGTTTGATAAATGTGGTCCTAGTGGGAACCAGAAATGATTTATTACTTTTCTGAGAAAAATTCAGCAAATGATAGAGAAGACATGGTGAAGATAAACCCAGAGAGGAAACAATATTAGTTTAGGGCTTGACAAGGGATGGTCTCTGGCAAACATCCCAGACTCCTAGAATTTCAAAATGCTATATCATAGGAATAATAGTGAAGCAGTAATAGTTCAGTCTTCACAAGACCGAAGCCTAGCTTTACATCCTCTCAATTTGTAATTGGATTAATATCATCTTGGATTATGATGTCTCTAACAAAAGTAAGTCCTCTCTGTAAGAAAACAACTTATCCTATGTTGAGTCTTAAATTATCTTTCCTGATCCTCATTTATAATGTGTAGGACTCAATAAAGAATAATGAGATATAACAGAAGACAAGATATTTTTGAAATCCATAGGATATAATAGGTAACTGAAACAGACTCCATGTAATGGAGTTTTAAGACACAAATTTGAATATGATTTTGATTAATATGTTCAAGAAATTGAAAGATTAAATTAAGAGTTTAGGAGGAGAATTTGTACAAAAATGAAATAAATGATAAAGACAAAATTCCAGAACTGAAAATATAACTGAAGGTAATAATTCTATGAATGGGTTATACTGTAGGTTAAATACAACTGAAGAGAGAATTACTGAAATAAAAGATAAAATTTTTTAAAATCCATAGATATTTTCATGCAAATATACAAAATGCAAAAAATTATATGAGACATATATAATTAAAAGGTATAATATATGTAAAATTAAAGTATGAGAAAGAGAAAAGAAGAATAGCTCAGAAGTAATACACGAACAAAAATAAGGTAGAATTGGGTAAACCTAGGTAAAGACATGAAACCACAGATTCAAGCCCCAAGTGTATTAGATAAAAATAAAATATAGTTGTGGCACATTATAGTAATATCTCTTTTCTGAAAAAGATAAAATATCTCTAAAGTGGCTAGAGAAACAGAAAAAATAACCAGAAAGGAGCAGCAGTAAGAATGCTAGTAGATTTCTGAACAGATGGAAGCCATAGGAAAATGATATATCTTGAAATCACTGAGTGAGAATAACTGCCAACCTAGAGTTCTAATACAATTCAATGTTCATTTCATTTTAAAAAAAGACAAGAAAGTAAACATTATTACACAAAAACTAAGAGAATTTTTAATAGAGCCACACTAAAATATATACAAATGGGTGTTATTCAGGCAGAAGAAAAATGAGAACAGATTAAAGTTCTAAGATACAAGAAATAATCAAGAAAAATGATAAAAAGTAAATATGCATGTTAATTTAATGGAAAGGTGACTAAAAATAATGAAAGAATTATATTAAATGCTTAAAAATATAGAGAATTAAAGTACGTGACAATAATCACTAATAACCCAGGAAGGAATAAACGGGGTTAAAGCATACTTAAACCAAGGATATTATTTGTGAACCAAGATGTTCTTCAAAGAAACAAAACTACAGAAATTTGATTGTGCCAGAACTCAGGAAATGCTGTGCACATGTGCCTTCCAGAAGAATATACTAGGGGCTTAGCTTCATCCAAACAGAAAAACTTTGGCAAAAAGACTGACAGTAGTTCATATATTTAATTGTAGAGCTAAAGGTAGGGTTGTGGATTGAAGAATATTACATAAACATTGCATGTTATAGCATGAGAGAACAGAGAAAAATGAGGAAATAAGATCACTGAATGTCTTATAGATAACAAGTGGAGTCATATGATACCTTCTGTAACTGACATATCAGATAGCAAAAGGGTAAGGAAAAAGGTGCTAAATAAGGTAATAAGAATAATAAAAATAGAATCTTTTCTAAGTAACAAAGTAAATTTTTAAAAAGCAGAGAGCACAACAAATAGAGACAAAATGCAGTCAACACTACACAATACAGTAATTACAGCATATGATATTATGATAGAACAGACACCAATTGTAAAAGTTAGCGTTAATGGGTTTAACTTGCCTGTTAAAAATGAATTTGCAAATTTGTTCATTAGGAAAAACTTAACTCTATACCAGATATGAGATACACCTAAAGAGCAGTGATTCATAAAGGCCATTCAATTATATGAATGGACAAAGATTTACCAGGTAAATGGAAAAAATAAAAAAACTGGTATTGCAATCCTGACCTGAGATAAAGTGAAATACAAGCCAAAACACTTAATATGACATACAAAAATAAAATTTAATAGCTATGAATATCTTTGCATAAAATAATGCACAAAAACCTACATAAAACAGAACTACAAAAGATTTAAGGAGAAATACAGAGAAAAATATTAATAGTAGGTACTGACATCACTTTGAGTAAAACAGGTCAAGCAGACAAATATGTAAGGATATAAAACACCTCAGTAGCATAAGATTTACTAGATATGGATTGAACCCAAATACTAGAAAATATTATTTCTTTTCTAACATATAGAAGTTTCACAAAAATTGATCATACTAAGGCACAAAGAAATATTACTGGGTTACATAAAATAGAAATATGTATTAACTAGAAATATTACAAATAACAGTCGCAGTTCAAAATACAGTGAAAGTAGAAATTAAATATAGACCTGTAAACAAAAAGGTCTTTTTATATAGAGATAAAAAAATACGTATATTTTTTCTTTTTGAGTTTTTATTAATTTCTTTGCTGTGTTGGGTTTTCATTTCTGTGCGAGGGCTTTCTCTAGTTGTAGCAAGCGGGGGCCACTCTTCATCACGGTGCGCAGGCCTCTCACTATCACAGCATCTCTTGTTGTGGAGCACAGGCTCCAGATGCACAGGCTCAGTAGTTGTGGCTCACGGGCCTAATTGCTCCGCGGCATGTGGGATCCTTCCAGACCAGGGCTCGAACCCGTGTCCCCTCCATTAGCAGGCAGACTCTCAACCACTGCGCCACCAGGGAAGCCCAAAAAATACATATCTTTTAAAACTGGAGGAGCAACAAACCGAAAATCTAAGAGAAAAATGGGTGAAAGATATGAATAGACAATTCATAGACAGTTGTCTATGACAATTGATCTCTAAGCATATAAAAAGATAGTCTATTTCACTTTCACTAAGAGAAATGGTATATCTAGGGAGACCTTTTGATGGGAGGCAGCATAGTTGTTTACTCTTAAAGTGTCCCCCCAGAAAGAATGCTTATTTGTCCCAAGAGAAAAATAATGATTATACCGTTGGTGAATATGGCCAACCCCTTGATTAGGTGATCAAAAATTAATTGTCACTAATAAAGGGCAGTTGGACTTACTGAGCCTCCAGTTGTAATACTTTGAGGGTGCATCACCTATGTAGTGTTCTGAGTTAGAATGCCTAATATGAATGTAATCATGGAGAAACATGAGCCAAAACAATAGGAAATTTCCGTTAAAAGAAAGAGGTACTGTATTATTTTAAAACGTTAATATTCTAAAAGACAATAGAACAACAACAACAAAAGCTGTGGGAATATTTCAAATTAATGGAGGTTAACTGAGACAGGAAAACTAAATGCAATACCTGACCCTAGACTGCATCCTGTACTGGAGGGGAAAAAAGGAGTCAATGGACAAAATTGGAATTTGAATGGTAAATTATCCTATCAATATTATATTTACTCAAGTTGATGACTGTGCTATGGCCATTTAATATCTCCATTTTTAGGAAATGCATTTTAAACTATTTATGGGTAAAAAAGCCATGATACATGTAGCTTACCACCAAGTGGTTCAGAAAAATAATGCATACCTAGAGTGCTGAGCTCTAGGCAGTGGAGATACTGTAATGAAAAGAAGGAATATGATCATTGTCCTATGGGAAAATGCATGATGAGAAGCAGACATTAAACAAATAATAACGGTAAGAACTGTATACATCAAATGGGATAACTGCTATAAAGGATTAACAGATACATAATACTAAATAAAAAATACATAAACAACAAGGACCTACTGTATAGCACAGGGAACTATATTCAACGTCTTGTAGTAACCTATAATGGAAAAGAATCTGAAAAAGAATACACACACACACACACACACACACACACGTATAACTTAATCATTTTGCTGTATACCTGAAACTAACACAGCATTGTAAATTAACTATACTTCAATTTTTAAAAAGTGCAGGATGTTAAAAGAAAACTTTTGAGTCACTCTTTAGTGATTTAACCTCTTGGTCATAACTGGTTGAATGGAAAGGAAGGAACCCAATCCAGGTAGATCACTTAGATGGTATGCTGGTCATTCTTATTTTGCCTCTCCCCAATCTCTTATCTCCTTACCCTGCAATTCTGTTCCTTTTTTAACCTTCTCTGCCCTTCTCTGTGCCCATGAGGTTGGCCACTATCAACTTACTGGGAGTCCCTTGCCCTCTGGCTTCCAGTGGGTCTGGAATATGGAGCATAGTGGTCTGGATGTTACCTTGCTCTCTTTCTGCCTCATCACTATGGTTTTTACAGTGGATGCATCTGTCTTTTAACTACAGCTCTTTTGGGGATACCTCCTCCTCCAGTGCTCCTTCTTCTTGTTCCCTCAGACCTAATGGTGATAAAAACTTCCTTCCTTTGCTAGATCTTGGGTGCCTTAATCTCCATTATTTGTTCTTTAAATTTTTCCTCCATTGCTGTAAATACGCCCTTAATTAAATTCTGAAAAACAACAGCCAAGTAAGCCTTCTGTTTTCTGTTGGGACTCTGACTAATACAGAGTGCTTCTCTTTTAATTTGCAATTAGAACTAAGATCTAAGCCTTAGTTCCAGATTTGGTTTCTTAAATAGAGGTTATGAGAAAAGTTCATTGTTATGGAGTCACCTTACATCATGTGAATGAACCTAGAAAGAGGAAAAGCTGGTGTTTAAAACAGAGAACTGAAGCAGATGTGCAGAGACTAGAGACTGCAAGTGAAGATTACCTGGGTTCTTATTACTTTCCAGCTGCTGATTCCATCCTGAGGGCCAGCGGCATTCCTGCATTTGTGTCCAATGAGACAACAGTATTATAGTTATAAATTACTCCATTATTTTCCAAGGACAGACCAAACTCGTTTTATTTTTGGCACTATGAAATTTTCTTTTGTGCTTGAATTTTTGCTTCCTCTTCAAAACCTGTCAAAACTGTGTTGATAGAGTTCTCAACATTTTCCTACTAGAATAGAAAAGTAAAATCATGTAAAGTAACTTAAAAAAATACTCTGGGAGGATATATAACAAATTTTCACTTTTTTTTCCTCTGTGTATAGGATTTATTTTTCTCTGTATTGTCTTTATTGATAAGAATCACATACACATAGAATTAATATATTTTCACTTGAAAATTTATTCAGATAATCTATAAGTGTATGAAAAATACTTTCAAATATGTTCTTGGATGATTGGGATAGTGATATTAGGCATAATTTTACTTGATTCATTCAATTTACAGATGAGAAAAAATAAGCAGACTTGAGCAAAAGTAATGAATATATTTTATATTTCAAAATGAATAAAACATGTACAGTAATCCATTATATTATGTTAAGATATATAAAATACTATATTCTCTTTCACTTGAAACTTGGATTCAATATTGGATTCAATATTGATGGGAATTTCTTATTGTTAATGGTGTGCTTTAAAGCATTTTCTACCTAACTGGTGAGCCCACAACAAGCCTCATGAATCATAACTTAAAACAGCCAGGGGAGGAAGTTTCATCTATTGTAATTATGGAAAGAGAATCAAACAAATGTATTTCTAAAATTATGCACACTTACAGAAAATCTTAATGGGCTGTTATAAATCTGCAGATAAGTAGCTGTAAATACTTCCTAGAAGTGAGTGTGGTGAAGGGAGACACTGCACTAAAATCAGAGAACTGGCTTCTCTTTGTGCATTTGCTGTCGGCTTATGGCTTCAGTTTCTCCATCAATGTATTTGGGAATATAACTCCATTAATGACTCCCCTATTTCATCCAGTAATTTTGAGACTCTTCGTAGTTAGGTGATGTGTAAGTACATTAATGTGTAAAGTTTCCTGCAGCCAAGTTGTTGTAATTTTAATTGTTATGTTTAGATTATGAAGCAAAAACAGTCAACCAGGGATGTTTAGTTTTATGCAGTGTATTAACATCTCAATTTACATGAGCTCTACGTGCTCCAGGTGCTTTCATATACATGATTTTATTTGATTTTTGCAAAAGTTCTGGGAACCAGGTGCAGAAGGAATCATTTCCTCCCCTTTTTTTCAACATGGTGAAACTGAGGTTCAGGGGTTTTTATTACTATTGCAGTAATAATACAAATAGGTGGTGTTTTTGAGTATTTACCACGTGCTGGGCATTGTAGTATGGTTAGATGATGTGCCAGCAGTCGTGGGGTCATCCAGTGGTGATGAGTGGATGTGTAACAGGATCTTCTGACAATTCTCCAGTGTCTTCCATTATGCCATTGTAGATTTCAGATTTACACTCTGATAATTTGTTAGATCTATTTATCTGAGTACATTCAGATTCATACTTGAGTGTAATATGAGTTTCATTCTTAAATGCTTTCAGTCTTTCACCGTTGAGAAAGGATGATGTTTGCTGTGGGTTGGGTTTGTCATATATGGCCTTTATTATGTAGAGGTAGGCTCCCTCTATGACCATTTTCTGGAGAGTTTTTATCATAAATGGTGTTGGATTTTGTCAGAAGCTTTTTCTGCATCTGTTGAGATGATCATATGGTTTTTATCCTTCAGTTTATTAATATGGTGTATCACACTGATTGATTTGTGTATATTGAAGAATCCTTGCATCCCTGGGATAAATCCCACTTGATCATGGTGTACTATCGTTTTAATGTGTTGTTGGATTTTGTTTGCCAGTATTTTGTTGAGGATTTTTGAGTCTATGTTCATCAGTGATATTGGTCTATAATTGTCTTTTTTTGTGATATCTTTGTCTGTTTTTGGAATCAGGGTGATGGTGGCCTCGTACAATGAATTTGGGAGTGGTCCTCCTGCAATTTTCTGGAAGAGTTTGAGAAGGATAGGTTTAGCTCTTTTCTAAATGTTTGATAGAATTCACCTGTGAAGCCATCTTGTCCTGGACTTTTGCTTGTTGGAAGATTTTTAATTACAGTATCAATTTCATTACTTATAATAAGTCTGTTTATATTTTCTAATTCTTCCTGGTTCAGTCTTAGAAAATTGTACCTTCTCAAGAATTTGTCCATTTCCTCGAAGTTGTCCATTTTATTGGCATTATAGTTGTTTGTAGTAGTATGTCATAATCCTTTGTATTTCTGCGGTATCAGCTGTGATTTCTCCTTTTTCATTTCTAATTTTATTGATTTGCCTCCTCTCCCTTTTTTTCTTGATTTTCTGCCTAGAGGTTTATCAGTTTTATTTATCTTCTCAAAGAACAACCTTTTAGTTGTATTGACGTTTGCTATTGTTTTCTTTGTTTCTACTTCATTTATTTCTGCTCTGATCTTTATGATTTCTTTCCTTCTACTGACTTTGGGTTCTCTTTCTTCTTCTTTCTCTAGTTGCTTAGGTGTAAGGTTAGATTGTTTATGTGAGATTTTTCTTGTTTTCTGAGGTGAGATTTAATTGCTATAAACTTCCCTCTTTGAACTGCTTTTGCTACTTCCCGTAAGTTTTGGGTCATCGTGTTTTCACTGTCATTTGTTCACATGTATTTTTTTTTTCCTCTTTGATTTCTTCAGTGATCTCTTGGTTATTTAGTGCACTGTTTAGCCTCCATGTATTTGTGTTTTCTACAGTTTTTCTCCTGTAATTGATTTCTAATCTCATAGTGTTGTGGTCGGAAAAGATGCTTGATATGATTTTAATTTTCTTAAATTTTCTGAGGCTTGATTTGTGACCCCAGATGTGACCTATCCTGGAGAATGTTCCATGTGCACTTGAGAAGAAAGTGTATTCTGCCACTTTTGAGTGGAATGTCCTATAAATATCAGTTAAATCTCTCTGGTCTGTTGTGTCACTTAAAGCTTGTGTTTCCTTATTTATTTTCTGTTTGGATGATCTGTCCGTTGGTGTAAGTGAGGTGTTAAAGTCCCCCACTATTATTGTGTTACTATTGATTTCCCCTTTCATGGTTGTTAGCATTTGCCTTATGTATAGAGGTGCTCCTATGTTGGGTGCACAAACATTTATAATTGTTATATCTTCTTCTTGGATTGATCCCTTGATCATTATGTAGTGTCCTTCTTTATCTCTTATAATAGTCTTTATTTTAAAGCCTATTTTATCTGATATGCATATTGCTACTCCAGCTTTCTTTTGATTTCCATTTGCATGGAATATCTTTTTCCATCCCTTCACTTTCAGTCTGTATGTGTCCCTAGGTCTGAAGTGGGTCTCTTGCAGACAGCATATATATGGGTCTTCTTTTTGTATCCATTCAGCCAGTCTGTGTCTTTTGGTTGGAGCATTTAATCCATTCACATTCAAGGTAATTATTGATATGTAAGTTCCTGTTACCATTTTCTTAATAGTTTTGGGTTTGTTTTTGTGGGTCTTTTTCTTCTCTTGTGTTTCCTGCCTAGAGAAGTTTCTTCAGCATTTGTTGTAAAGCTGGTTTGGTGGTGCTGAATTCTCTTAGCTTTTGCTTGTCTGTAAAGCTTTTGATTTCTCCATCAAATCTGAATTAGATCCTTGCTGGGTAGAGTCACCTTGGTTGTAGGTTTTTCTCTTTTATCCCTTTACGTATATCCTGCCACTCCCTTCTGGCCTGCAGAGTTTCTGCTGAAAAATCAGCTGATAAGCTTATGGGGAATACCCTTCTAAGTTATTTTTTGTTTTTCCTTTGCTGCTTTTAATATTTTTTCTTTGAATTTAACTTTTGTTAGTTTGATTAATGTGTGTCTCGGTGTGTTTCTCCTTGGGTTTATCCTGTATGGGACTCTGTGCTTCCTGGACTTGAGTGGCTATCTCCTTTCCCATGTTAGGGAAGTTTTCGACTATAATCTCCTCAAATATTTTCTCAGACCCTTTCTTTTTCTCTTCTTCTTCTGAGATCCCTGTAATTCAAATGTTGCTGGATTTAGTGTTGTCCCAGAGGTTTCTGAGATTGTCTTTAATTCTTTTCATTCTTTTTTCTTTATTCTGCTCCTTGGCAGTTATTCCCACCATTCTGTCTTCCAGCTCTCTTACTCGTTTTTCTCCCTCAGTTATTCTGTTATTGATTCCTTCTAGTGTATTTTTCATTTCAGTTATTGTGTGTTCATCTCTGTTTGTTCTTTAGTTCTTCTAGGTCTAGCTAAACATTTCTTGTATTTTCTTGATCCGTGCCTCCATCCTATTTCCGAGATTCTGGATCATCTTTTCTATTATTACTCTGAATTCTTTTTCAGGTAGGTTGCCTATTTCCTATTCATTTATTTAGTCTAGTAGGTTTTTACCTTGCTCCTTCATCTGTAACATTGTTTTATCATCTTTTTTTTTTTTTTTTTTTTTTTGATGTGTTGGATTGTGTTCCTGTCTTACTGGTTGTTTGGCCTGAGGCTTCCTGCACTGGAGCTTGTAGGTTGTTGGGTAGAGCCGGGTCTTGGTAACGAGATGAGGACCGCATGGAGACCTCACTCCCATGAATATTCCCTGGGGTCTGAGGTTCTTTGTTAGTCCAGTGGTTCAGATGTAGAGTTCCCACCATAGGACCTCAGTCCCAACCGCTGGCTCATGAACCAAGATCCCGCAAGTCTCACAGGATGGGAAAGAAAAAGAAGAAGAGTAGCAGAACAATAACAAAGAGTAACAAATAAAATAAGATTAGAAAACTAACGGATATGTAAGAAAAAATAAAAATATAGATGAAACAACAACCAGAAGGTAAAACAGAACCACAGTAGCAAAAAAGAGGAAAAAAGAGAAGGAAATAAAAAAAAGCCGGAAAAGGCCTTGGCTGTGGGTGGTGGGGCTCAGGCAGGGGTGGGGTTTAGGCAGTGGGTGTTTCTAGGCTTAGGACTCATGCAGCTGGAAAAGGCCCTAGGGGGGCGGGGCTTAGGCTCACCGCGGCTGGAGGGGTCCAGGATTGCCTCTGGCCTGGGAGTGTGGAGCCCCACGTTCAGGGACCCCAGCAGGCTCCCTGGGCGGGATTGGGTGGAGGAAACGCTAAGCATGTTCCCGCCGATCCTCCAATCCCAGAGGGCCCCTCCTCATCTGCCTCTCCTCCTTTTCCCCCTTCCTCCCTCCCACCCATGCCCCTAGGACCTATGCGCCTGGAGGGGGCCCTGGAAGGCAGAGGACCTGGCTGGGAGCCCAGCAGGCTTCCTCGGGGCCCGATTGGGCAGGGGACTCACTAGCCACGCTCTCCTGTGATTCTCCATGCCCAGGAGCGTCCCTCCAGGTATGGGAACCCCTGCCCTCTCCCTGTCATCTCCCAGGGGCTCCAGTCTTATACAGCCTCCACTCTCCTCCTTCCTCACTCCCCGCCATGTCCTACCCAGTCAACTCAGGGGTTCCTCCCATCTCCTTAGATGTCGAGGACCCCCACGAGCATATGGTAGGTACCCTAGTTGTGGGGGGATGCGAACTCCGCCTCCTCCAACTCCGCCATCTTGACTCCGCCCCCTAAGATTATATTTACTGTTGAGAATGTGTGCATGTGTGTAATCTTTTATTAGATGTTAGAAACATCTGTTCTTTCATCCAACAAACGCCCATACTTATGTAATTTATTCTAATACTTGTGTCTTCAGAATTTCAGCAATGTATTATTCATTTTCTGAAAGCATTATCTGCCTCAAAGACATTTTAGTGACTATACCTTATTCAGTATGTAATTTCAGCCATGTTTAAGGCTGCAGGTAGATCAAGTGCTGGCCCCAAAGCCATGACCTTTTTTTGGCTTGCACTGTGAAATAAAAAATCCCAGAAGAGGTTTTTCATTTTTAAAATTATATTTTATGAAATATGTCATATCTGGGTTTAAGAATAACATGATTTGCTACAAAATTGTAGAGATTTGTCTTCAGATTCTAGGTGACTAATTTTTCAGGGTGGTGATACATTGTTAGCTACTATCTCAAGTTACAGTGCATCCTTAGGATGAGGTTCTCTGGTAACAATAGTGCATTTAGATGTAGATTTATATTTAAAATAATCTTGACAAGTCCAAGTTTTTGGAGCCTATTTCTTGTCGGATGTAACTAGACTGTCATATTTTTAATCTCAAAGCTGACAAAGGGCTTGTACTTAGAGTAGGAATAGCATTGGCTCTGCTTTTGTTTGTTGCCTGCTTCTGCTTTCATATTAGTATTGTATCCAAACTGATTTTTTTTGCAGAAATTTTAAAGTGTGTGTGTGTGTGTTTTTTTTTAATGAGGGTTAATTTAGTCAAATACAGACAATACAAACTGAAAATCCATTTAATCAGTTGTGCATATAATGAAATATGTTGCAGTATATTAAAAGGAAGCACGTAAGTAGAGGTGTCACTATCATCAACTCTGTGTGGGGAAACTTCCCCACCCACTTTAGGGTGGCACAGTACTGGGAATGGACCTGACACAGACATAGGGTATTGATTCATATAGTAAATGAGATTAAGTTCTGTGTTCGTTTCTATACATGTATAACTGTAAAATAAAAATTGGGATGTTTTCTTATCATGCTCCAGTGGATCATCTTGTCTAACCCCTAGGATATGAGATAGCCCACTTTTGGACATGCCTGGTCTAGGCAAGTTGGTGTGGGAAAAATCAGTGGCAAATGCTTTGAACTCTAATGAGTCTGGTTCTGAATCTTGACACTCCTAAGGCTGTTTGGTTTTTATTATTTAGGTAATAAAATTCTTTTTTTCCCTCAGATTTATTGAGATATAATTGACATATAACCTATGTTATATAAGTTTAAGATGTACAGCATAATGCTATGATACATACATATATTGTGAAATGATTACCACAATAAGTTTAGTAAATATCCATCTGCTCACATATTTACACTTATTTTTTCCTTGTGAGAACTTTTAAGATTTATTTTCTTAGCAGCTTTCAAATATACAATACAGTATTGTTAACTACAGTCAACATGTTGTACATTACACTCCCAGAATTTATTTATCTTATAGTTGAAAGTTTGTACATTTTGACCACCTTCACCCCATTTCCCCACTCCCCACCTTCTACATGTGGTAACTACCAATTCATTCTCTGCTTCTATGGGTTCCTTTCTTTTTTGATTCCATATATAAGTGATATCATGCAGTCTTATAATATACAGCTACATATTCCTCAAGGGACAGAGACTCCAGAAGACAGATAATATACTTGTTACCAGTTATTAATATTCTCTGATGGGGCGGGGGGGCAGATATATGCTTTGTAGGAAATCCCTTGCCCCAAAATCTATCTTTGTGGCTTCAGTTTTATAGCAGATTCACTCTTTTGCATCAGCAGGAGGCATGTATCTTCAGTGCATAGGATCATCCCTTTACTCAAAAACAACCTTACTTTACTAACTTTATTCTGTTATTGATATTCATGTGTGGATATTTTCTATATTTTATGTTTCCTATGTCAGACCAGATAGGATATGAAAATGAAGCTGTCTGTAACTAATATAAAACCATATACTTCCTGGTTGGGTCTACTTAATCAGCATTAGATTGATTTTCTCTCAAAAAATTCTGGTAACCTCCAGAAAATAAAGCATCATAACTACTTCCTAAGCATAGTCATTTTTGGTACTTCCTGGTTTCTTAGCTTTAATGGTGACTACTCTTCCATCACACTGATGCCCTTCAAAGGCAAAACTATCAAAGCCTGAAGTAGTTGCTTCTATCTGCCAGCCAAAGTTGTCTCTGCTCATGGTCCAGAGAGTTGATGTCTGAAATGAGGGCACTGAAACTGTACATTCTCAATGCAAAGGGCACTGTTACTGCAGCTCTTTCCACCTATTGGTATCATCACTGAGGCTACAAAAGTTGGTGAAGACAGGCTGGTGAGATCTCCACGTGAAGTAGTTTTGTATTTCACTTTGCTTGAGGACTGTAGCAGCCCTGTGTTGAACCCAAGTAGGTGCTAATAAAATATTTATTGAGGAAAAAAAAGAATCTTATGGTATGAAATTACATATTACATTAATGACCCCATACTGTCATTTGCAGAACTCATCAAAATTACAATTAATTGGATTTGTCTGTAATTGTTTATTTACCCCCTAGTTCTAAAACTATCCCCCTACCCAGTAAGCGTCCTGAATCTAGAGCCCAAATCATGTTTAATTGCATCATTCTATTTGCTTCTTGGAAGATCATAGTTAAAAGAGTAGGATAACCAGAATCTTTCTTCCCATCCTGGTCTACAGTAGTTGATCAAACCTCTGTGCCTTAGCTTCTGATTCTTAGGATGGAATTTTCCCTATGATGCTCTTTTGTCCTTTAGGGACATAAACTCTTAAAGGGCTTCTCTCAAATCTCTTCATATTTGCCTAGGCACCCTACATCCATGGCCTGGATACGAACTACAAATGTGAAAGCACAGACCTCTATGTTTACCGATGAGGCAGTAGAAGAATATAGGAGACAATTTGTCTTGTACCACTCTGAATGTAGAAGAGTGAGACTTGCAAAGCCCCGTTCTAAGTGCTGGGTGACATGTGAGAGCTGGAAGGTTTGAGAAATTTTAGATTTAAACTTTTCCATAAATTGTTACTAGTGATGATGTTGTAATTTTTGTTACTCTTTGCATTTTCATATTTATTGATTTGAGTAGACATAGGCAGTTCAATAAGAAGAAAAGGACAAGACAAATGTGCTTTGTGAGCAGCGAAGTGACAAAACATTAGTGGCCAAAATGAGGATATATGGGAGAGCCAAGGGCAAAATTAATATAATGGAAAAATACAGAGTACTCAGGATTTGTGCTGATAATTTTTTTCTCTGAAATTTGAATTGTGTGGTATAGCTTTCTAACTTATATGAATTACTGGCTTATACTGGCCTATTAGAAGTATCTGCTGAAGTCACACAGATTGAATTTGACCAATGGGACCGTATTTCAAAATACAAAACGTAGCTTAATAAATTCCAGTTGGACTGGGTAAGTGAAAAACTTAGTCATGAAGCAGCAGAGAAAGGTGTGATCAACAGAAACTGGGAATTTAGACAAGAAGAAAAACTAGCTTGCAAAAAATGTCTGTCACTCACTGCCGGAAAATTAAAGTAGCCTCACTTAGACTGAGTGATGCAAGGTACAGTGAAATTTTAAAATGCCTTAGAATTGACCCATACAAGAGCTGTGTTTTTCAGTGTTTCCGTTTTTGTGTGTGCTTTGAGTGTATATTCAACAGATAGTGGAAACTTTTGGACTCTTTGGGAGAAATGGCCAATCTCACAGTAGAGGTATCTGGGGGCAGGATATCCTCTTTAGGCCCAGGAGAAAAGGACTGAGCTATTTTCTAAGCAGGCATAAGTCTATTTGGCAGTGATCGGCAGGAACTGAGCTACATTCTCATTGTAAGAGCTGTGTTTGCCACAATATCACTAATCAGAAGGGAGTTCCTCTAATTGATAAATACTATGTAGTTTCTTTGGGAAATCGTAGCATTATTTCATGACTGGTGCATTTAAACAAGCACTAAGAGAAGTAAAAGGTGGATACATAATAAGACATTGGTGATTCCCAGGACCTGAACTCAAAGAACCAGGGACAGGACCTGAAACTAAGAATTATGACTCAAAAGAGGATATATAATAGTTGAGGAACATGAAGCTTTTTTTGTTTCTTTGTTTTCATATTAGCCTATTGGGTTAATCTACTTCCTTGAAGGTAAATGTAGGCTTACTTTCTTGCAAAATTTCAGTGAATGACTTTCACTCAGGCTACCAGGCTATCTAGAAGATGGATCAAGCCAGAAGATAATGGCCTTTTTTTTTAAAGACCTGCTTGTTTCTTAAGACTATAAAACCTTTATCAAAAAGATTAACTTGCAAGTGAAAGCACCATTTTTTTAATGTGTTTTGTGTCTTCTGTGCGTCACTGTGGGCTGTAAGAAACAGAAAAATTTATTGCTACTGGTGGTAGGAGATTCAAGGGGACAGTTTTCATTCAGGGTCTGCCAGTGATCCAAAATTGATGGTCGAGTTTTAGCTAATAAAAGCTAGAAAGAGATTTAAAAAAACAAAAAAGGATAGGAGAATAGAAGAAGAAAGGGTAAAAAAGAAAGGAAGGAAGGAAAAGAAGAGAACACAGAAAAAAATGAAAATTAAAGTGAAAGGGGGTGGGACAGGAAAATATCATGTGTTCCCTTTGACCCTCATTTTTCTGCCTAGGTATTTTCCAGATGTATCAAAATTTTTAATTTATTTTTTACTATGAAGGGCAATTCTTAGTGTTTCTCACTGTATGGGTCTGTGCTAAGAAAGTTTTTGTGTACTGAGTACAAACTATAATTTATGTGACACTATTTCTGTTACACGTTTTGAAATACTGACCATAGGTTTATTACCGTCATTTGCACTCTCAGAAAATCTAGATTGGGACCATTACTCCTAACTTCTGTGTTAATTTAGGGCAATTAATCCTGTTAACTCTGGTACCAGAGTGTAGAATATAGAACTGCTCAAGAGTTCTCTAGATCTGCCAGAGTGGGCTGTTGGCCATTGAGCACTGCCTCACCCTGTTGCTCATATGCATTTGCTGATTTGTCTTGTGCCAATACCCTCTGGTCCCCTTCTACAAGGAGTTCTCAGGTTGCAATTTTTCCTTCTTTCTACTCTTTGATTCCCTGAGAGCTTAAATATACTCTCTCTGGCTCTTAGAAGCGCTTTTCTTAGCATTCAGCTTTGTGAAAGTAGAAATCAAACTATTTAAAATATGTAGCTGTATTATTATATTTTAAGTAATTAATTTTGGCAAACCATCAAAGAAATATGGATATTTGACTCTTTTTTTAAAATAAGTTTATTTATTTATTTTTGGCTACACTGGGTCTTCATTGCTGCACACGGGCTTTCTCTAGTTGTGGCTCGTGGGCTCTAGAGCGCAGGCTCAGTAGTTGTGGCACATGGGCTTAGTTGCTCCACGGCATTTGGGATCTTCCCGGACCAGGGCTCAAACCCGTGTCCCCTGCATTGGTAGGTGGACTCCCAACCACTGCGCCACTGGGGAAATTCAGATATTTGACTCTTAAAACCATGTTCTGAAAATTTATAGTCTCTGGAAAACATGACCTCTTCTAATTTATATAGTCTTATCATTGTGTCTATGAAATCATTCAGCACACTGATAAGGTACTGTGTGGGGTGTAAATTGGATGCTACTGCATTGTATCGTACGTCCCATAAACTGAGAGGAAAATGGTCTGAAATAATTTTCTTCTGTAAATCCATGAACCCTCTTCTCACTTTCAACTTATGTGATTTTACTAATTTCTAAGAATGTATTCTTTTCTTCTAGGTTGCCCAATTTGTTGGTGTGTAATTGCTCATAGTAGTATTTTACGAGCCTTTGTATTTCTGTGGTATCGGTTGGAACTTCTCTTTCATTCCTGATTTTTTTCTTGGTGAGTCTAGCTAAAGGATTGTCAATTTTGTTTATCTTTTCAAAGAACCAGCTCTTAGTTTTTTTAATCTTTTCAATTGTCTTTTTAGTCTTTATTACATTTATTTCTGCTCATCCTTATTATTTCTTTCCTTCTACTAACTTTGTGATTCATTTGTTCCTTTTCTAATTCTTTTAGGTCTAAAGTTAAATTGTTTATTTGAGATTTATCTTCTTTTTTCTTAGACTTCTACATCTTTAAAAATTTTTTGTATTCTTCAAATATTTTTTTATTTTTAATACAATTTTTAAAGATTACTTTCCATTTGCAGTTATTAAAAAATATTGGCTCTATTCCCCATGTTGTGCAATACATCCTTGAGCCTATCTTACACCCAGTAGTTTGTATCTCCCACTCTCTCACACCTCTTCCGGCCTCACTCCACTGGTAACCATTAGCATTTTCTCTGTATCTGTGCATCTGTTCTTTCTTGTTATATTCACTGGTTTGTTGTATTTTGTTTCTTGAGGTAAGCCTATATAGCTGTGAACCTCCCTCTTAGAACAGCTTTCGTGGTATTGCATTTTGGTATGTTGTATCTGTTTTCAGTTGTTTCTAGGTAGTTTTTGATTTCTCTTTTGACTTTTTCGATGTCTCAGTAGTTGTTCAGTAGTTGTTCAGTGACATGTTTATTTTCTTCTTGTGATTGATTTCTGGTTTCATACCATTGTGGTCAGAAAAGATGCCTGATATGATTTATACTTTCTGGAATTTATTAGAAATTATTTTGTGGCATAACATATGATCTATCTGAGGAAGTTTCATGTGCACTTGAGAAGAATGTGTATTCTCCTGCTTTTTAGATGTTACTTTTCACATTTAAAAATTTTGTATATCTTTTAACTAATTACTGTAGCTTTAGTTAATTTTACTACTTCTGTCTTTTAACCTTCTTAGTAGCTTTATAAGTGATTAATTGACTATGTTTACTATTTATTTACCTTTTCCAGTGAGATGTTTACCTTTGTATGTTGTCTTGTTTTTAATAGTGTCATTTCTTTTCAGCTTTCCTCTAATATTTCTTGTTAGACCTGTTTAGTAGTGATGAACTATTTTAGCTTTTGCTTGTTTGAAAAACTCCTTATCTCTCCTTCAAATCTGAATGATAATGTTGCTGAATAGAGTATTATTGGTTGGAAGTGTTTTCCTTTCATCACTTTGCATATGTCATGTGACTCCCTTCTGTCCTACAAAGTTTCTGCTTAGAAACCTGCTGATGGCTTTATGGAGTTTCCTTGTATGTAGTAATTTGTTTGTCTCTTGCTGTTTTTAAGATTCTCTCTTAAAATTTTGATGTTTTAATTATAATGTGTCTTGGTGTGGATATCCTTGGGTTCAGCTTATTTGGAAATTTTTGGTCTTCCTGGACCTGGATGTCTGTTTTCTTTCCTAGGTTAGGGAAGTTTCCAGCCATTTTTTCCTTCCCTTCCCTTCCCTCCCCTCCCCCTCCCCCCTTCTCTCTCCCTCCCCTCTCCTCTCCTTTCCTTTTTTGCTATTATTTCTTCAAATGAGATTTCTGCCCCTTCTCTCTCTCTCTCCTCCTTCTAGGACCCCAATAATGTGAATGTTATTCTGCTTGATGTTGTCCAAGAGGTTCCTTAAGTTATCTTCACGTGTTAAATTCTTTTTTCCTTTTTGTGGCTTTGTGCACGTGAGTTCCATTGCTTTATCTTCCAGCTTGCTGAAACATTCTTCTGCTTTATCTAGTCTGCTGTTGAACCCCTCTAGTGTATTTATCAGTTCAGTTATTGTATTACTCAGCTCTGTGATTTCTGATTGGTACTTTGTTTTCTATCTCTTTGTTGAAGTTCTCACTGTGTTCACTCATCCTTCTTCCTAGTTCAGTGAACATCTTGATGATCTTTATTTCAAATTATTTATTAGGGCACTTACCTGTCTCTATATCACTAAAGTCTTTTTCTGAGGTTTTGTTTTGTTTTGTTTGGAACATATTTCTCTATTTCCTCATTTTGCTTGATTCTCTGTGTTTGTTTCTGTGTATTTGGTGAAACAGCTACCTCTCTCAGTCTTGAAGAAGTGACCTTGGGTACATGATAACTTTCCTTGTTTAACTTTGCCCTTGGTTGTCTCCAAACCTTTGTGATTGTCTAAACTGCCTGATTTATTCTTAATAAATAAGAATACCCCAATGGTTGAGGCTGTCCCAAGATCTGTCAGTGTTTCAACTGGAAGTGTTTCAACTAGTTACAGGCTAGTTTCAACTAGTTTCAGATTGGATGCCAGAACCTCAGGCAGCAGCTTTTTTTTAATTTATTTATTTATTTATTTTTGGCTGCATTGGGTCTTCATTGCTGCATGTGGGCTTTCTCTAATTGCAGGGAGCGGGGGCTACTCTTTGTTGCTGTGCTCAGGCTTCTCATTGTGGTGGCTTTTCTTGTTGTGGAGCACGGGCTCTAGGCATGCAGGCTTCAGTAGTTGTGGCACGTGGGCTCAGTAGTTGTGGCTTGTGGGCTCTGGAACACAGGCTCAGTAGTTGTGGCGCATGGGCTTGGTTGCTCTGCGGCATGTGAGATCTTCCTGGACCAGGGCTCGAACCTGTGTTCCCTGCATTGGCAGGCAGATTCTCAACCACTGTGCCACTAGGGAAGCCCAGCAGCAGCTTTTAAAGTTTATAAAAATATGCAGTCCTGTGGGGCCACAATCCCTGCAGGTCTCCAGGCCAAAAGATCTGGAGGTGACCGTGGGAGACAGTTGTAAAAATTGGGGCTCTAGAAGAGTGTATAAGCTCATCTCTCGGAAATTTCATTGAGCCATAACAAGGCCAAGGGGATATGCAAGGATGGTGCATATCACCATCCTTGCATCTCCTTAGCCTTTAGATGGCTGGGAAACCTGAAGTCTGTGCCTCAGGCTGATGCTTTGGGCTAAGTAGCCCTTTTTCACAGGAAGAATGGGGTTGTGTTTCAATCCGTTGTCTGCAGTGCCCAGGGTGTGGTGGCCTGGCAAGAACTGTCTTTTCCAGTTGTTCTAATCCCATGGAACTCAGGAACATCAGCCCCCTTGACCACCAGGACCAAGTGATCAAGTCCTGTCCCTTGTGTGGATTGTGCAAGGCGGCTGGAGAGTAGAGGCAAGACATGCTTGCTGGCTTTAGAAAGGCAGTGGGAGAATGTCTTGATTGTGCATGAGTTAAGGTTTCAGTAATGCAAGGGAGAGTGCCTTGTCTGTGCACATGCACTGGCTTCAGGCTGGGAGCAGGTGAATGCCAGATTGCTCCAGCCCCAGCTTGGGGCAGGGGAGTTCCACAACCACCTGTGGTTCACAGACTTCAGGCGGCGGTATAATGCTGCAACCATTCCCATGTGCCTGCCCCAGCCAGAGAGTAAGAGAGTGCTGAAACTGCCTGCACTGTCTGGCTTTAGCAGGGCAGTGGGATACTACCAGGACTGCTTTCCCCCATGTCTTAGAAAGGTGGTGGGAGGGTGCCATGGCTGAGCTCACCTGCCTGTTCCAACAGATTAGGTTGAGGACGTTACGGCATCTGCCAGCACCTCTGTCTCTGTGGAGAATTTTGACGGTCTCCTGCCCCTCCAGACAACATTTTTAGTTAGCAAATGAATCTCCTTCACGTATAGTTTAGGCACTTTCCAAACCGATATTCTTTCATTGGGTTTCATGGTAAGCCCTTGAAAAGGGGAATCTCAGTTTCCGATAGCACTTTGGGTCCCTTGGACTTCAGCTCTGTTGGTTTTCCAAGCCAGACATTTTGGGAGCTTGTCTCTCCAGTGAAGATTCCAGGGGTTGGGGGTACCTAATGTGGGGCCCCAACCCCTCACTTGTCCGAGAGAGGCACCTGTCTGGTGAGATGCCTCCCTGTTGTGTTGGTACACTGGGGCTGGGTATTTTTTTGAGTGACTGTGTCTCTGCCCCTCCTCCCCTGTTCAGTGTGGTCCTTTGATCCTTTGTTGTGGAAAAGAGCTTATCTAGTTTCCAAATCTTTTTCAAAAGGAAATGATCCATATGGAGGTGTAGATTTGGTGTGTCCATGGGAGGAGGAGAGTTAAGAATCTTCCTGTGTTGTCATCTTGGACTCCTCTTCAACTTACTTGATCTTGAAATGAATATACCTTGACCCTCTTTTCCACAGTACAAAATAGTTTGTTGTATTTAAAACGTCATTAGTGCTTATAATTGTCTTGAAGTAAGAGGCAGTTTTATCACCTTATTTTAATATCAAATTGTTTTCCTTGGTGAAATTGAGCTTACATGACATTTGAGTAAAATACAAAACTTGTAGCTAAAATCCGGGTATTTCCAAGTATTTCCATGTTCATCTTATAGAAAAAAAGTCTGTGTGATATAAATGATTTTTAACCTTTCTTATAATATTACTTTTCCTATGACTATTTTGAAATCCAGAGGGATGCTAGTCCAGCCATAATGATGAAGTTTTATAAAGAACTAAATATTCTGACACCAATCCTCTTTGGAATATTTTGCTTAAAATATTTTCTAGCCTAGCAAGCCTTCTTGATGGCAAAAACAAATGTCTTGTGTTAGTTTAATGTGTGATTTATATCAGTTTCATTAATCTTCCCACATGTACTTCAAGAATAAAGCCAGATAATGCAGAAACATTTTGTTTAAAGTACAAAGTAAAGTTTTAACAGATGAAAATCTTTAGTGGAGATTCAGGGGTATATTAGGTGGTGATTGGTTAATGACCATAGTTCTTTATATCATTTTATAAAGATCAAAATGAAAATTCACATCACAAAAATAACACAGAATAAGTAGAACTAGAACTCTGAGCATGAAAGATAGAAGCCAAGTTAATATAGTTGCTTACCATTTAATAAAATGAGTGTACGTGAACCCCAGATGCTTGCATAGATGTATTATTTTTTATTCATTCATTCACAGATAGATCTCCTGTTTATGCTATATATTAACTCATGGTAGGAATAATAAAGATTTTATTTGATTTACAAAGAAAAATAAACTCCTTAATATTATCCAAAGTCACAATTTAAGGATTCTCGTAGGCTTGAAATTGTAGAATTTTAGAATTTCAAGAGACCTTAGGGAGATTATTTGGCTGGGTCATTTTACATTTGAGGAAACCAGGATCCAGAAGCCTGATGTGACTCTTTTGATTATATTGCCATGGATCAAGGAGAATTTGGTTCTTATTCTCATGACAAACATCCCTTGCTTCAGGTATAGAGGACCATGTGCTCTACAGACAACAGCTCAACTTTCGCACCATCTTCAAGTATATGAGAACTACTATGAACACAAGCACAAAATTATAGTAATCATAGCTACCATTTATTGGGTGTCTTCTATATACTGTCCACTTGACAATATTATTTATTATTCTGACAACGTGTGAGCTGGTAATTCAGGTTTTTAAAAAATTAATTTACTTTTGGCTGCATTGCATCTTCGTTGTTATGAGCAGGCTTTCTCTGGTTGTGGCAAATGGGGGCTACTCTTCGTTGCAGTGCACAGGCTTCTCATTGTGGTGGCTTCTCTTTGTTGTGGAGCATGGGCTCTAGGCACGCGGGCTTCAGTAGTTGTGGCTCACAGGCTCTAGAGTGCAGGCTCAGTAGTTGTGGCACATGGGCTTAGTTGCTCCACGGCATGTGGGATCATCCCGGACCGGGGCTCGAACCCGTATCCCCTGCATTTGTAGGTGGATTCTTAACCACTGCACCACCAGGGAAGCCCTTTTTTCTTTTTTTAAAGATTTATTTAGGGGCTTCCCTGGTGGCGCAGTGGTTGAGAGTCCACCTGCCGATGCAGGGGACACGGGTTCATGTCCCGGTCCAGGAAGATCCCACATGCCGCGGAGCGGCTGGGCCCGTGAGCCATGGCCGCTGAGCCTGTGTGTCCGGAGCCTGTGCTCCACAACGGGAGAGGCCACAACAGTGAGAGGCCCGCGTACCGCAAAAAAAAAAAAAAAAAAGGATTTATTTAGGGCTTCCCTAGTGGTGCAGTGGTTGAGAGTCTGCCTGCCGATACAGGGGACACAGGTTCGTGCCCCAGTCCGGGAAGATCCCACATGCCGCGGAGCGGCTGGGCCCGTGAGCCATGGCCACTGAGCCTGCATGTCCAGAGACTGTGTGCCACAACGGGAGAGGCCACAACAGTGAGAGGCCCGCGTACCACCAAAAAAAAAGATTTATTTATTATTATTTTTTTTTTTTTTTGCTGTGTTGGGTCTTAGTTGCAGCACATGGGATCTTTGTTGAGGCATGTGGACTTTTTCATTGCCAGGCGTGGGCGTCTCCATGAGGGCTCTTATTGAGATGTGCGAGTTCAGTAGTTGTGACACACACGCTCAATTGCTCCATGGCATGTGAGATCTTCCTGGACCAGGGATTGAACCTGCTTCCCCTGCATTGGAAGGCAGATTCTTTACCACTGGACCACCAGGGAAGTCTAAGTTTCTTATTATACTGATGAGGAACTAAAAACTCAGAAAGGCAAATTACCTTTTTCAAATCCATGTACAAAGTAAGTAGCTGAGCCAAGACCTGGTCTAACTATTTCTAGCAGTTTCAGGAGAAGGAGTTGGGAGGAAGAGGAGATGTGAGTTTTTCCATAACTGTATAAAATATTCCCAGGGTGAGTCCACATAATGGGAGACTTGGAGGGACTTGAACTTCTGGTGGTGACTGAGATAAACAGCAGTATCAGACATGAATGCTTTGTTTTTTAAGAGTTGGTTAAGTCTAAATTTAGGAGATGACATTTACTCTTTATAATTAAAGATATGTAAAAACTAAAGTATACATCTATGGCATTAGAATTTTCTGTTTGCTAAAGAAAATTTAAAAGTGATATGTATTACAGGTGTAGAATCTATTCACATTTCCAGCATTCCATTTTACTCTTTCTTCATAGGCTTTGTCTCTTTGATGAGATTTCCCATTTATTCATGCATATTACAATCCTTTCCACTATGTCATTCAATATATTAATCATAGATATTTTTAAGTCATTGTCTGAAAGTTCCAACATCTGGTCATCTCTGGGTCTAGTTATATAGGCTGCTTTTTCACTTGACAATGGGTGGTTTTTATTTTAACCTTTTTATATGTCATATTTTTCAATTAAATACCAAACATTGTATAGAAGAAGGGTAGAAACTGAGGTTAAATAATATTTGTGCCTGGAAATGGACCCACCTCTTCCTCTGTCAAATCAAGTCTGGGGAGTTGAGTGAACCTAGTCAGTAGTTGAGCTGGGTTTGAGTTTTGTTGCAGTAGATGCATTCAGTGTACCATAACCTTTAAATACTTCTAGCAGTGGGCTGCTGCTACCTTGGGCTTGGGGTGACACAGTCTTTCTCAGTGTTCATATTCCACTTTCATAACCACTTTACATATATGGGTCACAATGGGGATCTCTCTCTACACTCAGCAGCAGACAACTTTTGCTACTATCCTCCTTGACCACTAGGGACAGTAGGATTTCCTAAACCTGGTGTATGGCTTAAGGCTTTTGTTTCATATAATGGTTCAGAGGATGGACACATTTTGTGCCTGTGCACCACCAAAGGGGCTCATTTGGACATCCTGCTCGGATTCCATTCTTTCTTGTGAGCACCTGCTGGAGGCTTATGAAAGAGTTCATGAATGAAAATAGATGCTCCTTGTGTCTGTGCTTCCAGGGATTATAGACTGTCATGGTAATCCACAGTCAGCCTTTAAGGATTATTTAGTTTTTTGATTTCCTCTTTTTCTTTCTTGGCAGGTTGCCTCTTTCTCTTTGTGTTTTGTCAAAAGTGAAACCGTTCTGGTGTCCCGTCTTTCCTTTGGAACTCAGTTCACTTTATTTTTCTGAAACCTCAGCTCTTGGTAGGTTTAAGAAAATACATGATTCTGTATATTTTTCCACCTTTTTCTGGTTGTTAGGATGAGAGTTACATTTTTTGTAGCTTTCCATTAATAGCAGTAGAACTCCCTTGGCAGTTTATATTAAGAAGATGTGAGTATAGCTATCCATCTTTTCTTATTCTTGGCTCGGCCTCAGTTTGGGTACTGTTTAGCATATTTCCTTGTCATATAAAAAATATGAGTCAGGACTTGCAATGAGGTTGGGTGTTTCAGTGAACCTAGAAGCTTGTGCTTATAGCCAGACAATACTAGGTGGAAATCACTAAATGCCACTTTGAACAATAGCTTATTACTCTGTAACATAATAAAAAATGGCATCATTTTCATACTATTGTTGTGAAGATTAGAATATACTTGTTCATCCAACAAACCTTTTTTTGAGTATCTACATTATACCAGACACCACTGAAGGTGCTACAAACACAGGGATTACAAGAGAGAAGCAATACTTTGCCTTTACAAAGCTTGCATTCTACTGGGAAGAGACAGATTCTAAATGAAAAAAATAAAAGTTCAGGTAGTAATAAGTGCCTTGAAGAAAAATCAAGCAGGGAAAGAAGAGAGAGTGAAGGGGTCAAGTGCGAGCTGTTAATTTTGGGTGGTCAGCATATGTGAGTAGGTGACTTCTGACTGGAAAGTGAATGGAAGGAAAGAAAAATCAGCCCTGTGAAGGCAAGGAGAAGAGAAGAGCACTCTAGGCAAAGGAAACAGCAAGTGTGACGCCCGGAGGTAGAATGAGCTTAGTGTACTTGAGCAACAGGAAAGTCATTTTGACCACTGCAGAGTGGGAGAGAGGACAAGTGGAACAGGGTAGTTTGGAAAGAGGCAGAAGCCAGATTATGTAGGGTTTGTCAGGCCGGGTTAAAAAAATTGTATATATGCATGACTCTAACCCCCAAATTGACAAATAGTGGGTATTTAAGAAATGTTAATTCCTTTATCATTTTTGGTTACTCATCTCCATGGATGAATCTATTTATCCCACCCTAAATGAATGAAGGGCATAAAAGGGATGGTGATACACTCCTCTGGAATCATGAATTTGGATAAATTAGTCTAACACTACTACATATAAAATAGATAAACAATAAGGACCTATTGTGTAGCACAAGAAACTATATTCAATAACTTGTAATAACCTATAATGGAAAAGAATCCAAAAAAGAATACATATATGCATGTGTGTGTATATATATACACGTGTATACATTTGTATATAAGTGAATCACTTCGCTGTACACTAGAAACTAACACAGCATTGTAAATCAACTATACTTCAATTTAAAAAAAAGATAAATCTAAACTGAGAAGACTGTGTGGAATTTAGGAATCTAGGATTTTTGTCTTCCAAATTGGTCCTAATATCAATACTCAAATGTGTGCTGGCTGCAACTAGAATTCTAGGCAAAATCTCAGAGTGGTCAGAGTTGTGTTCTCACTTAATTACTATTTTTCTTCAAATGCTCTTCTGCCCTATATATAGCAAATATCTTCATATCACCCCATGAAAGCTCTTATTCCTAAAGCCAATATGTGAATTAGGAATTGAAATAAAACTTAGAGACCGATGACTAATACTTTTTTTTTATTGGAATATAGTTGCTTTACAATGTTGTGTTGGTTTCTGCTGTACCATGAAGTGAATCAACTATATGTATACATATATCCCCTCTCTCTTGGACCTCCCCTTCCACCGCCCGCCATCCCATCCATCTAGGTAATCACAGAGCACCAAGCTGAGCTCCCTCTGCTATATGGCAGGTTCCCACTAGCTATCTGTTTTACACATGGTAGTGTATATATGTCAAACCTATAAACTCCTAAACCCTGTCCATATAAACACACTCCTACAGGGATATATGCATTTCAGAGAAAAGTTGCTGATAAACGTGAGAAAAGGTATTTTTGAGCAAATGTATCTTGCGTATTCAAACTTATTGTCCTCAATCCATGTGACTCTGGAAACACAATACGTTCAACACTGTTTATTAACGTGCAGACACCTTATCTGCTCTTCCTTCACTTTCTTTAAAAAGTCTGCATTAAAACAACAAGCAAACAATTACTTTCATTTCATATCAAAATTGGCTCAGCATGCCACAGAGACAGGTTTCAAATCTACTTTCTCATATAATCCTTTTGTTTCCTATTTTAACAAAAAGAGCGTACTTAGATTAAAAATAGAAACTTAGAGCCAAGGCTGAAAGGCAGCATAGGGGTATGTTGTCCCACCACCCTCCAAAGCTTCTGCTCCTCTGTAGCCCTGCTGCAACATCTCACTGGCTCATCAATGGTTGGACAGACTCTACTGGTCACTCTAGAGGACCCAGTGTCTCAAGAGGAGGCCCACTGAATCTTGGGTTATTTATTTTAAAGTTCTTTATGTTAGTAGATATACACACACACATCTCATAATTCTCTCATCCTAAACTATTCATAGACATTGCACGTTGGATTCTGAGAGACTCAGTGTTCTCAAAATGCTGATGTTTTTCCTTCAATTATTTTATCTTCCTCTTCTGGGTAATGTCTCTTACCCTCATGATTTCTTCTTTGGTACCTTTTACATACTTATATCCTTCTGCATTTCTGTTGTCAGCTTGTCAGCATTTTAATTTTTTTGGTAGAAGAGCGTAACTTTTTATTACTAGCACTATCACAAGAAAAGATGTTTGCTTGTTGATTCATTAAATAAATAGTTATTCAGAGCAAGGCATTCATCTAGGCCCTGAAGGTACAACAGTGAACAAAACGAAATTTTGTAAGTTAGATGTTGTAACACCTGACCACATGTGTTCACCTATTTACATTTTTATCCCCCCAAACTTTACACAGGTCCTCTATATACATATGCATGTATAATTCCCTTGGATGTCAAGAGTGAGAAATTCTCTAATTTATGGGATTTATTTATTGTTATATCATAAATATCGGTGAGACTAAAGTAAGAACCTCGCCATAGGCCTTTTATTATTGCTGAGAATTGGGTACTTTCCCCCCTCCTGTAGTCTCAGTGGATTCATCCTTTACTCTGGTGTCTTCAGAGCCTCAGTGCTTTGGGACTCTGCCTTCTCAGTGGAGTTCTCTTGACGGTGCTGTCTCTTCCTGTCTCTGAAACTCAGAACTTTGCTTTGAACTAGGCTTTTCAAAGCAGTATACTCCAGGTGACATTCCTGCTCTGAACTACCTCTTAAATTTTCTTTAGTTCCTAAGAAAATTATAATAAATATCTATTTTATGAGTTGAAAATCTCATATTGAAAACCTCCTTTGAGATTTCTTTCTATACTCTTTTGCTCTCTCTCTTTTTAAATCCTCAGGCTGTATTCTCAACCATGCAATTTTTTTCACTCTTGTATGTTGCCTTGTGTTTATGTGAAAAATATTTCCTTTTTGGTGAAAAATCTTTCTACTAGCCTTTCAAAACTGACAAGTACAAGCTGGACTGAAATCTACGGTTGTTATCCTCTGTTGTTTTGGGGTTTTTTTTCATGCAGAAACCCTGAACTCCTCTGCCTTTTCTCTTGTTACAGATTCATGACCCACCTTTCAGTCAAGTGTTTTGCCACATAGCCTGTTTTTCCATAGGGCAATAAGGTACCCTGTTGGTAGGAGCTGTCCACAACTAATGTACAAGAGAGAAAGGGTCACCAGGACCATATTATCATTTTCTATCAGCCAGTAAATTCCCCACGAATATATTTGCCTTTCTACTTCACATCGACATATATACACTACCAAATGTAAAATAGATAGCTAGTGGGAAGAAGCCGCATAGCACAGGGAGATCAGCTCAGTGCTTTGTGTCCATCTAGAGGGGTGGGATAGGGAGGGTGGGAGGGAGATGCAAGAGGGAGGAGATATGGGGATATACATACATGTATAGCTGATTCACTTTGTTATAAAGCAGAAACTAACATACTGTTGTAAAGCAATTATACTCCAATAAAGATGTTAAAAAAATATTTCCTGTCTTCCTTCTCCTTCCCCCCATCTCAGTATTATAAACCCGTCATCATTTTCAATTTCTCCCATCTCTTTCTGAGTTCCCCTCAGAGATTTTCTTTTCCCACAGAAGACTATCCTGAATAGATTGGGGTACATTTTACCTGGTCTGTTGGTTCTTCTCCTTTGTTCTAGTTCTGAACATGTGTGCCTGCCTGTACTTATCGTTTAATGGTCTTTAGCAACTTGAACAGGTTAGTTTTCTAAAGCACAAATTATACAAGATTTTGCTCCATTTCCCCCTGGCCCTCATAAGATCAGTGGTGAACTTGTTTTAAAAAGAGCTGAGATTTTTTTTCTACATATTATATTCCATTTATTTCCAGATCCATAAAGCATGGTTTTTGTAAACCTTATCTGAACCTAAGTGAAAAGCATCTGGCATTAGTTAATCTATCCATCTCTTGTCTAATTTTACTCCATCTTTGTATTTCTGGATCCAGATCTCAAAATTTTACTTAATTTTTTTCTTAAATAATGTTTTTATTACTCTTACAGCAAGCTTTTTTTTTTTTAAGAGAATTAAAAAAATATCTTGGGTGCTTCCCTGGTGGCGCAGTGGTTGAGAGTCCGCCTGCCGATGCAGGGCACACGGGTTCATGACCCGGTCCGGGAGGATCCCACATGCTGTGGAGCGGCTGGGCCCGCGAGTCCGTTGCTCTGCAACGGGAGAGGCCACAACAGTGAGAGGCCCACGTACCGCAACAACAACAACAACAAAAAAACAAAAAACATCTTGGGTTCCTTCTTCCTATTGTTACAATTCCTAAAGTTATATGTGTGTTTACCCCTGACTCAGTGCTGAGTCAAATGCTTTAATTCCTAAACATTTTTAAGTGCTGTGGAAAGACAGTAGACACTGGAGGCAAGCACTGCAATTCAAATAACTTCTATCCTGGGTTCTGATCATGAGGCCTTGATATCTAGCTCCCTTAAGTTCCAATTTCTTCTTTTGTAAAATGCAAACAATACCTTACAGGACATTTAAATGATAAAAATTAGAGATAATATATATGAAGGTTGATTGTAAACACATACACATATTAAAGGTAATGTATAGAAAACATCTAGCAGCATATCTGGCCCATCGAAAGTGTTCATAAAATGTTTGGTATTTATTATTTCAGCAAATGAGTGCTTTGGATTTTATTTTCCAATGAAAAATAACAATAATCACATAATCTCTTGTACCTAGTGTCACAGCTAATTTATCTCCTCTTCCGGAAATTTTACAGATTGTCTCTGTTTCTGGTGTTCTCTTTTTCACCAAGACTTCTAGGATTCCAGAAAACAAAACAGCCACACCAAATATTTTCTTCAGATTTTCTCTTTCCTTTTTAAGGCTTCCAGCTTTGTACTGTCTCCTCTTTTAGTTTCCATTTTTAAGTGGCTCTGATCCCTTGCTTTTCACTAGTGGAGGTCTGAGAGGATGTGGGGAAGGAACAGACAACATGAAGTCTCAGCATATCTAATCGTCCCCAATTTATGACTTTTCTTTTTGTGCTCAGTTTTTCTATCTCCTTAAGAAAGCAAAGTCACAAGGCTCTCTTCCAACACTGTGGCCTCCAAATCTACCTCCTGTCGTTGATCACTTTGTCTTTTCCCAGTAAAACTTCTTGGTTTAGAAAATGTACAACAACCTACAAGTATCACCATTACTGTCTTGTAAGTAAGAAAATTAGGACTCGCACAAGTTATTTGCAATGGGCAAATAAACCTGGCAAGCATGTCCGGGTCTCACGTGACTTCAATTATGGGACTTTTTCTACCTGGCCAATAGGTGTGTCTAATTCAGCATTTCTCAAACCTGGCTAAACATGATAATCACCTGGTAGCTTTTAAAAGCAGTATTACATGCCTGAGATACACCATGAATGATTCAGAATCACTGAGACTCGGGCCAGGGTCTCTGTATTTTTAAAACCTCCCTCAGAGATTATACTGTACAGACAAGGTTGAGAAACATTGCTGTAATGAGCCGTCTAGTCCTAGCATGCCTTTATTTATTTACTTCTTTTTATCTTTTGCTTGCTTTTATTTTTAAATTTGATTTCTGTGGTTATGAAATCAAAGAAATAATTTTTAAACTAACGTTTCTTTTTTTTTTTCAGTGAAATTTTTTCTTTAACCGCACAAAAAAAGTAGAGTTGCTCTGGAGTAAGAGTATGGAGATCTACCTAATCAGGATCCCTCAGTCTGCATCTCAGCGCCCATAAGGCCACCTACACTATTTGAAAACCCTTAGCCTAGGAATAGTACGCAGCAGCGCAAGATGTGTAGTGAATACATTACAGGGATACCTGGACTATAACCCCTGAAGTTCTTGGGTCGGGTCATCTGGGCAGGATGAAAACAGTAACACTGTCTGGCCAGTTGCCTGCAGTAATTTAGTGCTGTATAAACATTCCCATTTTCTATGTATGCATTGGTGTGAAAAATGTTGGGAAGCAGTGGTCTAAGAAGTTATTTTAAAAAAAATTTTTAATAGACCTTTATGGGAGTATAATTGTTTCACAATGCTGTGTTACTTTCTGTTGTACAACAAAGTGAATCAGCTATATGTATACATATATCCCCATATCTCCTCCCTATCCCAACACTCTAGGTCATCACAAAGCACTGAGCTGATCTCTCTGTGCTATGCTGCTGCTTCCCACTAGCTATCTGTTTTACATACCGTAGTGTATATATGTCGATGCTTCTCTCACTTTGCCCCAGCTTCCCCCTCGCCTCCATGTCCTCAAGTCCATTTTCTATGTCTACGTCTTTATTCCTGCACTGCCACTAAGTTCATCAGTACCATTTTTTTTGTTTGTTTTTAGACTCCGTATATACATCTTAGCATATGGTATTTGTTTTTCTCTTTCTGACTGAATTCACTCTGTATGACAGAATCTAGGTCCATCCACCTCACTACAAATAACTCAATTTCATTTATTTTTATGGCTGAGTAATATTCCACTGTATATATTTGCCACATCTTCTTTATCCATTCATCTGTCATTGGACATTTAGGTTGGTTCAATGTCCTGTCTATTGTAAATAGAGCTGCAGTGAACATTGTGGTACATGTCTCTTTTTGAATTATGGTTTTCTCAGGGTATATGCCCAGTAGTGGGATTGCTGGGTCACGTGGTAGTTCTATTTTTAGTTTTTTAAGGAACTGCCATACTGTTCTCCATAGGGGTTGTATCTATTTACAGTCCCACCAACAGTGCAAGAGGGTTCCCTTTTCACCACACCCTTTCCAGCATTTATTGTTTCTAGATATTTTGATAATGGCCATTCTGACTGGTGTGAGGTAATATCTCATTGTAGTTTTGATTTGCATTTCTCTAATAATTAGCGATGTTGAGCAGATTTTCATGTGCCTCTTGGCCGTCTGTATGTCTTCTTTGGAGAAATGTCTGTTTAGGTCTTCTGCCCAGTTTTTACTTGAACTGTCTGTTTTTTTGATATTGAGCTCCATGAGCTATTTGTACATTTTGGAGATTAATCCTTTGTTGTTTCATCTGCAAATATTTTCTCCCATTCTGAGGGTTTTCTTTTCATCTTGTTTATGGTTTCCTTTGCTGTGCAAAAACTTTGAAGTTTCATTAGGTCCCATTTGTTTATTTTTGTTTTTATTTCCATTTCTCTAGGAGGTGCGTCAAAAAGGATCTTGCTGTGGATTATGTAAAAGAGTGTTTTTCCTATGTTTTCCTCTAAGAGTATTATAGTGTTTGGTCTTACATTTAGATCTTTAATCCATTTTGAGTTTTTTTTGTGTATGGTGTTAGGAGTGTTCTAATTTCATACTTTTACATGCAGCTGTCCAGTTTTCCAGGCACCACTTTTTGAAGAGGCTGTCTTCTCCATTGTATATTCTTGCCTCCTTTGTCATAAATTAGATGACCATATGTGCATGGGTTTATCTCTGGGTTTTCTATCCTGTACCATTGATCTATATTTCTGTTTTTGTGCCAGTACCATACTGTCTTGACTACTGTAACTTGGTAGTATAGTTTGAAGTCAGGGAGACTGATTCTTCCAGTTCTGTTTTTCTTTTTTTTTTTTTTATTTTTTTATTAATTTATTAATTTATTTTTTGCTGTGTTGGATCTTCGTTTCTGTGCGAGGGCTTTCTCTAGTTGTGGCAAGCGGGGGCCACTCTTCATCGCGGTGCGCAGGCCTCTCACTATCGCGACCTCTCTCGTTGCGGAGCACAGGCTCCAGACGCGCAAGCTCAGTAGTTGTGGCTCACGAGCCCAGTTGCTCTGCGGCATGTGGGATCCTCCCAGACCAGGGCCTGAACCCGCGTCCCCTGCATTAGCAGGCAGACTCTCAACCGCTGCGCCACCAGGGAAGCCCCTCCCAGCTCTGTTTTTCTTTCTCAAGATTGCTTTGGGTATTCAGGATCTTTTGTGTTTCCATACGTATTCTAAATTTTTTTCTAATTCTGTGAAGAATGCTATTGGTATTTTGAGAGGGACTGCACTGTATCTGTAGATGGCTTTGGGTACTATAGTCATTTTCACAATATTGATTCTTCCAATCCAAGAGCATGGTATATCTCTCCATCTGTTTATGTCATCTGTGATTTCTTTCCTCAGTATTTTATAGTTTTCTGAGTACAAGACTTTCATTTCCTTAGGCATGTTTTTGTGTTTTTTTGAACACCTTTATTGGAGTATAATTGCTTTACAATGGTGTGTTAGTTTCTGCTTTATAACAAAGTGAATCAGTAATACATATACATGTGTGCCCATAACTCTTCCCTCTTGCATCTCCCTCCCTCCCGCCATCCCTATAACACTGCTCTAGGCGGTCACAAAGCACTGAGCTTATCTCCCTGTGCTATGCAGCTGCTTCCCACTAGTTATCTATTTTACATTTGGTAGTATATATATGCCCGTGCCACTCTCTCACTTTGTCCCAGCTTGCCCTTCACCCTCCCTGTATCCTCAACTCCATTCTCTAGTAGGTCTGCATCTCTATTCCCGTTGTGCCCTTAGGTTCTTCATGACCATATTTCTTTTTTTTGTTTTTAGATTCCATATATATGTGTTAGCATATGGTATTTGTTTTTCTCTTTCTGACTTACTTCACTCTGTATGACAGTCTCTAGATCCATCCACCTCACTACAAAAAGTCAGTTTTATTCCTTTTTATGGCTGAGTAATATTCCATTGTATATATGTGCCACATCTTCTTTATCCATTCATCTGTTGATGGACACTTAGGTTGCTTCCATGTCCTGGCTATTGTAAATAGAGCTGCAATGAACATTTTGGTACATGACTCCTTTTGAATTATGGTTTTCTCAAGGTATATGCCCAGTAGTGGGATTGCTGGGTCATTTGGTAGTTCTATTTTTAGTTTTTTAAGGAACCTCCATACTGTTCTCCATAGTGGCTGTATCAATTTACATTCCTACCAACAGTGCAAGAGGGTTCCATTTTCTCCACACCCTCTCCAGGATTTGTTTGTAGATTTTATGATGATGGCAATTCTTACTGGTGTGAGATGATATCCCATTGTAGTTTTGATTTGCATTTCTCTAATGAGTAATGACGAGTTGAGCATTCTTTCATGTGTCTGTTGGCAATCTGTATATCTTCTTTGGAGAAATGTCTATTTAGGTCTTCTGCCCACTTTTGGATTGGGTTGTTTGTTTTTTTAATATTGAGCTGCATGTAAATTTTGGATATTAATCCTTTGTCAGTTTCTTCATTTGCAAATATTTTCTCCCATTCTGAGGGTTGTCTTTTGGTCTCATTTATGGTTTCCTTTGCTGTGCAAAATCTTTTTAAGTTTCATAAGGTCACATTTGTGTTTGTTTTGTTTTGTTTTTACTTCCATTTCTCTAGGAGATGGGTCAAAAAGGATCTTGGTGTGATTTATGTCATAGAGTGTTCTGCCTATGTTTTCCTCTAAGAGTTTGATGGTGTCTGTCCTTACATTTAGCTCTTTAATCCATTTTGAGTTTATTTTTCTATATGGTGTTAGGGAGTGTTCTAATTTCATTCTTTTACATGTAGCTGTCCAGTTTTCCCAGCACCACTTATTGAAGAGGCTGTCTTTTCTCCACTGTTTATTCTTGCCTCCTTTATCAAAGATAAGGTGACCATATGTGCGTGAGTTTATCTCTGGGCTTTCTATCCTGTTCCATTGATCTATATGTCTGTTTTTGTGCCAGTACCATACTGTCTTGATTACTGTAGCTTTGTAGTGTAGTCTGAAGTCAGGGAGCCTGATACCTCCAGCTCCATTTTTCTTTCTCAAGATTGCTTTGGCTATTTGGGGTATTTTGTGTTTCCATACAAATTGTGAAGTTTTCTGTTCTTGTTCTGTGAAAAATGCTGGTGGTCATTTGATAGGGATTGCATTGAATCTGTGGATTGCTTTGGGTAGTAGAGTCATTTTCACATTGTTGATTCTTCCAAACCAAGAACATGGTATATCTCTCTATCTATTTGTATCATCTTTAATTTCTTTCATCAGTGTCTTATAATTTTCTGCATACAGGTCTGTTGTCTCCTTAGGTAGGTTTATACCTAGATATTTTATTCTTTTCGTTGCAGTGGTAAATGGGAGTGTTTTCTTAATTTCACTTTCAGATTTTTCATCATTATTGTATAGGAATGCAAGAGATTTCTGTGCATTAATTTTGTATCCTGCTACTTTACCAAATTCATTGATTAGCTCTAGTAGTTTTCTGGTAGCATCTTTAAGATTCTTCATGCATAGTATCATGTCATCTGCAAACAGTGACAGCTTTACTTCTTCTTTTCCAATTTGGATTCCTTTTATTTCTTTTTCTTCTCTGATTGCTGTGGTAAAACTTCCAAAACTATGTTGAATAATAGTGGTGAGAGTGGGCAACGTTGTCTTGTTCCTGATCTTAGTGGAAATGGTTTCAGTTTTTCACCATTGAGGATGATGTTGGCTGTGGGTCTATCATATATATCGTTTATTATGCTGAGGAAAGTTCCTTCTATGCCTACTTTCTGGAGGATTTTTACCATAAATAGGTGTTGAATTTTGTCAAAAGCTTTCTCTGCATCTATTGAAATGCTCATATGGTTTTTCTCCTTCAGTTTGTTAATATGGTGTATCATGTTGATTGATTTGTGTGTATTGATGAATCCTTGCATTCCTGGGATAAACCCCACTTGATCATAGTGTATGATCCTTTTAATTGTGCTGTTGGATTCTGTTTGCTAGTATTTTTTGAGGATCTTTGCATCTATGTTCATCAGTGAAATTGGCCTGTAGATTTCCTTGTTTGTGACATCTTTGTCTGATTTTGATATCAGAGTGATGGTGGCCTCGTAGAATGAGTTTGGGAGTGTTTCTCCCTCTGCTATATTTCGGAAGAGTTTGAGAAGGATAGGTGTTAGCTCTTCTCTAAATGTGTGATAGAATTCGCCTGTGAAGCCATTTGGTCCTTGGCTTTCGTTTGTTGGAAGATTTTTAATCACAGTTTCAATTTCAGTGCTTGTGATTGGTCTGTTCATATTTTCTGTTTCTTTCTGGTTCAGTCTTGGAAGGTTGTGTATTTCTAAGAATTTGTCCATTTCTTCCAGGTTGTCCATTTTATTGGCATAGAGTTTTTTCTAGTAATCTCTCATGATCCTTTATATTTCTGCAGTGTCAGTTGTTACTTCTCCTTTTTCATTTCTAAATCTATTGATTTGAGTCTTCTCCCTTTTTTTCTTGATGAGTCTGGCTAATGGTTTATTAATTTTGTTTGTCTTCTTAAAGAACCAGCTTTTAGTTTTATTGATCTTTGCTATCATTTCCTTCATTTCTTTTTCATTTATTTCAGATCTGATCTTTATGATTTCTTTCCTTCTGCTACCTTTGGGGTTTGTTTTGTTTTGTTCATCTTTCTCTAATTGCTTTAGGTGTAAGGTTAGGTTGTTTATTTGAGATGTTTCTTGTTTCTTGAGGTAGGCTTGTATAGCTATAAACTTCCCTCTTAGAACTGCTTTTGCTGCATCCCATAGGTTTTGGGTCATCGTGTTTTCATTGTCATTTGTTTCTAGGTATTTTTTGATTTCCTCTTTGATTTCTTCAGTGATCTCTTGGTTATTAAGTAATGTATTGTTTAGACTCCATGTGGTTGTATTTCTTACAGATTTTTTCCTGTAATTGATATCTAGTCTCATAGTGTTTTTGTCAGAAAAGATACTTGATACCATGTCAATTTTCTTAAATTTACCAAGGCTTTATTTGTGACCCAAGATATGATCTATTCTGCAGAATGTTCCATGAGCACTTGAGAAGAATGTGTATTCTGTTGTTTTGGGATGGAATGTCCTATAAATATCAGTGAAGTCCATCTTGTGTAATGTATCATTTAAAGCTTGTGTTTCCTTATTTATTTTCATTTTGGATGATCTGTCCATTGTTGAAAGTGGGGTGTTAAAGTCCCCTACTATGATTGTGTTACTGTTGATCTCCCCTTTTATAGCTGTTAGTATTTGCCTTATGTATTGAGGTGCTCCTATGTTGGGTGCATAAATATTTACAATTTTTATATTTTCTTCTTGGATTGATCCCTTGATCATTATGTAGTGGCCTTCTTTGTCTCTTGTAATAGTCTTTGTTTTAAAGTCTATTTTGTCTGATATGAGAATTGCTACTCCAGCTTTCTTTTAATTTCAATTTGCATGGAATATCTTTTTCCATCCCCTCACTCAGTCTGTATGTATCCCTAGGTCTGTAGTGGGTCTCTTGTAGACAGCATATATATAGGTCTTGTTTTTCTATGCATTCAGCCAGTCTATGTGTTTTGGTTGGAGCATTTAATCCATTTACATTTAAGGTAATTATCGATATGTATGTTCTTATTCCCATTTTCTTATTTGTTTTGGGTTTATTATTGTTGGGCTTTTCCTTCTCTTATATTTCCTGCCTGGAAAAGTTCCTTTAGCATTTTTTTAAAGCTGGTTTAGTGGTGCTGTGTTCTCTTAGATTTTGCTTGTCTGTAAAGGTCTTAATTTCTCCATCAAATCTGAATGAGATCCTTGCTGGGTAGAGTAATATTTGTTGTATGTTCTCTCCTTCATCACTTTAAATATGTCCTGCCAGTCCCTTCTGGCTTGCAGAGTTTCTGCTGAAAGGTCATTATTAATTTTTTGGTGGTTTTTTTGGCCTTTTCTTCCACTTTATTTCATATTCCCACTGCAATAATGACTCCTTTAATTTAACTAAAAACCATAGAGGGTTCCTGAAAGGGTGGCAGCAAAGGAATGAAAGTGTCAAAGACTGGGGACAGGTGGGGTGGGGAATCAGTGGATCATCTTGACTGGACTCTTGAAGTTGCTGGCTGCTTGGAGCTGCAGCTGGTAGGCCATAGGATGGATCTTGAAACCGTAGAGCCTGGACACAACCTGGTTGGCGGGCCTCTTGGGCCGGTACTCAGGGTGCACCATGAAGAGCCTATGAGGGAAACCAGTGTTATTTGTTGTTTTTCCCTTGCTGTTTTTAGTATTTGTTCTTTGTATTTAGTTTATGATAGTTTGATTAATATGTGTCTTGGCATGTTTCTCCTTGGATTTATCCTGTATGGGACTCTCTGTGCTTCTTGGACTTGATTAACTATTTCCTTTCCCATATTAGGGAAGTTTTCAACTATAATCTCTTCAAATATTTTCTCAGTCCCTTTCTTTTTCTCATCTTCTTCTGGGACTCCTATAATTCGAATGTTGTTGCGTTTAATGTTGTCCCAGATGTCTCTGAGACTGGCCTCAATTCTTTTAATTCTTCTCTGCAGTAATTATTTCCACTATTTTAACTTCCAGGTCACTTATCCATTCTTCTGCCTCAGTTATTCTGCTATTGATCCCTTCTAGAGAATTTTAAATTTCATTTATTTTGTGGTTCATCACTGTTTGTTTGCTCTTTATTTCTTTTAGGTCCTTGTTAAATTTTTCTTGTATTTTCTTCATTCTATTTCCAAGATTTTGGATTATCTTTACTAACATTATTCTGAATTTTTTTCAGGTAGACTGCCTATTTCCTCTTCATTTGTTTGGTCTGGTGGAGTTTTGCTTTGCTTCTTCATCTGCTGTGTGATTCTCTGTCTTCTCATTTTGATTAATTTACTGTGTTTGGGGTCTCCTTTTCTCAGGCTGCAGGTTCGTGGTTCCCATTGTTTTTGGTGTCTGTCCCCAATGGCTAAGATTGGTTCAGTGGGTTGTGTAGGCTTCCTGGTGAAGGGGACTAGTGCCTGTGTTCTGGTGGATGAGGCTGGATCTTGTCTTTCTGGTTGGCAGGTCCACGTCTGTTAGTGTGTTTTGGGGTGTCTGTGGCCTTATTATGAATTTAGGCAGCCTCTGTGCTAATGGATGGGTTTGTGTTCCTGTCTTGCTAGTTGTTTGGCATAGGGTGTCCAACACTGTAGCTTGCTGGTCATTGAGTGGAGCTGGGTCTTGGTGTTGAGATGGAGATCTCTGGGAGATTTTTGCCATTTGATATTACATGGAGCTGGGAGGTCTCTTTTGGCCCAGTGTCCTGAACTTGGCTCTCCCTCCTCAGTGGCACAGCCTTGATGCCTGGCTGGAGCACTAAGAGCCTGTCTTCCACACAGCTCAGAATAAAAGGGAGGAAAAAAAGGAAGAAGATAAAATAAAGTAAAATAAAATTACGTCATTAAAATAAAAAATAATTATTAAAAAATTTTTTTAAGTAATAATTAAAAAAAAGACCGATAGAACCCTAGGACAAATGGTAAAAGCAAAGCTATACAGACAAAATCACACACAGAAGCATAGTGATACACACTCACGAAATGAGAAAAAGCAAAATATATATATATCGTTGCCCCCAAAGTCCACCTCCTCAATTTGGGATGATTCATTGTCTATTCAGGTATTCCACAGATTCAGGTTATGTCCGGTTGATTGTGGAGATTTAATCTGCTGCTCCTGAGGCTGCTGGGAAAGATTTCCCTTTCTCTTCTTTGTTCGCACAGCTCTCGGGGTTCAGCTTTGGATTTGGACCCACCTCTGCGTGTAGGTCGCCTGAGGGCGTCTGTTCTTCAGTCAGACAGGATGGGGTTGAAGGAGCAGCTGATTCGGGGGCTCTGGTTCACTCAGGCCAGGGGGAGGGAGGGGTGCAGAGTGCGGGACGAGCCTGCGGCGGCAGAGGCCAGCGTCACGTTGCACCAGCCTGAGGCGCGCCGTGCGTTCTCCCGGGGCAGTTGTCCCTGGATCCCGGGACCCTGGCAGTGGCGGCCTGCACAGGCTCCCGGGAGGGGAGGTGGAGGGTGAGCTGTGCTCTCACACAGGCTTCTTGGTGGCGGCAGCAGCAGCCTTAACGTCCAATGCCCGTCTCTGGGGTCCGTGCTGATAGCTGCAGCTTGTGCCTGTCTTTGGAGCTCCTTTAAGCAGTGCTCTTAATCCCCTCTCCTCTCATACCAGGAAACGAAGAGGCAAGAAAAAGTCTCATCTCTTCAGCAGCTCCAGACTTTTTCCCGGACTCCCTCCCAGCTAGCCGTGGCGCACTAGCCCCTTCAGCCTGTGTTCACGCCGCCAACCCCAGTACTCTCCCTGCGATCCCACCGAAGCCCGAGCCTCAGCTCCCAGCCCCGCCCGCCCCAGTGGGTGAGCAGACAAGCCTCTCGGGCTGGTGAGTGCTGGTCGTGGCCGATCCTCTGTGCGGGAATCTCTCAGCTTTGCCCTCTGCACCCCTGCTGCTGTGCTCTCCTCTGTGGCTCTGAAGCTTTCCCCTGCCACCCCGTCTCTGCCAGTGAAGGGGCTTCCTAGTGTGTGGAAACTTCTCCTCCTTCACTGCTCCCTCCCAGTGGTGCAGGTCCCGTCCCTATTCTTTTGTCTTTGTTTTTTCTTTTGCCCTACCCAGGTATGTGGGGAGTTTGTTGCCTTTTGGGAGGCCTGAGGTCTTCTGCCAGCGTTCAGTAGGTGTTTTTAGGGCTTGTTCCACATGTAGGTGTATTTCTTACGTATTTGTGGGGAGGAAGGTGATCTCCGCATCTTACTCTTCTGCCATTTTGAAGCTCCTCCCTTAGGCAGGTTCATTCCTTGGTATTTTATTCTTTTTGTTGCAGTGGTAAATGGCAGTGTTTCCTTAATTTCTCTTTCTGATTCTTTGTTGTTAGTGTATAGGAGTGACAGAGATTTCTGTGCATTCATTTTGTATCCTGTAACCTTACCAAATTCACTGATTAGTTCTTGTAGTTTTCTGGTGGTATCTGTAGGATTTTCTATGTATATTACCATGTCATCTGCAAACAGTGACAGTTTTACTTCTTCTTTTCCAATTTGTATTTCTTTTTCTTCTCTGATTGCCATGGCTAGGACTTCAAAAACTATGTTGAATAAGAGTGCTGAGAGTGGCCATCCTTGTCCTGTTCCTGATCTTAGTGGAAATGTTTTCAGTTTTTCATCATTGAGTATGATGTTTGCTGTGGGTTTGTCATATATGGCCTTTATTATGTTGAGGTAGGTTCCCTCTCTGCCCATTTTCTGGAGCGTTTTTATCATAAATTGGTGTTGAATTTTGTCAGAAGTTTTTTCTGCATCTATTGAGATGATTATGTGGTTTTTATTTCTTAATTTGTTAATATGGTGTATCACATTGATTTGCATACATTGAAGAATCTTTGCATCCCTGAGATAAATCCCACTTGATCATGGTGTATGATCCTTTCAATATATTGTTGGATTCTGTTTGCTAGTATTTTGTTCAGGTTTTTTGCATCTATGTTCATCAGTGGTATTGGTCTATGATTTTCTTTTTTGTGATGTCTTTTTCTGGTTTTGGTATCAGAGTGATTATGGCTTTGTAGAATGAATGTGGGAGTGTTCCTCTGTCTGCAATTTTTCGAAGAGTTTGAGAAGGATTGATATTAGTTCTTCTCTAAATGTTTGGTAGAATTCGTTGGTGAAGCCATCTGGTCCTGGACAATTTTTGGCTGGAAGACTTTTAATTACAGTTTCAATTTCTTTACTTGTGATAGGTATGTTTATATTTTCTAATTCTTCCTGGTTCAGTCATAGAAAATTGTACCTTTCCAAGATTTGTCCATTTCTTCGAGGTTGTCCATTTTGTTGGCATATAGTTGTTTGTAGTAGTCTCTTATAATCCTTTTTATTTCTGCAGTATCAGTTGTAACTTCTCCTTTTTCATTTCTAATTTTATTGATTTGAATCCTTTCCCTTTTTTTCTTGATGAGTCTAGTTAAGGGTTTATCAATTTTGTTTATCTTCTCAAAGAACAAACTTTTAGTTGTATTGATGTTTGCTATTGTTTTCTTCATTTCTATTATTTCTACTCTGATCTTTATGATTTCTTTCCTTCTACTGACTTTTGGTTTTCTTTGTTCTTCTTTCTCTGTTTGCTTTAGGTGTCGGGTTAGATTGTTTATTTGAGATTTTTCTTGTTTTTTGAGGTGAGATTGAATTGCTATAAAGTTCTCTCTTAGAACTGCTTTTGCTGTATCCTGTATGTTTTGGGTCATTGTGTTTTCGTTGTCATTTGTTTCTCTGTATCTTTTGATTTCCTCTTTGATTTCTTCAGTGATCTCTTGGTTATTTAGAAGCACACTATGTAGCCTCCTTGTATTTGACTTTTACGGGTTTTTTCCAATCGATTTTGTAATTGATTTCCAATCTTATAGCATTGTTGTCATAAAAGATACTTGATACGATTTCAGTTTTCTTAAATTTTCGGAGGCCTGATTTGTGACCCAAAGTGTGATCTATCCTGGAGAATGTTCCATGTGCACTTGAGAAGAAAGTGTATTCTGACATTTTGAGGTGGAATGTTCTATAAATATCAATTAAATTATCTGGTCTATTGTGTCATTTTAAGCTTCTGTTAATTTACTTTCTATTTGGATGATCTATCCACTGGTGTAAGTGGGGTGTTAAAGTCCCCCACTATTATTGTGTTACTGTTGATTTCCCCTTTCATGGTTGTTAGCATTTGCCTTATGTATTGAGGTGTCCTATGTTAGGTGTGTAAGCATTTATAATTGTTATATCTTCTTCTTGGATTGATCCCTTGATCATTATGTAGTGTTCTTCCTTGTCTCTTGTAACATTCTTTATTTTAAAGGCTATTTTATCTGATATGAGTATTGCTACTCCAGCTTTCTTTTGATTTCCATTTGCATGGAATATCTTTTTCCATCCTTTCACTTTCAATCTGTATGTGTCCCTAGGTCTGAAGTGGGTCTCTTGTAGACAGCATATCTTTGGGTGTTATTTTGTATCCATTCAGCCAGTCTGTGTCTTTTGGTGGGGCATTTAATCCACTTACATTCAAGATTATTATCAATATGTATGTTCCTATTACCATTTTCTTAATTATTTTGGATTTGTTTTTGTGGGTCTTTTTCTTCTCTTGTGTTTCCTGTCTAGAGAAGTTCCTTTAACATTTGTTGCAAAACTGGTTTGGTGGTGCTGAATTCTCTTAGCTTTTGATTGTCTGAAAAGCGTTTGATTTCCCCATTGAATCTGAATGGGATCCTCGTTGGGCAGAGTAACCTTGGTTTTAGGTTTTTCTCTTTCATCATTTTAAGTATATCCTGCCACTCCCTTCTGGCCTGCAGAGTTTCTGCTGAAAAATCAGCTGATAACCCTATGGGGATTCCTTTGTATGCTATTTTTTGTTTTTCCCTTGCTGCTTTTAATATTTTTTCTTTGAATTTGATTTTTTTAGTTTGATTAGTATGTGTCTTGGTGTGTTTCTCCTAGGGTTTATTCTTTATGGGACTCTCTGTGCTTCCTGGACTTGGGTAACTATTTCCTTTCCCATGTTAGGGAAGTTTTCCACTATAATCCCTTCAAATATTTTCTCAGACCTTTTCTTTTTCTCTTTTTCTTCTGTGACCCCTATAATTAGAATGGTGGTGCATTTAGTGTTGTCCCAGAAGTCTCTGAGGTTGTTCTCGGTACTTTTTATTCTTTTCTCTTTATTTTGCTCCTCAGCAGTTATTTCTACCATTTTGTCTTCCAGCTCACTTTTTTGTTCTTCTGTGTCACTTATTCTGTTATTGATTCCTTCTAGTGTATTTTTCATTTCAGTTATTGTGTTGTTCATTTCTGTTTGTTTGTTCTTTAGTTCTTCTAGATCTTTGTTAAACATTTCTTGTATTTTCTTGATCCATGCCTCCATTCTATTTCTGAGATTCTGGATCATTTTTAGTATCATTACTCTGAATTCTTTTCAAGGTAGCTTGCCTATTTCCTCTTCATTTATTTGGTCTTGTAGGTTTTTACCTTGCTCCTTCATCTGTGACATATTTTTTGCCATCTCATTTATTTTTTCCTTTTTTTTTATGAGTGGGATTTTGTTCCTGTTTTACTGTTTTTTTGGCCTGAGGCTTCCAACACTGGAGTTTTAAGCTGTTGGTTAGAGCTGGGTCTTGGTGCTCAGATGAGGACCTCCATGAGACCTCACTTCAGTGAATATTCCCTGGGGTCTGAGGTTCTCTGTCAGTCCAGTGGTTTGGACTTGTAACTCCCACTGCAGGAGCTTTGGCCTGACCACTGGCTTGTGAACCTGGATCCTGCCAGCTGCATGGGATGGCAGAAAAGAAACAAAAAAGAGAAGAGTAAGAAAGTAAAAAATAAAATTAGACTAGGAAACTAGCATATATTTTAGAAATAGTATAAAAATTAAAAAGTAGGTGAAATAACAACCAGAAGGTAAAACAGGACCACAAGAGTAAAAAAGAGGAGGAGAAAAAAAAAAAACGTGGAAAAGGCCTTGGCTCTGGAGGGCGGGCCCTAAGCAGGGGCAAGGTTTGGGTGGTAGGCGCAGCCTATGCTTAGGGCTCATAGGGCTGGAAAGGCCCTGGGGGGTGTGGGGGGATGTGTTTTAGGCTCAACAGAACAGAAGGGGCCCAGGCGTGCCTCCTGCCTCTGGTCTCAGAGGGTGGGGGACCAGCCTGGGATGTCAGCAGGCTCCCTGGGCCCGAGTGGGTGGGACAGACACCCTTTGCTCCTCTCCTGCTCTTCCAGTCCCAGAAGGCCCCTCCCACCTGCCTTTCCTGTTCTCTCTTTGCATTCCTCTTATGTCCCCAGGACCAACCCAGTCCGGAGGGCACCTTTGAGGACATAGGACCTGGACCCGGCCTAAGAGCTGGGCAGGCTTCCCCAGCTTATTGGGCAGGGGAAACACTGGGCATGCTTCCCCCTGATCTGAGCCCCTGAGGGTCCCTTCAGGTATGGGAACCCTTCCCCTCTCTCAGCCACCCCTCAGGGGCACCAGTCCTGTCTGACCCCTGCTTCTCCTCCTCTCTCAGTCCCCCCACCCTGTCCTACCAGTTCTCTTGGGGATTCTTCCCACCAGTGTCTGGCAGGCACCCTAGTTGTAGGGAGACATGAACTCCGTGTCCTCCCACACTGCCATCTTGACTCTGCCCCCAGAAGTTATTTTTAAGTCAGTTTTGTCACCATAGAGATGCCTACAGATTTCACTGCACACACACTATAATTGATAGTCCAATGAACAATTTGCAGTATCTTTAAAATTTTTTGCCAGTTTATCCATTCACTGTTTTTGCTTTCTTTTGTTTTCCTTTCTTCCCAGTGCTTATTTTGTATTTCTTTCTGAAAAAGCATGTAATTAAAAATTAATCCACAACTGGTTGTAACAGAAGATAACTAAACCAAGGAATAATTTCTGTCACTGTTACTCGATTTCTCAGGCGGTACTAGCCTTGTTGCTATGTATTTTTTACAATAGAAACCTTTTTACTCAGACTGGAATACATTTTTGCATCCAGCTTGCCACGTGCTTGTAGGAGATTCCCAGCAGACACACACACACCCTGGGTCAGTGATTCTCATCTTTTTTCATGTGTATTATGAATTGATGTTAGGTGTAATTTTGGGGTATGAGTGAATTTCAGCTGTCATCTCTAGGGCAGATTACCTAGAATTAGATCCTGCCATTTCAAATGCTATTTGTCTTCATTAATCTTCACTCTTGCTCCATTTGTCCTAAACAGTTAACGTGACCTGAATAGCTTAATGGTGCCTGTTTGCTGGCAGGCTGGCTAAGACTGAAACACAGTCATCTCCTCCAGACACTGTTACCTGTAAATCTAAGTAATATTAAATCTATTCTTTTTGTAGATTTGTTGTAATTATTTTTCATTTAGCTTTTCTTTTAGTATTACCTTTTGGTAATTTAGTATCAAGACTGCTGCTGTCCTCCTATTTTATTTTTATAGAACAAGAAGTATGTGTGATAAAGAACCACCAGACAGACTCTTGAAATCTAAACCAGTGTGAAAATTTCTGTTTAATTCAACAAGGATTTAATGAGTTACAACTATCTTCTGGGTAGTTGTTTTACTAGATTAAAAGTTCTTTAAGGTCAGGAGGGGTGTCTTAAATCTCCTTCATTCTTCACCTCTAACACAGTGCTTAATATGTAGTAGGCCCTAGAGTAGGTAAAGTTTAATGATAAACTGATGAACTGGAGAATACAAAAGATGTACAGTAAAGGTTAATTGTCCTTAAGGACTATAACAATCTTTTTGCAGAGAAGATAACTCCCTGAACAGAAAGCTTCACATATGTCATATATTTTAATGCTCTTAACATCACTGTGAGGTAGGTGATATTATCTTCTTCTAGAGATAGATAACAAGGCTCAGAGAGGTGAAGAAAGTTACACAGGTCACAGGATGTATTAGTGGAAGAAGTTTTTCAAATCTGAACTACAGTTTGATTCTTTCCTTTAACTTTCCAGCTTTCGGATTAATAGGTTGATGTCCTGGCAACCTCCAAAGGGCACTAATAGTTTTAGTTTCTTAAATAACACTATTAATTCATAAATTTTAACAAATATATTTGCTCTTTCAATAAATAGCAGTCATTATTCTTTTTGATGCTTATTTTTCTACTTTTAACCACTCTGTTTCTTCAAGATGGCCCCAGTATACTTTAGACACTAGCCTAGTAAATACTCTGACATTTTTCTTTCTTTCTTGTGCAAAAGTGTGCACCATGTTCCTTTTGTAAATTACCTTATCAAGATCTGGAATTAGCTATTTCTCCAAGGAACTCTGGCTCTAGTGAACTGGTTTTTAGAGACCATAATTTGGGCAATTGTGATATTCATTGCTACTAGGTTTTCATTACTTCTAGGCTATTTCCATGGGCAGAGCTAGAAAATACATTTTTTAGAGAAAGAATTTATGAGTTAATACTGACATTTATAATTCAGGACTAAAAATGCAAGTTTTTTTTTAACTTAATTACAGTATGTTTATATTTTTCTCTTTAAACTGAATATCTTAGTTCTGAATAATGTTAGCATAATTATTTATTTTCCTTATTCTACATTGTATATATAATTGCAAAATAATAATAGTATTACTAACCATAAGGCAGCCATTCTTACACCTTATTTTTCACTGATAAATATCCTGAAGGTCAGCTGTATATAGAGAGATTCCTCATTAGTTTTTTCATAATTTATTTTGAAATCTTTTCAAACTTACATTAAAGTTGTGATAATAGTAAAAGAAAAACAAAACAAAAAACCTCCTATATTCCCATATTCCCTTCACACAAATGCCCCAGTTGTTACTTTAGCACATATGCTTCATCAACCATACTCTCTTTCTTCCTCCTTCCCTCCTTCCCTCTCCCTCTCCTTCTCTTCCTCCCTCCCGTTCTTTCTCATATATACATGGGAGAGAATAACTTAAAAAGAGGTGGATTAGAGCTCTGGTTTATATTACATCTTCAATCAAGGACAATAAATTTATAGAGAAATGAAGAGAGAGAGAAAGAGGGAATAACCAGCGATGACACTTGAGATTGGGTGGGCAGGGAAGGCTCCAGTGAGTGGCATTTCAGTTAAGAGTCAAAAATCTGCTAGGGGAGCTCTGAAACATGAGGATGACTGCAGGAGAGAAAGCAGTTGGGCACATGGAGAGGAGTCATCATTCCACCATCCTGAACCCTGTGGCCTATGAACAGAATGTCATTTGTGGGTGCTCTGCTGGCCTATCACCTACCCCATGGTTAGTGATATGCTCAGCTTGGCACCAGATAAATTATGAGGAAAAGCAAAGTAGGAAACATTCTCTTTGACCTCAAGAAACTTACCACCTGGCTGGAGAGGTGAACGTAATCTGTGAAACCATCAGAGACTATTAGAGAGTTGGGGGATTGGGGAAGATGGAACTGGGTGTGATTTGTTCAGTGGGTGGAGAAATGGTGAAGGCCTGATGGGCCAAGAATTGAGGTGGGTGGATCTGTTTTGCAGAGAAGCAGAGCACGGTCCTGGGGTCAGGAGCTGTTCTGAATCCCGGCTCCTCCATGTACCAGCTGGGTGACATCGGAAAGTTTTTTTCTCTCCGACCCTCAGTTTCCTAATCTGGAAATCACATCGTATGTTTTTTTTTGTTTGTTTGTTTTGTTTTTTACCCTTTATGTTGTTGTGAATATAAATGAAGTAAGATATATTCAGGACTTTGGAGAGTGAAACGCCCATGCTTCACAGTCAGGTAGGTGGACCCTCTCCCACTGGTAGCACTTGGCAAATTTCCAGTGTGTGCTGCAGCCACTAGCTCAGCCTCCTGGTTAATAACTGGGGGCATTTGCTAGCAGTCCAAATCTGTGCTCCCTAATTAACAGTATTGACTAAATGATAGGTGGAGTTTGTGGAAACCACAATCTGGGTTTGTAAAGGAAAATCAATCTCTCTCTCCCCCACTCTCCCTCCCTTTCTTACTTCTTTCCTTTCTCTCTTTCTTTCTTTCTTATTGAAGTATAGTTGCTGTACAATATTACATGTTTCAGGTGTATAGTAGAGTGATTCACAATTTTTAAAAGTTATACTCATTTATGGTTATTATAAAATAATGGCTATATTCCCAGTGTTGCACAATATATCCTTGTTGCTTATTTTATACTTAATAGCTTGTACCTCCTACTCCCCTACCCATTTATTGCCCATCCTCCTTTCTCTCTCCTTACTGGTAACCAGTAGTTTGTTCTCTATATCTGTGAGTCTGTTTCTTTTTGTAAAGTTCACTAGTTTGTTGTTTTTTTTAAATTCTATTTATAAGTGATATCATACAGTATTTGTCTTTGTTTGACTTATTTCGCTTAGCATAATGCCCTCCAAGTCCATCCATGTTGCTGTAAATGGCAAAATTTCCTTCTTTTTTATGGCTGAGAAGTATTCCGTTGTGTGTGTGTGTGTGTGTGTATGTATTTTATATATATATATATATATATATATATATATATATATATATCTCACATTTTCTTTATCCATTCGTCTGTTGATGGACATATAGGTTGCTTTCATATCTTGGTAATTGTAAATAATGCTGCTGTGAACATTGGGGTGTGTGTGTGTGTATCTTTTTGAATTAGTGGGATTTTTTTATTTGTTCGTTTGTTTTCGGATATATAGCCAGGAGTGGAATTGCTGGGTCATATGGTAGCTTTATTTTTAGGTTTTGAGAAACCTCCATACTCTTTTCCACAGTGGCTGTATCAATTTACATTACCACCTATAGTGTACAAGTGTTCCCTTTTCTCCACATCCTCACCAACATTTGTTATTTGTGTTCTTTTTCATGATAGCAATTTGACAGGTGTGAGGTGATATCTCATTGTGGTTTTGATTTGCATTTCCCTGATGATTAGTGATGTTGAGCATCTTTTCATGGCCATCTACATGTCCTCCTTGGAAAAATGTCTATTCAGTTCGTCTGCCCATTTTTAAATCTAGTTGTTTGTTTCTTTGATGTTGAGTTGTGTTAGCTATTTATATATGTTGGGTGTTAACCCCTTATCAGTCATATCATTTGCAAATACTTTCTCCCATTCAGTTTGTTGTCTTTTTGTTTTGTTGGTGGTTTCCTTTGCTCTGAAAAGCTTTTAAGTTTAATTAGGTCCCATTTGTTTGTTTTTGCTTTTACTTCCTTTACTTTAGGAGACAAATCCAAAAAAATACTGCTGTGACTTATGTCAAAGAGTGTTCTGCCTATGTTTTCCTCTAGGAGTTTTATGGTATCCAGTCTTACATTTAGGTATTTAATACATTTTGAGTTTATTTTTGTACACAGTGTTAGAGCATATTCTAGTATCATTCTTTTACACAGTCGTCCAGTTTTCCCAGCACCACTTATTGAAGAGACTGTCTTTTCTCCATTGTATATTCTTTCCTCCTTTGTCATAGACTGATTGACCAGAAGTGTGTGTGTTTACAGAAATACGTTGTTTATATTGATCTTATATTGATAAACTTCTAAGTCTTCTTACTATTTTGAATAATATTCTTATACATTCTGTTTTTTCCGTATAATCTGTGAATAAATATGGTGTTATTTTCTGCCTTTTCTATCTTTATAACTTTCTAATTATTTGTACCTTTTTTTTTTTAGTGTTTCTTGTAGGGTTTATTATATATACATATGGTAGAGATACGTTGATATACACTTGTATATATATTATACGTACACATTTATAATTGTATCACTATCACTAATTTTTCATTCTAACTTCAAATAATCTACTATTTCACATATGGTTTAAGAATCACAAAAGTACACTTCTATTTGTTTCTTCCTATCCTTTGTTACTTTTCCCTTAATTTTACTTACACATTTATTGTACACCTCAGAATACACGTTTACTACATTTTGCTTTAGGCAGTTATATTTATTAACAGATTATTTTGTAATTTTAGACTTACAGAAAGTTGCAAGAGGAGTACAGAGATTTCCTTTATACCCTTTACATTATTTAAGGGTGGCATGTGAAAAAACACCTGGCTCAAAGACCAAAATCAGGAAATTAACATTGATTTAGTACTATTTATTACTTTAAGACCTCAATCAAATTTTGTAAACTTTTTTGCTCATGTACTTTTTCTGGTCCAGGAAGTTATTCAGGATCCTGCATATGATATAGCTGTCATGTTCCCTTAGTCACCTACAATCTGTGACAGTCCGTCAGTCTGTCTTGGTCTATCATGACATTGACACATTTGAGTTACTATGAATAGATGATTCTTGCTTGCCACAATCATTGCTGTGGTGGTTGCCTATTGGATATATATATATTTTTTGGCTTCATTGAGTCTTTGCTGCTGTGCACGAGGTTTCTCTAGTTGTGGTGAGCAGGGGCTACTCTTCATTGTGGTGCATGGGGTTCTCGTTGCAGTGGCTTTTCTTGTTGCGGAGCAGAGGCTCTAGGTACATGGGCTTCAGTAGTTGTGGCATGCTCACACAGTAGATGTGGTGAGTAGGTTCAGTAGTTGTGGTGCCTGGGCTTAGTTGCTCCGCAGCATGTGGGATCTTCGCAAACCAGGGCTCGAACCTGTGTCCCATACATTGGCAGGTGGATTCTTAACCACTGCACCACCAGGGAAGTCCACCTATTGGATATTTTCTATTTCCCTCATTATTTATACATTTATCATTTGGAATTCTAAAAGGAAGAACAGTTTTTCTTATCTTTATCTACCTGTCTGTTTACTCAGTTATTTATATCAGGATGAATTTATGGATATTTATTCTATGGGTTATAATTCATTATTGTCATCAATTATTTTGTTACTCAATTTGTCCCCACTTTGGTCATTTGAAGTCCTTCAAGGTCTACTTTTTTATCCTTTTATTGCAAATTGTCTGGTCATGTCTTTTGTCCATTTTTCTGTAAGATTTTTATTTCTTTCTCAATTTTTAGGAATTCTTTACATATTAGGGATATTAACCCTTTGTCTTTGGTATATGTTGTAAATATTTCCTTTCATTTTATTAGTTGTCTTTGAGTTTCTGGGGGTTTTTTCCTATGAAAACTTTAGAAATTTCTATGTAGTCAGGTTTTCAATTTTTTCTTTCTTTTTCTTTTTCTGGAGTTTTGAGTCATAGTTCAAAAGTCTTTCCCTACACAGAGGTGTTAGATAAATTAATCCATGTTTTCTTCTAGTACTTGTAAGGTTTATTTTTATATTGAAATCGCTGGTCCATTTGGAGTATTCTTATATATGGTGTAAACTGTGAACCTAATCATAGTTTTTCCCAATACTACCTAGTTGCCCCAGCTTCATTTATTAAAAATCCCACCTTTGCTCCAGTGGTTTGAGATGCCACCTTTATTATATTATTTTATCACATACTATTATGTATGAAAATCACATGTGTTTGTTGAAACTCACTATATGAATTGTTACCTGGTCAGTCTTTTATATATTTTTTAGATGACTCAGAGGAAACTATATTCTCAAATTTTTGAGTGCATGTTTCTATTTGGGCCCATGAGAGCTAATTTATTGATTGTGTTGCTAAAATTTTCTATTGCCTGACCTATCATTCACTAATAAATAGATGTTAAAATCACCCGCTATGCTAGTATTTTCATTTGTCCTTGTAATTCTGTCTCATTTTCTTTTAACTAGTAGTATTAAGGGAAGATAACTTTAGAATTATTAAATTTTTCTGGTTTGTTGAAGCTTATCATTAGTATGTAATGAACCTGTTTATTGCTAATAACGCCTTTTGCTTTAAATCGTGTGTGGTGTGATATTAGTATAGGTTTCTCGGGTTGTTTTCTTAGTGTTTGGCTGGTGCACTTTTATTCATACTTTTATTTTCATTCTTTTATATACTTATAACTTAGGTTTGTGGCTAAGTGGCTTTCTAAAATCCAGCCTAGTACTTATTGTCTTTTAAAGGAAAATTTTAAACCCGTTTGTTTTTATTGTGATTACTAATACATTCAGATTCTTCCCTACCAAATGCCAAGGAATGCTATCAACTCAGGACTACCTTAAATTAAGTTCTCAAGAGTTAGAACATTTATAAGGTAGAAATATGATAGAATTTTTTTGTTTTATTGTTTTTGTTTTGTTGTACTGTGTGGGTGATAGACATTTGTCTAAACTTGTGTGAGGGTTTGCCTTTGGTAGCAAATATTCTTGGGAGTCTTTTTCTCTTCTCTACTCAGAGTCTAGACCTAGACCATTTCTCTGGTATCTTCCTTTGTTTTAGAGTTTGTCCCCCTGTCTTCCCTACTACTGAGTGTGTATCCCCTTTGGGATTCTGTATTTTCGTTTTTAATTTATTTTATTGAAGTATAATTGGTTTACAACGTTGTGCTGGGATTTTGTATTTTTGAAAGGATCTCTATTCAAATGTTAGCCAGACCTAAGGCTTCTCTTTATCACCTGTGTAGTCATTAAAACTCAAGATCCTGTGTAATTGGCAGCATAAAAACTTGAGATTTTCTCTGAACATCCCATTCACATAGTGAATTACCTATTGTTTCCTCTGGAATATTTCACAAATACATGAAATCAAATGTTTCTTTAACTGGACATTTGCTTTCCCTTCCACATTGGATCTTCCTCAGTCTTCCCAGTCTTCATTCAGTCACTGACACCGCCATCTATCCACTTACTCAGACTGCAAACTGAGAATTAGTCTTGCCTTCCTCCATTTCCATTTCTGTGTACAAACCATCAGCCAGGTGTACTGATTTTACATCCAAGTGTATCTCAAATCTAATTCTCTGCATCAATCTAGACAAGAGTCATCATGATTTCTGTAGACTATTTCAATAGCCACCTAACTGGTCTTCTGCTCTAGAGCCCCTTTAGTCTATCTATGCCACATACACCACACACAGGGAGATATTTTTAAATATATATTTAATCATGTTACTCCTTTATAATGATTTATCATCATGCTTAAAATAAAATCTAATTTCTGTATTATTTCCTTTATAGCCCTATGTTATTAGGCTCCTCTATTTTTGTGCAATCTAAACTCCTTCTCCTACAAACTCTGACAAAACGGACTTTCCCCAGGGCTGTCCTGAGTGTTCTACTCCTTGCTCTTTTGATTAGAGAAAAATACTTCAAACAGCTGTGCTAAGAAGCTTATTTATTCTTTGCATTTCTGTTTACATGTCATAACTATAGAGATTTCTTCTCTGACCACCTTATCTAGGTCTCTTCTTCTGGTCTTGCTGTTCTTTTTCATTAAATACTGTTGGGGGTTTTTTGTTTTGTTTTTTTGGTAGCACTTACCATAGTTTGAAGTTATATGTTGTTTGGGTGGTTTGTGTTTAATTTAAAAATTATCTTAAATTGTCTTATTCTTGGGCTTCCCTGGTGGCACAGTGGTTGAGAGTCCACCTGCCGATGCAGGGGACATGGGTTCGTGCTCCGGTCCGGGAGGATCCCACATGCCGCGGAGCGGCTGGGCCCGTGAGCCATGACCGCTGAGCCTGCACGTCCGGAGCCTGTGCTCCGCAACGGAAGAGGCCACAAGAGTGAGAGGCCCGCGTACCCGCCCTGCCAAAGAAAATTTTGTCTTATTCTTCATTAGAGAGTTAGAATGATGAGCATAGGGTTTGTGCATCTATGAACTCTTATATTCCCAGCATCACACATAGTAGATGTTCACTAAATATTTCTTACTTTATTAGTCCTGGCTACAAAATTAATTTCCCTAAATATTACTAGATCTCTCTTTGGAAAGATAAACCTTGTAAATTTGATTCAGAATCCAAAGTTAAGGATTTGAGTTTTGTTTCTGTCACTGGCAGCATATCACTTCATTTCTCTGATTCCCAACTTCATCTGTAAATAATAGGCTTGGGTTCTCCATGTATTAGGATAATTCTCCCATTAACCAACTACCCTAGGGTTTTGGGGTACCATAACATTGGGAAAAGAGTTAAAGTATCTTGTGGGTTTTATTTTTTTCCCTACATGACTCCCACGATGTAGTGTGAATCAGACTATGTCTTGGTCTAAGCTTGTCTTAGAAAGAGGAGAAAGTACGTGATTGTTTATAAGTTCAATAATATATTTGTTTCTCAACTGGGTCCCTTTTCCATTTTAACCCATATAGCAAAGGGTGGGAGAAGAAGATCCTGATGCCTGTTTTTCCTTACAGCTTTATCTTCTTTGATATTTCATGATTTATGACTTAACTAAATAGATCATGAAGAGACTATTGTGCATTTATGCCAAGAATCAAAAATCCCAACTTCTTTATATTTTACGTATCATATAAGGCATTGTTCTATCGATATCTCTTTCACAGAGGGCTGTAATTGGCTCCAGGAAAGGTTGGGTCACCATGGTATTCTGTAGCGATTAACAGGCACTGCTGACAAACTTTCAGCAAATATATGCCCTTTCAACTCCATAATGCTTTGAGAATATAAAATCAGACACCAAGTGTAGAATAGGCTAAGGGTCAAATGCAAAGTTTTTCTGTTTGACTGCAGTTCAATTTTATTTTAGTACTTGAATTCATAATTAATATTTGGACTTTGTAGTAAGAGGGCTTTGAAATTTTAAATTGCTGAAACATCTCTAACTTCTAAAGGTGTACCTTCAGACCTAATATTCTTTTATTTTACTGTAAAATACATGTATCAATTTTTTGATAAAGTTGAGTTTTTGTAATTCTTTAGAATATAAGTTAGACAATAAAATAATTTGTAATTATATGATGACATGCAGTTACATTATTTAGAAACAAGTCAAATTAATGGCTTGTTCAGACATAGAACAATGCAAGGAATTGTGTTCTAGGTAAGAGTGAATCAATGTATATTTTTATTGTGTTTTTGTGGAAAATAAGACAAACATACATTTGAATTCCATTTCTGTAATTTAATAATTAAGTGACCTTGAGATACCTAAGTGATACATTGCCTCCTGCTACCAAATTCCTAGAGATTTTCCTATTTTATTTTTTAGTGAAAATGATAAGTACCACTTTTAGTTCAGGATTAACAACGCTTATAGCCATATGCTTAGGGGTTAATGAACAGGTTTGTGTCATTCCTTTTATTGTTTAAATGACTCTAAATACTTCTGTTAATTTGGAGGAATGGCTCCCAAATGTATACTGAATATATTAGATTTCCATTCATTTCCATAAATTGCCTTTCTTAAAAGTGTTAAGAATGGGAACAGGGATAGAAAACTCAAATTTATACTGAACACATGTGTTTTTAGTAAAACCTATAATGATTTGCTTTTACTTATTGGAAGCAGCAGAATATAATGCTTGATAGCTTAGACTTTGGAGTCAGACCGACTGGTGTGAGTTCTAGCTCTGCCATTTGTTGGTTTACTTATTTGTTTAGGATGAGTGGCTTGACCCAATATGTGGGAAATGGGCTGAGAGAGGTTAAGTTCTTGTCTGAAATCACACAGTTCTTACTGTAATTAGTCCAGGAGAGGATCTAAGCAGTCTGTCCCCCAGTCTATTCTTTAAAAAAAAAAAAAAAAAAGTAATGTATTTACCTGTAATTTACCTTAAATGTTAATCACAGAATCTCACTGAAGGCATTTTATGCATTATAATAATTCAGTACTGGTAACTGGATGCTGTTGCTGTCAGTCCTGTATCCTGGACCCTCTCTGATCCCTGTTTCTTGGTTATCATACACACAGACAGCCTTGTGTGGTGTCAAGGTCCATGTGAGGCATATTTTGCTGTAATGTTTGTCTTAAGGGAGACTTACTATTATTGGCATCTTTAGTGGCATCTGAGAGCTGGCCGTAGAACATTCTTTTACGGGATTCTAACTTATCCAAGAAGTGTGTCAGTGGCAGGGGAAATAGACATGGTATGAAGGATGCTTTCCTAAAGGAATTTCTGAAGCAGTAGAAATTAGTCTGGCTTTTCGAGTGTACTTTTTGTGCATTTTAACTGAAATGATGGATTTGCCATTCTCTCCTCTCTGCTACCTCTTGATCTAGTCAGCACTGGATCTGACATGAACTCTAGAGCTTTCTAACACAGATTTCTGGAAAGCTTTTGGCTTTCATTTTGGCTTTCAACATTCAAATGTCACATAAGGTACAGAATGACTTTTTATTATTTTAAACTGTTGTTCAGAAAATAATACAATATTATATTCTTTTACCTATGTAGCATGATATCACTATATAGTCTATATATATACATGACCTCTATTGTCAATGACTGTTATATTAGTTTGCTCACATATTTGGTCCAGAGATCCCTGAGGATCCCCAGTGCTAATTAACAGTGTCTGAAACCAGTAGAGTTTCTTACCATCATTGTAAATAGCCTTGACCTTAAATTATTATTTCAATTTGACTCCATTTGGAACCTCCATGCTTGTTCTATAAGGTTTGGTCAGTCACCTAGAAGCCGACTTTTCTTATATGTCAGTATTTCTTCCTAAAAGGACATATTAAGAGAAACATGCTTTAGCATCATCTCTCTGCACTGTTAGCAGCCCCCTGCTGTCAGTGGCTGCCAACTGCTTTGGGACATCCATGGTGACGATGCATTGTCCCCAGACTGGCCAGAGAAAACCCAAGTGATCCCTCAAAAACAGACATGAAAAATTCAAATCCCACTGTGAGCTCACAAATCTTTTGGAATTCAAGAATAATGAAAAGTTAATTAAGGCTTTGTCATAAAGAGAGAATAGCAATACCTAATGTGTAGCTGTGGGTTACCATCTGCATACACAGTTACATTCCCTAGGCACAGCTAATCTGGTCCTGTGAGGCTAAGAAATAGGCGCTCTGCCAGATGTTTTGTTAGGTGGACAAATAACACAGCAGGTAGGAATATGAGTATCAGAATCAGACTAACTCATGTTCTCCTCCCATAAACCTCTCCCACTTACCAGGTGTGTGACCTTGGACAAGTTACATAATCTTGCTAAATCTCAGTCTCACCTGATGAAGGGTGATAATGCTATTTATTTAATGCATCTATCATGAGAATTAATATAAAATATCTAAAAACTTAACACAGTTTCTGGAATATGGTATGTGCTTTTTAAACAGGAACAATTATTATTAAGGAAAGAAAACAACTCAGTTGTCTAAAAGATTTCCCAGGTTCTGTGTTTCTAAGTAGACTGCAAATTAATCACACACTATCTTCCATCCCAGCAAATGATGCTGATAGCTATAAAGAAAATATTTTCTACATTCCACGTTTATTTTTTAAAAAAATTGCTAAAGCCAGTGGGAGTAGTAAAATGAAATTGTGCCATTTGCAGAGATGTGGATGGACCTAGAGACTGTCACACAGAGTGAAGTAAATCAGAGAGAAAAACAAATTATAATATCGCTTATATGTGGAATCCAGAAAAATGATACAAATGAACTTATTTGCAAAGCAGTAATAGAGACATAGATGTAGAGGACAAATGTATGGACAACAAGATGGGTAGGGTGGGATGAATTGGGAGATTGGAATTGACATATATACACTACTATGCATAAAATGGATAACTAATGAGAACCTACTGTATTGCACAGGGAACTCTACTCAATGCTCCGTGGTGACCTAAAAGGGAAGGAAATTCAAAAAGGAGGGGATATATGTATACGTATAGCTGATTCACTTTGCTGTAAAGCAGAAACTAACACAGCATTGTAAAATAACTATACTCCAATAAAAATTCATAAAAAAATATTTGAAAAGGGACTACCAAATATTTGAAAGAATATTTGAAAAGGGACTACCTCAAGATATAGCTGGATACTCTGCGTGGTCAATTAATACTTATTCATCTTAAAAACAAACAAACAAAAAAACAAGTTTGATCAACACCCATTACTGGAAAAACTTGATTTATAACAGTTACAAATAGACCTCTTCTAATTGCAAAATTACCCAATGTTCCCAGAAAAGAATGTAAATGTCCGTAGCTGATTGGATTAGACATAATACTAGACTAACCACTGGTCAGATGATCCCATCCTAAAGGAAGTGCCAGGACAGGCCATGGACAAGTTTGTGCTGGGTGTGCGCTGGCAGCTGCCTGATAACTCTAAATTTGAAACATAAAAAAAGCCATATAGTGAAGGCCAAATGCCCACTGACATATTCAATCAAGGTTTCCTGACGTCCTGGAAAACACCTGGATATAGTTATCCAACTGTTTCTGGGAGTTTGGCTATAATTGTCTGGCATTTTTCTGTAGTGAGCACACAGTGAACTAATAGTCCCATGGACTGGCGCTAAGCAGCTTTTAAAGCAAGAGTAAATGTCACTTAGGATTACATTTCAGATCCCTGTGTCAATCAGCTGGGCTTAAAGGACCCTGAGAACAAAGTCAAGCGGGGTCGGAAAAATAGATGTCATTAGTGCTAAGGGAAACAAAATATCCTTTGTTCGTACATTTCATCTATGAGAGCAATCTCATGATCTCATTCTGTTCTTTCAGAGCTGGTGATTTCAGTAATAAAGCTTGGAACCTGAAGTGTAGAAATTAATAGCATGCTGTATTTGCTGAATATTCTGAATCTGCCTCTCACGCTTCACTCTCCAGCTTTATCTTATTCTGTTTAGGTGGTTGACCTCCTGGGATGGTGTAAACCAGGCTCTTTTTCCTTTCAGCTCTTGGTTGAGATGCCCAGTGGGTACCCGGGGAAGAAAAAGAGGCTGGAGTGTTTATTTCTTTAGTCCCCTCTCTGTGTCTCTCTGCTTGAGGTCACAACTCCTGTTGGATGGCCCTTTCTTGGAACTTTCAGTGATTGTCAGTAACCATTCTGGCCACTTGCTTCCTGTTGTTGCTTACCCCAGGATGCCTCATCATCCTTTGTGGTTTCCCTTAATCCTATCTTTTGTGAATAGTCCCTTTATTCAACTCTGTGCAGTCATCCCTTTTGAGTGGGCTATTTCCTGTTGTGACATTGTTTCCAAAGGAGCCGAAGAAGGAGTGGCTCAGTGTGATCATGGATTTCTATCAGTTTTCCTTACATGCCTGTTGGGAATTAGAAAATTTAGTAACCTGGGTGTCTGTATATTCCTGACCGTTAGCTCACAGCCTGAGGGGGAATTGAGCACTTGAGTACTTGGTGGTATGGAGAAGTGAGCACAATGTAGACTTGAGAAAAATAATACATATTTGGAAATTAATATATTTTTAAATAACACATGGGGCAATAAAGATTTCATGAGGGAAATTGGAAATATTTTGAGCTGAATTAAAATGAAAACAGAACATAAAAATTATGATGTTAACTTTTTTCAGGATGCATGCAATTCTAACATATGAAAAATCAATTATATTTCTATAGTCTAGCAAAGAACAGTTAGAAAATAAAATTTTTAAAATTACCATTTAAAGTGGCATTGGAGAACAAGAAATAATTAGGGATCGTTGGCTGGAAAAAAAATGCCCGACATGAGAGTTGTGAGTTAAGTTTTATTTGGGGCAAAATGAGGACTATAGCCCAGGAGACGGCATTTCAGATAGCTCTGAGAAACTGCTACAAAAAGGTGGGGGGAAGGTCAGTATATATGTGATTTTGGTGAAGGGGGAGTACATGCAGTCAAGCACATATATTTTGCAGAAGGTATCTGCTAGTCTTGAGAAGGTTATTGCTGGTCGCGAGGAGCAGACATCACCATAAAGGACTTTAGTGCTTTTCTAGACATGAGGAGATGCAAGGCTTGGGATCATAAAATTGTCCCTGAAAATATCTAACTGAAGACCTGTTCTGCCAGTTCCCCCCCCAACCCCCAGCACAGAGTGCCTCATTTCTGATCTTCACCCTGAATTCCTTTCAGGGGGTGTTGAAGGTCAGCAGCTGCAGTGGCTGATAATTTAATCCTTGTAGAGGTAGCTGGCAAGTGCCATTTGTAGGTGATAGGTTTCATTTAACAAAATATGTGCTTAACCTATAGCCTGAAAACTACAAAACACTGCTGAGAGAAATTAACATAAGTTCATGGATCAGAAGATTCAATACTACTCAGATGTCAGTTCCCCTCAAAATGCTCTGCAGATTCACTGAAATGCCAGTTAGAACACTTATAGTCCCTTTTTTTTTTTTTTTTTTGGTAGAAATTGAGCTGCTTCTAAAATTTACATGAAAATGTAAGAAAAAATACAGGGGAATTAGAATATCCTAAATAATTTCTAAAAAGGAAAAGTTGGATGATATACTGATTTAAAGGATTTCTGTAGTTATAACGATCAAGATAGTGTGGTATTAGTATAAGAAAAAAAATAGATCAAGGAAATGCAACAAAAACAGAGTAGAAAGTCCAGAAATAGACATACATATTGTGTGTGTATGTGTACGTAAGTTGAGAATATATGTATTTTTATTATAATTTTTTAAAAGTACTTGAAATTTTACCTTATGGTATATGCAAACATAAATTCAAAATGTATCAAAGACATAAAAGTTAAAACTAAAAAATCTTATCAAAGAAAGCATAGGATAAAAAGGATAAAACTTCTTGACCTTGGTATAGAAGATCTGTTAGGACACAAAAACATGATTCACAAAAGACATAAGTTGATAATTGGACTAAATTGAAATTTAAACCTTCTCATCAAAAAATACCCTTGAGAAAATGAATAGGCATGAAGCAGAAGACTAAGATGAAATTGTATGTATGTGTGTATGTATGTGTGTGTGTATTCAACCTATTTATAACACTAATTAAAAATGGGCGAAAGATTTAACAGATCTTTCACGTATGGGGGTATGTAAATGGCTAATACCTACATGTGAATATGCTTTCTATCACTTACCATTAGGGAAATGAAAAGTAAATCTTCAGCAATATATGACTGCACACCCACTAGAATGACTGAAATTTAAAATGTTGATAATAATGTGTTGGCAAGGTTATAGAGCAACTGGAACTTTCATATGTTGTTTTTAAAATGCCAAATCATAACAACCATGTTGGGAAACATTGTGGACATTTTTACACAATTAAATAAATGTACATTTAGCATAAACGCCAGTAATTCTACTTTTAGGGATTTAGTCAAAAGAGAAGGAAACTTATAACTATACATAGTGTAGACTCTAATATTTGTAGCAGCAAGACTTATAGTAGCCAAAACTGTGAACAACTTAAATGCCTATCAGCAAGTATAAGGATAAATAAGTTCCATTCAGTGGATTGGCACTCAATAATAAAAATGAGCAATGTACTGATACATTCAACAATGTGTATTAGTTTCAAAAATATTAAGTTGAATAAAAAGTCAACACAAAAGTTATGTATTGTATGTTACACTTATGTAAAATTCTAGAAAAGACAAATCTAATTTGTAGTTACAAAGAGCTTATAAATGGATTTGGAATTAGGAGCAGGAATGGCAGGATTGACTAAGGAAGGGGGGCAAGGGAACTTTTTAGGATGATGCAAGTGCTTGTTATCTTGATTGTGGTGTTGGTTACATGAGTGTCTACATGGGTCCAAACTCATCAACTGTACCCTTAAAATGGATGCATTTTATTGAATGTATATTATACCTTAATAAAGTTGATTAAAAATAAAATTAAGAATATATACAAGTATTTCTATTGTTTATTTTATGTTACCAAAGAGTAACAAAAGAAAAATTGTAATGAATTTATCATTTTCAGAAAATAAACCACACAATGGTTGATAAATACATTTTTCTTTTAAACTGAAAAACAATTTACTATCCAAGAAAAATAAAAACTCCTTGTAACCATGATGGATTTTGCTAATTAATTGAGTTTACCTTAAATTTTAGTTTAGTGTAGTTTTTTTTCCCCCTGTGGGGAGGTTACTGAAGAGAAATACAAGGACGTATTTTCATGATGTGAAGAGATACCAATAACTTGAAATAACTAGGTGGAATTCCTCCATAAGATTTCTATAGGCATTACAAACCAGTTATCTAGCTTTCTTTTTTTCATATCTTCCTGATGTCTGAATTCTTTTTGTTAGCATTTGTGCCTCTCACCTGTGATCTAAGACCTCCTCTATATTTAATTATCCACGTCTCTCAGAAGTTACCCTCCTACTAAAGCATCATTTTCCTATGGAATCATTGTTTTTGCATCTACATTTTAAGAATTTCTCTTTGTAAAACTATTTTTTATCTGCTTTTATTATAAAAATGATGTGTGCTTATTATTACAATTAAAAATAAGAAAGCATATGAATTAAAAATGAGAGGTTTTCCCCGTCCTCTTTTCATTGATGAAGTAAACACTGTTAAAGGTTTGCTGTGTATGCTTTTCTATGTCTATAGAAACATAAATATAGATGTAAGTCATATATATAGTAGGTTAATAGGTAATCATATTTTATATAGTATTCTGCAACTTGCTTTTTTATTTAACAGTACAAAGTGAACATCTTTCTAATGTGTGTGCGTATAATTGTTTCTCATGGCTGCATGAGAAACAATTATAACATGCATGAACCACAGTTTATTCAACCATTTGTCCATTAATAAACATTTGGTTTGTTTTGGTTTTTTCCTCTTTTCTATTATAAGCAGTGCTGCTCTGAACATTTCTCTACATATATCTTATATAGTCAGGTTTTTGTTTCTTTGCAATAGAAATCTAGACAGATCTGAGCAGGACCCTAAACACCTTCAGTTGTTTGCTCATAACTTTCAAAAATCTGTGTATAAGGAAATAGGGGTTCTTTTTAAAAAGTGCAAACTCTGGCTTACCCACCTCCTACCTCCAATGATTCTGAGATGGAACCCAAGACTTTCTACCTTTAAACAAACATCCTCAGTGTCTTTAAAACAGACATTCTTAGAGCCACATTTTAGGAAACACTTCAAATCTTAATTATCTTGGGCAAGTTGCATAGCATTTTTGAGTTTCACTTTCCTCATTCTCCCACACTAGAATGTAAAATCCACCAAGGTGAGTAGTGTTTATCTGTTTAGTTAACTGATATAGAGCCTAGAACCATGCCTGGCACATTGAAAACACATAATTATTTGATAAGTAAAAGAATAAATAAACTAATGAATAAATCTGTGAAATGGAATTAATACCTACTGGATAGGATTGTTTTTAGGTTTCAGTACAATAATGCATCTAACACTAAACCGTAAACAGTAAGTATTAACTCATTTTTTCCCCTTAAATTTTCAAAATGCCAGCTACAACTCAATGGATAGTGTTAAAACAACAATAAGTATAATAAAAGAAGGAAAATGAGCTGGCCAGTTCAATGACACAAACATGATATGCTGTATTTTTTTTTACATCTTTATTAGAGTATAATTGCTTTACAATGGTGTGTTAGTTTCTGCTTTATAACAAAGTGAATCAGTTATACATATACATATGTTCTCATATCTCTTCCCTCTTGCATCTCCCTCCCTCCCACCCTCCCTATCCCACCCCTCCAGGCGGTCACAGAGCACTGAGCTGGTCTCCCTGTGCTATGCGGCTGCTTCCCACTAGCTATCTATTGTATGTTTGGTAGTGTATATATGTCCATGCCTCTCTCGCGCTTTGTCACAGCTTACCCTTCCCCCTCCCCATATCCTCAAGTCCATTCTCTAGTAGGTCTGTGTCTTTATTCCTGTTGTACCCCTAGGTTCTTCATGACATTTTTTCCCCCTAAATTCCATATATATGTGTTAGCATACGGTATTTGTTTTTCTCTTTCTGACTGACTTCACTCTGTATGACAGACTCTCAGTCTATCCACCTCATTACAAATAGCTCAATTTCGATATGCTGTATTTTTTTAATGGAAGGGTTATATAGGTCATTCTATACCCTACCGTTTCTTTACCAAAAAATCCGTCAAGATGGGAATATTAACTTATTTCAGTAGCTTTGTGGAATGTGAAAAATATGTCATAGAGCGCTAATGTTGCTTGCTATCATAAATCAAACTGAGTGTGTGTTTGTAGAAGCAGAGGGATATTTCTGAGGATAATGGGAGATCTATTTAGTTTTTAGAATTATCTTGACTAGTCAAAATTTAAGGACAAAACATTCTTCCAGATACAGTGAAATATATTATTTATCCGGATCCTAACTGACATTATTTTTGTCTGGGCTATTTTCCTTTCCATTGTTAACAAAGGAAATGCATTGGTCTAAGAGGTAGACAAAGCTTTGCAAAGTTTTAGGTTTACTAAGTTATGGTGGACAACTTCATCTTCTCATTCATATTAACTTATTGTTTAATTGGTCATTTAACTTCATACTCTGGGAGCTTCTGTGAAACAGTATAGTCATTCATGTAGTTGTAAATACAGTTGTATTGCTGGAAAATTACTGGAGTTCCCAAAATAGAAAGTTAAGATTTAGCCTTAAGAGTTTTAGAGACAAGATAAACATAGAATTTCAGTACAACAAATAGGTAGTATTGTACTGGAAAGAGTAAAAGAAACTCATAAGGCATTTTGTGTGTGTGTTGGGGGGGAGGTCAAGTTAATTAGCATGTTTCATCATAAAAATAATGAAAGCACTTTCAAAATATCAGCTATTTCTCATAAAAAATTAGACCAGGAAGACATTTTACAAGTGAACATAACGTTAAGGTCATATCTTTATAGTGAGTTAAAGTGGAATATTATGGAACATCTTGATGAGGCAGATTAGTTTATTTTGTCAGTCATTCTGAGTAATTGAGGGAGGCTTGGGGAGTTAACATATAGGTAGATTCCATTATGACTTATGATTGGATGTGATTTCATAGAACTGATGTTTGTTAATATAACAATCTAACAAAAAAAGGAAGGAGCAGCATTTTTGCCCCAAAGGGGAATGTTTCCTATTACCACATGTTTCATCTCAGAGGTGAAAGTAAAACTGATGCAGAGAGAAGGTAAATAACTTGCTCAAGGTATATAGCTACTAAGAAGCACAACCAGAACAAAAAATGTCATTGACATAATAAAGAAATAAGATCCTTGAAATTTCTGACTCAGATTTATAAATTAAACTGGTTGCCAAATAATCTTCTACCATTTCTTTGGTGGAGAATATTACATTAGTCAGCTGCGTGTTGTTTCCTAGACACCTTTTCATGAGGAAGGTGGGCTTATCTGGACTTCATCTGACTCCATAGATGGTGATGGCTAGCTCATACAAGCAGGGCTGCCTTGTACATTTCTGGTATCCAGCTGCCCTAACCACATTGCCTCTTCTGAAACCTATTTTTATCAGGATAAATATCTAGATTTGGATTTGTTTTAGACATTGAGTATTTTGCTCTTTGGCAGGAATTGTGACTGTTAGCAATTTCAAACTCTATGTTGTAGTTTTACCTACGTGAGAAAGAAAGTTTGGCTTCTTTGGGTGCTTAAGTGAATTCCCACATCCATGGTAGGCAAGCCTAGCTGTGTTCTTTGTGCAGACAGAATGTCCCCTGGGTCCTGTTGCAGATTCTCAGAATGTTCTAACTCCTGGTTACCACCACTATGGTATCTATCTATTCAGTTTGAACGTGGCTGGAGCAGGTTGAGCCAAGTGGGTGGGAACTTGATCCAGGTAAATAAACAGGATTAGATGGTGTTACCAGCTGAGTCGGCACTTTGAACAAAGGCTCAGAGGTGGGAAAAGGAAACTGGAGGAATTGGTGAATCTGTAGTGTCGATGGGTTCGTTTTAATAATGATGGGAGACTTTCTTGAAGGGGGTGGGGCTTAATCTGCCTTCTGTAGATTTCTGAAATCAGCCTGGTTTAACTGTTTCAAAGGAGCCAGGGTTTATTTGGTAAGGAACTGTGGAATTCCTTATCCATCAGGGAGGCATGAACGTGGATAGGGAGCTGGCTGTCCAGTGGGAAATACATACAATTTTATGGTTAAAATAACGTGTTCACTGAGCAACCACAGAGTCAGAAAAAATAATCTTTGATAAAAAAGGCGTCCACCTCCAGACTTCAGATTCTCTTTCTTGCATAGTAGCAGATTTCAGTGCAACTTCTTCTCTAAGTAATTAATACATATGAAAGATCCATCAGAGGCACACACTGACTGAATGCATCAGGAGCCATTAAAAAAAAAATCAACAAAAAAGACAATATTTCCAGTATGAGGAAGTAGGTATGCTTGTATTTGTTCAATGACTAAGTTAATTAATTAACTGTTAAAAGTTTGTTAGATGTTTGCTCATCATGTCTGTCCATATTTCGTCGGCAGTAAAAGACAGAGTGAAACTCCAGCAACTATCTGCATGATGTAAATGAAAAGCTATCCTCAAAGTGCTGGGTGATATTTTTCTCTGAGATGACCTTTAGCAAGTGTCACGCTGTGTTCTCTAGAAGTTGTTAACTCTCATTACATACTTCACACACCCTCAACATCAAGCTTCCTACATTATTTGTGACACGTCTCCAATCACAGAATGTTCTTTAAGTAATGCTCCCAACGTTTCAATCTTGCCATCTCTCATGAGAGTTTGACCCAAGCAAACATTTTTTCATAAGACAACAAACAGAAATTTATTTAAATCTGTATTTAAAAAACCTCAATAAATCTTTTATTTAAATGCTATTCAGAATGTAATGCAGTTTTCTGAAAAAGGGGGAAGGGAGCTAGTATTCACTGAGGGCCTGCTTTGTGCCAGGGGCCTGTCATGTTTTTTCCTAATCAATTCTCAAAACAAATTCAAGAGGTGGGTATTAGGCTCTATTTACAAAAGAGGAAATTGGAAGTCAGAGGTAAAAACGCTTGTTCAAGGCCACATAGTTAGTTAATGCTCAGCAAGGATTTGAGCTTGAGTCTGCAAGACACCAAACCTCTTCCTCCTTCTCTTACACTCTTGTCAGTCGGAGGGAATTACCAAACTTTAGGGTGCCATGGATTCTACAGCTGCAAAGAGAAGTGTTAAAATATACTTATGTTCAGGAAACAACTAACTTAGTACCTAGCATCTCAAAACAACTGAAATCAAACAACACCACAAAACAAACAACACCACCAAAAACACCAGCCTAATGCAAGTCCTCATATCTTCTGCCAGAGGAGATTTGAGATGTTTTGTCCAGACAGTTTTAAAATACCAGCAAGAAGTGTTCAACTATCTAATTTCAGAAACAAAAATATAAAATCATTAAAATAAATAATGTTCAGTCCCACACAATATCCAAAGAAAGGAGAGATTTATTTGAATCATTTAGTTTTCTCTGCCAGGATTCATGTAATTATTTAGCATTTTGATAACATTTTCAGTAACTTATATTCTGTTTAGTAACAATCACACATGCTGAAAATTCTCAAAGTAACTATGGACACATAAGAAAAGTAAGCACTCTTGTGGGATGCTTTTTTTCTTAAATGGATGATAATTAAATATTGTGTTAATAAGTATGCGAAAAGCACTTACCGAGTAACTGAGTTAGAGGCTTTTTATGTCAAGACCACACTGAAGTTGGTAAAAGGGACAAGGATCAGAACAGAAAAGCAAAGGTCAAGATCAGCAACAAAACTTTACCGCATAAGCCCCATATATGAAAAAAGAACAAGCTATTTGACATTAAATGCAAAAGAAAGTTTAGTGTAAAACAAACAAGTTCCCTGGGGAAGGGTTAATTAAAGGGACATTTTAAACTGTGTGCATTCAGACAGGATCTCAATCTCACTAAGCACTGTGTTGAAGCTTTACATGGTTCTATTTCTGAAGGAGTCCATTTTCTCTTCATTTTTCTTTTTATGATGATGGCAGATAAAGATGCACTTCCGGAACATGTGCAGATACTGGAGGTTTTGCTTGAGAGGAATTAGAATTCTCTATTTCCAGCTCAAGACCAGGCTAACAGATGTTTATTTTCTCAGGAAAAATAAGTTTTTGTGGACTTTTCTGGTCACTCAGTTTTTCTGTGTATGCTTTTAGCCTTTGCAAAGGCCACTGCTATCAAGAAATAAGAGATACTGTCATTGGTTCAATGAAGACTTTTACCTAACTGACAGAATTCAATTGTCTGTTTTTCAAGATTAAAAAAGAAAGTATCTTTAAAAATTATTATTAATGCTATAGAGATTGAATTAATCAAATTCCTAGGTTAATGATGCACTATTATTTGTACATTTAACTCTTTGCTCTTGTTCAGCTTTACCCGTTCATTTCATCTGGCTACTTCCTTTCCTGTTCTTCCAAAAGTAACCAATTTAATGTAATCTATGCAAACGTGCATATGTGCATTTTTAATACAAAGGGAATATTTCCTCAAACATAAATTTGGGTGGTATTTTTTGGACTGTGAAATATTTACTGCTGTTTTAAAATTTCTTCAAATTTGTAAAGTAAATAAACTTATTTAATATAAAAAATAATAAAAATTACTCTTAATGCAAATTGTATGAAACATGAAACAGAGAGGAGTAAAATAAGGAAAATGTAATCCATGACCCTATCACTCATTATTAATATTTTAGGATATTTATATATTCATTCATTTATTATGTCTGTTTAATCTCTCTCCACATGTACACCTCTTTCAGCACCTGTTTTGTGCCAAATACTGCATAGGAATGCAGTAATGAGCAAAACAGATAAAATCCATGCTCTCAGAGCATCCAGTGTGTGTTTTGGGAGAGGGCACAGGTAAATATCAACCAAATAGTCACACAAATATGTAATCGCCACTGTGATTTAGTGCTACGAAGAGAAATATATGACACGATGAAAGATATTAAGAGGAAATATCAGATAACTAGGAAGAAATAAACATATATGATAATGAGATATTGAGGAAAGTGTATCTTATCAGATAAGTTCCTCAATGAAGAAGATTTGAGACAAGATTAAGGCTGAGTGAAAAATAAGAAATAGAAAGTGTGGAGTAAAGAAAGAAGGGAGGAAAAGAACTTCCAGGCAAAGGGAACAACCTATGTCGAGACTCCAAAGGGAAATGCAGAAGGTGCATTTGATGAGCATAAAGAAGGTCAGAGAACCTGGAGCACAGAATACAATGATGAAGAGTTACCAGACACCAGACCATAGTTTTTCTTTTAGGTTGTTATCAATTTTGATCTTTATCGTAAAGGCAATGGAAAATCATTGTACTGTTTTTGTTTTGTTTTGCGGTACGCGGGCCTCTCACTGCTGTGGCCTTTCCCGTCGTGGAGCAACAGTCTCCGGACGCGCAGGCTCAGCGGCCATGGCTCACGGGCGCAGCCGCTCCGCGGCATGTGGGATCTTCCCGGACCGCGGCTTGAACCCGTGTCCCCTGCATTGGCAGGCGGACTCTCAACCACTGCGCCACCAGGGAAGCCCCATTGTCCTGTTTTAAACAAAGGGCTTATATAATGAGATTGGCTTTTTAAAACGTCACGCTGCTTGCAAAGCTGCAGGGGAAATTGGAGGAGAGGCCAAAATGGATTCAAGTAGAAAGATTTGTAGGTTTTGATAGTAGTACATAAGAGCTCTGACAGTTGCGTAGACCCGGCTGATAGTGGAGAGAAAGAAAATGTGGGCAAGTTTGAGAGATACCTAGAAGCTTAAACAGATAATACTGGTCACGGATTCGGTGTGAGAGGTTAGGGAGATTGCCTTACATTGACCCCTAAGTTGTTGGTTGACCTAACTCAAAAGAAGATAAGTACTGTGACAGGAAAGAGTTAAGATAGTTGGGTTTGAGGGAAGTTTCTGCATTTAGGTTTGAGCATGCTGAGTTTACTGCTTCAGACTTTTACGAGGTATCAGTAAGCAATTGCATGTGGATGTTTAGGGTTCACACAAGTGGTCTATGCTGGTAAGATGTATTTGGGGTTCCTGGGGCAAGATGGTAATTGAAGCTATAGGTATGGCTGGCTATGCACAGCTGGGTTTTTTTTTTTTTCCTTTTGCTTTTTAAGACAATTCCTCACTTAAAGTGATAGTGCCGAAAGAATAATGTCTAATAAGCTTGTGATCAGATGTGACTTAATTTTTTCCCATAGGAAAAAGGAGCTATAACTCTTCCTTATACACTAAAGTTTGGGTACAGGATGAAAACAATTAAGGTTGTTTTAAATATTTTAAAATATTTTTGTCCTGTTCTTACACTGAAATTAGATTACCTCATTTATGCTGTAGAGGAAATAGCACATGCCAGCTAGCACATATAAGCTAGAGCACATACTCTATATAATAGTGACTTGAGCACACAAGGAATTATTTTTCTTCATGTAAATGGAGTCTAGAAATTGCTCTCTGGGGTCAGTATATTGGCTCCACAGTCATCAGGGTTCTAGGTTTAGAACATGACTTAGGACCTTAAGGTTACCTTATGATCCAAGATGGCTGCTACACCTCCAGCCATCGCACCTGCAATCCTGGCAGCAAATATAAAGCAGAAGAGAAAGGTACTGTCTACCCACAGCTACAAGGGAAGTTGAGAAATACCATCTTTTAAAAGGCTACTTTTCCATCTGAAATAATGTCTATTCTCCTCTTCTGTTAGTGAGGAAGAGGGGGACAAGGAATATGGGTAGGCATATCTTTCTGTCACAGAACATGTGGAGATTGGGTTTAATTCCAGGTCCTGCTGTTAATGGGCTTTATTACCTTTAAAAAGCCCTCTGTGAAGAATAAATGGCATACTATATGTGAAAATGTTGTTTAGTAAATGATATACAATCTTAGCCATTGTTATTATTTCCAAAGTGACTAGCTCTGTAGGTACTTGAAAAGTAGTTCAATCTTTGTTATAAATGTTGAAAGACTACTTGGATTTCAAAATCACTGCTCTAGAAATAAAAGTTATTCTTTTAAATGTATGACTATTGCTTTTCCATAGCTATAATAAATATATTTTTGTATCTTGCTTTCCTGTTTAATATTACATTCTAGGCATTGCCCGTTTTCGCATAATGCCCATAGCTATCAATTTTAGTGGCTGTATAAAACAAAAAAATCATTATTTTGTAAATTTGCTGTTATTTCAGTAATTTTTATGAGTGGAGTGAAGAGCCTGCTTCATTTTTTCTTTGATTCATGCATTATTGCATTCTTTTAATATTCCAGAAAAGAAACTTTTATGGAGTATAATCTATTAACATTTTGAATCACTGTTGTACACTTGAAACTAATATACTGTAAATCAACTGTATCTCAATAAAACAATAAAAAGGCAAACGAAAAAATTTCAGAAAAGTATTAAATACTGTAGAAAGTAGGAACTTTTGTCTTTTTCCTCATTTTAAAGGGGTCATTTCTTTGGTGAGAGTTATTGATTTTCTCCTATTTTCTCTAAACTGTAATCTAGCATATTTGTTAAATTTCAAGTTTGTAGCTTCTAATGAGAGAATCATTTAAATTTTATATATCAATGTGATATATTTTATTAATGGACTTCCTAATGTTAGATCTTTGTATTCTTAGGAGAAATTTACTCTCATAGATAATTTTCTTGCAATGCTATTGAATAGTTTGAAATAATTTTAATTATTAAAAAAATTTAGTTTACTAGTCTATTAGTTACTTGTGGCATGTAATAATAATAAGAACATATGTTTTTTACCATGTGCCATTTATGATTTCAGCATTTTATGTAATTCATTTAATCCTCTCAATAATTCCAGCACTGGGAATATTGTTATCCCCACTTTGCTGATGAGACAGCTGAGACACTATTTCTACCACAGTGGAAATCAGTGTTCATAAAATACATTGAGAAGTTTCCTTTTTTTTTAGTACTCTGATATTTCTTAGGGTATAGAGACGAGCTACTTCTTGAACATTTGAATGAACTCACCAGTAAGACCAAATTCCCCCACAACATTTGGGGAGGAGATTCTTTTAAATTATTTCCATGTCTTTCATAGTTATAGCTCAGCCAACTTTGCTGCTTCATCATGAGTCGCTATTGTATGGCAGAAAGTGGCTACATGTTTGGTAACTCTGGGTTTCTCTCAGGGAACACGGGATGCCAGCTTTGCTCAGCCTCCCTTGCAGCCAGTGGCCTTCCAGTTAGGCCAGCGGAATGTGGATGGAAATGATGTATGCTACTTCCATGACAGCCTTAAAATGGTCCATGTGACTGACTTCCATGGTTATCTTCTCTCTTGTCTAGATGGCTGTAAGTGGAGGAAGGATGCTAAAGTCACTGCTTAAAGAAAAGCTGCCCAGGAGTCACCCAACCCACAGTCAGTTTGCCGTGAGTAAGAAATAAGCCTTTATTGTTTTGAGCCACTGAGACACATTGCTTGTTACAGAAGCTAACGTTATTTACCCTAATATAGTTGGTAAATAAAAGTTTGCCAGAAAAGTGGACATTTTATCCATGCTTTCAAATTTATTAGCATGGGGTTACAAATTGCTTAAAATTTTAAGCCTTTGTGTTGTTACTTTTCTTTTTTAAAAAGTTATACTTTTCTCAATCCCAATTTTGTCTATTATTTTGCTTATATTTTCATCTTTTCACTTTTCTAAAGAAGAGATAATTTTATAGTTTACTTTATTAGCTTTTAGTGTGAGGCTAGTATGGCCTGTATGCTTTCTTTTTTCTCCCTTCCTTCCTACATATTTAATGATATTTCCTTTGTGGCAGAATATTTGATTCATATTTTTTAGATATTCCATATAGGCTTGAGAGAGTATGTGTATTGTTTATAATATTTGCAGATTTCAAGAGTGACTTAATTCTTTCTAGTTTAAGTGTATTATTCAAATGTGATGTATTTTCCATTATATTTCAGCATATCAGTATCTTTTAAAATTTCAACCAGTGTTTTAGTCCTTACTCCTGTGTCCTGGATTTACTCAATTTATTCCTTTATTTTTTAATTTTTTAAACATGTTTATTAGAGTATAATTGCTTTACAATGTTGTGTTAGTTTCTGCTGTATAACAAAGTGAATCAGGTATATGTATACATATATCCCCATATCCCCTCCCTCTTGCATCTCCCTCCCACCCTCCCTATCCCACCCCTCTAGGTGGTCACAGAGCACAGAGCTGATCTCCCCGTGCGATGCAGCTGCTTCCCACTAGCTATCTATTTTACATTTAGTAGTGTATGTATATATGTCAATGCTACTCTCTCACTTTGTCCCAGCTTACCCTTCCCCCTCCCCGTGTCTTCAAGTCCATTCTCTAGTAGGTGTGCGTCTTTATTCCTGTCCTGCCCCTAGGTTCATCAGAGCCATTTTTTCTTTTTTTTTTTAGATTCCATATATATGTGTTAGCATACGGTGTTTGTTTTTCTCTTCTGACATACTTCACTCTGTATGACAGACTCTAGGTCCATCCAACTCACTACAGATAACTCAATTTCATTTCTTTTTATGGCTGAGTAATATTCCATTGTATATATGTGCCACATCTTCTTTATCCATTCATCTGTTGATGGACACTTAAGTTGCTTCCATGTCCTGGCTATTGTAAATAGTGCTGCAATGAACATTGTGGTACATGACTCTTTTTGAATTACGGTTTTCTCAGGGTATATGCCCAGGAGTGGGATTGCTGAGTCATATGGTAGTTCTATTTTAGTTTATTAAGGAACCTCCATACTGTTCTCCATAGTGGCTGTATCAATTTACATTCCCACCAACAGTGCAAGAGACATATAATATTGTGTAAGTTTAAGGTATGCAAAATGTTGATTTGATACATTTGTAATTTGCAGTATGATTGCAACTGTAGTGTTAGCTAGCACCTTTATCACATCACATAATTATCATTTTTCTTGTGATGGGAATAATTAAGGTCTAGTCTCTTAACAAGTCTAAAGTTTATAACACAATATTGTTGTCTATAATCACTTCCCTATGCATTAGATCTTCTGGACTTACTTATCTACTAGCTGCAACTTTGTACCCTCCTATATCTCTCCTATTCCCCCACTGGGGAATCATTTTACTCTCTGGTAAACATCATTTTACTCTCGGTTTTTAATGAGTTTGGCTTTTTTTAGATTCCACATATAGCGATATCATACAGTATTGGTCTTCCTATGTCTGACTTATCTCATTTAGCATAATGTCCTCAAGGTCTATCCATGTTGTTGCAAATGGCAGAGATTCCCTCCTTCTTATGGTTGAATAATATTTCATTGTGTGTGTGCATATCATATCTTCTTTATCCATTCAGCCTTTGAGGGACATGTAGGTTGTTTCCGTATCTCAGCTGTTGTGAATAATGCTGCAGTAAACGTGGGAATGTGTATCTTTCTTTGGTATCCTGTTTTCATTTCCTTTGGACATATACCCAGAAGTGGAATTGCTGGACCATATGGTAGTTCTATTAATTTTTTTAGGAACCTTCATATTGTTTTCCATAGGGCTATACCGATTTATATTTCCACCAACAGTACCCAAGTTTTTCCTTTTCTCTACATCCTTGTCGACATTTGTTATCTCTTCTTGATGATAGTCATTTTCACAGGTAAGCCATGATATCTCATGGTGGTTTTGATTTGTGTTTTCCTGGTGGATAGTGATATTGAGCACCTTTTTACGCAGCTGCTGATAATTTGGATGTCTCATTTGGACAAATTTCTATTTAGTCCCTCTGCCAATTTTTTTTTCCTATAGTATAGTTGATTTACAGTATTGTACTGGTTTTGGGTATACAACATAGTGATTCAATATTTTTATAGATTATACTCCATTTAAAGTTATTAAAAAAATAATGGCTGTATTTCCCTGTGCTGTACAATATATCCTTGATACTTACTATTTTATACATAGTAGTTTGTGTCTCTTAATCCCATACCCCTATCTTTCCCCTTTCCCCACTGGTAACCACTAGTTTGTTCTCTATATCTGTGAGTCTGTTTCTGTTTTGTTATATATATTTGTTTGTTTTATTTTGTAGGTTCTGCATGGAAGTGATAACATACAATATTTGTTTTTCTCAGTATGACTTATTTCACTAAGTGTAATACTCTCCAGGTCCATCCACATTGTTGCATATGGCAGAATTTCATTTTTAATGGCTAAGTAGTATTCCAGTGTGTGTGTGTGTGTGTGTATAGCACATCTTCTTTATCAATTCATCTGTTAATAGGCACTTAGGTTGCTTCCATATCTTGGCTATTGTAGGTAATGCTGCTATGAACATTGGGGTGCATGTATCTTTTTGAATTAGTGTTTTAGTTTTTTGAGGAAGCTCCACACTGTTTTCCATAGTGGCTGAAACCAATTTACAATCCTGACAACAATGTACTAGGGTTTCCTTTTCTCTACATCCTTGCCAACATTTGTTATTTGTAGACTTTTTGATGATAACCGTTTTGATGGGTGTGAGTGGATATCTCATTGTGGTTTTAATTTGCATTTCTCTGATGATTAGTGATGTTGAGCATCTTTTTCATGTGCCTGTTGACCATCTATATGTCCTCTTTGGGAAAATGTCTATTCAGGACTTCTGCCCATTTTTAATCTGATTGGTTGTTTTTTTGATGCTGAATTGTATGATGTTTATATATTTTGAAATGTTAACCCCTTATCAGATATATGGTTTGCAAATATTTTCTTCCCTTCAGTAGGTTGCTTTTTCATTTTGTTGGTTGTTTTTTTGCAGTGGAGAAGTTTTTATGTTTGATGTAGTCCCATTTGTTGATTTTTACTTTTGCTGTTTTGTGCTCTTGGTTTTATATCCCAAAAATCATCACTGAGAGCAATATCAAAGAGCTGCTTCCCTATGTTTTCATCTAGGAGTTTTAAGGCATCATGTTTTATGTTTAAGACTTTGATCCATTTCAAGTTAATTTTTGTGAGTAGTGTAAAATTGAGGTTCAATTTCATTTTTCTGCATGTGTTTATCTAGTTTCCTCAGTACCATTTGTTGAAGAGACTATCCTTTTCCCGTTGAATATTCTTGGCTTCCTTTTCAGATATTAATTGTCCACATATGTGGAGCTTTAATTCTGGGCTCTCTGTTGTTCCATTGATTGTGTGTTTATTTTTATATCAGTACCATACTGTTTTAATTACTATAGCTTTGTAGTATAGTTTGAAATCAGTAAGAGTAGTGTCTCTAGCTTTCTACTTCTTTATTCTTATAGTTTCTTTGTCTAAGCCCAAAGTTGGCAGAAGGAATGAATTAAAGATCAGGGTGGAAATAGAGAACAGAAAAACAATAGAAAAGATCATAGAAATTAAGAGTTGATTTTCTCAAAAAGATAAACAAAATTGACAAACCTGTAGCTAGACTAAGAGAAAAAGAGAGAAGACTCAAATAGATAAAATCAGATATGAAAGATAATACAACTAATAGTATAGAAATATATAGGATCATAAGAGACTACAGTGAACAATTGTATGCCAATAAATTAGACAATCTAGAAGAAATGGATAAATTCCTAGAAACATACAACCTGCCAAGATTGAATCAGGAAGAAATAGAAAATCTGAACATACCAATAATGAATAACGAGATTGAATCAGTAATTTAAAAACTTCCAACACAAAATAACACTAGGACCAGATAGCTTCACTCGTGAAATCTACCAAAAATTTAAAGAAGAATTAATGCCAATCCTTCTCACACTCTTCCAAAAAATTGAAGAGGAGGGAACATGGGGACCCTTCCAAACTCGCTCTATGAGGCTAGTATTACCCTAATATCACAGCAAGATAGGGAGACTACAAGAAAACTTAGACCCATATCCCTGATGAATATAGATGGAAAAATTTTCAACAAAGTATTAGCAAGCTGAATTCAGGAACATATTAAAAAGGATTATACACCATGACCAAGTGGGCTTTATCCCTGGGGTGCAGGAATGATTCAATGTATTTAAAGCTCTGTCCTTGTGCTGCATGTTCATGTAGTCTGTCTCACACATTTGGACCTGCATGAGAGGTTCTTTGGGATATAAAGCCTATGAGTGGAACTCGTAAGTACTGCCATATTGCTTTCCCAATTGGCTGTTCAAGTTTACACATTCACTAGTATTTTTGGAAGGTGAATTTCTTAATAAATTTTCCAATTAAAAAAAGCATTTTAGAGGTTATTTGAGGTTCTATACATGTTTTGGCCAGTTTTGGTATTTTATATTTTTCTACACATTTATCCACCTCATCTATTTTTTTTAAAGTAGTTTTATTCCCTTATTATTATTATATTTCTTTTGGGTCCATAGTTCCCCTTTTCGTTCTGTATTTTATGCAGTAGTATCTTCTCTACTATTTTTCTTAACTAGTCTTGCCAAAGGTTTATCTATCTTATAAATCTTTTCAGGGAACTAGGTTTAGGTTTTGGTTTTGCTAAACTTTTACATGGATTTTCTTTTGTAAGGAATATCTGGGTGTCTGATTTTTTTCCTTAAACTTAATTGTATAACTTTCTTCTTTGTTGCTTCTTTGGCCTATTTTCTTGATTGTCTTCCAACTTCTTGAGTTGGATACTTCACTTATATTTTTAATAATTTCTTGTTTTTAAAACAAATATATTGAACGCTATAGAATTACTTCTATGTATTGCTTTCACATATAAATTTTGACATGTAGTGTTTTTATTCAGCTACAAGTATTTTTCTTCCTTCCTTCATTTATTTATTTCTTCCATAAGACAAAGATTATTTGGTAAGATGCTAATTTTCAAACATACGTAATTTTTAGCTTTCATTTTGTTATTAATTCATATTTTTATTGCATTTTGTCAGAACACATTCAGTGTGTTCTTGATCCTTTGGAATGTTTTGAGTTTGCCTTTGTAGCCTACTAGCTATTTTTCTAACTGTTCTGCTGCTGCTCAAAAGCAAATCATATTCTTTGTTTGTAGGATATAGAATTCTCTGTATGTATTTCATACCTAAGATTTACTAATCGTATTGTTGAGACCATTGATGTCTAAGACTATTTTAGTGGGCTTTATAAATTTTTGAGATGGGCATAATATTAAATTCTCTGAGTATATTTTCTGGTTTCATTCTTTTTAATCCTCTAGGTTTATAGGTTGTTGCTTAAATACATTTTGATATAGTCTGTATTGTTAAGTGAATGTTTGTTTATAATAGCTATATTATTGTCCCTCTTTTTTTCCCCTTGAATTTAAAATTGGAATTAGACTATCCCAGTTTAGATCTTGATTTCCTTAACACCTTCATGACATTAGGCAATCTACTTAACCATTCTAAGCCACAATTTTCTTATCTTTACGATGGTTATTATAATACCAACCTCATAATGGTATTGTGAAGATTAAATACGTTGATACATCTAAAGCATTTAGAATAGTGACTGGCATATTCTAGTTCTCAGTTAATGGTAGTAATTAGTTATTAAGCATTAAGGTCAATAAAGCATAAAGGACAACTGAATAAAAGAACTAACCACTCAAGGGAGAAATATTGATAAAGTAAACATAAGTAATTTATTAAAATATAATTACAATAACAAATATAAAATAAAAATATCTTTCTCTTGAAAGTTTTCATATTTAAATGAGTTCACTTCAGGAAAAAAAAAAGAAAAAAAACACAACTGGAAGCCTAAGAAAGGCCAGGAAGCTGAAAAACAAAACAAAACAAAAAACTCCAAATCCCCAAGAAATAAGTGTGTTAAATTTCTTGACTGGTAAGTGTGAGATAAAAGTTATTTTGTGTGTTTATGATAATAATGACTATAAATAACTATTTGTGAAAAAACTATAAATCATTAGTAGAATTTTAAATGGAGTATCTTTCTTACAAATTACTGTAGAAGAAAAACTTCAAAAAAACATAGTCAATTCCCCCCAATTTGTTGAAGAAGGGAGAGATGAGCCCCAGGACAGAGTCTTTGGCACTACAGAGCCACTGTTACCAACTCCTAATTGGTGCTGCATCACTAGGAAACGTCTAGTTGTCAGAGGTTTTTCTCTAAACTCTCAAAAAGAAGGAACACTGGAGGGACACTGTCTCCTTAAGTTGTAATTTTTTAGCCTTGGGAGTTTAGAAGGGAGAGCGACAGAGGAGAGGATCATCATGCAGCCAACCTGTTTACACCGGGCTTAACAGTGCTTTCATAGTGCTGGGTGGTTCATGCCCATTTCTAAGGTGAAGGCCATGATTACTTTGAACCACGGTAGAGGCCAGCAATGCTGCCAAACATCCTATAGTGCACAGGACAGCTCCCCGCGACAAAGGATTATCTGCTCCAAATGTAATATTTTCTCTCATTATTTACTTCTCTTGGCTATGCTCATTTTTAAAGCACTTTATTTTGGCTTTCATTCTTATAGTTCATAGACGCAATGTCTTCTTGGATCTTGTTAATGACATTAATGAGGGATTGTTCAAAATATTATGTTGATTCTTGAATCAACTTTTTCACGTTTCTGCTGATTTGAGTGAGATATATTTTGTATTTTTATTATTTCTATTGAGAATAAGCATCTCTAAATATATTTATTGTCATTGGTGTTTCTCTTTTGTGGATTGCTCATTGATTTTTCTACTGAATTTTTAAGTAATTCTTAAAAGTTTCTGCCACAATGTAGTTGAGTTCATTATTAATTAAGCATATGAAAATAGTTTTTGTTTGGCTGTTCATCTAACTTTGTTCCTTTTGTCACTGAAAAGTTTTAAATATTAGTATGTGCAAATTTATCATTTCTTCTCTTTTATGCTTTAAAATTCCTGTTTAAAAAATTGTTTCTAATTTCTATATGGTGAAGATAAGTTTTTCTTCTAAAACATTACTGTTTGATTATTATTAGGTGTGCAATTCATCTGGATTTCGTTTTACTTTTGTTTTGCATTGAGATCTACTTTTATCTATTTTTATATAGATATAGAATATATACATTCATTAAATGTATATTAATGTATACATTTATTAAAAGTCTACCCTACCCAACATGATATCAAAGTCTCACATATTCATAGATCTATTTCTAGGGAATCTATTGTATTTCATTGTCTATTTATGTGTCTCTATGCAAAACCTACACTATTTACTACAGCATTATGACAAATCATGAAATCTGTTAGAGCTGTGCAGCTGGGGAGATACTTGATCATTTTTCAAAATTGCCTTGACTTTTATTGTGCTTCCATATGAATTCTTAAATTAGCTTGTAATCTATTAGAAAAATATGTTGTTTTGTAAATTAAAATATAATGAAACTTGTAGTTTAATTTGGAAGCAATTACCATCTTTATAATATCGAGTCTTGTCATTCATAAAGAGACCTATGTTTTCTTTTGTTTGTATTATCGTCTATGCCCTTTGATAGAGTTAGAATTTCCTTATAGAAGTCTTTATGCATTGTTCGTTAGATTTCTTCCTAGGTACCTTAAAATTTCTGTTGTCATTGTGAATGGAATTTTTTTCTTTTTTCTTTTTTTGCGGTACACGGGCCTCTCACTGTTGTGGCCTCTCCCGTTGTGGAGCACAGGCTCTGGACGCGCAGGCCCAGTGGCCATGGCTCGCAGGCCCAGTGGCCATGCCTCACGGGCCCAGCCGCTCCGCGGCATGTGGGATCTTCCTGGACCGGGGCACAAACCCGTGTCCCCTGCATCGGCAGGCGGACTCTCAACCACTGTGCCACCAGGGAAGCCCCTCTTTTTTCTTAATATATTTTATAATTGGTCATGAATGTGTCCATATATCTATATGAGCATAAATAAGTAAGAATGTGTATGAATCTCGCCAAGTCATTTAAACTCTTCAAGGTTCGGTTTCCTCATACATAAAATTGAGATTAAAAACATATTCACAGGATATGATTCATTAGAATTAAATCAATTCTTCTAGGTATACGAACAAAAAAGATGACTAGCATTTGTTAATGTTTTTAACCTCCCTTTTCTGTAATGCTACATTTTAAAGAAAGAATGCTCAACCATCTAATATCATCACTAAAAAATATGTGAGAATTAGCTGGCTAATTTAGATACCACTTTTGGGATAAAAATCACAATTTGGCCTAAATTTATCCCTTTGCTTTCGGGAGGCAGCCCTAGAGGACTGATTTTAGAGTATTTAGAAGTGCCCCAGACAAGGTACTGGTGTGGGGCAGAGAAGATAGCTTTAGGAAAATTAGCTCATCGGATTCCAGTTTCCTATTATGCTATTAACTAGTTGATATTAGGCTAGATATTATATACCTTTGAGGCTTAGTTTCTTCTCTTGAGTGAAGAATTTTGATTATCTGTATGATTATTTTCAGCTCTTAAATTTTATAATTCTGTCATATCTTTTTCAAGAAATACCAGTGTAGGTGCTTACAACTTGGGCCTATATTAACTTTTCAAACTTGTGGCCTAAATGACTTTCTATAAAGAAGACAAAAGACCAATGTATTATGAGTCTTTTTATTTCAGCTATCTCAGATCAGAATTTTGGCAATTTAAAAAATCTAATTAATTAGCTTTGTAAAATGGTCAAAGTGTACCATGTAAATAAAGATTGTCAAGTTAGATTTTAAAAAAAGACCCATATATGCCACATAGATGCTGTCTACAATGATCATACTTTAAATATAGTGATACAGATAGTTTAGAAGAAAACAATGGGAAAAGGTATACAACTTAAACCCTAATTTAAAGAAAGCTACACTACTATCAGTTATTGCAGACTTTAGAACAAAGAAAATTACCAGGATGAAAGAGGAACATCACATATTTATAACAGAGTTAACTCACTGAGAAGATAATCATAATCCGAAATGTATATATACCTAACAACACAGTTTCAAAATAAACAAAACAAACAGAAGAAATAGAAAGATAAATAGAAAGATCCACAATTATATTTGGCGATTTCAACACTCTTCTCAAAGTAACTGGTAAAGCAAAAGAGAAAGTCAGTAAAATATTGATGATCAGAAGAACACTACCAATCAACTTGACTATGATTGTTAGATTTCTTCATAGATGCCTTAAAATTATAACTTCTAACGTAAAATTATAAAATTATAACAACAAAATAGACTCTTTTCTGGTGCATATGGAACAATTACCATACATATCTTGGGTCATAAAACAAATCTTATCAAATTTAAAAGAATTGATATCATACAAAGTATACTCTCTAACTTGTAATGAAATGAAACTAGAAATAAGTAAGAGACAATATTTGGAAATTTAACAAGACACATAATTTGTAACTTATGAGTTAAAGAAGTCAAAATGGAAATTGGAAAATATTTTTAACTGCATAAAGACAAAATACAGCATACCAAAATTTGTGGAATGAAGCTAAAGCAATGTTTAGAAGATTTGTGGCATTTAAGTGCTTATATTTTAGAAGACAAAGGTACCAAATCAATAATCTGAGGCCCCGCTTTAATAAATTGGAAGAGAAAATTAAACCTATATCAAACAGATGGGAGAAAATAATAAAGAACAAAAGACACTGAAATTCAAAGCAGAAAAAAATAGAGAAAATGAAATCAAAGCTAATTCTTTTTAAAAGATTAATAAAATAGATAAATAGAAATGGAGGAAACAGTTTCAAAATCTTTAGGAGGCCATAAATACCCTGATAACAAAACAAGACACAAACATTATAAGAAAAGAAAAATATAGATCAATAGAATTCATGAATATAGATATAAAAATACAACAAAATATTACCCAATTGAATTCATCAATATACAAAAAGACAATACATCATGACCAACTGGGTTCATCTCAGAAATGCAAAGCTGCTTCAAGAGTCAAAAAATCAGTCCATGTAGTTTACCACATTCACGGACCATAGAAGACAAATTATATGATTATCTGAATTGATACAGAAAAAGCATTAGACAAAATTCAAAAGTCATTCTTGATAAAACTGTCAGCAAAGTAGGAGTAGGAGGGAACTTCTTTAAGCTGATAAAAGAAAACCTATAACTAACATCATATTTAATGGTGAAGGACTGAATACTTTCTCCCTAAGACTGAGAACAAGCCAAGCTTACTGCTCCTATTAAAGATTGTATTCAGTTGTAATATTGTATGCCATGAGGATAGGTTAAAATATGAAGTCAGTGTATTAACAAATGGATAAAACTAATGTAAAAGATAAGAACTGTGCCTCTTCTTCCTGCTTTATATTATATATTGTGGTGTGAATACATTATGGAGGGAATTCAGCTACACTAAATAGTTTGAGACCACTGAAGCCAAATTCTTTCTAGAGTCATTTTCAGTGCTACAAGTTGTAGTTGTGTATGATATGATTAAATCTACATAAACAGTTTTTGCCTGTTCTCAGAAAGAAAAAAATAAAAGAAAAGAAGGTACTGGAAGACTTAACCAGTGCATTAAAGAAAGAAAAGCGATAATATGCACACACATGAAAAGAAACAAAAATGCCTCTCTTTGACATGATTGTCAATGTAGAAAATCCCAAGGAATCTATAAAAAAGATCCTACAAATAATAAGGAAGATTAGTGAGGTCGTGGGGTACCATGCTAATATACAAGAATCAATTTTTATACTAAAATGAACAATTGAAACTTGAATTTTATTCTCAAATTACTGCTTACACTATCATACATGCACACACAGAAGAAATATTTGGTAGGATTTTTATGCTGAAAACTAACGTTGATGAAAGAAATTAACAAAGACCTAAATAAATGGAGACAAGGTACTGTGTTCATAGATTGATGACTCAATATTGTTAAGATGTCAGTTGTCCCCCAAATGATTTGTACATTCAATAAAATCCCAATCAAAATTCCAGTAGTGTTTTAATTTTTTTAAGAATGCAAAATTACTAGAACAGCCCACAACAATCTTAAGAAAAAGAACAACATGGAAAACTCACACTGCCTGAGTTCAAGACAACACAAAGCTATAGTCATTAAGACAGTGTCACACTGGTGTTAAGGAAGGGATTTCAGAAATAGAGATTTTAAAAATAGACCCACACACATTTGGTCAATGGATTTATGACAAAGGTGCAAAGGTAATTCATAGAAAGTGTAGTTGTTTCAATAAATGGTGTGTGGTACTGGAACAATTTGACTTCCCTGTGCAAATTAATTAGTAGATTAAAAATAATGAAAAAAACAGATAAACCTCAACCCAGACCTTGCATCCTATAATTAAAATAAATAACCTCAAAATGGATCATGGATCATAGACCAAACAGTAAAATCTAAAACTATAAAACTTCCTTAATAAAACATGGGAGAAAATCTTTATGACTCTGAGTGAGGCAAAGAATTTTTAAATATAACAGCAAAGCCATGATCCATAAAAGAAAAATATGATAAATTACTTTTTCAAAATTTAAAACTTTTGCTCTCTGAAAGACACTCTCAAGAGAATGAAAAGAGTAGCCACAGACTGGGATGAAATACTTGCAAATCTCATATCTGACAAAGGACTTCTATACCCAGTATGCAAAGATGTCTCCAAATTCAACAATAGTAAAACAAAAAACTAGTTGAATAAATGGACAAAAGATTTGCAGACACTTCACCAAAGATAATATATGGATGAGAAACAAGCAAATGTAGAGATACTCAACATCATCAATCATCAGAGGACTGCAAACTAAAATAGAAAACTAAAATAGAAAAAGGACTGACAATACCAAGTGCTTCAAGGATTTGGAGCAACTGGAACTCTTACCCATTGCTGCTGGGAATGTAAAATGATACAATCACTTTGGTAAAAGTTTGACAGTTTTTTATAAAGTTAAATATATAATATGATCCAGAAATCCCACTACTTTGCATTCACTTAAGAGAAATAAGCACTTATGGTGACACAAAATCCTGTACACAAATGTTTATAACAGCTTTGTTCATAATCTTACAAAAACCAAAAACAATCCAGATGTCTTTGAACTGGTGAATGAACAGATGCTCTTTTGTATGCCCATAAATGGGATACTACTCAGCAATGAAAACAGTTGATACATGCCACAACATGGATGACTCTTAAACGAATAATGCCTAGTGAAAGAAGTTAGGTTCAGAAGGTTACCTACTATCATGATTCCATTCCATGGCATTCTGGAAAACATAAAACCAGGGGGACTGAAAATAGAGCAGTGCTGCCAGGAGCTGAAGGTAGAAAAAGAGTTTGTTTACAAAGTAGTAGGATAATGGAATTTTGGAGGATGACGGAACTGTCCTATATTTTGCTTGTTGTGCCTGATACACGATTCTATAAATTTGTCAAAACAGAAACGTTTACCAACAGAGTTAATTTTAGTATACGCAAACTAAAATATATATGATTCTTTAAAAAGATCCCTAAGCATTACTTTCTTTCTCTACATTTGTTTCTAAGAAGTCATTCATTGCAAGATGAACCATTATTTACTATTAAAAAAGGAAAAAAAGCACCCATTAATCTATAGTTTGACAATGATTATAAAATGTATCCTGATTTCAAAATCGTCATAATGTGAAAAAAGTATATTTTAAAATATGTATAATATGATATTTACAAATTGGAGCTTATTCTCAGACTTCTATCCAGGGATATTTTCTGAGTCCTGCATAACTCTGATTATTTTTCATTATTTGAGTATGAAGATTGAAACTACTATATTAGTCCATAAAAGTGCCAGTATAGTCATCTTTATATAAGAGAAATTAAAAGGAGAAAATAAACCTCGCTTCAAACATTTTTTTAAAAGGCCAAATGCAAAACATTAAGCTAGAATTGTCATTTATAAATGTACCTCATTTAAGGGAAATTCAATATATAAATTATCCTAGAAATAGATGAGTTAGAGCAGGTTGAGATGAGGACATCTGATTACTTATCTTAAATAATAATTCATCAGAGCTCCTTTAAATAATAAATGTTCCACTGTGGTTTTAAACACCTCATTTTAGCCAAATTTGATTATCATGTGTTTCTTTGAGAACTTCTAATGTGAGTTTCATCTGTAGATGAAAAACAGAGCTTTGTCTTTGTGCATTTTATCTAAAATATGATAAATAAATTGTTTCACACTTTAATGGAGTCTATAGTTGACAGAGATTGCTGTGAACTTCAGAGTGGTTACTAATTTGGGTATGCAAACACAACAAGCTTTGTTCTGGAGACAACAAATACTTGTATCTTGGGAAAAACAACAGACTGCAGAATTCATAATTATTTCAAAATTAGGACTGATACTTTATGATATTAATAAATAGACTCAATTCATATCATAACCATTAGTGTTTGATATATATTGTGCACACACACAAAGACGGAATGAACAGATCCAATTAAACAAATACTGGAAAAACTACTTAGCTCATAATTTTTTAAGTGATCAATGCAAACGCAAACTGCCATTTATTCAAGGGTGTGCTGCTTTATGACATTAATGTGCTCCTAAAGAGCTCAAGTCAATGTTCTGTAAAATTGTTATAAATCTTGAATGAATCTTGCAATAAAATAATGAAACCTTTTGTCATGTAAGTTTTTATTTAACTGTGTTGCTTGTTTATATGTTGAATGTTGAATTTTCTTCATGGCTTAACAGTATTCAGAGACGTACAGACAGGTAGATACATCAGCTTTTTTCTTATTTTCAGGGTAATTATCCTGTAATATGTGGCTTTTTCCATGAATACAACTCCTGGAAAAATTTTTTTCAAATTCTAATGAGATACTAGGACTAAACATTGTGACGAGTGTTCTATCCAGTAAAAAGAGCCTGGATTTTTTATTCTTAAATAGAGGAATGATGTTGCATACATGAAATAAAAAGGCAGAAGATACAATGAAGTATTGCATGTGCTCAATATACATCCATTTATTAATGCATATGCCAGAGGATTGCATTGTACTATGCATTTGGAGACGTCATTAACAAAGCACTTGCTTATCAATTTAACATGAATTAGTGGATCTTACTGTCTGTGTTTTCACACCCAGTAACAGCATGGTTCTGAAAGTCATGATACTTTTCATTTCTGTTCTTAACATATCAGACCAGCTTGTTCACAAAGCACAGTCACTATAACAGGATCTTGTTCCTGCATATGTATGTTGCCCACTAACAGTTATGACCATAAGTTACAACTACAAAGTCCTGTTCTACAGCCAAGTACTTAGGTACAGATTCTAAAAAGTCAAACCATAAAAACAGAGAAAATGCAAATATTCATAGACTATTTCATATTCACACTCTAACCTAGTTATATTTTTATCTACCGAGCTGTAATAAGTTGTTTTCCTATTGCATTGTATGCATCTTGGGCTTATAAATAACATAAATTACAAAACTGTAAGCAATTTCTTCAGACTTAATTTTACATTTTTCACTAAATAGTTGAAGATGTGACATTTTGCTCCAGTGCAATATATAGTAATGCTGCATTCAGTAAAAACTGTTGAATATTTCTAAAAAGAGAAAAGCATTTAACTGATTATAGCACTCAGTAAATAAGGAGTTAGTCATAACTGTCAGAAGGAAAACACTAACAGTATAATTACTTATCATAGGTAATTTAAGAAACAAACCTTCCATCATACTCCTAAACCATTAGTCGTATGACTTTCTAAAGAATGAAATTTGGTAAAGCCAAGACATAATGCTAGATGGCAAATGCTTCAACTTACCTTTTTTTTTTTTTTACAAATGTGATGTGACCTTGGCAGTTTTAAAGAACAAAGTTCTGTTGATATATCAAACACTGTTAAACTATTTAGCATTACTTTTTATAAGTTTGCTTTAAGAGCATTTCTTCACAGTGATTTCAGAAAGGTTGGAAACCGGTTGGCATAAAATATTTCCCACATTTTCTATTTTAATATGTATGCAAAAATCATCACAATATACCTGCAACTATAAAATTACAAATGCTTTCTAGAAGTAACTGCATTTCTAGTCATGATAGAAAAGGGTATTTGTAAGACATCTATAATGAGGTAAGTCTAAATAAAATAGAATTTGAGTAACAGATGCTTTCATACCTACTGGCCATATACACCAATGTAACACGGACAACTAATGGACCAACTTAAGAGACTGTTTTTTAGTACGTTTAATGGACGAGAAATTGGTAATGAAATAAACATTTTAAAAGATGCTCTGGATATTTCACTTTACATCATAATTTTGGCACTTCATGGAACATTTATTTCTCAAAGACCAGAAGTGGTATAAAAGTTCCACAGGTTTTCCACATACCTTGTAGACATTGTTCTTGAGTACTGGCAAACACTGAAACGTAGTGAAATAAACATTCCCGTGTATTTGCACATGCATGCAGTAGTCAAACAGTTATAGTTTATGAATTCTCATAGATGCTATCTTGCAGTGTTTCTTTCAAGCACTCTCTTCAGCAGATCTTGTTTCAGATTTAAGTCTTACAAATTCTTTAGCCACATTGTCACTGGTCCTCTGCGAGAGGATTCTAAGGATAGTCAAACCAGTTTCATCCATAGAGACGTTTTTCAATAGGGGATACCATGCCCCGTGGCTTCCTTTTTCTGCTATGTTCTGGAGCTGAATTACTGTCATTCCGATAATTCGATCTTCTCTGGCAAAGCAGTAATCTTTAACTGAAAGGTGAAGTTCATAGGCCCGTGGGCGGTTTTCTTTACTCAGAATGCTGTGTGGATTAAAAATATGGATTTTGAGCATTTTCAAATAGGGATCAATATGGTTCTAATAGACTGTTGAAAATTTTATATACTGCTCAGAATATTATATTGGCAAATAGAGTATCATTGTCTTTGAACTCTGATGCAAATATCCTTTAAATTTTACTTAGATTGTATTTCTATAGCTGTCACTGCAATCGAACTTAAAAACTCCTTCCTTCCCTAGATGGAAATAGGAAATCAATCTAAAAATGCTTTACTGCCCTGATGTTAAGGATATTAATAGAAACTGGAATTAAAATATTATGTTGTAATTAATCATTGGAGGCAAGGTCTTCCCAGTGATATAGAGGTAGGAGGCGTTACTAGGGGTCATGGAAGCTAGGCCAGGGGGGGACGGGTACCGTTTGGAAGAATTTCTGTGCCATTTCAACATGCGTTATTACAATTTCCTTTCTTTACCTCAGACTCCTGGATACGCTATTATATCTAGGAGCCTTTTCTCAGGGGAATACACTGCACAGACTACCAAGCACTGTTCACAAGATGTTAAATTGCTTAAAAATTTCCAGAGTAAATCAGTTCCAGCAGAGCCTGGTACTTCAATGCCAGCTCTTTCCTATAGCAACAGTTAGACCTGTCAAGATTGGGACTGAGGATGGTCCACTTTTTTCCATCTCTTGACTACTTCCTTCCTCCCTAAGACTATCTGATCAGTCACTATTATCTCTTACCTAGACTACTGCAATAGCCTTCTGACTTATCTCTACTTGTTTGGTCTTGCCTTCCCTATAGTTACTTCTCTATACAGCAAACACAATAATCATTAATGATGTAAATCAGATTGTTCAAACCCTCATATGAAAATCCTTCAATGTCTCCTATTGAGCTTAGAATGTGACCCAGGCTCCTTTACCACTGACTTCAAAGCCCTGTGTGATGTAGTACCTGACCACCTCTTCAAATTCATTTTATCTCACTCCCTTGCCCACTACATACTGTTTCTTAAATATGCCAGGCATGCTCCTGCTTAGAATCCTTGCACTCGCAATCTTCCTTGTCCTAAAATGCTCTCAACTCTCTTCTCTACATGACTGGTTCTTTATTTTCTCAGGTTCCTATTTAAAAGGCACATGCTCAGAGAGGCTTCCCTGAACACCCCGTCTAAGCAGCCAACCCATCACTCTATTGCATCACCCTGTTTTAATGCTCTGCTTAGTACTATCATATGATAACTTTATTTATTTATGATGTTGTTTATCATATGTTTTCTTTACCTCTAGAGAGTAACTTCCACGAGAGCAAAGTCCTCCTTCTACATATATCCAATGCCTATACTATTGCCTGATACATGGTAGGCACTGGACAAATACTAAACAAATGGAAGAGAACTAAAAACAGAGCCTTGTTCATTTGCCTTGGATCAATGATGAACAGGAATCCTTAAACCCACAGGTTTTGCTTTCCTTAGCAAAGCCCAGTGCCATTCCTACCCTGTGAGTCGCTCATAAGTGTAGCTCTACAATGCCTATTGCCTGGTTGAATAAAGGAGTCAGGTCATAACTTACAACTGAAATGTTTCGTTATATTTTGGTGACCATGTGTTGCTTTTTGTCTTTGTGCCTTGTTTTCTCTTCTTGTCTCCGAGGTTGGGTCCCAGCATACAAACTTCCACAAAGGGGCGGAACGTTGCAGTGGTCTGCCAGTTTAAGTCATTAATAGCAATCACTAAAAGCCAAAAGGAAAGAGACAGGAATATAAAGTATTAGCAAACCAATGTGTGGAATCCTAGACTCTCCCTTTGATCCTTAGAGTGAATTTTTATTTTTTAAAATGATGTATGAAGTTGTAACTTGCATTTGATAGCACCCTAACCCCACTGACAAGGAAAAGCCATTTACTCTCTGGGCTGCACGCCTGATGGTGCTTTCAGCTCTAAGCCATGTGGCATTGGGATGGCAAATGTGAGCTGTAATTGAAAGGACAATCATTAATACTGAAAAGTTGTGATTCTTGTTTAGGTGAAAAAATGATGCTTTTCTTATTAAAATTATATGTTCATCATAAAATATTCAGAAAATATACAGAAAATAGATTTTAAAAATATATAATTTTATCACTCAGAAGCAATGAGTTAATATTTTGGTATGATGTTTTCAATCTTTATATATAGAATGGGATCATAATGTATTGCAGTCTTATAAGTAGCTTTATTTTTTAAGCCCATCACGGGTAGCATTCTAATTTATTATATATTTTCCAACAGCAAATATTTCATTATATGTACATTTCATTCTATATTTACCCAATCACTTGTTGTTGCATATCATGGCGGTTTCCTAATTTCAGGCATCATAAATAATACTTAAATGAACATTCTCATACAGGTTTGCTCATCCTTTGATGATGATATCCTTAAGGAATTGTCTTACAATTAAATTTGCTAATGTAAAAGGTTGATAAAACTTTTACCATTTGATATGCATTGTCAAAATATTTTTCAAATATATTTAGTGACACTGGAATATATAGTCATGCCCACTTTTCTGTATGATTACCAGTACTGTGTATAATCTATTATAGCCCATAGCAGTGTTACTTTTATAATACAAAGATACATTAGGTAATGCAATTTTAAAATATGTTAGAAGGCCATGGCTTTGATTAAAGTAGATATCATTTAAAGTGACTAAGTCTATAATAATATAAAAATAGAACATGGTTCTATTGAGGAAAGTATTAATCATTAAATTATATCTTTGAAATGACCCCTCTTTTCAGATTGTGCTTTTACAATATAAAACCAATTGATTCAACCACCCATTAAAAAAAATCAAACAGTTGTTGGAAATCACATAGAAAAAGTAGGTAGATTATGTGGATAGTAAGAACATGCTGACTTAACATCTAAAATGTCATTGGCAAGTTGGAGCCAACCACAGCACCAATGTTGAATGTATATCATAGCCTCAACCATAGAGAACATGTTCAATGTATACAGTTTTGAAATGTAATCACCAATGTATTTAAACCATTTAGATATTTCAGGTAACATAGGTTAAGTACCTGTGCCACTCATTTGTTTCAGTTTTAAATCAAAAGTTCTAGATTCATGAAGAAATTCCGAGCATGCCCTGAAATCATTTAATATAGATTTTTAAAGAGAGATTCGAGAAAAAACATTTTTGATATAATTATTTGCAGAGGTTAAAGTCTCATAGGCTGTTTTATCTACCTGGACCCGAAATATACCTTTTATAGTGACTTTATGCTCTCCTGTTCCTGGGGTGGCGGTGATGTCCACATGAACAGATATCTGACCCACTGAATCTCTGGAGGAGGGACCTGCAAATCAGCAAAAGTTTACTGGCCTGACCTTTCAGACCACTTAATAATGGACATCAGCACTCTGTGCACAAGGGACTGTAAAGTGTGATCATAGAAATAAATGGTTCTTCTCGTTAACAGCACATAATAGATTTTGATAAATGTTCACTAAATTAAATTTGCTACGCAGGTTTGAGGCTTGGGTATAATCATATTTAGCCCATTTAGCTAAACTTTCATATAGTACTCAGATACCTTAAGGCACACTCTTAGTATTACTATTGTTAAAAAAAAAAAAAAAGGCAGCTGCCTTACTAGGCACGTAATAAAGCTCTCCTCCATTGTTGCTTACGTACAAAGATGTATCATGCCTTTCATTCCTCTGTGAAGTGCTTTTCTTCAGTGTACCACACCAGAGCACCCAGGATACAAAGATGGCTCTACAGAGCACCTGCCCTCACGAGGCCCACGCTAGACCAGGGGAGAGCAACATATACGCACATTGCTGCGTATAGTGTGATACATTCTAAAATAGATACATTTACAAGGTCGACTGATGGTATAAAAAGGAGTAGTCAATTCCACCCTGATAAACGTTAGTCAAAGGTTAAGAATGTTGTATTGGAAAGTGCCTGTGATTTGGGGTCAGATAAGCTTGAATTCAAATCATAGTTATGCTGCAACTGGTTCTGTGATTGGAATTTGCTAGGTTCTCAAGTCTTGGTTTTCTCATTTGTAAAACAGGGATAACTACATCAACTTCATACACACACACACTTATCTATTAACATATCACCTATAAGCATGTATATTTTTTTCACAAATAAAAGCACATGCTCTAATTATCATTTACCTTGCCTTTGTCTTTTCACCTAAAAATATATTAAGAAGATCATTCCATTTCAGTATACATAAAGCTAAGCCCCATTCTTTAATATAGTCTGGAATATCACTGCATTAACTACAAAGTCAGTGTTCCCTGAGTACTTGCTTAAAAATGAATCACTAATCTGCTTACTAATGAAAACATTAAAATATTTAAAACATTTAAAATAATGTTTAGCCTTTATTCCATTATACGAACATCCATTATTTAACTACACTTTGGTTGTTTCTAATCTCTTACTCTTATGAGCAAAATGTAACAAATAATTATTTTTCATATTTACAAGTTTATCTATAATTTTAGAAATGGTATTTATTTGTCAAAGGTAGGTGGAATTCTAATTTTGCCCCATAGAGATTTTAACCATTTACAATATATATGAGAGTAATAAGAATCTTATTTTTGTAAAATAAATGGCTAGTGACCAAGCTGAAAATGAAAGGTTCTAAGAGACTTCCAATTTCTAACTTCAGGAAATCAGTGGATTTCAGCCGGAACCTCTTAACAGGACCTGCTGAGAAGAGCTGCTTCACCACAAGCAGCTCTCTCACCCACACCCCACCCCAGCCATTTGATAATAAAAGAATCGAAAGATAGAAATGGATCACTTTGGGCATTAGCCAAGGGACTGTTCATTGTTCTGTGGGAAGGGAAGAGCGGAAATGTTTCCTTTTCCTGAGGTGAAGGAAAGAAAACGCCAAGAGAAGTACTCCTAGACTCCGGAAATGCCAGCAAGATGAGCATTTCATTTTTTAATTGGCTGCCTACTTAGCAGACCTGGACATGGCCCAGTGAGGAACAGCAAGCCACAGAGTATGCCAGGACCTTCCCCTCTGCTTGAAGTCATGGTTGCTGAGAAATATGGCAGATGGCTCCTGAATGGCCTTGAAGTGCCAGAGTTGGGGACAAGAGAGGGATAATGTGATTGTAGGATCTGGTTTTATCAGGGATTGTCACAGACGTGGTAAAGAGGCAGGCCTCTCAAAGGAATGTGCTATGCCCAGGTGAGGTGCAGCAGGAAAAAGTGGCCAGGTCTCGAGTCTTGGAAGAGTTCATCAATGCCCTGGGGAACTATTTGGAAATAAGTTTCACACCAGCCGGTTCTATCAAGCAAGCTTGTACTTCCCCTAGGAGAAGGAGCTGGAAAAGCTCCTACCACTAACTGAATAGACAGTGACCTTTAAATAGATAATGACCACTAATGGCCACCATTGAAGTTTATTTATTTTATTTTATTCATTTATTATTTTTGGCTGCATCAAGTCTTAGTTGCGGCACACAGGATCTTCGTTGAGGCATGCGAGATCTTTCATTGTAGCATACAGGCTCTTTGCTGCAGCTCATGGGCTTCTCTCTAGTTGTGGCCTCCATGTTTTCTCTCTCTAGTTATGGTGCGTGGTTTTCTCTCTCTGGTTGTGGCGCGTGGGCTCTCTAGTTGAGGTGCACGAGCTCAGTAGTTGTGGTGCATGGGCTTAGTTGCCCCTGGGCACGTGGGATCTTAGTTCCCCGACCAGGGATTGAACCCACATCCCCTGGGTTGGAAGCTGAATTCTTCACCACTGGACCACCAGGGAAGTCCCCAACCATTGAAGTTTAAATAAAGAGTCATCTTTCTCTTTTCTCTCTTTCCTTCCTCCTCAATATCAGGGAAACTACGTCCAGGAGAAAGAGGAAAGGTACACATTACAGAAGCTCATGTCTTCCTCCACCTCCTGCTTCTACTGCTAGAGTCACCATTTCCCCCTGCTTGTGTAGAAAGAAGGAGAGCTTTATATCCAATAAGTGATTAAAACTTTAATGTGAGCAGAACAAGGTCTTAGAACCTGAATAACTTTCTAATAGTGCAAGTAATTAACATGGTATGTACCTGGGTGTCGATATCAATGAGGGAGGTGTCTATGCAGTAGAAAGTAGGGCTCATAAGAGAAGCTGATAACACTTTTTGGAAAAATAAAATAGTTTGATATCATTCCTAAACTGGCGACATATTTATGATATGAAAAATAGAATATATCTTCCCATTATTCAAGTCTCCTTTGTGTATTTTAATAATGTTTTACATTTTTCTTCATGTGAATATTAAACATTTTAAAAGCTTATTCCTAGTTGTGGTATCTCATCCTATTTTAAATGGGACCGTTTATTCCATTATATTCTATAACAGGAAGGCTAGTGATTTTTTTATTCAGCCAACTGAATTTTTAATGAAAGATTTACATTTACCCCTTTTGAGTAAATGAAATACAATCATATTATTTTCAGTGAATGACACTTCTCCTTTCCATTTTTTATACCTCATATTGTTTGCCTTGGCTTATTAGCTTATGTTTCTAATACTACATTCCATTGACAGTGTTAGACGTGGACATGCTTGTTATCCTCCATTTGGCTCTCCAAATTCATTTTCCACCCTTCTCTACTCTGCCCTTAGATGGACAATTCAATGGTCTCCTCTTTACTGTACTGCCGCTGAGAAGTCCTGGCAAGGCAGGGGAAGGAGGGAGTCGAGTCGGGTCAGGTATTTATTTCTTTAGTCTCCTTCCTGTGGGGTCACCTTTTGCTGGCTGAATCCTGCAACCAAAAATCAAAATTCCCCTCACCAGCCCTCAACAGGAGACAGTCTCTTTCCTGGTTTTAGGAGCTTCTTCCTCCCTTGTTATTTTTGTTGCAGGGAGGTTAGTTGACTATTTTTTCTGGTCTCTTTATATCCAGCACATACCTTTGTCCATAGTTTCTCTATTAAATCCTTCTCAAATAATCTTAATTGAGTGCGCCATCTGATTCCTACTGTGACCTTGGCTACTAGAGTTAACATCTTTGATTTGCTCATAACTTTAATGGAAATGCCTCTAGTATTTTCACAATATTATTAGGTCTTGAGGAACACTGAGACAATTTCTTTTTGGTGGGGGAGACAGGACATAAAATACGGATACTCACTACTTAACTGTTATCATGATGGATTTTACAGGGGAGAAGATGCTTAAGGAGACTCTTGAAGGTTGGGTTGAAATTCATTTTTTTTAGACAAAGGAGCAGAAAATAGCATGCGCCCACATGTGGATGCATAAAGGAGAATGGTGTGTCCTGGAAATTCGCAAGGAGTTCATTATGGGTGGAGCAAACATAGATGGAGTAACAAGAGGAAATGTTAAAGAAAATGTGGGTCCTCTGAATGCCATTTAAAAGTTGTTAGACAAAAATAAATAAATAAAAGTTGTTAGACATTATCTTGGAGATACAGAGAAGTCTGTTAAGTTTTTGGCTATGGGTGGCACAGTCAGACCTAGATTTTGAAAGAATTTGTCTCATCTGTGTAAAAGATAGATCATTTTTATCACCCTATTCCCTTCTGGAAAACCTCCCACTTGCATCTTATTACATCTTGAATCAAATCCTAAAAGCCAGCGCCTTGCAAGGATGCTTCTGATGACCTTTCCTTCATCAGCACTTCTGGTCCAAGCCGTTGTCTTTGGCTTCATTCTTCAAAACTTTCTTCATGTTTTCATCCACTCAAACCACATGTTTGGAACATCCTCCCTCCATTATCTTATGAAGCTCTGTCCAAACACCTTTACTGTAAAATACTCATCTTTTATTATTCTATAAAAATAATCTGTAGTTATATTCCTGATTTCCTCAAATACTATAACATAGTATTAAAAAAACTGGGCAGTGAAATCAGACTTCCCTGATCATGAATCTGGTCTGTCACTCATTAACAGTTTAAAACTCCATAAACTTGCATTTCCTTATTTGTAAAGTGGGGATAAACACACCTACCTGGCAACATTATGGTGAGGCTAAAAAGGGAAAATTTTGAAAAATATGTAGGATATTATGTGCCTTGCACATGACAGCTATCTGGTAAATGGATCCAAGTTTATGATGACAATAATTCTTAATAAGAGTATTTCAAAGTTATTAAATACCTCAAAGATTCATAGAAAAATTATGGAGAAAAATCCATTGATGCTATAGTTATCTAAATCAAATACTGCAATAAGACAACATGAGTGACTGGAGTTTTCCCCAACAACTTTGGAATTCTGACTTTCTTCAGTAAGATTTTCTGGGCTGAGTACGCTAGAGATGGAAGGTTAAGAGCCCTCATGTTGAATGTCTATTAGGGAATGTTCTTCCCCACTATTGATGTATCAATAAAACCTTTGATTAATCAAGAATTCAGTGAAATGAGTTTTCTTGATTACTAAAGGTTTTTTGTTTAACTATTGCTGAAATCAGAGTGAATGAGAGATGGTGTCTCAGCAACACTGAAAATACATCCAGATTGTGTATTTGTCTCTGTTGTTACACCAAGGATCAGAGCCTGCTCAGCACCTGGGTTTGTGGTTAAGACTTTTATGTGTGGTCTTATATGTATTACTATAAGCAGTAATGTAGCAATGGCTGGCTTCTGCCCAGAGGAAACATCTAGAAATTATGGTCAGGAAAGTTATTGATTTAACAGATTTGTAATTGAGAAAAGCCTTCCATCAGAGCACTCACCAGGAGGTACCATTTCTTCATCTGAGTTTCTAACCAGAAACTGTACCAAGGTAATTTAAAGGCTTTAACTCTGTTGTTATAGAATTTGATTTGTATTGGAGAATATATAAAAATTGAATTAGGAAAATATGTGGTTTCTCTTTGGTGCTCTTACTTATGGAGGAGAAATTTTATGCTGTTTGAAACAACTAACAGCTAAAGAAAAGTGCCTAAAGCTTTTTAAAAGGTACTCTAAATGCATAGATATGTTTTTCCCTTTCCCAAACTGCTGCTCTCTCGTCTTCCACTTGTACATCCTAACTCTGTGTGTGTGTGTGTGTTTTCTAAAAAGATTTGGAGGGCTGCATTGGTGGGGAAAAGCATGTTAAAAATCAAACTTATGTACTCAGCAGTCCCTGAACAATTTTGTGGAACCTCTTGGGTGGAAACATTGACTAGAAAATACACATTTCCTTTTCTAACATAAAATGTGAAATTTACTGCTCAACCAAGTCAAACATAGTCTTGAGAGCTGCCTGCTTAATATGGTACAACCCTAAAAAAGTGGAATTAGGAATGTGACCGTCTTCTGACAATTTTGAGTAGATGCAACTAGTGTAAAAGGTTTTATCATTATTACAATTATTGCTTAATAGTCATGCTATTCATAATTGTCTCCTGAGAACTCCAGGTTTGTGTTTCCATGGCACAGTGTTTATATTATGCCTAGCACCTATGTTATGCCTAGTACTGTAGTTACTTATGCAGATATTTTTCTTCCTAACTATATTCCATAATGGCAGGAAGCCTCTATTCATATTAATAATCCATACTTCTTATCTCTAATTCATACAATAAACAATATTCTTTTGATACATATTAAATGGCCAGTTTATATTTCTTCATTGATTAAACATGCAAGCAGTCCTCACTTTGCACGGGTTTTCATGTTCCATGATACGCCTGGATTTCAGTGCCCACAGTTTAGTTAAATAGCACCCATTTCCCACTGACACATTCAAATTTTAGTTATCATGGCCTATTGAACGTGTATCATTGCCTAAAGTACAAACTTTGCTGCTAGTTTCTTAGTCCACAAATCATCATATAAGTAACAGATAGGTATTATCCTCAGCAACCAATGACATCACTTCTTTTAAAGTCTGTTGGTGACTGGTCACTGTGCCCCTGTTCAGTTCACACATAGCAAAGTGTGTAGCTGTGTTACTGACTTGTTTTCCAGTGATAAAAACCTGGATAATCAAAAGAGGGAATGAGCCAGAAAAGAAGAAAGTGCAACTAAGGAACAAAAAGTGATAACACTGGAGTGAAACCTGTATAGAATGTAAATGGATTAATAGAAAAAAATTACTGACCTTGTGAATGTTGACATTACTGCCCATGCCGGGCCCTAGAGAAGCAGACAAGGAGCTTAATGAAAAGTGACCTTATTGACATAAATGAGAAAGAAGATGAAGATGTCCTAGTAGAGGTGACATTGGAGAAAAAATTCACATTAAAGGAACTCTGAGATATGTTACCGCATCGAAAGCAGGAAGGATGAACTACTGGTGACTGGTCCAAACTGTGGAATGACAATTCACCAAGGCACAGAAAAGACGCTGCGCCTTATGGTTATGTGATGAGAAGAAAAAGGCAAGTGCTGTTCAAACTACACTCGATAAGATTTTAGAAAGAAACGAAGTGCTTTAATTCTCCATGTTTCTAATGCTTCAAATTATAGCATATTAAATAGATGTTTTCTCTTTTCTCATTTCCCTATACATTTATAGCTGACAGCAAAAGATTTTGTTTCTTTTGACAGAATGTTTTCAAAAGTCTTGGGAGAATTATAATTTTCCCCAATAATTAGCAGGATTGCTTTGAACAGTTTCAGTTTGCACAGTGATTTTTATGATTGTACATATTTGAGTTGATTCATTTGATACCTTTGCGGTTGCTGAAACAATACCTTTGTAGTTGCGGAAACTATGGAAGCTGCTTAATTCAGTCAGATGTGATTTACATCTGTGTTGCACTTCCCATTTGGTGGGGTTGGTTTGCTATAACCTTGATCTGATCCATCTAACATTTGCATGGTGAAATCTGTTGACTGCCTATCCCTGAATAAAAATGGTATTGAATAGAAGCATCTTCAAGTTGAAGAAGGTATATATCAATCAAGCAGTTATTTTCCAAAAAGAGAAGAAAAGGTAACATATAAGAGATTTCCACTTGTGATGGAATGAAATAATGAAAATAATCTAATATGGAGCTTGTTATTCATCTATTTAACAATGTTTGAGCATTTAATGAAGATTTAATCAGAGGCTATGCCTGTTACATAATCTTGTCTATTCTAAATCCATAGAAATTAGGCTATTGTGCCTCAAATCAACATCTGGGTCCCTAGAATGTGTCCTTTGTCACCAACATTATTGGATCATGAATACCAAACTCTCTATTCAGGAATGAGTAACGCTCATGTGCGTAAACATTGGCAAAGGGCAGGAGGATGAAAGAACTGATTGTTTAATTTGAAGTTCTCTTTAGAAGAGCAGCTTTTGATAAAAAGCTTTTTGATAATAGATCCTGATTACTATCAGATTATAATATAGCATTATATAAGCACTCCTAATAGAGTTAGTCTCTCACCCAACATAATTTTAGTACATTCTGTGAATGAATAATTTAAAAAACATTTAGTAATGATTATTCATGTAATGTTTTAAATAATTACCTCCAAGTCTCTATTAGCATCCTGTAAAATATTAGATGAAAAATATCACAGCTGCTCAAGTCATTTGTACAAGTTTACCAAACTGCTTAAGCCCCTGACAAAGGGGTTTGAATCAGTCCTCATGGGACTTTGCTGGGCCCCTCAAAGGAAAGGTGTGGTGAATTCATGAGGGATGACCACTCTGGCAATGTCATAGTTCAGTATCAGCTGACCTGCCCTACTTCTCCTCCCACCTTCAAGTCTAGGGCTCCAGGTGGGAGTAACTTACCTCCATTCAGGTTTCTAGGTCGTTAGATATCATCAGAGGTGGTAGGAGTAGAATAAACCAGGAAGTGGCTTGACTTAAGCTCTATTCCTTCTCTTATGCCTTTTGTGCTTTCCTCATGTTCCTTCCTTTTTGTTTGCTCATTATCTCCATGTTATTTAAGATTTATATTTGAAGTAATTCATGGTCATGATAACAATTATGGGTACAAGTTTTGATTACTTGTGTGTGCCAGGCATTGTGCTGAATGCTTTAAGGATAAGATCTTGCTCTGATATCAGATAAAGGTATCGTGTACATTTTATAGATGGTGCAGTTGGGCACGATGTTAGTTACCTGTCAAAGTCAGTAAATGGAAAACTGAAATTTGACCTCAGATCTCTGACATGCTGTGATGTTCATAGAATAGCTTCTCTTCTACTCTTTTCCCCTCCCCCTTCCTTTTTTCACATCAAAGAGGAGAAAGCAAACTGTCTTGGTGGTTTTGTTTTTTTTTGTTGTTGTTAATGGCATTTAAAGTCTTGGTGAACTAAAAGGCAGAAGAAGATGTGAAATCTAAGACAAAGAACATACTGCATAGACAGAAAGCATCTATGTATCTTAAGGTTATTTTTGTGTGTGTGATAATATTTAGTTTTCATTTGCAGCTTTTTATATTAAGCCCCATGGTAATCATTCAAATGTATATTTAAATTAATTTTGTATTCTGGGATGTTTATGGTTTCATAGCTCTCTGTGTTTTATCCTTAAACCTACTATTGATTGAAACATCTTATATTGTTACTTTATATCAGTGAGTTTCCATGCTATAGCATGCTTAAATGTGTGGCTGAAAAATTAATCAGTGATTACTAAGATTTGAAATGTGTCAAATCCTGGAAGTAAGTCACTATGCTAGTTGGGTATCCTTTTAGAATTGTTTTGGAAAGTTTAGTTATCTTAACCTGAAATATTTTAGTATTGAAAAATATATAGTTTTAATGTTAGAACTAGAGTGGGCCTTGGAAACTATCTGATCCGATATCTTTGTTTTAGAGGTAAGGAAGTTGAGGCTAAGTGTCTTGTACAAATTTCCATAGCTTGGCAGTTATCAGTGGTGGGTCTTGTTATTTTCAGTGAAGGTCTCTTTCCACTGACAAACTAGCTTGCCTCTAAAAAGGTCTTCCGGGGCTTCCCTGGTGGCGCAGTGGTTGAGGGTCCGCCCGTCGATGCAGGGGACGCGGGTCTGTGTCCCGGTCCGGGAGGATCCCACATGCTGCGGAGTGGCTGGGCCCATGAGCCATGGCCGCTGAGCCTGCGCATCCGGAGCCTGTGCTCTGCAGCGGGAGAGGCCACAACAGTGAGAGGCCCGCGTACCACAAAAAAAAAAAAAAAAAAAAAAGGTCTTCTGGAATTCACATAATGGGACAGACTTTCAAAGAATAGTAGAATTTGGGAAGTAGGTAGGATATGGATATGGACAGTCACTGCTGTTTTTTCCTGGTGGAAACTCAGAAGTGGCAAAAATCAGAAAATTAAACTTTCAATTTTGAATAGTGCCTAAGAATTATTTCTAATTATCATTTCACCTGATCTGTTAGCATCTCTCTTTTAAGATCTTTTCATTAACACCATGACTACTAGCAAACACTACTACCTGGAGGAGAATGAGATGAGAAAGATTACTCTCATAAGGCAGTACGTATTCACACCATGTAAGTCATTGTTGGTAGGAAGAGACTAGAGTAGGATACGTTTTGAGGGATGAGAGCTTTAGGACATGTCTTTCCTTCTTGGTAGTCACTGAGGATGTCAATAAACGTAGTAGTAGATACTGAGCTAGTTTAGATAAGTGAAGTCAGGCTAGGTGCTATGTACCCCACAGCTTCAAATGATTGGAACTATCAGTAACCAAGGATTTTTGAGATGTGGCTAAGGGTAATCCAGTTTACTTGAATGTATGATGTGAACAGATCTTCTTCTTTGAGGATAAATATACATATAAAACTCAGGGGCTTCTGAAAAAAAATTCTACAGCACAAGGAAAAGGTAACAATATCTCAAGTACTCAGGCAAAAGCCTATTGCTGGAAGTGATGCTCCTGAAGAAACCACAATGAAAAATGGAGTCATGATCAAATGCATAAGAAAAAGCAAATTTCCTGAGCTTAAAAAAAGCCCTCAACTTTGAAAGAATTCAATTTGTTTTAGAAAAATTAAATAGCACAAACTATACCCATGTATATCCAGGTGAAAAGGAGAAGAGAAGGAGGAGAAAAAGAAGAGGAGGAGAAAAGGAGGAACAGGAGGAAGAAGAAATGTATCCAAGAAGAAAAGGGAAAGAATTTCAGGTGGCCTGTAGTTTTCCTCACAAAATAAAAATCAGAAGGAAATGAGCAGTGCCTACAAAGTTATGAGGGAGAGAGTCTATAATCATAGAATTTTAAATCTAGGAAAGTTGTTTCTATGTATGAATGAAACAAAATGTAATTCAAGAGCCAATAAAATTTATTTTACACACACACGTGTGCATGCACGGGTGCGCGCGCGCGCGCACACACACACACACACAGTTTCCCCAGAGACTATGACTTGGAGACATATTTCAGCCAAAAGAACCTCAGACTGGGGAAGTTGTGTTGTAGAAAGTATGTCAGTAAGCAATAGCATGATTTAGATAAACTATCAGGTGGATACCAAATGTATATACCTTCCTTATTAGATTTGAATTTATTATGGCAAGCGTAGTCTTATTTAGTTTTATATTCCCAGTGTCTATCTCTGTGCATGGCATAGTGAAGGAGCTCCGTAAGAGGAGAATGAACAGAAATTTGGATGATGTGTGGATTGAACAGGAAGGCAGGTGTTAGGAAGGGATGAACTCTTTAATGGGAAAGTAATTAAAAAGTTTGTTCTCTTCGTTTTAGTGTTTTAGTGTTGTGTAAGTGAATCAGTGGTAAAATAATGAAATTATAGGCATGCTTAAAGCAGGTTTTCCTTATCAAATAAATGGGTATTGATCTATGTCTGGCTTCCATCACACAGAAGTATTCTTTCTCAAGTTATCATCTTTGCAGGAAAAATGTGCAAATAAAAACAATTCATGTGAATAGATGACTATGGAGTTTAAATTTGCTTTGTAGCAGCTTAGAGATGCTCATGGCAATCCCTTCATTATAGAGGTTCTGGGAGTTTGGGGTTGTGGGTATTAGCTATGGAGCTAGTCTTACCTTGAGTAAAATTTCAAATTTTAGAGATTTTATACATATTTTGCTAAATTTATTTGTAAGTATTCTTTTACTCCTATTTTAAATAGGATTCTTTTCTATTTCACATTCTAATTAGCTATTAGTTTTGTAAAGTTATGCTGTTGAGTTTGTATATTGATTTTGTAGTGAACGATTTCATGGAAAAGCCTTATTAGTTTCAGTAGTTTCCCTATAGAATTGCTTATGCTTTCTACGTAAATAATTATGTTGTCTGCTTATAAGGACTTTTATTTTCTTTTTCAATTCTCTTGTTTTTGTGTAGAGAACAAGATGATAATCTCCCTAATTAATTTTATATGTATATAACATTGAGACAAAAACTTAATATGGAGAGTATAAAAAGAAGACCTAGCTAAACTAATTTATATATATAATACAAAAATTCTAAATAAAATATTGATAAAATGCAACCCTATCACCAAGTAGGGTTTATCTTAACAAGAAATGGTTGTTTTAAACTATTATCCTAATAAATATCACTAGAAACTTTTCTCATAAATTCTGAAAAAGGATTTGATAAATTTCAGTGCCCATTCATGATAAAATCTCTTAGTTATTCAGATTTGAAGGATGGTTCCTAACTGTGATAAAGAATTTCTTTTAAAACAACTGACATCATACCCACATGGGAATCATTAGAAATTCCCTTTCAAAATTGGGAACAAAATAAGACTATGCAAAATAAGAATAAATACAGGGTCTGAAAGTTTATGTGGAGGCAATGATTAAAAACAGAAAAGTCAGTATGGCTCCTGGAAATGGTGACATTATTTTTTTTGCAATAACTAAAATAACAATTTAAAAATTATTTAACAAGAGTGTTTCTTGAATTAATTTGATAAGAGATTAAAACATAATAAACAAATAGTTACATGATTCTGGATGACAGTATATCATTCTCAAAGCAGCCAGAAAAAAAAAAATCCCTGAAATAAAGTTAATTAAAGATGTGATAAAACAATGAAATTTCATATAGGCATAAAATAATAATTACATGAAACATATCTGGAAACTTTACAGTTAAGACAAAATGTCTTAAGGATGTCACTTACTTGCATATTTAGTTACAGACTTACTGCAATTTTAATCAGAATCCCAAAGACTTCAATTTTTTTTTTTTTACAGAATCCAAAGCTCATGTGAAAAGCAGTGACAATAGAAACTAAGAACTTACTAAAAATAGAACTATTAAAAGTAACTAAGAATTTTTAAAAACACTAAATGAATAGTAACTAAGAACTTTCTCTCCTTAAAAAGAGAGAAATGAAAATGTATTATTCTTATAAAATATTAAAATACTTTATTAAGCAACAATAATTAAATCAGTCTAATCCTGGGCTATAAATGGTCAGACAGAATAGGATAAAAGGTCCAGAAACAGAATTCCAATATATTTAAGGTATCAATGGCAAAGGAATCATCAGTGGGACAGGGCAGAATTATTCAGTAATTGGTTGGAGAATAGGTTACTATTTGGAGAAAAACTTTATATCCTCACTGTATATCATATACCAAAAACAAATTCTGATATATTAAGTTAAAGTTGAAAAATACAACTGAAAAAGGAAGAAAATATAGATGAATTTTATTTGATATTTGCATGTGGAAAGGCTCCTTGGGCTTAAAATTAAGGAAATAAATCACAAAGGCAAATATTTGAAAATATTTGTATGTCAAAAGACATACTATGGAAGTAATCAACTGAGTGAGAAAATGTTTGCAACAAATGTTATAGAGGGTTACTATCCTTAATGTATAAAGAAATCACACAAATTGATAAACTCAAAGGCACCATTAAAAAATGAATAAAGGTCATAGACAATTCACAAAAAGAAATATTCAACTAGTTAAAAAATATTGAAAATGTTTATTCTTTTGTAATCAAATTAATGTATATTACCTATTATATTAACAAATATTTTAAACAAATACAACCACCCAGAACTAGAGATTTTTGTGGAAAAATCTAATATTCTAATCAACTTTTTTTTTTTTTTTTTGCGGTACACGGGCCTCTCACTGTTGTGGCCTCTCCCGTTGCGGAGCACAGGCTCCGGACGCGCAGGCCCAGCGGCCATGGCTCACGGACCCAGCCGCTCCGCGGCATGTGGGATCTTCCTGGACCAGGGCACGAACCCGCGTCCCCTTCATCGGCAGGCGGACTCTCAACCACTGCGCCACCAGGGAAGCCCTCTAATCAACTTTTGATTGGAACAAATTTATAGTTGGAAAGCTACTTGGGTATTACATGCCTTCTAGATATTCAGAACTTTGGATTCAGTAATTCCATTTATGGAATTCTATTCAAAACATAATTCTAAATACAGAAAAAATTTGCCTGGAAAATTTTTAGTAAATGTAATTTAAAATATTGAATGAAAATGAGAAATAAACTTAAGTATTTTGTAACTGGGGAATACATAAATTATGAATTATCTGTGTGATTGGATATAAGCATGACACATTGACAAGGAGTTATTATATAAAATACTTACGTTGGAATGCTGTATGAAAGGGATACATAATTTCCTATAAAGTTTCTGAAGTATTTAAAACAAACATAAGATGAAATTGCAAGAAAATATATCAAAAGTTGAATGATTTGTGAATAATCTTTTCCTTTTTAATACTGTTCTGAATTTTCTATTTTCCAATATGTATATATTACCTTTATAATCAAAATACAAGAAACCTAGTTAAAACAATGTTTTAAAACTTGTGTCAAGAAACTTTGGGGCTTCCCTGGTGGGGCAGTGGTTAAGAATCTGCCTGACAATGCAGGGCACACAGGTTCCAGCCCTCGTCTGGGAAGATCCCACATGCCGCGGAGCAACTAAGCCTGGGCACCGCAACTACTGAGCCTGCGTTCTAGAGCCTGCGAGCCACAACTATTGAGCCCACATGCCACAACTAGTGAAACCCATGCACCTAGAGCCCGTGCTAAGAGAAGCCAATGCAATGAGAAGCCTGTGCACTGAAACTAAGAGTAGTCCCGCTTGCTGCAACTAGAGAAAGCCCGTGCACAGCAGCAAAGACCCAACGCAGCCAAAAATAAATAATAAATAAAATAAATATTTAAAAAAATTTCTATAAAAAAAAGAAACTTCGATTTCATACTGGCTAAACCACAAAATTTATCAATAACTAGGAATTTTTAACTCCTGATTACTGATTATAGAGTTTTGAAACAGCATATCCATATATTTTTGCAGAAGAGTTTGATAAGGAGATTAAAAATAGCTTAACCTTTCAGGATCCTACAAGTTCCCCCAGAGATTAATACTTTTTAAAAAACTCAACCAGCCTATGCATCGACCTTCTGATTTACTTGGATGTTATCTTCTCCCTCATATTTAATCATCAAATTTCTTGAATGTACCATCTACACTTCCTCACTTATGTCCAAGCAAGTTTTAAGTCATCTCTTGTGATCGTATAGCATAACTCTACTGGAAATTTTGAGAGTCCCCAATGATCTCTTTTTAAACTATATAAAAATATATTTTTTCCAATTCCTTGCTATTTTCCATGTCCTTGGCTTTGACATATTTGAATACCTCCTTGTAGTCTTATCCCTCTTGACTTCCTTCACTGTCTACTTTCTTGATTCACTGTTTACTTCTCTGGTTTACTCCTTTTCTTCCATCTTTGTAGCCACCTTCTTTCAGCTTTTCGTTATGTGCCATTCCCCCATATCAGTCCTTGGCTCTCTCCTCTCTTTTCTCAATACTCCTTTCCATAGTGTTATAGTTTCAACTTTCATCTTTATTAAGTTTAAAAAATATATTTCTAGTCCTTATCCTCATCTTCCAAATGAACTCCATTTCTAATTGTCTAATAGATACAATTGCTGGATGTTTTCCCTCTTAGTTTAATCTCATCAAATCCAAAAATTGACCTATGGTGCTCTCAAACCTACTCCAGTTCTCAGCTTCCCCATTTCCAACCGGATGACACTATTCTTTCTGCTATCCAAGCTCAAATCACTGAAAACCTGATGGAACTTTTGCTTTCTGCTTTATTTGCTGATCCTAACCAGTAACTAAATCTTTCCCATTCTTCTTTTTTTTTTTTTTTTTTTGCGGTATGTGGGCCTCTCACTGTTGTGGCCTCTCCCATTGCAGAGCACAGGCTCCAGACGCGCAGGCTCAGCGGCCATGGCTCACGGGCCCAGCCGCTCCGCAGCATGTGGGATCTTCCCAGACTGGGGCACGAACCCGCGTCCCCTGCATCGGCAGGCAGACTCTCAACCACTGTGCCACCAGGGAAGCCCTTGCCAATTATTCTTTACAGAGTTTATTTGATTCAATCTCTACTTCAACATTCTACTCTCTTAGTTTGTGATCTCATCACCAAATCTGGTATCTCTGTCACCTTCCAAGAAGTCATTTTGCTTTCATACATTTCTATTATATTTTATATCACTTAGCAGGACTAAACTTCCCAAGATACAAATTTCTTCCTATTACTCTTCTTCTCCTAGATCCAAGGCTTCCTGTTGTTTTGAGGGGAAATTCCACATTCCCTAAGTAACTCTTGGCTTTAGAAATTCTGCCTCCATCAATTATGATCAAATTCATCCCTCACTACACTCAACAGTATCCCTTTCTGCAAGCCTTCCTTCCATATATTTAAGTAGTACCCCCCACCTGAACTCTGCCATCTCTTTATGGCTTTCCAGTCACTCCAGCCTGTATGGTTGACTGTCACTTGCATCCACTTCTGTGTTCTTATCCATACCACCCATTTTCGTACTCAATATTCTGCCTCATTGTGTACTCCTGTGTCTGTTCTACTGATTGATTGAACTTTATTGCATCATGAAGTTACACCAAGATTAAAATTGTTTCAATGTTAAATTAAAAAAAACTAAATTTTTAAATAATATACATTATTGGCAAAACTGGTGGGATAACATATATAAAAAATTAACTGGAAAGCAAGTTTTGGAGGCAGCGTGCATAGCAAGTCTCTGGGCCATACTCCTTAGATTTGAATTCAGGCTCCACCACCTATTAGCTGGGTGACCTTGGGTAAGTTGTTGAATCTCTCTATATTTCAATTCCCTCATCTGTGAAATAATAATAGTAGTACCTGACTCCTTCAGTTGTTGTAAAGATTACATGTTATCACCTGTAAAGAACTTACAAAAGCGCCTGGCATATAGAAAGTCCTCTGTATTATTGCTGTGGTTGTTTATTAGAATATTAAATCATTCCCTTTGACCTAGCAATTTCTTTCCTATGAACCTGTCATACAGAAATATTTGCATAGATACACAAAGAATTGTATGGCTGAAGATTTCATGGCAACATTTTTATAATGGCTAAAAAATTTAGATACAACCTATATGTTTATAAGTAGTAAAATAGTGAGTACATCATCATATATCTTATTATGAGATATTATGAATCCACTCTAAAGGGGGGAAAATCTGTATATAAGACATGAAAAGGTGTGTATGAAAAATCAAATAGCACAATAGTATGCATTGTGCTACTATTAAATGAGAGATCATTTAATATCATAGACTTCATTGCAGGTCAAAAGGCTAAAGAACTAGAGGCTAGTGTTCTAATAGGAAAATGTAACTGTCCCCAACTTTGAGGCAGTTACTCTGCAGGAGGTTGGCATACATACACAAATTAACTCCTCTGCAGAAATGCACCAGGGCTTGGTAATGTATTGCTCTGAACGTTTTCTCAAGAACTGGTCTAATCTAATGTAATTTGGCGAAGACAGCATAACAAGACAGAAGGAATTGTAACGGACAGAATGAATAACATTTGTCAGAAAAGAAACAGAATAGATATGGTTCCACTTCCCAGCAGGTACAGTGAACATAGAGAACTTCATGCAAGAAACCCTCTGTGTTTCCTCTTCTTCTTTCCTTTTCTTTACCTTCTTTAGTCTGTTTTGCTTACTGATCGTTATACAGTATTGAATAAGACTTTGAAATCTGGATATATAAAAATTGAGTTACTGTATAGAGTTTAAAAATAAATGAATTAAACATGGTTTCTTCATTTGGTTACTAATATATTAAACTGGCCACTTGGCTAGGTTTTGTGGGGGCAAAACCCCATGAAATGAGTGCACTGCATTTCCTCCTTATACAGCAGTGGAATAAAACAGATACATAAATAACCCTACTTGAAGATTTTTGTAATTTTAAATCTGAATTTGTAATCTGAAAGATTTGGGTTTGAATTCTGGCTCTGTTGTTTATTAGCTTTGGCCTTGGGTGATCATTTTAATATCTCTGACACTCGGTTCAGCTGTGGAACTGAAAATAATCACATCTTCTTCATAAGATGAAAAGGACAAAATGAGGTAACATTGGCTGAACTCGCTGTCTAACATATATCAGGTGCTTATAAATGTTAATTCCTTTATGTTTTTTCATTTTAATTTGGAAAGATCTATTTTATTTTTGTTTAAAAAACATATTTATAGCAAATACTAATATGTCTTATTTTAAAGGAAAGTATCTTGAATATACTGATTAGATTTTAGCTTTGATTAATCTAGGCCTTAGATTTGATTAAGAAGAAAAATTTTAATATCTACTCTTCAGTAATGCTATTTTCTTAAAAAAGTCTTGAACCTCTGAAAAAAACTTGAACCTCAGAAAAGTGAAGAGAAATTGGCTTTTTTTCCCCTAGAGAATACATACTTTTTTAAAAAATTGGGATATAGTTGCTTTACAGTGTTGTGTTAGTTTCTGCTGTACAGTGAAGTGAATCAGCTATATGTATACATACATCCCCTACCTCTTGGACTTCTCTCACACTCCCCCATCCTACCCCCCCATCCCACCCATCTAGGTCACCACAGAGCACCGAGCTGAGCTCCCTGCTCTATACGAAGTAAGTCAGAAAGAGAAAAACAAATATCGTATATTAACGCATATACGTGGAATCTAGAGAATACATACTTTTGAGGAGACTTTATGTTTTGAAGTAAACACACATAAAAATACAAAACCATTTGTCTGAAACCATCAGGAAAAAAGCCAAAGGCCTTAGAAATAATTCCCAGTGATTGTGTTCTTTATAACTGCCATCACTCTAAAAACTTCATAAGTTCAAACAATGCTGAGGAACTCCATTGTAGGGTAGAGCATTACAAATTATTTTTCTTTTTAAAGAAAAGTTTGGATCCGACTCTGAAAAAGGTCAAACATGCATGGAGAAATACAGATAAGGACAGAGTTTTGAAGGAATTTAAATACTGGCTTCCAGTAATTTCCTCAGTCCAACACATCCCTGCACCCTGTGGCTCAGTTCTAACTTGAGAGTTGTTAGCATTTTTACAATTCATTTTCCTCTTTGTTTAAACTATTTAGAATTAGACCTCAGTCAGAGCCTACAACTGGTTGCATTCATGATGCAGAATTTGCTTTAGAACTGAATATCACTGCTCTAAAAAAGAAAAAAAAGTCAATTTCAATGTATTATCTTTTCAAGTAAAAAAATAAATAAATACAGGATGTGAAGCTGAGGTCAAAGGCCATTTCCTACAGGAAGCTCTCCTTGACCTCTCCACCAGAAAATAATCTCTCCTTGATACAACTTCATTTATAATCTGTTTAATGCTTTAGTATTTTCTACTTTGATTATAGTTATTTGTACACAAAATGCATATACTTCCAATTCAGTAAACTGTAAACTTCCTGAGGATGGGGATTTTGATAGATTCCTCCATGTGACCACCATGCTTACCCCAGCACTACAAAGTCAAGATGGCCTCAGTAGTGGGGCACAGCAGAGGGCATGGGAACAGGCTCTGGAGGATCTTGTAATAACCTATAACAGAAAATAATCTGAAAAATATATATATACATAACTGAATCACTTTGTTGGACTCCTGAAACTAACACAATATTATAAACCAACTATACTTCAATTAAAAAAAAAGATTTAGAACTAGAGCTTATTCTGGGGGAATCAGGGAGACAGAAGAAGGAGAACCCCTTAAGGATAAAGGGGTTCACATGTATACATACAGTGATCAGTGATGATCACATCACTGTATCACATCAGTGATCCCCAAAAACTTCTACCACCCCAGTCAAAAAGTGTTTACAGCAAATATCCACCTACACTCAGAGGTGTTGTAGCTGTTACTTTTTTCTGGTATAAGAGTACCTGCAATTTCAAATTCTTAGTTGTTTTCCTTAATTGAAAATAACCTACAAGTGTTAGGATGCATGGTTAAGCACAGTTTAGGCCATGGTAGGAAATTATGCATTCTTTAAAACTCGTACTTTCCAAAATTTTTAAATGACACGTGAAGGTTTTATATAATATTGGGAAAAGCAGGCCATCTGATGCTATACAATGTGGTGTTTACAAGGTCAGGGCATGAATGACAATGGGGCCAGCCAGTCCAGTGTAGGATTAAGAAAAGGCCAGCTCCATGAAGAGATGGGCAGGGGTCCAGGTCTCAGATCAATAAACTGAGGGTTAAAGCAGCAGAAGCAAATCAAAGGTCTGGAAACCTTGGTATCAGGCATCTGTGGCCTGAGGAGATCAAAGGACCTATGAATAAGTGGGAACGAACACTTGGAATTTGGTAATGAAGACAATGGAAACACTGTATTTAGGAAGTCAGGTAAAAAAATAAATCATGCTCAGGACTGAGGTTTCAACAAAATGTATTAGAACAGAGAAGGTCCTTGTGTTTTTACTGTTCATGTGTGAAGGTGTTTGGGGTGAGAATGGTTATATGTCTGGATTGGAATATTAGCAAGAGAAGTGATTTTCTGCGTATGGCTAAGAAAGAGTTCAGTGCTACAAATAGGGTTCTGGTAGCAAATTAACTGTGGATTGATAAACAACCAGATAAGAATCTCTCAATATACAGAATAAGCAGGTTTCCCAAAGTTGCCAGTCAACTGATTTTATGAATATCAAGTATTTTTCTCATTAAATATACAAGAATCTATTCCTTCAAAAATACATTCCATATGATAAAAAATCATACTAGAATTCTGAGAAGATGGCTCAAAACAGTGTCAGCCTAATTTCTGGATCTTCCTAAATCCATAAGAAGACACACAGAGCAGCTACTTGGTGAAACTACAAACCCAAGGGAAACATTTACCATGTGACCGGTGCCAAGGTAGCCCATGAATCCCTAATCGTGAGAATGCAGGAGCCACCACCAACAGCCACTAGGCTTTTGTGTAACTGATGGTTGTTTGGAAGAGAAGCATGGGGACATCTGACAGATTTGAGAACCAGAGCGCCCGAAACTAGCCAATAGGTACTCACCAGATGGTCCCAGGGGCCAATTTGAGATAGCTGCTGGAACTTGGAGGGGAAATGCCCAATCACGAACAGGAGAGGGCACAGAGAACAGAGTGAACATTGAAGGGGCAGGAACACCCCAGCTTCTATGCACTCTCTACACTAATCCTACCTATTGCTTTACCTAAGGGATGGAACTTGAGTCTAGTCAAGCCTCTGGACCCAGTAGCTAATTCGTAGGAACATAGAAGGATATGCTGAATCACACTCTAAATCTTCAATCAGGAAAATCCAGACTATGGGAGATTCTGAAATCAAGCAACCCATGTTCTTCAAAAGGTAAATTGTAAAGAAAAAAGGTGGAGGAGGAACTTACAAATTAAAGGGACTTAACAGGTATCCAATAAAAAAGTGTGCAAGGTGAAACGCTAGTGTCTAAATAAACTCTCTTGGGTATAAAACTATGAAGAGATGCTAAGAATTACTATAAAAGTCAAGACAGTGGTTACCTTTGGAGGAAGGCTGAGGGTGTGATTGGGACAGGGAGCGTGAAGATGCTTCTGTGGTGGCTGGCAAAGTTCTCTTTGTTGACCTCTGTGGTTCTTACAGTTGTTTTATGTGGTTCTCTTTACTTATTTTACAATCATAAAAAAAACCTTAGAAAATAAAACATTGATACTATAATCTCAAAGTAAAAATATTAAAATATGCTATCTACTTGATGGCGGAACGGTGGTGGCCACTTAAAGGATATTCCTGTGCCTTACTTCTACAAGGTTGGCTGTGGGTGGGAGGATTTTCTTCCTACTCTCAGCTTGCTTTAACCCTGTCTCCCTTTCAGCCCAGTGAATCTAATCTATTGTTCTCAGTGAAAGCTAGAAACAATTGTGTTTATTACTCTGAGTAGTGTGTTGAAGAGCTATTATGGTAATTAAGGTGCTTCAGAAATAAAGTTATCCCCTCCAACTCCAGGCTGCACAGCTCCATGGAAACCACCTATGGCTTTGCTTCCTTTGGATGCTTTCTCGGTCCTCAGAGGCCAGTAAGGAGCTAGTCTGTTCTCCAGAGCTGTTAACTGATGGAGAAAGAATTGCCTCTTGAGTGTAAGCCAGGCTAAACCAGACAAGAAGAGGGCTAGTGGGGAGGGCAGGAATAAGACCGGGGAGCTGGCTGTGGGATCACAGAAGAGAAGTAGAGCAAGGGTGGGAGTCAGCCTCTCACTGACGGGGCAGTGCGTGGGGAGGACTGCAAATCACTGCAATAGACTGCAAAACTAGGCACTTCTCATCCTCACTCTGTCCTCACCTTTTCCTGCTTCCACGTCTCCATTTTGAGGGGGAACAGGGCCTCAAATGGTTGGCAGTAGCCCTAGAATGACACCTGATTTTATTGTTGGCCAAAAAGTTTGTTCGGTTTAAAGTAAAAAAATAAATTTCCATTTTCACCAAGAACTTTATTGAACAACGTAATTCATTAGCCGAACAAACTTTTTGGCCAATCCGGTATTTCCTTCTGCCTGCTGTTAAATTAATTGAACAGCCCTGACAGAACTCTTTTAAGGTGGGGCTAGGGCGGAAGGCAGATGTCCGGACCATTCTACCATACCCTCAAAATGAAAGAGCATAGTGGTAGTGATCAGGGAAGTCTGGTACTCTGTGATTACCAAAACTTTACTACTTTTTTTCCTGCTGACAGAGTTGGTAAAAGCCAAAGTTAATTTTTTTAGCTGCCTATAGAAGACAGTGATGCAAATAAGGCTAGTGCTACACCACTCTGCCCAATGTTTATGTCTTTCTTTTATTCTCTGCTTGTTGATGACTATACAAATCCTACTCATCCTTCAATGTCAAGTTAGGTCTTTGTTTCTCCCGTGTCTCCTCAGCCCATTCCTACCATCAAATGCTCTCTCCCTTCTTTAAACCCATAGCACTGCCCTGTAATGCTCTGATAAGCTTGCCCTGGATTATTAAGTAATTTTGTTTGTGGCCTATTCCCCCGCGAGGTTTTCTTCTCCTTGATATTAGGAACCCTATTACGTTGTCCTCTGGATTCCCTGTAGCATGTAGCAGAGTTCCTGGCATATAGATTATCAAAATATGTTTGTTGTTTATTTGATTTATTTTACTCATATCCATTGCATGACATGCCAACCATTCCTTGGAACTAAAGAATTAATTGCTAGGAAGAATGCAGTAGTTCACTCTAATCTCACCTAATCCATTAGACTGTAGATGACCTGAGAGTAGAGGCTGCAGTATTCGGTGTTGTGTCGCTAACATCTAGAATAGTGCACGGTCCACGATAAACACTTAGCTAACATTAGTCCCGTGAATGAATAAATGATCAATCTATGGAGTTCTCTTAAAGTATAAAAGAGGTGAGTTTTTTTGGGTTTTTTTCCCCAAAGAGAGAGGAAAAAAAAAAAAAACTTGTATAAGAAAAAAAAAAATACTGATTAGGTGAGGATGTTCCAAATTCAGAAATGTTGTTTATCAATAAAACACATAAAAAAATAAGGTACCAAAAAGTGAACTGTAGTGAGTATTCAGGTGTTACAGTTATTATGTATTCAGAAATATGAAAGTTCTATATGGACAAAGAAATCTAAGAGGCACTTTATAATCTAACTTAATCTACCTGAGCTCATCCTGTTCTCAAACTAGACCTTCTGTTCCTGACCTTCTGGCCTGCTCCCTCCATATCCTGAACCCAGCCTAACTCTTTGCCTTTGGTGATATGATATTGTGTTCATAGAAAGTCCTTGCTTCTCTAAAGCATATGCCTCTATCGAGATCCATCTCTAGACTTCTCTCTTTCACACAGTGCTCCTTGGATAACAACTCTATCCTTCTGGGATTTATAGAGCCTTGCTCTAATGAGATGAAGAAGCAGTCCACGCTAATAAGTGCTGCTTTGAAATGACCCTCTAACGGTCCCATGCTTACCTGTTAGCTCTGGTAATTTAAACCAAGACTTACTCTGGTAGGAATGGTGTCCATTATTCTCCATGGCTTAAAGCATTTAATAGAATAAGAGGTTAATAAACGATTATATGTCTGCTATGTTACACCTATGAAACCTCTTCCTAAAAACAAACAAAAATCATCAAAACACTCAACCGCTTTAAAAGCAAGAGAGGAGATTAATCGTTTCAAGGTCTCTAACTTAAATAGTATAGATAGTTTATGTGCTCTTCAAGTTTACTTGCAGTGGTTGGGGAGAGACAAGAGAGAAAGAATGAGAGGTCCATTTTTTCTTTAGGGTATAAGTAATCTCAGGAAGAAAAGGAGCAGATATCCTTCATTTCTGTTCAGGACAGAAACATAGATAAAATAAGCTTAACACATATCCAGAGAAAATGTGTCTAGATGTGAGGAAGAATTTTTCACTGTACAAGGGATTGAAAACTAATTGGGCCACCGAAAGGAGATTCTCATAAACAGTGTAGACCAACAGTGTTTCGGTGGTTTAAGCACTTGATTACTGTAGGAACAATTGCTCTCTTGAGATTCTCCCAGGGCCCTGGATCCGTAATGGTCTAATATTATTGGAGAATCTTATTTTTCAAAACTTGGACAGTTTTACCAGAGTTAGAGAGAAAGTTCTTACCTGTTATATACTGTTGTAGATAAAAACAGTAACAATGATTGCAAGGAGATACTGAAGAAATAGAAATTACATTGGTGGTTTATAAAAGATACAATGTCAAAGCGAAAGCAGGAGTCGTCCAATGCGGAAGAAATTGCTTAGCTTTTCTCTTCTTGATCTGAACCTCTGAGGCTGGCATAAATGCTCATGGGTAGTAAAGAATGTAGTGGATGTGGAAACTTGAAGCAGGGATTTGTGTCTTAATCATTAGTGATGGGACTTTGCTTGCGTCTTTTCGCCTCTCGGAACCTCAATTTTTTCATTGATAAGATAGGAATGACAATATTTCTCTACCTGTGTTTTTGTGAGGATCAAGTAAGATCATGAACACAGATATATTTAATAAACTCTAAAATCTGCTATTACTGTAAGGTCTGATTATTCTGAGAGGGGTTAAGCGGGAAGAAAGGATTTGGTGAGAAGAATAATAGAATGGACTGTTTTGTTTTTTTTCGCACTAGCACGATTGCTGATTTTTCATTCAATAAATACTGAGCACCAGGCGCCAGGGGTACAGCAATGAACAGAACAAACACCGCTGCCGTCATTTTTGAAAGAAAACAAACTCTAAAAATTCATGAGTATGTGTGTATGCGTGTGTTTTAGTTTAATCAATATTTATACATGGCGTTATGAGTCATCTATACCAAATGGGCTTTGTAAATATAAGAGATTTCCATGAACAAATATATGTGGAAATATTGCACAGTAGGTCCTCTTCTCAATGCATATTAGCAAGTTAAAAATGAGGGAAAACTGCTTAACTTTTAAGACAGAGGTCACAACACTAATTTGACCGCATAACTTATTTTTTCTTGTTTCTGGATTTTTTTCCCTCATATCTTCTATCGTCATGCTAAGGAACAATTAGAAAACACTAAAGTATTCTTTATCTGGTAGCTCTTAAATAGAATAACTCAAGTGGCCATTTTTTTTTAAGCCTAACAACCCAACGACCCCTGCATCCTCTCAAAGGCTAGCCTCACTGCAACACAGCAAACATCTACTGTGTGTCTGCTCGGTAATAAATTTCATGAATGACATATGCAAGCAGCCAAATCTTTCTAAAGATAGAAGGAAAAATTTAGGAAATTTAGTAGAAATTATAACACCAAATTGAATTTTACAATAGTTGAGCTAAATCAGGATACATTTCCTAAATTCTTTTAGGAAAACTTTAATAAACTCTTCCTAGTGCTGCTTCCTTTAGCTGGATTCCACAGAACTTCAATCCACCCAAACCATACACAGAACGCACGGAAATGTCCCTGGAGAATATAAAACTGTAGGACTGTATTCAGATAGCTTTTTACTCTGAATTTCTAAAATCCTCAAGCAATCTTATAGAACCTTAGAATTAAAAAGGACCTTAGAGGTTAAAATCTTCCATTCATCGCAGCAGTCCTTTCTACAATATGCCTGGAAAGTCCTGACGAGTCTTAGCTTGGCTATTTTCTATCATGCAGACATTACTACGTAAGAAGGCATCCCATTCCTTTACTGGATAGCTCCAATGGTTAGTACGTTTTTCCTAATATTAAGCCAAACTCTGCCTTGCAGGAATACATCTAATACCTCAATTTAAAAAAATCATTATTTTGCTCCATGAAAATTAGATATAATTGAAAAATGGCTTATATTATTGGCTAGACATAATAGTATTTTTATACAGTCAGAATCAGAATTTTATATAATGTATCTGCTTTTCTAACGTTTAGAATCATCATTAATGTAAGCAGTTTCCTGTGATATTTCTGATGTAATGTATTAACACATCATTCTGTAATTTACGCAAATAACATTTGGAGTTCTTTTTATGTGTTAGGCAGTAGATTGCCAGTTCATGAGAAGATCAAAATCCAATTCTTTTTTTTTTACAATTATTACCTTTCACACAGCTTGGGCACTCTTGCCCCCTTCTGCAATGCTTCAGGATGTGACGATTCTCCATGCCTAGCAATTCTCCCTCTCCTTCCATACATCTTCCCCCAGACATATCTGTGGGGTTCATAAACAGAGAGCCCCAAACCCTGGGCTAAGATGAACCCCTTGTGTGTGGAGGGCCTGAAGCAACAGAAACTCTGGTCTGGAGGTGCTGTGGATGCCTTTCTACCAAAGGATGCTGGGTCTTAAATGGTTTGTCCTCCAGCCGTTGTCTCCTAGTGAACCTGGTAGGATTCCTCTGGCTCTTCCCTTTCTCTGGGCACCTAGTTCTGTCTAATGTCTCACACATGATCACACTACTTGTCCCTAGAGACCTTTCTTGTTTGGCCTCTTGAGTTGTTGTTGTGCTTGTGTCTGCACACGTGTGTAAGCAGAGGGTAGCTCTTCAGAGTAAGTCTGGACCTAAAGTCATTTGACATATTTTTATTTAAATTCCCATTCATAGATGAAAAAAAAATCCACAAAACTAAAAACACTATAATTGGCTGGCCTCTGTGGTCAGCTTTCTATGGGGACAAATTATCTAAAATTCACAGGGAGGCATGTTTGGCATGTGTTACAGGAAAGATTCTTTCTAATGTAACATTTCTGGGAGAAAGAATGCCCACAGTTGTATTAAGCATATTTATATGCCACGAAAAGGCAACATTTTGGTAAATATAATCTCTAAAATGGAACTTACACATATTTCTGGTTTGAACTTTCATGCTGAGTAGCTCAACCCCAGTCCAATTCAGCGAGACTCAGTCATGTTGGATGTTTGACCAAAACTGCCAGTTAGTTCAGTCAAAACACTAAAACCACTCAGTAGACAACTATAATTGCTACTGAAGATGCTTTTCTCATTGAAAGTTCTTAAAGCCATTTTTATATTTAATATCTGTTATGCTGTGAGAAAATCTGTTAGCCACCTAATCATTTTTCAAGAGATGAAGTGAATAATAAAAGGAATAGAAGATTATCTTTCAATTATCTGGCTACATTTCTATACAATATCAAGTACAAATCATTCAAAAATTGAGTCTGTTCAAATGAGCCAAAGAATGAGACAAATAGAAGCTGTCCAAGAACTTTAAATTATTTCTGGAGAAAAATGTTATACACTTGTGACGTACTTGCATCACTAAAACCACTCTTAGCATAAGGGCTAGGAGATAGATTTCCATAGAGTTTTCTTGGCAAAATAAGAGATGAAAACACAACTGCCTTAATTTAAACAAAAACAATAAAATATCACTAGTTCTATAATTAAGAATCCAGTTATAAAGTACTTATTAAGTATTAGGCATTGTTTTAAGAGCTTTATATACATTAATTCATTTAATCTTCTCACCAGCCACACTGGGGGTACTATTCTTATCCTCATTTTACAGATAAGGGAATTGAGGCAAAGAGAAATGAATAACTTACCCAATGTTACATAGTTAATAAACGGCAGAGCCAAGTTTTGAAGAAATAGATAATATGACCATATGCACAGAGGAGATTTCAATTTACTTGAGAAAATAAATTTAAAATATATTAGCATCTCCTTCGTATTTGAGCAGATAATGCTTTGGGTTCTAGGGCTAATTGCTGAACCATCTTATCTAGGGATTTCAAATAACTTTGATTCTGCCTGATCCAGGAATTAGACAAAATCCATCTTCCTGAGACTACAGTGTTTCACCTATGGTCAGTGCCCAGGACCAATTTTATTAGCTTTTGAAACTTGGTATAACAAACACCCTCCCTAGGAATTTGGTTGTCTGGGGAAGGGGGCAGGGTGACATATGCCTCCTGGGATGAACCCCATCCTAACAGAAATGTCTATAAATTGAGAAGTAGGGGGAGGGTACAGAGGCCTTAAACACGGAAGTTATAAAACTACATAATCTTTTAAAACATTGCAAATCCATACTGTGTCCAAATTGCCTTTTACACCAGCCATTTTCAGTAAGTTGTATTAATTGCTTGCTGGTTGTTTTTAAGAACTGGGAAGGAGTGTCGAAAACTCTGTTTCCCACAGTAGACTCTGGGCACATAGGAAACTTCAGACCGTATAAATATTTCATGGGTTTTCTGAATGACACTGGTAGAAGGAGATTCTGCCATCTGATATTCTGTCATGTCACTTCATAGCTATCGTATCAAATCAACATGACACAAAAGTCGGAAGTTGAAATCTAAGTTTGAATCCCAATCAACAGACTAACACAATTTACAATGGTAGTAAATGATTGCTGGAAGGAAACAAATTATCTGGGTAGCGTCTAGCCATATGGTGTATAAAATGAATCTATGAATGATTAAATGTTGAGTGAATGAATAAGGGAACTGATGAAAAGTGGCTGTGCTGCTGGTAAATTAATGTTGACTGATGGCTTTAACAGTCTGTCCAACCTAGTTGTATCCCTCAGTAGGTGATTCTTCTGTACATTCACCTTTCTAGTTCCTGTCTTCCCAAAGATTGGGAGGAAAGACTATTTTTTATCTATACTTCCCAAACACTCCACAGTGCGAGGGAAAAGACTTAGGCAATATATAAACATCTGTTGAATTAATGTCTATAGTTACCTATCTCGGTTACTGTTGTATCCACACAAATAATAAGAGGTTCTCTTAGACTTTATTACATCTTAATTCTGCTGCTCACATAGATTCGTAATGGTAGGCTAATGACAAGGCGTAATGACTATGGGCCGAAATTGGTTTTACTCATATGTCCAGAGCATTACTCTAAATGTTAGAAAATTCAGCTTTCTGATAAAAGCTTTGGTTAGTGGGCTGGTTAGTGAAAAATGTCCTGTGTTTACAGTTTGAAAAATTTGGAGTTGAGCCCAGTTCTACTACTTACTATTGATGTGACTCTTACAAGTCACCCAATCTCACCCTGAAGCCCTGTCTTCCCATCAGACAATGCGTATAGTCCCCTGTTCTTTATAGGATCACTGAGAGGATCAAGTAGGATACACAGGTATGCTTTGTATAATGGACATTGGGACCCTGTTTGTCTAGGAGTCACTAGCCTTCCCATCTAAATAACTGCAACTTTTTACCTGCTCATTTCCAAACTGGCCTACTCCAAAGGAAAAGAAAAATTGACATTCTTCATTTGCATTTCCAGTACATCCGTCTACTCTTTTGAATTTCTTCATAGTGGCTTTCCTGCCTTTCAGCACCATTTTCTTTCCTTGAATGATGTAGGACATGATGCCTATAGTTTTGCTCTGCTTAGTTTGATTCTACCTTGGGGGTTATTATTGCTAAGGGGGATGCTCTATCAAGTTACCTTGTCTTTTCAGTTAAAGAGAATTCAAGGTGTTTATAAACCAAGGGAATGAAATGATTTCCAGTGGAAAATGAAATGAGGCATAACCGCACATAAGACAGCCATGCAATTTAGAGCTAGAGGATCTAATGTATTCTAAACCGATCACAAAATTTTACATTATAAACACATACGTAAATGGCCAAGTTTTCCCATAGAAATTGGCTTTTCAATCACATCCTATTGTTCATGAACAAAAACTGAACTGAAAGTAATTGAAAATAACCCCTTTTGTATGGAGTCACAGGCAGGAGTTGTTTCTAGGTTCTTCCAGTATACTAAAAAGGCAATGTCATTTGATGTGAACGCTAAAATATGAGGAGAATGTGAGGAAAATATGCAGGCCTGAATGTCAACTTTGGCTCAGAAGAAAGTGTTTTTGTTTTCTTTCATAAAGACTTTTCTGTATTTTACCTTTTAGGGTGTGTGTGTGTGTAGTCTACATGAGGCTCTTCCTTTGAGGCTGTAAAGCACATACTTTCATTTGGAAAAAACCATTTTTATTGACTCCATACTTTATTCTTATGCTTCTCCAGTGCCCTTATCTAGAGGTTTCAGCCTGGACACACTAAAAAATTGCCTGAAATTATTGTTTGCAGCCAATGCCTTGAATGAGCTACAGGTGGTGTCATTATAGGGCGTGCCTCTATGTAGGGCTTAGCAACAGTTCTCAAAGTGTGGTCCCTGGACCAGGAGGCATCAGCAGCTCCTGGGAACCTGTTACAAATGCAAGTTCTCGGACCCAACTCCAGACCTCATGAGTCAGAAATTGTAAGAATGAGGCCCAGTAGTCTGTGTTTTAACGAGCCCTGCAGGTGATTCTCATGTGCACTGAAGTTTGACAACCACACATTTATTGTTACAGAAACCCCCAATGAAGTTATTAACGCATTTCTTAAGTACATATAAATGGTCAACACCCTTAGGTCTTTCCGATGGTACTGAAGGCCATCACCCAGTTTAACAGTAGGCTAATAGCAGTGGTGCTCATGATTCATATTTTGCCTAGTTGGCCCTTGTCACGAGCATGATGATCTACCCACAGGACTCACAAGGAGCTGTAAACTTGTCCCTTCTGAAGTGCTCAGACTCAGAGACCTTTGAAGGTGCTAGGAGCAAAAGTGCTTAAATGTTAAATGGCACTGATATTTACCCTGCCCTGATCACCTTCTGTCTCCTGGCCGCGGCTTTTCCTCTGAATGGTGGCTTGCTCCGTGATTTCGCTCATCCTCCCTTGCTCTGGGCCCTTCCTCAGAGCTTGCACCCTCTCCCCAGGATTCAGGCATCACTTCCTGAACGTAGTTGAAGTACCAACCACTCTCTCCACTACCTTTCCCATCTGCCCAGTGGACACAGTCCCTTGTATGTCCTGCTATTAACACTGACATAAATAAAATGGAATTTATCACTTGCATCAAAACAGCTCCCCATCAACACTTCTACATTTTGCTTAGCGGTAGGTTTCACTGATAGGTTTCACTGATCTAGAGGTTACCTAAGTTTACCACTCTATCTCCTTTGCTTGCTTTATTTTGTAATGACCTGTAGTTTCTTCCTTCGTGATGTTTCTCATATTCATCCCTTGTCTGTTCCTGCTGTTACTACATTTAGACTGTAAATATTTAAACTGCAAAACTATTTACCAAGAGGTTCCCTTCCCTTCCCTCCCCTCTTCCTCTCCCTTTCTCCCTCCTTCCCATCCTCTCTCCATCCCTCCCTTCTTTTCTGCATTCTTTCCTTCCTTTCTTCCTTCCCTCCTATGCAAAAGTAGATGGCATAGCATGAGTCCTTTAGGTTAATCTGTTGACCTCTCCTTTCTTCTGGGCCTTCTAGAGATTGACTGCAGGTCAATCTCTACACTCCTGGGTCTGACATTCAAAGCTCTCCAAGTTCTGATCATAACCTATTTCTTCCATCTCCCCTCTATTCACTCCTCCCTACAGACCCTTTACTCCGGTGGTTCTCAAACTCAGTTACCTGGAGGGCTGGTTAAAACACAGACTTTTGGGCCTTAAACCTGGAGTCTCTAACTCAGCACTTGGGGTGAGGCTTAAGATTTTGCAATCCTAACAAGTTCTCAGGACCAAATGCTTGTGTCCTTTCAAAATCCGTATGTTGAAGCTCTAACTTCTAATGTGACTGTATTTGAAGACAAGGCCTCTAAGAAAGTAATTAAGGTTAAATGAGGTCGTAAGAGTGGGGGGGGGGGCCCTGACCCAACAGGATTAGGGTCTCTATATGAAGAGACACCAAGAGAGTGTGCTCTCTCTACCATGTGAGGACACCAAGAGATGACAGCTACCTCCAAGCCAGGAAGAGGGCTCTCACCAGAAACTGAATCTGTTGGTACCTTCAGCCTCCAGGACTATAAGAAAATACGATTCTTTGGTTTAAGCCACCCTGTCTGTGGCATTCTGTTACTGTGGTCTAAGCTGACTGACACACCGGGAGCCCTGACACTGCTACTCCTGGGACTCCACATTGAGAAGTACTACTTCTTGTAGATGTGGACTCTGTGCCTAGCAGACATGCCCTCCTCTTCTCCTCTTACCTGAACCTCAGACATTTGTCAAAGCCCACCTTGAGCCACGCTTCTCTGAATCCTCCCAACTCTCCTGCCCACAGTCATTTCTCCCTCCTTGAAAGCCCTTAGTACTTGGTCTTTAGATTCACTTGGTATTTAGCGTAAGCTACCTTGTGTGATGCTTTTCCCCTCTCATGTAGTTGTTTTTATCTTCATTGTAAGCTCTTTGGAGCAGAGAGTTTTCCCCGTGTCTCCTACCAGCATAGCGCTTTGTGCTATACCAAGTATTCAAAAAATATACAATTATTTGACAACCATGGCATGTATGGAGAAGAAGTTCATAGAAACTGCAGGTGTGAATCCTTCATGTCTCAGTGTGGTAGGTTTCTCAGTCACTCTGAGAGCCCCTTGGTAATGAGGTACAGCTCACAGAGGAGCATGTGATTGACTATTGGCTTCCTTGCTCAGACAGCTGCATCCTAAGACAGTTCCTCTCTGTTCATGTTTGTAAAAGAAAGAGGTACTTTTTAGACAGTGTGTCCAATATCAGTGATGCACTAAAAATTAACATTTATTGAGAGATTGCTGTGCACTAAGCACTTCACGTGTATTACCATTGTGATCCTCCCAGGACCCAGTGGACTTTGGAATTGCTGTGTTATCCATTTTACAGATGGGAAAATTGAGGCTTAGAGAAGTTAAGTGACATGTCTCAAGGTCATATAGCCAAGCAGAGGTAGAGCAGATGCTTGGGCCATGACTGCATGGTTCCCCATTTCCCTGTTTTAACCGACATACCAATTTCTTGCCCCTTCTTCTCCATAAATAGAGACCTTTATGCCAGAGGTTTATACAAGCTTGACTTTCAACCTTTAAAGAATGAGATTTACTATTTCCATTTTACTTAACACAGTTCTTATTTCTTTTTCTAAGATAAATCAAACACTGAATAGCAAGGCTTAATTCTAGTGCCACGGGATAACCAAGGGAGAAAACATCCCATATCTTTTCTTGGAAGTTAGTTATAAAGGGCACATAGAGGTTGTAAAGCAATAGTCTGCAATTTTCAGTTAATGCTACTGAACCCACTGGTCACAGAAACCTGTTCTCAGTGAATAAAAACAGATGTTACGGCTCAGAGGATCCAGAGAAATTGTCTTGTGTTTTGCTTTCTTGACTCAGTGATTTGAAGAATGTTTTTCTGACATCTCAGTTTGTCAGCATTTCCATAAAATTCCCAACAACTCATTCTAACCTCTGTTTCACTTTCTAATCAGTCCTAAAACAAAAATAACAAAAACACTGAAGAATATCATAATTACCCATAATAAGAAAGTGTTAGATAATTTTAAGAATACCTGTTTTATCACTGATTTAGCATGTGCTTAATTTTAATCAATGCATTACAGAATTACTCTGGTCATTTTTTTCATAAAATAAGATTTATAAATAATTAAATTACATATACACATATAGCATATATATGTTTGTAAATGTAACACGTATGTGTAGTTCATACTCTGTAAAATTCTCCTACCAACAGAGCAATTTTGAGATCCTTAGAATCGTAAGGAGAAGGTTTAATTGGGCTGTTTATTTCATCCCACAGATTTAAATCCAAGGCCCTGAAAGATATTAAAACCTACCACATTGAACTGATTATACCTTGGTATTCAATGAAACTAATTTACTTCGCAGATCAAAGTGTGTTCTCCACATATTTCTTTTAAAATTATGATTCAACAGAAATGCCTGGACATTCTTTGATAATTTGAAAGTGCAGAAAATTATAAGCAGGCAGAAAAAAAACAATTTCACCACACAGAAGTAAATATTGCTTTATTTTAATACCCTATAAAAGAAATTTATTATCCTAAATTTCTATCAATTTGACAAGATTTATTTCACCAGCTCATGCCTATTAGAGTGCTGAATTACATCTTGAACCTACTCGCATGTCTCCATAGTTATTCGCACAGCCTAGCCTCCAACCTGGCTGCCTTCTTTTGTCTTGTCTCCGTTCAGTCTTTTTCTGCACACTGTACCCTTGCTCAAATCACTTCAATGGCATCTACTGCTCTTGGGTGAAATGCCCATCTCAAAAGAGCACCCAGAGGCAGTGTGGAATATCAGACCAATAATCTAAAGACCTCTGTCTGACTTTGCAGGGCTGTTCTCAGACTCAGGTGAGAAAAAGGTATTTGAAGATGCCTATAAACTATAGTAAACTCCAAGTGTGAATGGTTTTTCTTAGATCTTTGAATGTAATGCCAATGTCAAGTGCTTTTTGTTGTTGTTTTTAGAAACAAAATAATTTTTATTTCATTTAATTTTTTGGTTTAATTTTAGAAAAATATGCACATTACTCATTATCAGAATTGTTTAAATCCAACTTAGCCTTTAAGATGCAACTAACAGAGAGTACTTAAGTGAGAAAGCAGTGTTCTAATACCACTGATATTCTGCATAGTCTTGGAATGAGATCTAGTTCTCACCCAACTGAGAAATGAAAAGATACCTTTCCATTACACACAGTTGCATGGGTAGTGTTATGGAAAAATTAATCTTTCAACTAGTTATACTAAAAAATGAATGAAGCAATAATGAAAGTACCCCTTTTCTGACCTAGAAATATGCATACTTAGATAAGCGCACAAAGAATGATAATTTCCCCATCACATGACATACAACAAACATCTGCTTAGTCTGTGCTGTGAGGGCTCTTAAACTTTGCAAATTTCACCAGTGGCTCCCAGTTGTCTCAATATGATTTCCAGTTTTCAGACATGAAACTGAGCAAGATAAACTGCATTATGAGAAAGTGGGAGCTGGGATTTTGTTGACTTGGCCAGAGTATAACGGAAATATTCTTGTGAGTGAAAAGCTAATATACGCTTCCGTTCATTCTGGGTAGCTCAGTCATCAAAATGCAATGTTTTCTGTTTCTCATTCCAAAGATAATTATTCTGATGCTTGATTTGTTTATTTTAAAATGTTAATCTTTGATGACCCGAGTGAAAGAGTTGGCATGGAAGAAAAACCTAGCAAAGCCATGAAGATTTGCCTTTGTATGCATCGGGGTATCATTAGCAAACAGATGGAAACTCAAATTAGGGTAATTTTGGTTGCTTTAAGAAAGAGACTGTTTGTGAAGGTTTAGGTGGCGGGTTGAGGGATAGTGGGGTTGTTAATATCCATAATCCCTAAAGCCTGAGGGGCGGAAGTCATTACTGTGGTCCACAAGGAGAGTCTTCTAGGGAAGGCAACTTTGAGAGGCTTAGAGTCAAAGAACAAAGTCAGCTTGAATGAATGGATCATGCCCAGAGGGAGCGGACAGAATGAATACCTTACCTCACTCTTTCCTCCCCCAGAGCTTTGCAGGGGCTCCATACTGGCTGAACCCAATGGGAAACAAGGAGTAAGAGAGTCTATTGTTGTAATCAATACGCCCCAGCCCCAGGGAGAAAGTAGGGTGGATTAGAAGGGGCAAATGGAAGATATTCAGCACAGCCTTTCATTGTAGTTTTAACTAGCATCTAACACAAAGGCTGGCACATGGAAAATGCTCCTAAAAATGAGTCAAATGCAAGGGTATATGAATATATCTGTGACCTAAACTGAACACAGTAGTGTACTTCATTTTTTACTGGTTATGTTTAAGTTCATGTAACAGATTGAATAACACATGGTGATTTCAAGAGTTTAATACAAATGCGAGATCTTATTCTCTCCATCTAACTTTATATAGCCCTTTGTATTTCTCCAGTGCACTTACTATCTTCTACCTTGTAAAGAAACTACTAAACACTATCAGCCATCAAACTGTAAACTTCTCTCTCTCTCTCTCTCTCTTTCCTCCCTCTTATCTCTCCCTCTCCCTCTCTTTTGGGCTGTAAATATACTTGCTTTCAATAAAGATTTGTAATGGCATCAATTCAAATATGAGGACTGTGTCATATCACACAATTAAAAATTTTCTGCATTTAATTTCCCAGCATTTAGTTTTTCTAAAATTCACTAACGCACCTACTTTGTATCCGGCACTATACTGAGCACTTAGATTTGAGGGATGAGTAAGCAAGGCCCTGTCTTCTAGGATTTACATTGGGAGAAGAGAGAAATGTAGATTAGCACTCATGATATGACTTTATGTGCAAGGGGAGTATTACAAAATGATCTTTCTGCTGGTGGGGGACAAGGGTGAGAAGAGTAGAAAAGAGAAGAAAGACCAAAGCAGCAACAGCCTAAACACACACACACACACGCACACACACACACACACACACACACGACTCCAGAGGAGTGAAATCAGCCTATGTTAGAAAGGGTTTTCGGAAAGCAGGATGCATTTTCTTATTTTCAACTTAGATTACTACAGTACAATTACTTCCAATTAACATTCAAAAGATGCCCTGGCCACTAAGTCTGCCCGGTAACTGGGGCCAGAATGAGAAGAAACTGGGAAGCAAGGAAGACATTCGGGGATAGAGTTTGTTGCTGATGTGAAAAAGATACCAACTGAAAGATTATCTCCGGAACAGAAGGGAGCTTTAATCTTACCAAAATGAGAAGTAAGAAGTATGAAGTGTAACCCCGATTATTCAAAACTATGGAGAAGAAAGCGCGGGGTGGGTGTAGGAAGTAATAATACATTCTGCTTTCTTTGCTGATGAAAATAAGTGTGAAATAGTGGGAAGGGCGTTGTCTCTGCCACTTATCTATATGACTTTAGCAAGTTTCTTAATCTATTTGTGACTCATTGCTTAACCTGACAAGCATGGATGAAGTTACTCACCTCGCAGGACTGGTTGGGAAGACTGGCACAGTGGTGGACAACTTGCTTTCAGTGCCCAGTACTGCTCAGCGTTACTGTAACCCTTATCTAACACATTTCTACCTTGGGAAAGGATTCGGTGTGCTCAGACCGTATCACATCACCACTCCTACTAAAGTTATTTGTGTACTGCTTTTTGACTGCACTGAAGAGCCTCACCCAGCGTTGAATGTCATCAGACCAACTGCAATATTTGAAGAGCCAAATCGCATAAATTCTCAATTTTTCCATCGCATAAGAAATCTAACCTCTTGTCTTAGAAGGCAGTGCTAGCTAGTGGAATCCCACTGTCCCAGGGATAAGACAGGGGCATAGACGTGTTGGAGGGGATTCTGGTGATCTCTGAAAGGCTTATTAGCTAAAATGAGAGACCACTTCTGACTCTGCTTTCAAATCAGTATTAAATTGAAGATGGCTAAATGAACTTTATTTAGCCTGAAGACATTCCTCAGCATTTTCTCCCATAGGTGGCATCAAGGTGAAGTTTCAGCTGTGGCCTTTGGCCTAAAGGCTAATCTCTTTATTCTGATGCCAGCTCTTCTGCCAACTAAATATTATTAATGTTAAATTCTACATTTCTGATAAGAAGAGACCTTTTCTACAGTGAACCACTTCACACGGGGTTTCTTTTCTTCTTATGGACATATCTTTTGTAATTTGAAGAACATAATTAGAGATAATTAATGCTTTATACATAGTGAATGTATTGAAGCATATTCGTAGATTCAAAATGTGAGTCAGTAGCTATCTGATTTACATTTCAGATTAAAATATATTATACTTTACTTTAGCAGGAAACAAGTTATTATAATGACCATTTAAATTTTAAGAAATTTCAAATAAGCAAGGACTCAAAGATATTGCTCATAAAAAGTTAAAAAGAGGACAGATTATAGAATAAAGACATTTCACTTCATATATTTTAATATATACAGTCTTTTTTTTTTTTTTTTTTTTGCTTTATGAGCCATTTGTAACTTAGACATAAAAAATCCCCTTTGTCTTTAAAGCTTTTTAGATTTAGGTTCCTCAAGCTGTAATAAATGCTCAGGTAAGGAAACAATATGACACAGGATAGGTCAGCAATTAATCATTCTGTGCCTCATTCCAAATTGTGTTATCCATTGAAAAGAATTCTACTTAATATGTTAAAGTTTTATTCATTTTTCACTGTCTGCTACTGCATGAAATATTCAAAGAGCCCTTGGTATAATGAAATAGCTGTTAGAGAAGCTTTTTTAAAAGTGATGATGAATATTGTAATTAAGATTCAAGAAATGAATTTTGTACCAGCTTCTAAAACTGTAAGTAACACATTTTTGAGAAACCACAATAAAAAAGTATAAATTTTCAAGCTAACTACCCAATTTAGGCCATAGGGCCAACTCCAAGAGAAGAACGTGGTAATTACTTTAAATATTAAAATAATTTCTACTAACGTTACACAAAATAGTTAACAGTGCAAGGAACTCTAAGGTACTTTTAAACCCTATTAGTGGTGATATGGTGAATTTTGCTTTAGAAGCAAAATAAACATCTTTTCCTCATAAAAATATACTGTGGATATGCTTGACATGTTGGGATTTTAAAATTAAGAATGCAAGTATATTCTTTCCTGGACAGTTTCTGAATCCAGAATGCCTTCCTCTTTCTACCTCCTCATGACTCAGTTTTCCCACTGACTGTTCTGCCTTTCCGGTCTTCCCAAGGCAAATTTTTCCCTCTTCTAACATGACATGTTACATCACTTCTCATGTTGTTTCAGTCTAGTATTAGAGCAGGGTGTCCCAACCTCAGCACTATTGCCACCTGGAGACTTTAGATAACTTCTTGTTGTGGACTGTCCTGTGCACTGTAAGACGTTTAGCAGCCTGCCTGTTCTCCACCCACTAGATACCAGTAACATGACCACCACTCCCAGATGAGACAACCAAAGCTCTTCAGATATTTGTAATTAATTGCCTTGGGGGGACAAATTCACCTCTGCTTGAGAACCACCATATTAGAGCACCTGGTGCTGTACATAACACTATGTTCAGCTTTGAATATATGCCCCATGGTATGGGACTTTATTCAGAGGTGATGCTCAGTAAATATTTTTTAAGTGAATGCAGCATAATATGGTGTTTTCTTACTGCAGTACCTTGCTAGACTAATAAACATGATACTCTTTAAAATCGAACTCTTAGTTTCACTTGAGGACTTAAGAATACTTCTCTATCCATTTGGCATTTGTTTATTTTCCAATATTTGGAATAGAAAGAGGAGAGAAGACAGTGTTTTTCCAAACTGATGGATTTCATTTGAACTCTGTGCTCATAAATTTCTAATGAAACTCTATTCCTTTTTTTTTTTTTTATTACTGGAGAAAGAGGAGATCTAAATCTATTCTAAAAAGAGATCAAAGAAAGAGGAAAGGAAGGTGAAAATGGAGAGAATGGAGCAAGGGAATAAAAGAGGAATAAAATAAAGCATAAGTGAGCAATATACAGCAGGTTTTTCTATACTCACAAGCCCATTTATGTAAAAACTGAATTAAAAATATTTTTAAAGAAAGTATGTCTTCCAATTTGAAGACAGTGAAAAAATAATTCATTAATTATTCATTGTTTTTCCCCCGTATATTTAATGTTACAATTAATTTGCTAACACAGATCAGGAAAAAACAGAAAGGAGAAAGAGATGTGAAAGAACATTTTAACAAGAGAGAGGGAAAGAAGAAAATGCAGTAAGGGAAGATTTTATGAGAATATGAAAACAAAATATAGATGTTTTAAAAAGCACAGTTAAATTTCTAAAGGATTCCAAATTCTTTTACACAACATGTTGATTAAGTAACACTTGAATGATGATTCATTAATACTTGTAGAGTATGAGTTAGAAATGAAGGAGACAAAAAATCAGTTTGTGATTTGTCATAAAGTAAATGAAATATGTAAAATTTGTTTCCAAATAATGTTCACTACTTTACAAGCTGAGTTTCTCTAATTAGTTCTGTATTCTTAACTTAAGAAATCATGAGAGAAAAAGCTCAAGTAATGGGGAAAAATTCATTCAGGGTATTTGGCCTTTATAATTTAATTAGCATCAAGAAGATGCAGGCATCATGGTTAAGTGCACAGGATTTAGATCTAGAGGAGCTGACCTGGAATCTGGATCCTCACTTTCCAGCAGTGTGACACTGGATTTGGGTTCCCCCGGGAGCAGAAAGTTGAGACAAGCATTCCATGGTAAATGGTCCATCTGGGAAGGCATCCTCCCTGAAGGGATGAAGCTTCATCTCACAGGGGAACTCTGGAGTTTGCGTAGAATTCATTTTAGAGTTGTCCCAACTGAGGAAGCTGACGTTTTGTCTGTTTTTTAATCTGCCAGCTTCCTATCTTTCACTGGTTGAGGGCTGCTTCCTGGGGGTTAACTGTCTGACAGCCCAGCTTACCCTGAATGGGGCTCCTCAGGCAGAGGGTAGCAGGGGTTTGCAGTGTGTAGCACCAGCTCCCATTTCAAATTTTATATTTGAAAGATACCATAACACCAGTATGGTCTTTCTAAATTATATTAACAAAATATAAATTAGATTAACAAAAATTGAACAATAAATATTCACGGGTATTTGGTACCGAGCCAAGTTCTAGAAAATTACTTGAATAATTCCAATAATATTTACACTGGAAAGTGAGACTTCATTTGGTCATTTTGGACTCTTCCTGATACTAGGATAGCAGGTACAAAAAAGGGAGAGTTGATCCTACTATTAATTGTAAATGTGCCATCTGCAGGGAGGATACCAAAGGAATCCAAGGGGTGGCACCCAAGTTCCTCTCTTTCAACACACCCCATGTCAAATGTTCATAGAAGAGTAGACCAGCCCATGTAAATAAGACCCTCGAGAATTCAACTTTTCTATGTTTCTCTGTCAGTTAAAAAACCCTGGAAGCTGAGGTTCTTTAGAAGCCAAAGGAAATATGGGCTGGCCCCGGGCATTTGGAAGTCATACGTACGACCCATGACTTTAGGGACTGTTATAGAAATGGGGATTGCATCCTTTAATATGTTCTATTTGGGGGTATGTCATACAGAATTCTAACATTCAGTGAATTTTCCTCTATCTCTCCTTTCCCTATTTTATAAGGGATATGGTGCTGTTGCTAACTTTATTATTCAGTCTATGGTAATGAGTATTGCAATAGGATTGTGATAGAATTGGAAGAAAGGAAATGGATAAAAACTCAAACACTGCATCCATTAATTGACGAGACTTGGCTCGCCTCTGTTTTTGATTGAACAATGGTTATGTTCTGTTAGCAGTGTTTCTTCCTCCTCTCCTTCCCCCAGTTTGAAAGTATAAGCAAGTATTTGAGCAGGTAGAAAGGAGAATTGTAGAGAGAGGGCAGGTGACAGTGGAGAAGTCCCCGTTATCACCACAGACGTGGAAAGCATATATGAGCTGTGGTGGGCCCCACTGGAGGAAGCTGGGCTGCAGCCTTCTGGCTGGGACCCCATTCCAGAGGGCTGGACACTAGGAGCAGACACTCAAGGAGTAGGAAGCCACAGTAGGTGCTGCAGGAGGCAAGAACTGAGGGCTCCCTGAAGGGAGTTGAGCAGATAGGAGGATCCCTAGCACGGGGCCCTCAGGAAGCAGGTACTGGACGCAGCTGGTACAGGGGGCATGAAAGACATCGCCCGCCTCCCCTTCAGTGTCTGCCCCCAAAACCCTGAAGCAGAGAGGGGTCTAGAAGATGATGGGGACGGGGGAGCAAAGTGCACCTTCAAGTCCCCTTCACACCTCAGGTCCTTTGGGACTGATCATGCTGGGCTGGGGGGCAGTTGGAGGGATGACAAGGGAGGGAGGGAGGAGATGGAAATAGTTTCCACCCAGCATGGTTGAAGGTAACTATCAGAAAAGGCAAGCCATTTCATATCCATAGCCTACCAATTTCAATTATGCCAAAAAAAAAAAAAAAGTGTACTTAGAGAAAGCCAGAAAAGGGGAGTAAAAAAAGAAAAAGAAAGACCAAGACGAAAATAAGTTATGTTGTCAGGATGGATATTAGGATTATGAATCCTCTTATTCCCCCCCGCTATTTATTTTTGATGTTGCCAAACAATTCATACAAAAGAAAATCAACAGGTGTGCCAAATTCCATACACCACAATTGATACACATATGTAGTTTTTTTGGTGTAACATCTATGTTGAAACATGGGTTGTGTGTATATACACATAATGTATACCTGTAAAAGCAGAGCTAAGTTTTTATACACTCACATTCTTTGGGAATAAAGCAACGACACTATTCTGATAAGATGTGTTAGAACTGCATTCATATTTACACAGTTTAGAAAACCTTGAGGGATCATGGGTTCAAGGAGTAATGTATATCTTGACAAGGCTTTATGACTCAACTCTTTTCTCCTTTCTGGAACCATCCTAAAAATGTAAGCTGGGTTTGAAGATCACATTAAAAGGAGCATAGCATTTAGTCGGATACTATCAGAAAGCGCACAGTATAATATTAAAGACAGGTCAAGCACCTACCTAGCACCTGCCTACCTTGGCATTATCTTCCATGTAATTAGAAAAATGAAAATATCCATGACGAAACATAGACAAGTCTGGAGCATTCTCATCCGAGGAGAAAGATCCGTATGCTTCCTTTGAAGGAGCTCTCATGAATGAAGACAGTGTCCTCTTATTTCTTTTTATTATATCTGGGAGGCAATTTATTATGTTCTAGAGTTTGAGCCTGCATATGGCTTTTTTTTTTTTTTGACTCAGAGGGACATTTTCAGTAATCTCTCAGAAATGCCAGATCTTAAATACATGGAATTACCAAAATATAATAAATCACAAAGCAACTTGAAAAAAAGGTTGTTTAACAGTAATATCCTAGAAGCTTATGAGGTGGGAACTTTGCCACATGAAACAGATCTGGGTTTCCAATAAAATACTTGGCTCTTGGCTCATTTCAAAGTAAAAGTTAAAATTTTTCTCATATAAAATTAGGATTAAATGAGTTTGCCCTCCTGAAAACCCGACAGCAGGAGATTTTTGCATTTGAAGTCAGGATTTGGGGAATTATGCTCTTACTTTGGAAGTTACAAAGACCAACAAACACTAACTCTTTTGTTCTAAATTGAGAATATCACAGTTATGGATATTCAAAACTAGGGTTTACTAAATTTTATGAAATTAGAAGCAAGAGCAAAGGTCAACCACTCTATATAGTTTTAGTATTGAGCATATCCCAGTGTTACTGAAATTATAAAAATTTGCTAAAGATTGGGCAATTTTCTATGAATAATAATGACCCATTCTTATTGCTGCTTTAATTTATTATAGTCAAATCAGAGATATTATTTATAATGATTTCTATGTTGAAGTTTAGTTGTGTTCAGTTTACTTATTCTCACATCCAATGTGTTACTTACTCTGTGAGGTTTGAGTGTCTATGAATTTCTTTATCAAGGCATCAGTTGTTTGGGTATAAAGACTGAGAGCGTATCTCAGAGACTGAAGATCTGGGCTTTTCTCCAAGAAATTCTTTTTCAGGCCATTTCCTCCTGCATGAAAGTATTGCTAAAAAGAAAAAAAATAATGTAAGCAGAGGCATTTAGAAAGAAGTATTAGATGAGGGATTTTATTGCCATAATCGTGAGGCTCAAATGGAATAATACAGTATGATCAACATGAGGTAGATACAAAGAAATAGCACCAGCTGGCCACTGCCAAGTCATCACCACGTAGTTCAGGTTCCCTCAGTATCTCTGAAGTGTTGCTCTGCATCACAGACATCAGATCCTCACAGCTTAAGACTCTTCCTCTCATTCAACACTTAAGTTAAAGAAATGGGATCATGAAGATGCAGTGGCCAGCATGCTTACAGAATGCCAGGTTTAGATACTGTGTCAACTTGGTTGTTGACTTCCGTTTCCAGAACATGAGAAAAACATCCAGGGTTGTCAAATTTCATAAAGAAGGTTTCTCCTGGTCATGTATTTTCTAGATACTAGTTTGCAATTCTAGGACAGGTGCCCACTGCTCCCATCTTCCCCATGAGCTAATCACACAATGGTGCACACATAGGCCAACCTGAGGATGCACAGTGGTCCCTGGAAATCCAACATCTCCTGAACCTTGTGTCTGAGAAATGCAATGAAACAGAGTTTCTTTCTTCTTCTTTTTTTGCTCTTGTCGTCCAGCAAACTCAAAGCATTGCAATATTTATAGGTAAGGTAATAGAAAACATATATATTTGACAATAAATGAGGTGATTGAGGGATATGAGCATTTCTAATGCTGCAGGTATTAAGCACAGACATCACTTTGGAGGACTCACTAGAGATACGTGATAGGACTAAGGATGTTATTTCCCAACCATTTAGAGATGATAATGTGTTTATAGTATTCTATTAATGTTAGATAAATGGTTCTCTCTCTCTCCCTGTACCAACAAAGCTAAACTACACCCTCATTGCAACCTGCCTCGTACAATCTAGGATTCTCACAGAATGGCATGTTTTGGAAAAGCTCAACAAATGATTCTGATACACTCTCCTAAATGGATATATGTTATCCCTCTATCCCACTTCTTAAAAATTTCTGAGGTGAAACATGTCAGTGAACTGAAAATTCATAATTGTCTTAGTTTTCTTCCCTAAGTAGAAACACATTCTGAGCATTTGTAGGCATCTGAGTGTAATTTCAGAGACCGTAATGTAGAGAAGACTAAGGGCACAGGCCTGAAGAAAGTTTGTTACAACTGCAGACACCATCCTCCCAAAGAAAAACCCATGGCCACTTACAGTTCCTTTCCACTCCAGCTGGGCGCACTGTGAAAACACAAGCTGCACCTAAAGCTACCTATGGTTATGAAGAGGAGGCACAGCAAAATGGGAAGAGCCTTTTCTTATTTTTGAAGAGTCAACAAAGATGTAATATTTAAACTTGTTCTATACCTTGGTCTTCTTATATAAATGTTAAAATATTTTCACATGTAGAAAGTATTTATCAAAGACTGAGAGTCTGGAATTGTTTCAGGTGCTTTGGTGGATGAAAAAAAATATCAGAGTTCCTTTCTTTAGGAAAGGTGATATGATACTTAAAGTGGAAAAATATTAAATGAGTGTATTGAAAGGGGAAGGTTTCACTTGGACTTGATTGTTTTTCCTGGAGGAGTGGTGGGGTGAGCTCTGGAGCTCTGTTTACGTAATGACCCAGGGAAGTATCAGATGAAATAACATACCCTAACTGTAAAGAGCAGTGGGATAAACTGAACTAGGACTAGGTGGCATCTGTGGAGGGGAGGGCATTCTCCCTCTCAGTGTTTCCCAGACAAACTTCAGTTTTGTCAAACCCGAGCATAAGTGCTGGAGAATTAAATTAGTAAAGTACAGGAAGAATAACGAGCAGCAGCTACAATGATGTTTCACGATCTCTTGGCAACTGAGAGTTGTTAGAAGTGCAAATTAATTATTTCTGGTGGGATGCAACTGATGACTGTTTTGTGGCTAGATCTGTTTTGCCTCTATTTGTAAATTTATTTCAGCTTTCCTCATTGCTTATCTTTATGTGTGGTTCTTGGAAATCTTCTTTGAGCCAGTTATAAGATCTTACTGGTTCCCTCATTAATTGATGAGTTAAATAATATTCTGGACAAGTTTTATAACTGCATGAATGTCACAGTTATACTCTAATTTTTTAAATTAATTTTTATTGGAGTAGTTTATTTACAATGTTATGTTAGTTTCTGCTGTACAAAAAAGTGAATCAGTTATACATATACATATACCTACTCTTTTTTATATTCTACTCCAATATAGGTCATTACAGAGTACTGAGCAGAGTTCCCTGTGCTATACAGTAGTTTCTTATTAGTTAACTATTTTATATATAGCAGTGTGTATATGTCAATCCCGAACTCCCAATTTATCCCTCCCCCCTTCCCCCTTGGTAACCATAAGTTTGTTTTCTACATCTGCAACTCTATTTGTTTTGTAAATAGGTTCATTTGTACCATTTTTTAAAAAGATTTCACATACAAGCAATATCATATGATATTTGTCTTTCTCTGTCTTACTTCACTCAGTATGACAATCTCTAAGTCCATCCATGTTGCTGCAAATGGCACTATTTCATTCTTTTTATGGCTGAGTAATATTCCATTGTATATATGTGCCACATCTTCTTTATCCATTCATCTGTCAATGGACGTTTAGGTTGTTCCCATGTCCTGGCTATTGTAAATAGAGCTGCAATGAACATTGGGGTACATGTCTCTTTTTGAATTATGGTTTCCTTTGGATATACGCCCAGGAGTGGGATTGCTGGATGATATGGTGGTACTACTTTTAGTTTTTTAAGGAACCTCCATACTGTTCTCCATAGTGGCTGCATCAATTTACATTCCCACAAACAGTGTAGGAGGGTACCCTTTTCTGTGTTTTTTAATCACAGTTTCAATTTCAGTACTTGTGATTGGTTTGTTCATATTTTCTAATTCTTCCTGGTTCAGTCTTAGAAGGTAGTATCTTTCTAAGAATTTGTCCATTACTTCTAGGTTGACTATTTTATTGGCATATAGCTGCTTATAGTAGTCTCTTATGATCCTTTGTATTTCTGCGGTGTCAGTTTTAACTTCTCCTTTTTCATTTCTAATTTTATTGATTTGAGTCCTCTCCCTCTTTTTCTTGATGAGTCTGGCTAAAGGTTTATCAATTTTGTTTATCTTCTCAAAGAACAAGCTTTTGGTTTTATTGATCTTTGCTATTGTTTTCTTTGTTTCTATTTCATTTATTTCTGCTCTGATCTTTATGATATCTTTCCTTCTGCTACCTTTGGGTTTTGTTTGTTCTTCTTTCTCTAGTTCCTTTAGGTGTAAGTTTAGATTTTTTACTTGAGATTTTTCTTGTTCCTTGAGGTAGGCTTGTATAGCTATAAACTTCCCTCTTACAACTGCTTTTGCTGCATCCCATAGGTTTTGGGTCATCATGTTTTCATTGTCATTTGTCTCTAGGTATTTTTTTATTTCCTCTTTGATTTCTTCATGATCTCTTGGTTATTTAGTAACCTATTGTTTAGCCTCCATGTGTTTGTGTTTTTTACGTTTTTTTCCCTGTAATTGATTTCTAATCTCATAGTGTTGTGGTCAGAAAAGATGCCTGATATGATTTCTGTTTTCTTAAATTTATTGAGGCTTGATTTGTGACCCAAGATGTGATCTATTCTGGAGAATGTTCCATGTGCACTTCAGAAGAATGTGTAATCTGCTGTTTTTTGGATGGAATGTCCTATAAATATCAATTATTTAAAGCTTGTGTTTCCTTATTAATTTTCTGTTTGGATGATCTCTCCATTGGTATAAGTGAGGTGTTAAAGTCCCCCACTATTACTGTGTTACTTTCGATTTCCTCTTTTATAGCTGTTAGCAGTTGCCTTATGTATTCAGGTGCTCCTATGTTGGGTGCATATATATTTATAATTGTTGTATCTTCTTCTTGGATTGATCCCTTGATCATTATGTAGTGTCCTTCCTTGTCTCTTGTAACAGTCTTTATTGTAAAGTCTATTTTATCTGATATGAGTATAGTTACTCCAGCTTTCTTTTGATTTCCATTTGCATGGAATATCTTTTTCCATCCCCTCACTCTCAGTCTGTATGTGACCCTAGGTCTGAAGTGGGTCTCTTGTAGACAGCATATATATTTATCTTGATTTTGTATCCATTCAGTGAGCCTGTGTCTTTTGGTTGGAGCATTTAATCCATTCACGTTTAAGATAATTATCGGTATATATGTTCCTTTGACCATTTTCTTGTTTTGGGTTTGTTTTTATAGGTCCTTTACTTCTCTTGTATTTCCCACTTAGAGAAGTTCCTTTAGCATTTGTTGTAGAGCTGGTTTGGTGGTGCTGAATTCTCTTAGCTTTTGCTTGTCTGTAAAGCTTTTGATTTCTCCATCGAATCTGAATGAGATCCTTGCTGGGTAGAGTAATTTTGGTTGTAGGTTCTTCCCTTTCATCACTTTAACTAGATCATGCCACTCCCTTCTGGCTTGTAGAGTTTCTGCTGAGAAATCAGCTGTTAACTTTATGGGAGTTCCCTTGTATGTTATTTGTTGTTTTTCCCTTGCTGCTTTTAATAATTTGTCAGTTTGATTACTGTTTGTTTCAGTGTGTTTCTCCTTGGGTTTATCTTGCCTGGGACTCTGTGCCTCCTGGACTTTGGTGGCTATTTCCTTTCCCATGTTAGGAAAGTTTTTGACTATAATCTCTTCAAATATTTCCTTCGTCCTTTGTCTCTCTCTTCTCCTTCTTGGACCCCTATAATGCAAATGTTGGTGCATTTAATGTTGTTCCAGAGGTCTCTTAGGCTGTCTTCATTTATTTTCATTCTTCTTTCTTTATTCAGTTCCACAGCAGTGATTTCCACCATTCTGTCTTCCAGGTCACTTATCCGTTCTTCTGCCTCAGTTATTTTGCTACTGATTCCTTCTCGTGTATTTTTCATTTCAGTTAGTGTATTGTTCATCTCAGTTTGTTTGTTCTTTAATTCTTGTAGATCTTTGTTAAACATTTCTTGCACCTTCTCAATCTTTGCCTCCATTGTTTTTTCAAGGTCCTGGATCATCTTCACTATCATTATTCTTCTGGAAGGTTGCCTATCTCCACTTCATTTAATTGTTTTTCTGGGGTTTTATCTTGTTCCTTCATCTGGTACATAGTCCTCTGCCTTTTAACTTTATCTAAGTTTCTGAGAATGTGTTTTTTGGTCCACAGGATGCAGGATTGTAGTTCTTCTTCAAAAGCTCAACTTTAAATAGGGTTTCTCCATTGGCCTCTGCAGCAGCTTGCACATACTGATTAAGTTGTTAGCTGTCTGTTTCAGAGCTGTTGCCTTGTCCTTTTATTTTCAAATACTGTTGATTTGGCTCAGTGTTGGCAGGTAAATGTAATGTCTCTAAGGCCAACCACGCCAGCTGCGGCAGATCATTGTAATTCTGTTTCTTGTGCCATGTTCTATCCTTTTAACTTACAATTGAAACTACCTGCAACTGGTATGACTAATCCAGTCCACTTAGAATTTTAGTATTTAAGAAAGTTAATATTTTCATCGGTACTTGTGTAGAGGTTGAAGGATTTCACATTATTTTAAATAATTAAAAAGAAAAAATACAGTATTTTAACTTAAAAAGAACTAATCTCCCTGTAGGAATATTACCTGTTTTGGCTTGCTACATTTTCCTACACCTTGTTAACATTTAGTTAAATAATGAAACATAGAAGCAAGGATACTGATTTTAGAGTTTGGAATCTTTTCTCAGCTCTGCCAATATCAAGCAACTCTGTGGCCTTAGCCAAACAAGTTAAACCTGCTTAGCCTCTGCTTTTTCATCTGTAAAATGTGAATGATCATTCTTGATGTACCTAACACCCAGGATGCTTATAAGGATCAGGAGAGAGAATTTACGTATACGAAAGATGACTGAAATAATGCAAACACTATTTCAGTCTATAGTCTACAAATTCCATAGCATTCTCTTCCTTCAGTTCTCACTTTCTCATTTCCAGCTTATTTGCTTAAATTCAGCTAAAGAGGAATTAAGGATCATGTCTTTGGCAGCCTGGGTAGCATCTACTGCTTCGGTATAAGAATATCTTTCTCATGAAGTCTCTGCCTTACAGTATTCCCTTTGCTGGGCTCCCAGCAGACATTGAATCACTAGCTCTTGAGGCTACAATTCTTTTAAGTAGTACTCCTCTTTCTCCTGAATTCCTTTTCAGTCAACATTACGGTTAGTGCATTGTAGTCAGGGCGAATTTCAGAATCAGAAAAGATAAGAGGGTCTCAAAGCAGGTAAAGCAGGTGTAGCATGGGGACCCCAGAGAAAAAGTTGGGAAATAAGGAGACTGAAGACCTGACCTCAGACTCTGAGGTTCAGAAGGACCAGGGTCAGACTCTGGTCCTGGAGAACAAGATAATGATGTGGATCCATTTGCTGGATCTTGGACACCAGGCAGTAGTTTTTTCCTGAAGAGCAAGGCAAGGGTCTGGTGGCTGAGGCTGAACTAAAATATCATTGGATGACCTGGGAAGGAAAATGGGATAGTTGAGCTGTCAACACGTAGATCAGGGGGATCTGCTTGGGGATCAGGATTGTCCCAGAGTTTGGGCAGAACTAGTCCTGCAGGAGGTGGTCATTTGTCCCCACTAAGAAGAATTAGAGAAATGCTGGGGTTAGGAACAGGAGCCAGGCCTGTCAGTACATTGAATGCCATTCTCTATTTTCACAGAACGTATTTTTCTTGTGCTCTCTCTTAGAGTCATCCATTGACCTTATAAAATCTATGAAGGGCTGAATTCTGATTTTAAAAATCTTACTTTTTTTTTTTCATGGTGTGCCTCGGAGTTATATTTTCTACTATCACTTCCGTAGCCATTAGTGCTTCTGTAACTCCATAGGGTCAGTCATTTCTTATTCATATTTTTGAAAATTATTTTCAAAAAGAACAGGTTTTTTCATGTTTACCATTAAAAAAAAAGATTTTGCAAAATGTTTATACTTCCAGCCCATACTCTGGCTGCATCTTTAGAATCTCCATCACTGTCATCTCACTGCTGAAATTCACACTTGCCACATTCCACCAGGTGTCACAAAATAGTCACCTCACAAATTTCATTTTGCAGTTTTTGACACTGAAGCAGCAAAAGATGTCCTCTTATTAAATGCTGAAGCTACAAAAGTCATGAAGTAATAGTGTTTTGAAGGTGTCCAACTGTTATACAAATAGAACTCTGTGTTAATGACTACCGTTGCAGTGTCTGTTTCTATCCAGTGAGATTATTCTGTGCTTGGAAAATGGCTTGTGGTAGCTCACAGTTCTTTGCTAAACTATTCACACATCCTTGATAACAGATGCTTCCCCAAGTGAAGTATTGAGACATTGGACACAGTCCAAATTTAGGAGATGAATTAATTTTTCACTCTTTAATAAACTTTCACATATAAATATAAAATTTATGTATATAAATCTATAAAGAATCACATGAAAACAAAGAACTTCTAAGTTATGTTTTGAGATCTGCCTATATTTAGCCCACAATCCAATAACTTTTGGTTAACCTCTGGCTATGAAAAATTGATGCACACAATGCAATGCCTTTGCGTTTTCAGGAGAAAACTAAATTATTGTCCTTACTAAGAGAGAAGAGAAAATTGATCTTTCCAAAACCATTTCAGCAAGCACAGAAAACACAAACGGAAATTCTGTTAACCCTAAATCCCCTGAAGTACCTATTTAACTGGGCTTTGGGGGTACATGTCTTTCTTTGAAAACACCTGTTAAACATAGATTTCAAACACATTTTCTAAAGGTAGACAAAGGAAGCAACTCTAAGGGCAGAGCAATATGGATGTAATAATGACATAGTATGGCCTAAGTCTGACACACTTCCAGAATGTATGTGTACAACTGTCTACTGTGTCTATGGATGGCACAGCTCTACAGACATGCATATGGGGGTACCTTTCTCTGAGGGTACACAGAGAACTCTGGATCCATATCCAGGGACACTATAACCTTACCTTGATGGTAGCCAGGACCACCTCCATTATAGTACACTGTCTCGGCGTCAGACCCTTGGTATCCTCTCGAATCATGTGCTCCTGGAAAACAAGTGAAAAACTGCTTATAAAATTACCAGTTCACTTATTTAACAACTGTTTTCAAACAAAATCTGTATATAATCCCTGTATGCAGATATTTCCCATTTGAGATATCTTTTTCATATGAACACATTTTAGAGAATGATTTTGTCAAATATTTAACAAAAATCCATTTTGCTAAAAGAAGAAATGCTTTTGAATGTTTTAATTTTAAAATGCTTTTAAATGTTTACTTAAAAAGCAGTGCTTTGATTCATAGGTGGCTTTATTTTTCACCTGCAAGCCAATGGTAGGGGAAAAAAAAAGAGATAAACCTGGAAAATGTGTGTCCAAGCTTTTCCATCTTAATTCCTGCTTTCTGTTCTGTCACACAGAGGAAGGTCCATCATGTAAGGGATTTAGGAGGTAAATTTTAGCCTCATTCAATTATCACTGATAAAACCTACTTTAAGTATAATGCTCCCACTTTTTCTTTCTCGGATACCCTTAATGCTTAGTCATTACCAGGAAAATTCCTAAAGAATTAACTGATTTCGGCTCTGGAGATTTTCTATATTTTAAAGTCATTTTTCAGTATTTTGGAACTGATTTCCATATTAACAATGCATTTTCCTCATTGTTCACTATGAACTCTCTCTTTAGGAAATGATGGTAGAAAGTTGAAGACAACAATAAAGGAACTTTGTCTAAAAGAAAAATTTAGAAATTCCTGACCCCCATATTGATATAATCTCCCCAGGGCGTCCACTATTCTATGTCAACAACATTCAACAAATATTTATTGAGTGCTTATTATGTGCCAGCACTGTTCTAGGTGACAGATATATTGCTTCATAAAAGACAGACTTTTATCTTCCTGGAACTTAAATTCTAACTTATGTAAGTGCCTCTTTGTGAATTAGAAGGAAAGCTGATGTAGCTCTGAGAATACATGACTTGGTCAAGGGATCAGTGCTTTTGGTTAGTAATAAAAGGTGCCTCTTTTTCTACGGGGCACAGCTGCACATCAATACATGTGGCTTAGCAAGTGTTGCATGGTCCGTAAGTCGGCCATCATTCACTCCCTTAGTGGGACAGTTTTGTGCAATGTACGAATTGTACAGTCACAGACAGTGGCTCATCCTTCTTATTCTAGCCTTTGTCTTACTCTGTCATTTAGGAGAGGCCATGACTTTCTGAAGATAATCTATATGTTTTACTCACTTCTGCAGACTTTCAGTGCCTATCTTGGCAATTATCACCTGCTAGGCCCTCAATATGTTTTTCGTAATTGAATTGTACTTCTTCAGCATATCCTAAATGATTCAATATGCTTGAATGGAATCACACTCCTTTGAATATTGTTGAAAACATGGTATAATGCTGGACCCATGATATACAATTCTGCGTCTCACTGCCTCTTTCTCGGATATAGGGATTTCAACACAAACATGAGTCCATTTAATATTTTAAAAATATTTTAAAAATGGGTAGTTAGAATATTAACTACCCATTGAGACCCAAAAAAAGGATGGAAATTTTTTGCCAAATTATAGAGAGAAATGCTTTACTTTATATTAAATAAATCTCTCTGACTTCATCAATCTTGACTGGCTTTTTGATGAGGTCATATTATTTTTTAATAGATGCTAATACATAATATATGTTAGTGCTATAGAAAAATACAATTCTTACAAGAAATGATTTTCTGGGATTTAGCAATAGCTCATTGAAATAAGGTAGTCTCTGAAAATGTCTTGTAATGAGTTACTCCTTGCTTGCATAAATTCATAGTCTCAGATGTATTTTTAGTAACTGGTTTTGATATTGTATCACCCGTCCATAAAGATGTATTCATTTTTTAAAAAGTGTTATGCCAAATAAATCTGATCCCATAAAATAGTGATAAGTTGGGCATACTTAATATACATACATTATAAAGTTCCAGAGGATGAAGTAATATAGAATATGTCAACATCTGAATAAATGTTTGCTTAATGAATTAATCCTAAATCATAATCACATGCAGAAAAGCAATTAGTTTCCCTCATTGTTCTATTTTCCTTGTTCTTTTAAGTAAGGTAGTCATCTGTTAATATTTCTATATAGGATTTCTGAATTTACTCATCAATACAATTATTTCAAATGATGCTTTTCCTGTGGATCAAATATGCTTTCAAATTTAATACATGAAAATGAAAAGACCCATGGTTTAAAATGAAAACATTGAAAGTGACATTCTAGTAAAATATGGGAAAACAGCTTTATAAAATTTGCAGTTCTGCCTAGAAGAGAACATAGGAAAACATTCTGACATAAATTGTACCAATGTTTTCTTAGGTCAGTCTTCCAAGGCCACAGAAATAAAAGGAAAAACCAAGAAATGGGACCTAATCAAATGTACAAGCTTTTCAGCCACACAGCACAGGGAGATCAGCTTGGTGCATTGTGACCACCTACAGGGGTGGGACAGGGAGGATGGGATGGAGATGCAAGAGGGAGGGGATATGGGGATATACGTATAGCTGAGTCACTTTGTTATAAAGCACAAACTAACACACCATTGTAAAGCAATTATACTCCAATAAAGGTGTTAAAAACAATAATAAAAAACAAACCAAAAAATGTACAACCTTTTGCACAGAAAAGGAAACCATAAACAAAATGAAAAGACAACCTATAGACTGGGAGAAAATATTTGCAAGTGATGTGACTGAGAAGGGTTAATTTCCAAAATATACAAACAGCTCATACAACTCAACAATAGAACACCAAACAACCCAATCAAAAAATGGGCAGAAGAACTAAATAGACATTTCTCCAAAGAAGACACACAGATGGCCACAGGCACATGAAAGGATGCTCAACATTACTAATTTTTAGAGGAATGCAAATCAAAATTACAATCAGGAATCACCTCACACGGATCAGAATGGCCATGATTAAAACTACAAATAAGAAATGCTGGACAGGGTGTGGAGAAAAGGAAATCCTCCTACATTGTTGGTAGGAATGTAAGTTGGTGCAGCCACTATGGAAAACAATATGGAGGTTCCTCAAAAAACTAAAAATAGAGTTGCCATACAATCCAGCAATCCTACTCAGATACGTGCACCCTTATGTTCATTGCAGCACTATTCACAATAGCCAAGACATGGAAACGACTTAAATGTCATTGACAGATGAATGGATAAAGAAGATGTGGTACATATATACAATAGTACTACTCAGCCATAAAAAAGAATGAAATAATGCCACTTGCAGCAAAACACGGCTGGAACTACAGGTCATCATACTAAGTGAAGTAAGTCAGAAAGAGAAAGACAAATACCATGATATCGCTTATATGTGGAATCTAAAATATGACACAAATGAAGCTATCTACAAAACAGAAACAAACTCACAGACATAGAGAACAGACTTGTTGCCAAAGGGGGGGTTGGGGGAGGAATGGATTGGGAGTTTGGGGTTAGCAAATGCAAACCATTATAATATATAGAATGGATAAACAACAAGGTCTTACTGTATAACACAGGGAACTATTCCAATCTCCTGTGGTAAACCACAAAGGTAAAGAATTTTTAAAAGAATGTATATATATGATAACTGAATCACTTTACTGTATAGCAGAAATTCACAACACAATAAATCAACTTCAGTTAAAAAATTTTCAATTCTGTGTTTTGGCTAGAGTTTTAATTTTTTAGATAACAATATAGAGGGCTTATTGCTCTGTAATTCAAATAATAACAACTAAATGGACCAAAAATTTAAAAATCAAGGGACAATAATTGGAAAACATGATTTAAAACTAAGTTATTTTTCCATCACCTATGGATAACACGAATCTATTTTTAGTCCTTCAGATTATTTCCGTCTTAATGAATTTAACTCTTTTAGGACATTTTATTCATAATTTGCTTTTAGTTCATTATAATCAAAAGAGAATTCACTGAATTGAGGAAATTTTGAGGCCATGAAGGGACCTAAAGTGTGATGTTTTCTGTGGACTCTGATTTTTCCCAGGTAGCGTGCATATGCCCACTGAGGATCCGGTCTCTCCCATTTAGTGTTCGTAAGATTTGAACAGGGCTGCCTGCACCCCCAGCTCAGGGGTGGGTGGGTATGTGAATTAAGCCAAATAGCATAGGCCATTCCCCAGGCCACAGTGGTTGGCTTGGGAGTGGTGATAATATTCTATTAGAGTTGATGATGTGCCAGTGGATTTTGCTGGAATTCCTTGAACCAAGGGGGGTGTTCTTTTTTTTTTTTTTTTTAACAAGATTTCAAGTTCAAAAATGTTAGATATAAGCAGAGAACCATCTTACAAACAGGAAGGGAGGTTTGTTAAAGCAGTAAGTCAAACAAGGAAAGAGCAGAGTTGAGAGACAGTGGAGTAACTGGGTTCTGTAACATTGTTGGACTTCCTAATCAAGCAGTGATAGAAACCAGAGTTATCCCAGGAGTATAAAGTTTCATGGAACAATGAATTCCTTTCTTGCTTTTGTTAGTCTGGCTTTCCATCACTTGAAACTGAAATAGTTATAGCTGATATAACAAACATTCAGTTCAGAAAACTGAAGCTGGGGGAGATGGAATATGTTTCCCGATGTCACACAGAATGCTAGACACATAGCCAGGGCTATTTCTTTTGTAATAAGCCACTGTGATGTTTCACTTTCATGGTTTTCTATGAGAAACTTCAATACTATATAAATCCATTTTTCAAAGTAGGGACTAGAAATGTCAGGGAGGTAATAAGAGGGATAAAGAAAGCAATGGAGATCAAGATCCAAAACGATAGTTTGACAATGACATCTACCTTCTACTTTCCCTCTGAACCACCGACATCACTGAATACCTGTGAGAATTTTATGTCATGGTTATGTCTTCTAAATGGATTATTGGCTTTTAATTTTTTTTTGACAAAGGGGATAATGAAGGTGATATAATAAAGTACTTACATTATGGGGCACCTATTTTATCTCAGTAAGTAATTATACAGTCAAATGGATTATCCTTTGCCTGTGTTGTACACACAAAACAGTGCCAGTGATACCTAACCCTGAGCTGCCAGCTGGGGGAGGAAGCAAGATAACCTCTGTGAGTGGGAGGTGGCAGACTCTTGACAGGCACCATGCAAAGATAATGCATGCATTATCTCATGTATCCTCACAACAATCCTCTGAACCAGGTGCTAACATTGTCTGGATTTTACAAATGCCAAATCTGAAAATTAGGTTAAATACTTTCGGCAGTATCACATGCTTGGAAGCAGCTGAGGTAGAATTTGAGCCAAGGTGGTCAGTATCTGCAACCCACCCCCATGCTATACTATATTCTAATAGGTAGTAATGGAACAGGAACAAATATTTCAGCTACAGGCACAATGTTGGCCTATATGTGGTCCACTGATACATGAATGGATAAAAAACATGGTATATACTTACAGTAGAATATTATTCAGCCTTTAAAAGGAAGGAAATCCTGCCATGTACTACAACATGGATGAACCTGCAGGACATTATGCTAAGTGAAAAAAGCCCGTCACAGAACTGCAATATATATTTTAACCAATCAAGTTCCTATTCTAGAGGGGAAAAAACCTGAGGTTCCCTGCACAACTGCGAAGTCTTGTGAGTCTCAAGCGATAATAAAAGGTAAGGTTATTTATACAGCAAATCCTTGTTATAATGGGGTTGATTATGTCGACGAGTTCAATGTCTGCTTTGATGAGTTTATTTTCCCGCATTAGGTTTCTTGCCTTAAGAGTTCTCTAGACTTTTCTGGATTTCTATGAAGCATTCTTTGCCTTTATTCATACAAAGTCAGTTTACTATAGAGAAGAAAATATGCTCTCTAATTTAGTCTAATTTAAAGCAGTAATGCTTCAACACAAAGTCAAAAATTCCCAGTTGCTCTACGAATGGGGAGAAGAAGACAGTACAATTCAGTCCCTAAATTTTGATCTGATTCATTCTTAAAGCAGATTGTGAGATCCCAGACACACATTCTCCTATAGTCCTGCCATATTCAATACCATTACTAATAGGAGGCTGGTTTCTCCAGAGTTGTAGTCAGCTCATTACTTTTCATAGACAACTAGTAATTGCTTTATTCTTATTACCTTCAGTTTGGATAGTTGTCCCAGATCTTTAGCTGCAATGAAAATCATCTGGGGTCCCTAGAGACACACACATAGAAAAGGAGAGAAGAGGACTAAGTCATAAGATCTTCAGTAACTCTCAAAGTAGAAATGTAGTCAATAGACAATGTACTCTATTTTTCTTATTATATTTGTGACTTTAATGCCATAAGCCCTTAACTGGTCTATTTTACAACTTGGATCAAAGATATCTAGTACTGCTGGCAATACAACTATCTTCATAGGCATCTACTTCTGGAAGTTTTAGTCTGAGTTACTGAATGGGTTACTGCTAGTGTATCCAGCTTAGTGTAGTATATGTATGACCTCAGAGAGCTTTATCTTTTCTTTCTTTATTTGTAGCAGAGGCAACTACTTCCCTCCACTCCCCACCCCCCAAAATTAATCTATGCAAAATGTCAAGATCCACAGCTGAAGAAGGTGGAGCTGGTCCACCTGACATGCCATCCAATCTCTCAGAGCCCTGCCCTCGTAACTCCTCCCTCAGCCAGAGGTTTTCCCTAGTACCCCAAGGCCCTGGGGAGAGCTTGAAAAACATCAGAATAAACATCAGAAGCACTACTAGAATACTCAACAGTAGCCTAGAATGTTTTCACAATAAGGAAAACCAGTTATTCTGAAGTAGTAGTCTCCGTGTTTTTATTGGAGCCTGTATATTCATTGAGAAATCCATACTTGGAGATCTTGATGTTCGAGAAAATTGAGGTGATGGTTAGCTTTCCTAGGGAAGATCTTATATCAAAAAATGAAATGTCATATACAGCACTTCTGCTATTATAACATGATAGATGTAGTCTTGAAAAAACTTATATTCTATAAAATTGTGCATTAGAAATAGTAGGGCTTTTGGGGAAAATAGGAGGGGGCAGTGCAAAGTCCATGCAATTTTGTTACCAAAGAACTATCAAAAACAATAACTGCTACTTTGGGAGACAGTATGAACAGCTCAAAGGGAGCTCAGTGAAGCTGGTGGCTACCTCGAGGGAAATTAAAAATGTAAAAAAACCCCCAAACAACAGCACAATAGAGTATAACGTGGGCTGAGACAATGCCTGCAGAAGTGGAGCTCTGAGCACAGGGACAGGGTAGCCTGCCATGTGTGAGAAGCTAGGTGCATGTATCTGGATCCAGACCAATGTGCAAGTATGCCCCCTTCCTCTTTTTTATCTTTTTAAAAACAGGATGAAAGGGCTCCTGCCTATGTAGCAGCCAAGCTGAGTGCTCTTTCCTTTTCTGCTGAAGTATATACTCTTCTGTTATATTCCCAAGCCTCTCACCTAGAAAAATTTACTAATAAAGCAACCCAACTTGCACATTGCACTGACATCATTCCTCTATTGGCAAATTAAGTGACAGGTAACTGGCGTTACAGAATATAGCAGAATAAGGGGTGTGTGAGAATGTGGGGTGTGTGTGTTTCTGTATGTGATTTGGCTACCCACACGTGTAGGTTATAATGATTATACCATACACTCATGGCATGAAGCAAAACTCAAAGTGATTTATATTTAACACTCACTGTCTGGCCGTAAATCAACACAAACATATGAATCTTTGCACCTTGGAACACTTTACAAGAAAACATTTTCTATATAATCTCACTGGATAAATATGGACTGAGTGTGCATGATTAATGGTGTCAATATATATTTTAGTTTAGCTTATAATTACTCATTATTTGCATCAACTTATCGTCCTCAGTCACAGACAAAAAAATTATTCCATAGCAGGTGCTTGTTAGGGTTCTTTCTTTCCTCGCTTGGCTCAGGATATGCTGAGCTAGCTGGACAGGGTATCCACTTGACCACTGTCTGACTTTTGCTGCCAACTGATCTTTCTGGTTCTTTTTGATTTCACTGTGTATGATACAATCACATTCTTCAAATGCACTAAAAGATGTCTCCTGTATTAACCACCAAGTGCGAAGGTGATAGATAAAAGCAAAAGGGAAAAGTAAAAAAAATTCCAGATAGCAGTGTTGGCTTTATCTTCTTCAACTGTAAAATTGCAGAAAGAAACACAGCAGGCATATTCTATCAAAAATCTATTTCCCTGGGGGGGGGGGGGCGGTCATAATAGACCAGATAATGCTACAAGTTGAACTTTGATACATTTGTTTTTCAAGAGATAACGTTTGAAATGTCAAGCCAGTGTGAAGTATGACTGCTATTGCCACTATTTAAAATTGATTTGTGATGGGGGTGCGGGAGGATTGCATTGGGAGTTTGGGACTAGCAGATGCAAACTATTATATATAGAATAGATAAACAACAAGATCCTGTTTTTTAACACTGGGAACTACATTCAGTATCTTGTAATAAGCCATGATTTGTACAAGGTGCATACCACACCCTTTTTCCCAAAATGAATTTAATTACTATTTCGTCTGGATCGAAACCATTCATTGAAACAAAAAACAATTAGATGGGCTATTGAAAATATAATCAAATGTTAGTTTGAATACTTACTGTTTGATCTGTCAGAGGAGGGAGGACAATTTGTTTTTCTATTTTGTTGAGAACTAGCTTCCACAGTTCTTTCAATATTCGCTTCAGGACTGTTTTCTCACAGATTTTTGCTGAGAGACTTAATCTGAAATGAAATAAAACACACAATCACTTATAAGTCTTTTATTGAGGTATCATTTGATTGATCAGAAATTCACATTTTCAGCACTGATATTCAAATACCTGAATAGGTCTTTATAATTTTCAGGTGCTGAATTTCATTTCATTTACGGAAAAAAAATACATAATATCAAAAATCTGTTTCATCATATTATACATCATTAGGTAATTCACTGTTTGGTAGAAAATGAATTCAGAGTATTTCCTTTCTTAAATTGCATCCTAAACTGACATCAAGGCTCCCAAAGTACACAATTTTCACCTGCATTCCAGACTTGTATTTACTACATGCTCCATGTTCGTGGTACAGGCCAAACACCAAAGAAGCACATTTTCATCACTATTTGGCACTGGACCAACATAACAACATGGCAAACATGCATATGATTTCACTCAAGAGCAAAACTTTACCAACTTTATTTATTTTCCAGATTTATTGAGATACGATTGATATATAACATTGTGTACGTTTAGGGTGCACAAGATAATGATTTGATATATGTACATACTATGAAACAATCACCACCATAAATTTAGTTAACATTCATCACCTCACATAGTTATTTCGTTTTGGCTTGTGATAAAAACTTTTAAGTTTTACTCATAGCAATTTTCAAATGTATAATTTAGTATAGTTTTCTATACTTACTATGCTACATATATGCTGTGCATTACATCCTCAGGACTTATTTATCTTATAACTGGAAGTTTGTACCCTTTGACTCCCTTTACCTATTTCCAGCCAGCACAAATTTGTTCTTTCTCTGAGTTCAGATTTTCTAGATTCCCAATTTACCAACTTTAATAGGTTTAAGGTATTTCTTACAAAGTCTTCTCATGGTGAGATAATGATGGTAACATCATCTAGCATTTATATAACACTTTAGTTTAGAAACCTCTTCTGCAGATTTCTCAATTATATGAGTATCTAGTATATCCATTTTAGAAATCAAAACCCAGCTCAGAGACGTTGGGGAACTTGTCTAAGGAAGTGAGGCTAGTAAGTGAGGGCTGAGAGCCAGTACATTGTCCAATGCCCCATGCTACCCTTGGTAAATGTACTTGTGTGTGAAGGCCCAGCAATACATGAATGCACAGTGCTGCATAAAGATTTACGGAATGTACCCATAATATGATGCTGAACTCTTCGAGACTCCTTTAATAAGAGTTAATCAAACCTGTTGCACAGAGGGCCAAAGGTGGGGGTCATATATTTGAAGGTAGCCTCATGGACTTTCTATAGTGCTACTAAGTACTCTGTACTTTTGGACTCAGAATTTATAAACTGGGTTCTGATAGAGACAGAATTGACTTTTAAATATTTAAATATATAATTAACGTTTAAGGAATTAATACTTAAAGGCATGTGATGTGTGAGAGGCAAAGGGAGAGATTTCCCAAACACATTTTCATGTAGAAAGTATTTCTCCTATCACTGCTGTGTATAGATACCTAATATATAAAAGTACATGAAAGTGACCTCCTCTGGTTTAAGAGGAGAGTTGGGGGTCCCTGAGGCATAGCTATGGAACTCTGTAGCCCCACTGGTTTGGAAACCATTGTTCAAAGGTGGTAGTTTTAGCTTCCTGGTAGATAGGTATTCACTATATGAACATAGGGTGGAAACCAGATGATGTGTCATGGAAGAACAGCAGAACCTACCCTCAGAGAAATTCCTAGGATGATTTAAGACGCAACAAACCTGCCCATTTTACAGCAGATGTGTCATTTCCATTTCCAAAAGGTCTGAGTTTAAAAATTGATCTTGTTTTTATGGTCAGCTGATGTACTTGGCATGCTAACTAACCCTGTTTAAACTGGAGCTGAACCAATAGGAATAAAATTGTTGACATGTTTGCAGCTCTGCATGGGATTTCTGCTGGCTGGAAATGGCCCTTATAGCTTGTTTTATAGAGTGGTGAGGTCTTGATGGAGAAAATGGAGCATAAAGAAATATGATGTTTTATTTAAGGAGGCTGCACAAAGAGAGTCTATACATTTATAATATAACAATTTTTAAAGGGATTGTCTCAAAAGCACCTTGAAGACTTACTTTGGCCCTTAATCGTTCATTTTAAATAACAAAAAATAGAGGGGAAATCTAGCAACTGCTTCCTTAATTTAGTCAGAGTTAACCAACTTGATAATGCAAGCTGAACACATAAATTTTGGAACCTGAGCTATCTATTTTGGCTGACCACAGAACCAATTAACCAGACAATTTTCAAATGCCATGTAGACTAGCTGCTAATACGATTTCCTGTCACACAGTTGATCATATTCTCATGAAAACATATCCAGCTGCTTTTCCTACCCCCTGGAACGCCCATCCCCTATGTCCATACATCTAAACCCTAACTGCCTTTAAAGAAGACCCAACCCAAGTGGAATTTCTACTGACCATCTGAACAGGAGATTATTACTTTACACCTTATTGCATTTATTCTACTTTTCTTATTTTTTCTTTCTAAACTCTTAGCTCCTTGAGAACAGAATTAATATCTAACTTTTTAAAAAAAGTCCTCTAACAAGTGGCTTTATGGCTGTACATTCTGTATTAGCCCAGAAAATTTCCACAACTCTCCATGCCTCGTATAATATCTTTTAAAATCTTTTACCATATTTTAAAGCTCATTGATGTTTTTCTATTTTTATATACTGTTTCTTTCTACTAAGAATTAGAGGAAATTACATACATGATGATATGATAAAGTATAATTAGGAAGAGAAAATAAGACTGAGGAAAATAAGAATCTAAATATCCTGAAAAGAAGAGCCAACCCACTTTATGTATTAGCTCTGTTTTATAGATGATGAAATGGATTCAAGGTCCCTCAACTAGTAGATAACTGTATTAGGATAACTTCAAACTTTTTGTATGTTCCACAACTTTGCTTATAGCATATGCAAAAATAAATGGTTTTGTCAATGATCAATGATGTATCTCCAAACTGCTGCCTGGAATTCCAAAAACAGAAGGCATTCCAGTAGGAGTTTTAAGAAGATCAGGATTGCTTTGTCCTGCCCTCCGCTCACATCACATTCACAACTAAATGGTAGTTTCTGTGATTCAATTAAGTCTTGTCCATAGAAAAGAGCCATATAAGATGACACAAATTTCAAGGGGTTATATAGGAAATGAGGTGATAAAAGTGTCTATTAGGAAACTAAAGATATGAAGACGCCTTTCTCTCTTTCCTCCTCTTCTCTCTCTTCTTCCTCCCTTCTACATTTTTCTTCTACGCCACTTGCCTGTTTCCTGCTAAGCTACCTAATTACCTATTCACCTATCTTCTAGATATTTCCCCATAGCAGACAGAAAATAAGACTTAATTTTTCTACCAAATACTAAAACTAAAGTGATAAGAACATTAGTCTTACTTACGCAGTAAGGTCATAAGCAAAGGGAAATGGAATTAAGGTGATAAGAACATTAGTCTTACTTACGCAGTAAGGTCATAAGCAAAGGGAAATGGAATTAAGGTAGAAGTCATAAATATATAGAAGAGGTTCTCCTTACTAATTCCTTCTTTGTTATCCTTATCTTTAAGGAAAGGTACTGTATCTCTCTTATTTATCTTGGTCTCTTTGGCATTAATTAATTTTCCACAACAATATTAAATGAGGTAATATATGTAAACTAGTAGGTATAATACTGGTCCCATGGTAGGCATTCAAAGTTATTTTTTGCTTTTCTACCTTCAGTTCTGGTTTTAAGTATCACCATTTAAGAAATCATACCTCTTGCTGCTTTAGATCAATGGTTGCCAATTGTGAACACACTTTAAAATGGAGGTGCCTGGACCCTACTCCAAACTTACCAAATTAGAACTTCGAAGAGGAGGGATGGAACAGAAGCAAAATAAACCAACCTTTTTGGTTCAGAACACTGTCTTAGTTGGTCATAAAGACCTTCATTCCCACCCGCTCCCACCACTACTGGACTGGAATCTCCATGGAGTCAAGGACCTTGACTCTCCATCATCACTGTCCAGTGCCTAGATTAGAGTTTGAAACAGGTGGACACTCAGTAAATAGTTATAGAAGGTGGGGTGAGGCAGCAATCTACTTGCCTCTGAGCTGAATTAACTGTAGTCACATTTGTGCTATTCTCTTCTTCAGCAGGTTTCTGACATGAAATCAGATATTCTGGAGTCAACTCAGTCTTTCTTTCTCCATGTCCAAGAAGTTGCAGAACAATATGTTATCTGAGAAGCATGAAATCCTAAATCTCTCTATGCCTCAGAGCAGCAACCTCCTTAGTTATCCATACTTATTTCCTCTCCATTTTTCCTTTTCTCTACATAGTCATTCCATCTAGTAATGAATTAAGAGTTTTTCTTTTTTAGTGAATTGATCTATTTCTGTAGAAGCCCTTTTAAAGCTGTCCTACATAGAGGAAAATGTTTTTTTCTCTCAAATTCGTATCAGCCAAATTGAGGGCAGCAAATAAAGAGGAAACTGGGTAGAACACTTACATTTTGTCCAAGAAGTCCATGAGAGGTCTTAATACAACCTCTGCATCCATGGCTGTACTGTTCTTATTAGATACGGTATTTCCAGTTGCTCTCATTTGATTTAGTTCAAAACTCATCTGTTTTATGCACTCTTCAATGATACGCTGGAAACTGAAAATAAAGAATATAAATTCTGGAATAAGAGCAAACATTTATGCCTTCCTTTGCCTGTGTCTGTTAAATTCACCCCAGGGAGTTTGATCTGTTTGCAATGGTGTGATAGCCCTTGCTCATTAGTTTTCAAACTTATTGTTTAGCTGCAAAAAAATTTGTTGCAATGAAAGCTTACGTAGAACGCTTATATGTAAAGTAGGTAAGACTGATGCTTTTCAGGTCGAATTAACTTGAGTGGGAGATCATTCGGCTCCCATCACTCACAGTAATAGCTGAGATGTCCCTCTGAGCATCTTTTGGAAAAATGACTGTGAGTGACTCTTGCATCTGGGTACACCTTCTTCACTTAGCCTCTGGGACTCCACACCCTCTTTAGCTTTCCTCCAACCTCACTAGCTGCTCCTTCTCCATTGTCTGACCTCTAACTATTATAATAAGGTTGCCAGACTATTAGCATATTAAAACACAGAATGCCTAGGTAATTTTAATTTCAGATAGTGAATAATTTTAGTGTAAGTATGCCCCATGTGATACTTGGGACATATTTATACTAAAGATTGTCCATTTTTATATGAAGTTCAAATTTAATTGGGCATATGCTGTAGTTTATCTGGCAACCCTACATTGGCAATCCCACCTCTAGGCTCAATCCTTGGACCACACCATTTCTCCATCAAAAATCACTTCCGTGGGGCTCCCCTGGTGGCACAGTGGTTAAGAATCCGCCCGCCAATGCAGGGGACACGGGTTCGAGCCCTGGTCCGGGAAGATCCCACACGCTGTGGAGCAACTAAGCCCGTGCGCCACAACTACTGAGCCTACGCTCTAGAGCCTGCAAGCCACAACTACTGAGTCTGTGTGCCACACCTACAGAAGCCCACAGGCCTAGAGCCTGTGCTCCGCAACATGAGAAGCCACCACAATGAGAAGCCTGCACACCGCAATGAAGAGTAGCCCCCGCTCGCTGAAACTAGAGAAAGCCCGTGTGCAGCAACGAAGACCCATGCAGCCAAACATACATAAATAATAAAATAAAATAATTTAAAAAAATCACTTCCTTGGCAATCATATCTAGTCTCATGATTTTCTTACCGTCTGTATACTGGTGATTGCCAAATATACATCTATAGATATGACTTCTACTCTAAAATACAAACCATTATTAAACCGCCTATGTAGCCTTTTTACTTAGATAGAAGTCTAATGAATTCTTCTCATCCAATCTAATGAAACTTTCAACATCTAATCTGTCAGAAAATCTTTATGAAGTATATTAAATCTGAGGATCTATTATTACTTCCACAAAGCTACTGCAGACCAAGCCACCATCATCTTTCACCTGAACTTGCGTAATAATTTCCTACATTATCTCTCTGTTCAACCCTCTACAGGTATCTTTTAAAATAGAAACCAGATCATGTTCCTCTCTTGCTAAAAACCTTCAATGGCTTCCAGATCCACTGGGGGAAAAAAAAAAAGCCTGGAATGTATTTCATGGAGTTAATTAAATCCAACATATTCTGGCCCTGGAAACTTCCCTGATGTCATTTCTTGCCACTATTCCCTCTGCTTCATTGCAGTCCCACCACAGTAGTCTCCCTGGTGTCCTTAGAATTCTCTGAGCACACTCTTATCTCATGGCCACTGTTATGTTCCCTCCTCCATGCAATTTCTCATGGGTCTGTTAGTCCCTCACTTATTACAGGCATAAGCCAAATGTCACCTCCCCGGAAAAGTCTTTCATAAATACTCCACCTGAAATGAAATTCCTATCATTCTGCATTTCCTTACAGTTCTTTATTGCATTCTCCATTATCTGACACATTACATAGTTTTTATCTATTTGTTTGTCGTCTATTGCTCCAAATAGAATATAAGCTCCATGAGGGCAGGACTGTTTTTTTTAGGTGTTATATACCCACACCATGAGTTCCTCAAGAAATATTGGCTGAATGTATCAATGGACCATCCTCCTTCCACCCACCCCTATTAAACGTGTTGAACAGATAAATGACCTGTTTAACAACACCCCATGACCTCCCCCACTTAAACCCTATGCTCTACATGCCTATAATGCCCCACCAACCCCCCAAAACAAGACAGGAATATATAAATACATAGAATTTAATTAATCTATCTGACAGCGTGAACATTTCAGTGCTCAAAGTAAGATAGACCTAGAAAATAAACCCTAATTGTACCAATGAATTACTTAGACATATACCACTTATATAGACAGACATCTCCCTAGATCTATCAGCCATTTCATTAAAATTTTAATACTAAATCTAACATAAATTATACAGGATAACTATATACATGTTACATCATTATATAAACACAACTTGTTAATGTAGCTTAAATTCTAAAGCAAGGCACTGACAATGCCTAGATGAGTTTACTAACTCCATAGGTTTGTTCCCAGCCTTTCTATTAGTTTTTAATAAAATTACACATGCAAGCATCCGCACCCCAGTGAGAATGCTCTCTAAATCATTACTGTTAAATGGAGCAGGTATCAAGCACACTAATGGTAGTAGCTCATAACACCTTAACCACACCCCTATAGGAAACAGCAGTGATAAAAATTCAGCCTTAAATGAAAGTCCGACTAAGTTACATTATCTAGGGTTGGTAAACTTCGTGCCAGCCATCTTGCTCATATGATTAACCCAAATAAATAGAAAACCGGCGTAAAGCCTGTTATAGAGTAATAAAAAATAAAGTTAAATTCTAACTAAACCCTAAAAAGCCATAGCTAAAATAAACTATGAAAGTGACCTTAGTATTTCCTGATTACACGACAGCTAAGACCCAAACTGGAATTAGATACCTCACTATGCTTAGCCTTAAACCCTAATTATAATAACAAAGTTATTCACCAGAGTACTACTGGCAGCAGCTTAAAACTCAAAGGACTTGGCAACGTTTCACACCCCTCTACAGGAGCCTGTTCTATAATCAGTAAACCCCGATAAACCTCACCAAGCTCTGCTAATTCAGTCTATATACCGCCATCTTCAGCAAACCCTAAAAAGGGATAAAAGTAAGCATAAATACTATACATAAAAAGTTAGGTCAAGGTGTAACCTATGGGATAGGAAGAAATGGGCTGCATTTTCTGTTTCGAGAATGTACTTCTCACACACGAAAGTTTTTATGAAAACTAAAAACCAAAGGAGGAGTTAGTAGTAAATTAAGAAGAGAGTGCTTAGTTGAACAAGGCCATGAAGGACGCACACAACCACCCATCACCATCCTCAAGTATTATAACAACTTCCTATAATCTATTAACAAACACCAAGTATATGAGAGGAGACAAGTTGTCAGGGTAAGCGTACTGGAAAGTGTGCTTGGATCAATCAAAGCATAGCTTAAATAAAAGCACCTCGTTTACACCTAGGGGATTTCATAATCTATGAATACTTTGAACAACTCTAGCCGAAACCTCCACAAATTTTACTAACACAAGCAAATTAAATCAATCGTTCACTCAGCATTTAAAGTACAGGGGATAGAAATTTAAAACAACCTTTGGCGCTATAGAGAAAGCACCACCGTAAGGGAATGATGAAAGAAGCATTACAAGTAATAAAAAGGAAAGTTTACCCCTTTTACACTTTGCATAATGATTTAACTAGTAAACATTTAACAAAGAGAACTTAGCTAAATACCCCGAAACGAGATGAGCTACTTATGAACAGTTTGTAGAACAAACTCATCTATGTAGCAAAATAGTGAGAAGGTTTATAAGCAGAGGTGACGAGCCTAATGGGCCTGGTAACAGCTGGTTGTCCAAGAAAAAAATCTTAGTTTAACTTTAAAATTACAAAAAAATTAGAAATTTTAATGTATTGTTAAATGTTAATCTAAAAAGGTATAGCTTTTTAGAAATGGATACAACCTTATCTAGAGAGTAAATAAACAACACCATAGTTGGCTTAAAAACTCCACCAATTAGGAAAGCATTCAAGCTCAACAATAACTTTATCTTAATATCAACAATAAGCAAATCAACCCCTAGTTTTACACTGGACTAATCTATTAACCAATAGAAGCAATAATGTTAATATGAGTAATAAATATTTCTCCTTGCGTAAGCTTACATCAGTAACTGATATTATACTGATAGTTAATAGCAAATAAACACAATCCAACATTAAATTATTAAGTACACTGTTAACCCAACACAGGCAAGCACCCAAGGAAAGATTAGAAAAAAGATTAAGACTGTGAAGAGTAAGCCTTAGAATTACTGTTTTCATTCTTCACATCCTCTACACCAGGTTTGGTGGTTCCTACCGAGGGAGCAGCAAATAGTAAGAGATTTAAATAGTGGAGACCTTCAGCATATCCACCATTCCTCTATGTTGTCTGTTACTTTCGTACCTCCAACAATAGGAGTAATTATAATACACATTCAGGCAGGCAAGAAAAAAGCCAGTTAGGATAATGGGGGTAAATAAAAATTTGGGAAATGATCACATCATGGGAATGGTGATGAGAAGGAGGGAGTTGATTTTAGTATTGAAATCAAGTCAGTCCCATTCCTCTTTCTCCACACACAATGATTACACAGTTCATGTTATTTAAGAAGGATCCAAATGCATCAATTCCTCACATTTTATATAGAAGTTTAGGAAGTTTCACTATATAATGCTGTCATTATTCATTAAACAGAAATAATATAAATATTTATTAATGTATGTATGCATTCTACAAATGTTTAATTAATACTGTGTGCCAGTCTCAGTTACTAGGATACATCAATGAACAAAACAGATAAAATTCCTTCTTTTTTTTTTTTTTGCGGTACGCGGGCCTCTCACTGTTGTGGCCTCTCGCGTTGCGGAGCACAGGCTCCAGACATGCAGGCTCAGCGGCCATGGCTCACGGGACCAGCCGCACCGCAGGATGTGGGATCTTCCCAGACCGGGGCACGAACCCGTGTCCCCTGCATCGGCAGGCGGACTCTCAACCACTGCGCCACTAGGGAAGCCCAAAATTCCTTATTCTTATGGCACATATTTGACCCTTTATTTTTGAATTTACATTATAAAAATATTATAGTCTGTTGTTAAATATTTCATTTTTCTAGTTTTTGGTTTTACTACCTAATATGGGAAATCTTTGATGTATTTTATTTATTTATTAACATCTTAATGGGAGTATAATTGCTTTACAATGGCGTGTTAGTTTCTGCTTTATAACAAAGTGAATCAGCTATACATATACATATGTCCCCATATCTCGTCCCTCTTGCGTCTCCCTCCCTCCCACCCTCCCTATCCCACCCCTCTAGGTGGTCACAAAGCACCGAGCTGATCTCCCCGTGCTATGCGGCTGCTTCCCACTAGCTATCTATTTTACGTTTGGTAGAGTATATATGTCCATGCCACTCTGTCACTTTGTCACAGCTTACCCTTCCCCCTCCCCATATCCTCAAGTCTGATATATTTTAAATTATCACAGCTTGGGTGTTTTTCTCGCTCCTGATACAGCAGGTTTATAAATATTGGTCCGTATTTCTGAGCACGTAGTCAAGGCCTGATTCTACTTCCACCATTGTGTTTTGGCTGTTTCTGTCTTTGGCCCCTGACTTCTCTGTGACTTTCTTTACTAGTGATACCACCATTTTTGTCCCTCTGCATTTGGCTCTTTGATCCTTGGATCTCAGTTTGCCTCTGTGGATGTGGTTCATTTCTTGGCTCTCTGTGTATTTATCTCATTCAATGGAATATGCTGTTTCAGGTTTAGGTTCAAAGGAAGCTGAATGCCTAACCACTTGGCTTTTTTCTGGCTGGACCTGCCTTTGGACTTTTGTCAGGTAGTGGTTGGGGGGAAGGGTGGCATTGGGGGTAGTGAAGAACACCCGGGCTTCTGATGTGAGAAGGGGGTGATGGTGGTGGGTGTATATAGTGAAGGGTAGTGGTGGTAGATACTTGGGGCAAGAGAAAGGAAAGGTAAATAATGTTGGAAAACTTGACCTAGTTGATTTACTACTGGGCATCAGTGATCCTGCTGACTGCAGTAATGATCACCTTTGAAATAGCTACTTTCTTTTGAACTTATTCTCAAATCAGTTTACTGGGCTGGAGGATAGACTGAGCAGAAGGTATGATACTCATGATCCAAAAATGTACCAACAGGTTCTTACAACAGACCCATATGGTAAACACCCACCAGAAGCCAGCTCTGTGTGGGGAGATGGGGCATATGGAGGAAGGATTACCAGAGAATGAAAGAGAATGACATTCTACCTTAGCATGAATCCAGGGTGAATCAACACCTGCATTTGACCCGAAAATCTTTTGTCTCTATCAATTTTTGGTAAATTCACCTAAAGAGTCTTTTTTTTCTATCCGTTTTATAGTTGAAAAGTTTTTATTAATCAGCAGTACCAGGTAATAGTGACAGAGTCTGTGAGCACTCAAGATGCCAAACACACAGAAGAAATCCTATGAAATATTCCTAAATTTTTAATCTACTTAATCCAGCCAGCCACTGGCATCAAAGATATCATTAAAAGAAATGTAATAAATCAAAAAACCAAGCTGCAAAATGCGTGTAAGCAGAAACCTAAGTGGCACAGGTTTTGAAAACGTTAAGAACATCCTTAAGATATCATTGAAGTCCTGTTGCTGAGTCTCAGTTCCCAGGTGGGTGCCCTTTGCATGTTATCAGGAACCTGGGGACCCGGGCTTCAGATGTTTGCTTTGGCTCTGTCCTGGCTTTCCTGAAAAATCACCCTACCAGCTACATAGGGTAGAATAATTTAATTGTGGGTTTTAATAACGGTAGATGAAATGGATTTGGGGCAATTAATTATGCACTTAACTTTAAAACTCTAGACCACTAATTTAGACTGTAAGAAGGGTGGATTCAGTTTGACTTCACAGCATAAAGTCCAGCATGAAATTATCCAGTTTGACTTCACAGCATGATCACACTGATCCTTATGGACTTCCCACCTACCCTGAGTGTGTGATGCAGACCTGGTTGGCAGTATGGGAAATAAATCTATGGCAACAAAGATATAATAATTATTCTTTTTATAAGGAAAGCATGACATGTGGCCTGTTTACTTCAATAATCCTAGCTCTCTTAGAGCTATATTTAAAAAACAATGAAGAAATACAAACAGGGTGACGAGGAGTTTCAATATCTAGGTTAAAATAGCTGATTTCATACGACTAAAGTACTTCAAGTGCCCTCCTAAAGGCATCTCTCCTTATTTCATAACTGAAGTTTGCTAAGTTTTTCCAATCATAATATATATTTCAGCCTTTGTAACCTGAATATTCCCCAATCTTAAACAAAACAGAATAAAAAGTACTTGTTCAGGGGATGATTTGGATACATTACAGAAAATAATTTGAATATCCTTTTTTTATTTAATTATAGTTTCTATTCTGTTTAGTCATCTTATTTCCCGTAAGGTTCTGAACACCTCTAGCTATTCCTGACCCCTTTTATCTCCCTTAACTTTGCTAAATAATCTCTATTTTTGCCTTTGTAGCTGAAGGCAACAGTCCTTCTGCTAATCACATATCAACTTACAACTAGAATAAAGAGAGGTAAGCCTCTAAGTGTCACCCCAAGTCAGAGCCAACGAGCCCCCAAATCTCTGGGACAATGTCTGCCTCTCCAACTCCTTGTAAGCAGAAACTTCAAATTACTTATTAACATTTAGGCCAAGTATGCAGGATCATCCAGGTCAGCTAACAACACAAAGCAGAAGGCAGAGCTACGACCCTAAAAGCTCAATACATCAAGGCTGCATCTGGCCCAGCACTTAAACTTTGAGAGGGGGTTCCATGAAAATAATGAACACACCTCTGATACTGAAGAGAAGTCCAAGCATAGGATTTTTCTTTACTTTGCCTCATTTCTACATTTGAGAAAAAATATGATACTTTCAGTGTCTTTTTTGTTTTAGTCTTTCGGATTTAAGAGTGGCAAAACTAATCAATGAATGTGTGTTAAGCATGTATCTTTCCAAAACACACTAATAACTGATGACTGAGATTCAAAGAGATAACTAGTCCTCTCCATAAGAGTAAATTTCAGTCTTATTTGAGAACTGAAGACATAGCTTCAAATAATAAGTCAACATTTATTGAACTAATATTTAAAGCAAATTCTGTATGAAATTAATGAACCTCATCAAAAATGTGTTTTACCATTGCATTAAAATGTGATTTACCATTGCATTAAAATGTGCATTAATGTGATTTACCATTGCATTAAAAACAAAACAAAAAAAACCCCCACATAGGAATAAACCTGCATAAGGAGGCAAAAGACCTGTACTACAAAAACTATAAGATGCTGAAAGAAATCAAAGACCACACAAACAGGTGGAAAGATACTGTGTCCTTGGATTGGAAGGATCAATACTGTTAAAATGACCATACTACCCAAGGCAATCTTCAGATTCAATGCAAACCCTATCAAATTATCAATGGCATTTTTCACACAACAGAAACAAAAACTTTTTAAATTTTTATGGAAACACAAAAGACCCTGAATAGCCAAAGCAATCTTGAGAAAGAGCAGAGCTGGAGGAATCATGCTCCCTGACTTCAGACTATGCTACAGACTATACTACAAAGCTACAGTAATCAATACAGTATGGTACTGGCATGAAAACAGACACATAAATCAATGGAAAAGGACAGAAAGCCCAGAAATAAACCCATGCACTTATGGTCAATTAGTTTATGACAAAGGAGGCAAGAGTACACAATGGAGAAAAGAGAGTCTCTTCAATAAGTGGTGCTGGGAAAACTGGACAGCTACATGTAAAAGAATGAAATTAGAACATTCTCTAACACCATATACAAAAATAAACTCAAAGTGGATTAAAGACCTAAATATAAGACTGGATACTATAAAACTCTTAGAGGAAAACATAGGCAGAACACTCTTTGACATAAATCACAGCAATATTTTTTGGATCTGTCTCCTGAAGTAAAGGAAATAAAAGCAAAAATAAACAAATGGGACCTCATTAAACTTAAAAACTTTTGCACAGCAGAGGAAACCATCAACAAAATGAAAAGACAACCTACTGAATGGGAGAAAATATTTGCAAATGATATGACCGATAAGGGACAAATTCTAATCTATTTTAACATTTGCTGATGAGATGACAGCTTTTTCCTATAGATCCAAAATGAAGTTTATCTAGGATGAACTTCTCATTCTTTAGAAACACACCATAGGCAAGAAAAGTTAATTAAAAAAAAAAAAAAAAGACAAAACATAGATATGTCAGTAGTTTCCCATGAGCTAATTGCATTAACATTTCTAAAGCCTAAAACAAATCATCCTGACTTAATTCAGTTATGGGGTTAAGAGTTCAGTTCTTTCGAAGTGAAACCACACTGATGTGTATGGCATGAACACAACTCATACTTGTTATACATGTGAGGATTTTATCTCTGCCTTCCCTCCTCCCTCTATTCTTTCAACAGCCAATTGCTAAGCTCTAAACACTAGAATTGCAAATAAGAATGAGATGTTAAGAAACATACAATAAAGAGAGGGAAAGAGGAAAGTTAACCAGAACTTAGAGCATAGTGTTGTAAGTGCTACTCAACTGCAGGATACTGGGGAGCAGGAGTTCTGGGGAGCAAGCAGCAAGACATCACTATAAAATCGCAGGGTCATGGAAGATTTTCCAGAGGAGGTGATGCTTAGATTGAGTCTTGAGGTTAAACGGACTTAGACAGTCAGAGGAGAGAGACAGTGTTGAAGGCATGATTATCATTAAATGAAACCTAATACATTTGGATAGTAATTACTTAGGCCACTTACCTTTCACCATAAGTGACACTGAGCTCATCCAGAACCCCACTGAGTTTAACCTGAAGTTCTTTTAGAATAGTACTAGCTTCAGGATCTAGCTGCAAAGAGACCATAAACAATATTACTTTGGAGTTCTGAGAGAGCATGCCTTTTATCTCTTAGAACATTTTGCTTATTACAAGGTAAACTTCAAACAATATAGCATACATATACTTATATAGCATACATATACTTATATAGCATACATATACATATACTGTTTTCTTTCCTTTCCTTTTTTTAACCTTTGAAATCAAATGCAAAATTTAGATAATTCTAATGAAACCTGAAGAGTTCTTACATTTGAAAAAATTGATTGAAATGCATAGCATGCATACAAAAAAGAGCTAGAGAGCAAAGCCTTTGTTGGTTACAGCAGTGGGATGCAAGGTATGACAAAATATCCTACAGAACTTGATAACTTCACAACTTAGAAAAGTGGTTATACATTAGTTGAACATACGTGTTGCTTGAAAATATATTTTCATTTTTAATATCCCTGTAAATAAATAGGCCCATTGAAAACTTTAAAAATGGCTAAAAATTAATTTTTGCATGTTGTGTTGTGCCTTATTTTTCCAAGTATGGAATTAAAAGTAATAAACAATTATCCTGTTGCTCCAGTGTGTTTCTCTGGAGGTGACAGGGCTAACTTTTCTTCCTGGATGCCAACTGGTAACTCAGAGTTCAAGATTCAAAGTTTCCCATTTTATTTATTTATTTAAAAATTTTTCTTTTGGGAGGAGGGGGCAAAAGAAAAATAATTAAATCAAGAGGACATTTTATGCTTATTCTTACAATGTAAAAGCCAATTATTCTTTTTAACTGATTTCAGGCTCAAATAATATCAATCAATATTAGAAAATAACATAATATAAATGAACACAAATAAAACATCAAACTATTAATGTGGGAGTATTTTTTTAAAATTAAAGGATGAACACAAACTTTACCAGCATTTAGAAAATTTTATCCTGTTTGTTAATTTAATTTTTGCAAACTAGTTGTCAAAATAGAGTAACTTATAATAGATGTAGTGTATCTAGCTGATAGAAATTCATGTAAAGGGAAACCTAGAATATTCTCTGAAATTTAAGCCAATCTTCCTTTGAGTCTTCAGAAATTCAATTTCCTACCATTAGTACCTATAGTTCTTGCCCAAGCTGAACTATTGTTGAAGAGAGGGGCATAGGATGAAGACAACTTTGGGGAGTAGAGAAAGTTAAAGGAGGACTTGGTATAAACAAGAGAACCTAAGAACACCAAATACATATATGACCCAAATCAGTTTAAACTCCTGGGAGGCAACCCAGGACCAAAAAGTGTCCCTAATAGAATACACTGGTCATAAATCTTATAACCCTCTAGGAACATTTTCTAATACTAAGAAACTATTAGGAAGAAGTATTATTTATACACCTCAGCATCTGGGTAGCTCTATGTTATGCTAACTTGATTAAAAACATTGGAGCAGAAACCAAAGATTGCATTTGACATCTGATACTTTACTGGTTATGTCAAACCAATCCTTAATGTCAATTTTCACTCAAATCTAGGTGACTTCAGGATTGGTTAGTTTCTGCTCCTTTATCAGAGCCAATGTGATTCTTCTGGACTAATTTTTTTCTGTCTCTGTCATAAGAGATTACCTGCACATGCACAGGCCACCTTAACAGATGCAGACTTCTCTAGCAGTTGGAAACTTACAATATCCCTAAGTCTCATACTTTGAGAGTTCCATTCACCTATAACCAGTTGCAAGGCAGTGATTCAGAAAAACAATTAGATATTACCTGTCTTTAAACAGCCCTGACACTGATGTGCATTTAAACATAATTAGCCTAATAAACCATATCTCCCCAACCCTTAACCAAGAAAACATATGTGAACTGCCCACCCCAATCCTAGGGAACCTTGTAAGCTGAATGTTTTTTTATCACATGTTCTTGCTATTATCCTAATACCAATTTTAGACCAACTTCGCTTGGATAAAAATGTTTGGGAACAGAAAATGAGAGAAGACCTCCCATAGAATTTTCTTCATGCCCCACTCCGTGCTAAACCGTGATAGGTGGTTGTTCCCCACCCACATATCTGCCACCTCCAAGGAATGGCTCTGACAGTAGGGTTTTCTTCAGGAAATTGGGTTGCTTCTTATTTAAAGTATGTATTTTGTTTCCATATTAGTTTGATACGCAGATTGAGTTAGTTTGTTCGCCTGTTAAGACAATGACTTTAAAGTCATACAGAAACGGTTAGGTAGGTCAGTTGGACGAAATTATGCTCTTTTCTTATGAATCATTTTAGTCTACCTTAGGTATTTTGTGAATGGAAATTTTCTATCAAATAATTGGTTATTACTTGAAAATCTGAAACTGTCAAAATACAGCAATTTAAATATTGGATGACAGTTTTCATTTCCTGAGAGAAGCATGAGTTTCTAAGCAGGTACAGACAGAATGCCTTGTCATATAAACAGGAAAAAAAAAAAAAACACCAGAAAAGCTCTTGTTTCAGTTAGGTATTTGACATTTATCTGATCCAAATCATAGGATTAAACCATTAAAATAGGAAGAGTAATTTTGAGGCCAATATGCAAATTGCAGGTCTTTTGTAATAATGGGCATAAATAGCATACCCATCTAATTATAAAACAATCTCTTTGGCCAGCAAATTTACCAATTCTTGAGTTCTTCTGCATTTCTTTATGTGTCCAAATTGAGAAAAATTTCCTTACTCCTACAAACTCCCTAAAGTTTGTAAGAAATAATAATTTGGCATTGAGAATTTATTGCCTAAATTACCAATAGCGTATTTTACAAATTATTGGCTACCTTGGAAAGGTAAAAAGCTACCTAATTTTTTTCACAAATGTTTAAAACTTAGCTTAGCTCTGTAAGGAATATGACATCAAACATCAAAAGTAACTTGCGCCTTTTTTTGTATTTTAGAGTTATTAAAGGCAAAAAGAGAAACAAAGAGAAATAAGAAAAAAGATAATATTTCAAGCATTCAAAAGTCAAGGTTAATAAATTTATTTTAAATTAGAAACTGTATTAGAAAGTGTACCTGAACAACTTGGCTGGCAAAGTTATTTACACCATTGAGATACTTTACACTATTGAGCTGTGGTAACATGAATGACTTCTGGAAGAGATAGCTAGAAGGCAAAATATCTTTGCAGTTTTTTGTCCTCAAGGCTCACTTCTACTTTTCCTTTAAAAGACAATTTACTTATCACCTCCTTTTACAAATCTGACCCCAGATGTCACTCACCCCAGGCAGTCAGTGGCTCTAGCTTCTGTACTAACTCTGCTGTGCACTCTTACTGTCTATACAGCCCTCTCTTTTAACTGTTCTCCTATGAATCTATCTCTCCCACTAAACTCTGTCTTACTTAACTTTCTCTCCTGAGTGTCTGTCCCTGCAAGCCTAGGCATTTATCAAATATTTGAGGAAGGAGGTGAGGGCAGGAAGAAGCATGAAATGATTCCCTCAAAGGGAATCTTGATATCCAGACTGCCCCTTCTCCTTAGACTGATACTTTGCGTTGACTATTAGTAGAATACTTTTGCATTTGAAATCTTTCATTCCTTAGCCACCACATATTCTGGAACTACCAAGTTAGCCCTAATTTCAAGTTTTTGTGTCATTGCCAGACCATGTCAGATTATGCCCTGATATCTGTTCGGTTCTAAAAATATGGTTACCATACCCCCACTGTATTTTTGCTTCCTAGCATAAATTCTTTCCCTAATGGACCTATAGAGAGTATATGTTTTGCACCTTCACCCATGTATCCTGGTGCTTCTCATTTGTAGGATGCTAAATGGCAAGTTTATTTTTCAAAAGACTGAGACTTGAGAATAATAAAAAAGACATCAGGGGAAAAATGTATAAATGTCTCTTGGGTTAAAAGAAACATCATGTGTGAAGAGGTCCCATCTTAAAAGAAGCATTTTCAGCCTTATCAATTTAGAAATGAATGGGATCTTGGCTTTGAAATCGAACCTAACTTTACATATGTCTTGCGTACTTATCACAATAATTAGGAACAGTGTAAATAAAACCTTAAACAGAAATATCCCTTCATCCTAGCCACCCTTGGGATTGTTTTACGGAGCGGGTGGCGGTGGGAGAATGACAGCTGCATGACCTTCCCTTGCAGCACTGTCTCCAGTCCTCAATTCCCCAGATGCTCATGTCGGTTTGTGAAATACTGCAGCAGCTCAAGGCAGGTGCCCCGTTAGTATTTCACAGTCTGCCTGATCCAAACAAGCAAATGAGAACAAGTAGGAAGTGCAATCGTCTTTGAGTTTGGAGGGGAAACAGTCATAAGACGCGTACTATCACAAACTTCATAAAAGAATCTTTCTCCTTCCTTCTTCTACTCATGGAATTGCAGGTCAGAGATGTTAGACAAAGACACAACACATTACAGCCACTACACAACACAGTTGTGACAGATTTTTGAGATGTGAAAAATAAACCAGCGATACACCAAGAACTAGTAGTGCCACAAAGCACACTGCAGAAGAAAACTGATATCAAGTTGACATTGTGCAGTATGGTAAAAGACATCTGCAACTGTGAAACTTTACATATCGTCAGCATATACAAAAATATATTTAATAGTGTATATATGACTATATATACACATTACAAAAGGCTATTGACCATCTCCCTCCTCCTATTCACACTTCCGATGTATTTACTGAAGTATTCTGTTGCGGAGTAACGATCACCTTAGCTGTTAATGGTATTTTAGATTGTTAGCATTTCCTGTTCTTTAGCTAAGCCATGTAAAAACTTGATTATGTCACTCTCCGTAGCAAAGAGATACGCTGCTAATGACCTCTGAGATATTTGGCAAATGCAGGCATAAAAACATACCCACCTCTTTTCCTCCCATGGATTCAAACATTTTTTCCAGCTGAACCCGCAATTGTTGAATATTGTTCATCAATATACAGGGCTTTAAATAAAGCAAACAAAACGAAAAATACATTAAATTATTGAATGAGTTTACCTTCAATGTGATAGTATACAACTATCACCTAAGTTCAATTCTATTTGGCAAATAGAATAATTATGCTATTTTAAGATTATACTTTTTAACAGTTAAGAATAGAAGAGAGAAAATATGACCACTTTGGGGAATGAAATTTAATAATATACTTAGACAATAAACCACTGGAGACCTATTACTAGAAGTTATTTTATTCTTAGCATTGTATACTTCAAAATTAACCAAATTCAGTTTACTTTTTTAAAGATTTACTTTAAGAAAAACAAACCAGTTTAAACTATTCTATTATTTCACTGTTTCAAAAGCTAAAACACCATCTGAATTTCAGAAATGCAAAAAAAAAAAAAAAAAAAACCCAAAAAACCTTTAATAAATTCTGGCTATCGAAAAAGCCCACCCCTTGGTATTCAAGGCCCTTAGTTATACAGCTCCAAACCATGCTTGTCTTCTCCTCTCCCTCTACTGTATTATGATGAACTCTCAACTACAAGAGGCTTGCTTCCCACCTCCCCAACACCTGTGCTTTCCAGACTCCGTGGCTCGGCTTAGCATGTAGGCCCTTCACTTGAACTTCTTCACCTATTTCAGTCATGTCCATCATTCAGGTTAGGGCCTTTGTTTTCCCAGATTGTATCTTTTTTGTCACTCACTTGACATTTGTTTTATTTAACTTCACGTTGGAGTTGCTTTTGACTGTCTTGCCAGCTGACCTGAAATGCACTGTATGTGCCTCTGTGTCTTTTTCTGCTTTTTCTTACAGAGTACTGCACGGAGCCTCACACATAATACATGCTTTAAAAATGTTCCTTGACTTGTTTCCAAGGAGGCAGAAATATAACAATCACATTAAGATGTAAAGCTTTCTGACAGGACTAGATGTGTCCTCAGAATAGTAGAAATTAATTTATAATGGAATTCAGAATAGTTATGGAATAATTTAATATTTGCTACATACTGATTCTGAAGAGCCAGCATATCAATGGAAGAAAAGAGTGAAAGAAAGGAAAATGGATATGCCTTCCCAGGTGCTGGGAAATGAGCCAATAATGAGTCAGAGAGAGGCCTGCAAAGGACTTCCAGGACATCAGAGAGGTGTTAGTGCTCATCAGTGGAAAGATTTTATTATTGTTTTAACCATATTACTGACCTTTGAAAAACCTTCTACTTGACTCTTAAAGTGACCACATCCTAACTTCAGTTTACGAAAACAATTTAGAACTGCTACTCTTAATTCCAGGCACTTAAATATTTTCTTTTTTTTAACACAGAGATTTATCTCCTATAGAGTTTGTTCAGTAAGCTGAACCACAATGTTCTACAAATGATTCAGATTGCCAGCTGTGATGCAGAGTCACTGGATCCAGGCCTGATCCTTTCCGTGGCATGTATGATCAGATTTTCAGGGTTTCCGCATCTTGACCCAATGTCAACAAACTGAACCAACAGAGCTTTTTCCATTAGGGTATAGGGCCGTTGGGGTTTCTTCTTTTTCATTGCAGAGGGGAAAGAACTAAGGAAGAGCATGACTCAAGGAGAAGCAGGAAGACTACATGGGTAAAGGTGTAATCACCCTGCTTTTCATGGGTCTAAGTTAGCTGGGTAGTCTCTTTTATGATTATTTGATATTAGCATTCAAGCTTATCTCTTCTGACACATGTAATAGTACTTTAGTTCCAGCTTTACAAATTAAACCAACCTCCAAGCCTTCTTAATATAATAATTTCCGATGGCAAAGAGCTACTAAGAAGCCAAATGAACAAAGACACGTGGGCTCACTTGGCATAGATTGCCACTGACCTGGGTAAGGCTACATATAAAAAAAGAGATGCAGTTATCCAGACGGAGATAAAAATAAACATGAGACTTTCCTCTTTGATTAAGCTTCCCCTGACCTTGACATGTTCAAATTTCGATTTTATTGAATCAATTTATCAAAACAGTACTGAGAATTGAATTACACAACTCTACCTTAAACCTAATCGGGGAACAACTTTTACTTTAAAAACTTCAGTGGTAAATGAAAAACAAGCAAAGACAGCTAAAAATACCCATAGTAAAGGGAACATTAACCGAATTTAGAAGCATCATTTGTTGGTGAGTTTAGTTAGATAAAAATAACCTATGTTTGAAGTTAATTTTTAATCTTTGTATATTTTGGCTTTTCCCCTAAAAATGTCATAATGTATTTCATTTGCTCTAAACCTGGAACAAAGTTAGGAACCTGAAGTACAATGAATATAAAAGTTAGATTTGTTCAGACTATGGCCATTTCTACGTGACCCAAATATATATTTTTTTACCAAAGTATAGTTGATGGACAATATAAGTTACAGGTGTACAGTATAGTGATTCCCAATTTTAAAAAGTTATACTCTATTATAGTTATTATAAAATATTGGCTACATTCCCCATGTTGTACAATATATCCTGTAGCTTATTTTATACATAATAGTTTGTAACTCTTAATTCTCTACCCCTATATTGCCCCTTCTCCCTTCCCTCTCCCCACTCATTACCACTAGTTTGTTTTCTATATCTGTGAGTCGGCTTCATTTTGGTTATATTCACTAGTTTGTTGTATTTTTTTAGATTCCACCAAATTATGTTTTTGAGTTGAAAAAGATTTAAAAAATAAATCAAGCATTTCTGATTTAGATAATGTTGCTTTGCTATAATGTGGAGTGTGGAAGAATGGATTGAAAACTTGTGACCCATTCCAAATTTAAAATGTCACAGAAGAAAAAAAATTCTGTCACAGATATGCTGTTTAACTGTCGTCTATAATTCTGACCCCTGGGAAAGCAAGTGTTATGGTCATCTCTTAGAAGATGTCTCTCTTTAAAAGTTTCTAGTGCAATTTGCAGATGAAATAGGAATATTGTCATATATATACAGAGAAAATAAAAAATAATGATGTTTCAATGTTCTTGATATTTAAAGAAATCTGTAACAGCAGTGATATGTACACACACAAATGTATAAAAGCACTTCTTCAATTTATCTCAGCTGAAAGCTTAAACTAAGCAGCTAACTGATATCCTTTCATGGAAAAGCTAAAATGATACTTGGCATTTGAATGAGAGTCTAAGACTGGTCAAGATATCAGTAATTAGGAAAGAAAAGCATTGAGGAAGGAAAAGTAAGTTCCTGTGCTATAATATTTCAATGACTTTTTTAAAATTTGATTTTGAAAAGTATAAAATATAAAGGAAAAATACAGAGAATAATACAATAAATGCTGATTTATCATTTTTCTCCTTTAAAAAATAAAATATACTATAAAGTCTGCAAGGGCCTTTTAAGGCTACTTTTCCTTTCTGAACGACAGGAATTAGCCTTGATAATTCACAGCCACCTTTCAAAATCTTCAGTTTGGCTGTCCTAGTAAATCAGAAGCTTTTCTGGAATTATCTGTCACTGTTTCGATTTTCAATATAATACTTTTCAAATGTATTATAAATTTAATTGTAGCTATATGCTTTCAATAAATAAATACTCTATCTTGCCTATTAGAGTATTTATAATCAATGGCAATTAGAAATCACTGCTGAGATACCTGGGAGTTTCAGTAAAATTTCTAGGTAGCATTTTCCTTTAAGGAAAAGAAGCATCTTTTGGGACCCTCAAGAACCATTAGGACTGACTTATCTTAATGAGCTCTCAGCAAGAGGTCAAGGAGGTTTCAGCAAGAATTCTCTTTAAGACTTGCCTGACTGTGGGAACTGATTTTTTGAGGGAGAAAAAAACACCCTGATTTTTGTCTTGAAAAATCTAGTACTGACTTTTTTTTTTTTTTTTTTTTTTTGCGGTATGTGGGACTCTCACTGTTGTGGCCTCTCCCGTTGCGGAGCACAGGCTCCGGATGCGCAGGCCCAGTGGCCATGGCTCATGGGCCCAGCCGCTCCGCGGCATGTGGGATCTTCCCGGACTGGGGCACGAACCCGTGTCCCCTGCTTCGGCAGGCGGACTCTCAACCACTGCGCCACCAGGGAAGCCCTAGTACTGACTTTTAAAATATTTTTTTCAGTCTTTAAAAAAAAAATCCTATGTTGCTGACAGATTTCTCCTAAAATTATATATGGTGAATAGAAAGATTTTACCCTCTACCATAAAATAACACTGATTATATTCTAAATTAGTTTATCTTACTTCTCTTTATTCCTTTTATTAAGCTGCAATACTGGCTTAGATTTTATCAATGTTTTCTCAATCATCCAAAAAATAAAAGGCTAAGTTAATAATTCAGAGTATAAATTGGCATCACTCCTTACCTTAACCATCCTTTTCAATTTATTTGAAAACTGAAAGGCTAAATTATACTCATTTTGGTATTGGTGCCAAAACTACACTAGTTGGTATTAACAATAAACAACTTTTTAACTCCTAGGTCCCAGCTCCAGTGTTTACAATGATGAGGGTTTTCAGCTGTTTATATGAGCCTTATTCCTTATCATCATGGAAAACCACAAGCTGGCTGGCATTGAGATGCTCTCAACCTTCCTTTGAATTCTATTTTGTACCAGTTCAGGACTACTAGGAAATTTTCAAACAATTTCTTGAGATCCCTATTTTCTATTATCCTGTATGAGAACAGAAAGAAAACAACTTCCTTTGCTTACTTATTAGTTTGAAGAAGTGGTTCTCAACTGAGGAATACTTGAAAGTAGAGACATTTTTACTTACCACATTTTCCTTATCACAGTATGAACTGAAATCACTTGATACAATTGCAGCATACTGAAGCAGAACTTTATTGATGGTCTAGGAAAAAAAATTGTGAAATGTATCCAGGTAAGTAAAGACCTATATGTATGTATATACAGATATATGTATCTATCTACACACACACACACACACACACACACACACACACACACACACACACACACACCACACACACAATCCAGGTTATGTTAACTGGGAAAACTTTTCTAATGTCATTTTCAGCTGAACAATGGCCATTAAGTAGTGATTAAATCTACACCCTTGCCAAAAGAAGGATCTCAATTTAACTATTATATTTAGATGACAATTTGTAATATTTCTGAGTACATTTGGAAGATATTCCACATGCATCCATTCCATTTTAATACAACCAGCTCCATCACAAAATTCTTTACTTCTAACTTATCTAAATACTCAGAAAGTATACTGTTTGATGGTAACCCCCTCTATGCTTGGATACTTATTACCTAATGCCCCCTAATGATTTTTCTTTTCCTGAATGAATGACACTTCATGCTTTCATCATCTCTCATGGTTTCTAGTTCCCATCCTCACCCCTCCGCCCCTCACACACACACACGCACCCCTACCATGACAAAATTCCTTGTGATGGTTATTTTTTCAACTTTCTGCCTTGTTCCTAAATACCTCATTATGAGAGGGGTGTCAGAAAATTCCCATATATGTCACTTAGCAATGAATATTTTCAGTAATTTTCTATGATAAGGAGCCTTACTAATAACAAAGACCACCTCTTAAGACCTAAACTTCAGCTTTTGTTGCATCACACTATCTCAATACATTTACCTTTAATTAGTAAGTTATTTATTGGTGCAATATTTGCTAAAAATATTGCCTAATCCTTCCCCTCTTTCTGTCTTTTTCATCTTAATTCTAAATTCTCCTTCTCCAACTAATAACTCTCTGAGCCTAAGGATGCCCTCTGCTCCCATTAATTATGCAAAATAAGGGAAAAATGAACAAACTTTGTTACATTTTATTTCAACTACTTAAAGAGATATTGATGAGTTTGCACCCTACTGCTGTTACTTACAGAGCTTGAATTATCGTAAGTCCAATGTGGACATGATTTTCTTAGAAGAGAGAAAGCGACAAGAGCAGTAGATACAGACCATCTCTTTCCATAGAAAAGCAAAGACAAAAAAGATTTTATTTTTTGTATAACCTATTCGTCTGAATTTTCTTTGCGGCTCAAAATCAACTTGGGGAGACAGTCCAAGGAGTTAAACTAAAGGAGAGATGTTTAATTTACAAAGCTGAATTCACCGAATGTGACTATGAACTCGTTTTATAGACTTTAAAAAACACAATGAAAACCTGAAACCTGAAATTAGGGATAACAGAAAATCCATAGTTTGTGGAAGTACAAGGTAAAGTGATAATATGCATCAATTTAAATGGAAGACTGGCTTTGGAAAATATAACATCTTATCAGGCAGCAGACCAATAAATCTAGGAAAACAGGTGGTGGATCAGACTGAAGTATCTTCCAAATGCACCTGTCCAAAACTTCTTTTAGATGTAATGATGAAAATTACTTTGGGACTTCCCTAATGAGTGCTGATTTACTCATACATATGAATACTACTCTCAATTTACAGGTTCTTATGATAGTGTTACCTGCAGGAATCATTTCACTATATGGCAAGAACAAAAACCAACAGAAGCCTGACTTTAGGAGCTTGTTGCAACTCAGACTATCACTTGTTCAAGATTTAGTTTGGGCAGGGGAATCCAGACATCCATTTCTGATTATTCTTAAGGTCTTCCCCTGGTCTAATTCTTGCCTCTACTTTATAGGAAAAACCTAGTCCCTTGAATTCCTGCTGGGAGGAAACTGATCCCACAATCTCGCATCCACTAGCCTACAAATGCCAGTGGTTAGCAAGTCCGGACAGGTTGCATTTAAGGAAAAGGGCTCAGCCACGTAGGATGTAGTTTAAGGCCTTGTGTCCATAAGAGTTGTGAGTACGCTGGCTATAACAACATACATTTCTTTGTGAGTATACAAAGTACACTGGAATGAAAGTGTTCATGTACAATTCAGGGGCAACCTCGATTTCATTCTAATTTATTCAACAAAGTAAAATCACTACTATATATTAGTTCTTTAATTAATACTAGTGAGTACAGTTGAACCTTAAACAACCAGGGGGTTAGGGGCGCTGACCTTCCGCACAGTGGAAAATCTACTTATAACTTATAGTCAGCCTTCCATATCTGTAGTTCTTCCATATCTCCGAATTCAACCAACCACAGATCATGTAGGACTGTAGTATTCACTATTTAAAAACTGTGGACCCCCATAGTTCAAACCCACGTTGTTCAAGGGTCATCTGTAGTTAGTTAAGACATGTCTACTTCAGGCATGTCTCCGACAGTATCATAACCATCACCTGGGAACCTGTTGGAAATCTAAATGCCCTGATCCAGTCCCAGATCTACTGAGGCAGCAATTCTGGGGTTGAGTCCCAGCAATTTATGTTTTAACAAGCCTCCAGGTGGTAGTGGTACAAGCTGAAGTTTGAGAACCATTGTCCTACCTAATGCACAGCAGGGTGGAGATAGCTCTTCAGAGAGAACCAGTTGATGGAAGGGGTACCTAGGAAGGCCTGGAAGGTAGGATTTCTGAGTGTGTGAACTTAGGTCATGATTTTCTTTTTGGTGGACTGTTGGGCTTCAGCAGTGGGGACAGTATAGAGAGAAAGACAGAGAGAGCCCCTGCTTGTGCTTTTCGAGCCCCTGCTTGTGCCCTCCCTGTTCCTACACTCTGCCTCTAAAACAGCCAGTGACGTCTGTACAAATCAAAATTGACTCTCGTTCAGTCTGGACTCTTCCCCATTGCACTCATTTATTGCTAATTAAAATCTGTCCTTACAACTTTAACTAGTATCTGGCTTTGTTTATTTTTGACAAAGTCTCCCCCATAGGGTTGCCCAACCTGTATCTGATGTTGGGTGGGCAGGAAGTAAATCTTTGTTGTGTTAAATCATACAGTTTCTTGGTTTCCTTGTTACCTCAGCAAAACTACCCTACTACAATTAATAAAGATGCTGCCTCCTACAAGAAGCCCTTTCCTAATCCACCTGTCAGTGAACCAGGCTTAAACTTTTCTAAGAGCCAGAGCCAATGACAGGGTCAGGCTCAAGCCTCCCATTCATAAAGGGTCTCAAATTTAGACTTTTTGTGATAACGCAAATGAAGTAATCTACTCTTGTGTTGGCGTCTGTGGTTGAAAGCAGTGGCATGTTAAATGTATACATCCTTTAGGGGCTGAATTTTGTCCCTCAAAATTTATATGTTGAAACCCTAACTCCTAATATCTCAGAATATGACTGTATTTGGAGACAGGGCCTTTCAAAAAGTGAGTTAGTTAAAATAAGGCCATTAGTGTGAGCCCTAATCCAATATGACTGGTGTCTTTATAAGAAGAGAAAATTCAGACACACATAGAAACCCCAGGGTTGCAGGTACACAGAGGAAAGACCGTGTGAGGACACAGTAAGAAGACAGTCATCTGCAAGAAGCCCTGAGAGCCCTCAGAAGACAACAAACCTGCTGACACCTTGATCTTGGATTTACAGTTTCCAGAACTGTGAGAAAATTAATTTTTACTGTTTAGGCCACCATTCTGTGGTATTTTATTTATGGCAGCCCTAGCAAATTAATACGTCTTAAATATTATACAGTTTCACTGAGTTTTGGCATGTCTTTATTTTTTAACATGATCTATATATATCTCTCTCTACCTCTCTCTCTATATATATATCTATATAGAAGATAGAGAGATATAGATATACACTAGGCCTTTTTCTACCTCTGAGATACCCTGATTATAGCATTTGACTTTTTCATAGTTGTTTATAGGTTTGGCCATCTCATTATAGGTTTTTGAGGTCAGAGATTGTGCTTCTTCATGACTACATCTCTTAAAGTGGCTAGTAAATTGTGCAAGTGAGGCAAAGAGTAAGCCCTTGTCAAATAAACAGCCAGCTGAAACCTCTGCCATCATCCAACCCATGAAGCCAGGCTTATTCTCAGGGCCGTCAGGCATAGGGGTGTGTAGGTCATTGCCCTACATCCCTACATGTGTCATATCAGTACCGTGATTCAAAATCTCCAAATATTCACTGTTTCTTAAACTGTTCAAAAGATTAAGTATAAACTTCTCAGCCTGGGAAGCAGAGCTCTTCAAGATCTGGACCCACCCTCACTCTCCTAACATTCCCCACTACTTCTCCCAGAACAGATTTTTTTTTCCTTTTCTTTTACTTTTTTTGCTTTTTTGCCAGAGGATTGTTTCTCCCTGCTCTTCATGTCACGCTCAGCTTTTCCTTTCCCTTTGTTCCTGCTATTCCCGTGGCTTACAATACTTTTCTAACTTCACCTTTCTAGGCTGAATGAGCCCTGTTTTCCCAGGGAAACTGTATTTCAGCTCTCATTAGTTTTCCTTCCGCTCAACTTACTGTGCACTCTACTGTGCTTGAGATTGAATTGTGGACCTCTTCATGCCATCTTCCAATTAGTTCATGTCATGTGGTCTTGATTATTTATATATATATATATATATATATATAAAGATTTGAAGGGCCAGAGACAGCATTTTTTATTTCTTATACTTCCCCAGAAACTTTTGCAAAATAGTAAGTACTTTGCAAGCCTTCTTAGACAGTAAGAGGAGGAAGAGGTCTTCAGAGGAATCTGGTTGCTCAAAATCAATTTGCCAACTAAGAAAACTAAACTCATAAAAATCAAGGGACTTTGTGACCTTGCTTGTGACCACCTAGAGGGTGGGTGGGAGACATAAGAGGGAGAGGATATGGGGATATATGTATATGTATAGCTAATTCACTTTGTTATACAGCAGAAACTAACACACCATTGTAAAGCAATTATACTCCAATAAAGATGTTAAAAAAAAAAATCAAGGGAACTGCTCAGGCTCACACTACAGTTATTGGCTGATTTGAAGTTAGAACTCAGTTTTCATTACTCCAAGTTCAAATACTTTTTATCGTACTACTGATTAAAAAAAATACCTGCGATTTGAATATGAAATTCCAAGATTTATTTTCAGCTACAAAGCTGAAATAGAAATTAATTTGGCCACCTAAGGTAGTCTCATCGATTACAAATGACTGAGTCATTCATGTGAATAACAGATTTTTTAAGATGATAAATCCATACTTAGGAAACAGGAAGGGTAAAAAGAGAGTTAGATGACAAACCTGAAACAGCCTATTTTTACTGGAATTAGAAAATTAAATTGTGGTAGTAGTCAGACAAGACTAATGCTACAAAATAACAGCATTTTTCAAATTCTGTGCAGGAAAATAACAACATGCCATAGTCCCAGCGAAGAAGGGATTCATTCCATTTAACCTACCTTTGCAAATCTTCTCATTAAGTGAGCTAATGCTTCAGGATTGGGGCATTCCAGTTTCTTAATAATCTCAAAGCTCTGATTAAGCTGAGCAAAGACATCAACCACAGAGGAAGAAAACAGTGCGTGATCAGATGTCTGCTGGAACTGAGGGGAGAAAAGGTGAAACCATCCTCATAAGCGTACTTTAGAGGGACTGTGGAAGGAATCTTCATTATTTCACAAAAACAGCTCAATCTCCTATATCATGTACTTTCATTTCCCAGTAATAAAATGCTTGCTCATTTTAAAATCATCCATCTCCTTTTCTGTAAAGTGTAGTAAAACTAATATCATGGGGCAGGTTGCTATTAATTGGTTTCTCCATTACTGAATTGAGGGACTGGTTCTTTCAATTTCTCATTCCCCACAGGCATTAGGATGGTTTAGCAAGCCGACTGTGGCTCAAGACATTTGATTTGCTCCAGAGGGATTGGGAGGGTGTCTGTTCCTAATCCTGGAATCCTGGAAGGGTTCCAGAACAACAGGGGAGCTTTGTATAAGCCCACTGAACTTGTAGATTCAGACCAATTCAAGGAGTAAAGAATCTTGGGCTAAAAGGGTGATCGATTTTTTTTAAAAGCAATTCCCTAGGGTTCTTATCAGCGTTTAAAATTGTGTTTTAATTATATTTTGGTAATGAGAGGATTAAAATTAAACTTAATTAATAGCAATAAGCCTAAAAATTCCCATTAGCTTAAAAGTGAGCAGTGTAAATGAATCTTGACAATAAGCAATCTGAAAGTCATTTAAACTCACTCCATCTTTTTTGTCTCTTCCCAGGGCTCCATTAAGGAACTCCATTGACACGTCTTCATTTTCATCTAGCCACTGCATGACAAAAGGTTCAAACCACCTGCAAAAAAAATCGATAGTATTGCATACTATAAAAGATGTCATTTGCACATGATTAACAGTGAATACTGCTCTTTTCTTATCTGAGAGTAATTCACTACCAAAAATCTCTTTTCATTCTCTTTTTCTAGTTCTGCTACCTTGAAGACCTTTAGTTTCACTTCTCAAACATATCCCCTTCTCAAAATTCCTTGGCAGTCCAGCGGTTAGGAGTCCAAGTAAGCTTCCACTACATGGGGTACAGGTTCATGGGTTCAATCCCTGATCGGGGAACTAAGGTCCTGCATGCTGTGCAGTGTATGATATACGTGTGTGTGTGTGTGTGTGTGTGTGTGTGTGTGTATATATATATATATATATATATATATCCTTCTCTTTTACCTTCAATCTCTACCTTTCTCTTGGCCCTTCCAATGCTGCCTCAAATATGCTTAGTTCCCAATTCCCACTCTACAATTCCCTTTACAATTCAAAATCCTGTAAAATGTAGATCTTGTGTGCTATGTCCCCCACTGTGCCATTCTCTCATTTCTTAGGGCTTTACCATCTGGCTTTCATCTACATGGACTCATCTCCTGTAACTGATTCTGGGTGCTCACCTTTACCTTTTAGCGATCTGCACTCCACCAGTAGGTGGGTTTTGTGAATGGTCTAAGTTTCAAAGTTCTTTTTTCCGTATGGATGTACAGTCGTCTAGCACCATTTATTTAGAAGGTCATCCTTTCCCCCACTCCTTTGAGTTGTCATCTTTGATGCAAATCAGGTAACAGCAATGTGTGGATTTGTTTCTGGACTATTTTGTTTCATTGGTCTATTTGTCATGCACACCACCACACAATTAATAATTAACTTTTGAGTAAGTCTTGGTGACTGAGTGCAGTTCTCCAACTTTTTTACTTCCTCTTCAAGATTGCTATGGCTAGTCTTAGCCCTTTGCATTTCTATGTATTACATATTTTTGAATGAACTTGTCAATCTACACAAAAATAGCTGCGGGACTCCTTATGGGATTGCTTTGAATCTGTATGTCAATGTGGGGAGAACTACCTCCTTTACAATAATGCATCTTTTTAGGAATATTGTATATTTTTATTTAGTTCATCTTAAGTAATCCTCTCAGTAATATTTTATGTTGCCTCAGTAGAGGGCACGCACACCTTTCATCACATGAGTTTATCACGGTTTTAATGCCATTCAAATGGTATTGTTTATATGTAATTTTCTAACTGTGGCTGTCACATAGAAATTCAATGAACTTACTACAATCACTTTTTAGATTCTATTAGTTTTCCTATACTTTCTTTTGAATTCTCTAGGTGTATAAATATGTCATATACACATATGGATAGCATCATTATATGCTTTTACAGCCATTACACTTTTCTCTTTCTTGTCTTATTGTACTGCCTGGGACTTCTAGCACAATGTTAAATAAAAGTGATGTTATCAGCTATTGGTCTCGTTCTTTTTTAAAAAATTTATTTTACTGAAGTATAGTTGATTTACAATGTTGTGTTAATTTCTACTGTACAGCAAAGTGACTCAGTTATACATATATATAATCAGTCATTCTTGATCTCGGGGAAGTTTTCAAAATTTTATCCATGAGAACGTTTGTACAGTTTCTTTTTTGAAGGGTGGGTCTTTTATTAGATTAAGAGAGTTCCCTTCTATTCCTAACTTGATAAGAGATTTTTATAATAAATTAATGTTCTATTTTATCTAATTATTGTTATATATTTAGTGTAATGATTGTAGCGATTTTCTCCTTCATAATTTAAATGTGGTGATTTACATTCATTGCTTTTAAAATGTTTAACTAATCTCATATTCCAGGAATAAATTTCCCATGGTCATGTTCTATTACTGTTTTTATAGACCACTGAATTCTACTGGCTAATATTTCATTTATTTTTTTAAACTATGGTCAGAGAGAAATTGGCCTGTAAATATTCTTACTTGTCATGTTCTCAATAGGTTTTGGTAGTGAGGATATGCTGACCTCAAAAAGGATTTGAGAAGTATTCCTGCCTTCTCTGGAACAGTTGTGTAACATTGCTGATATTCTTTCTTAAACAGTTGGAAGAATTCCATTTGGAGCCATCTGGGCCTGGAGTTTTAATTGTGACATGATTTTTATTTAAGGATTCAAATTTTAAAATAGTTATAGACCCGCTCAGATTTTATCTTTTTTCCTATGCTAGCTTGATAAGTTTTCTTTTTAAAGGAATTTGTACATTTTGTCTAACTTTTAAATGTGCTACCATAAATACTCTCAATAATTTTTTATCTTTATAGCATCTTTAGTGACATCTTTTCCTGAAAATGGTAATTTGTGACATATCTTTTTTCACTGGCCTTACTAAGGTTTTTTTGATTTTTATAGTCTTCTCAAAAACACAGTTGGCTTTTTAATTTCTCCTTAAATTTTCTACTTTATTTTTATTCCAGGTCATGTTGATTGTTTTCTTTTTCTACTTTCTCTTGACTTGACTGGCGTTTAAACATTTCTTCTGATAACTTATATGACTGATTTTATAGCCTTTTTTCCTTTCTCTTTATAGAACTAGAGCTATAAATCTTCCTCTGTTTACTGTTTTAGCTGTAATCCACAAGCTTTGACATGCCATATTTTATTACTTAGGTAAAAATATCCTGTAATCTACACTGTGATTTGTTTTTTGACTTATGAATGATCTAGAGTATCTGCTTAATTTCCCTATCTGGTGACTTTCTAGTTATCTTCTTGGAGTTGATTTTTGGCTTAATTCCACAGTGGTCCAAGAACATACAGTATATGCTTCAATCTTTTAAAATTCATTATACTTGCTTTTTGGTCTATCAGATAGTCTATTTTGGTAAATGCACCATGTACATCTGATAACAATGTGTATTTTCTCATTGCTGGTTATAACTGTAGATAGGTAGTGTGTGTGTTTGTGTGTGTGTGTGTGTATGTGTGTAAACAATATGAAAATTTGTGGAAACTCTGGGTGACCAGAAATAGATGGACAGATGATATGTTGTTGAAATGTCTTTTTTCTTAATGACATTTTTTGTCTGATTCTTCAATCAGTTTCTGAAAGATGTATAATCTCCAAATAGAATTGTAGATTTGATTTTTCATTTTACTTCTGACAATTTTAGCTTTATATATTTTGCTGACATGTCATTTGATACATACAAATTTAGAAATGAAATATCTTTTTATTTTTGAAATATTTTAATTGAAGTATAGTTGATCTACAATGCTGTGTTAGTTCCTGGTGTATAGCAAAGTGAGTCAGTTATGTATGTTATGGTTTCATATATATATATGTGTGTGTGTGTGTGTGTGTGTGTGTATATATATATATATATATATATATATATTCTATTTCATATTCTTTTCCATTATGGTTTGTTACAGGGTATTGAATATAGTTCCCTGTGCTACACAGTAGGACCTTGTTGTTTATCTATTTTATACATAGTAGTTTGTATCTACTAATCCCAGACTCCTAATTTATCCCTCTCTCCCCTTTCCCTTTGGTAACCATAAGTTTGCTTTGTGTCTATGAGTGTTTGTTTTGTAAATAAGTTCATTTGTATCATATTTTAACAGTCTACATATAAGTGACATCATATGATATTTTTCTTTCTCTGTCTGACTTACCTCACTCAGTATGATAACCTCTATGTCCATCCATGTTGCTGCAAATGGCAATATTTCATTCTTTTTATGGCTGAGTAGTATTCCACTGTATATATGTACCACATTTTCTTTATCCATTCATCTATCAATGGACATTTAGGCTGCTTCTATGACTTGCCTATTGTAAATAGTGTTGCTATGAACTTTGGGGTGCATGTATCTTTTCAAGTTAGAGTTTTCTCCAGATATATGCCCAGGAGTGGGATTGCTGGATCATATGGCAACTCTATTTTTAGTTTTTTAAGGAATCCCCATATTGTCTTCCATAGTGGCTGCACCAATTTACATTACCACCAATAGTGAAGGAGGGTTTCCTTTTCTCCACACCCTCTCCAGCATTTGTTATTTGTAGACTTTTTGGTGGTGGCCATTCTGACCAGTGTGAGGTGGTACCTCTTTGTCATTTTGGTTTGCATTTCTCTAATAATTAGCAATGTTGAGCATCTTTTCATGTGCCTGTTGGCCATCTGTATGTCTTCTTTGGAGAATTGTCTATTTAGGTCTTCTGCCTATTAATTTTTAAAGTTTGAACAAAAAGAAAAATGATATTTATTTATTTGTTCTGCCCATTTTTTGATTGGGTGGTTTGGTTTTTTTAATTGAGTTGTATGAACTGTTTTTATATTTTGGAATTTAATCCCTTGTTGGTCACATCATTTGAAAATATTTTCTTCCATCCCATAGGTTGTCTTTACATTTTGTTGATGGCTTCATTTGCTGTGCAAAAGCTTATAAGTTTGAGTAGGTCCCATTTGTTTATTTTTGCTTTTTTTTCTATCGCCTTGGGAGACTGACCTAGGAAAATGTTGCTATGATTTATGTCAGAGAATGTTTTTGCCTATGTTCTCCTCTAGGAGTTTTATGGTGTCATGTTTTATGTTTAAGTCTTTAAGCCATTTTGAGGTTTTTTTTGTATATGGTGTGAGAGAGTGTTCTAACTTCATTGATTTACATGTAGCTGTCCAGCTTTCCCAACATCACTTCCTGAAGAGACTGTCTTTTCTCCATTGTATATTCTTGCCTCCTTTGTCAAAGATTAATTGAGCATAGATGTGTGGGTTTATTTCTGGGCTCTCTATTCTGTTCCATTGATCCATATGTCTATTTTTGTGCCAATACCATGATGTTTTGATTGCTGTAGCTTTGTAGTATTGTCCGAAGGCTAGGAGGGTTATGCCTCCAGCTTTGTTCTTTTTCCTCAGGATTGCTTTGGCAATTCATGGGTCCTTCATGTAAATTTTAGGGTAATAATTAGTTCTGTGAAAAATGTCATGGGTAATTTGATAGAGATCAAATTAAATCTGTAGGTTGCTTTGGGTAGTATGACCATTTAACAATATTAATTCTTCCAATCCAAGAGCATGGGATATCTTTCCATTAGATATCTTTCCCATCTTTTTGTTGAATTGCTCCTTTAATCATCATGAAAAATTTCTCTCTCTCAAAGTATTTCTTATCTTAAAATCTATTTTGTCTAATATCAGGATAGTTGTGTAATTTTCCTTTCAATTATTTTTTTCATCCTTTCACTTAACATTTCTAGACTCATGTTTTAGGTGAATAAATTGTAAGCAAGATCTTTTGGGTTTTGCTATTTTATCTAGTAGGACAATACTTGTTGGCTAGAGTATTAATCTATTTGCATTTAATGATTATGCTTAATTTTCTGATACATTAAATTTTAAATCTATCATATCTTGCTTCCCTCACCCTCAGTTTCCTACTTGCTCTTCCTTCTTTTCATTCTCGTTTCTTGACTTTTATGTAATGTTGTTTTATCCTCCTCCCCTTCCCCATTATCTTATTGATGCATAGTATTATATTATACCTTAAGGGGTTACACTAAAAATTATAATACACATCCATGATATATTCAAAGCTTTTTAAAATGAGTATTTTACACTTTTCAAACAAGTCAAGGATCTTGTATTTACTCAGTGTATCACTCTTCTACCTTTTCATGCTATTGCTGTCTTCTATTTTAAACTTATTTATTATTTTTGGCTGCATTGGGTCTTCATTGCTGTGTGCGGGCTTTCCCTAGCGGTGGTGAGTGGGGGCTACTCTTCATTGTGGTGCATGGGCTTCTCATTGCAGTGGCTTCTCTTGTTGCAGAGCACAGGCTCTAGGCACACGGGCTTCAGTAGTGGCTCATGGGCTCTAGAGCACAGGCTCAGTAGTTGTGGCACACGGGCTTAGTTGCTCCGCAGCATATAGGATCTTCCTAGACCAGGGATTGAACCTGTGTCACCTGTATTGGCAGGCGGATTCTTAACCACTGCATCACCAGGGAAGTCCTAATCCTATGTATATTTTATTCTACAGACTTTAAAAATTTTGTATAGTTAATGTGTTTATTTATTTAAAAAATTTTTTTAATGTGTTTTAAATGTACACATTTGTTCACCTTCTTTAATGATTGTAATTCTTTACTATATTACTGTATTTTATCTTGAGTCATTTTCCTTGTCTGAAGGCTTACAGTACATTTTTGGTGAGAGTCTGCTGGAAATAAGTTCTGTCAACTTCTCAGTTATATAAATGTTTTTATTTTCCTTAATTTTTGAAGGCTATGTTTGACACTTGTAGAATTCTAAATTGTTAGTTGTTTTCTTTCAGCACTTAAAAGATATCATTGCACTGTATTCAGGTTTCAGTCACTTCTACTGAATAATCAGCCAACTGTTTTATTGTAGCCCTTCTGAAGGTATTTTTGATTTTAAGCAGTTTTCTATGATGTAACTACTGGTAGTTTTCCTTGAATTTACCCTTCTTAGGATTTACAGAAATTCTTAAACTGTGGCTTCATGTTTTTCATCAGTTTTGCAAAATCCACATCTAGTAACTCTTCACACACCGCTCTAGTACTGTTTCTCTCTTCTCCTTTTCTGGAACTCAGGTCTTTGTACATTAGACCTTTTTAAAATTTGTCCCATATATCCCTGTTCTATTTTTTCTATATTTTGTATTTTTTCTATGTTTTTATATGAATATATTCCTCAAAAATATGTTCCAGTAATTTTAAGCCCTCTTCTGCTATGTATATTCTGCCATTAGGTCCATCTATCACATTCCTAATTTCATCCTATTTCAGTTCTACAATGTCCATTTTATTCTTCTTATAGGTTCCATTTTTCTGTTGAAATTCTCCCATAATTTGAAGTACACATCAAACTCTACGTCTGATAAGACTAATTTCTCTTTTTTCTCTTGGATTCTAGTCATTTGGTCCTGTTGCCTGGCAGTCTTTAATCTTTTGTTAAATATTGTGCATTGTCTATGAAAAATTGTGGAACCTTCGGTTGATCATTTCCTCCAAAGTGGATCTGAATTTCTTCTTGTAGACAGAATGTACAGAGATCACCACATCTAGAAAAGACTGGGTTTTAGACTGGGCTATTTCCAGTTTGCCCTTATTTTTAGGACAGAGTCCTTCAGGGATCTCACCTGAAAACCTGGGATGTTTATAATGCTTCTTCTTTCTTAGGAAGCCTTGCTTTCTAATTTTTATCTCCCCAGCATTGTGAGACTACTGAAGTCTCTGCTTGGTTTTTAATCTCTTAGTGCCTGCTTTCTACTTGTTTATTTCTGCCTCACTCTCCACACATGGGCAGATTAAGAATTAGAGAATACCTCAAGAAGAAACTGCATGCAGCATGCTATACTTACTTCTCTGTAGTTCCCGTTATTCTAGGATGTTGGTCCCACAAGACAAAGCAGTCTTCAGAGCCCTGAACACCAATGTTTCTTTCTCTAGGCCAGGGAGATCACTATAAACTCTGGGTTACTGTTCTCTATTTGACCACCATGACTTATATGGCAAATTGGTAAATGCATGTAGATGGAGAAGACCGGAGAGAAACTGCAGCAAATACAGGGTTCACCTCAATGCATTTCTTTTCTCAGGGACCTTAGCTTCTCAATCCCTGGTTGCCTCAATTGCTCTCTGATACTGTTTAATTTTATTTTGCTTTTATAGTTGGTCTTCAGTGAGCATGTTAGTCTGATTTAAGTTAGTGTAGTTTAGTTAGTCTACACAGAGCCAGAAGCAGAATTCTCTTGGCAAATAGCTCCCTTTTTCATTTCCCTATTCCCAGTCAATGATACTACCAACGCTTAGGTACATGTACTGCATGTTTAACTCTTCCTTCTTTCTTTTACCCTCATGTGTCTTTAGTAGACAAATTCTGTAAATTCTATCTTTGAAATTTCTCTCCCATACATCTTCATCCTTTACATTTTTACTACAATCACTCTATTATGTATATATACCCTTCCCTACCCCCCTCCATTCTCTACCTTTTCCAACCCCCACAATGCCTAATGAAAGTGGTAAAAGCTTCACAGTATTTATATAATCTAGTTCAAAACCACGTTTCCTACATTACTTTCTACTAATTTTGTAAAGATACCCTGTACTCCACTGAAATGAAACTATTTCCCAGGGACCATAGCCCATGTATTCCTTCCTCCATAATTATGCTCATAACTTTCCTTTCGTTTTCTTGACATAGCCAAAACATTTCAAAGTCTGTATCAAATGCTATCCCATCCATAAATACTGTGTAGAGTCATTGAAATGGGGTAATATCTCTCTTCTGTGAGACCCCATTGCACTTTGCTCATATTACTTGAATTAGTAATTATTTCAATTTGCCTTGCTTTAGCAGGAGTTTTGTTCTTACACTATCTCCTTGAGTATAAGCTCCTTTCAAGGTGAGGCCTTTATTTTATTCACTGTTGTCCTACAACACTTGGCACAGTGCCTAGAATTTGGAAGCCCTCCCTCAACAGAATAAAACAGAATTCTGACAAATATAAAATGCAGAGTATTATAAATCTGTGTGATTACAATTGTATCTGATAGATTCATGTTTCTGAAAATGTCACCTGTTTAATAATGACTTGTATTTTAGAAATATAAATATCTAAGACATTTTTAGGTTTGAAATAAAGAGTAATTTGGATTATATAGATCAATACACAAGCACCCCTCATTTTCCCAACAAAATTTGAGTTCAAGCACTTTTACAAGAAATAATTTCATCATGTGAGCCATTGTGTATTATGTATTACGTATTTCTTTCTCTTTGAGTTGAATATCCAAGTAAGTCATACTTGAAAAATGCAACACAATTCAATTAAATATGGTTCCCAAAGGTATGCAAATCATTTAATGTTAATTTTATGACAGAAATGTCAGCATTCAAATGAAGATTATGTGAAGAGATTTTAGGGCTGCATAATTCAGGTTTAATTTTACAGGACTATGAATTGAGAATAAACTTGGGGGTGAAAATCACTACTTACAAGGAATATTCAGGAACGGCATCCTTGAAGGCAGGAAGTTCTCGCACATATTCAATATAAAACCATTTCACTTTGAAATGCAAATTCATATAATCGGTACTCTTGCATAACCGCTGCTTTTCATGTTCTGTAACAGATAAAATCAAATATTTAATAAAGTCTGGTTTGCCAACAATGCTGTGTTCCAATCTACTTTTAATTATTCGTATTTCAAAAAGGAAGAAAATAACATATCTGAGGTTAAAGCAAATTGAATTGCTAAAGACAGACCTGAAAGTTTACAAAATGAAAAAATCATCCGTTAGGTCCTATGTAGAATAGCTCAGGCAGTAATGAGAAATGACTTGAATGGTCTAATGTGCCTTCCTGAAAAAGGTGAGAATTCTGGTGAGTTGAAGAGTGATAATGTATCAGCATTTTTCTATTTATCTGCAAGCTTTCACATTTTGACTACTTTTAGCATGATGCAAAGTGCCAGAAAGAATGAAAACTTGTAAGCATGAATAAAACATGAATCAAACTAGGAGGCATAATCCCTGATTAATACTGGAAATGGGAATGAGTAGATCGCATTTTTGGCCTGGATATTTAATACTTAGAGAATTAAGGAGAAGAACTATATTTAACTTCTAAGCCAGCTGATTTCTTCTTCACCTTTTAAGTTCAGCAAAAATTATTTTGTACGCTGTGACCTTTTTTTGACATTTATTTAGCAGGATTTTCTTTTTTTTTAATTTTTATTGGAGTATAGTTGATTTACAAGGTTGTGTTAGCTTCAGGTGTACAGCAAAATGAATCATATATATATATCTCCACTTTTAGATTCTTTTCCCATAAAGCAGGATTTTCTAATATGTGACTTTTTTCCTCTCTCTTGCTCAAAAAGGATAGCTTAACACTGTTACTTTGATCTGAACATATAGTAATATACTACTGGGGAACAGAGACAAAAATAATGTTACTGAACACATTTATCTCTGCTCAATATTAATATGTTGGCCAATTCTGGCTCTAAGTATAGGCACAACCAAACCCCAAATATCCCTAACTATACGTAGGTTGAAAGTGTCCTCTGAGAAGTTCTGGTTGAGGTCTGTGAATCTCCTTCAAGCTAAGGGCTTTAATTTATAATAGGAACGCCCTTTAGTTAATATTCCAGGCTGAAAACACTAACGGAAGCAATTAGATTGTTATAAGGTAATTGAGGTTATCCTTGCTTTTCCAAACCTGACTATAAAGGGACTTAAATCCCAATAATAAGCACAAGAGGTAACACAACCCCAAATCGAACATTTTCAAATTATCTAAGCAATGATTAATTCAAGACAATTTGTAGAACCAAGAAAGAGGCAGAGACACAGAAAAAACATACATCTATACACAGAAACAAGAGTAATATACTAGTACCTATAGACCAAACTCCCAGACAAAATTATGAACCAGGTGACTGGCAGCTGCTGTGCAAGGATGGGCCTGGCAACCAACCAGACTGGGAGCCAGCCATGCCTACCAGACTGCCCCCAGTAGTCTACCCTCCACAACAGAAGGATCCACACACATAGGGGCACCCCTAGAGCATACAGCTCTGGTGACCAGTGAGGAGTGGGCTGCTGAGACACATAGGACATCTCCTACAAAAGGCCACTTCTCCAAGGTCAGGAAACATACTCAACCTACGAGATACATAGAAATAAAAACAGCAAATTAGACAAAATGAGGTGACAGAGAAACATGGTCCAAACAAAGGACCAAGATAAAACCCCAGAAAAAGAATTAAGTGAAATGGAGATAGGCAGTCTATCTGAGAAAGAGTTCAAGGTAATGATTGTAAAGATGATCAAAGAACTCAGTAGAAGAATGGAAGAACAGAGTTATTAGTATATAAATGTTATCATTATTACTATGATTTATATCATAGAATGTTCTACCTATGTTTTCTTCTAGTTTTATGCTTTCCAGTCTTACATTTAGGTCTTTAATCCAGAAGTTAAAATTGTTTAACAGAGATGAAGAATACAATAACTAAATGAAAATTACACTGCTAGGATTCGACAGTAGGTTAAATGATACAGAGGAACGGATCAGTGAGTTGGAAGACAGAGCAGTGGAAATCACCAAAGCTGAACAGAAAAAAGAAAAAAAGAAGAAAAAGAAATGAGGAAAGTTTAATAAATCTCTGGAATAACATCAAATATTCTAACACTCACATTACAGAGGTCCCAGAAGGAGAAGAGAGAGAAAGGGGCAGAGAACATATGTGAAGATATAATAGCTGAAAACTTCCCTAACATAGAAAAGGAAGCAGACCTCAAAGTGCAGGAAACACAGAGTCCCAAACAGGATCTACCTAAAGAGGACCACCCAAGACACATTGTAATTAAAATGGCAAAAATTGAATATAAGAGAGAATATTAAAAGCAGTAAGGGAAAAGAAACCAGGGAACTCCCATAAGGCTATCAGCTGACTTTTAAGCAGAAACTAAAGTGATGAAAGAGAAAAACCTACAACCAAGGATACTCTATCAGGCAAGGTTTTCATTTAGATTTGATGGAGAAGCCAAAAGTTTAACAGGCAAGCAAAAGGTAAAAGAGTTCAGCACCATGGAACCAGCTGTACAAGAAATGCATCTCTGGGAGGGAGCCGTGAAGGAGGAAAGGTTTCCACATACTAAGAAGCCCCTTCGCGGGCGGAGACGTGGGTGGTGGTGGGGAAGCTTTATAGCCATGGAGGAGAGTGCAGCCACAGGGGTGCAAAGAGCAAAGCGGAGAGATTCCCACACAGGGGATCGGTGCTGACCAGCACTCACCATCCCGAGAGGCTTCTCTGCTCACCCGCCGGGGCGGGTGGGGGCTGGGAGCTGAGGCTCAGGCTTCTTTGGAGGTCAGATCCCAAGGAGAGGACTGGGGTTGGCTGCTTGAACACAGCCTGAAGGGGCTACTGCACCAGAGCTAGCTGGGAGGGAGTCCGGGAAAAAGTGTGGACCTGCCTAAGAGGCAAGAGACCATTGTTTCAGGGTGCATGAGGAGAGAGGATTCAGAGCACCGCCTAAACGAGCTCCAGAGACAGCTGTGAGCGGCGTCTATCAGCACAGACCCCAAAGACGGGCATGCGATGCTAAGGCTGCTGCTGCAGCCACCAAGAAGCCTGTGTGCAAGGACAGGTCACTCTTCACACCTCCCCTCCCAGGAGCCTGTGCAGCCCGCCACTGCCAGGGTCCCGGGATCCAAGGACAACTTCCCCGGGGGCGGAACAGACAGCATGCCTCAGGCTGTTGCAACTTCATGCCGGCCTCTGCCACGGCAGTCTCTCTCCGCATTCCATACCTCTCCCCGCCCCCCACCCTGTCACCGGCCTGAGCAAGCCACTGACCCCTAATCAGCTGCTACTTTAAATCTGTCCTGTCTGAGCAAAGTACAGATGCCCTCAGGCAACCTACACACAGAGGCGAGCCAAATCCAAAGCAGAACCCCAGGAACAGTGCGAACAAAGAAGAGAAAGGGAAATTTCTCCCAGCAGCCTCAGGCACAGTGGATTAAATCTCCAAAATCAACTTGATATACCCTGCATCTTGGAATACCTGAATACACAACGAATCATCCCAAAATTGAGGTGGTAGACTTTGGAAGCAACGAGATATATATATATATATATATATATATATATATATATATATATATATATTTATATTATTTTTTTTCTTTCTTTTTCTCTTTTTGTGAGTATGTATGTTTCTTTGTGTGATTTTGTCTGTATAGCTTTGCTTTTACCATTTGGCTTAGGCTTCTGTCGGGGTTTTTTTTTTTTTTTTAGTGTAGTTTTTAGCACTTGTTATCATTGGTGGATTTGTTTTTCGGTTTGGTTGCTCTCTTCTGTCTTTCTTCCATTTTTTTCGTTTTTTATTACTTTTTAATTTTTAATAATTATTTTTTATTTTAATAAATTTACCTTTTTATTTTATTTATTTCTTTTTTTCTCCCTTTTCATCTGAGCTGAGTGGCTGACAGGGTCTTGGTGCTCTGGGTGGGTGTCACGACACGTGCCTCTGAGGTGGGAGAAGCAAGTTCAGGACATTGGTCCACTAGAGACATCCTGGCTCCACGTAATATCAAACAGTGAAAGCTCTCCCAGAGATCTCCATCTCAACGCCAAGACCCAGCTCCACTCAACGACCAGCAGGCTACAGTGGAGTCCACCATGCTGAAAAACTAAAAAGACAGGAACACAACCCCACCCATTAGCAGAGAGGCTGCCTAAAATCATAATAAGGTCACAGACACCCCAAGACACACCACCGGACACAGACCTGCCCACCAGAGAGACAAGATCCAGCCTCATTCACCAGAACACAGGCACCAGTCCTCTCCATGACGAAGCCTACACAACCCACTGAAACAAGCTTAGGTACTGGGGGCAGACACCAAGAAGAACAGGAACTATGAACCTGCAGCCTGTGAAAAGGAGACCCCAAACACAGTAAGTTAAGCAAAATGAGAAGACAGAGAAACACACAGCAGATGAAGGAGCAAGATAAAAACTCACCAGACCTAACAAATGAAGAGGAAACAGGCAGTGTTCCTGAAACAGAATTCAGAGTAATGATAGTAAACATGATCCAAATCTTGGAAATAGAATGGAGGAAATTCAAGAAACGTTTAACAAGGACCTAGGAGAACTAAAGAGCAAACAAAAAAAGATAAACAACACAATAAATGAAATGAAAAATTCTCTAGAAGGAATCAATAGCATAATAACAGGCAGAAGAGCAGATAATTGACCTGAAAGACAGAACAGAGGAAATAACTACTGCAAGCAGAAAAAAGAAAAAAGAATAAGAATTGAGGACAGTCTTAGAGACTTCTGGGACAACGTTAAACGCAGGAACATGAGAATTATAGGGGTCGCAGAGGAAGAAGAGATAAAGAAAGGGACTGAGAAAATATTTGAAGAGATTATAGTTGAAAACTTCCCTAATATGGGAAAGGAAATAGTCAATCAAGTCCAGGAAGTGCAGAGAGTCCCATACAGGATAAATCCAAGGAGAAACACACCAAGACACATATTAAACAAACTATCAAAAGTTAAGTAGAAAGAAAAAATATTAAAAGCAGCAAGGGAAAAACAACAAGCAACATACAAGGGAATCTCCATAAGGTTAACAGCTGACCTTTCAGCAGAAACTCTGCAAGCCAGAAGGGAGTGGCAGGACATATTTAAAGTGATGAAAGGGAAACCTACAACCAAGATTACTCTACCCAGCAAGGATCTCATTCAGATTCGATGGAGAAATTAAAACCTTTACAGACATGCAAAAGCTAAGACAATTCAGCACCACCAAACCAGCTTTACAACAAAGCTAAAGGAACTTCTCTAGGCAGGAAATACAAGAGAAGGAAATGACCTACAATAAGAAACCTAAAACAATTAAGGAAATGAAAATAGGAGCATACATATTGATAATTACCTTACATGTAAATGGATTAAATGCTAAAATCCAAAGACATAGACTTGCTGAATGGATACAAAAACAAGACCCATATATATGCAGTCTAAAGCCACACACTTCAGACCTAGGGACACATACAGACTGAAAGTGAGGGGGTGGAAAAAGACATTCCATGCAAATGGAAATCAAAAGAAAGCTGGAGTAGCAATTCTCATATCAGACAAAATAGACTTTAAAATAAAGACTATTACAAGAGACAAAGAAGGACACTACATAATGATCAAGGGATCAATCCAAGAAGAAGATATAACAATTGTAAACATTTATGCACCTAACATAGGAGCACCTCAATACATAAGGCAAATTCTAACAGCCATAAAAGGGGAAATTGACAGTAACACAATCATAGTAGGGGACTTTAACACCCCACTTTCACCAATGGACAGATCATGCAAAATGAAAATAAATAAGGAAACACAAGCGTTAAATGATACATTAAACAAGATGGACTTAATTGATATTTATAGGACATTCCATCCAAAAACAACAGAACATGGGCTTCCCTGGTGGCGAAGTGGTTAACAATCCGCCTGCCAATGCAGGGGACACGGGTGCGAGCCCCGGTCCAGGAAGATCCCACATGCCGTAGAGCAACTAAACCTGTGCACCACAACTACTGAGCCTGCACTCTAGAGTCGGCATGCCACAACCACTCAGCCCATGTGCCACAACTACTAAAGCCTGCATGCCTGAAGTCCGTGCTCTGCAATAAGAGAAGGCACCACAATAAGAAGCCTGTGCATCACAGTGAAGAGTAGCCCCCAGTAGCTGCAACAAGAGAAAGCCTACACACAGCAATGAAGACCCAATGCAGCCAAAAAAACAAAAACAAAAAACAAAATAAAACAACAGAACACACTTACTTCTCAAGTGCTCATGGAACATTCTCCTGGACAGATCATATCTTGGGTCACAAATCAAGCCTTGGTAAATTTAAGAAAATTGAAATGGTATCAAGTATCTTTTCAGACCACAGCGCTATGAGAATAGATAGCAATTACAGGAAAATAATCTGTAAAAAATACAAACACATGGAGGCTAAACAATACACTACTTAATAACAAAGAGATCACTGAAGAAATCAAAAAATACCTAGAAACAAATGACAATGAAAATACGAAGACTGAAAGCCTATGGGATGTAGCAAAAGCAGTTCTAAGAGAGAAGTTTAGAGCAATACAATCCTACCTTAAGAAACATCTCAAAAAAACAACCTAATCTTACACCTAAAGCAAGTAGAGAAAGAAGAACAGAAAAACCCCAAAGTTAGCAGAAGGAAAGAAATCACAAAGATCAGAGCAGAAATAAATGAAAAAGAAATAAAGGAAACAATAGCAAAGATCAATAAAACTAAAAGCTGGTTCTTTGAGATGATAAACAAAATGGATAAACGATTTGCTAGACTCATCAAGAAAAAAATGGAGAAGACTCATAAAAGGAATTAGAAATGAAAAAGGCGAAGTAACAACTGACACTTCAGAAATACAAACAATCATGAGAGATTACTACAAGCAACCATATGCCAATAAAAAGGAAAACCTGGAAAAAATGGACAAATTCTTAGAAAAGCACAACCTTCTGAGACTGAAACAGACTGAAACAGGAAGAAATAGAAAATATAACCAGACAAATCACAAGCACTGATTTGAGACTGTTATTAGAAATCTTCCAACAAACAAAAGCCCAGGACCAGATAGCCTCACAGGTGAATTCTACCAAAACATTTAGAGAAGAGCTAACACCCATCCTTCTCAAACTCTTCTGAAATATAGCAGACAGAGGAACACTCCCAAACTCATTCTACGAGGCCAGAAAAAGATGTCACACACAAAGAAAACTGCAGGTCAATATCACTGATGAGTACAGATGCAAAAATCCTCAACAAAATACTGGCAAACAGAATCCAACAGCACATTAAAAGGATCATATACCATGATCAAGCAGGGTTTATCCCAGGAATGCAAGGATTCTTCAATATACCCAAATCAGTCAATGTGATATACCATATTAACATACGGAAGGATAAAAACTGTATGATCATCTCAATATGTTCAGAAAAAGCTTTTGACAAAATTCAACAACCATTTATGATAAAAACCCTCCAGAAAGGAGGCACTGAGATAACTTACCTCAACATAATAAACGCCATATATGACAAACCCACAGCCAACACCATTCTCAATGGTGAAAAACTGTAACCGTTTCCACTAAGATCAGGAAGAAGACAAGGTTGCCTACTCTCACTACTATTATTCAACATAGTTTTGGAAGTTTTAGCCATGTCAATCAGAGAAGAGAAAGAAATAAAAGGAATCCAAATTGGAAAAGAAGACGTAAATCTGTCACTGTTTGCAGATGACATGACACTATACATAGAAAATACTAAAGACTCTACCAGAAAACTACTAAAGCTAATTAATGAATTTGGTAAAGCAGCAGGATACAAAATTGATGCACACAAATCTCTTGCATTCCTATACACTAATGATGAAAAATCTGAAAGAGGAATTAAGGGAACATTCCCATTTACCACTGCAAGAAAAAGAATAAAATACCTAGGAATAAACCTACCGAAGGAGACAAAACATCTGTACGTAGAAAATTATAAGACACTGATGAGAGAAATTAAAGATGATACAAACAGATGGAGAGATATACCATGTCCCTGGATTAGAAGGATCAACACTGTGAAAATGACTATACAACCCAAAGCCATTTACAGATTCAATGCAACACCTATCAAATTACCAATGGCATTTTTCACAGAACTAGACCAAAAAACTTCACAATTTGTATGGCAACACAAAAGACCCCAAATAGCCAAAGCAATCTTAAGAAAGAAAAACGGAGTTGGAAAAATCAGCCTCCTGGACTTCAGACTATACTACAAAGCTACAGTAATGAAGACAGTATGGTACTGGCACAGAAAGAGAAATATAGATCAATGGAACAGGATAGAAAGCCCAGAGATAAGTCCATGCACGTATGTTCAGCTTATCTTTGATAAAGGAGGCAAGAATATACAATCGAGAAAAGACAGCCTCTTCAATAAGTGGTGCTGATAAAACTGGAGAGCTACATGTAAAAGAATGAAATTAGAACACTTCCTAACAGTGTACACAGAAATAAACTCAAAATGGATTAAAGACCTAAATCTAACGCCAGACAGTATAAAATTCTTAGAGGAAAACAGAGGCAGAACACTCTTTGACATAAATCACAGCAAGATCCTTTTTGACCCATCTCCTAGAGAAATCGAAATAAAAACAAAAATAAACAAATAGGACCTAATGAAAGTTAAAAGCTTTTGCACATCAGAGGAAACCATAAATACAACCCTCAGAATGGGAGAAAGACAACCCTCAGAATGGGAGAAAATATTTGCAAAACAGGCAACTGACAAAGAATTAATGTCCAAATTTACAAGCAGCTCATGCAGCTCAATATCAAAAAAACAGACAACCCAATCCAAAAATGGGTAGAAGACCTAAACAGATATTTCTCCACAGAAGATACATATATTGCCAACAAATACATGAAAGGATGCTCAACATCACTAATCATCAGAGAAATGCAAATCAAAACTACAATGAGGTATCACCTCACACCAGTCAAAATGGCCATCATCAAAAAATCTACAAAACGTTAATGCTAGAGAGGGTGTGGAGAAAAGGGAACCCTCTTGCACTGTTGGTGGAAATGTAAATTGATACAGCCACTATGGAGATCAGTATGGAGGTTCCTTGAAAAACTAAAAATAGAACTACCATACAACCCAGGAATCCCACTACTGGGCATATACCTTGAGAAAACCATAATTCAAAAAGAGTCATGTACCACAGTGTTCATTGCAGCGCTATTTACAATACCCAGGACATGGAAGCAATCTAAGTGTCCATCGACAGATGAATGGATAAAGAAGATATGGCACATATATACAATGGAATATTACTCAGCCATAAAAAGAAACGAAATTGAGTTATTTGTAGTGAGGTGGACCTCGAGTGTGTCATACAGAGTGAAGTAAGTCTGAAAGAGAAAAACAGATTCTGTATGCTAACACATATATATGGAATGTAAAAAAAAAAAAGTCATCAAGAACCTAGGGGCAGAACAGGAATAAAGACACAGACGTAGAGAATGGACTTGAGGACACGGGGAGGGGGAAGGGTAACCCGGGACGAAGTGAGAGAGTGGCATGGGCTTATTTATAGTACCAAATGTAAAACAGATAGGTTGTGGGAAGCAGCCGTATAGCACAGGGAGATCCGCTCAGTGTTTTGTGACCACCTAGAGGAGTGGGATAGGGAGGGTGGGAGAGAGACGCAAGAGGGAGGAGATATGGTGATATATGTATATGTATAGCTGATTCACTCTGTTATAAAGCAGAAACTAATACACCATTGTAAAGCAATTATATTCCAATAAAGATGTTAAAAAAAGAAAGGAATTGCTTTCACACTCATAGGAATTAGTTTCTGTTCTTTTATGCTGCATGTCTCTCATGCACCATCAACTAATATTTACAGCTCTGTGGGCAGGAACAAGAGAACAGTACCAACTGTTGTTACATTTTGCCAATTCAACCATACTAACTGACATCTTTGCATGCACTATGCACTTCAGCTGACATAGCAAGAGGTTTTCAGCTTACTTAGTTTGTGAGGTAGGTTTGATCTGAAGAAAAATGCAATTGATAATGGAAATGGTACCCGCCTATATAATAAGGTGCACCTGTTTTGTCCTTAAGTAGAAAGTATTAAGTAGAATTTAACTTTTTTCAGCAGTGACTTGTGGTGATCATCAAGAACCTCAGTATCTGTGGCAGGTTTAACTAATTAGATGATTATCACACTAAGTCCTTTACCTCCCAGTCATACAACCAGACTACATTTCCCAACCTTCCTTGCAATAGGTTGGCCTATGACTGACTTGTGGGCCAAAGATAATATATGCTATTTTCAGCCTTGCCCTAAAACACCTCCTGTGAAATCTGCTGTGCTTGCCTTTCCCTCATTTGTGGCCAGATGCAGAAGATCCAGCCAAGGATTCCAAGGTTCAAGGGGATCACAGAGCTGCTAGAGGGTTGAAGTCTGGATCCTTGAGCCACTTCTCAGAGGAGAGCCACCCAATCAGAAATACCTTCTTTGACTTGTACAAGTAAGAAATAAATAAGCTGGCACTGTGTTAAATCATTTGTTATGGAGTTTGGCTATGTGGGGTTACGTTCTGCTGCATCACACAAAGGTTTTGGAAAGGTTAAGATGCGCTTATTAATTAACCTCCAAATTATTTTGCTTTCTAACTTCCTGTTTCTCTCTCTCTCTCTCACACACACACACACACACACACACACACACACACACGTAGTCAGGCTGTCCCCTTGCTTTATGGAACTGTATCAATGTAAGAACCTTTAGCAGACCCCACTGTGAATTGATCCACCATCATGTAGGAAATCAGTGAATCAGACTTAAGAACTTAAGAAGTTTCATGTTAAGAAAATAGTATATAGGCTCTGAGAGAAGAATTATCATAGAAGTAATACATTTTCCAGGTAGACTAATATTACAGTTAACCTTCCTGTCAGCCTCGTTTCATACTTGTAGTCTCTCAGCTATATTCTGAGTAGTTATCACCACTTGGATGATTTTATACAAAGTGAGCTGTTATGTTCCAAAATCTATATGCCTGTTTTCCTCATGTCTTCATGTATTCCTCCCATAATGTGTAATGATATATTATAAGGAGATATTTCAAATAAACTACAATTATATCTTAACCACCACATACCAAATATTGATTTAAGATATTATAATATCAAATTCAAAGATATACTTCAAATTATCTTTAATTCTCACAAAGTATCTTCTGCTTAGTTGTAGAACAGTCACAAAACTGCATTTATCTCATATGATGTGAACAACAAAATTTATTTAGCCATCAGTTCTCTTACATTTTAAATTTTGGCAACAAATATTTAACTTGCTCATTACATTTACAAGATAAAACATTTAATTAATTTTCTGAACTGCAGTATAATAATTTTCTACAAAATTTAATATTTGATGAAAGAAAACCCTTAGAATGGGAGAAAATATTTGCAAATGAATCCTGACAAAGGATTAATTTCTAAAATACACAAGCACCTCATGCAGCTCAATATCAAAAAAACAAACAACCCAATCAAAAATGGGCAGAAGACCTAAACAGACATTCCTCCAAAGAAGATACACAGATGGCCAACAAACACATGAAAGGATGCTCAACATCACTAATCATTAGAGAAATGCAAATCAAAACTACAATGAGATATCACCTCACACCAGTCAGAATGGCCATCATCAAAAAATCTACAAAAAATAAATGCTGGAGACGGTGTGGAGAAAAGGGAACGCTCTTGCACTGTTGGTGGGAATGTAAATTGATACAGCCACTATGGAGGTTCCTTAAAAAACGAAAAATAGAATTTCCATATGACCCAGCAATCCCACTACTGGGCATATATCCTTAGAAAACCATAATTCAAAAAGAGTCATGCACCACAATGTTCATGGAAGCACTATTTACAATAGCCAGGACATGGAAGCAACCTAAATGTCCATCAACAGATGAATGGATAAAGAAGATGTGCAACATATATACAATGGAATATTACTCAGCCATAAAAAGGAACAAAACTGAGTTATCTGTAATGAGATGAATGGACCTAGAGACTGTCATACAGAGTGAAGTAAATGAGAAAGAGAAAAACAAATACCATATGCTAATGCACATATATGGAATCTAAAAAATATGGTAATGATGAACCTAGCGGTAGGGCAGGAATAAAGATGCAGACATAGGGAACAGACTTGAGGACACGGGTTGAAGGGGAAGCTGGAATGAAGTGATAGAGTATCATTGACATATATACACTACCAAATGTAAAACAGATGGCTAGTGGGAAGCTGCTGCATAGCATAGGGAGATCAGCTCAATGCTTTGTGATGACCTAGAGGGGTGGGATAGGGAGTGTAGGAGGGAGGCTCAAGAGGGAAGGGATATGGGGATATATGTATACATATAGCTGATTCACTTTGTTGTACAGCAGAAACTAATGCAACATTGTAAAGCAATTATACTCCAATAAAGATATTAAAAAATTAAGCTTTGAATTTCAATGAGAAGAATATTTTACTACCAGAATAAAAATGCTTCATTAAAATAGTACAAAGAAAAACTTGGCAACTTAGAAGACTATTCCTATTTGCCTTTAGATGGTGTTTACCAGCATTTACTTTAAAATAATATATCTTCTTCTGAAAGTTATTGTATGCATGGGATTTTATCGACAATTATGTATCAATTTACAGGATAGGGTGACATACACTCAATCCATTCTCATGCCAAAAGCAAATTTGCTGCCATCAATCATCACAGTGTCATTTTCCAGTTCTTAATCTGTGACATCATTTTATTGCATAAACACTCTGCATTGTCCTAGAGTTGGTAGTTCAATTCTGTAGGGCTCTCTTAAACATCCCTCTAAGTGTTTGACAGGCTGCTCTATCTCTAAGAGGTGATGATATGGAAGGTTTGGAAGGAATACCAAATAAAGAGTTGGCATTAGGGGGTCAATGCACATGATGGTTTGTAAGATACTATGTGCTCACAAACCCCAAACCCTATCACTCAGAAATTTTGATTGTAAAAATAAATATGTATAAGACTTTTACAGATAACATACACATATAAATATCTATCAAAGGTAAGCATAAATGTATATTAACAATAGACAGATGGCGATCATGGGCTCTTTTTCATACACTGAGAATGCTAATCCATGTAACTAGAAGCAAAAGGAGAAAGGCGAGGGCGGGGAGGGGAGGAGAGAGAGAGGGAGAGAGAGAAAATAAGAATTACAATTTTCCATTTTAGAGCAGCTCTATAAAGGTTTTGTAATATCAGCACATCTTTGGAGGTGAGATATCATGTAAAGTTCTGGCTGCCAAAGTAAGGTATTGTACTTACAAGGTAATAAAGCTTGGAGTAATAAAATAAAAATGAAAAAATAAAGGACTATACATAATCATATGTTAGCAAAAAGTAATTTGGACCAATGTGAATCTTCCAGAGAAGGAAATCAGCAAACAAGAGAAAAGATTAGCCATAATAATCAATTACTGTAGTCAACTTTCTTAAGAATCAATGACCATGAAGGAAAAAATATCATTAATTTCTGTAGGGTAAGAAAGAAGATATGGAAGTTTCTTTCATGAAACATTTCTGGTAACTAAGCCTTAGCAAAACACTAGGGAAAAAAAGCCAAGCAAAATTAGGAAAATACTGCCTTACTCCATGACCAATGAAACTGATGCTAGAAGCAGCATTATACTTGTAGCTGGCAGTCCAACTCAAAATTAAAACTAGTATCTCAGCAGAATTCCAGAATGAAACAAGGCTCCCTGGTAAAGTAAATCAGAAGTGATGTGAGGTCAGACATACTTCACAGCCATCACTCTGATATATCTGCTTAGAATTCTGGTGTAGATCTACAACCCACAAATCTAGATTGGTGGGTTTTGAATAAGACTGGCTATATCCAGTGGAACCAAAAACTCTTGAACCCCTTTCAGCATCATCCAAAACTTGAACTTCCTGTTTCTGGATAAGAAACCTGTTCACAAATGAGCTGTGCAATTCAATCACCCTTTTGACATCACATGTTTCTTTGCCAAAATTAAACAGTACAACACCAACATTTCCTCTATAATCTTCATCTACGACACAGACTCCTATAGCTGTGAAATGTTTTACAGGCAAGCCAGTGTGAAACTGCTCTTCCATAATACTCAGAAGGAAGGGCATACCATTTTATATTAGACTTGAAAGAATTCTGCATGATTTGTCTGAGACATAGACCTTGAAAATTCAGGAAGTGCTATGAAGTCAGGACCACATAATCTGGTGCTAGGAAACTACAGATGGATAGTTATAAGGAAAAAAATGGGATGAGACAGACTTCAGACTATACTACAAAGCTACAGTAATCAAGACAGTATGGTACTGGCACAAAACCAGAAATATAGATCAATGGAACAGGATAGAAAGCCCAGAGATAAACCCACACACGTATGATCAACTTATTTTTGATAAAGGAGGCAAGAATATACAATGGAGAAAAGACAGCCTCTTCAATAAGTGGTGCTGGGAAAACTGGACAGCTACATGTAAAAGAATGAAATTAGAACACTCCCTAACACCATACACAAAAATAAACACAAAATGGATTAAAGACCTAAATGTAAGGCCAGACACTATCAAACTCTTAGAGGAAAATATAGGCAGAACACTCTATGACATAAATCACATCAAGATCCTTTTTGACCCACCTCCTAGAGAAATGGAAATAAAAACAAAAATAAACAAATGGGACCTAATGAAACTTAAAAGCTTTTGCACAGCAAAGGAAACCATAAACAAGACGAAAAGACAACCCTCAGAATGGGAGAAAATATTTGCTAATGAAGCAACTGACAAAGGATTAATCTCTAAAATTTACAAGCAGCTCATGCAGCTCAATAACAAAAAAACAAACAACCCAATCCAAAAATGGGCAGAAGACCTAAATAGACATTTCTCCAAAGAAGATATACAGATTGCCAACAAACACATGAAAGAATGCTCAACATCACTAATCATTAGAGAAATGCAAATCAAAACTAAAATGAGGTATCACTTCATAACAGTCAGAATGGCCATCACCAAAAAATCAACAAACAATAAATGCTGGAGAAGGTGTGGAGAAAAGGGAACCCTCTTGCACTGTGGGTGGGAATGTAAATTGATACAGACGCTATAGAGAACAGTATGGAGGTTCATTAAAAAACTACAAATAGAACTACCATATGACCCAGCAATCCCACTACTGGGCATATACCCTGAGAAAACCATAATTCAAAATGAGTCATGTACCACAATGTTCATTGCAGCTCTATTTACAATAGCCAGGACATGGAAGCAACCTAAGTGCCCATCGACAGATGAATCAATAAAGATGTGGCACATATATACAATGGAATATTACTCAGCCACTAAAGGAAAGGAAATTGAGTTATTTGTAGTGGGGTGGATGGACCTAGAGTCTGTCATACAGCGTGAAGTAAGTCAGAAAGAGAAAAACAAATACCATATGCTAATACATAATATGGAATCTAAAAAAAAAAAAAGGTTATGAAGAACCTAGGGGCAGGACAGGAATAAAGACACAGATGTAGAGAATGGACTTGAGGACACGGGGAAGGGGAAGGGGAAGCTGGGACGAAGTGAGAGAGTGGCATGGACATATATACACTACCAAATGTAAAATAGATAGCTAGTGGGAAGAAGCCACAGAGCACAGGGAGATCAGCTTGGTGCTTTGTGACCACCTAGAGGGGCAGGATAGGGAGGGTAGGAGGGAGACACAAGAGGGGGGAGATATGGGGATATATGTATAGCTGATTCACTTTGTTATAAAGCAGAAACTAATACACCTTTGTAAAGCAATTATACTCCAATAACGTTTAAAAAATAATAATAAAAAAATGGGATGACATGTGAAATTATTTTTAAAAAGAGAGCTGGCCAACAAGCTGAAACACAGTGGTAAAATACGGGCCAGGGGGGTGCTGGGAAGATGGCAGAAGAGTAAGACGCGGAGATCACCTTCCTCCCCACAGATACATCAGAAATACATCTATACGTGGAACAACTCCTACAGAACACCTACTGAATGCTGGCAGAAGACCTCGGACCTCCCAAAAGGCAAGAAACTCCCCACGTACCTGGGTAGGGAAAAAGAAAAAAAAGAAAAAACAGAGACAAAAGAATAGGGATGGCACCTGCACTAGTGGGAGGGAGCTGTGAAGGAGGAAAGGTTTCCACACACTAGGAAGCCCCTTCGCAGGCGGAGACTGCGGGAGGCGCAGCGGGGAGCTTCGGAGCCGCGGAGGAGAGCACAGCAAGAGGTGAGGAGGGCAAAGCGGGTAGATTCCCGCACAGAGGATCAGTGCCGACCAGCACTCACCAGCCCGAGAGGCTTTGTCTGCCCACCCACTGGGGCGGGCGGGGCTGCGAGCTGAGGCTCGGGCTTTGGTCGGACCGCAGGAAGAGGACAGGAGTTGGCCACGTGAACACAGCCTGAAGGAGTTAGTGCATCACGGCTAGCCCGGAGGGAGTCCGGGAAAAGGTCTGGAGCTGCCGAAGAGGCAAGAGACTTTTTCTTCCCTCTTTGTTTCCTGGTGCGCGAAGAGAGGGGTTTAAGAGCGCTGTTTAAAGGAACTCCAGAGAAGGGTGAGAGCCGCGGCTAAAAGCACGGACCCCAGAGACAGGCGGGAGACGCTAAGGCTGCTGCTGCCGCCACCAAGGGGCCTGTGTGCGAGCACAGGTCACTATCCACACCCCCCTTCCGGGGAGCCTGTGCAGCCCGCCACTGCCAGCTTCGCAGGATCCAGGGACAACTTTCCCCGGAGAACGCACGGTGGGTCTCAGGCTGGTGCAACGTCATGCTGGCCTCTGCTGCCGCAGGCCTGCCCCGCATGCCGTGCCCCTCTCTCCCTCAGCCTGAGTGCGCCAGAGGCCCCGAATCAGCGGCTCCTTTAACCCCGTCCTCTCTGAGCATAAAACAGACGCCCTCCAGTGACCTACACGCAGAGGCGGGGCCAAATCCAAAGCTGAGCCCCTGTGAGCTGTGAGAACAAAGAAGAGAAAGGGAAATCTCTCCCAGCAGCCTCAGAAGCAGCGGATTAAAGCTCCACAATCAACTTGATTTACCCTGCATCTGTGGAGTACCTGAATAGACAAGGAATGATCCCAAATTGAGGAGGTGGACTTCGAGAACAAGATCTATGATTTTTTCCCCTTTTCCTCTTTTTGTGAATGTGTATCTGTATGCTTCTGTGTGAGATCTTGTCTGTATAGCTTTGCTTCCACCATTTGTCCTAGGATTCTATCCGTCCATTTTTTAAAAAAAATTTTTTCTTAATAATTAATTTTAATAACTTTATTATACTTTATTATATTTTACTTTATCTTCTTTCTTTCCTTTTTCCTTCCTTCCCTCCTTCCTTCCTCCCTCCCTCCCTTTCTTTCCCTCTTGCCCTCTTTCCTTTTCTTCTTTCTTTCTTTCTTCCTTCCTTCCTTCCTCTCTCTCTCTCTCTCTCTCTCTCTCTCTCTCTCTCTTTCTTCCTACTTCTACTAATTCTCCCTACTTTTTCTCCCTTTTACTCTGACCGTGTGGATGAAAGGCTCTTGGTGCTCCAGCCAGGAGTCAGGGCTCTGCCTCTGACGTGGGAGAGCCAACGTCAGGACACTGGTCAACAACAGACCTCCCAGCTCCACATAATATCAAACGGCGAAAATCTCCCAGAGACCTCCATCTTAACACCAGCACCCAGCCTCACTCAACAACCAGCTAGCTACAGTGCTGGACAACCTATGCCAAACAACTAGCAAAACAGGAACACAACCCCACCCATTAGCAGAGAGGCTGCCTAAAATCATAATAAGTTCACAGACACCCCAAAACACACCACCAGACATGGACCTACCCACTAGAGAGACAAGATCCAGCCTCATCCACCACAACACAGGCACTAGTCCCCTCCACCAGGAAGCCTACACAACCCACTGAACCAACCTTAGCCACTGGAGACAGACATCAAAAACAACGGGAACTACGAACCTGCAGCCTACAAAAAGGAGACCCCAAACACAGTAAGATAAGCAAAATGAGAAGACAGAAAAACACACAGCAGATGAAGGAGCAAGATAAAAATGCACCAGACCTAACAAATGAAGAGGAAATAGACAGTCTACCTGAAAAAGAATTCAGAATAATGATAGTAAAGATGATCCAAAATCTTGGAAATAGAATGCACAAAATGCAAGAAACATTTAACAAGGACCTAGAAGAAATAAAGATGAAACAAGCAACGATGAACAACACAATAAATGAAAAGAAAAATACTCTAGATGGGATCAATAGCAGAATAACTGAGGCAAAAGAATGCATAAGTGACCTGGAAGATAAAATAGTGGAAATAAGTACTGCAGAGCAGAATAAAGAAAAAAGAATGAAAAGAACTGAGGACAGTCTCAGAGACCTCTGGGACAACACTAAATGCACCAACATTAGAATTATAGGGTTTCCAGAAGAAGAGAAAAAGAAAGGGACTGAGAAAATATTTGAAGAGATTATAGTTGAAAACTTCCCTAATATGGGAAAGGAAATAGTTAATCAAATCCAGGAAGCACAGAGAGTCCCATACAGGATAAATCCAAGGAGAAATATGCCAAGACACATATTAATCAAACTGTCAAAAATTAAATACAAAGAAAGCATATTAAAAGCAGCAAGGGAAAAACAACAAATAACACACAAGGGAATCCCCATAAGGTTAACAGCTGATCTTGCAGCAGAAACTCTGCAAGCCAGAAGGGAGTGGTGGGACATACTGAAAGTGATGAAGGAGAAAAACCTGCAACCAAGATTACTCTACCCAGAAAGGATCTCATTCAGATTTGATGGAGAAATTAAAACCTTTACAGACAAGCAAAAACAGAGAGTTCAGCACCACCACACCAGCTTTACAACAAATGCTAAAGGAACTTCTCTAAGCAAGAAACACAAGAGAAGGAAAAGACCTATAATAACGAACCCAAAACAATTTAGAAAATGGGAATAGGAACATACATATTGATAATTACCTTAAAGTAAATTAGCTTAAATTGACTAAATGCTCCCTCCAAAAGACACAGATTGGCTGAATGGATACAAACAAGACCCATATATATACTGTCTACAAGAGACCCACTTCAGACCTAGAGACACAAACAGTCTGAAAGTAAGGGGATGGAAAAAGATATTCCACGCAAATGTAAACCAAAAGAAAGCTGGAGTAGCAATTCTCCTATCAGACAAAATATACTTGAAAATAAAGACTATGAGAAGAGACAAAGAAGGACACTACATAATGATCAAGGGATCAATCCAAGAAGAAGATATAACAATTGTAAATATTTATGTACCCAACATAGGAGCACCTCAATACATAAGGCAAATACTAACAGCCATAAAAGGGGAAATCGAGAGTAACACATTCATAGTAGGGGACATTAACACCCCACTTTAACCAATGGACAGATCATCCAAAATGAAAATAAATAAGGAAACACAGTTTTAAATGATACATTAAACAAGATGGACTTAATTGATATTTATAGGACACTCCATCCAAACACAACAGAATACACATTATTCTCAAGTGCTCATGGAACATTCTCCAGGATAGATCATATCTTGGGTCACAAATCAAGCCTTGGTAAATTTAAGAAAATTGAAATTGTATCAAGTATCTTTTCTGACCACAACGCCATGAGACTAGATATCAATTACAGGAAAAGATCTGTAAAAAATACAAACACATGGAGGCTAAACAATACACTACTTAATAATGAAGTGATCACTGAAGAAATCAAAGAGGAAATCAAAAAATACCTAGAAAAAAATGACAATGGAGACACAACGACCCAAAACCTATGGGATGCAGCAAAAGCAGTTCTAAGAGGGAAGTTTATCACAATACAAGCCCACCTTAAGAAGCAGGAAACATCTCCAATAAACAACCTAACCTTGCACCTCAAGCAATTACAGAAAGAAGAACCAAAAAAACCCCATGTTAGCAGAAGGAAAGAAATCATAAAAATCAGATCAGAAATAAATGAAAAAGAAATGAAGGAAACAATAGCAAAGATCAATAAAACTAAAAGCTGGTTCTTTGAGAAGATAAACAAAATAGAAAAACCATTAGCCAGACTCATCAAGAGAAAAAGGAAGAAGACTCAAATCAATAGAATTAGAAATGAAAAAGGAGAAGTAACAACTGACACTGCAGAAATAAAAAAGATCATGAGAGATTACTACAAGCAACTCTATGCCAATAAAATAGACAATCTGGAAGAAATGGAAAAATTCTTAGAAATGCACAACCTGGCAAGACTGAATCAGGAAGAAACAGAAAATATGAACAGACCAATCACAAGCACGGAAATTGAAACTGTGATTAAAAATCTTCCAACAAGCAAAAGCCCAGGACCAGATGGCTTCACAGGCGAATTCTATCAAACATTTAGAGAAGAGCTAACACCTATCCTTCTCAAACTCTTCCAAAATATAGCAGAGGGAGGAACACTCCCAAACTCCTTCTACGAGGCCACCATCACCTTGATACCAAAACTCATTCAGATTTGATGGAGAAATTAAAACCTTTACAGACAAGCAAAAACTGAGAGAGTTCAGCACCACCACACCAGCTTTACAACAAATGCTAAAGAAAGTAATGTCACAAAGAAAGTAAACTACAGGCCAATATCACTGATGAACATAGATACAATGATGTCACAAAGAAAGTAAAGGATGTCACAAAGAAAGTAAACTACAGGCCAATATCACTGATGAACATACATACAAAAATCCTCAACAAAATACTAGCAAACAGAATCCAACAGCACATTAAAAGGATCATACACCATGATCAAGTGGGGTTTATTCCAGGAATGCAAGGATTCTTCAATATATGCAAATCTATCAATGTGATAAACCATATTAACAAATTGAAGGAGAAAAACCATATGATCATCTCAATAGATGCAGAGAAAGCTTTTGACAAAATTCAACCCCCATTAACACCCTGAAGAAAGTAGGCATAGAGGGAACTTTCCTCAACATCATAAAGGCCAGGGCTTCCCTGGTGGCGCAGCGGTTGAGAGTCTGCCTGCCGATGCAGGGGACACGGTTTCGTGCCCCGGTCCGGGAGGGTCCCACATGCCGCGGAGCCGCTGGGCCCGTGAGCCATGGCCGCCGCTGAGCGTGCGCGTCTGGAGCCTGTGCTCCGCAGCGGGAGAGGCCACAGCAGTGAGAGGTCCGCGTACCGAAAAAAAAAAAAAAAAAAATAAAGGCCATATATGACAAGCCCACAGCCAACATCATCCTCAATGGTGAAAAACTGAAAGCATTTCCACTAAGATCAGGAACAAGACAAGGTTGCCCACTCTCTCCCCTCTTATTCAACATAGTTTTGGTAGTTTTACCACAGCAATCAGAGAAGAAAAGGAAATAAAAGGAATCCAAATCAGAAAAGAAGAAGTAAAGCTGTCACTGTTTGCAGATGACATGATACTATACATAGAGAATCCTAAAGATGCTACCAGAAAACTACTAGAGCTAATCAATGAATTTGCAAAATTAATGCACAGAAATCTCTGGCATTCCTAAATACTAATGATGAAAAATCTGAAAGTGAAATCAAGAAAACACTCCCATTTACCACTGCAACAAAAAGAATAAAATATCTAGGAATAAACCTACCTAAGGAGACAAAAGACCTGTATGGAGAAAATTATAAGACACTGATGAAAGAAATTAAAGATGATACAAATAGATGGAGAGATATACCGTGTTCTTGGATTGGAAGAATCAACACTGTGAAAATGACTCTACTACCCAAAGCAATCTACAGATTCAATGCAATCCCTATCAAACTACCACTGGCATTTTTCACAGAACTAGAACAAAATATTTCACAGTTTGTATGGAAACACAAAAGACCCCGAATAGCCAAAGCAATCTTGAGAACGAAAAATGGAGCTGGAGGAATCAGGCTCCCTGACCTCAGACTATACTACAAAGCTACAATAATGAAGACAGTATGGTACTGGCACAAACCCAGAAAGATAGATCAATGTAATAGGATAGAAAGCCCAGAGATAAACGCACGCACATATGGACACCTTATCTTTGATATAGGTGGGAGGAATGTACAGTGGAGAAAGGACAGCCTCTTCAATAAGTGGCGCTGGGAAAACTGGACAGGTACATGTAAAAGTATGAGATTAGATCACTCCCTAACACCATACACAAAAATAAGCTCAAAATGGATTAAAGACCTAAATGTAAGGCCAGAAACTATAAACTCTTAGAGGAAAACACAGGCAGAACACCCTATGACATAAATCACAGCAAGATCCTTTTTGACCCACTTCCTAGAGAAATGGAAATAAAAACAAAAATAAACAAGTGGGACCTAATGAAACTTAAAAGCTTTTGCATAGCAAAGGAAACCATAAACAAGACCAAAAGACCACCCTCAGAATGGGAGAAAATATTTGCAAATGAAGCAACTGACAAAGGATTAATTTCCAAAATTTACAAGCAGCTCATGCAGCTCAATATCAAGAAAACAAACAACCCAATCCGAAAATGGGCAGAAGACCTAAATAGACATGTCTCCAAAAAAGATATACAGACTGCCAACAAACACATGAAAGAATGCTCAACATCATTAATCATTAGAGAAATGCAAATCAAAACTACAATGAGATATCATGTCACACCAGTCAGAATGGCCATCATCAAAAAATCTAGAAACAATAAATGGTGGAGATGGTGTGGAGAAAAGGGAATACTCTTGTACTGCTGGTGGGAATGTGAATTGGTTCATCCACTGGAGAACAGTATGGAGGTTCCTTAAAAAACTACAAATAGAACTACCATATGACCCAGCAATCCCACTACTACCCTGAGAGAACCAAAATTCAAAGAGTCATGTACCAAAATGTTCATTGCAGCTCTATTTACAATAGCCCGGAGATGGAAACAACCTAAGTGCCCATCGACAGATGAATCAATAAAGATGTGGCACATATATACAATGAAATATTACTCAGCCACTAAAGGAAAGGAAATTGAGTTATTTGTAATGAGGTGGATAGACCTAGAGTCTGTCATACAGAGTGAAGTAAGTCAGAAAGAGAAAGACAAATATCGTATGCTAACACATATATATGGAATTTAAGAAAAAAAAATGTCATGAAGAACCTAGGGGTAAGACAGGAATAAAGACGCAGACCTACTAGAGAACGGACTTGAGGATATGGGGAGGGGGAAGGGTGACCTGAGACAGGGCGAGAGAGAGGCATGGACATATATACACTAACAAAAACATAAGGCAGATAGCTAGTGGGAAACAGCCGCATGGCACAGGGATATCAGCTCGGTGCTTTGTGACCACCTGGAGGGGTGGGATCGGGAGGGTCGGAGGAAGGGAGACGCAAGAGGGAAGAGATATGGGAACATATGTATATGTATAAGTGATTCACTTTGTTATAAAGCAGAAACTAACACACCATTGTAAAGCAGTTATACTCCAATAAAGATGTTAAAGAAAAAAAAATACGGGCACCCAAAGAAGCTATTGGCATTAATTGACAAGCCATGGAGCAAGGGTATAAAAAGTAAACAAAAACAAGCTTCATTTACATTGTACTTTTATCCATAGGCCTAGCAGTCCTAGCAATAGAGGTAGTACAGAGTATTTCCATGAAAGTTAGTACTTAGGACCAAAATGTGGATTTCATTCACTTGTGCAACATATCTACTGATTATTTACTGTGAACCAGGTACTATGCTGCATACTGAAAGTACAGCAAAGAAGAAAACAGAGCATTCCTGGAATTTTGGAATTTATAATATAGTGAGGAGAGGCAGACAATAAAAACCCCTCAGTATAATGCAAAGTAGTGTAAGTGTTCTGGAAAAATAAAATGCAGGGTAAGGGAGCAGATGAGCTGAGCGTACATTTTCTTCAATAGGGCGCTAAGGGAAGATCTCTAATGAGGCGACATGAAAGCAGAACTGAATGAAGTCAGAGAGCAAACCATGCAGCCATCTTCTGGAAGAGCATTTCAGGTAGAAAACATAGCAAGTGAAGTAGCCCTCGAGCCAAAGAGTGTCCTTGACAAGTTCAAGGAGATGCAAGGAAGCCAGTGTGGCTGAAGCAGAGTGAGTGATTGAGAGTGGTGAGAGCTGATTTCAGAGAGATGCTAGGGTCAGGTCACATAGGATCTTGAATTCTATGATAAGGACCTCTCCTCCTAAGAGTTATGGAATAACGCTGGAGGTTTTTGGTCTCATTTTACATTGGTAAAACATCACTTTGGTTGCTGTCTGGGGAACAGATTACAGGGATCTAAAAGTGGAAGCAGCAGTGTATAGAGAGCCACTGCAGTAGAATGAACAATGGACAGACTTGGCTGTTTGGACTTGGGTGGTAACAGTGATGACTGTGGTAGACGTGGTGCAGCATAAAGTCTAATCCTGGTTCTGTGTCTTTCCATCACATAACCTTGCCTCTTACCTCTTCTCTGCCTAGATAAGCTTTCTAAGAACAGATAACACAACAGATAAGATATATGTTTGATTCCTCACACCACCTTGTCTGCTCCGACAAGGATAAGATAAATGGATAGATGGATGGATAAAAGAATGTAAAGGTTGTATCCAGTTCTTTTGCCATCTCTATTCCTTCATTTTCTCCTCACTTTTGTTGAGAATAGACCAGGTCATCAATCAAACTGATAGAGGACATGTTTAACATTGGACATGGTCTAAAAGTTTGCTGGTGTACAGCTTTCCATGGGGAAAAGCCACTGCTGTGTCTTAAAAGACCTAATTTTCTGCCTTAAAATAAAAAGCCCTGTGTATATCAATAAACTTTTTATTAAGAATTATCAATAAACTATAAACAATTTTATTCCATACACATAGCTCATAAAAAATACTCATAAATAATGTTTCATGTATTTCTCAGGTTATAACATATATTGCAAAATCATTGCTTGTGGCTTTTTCTTAAAAGACTTAAATCTTTATGAGTTTCATTTCTTTTAGTTTCCTGTACATTCTCTCATTACTTATTTAAATGTAACCTGTAGTTGAGATTCTGTTTTAGGATAAAATTGATTTCTATCAATTATTTACAACTTATAAAAAAAATAGGGATTTATCTTTTTGGTAGATTTCAACTAAGTCATTTTCTCTTTGCTTTCTGAGTTGCAATCATCTGTTTATTACTTATAAAGGAAATGGAACTAATAGATAAGTCATGAACAGTTAAAAAATGCTTCACTTAATTTATATTTTAGCCACAAGTGATTAAAATATCCTAAATACTTGATTACTTTTAATTTTATTATTGGTGGTAATGGTTATTTTTTAAACTTTATTGATAATTTCCTTGGGAATTCTCACTTTAAAAAAAGACAATGGCCTTAAACATGTGAAAAATGCATAATTTCGTTCATACTTAAAGAAATGAAAATTTAATGAGATGGTAGTTATCTATCAAATTGCTAAAGTAGAAAATACAGTGTTCTGCTTTTTAGGGAAAAGTTAGCAATATATTTCAAAATTTTAAATGTGCATATCTTTTGGCAATTCCACTTCTAAAATTTCCTGTCTAAATATACTTGCACATGTAAACAAAAAATATATGTACAGTTATTTATATTAGCAAAGTATTAAAAATAGTCTAAATATTTATTGATATAAGAAGAATTAAGTATGTTTTATACAACCATTCTATTGAAAACAATATAATTGTAATAGAGAATGAGGTAGATCTAAATGTATTTACATAGGACAAACTTCAAGTTATATTGTTAAGTAAAATAGTAAGGTGAAGAAGAGTATGGATAATATATTACCACTTATGTAGAAAAGAAAAAAGATACGTGCATACATACATGTGTATGTTTAGAATATTTCTGGAAATACACAAGAAACTGGAAACAGTGGTTAACTTGTCAGGTAACAAAAAGAAACTTTTCACAGAATATTTTTTGTACTGTTTTAACCATGTACCTGTATTTTCAAAAACTAGTAACTTATTTAAAAAATACAACTAGAAAAAGTAAAGAGCAAAATAGACAATTTAGGAAAATAAATCAGTACTTAAAGCCTAGCTTAATAAAATCCTCTAGGATGCAGGGATAATTCTTAGAGAAGAAAATTAGAGAATAAATGATTGATACAGTAGTCAGAGAGACTTCTATAACTAGAGAGGAGAGATCCAACATAAGGAGAAAAAAAAAGTTAAACAAATGGAACAGAATCAATAATAAGATGCATAATTAAAGAGAACAATCTTTTAGTGGGAGAGAGAGGAAAGCAAGTATGAAGTTAAGAAATTCTCTACTAGTGAAGAGATACTCACGTCTAGGTACTAATGAATAATAAATAATAAATAAAAATAAATAATAAAACATCTGCCAAAATGTTTGAAAGACAAAATAAAGGAAAAAAATCTTTTAGGCTTATAAACAGAAAAGCAAGTATATAAAATTATTTAAAGCAGGCTGACCTGTGATCCTCTCATTCCCTAGAGGCTATGGGATAACAAAACAACATCTACAAAGTCGTGAGAGGAAAATTTGCAGTGGACCGAAGAATTTTATATACTGATTTGTTTTTGGCATAAAGGCAAAGTACATACAGCTGAACTGGCTCTACTAATCAACATGCAAAGATGTGGAGGGAATTGGTTCCTTCTTTCATGAAGCATGTAGATAAACCATAAAAGTGATACATCTTATCATGAATCATTTTTCGTTACAGAAATAAATCTATTTACTGGACACAAGGAGTTCTTTTGTTCTAGCCTCTCTCCCCCTCAGGCCAGACTTGTACCAGATTCAGAAGTCTAATTAAATAGGAATTACAATTTTTATTAAAGGATAAAACAGCCACCATCTATGCCAAGAAAACTGACTGAATGAAAAGATCCAAAAGGTTATTATGGGTACCTCTGGATAACTCTTCTCCCCTATGTACTTGTATTTAAATAAGAATGATTTTTCATGTTTGTTCTGGAAATGAAGATACATATTCACTGAAAAATATTCAAACAATACAGAAAAGTTCAAAGAAAAATATCAATTACCATAAATCCCATGATTCACAGATATGTTGTTAAACTATGCCTGATTACCCTTCAGGATAACACTGTATGAATTTATGTATCTAAAATATATGTGTGCATACAATTTGTATAAATGCTTTATGTTCTATAACCCACTCCTTTCACTCAACAGTCTTCCATGCCAATAAAATTAATGTCATCATTTAATATGGTTTTTAAAAACTATGCTTTGTGTATTCTTGGGCATACACTTCTACATATTTCTGTTATATTCTCCAGATTGGTCTGAGCTTAGAGAATAAAAGGTCTTTCTATTACATCATACTACTTCATCAAGGGGGTTGATACACAAAAAGTGAGTTTCAGATGGATTGTAGATCTAAAATAGAAAGGTAAACAATAAAGCTTTTAGAAGAAAACATAAGAGATTATTTTCATAATCTTGGGTAGGCAAAGATTAATTAAAGGGGACAAAAACAGTACTACTAATAAAGGAGGTTATTGATAAATTGCACTGTTTAAACTTAGAACCTCTATTTTTCAAAAGAAATCATTAAATGACATGTTAAAAAGGCCATACTACCCAAAGCAATCTACAGGTTTAATACAATCCCTATCAAAATACCATGACATTTTTCACAGAACTAGAACAAATAATCCTAAATTCATATGAAACCACAAAAGACTCAAAACAGCCAAAGCAATCTTGAGAAAAAAAGAACAAAGCTGGAGGCATCACACTTTGAGACTTCAGAAGATACCACAAAACTACAGTAATCTAAACAGCCTGGTACTGGCACAAAAACAGATACACAGATCAGTGGAACAGGATACAAAGCCCAGAAATAAGCCCACACATCTATGGTCAATTAATTTACAACAAAGGAGGCAAGAAGATATTATGGAGAAAGGACAGTCTCTTTAACAAGTGGTGCTGGGAAAACTGGACAACTACATGTAAAACAGTGAGATTAGAACATTTCCTCACACCATAAAGAAAAATAAACTCAAAATGCATTTAAAAATTAAAAAATAAAAACAAGCAAAAGGCAAACAAACAAAAATAAAGAAAATAAGTAGAATATTTCTATAAAATGAAGACGAGAAACCATAAAGCTCCTAGAAGAGAACATAGGCAGAACACACTTTGACATAAATCGTAGCAATATTTTATTGGCTCTGTCTTCTAAGGCAAAAGATAAAAGCAAAGATACATAAATGGAACCTAAGTAAACTTAAAGCTTTTGCACAGCAAGGGGAACCACTGACAAAAATGAAAAAAATCTACTGAATGGGAGAAAATATTTGCTAATGATATGACTAACAAGGGGTTGATATACAAAATATATAAAAAGCTCATACAACTCAACATCAAAACAAAACAACAACAAAAAAAAACATCAAACAACACAATCAAAAAATGGGTAGAAGACCTGAATAGACATTTTTCAAAGGAGACATACAGATAGCCAACAGGCACATGAAAAGCTGCTCAACTATGCTAATTATTATAGAAATGCAAATAAAAACAAGGTACCACGTCTCATCTGTCAGAATGGCTATCATCAAAAAGTCTACAGGGCTTCACTGGTGGCACAGTGGTTGAGAGTTCACCTGCTGATGCAGGGGACATGGGTTCGTGCCCCGGTCCAGGAAGATCCCACATGCCGCGGAGTGGCTAGGTCCGTGAGCCATGGCCGCTGAGCCTGCGCGTCCGGAGCCTGTGCTCCACAATGGGAGACGCCACAACAGTGAGAGGCCCACGTACCGCAAAAAAAAAAAAAAGAAAAAAGTCTACAAATAAAAAATGTCGGTGAGGATGTTGAGAAAAGGGAACCCTTGTACATTGCTGGTGGGAATGTAAATTAGTGCAGCCACTATGGAAAACGGTATGAAGCTTCCTCAAAAAACTAAAACTAGAACTTCCATATGATCCAGCAATCCCACTCCTGGGCATATATTCAGAGAAGATGAAAACTCTAATTCAGAAAGATACATGCACCCCATGTTCTTAGCAGCATTTTTACAATAGCCAAGACATAGAAGCAACCCAAGTGCCCATCAACAGACAAACAGATAAAGAAGATGTGGTATATATATACAATATAATATTTCTCAGCTATAAAAAGAATGGAATTCTGCTATTTGCAGCAACATAGATGAACCTAGAAAATACTATGCTTAGTAAAATAAGTCACATACACGTGGAATCTAAAAAAATAATACAAGTGAATGTATATGCAAAACAGAAAAAGACTCACAAATTTAGAAAACAAACTAGTGGTTACCCAAAGAAAGAGGGAAGGGGGGAGAGGCATATTAGAGGTATGCGATTAAGAGATACAAACTACTATAAAATAGATAAGCAACAAGGATATATTGTATAGCACAGGGAATTATAGCCATTATATTGTAATAACTTTTAATGAAGTATAATCTGTGAAAATACTGAATCACTAAGCTGTATACCTGAAACTAATATAATATTGTAAATCAACTATACATCAATAAAGACATTATTAAGAGAGTAAAAAAGCAAGTCACAGACTGAGAAAATATTTGCAATACAAATATCCAACAAAAGGCTAATATCTACAATATATAAAGAGCTTAAAAGTTTTAAGAAAATGTTAGAGCTCAATTAAAAAAATGGACAAAAGATTGAAAAGGTAGCTCACAAAAGAAATAGCCAAATGGCCAAAAACCTTATGAAGAAGTATTTCACTTTCTTAGTCATTGGGAAAGCAGAAATTAAACTACAATTTTAATTACCATTACACGTCTATCAAAATGGCTAGAATGAAAAAGACAGGCAATAGCAAGTTGGTGGAGATGTGGAGCAATTGGAACTTGTATACACTGTTGATGGGCCAGGTAACTGGTATAATCACTTTGGAAAACTAGTTTGTAATATCTACTAAACTGAACATATGCATCTCTATGACTTAGTAAGTCCACTCCTTGGATATATCCATGACAGATATGTGTACATATATATCCGCTGTAACGTGAATAAGAACATTCATAGCACCACTTTAATAGTCTAAAATTGGAAACTACCCAAATATACCTCAATAGTAAAATGAATAAATAAATAGTGGCATATTTGTACACTGGAACATAATACTGTAATGAGAATGAACAGACTATGTGGGTAATGTCTCAAAAAAAATAATGTTCAATGAAAGACTCCCAGCACAAAATAGAACGTATTCTATGGTTTGATGTAAATGAAGCTCCACAACGGGCAGAAGTATTATATCATGTTAGAAGTCAAAATAGTGAGTAATTTTATCAGAGGCATTAGGTAGTGACTGGAAAGGAACATGATGGGGACTTCTGAGGTTCTGTTAACAGGTAAGTGCACTGTGTATAAATCTATCCAGCTGGACACCTATTATTTGCACAATTTCTCTATGCATGTTATAGTTCAATAAAATGTGTACTCAGTAAAAATATACCTCATCCTTTAGGCATTGGTCACTGACTGAAGGTACTTCATGTACTGGAGGATTTATGAACATATAAATTACATGATGTCATCTGCACTATATCTAGGCCAACACTTTTCAGAATAGACAGAGTATGAAAAACACATCTTGGTATTTTCCCCCTTCTTTATTGAACTTACCATCAATAAAATTCCCACCTGAAAGTTAAAATACTAGTAAAATATTTTGTTTACATTTGCAATACCACCTTTATATAATCAATCGCTCATATTCATTTACCTAAATTTTTCATTGTGTCAGCTAACAAATTTTTATGTGAAAATTAAGACAAAGAGAATTAATATATGTAGGGAACTATTTAAGCACAGACTTATTCTTTTCTCTTTCCCTTTTTATTTATTCATACTACATTGTAATTTAACTTAATTCAACAAGTATTATTGATTGTTTGTGATGTGCAAGCCACATATTGTGCTATGGGAATACAAAAGAAGCCTAGGATATAATCCCCACACTTAAGCAAAAGTATAGAAAAACTCATGTCTTTGGGGTTAGATGGATGCACTGGAGGAAAGATTTGAGACAGCAAGGGAGACAGAGACATGAATTTTTGTCTTGAATCCATCACTTACTGCCCTGTCAACTTGGGCAAACCATTTTACTCCTAGAAGGCTCAGTTTCCTCTTCTGTAAAATGGGACTTTCCCCATTTCAGGCTGTTTTGTGAAAACAGGTTGTTTTGTGAAAACTCAGTGAGATAACACTGTATAAATGTGCCAATACTGAAATATACTTTATAAATGGCAGTAATTGTAACAATTAATTGTAGTCGTAACAAGAACTACCATATTAAAAGACTATTACAGTAACTTGGTTAAAAAGGATTAGACACAGAAAATGACATTGTTTAGCCAATTTTTCATCTCTATTATTCAGAAATAGTGAATTGTACAATATTTTATTTTGATATAATGTAAAAATTACAGAAAGGTTGCGAGACTAGTACAATGAACTCCCATATATTCTTTACTCAGACTCAACAATGGTCAATATTTTGCCAAATTTGCATTATGTCTCTATTTCATATATATTTAATATATATACACATACATATCTAGAGGTATAAAAATATATAATTATTTTTATGAAATATGGTAAGGGAAATATCCATTGATTTCTATGTTCTTGAATGTTTATATGTATTGAATTTTGTCAAATACTTTTTCAGTATTTTTTCCATGGAGACTATCATCTGCTTTTTCTTCTTATGCCTATTAATATGTTATATGATATTAGTGGATTTCCCAATAATAAACTAGCCTTTTGTCTTAGTCTGTTTGGGCTGCTATAACCAAATGCCATAGACTAGGTGGCTTATAAGCAACAAACATTTATTTCTCACAGTTCTAGATCTAGGAAGTCCAAGGTCAAGCCTCCAGCATGGTCATGTTCTGGTGGAGGCCCTTTCAGTCTTGCAGAATGTGACTTCTTTTATCTTCACAGTGTGGAAGGGGCTTGGTAGTTTTCTGGGGCTTTTTAAAAAAAGATCCTAATCACTTTATGACTAGAGACCCTGAAGATATCTCCGTTATCTTTAAGATCCAATAAATTTACCAGGATCTGTTTCAAAGTTGACAATTCCAAGTTGATTTTCTAGTATTAAGTCAGCCTTGTCGATTTGTACCTGGAAGTCTTTTATTTCTACAAAATTTTCTTTTATTACAATTTTAAACAAAAATTCTATTGCTTTCTTTTGTTTTTCCTTCTCCAGGGGCTCTATTTCCACATATTAGATTTTCTTTACCTATCTTCCATCTCAACAACTGTCTCTGACTCTCTTTACTTCTTTGGAAACTCCAATTACACATATAAGAAGTTATCACTTGCTAGTATTAGTCCATGCTGACCTCTCACTTAGCTTGGGAGTCATACTAATGATTCTTTGTATTTTCTTATTAACTCTTACTCTAATCAAGCTATAATGTGGAGATTCACCCCCCCTTTTTTTTTATCATGTTAACTCTAGTGTTTACATCAGTGTTTGTAAAAAGTAAGAGCTCAAAAAACTTTGAATAAATGAATTGGAATTAATCATTCAAGGGCTAAAAGGATTGGCTAAATAACTATGGAGACCACTACATATAAATAATTATCTTATGATGTATTCTTGGTGACTGAATATATATATATAGGATAATCTGAGGATGAGTGGAGTCACAAAATAGTACAGTTCATTTGAAATCTGGGAATTTACCCTGTTCTCTTCACTGTCTCATTAGTTATCATTTGTTTTTTGGTTCATTTATTGCTTCTTTCAAGCTGAAGTACCTCACAGACTTATTCCAAAAGCAGATAACAATAGCATCAATACATATTGCATGACACTGAATGCTGCTACCAGATAAGTGTTATCAATTTAATATACAGAAAAAATTCTAGGGATTGGCGAGGAGGGGGCGGGGTGTGGCCAGGCCAGCTCTGGGGATGCCACATGCTGCATCTGCCCCCAGGCACTCCCGCCGCCGCTGCCCTTGCTGCGGAGCCATGAGGAGCACTGTGGAGCTGAGCTCATGAGCTAACCCTAGCCAGGGGCCTGGAGCCAGCCGGTAGGCATCCTGGAGGCGGCAGCACAAGGAGGAGCCTGACACACATACTTGGCCCTGTGGGGGGTGCGGCGTTGGTGGCTCCGGCCCCTGGACCAGGGAGTGGTGGCCCAGGACCCCGCATCTACTTTCAGAGCCACCCTGGGGCTGCAGGCGAGGGCCCAGGTGGCGCAGACGATGAGGGACCAGTGAGGCGCCAAGGGAAGGTCACAGTCAAGTACAACCGCAAGGAGCTACGGAAGCGCCTCAACCTGGAGGAGTGGATCCTGGAGCAGATCACTCACCTCTACAACTGCCAGGAAGAGGAGATCCTGGAGCTGGAAATTGATGTGGATGAACTCCTGGACATGGAGAGTGATGAATGACACCCGAGCTGCCAGGGTCAAGGAGCTGCTGGTTGACTGTTACAAACCCACTGAGGCCTTGAGCTCTGGCCAGCTGAGCAAGATCTGGGGCATGCAGAAGCTGAGCACACCCCAAAAGAAGTAAGGGTCCTCAACCCAGGTGAACGATGGCTCCCACAGGACAACTGCTGACCCCCAACCTTGTAGCAACAGCAATACCAGGGGAGCCCTGTGGCCAGGCCTGGTGCCATGAGCAGGGCTCCCCATGCCCCTGGCCCAGGGGCCTATTCCCTGCACCCTCAGTTTTCCATTTTTTGGGTTTTATTATTATTAAACTGATGGGACTTTTTGTGCTTTTATATTGACTGTGGTGCAGGCCCTTTAGCAGAGCTAGGATATGCCTTTGATGCAGTTAAAAAAAAATTCTACTGTATATATAGCAAATCAGCTTCCATTATCCTTGGAGCTAGACAATAAATGAAAATTTTAGTGAAGCATGTTATTATAGAAGTTTTAAGATATAGAGAAAAATCAATGTGTGAAGACCTCTGAAATTGTTTATCCTTTACAAGTACTCCATTTGTGAGTTTTTAATACCTTTTCATCAGTCAGGAAAATAGTGAATAAAGTTGCATTTCTCTTAGTGTTACATTAATTTAACTCTCATTTTCTACCAAAAAATCCAACAAATTTATCTGAAGCAGTACTGCCTATATATGTGTGGGGTTGCTGTTGAGAAACTAAGCTGTTCAAATGAAGTCAAGTAAAAGGCTTTTAAACTTAAGACCTGTCTTTTTCCTTGTACTAACTACAGCCACTATAAAGTTTAAAAAATATTTAACTCATATACAATACACTTTGGTCCTTTAGAAGAATCAATTAAATCCAAATAAAAAAATATCAATCTGATGCTTTATGTACACAGTTAATTGATTACTAAATATATACTAATTGTAATGTTTATTTTTAAGAATGGGAAGATTTATTAATACTTCACTAAAATATCAATATAAAATAATTGGACTTGCCTCTGCAGCAGACCCTCCAACACTAACACAGAATAGGCTTTTGTTTCCCCTGGCTGCTTTCACTAAGGGATGACCCACAGGAGTCTCCTCTCAATGTCCAGAGATAGCCTCATCCACCAGAGGGCAGACAGCAGAAGCAAAAAGAACTACAATCCTGCAGCCTGTGGAAAGAAAACCACATTCAAAGAAAGAAAGACAAAATGAAAGGCAGAGGACTATGTACCAGATGAAGGGACAATATAAAACACCAGAAAAACAACTAAATGAAGTGGACATAGGCAACCTTCCAGAGAAAGAATTCAGAATAATGATAGTGAAGATGATTCAGGACCTTGGGGAAAAAAATGGAGGCAAAGATCAAGAAGATGCAAGAAATGTTTAACAAAGACCTAGAAGAATTAAACAACAAACAAACAGAGATGAACGATAGAAAAACTGAAATGGAAAATACACTAGAAGGAATCAATAGCAGAATAACTGAGGCAGAAGAACGGATAAGTGACCTGGAAGACAGACTGGTGGAAATCACTAGAACAGAACAGAATAAAGAAAAAAGAATGAAAAGAAATGAAGACACCCTAAGAGACCTCTGGGACAACATAAAATGAACCAACATTTGCATCATAGGGGTCCCAGAAGGAGAAGAGAGAAAGGACCTGATAAAATATTTGAAGAGATTATAGTCAAAAACTTCCCTAACATGGGAAAGTAAATAGCCACCCAAGTCAAGGAAGGGCAGAGTCCCAGCCACAATAAGCCCAAGGAGAAACATGCCGAGACACACAGTAATCAAACTGACAAGAATTAAAGACAAAGTAAAATTATTAAAAGCCAAAAGGGAACAACAACAAACAACATACAAGGGAACTCCCATAAGTTAACAGCTGATTTCTCAGCAGAAACTCTACAAGCCAGAAGGAGGTTGCACGATATACTTAAAGTGATGAAAAGGAAGAATCTACAACCAAGATTACTCTACCCAGCAAGGATCTCATTCAGATTCAATGGAGAAGTCAAAAGCTTTACAGACAAGCAAAACTAAGAGATTTCAGCACCACCAAACCAGCTCTACAACAAATGCTAAAGGAACTTCTCTAAATGGGAAACACAAGAGAACAAAAGGACGTACAAAAACAAACCCAAAACAATTAAGAAAATGGCAATCGGAACATAAATAACGATAATTACTTAAATGTGAATGGACTAAATGCTCCAAACAAAAGACACAGGCTCACTGAATGGATACAAAAACAAGACCCATACATATGCTGTCTACAAGAGATCCACTTCAGACCTATGGACACATACAGACTGAAAGTGAGGGGGTGGAAAAAGATATTCCATGCAAAAGGAAAGCAAAAGTAAGCTGGAGTAGCAATACTCATTATCAGATAAAATAGACCTTAAAATAAAGAACGTTACAAGAGACAAGGAAGAACACTCCATAATGATCAAGGGATTAATCCATAAAGAAGATACAATAATTATAAATATATATGCACCCAACATAGGAGCAGCTCAATACATAAGGAAACTGCTAACAGCTATAAAAGAGGAAATCGACAGTAACACAATAATAGTGGGGGGACTTTAACACCTCACTTACACCAATGGACAGATCATCCACACAGAAAATTAAGGAAACACAAACTTGAAATGACACAATAGACCAGATAGATTTAATTGATACGTATAGGACATTCCATCCAAAAACAGCAGATTAACTTTCTTCTCAAGTGCACACAGAACAGTCTCCACGACAGATCACATCGTGGGTCACAAAACAAGCCTCGGTAAATTTAAGAAAATTGAAATCATATCAAGCATCTTTTCTGACCACAACACTATGAGATTAGAATTACAGGGAAAAGAAAACGTGAAAACGTAAACACATACAGGCTAAACAATATGTTACTAAATAACTAAGAGATCACTAAAGAGGAAATCAGAAAATACCTAGAAACAAATGACAATGAAAACATGATGATCCAAAACCTATGGGATGCAGCAAAAGCAGGTCTAAGGGGGAAGTTTATAGCAATACAATCCTACCACAAGAAACAAGAAAAATCTCAAATAAGCAATCTAACCTTACACCTAAAGGAGCTAGCTAGAGAAAGAAGAACAAATAAAATGCAAAGTTAGTAGAAGAAAAGAAATCATAAATATCAGAGCAGAAATAAATGAAATAGAAATAAAGAAAACAATAGCAAAGCTCAATAAAATTAAAGGGTGCTTTTTTGAGAAGATAAACAAAATTGATAAACCTTTAGCCAGACTCATCAAGAAAAAGAGGCAGAGGACTCAAAGCAATAAAATTAGGAATGAAAAAGGAGAAGTTACAACAGACACTGCAGAAAAAAGCATCATAAGAGGCTATTACAAGCAACTCTATGCCAATGAAATGGACAACCTGGAAGAAATGGAGGAATTCTTAAAAAGGTATAACCTTCCAAGACTGAACCAGGAAGAAATAGAAAATATGAAAAGATCAATCACAAGTAATGAAATTGAAACTGTGATTAAAAATCTTCCAAAAAACAAAAGTCCAGGACCAGATGGCTTCACAGGTGAATTCTATCAAACATTTAGAGAAGAGCTAACACCCATCCTTCTCAAATTTTTCCAAAAAATTGCAGAGGAAGGAACACTCCCAAACTCATTCTATGAGGCCACCAGACACCAAAACCAGACAAAGATACTACAAAAAAGGAAAATTACAGACCACTATCACTGGTAAATGTAGATGCAAACATCCTCAACAAAATACTAGCAAACAGAATCTAACAAACATTTAAAGGAACATACACCATGATCAAGTGGGATTTATCCAAGGGATGCAAGGATTTTTCAGTATACGCAAATCAACTAATGTGATAAACCATATTAACAAACTGAAGAATAAATCCATATGATCATCTCAATAGATGCAGAAAAGACTTCTGACAAAATTCAACACCCATTTATGATGAAAACTCTCCAGAAAGTGGGCATAGAGGGAACCTATGTAAAATAATAAAGTCCATATACCACAAACCCACAGCAAACATTATTCTCAATGGTGAAAAACTGAAAGCATTCCTCTAAGATCAGGAACAAGACAAGGATGTCCACTCTCACCACTATTATTCAACATAGTTTTGGAAGTCCTAGCCACAGCAATCAGAGAAGAAAAAGAAATAAAAGGAATACAAATTGGAAAAGAAGAGGTAAAACTGTCACTGTTTGCAGATGACATGACAGTATACATAGAGAATCTTAAAGATGCTAACAGAAAACTACTAGAGCTAATCACTGAATTTGGTAAAGTAGCAGGATACAAAATTAATGCACAGAACTCTCCTGTATTCCTATACACTAATGATGAAAAATCTGAAAGAGAAGTTAAGGAAACACTCCGATTTACCATTGCAACAAAAAGAATAAAATACCTAGGAATAAACCTACCTAAGGAGACAAAAGATCTGTATGCAGAAAACTATAAGACATTGATGAAAGAAATTAAAGATGATACAAACAGATGGAGAAATATACCATGTTCTTGGATTGGAAGAATCAACATTGTGAAAATGACTCTACTACCCAAAGCAATCTACAGATTCAATGCAATCCCTATCAAACTACCACTGGCATTTTTCACAGAACTAGAACAAAATATTTCACAATTTGTATGGAAACACAAAAGAGCCCAAATAGCAAAAGCAATCTTGAGAAAGAAAAACAGAGCTGAAGGAATCAGGCTCCCTCGGATTCCAGACCATACTACAAAGCTACAGTAATGAAGATAGTATGGTACTGGCACAAAAACACAAATATAGATCAATGGAACAGGATAGAAAGCCCAGAGATAAACCCACGCACCTATGACAAAGAAGGCAAGAATATACAATGGAGAAAATATACAATGGAGTCTCTTCAATAAGTGGTGCTGGGAAAACTGGACAGCTACATGTAAAAGAGTGAAATTAGAACACTCCCTAATACCATACACAAAAATAAACTCAAAGTTGATTAAACACCTAAGTGTAAGGCCAGACACTATAAAACTCTTAGAGGAAAACATAGGAAGAAAATAAATCACATAAATCACATAAATCACATTGACATAAATCACAGCAAGATCTTTTTTGACCCACCTCCTAGAGAAATGAAAATAAAAATAAACAAATGGGACCTAATGAAACTTAAAAGCTTTTGTACAGCATAGGAACTATAAACAAGACGAAAAGACAACCTTCAGAATGGGAGAAAATATTTGCAAACGAATCAACGGACAAAGGATTAATCTCCAAAATATATAAACAGCTCACGCAGCTTAATATTAAAAAAACAAACAACCCGATCAAAAAATGGGCAGAAGACCTAAATGGACATTTCTCCAACGAAGACATACAAATGGCCAAGAGGCACATTAAGTACAAGTCAAAACTACAATGAGGTATCACCTCACATCAGTTAGAATTTGCATGATTAGAAAATCTACAACAACAAATGCTGGAGAGGGCATGGAGAAAAGGGAACCCTCTTGCACTGTTGGTGGGAATGTAAACTGATAACAGCCACTATGGAGAACAGTATTGAGGTTGCTTAAAAAACTAAAAATAGAACTACCATATGACCCAGCAATCCCACTGATGGGCATATACCCAGAGAAAACCATAATTCAAAAAGACACATTCACCCCAATGTTCATTCCAGCACTATTTACAATAGTCAGGTCATGGAAGCCACCTAAATGCTTATCGACAGATGAATGGATAAAGATGTGGTACACATATACAATGGAATATTACTTAGCTATAAAAAGGAATGAAATTGGGTCATTTGTAGAGATGTGGATGGACCTAGAGAATGTCATACAAAGAAGTCAGAGAGAGAAAAACAGATTTCCGAATATCGTATATTAACGCATACATGTGGAATCTAGAAAAATGGTACAGATGAAGCGGTTTGCAAGGCAGAAATAGAGACACAGATGCAGAGAACAAACGTATGGACAGCAAGGGGGGAAAGCCGGGGTGGGGGGGTTGTAGTGGGATGAATTGGGAGATTGGGATTGACATATACACTAATATGTATAAAATAGATAACTAATAAAAAAAATTTGGAAAGCACTTGCAAGGCAGTTTACATCTCAGAGGGAATTTCTCTATTCCAGGAAGATTTCTTTCAAGTAGCTAATAAAAGGTGAACACATCAGCAGAAAAATGGTCAAACTCATGAATGGAAAAGGAAATACAAATGACTAGACAGGAAAAGATGATCAACTGTACTTGTTGTTAGAAAAGGAAAATCCAATCCCAAGATAATTTCACCCAGGAGATTGATAACAATTAAGCATATTGATAATACCTGGTATTGGCAAGATATGGAGAAGCAGACACTTTCAAAACCATTAACAGAAATCTTTAATGATACAACCTTACTGGAAATTACTATCAATACTGGATTTACATTTCTTAGCCCACTGCTTTTTTCTCTTCGCAATCACTACTGTCTTCATTTTTTGTGACCTTGATAACTATGTAGATGACCTAGTTAGTGTCTTGGTTCTCAGCTCTGAGCTCCACTCTCCCTTGGGGTTGTCCTCCCTCCCACGACAGCCATCCCTTTCTATGGTCTGACCTTAGATCATGTCGGTACCAACAAGCACACTCACTCTAAATCTCAATTTTTAGCATTCTGCTCTTTGAAAGGCATCGTGCTCTTTGACTACTACTTTACCTCGCTCCTTCTTATATCCACTGAGACCCACATTTTCTCTCTAAATGACCTCATTCATAACTTTACTTTCTCTTTAACTACCTGAGAGTCTACGGTCCATGACTGTAATCTCTTTTTTTATATATACCCTCAAATACTTGGCGTCTCCCTTTGTCATACTCTCCTGGCCAAGGACAAACCTGTGTAAAACCAATTCCTTATCTCTTCTGTGCCCGTATCCTAGTGTCTCAACAGGACTGGAAAAAACATCACCATGCTGGCTGTTGTTATCTAAAATAATGGCCACAAATGTCAAAAGGGCCCTCCATATGGACAGCCATCTCCACAGTTCACTAAGCACTTGGCCCCTATGCTCTGAGAGTATTATTTTATATTCCTGTTCTTCTCTTTCCACAAACATACAAGAACCCTTGTCCTCTCTTCACTCTTAGCAGATCACTGAGATTCCACTACCACACTTACCATTTTGCCTCCTAAAGCCATGTACTTTTCCTCTCTTGCTACTATGACTGAACTACCTCTACTACTACCTAAAGCTAAGCAGTCCACTTGTGTACTGAATAATAGCCAACTTCTCCCACTCAAAGACTTGGCTGTTGCAATCATGTACTATCTCTTCTGCATCATAAATTTTTCCTCTGTGCAACTGAATTATTCCCATAACCACAAAAACATATGACATATTTCTATTATAAAATGGATTTTTAACACTAAAATGAAGACCAAAGGGATCAAAGAATTAACATACATACAGAAATAACATTAGAAACTAACAACATATTTTGCTGCATAACATTGAAACTAAAAGAAACCATAAAGATAGATCATATGATATTAAAAAAACCTTATAACAAAAATAATGCAATTTAAATGGAATCCATCCTGAAAAAAATATATGCAGCAATAGTTTTAAAAATTAAAAGCTATATTGTATAAAGAAGCCATAGAGATTAAAAATTAAAATAGTATTCATTGAATTAAAGACCAATATTTCAAGGGCAGGGACATGAATTAAAAAAACAAGTAAAATTAGTCAACAAACATATGAAAAAATGTTCAATTCCTTAGTTATGAAAGAAATTCAAAGTATAAACACATAACGAGGTACCACTTTATTAAAACAGCAAACTTAAAGTCTTTCCAATATTCTATTCTGTTGAAGGTGGGCTGAAACAAGCATAGCCATCCCCTGGTGACAGTGCACACTGGTGAAAACTTCAGTACATGATTTGGTAACACATTTCAAGAAATATACACAGTATTAATCATACTGTTGATATTCAATGATTCTACTGGGAATTTGCCCCAAGGATGTAAACAAAATGAGGAAAAATCATAATACAAGAACATTTTCATTGTAGCGTTATTCACTGTAATTTAAAGAATGCTATTAACCTGATTATCCAAAAATAGAGAGTTGGTTAAAAAGCTGAGGTTTACGGATGTGGTGAAATATTATGTAACTACTGAAAAGATTCTGAAACTCTATCAATATGCCAAAATTCATAAAACATGAAAAAATACAGAAGTGCATTTATGCTATTATTACAGTTATACAAAATTCTGTGTGCATATGTAGCAGTAGAAAATGGAGAAGGAGGATCATGGCTAACTTAAAAATCTATTTCTGTTATGATTATTGAACAATAAAACATAAGTTAAATAAATTCAAAATTACCAACAAAGGAACCATTTTTCTTGCATCGTGAAGCAGAGAATTATTGTTTCTATTTTATATTTTAATTGAAGCTTTAGATTACCCAGTCTAATTAAAACTGGCAAAGGCACTGGCTTCTGACTTCTCCTTTTGGAACAGTAATATACCTACACATAAATGGCATTCATGAAGAATTAAGTAGCTATTCAATGCAAAGATGTTGGACATAATATTGTTATTAATGGAATCTTACCAACATGTTTTATATTTAGAACAATTCCATGTAGAAGAGAGGGAGAGGGAGAGAGGGAGGATGAGAGAGGGAGAGAGGGAGGGAAGAAGAGAGAGGGGGGAGAGAGGGAGAGAGAATTTTAGACAGACCTTATGCAGCAGGAGAGAGGCAATTTGAGAAGCTTGGCATCTAGGAAGGAATCCATAGGGAAGATGATCTTGTCTTGTACTAGTGAAGTTGTGAGTGGGTTTGAGAAGAAGGGAGAAAAGAGGAGGACACTTAAAAGTAGACTGTTGGAGCTTTGACCCTGCAGAAGAGAAGTAAGGAAGAGTGGAGCACTTAGTCTGATCTGAGGATGTGAGTGGGGTTCCTGGGCTCAGAGTGACGCTGTCAAGTACAGCAGAGGAAGAACAGCTTTGGAAAAAGGATGAATTATTGATTTCACTTTGGGATTCTAGAGATATTTCTCCACCACCAACCCTCTAGAGAGGCTAATTGTAAGTCACAGATACATAGATCAAAGCAGTTCAAAAGGCAGAGAAATTGTACCTAAATACAAATATGAACCGTGGATCCACGTGGATCATGTGCCTTTAAGGCAAGGGTATATGCATTAAGATATATTCTACTTAGCATTTTAGCACTGAGGAGATTCTGAGTATATGAATCCAGGAATTCACTCAGAAAGAGGATGCCTCATGTTGACTAGCGTAGAGGGGTGAGCCATACTTAAATCTACATTTTAAAAATGTGCATGCTTATAATCGGTGAGCACAAAGCCTTGGAAAAAAGGGAACTGAAGGTTTAAAATACAACTCTTTTGTAGACACAGCACTTTCTACTAGAAGAAAAGCCAGCAGATGGGCATCTTTATATTGTGATCCCCTTTCCATCCATATTTTAGTAGAAGAATCAGGGCCATTAGGAGACACTCATAGGAAAATCAATTGAATTTGTAAGGATTTAATCACAAACTTTATGAGGCTTAGAATTTACTGTAGGATCATAGCTGCTGGTTCAGTAATTTGACCTGAAAATCTCACTTGGTCTGGGCCAAGAATGTGGCCCTTTTTCTTCTTTTTACTGAGAAAGCCTATAGGCTTTCCTTTCCTATAGGCTTTCCTTTCCTATAGGCTTTCCGTACACCCCATCATATACTTTGCTAAGCTGATGATTGCTTGGGATCTATTTACCTTATTTCTACTTATAAACACACTGACCCCTGCTAAAAGACCAATTTCTGAGTTTTAGATAGTCAAAGAACGTAAGATAAAAGATGTAAGGACATAGGAGTAATTACTTTATTGTATACCCAAATTGTAGCAATACTTAAACATAGTCAAAAACCATTTTTAATTTCATGGGTTTCAAGTGATGATTTTAATCATTATCCTATAAATGTATAATACAAACTATACTGGACAGATTCTGGAGAAGGTGGTTTACGCACCTCAGCTGTGTCCTAACCGCCTGTGTGACCTTGAGCAATCGTTTGATGTTCCTTGTTACCAGTGTTCTTGTTTACAACCGGACAGAGTTGGACTAACTGACCTCCCTCTGGTAGGTCTTAAATTCCAACTCGCCTGATTCTCCTCATAAAAGATTCCCTATCACTCAACTTCCTCCATGGCCTGACTTTTGGGAAAATGGCCCAACTCTGAAGATGTAACATATGGGAGCCTGGAAAATAAACAAACTATATGGATCTGGGGAAGGGAAGGGCTGTAATGTGAACAATCAAATCAATCATAAATGAGACTCAGATTTTTATGATAAAAATACCAAATGTTTGAGTATTAAAACTTTTATAAATTTTGGAGCATCTCTTGACTGAGTTTCTTTGCAGCTTATGTAATAGATGCAGCAACAATATTTAGCTGCTGTTGAATATGTATGTCAAGCTTGCCAGCTGGAAATTATTTCGTGACTAAAATATCACACATAGAATCAAAGAGCTAAAGATGGACATGCATTTCCTCTTTTGGAACCTTCTGGGGACTTGCCAACATAGAAATAGTTGAGGCTCAGTGGTAACTACTGAGAGCAATTATCCAAAAAGAAACTCATTTTACCATGGGGAAGAAGCATGTTTGTTACCATACACACCCAACTGGTGAACACATCCACACATAAGCCAAATACTCTCACTGCAGGCAGCCAACAGAGAAATGTAAATTCTAAATTTCACAAGCTATAGACTTATAGGGTTAGTAATGATATTTAAAATCAGTAGTTGAAAAGATTTTGCAATACATTTACTGGTTTTAAAATTTTTCATTATAACAGGTCTTTCCATCCCTTTTCAACTGGTTAACTCCTGCCTGTTCTTGAGATGTCAGCTGTAAAATAACTTCCTTAGGGAATACTTTTCTGAATTGCCTGACAAAATAAAATGTCCCTCTCAGCTGTTCTAATAGCACAATATACTTATCTTTTATAGCAGATATCACAGTTACTTTTACCTAAATAAGCATGAATATTTGATCAATACCTGTCTTCTTGACAAGACTCATGCTCCATAAGGGCAGAGATTCTCTCTTTTTGGTCCCAAGTACCTACCAGAGTGCTTGACACAGAATAGACATTTAAATATTAGCTCACTAACAAGGATGTATTGTACAACACAGGAATATAGCCAGTATTATGTAGTAACTATTAATGGAATACAACCTTTAAAATTTGTGAATCACTATGTTGTATACCTGTAACTTGTATAATACTGTACATCAACTATACTTCAATTAAAAAATAATAATATTAGCTTATTTAGTGGTCAAATAAATGAGTAACATTTTTTTTGTGGATGTAAGGAATACATTTAAATAAAAATTATAGGTCAATTCACATCTTAAGAATATTTTTGCAGTAGCCTTCCTTTAATGATCTTACCAAATGACTATTTGGTACTTCCTGGGATTATAGATATGGAGTCCACATAATCTGGATTCTCTAAGACTGTTCCAGTTTCAAATATGTTGTTTCACTTTATGTGGAAATACTCTCTTACTTGTCAGACTACGTGTCCTGTTATTTTGTTAAGAAGAAATTGTAAATGTAACTACAGGATATTCTGAATTCCAGAAAATGCTACTTTACTAGAGAAAGTAATTTGCATAATATAAAACCAACAGTCTTCAAAACTACTTTCTCAGCTGAAATCAATTCATATTATATAGATTGCAGCACATATTTTAAATAGATCTGTTTTACAGAATGTAGATATTACAAGGATGGTGAGACAAAAATTCATTTCATCAAAACTTCGAAGTTTAAATAAGAGTTTAAAATAAATAAAACCAGATGGATGTATATTAGTGGCACATCCTGACAAAATATGATAATGCATACTTGACACTCTATTAGATATTCTAAATATTCAGACATTATAGAAAGAGGAAGTAGTTCTAGGTAAATTCTGAGAACCTGTATAAAGACAGAGGACAAATATTGGAAAAGTACTGTGATTCAGAGAAGTAAAATTGGTAGAGGTGGTCTTTCAATACAGCTATACAATATTCAAGAAGATCTGAAATTTTAAAATTTTAATTGTGTATTCTGGAAAATTTGCTCATGTTATAAAGCTGAATGGAATCAGCTTTATACATTACTTTTCTTGAATATGTAATTTAACGAAACCACACAGTCACCAAAATAAATCCCCAAATCTGATACTCTCTTTGCAAAAATTACTCCTCCTTGAGTAGTGGGTTAAGAAATCACTTTGTTTGCAAGGGCAATGAGAAGCAAAAAAATATTGCTGTTATTGTTTTGGGTGTTATCATCTCCTGTCCAGATTTTCTCTAAAGAGAGTTTGCAGCATGTTTCATGCTACGTGAAATTCCCCATGGAAAGACCTGGATCACTAAGTAGGCAAAATCTGTCCAAACCCACGCACCAACTGTTCTCTCAGTTACACTAGCTATTGAATATAGCTGCCAAGTTCCAGAATCTCTCTGTGGAATAAGCGAATGAAAGACCTCCATTACCCTGCAGGCTCATTCTGCTTCTTGAAATTCCTGAGCTAGTATTTAGTGTAGTTATCAATCTCAGGGGCTCAGTCTTCCACGGAGTGCAAAGAAAATGTGATTTCAATTCCCATACAAACAGTTGTATTCGGTTAGTACAAATTTAAGCAAGATAGCCCCTTCAAAAGGAATGGCGTATGAAATATGACTTGACAAGTCATTTAACCTCTGTGTACCTCAATTTCTATTAGTATTTAACACTGATTTACCTCATAATATATTGACAAGTTTAATAGCCTAATGAGCAAGTAGCACATTTAAAAATGTTTAAACTTATGAATGAAAGGCAGAATTCAATATGAAAGAGCATGCAAAGACTAATAAATACAATTTTACGATTTCTATATATTTTATCCCAACTCACCTAAAAGCTTTGAAAGCTTATTCCAGTTGGGTTTGGCTACCAAGAACTAACCAAAATATTTAAGATACCATAATTTGAAGAGTTTAAAACTAAATGTAATAATTCTTTATCACCCTAAGTGGAATAAGAGTTGGTAAATCATAACTTTAAAGGGTAGAGTGCACATAGTTTATTTTTCCTTATTCACAAAAAAAGTGAATATAGAATCTGAGACTACCACTCATCAAATATTTCAACTCACTATTAAAGACTGTTTTATGGTTAAATTAAAGATATGTTCGAGTATGAAGCATGCTCTGAAAAATGAAATGATAGTCAATTATACATTTGTTCATAGGTTGATACTCTCAAATTGCCTTATTATTTTTGGTAATAAAGTATTTTGGTGACAAGTGTGCATTTCAGTATATCATATGCCTTCGTTTAACTGTAAAAGATAAAATACCATTAAAATTCAATTTTTACTATCTAAATAAAATCTCTTACATTTCATCCACAACTATATTACTCTTCAGTTTCTGATACTTACTTTTAAGTGACATGACATATTTCTCCTTAGGCAAATAGAAGCAGATTAAAGGAATAGCAAAATGGCAATGCTACCATTACACTGACTTCAAAGTTTCAATATCGATTTCCCATACAGATAAAGAACAAGAATTAGTAGATGAGGGCTTCCTTGTGGCGCAGTGGTTAGGAATCCACCTGCCAACGCAGGGGACACAGGTTTGAGCCCTGGTCCGGGAAGATCCCACATGCAGCGGAGCAACTAAGCCTGTGCACCACAACTACTGAGCCTGCGCGCTAGAGTCCACAAGCCACAGTTACTGAGCCCACGTGCCACAACTACTGAAGCCCGAATGCCTAGAGCCCGTGCTCCGCAACAAGAGAAGCCACCGCAGTGAGAAGCCTGCATGCTGCAACGAAGACCTAACGCAGCCAACAATAAATAAAAAATAAAATAAATTTAAAAAAGAATCAGTAGATGATAAAATCAGAAATTAGTGAACGGGTAGAATTCAACTAAGGGAAAAACTAATTAAAATTACAAGTACATAAATATTCATAAATAATACTGGTACCTATTCAGAATGGAAATTACCTGTCTGTGCATCTACATGAAAGAATCTGACAAAGACAAATGATGCAGATATCGCTAGTTATAGTTAATATATTAAGCCTACATGTAACTTTATGTTTCTATATTTACTTACATGAAAACACATTTTATGGTTCATGAGAAATAACTATTATAATTTGAGAAAAATAATGGACAATGTGTTAAAGTTAAATCTTTGCATTTTTGAAAAGGTAAAAAAATGGTCCACATGGGAAGTTCATAAAAGAATAATCCTTTAACATGTTAGCCTCGAGGTGTCTCTAATTTTCTTTTCAGCCTAAAAAATGAAAACATCTATATGACATTCCTGCTTATAAATCACTTTTTTTTTATAAATCACTTTTTAAAAGAGCATTATTGAGATACAATTTACATAGCACAAATTTCATCTGTTTAATGTATACAATTCAAAGAGGGTGGGCAGACAGGGTGGGCACCCCTGCTAAGGGTTGCAAGCTTTCTTTTTGCAATGATGAAATGTTCTAAATTTAGATTATGATGATGGTTGCACAACCTTGTAAATATATCAAAGCACTTCGAGCACTATCTCATTTCATGCTACAAAAGCCTTTAAGAGCCAAGACTCCAGGGAAGGATGGCATTCATATGTAAGAAACTTTAAGAAATTATACAAGACTTGGGAAACATGGGACACAGCAAAAGAAAGGAGGCATAGGAGGGAACAACTGGTAACTGCAAGGCAGCAACCCACCAGGACTTGATTAACGACCCTTTTATAGTTGCTGGTGGTACTGCAGCAGACAAAACAGAAAGGCCCTGCTTTTATGGAGCTTATATTCTATAGGGGAAATGGACAAATAAGCATGCCTGTGGGTGATAGATTGGGGGTGGATCGATTTTCCTATTTTACAAGGTGGCAAGGCTTTCCTTCCTAGAGACCTGAAGTGGATACTGCAAGCAGAGGGGATAGCACATGCAGAGAACCTGAGGGAGAGATGTGTTTGATATGATTAGGGAAGGGCAAGGAGGTCAGAGTGGCTTACTCAAAGTGAAGGGCTGAGACTGCTGAGTTCAGAGAAAGCCACCAGCTACTGTGTAGGGCCTTGTAGTCCAGGGTAGGGACTCTGGATTTCATTCTGAGTGTGATGAGGGTTATGAGCAGAAGAGTGACATGATTTGATTTTTGTCAGTTCAAAGCAAAGAAACAATAAAGAGATGTTTTCAGAATTGGAGAAATATCTGAGTAAAGATGTTTTAAGGACCCATTGAGTACCAGGCAGAATTAACAATGGAAAAAACTCTTCCACATATTTTCAACATTAGAAGTTTCAAGTTAAAAATATCTAGTAAGCACCCAGGCTGAAGCAAAACAGAACAGATTGTGTGCAAAGAAAAAAAAAATGTCATTCTGGTCTTATATTCCTTTGTTATAACCCTGAACACCACAAGGCAATAGAAAAATGTTTATAGAGTTCTGAAAGAAAACAAGTATGACCTAACAATGACATACTTAGCCACTTAGTCATTCAAGTACAATAGAGAGATATTATCAGACATGCAGGGTCTTAGAATATAAAACCATGTATACTTTCTAGTAAGATTTACAAATATATGCTAGAAAAAAAACTAAATCAAGATCGGGGATGACACTGTTTCAAAAAAAATTCAAGAATAAAAAAATTCAAGAATAAAGCAAAAGTAGGATAAAATGCAATACCACATTTTCACATAAAAAGTATTTTGGTTAATTATAATGTAAAAACTTAAAGGTATAAAAGTTATTTGTATGTCAAATTTGAGAAAAACATTTATTCATTCATTCTTTTTTGTGCTTCTCTGTAACTTTCAAATTTCCCATAATTGCTCTTTTCAATCATAAAAATATTACAAATTTTTAATAAAGAAACCATCCTGTCATATCCTCTGGTGTCTAATAAAATGTTATGTTCCACATTTTCTATATATTCTAAGAGGTGAAAAAATAGTTTTTAGATCATAAAATACATAGGTATTTAATTTAGATCTAACTAGTTCAATAGTTTTCAACTCATGTTTCAGCATTGAGTACTCCATTCAATGTTAATGTTCATTGGGCACTTATTCATAGGCGCCAGGCAATCTTCTAACCATCTTGTTTGTAGCACCTTATTTAATCCTCACAATAATATAATTTATCAGACAATGAAATTGAGGCACAGAGTTGATACAAAACTTGCTGGATGTCACATGGATAGTAAGCAGTGGAGATGGATTTTGTACTCATCCTGTGTGATTAAAGCCAGTGTTCTTTGTTACTTAGCACTCTGTGGAAGATATCCTCTGAAATAACACCAACTGATCCCCGCCTTCAGGGGACCCTTGAGTAATCCCCTCCTCTTGAGGGTACATTGGACCTAACGAATGACTACTAATGCATAGAATACAACAGAAATTAGGAGATAACACTTTTGTGGTTGGGTTATAAGAGACTGTGAATTCCACTTGCTATAGACTCACTCACTATTGCTTTTTTGGCTTGAACACTTCGATTAAATAAGATGTCATGTTAGAGGTGTCCCCTTGGCAAGCAACTGCAAGGGAAGAAGTGAGGCCATCAATCTAACAGCTTTTGAGAAACTGAATTATGCCAACTACCACATTAGAGAGCTTGGAAGAAGATGCTTCATCAGTCGAGCCTTCAGATGAGACCACAGTTTTGAATGACACCTTGATTTCAGCCTTGTAAAAGACCCTCAAATAGAGGTCACAGTTGAACCATGACCAGACTACTGACTGTGGTAGGCAAAATAATGCACCCCTCAAAATGTTCAGTTGGAATTAAGTTTGCTAATAAGATGACTTTAAGATAGGGAAATGATCTTGGATTTCTAGATAGGCTCAACATAATCACTTGGGTACTTAAAAGTAAAAGAGGGAGGCAGAAGGGTCAGTGTCAGAGTGATGCAGTGTAAGACAGACTTGAATAAATATTGCTGGCTTTGAAGATGGAAGGTGGCCACAAGCCAAGAAATGTGGGAAGCCTCTAGAAGCTATAAAACTAAGGAAATGGATCCTACCCTAGAGCCTCCAGAAAGAAAGGCAGCCCAGCCAACACTTTGATTTATCCCAGAAAGACCCACATCACACTTGAACTACAGAATTGCATGAAATAATCATTGTTTGAAACACCGGTTCTGGGAATATTTTGCTACACAGCAACGGATATCTAATAAACATACTCTGTCACACAGAAGAAGAATCAGCTGCTTTGTAGTCTTTCTGTCTGAACACCCCATGTGCCACCAAAGTAGTCACTAAACTTTTGACCTAGAGTGTCCCATAGAGCACAAAAGCTAGAGCAACTGAGCTAGACTAACTTCTCAGGAGATGCAGAAATTCCTCTCAACAGTATCACTATGAGGGACTACAAATATTGAGAAAAGAATAACCCAATATTATAGGCATTGTTTGTCTTTGGGTCTTTTAATGTGATCTCACAATGCCAGGTAGTACTTGTAAGATTTTCTTAGGTTGGGTAAGAGATGATTTTTTTTTGGAAAAGTCAAATTTTTTTAAAAATTGAAGTATAGTTGATTTACAATATTGTATTAGTTTCATGTGGACAACATAGTGATTCAATATTCTTATACTACATTTAAAGTTATTATAAAATATTGGCTATATTCCCTGTGCTATACAATATATCTTTGTTGCTTATTTATTTTATACGGAGTAGTCTGTTAATCCCTTACTCTCACCTTGTCCCCCCTCCCTCTCCCCAGTGGTAACCACTAGTTTGTTTTCTTTATCTGTGAGTCTGTTTCTGTTTTGTTATATTCATTCCTTTGTTCTAATTTTTAGATTCCACATATAAGTGCTAACATACAGTATTTGTTTTTCTCTGTCTGACTTATTTCAGTAAGCATAATATCCTCCAGGTTCACCCATGTTGTTGCAAATGCTAGAATTTCATTCTTTTTAATGGAAGTTTGAGTAATATTTCATGCTGTATATATACCACATCTTCTTATCCATTCATCTGTAGATGGACACTTAGGTTGCTTCCATATCCTGGTTATTGTAAATAATGCTACTATGAACACTGGGATGCATGTGTTTTTTCAAATTACTGTTTTCATTTTCTTTGGATATATATCCAGGAGTGGAATTGCTGGATCATATGATAGTTCTATTTTTAGTTTTCTGAGAAACCTCCATTCTGTTTTCCATAGAGCTACACCAATTTACATTCCCACAAACGATGTACTAGGGTTCCCTTTTCTCTACATCCCTGACAACACTTGTTATTTGTGCTCTTTTTGATTATAGCCACTTTGATAGGTGTGAGATGATATCTCATCATGATTTTGATTTGCATTTCTCTGATAATTAGCAATGATGAACATCTTTCCATGTGCCTGTTGGCCATCTGTAGGTTTTCTTTGAAAAGTGTCTATTCACATCTTCTGCCCATTTTTTAATTCAGTTGTTTATTTTTTGATATTAAGTTGTATGAGCTGTTTATATAGTTTGGATATTAACCCCTTGTTGGTCATGTCATTTGCAAATACTTTCTCCCATTCCGTAGGTTGTCCCTTTGTTTTATGGTTTCGTTTGCTGTGCAAAACTTCTAATTAGGTCCCGTTTGTTTATTTTTGCTTTTGTTTCCTTTGCCTTAGGAAACAGATCCAAAAAAAAGATTGCTACTATTTACGTCAAAGAGGGTTATGCCTATATTCTCTTCTAGGAGTTACAGAACTATATAAAACTGTAAAGTTCCAGGTCTTACATTTAGGTCGTTAATCCATGTTGAGTTTACCTTTGTATATAATGTGAGGAAATCAAACCTCTGGTTTGATGGTTTCTTTAGTGGCATGCTTGTGTTCCTTTCTCCTAGATTTTGTGTATTTAATGTAGGTTTATGATTTGTGATTACTATGGAGTTCATATATGTTGACCTATAACTATATCTACTTGTTTTAAACTAGTCACTTAAGTTCAAACACATTCTAAAAGATCTATATATTTTTACTCCCCTCTCCCAAGTTTTGTGTTTTTAATGTCATAATTTACGTCTTCATGTTTATCTCTTAAGTGTTTATTGTAATTATAGTTAATTTTATGATTTTTTTTTTTTGTCTTTTCATCTTTGTACTAGCTTACTTAAGTGGTTAATCCACAGCCTTGACTATATATTTGCCTCTACTAGTGGGACTTTTCCTTTCCTATAAATTTTTGCTTTTGTTGTTTAATTTTCTTTTCCGCTTAGAGAAGAAACTTTAACATTTCTTCTAGGGTTGGTTTAATACTGATGAACTCTTTTACGTTTTGCTTGTCTAAGACGTTCTTTATCCATCCTTCAATTCTGAATGATAATCTTACTGGGTAGAGTATCGTAGGTTGCAGGTTTTTCCTTTTTAGCACTTTAAAAATATCATGCCACCCCCTTCTGGCTTGCAAAGTTTCTGCAGAAAAATCAGCAGATAATCTTACAGGGGTTCCCCTGTATGTGACTCTTTATTTTTCTCTTTCTCTTGCTGCCTTTAGAATTCTCTTTAACTTTTACATTTTAATTATGTGTCTTGGTGTGGGTCTCTTTGGATTCATGTTGTTTGGGATTCTCTATGCATCCTGTACCTAGATTCCTTCTTCAGGCTTGGGAAGTTTTCTATCATAATTTCATCAAATACATTTTGGCCCTCCTTTCTCTCTTTTCCTTCTGGAATCCCTGTGATGTGAAAGTTATTACACTTGATGTTGTCTCAGAGGTCCCTTAAACTGTCCTATTTTAAATTTGTTTTCCTTTTGCTATTCTGACTGGGTGATTTCCATTATTCTATCTTTCAGATCACTTATGCGTTCTTCTGTACCACCTAGTCTGCTCTTAATTCCTTCTGGTGTGTTTTTCATTTCAGTTATTGTATTCTTCAGCTCTGAATGATTCTTTTTTTTTTTTTTTCCTGTGGTACGTGGGCCTCTCACTGTTGTGGCCTCTCCCGTTGCAGAGCACAGGCTCCAGACACGCAGGCTCAGCGGCCATGGCTCACAGGCCCAGCCGCTCCGCGGCATGTGGGATCTTCCCGGACCAGGGCACGAACCCGCGTCCCCTGCATCGGCAGGTGGACTCCCAACCACTGCGCCACCAGGGAAGCCCTGAATGGTTCTTTTTTTATATTTACTAATTCTTTTAAAAAATCATCACTGTGTTCATCTATTCTTTTCCCTAGTTCAGTTAACATTATTACTGTTGCTTTGAAACCCTTCATCTGGTAAATTATTTATCTCTGTTTCATTAGGTTTTTTCAGGGTTTGTTTTTGTTGTTGTTGTTATTGCTGTTGTTGTTCTTTCATTTAAAACAGATTCCTCTGTCTTCCCATTTTTCCTTGACTTTCTCTATCTCTATGAAATTAGGTTAAGCAATCATCTATCCCAGTCTTGAAGGAGTGTCCTTGTGTAGGAGTGTTCCTTTGCAGTCTGTGTGTGCCCAGTGGCTTTGGTGGGAGAACTGGACCTGAAATGAGTATGAGTCACATCTTCCCCCAGGGTGTGCTAGCAGCTATCACCTTGGTGGGAGGTGGGGCTGGAGATGGAGTGGCTAGAGCTAGAGCCAGGTGTGAGGGAGGGCTTCTCCTATGCTCAGTGGCCAAAACTGCCTTATCAGGGGTACAGGCAGGTCCCAAGGTGCAGGAACAGAAGCCCTGAGGTTTGGGTTCAAGCTGGTTGTGTTCCCTGTAAGTGTGCTCTCCTCCTTCCCAGCATCAGCACCTTTGCCCCAGAAGGGAGCAATGCTGGAGAGAGAGGGGGCAGAGTAGGTTCTTGGCATGGGTTGGGACCCATGCTTTGGCAGTCCCTGCAGACCAGAGTTCAAGACTGCTTCCAATCTGTCACCTGCATGAGCGCCTTCACCCTGTTCAGATGCAGTGCTGGGTCAGAGCCAGCTCTGTCCCCCATACCTGCACACTCTCCTTGGCAACAACAGCCTTTGCCCTAGTGGGGAGCTGCGCTCTGGAGCAATGGGGGCTGGAAAGGTCCTCAGCGTGGTCAAGGGTGCATGCTGGGGCAGTTTCCAGAAACTGGCCAGGGTCCCAGGCAGTCTCAATCTTCTTCCTCCACCATGCTTCGGCAGCAAGCAAGTGTGTGCATGCTCTTCATGGGTGGACTCCAAGTTTCTCACAGCCCCCGTCCCCTCCGCCCCCACTGCCAATCTCACTGATCTTCAAAACCAGCCAAGAGGACTCATCTTCCCAGTGTCAGACCTCACAGCTGGGGTGCCCAGTAAGTGGTTCAAACTGCTCACTCCCCAGGGAGGCTCTCCAAGCCTGTGTAATCATCCCCCTTCTTTGTCCCTTCCTAGGGGTGCAGGTCCTGACCTGATCACTTTCCTTCCCTTCCAACCTGACTCCGTGTGGATCTTTCTTTTCGGCGTTTGTTGTATAAGAGTCTTTCTGCCAGTCTCCAGTTTGTCTTCAGTGAGAACTGCTCCACATGTACGTGAATTTTTGATGTGTTCATGCGGGGGGAGGTGAGCTCAGTGTCTTCCTACTCCTCCATCTTGATCTCCTCTGGGATGGTACTTCTTCAGCCTCATGTGTAAGTGGTGATTCTCCTGTGCTTGTCGTTTTCCTGCTTGCATAGGACTTACCACTGGTTGCTTCTCTTTGCCTCTGAAGAATCTTCACACATACCTCCACCCCATAACCTTGTGCCCAGCTTTCATTCATTTTGCTTTCCGCCTCTGTGTTTCTCTAAGCCCGAGAAGTGGTTCTTGGTCATCATTTTGTGGCACCCTTCCATCTATACAGTGATTTATGAGGTATGACGCAATGAAGATTTTATTCATCATAATGATGCTACTGAAGTTTATAGATAAGTTACTTCACTCTTTTTAAAAGAAGAAACTATTATTTTAGGTCTTGTATTATGATTATAATATTATAATAAATAGTATTTTATTTTAAAATATATTAAAATAATTTCACTCATACTCTCTTAATGCTAAAGTTGTTCCTACTGGGAGAGAAATGGCTGGAGTTTCCTGCAGCACATGCCGTTTGTGTAGCTAGTCAGCCTCAGCTCTAGTTGGACCTATTTAGAACTCAGGATTAGCATTTTGGAGCACTCCAATGACAAGTAGTGTACAGTGCCCTGTAGTCTCTTGGGGAGTTGGAGAAGAGGGTTCCCAACACAGAGCACAGCACAGTGGACTCACCTTCTCCAGCAGACATCTCTGTTCTGTCTCCAAAGTGCCTCTCATGCTCCAACCTGCTCTCTCCAGCATCAGACTGTCACCAGGTATAATCTCTGTCTTCCTCTCCCACTAAGTTTCTAGAAATGCCCTCTTCTTGCCCCTTTTCAGCTCTTTTGCCATCTTGAATAGCCCATCGTTATGAGACTGATATAAGTCCGAGGTTACACCACCACAAGCCACTCACAGGTAGTTTCTTAATAGGGTGAAAACTATGTGCATCTTGTTTCTATTATGCTTTCAGGGTCTGCTCTAAAGCACAAAGCGACTTTAAACAGGACCTTTTCCCTTCTTCTCAAATTATAACCAGGCATCATACATAGTCTGTAACTGGCAGTCATCCCAAGAGAACCAACAGGAGGTCATTCGTTCAGAGCTTTCCCTGGAACGTCTCCAAATAAAAAAACATGGCAAAAGCATGGTTTCTGGGCTGCTTATCAGGAGAAAGTTTCTGGAAAGCTGGTTTATACCAACTGCCATCACCTTCCTGGGTTTTCATTGTTGCCAAAACATTTTCACTTGCTGGGTATTGTGGATCTCCAAACAAAGACAAAGTTTCTTGATCAAAATATTAACCCAGAAGCTACAGATATTTGTATTCTTTGATTCCATCTGTATATCTGCAGGCACTGTTGCACTTGTGATTGATTTGATTTGATTTAATGAGGAGAGTAAATTTAAAAGTTCCACAAATAAAGTCAAGTAGTTTAGATAATGTTCATGTATTGCTAAATCATCTTGTCTTCTTTAATACCTACCAGGGGCTGCAAGGCAGCAATTAGGATCTTACGGCCAAGATATTTAAATATTTATATTTCCCATTTGAGTTTTTCTAAACCAATTTTTTTTTTTTTTTTTTTTTTTTTGTGGTATGCGGGCCTCTCACTGTTGTGGCCTCTCCCGTTGCGGAGCACAGGCTCCGGACGCACAGGCCCAGCGGCCATGGCTCACGGGCCCAGCTGCTCCGCGGCATGTGGGATCCTCCCGGACCGGGGCACGAACCCGCGTCCCCTGCATCGGCAGGTGGACCCTCAACCACTGCGCCACCAGGGAAGCCCTCTAAACTAATTTTAACAATTACTTTCAATTTGTTATTATTAATTTTTGTTTTTTAACTAAAACTGCTAATAAGGAAGAAAACTCTGAGTTTTTGTTAGTTTTTCTTTACTTTTCTTTTTATTTTCCCCCTATCTTTTCCCAGATGAGATGTGGCTAAAAGATAAATAGCAGGAAAACAACAGAGGGGAAAGTGAAGAGTTAAATACATATTTTTCATATAAGTGGTAATTTACTATGTTATGCTACTGACATATGCAAACCCATTTCTTTGTTTTCAGCAACTGCCAACTTTATTTTCTTAATTGCACTCTTACTACATTTTCCTCCTGGCAATTATGACCTACTACAGATTTCACATTCAAATGCTCCATTCAAATACCTTGCCCAAGGGATGTGATAATTGGCCAGGAATATCTTAATTAGTTTTAAGAGAAAAAATTGTTATATTTAAATATAACATTCTCATTATAGGTATTTAAAAATAAAGAGTTAGGTACACAAAAACAGGACCAAAATTGTGTCAAATTCCCAATTATTATTGGGGAAATTATGTCTATACTCTATTGGTATTTGAAAATTAATGAATATGGAAATAAGTCTGGATGTTCTTTTGTGGGATTTAAGTCTTACTGCTGTGTATTTTTAAATGATTCAAAAATTTTTATTTGATTACCTATCATGTTCTAGGAATGAGGATTCAACTACAAATGGGATTATAAAGTTTCTGACTCCATGAAGCTTGTTTTTAAGTTTCAGAGCAGTGTTTTTAAACTGCTGGCCCAACTCAACAATGGGTCATAAAATCAATTTAGAGCACTATAACTAAAATTTAAAAAAAAATATATGTAATTTTAGTTAGTATATTTACATATATATATATATATATATACACACACACACACACACACACATATAAATTGAAAAACAGAATAAGACATAAATTTTGAGGGTTTATATTACCACTACACTTGTCAAGACTCCATGTGTCATGAAACTTTTGTTTTGGTTGTGTGTGTATCTGGGTGTGTATATATAGTGTGCTACTGTAAAAATGTAGTTTTTGCTTTGGATTGTGACCCAAACGCTTACAAATAGTTCCATAAAAGAAAGAGAAAAAATTAGTAAACAAGTGAATAAATAACTAGGCTAAATAAAAAGATTCAGATACAGTAAGTGTTTGAAAGAAAAAAGGGGGTGGATTTTGTGGGAGTGGAGTGAGGGATGGGATGGTCAGGGTAGGTTATGAAAAGGAATGAAATGTGAACTAAGACCTGCAGGGTGGGAAAGAGCCCGCTATACAGAGAGCAGGGAAGAGCTTTAAAGGTGGAAGGAAGAGCCAATGTGAATGCCCTGCTGTAGAAACAAATCTGGCCCAGATGAGGAATAGGCATGAGGGTGCTGTGGTTACAGATAAATGAGAGGGAAAGGGAATGAGATGCACTTGGAGGGTGAATAGATTCAGACTACACAGCATGATAAGCCATGGTTTTAAAAAAAATGGGTTTTGGTTGACTGAAAGGGGAAGATTTTGGAAGCTTTTATATGCCAGAGAAAGTCCTGATCTAGTTTAAATTTGTGTGGGTTAGTCTGGATGTTATGAGCACAATGGATTAAAGGAAAGCAAGAGTGGAAATGTGCAAAATATTTAGGGGGCTATTACAGCTGTCAAAGCAAAGGAGGTCTGTGGCTAGAACTAATTGGAGGTAGTGGAGATGGAGAGAAGGGTACAGAGCTAGTATGTTTTGGAGGTAGAACAAGTATCGTTTGCTTATGGATATCTGTGTGCTGTGTCTCTGTGGATGGTGGTAGACTGAGAGAAATAAAGGAATCAAAGATAATGTCTAAAAACTCTACAAATGGTGGCATCTTTTGCTGGAATGGCAAAGGCCAAGACAGGAATAGAATCTGGGTGGGGAGGTTTTAATTCTAGAGGTTCTTTTTTTTTTTTTTTTTTTTTGGTACGCGGGCCTCTCACTGTTGTGGCCTCTCCCGTTGCGGAGCACAGGCTCCGGACGCGCAGGCTCATGGGCCCAGGGATCTTCCCGGACCGGGGCACGAACCCGTGTCCCCTGCATCGGCAGGTGGACTCTCAACCACTGCGCCACCAGGGAAGCCCTAGAGGTTCATTTTTAACAGGTAATTTTGAGATCAAATAGACACAGTTTTCATCCACAGCACTGATTCAATTTTATAATTATATATTTATTTGTGTAATTATTTGCTCATTATAGAGTAAAAAGTTCCTCAAGGTGGGAGTCATGTTTATTTTGTGTGTTGTATTGATCCTTGTTTTCCCAGCAGAGCAAGCATGCAGGGACTATCTACTGACCTAATGACATAAGGTGTTGTTATTAATGAACACTTTTATGAATGTCAGTGATGGACTTTCCTTTGGTGATCATTTTTTTCCAAAGAAATCAAGTTTTAACAGAAGAAAATTTCTACCTGCCTAATGGTGAGGCAAGAACAGTGAGATGTCTTTACAGAACCATGAAGCTAGGGTCATTGCCTAGTTAATCACTTGCTTCTACACACCAGCCTTCTAGAACAGTTGTTTCTCACACTTTAGCACACATGAGATTCATTTGGAAGTCTTGTTAAAATAGGGAAAGCTGAACCTTATGCTCAGAATTTCTATTCAGTAGGTCTGGGGTAGGGTCTGGGGATTTGCATTTCTAACCACTTCCCAGGTGATACTGGTGATGCTGGTCCAGGGGAAATCAGTGCTCTAGCAAGAAAAGGTTCTTAATCTGGGGTTCACAGATCCCTGGAAAAAGTCTACAAAAGCGCTATGGGGGATTTACATACACATCCCTGAAAAGGTATAACACATTTTTCATGTATATGCTATGTGCATCTTTCTGGTGATAGAGCCTGAATATTTCATCACGTACTCAAAGGCCTTCAACACTTAATTAAGAGTAGTGGTACTCAATCTTGGATATATAATAGAACTCCCTGAAGTCTTGGCTCTTCTATTCAATTGCTGTGTGACTTTGGGCAAAATACTTAACTTCTCTGTGCCTCAAGTTCTTCATGTATAAAATGGAGCTAACATAATAGTACCTACCTTATGGGCTTGTTATGAAGTTCAAATAAGTTAATATTTGCATATCATTTAGAGAAGTACTTAGTAAGTGCTAAATAGGTGATTGCTAAATAGGATTATAAACCTTAGAGTATTCTTTTTTTTAAAGTCTAGGATCCACCTCTGGTGATTCTAATGTACAGCCAGGGATGACAACCACTGCTCTGTATTGAAAAGAGAGCAAGAGATAGATGAGTGCCTTTCTTGAGAATGCGGTGTTAATTTCCTCTCAGCGTAGCAGACTTCCCTTCCCAGAGGAGCTTTGCTAGGAAACTAGAGAGGGCTAGCAAGAGCCCTAGCATCCTGGGAGTGAATTTTCTTCCTAAAACCTCAAGAGCTGGTTCATGCTGACCTTTTTTCTTGTGGTAGGGGGAGGGGCTGAGGCAAAGCAGCAGAAGGAAGAAAGTTGGTTTTAACCAAGCTGATTATTTCTTTTGTTTAAAATCAATGCAAACAATAAAAGCCTGTCCTAATATAGGAAAATGCTAACATTATAAAGAAATGATCAGAGAGGTAAATACTAACTGTGTGAGCAAACTAGCCTTTGAAATGACACCAGTGACCCTTGCTTCCTGTAGTTCATATCCTTGTGTGCTCCCTTCTACACTGACTGTAGCTGACTGTGTGATCAATAAGATATCTCAGAAGGGACAAAGTCTAACTTCCCAGGCTAGGTTGGAAAAGACACTGCAGTTTTCCCACCCTTTGTCTTGTGTTGTTCACTCTGGGAGAAGCTAGCTGTCACACAGAGAGGACCGTCAAGCAGTTTGTGGAGAGGAAAACAAAGAACTGAGGCCTCCCACCAACAACCCATAGTGGCTTGACAGCCACGTGGGAGAGCCACGTGGAACCTGACTCTTCCAGCCCATCAAGCTTTCAGCAACAGCAGCCCTGGTTCCTATCTTAAGTGTAACCTCACAAGAGACCCCAACCCCAAACCTCCTATTCTGCAGAAACCATGAGAGATACTACATACTGATTTATGTTTTAATTCACAAAGTTTTGGGATAATTTGTTACGCAGTGATACATAACTGATGAAGTAAACTTAAACTTTTATTTTTTAGATGCCTGAGCTGAGAGTTTCCCTTTGGCCATTTTGGTGCCACTGCAGGTGATCTGCTCATTTTATTTTTCCTAACCCTTTAAGCCCACGTAAGATACAAGGAAATGGTTAGCGAGTAAAATAGGCACACTCTATGCGGAGAGAAAGAGAACCCAGTCTCCTGCTCTGTGTTTTCCTGAGGCCTCACATCCAGAGAGAAAAAAAGTAACAAGACTCTTGAGCTGTACCAAGCTCAACAGTTAGGGGTCAGCTATGCAGGACCCTAACTGAGTCGACAAAGTCTAATACTATCTTAAAAGAAAAATGCAAGAAAGCTCAAAGTTTCTTAGGAGCACAGATGGCCAGGTTGCCAATCTAAACCCCCCTGAATTGTTGGTGTCCACTACTGTTCTTTATTTCAAAACCAAATAAACCAAAGAATAATGTGAGAAACGAGTAGATTTTTCCTGGTTAAGGCTGAGTTTGGGCTGAGAGAAAATGACCATGAAGACCTTTAAGTGCTATTTATATACTGGTCATATAACAAATTGAAATAGCTGAATACGTGTTGCTCCATCACTCGGTTCTAATAAACCAGGTTACTTAGCTTTTGGAAAATAATTTCCATCTACCTGAGATTTTGCTGAAGTTCACCACTGTGGGTAGACAGACTTAAAAACGGTTGCACTGAACCTCAGAACATACATGGAGTGTGTCTGACAAAAATATTTGCATATGCAGCCAGAGAGATCACATCCATAGCCTAAATTAACTTAGACTTGTTTTTGCTGTGTGATTACCTTCTGAGTTGGAGATTTGGGGACCCAGAAAAAGTGGTTGATCAGTTAATTACATCCTACTCTGATATGCTCACTTCTATCCAGGGAACACAATATAGTACTCAGATCAGCATATTTGAATTAATTTTTACCAAAATCAATTATAAGGCGAGTTAGTAGGTGATTACAGGGTGAGATTAATGATAGCATTACAAACACTCTTGAACACTTATTTTTTTCTTTCCTGTTATCTAGAAGCCAAATATTGTAGTCAGCATGTTCTAGATTAATTACACACACAGCTCATCCTCTCTGTCTATTCCAGAAAAACAAAACAAGTAGTTTCAACTTAATCATGGGGGGCAGAGAAGAGGAATTGCCAGAGAGGAAGCAACTGCGAAATGCATTTACTCTAAGTGTGAGCAGGGCTCGGGTCTCCCCAGTTGAGGTCATTTGAATGAAAACTGATGCTTTCCTTTAGAGTAAAGATGAAATGAGGCAAGAAACCCCTAACTGTCTGGGAAATAACATGTTTAGAAGGTGAAAAGCAGAGTCAAATAAGCTTCATGTCTAGTTTCCATTTTATTTCCTTTTAAGTGTGTGCCCACTTCCAGCTCACCAGGGTAAGCAGGATTTAGTTTGCCATCCCCACCCCTCCCAGTTTTAAATTTTAATGCTTTTTCTCCTTATTCTGATTTCAGGTCTTTTGGAAGGATAAGCAAGATGTCCCAAACACCTTAGTGTGTGCAATCTGCTGGTAAGTCCTGAGTGTACCAGGTGTTCGAGAGGATAATAAAGAAGGGGTAAAGGACTGGTGGGGAGTAAGGGGAAAACATAGGACAAGTGGAGGAAGGCAGGGCTGAAACCCATCTGTCTACCTTGGTCTTGCCCTGTTTTTTTAACATCTACTTTCACTGATTTCTATTTCCTTATTAAATTCCAGGGGGTTGGCATTTAAAGGTTTTAGACTTTAGATTATATAATTTGACAGTTAATTTTTATTAACCAGCCTGTGAAATCTGTTTGATGGCTAAAATTTGGCTCTAACTCATAGAAGTAGAATTTTACCCTATGTTTTGCATGCTGTGCTTGCTAATGTGAAATAGTTTGTCATATGTTGGGAAGCCTTTGGCTAAGGATTGAATCTCAAAGGCTTATGTGATGAAAGACATCTTGTTGAACTGGAGCTTTGATATGCTGTTGCCCAAATATCAATATGGACAATTCAAGTGCTGAATAATGTACTTTAATATAGAATGTACTGGAAATTTATAGAAAGTTTTAACAATGTGCATTCCTAGGCTCTAACATAGATGAAAATCACTCTGAATCATGTAGTTAACCTACACACACATTCATATACACATTGTTTTAGTGCACCTTGGATTTTCATTGAATGATTATTTATTGAGCCCCTACATGTGCCAGGCATCTGTTAAGGACTGAATATGGTCAATGTGGACCCTTCCCTCAAAGAGGTCAAAACTTCATATAATTGAGAATGTCACTAGTAAGACCATCTATTCTACTTAATAAAAATTTTCTGTAAAATATATATGAAGCATGCTGGACAGTTAAATGTGAAAAATACTGTTATGCAAAGCCTTACCAACATCCCCAGTTAAAGTCACACTGAAAAGAAAAATAAAACATAAATAGATGGCAAAGCTAGTTATCTCCTTTCTATAACATTTAGCTTTTACAGCATTATGGTTCAAAAAAAGCATTAAATGTTTCAAAATACATTGAGTTTTGCTCTATTCAAAATAATAAATAAAGATGTAAAGAAAGATGTTAACATTAGAGGAAATTTATTTGCCTTTGTTGTAATTTGACTCCAAGGCAAAAAAATGAAAAATGACTTGACATGAATGGTGTATGAGCTTCTATTTTTCCTTTGAAGAGGAGATTAAACAAAATAAGCAACTTTTTCATTCTTTTCTAATGAAGGTTCACTTTCCTCTATGTTACTGAATACTCCTGGACTTTTCTTAACCTAAGAATTGTATGCCTACTGGCTGAGTCATCAATATCTTTCCTGTCATTTTTCTCCCATTGAGTTTCGTGCTAATGGACTTGGCCCAGTCCATTCCCTTCCTCCCTTTATTTTCTTGAAAATTACTTTTTACTTCTCTTCTCCATTTAAAAATTATTATTTAAATTCTTCTTTTCTTTCTCTTTACTTACAAACTTTTAAAAATTGATATTTACAAATCAGTCTGCTCCTTGAACTTGTTTTTCTTTCCTAATTTGTTCTTACATAGTTGATACATCCATACCGTTCCTCCACTTTAACTTTGCATTATAAGGGACATTTTTCTGACTTACTTATATATCTTCAAAAATCATTGTGCGGTCACTGCTCAGAATGGCCACCATGAAAAAGTCTACAAATAACAAATACTGGAGAGGGTGTGGAGAAAAGGGAGCCCTCCAACACTGTTGGTGGGAATGTAAATTGGTGCAGCCAGTATGGAAAACAGTATGGAGGTTCCTTCAAAAACTAAAAATAGGGCTTCCCTGGTGGTGCAGTGATTGAGAGTCTGCCTGCCAATGCAGGGGACACGGGTTTGTGCCCCGGTCCGGGAGGATTCCACATGCTGCAGAGCCGCTAGGCCCGTGAGCCATGGCCGCTGAGCCTGTGCGTCCGGAGCCTCTGCTCCGCAGCGGGAGAGGCTACAACGGTGAGAGGCCCACATACAGCAAAGAAAAAAAAAAACAAAACTAAAAATAGAACTACCATACGACCCAGCAATCCCACTACTGGGCATATACCCAGAAAAGATGAAAACTCTAATTTGAAAAGATACATGCACTCCAGTATTCATTGCAGCACTATTTATAGTAGCCAAGACATGGAAGCAACGAGAGTGTCCATCAACAGATAAATGGATAAAGATAGTGTGTGTGTATGTATACACACACACACACACACACACACACACACACACACACACAATGGAATATTACTCAGCCATAAAAAAGAATGCAATAATTCCATTTGCAGCAACATGGATGAACCTAGAGATCAGCATACTAAGTGAAGTAACTAGTCAGACAAAGACAAATATTATATCACTTATATGTGGAATCTAAAAAAATGATGCAAATGAACTTACAAGACAGAAATAGACTCACATAGATAACAAACTTGTGGATACCAAAAGGGAAAGAGAAGGGGGAGGGACAAACTAGGAGGTTGGAATTAGTAGATATACATTACTATATATAAAATAGATAAACAACAAGGACCTACTGTATAGCACAGGGAACTATATTCAATATCATGTAATAACCTATATTGGAAAAGAATCTGAATATATACATTTAACTGAATCACTGTGCTGTATACCTGAAGCTAACACAACATTGTAAATCAGCTATATTCTAATTAAAAAAAAATCATGTGTGTTCATCTCAGCAATGGAAGAAGGCACTATGTTGATTATACATTCCCTAGATTAGTAGTTCTTAAATTTTAGCATGCATCAGAATCATTTGGAGATCTTATTTTAAAAAAAAATCAAAAACAGATTGCTGGGCCTCAATCTGAAACAGTAGGTGTGGGGTGGGACCCAAGAATTTGCATTTCTAACATCTTCCCAGGTGATGCTGATGCTTGCTGGTCTGGGAACCACACTTTGAGAACTACTGGCCTAGTGAACCAGGAAAACTTAAGAAGTACCAGTAAATACACTTTGTTCTTTTTTTTATTTGGGGGTGTGAGGCAAATATAACACAGGATCCCTCAAACAAGCTGTCACATATAAACTGATACATCAATACAGAAGTCATGTTTCAGTTCATGGTTTGACTCATGTGACCTGCAATTTAAATGAACAGAACTGGTCTTTTTGCAATAATGAACACTGAGAGTTAGTAACCATTTACTTTTGTTTTGTTTTCATTTTTTGTCCATTAATCTAGACTTGGAATTCTGTATGAAGATATGTCAAAACAAATTAGTGGGTTGCTGTAGAAAAGCAGGTGGGGACTGGTGAACAGAGTGTGACTGGAAGAGGTATTTCACAATCTGTTAAGGAAGCAAAGCATTATAATCCTACCGTCTTCTCTTACCACACACAAATGCATGAGCAACACACACACATATACACACACACTGTTTCTGTGGGTAAATCAAAGGTATTTAGGTTTTTTTTTTCCCCACACCTGTGATTATTAAAACCTTCCTAAAACTGCTACAACCACAACATGTGGTAAAAATAATTATCGGGACTACATACTTACAAAACATTTCTCCTTTATATGAGTGATTGTAACTGGTTTGTGTGATTTGTGCCAAACTGTGACTGGAAATTTGAGTTTGGGAATGGAACGTATATCTTTGCTTTTGTCTGTTTGTAGACATAGGCTTATATTCATGCATGCATTCATTGATTCATAATATTTTTTATTAAAGGTCAGAGAAAGGGACAGTAGGAAGATTCATACAAAGATGAATGAGAGCTCACGGCATGGTGGATGATGTATCTGTGAAGTAAAGCACATGCATAAATAGTACAATAGGAAGTATTCAATATTATGGGAGAATAGGGAAGAAGTACGTACTTCTCAGGGAAAACTTGACAGAAGTAACATTTGAATTGGACTTTGAAGAATGCAAGAGTCTTTGCTGGGGATGGCAAGTAGGAGAAAGCCTGGGCGGGGGTGGGGGGCATCATGCACACCTCCTGGGGAATAAACTTGTGTAAGGATTTCAGGGAAATTTTAAACAGGTGGGTGTAGGTAGAGCATATAGTATGTGTATGGAACAAAGTATTAACCACTAGGGCTGAAATCAGGTACAGAAAGGAGAGGAGGGAGCTGGTGTAAGCTAGGCTAAGGAATCTGGACCTTATCCAGTGGTCCAGGAGGTGTCTACAAAGGAAGACCCATATCAGTGAAGGCAGAAGCAGGAAAGATGTATCTGAACAAGAACAGCAGTAAGAATCATAGAAAGAAAAGTTACTGAAGAGAATTTCACATATAGAGCTTTTAGTACAGATGTGCTAATAGGATGCAGAGAAGAGAAGTCAACCACGATTTCCCAATTTTTAGTTGAAGCGACTGTACTGTTTATGATGCCATTTGATAATAGCAGGAATGCAGAAGTGTCTTAAAGTTGTGTTGAACTGTCTCTATGGCATTCTGGCAGCCATTGCCAAAGTACCTAAGTCTTAGCAAAAAGCTTTCAGAACAGGAAAATGACTTATTAGTCATATGAAATATAGGATAGAATTTGTTCAGGTATAAGACATTATCCACTAAAAGCTAATATTTTATCAGTGAGCACTGTATTATTTCTTTGAGTCATTCAACAGTTGCTTCCGGACAAGAGTAATATTGAAGATTCTCAACAGGATGAGGGAAAGCCACCTGTCATCTCTCCTTGGTTGAGAAATACCAACATCTCTGTTACTTATGGGAATTGCTGTACCTCTGAGGAGTGTTGCAACAGGGAAGGACACCGAACAGGTTGAGAACCACTACTGTACGAAAAGGAGGTCAGAGAGATCCTTTACAAAGGGCTCCCAATCTTGGCTCCAACCACAGTCTCTGAAGAATACAGAGGCATAGCTTTAATCTCTGTCATTCCAATAAGGTTAAGAAAGATTGAGAGGAGGAAACAGGAGACGAAAGAAATCAGTTGTTTCCAGGGAGGTTTTACTGACTGCAGAAATTAGTCAGAAGCCAATCTTTTCTACCAAAATATGAGGATCAAGATAAATTGACAACCAGTGATTTGTGAGAGTAAACTTAAAAATCAGCAGAAAATTACTGATAGGAAGACAAGAAAGGTGACAAGTATCAAATCATAGTTTGAGGGTATGAGCTAGACCAGAAAGATGTTAAGGACAAGAATATTCTAAGGGAGGCTAGAGAAGTTCATGGGTCAATAGTTCAGTTCTTTCTGTATAGCCAAAGTGGTCAGCGAGACCAGGAGAGACGTGACCATGACTTTGTGTTCTCATTGTTTTCGTTCCTACAAGGTCAAGGGCAATGTTCTTAAATGCACAGGGTGGCCTGAGACCTGTATGTGGGTGAAGGGCAATAAAAAAAATTATACTTCTTTGAGAGAAGGCCTCCGAAAATAAATGTAAGAGAGTAAGATATGCTAAAGATATTCAATATGCAAATACTCAAATTCATACATCAAGAGAAGACAGTGCATGGAAACGGTGAGAGCAGAGTTAACGGCAACAGTCGTGCTTATTAGGATGATGAGATAGTGAAAGATTACAAAGGCAGTCTAACAATTTTCACCTATTGATGAGGACCAACATGATAACTAAGCAGCAGACCAGAAAGATTGGTGGCAAAAAGATAGAATGTCCAGTGTTAAAGCCTTGCTGCTACTCGGTGTGTGGTGCACTAACCAGATGCCTGGGCATCATCTCAGATTTTGGTAGAAATGGAGAGAACCACCTACCCTGCCCCCAAAAAGGTCTACTCAACCAGAATCTGCATTTTAACAAGATTCCCGGGGACTATTGTACACATTAAGGTTTGAGGAGCTCTGATCTGGGAGACTTTAAATAAGGCCAGGTGAAAGATGATTGTATTTTGCATATCATCATTAATTCCATCTCTGCCTAAGTTAATTAAGTGAAACAGTCATTTTTAACTAATCTATTTTCAATGATTTTTAATTATTTTTCTATTCAAAGATTCATCTGAGAATGTGGCAAATGCTTTAGATACTCTTCTCCCATCCCATCCATCCCTTCAAGCAGATGCAATTTCAGAATATGACTTAAAGCCCAGCCACAAATTCCAATTTAAGGAGTAGTATTTAAAGAATCCCAAGCACTACTCTACAGAATTATTAATTAGAAACCACCTGAATGCTTGAGGACCCAATCCGCCAAATGGCTGCTATCTTGGGGCCTAGCTGGGTTTGCTTTTAATAGAGACTTTGAAGACACCCACATATGTTACACAATCAGGGCCCTGAACAGGACTGCCTTGATTGCCAGGCAACCCAGTCCTATGGATACCAAGATGACATATAAAACGTGTGCCGTCAACTGCGATCGCCAAGTAAAACTTTCAGTCACAGGCATCTAGACATTTGGGTGGTATTATAAATCATCTGAAAGTTTTTGTTTACTAAATTATAATCCTCAAGATTGTGATAATGGCTAATGTTTGAGTATTTATTATGCACTAGGAAACTATCCGCTCCTTGCCCCCATAGCTCTCTCTCTTTCTTCCTTTCTCCTTAAAATAACCTTGTAAGGTAGGTATTTTTGTCCCTAATTTTAAAATATGGAAACTGAGACTTACTTTAATAAACTGTCCAAGATCATAGCTAACAAATTAATGGAAAGTAGCGGAGCCTGAACTCACACATAGATCTAACTTACTGCAAAACCTGTATTTTTACCAGCCAGGCTAAAGACTATAAAAGCCTTTAGAATAACTGCTTTAGAAAAAAATTCCGCAAAACCAACTCTATTTCACTATAAAATGAAATATTTCATCAGGGACTCTTTTCTTCCTAAACTACCTTTTTCACAGAAAGTACATCTTTTGTGTAAAATCGGTAAAATAATTTATTCTGGTTCATTCAGCAAGTTATCACCAAAGTTTGATACTGCTTATCAAAGTTGTAAGGTGATTAATGTCAAATCTGAAAACAAAATAAGATGGCTCATATAGACTGAGTAAAGTTGGGGGAAAAGTTATTTTATTTTTAAATTAAATTAATCTTTTCGTAGCAGCTGATGAGTTCATGAAGTAAAGCAAAACGCTGCATCAAAAAGCCTTAAGTCCATAAATTCTAGCTCACTTCTCTGTTGACCTGACTTCATCAGAGGTTACTTACAACTTGGGCTCAGGTGCTTTAATCATAAGACAAACTATGTAGCCCAAATTATATAACAACACAGAGTCTTTCTAGGCCAATAGCCTGAAGCACTCCTCCACAGTCAATTAATTTTAACAACATTCCATAAGGCAAATAGGGAGAGTAAGAACATTACTATCACATGCAAAAGAGCCTGCCAGAAGAATGTTTTTAAGTATATGCCCTCTATTCTGTGAGGTATTCCTAGTCCTTATTTTCTTTAACAATTATTATTCATGTCACATTTTTTAAAATGTCACAGTATGAAGCCATCTATTACATTGAAATGGAGAAAGGGAAGGACGGAGAGATAGGGAACAAATGAACATGGATTTGTAAACACTGTCCTAGGAGTTTTAAACCTTAAATGACCCCTAAAGGAGACTGTTTTGAGACTTTCACAGATCTTTCTCCATTTATATAATAATAATGCTCTCCTCCCATTAGCACCGTGATTTTGAAGTATAGTATATTTGAGGTATCATGTAATCCTCACACCAACCTGGGAACTCTTATCACCTTTTTACTGAAAGGAAAACTAAAGTTTGGAGATGTTATACATTAATTGCCCAAGCTGGTGCAGCTCATAAGTGAGAAAGCTTTCTGAAACTGGGTTTCCCAGACTCAGATCTCTTGCTGCCCCCCAACTAGCAATACTAGAAATGTTTAGTTTGAACGTAAGTATCTGGCTTTGTCTGTGAGGCTCTTTGTATAAGGCTGTCCCATTTGTAATTTGATTCAAGTAAACTAACACATACCAAGCTTCTATTAAGGTTCAGTGAATACAGAAATGAGAAATACAATCTTTACACTCAAAAGCCTTCTCATCTGGTGTAGAAGATACATAAACCAGGAACTGCAATCTAAATTACTCCCTTACTATGCTCATTATGCCTTCCTGAAAATGGGTGTGAATGTGCAAACTAGTGAACTGGACACTTTAGGTCAATTGTATGGGATGTGAATTATATCTCAATACAGCTGCTATTAAAAAAATAAAATAATAAATTAAAAAAATATTAAAAAATTTGTGTTAAGGAAAGGATTCTTGTCTCCAGAAAACCTAAGATAATCGCAAAATAATTACTTACCCTTGATCTTGGACGTGACTTTTAATAATACAATCTCAGCATTTTGGGATACTGCTTTTGCACAAAATTATTAACTTCTAATCAATAAACATCCAACCAAAGTTATGATGCTTTACATGTAGCATTTCTAATTTCATTGTTGTTTCAAACAAACGTTATACTTTTTGAGATTTACATTTCCTAACGTAAATATTATACTTAGTTGTCTAAAATTACTACTTATTTTTTAAAGCAAAGGTAACATAAAATAAAACTTCCAATAGTTGCACAAATGTTATATAAATAAAGATAGAGGCCCTGTCCAAACGAAATGTGCACTGGTGGGCAATGCCACTGTGGAACGGTCCCAAATAGTCAAGTTCCTCTGAAATACGGGCAGGAGCGGCTCCTTGCCCATTGCCCAGCCCTCTGATCCAGTGTGAACTTTTCATTTTTCAGGTGAGGACAACGAAACACGAAGGTGTTGACCTCTTAAAGTATTCCCAAGATCACATAGAAAAGGATCACAAACAGAAGTCTCTACTGCTTTTTCTACTACTACACTGAGTTGGGATTCACTGGTAAAGTCTTCACTGATGCAACACATAGTTATCAAGTAGTTTCTATTTTCTAGGCTTCATTCTAGGCAATATAGATATGTTGATAAAACTCACAGGCAAAAAATTTGCACTGTGGCAAGGAGGACAGATAAGAAGCCCGAGTAAACAAGTAAATAAAGGATAGTAATTAGTTGCTATGCAGAGGATTAAGATAAGGTTATTCATGGAGGTGACTTTAGCTCTTGAGCCCTACACGGCTGCATGAAGAGTGGTGGGAAGAGAAATCCAGGCAGTAAATGAGCTGATGAAAAGGTTGTGGTTGGTAGGAGGCAGAGGTAGAGAAAGCAGGATTGGTCAATACAATGGAGAAGGAACGCTTCACTGCGGAATAAGGAGTTTGCATCTCTGAGCAAGTTCTGGTAAAATTTTAAGGATAAGTCCTAATTTATCTAATCAGGTGGTAGACCCAGACTTTACCCGAAAATCAGGTATTAAAATCTATTGTGTACCTTCTTTTTCAAATAAGGAAAAGTACCGTATGCTTCCTCTGTGTGCCCTAGCAAGAAGCTGACATTTCAGCAACACTAAGAAAAAAATAGTGGCACAATGAGCACAAACTCAGTCATCTTCCACTCTGCGGTCCCAATGCCTGTTCTAAGCTGCCAATCTGAACAGGACATGTCCCTCCTGAAATCCCTTTATGGTCTGTCGTTTCTCTTAGCAGAGTCAAACTCCTCATCATGGCCCACAAGGCAGCACATGCTGGTCCCTGACAATTTCTCCAGCCTCATTTCCTGCTACCTGTTGCTCAGAGGACCAGCTGAGTTCTCTTCTCAGATGAACCCTGTGCTCACTCTACTTGTTAATGCTTTGTCCTTGACCAGGACAAGACAGAGATGCTTCTTGCTCAACTCCTCCCAAAGTGAACTCCTACTTATACTTCAGGTCTTTGTCAAGATAACACTTCCTCAGAGGAAGTTCCTCTAGAAAACCTGCCTTGCCCCCTTGTCCTAAGTCTGACTTAGGAGCTTCACCTCCAGATATTCCATCATCTTTAGCACTGACCACCCCCACACTGCAACCGTCTACATATTTGCAGCTGTCCTGCATAATCTTGTTGAGGGCAGGGACCACAGCTGTCCTGTTCATTGTTGTATCTTCCATACTGAGTGCAGTCTGGGCATTTAGCATCTAGGGGCTTAATACATAGTGAATAAGTGCAAAGAAAACTTTCTACTAGGTTTTAAATTCCTAGAGAGCAGGAACCCTAGGCTGGTTAAACATACTACCTCCAACTCTAAATACAAGGTGAGTGCTCAAAGAAATTTATAGTTTTTCAACTGAGAGCTGCTATTCTCATGCTTTACATTCTATGATTTGAGTATATTGAAAGTGGAGTTTCTGGTGAAGAGCCCTGCCATTGTCTTTGCACCAGCTTTCGCCATATTTTAACCTGCCCAGCCATCGGATACCATTTCTAAGTCTAGGTAGACAAATATCTGAACTAGTATTACTCATCTACCCTCTCAATATGGTCTGATTTATGCCACAAAGTATTCCTGCATCTAAACTTTGTCCTACATATGAAATACTCACTATTATCCTGCAACTTAGACCATTTGATTTAAAATGCATTTCTTCAGGGCTTTTAAATACTTTGCGATCTTTATCTTTCCACAATGTGGAAATAAGTTTCAGAACTAAACTGATCACAGTGATCGATGTTTTGATGCAACAGTTCCTTACATTTAAAATCAAGAACACAAAATCAAAATTTAACTAAAACGTATACTCTTAGTAAGTTTAAATATTTGTACCTACCTTCTAGTGCATCTTTCATATCCTGAGCAAAAAGGGTCCACATAATTTCAGCACTTATTTTTCCCATGTTCAGTTCTTGAGGAAACCTAAAAGCAAACACATATATTAGTAGATCAAAAAGAAAAATGTGCCTGAAAAAAAACACTTCACATTACACAGACACCACGGTAATTATTACATTGTTTATAAATACTTTTACTTATGAGATTTCTCTTTATAAATTTTCAGGGGTAGGGAAAAAAAGCTGAACACCAGAGTGTGGCGATAAAGACAATTATTGGGTGAAAGGAAAACAGACTTCATTACGTCAGTGCCAATGTAATGTTGCCCAGGGTTCCTGATGGATGTCTTATGCTGTGTGTTTGCTTGCGTCTAAAGAGTCCCTTTAGTTTTATCAAACACTTTGTCTTCGTATGTCTCAATTTGAGGATAGGCCAGATGAATCTGAGGAGCAGATACCATATAACAGCAAAAACCACAGCTCGCATTCATCTGTCAGCCATTTTTCTCGAAGCAAACTTGAGTGCTTCCATTCTCTATTTGCTTAAAGCAAATTATTTCAAGAAAGATTCCTCACTTCTCTGGTAAAATGGCCCATGGTGGACCCATTAATCAGGACTCCAGAACTACCAGGCAAGCTGTGTATTTTAGCTCCAACAAGCTTAAGCCAAAGACAAGATTCCTACTGCTGCTGAATATGTATTGTTTGTATGTGTTTTCAATCTCATGATAAGCCCAGCGAAAATAATTTCATTCATTTCATTTCATCGTAAACACTCAGCCCATGCCAACATGCAAGACTGAAAGTATTTTCTGTTCTAACAAATATATATTACATATTTTATGCATTGAATATATTATTTATAAAGTGCATGTATATAAATGTTTATATACATATATACAAGCTAACATATTAAGGAAATATAGATATATACATATATACATATATATGTAAAGTAACAAGAATAACTCTCACATTCATTTATTTTTTATTTTTAAGATTTTTTTGATGTGGACCATTTATTTTTTTGTTTTAAAGTCTTTATTGAAAGTTAAGACTTTTCCTTCCTATGTAGGGGGTGCAGGTTCAATCCCTGGTCTGACAACTAAGATCCCACATACCTCACAGCCAAAAAACCAAAACATAAAACAGAAGCAATACTGTAACAAATTCAATAAGGACTTCACATTCATTTATATCTTTGAGTCCAAATCAAAAAAAGAGAAAAGAGCAATATAACCCTGAATGGGATACAAAGGGTTACTTAAGTAAATATGACCTCAGTATAACCTCAACAAAGAAAAGACCACATATCCTACATACTATTTCACCAAACCACAGCATGTTTCATCAAATATCCCTTACTAATTTCCATCTATCAATTTATCTAATAATGTCAACTGATACTTTAAAACTTAAATGTGGATGCATTATTAAGTATTAATACAGAACACTTCCTATGATCAAAAAATAAATATAACCTAGATATATACAAAATTAGTTTTCAACAATAAATTTTACCCCCTTTATATAAAAATAACCTTTGGCAAGTAATGTTTCATTTGTGGATAGCTAAGAATATCCCATATATGTAGTATATTAACTTTTATGTAATAGTTACACAACAACAAAATCGTAAGTGATATAATTACAGTGATTTAAGCTCGTAAAATGAGGAAATTTATTATTTTAATTTTTTGACTCCAGAATAAAGAATGTATTAATTCTGTTTATGGTGCCCTGATAAAAAAAACAAAGACATTGGGAGACCTTCAAGATGGCGGAAGAGTAAGATGTAGAGATCACCTTCCCCCCCAACAAATACATCAGAAATACATCTACATGTGGAACAGCTCCTACAGAACACCTACTCAATGCTGGCAGAAGACCTCAGACCTCCCAAAAGAAAAGAAACTCCCCACGTACCTGGGTAGGACAAAAGAAAAAAAGAAAAAACAGAGACAAAAGAATAGGGACAGGGCCTGCACCTCTGGGAGGGAGGTGTGAAGGAGGAGAAGTTTCCACACACTAGGAAGCCCCTTTGCTGGTGGAGACAGGGTGGCGGGGTGGGGGGAGCTTCGGAGCCACGGAGAGCGCAGCAACAGGGGTGCGGAGGGCAAAGTGGAGCAATTCCCACACAGAGGATCGGTGCCGCCCAGCACTCACCAACACGAGAGGCTTGTCTGCTCACCCTCCGGGGGCGGGTGGGGCAGGGAGCTGAGGCTCTGGCTTCACGGCTTCTCAGATCCCAGGGAGAGGACTGGGGTTGGCAGCATGAACACAGCCTGAAGGGGTTAGTGCACCACAGCTAGCCGGGAGGGAGTCCAGGAAAAAGTCTGGAGCTTCCAAAGAGGCAAGAGACCATTGTTTCAGGGTGTGTAAGTAGAGGGGATTCAGAGCACTGCCTAAACGAGCTCCAGAGATGGGCGTGAGCCGTGGCTATCAGTGTGGACCCCAGAGATGGGCATGAGATGCTAACACTGCTGCTGCAGCCACCAAGAATCCTGTGTGCAAGCAAGGTCACTCTCCACACCTCCCCTCCCGGGAGCCTGTGCAGCCCGCCACTGCCAGGGTCCCACGATCCAGGGACAACTTCCCCGGGAGAACACATGGTGCGCCTCAGGCTGGTGCAATGTCATGCTGGCGCAATGTCATGCTGGCCTCTGCCGCAGCAGGCTTGCCCCACATCCATACCCTCCCACGCCCCGGCATGAGTGAGCCAGAGACCCCAAATCAGCTACTCCTTTAACCTTGTCCTGTTTGAGCGAAGAACAGATGCCCTCAGGCTACCTATAGGCAGAGGCGGGGCCAATCCAAAGCTAAACCCTGGGAGCTGCGAGAACAAAGAAGAGAAAGGGAAATCTCTCCCAGCAGCCTCAGGAGCATGGGATTAAATCTCCACAGTCAACTTGATGTACCCTGTATCTGTGGAATACATGAACAGATAACGAATCATCCCAAAATAGAAGTGGTAGAATTTGGGAGCAACGGTATATATATATTTTCCCTTTTTCTCTTAGTGAGTGTGTATGTGTATGATTCTTTGTGTGATTTTGTCTGCATAGCTTTGTTTTTACCATCTGTCCTAGGGCTCAGTCTGTCATTTTTTTTTAGTATAGATTTTAGCACTTGTTATCATTGGTGGATTTGTTTTTTGGTCTGGTTGCTCACTTCTTTCTTTCATTCTTTATTTATTTTTTCTTTTTTTATTACTTTTGAATTTTTAAATTTTTAATAATTTTTTATATCAATAACATTATTTTATTACTTTTCCTTCTCTCTTTTTTTTTTTCTCCCTTTTCTTCTGAGCCGTGTGGCAGACACGGTCTTGGTGCTCTGGCCACGTGTCAGGCCTCTGCCTCTGAGGTGAGAGAGCCGAGTTCAGGACACTGGTCCATCAGAGACCTCCCGGCTCCACGTAATATCAAACGGCGAAAGCTCTCCCAGAGATCTCCATCACAACGTGAAGACACAGCTCCACTCAACAACCAGCAAGCTACAGTGCTGGACACCCTATGCCAAACAACTAACAGGACAGGAACACAACCCCACCCATTAGCAGAGAGGCTGCCTAAAATCATAATAAGGTCGCAGATGCCGCAAAAGACACCACTGGACATGGTCCTGCCCACCAAAAAGACAAGATCCAACCTCGTCCACCAGAACACAGGCACAACTCCCCTCCACCAGGAAGCCTACACAACCAACTGAACCAACCTTAGCCACTAGGGGCACAAACCAAAAACAACGGGAACTACGAACCTGCAGCCGGCGAAAAGGGGACCCCCAAAACAGTAAGTGAAGCAGAATGAGAAGACAGAGAAACACACAGAAGATGAAGGAGCAAGGTAACAACCCACCAGACCAAACAAATGAAGAGAAAATAGTCAGTCTACCTGAAAAAGAATTCAGAGTAATGATAGTAAACATGTTCCAAAATCTTGGAAGTACAATAGAGAAAATACAAGAAACATTTAACAAGGACCTAGAAGACCTAAAGATGAAACAAGCAATGATGAACAACACAATAAATGAAATTAAACATGCTCTAGACGGGATCAGTAGCAGAATAATTGAGGCAAAAGAACGGATAAGTGACCTGGAAGATAAAATAGTGGAAATAACTACTGCAGAGCAGAATAAAGAAAAAAGAATGAAAAGAATTGAGGACAGTCTCAGAGACCACGGGGACACATTAAACACACCAACATTCGAATTATAGGGGTCCCAGAAGAAGAAGAAAAAAAGAAAGGCACTGAGAAAATATTTGAAGTGATTATAGTTGAAAACTTCCCTAATATGGGAAAGGAAATAGTTAATCAAGTCCAGGAAGCACAGAGAGTCCCATACAGGATAAATCCAAGGAGAAACATGCCAAGACACATATTAATCAAACTATCAAAAATTAAATTCAAAGAAAAAATATTAAAAGCAGCAAGGGAAAAACAATAAATAACTACAAAGGAATCCCCATAAGGTTAACAGCTGACCTTTTAGCAGAAACTCTGCAAGCCAAAAGGGAACGGCAGGACATATTTCAAGTGATGAAAGGGAAAAATCTACAACCAAGATTACTCTATCCACCAGGATTTCATTCAGATTTGAAGGAGAAATTAAAACCTTTACAGACAAGCAAAAGCTAAGAGAATTCAGCACCACCAAACCAGCTTTACAACAAATGCTAAAGGAACTACTCTAGGCAGGAACCACAAGAGAAGAAAAAGACTTACAATAACAAAACCCAAACAACTAAGAAAATGGTAATAGTAACATATATATTGATAATTACCTTAAAGGTAAATGGATTAAATGCTCATACCAAAAGACATAGACTCACTGAATGGATACAAAAACAAGACCCGTATGTATAGTGTCTACAAGAGATCCACTTCAGACCTAGGGACACATACAGACTGAAAGTGAGGGGATGGAAAAAGATATTCCATGCAAATGGAAATCAAAAGAAAGCTGGAGTAGCAATTCTGATATCGAAAAAATAGAATTTAAAATAAAGACTATTAAAAGAGACAAAGAAGGACACTACATGATGATCAAGGGATCAATCCAAGAAGATATAACAATTATAAATATTTATGCACCCAAAATAGGAGGACCTCAATACATAAGGCAAATGCTGACAGCCGTAAGAGGGGAAATTGGCAGTAACAAAATCATAGTAGGGGACTTTAACACCCCACTTTCACCAATCGACAGATCATCCAAAATGAAAATGAAAAAGGAAACACAAACTTTAAATGATACAGTAATCAAGATGGACTTAATTGATATTTATAGGACATTCCATCCAAAACCAACAGAACACCCTTTCCTCTCAAGTGCTCATGGAACATTCTCCAGGACAGATCATATCTTGGGTCACAAATCAAGTCTTGGTAAATTTAAGAAAAGTGAAATTCTATCATGTATCTTTTCCAACCACAATACTGTGAGACTAGATATCTATTGCAGGAAAAAATCTGTAAAATATACAAACACATGGACGCTAAACAATACACTAATTAATAACCAAGAGATCACTGAAGAAATCAAAGAGGAAAATAAAAAACCTAGACACAAATGACAGTGAAAACACAATGACCCAAACTTATCGGGTGCAGCAAAAGCAGTTGTAAGAGGGAACTTTATAGCAATAGAATCCTACCTCAAGAAACAAGAAACATCTCAAATAAACAACCTTACTTTACACCTAAAGCGATTAGAGAAAGAAGAACAAAAAACCCCCAAAGTCAGCAGAAGGAAAGAAACCATAAAAATGAGATCAGAAATAAATGAAAAAGAAATGAAGGAAACAAGAGCAAATATCAAAAAAACTAAAAGCTGGTTCTTTGAGACGATAAACAAAATGGACAAACCATTAGCCACACTCATCAAGAAAAAAAGGGGAAAGACTCAAATCAATAGAATTAGAAATGAAAAAGAAGTAACAACTGACACTGCAAAAACACAAAAGATCATGAGAGATTACTACAAACAACAATATGCCAATAAAATGGACAACCTGGAAGAAAAGGACAAATTCTTAGAAAAGCACATCTTCTGAGACTGAATAAGGAAGAAATAGAAAATATGAACACACAAATCACAAGCACTGAAATTGAGACTGTGATTAAAAATCTTCCAACAAACAAAAGCCCAGGACCAGATGTCTTCTCAGGTGAATTCTATCATTTAGAGAAGAGCTAACACCTATCCTTCTCAAATTCTTCCAAAATATAGTAGAGGGAGGAACACTCTCAAACTCATTCCACAAGGCCACCATCACCCTGATAAGAAAACCACACAAACATGTCACAAAGAAAGAAAACTACAGGCCTATATCAGCGATGAACATAGATGCCAAAATCCTCAACAAAATATTAGCAAACAGAATCCAACAACACAATAAAAGGATCATACATCATGATTAAGTGGGGTTTATCGCAGGATTGCAAGGATTCTTCAGTATACGCAAATCAATCAATGTGATACAGCATATTAACATACTGAAGGAGAAAAACCATATGATCATCTCAATAGATGCAGAAAAAGCTTTTGACAAAATTCAGCACCAATTTATGATAAAAACCCTCCAGAAAGGAGGCATAGAGGGAACGTCCCTCAACATAACGAAGGCCATTATGACAAACCCACAGCCAACAGCATTCTCAATGGTGAAAAACTGAAACCATTTCCACTACGATCAGGAATAAGACGAGGTTGCCCACTCTCACCACTATTACTCAACATAGTTTTGGAAGCTTTAGCCACATTAATCAGAGAAGAAAAAGCAATACAAGGAATCCAAATCAGAAAAGAAGTAAAGCTGTCTCTCTTTGCAGATGACATGATACTATACATAGAGAATCCTAAAGACGCTAAAAGAAAACTACTAGAGCTAATCAATGAGTTTGGTAAGGTAGCAGGAGACAAATTAATGCACAGAAATCTCTTGCATTCCTATACACTAATGATGAAAAATCTGAAAGAGAAACTAAAGAAACACTCCCATTTGACACTGCAACAAAAAGAATAAGATACCTAAGAATAAACCTACCTAAAGAGACAAAAGATCTGTATGCAGAAAACTGTTAGACACTGATGAAAGAAATTAAAGATTATAAACATATGGAGAGATATAGCATGTTCTTGGATTGGAAAAATCAACATTGTGAAAATGACTCTACTACCCAAAGCAATCCACAGAGTCAATGCAATCCCTATCAAACTACCAATGGCATTTTTCACAGAACTAGAACAAAAAATTTCACAATTCACATGGAAACACAAAAGACACCGAATAGTTTAAGCAATCTTGAGAAAGAACAATGGAGCTGAAGGAATCAGGCTCCTGGACTTCAGACTATAGTACAAAGCTACAGTAATCAAGACAGTATGGTACTGGCACAAAAACAGAAATATAGGTCAGTGGATCAGGACAGAAAGCACAGAGATAAACCCACGCACATATGGTCACCTTATCCTTGATGAAGGAGGCAAGAATATATAAGGGAGAAAAGACAGCCTCTTCAATAAGTCATGGTGGGAAAACTGGACAGCTAAGTGTAGAAGAATGAAATTAGAACATTCCCTAACACCATACACAAAAATAAACTCAAAATGGATTAAAGACCTAAATGTAAGGCCAGACACTATAAAACTCTTAGAGGAAATCCTAGGCAGACACTCTATGACATAAATCACAGCAAGATTCGTTTTGACCTACCTCCTAGAGAAATGAAATAAAAACAGAAATAAACAAATGGGACCTAATGAAACTTAAAAGCTTTTGCACAGCAAAGGAAACCATAAACAAGATGAAAGACAACCCTCAGAATGGGAGAAAATATTTAAAAATAAAGCAACTGACAAAGGATTAATCTCTAAAATTTACAAGTAGCACATGTAGCTCAATATCAAAAAAACAAACAACCAAATGAAAAAAAGGGCAGAGGACCTAAGCAGATATTTCTCCAAAGACGATATACAGATTGTCAACAAACACATGAAAGGACGCTCAACATCACTAATCATTAGAGAAATGCAAATCAAAACTACAATGAGATATACCCTCACACCAGTCAGAATGGCCATCATCAAAAAATCCACAAACAATAAATGCTGAAGATGGTGTGGAGAAAAGGGTACGCTCTTGTAGTGTTGGTGGGAATGTAAATTGATACAGCCACTATGGAGAACAGTATGGAGGTTCCTTAAAAAACTAAAAATAGAACTACCATACAACCCAGCAATCACACTACTGGGCATATACCCTGAGAAAACCATAATTCAAAAAGAGTCATGTACCAAAATGTTCATTGCAGCTCTATTTACAATAGCCAGAACATGGAAGCAACCTAAGTGTCCATCAACAGATGAATGGATAAAGAAGATGTGGCATATATGTATACAATGGAATATTACTCCACCGTAAAGTGAAATGAAATTGAGTTATTTGTAGTGAGGTGGATGGAACTAGTGTCTATCATACAGAGTGAAGTCAGTCAGAAAGAGAAAAACAAATATCGTATGCTAACACATATATGTGGAATCTAAAAAAAAGAAAAAATGGTTCTGATGAACCTAGGGGCAGGACAGGAATAATGATGCAGATCTACTAGAGAATGGACTTGAGGATGGGGAGGGGGAAGGGTACTATGGGACGAAGTGAGAGAGTGGCATGGACATGTATACACTACCAAATGTAAAACAGATAGTTAGTGGGAAGCAGCTGCATAGCACAGGGAGATCAGCTTGATGCTTTGTGTCCACATATAGGGGTGGGAGAGAGATGCAAGAGGGAGGAGATATGGGGATATATGTATATGTATAGCTGATTCACTTTATTATAAAGGAGATACTAACACAGCATCATAAAGCAATTATACTCCAATAAAGGTGTTAAAAAATATATTATACAAAAAGTAAACTAAAGAGCATTATCTCTCATAAAATTGATGAAGTCCTCAATAAAAAATGAAAAATTCAATCCTTAAATATATTCAAAGGATAATAATATCATGAGCCACAGACTTATCCCAGAAATGCAGCATAGGTTCAACATTCAAAAATGAATCAATGTGATACACCATATTTACAGACTAAGGAGAAAAATTTTAGCATGTCAATAGATGCAGAGAATGTATCCGACGAACTTCAACATTTGTTCATGCTAAAAACAAAACAAATCAAAAACAAATATCCTAAAACTAGGAAATTAAAGGGAACTTCCTTAACCTTATAAAGAGAATCTGCAAAAACCTACAGCTAATTCATACTAAGATAAGGATCAAGGTAATGGTATTTACTCTCACTATTCCTATTAAACACTGTACTGGAGTTCCTAAAGATTGTAAACAGGCAAGAAAAAGAAATAATGTCAGAGGCATATAGAAATAAAACTATTTGCAGACAACATGATCATCTACATAGAAAATCTCCAAAAAACTACAAAAAAGCTACTAAATAAGTTCAGCAAGGTCACAGAATATGAAGTCAAGACACACAATCATTGTATTTCTATATTCTAGCAATGAACCATTGGAAATTGATATTAAAACAGCAATATATTTACAATAGCAGCAAAAGATGAAATACTTAGGCATAAATCTAGAATATATGTACAAGATTTATATGAGGAAACCTGCAAAGTACTGAGGAGAAACATGAAGTAAAGCTTAAATAAATGGAGAAATATGTTGTATTCATGAATTGGTATATTTAATGTCATTCAAATGTTAATTTTTCCCAAGATGATTTACAGATTCAACACAATCTCACCCAGAATTCCAGCAGAACTCTTTTTGTAGAAACTGACAAATTCATTCTAAAATTTACATGGTGAAGCAAAAGAACTAGAAGAGCAAAAATGGTATTTATTAAAATAGCTGAAGGATTTACAACACCTGTCTTCACAGCTTACTATGAAACTATAGTAATTAAACAGTGTATCTTCAAGGTAAATTAATTTTCAATAAGATGTTACATTAATTCAATGGAGAAAAGATAGACTTTTCAATACGTCTGCTAGACTAGTTGGGTATCCATATGCAAAAATTAAAAAAAAATTGTAAACCTGGACCCAAACTTCACAACATATTAAAACAAACTCAAAATGATCACAGACCTAAACACAAAACCTAAACTTTTCTTCTAAAAGAAAACACAGAAAATCTTATGATCTTGCATCAGGCAACAGTTGCTTAGATCTGTCACAAGTGCAAACCATAAAATAAAATACTGATAAATTGGACTTCATGAAAATTAAAATCTGCTTTTAAAAAGAAACTGTTCAGAAAATGAAAAGAAGAGCAATTGACTAGGAGAAAACAATTTGCAGAATATCTGATAAAGGACTTATATCTGGAATATCCAAAGTACTCTCAAATCTCAATAATAAGAAAAAAATTGCCCAATAAAAAATGGACACTTGATCTAAATGACAATTTAGCAAAGAAAATAATTAGATAGAAAATAAGCATATGAAAATATGTATGGGTGGTGATGTGATGAATTGGGATAGGCATATATACACTAATATGTATAAAATGGATAATAAGAACCTGCTGTATAAAAAAATAAATAAAATAAAATTCAAAAAAAGAAAAGAAAATATGTCAACATCATTAGTCATTAGGTACTTTCAAATAAAAATTATTGATATAATGTGATACCACTACATATCTACTAAAATAGCTTCAAAACAAAACAAAACAAAATGACACCTGACAATACGAGGCTGGGAAACGTGTAAAGATACAGAGAAGTTGTATCTTTACAGCTTCTGTAAAGATACACTGGAATTCTGATACACTGCTGCCGAGAATGCAAAATATGACAGTCACTTTGGAAAGCAGTTTGGCAATCAAGTTAAATATATTTAACTTGATTTAAATGTTTATCAGCAGTCCCACTCCAGGTATTTATCCAAGAGAAATAAATGAACCTTATACTTATACAAAAACTATGTATGTTGCTTAATTTTCAATCACCAAAAACTGCAAATAGCCAATGTCTTTCAGCTGATGAATGGATAAATAAATTGAGATAGGTTCATAAAATACAATCTACTAAGTAATAAAAAGGAAAAAACAACTGATACATGTTAACAGTGTGGATGAGTATCAAATGAATTATGCTAAATAAAAGAAACTGGACTCAAAAAAACCTATATACCTGTATGATTCCATCTATAATATATTATTGAAAAGGCAAAAGTATAAGGACAGAAAACATATCAGTGGTTGCCAGGGGCCTGGGATAATATTTTTATCACCATTTTTTGGGTGATAAAAATATTCTGTATCTTGGTTTTGATAGTAGTTATATGACCATATGTTTGTTTTCTATTTCATCAATTTCTGCTCTTCATTATTTTTTACCTTTTACTTTTGGGGGGTTTAATATGTTGTTCATTTTCTATTAAGAAAGATACTTAGATAATTAATTTTGGGGCTTTGTTCCTTTCTAACAATTGTATTTAAGGTATAAATTTCTTTTAGGAACTGCATTTAGCGGCATCCTAATACGCTGTATTTTCATAGTAATCCAATCAAAAGTTTTTACATTTTTAATCCTGATTTCTTAACTTCCAACTATTCGGGGATTTTCTAAGTATCTTTCAGTTGCTGTTTTCTACCTTAATTAAACTAAGGTTAAAGAACATATTCTGAATAATTTCAATATTTTGCAATTTGTTGAGACAATTTACATCCAGCATATAGTTAATTTTGATAAGTCTTTATTTTTCATCTACTGTCTACTTGAACTTCCTTCTGAATATTTTCTTCTGGACCATCTTCATATTTACTAATTCTCTCTTCAGCTGTGTCTAACAACTGGTAAATCCATATGTTCAGTTATTAATTTCATTTGTTGTAGATTTCAGTTCTAGAATTTCCATTTGATCCTTTCATTAGTTTTAAATTCACTGTTTCTCCATTTTCTTACTTAATTTCTTAAATATATTATAGTTATTATAACATCTGTATTTCTAGATTCTATTACATTAATCTCTTAAAATGCCTACTTTTTAAAATTGTTTTTTTGGGGGGGGGCTGCACCACATGACATGCAGAATCTTAGTTCCCTGACCAGGAATGGAACCCATGCTCCCTGCAGTGGAAGCAGGGAGTCTTAACCACTGGACCATAGGGGAAGTTCAATGCCTACTTATTTCTGATTGAAAGAAGTGTGTGTGTGTGTGTGTGTGTGTGTGTGTGTGTGTGTGTGTAAATTTGAGTCTCTGGGTGATACTGGTATTCTTTCAGAAAGGATTTATTTTTCTTCTGGCAGTAGTGTTTTAAAGTTGGTAGAGATGACCTTAATCCAATTAGGGACTGGGCTTATTCAAAGCAGGTCAATATTTTATTCATACTGTCTCCTAGGACATATCCCTTCATACCCAAACTGTATGCTTGGGAGGTTTCACCAGGACCCACTACTCTGTAGGGCCTTATTTCCCATTATTCTACTGATCCCATGTTCAGCTTTCTCAGTTTTTCAACTGGCACTTTCTCAGGCTCTCAGCCTCTGCCTCTAGGCAGATCAGTTGATGTCTCTAGGGGAGAGGGTCGGCATATACCTGACACACTTTTCTAGAAAATACATGCATATATCATAAAGATATAAAGAAATTCATGGGGGTAAAAAGATCAAACCTATTCTAATAGTTAGGTTTGGGCAAGTAGTAAAGGGAATTGAATTCAGGGAGGCATATATACACGTCTTCAATCCAATTTGCAATGTTTTGTTTATTTTAGAAAAAAACTAAAAAGTTTGTAATTTTACAAGCAGTAAAATAAGAGGTAATATAATACAAATGAGTGCTAACATATTTAGCATTTAAGAAGTAATATTTGTTAATAAGTTGCTATTAATTGAAGGCCTAGCATGTGCTATGCACAGCACTAAGGGCTAAATAAAATACACACGGTCCTTGCCCCTCAGAAGTTTACAACCTAGTAGAAATGATAGTTAAAAAAAAAAAAAAATATATATATATGTATAAAACATATCATATGATATATATTTGATAAGTCTCACAAAGAAAGCTAGAGGGTGAAACAATAGAGCTTGCTATGAAAACAGTGGTTTTAGAAAATCAAGGGTTTGGAGAAACAACTCCTCCTCTTTACTGGTTCTTAGGGGCTGTGACATCAGCTTATTTTCAATGGAGGATCACTCCTGTAGCCTGTACAGAGATGCGAAGCAGCAGCATGAACAAGTTTGGCAAGAGAAGATTCAGAACTTCTGGTATCAAGGACCAACAGTGATAGGAACCTTGGTGTATGCTGTAAATGACAGTGACTGCCATGATATCAGAGGGGAACAGAAGAAGAGCAACACGGGGAATGGGAACATAGATAATAAATAGAAAAGGAGACTGCAGAACATCAGCTGTAGGTGAGAGAATACAGAGGAGCTAGACCAAGGAGCAAGGGCAAAAAGAACCAAAGATATCCTGAGTGGCTGCTGTTTTTCTATTCTTGGGTCTACACTTGGGTGATGTGACTTAAAGAAACATGGGTCACTACTATATATAAAATAGATAAACAAGGACCTACTGTATAACACAGGGAACTATATTCAATATCTTGTAATAACCTATAATGGAAAAGAATCTGAAAAAGAATAGATAAATGTATGTATAACCAAATCACTTTTCTGTATACCAGAAACTAACACAATATTATAAATTAATTATATTTCAATTAAAAAAAAGAAACATGCGTCATAATGGAAAGGGACATTTTACTTAATTTGCACTAAGTACAAATTACTAAACACAATAAAGGTAAGAGTATATGATGCAGAAGTATATACTGGTGCAGTCATTCACAGAAGTTATTTGAAGAAAGTTAAGATTTGTATGTACTTTTCGAGGAGGATAAAGATTAACTGGTGGAAAGGATAAGCTATGCACCCCAGTTAATGGTTGTAATTACCATAAGAAAAGACTCTCAAAGTGACTTTTAAAATATTTTTCCTTTTATCTAGACTGTTCAATCAAATAACTTCAAAACAGGGAATCTAAAAATAAGCTATTAGTGTCGGGATTTTCTCAGTTGCATAAGCAATGTCAAGTTTGATTTTCATTCTTGAAAAACTGAGGTTTAAGGGTTCTCATTATTACTGTTGAGGATTTAACAAAAACTTAAACCAAAACCAAACTACCACTTAAAATAAAAACAACACACAAAAAAAATACACACTAGATATATAAAAGGCAAAGAGATAATAACTCTTAATACAAGAAGAATTGTTACAAATCTGAAGAAAAAGAGGGATATTAGAAAAAATGGCTGGGATGAATGGACAATCTAAAAATTAAACAACACAAAAACCTAGTAAATATAGAAAAAGCATGCTCACTTCTCTAATATTCAAAGAAATTTCAATTAAAATAATAGTAAAATTTTTTTACTAAGGACATTTCAGGCTAGAAAACAAGCAGAAAATATTAATGAAAATTCAGGACCTGTTTCAACCTGATTTACAAAAGCTATTTAATGACTCTCTACAGGCTTTCAGTTTTTATGTTATTCCGATACCTGCATTATTTCCACTCCCTTCTCTCCTGTGTCCCAGGAGTCCCCTCCATAGACTGCATCATCATGGTGTTATATGAAACTACAAAATAATATGCACCTATTAAAAAGAGAAAGAATAGGTCTGCCTATATTGACATGAAAAGATGTCTGTCAAGCTGTTTTAAGTGAACAAAGCAAATTACAGATTAGTGTACATATTATCCTATATTTTGTAAAAAAAAAAAAAAAAGAGTAAAAATAAATATTATTAAATGAATTTCTATGCTTATACATGCACAAAATAGTAGTTGGAAAAAATACACCCAACTACTGAAAATTTGTAAGGAGTGGGTAAGGGAGTCTTATTTTTGGTTTTTATTTGTTTTCTTCATAAAAATGATACATAAACATTTAGAACTTTCACTTTCTACTTCGAATAGGCCTGTGAAGTTGAATATGATCATTTTAATAAACACAAAAATTTAAATAAATTCTGAAATAAACATCAAAGGGCATTTTACTAAATACCATAATTATTTTTATAAAGCTAAATAACATTCATTTATTTCTCACAAAATTCCTATTTGATTGTTGTCATTCTCATTTTTCAAATGAGGAACTGGTGGTTAGAATTAGAGCCTTGAGCTCTTTTCCCAAAGCTCATGATCTCTCCAATAAAGAAGCAGCAAATATTCAATTTTTTTTGATACTTAGAAGAGGCATAAAGATAACTTTGACTACACGCATTTTAGACTTAGGAACGTTAGAGATTAAGAAACATGTCCTAAAACAGGAAACACATCAATGACAGAATCAATAATAGAGCTTATGCTTCTTGACCATATTTCTTTTTCATTCTTTTTCTTATGACAATAACAGAAATTCCCAAGCATGGAAAATGTCTTCACAGCTAATTCTTTTGTTTTGTTTTGTTTAAGCCTATTGATTTTGCCTTAAAATATTCACAGTTCAAATCATTAGCTTCATATTTTATGTAATCGTCTATCTTTAAATTTAAATCTCAAGATTTACTTCTTGCCAAGCTCTGATTCCATACAGAAGATAATCTTTGGGGTCTGAGACATTACTCTGATATCTGTTTTACAAGTTTTGCTTATTGTGTATTATGACATGCTAGCTTCAAATTTGGTTTTCTTACTATTACCTATAGGAAATAATAGATATCCTTGTGCTAGAAAAAAATAACTCAAAGATCCTTTGTTTACCTAATCGTTACATAAGTTCTTCTGAAGTCTATATTTTTATTTTACTTTACTACCTCTCTATGGTATTTCTGGTGCATGTGGAAGTACTTCTCTGGCTCTGTCTTACATAAATCCTAGTTAAATAAAAAACCTCAGTAGTCAGCCCTGAATCCAGATAGCACACTTGGTCATTCACCTCTTCCGCAATCCACAGCATCTTCTCCTTTCTACTCTCCTGTGGATTCTTCCTTTGACATACCCTTAGAATTTGTCCCTGCCCTGCTCCTACCGTCACATCTCCAGTTCAAGTCTTTACCCTCCCTTGCCTCAAGAGCTGAACTAACGTGTTAGTTTATCTATCTGCTCCATTTCTTCCTCTTCAAATTCATCCTCTATACTACCACCTAATTTACCTTTTAAGAATATAGGCTGTAGTATTTCAAACCACTACTTTAAAACCATCAATTGTTTGTCACACATTCATTAGCATAGAGAAGTTTCAACTCATTAAGATGACTTGCCTGGCCAATGACAATCTGACCCCCACTTTAACTCTATCTCTACTCTCCAACACTTTCCATGCTCTAGCCACCCAGACTACTTATAATTTCTTAACATATCTGATGTCCCATGTCTTCTGATCACTTTCCCCTAACTGTTCTCTCTCTTCCTCAATTTCCATTTGATCATAAATACTTTGTTCCTTCAAAGCACAGCTCCTCCCGCTAAAGTCTTTTGTTGTAATGAACGCAGAATTAGCAGTGATTAATTAGCTGTGAGGGATAAGGGCAAAGGAAAGTTTACAGTGATTATAAACTGAATCATAGCACACTTAATATTAACAGTTAGTGATAGCATTGGTGCTTTGTACTGTGTAAATTCCATAATTTTACTGTTGCCACAAGATTTAACTTATCTAGTCTAATTTTATTGACATTTGCTTTATAGTTCAGAACTGATGAAGTAACATGAATTTTTTTTCTCTTTAAGCAGTTTTGGCTAGCATTAGAAAACAATTCTCCATCTAGCATCTCTTCACTAACAGATAATATTAATTGTGCTTATATAATCTTCTATATACATATTTTTATATTTGCATTTATTTATTTGTATATATGTATGTATGTATGTATGTATATTTCCTCTCCATGCAAATTAAACAGAAGCCAGGATATAACCTGGTGACAACATCTGCAAAGCTAACAGTTTCCAAAATAACTTCTTTATTCCTACCTACTCACTGAAAAAGGGGAGAAAAATTCACAACTATATACAACCAATAAGAGAAGGAAATCAGAGCTTGGAATGACAGGAGAGACACCTAGTATTTCTCATAACAGATTTTATCAAGTTCTGAGTAACTACTAGCTAGATTCTACGTTTCCATTTTTAAGGGGCAACAAAATAATTATATTCCCATAAGAGTGTATTTTTGCACTGTGTTCAAATTTCCTTTGTAGATATGAAATTATATAACCTCACTCTGGCATCAAATTTTATATGCTATGTCTATGTGGTCTCCTCAGTATCAAATAATGATTCAAATGGCAGAGTTGTTTTCTTCCAACACATTCCACAGTTGAATATTTCTGCCTTTTCTTTGGGCTGGCTAAGAAGTCTACACCATTTGCACATTTGCCAGAGGCTTATTTTCTGTAATTTAACGCAGTTCTGGCTATTTCCTGTGCACAAGTCACAGAAGTGTAATGTAGTGGTTAAGCCTCAATGTAATCCAAAAGACAGAGATTTGATTTCTCCTCTGCTATTTAACTAATTGACCCAGTGGAGCACTGAGTAATCTCTTTAAAACTCAATTTCCTCATCTGTCAAATGGGGATGATAATAATTGCAACTTGGGCCTTTCTAGGGCTGTTACGAGGATTAAATGAGATTTTAAACGTATATAACTTGTGCACAGCCACTGGCCACAGTGAACACTCAATAAAGGCTTGCTGCTGATGATAAGGAAATTTTAACTATAAACAAGACATAAGACATACAAGAAAATATTATTTAGACTCCACTGATTTCTAATGTGAAAAAAATGATCACAGAAAATGAATGGAAGTTTACATTTGTGTTGCTAGTTATTAGTCTCCAGAAAAAAAAACTGCTAATAAAATTAATAGCAATAAACTTGATTGCAGAGGGAAATTATTATATACTAACAGGAGTAAACTGGTTTCACAAATTTCAGAAATCTCTAGCCATACACTAACAATTTATATGCTAATTATAAATGAATTCCAAACTATGATACAAGCAGGACTAAAAGAGTTTTTAACTTTCCATGACCATTTCCTAACCTCGTAGAAATTAGTATATATATATAAAAGTTAAAACAAGTACCCATATAATATGGTACATTAAATACTCATATTTCATTATTCATATTTAAAAAATAAAATTGGTCCTCTTCATCCTGGTCCAAGTTAATGTACACAAATTGAATTCTAGAATGTATAGCTTCACCTCTTCTTCATTTTCCATGTAGTTATAGCTTAACTTAGTCTATTATTTACAAAAAGAGGTTTAATGAAATAACTGATCCATTCCAACATTATTTGAATGTCTCCTGTTTTTAATTTGCAGCAATTAATACAAAGCATAAATGTTTTAAACCTTGACTCCTATGAGACACAACAATTTAATAACTCAATTTATCTTGAAAATGTCTTAGTGAAATAAGGAAAACACAATCTTCTACTGCCAAATTTGATAATACTGATTCATTAGTCACAACAGATAAAATTAGAATCCATTAAATGTGAAGGTTTTTTTTTTTTTTTTTTGCGGTACGCCGGCCTCTCACTGTTGTGGCCTCTCCCGTTGCGGAGCACAGGCTCCGGACGCGCAGGCTCAGCGGCCATGGCTCACGGGCCCAGCCGCTCCGCGGCATGTGGGATCTTCCCGGACCGGGGCACAAACCCGTGTCCCCTGCATCGGCACGGGGACTCTCAAACACTGCGCCACCAGGGAAGCCCTGAAATATTGTTTTCACATGCAAAGTTTGCCTTTGAAGATAAGTGTATTCATTGTTACAAATGATTAAGCAATGGTTCTGATATTATGTGTCATGTATGCAACTGAAGCTTCATTGTCACAGTCAGAAGTCAAGACATTTAGCTTGCTCCGCTCTTTTAACATTGTTATCTTTTTTTAAAATCAGCTTTTGTTAACATGTTCTCCATTTAAGAGAACTAGACTTGCCTTAGTGCAATTAACTGCCATTACCATGGAGAGAGAGAACCACGGATAATGAACTTTATTAAGTAGGACTCTACTAGTAAATTACAAACTAGCCTTACAAGTTAAGCTATATTAAAGGGCAACTAAAACGTATCATAACATTGCAGTTCAGGGTGAAAGTTAGCTTAAGCATTTGGAGTGTGAACTCAACAACTGGACATTTCCTGTGGTGATCATCTTTCCTTTTGTACTTAAGTTCTCTTGTACTAAAAAGCAAGTAGGTCACTAATGCCATTTAAACCCAACTACCCTTTTATCTTTTTGTTTTCTCTTTATTTACATCTACAACCTAAGGTATTATTTAATAAACTTGGATCTTTAAATACATAATTTAAAAATGGAAAATAAAATTTGGGATGGATCTCGATTAACTACTGAAATCAGCATTTTGTAAGACACACCTGGCAGTGGCAAAGGAGGTGGAGATGGCAGAAACAGCTTTAAAAAATGTGGGTAATGTGCTTGGGGTGAAGAGTAAACAGAATTTACTGACCTCAGGTCACGTTTCTCAAGCTACTCCAGTGTTTCCAGATTACAGACCTGGGGAAAGCAAGTCCTCATATTCACGTTGGAGGCAGGGAGCTTGAGGCACTGAACGCCGAGAGATGGGAGTTAACATCTGATGAGCATCTAGTCAATGACAAGCACTGGGCTAGGTGCTTCTAAGCATTATCTCCTCGAATCCGGATAATGGTCCTCTGTGTTTTAACTCCCAATCTTTCACATGTGGAAAACAGTCCAAAAAATGTTGCAAAACTTTTCTAAGGTCTTATGGCTCAGTCTCTCTCACGCAAAAATATTAGATCACTAAGCCACTCAAGCCACACTGATCTTTGCATACTTAAAACACAGTCCTCTTTCTTTATTTTTACTTATTACTGAAGTACTCATCTCATTAAAAAATACTAAGATGGTTTACAAAATATAATAAGATGAGATTTGTCTTCAAAGTAGAGACCTTAATGCTTGTTGGATGACTGACCGACAAACATCTTGCCTGCCCGAGCAGCAGTGGAGGGAGACCCTTCCATCTAAAAGTTGTTTCCCAAGTGTAAGGTATAATTATGAATGGATCTCAAGGACATTGCATTGTTACAAAGATTGCTTAAAACTAGTTCCCTTAAATCCTCTATCGTTCAGCATTCACTTTTATCTGTCTGTATTCATTGAAAAAGCACATGTACTGTCTGATTGTTCCTGTCTGGTGCCAATAAAATTCATATCAAATTTCTGCTAAGAGTTTCCCACAATAAACTTTTAGCAGGCCATTTATGGTAAAGAGCTTGGATGTGATTTTACTAAACCAAAGTAACCATCTATTGTTCTGTCTCAATTACATGTTAGGAAGGGAGAAGGGAGCATCACTGAGAAAAACCTGTAATTGCCCTTAGACAAAGGCAGAGGCAGGGTAAGTATGGAAGTGGCAAATTTTATACACCCAATAAACATGAGTTTGGAGCCCAGCAGAACACTGCAGGCCCCCCCTCCGTCCACCCCCAAGTACTAGAGAGTTGTTTTACACATACTAAAACTGCCACCAGAGGTAAAAAAGCTAACTGCATGATGACCAGACTGTAGCCATGACATAAACTGCTCCAATTTCAACAGTACTGAATCTATGGGTAGCACAATTCCAAGAACTGGCCTCAAGACAATGGGATTAACATTATTGCTCATAATAATCTATATCTTTGTGGGCATCAGAATAATTATAGCTTGCCCTGCCCATATATGTAAGCGACAACTAAAATTGTCAGCATAGTTGTCAGCAAAGAGATGCTACAGACCCACGTTGACAATTTCCACTCTGAGAATACAGCACCCTATGTCAGTATGAAGAAGGTACAGAAGATAGACCTTGGCCCCTAATCCCATAGAAATGGAATGACGTTCTGACAAGTGAGGATCTGTCAGCAGCTCTTTGCAGGAAACCACCCTCAGCAGGAAGCCCCTGTTCCTGTCACTTTGGCAAAGCTATATTGTAACTAACTTTTAAACCAGGCACCCCCATGCTCTACTTATCTCTGGCCCAAGTGCACCTTTCAAATCTTTTAATCAATACCTTGCCTGACTTGTCAGTTCTTTCCATTGATCAAAGAAGTAGAAATGAAGAATAAGCAATGAAATGTAGAAATGAAGATTACCAGATCTCTCCCCTAGCTTCCCTCCAGTCATCTCCCGAACAAACTGTGTGACCAAACTGTGTGAATGAGATACCATCTAGAGGAAGATCACAAGAAGTCAACGAGCCTGCACACAGTGGGGGGATGGTGACAACTCTGACCCCCTATCTCTATGATTAACTGAGATTACTTCCCTCCTTTCCCTTAAATGTTTCATGGTCAAGCAGAATTTTTGGAGGTGGTTTTTGGGGGATGTTGAGTCCATCATCTCTCCAGACTATGGACATTCTGATTAAAGGCGCCTGTCGTTTGCTGCCAACATTTGTGAGTGTGTAACTGATTTTGTAAGTGGGAGCAGCAGGACCCCCATTCGATAACAAGTGGAACTTCATCTCTTCATCTGACACTATGCTAGGGTGGTAAAAATAAGAAAAGACATGGTCTTTTCCTTCAAAAACTTTTTAGCATAGTGGAAGAAACAGATTTATATACATATACTCATAGTACCACACTATAAATGCAATGATACAATGTACATTCATGGATGAAACATAATGTGGCACCTATACATCTTGGATGCATTAGGGAAGACTAGCTGGAAGAGGTAATACTTCAGTTAAGTCTTAAATCTTAAGGGTAAAGCAAAGTGTGGAGGGAACTTGGAGTTAGATACTAGAAAGTCCATTAAGTGTTTTGTAAAACTATCTTTGCTGAAGAAAAAAAATAACTAAAAAAACAAAAACAAACAAAGAAAACAAACAAACAAGAAACCTGACTAACCAAATTACTATTTCTCATTCTCTCTAACCTAAGGAAATACTGGCCACATACCAGGTGACAGCAACTGAAATATGGACATGAAAGCAAAGTGTTGCAGTCTGTTTGCCTTGCCATCTATGGGAATCTGCAGCTCCATCCAATAAATAAAGGAGCCACTTTTACGGCATCAACTCTTCCTACTGTTTCTCCCATTGATTAAGCCCCAATCACATGGCCTTTCTTGCTGCTACTCCAGCATGCCAGGCTTCAGCTCTGAAACTTTGTACTTGCTATTGATTCTCCTGTTTACAGTTACCAAAGCTTAGTTTATGTTTGCCTTCCTCTGATCCAGGCTTTAATTCAAATGTCACTTTCTCCAAGAGTCCTTTTGTAGCCATTGAAATTGACATATTAGCACTGATCTTCACTTCTGCCAAGTCATTGTTTTCAGTATTATCTTGCTTTTACCTTCTCCATAGCATTTATCAATACCTGAAACATGGTATTATCTGTTTATTTTTAGGTGCCTTGCTATCTAACTCCTCTCCCCTCCCAGGAAAAGTAATAAAGAACTTTTTTTGTCTTGTTCATTGCTGAATCTCCAGTTTGTAACATATTGCCCAGTAATCAACATACGTTAAATGAATGAAACCTTCTAAACCAATGGTAGCCATCACTATCTCCAAATAACAGCTCTGCAACAGACCTAGAGAACAACCAGTTTAGAATCCAGCAGGAGGACACAGGGGGCCTCCAGGGAGAAAATATGTTTAAAAAAAAGAGAAGAAAAATGAGGATATAAAAATAAAATGATATTAGACATAGAAATGTAGAAAGGTATGAAGTTAGATTCTATAGTTATTAAATGTGGGCCTTGGTTCTGACATTTCTTGCACCTAATCCACAAGGGAAAACTGATCATTTTTGTGTATCCCAAATGCTTGGGAAGCAAGGTTTTTAACACAGAGAATTCTAGAAAAAAAAAAAATTCTTTCATGGTTTCTCCTGAGGGTGCCAGTGAGTACGCACTACACATTTACATTTTTCTTACAGTAAATTACAAATTGTACGCATTTTGTCTATTGGTTTATATACAACTACAACTGGTGCCATCATATGGCATATCTTGCACTTTAAACTTTTGTCATTATTGTTTCAGGTTTATCATGACCAGATTCAGATTAATCACTGAGACATCAGAAATGTCTGGATGGAGCTAAAGGATTAATGCCCTGACTTACGGGATTTTTCCCTACAGTTAATCGTTTTGTTAATGCAGAGGGTTGCTTAGATTCTAATTCTGCCACTTACTAACTGTGCCTCAGTTTCATCGTCTGCACTTTGGGGATGTTAACAGCACTGATTCTATTATAATTACATTTAGGATTCAATTAAACATTAAACTGTAAAAAATGCTTAGTACAGTGTCTGGCTCCAATGAATTTCCCATAGTTCCCTATACGATGGTTGTAATATTTATAACATAGATATCTAGTTGTACATAAATCATCTGGCAAGCATAATAAACTGAAAATCCAAGATGAACCTTTTGTTTTCTCTATGATGTGCAGTCAGGGAGGCAGAAAATTGAAATCTTCAGAAGTGACTGAATTAGTACAATTCTTAGTTAGCAATCTTACAACAGTACTCCTATGCTCTTAGAAAAATATTCTTATTCTTTCCAGATAACGTGTTATTGTTTTGGGAATTTGCAGAGAAACACCTTATCTATTTTAAAATTTAAGTCGGCTGTAATTAACATTAGTAAAAGCTTTCAAAATGACTTCTTTTTTGTGTGTGTGCTTTTATTCAGGTAGTGTTAGCCTAGGTTTTCAGATTTTCTGGCTATCCATTCTCCCCAGTGTAAACCCTAGCTCTGCAGAACTGTTTACTCATAGGAAATATACTGTTTGCTTATATCCCAGCAATTGAAATTGAAGCTTTCCTTCACACTTCAACAGCAACCTAACTGCAACTATAGTGGAATACACATGTTGCTCCATGTAATATCATAATGGTTTAGTTGTGCTACTTTGGCTATAAGGATCACAGCTCAAGTAACTGCAAATAACTAGAAGGTAATTTTGATAGGTATACTTTGCACAATGGAGAAACAAGACTAAACTGCCTTGCCACATTGTACTGGAACCCAAGGAAAGCTGAACTAGGTTTAACAGACGGAGCAAACACCAGTAGTCAGTCTCCTTGCACCAGGAACAAAAAGCTCCTTCCAAGGTGAAGGCATTAGGGGAGTGCGGTGAGTGACCACAGTCAGGATCCTCACCTAAGAAGTCCACCAGGGCTTCCCTGGTGGCACAGTGGTTGAGAGTCCACCTGCCGATGCAGGGGACACGGGTTCGTGCCCCGGTCCGGGAAGATCCCACATGTCGCGGAACGGCTGGGCCTGTGAGCCATGGCCGCTGAGCCTGCGTGTCTGGAGCCTGTGCTCCGCAACGGGAGAGGCCACAACAGTGAGAGGCCCGCATACCGCCAAAAAAAAAAGAAGTCCACCAATACCAAGACTCTGCTATTCTCATCGTTTCTGCTTTTCCTTGCAAGCATCCTTTCCCTTCTTTTACTGAAAACTGCCTTCTTCTCCTTCAACCATGTTTATCTCCTGGCTTCTATTTACACATCATTTTGATTTATTCTTAATTTTGGATCACTTACTATAGCCATCTCCAAACTCATAACCTTTCAATGTCTATTCTTGTCAACTATCTCAATCTCTGGATTTCTTAGTCTAATTCCAAATCTAGTTTTTTTATTAGATTACCTTAACAAGGGATTAAGGTGAGGAATTTGATCTCAGAATGACCTGTGATTGTGGCAGGCACAGTTTAAGGTTCATGTTTGATTTTGTATCTCTCTTTCCCGATTAAATCTTTGTGGCCCCAGCTTTGCATAGTACCTGGCAACTATCAAATATTCAATACATATTTATTTAAATGAGAATTTTAATGAAAAATAATAAAAGTAAATAGAGCAGAAAAAAAGAATGGAATAAAAATCTTTAAAAGAAAGAATTGAATATTTGCCTTATCTTTCCTACACTTGTTCTATTTCAGGGTAATGATACAAGAAATTTTCACATACTGAGATATGGGGAAGTCATTCTGGCTTATATATGAGTTAACTTGAATTTTATGCTAACTAAAACAGCCTGTTTGTGGCCTATCAAACATAAGCTGTGTTTGTGTTTCAATTATTAAAAAGCAGGGTGTACTGAGCAGAAGTAAAGAAAGACCATGTTAAAGATTAGATGCCTCCCTTCCCGGGGCACCAATGCTGGTACTCCTTCGATGATAAGACTCCCTTCCCAGGTGCCAAGGCTATACTGACTCACTGTGTACGTGCTGATTTGTTTTTTTTTGACACCTTGAAGGAATGTATCCCTGGCTTGTTTCATGTTCTTTGTTCTGACAAGATACAAAACTGTGCTGATAACCATGCTTCTATGGAGCAGTTCCTTGGAGTTTTCTGGGAGGCTGTTTTCTAGGCTAGAGTTCTCAGTTTGACTCAAATAAAATTCTTTTCTGTTTCTAATATAGGTTATTTATTGATTATTTTCATCGACAATAACCAGATAAGCAGCCCTAGTTGATGAAGGCAAGTCCTTCTTTACAGAAAAATTCTAACCAAATGTTGAACAAATAACATTATAAAATCACAATTTTGCCATCCCTAATTGAATAACTTATTCTGAAATGATTATAAATAAATGAAAGCATTAGAGGAGAGGTCAACAGAAACACTGAAATGGAAGGATCAGGCTGGCAGCACTGATCAATCTTGGCATGACCACAGGGGGAACAACCAGACTTAACGTGACCGCGGATGTGATGGAGTATGAAGTACACAGAGTCACCTGTGAGTTATTCTTGAAAAACAAACAAACAAAAAAGGAATCTGAAAGATAGGCTTTAAGCTAATGCTCAGCTATGGGGAGTACAAAATACAGTGGAACAAATTAAATATAAGAAAGAGACATGCAGAATGATCCAGAAAGTAGAACATTCTAAAGGACAATGAACATGGCTTCTTTAAGAAAGTAGTGGCATGGATAAAAGAGAAGTTAAGGGAGAGGAATTACGAGGAAAGAGACTTATGACACAAAATAACCAAAATGTAGTATGTGGACCTCATCTGAATCCTGACTAAAACAAAATAAATGTAAAAAGGGATTTTTAAAGAAAAACAGCAGCATTTGATTATGGGAAGGGGTGCACGATACTAATGCATTACTGTTAGTGTTATTAGTTGTGAGAATGACATTGTCATATGTAAGAAAATAACCGTAATTTTTAGGGATGAAATGATATATGTCTGAGATTTGTTTAAAAGAATTCAGCAAAGGAAAAAAAAAATAATAAAGCTCAATGTATAGGTGAAGAAAATATGACAAAATCTTAGTAATTGTTGAGTTTGAGTTATGGATATACAGCTCCATTGTATACTCTACTTTTTAGCATAATGAACAGTTTTGTAACAAAGTTTTAAATAGAAAAATAATTTAGGGAAGCCACAGTGCAAGCAAAGACATCAACAGCTTTAATATTTGAAGAGCATTAGTTCCAAAACAGAAAGAAGATGTACATCTTTGATCAAAGTAGCTTAAACCCAATTTTCTCACTGCAGCAAATGAAGCATACTATGTTTTAAACATAAAATTTGAAAATAATGTTATGGCTCATCCCACAGCCTTGACAAAATAAAAGCAGCATACCTCATCTTCACAAATGAAACAGCAGGTTTTTGAAAATTGTTCCATTTTCTATTCAACACATTGGAGCCTCTCTGATATATACTCTTAATGCAGAGAGAAAATAAATTGAGCCTTCACTGTGGCTCAGTACTTTGGAAAGATGCTAAAAGAAATTACAGACAATAATAAAATACATGCAAATACACAGGACAGTAGAATGGATGAAACATATTTTTGCTTACATTTTGGTCAGCATTACAAAAACAAAGTAATGTTAAGTCACAATAATTTAAATAATCAGAGTAAAATTACACGAATATTTTAAAAGATATAAGATTTCTTACTTTCAAGCATATTTAGTGAACCTCCCCTACATTATACATTTGGTTGTCATCAGTCTAAAGGAATTTCACAGCTAAGTATACAATTGCCTACTGCATGTGATTCATGGAAGTCATACAGATAGCCAAATCTCTATATATCCAAATATAACTCACTGTATACTTCTTTTTAACTATTTACTTCCTTACACTGAGACTTCCTCCTGAATTTATTATCTCAATTAATGGTGCTCCCATAAATACAGCGTGTTCATTGTCTCCATCTTCTTTCCTAACCTTCCACTCAATGCAGTTAGTCAACAAGATCTCTTGATTTATCTCCTAAATATTTCTCAGATCTGATCCTACCTCTCCATCATCTTATCCAAAGTCCTCATATTTTCTCACTGGATTACTGCTGGAGACACTTAACAGTTACCTACACTTACAAAAGAAAGAACATAATAAGAAATAGAGAAGACACCAATTTACTTTAAAACCAAAAACAATATTGAGATTTAATGAAACCAAAATCTCTTTCTTTTTTTTGTTTTTCAGAAGACTAATAAAATTCATAAATGGCTAGCCAGTTAGACAAGAAAACAGACAGAAGATACATAATATCAATATTAAGAATGAGAGAAGACAAATGACTTCAGATTTTATAGACATTAGAGGCATAATAGAGAAATGTCATGAGCCAACTGTACAACAGCAAATTGCCACTTAGATTAAATGGAAAAATTCCTTGAAAGACAAACAACAAAAACACAATCAAGAACAAGCAGTTTGGGGAGGAACCAAGATGGCAACATAGGAACTTCCCTCCACCCACAGATGCAATGAATGTACAACGACACTACACATGGAGAAATTCCCACTGAGAGAAATCCAGGGGCTCACAGGACTATGGCAAATAAAGACGCATTTGTCAGTGGGCGCACATCACTCCCTGTGGCTGTCTCCTCAAGGCTCAGCCCAGAAAGAGCAGGTAAAAATGCCCATCTCCCAGTCTTGCCCTGGAGGGATTTGACTGCATACTTTACAAGTTAATGCCTGAGGGTCTGGCTTCTAATTTAGCATGCATCTAGAGGCTGGCTGAGATCTTTCTTAGAGCCCAGAGGAGCTGGTGGGCACTTCCCTGCATTCTCGCTCTTGCTTGATCCAACAATGAAACCAAACCACCAGTACTTCCCTGGAAGGAGCCTGTCCACATATTTAATGCATCAACTTTTATGGCTGCAAGCTGAGGGATGGGTTCCCAAATCATGTAGCTCTGATAGCCAGTGGGTCTTTCATTCACAAGTCCCACAGGACTAGAGCAAACAAAACAAGCAGCTTTTCAACAGGTGCAGAAGCACCCCGCTTGTCCCTCCCCCACTGTCATGGCTATCCACCTGGGCTCAGTGCAGAGGAAGCAGGCAATAATGCCCATCTTCCAATTTCTCCTTCCAAGGGGCTTAACTATATCTTTTCCCATCTATTGCCTGAGGGTACAGCTTTTAGTTAGCCTGCATCTAGGTGCTGACTTTTATCCTTTTCCTTGAAACACTGACCGGTCTTGGCACACCCTCAATTAGGGAGCCACTAAGAACAAAGATGGCAGCTTGGACAACCATAAAGGTTTGAGAGACAACCAGGAGCTTGGGCTAGGCTGATTGATGAGACAGTCTGTCTAGACTGGGAGAGGTGGTTGTCTAATGTGCAGAAACCAACACAAAGAGTCAAGGAAAATGAAAAAAAAATAATAAGGAAATATGTTCCAAACAAAAGAACAAGATAAATCACCTATAACTGACCTTAATAAAATAGAGATAAGTGATTTACCCAATAAAGAGTTCAAAATAATGGTCATAAAGATGCTCAGTGAGGTCAGAGAACAATGCATGAACAAAGTGAGGATTTCAGCAAAGAGAAAATATAAAAGACAAAGAGAGAATCCTAAAAGCAGCAAGACAAAAGGAGTTTGTTACATTGAAGGGGATCCCCATAAGACTATCAGTGAATTTTTCAGCAGAAACTTTGCAAGCCAGGAGGGAGTGGAATGATTTTTCAGAATGCTGAAAGAGAAAACCTGCCAACCAATAATATTCCACATGGCAAAGTTGTCCTTCAGAATTGAAGGAGAGACAAAGAGTTTTCCAGACAAAAGCCGAAGTTAATCACTAATAGACCCATAGATATACGGATCAATAGAACAGAGAGTACAGAATTGGACTCACACATATAATTAATTGATTTTTGACAAAGTTACCAAAGCAATTCGATGGGGATGGGATAATTTTTCTAACAAATAGAGCTGAAAAGATTAAACATATGAAAAAAATCCCAAATAATCTTAAACTCTATATCATACTGTATACAAAAAATAACTGGAGATGAACCACAGATCTCAATGTAAGATATCTAGAAGAAAACTACAGTATTGCAACTTGACTCTGGGTGTTGCAACGTTTTCTTAAGTAGGACACAGAAAGCCCAAATTATAGAAGAAAATAATCAACAAATTGGACTACTCTATCAATTATTTTCTTAAAAACAGCTCTCCAAAAGAAACTAGTAATAAATGGAAGAGAAAGTCACAAACTAGGAGAAAATATTGCAACATTTACATAACAGTAGACCTTTATTTAGTATAATTAAAGAGCCATTACAACTCATTAATAAGAAGATAAACATCCCAATTTGGAAATGGCAAAAAGATTTGAACAGACATTTCACCAAAGAAGATATATGTATTGCAAATAAGCAGATGAAAAGATGGTCAATATCAGTACTTAGTAAAGTGCAAATTAAAACCACAAGGAGATATCACTACACTTATTTGAATGGCTAAAAGTAAAAAGTCTAATTGTACTAAGTGCTGGAAATATACAAACACTTTGGAAAGTGGTTTGGCAGTTTTAAGAAATATTAAACATGTACATATTACATGACCCAAGGAAAATAAAAGAATATGTGTACACAAAATCTTGCAAACAAATATTCACAGAAACCTAATCTTGAAAAAAAATCCAAATTTACCCCCTAACCTTAACCCTAATCCTAAGAGATGAATGGATAAACATTTTGTGGTGTATCTATATAGTAGAATATTACTCAGAAATAAAAGGAGATGAAGTATTGATACCCACAACCACCTGGATGAATCTCAAAATACTTGTAATTAGTGAAAGAAATTAGACAAAGAAATGTACATAATATATTATTCCTTTATACAAAAGGATAAAAATTTCTAACTAATTTGTAGTATTAGAAAGCAGACCATTGGTTGCCTGGGGTGGGTTGCATAAGGCACACAGAAACTTATTGGGGTTACGGATAACTTTATTATCTTGATTGTGGTGATGGTTTCATGGTTAGATGCATATGTCAAAACTAATTAAATTTTTAACTGTATTCAGTTATACCTCAATACATCTATTTAAAAGGGAGAGAGAGACCCACATTGAAAGATCTGAAAATACTGTGCTTAATAGTTTTCAGTTTCAATGAAATAGAAACACCTGGAAAGCCACTTCATAAAATTAATCTTTAAAATGTGAAGACGTATCACTCAAAGAAATACTCTAGTACATCAGTTAATCAATGGAGTAGGAACAGAGAGAACAGATACCAATTACACATATGGATTTACTTTAATGTATTCATTAATTCAACCAATATGTATGCCTGAATACATACCAGTGTACAAAATAAAACAAATCCTTCCCCTCATGTTTACTTTCTGCAACTATTATAAATTGTTATCAAACTTGAATAAGCAAATGCTTGCAATATTTTTTTAGTCAAAATAACCATGAATACTTCATTCAATTAATTATTTATATCAATAATCTTAGATATTAAAAACAAGAAAGATATAAAAATAAGACCTATATTTTTAAATCATCCGTTCTCTTGCCATTACCTTCAAAATAAAAACCAAAACTTGTTTTAGCTGGACATGTCCTTCACAAACTGACCTGTGCCTTCATACTCTGGTGTATACAAACCACACAAGGGATACTTTATTAATAATGCAGACTTCTGTGCCAAATTCGGATCTTAACTCCGTAGATTTGGGATGGAGCTCAGAATCTGCATTTGCAACTATCAGCCTATTTGATCCTAACAGTCTAACTACCCAGTGAGATAATTAGTGATGCCTAAATGTGATGACACATTGCACAAATAAAGAAACATGCATGAATGGAAATCTCACCAAATTACACAAATGCAACATTGGCCACTAAGAGCACACCTTGCTATCTAGGTGAGTTCACTTAAAATACAGATTTAATTAAATGAGAAACAAAATGCAATGATCCTTAGTAAGCAAAAAATCTTTAGAACATCTTCAAAATCTGAGCAAATACAATCATAAAGCATAGATTCCCAACAGAGGGAAAGCGTTCAGCTTTATTAGAACTAGGTTTTCATTGGAACAAAAGTGACTCCAAACTCTGACACTATAAACAAAAATAAAAAGCAAGACAAAGACATTTCTCTTCTTTCCTTGTGTCCTTGCTCATTTTTATACTTAGTAGACTTAATTTAGCTCATAATTTAAAATTTATTTTTGCCATAAGTAAACGCTTTCCCTCCACTTCCTTTAACAGTCACAAAAAAGTAACTAAAATCTCTGTATATGTTTAATGGTATATGATTAAGGATGATTCTGGGGAACTTTGATTCCATGATTTTATAATGTGTATTTTAATAGTCATATCCTGAATATTTGGTAAATATAAACAATTCATTTGATTAAAAATAAAATCCTTTCTAATAACCTTTAATTAGCATTCCTCAGCAGATGTTTGTTTTCATTCCATTCTCATTAATCAACTACCTACCCCAGCCCGAGGGCACAGTCTTAAAACAAGTTATTGATGTCCCTACCTTTAGGAAATCTACTGTATCTTCAAGAAAGATCCAAAGAATGAATGAGAAAACATATCTAGCCCACAAAGCTGTCCAGGAGGAACTGAGGACATGTCATATGTTAAAAGAGAGGATCTAGTCCTGAGCTATCAGAAGAGAATAAGAGAAAGTCTCTACAGATGGTCATCATGATACACTCTAGCATCAGGCAGAAAAGGTGGATATAAGGGGAAAAGGAAGAAGAAAGTGTAAAGGTAAACCTAATGATGCTGTCATTGCCTATCAAAGAGAGGAATACTTTCTCCACATTTAGAAGAAATTTAGGGCAGGTGAAAATGGGTGGTGAAGAAACAGGAAAGGATAAAAATTGGAATACTTACAGGTATTTCTTCTACAATTGGAATTTCAATTGTATTCCATACAAGCTTTTTGACCCTAACTGTCTTGACCAGTACAAAAAATTAGAAATAATAAAACCAGTTCCCCATATTAAGCCTGAATGTACATAATGGTTTGTCTATTTCTGCTATTCCTGCTGCCCACAGGTTTTCAGGTATGACCAATATGTCAGGATATTCTCTCCATTACCAGATTGCAAATGCCCTGCGGGCAGAGTCAGCTGTTATTTTGGTTGTATAGCTCTCGACGTGTGGGTGTGAAATAAATCCTAAATGTGCAACATTAAAGGTGGACTGGATCTTGGAAATTATCTGGTAATATATCCTTATTTTATATATGAGGAAACTGAGACCCAGGGAACTTAGATAATTTGCCCAAGGTCTCATAGCTAGTGTTAAGTTGCTAAGTTGATGATTTCAGAGTCTTCTAGAACTGCCACGAATTTTAATTCATCTGCCTTGTTAACCTGCTCATAATTTATAAATTCTATGCATGGAGGCATAGGCTTAGGTTATTTGAGAAAATGGACTTGTTCTCTTAAATACTGCATTAAATTTGTTACATCTAGCATACACAACTATTTTGAAAGCAAGTTTTTTTGAAAAATCCTTACTATTAATAAAGTCACGGTGGAATACGTTAATACTCTTTAACATTCTTTTTAGTTTTGGGGGATTGCATTTTTTTAAATTTTAAGACAATGAAAGAAACCAGTGGAAAGAAGAAATTTTTCTACATCAAATAAAAATAAATTTGTGGGAAATATTTGTCTCCATATCCAAATAATCACTCTGTATGAGGCTGAAACTAAAAATTCATAATATCACTGAATTAATATTTACTGATAAAAGTAAAAATATATTGCTTTCTATAGCTTGATTTTGGAAAAGTTTGTCATTGTCATGAGAGTATAAGCCATACTTCAAATATTTTGTTTTCTTAACTTTAGTGGAATAAAATCCATTTATTACCAAAACAGCATACTTACTGATTCAGGACAGGAGTATAGGCAGTTTTATCCTCATCAATAATCGTGACCATCAGTGTAATAAGTTGGGGCCAAAAATCCAAATTCTTGGTGGTTGGTCCCTGATCTTCCCGAGGAATGTCCCGTTTCTTACTCTGCTCACAAGGTCACGCAACATGCAAAAGAAAAGGTTAAATGGTATGACTTTAGTTAGATGTCACTGTCAAACAGGAGGATTAGAGAAAAGGGGTAATGGAACAACTCTCAGATCATGCTGGCCAAAGCTATTAAATTCAGGTTTCCTCTCTTCATTGAATGCATCGCATAGGGTAAAGTCACAATGGCCAGGCTTGAACTCCTAAATACTTTGGTTCTGGAATGGAGGTTTCTCTTCCTCTATTGCAGTTCATGACCTTAGGAATTATTATTGTAGAAATTATCCCTTTAATGTGGCTTCTTCCAAGGCAAAAGGTTGAATTCTGTTTGTACAATGAGGTGTGTGTGTGTGTGTGTTGTATATAAAATTTGTCCTGCCTAAATATTTTGTCCATAGTCACACTGGTAGTAAAGTGGGCTGAACTCAAGCAAGACTGCCTGGTTACAAAGCCAGTACTGTTAAATACGACAGCATATACAAGTTGCATGAATGGTCTGGAACGCTCTCATTCCACTCACAAATGTATCTAGTTAACAAAAACTTCCTAAGTCTATCTTTCTTTTTTGTGCATGTATGTGTATTTAAATCATATTGGAATCCTTCTTGATTTACCATACTGAATGAATTCTCCACTCTCACCTCTAGGAAGAGTGTTGCCTCAATGATCTAAATTTACAGTGAGATTAACAGAGTATAATAACAATTTTGAATGTTTAACATCTAAACTTCATATTCAACAAACACAATTCCTTTGAACACACAAATAAATTATTCTGGTCACTTTGTTTGGTGGGCATTCTTCTTATAACACTTCTTTCACATGTACTTTTTTAAATTAGGCAAAAAAGATAAAGACGAGACAATTTTCACTCAAGTATATGACTCAGTGGGAAGCATATTGTTTCCTTGTTTTTGCTAAATTATTTATAATCTTATATATCCAGGATATCTGAAAGCTCCAATGTGTAGCTCAGGAAATTTATGGGCTCTCATACAAAAGGTGGATTCGATTTTACTTGATGCAATCTTTTGCCCTATCCAACTACCATGTCTTTTCCAAAGAACAGCCACCCTCTGCTGAATGGTTGTATGCCTATCGTCTAATGCTGCCCAAGACAGGTAACCAGATTTGGATGAGTCATCACACTATTATATTCTCACTTAAGTTAAAATATAACCCTGTGTTAAATCCACTTACTGTTAGAGACCTCATACACAGACTATAATGCACCTTTAGGGACTTTAATTTTCCTAGGGTGCTTCCAAATGCTGTTGATTTACCTTTAAGCTCAAAATTTAACAGACACTAAAAGTCGAAGAGCTAAAATAGTCAAAAAATTAGTGGCTAGGACAAATTACTTCAAATTGTCAGAATGAACTATAAGCAGTCTCCAAAGGATCTTAAGAATCTTATATATCTGGTCCCTGAGAACCACTTGAAACTCTGGCAGCCTTCCTCTTTTAATTCCTTAGGTACACCAAGGCACATCAGAAGATCTTTAATAAGAAAAAGGTAGCAAAGAAGGCTTACAAATGTCTCACTTTGCCTATTATTAAATTACATTTTCTATTGAAATTTATCTTTCTTTTACGAACAAGAATTTATTATGGTCACAATAACATAATTATTTATTCATTACATTAAGCTCAATAGATTTCCTTCTCTATGATGTAGTTAGAAAGCCAGAGAACCTGGTGAGTTGTGAAGATTGTAAGTAAAATTAGTTCTGATGGCAACGGTGGACTATATGAGAATACTATCATTAATCATCTTGATGTGTATATAGCCAAACTATATGCCTAACGTTTCAAGTAATGTGAATAAATAAAAATAAATGACTACTGATGACATGTCTAACACCAGAGTCACTTATCATCATTCTGCAAAGAAGGATCTGGGAAACGGCAGAGACCAAAGTAGTTGAATATACATTAATTCCAAAGTCCCTTAGCTGTCACAGATTACTTTTTTATGACATCAGAGGATTACAGTTGGTAATGTTTTTTTTCATAAAATTCTGTATGCTGCATCAGAATAAACCAAACCTGATGCTGAGTCATGAAGTTTTTACGTACCACATATCAGTAGCATAAATCATGCTTTATGTATTTTACTAGTGCATTTGAATAAACTGCATGTTTGAAACATGTAGTACAACCATTATATAAGAATACTTGACTGCTTAGGGACTCAGTTTTTCTAAGTAACACTTTATGAATAGTTAAGAAGTCTACTGGGGCATTTGAAATTGTGGTTGGAAAAATTAAGATAATGGCAGTAGAAATTCTGAAAGCTAGTAATAAGTGTATTAATATCTACTAAAACCCCTATTAATTAATATGTATCACAAGAAAAATTTAATAAAATATATTTATATTATATAAAAGTATAATATATATTAACCTCATTAATAACAAATAAAATACAACAGGTTTATAAAGCTATGACTTAGTATGTCAATCTTAATATGGTCATTGTTATTATAGTGTCTAAAAATTATTTTGTTAATAGATAATTGAGGAAAGAGATATGAAAGAAAGTCTGTGAAAGTATAATGGGGAGAGAAATTTTTAAAAGTAGAAAGTCACCAGGGTGTAGGATCAGCTGAAAAACCTTCTAGTCATCATATTTATAAAGGATATTTCAATACAAAAAGCTTGTACAGACAAGCTGATAAGATGTACATTATACTTTCACAATATCAAAGAAGAAAATATGAAGATACTCCATTAAGAAGAGATCAATATACAGAGAGAACCATTATATGTAAAAAAGTGTTGAAATAACAGATTATATCTTCATGGTAGTAGGACCTAGTAACACTTCTAAGGTTTCTACAACATATTTCTGTTCCATCCCATGTATTTGTTCAATAAGCATATAATTTTGAAATACCTCCTCTAAGGAGCTGGCCAGACAAGGGTTGGGGGGAGATATTTGGTAGAGTAATGCAGTGGGATGTTTAAATGCAAAGGCACATGACACTAATTGGGGAATTACTAGCAATGTGAGGCTGCAGGCTTTTGACAAGTTTCTCTAACATTAGTTCTACTGGATATTAGTGAGTATCTCTCTCTCTCTCTCTCTCTCTCTCTCTCTCTCTCACACACACACACACACGGTCCATGCTCAAATTGAGGAAATTTTGCTTAAATGAAGTTAAATACGTTATTTCCAGACTTCTTGTAGTAAGATGCTAATGTACATTGTGATTCTCTAAGATGGGGGTTCTCAAACTTTAGTGTTTTTCAGCATCACTGGGCAGGCTTGCTAAAACACAGATCGGTAGGCTCTACCACCAGAGTTTCTGATTCAGTAGGTCTAGGGTGAAGCTTGAGAATTTGCATATATAATAAAGTCTCAAGTAATTCTGGTGCTGTTGGTCCCAGGGCCAATTTGAGAGTCTTCTACTCCCCTCCTATTCCCCACATCCCATCTTGTAAAACATTCCACAGAAAAAGTGTTCCTCTGACTATACTTTGGGAAACAAAAGGCTAGAGAGATGCAGGGGTCAAATACTGAAAGACATTTTGTGTTATATGAAGGGCTTTGCATTTAAACTAAATTTGATGAGGACTATTATATGATTTTAAACACAGGAATACTTAATTACAGTTGTGTTTTTAAAAAATGATTTGGCAGTAGCAGGAAGTTTAATAAATTAAAACTTATGAAATAGTCAATAAATAAAATTGATAGGTTTATGAAAATACTTATGAAATAGTTAGGTAAAATTAATAGAACTCATTATGTAAATGGTGAGAAAGAAGAGAGAGAGGGAAAAGTCAATGGAACTATCCATAAGGTAATTAGGTAGACCAGCCTGGAGTTTAGAAAGCCCTCTGGACTATGGATATAGCTTGAAGAATTCCAGGATGTGTGTGGTAGCTGAAATTACGGAGTAAACAAGTTTACTCAAAGAGAGAGAGAGAAGACTACATGGCTAGAGGAAAAACCTTGGGGAGAAAGTCTAAAAGAGAATAACATTTTATGAAAGAGGGGAATAGATGGGGGAGTGAGGCCCCTGTTGAAATGGGAGAAAATGGGATCCAGAGTAAATGTTGGAGGATTAGACTTGAATGTAAATGAAGAGCAAGGCTTCCTCTGAGTCAGGCAATAAAGAATCTTGCAGATAAGTCTTGTTGATGGTGAGAAAGGACAGCTAGAAATTTCTATCCTGAGAGAAGAGGAGGAGTAAATAGTAAAAGTTTGAAACAACCTCTGCAAGGAATGAAAGTGGGCCTTGAGTTGGACCCAGAGTGGCCCTGCCGGGGAGCTGGGGAGTGCTGCTGAGGGTGGGTCCCTGCACTTACAAGGATGCTACTCTGGACCATCATGAGTTTCCTCCAGGACTGGATTCAGAAGTCAAGGAAACAGAGTGTTGGATTTACTACTGGAGGGCAATGAAGTAGGAAAAGGATTTAAGTGTTTGACCAGAATGGTTGGAGTGTTGGAACAAATATATTTTATGGTCCAGAGCAAGGAAGAAGAGAAATGGGAGGGAAGATGGAGGAGTAGATCTAGAAAAAGGAGGGAGGAGAAAGGAAGGACAGCAGATTGTTGGAGGAGGAAGTTTGTGTTTAGGCATTCAGACCATGGCGGGGCAGGGATAGAGATCACCTAAAGGGCTCTAGAGTGGAGGTCGAGAAGAGGTGAGGAAAATGATACCTCAGGTAAGATAAGGAAGCTGTGGTAACTCTAAAAAGAACTTACAGAATTTGTGTGCGTGTGAGCAGGTGACTGCTGCAGTGTACGTAGAAAGATGGTCTTGTTTCAAGGTAAGTGATGGCTGAAAGTTTTGGCAACAAGGCTTATAGATGGAAAATCAGGACAGTGTGAATATAAAGACACAAAAGACAATGAAACAGAGGTAAGCCTGAGTATTAAAAAAGATATAAGCTTTAAATTATAACAAAAAGGCTAGCAAAGTAAATTAATATTAAAATATGAACTAGATAGCTCTTTTATAATAAGTTTGCAACATCCTCTGACTCTGAGTTGGCTGTATGTCTTCTCATACTTCGGAGATAAGGACATCTTAGCCCTAGCAGTTCACAGATTAGAAAAATTGGAACTTTGTTACTGGTTTTGGAAGCAGAACATAAAGTTTCAAATGCTCAGGGGATTTGAGATCTTTATGAAGAGCAGTGTGGACAGTTTATCAGCCAGGAGAAAGGAGGACATTTATACTGGCCTTCACTTAGGCAGGATTAGATACAGTTTCTCTAGGTACCCTTCCCTCAGCAGGTGGAACATTTTTTACATCCGTGGAGACACGCTTCTTGCTTCTCTCTCCAAAATATTATTGCCTTTCCTTTATCGTCTAATAATACTTCTACCATCTCCAAAAACAGCAACAGAGGCATCTTTTTAACTCATTCCATGGTCAGTTCTGACAACAACCTTGCAGCCTTGGAGACTGAATATACAAATGAACAATGGCCAGACCACATATGACAGAAAGCTGACCCACAATCTCCGGAACAACCAGTTTGGGAAACCAACCCAAAATCTCTGCAACAGTCGGCCCAGAATGATCAGGACTTGGTCAATGACTGCCAGTTTCCTTATATTTTACCCTGACTTCTAACTCAGGACCAAGCATTGAAAGCCAAATATGTCCCCCAAATCATGCACACAAGATACCTTCTAGCTAGGTGACTCCCAGTTTCCCCAGGCCAACAAGCTCTGATCATACTAGACCTGAAACCTTACCTGCTGTTTTCACTATAAAGCTTTTCCACTTCCCTGTCTGCTGTTGAGTCTGGGCCAAATAAAAGTGATGTTGGCTGCCTTCGCTGTTTGAGTAAGATCTGAATAAACAGCCTCTGTCTGTTCTCATTTGGGTGGTCTTCATTGATTTTCAAACATCAAAGCCAAACATTAAAATCCTGATTTCAGAGATGAAGAAACTGAGGGTTACCTTATTTCTGACCGCTTCTTCTTCACTGAAAACAGAACACGTAGACCACATTAAAAAATGTATAGCTTTGGTTTTCTCTTTATATCCTCAACTCCAAGCCCTGGTTACATAGTTTATAGACACAGATGACAACCATTACCTCCCACTAATAATAATGGGCTGATTTTTATCCTGAGTTATATATCTTGAATGAGAAGGAATGCTTTCAGAAAATAAAATTATGGATGCTTATGTGAAATCCCTGCACAGGTCCTGCATTCTTGAGACTCACAACTGCTCAGCATTCATCTGCAGTTTGAGAGTTACAGGCACAAGGAGGGTTTGGTTCTAAGTTAATTGCCAGTTGTTTTCCCCCCTAGTTTTAGAGCTTTCTTTTTTTCCAACCATTTTTTAAGTATATTTAATTTACATTGTTGTGTTAGTTTCAGGTGTACAACAAAGTGATTCGGTTGTATGTATATATACGTATAACTTTATAACTTGTAATAATCTATAAAGGAAAATTTAGTAAGAACTTTGGGGACACTGGATACTGATGAATGATGAAAGAGTATTAATTAACAAAGTTCCGTAAATTAGGAGTTTGGGATTAATATTAAAAAACAGATATAGATATGGATATCTATTCTTTTTCACATTTTTTTCCATTACAGTTTATTACAAGATATTGAATATAGTTCTCTGTGCTATACTATAGGTCCTTGTTATTTATCTATGTTATATATAGCAGTGTGTATATATTAATTCCAAACTCCTAATTTATAGAGCTTTCTTAATTGATACTGCTTTATAATCAGTATCCAATGTCCCAAAAGTTCTTACTAAAGTTACTAGTTAATCCTTACAGTTCATATAACTGCAGTCATTTTATCTGCTTCTCCCAATTAGTGTCGGTTTAATTCCATTCAACTTTGGGCAGGATGGACAACCAGACATGGACATAATAGGAGATCCAGAGAGTGAAGTTCCAACACTTCATAGACTCCCATTCTACTTGCCCAAATATAGGAAACCATCAAAATGACACTATAGTGTCCAGAATGACTTCACTAAAATTGCTTATCTTGGTAATTCCAGAAGGCTAAATCCTTGTTTGACTGATTACACTTAGGGAAAATGATGTGAGTCTCTGATCAAGGTGTGAAGGGGTAGATAGGAAATTTAAAAAGCAGGATGTTAAAATATTTCAGGGAGACTTGTACCTAGAACAGGAAGAAAATAAACAAGGAGAAAGATTGTTAAGATGTATTAACTGTATGTGAGAAACTTGGTCACCACACCGAAGAATTCTACAATTCTTTGTCAGCTCAGACAAAGGCAGTCAACTGGATTCCAGGGTCTTGCATTTGGAGTAAAATCAAGGAGACTGTCCACAAGCAAGATAGGAGAGGAAGAGATACAGAAGTTTAAATCAGCGAAGAAGTAAATGCAAATCTTTTTTGCTCACTTCTTAACAGCCAAGAACTCACAGACCTACCCACACTGCTATACCTCTTCTGTTCCTGAGTCACAGTGTAGTACTGAAAAGGCTACTGAAACACTTACTGCAATTTCTGCATTCTACAGATGAGGAAACAGCCTGAGAGATGAGAAAACTGAGCCTGACACAAATTACTCAGCTAAATGGCAGAAGACAGAGTTGGATTTTGTTTGTTAAGGCATAAAGAAGCAAATTAAGTTATTGATCAGCAGGTTTGTGACCCTTCCCTCTAATTAAAAAGTTTGAAAATGACTGCTAAATGGAAGCATTAGTATTTGTTAACTGATGACCTAATTCTCCTTATACATCTTAAGAGCTAAGATAAACGGGGCATCCATTTTAAGGTGGTGCCAATATTTCCCATTACTTATTGAAAAAAAATTTTTTTTGCCTTTGGCAAAGTTTATTTCATCTCTTACTTAGACCATTTGCAAGTTTATCACCTTTTTATCTACCTAATTCTTCAAAGGTTTTTCCACTATTAATCTTAAATGCCTTCTTCACCACTGAATTTTCCTGATATATAGTAAGTCACTTAAACTTGGTCATGAATGGGAGAGACTCTGGGAAGTTATTCTGAATGAGGCTTAGTGCCTGGATTCTCTAATGAGCTGGACCGTGATCATACACATAATGAATAGCCCTGAGTATTCTGGTTATGTGTGAGTCAACCTGAGTTTACTTTCATCACAAAGTTGTGCCATTGTTGCTTTCTGGGCTAACTGGGGCAGAGTCTAAATTCCAGTTGCCATAATTAATTGTATAACTAGCTTTTAAAATCCATAGCAAAAATGCTTTGGGACAATGTGAATTGTAACTTTTGCAGAGAACTTAAAAGAAACATACCAAGCAGTGAAATCTGAGACTATATGCAAAGCTGCCACTGCCCAGTGTTTTTCTAAGTCTGGTCCATAGATCATCTACATCACAATCACCTGGGTTTCTTATTAGAAATACATACACTTGATTTTAGAGTCCCTGTTGCAGACCTACTAAATTAAGATAACTAGAGTTATGCCTGGGAGTCTGGACTTAACACGTACAGCTCTGCTCTTCCAAAATCCTCACATCCATAGGCAGAGTTCACTACCAAACTGTCAGTAAGTCAGTTAAAAATAGGCCTGTTTTTGTTTTTGTTTGTTTTTTTTTTAAAGGAAGGGTGATACAGCTCTTCCTGGATGCCAATGTCAGTCATAGGTTGCTAGATCTTGCATTCTGTGTGATAACAAAAGACTTCTCTTTTATCTTTACATATGATGAATTTCCAACTACATAGTTATCTAATTTTAAGAGGAGGTAGAGTAACTTATTGGATATTTATGTGGTGCCCATTCCAGGTGTTGATAGATTGCTATGCTAATCCCTTTGTAACACATTACTTTTTAAATTAAGAGTCACTAGGAAATTACTGTTATACCCAAATAACTTAATTTACTGTTGCTAATTGAGAACAAAAAAATTGAGCACCTAGTGGTCTTAATAAGAGTAATTACTAAAAACCAAAAATATGTTAATATGGTTAGAAAAAAAAACAAGGAATTTCCATATATTAGAATGTTGTATTTGTATTACAGCAAAACAGAATCTTCACTGGGTCTTTTCAGCTTCAGTAAGTCTGAGATATCCTGACACTTAAATTGTCAAAACTGCATTTCAAAATTTGGACACTCCATGTGGTTTTTAAAATCTCTATATGATTCCTTGAATTTCAATAGACTGTACATAGTTAATGATCTATACATACTATAAATTGTCATAACTTTGAATGTGGACTTTAAATATATCCACACAAATGAGTTAACAGTATGGAATAATAGAAAAAAAAATAATTGAACATGGAATCAGGAACTTACATTCTGTTCTAAGCTTACATTAATTTGTCCAAACTTGGGCAAGGAATTAATTTCTTCAAATTTGGATTCTTAATATTGAAATCAGAGTATACATACCTAATCCTATTTTTCTGGTAGTTCTAGCAAGTATATAAGTAGAACATCTTCAGTAAGAGACATTTATTACCGTAACAGGTGAATACTCACTTTTAATTAAATTTATGGTAAATGCTCTGCTAATTGACAAGATTCTTGTTCAAATTCTGAGAGATGTATAAGACAGTTTCTTGAACATAAAATATTAATATTTTAATGGATAAACTAATAGTTTTCCCCTTTTCTCTTTACAAAAATTAAACTTGCATTAAAAAGAAAAAAAATGTAATAGGTCACATCTAGAAGGCATTTATTTTCAATTTAAGATATTACATATTAAAGACAACTAGTATTACTGAGACCAAACTCAGGAGTACCATGAGAGATGACTTCAAATACATGATGGACTGTGGTATAGAAAGAGATTAGAAGAGAAATTGGATTTGTCTTGCATGGTCAAGAAAATAAAACTAGTACTTGTGAGTAAAACTTTCAATAGAGAAGATTTTAGTACAACGTAAGGGAAAAATGTCTAAATATCAGATCTCTACAAATGTTATAAACCTCCAGCCACTTAAAGGTATACAAGAAATCCTTTGTCCATGTTGTATCTAAAAATTGACCACAATCTCTGAGTTTCTTTTTAATATACCGTCTATGATTATACTCCAGTAACTAAATTCACAGAGATGAACACGTAAGTTTTGAGCATTTGATGGGATGTTGATTACAAATACATGTTACTTTTTTTATGGCCTTACTGATGTGCAATTGATATACAAAAACAGCATTTATTAATGTACACAGTTTGATGAGTCTGAACATATGTATACATCCACGATAGAATCACTAAAGACAAGGTGATAAACCTAGCCATTGCCTCCAAAAGTTTCCTTGTGTCCCTTTCCTCCCACCCCTTTCCCCTGTAGTAAGAATATTTTACAGGAGCCCTATCCTCCCAAGAAATTTTTAAATTCACAATATCATATTATTAACTATAGGCACTATGTTGTATAGCAGATCTCTAGAACTTGTACAACTGTAACTTAATACCCATTGAATATATGACTACTATTTTTAAAGGGTAGAATACACTGTGGCAGAGAAAGGATAGCTGTTCACCATATCTGTTTCCCCTTTTCCTTGAGTACACAGCTAGACTACTGTGGAGGATTTAAGATGCCTTTAAATTCTTTGATAATCCTTTCATAAAAGGTATGCCTATATTTCCTTCCCTTGAATATGTGTGACTTTGACCAAAAGAATATGGCAGAAGTGACCTATCTCTGTGTTGAGGCTGAGGTTTTAAGAAAACTGGCAACTCCCAATTCCTATTTCTTGGACCACCTGCTCTTAAAATCCAGCCACTAAATTGTGAGGACACCCAAGTAGCCCCATGGAGAAGTCCATGTGGAGAAGAACCAACAGACCTGGTGCAGTTCCCAGATGACAGCCAGAATATCTTGCTAGCCATATGAGTAAGCCTCTGGGAAGTAGATTCCCCAGCTCCAGTCAAGCCAGACCAGCTGAAGCTGCACGAGCGGACATGAGATTTTCACACCCAGACCTACCCACATGACAGATCTGTGAGCAAAATAAGCTACTGTTACAGTTTTCAACCACTACGATTTATGGTGGTTTGTTAACTAGAACAGAATTTAATGCTGGAAGTGGGGTGTTACTGTTAAAAACCTAAAACCTGTGGCATTGATTTAGGATTGAATGGTAGGCAGAAGCTACAAGGGCTTCAAGGATATCGTTAGTGAAATCGGAAGACTTGCTGGTGAGAACCGAAAGGACAGTGAGGATATTGTTATTTTAGGCCAGATAAAAGGTGACTCCTGTTACTTAGCAGGGAATATTTGTCAACATTGTCACCTGCAATAAATATAGAAAGCAGAAAATGTGAGCTGGTGGATTTGGCAGAATAATGAATCTGTCCAGTGGTTTCTCAAAGTCATGTAGAACATAAAGCTGGAAAGAGAGATGAGCTAAAAAACAAATGAATTTTCCAAGTAGAATTCCAGGGAAATATAAAGGAACCAGGACTTTCTGGGTTCAAAATGAAAACTTTTTCATCCTTAATCTCCACAGAACACAAGACTTTCAAAGGGAGAAAGAGTTTCAGGAAACGTATCAAACCCAGGGTACTTTACTAGCATGACTCTATGGTCATGCAAAGATGTCTAGGTCCAAAGCAGGGTTCCTGAGAGGGTTATGAATATTTAAAGTGTATGCAGTACAGCAGAGCAAGAAGAACTACAATCCTGCAGCCTGTGGAGAAAAACCACATTCACAGAAAGATAGACAAGATGAAAAGGCAGAGGGCTAGGTACCAGATGAAGGAACAAGATAAAACCCCAGAGAAACAACTAAATGAAGTGGAGATAGGCAACCTTCCAGAAAAAGAATTCAGAATAATGATAGGGAAGATGATCAGAAAAAGAATGGAGGCAAAGAAGGAGAAGGTGCAAGAAATGTTTAACAAAGATCTACAAGAATTAAAGAACAAACAAACAGAGATGAACAATACACTAACTGAAATGAAAAATACCCTAGAAGGAATCAATAGCAGAATAACTGAGGCAGAAGAACGGATAAGTGACCTGGAAGACAGAATGGTAGAGTTCACAGTTCACTGCTGCGGAACAGAATAAAGAAAAAAGAATGAAAAGAAATGAAGACAGCCTAAGAGACCTCTGGGACAACATTAAACGCAACAACATTTGCATTATAGGGGTCCGAGAAGGAGAAGAGAGAGAGAAAGGACCTGAGAAAATATTTGAAGAGATTTTAGTCATAAACTTCCCTAACATGGGAAAGGAAATAGCCATCCAAGTCCAGGAAGGGCAGCAAGTCCCATACAGGATAAACCCAAGGAGAGACATGCCGAGACACATAGTAATCAAATTGGCAAAAATTAAAGACAAAGAAAAATTACTGAAAGCAACAAGGGAAAAACAACAAATAACATACAAAGGAACTCCCATAAGGTTAACAGCTGATTTCTCAGCAGAAACTCTACAACCCAGAAGGGAGTGGCATGATCTACTTAAAGTGATGAAAGGGAAGAACCTACAACCAAGATTACTCTACCCGGCAAGGATCTCATTCAGATTCGATGGAGAAATCAAAAGCTTTACAGACAAGCAAAAGCTAAGAGAACTCAGCACCACCAAATCAGCTCTACAACAAATGCTAAAGGAACTTCTCTAAGTGGGAAACACAAGAGAAGAAAAGGACCTATAAAAACAAACCCAAAACAATTAAGAAAATGGTCATAGGAACATATATACCGATAATTATCTTAAACGTGAATGGATTAAATGCTCCAACCAAAAGACACAGGCTCACTGAATGGATACAAAATCAAGATCCATATATATGCTGTCTACAAGAGACCCACTTCAGACCTAGGGTCACATACACACTGAGAGTGAGGGGATGGAAAAAGATATTCCATGCAAATGGAAATCAAAAGAAAGCTGGAGTAGCTATACTCATAAGCAGATAAAATAGACTTTACAATAAAGAATGTTACAAGAGACAAGGAAGGACACTACATAATGATCAAGGGATCAATCCAAGAAGAAGATACAACAATTATAAATATATATGCACCCAACATAGAAGCACCTCAATACATAAGGCAACTGCTAACAGCTATAAAAGAGGAAATCGAAAGTAACACAGTAATAGTGGGGGACTTTAACACCTCACTTACCCCAATGGACAGATCATCCAAACAGAAAATGAATAAGGAAACACAAGCTTTAAATGACACAATAGACCAAATAGATTTAATTGACATTTATAGGACATCCCATCCAAAAGCAGCAGATTACACTTTCTTCTCAAGTGTGCATGGAACATTCTCCAAAATAGATCACATCTTGGGTCACAAATCAAGCCTTAGTAAATTTAAGAAAACTGAAATCATATCAAGCATCTTTTCTGACCACAACACTATGAGATTAGAAATCAATTACAGGGAAAAAACGTAAAAAACACAAACACATGGAGGCTAAACAATACGTTACTAAATAACCAAGAGATCACTGAAGAAATCAAAGAGGAAATAAAAAAATAACTAGAGACAAATGACAATGAAAACATGACGATCCAAAACCTATGGGATGCAGCAAAAGCAATTCTAAGAGGCAAGTTTATAGCTATACAAGCCTACCTCAAGAAACAAGAAAAATCTCAGACAAACAATCTAACGTTACACCTAAAGGAACTAGAGAAAGAAGAACAAACAAAATCCAAAGTCAGTAGAAGGAAAGAAATTGTAAAGATCAGAGCAGAAATAAATGAAATAGAAAAAAAGAAAACAAGAGCAAAGATCAATAAAACTAAAAGCTAGTTCTTTGAGAAGACAAACAAAATTCATAAACCATTAGCCAGACTCATCAAGAAAAAGATGGAGAGGACTCAAATCAATAAAATTAGAAATGAAAAAGAAGTTACAACAGACACTGCAGAAATACAAAGCATCCTAAGAGACTACTACAAGCAACTCTATGCCAATAAAATGGACAACCTGGAAGAAATGGACAAATTCTTAGAAAGGTATAAACTTCCAAGACTGAACCAGGAAGAAATAGAAAATATGAACAGACCAATCACAAGTAATGAAGTAGAAACTGTGATTAAAAATCTTCCAACAAACAAAAGTCCAGGACCAGATGGCTTCACAGGTGAAGTCTATGAAACATTTAGAGAAGAGCTAACACCCATCCTTCTCAAACTCTTCCAAAAAATTGCAGAGGAAGGAACACTCCCCAACTCATTCTATGAGGCCACCATCAGCCTTATACCAAACCCAGACAAAGACACTACAAAAAAGAAAATTACAGACCAATGTCACTGATGAATATAGATGCCAAAATCCTCAACAAAATACTAGCAAACAGAATCCAACAACACATTAAAAGGATCACACACCATGATTAAGTGGGATTGTTCCCAGAGATGCAGGAAGTGTTCAATATACGCAAATCAATCAATGTGATACACCGTATTAACAAATTGAAGAATAAAAAACATATGATGATCATCTCAATAGATGTAGAAAAAGCTTTTGACAAAATTCAACACCCATTTATGATAAAAATTCTCAAAAGATGGGCATAGAGGGAATCTACCTCAACAAAATAAAGGCCATATACGACAAACCCACAGCAAACATCATTCTCAATGTTGAAAAACTGAAAGCATTTCCTCTAAGAACAGGAATGAGACAAGGATGTCCACTCCCACCACTGTTATTCAACATAGTTTTGGAAGTCCTAGTCACAGCAATCAGAGAAGAAAAAGAAATAAAAGGAATACAAATTGGAAAAGAAGAAATAAAACAGTCACTGTTTTCAGGTGACATGATATTATACATAGAGAATCCTAACAATGCCACCAGAAAACTAACAGAGCTAATCAATGAATTAGGTAAAGTTGCTGGATACAAAATTAATGCACAGAAATCCCTTGTATTCCTATACACTAATGATGAAACATCTGAAAGAGAAATTAAGGAACCACTCCAATTTACCATTGCAACAAAAGGAATAAAATACCTAGGAATAAACCTACCTAGGGAGACAAAAGACCTGTATGCAGAAAACTCTAAGACACTGCTGAAAGAAATTAAAGAAGATACCAACAGATGGAGAGATATACCATGTTCTTGGATTGGAAGAATGAAAATTGTGAAAATGACTATACTACCCAAAGCAATCTAGAGATTCAATGCAATTCCTATCAAATTACCAATGGCATGTTTTACAGAACTAGAACAAAAAAATCTGAAAATTTGTATGGAGACACAAAAGACCTCAAATAGACAAAGTAGTCTTGAGGGAAAAAAATGGAGCTGGAGGAATCAGACTCCCTGACTTCAGACTATACTACAAAGCTACAGTAATCAAGACAGTATGGTACTAGCAAAAAAGCAGAAATATAGATCAATGGAACAAGACAGACAGCCCAGAGATAAACCCACACACCTATGGTCAAGTAATCTATGACAAAGGAGGCAAAGATATACAATGGAGAAAAGACAGTCTCTTTAATAAGTGATGCTGGGAAAACTGGACAGCTACATGTAAAAGAATGAAATTAGAATACTCCCTAACACTGTACACCAAAATCAACTCAAAATGGATTAGAGGCCTAAATGTAAGACTGGACACTATAAAACTCTTAGAGGAAAACATAGGAAGAACACTCTTTGACATAAATCACAGCAAGATATTTCTTGATCCACCTCCTAGAGTAATGGAAAAAAAACCCCAACAATAAACAAATGAGACCTAATGAAACTTCAAAGCTTTTGCACAGCAAAGGAAACCATAAAAAAGACGAAAAGACAACCCACAGAATGGGAGAAAATATTTGCAAACGAATCATTAGACAAAGGATTAATCTCCAAAACATATAAACAGCTCATGCAGCTCAATATTAAAAAACAAACAACTCAATCCAAAAATGGGCAGAAGACCTAAACAGACATTTCTCCAAAGACGACACACAGATGGCTAAGAAACACATGAAAAGCTGCTCAACATCACCAATTATTAGAGAAATGCAAATCAAAACTTCAATGAGGTATCACCCCACACCAGTTAGAATGGGCATCATCAGAAAATCTACAAACAACAAATGCTGGAGAGGGTGTGGAGAAAAGGGAACCCTCCTTGCACTGTTGGTGGGAATGTAAAATGATACAGCCACTATGGTGAACAGTATGAAAGTTCCTTAAAAAACTAAAAATAGAATTATCATATGACCCAGCAATCCCACTATTGGGCATATACCCAGAGAAAGCCATAATTCAAAAAGACACATGGGGCTTCCCTGGTGGCGCAGTGGTTGAGAATCTGCCTGCCAATGCAGGGGACACAGGTTCGTGCCATGGTCTGGGAAGATCCCACATGCCGCGGAGCAACTAGGCCCGTGAGCCACAATTACTGAGCCTGCGCATCTGGAGCTTGTGCTCCACAACAAGAGGCCGCGACAGTGAGAGGCACGCGCACCGCAATGAAGAGTGGCCCCTGCTCGCCGCAACTAGAGAAAGCCCTCGCACAGAAACGAAGACCCAACCCAGCCATAAATAAATAAATAAATTAAAAAAAAAAAAAAAAGACACATGCACCCCAATGTTCATTGCAGCACTATTTACAACAGCCAGGCCATGGAAGCAACCTAAATGCCCATCGACAGGCGAATGGATAAAGAAGATATGGTACATATATACAATGGAATATTACTCAGCCATAAAAAGGAACGAAATTGAGCTATTTGTAATGAGGTGGAGAGACCTAGAGTCTGTCATACAGAGTGAAGTAAGTCAGAAAGAGAGAGACAAATAGCGTACGCTAACACATATATATGGAATTTAAGGAAAAAAATGTCATGAAAAACCTAGGGGTGAAACAGGAATAAAGACACAGACTTACTAGAGAATGGACTTGAGGCTATGGGGAGGGGGAAGGGTAAACGGTGACAAAGCTAGAGAGAGGCATGGACATATATACACTACCAAACATAAGGTAGATAGCTAGTGGGAAGCAGCCGCATAGCACAGGGAGATCAGCTCGGTGCTTTGTGACCGCCTGGAGGGGTGGGATAGGGAGGGTGTGAGGGAGGGAGACGCAAGCGGGAAGAGATATGGGAACATATGTATATATATAACTGATTCATTTTGTTGTGAAGCTGAAACTAACATACCATTGTAAAGCAATTATACTCCAATAAAGATGTTAAAATGAAAAAAAAAAAAAAGGAACGAAACTGGGTCATTTGTAGAGACGTGGATGCACGTAGAGACTGTCACACAGAGTGAAGTAAGTCAGAAAGAGAAAAGCAAATATCGTATATTAACACATATATGTGGAACCCAGAAAATGGTACAGATGAACCAGTTTGCAGGGCAGAAATTGAGACACATAAGTAGAGAAAAAAATGTATGGACACCACGAGGGGAAAGCAGCGGGGGTGGTGGGGGTGGCGGGGGTGGTGGTGGTGGTGGTGGTGGTGTGATGAATTGGGAGATTGTGATTGACATGTATACACTGATGTGTATAAAATGGATGACTAATAAGAACCTGTTGTATAAAATAATTAAATTAAAAAAAAGGAATATGAAGTCACACACACAGAAAATAAATAAAAAAATAAACTGTATGCAGTAGACTTCCTGAGTATCTTAAACAAGTTCCTTTCAGAATTTTTGTACTAGAAAAAAAGGGGCTTGTAATAATCTTACAGGTGTGCCTCATGGCTCCTTTCAACTAGACAAGACGACTTCTAAGAATCTTAATTGCATTGTCCTACAGCACATGACTTTTAATCCAAGATAAAGGTCTGTCTTAGAAAGAAACATGGGTGTTGCTTTTGTCTAATAGAATGTCCACAGATATTTGAAGTAAATTATTATCACTTTGGACCTAAAGAGACTAATGAAAAGAGGGCTTTAGATTCCAAATTTCTACGGGTAGGAAGCAGGCTAGAAGTCTACCCAAAGGTTCTTACGGAACAGGACAGATGACTCAAGGGCGAGGCCAAGAACTCAGAGAATGGAGCCAAGAGTCACAGAGAAACCCCTCGAGAGCAGGATTGGGCCCCAATGAGTAACAGGCAACATGTTTCTGCTTAGATTTCAGAATTTCCATGGACATGAGACCATCATCTCTCCCCTATTTTTGAACAGAAATGTCTGTTGAAACTTACACTATTTCTATGTCACCATTGTCTATGGGGCGTGTGGGAGGTGGCAGACAACTTGGCTCTTTAGCTTCCAGGTATTTAGGTAAAGAGGAATCACACTTCAGAAACAGGACCCAAGGAGCTTCATCTCTATCTGGATGTGACTTAAAGGAATCCTGAATCTCAAGTACGAGCCTGATGTTGAAATAGCATGAGAATTTGTGAAGTGTTGGAAGTGAGTGCATGAGTACAATTTGCACTTGAGAGAAATGTAAAGAATCCTTGGAAGGCCCACAGGGAAATGCACCAAGGCCTCAAGATAACAGCCTCAGCTAAGTTTCTGGATGACAGTTGTTACCAACTTTCTAGCCATGTGTATAAGCCATCTTGGAAGTGGACGCTTCAGGCCCAGCTGGACCACTTAAACTAGTGTTGCACGGAGCAGAGATGAGCCATCCCAGCTGGGCCCTCCCCAAGCTGCAGATGCAGATTCACGAGCAAAATAAATAATTGTTTTTTCCAGCTGTTGAGATTGGTATTGGTTATTACAGAGCAATCAGATAACCAGAATAACTGTATTTCCTAGCCCCCTTTGCAGTTAGTTGTGGAAATATGACTGAGTTCTAGCCAATAGAATGTGAGCAGCACTGCTTAAGCCTCTAAACCTTCCACTTACAACCCTCTATGCTCTTCTTCCCTCCCACTTTTCTATGCAAAACCATAGCCACTTTACTACCATGTTTAAGATGGTAGAGTCACAGGATAGAAGGGACCGGATTCTCTAAATTACTGCTTGGAGGAGTGAAGCAGATGCTTGTGGACAACAGTGTCACATCTCTTAAGCCCACCGCATTTCAATGAAACTATGGTGAGTAATTCCATGTATGATGTCAGGGTCCCACATCAAGCACTTGCTGCAACCTCTCTCTGATTTGCTGCCTGGGGCTTTTTATAAAGTCACGGAAGGCTCTTCTGTCACATTCAGGTGTGGCCCAGACGTGTAGAGGAGTCAACAGCTCAGCCTGCCTGTATTAATTTCCTAGGGCTGCCGTAACAAATTACCACAGACTTGGTGGCTTAAAACTCTCTCACAGCTCTGGAACCGAGAAATCCAAAATCAGATCCAATTGGCTTGTTTCTTTCTGCAGGCTGCCAGGAAGAATTCCTTCCATGCCTCTCTCCTAGCTTCTGATGACTGGGGGCAACCCTTGATGTTCTTTGGTTTGCGGATGCAATAACTCCAATCTCTGCTTCTATATTCACATGCCCTTCTTCTGTGTATTGCTGTGTCTTCTTTTCTGTCTCTTATAAGAACACCTGTCACTGGATTTACTCTAATCTCTAGCTGCTGACCTTAGCTACATCTGCAAAGGTCCTTATTCTATATAAGCTCACATTCTGAGGTCCTGGGTGATACCATTCAACCCACCACACTCCCCATCATCCAATGGGACAATTCTGAGGTACGTGCCATGTAATTTCCCAGTGGGCTTCCAAAGGAACAGACCTCAGCTGACCACAGAGATAACCAGCTCATGATGCACCCTCTATTGCTTTTCTGTATTCTTTATCTCATTTTCCCTATACACTCAACTTCTCCTTCCTGGGATCATGTCTCAGATAAACTACCTACAAGTTCTTCTTTTAAGTTCTGCTTCCAGAGAACCCCAACTATGACAGGAACATCCATTTTTACAAACTGTACATGAGTGAGAATAAAACGTATCACTCCCATTTGAATTTAAGGTTTTTTGTCTTACCATATGCTTTGATCTGTAATAAGACAAGCCCATTTTTTCTTTATAAAATTTAAACTCCTGTTTTTTTTCTATGTTTCAGACATCATCCACATTTTTCTTTTGTTTCTGTCATTGTTATCTTCTCAAAACCTTTCTGTCCCTAAAGGAATCAAAAAAAGCCTTATGTTTTCTCTTAGGCTTAGCCATTCTTAGATGTTTCAGGAAAGCAATTGTTAGATATTTTATTCTTGAAATTGACATAAATAATTTCCCTCCAACACTTAAGTTCCTATAGGTACTCATTCATGGAAAAGGAATGTAATTTCTTTGAAAGGAAGCAGTTACTACTAGATACAATGCTGCAGCAATCTGAAGTATACTCAGTGCCTCTTTTCAATGGATTAAGAATTCTCTTAAGATAGAAATAATAAAGTCTCTCACTCCAAATACAAAAGACCCAAGGAAATCAAATAATCACATGGAGGAAATAAAATTATGTAGTTGAAAAAGGAGAGAAATTTTGCTGCTAAGCAGGTGTATTTTTTTCCTACTGTCTTGTAACAAACTGCCACAAGTTTAGCAACTTTAAACACCACATTTATTGTCACCCAGTTTCCATAGGTCAGGAGTCCAGGCTTAGCATAACTGGGTGCTCTGTTCAGTCCCACAGAGCTGCAATGAAGGTGCTGGCCAGAGCTGGGATCTTATCGGAGGCTCAGAGTTCTCATGCAAGCCTGCATGGTGTAGCAAAATTAATTTCCTTTTACATGTAGAGTCCATGGCAGCTTGATTTTCCAATGTCTCTAACCTCAGAAAAGGCCCAAGCTTCCTTTTAAAGAGCAAACCTGATGAGGTCAGGCCTACCCAGTGTAATACCTCTTTTCATTAATTCAAAGTCAAACTGATCAGGAACCTTAATTACATCTATAAAACCCTTTGCCTTTAACATACAATCTAATCGTGGGTTTAGGGTTTTGCTTAGGTTTATGGGTTTTGGCATATTCTATTGGCTAAAAGCAAGTCACAGATTCTGCCCACAGTTAAGGAAGAAACATTATATAAGAGCATGACTCACTGAGAGTTATCTTAGAATTCTGCTAACCTCTACAGGGCAAAAGTTATTTTAATACTTTATTCAGGAGGAAAATGATATCAAAGACCCTAAGCTTGTCTTCTGAAAGGCAGAACAGATATTCTGAATAAACCTCTCAATTGCCAGAACTGGGGTATTGAATGAAAGTCTGTAATTTGTAAAATATACAGCCATTTTGGAAAACAGCTTGGCATTTTCTAGTAAATTATGAACCTATTCCAACTCTCTGTAATTTCACTTATCAGCACATATCCTAGAGAAACCCTTGCATTTATTCACCAGGAGACATATGAAGAAATGTTTAGAGAAATAGTGTTTATAATAGCCACACTTCTCCAAACCGGAAATACTCCAACTCTCCATCATCTATAGAATATATAAATAAATTGTGATTTTTTTAATATCATGGAATCTCCATAGAGTACTGCAAAGGAATGGCCAACTGAATAATGGATACCATGGTACTCTGCTCAGATTCCCTCTTTAGGGCCCGGTACCAATCCCCCTGCTACTGGTAATACTGGCTGCTGAAGGCTTATAGCTGTGTGCTTCAGTGGGAATTGCCCTCAGAGACAAGAAACTGATTCATCCGAGATTTCTCCTTCTTTCAGAAGGCACCACAGATGACTGGCTTATGCTCTGATACTCAAGTTCAGTTGCTTTGCCTCAACTTTGTCCCTCAAAGCAGGGACAGCTTTGAAGGGCCATCCCTGCTCCAGACCTTCCTACAGGATTGCTGAGCTCTTGCCATGTAACCACATGGCAAGTCAGCTTCTCCCTCTGCCCGATTCTGCCTTTACCACCTCCTTACAGGTATATTTCTCTAGAGTTGTGCTGTCCAATACAGAGGCCCATTAGCTACATGTAGATATTTAAATTTACATCTAAATTAAATTAATTCAAGCGCTCAAGTCATATGCAGCTTGTGGCCATGGCTACTATAGGAGGCTGTGTAGATATAGAGCACAGTCACCATTCCAGATAGTTCTAATGGACAGCCCTGCTTTAGAGCACTCTTGGGTGAAACTTCTGCATGCAATTCCCCACCTCAGAATCTATTTCCAGGGAACCCAAGCTAAGCTGAATTGTTACACACCCCAGTACATATGAATCTCAAACATAAGGCTAAGGAAAAAGATCATGACAGAAGAACATATTCAATATGATCTCTTTTATATCAATTTAAAAGAAAGTAGTATTAGATATTAACTAATTTAGACAAATGTTTATATGTGGTGAAACTATAAGGAAAAGCAAAGACATCATTAACATAAGCTTCACCACAGTGGTTATTTCTGGGAACCAGAAGCTAACAGGGAAACCTTTTTCTAAATCTGGGCTACAAATACTTAAGTGTCCACCTCATTATTATTTTTTTAAAACATAACTGTTCACTATTTTTTACTTACGATATTTTTCAAAATAAAAGTATTAAAAAATAATCTGAGCTCTTACGGAAAAGGAGATTGATTCTTTTTGTATTATTTTTAGTTCTATCAGTAAGATAGAACCCACTGATACAACATATTACCATCATTAAGGAGTTTTTTATTGTAAAGCCATAGACAGATCCTGCGAGCTCAACAATTACACATGCAAATAAGCTTAGAGACATCAAACAGAATGGTAAGATCTATAATTTACTTACATATTTCTATAATAAGATGTCTTATCCACAACAGACTAGTGAAATAAGAACTGCTGATAAGTCTCAGACCAGTCAAAAAAGTTTTGAGACGAGTTGGGTAAGTTTATTCAATTTGGGAACTTAATAGGGTGCCATGTTGATGGCAAGAATGGACAATGAGTAGAACATGCGTTGAATTAGACTTAAGAACCTCTATTCTACACATTTCCTTCAAATGCTTGATAATTATTCCAAATAGGAAAATTAATGATTAGTGAAAATTTACATTTTAATCAAGATTGATGTTTTAATTTTTAAGCTTATGTCAGTGGGATTTTTTTTTTTGAATTTAGTTTTTTATACCTGTGAGAATTTTAGATGCTTATACCTTATCCAGATACCTAGGTGAGACATTGTTACTAGAGGCCAAAAAGCTGTAAATAGTCTTTGGAATGCTGGCTTATAAACTGAAATCTACAAATAAAAATATGACAAGATGTCAGTTTAGAAATCAGAATGATTCAACTTGAAAACACCAAATTCCTGTTTTGTCAAAAGTAGGCTGAAAGTCAAGATGCAGGCAGGGGTAATTTGAGGAGAATTGGCATGGAGGTATCTGCAGATGTTGTCATGATATAACAGTCAGATTGCTCATAGAGAGTTTGAGAGTTGAAAGGAGGTTTAAAGAGCTCAAGTTCTATTTTTCTCTAGGCTTAATGCCAAGTAACCAAACTTTACCTGTATGTCCAAAATGTCTGTGTTTCATTGTATGGTATTTATTGATTTTATGTAGTGAATTAACTGCTTGAGGGTAATTCAAGGTTCCAAAATTTATGTTGAACTTAGCAAAAATAGACAGTTACTAGGGCTTTGCTTTTCTAAAATTGACTGTTTCTCATTGTTTAACAGCCATGCTAAATGGAGCCAACTAAGAAGAGTAGGTATCAGTTCATTTCCATCACTTACTGAATAAGCAACACAAACCACCATACTGTTTTTCATTTTGTGTTGTTTTAATCTGTGTGTAGAGAGATGGAAGTAGTTAACATGGAACCAAGCAAATACTAAGTGTTACAGAAATACCAAGTGCTAGCTCTACATAATATATCAGTGATAATGACACAAAAACTCAACAACAGATACTAAGCAGAATCAATGAGCTCACAGGAAACAAAAGTTGCCCATTATTTCTTACCACCCTGTAAAACACAAGGAGGGTATGTAGTTAACATAACTGAGGATCCCTGACTAACCAGAGTTTCTAATACAGTCAACTCTCATTTTTTAAAAAAATAGAAAATGATACAATGGGTAATTAGAAGAGTAAACAGGGTCTCATATATTTTTGTTCTCCTCCTTGAGCCATGTGAGCTGACTGATCTGAGTGGTACTTTTATTCATTGTTTATCCACCCATTAGTGAAGTAATAAATTAGGGAAAGTGTCATAAACAAAAAATAGAAAAGGTGAATCTAAGGCTGTTTCAAACCAGATAACGCATCTGCAAATAACCAAAAGGAGACTGTGCTTTCTTCACACTATCTTTAATTTTACAGTTGATAGCACCCATCTAGAATTTCCTGCTGCATTTATCAATTCAGTGGGTAAACATAAAATTTGTGGTGCATATTTTTAAATTGTATGGCTTCTTATTAATGCCTGAATCACTACTTACGAGTTTAGTGTTGCATGGGGAACAGTGATCTAAAAGTCAATTAACAATTTAATTGTAAATGTGGCTGTTAGGCTGGATTGCAATAAGCAAGAAAGGAAAGGGCTTAAGTAAAGGGGGTACCTTTGTTGATGGTACCAAATTAATTAATCTCCAAATTAACCTTACCCCAAATAACCTCAGTTCAATACTACCAGCATTAAAATAAAATAAGAATGTAACACCATACCATTCAACTGGTGAATACCAACATTCAAAATGTACTCCTCTTTGGCTAAAAATCCTTTAATCCACAAAGTCTATTTCTGTAATTTACTTGTGAATATAAAAACACAAAGATGTTCAATTTTATCAAGTGCGGTGGCTAGACAAAATTAATTATTTTTCTTCATTTGTGGCTCTGGGAGGTTTTTATAAGGTATATTAGAATAAACCATTCCTTCATGGAAGAAATGATTCTAATTGTCTTTTATCAACAATATAGTGAAATGCATCTATAGTTGTTTAACACAGTAATGCCATACTGATTCATTCATGTTCTGGACTTTATGAAACAGACTCCTCAGGCTTAATAATAATAGAAAGGATTTAATTTAATAAGTTCCGACTCTATTTCAGTTACTGAAATAGGAGCACTTCAGTCATGACAGAAACTATCACACTTAATTATTTAATTATTAACCTAAATCTATTCTGTGTAACAAAAGGCCAAATCTCCCATGCTGAATGAATGATCTGTATTTAGTGCAGATACCAGGCACATAGCAGACTCACATTAAATAGTTAACAATAAACATGAATTAGGTGTTAGCATCACCACGTTTTGTGGGTGGGTAGAGGAAATGAAGCTTAGAAAAATTAAACAACTTGTTTAGGTTTTACTGATTTTCAACTGTTTAAACCCAGTTCTGTCAGGAGAAGTGAATAGTCAAAGCACCAAGAGTCACTACACAGAGGACACGACATTTGATTTAATTATAGAAAGAAGGTCTGATATTTGAGAAGCTACCAAGGGGAAAAGATGGGGTAAAAGGAAACATGCCTTGATTCCCACAACAGCAGAAACAATACTTTGTAGATCTGTGAACAATCTGTTCTGTGGATGATGCTGTGTTGTTCTCAAATAGTCAGTAACGGCGCCACAATACCATCAGTGGTTTCAGAGGGGGGCAACAATATAAGACAAAGTTATCAGTGGTGAGAAATTTCTGCTGAGTCATTGAAATGCAGGGCTGGGACTATGGTGAGGCAAGTGAGGTGCCTTTAGTATAAAATTTAAGTGTTAACCCTACACTTGCACAACACAGGGAGGCTTATCCTAGTGGACCCTGGTCCTGGTCCAGCTGGACTGTTTTAGTACAGTGTGAATTTCCATAGTCTAAGTTCTAGAGCTATGCTTTCTAATTCAGTAGCCACTAGTCAAATGTGTTTATTTAAATTTAGATGAAACTTAAAAACAATTAAAATTTGGTTCCTCAATTGCTGTAGTCACAGTAGCTATAATTTGTTGAATTATTTGCATTTTCCCTCTAGGAACTTCTAAGTATTTTTTTGAATTCATTCATTCTATCACTATTTGTTGAGCAGATAACACATGCAAGGCACGGTATGTAGGCTGGGGAGGGGGAAGAAAGGGATTCTTAGAAATGAATCAAACTCAAATCCTCCTTCCAAAAGGCCTGTGGTGTAATAGGTGAGCTAAGACCTGCAAAAAATAACAATAATATAAGGGAAACAAATTCCCAAATAGGAGTTCAGAGTGGCGAGAAATTATTTACTGTTAGATCTATCAAAAGATCTTTATAGAAAAGGTGGTATTTAAATTGAGCTTTTAGGGATACATAGGGTTGGGAAATGTGAATACGGCAGCAGGAAGACCTCTATTAAAAAAAAAAGGCAAAGCAGGAGGAAAACATGAGCCATGTATGGGAGGAACTGTTTGGTTCGCTTGGAGTATAAGGTGTGTGGGAGCTGGCGTACTTTCTTCTGTTTTGTTGGTACCTTCTGTTCTATCTTCTAAGACACAATTTTGATATAAACAGATGGTTAATATAGATTTGAACTAATATGTAATTTTTATTTCATTAATAGCTGATCTTATGCATAACTAAATTCTGTGAACTGTACGGCCACTGTTAGCTCCTGAAGTTTGATAACATACAGCCAGTTTTCCCATGAGGAGATAGACATGTTAGAGCCCCAGAATTCCAGATCTAACTTGGTCTTACAGAAGAGTGTCTTGCTCTGTTTTGTGGGGACATCAGGGCCCTGCAGCCCTTAGCTGACTGGGTGTATTATATGTATATAATTGAGGGCTGTCCAAAAATGTTTTAAAGGCAGGTTAGCTAGTTGTTAGAAAAATGAAGAAAACATCTTCTTATGGATTTTCTGTAACATCTGTGAGCTCTGAGGCATAGTGCCACATAAGATATCATCCATTTTCAAGATGATTTTTAATAGAAATATCTCTGAGAGACCTTCTCTTCCCATCAATGTGGCAGACTTCTTTCTTCTAGCAAATTGGAATTACAATTACTGCCAGTATTGTGGGTCAGATAATCATTTTCAAACCAATTAACTGATACTATTTACAATTTTAGTACCACATATTATAGAAACAAGATATCACAAACAAAACACTACAGGTACCACGTATAGGGGTGTGTGTGTGTGTGTGTGTGTGTGTGTGCACGTGCGCACGCTCGCACATGTATCTTGTGCACATAAGTAAAATATAAAATGTTTTTATATTTTACTGGGAATCTGACTTTGGGATGGAAAATGAATCTCAGGGAAAATACAAAGCAGGATTAAAATCCACATCTGTAAAGCCATAAGGGAAATCTGGAAGGGCTAAACATAAGTACCCTAAGCTGATAGCTTCTTTATAACATTTTGCCATGTTATAGAACAAAATCTGTTGTACAGCAGGTAGAGAATGCATCAACAAAATTATATGCAGATAAAACATCAGCAATTAATTCTGAATCACAGAATAGTTATAATGACGATGCTTTTAAAATAAAACAAGGTCTTTGTATCTGAGGGAGAGATGCTTGATTTTTAAAAAAGCCATTAACAAAAATAGGAAATAAAATAACACACATAAGTAATGTCCCAAATTGCTTTGCTTGTATGGAACAACTGAACAAATTAACCTAGAACACTTTACCTAAAGTGCTGCAAATGTCAGAAAAGTTAACATAATTCTAAATATCTTCGAAATGTGGAAATGAAACTAGTACATTTTCCTTTCTTTATAAAAAACCTATGATATTTTTCTAACAGAATAAGATGAGTTGTCCAAGTACTGAGCCTTCAGGAAGACAAATTCTAACTGAAGAAGTTCTGAAGAATGTTTCTACTATGTTCACAAAGATGAACTGCTGCTGGGGGTCAAGTGCTGGGGGTGGGGATGAAGGGCAGGTGGGGATCCTCAAAAATTTTTCACATAAGGACTGACCCGAAAGGCTCGGACTCTTCTATCAGAAAACCTGGGTCTCCCAGCTTGCATAGCTGACATGCATAAAATTGTAAAGCAACATGGACTTCTAGGCTAGCCCAAATTCCTAGGTAATACAAAGGATATCTTGCAAATATAAAACATAAATTTAGACAAATAAAAAGAAAATCTACTTCAATGCAGAGCCCATGGGCCATAACCAATTCAGTCAAAGCTACTGCTCCAGGCACAGCGCTGGAGTCAGCGACAACGTATGGAAATGCAGGACCCTGCATCGTGGTTATGACCCAGTTGGAGTGTTAATAAGGCCTAATCCAGTAACAGCACACTGAGTTGGAGTGTTCTTATGTCCAGGCAAAAGTGGTTCATGTATGCTATACTATTACTCATTCACCGTGTTCTAGTTCTCACAACTCTTGGTCAGTGAGAATCAATCACTAGATAAGTATGTTACCAGCACTTCCTAGACAAATTACATCGAATAAGGTCCATTAAGTCATTTAATGGGGTACACAGTAAGTACAATCAGTGCCATATTACAGTTCTAGTGCTCCGAGGTGAACATTAGATATGGTGCCTCTGTTTTCATTAAAGGTTTAAAATCTTTTATTTAGTCATATGAGTCTGTTTCCATAAAAGAATGTTACTAAACTGAATTCATACTGTCCCTCACTAAAAGTACAAACTGTCATCTGCTCAATCTGATTACAAAAGCAGCTGCCACTCAGAAGATGAGAGGAAATACATTTGACTGTGAACAAAATAGCATCAAATCCCACTAGGCTCCCTACACTGAAGACACATGAACATTGAAATGCGGTCTGTTCAAATACTGACAACGCGGGGCTTTCATGGAAGCTGATGCTTTTCCTTCTCATAGTAGCTCTGAGTGTAATTACTTATAAATAAAATATGATTTTTAATCTCAAACATTGAACTATTTTCATGCAATTTAATTTTTCTTTTCATTTCAGGTCATTTTTCTGCCTAACTCTTGGCTAGCCCCCTAATTCCCTTAGGTCCAGCTACCACATAATAGATAACATGCCACAGTTTGTTATCTTTAAATAGCAAGATACATGCATTTAGTTTCTCCCACGGATTCTATTTATTTTCTACTGCATCAGTCAAGCAAAAAGCTCATTTTCTCATGATTTTATTCTCCAGGGATACACAAAGGTCAAGATGGAGTTTCTAATCAGCATTAAATGACCACAGAACCTATACTGAGTTGACATAACTTCAGATGAAAAAGAAGGAAACATGAATTTTAGTGTGCTTTCACGCAAATGTATGATTCTTATTGGACCTTTTAATACACTGAAAATAGCTTGTGATTCCCCCTTATTTTCTATTAACATCCACTGTGTCCTGGGTCCCCAAATTAGAAGCCATTATTTAAGAGATAAGACTTTAATCTTTCGGTATGCATTATTACTCAACATAGGCCAAAGACCTAAGGCATATTTTGTAAATAAATTATTTTAGCAAGAACAAGTCAGATTCTATACGAAAAGTTAACTCAACCAGATTACCGTAATAGCCTAGTAGGCACTCTCCTTGCTTCCAGTCTCACCCCTTCAATTATTCTCGATTCTGCAGCCAGAGCCATCTTCATAAAACTCAAATCTGATGCTCCTATTTAAAATTCTTAGTGGCTCCGCATTTCCTGCAGGACAAATCCAAACTCCTTAACTTGGCTTACAAAGCATTTGCTTTCCTCTTCAGCCTTTCTATCACCAGAACTACTTTCACTATTATTAGTATCAGTATCACTATTACTAGTAGTTGTGACACTCCTGACCCTTGATTAAGCCTCACGATCAGCTCTACACTGCGGTTGGTCCAATTCGCTGGAGCCTTGGCTCCTGGGAGGGAGCAAACCCTCACATAGCTCTGAGGCTTTGCATGTGTGGGACCCTCCTTTATTTGTAATATGCTCTCTTGCCTTCTGTCCCTCACCATGCCTTCCTTCTTTTACCTAACCCACTCTGCTTGCTCAACTCCTACTTATTCTTTCTGTTTCCTTAGAAATCACTTATTCCTGAAAGCCTTCCTTGATCCCCTCTTCCCCAGCCACCCCAGCCCAGGGCCTTATTTGAGCTTCCTGCATGCTCACAGAACACCCTATCTTTCCTCCCTCAGCGAATTTTCCACATTGCTTTGTAACTGCCCCCTTACTTGTCTGAGTTATGTGCATCAGGGATTCTCGAACAGGCATATGCATCAGAATCACCTGTGGGGCTTGTTAAAGCAGATTGCTGGACCCCACCCTCAGAGTTTCTGATTCAGTAACTGATGGCGGGGGCCCATGGATACGCGTTTCTGACAAATTCTCAGGTAATGTTGCTGCTATGGGTCTATGACTACATTTTGTGAAACCTGCAGTAGAAAATAAACTTTGAAAGCAAAGCTCTGAGTTATTCACCCTGGCATAATTAGCATCTAGCCTAATGCTTTATATACCACAGGAAATGTACAAGTGTTTATTGCATGGACTGGCAAATTTAGGGCTTAAAATTAGCCTACATGTAGAGATACTGGTGAAGGCCTTAAAAGTTTATCTTTGGCACTTCCCTAACTCAATATTGACTACGTTTCCTGGTATTTCAATACCTACCACTACCATCACCACATTTTCACATGGTTAATTTTTCAACATTTAAATTGATGATGAGAATAATCTAGATTGCACATAGATTGAATACAGAATCCCCTCAATCTTTTATTTATTTATTTTAACCAAAAAGAGTTAGGTATCTTTGGGCAAGAACATAATTAGCACAGACAAGCCTACATGGCTTTTGGTGATTACTGAGGAAAGAGTAACATTATATTAAAAAAAAAAAAAAAAAAGGAAAATGTGCTTTGTAAGAAAATGCTATTCCAAGAACAAAGTGAACTTATACGCAAACCAGAGAATAGTTTGTTTGTATTTTCCCCTGGCTTTTTCAGTGGTTACCTCCCCAGGTCACTTCCTCCTAAAGAGTTTACACTTCCTAATTTACCTGTTTTTATAACTTTAGGAGCTTGAAGTTTTGTTTGGTTTTTTTTCTTTTTTAATGCATGTGCTTGATGAAATCTCTTTTAGTTTCTACTCTGTCTTTTAAAATATTTATCAGTGTACAAAGAACTGTATGAAAATATGTAGTATTAACATTAGCTGGATTTCTTTTTAGAATTTTAGGTAATGAGGTTAGAACAGAAAAAAAAGTCATCTTGTTCTTAATGCTGAGCTTGACAACTACTTTCAAATTTAACATCTCATTAAAACAATTTACAGGATGACATGTTATAGATACTATAGGAAAACAAGAATCTTCTTATAGTACTCCAGGCTGTAATTTAGAAGGAAATAGAATACAAAACAAAGATATCATTGGTTGATTTGATTCTGCACTATAATTCGTATTTAACTCATTTCCAAAGTTGCAGTAAAGCATTAGTTTAAAACAAGATTTTCCATCACACCTCATTTCAAAATAAATTCCAGGTGAGTCACAAGTTTAAATATGAAGAAACTATAAAAGTTCTGCACAAAATGATGGGATAAGATTTTTAACGTAATCTCAAATTAGGGAAAGTGCTGATATAAAAGACTGTTTGGGGTTGTTTAAGGAAAGTAGGATGTGTGTTTTTATTAAAGAAGGTATGAAGAATGGAATTACATTTTATGAAGGAAACAGAAAGTCTGTCTGTCTTAGAGCTGGTTGTTTCTGGATGGAGATAGAATGTGATGGAAAGTTTGTGGGAAGTAGACCCAGAGAAAAGAGTTTTGTGCATGGTCAGGACTGACTAGGTTAGAATAAATTTAATTGAGTAAATGAATTTTAAAAGTAAGCTGGTGCAAAACCTGAATTTGACTTTTCTCTCTGTTAAAAGGACAAGTTTTCATAAAATGCTGAGCTGCCTTTGATAACAGATTTTAAGTTCCTTTGCCTTTTAATTGATCAGTTCTGTATTTGCCTTTGAAATCTTTTATTGTCACTATGGCTAAGAAGTAAATAACTATTGTTTCACAGTGACCTATGATCCTATATGACCAAGGACTTCAAATTCTTTTTGGTATTTTTTTTGACAAAACTTCCTAAATCGAATTCTAATGAAGTCCTTTTGACCACTAGCTAATTTGGGGATGCTTCAAAGGGCCCCTGAAATATCCCAAAAAAAGATATTAGACTAATTAGATTCATTTGATATGTTAAATTATATGTGAGGTATTGTCAAATGAGTAATAAATCTTCTTAGGTTATATTGTATGGTAAATGTTATTAATAAAGATATTCTAGAAATTATATGGAGTTCCTAAAAATCTGATATGTCCTGGTGAAATGTTATCAGTTATAATTCTAGTTATTATCTGAAAGTGTTATATGTCACAGCAGTAACCAAGTTTCTATGTCAATTGCACTGTAATCAGATTTTAAACATGCTTTCTTAAGTCATTTGTCATAGACAGTTATGGTTTTACTCTAATGTCTTTACAAAAATCTTTTCAAGAACATTTTGAAGATTTATAGAAAACACTTTTGGATAAATACAAGTTTCTGACTTTCACACCATAATGCTGAACTGGGTGAGAAATTTAAAAATTCTAATGGGAAACCTGATGCCTTCATAAAACTGTTAACAAAAAAGGATTAGTTACATACGATTGAGTGAACTGGTGAATGTGGTTCTAATTTTATGGTTTCTATCTGAAAAAAAATTACCGGTTTAAAAGTGTATTTTCCAGATATAAGGAAACCCTTCCCCTCAAACTAATTACGACTTAACAGTAATTTGGTAAATTATATCTTTGCAAGCAGAATTGAAACATTTATATATTCTATCTGCTCCAAACTCTTAGGGTCCCAGGAGCTTTATCAGATAAATCAGGAAGGCTACCTCCTAACAGGTACAGGCCCCTCAGAGGGCCTTTAACACTTCAGGCTGAGACTCCTTATAAAAATTACAGCAAAGACAATTAAAGAAAAAAAGCGTACATGATCAATTACCGTTATATACATCATCAAGACATGTTTCTTGAGACCAGACTTATTTTGTAAACAGATTAGTCTTAATTTAGCTATATTTGGTAGAAATTAGGGTAATTTTAAAGAAGAAAAGATTGTTTCAAGAGGGCAGACAGCAGAAGCAAGAACTACAATCCTGCAGCCTGCGGAAAAAAACCACATTCACAGAAAGATAGACAAGATGAAAAGGCAGAGGGCTATATACCAGATGAAGGAACAAGATAAAACCCCAGAGAAACAACTAAATGAAGTGGAGATAGGCAACCTGCCAGAAAAAGAATTTAGAATAATGATAGTGAAGATGATCCAAGACATCAGAAAAAGAATGGAGGCAAAGATCGAGAAGATGCAAGAAATGTTTAACAAAGATCTACAAGAATTAAAGAACAAACAAACAGAGATGAACAATACAATAACTGAAATGAAAACTACACTAGAAGGAATCAATAGCAGAATAACTGAGGCAGAAGAACGGATAAGTGACCTAGAAGACAGAATGGTGGAATTCACTGCTGCAGAACAGAAAAAAAAAAACATAATGAAAAGAAATGAAGACAGCCTAAGAGACCTCTGGGACAACATTAAATGCAACAACATTCGCATTATAGGGTCTCAGAAGGAGAAGAGAGAGAGAAAGGACCAGACAAAATATTTGAAGAGATTATAGTCAAAAACTTCCCTAACATGGGAAAGGAAATAGCCATCCAAGTCCAGGAAGGGCAGCAAGTCCCATAAAGGATAAACCCAAGGAGAGACATGCTGAGACACACAGTAATCAAATTGGCAAAATTAAAGACAAAGAAAAATTACTGAAAGAAACAAGGGAAAAACGACATATAACATAGAAGGGAACTCCCATAAGGTTAACATCTGATTTCTCAGCAGAAACTCTACAAGCCAGAAGGGAGTGGCATGATCTACTTAAAGTGATGAAAGGGAAGAACCTACAACCAAGATTACTCTACACAGCAAAGATCTCATTCAGATTTGATGGAGAAATCAAAAGCTTTACAGACAAGCAAAAGCTAAGAGAATTCAGCACCACCAAACCAGCTCTACAACAAATGCTAAAGGAACTTCTCTAAGTGGGAAACACAAGAAGAGTAAAGGACCTATAAAAACAAACCCAAAACAATTAAGAAAATGGTCATAGGAACATACATACCGATAATTATCTTAAATGTGAATGGATTAAATGCTCCAACCAAAAGACACAGGCTCACTGAATGGATACAAAATCAAGATCCATATATATGCTGTCTACAAGAGACCCACTTCAGACCTACGGTCACATACAGACTGAAAGTGAGGGGATGGAAAAAGATATTCCATGCAAATGAAAATCAAAAGAAAGCTAGAGTAGCTATACTCATAGCAGATAAAATAGACTTTACAATAAAGAATGTTACAAGAGACAAGGAAGGACACTACATAATGATCAAGGGATCAATCCAAGAAGAAGATACAACAATTATAAATATATATGCACCCAACATAGAAGCACCTCAATACATAAGGCAACTGCTAACAGCTATAAAAGAGGAAATCGAAAGTAACACAGTAATAGTGGGGGACATTAACACCTCACTTACCCCAATGGACAGATCATCCAAACAGAAAATGAATAAGGAAACACAAGCTTTAAATGACACAACAGACCAAATAGATTTAATTGATATTTATAGGGCATTCCATCCAAAAACAGCAGATTACACTTTCTTCTCAAGTGCACATGAACATTCTCCAGAACAGATCACATCTTGGGTCACAAATCAAGCCTCAATAAATTTAAGAAAACTGAAATCATATCAAGCATCTTTTCTGACCACAACACTATGAGATTAGAAATCAATTACAGGAAAAAAAAAAGTAAAAAACACAAACACATGGAGGCTAAACAATAGGTTACTAAATAACCAAGAGATCACTGAAGAAATCAAAGAGGAAATAAAAAAATAACTAGCGACAAATGACAATGAAAACATGACAATCCAAAATCTATGGGATGCAGCAAAAGCAGTTCTACGAGGGAAGTTTATAGCTATACAAGCCTACCTCAAGAAACAAGAAAAATCTCAAGTAAAAAATCTAAACTTACACCTAAAGGAACTAGAGAAAGAAGAACAAACAAAAACCAAAATTAGTAGAAGGAAAGATATCATATAGATCAGAGCAGAAATAAATGAAATAGAAACAAAGAAAACAATAGCAAAGATCAATGAAACTAAAAGCTGTTTCTTTGAGAAGATAAACAAAATTCATAAACCATTAGCCAGACTCATCAAGAAAAATAGGGAGAGGACTCAATTCGATAAAATTAGAAACAAAAAAGGAGAAGTTACAACAGACACTGCAGAAATACAAAGTATCCTAAGAGACTACTACAAGCAACTCTATGCCAATAAAATGGACAACCTGGAAGAAATGGACAAATTCTTAGAAAGGTATAACCTTCCAAGACTGAACCAGGAAGAAACAGAAAATATAACCACACCAATCACAAGTAATGAAATTGAAACTGTGATTAAAAATCTTCCAACAAACAAAAGTACAGGACCAGATCACTTCACAGGTGAATTCTATCACACATTTAGAGAAGAGTTAACACCCATCCTTCTCAAACTCTTCCAAAAAATTGCAGAGGAAGGAACACTCCCCAACTCATTCTATGAGGCCACCATCACCCTGATACCAAAACCAGACAAAGATACTACAAAAAAAGAAAAATACAGACCAATATCACTGATGAATACAGATGCAAAAGTCCTCAGCAAAATACTACCAAACAGAATCCAAAAACACATTAAAAGGATCATACACCACGATCAAGTGGGATTTATCCCAGGGATGCAAGGATTCTTCAATATATGCAAATCAATCAATGTGATACACCATATTAACAAATTGAAGAATAAAAACCATATGATTGGGCTTCCCTGGTAGTGCAGTGGTTGAGAGTCCGCCTGCCAATGCAGGGGACATGGGTTCATGCCCTGGTCCGGGAAGATCCCACATGCCGTGGAGCAGCTGGGCCCGTGAGCCATGGCCGCTGAGCCTGCACGTCCGGAGCCTGTGCTCTGCAACGGGAGAGGCCACAACAGTGAGAGGCCCACGTACCGCAAAAAAAAAAAAAAAAAAAAAAAAAAAAAAAAACCATATGATCACCTCAATAGATGAAGAAAAAGCTTTTGACAAAATTCAACACCTATTTATGATAAAAACTCTCCAGTAAGTGGGCATAGAGGGAACCTACCTCAACATAATAAAGGCCATATATGACAAACCCAGAGCAAACATCATTCTCAATGGTGTAAAAGTGAAAGCATTTCCTCTAAGATCAGGAATGAGAAATGATGTCCACTCTCACCACTAATATTCAACATAGTTTTGGAACTCCTAGCCACGGCAATCAGAGATGAAAAAGAAATAAAAGGAATATAAATTGGAAAAGAAGAAGTAAAACTGTCACTGTTTTCAGGTGACATGATACTATACATAGAGAATCCTAACAATGCCACCAGAAAACTAACAGAGCTAATCAATGAATTTGGTAAAGTTGCAGGATACACAATTAATGCACAACAATCTCTTGCATTCCTATACACTAATGATGAAAAATCAGAAAGAGAAATTATGGAAACACTCCAATTTACCATTGCAACAAAAAGAATAAAATACCTAGGAATAAACCTACCTAGGGAGACAAAAGACATGTATGCAGAAAACTCTAAGACACTGCTGAAAGAAATTAAAGAAGATACCAACAGATGGAGAGATATACCATGTTCTTGGATTGGAAGAATCAAAATTCTGAAAATGACTATACTACCCAAAGCAATCTACAAATTCAATGCAATCCCTATCAAATTACCAATGGCACGGCACTTTTTATGGAACTAGATCAAATTATCTTAAAATCTGTATGGAGACACAAAAGACCCCGAATAGCCAAAGCAGTACTGAGGGAAAAAAATGGAGCTAGAGGAATCAGACTCCCTGACTTCAGACTATACTACAAAGCTACAGTAATCAAGACAATATGGTACTGGCACAAAAACAGAAACACAGATCAATGGAACAAGATAGAAATCCCAGAGATAAACCCACACACCTATGGTCAAGTAATCTATGACAAAGGAGGCAAAGATATACAATGGAGAAAAGACAGTCTCTTCAATAAGTGATGCTGGGAAAACTGGACAGCTACATGTAAAAGAATGAAAGTAGAACACTCCCTGACACCACACACAAAAATAAACTCAAAATGGATTCGAGACCTAAATGTAAGATCAGACACTATAAAACTCCTAGAGGAAAACATAGGAAGAACACTCTTTGACATACATCACAGCAAGATCTTTTTTGATCCACCTCCTTGAGTAATGGAAATAAAAACAAAAATAAACAAATGGGACCTAATGAAACTTCAAAGCTTTTGCACGGCAAAGGAAACCATAAAAAAGACGAAAAGACATCCCTCAGAATGGGAGAAAGTATTTGCAAAGGAATCAACGGACAAAGGATTCATCTCCAAAATATATAAACAGCTCATGCAGCTCAATATTAAAGAAACAAACAACCCAATCCAAAATGGGCAGAACACCTAAATGGACATTTCTCCAAAGAAGACATACAGGTGGCCAAGAAGCACATGAAAAGCTGCTCAACATCACTAATTATTAGAGAAATGCAAGTCAAAACTACAATGAGGTATCACCTCACACCAGTTAGAAAGGGCATCATCACAAAATCTACAAAAAACAAATGCTGGAGAGGGTGTGGAGAAAAGGGAACCCTCTTGCACTGTTGCTGGGAATGTAAATTGATACAGCCACTATGGAGAACAGTATGGGGGTTCCTTAAAATACTAAAAATAGAATAACCATATGATCCAGCAATCCCACTACTGGGCATATACCCAGAGAAAACCATAAATCAAAAAGACACATGCACCCCAATGTTCACTTCAGCACTATTTACAACAGCCAGGTCAGGGAAGCAATCTAAACTCCCATCGACAGATGAATGGTAAAAGAAGATGTGGTATATATATGCAGTGGAATATTACTCAGCCATAAAAAGGAATGAAATTGAGTCATTTGTTGAGACGTGGATGGATCTAGAGACTGTTATACAGAGTGAAGTAAGTCAGAAAGAGAAAAACAAATATTGTACATTAACGCATGTATGTGGAACCTAGTAAAATGGTACAGGTGAACTGGTTTGCAGGGCAGAAGTTGAGACACAGATGTAGAGAACAAACGTATAGACACCAAGGGGGGAAAATCGCGGTGGGGTGAGGATGGTGGTGTGCTGAATTGGGCGATTAGGATTGACATGTATAAAATTGATGACTAATAAGAACCTGCAGTATAAAAAAACAAAAACAAACAAAAAAGATTGTTTCAGTGAATATTAAATTCCAGTTTTGTTAATGGAGGTTTGCATTTACTAAGACTCGCTTCCCAGATAGTTCCTTGCTGTTATGTTATATTAACACAGAATTTAATTGAATTATAAAAAGGTCATTCTAGGTTTGTTTCTGAAGCTTATCTTAGTATTCTATCTTTGGATGAAAATCAGATGCCCCACGACATGCAACCAGTGGATTATGCATACTGGAAAAGACGTATTTTAAAGGACCATCTCCAACCCAGATGAAAGGACCCCTATCATGTACTCTTAACTAGCTCATACACAGTGAAAGCAAAGGGAATGGACTCTTGGATTAATTCCAACTTGCAAAGGGCCCCTGCACTGGACTGGTCTCTAGAGAGGACTGCTGACCTCAATTTCATCTTAAAACAACACTCAAACAGAGGGAAAGTACACTCATACCAGGACGGGAAGAAGACAACATCAGAAGTAGACAGCTGGCCTAAGATCCTGGATCTGACTCGTATGATCATTTATAGTGTCTTCTTGACTTCTTGGACCTTTACCTATGAATCAAATGTTTTACTCTCATAGGCAGAATTCTATGCTAGCTTTTTAAAAATACATTTAATTATTTGATTTTTTATTTTTGGCTGTGTTGAGTCTTCGTTGCTGTGCGTGGGCTCTTCTCTAGTCGCGGTGAGTGGGGGCTACTCTTCATTGCAATGCAGTGGCTTCTCACTGTCGTGGCTTCTCGTGTTGTGGAGCACAGGTTCTAGGCATGCAGGCATCAGTTGCTGTGGCCCGCGGGCTCAGTAGTTGTGGCTCATGGGCTCTACAGCACAGCCTCAGTAGTTGTGGCACAGGAGCTTAGTTGCTCTGCGACATGTGGGATCTTCCCAGGCCAGGGATAGAACCCATGTCGCCTGCATTGGCAGGTGGATTCTTAACCACTGTGCCACCAGGGAAGCCCAATCCTATGCTAGTTTTAAAAATCAACTCAGTTGTTGGGTTTGTGCCCAATTACCTGTGTCTAGTACTTCTGGGTTACCTTGGTGGATTTCTCCACTTCAAGGCTCTAATTGGTTGGCCCTAAGGAAATTTATTCTAGAAGAAATAAATTATAGTCCTGTTCAGGCCACTGTGGATATTACTAGGTGGGATCCCCTCACCTAGCCAATTAGTAACACCTGCTCTGACCCTGGCCATAAATATGAATTTTCTTGCAAAGTTATTCAAGCTTAGTCAGAGCAACAAGCAAAATTTCAGCTAAGGAATAAAACCTCCCACAATTGTGGGATGGTTTTACGTGCTTAACACCAGGCTATGTTCATTTAAGTTTTAAGGCCCCCCTTAAAGCCTAGTAACATTAGGAAATTGGGCTGGGAGCCATATGGACAGTGCCAATATATAATTTCCGGAAAGACAAGGATTGGTATAGAAGAGACTAAGTCAGATGACCTGGGGATATAGTGGGCCACACCTAATGGAAGTTCTTGGCTTAATTCCTGCTCACGACTTTACTAATACTACTAGCTATGTTATTTGTATTTTGCCTATTTTTACAAGATTGCTGTTTTTGCATTACCAGATGTGTGACTGAGCCTCCAACAAAAATATATAGCTCTATATGAGATCATTGATTGTAATAGTGCAACTCTAGATATGGGAAGATGCAACAAGAGGGAATTTTTTCCTGAACCATACAGACTAGTGCTCCAGGGCTTCCCTGGTGGCGCAGTGGCTGAGAGTCCGCCTGCCGATGCAGGGGACATGGGTTCATGCCCCGGTCCAGGAAGATCCCACATGCCGCAGAGCGGTTGGGCCCGTGAGTCATGGCTGCTGGGCCTGCGCGTCCCGAGCCTGTGCTCTGCAACGGGAAAGGCCACAGCAGTGAGAGGCCCACGTACCGCAAACAAACAAAAAAACAACAGGTGCTCCAGAGATTTTTGGGTACTGTTAATAAGGCCTAGTCCAGTAACAGCACATTGAGTGGCCTATCAACCAAATCTTCACCAGACCTGGGAATGAGCATTCCTAGCACTAAGGGACAAAATGTTCATGAAATGCCTCCCAAACCATGGTCGAATGTATGAACATGAAGGGGCCCTGCCAACTACAAACTGGCACTTGCAATCTACCTCTACATGGATTAAACCATGAGCTGCTGGAGCTGCTGACCTTAAATACCCCCTGAAAGAAGTTCAGGGTGGAGATCAGGAATGAGGTACTCTGTGCTCTAGGAAAAACTGGCATAACAGATCTTCAGACAGTTAGATAATTTCAGGAGGTTTAATGAGCCCAGGTTCTGCTGTCCTCATATCTAGAAAAGCACTAAAATCCTTCACAGTGACATCTGCTCATAGTGAAGTCAGATTGAGTAAAAGAGGCAATGAATCAAAAGAGGCAATGAACCAAAAACTGTGTTTTAGTGCATGCTACTATAGTGCAAACTCCTGCCTCCATCAGTAAATTTAGTACAAGAACAAGGAAGTATAGTTGACCCTTGAATAATGCAGGAATTAGGGATACCTACCCCCTGCACAGTCAAAAATCCTCCTATAACTTTAAAGTCAGCCCCCCTGTCTGCAGTTTTGCATCCATGCATTAACCAACTGTGGATCCTATAGTACTGTAGTATGTATTTATTGAAAAAAATCTGTGTTTAAGAGGACCTATGCAGTTCAAACCCATGTTGTTCAAGGGTCAACTCTGCTGACAGAATTTTAAAGAAAAGGAAGATCTAAGAGCAGTCCAAGTTGGTGATGTAGGAAGATCCTGAAATTTCTCATGGACTCAGGGAATCAACAAGCTACATATGAAACAATTTTCTCTGAAAAAGGCCTGAAAACTACCAGAGCAGCTCCTTCACATCAGCAAAGGAGAAAAGGGTCACACTGAGGCAGGTAGGAGAGGCTGGGGCACAGTCTCACTGTAAATGCCACCCCCAGCTCAGTGACCCACAATCAGCAGGGAACTCACAAACCCAGAGCTCCTCCCTGAATAGTGAAGGGTTCATACCTCACATGCGGCACCCCAACTTTAAGACCTGCACCTGAAAGATGAGGCCCCCAAACATCTGGTTTTGAAAACTGATAGAGCTTAGGTCCATGGGCTGAGCAAAGGGCTGTAGCAAACTGAGAAATGACTCTTAAAGGGTTTTTTCACAGACTCACTCACCTCAAGGCCCAGCACAGAGGCAGCTTTTGAAAAATGTCCAGACTTTATGTGAAAGAGATTCATTCGCTAATCTCAGAGTGTTGGGGATCTGTTGGGATACCATCTGGGAATGGAGGTGCTGGTGGGTGCCACTTGCATACTCTCTCTTGCAAAGCTGGTATATTTTTTTCCACTGGGTGCCATCTTTATCTTCCAAATGGTGGGGCACCATCTTTGTTCTCCCCCTCTGCCTTGCTAAGGCTAGTGGATGCCATCTTTATTTTATTACTCTAGACCTTTTTTACTTTTGCAGGTGCCGTCATCATGCTCTTCATCTACCATGCACCACAGTACCAATATCTCCTTGAGGTAACCTTTTATGCATGTCTGGTACCCTGGCTTTTAAGGCTTTAGCCCAGGGAATGTGCCTTGGTTACCTGGCTCTGGAGACCAGTGGAAATGGCATTCCTGGGTCCCATGAGACTCTACCACTTGGAGAAACAGTTCTTGGCAGGCTACCACCCTTGCACTGCACTGCACAGATACAAGACTGAAACACACCTTCATTCTCACATCACAAGAAAAGAAAATTACAGGCAAATATTCCTGAGGAACAAAAACAGATGCAAAAATCCTCAGCAAAATATTGGCAAACCAAATTCAACAATACGTTAAAAGGATCATATACCACAAGCAAGTGGGATTTATCCCAGGGATGCAAGTATGGTTCAACATCTGCAAATCAATTAACATGATACACCACATTAAAAAATAAATGATAAAAATCATATGATCATCTCAATAGATTCACAAGATGTATTTGACAAAATTCAACATGCATTTATGATAAAAAGCATCAACAAATTGCATATAGAGGGAATGTATCTCAACATAATAAAGTCCATATATGACAAACTCAAAGCTAACATCATACTCAGTGGTGAAAAGCTGAAAGCCTTTCCTCTAAGATCAGGAACAAGACAAGAATGCCCATTCTCAACACTTTTATTCACCACAGTATTTGCAGTGCAAGCCAGAGAAATAAGGCAAGGAAAAGAAATAAAAGGCGTCCAAACTTGAAAGGAAGAAGTAACTGTCACTATTTGCAGATGACATGATATTATATATAGAAAACTCTAAAGTCTGCACCAAAAAAAAAAACAAAAACAAAACTGTTAGAATAAATGAACTCAGTAAAGCTGTAGGATACAAAATTAATATACAAAATCGGTGGCATTTTTATACACTAATAAAGATCAGAAAGATAAATTTTTAAAAATCCCATTTACAATTGCATCAAGAAGAATAATATACTTCGAAATAAATTTAACCAAGAAAGTGAAAGACTTGTACAGTGAAGACTATAACACAGTGATGATAAAAGAAACTGAATAAGACACAAAGAAATAGAAATATATTCTGTGCTTATGGATTGGAAGAATCAATATTGTTAAAGTATCCATACTACCCAAAGCAATCCACAGATTCAATCCAATCCTTGTCAAAATTCCAATGGCATTTTTCACAGAAATAGAACAAACAATCCTAAAATTTGCATGGAGCCACAAACAACCCCAAACACACAAAACAATCTTGATAAAGAAGAACAAAGCTGGAGGCATCATGTTCCCTGATTTCAAACTATATTACAAAGGTATATTAATCAAAACAATACGGTACTGACATAAAAACAGACACATAGATCAACAGAACAGAACAGAGAGCCCAGAAAACAAACCCATATAAATATGGTTAGCTCATTTATGACAAAAGAGCCAAGAATATACAATGGGGAAAAGACAGTCTTTGAATGAATGGTGGTGGGAAAACTGAACAGCTATATGCAAAAAATGACTCTGGACCAGTATCTTACATGATACACAAAAATTAACTCAAATGAATTAAAGACTTGATGTAAGACCTAGCAGAAAATATAAGAAGTAAGCTCCTTGAAATTGGTCTTGGTGAGGATTTTTTGGATTTGACACAAAAGGAAAGGCAACAAAAGCAAAAATAAACAAATGGCACTACATCAAACTAAAAAGCTTCTGCACAGCAAAGGAAGCCATCAGCAAACAAAAGGCAATCTACTGAACGCTAGGAAATGTTTACATATCATATATCTGATAAGGGGTTAAAATCCAAATACAGCCATACCCTGTAGATATTGTGGGTTCAGTTCCAGACCACCACAATAAAGTGAATATTGCAATAAAGCAAGTCACACAAATTTTTTGATTTCCTAGTGGATATAAAAGTTACGTTTACACTATACTGTAGTCTATTAAGTATGCAATAGCATTATGTCTAAAAAAACAACATATATACCTTGATTAAAAAATACTTTATTGCTAAAAAAATGCTAACCATAATCTGAGCCTTCAGAGAATTGTAATCTTTTGGCTGGTAGAGGGTCTTGCCTCGAAGAAGTCTGTAATATTGCTAGAGTAACCAAAATGTGACACAGAGAGAGGAAGTGAAAAAATGCTATTGGAATATGGTGGATAGACTTGCTTGATGCAGTGTTGACACCTTCAATTTGAAAAAAAAATGCAGTATCTGTGAAGTACAATACAGTGAGGCTTGCCTGTATATAAAGAACTCATTCAACTCAATAGCCAAAAAAAAATTCACTTAAAATAGAAAAGAGCAGAAGATATGAATAGATATTTTCCAGAGAATATATAGAGATGACCAATAGGTACATGAAAAGATGCTCAATATTACTAATCATTAGGGAAATACAAATTAAAACCACAATGAGATATCACCTCACCCCTGTTAGTATGGCTATTATTAAAAAGACAAGCTATAATCAGCATTGGTTAGGATATGGAACAAAGGGAACCCTTGTATATTGTTGGTGGGAATGTCAATTGGTATAGTCACTATGGAAAACTGTATGGAGGTTCCTAAAAAAAATAAGATCGAAAACTACCATATAATTCAGCAATTTCACTTCTGGGTATTTGTCACCAAAATCCACCAAAAAACACTAATTTGAAAAGATATACGCAGCCCCATCTTCATTGCATCATTAGTTACAATTGCCAAGATTGGAAACAACCTAAATGTTCATCAATAGATAAATGGATAAAGAAGATTTGAGATAAAGATATATAGATACACATACATCTACACCTACATACATCTACATACATACATACATATACGTGCATAAACACACACAATGTAATACTATTCAGCCATAAAAAAGAATGGAATCTTGCCATTTAGAACAACATGAATGGACTCTGAGAGTGTTATGCTAAGTGAAATAAGTCAGAGAGATAAAGACAAATACTGTATGAGTTCTCATATGTGGAATGCAAAAAGAAACACAAGCTCATAGATACAGAGAATAGATGGTTGGTTGCCAAAGGTGGGGGGTGAGGGTGTGGATGAAATGGGTAATGGGGTTCAAAAGTTTCAAGCTTCCAACTATAAATAAGTAAGTTATGGGGATATATTGTACCACATGGTTACTATAGTTAATAATTCTGTATTGCATATTTGAAAACTGCTAAGAAATTAGATCTTAAAAGTCTTCATCACAAGAAAAAGCATTTTTGTAACTCTTTATGGTGACAGATGTTAATTGGACTTGCTGTGGTGATCATTTTGCAATATATACAAATATTGAGTCAATATGTTATAAACTTAACATCTATATGTATAATAATGTTATATGTCAATTATACCTCAATAAAAAAGTATTATAATAAAAAGAAAATGAAGACCTTCTGAATACCTATGAGTAAGGTTATTCACAAGCACTATCACATTTAATCCTCACAGCAATCCTATGAAGTAAGTGTTATCCCCTTTTGCCAAATGAAGAAATTGAGGCTTAGAGGAATTAAATAACTTGCCCAAGACTCAATATTGTTCTAAGTTGTTGTGGGGGGACAAGGTTCTATTTGAATGCAGGTGCACGTGATTTCAAAACTTCATTTCTTCCTAAGACAAGCCCACTTACTTGCAAAACAGAACAAGATTCTTTGTTGACATGAGGCAGGCAGGACCATCTATATATCTGTAGGACTTATGGGAACTATTTCCAGAACTGAAGAAGGGTCTACCTCCTTCATCCTGGACCAGACACCAGCCCTTTTTTTCCAACAGGTTGATGTGATCCCAGGGTTTTTATGGGACTGCCTTGTGTTTGAAGCACTGGACTAAATCACAAAGTACAGCTAGAGTAAGTGCCAAGAACAGAGCCCTGAGCCTCCAACATTTAAAGGCCTGGTGAGGAGGGGGTTTGTAAAACGTTCAAAATGGAGCAGCCACTGAGGTTGCAGGAAAACATATAAAGACGGTTGTTAAACACTTAGAAAATAGTATTTCAAGAAAGATGGAGTAGTCAGCAGTAACGAATGTTACTGAGAGGTTGAGTAAAATGAGGCTAGAGAATTGACCACTGGTTTAGGCAAAGTCGAGGTACTTGGTGACCTACTTAAGACAGTTTCAGTAGAAGCAGATAACTGAAGCCCAACAAAAATGGGTCTAAGTTACCTCTTTTTCTGAGATAAAAAAAAAAATAGACCATCTTACAGCATTCCAGATACTGCCTACCATACTGTCATTTTGAGCACAGGTTAAGAGAATGTTTTATTTATTTTTGTTTTGTAACACTTCCCTGCTGTATTTGGATACATAGTTCCAGAATTAATACCTCCATGGAAGGATCTGCCATGGCAGATTTCCAGAAATCATATTATTATAAGTTGTACTCTTTCCTACATCCAAGACTAGGATGGTTCTTTCTGTTATATATTCCAACAGCACATTGTATTTTCCCTTCCCAGCACCTGACATTATTTTAATTAGTGGTGTAGTTATTTTTTAAATATCTGCCTCTCTGGCTTGACTGTGAGTCAAGGACTACCCACTGTCCTTTCCCTTATTCTTGTTACTGCTCGTTTCCTTATTCTAACAGTGCCTGGCACATAACAAGAACTCAACAAATCTTAGTTACTGTATATTTGTGAATGAATGTGTGACTTTTAAATCCTTTTCCCCATATGGGACAGAGAACTCAAAACCAATCTTCCATATGATTTGGAATGCTTCCCTTTGGCCACTTTTACCATTGCCAAAATAAGAAATTAACTGAAGTTAGAGTTTTTCACCAGATGAAAATTTAAAGGCAATAAAACAGAATAAAACCTGAATATTTAATAACATATTTTAAAGAATGGAGAGGAAGCTGAACTTCTCCGTGGAGAGCCATGTAGTACATTTGAGAAAAATCAAATGCAGCAAAGGAAATGGAGAAAGGGACCAATTCACTTCGTTGTGAGATTCCATTATCCTTTAACTTGCTCTGCAGAGAGTGAGGAAAATTGGATTACCAGATTATAACAGTCTATTTTGCCTTTGCTGACCACGTATGAGAGAATATGTATAGACACCAAGTATGGGAGGTGGCTAAATTGCATATGTATTATAGAAGTTAGTATAATAGATAGTTTGCTGTATTTTTGCTTTATACTTTCCATTTGACACTGTTCTGAAGATTAGGAGCTTTAAAAGAAAACTGCTACTAAATATAAGGATCTTTTAATGGAGACTGTCTCATCATTACATTATATCTCATTTTATTAATGTCATACCATTTTACTCATACGAGTTCATTGTTGCTGATGATGTTCCAAAACGATTAATATGATAAAAAGTATTAGGAGGGTATATTCTGCCTCTAAACACACACACACACACACACACACAAACCCCTTATTTAAAAAGCATGTAAATAAAGTCAAAACAATGAGGACAACAGTACCGATGCCTACTGGGAGGCTGCATATATTGATTTTTTAAAATACATCCAACGTTACCATGTAAGGGCTCTTTTAGATGGCCCAGAGTTCCTGATCTCCTCTTTTAGAATTTCACATTTGCCTTTCAACCCAAGGTCTGCATTTAAGTAAAAATCACCGAGTAAATAATGATATCTCAACTTGAATTCTATTTTTACTATATTTCTCTTTTAATTAATTATGTTTCTGCATTGTTTTCTAATTTACCAGCTACTTTCAAACATATAACTTTCTGATTTTAAGGATTTAAAAGTCACTCATTCATTCACAAATATATAATAATGAAAGTTTGTTGAGTTCTGTACTAGAGAGGAAAAGTATCATTATGCTTATTTTAGAGATAAGAAAATGGTTAATTAGTGATTGCTTTGCTACGTCTAGTTAGTGAGTAGAAGAGCCACAAATTAAAAAAAAAAGTTTTAATTACATGTGTTATAAATAAAAATCACAACAATTACATTCAGTGTTTTTGGAATACCTATTATATGTGAATGCTATACCACACATGAAGAATTCATTGATGGGCAAAAGTGACATAATTCCTGCTCTGGTGGGGTTTACAGTCTGTACCACCATATTGTCTCTTCTATGATCTTAATTGCTATATTATTTTACTAATGATTCAGTAATATCACTAACATCTCCTTAGTTTTTCTCTTAAAAGGGAATTACAGTAAGTCCCCTACATACGAATGAGTTCTGTTCCAAGAGTGTGTTCATTAAGTCCAACAAATTTAGCCTAGGTACCCAACTAACACAGTTGGCTATATAGTACTGTACTGTAATAGGTTTATAATACTTTTCACACAACTAACACATAAAAAACAAACACAAAAAATAAAGAAAATATTTTCAATCTTACACTACAGTACCTTGAAAAGTACAGTAGTACAGTACAACAGCTGGCACTTCTTAGCATCATCAACTACATCACTGCTGCTTTTATGCTTGCTTCTGGACATCCTGGGCTTGAAATAAAGATACTGTACTACTGTACTCTATTCAGTACTGTAAAGTACACAAAAGCACAACCAGTTGTAGAGGATGCATACATGTACGCCAGACATGTGAACTAACTTAGATGATTGGACAGGTTAATGCACATTTGCGTCTTTGAAAGTTCGCAACTTGAAGGTTCGTATGTAGGGGACTTACTATATATTAAGAATTCTGTAAATTCTGAGCAGCTGGGAAAGAGCAGCCTAAGCCATGAAAAATAATACAGACTACTAGGCAAAAATATTCCTTAAGCAGATTTCTTACATACTATAGCTCTTTGTGCAATTTAATTTCCAGTTGATGTTTATTTTCTTTTTCTCTGGGATACTTATCAAAAAGAAAAAAATCTAAAGAAAAAAATTAGAAGTAGTGACAAATAAAATTTTATTTTATTTAATATTTGCTTAATGTCAAGTATCTCTTGAAGAACTTATTAAAATATGGATTCCAGGGATGCTTCTCAGATACCCTATTTTATTGGGTCCGAGGTGGTCAAGTTCCCCAGGTGATTCTTAGGATCAGGGCAGTTTGGGAAATATTGAACTAGAATCAAGCAAGTATAAGAAAATGTATGTTTCCTTCTTTATGTTTACTGCACTTTTCATGAATTTCAAGTAATCTGATTTACTAAATGCCCCATATGAATCAACAAATGTGTTTTAAAAGTAACGGATTCAAGACCCATTGATTTTCCAGTTAACACAGTGTGAAAGAATAAATTGTGAGATGACTCGACTCCATGTATAACCTTCAATGAAACACCATATTCCAAACACCTTAAGTAAAGACATTAAAAAAATACCAAGAAGCACATCACAGATTGATTTTTTTGCCTGTAATTATTTGTGAATCAAGTATACCTTTAAAGAATAAACATTTCTAAAGTGGGAACACATTAAAACAAAAATCACATAATGCAATATCGATTCTAATAGGGTAGCTTTATGGCTACAATATTATACAGTTTCAGGGGTCATCATTCCTATTATTGTGTATGACCACGTGAAGCAGGTAGTGCCAATAATAAATCTAACCCAGTTCTATACTTGTTGGATACCAAATTCATATCAATTTAAAGGTTTTATGAAGATTAGGTACTAGATTCCAAATATATCACAAATACAGAATATTTTTCTCCAGAAATTTAGACTTCATGTATTCTTTTTTTACTGGAGGTAGGGAAAACATTGAAATCTCAAATACAGATATTTTAACTATGCACAATTCATATATCCATCTCTCTTGTATATCTATCCATCCACCCAACCATCCTTCCATCTACTCCTTTTTCATCCATTCCAAAATTCCATCTCCTCCTGATCTACATAGATCATATACTACGTTAGATGTTTATCTATTTCTCTGATCTTGTAAAATGTTATTCTTGTGATGTGTGTTTACTTTAAATTTACTTAACTAGTATTATGCTATACAATACCTTCTGCTTCTTTTTTTTTTCCCCACTCATCAGTATGTTTTTAATTTCTTTCCATGTTACTAGGTAAACAACTAACTCATTTCTTCTAACTGCTCCATAATATTCTATGGGTAAATCCACCACATTTTATATATCTATTCTTCTATGAAAGACATATGGATTGCCTCCAACTTCTAAGTATCACAAACAATGCTAAAGTGAATATTCTACTAAATATCTTCTTAGGGATCTTTGTGCAAATATGTCTAATATATAGATCTAATATCAGGATTGCTGGTTCCTAGTTTCCATGCTAACCAAAAGTTCATGAGAGCGCCAATGTCTCCATTTCCTCATGAAATGGAGACATTGGCATTATGTAGTTTATTAATTTTTGCTGACCTGTTAGATATAAGATTATAGCTCAGTGATGTTTTGACTATATTACTTTAATTAATAATGAGTTTAAGAAACTTCTCAAAGCTTATAAGCTTCTTGAGTAAGCATTTTTATAAATTGCCTGTTCGTTTTTTGTGCCTATTGTTTAAAATGGAATCTCTATTTTTTTGGTTGCTATTTTGGAATTCCTTAGTCCTTTGTCAGCTTTTGACACTGCAAAGATTTTTTGCAATCTTTCATCCTTCTCACAGTGTACATTTATAATAAATTGTCAATTTTAAAGTAATTAAATAGATCAATTTTTCTATTTAAAATTTGTGCTTTGGAATTTTAAAAAGTCTTTCCTACCATGCGTCAGAAAGGTATTAACCTATACTATCATTATTATTATATTAACACTTCTCTTTTTCATCCTCTTAAGTTCACATTGGATATGGTATTAGGCAAGAAACCAGCTCTTCCCACAAACCCCCAACCCCTAGCTCCATATGGTGAGACAGTTTTACTTACACTCTAAATGTCTGTTCCTTTTCCTAGTAATCTATGTGCCACAATGTTTAGTGTAAAGAAATTCTGTTGTTCTTGTATTTGTTGAATGAGATTTATTCTTACGTGAACCAATAGCTTTTTGTAGATTCTGTTAGTTTTCCTACACGTATAGTCATATGACTCATAAATTGTAACAGTTCTTTTCCTGTCTAATTTATATTCTCATTTCTTCAACTATTATGTTACACAGCAGTATTAACAGGATAATTATCTCTATTTCTTAAATAAATGTACCTAAATTTCATCTGTTAATGTTAGCCATAGTTTTTTTTTTAATGTAAACTTAAATAAAAGAAAATCTGTTCCATTCCTAATTTTTTCAGAGTTTCTTTTTTAATCATAAAGAGGCATCAAACTTCACCATACGCTCATTCTACATATATTGCATAAATATATGATCTTCCCCCTTTAGATAACTATTATAGTGACTTATATTGATAAATTTTTTTCCTAATGTCAAACAATCCTTGAATTCCTGGGATAAGATTGTTTGATCTGGTTGTATTTTAAATATGCCATTTGATAATTTATTTAGAACTTTTAAAACAGTGTTCATTTACAAAATGTGTCTATAATTTTCTTTTCGAATATTGTCATAATCCAATTTTAGAATCAAGATTACACTAGTCTTACTGGCACAACTTACTCTGCATGTTGTTTATTCTCTCAGAATTTATTAAGGTTTCATTTGTGGCTTAATTTTTGACCTCACTTTGTTAGAAAAATTGAAATACACAATGATGGAAACATAACAGTCTAATAATTTTTGAGGTTTTGGATTTTCACGTTCCTGTCTTCTTCACCAATAAATAAGATACCACTCATTTTGAACATTTTATAAGAATTTATATATTGCTTATGAAGCTGGCACTTAAGAAGAAACTTCCTACTTATAAACTTTCTTCCACATATTTTATAATAAAATTGAAAGAAAAGTTAAGCTTAAAATGTGTCTGTATTTACTTAGTTCTAGTGTAATGACAATAATCACAGGAGGTAGTGAAAAAGTACCTTCTTTTCAGAATGAACATCATTCCCTAAACTAATGCTACTGATTGCATAAGAAAGTCCATTGCAAGGGAAAAAAAATCTAAGAAAAGTCAGGGACACTTTCTAGCTAGTTACTTAAGGATTACTATTTAAATAATATCTCAAGAGGTACAGAATTGAAATTTTTCCACTTGTAAATTTCAAAGTCACATTTTAAACTTTCCTTTTATTACTGAATTATTTAGAATTGACTAGAGCAAAAACAAAAGAAAAAACAAACAAAAATAGCTATGGCAACTTTTTTGGCTAAAATAACTGAAAAAGTACACATCTACAAATCAAGGAAAACTTTCTGAAACTTGACATGCATACGTTCATGTAAGTTGCCAATTTAAGATATTGTGAAGGGTGTTTTCTTTTTTCTAAAAAAGTTTTCAGAAGATATCTTGGTCAAAATTTTTAAATGAATAGCAGTAACATACTGCATACATACAGATATTTTTGCATAGAAGTTCTATTAAGTAAGCAGTTATTCACTGATTTCTGCTACTGTATGTGAGGCACAGAGCTATGTACTACAAGTTCAATAATAAACAAAATAGTTTCTATTGTCACTAAACTCAGTGTTTCCTGTGGGAATCAGACAAGTAGAAGGACATTTTAAGATGTGAAAAAATAGAGGGTGCTTTGACCACATGGTACAATCGAGTTTGCATTATATATAGTAGAAATGGAAAAGCAGAGGAAAGGAAGGCATTCTTCTGTTCTTTAAAAGCATTATGATATTCACTGCACTATTATTTGTAAAAGTGAAACACTGGAATTGATATGTAAATTGTGGTGTATTTATGTGATAGATAGCTGTAAAAAAAAAAAAAATCAATAAACTGTACCTAAATGTATCAGAATACATAGTTTGCAAAACGTAACACCAAGCTTTAAAATTTACAGAATCATTCCTACCAAATAACTAAACGTTTTTTAGTCTGGTACTGGAGTTAGTACATGGAACCATATCACTACACTGCTTGTTTGTACAATGTGGTATATGAGAGAGACATACTCATATACTCAAATGGTTAATAGACACGTATAATAAATGTTCATAAAGATGAACCAGAAAGCTAACATCAAATTAATAATAGAGACTGCCTCAGAGGTAAGAGGCAGGGAAATTTGTTTTGGGAGGGAAACAAAGGGACTCTAAAGGCACTCTAATATGCCAGGCACTAGTGTAGGTTCTGAGGACACCTCAGGGAACAAACGACCGTTTTTTTAAGATAGGAAAAAAAAAAAAAAAAAGACCAAACATTTCAAACAGACTTGAAAATGTATTGGCTTGTCCTCTCTTGGAAGATCATCTGTATGAAAAGAAAATCCATAATCTGAAGGTTGCTTTAGGAGCAACAGCAGGGGAACTAGTTGGACAATCCTAACGGTGATTACTACGAAGCTGGAACACATTCATTTTATTAAGTTCCACGTAAGGAGATCCTCTATTCGGGGGTGAGTCGGAAAGACTTTTTTTTAATACTCCAAATTTTAAATAGAAAAATTGGTCAATCTGATTGTATTAAAAATGAGAATTTCTTACAAATGTACGCTGTGACAAAGATAAAGATGAAGGATTGTGAACATCTTTGCAATGTCAAAAGCTGACAAAGAGCTAAGTAACTTTAGATAGCAACCAGAAAAAGAGATTCTATTTTAAAATATAAGCACAAGCTATGAATAGGTAATTTATAAAAATGGTTACTCAAAAAGCTAATAAGCTTATGAGAGATTCTTAAACTCATTATTAATTAAAAATATAATTAGAACATTGGGCTAGTTTATAGATTGATCCTCATGTGTCTTTATGCAAGAGCTCAATCACCTATGTCCACAGTGCCACACCTGAGTTCTTAGTTTTGCTAAACTGAAGGACAAACATGGGCATGGTGATTCACCCAAGGTAAAACCTGCTCCATGAGTGTGCAACCAGCCTTTCTTAGCTATTTCTTCTAACTGCAACAATTTCAACTTACCTCTCAAGTTTGTTTTTCATTTTTATTCTGAGCACTATTTTTATATGGTTCTTCAAAACCCCTTTGGAGAAAGAAAGAGAGCTTCTACATTTAAATAATCAGAATTATACTGTGCCGAACAACCCTGAAACTCTTGTTTCTTGGTTTCAGGCATTACATTATCTAGAGAGAACTCAGATGAAAACAGAAGTGGCATGAATACTAAAAGTATGTCTTGATGAAGAAACTGAGAGTTGAAGAGGCTGACTACCTCATCCAAGGCGACCAAACTAATAAGCAGTAGAGCCAGGATCTAAACTCAGGGGTTCAAACATCATGTTCTTGACCACAGACTTTGAAGTGGAGTCAGTGAAGTAGAATATAAATAAGTTACAGAGTGCTGTTTTTATAAAATTTCTTTCTTACTAATTACTTAATCAACTGTACTCTGTGTAAAGCACAGCGTTGAACACTGGGGCTACAAAGATGAAACTCACAGCCTAGTAGGGAAGACAAGCCAGACAAATATTACATTATATTCCTAATAAATGCATCACGGTAAGTGTGCTAGTGGTGACATGTCAGGGTATCATGAGAGCAGACAGCAGCAACTCCGGCAACTCTGGCTTCGAGTTAGCCACGAAGGGGTTTGGGGAGGTGAAGCAAATCCAGGTAGATAAAAACAATGCGGATGGAGGCATCATGGAGTTTAGTGTCCTGAATCACAGAAAGCAAGGGGAAAATTACATTGAAATAAGGAAAGCTAGTCAGAGCTCACATCTTAGAGGACCTCTGAATAATTGCAAAGTTTAGACTTAATCCCATGAGTGAATGGGGGTTACAGATAGGACAGTCATATATGTTTTAAGTAGATAGTTTGGGAGGCAGGTTGGAAATGGATTTGAAGGTCTATTAGTCAAAATAAGCCAAGTTTGTTGTGGTAACAGATAAATCTCCTAACCTCAATAAGTTACTGCAGTAATGGGTTATTGCTGAAGCTGGCTGGATAGCCGTCCTCCACCTGGAATCCATACCATGTGGAATGTGTGTCCTTCCAGGTTACTACGCAGAAGAGAGAGAGCTGGAGGAAACTTCAGGATGTTTTTAAGGGTTGGGACTAGATGTAGCTTTCATCAGTTCCTCCCATATCTTGTCCAGGACCCTGCAACACTACCCCATACAACTGCAAGAGGCTTTAGGCAAGGACTGAGAGTCTCCTATGATAGAGCACTTCTTTCAGTCTTGTTTATAAAGGGCCAAATAACCTGTAATTTATTATTGTATTGTTTGAGAAAAGTAACTGTTTATTCATTCATTCAATTTATTCAACAAACACATTTCTGAGCACCTACTATGATCTAGGCACTGTTGAAGGTACCAGAGATACAGCATTGTTCATGTTACTTTCCTCTCCACTCACGATGATATGTGTAAGGACAGAGTAACAGAGTAAGTGGGGTGGAAGGTGCAATATGGGCAGATCCTGGGTCTTACTGCCATTGAAAGGACTTTGAACATGACAAAAATGAAGGGACTTTAGAATATTATGTGGAAAAGAATGACATAATCTGACTTACTTTTTAAAAGGATCATTCTTGCTGCTCTGTTAAACATAGGCAGAGGCTGTAGGGTAGAAGCACTGAGCTCTGTTAGTAAGTTATGTAGTAATCCAAGTGAGCAACAATGGTGACTCAGACCAGGTGGGAGCATGAAGGTGGTGAAAAGTGGTTAGATTCTGGATGTATTGTGAAGCTAAGGTGTTTGATTTTGAAAATAAAGTCATCAGAACTTGAGGACAATTCAGATGTATAGTGTGAAGGAAAAAGGTCTTAAAACTTGAGCTCCTCGGAGAATGGGGTTACAGTCAACTGAGGGGAGATAAGCCTTAATTATTAAAATTTTTCCAAGATGGTTCCAGAAGGGCTCTAGGGAGCATTAGTTTCTTAAATTATTCAGGCCCTATGGGTGCTTTCTTTAGAATTTCAAATGATAACAATGTTTAAGGAAAAGTCTTTTTCTTAGATTTAAAGCTTAGCTCCAAACAATCTCCACATGGACAAGATTTCATATAAAATCTATAAATCTGCCCACATAAAACGAATACCAGTTAGTTAGAAAATCATGCAAACACTGTTTTTGAAGCCAAATAAGCAAATATTAAGCTATATTAGATTCATTTTGATGTGACAATTTATTTGCTTTTTATTAGGGGTATGTTTGCTTTATGGGAACTGCATGTATTTCTATATACCTTATATAAATAAAGCTGTTATTTTACTATTATTAGTATTAATATATTAGAAAGACACTAAATAAGGTATGACACTTGACCGTGATGATTTGATTCATCCACTGAGTGTGAATTAGTAGGAGAGGAGGTCATATTTAAGTTGGATTTTTTGAAGGCAGAGGATGGGGGAAGAACATTTTAGGCAGACAGAACAGGATAAACACATGAATGTAAAAGAAGATGGCCAGTTCATAGAAAATAATAGAATTTAGGGCTCATGAGAGGGACCAGTTTGAGTTTGGAATTGCAAGGAGTAGGAAATTAAAGGTGGTAAAGCCTGGTAAGATTGATTATAAAGTTACGTATGGGTAACTTATATGGTATAATAAAAAGCTTAGTTTTTATATTTTGGGTAGAATAAAGATGATGTTGAAAATGTAGAGGAAGAATTGAAAGAGCTTTGTGGGAGGAAGATAGAGAGTAGGGAATAGACAAAGGGAAGACATTAGAAAGCCACCCAAGGGGAGATTTGAAGTCAGAGAAAATTTAATCCCTAGAAATCCCAGAGAACCAAGTTTCCAAACAAGAGCACACATAGTGGGAATGTTAAGCTAAAGTTAAGAACAGTTATGTGGTTTTATGTTGTTTTGCTTATACAATGACAGACTCCAGCTTTAATGTTTTCTCCTACTAGGCTAAGGAGTCAGTGACCCCAGAAAGGATGAATACTGTAAGAAACCCAGCCTGAAACCTAGCTTGAAAGAGTCCTATGCGCCTTCATCCAATATCGGCTTTCTAGAATCTGCCCCACTCAACTAACCAGGAAGTTCCACAGGTAACTGCACGGTTTTCAATATCTATTTGAGCAACTGCATTCTTCAGAGAAGTGGATAGACAATAGATACATGTTAAAGAGCCATCCCCAAACAATAGTTGTATAGAAGTAATAGCGATATATAAAAATCATAGTGTGCATTAAAAAACTTCAATGCAACAAAAAGACACATCACATATAAAGAGAAGTAATATATGAAATTACATAACCAATGAAGATTAGTATCCAAAATATATTTTAGAATTTTCTACAGATTAATAAGCAAAAGACAGGCAAGCCAAGAGAAAAATCAGCAAGGAATTAATAGGCGATATACAGAAAATAAAACTGAAGTGTTCATTGAGCATATGTGAAAAGACGTTCAAACTCACCAATATTAAAACAGTGTTCATTTCTGAAGGAAGAGGAAGGGAGGAGAATGGAATTTGAAAGAGCTACAAAGTGAAATGCCAATTTATGTCTAACATTTAATGGCTTTAAACAATAAAGAGCAGAGCAAATATTGCTAAATGTTAACAGTTGGTCATCTACGTGGTAAGCACATGCATGTTTGATTTACTTTCTGTATTTTCTTTTTAGATATATTTCTTAATAAATTTACCTATGTGACAATGTTACCATCCTGTTCTATAAGTATGTCCCAATCTATCAGTCTTATGAGAAAAAATGATAAGGGAGGCAGATGAATTAGGGGAAGGACATAGAAGTAGGAGTTGAAATCCTAAATTCTAGTCCCAAATCTGCCACTTGCCCACTGTGTGACCTTGAGAAAATCACTTAATTCTTTTGAAACTAACTCCTCACCTGAAAAACTTGAACAACAATATCCACCTTTAATACATGAAGCTATTTTAAGGAGTGAATTATTTCACTCTCATATATAAGAAAGTGATGCTCAAATGTGAAGAAAAGATATGGAAATTCTTAAAACCTGCAGTTAACGTGACGTTGAATGAACATACTTTCCCACTTACTGTCATTCTAAACTTATGGAAGCAGACATTAGAACAGAAAGTAGACACACATCTTTTCTTACCGGGTCTATTAGCTGGGAATAGAGTTCATGGCAATTGTCAAAAATATACTTGTACGTAGAATCCAGGCAAGCCCTGACACAGTCTTTCACCACCACGCTGGCCTTTGGGGGGCTTTGCAGCTCCAGAACCTGGTAGACAAAATATTTTCTTAAATTCAAAAATAAAACATTGTATAAACCATATAAACAATCAAACAATATTCAATAAACACTTTTAGTTGAACTTTCTGTATTCAGGAGAAATGTGGTCTTAGAAATGTTTTAAATGTTTAAACACCCACCTTAACGTCCTAATATAACAACTCAGAGAAAACGAGCATAGTTGTAAATATTCAAATAGAAATACTTAAAGTGACCAATCACAATATCATTCATTCATTCCATTCAACCAATCAACAAATATTTATCATCACCTACTATACATCGGACAATGGTGATACTGCAGTGAGCAAAAGAAACAAAAATCCCTTTCCTCGTGAAGCTAAATTTTAGTAGATAATAAACAAAAGAAATCAGTAAAATATATTCCATGATGTTGCATGCTGAAAAAAAAAATAAACCGAAGAAGAGGGATAGAAAGTGTTTCAGTGGAATAGAATTTAATACAAAGGATTTCAATAGTAGATCAATTCAGAGAAGTAACAGGATGGGACCAGTGGAAAAACTGCAAATAGACTACTCCAAGAACCTTAGCTTTGAGCAAGGTGGGAAGAAAGTAGACTATGTGAGCAGAAGAGGAAAGTGACCTATTTTTTTAAAAGGCTCCCTTATGCTGCCTTAAGGCCGGCTATGGACAAAGCAGAAAGACCAGTGATGAGAAGAGCTCAATAATTCAGTCAAGAGAAGACAGTGCTTGAACTATGGTAGAGCAAGGAGTTGTCAGAAGAAATTCTATTCTGGTTAATTTTGGAAGGAACGGGTAACAGGATTTGCTGACAGATTGGGTGAGCAGTGTGAGAGAAAGACACCCCAAGTATATGATCAGGTCACCCAAGACGGCTGTCCTCTTGCTCTCTGTACATCTCCTGCTCCACGAGTGCCTACTTCAGTCACACTCTACTACCTGACTGACCTTCCTACATACTTGCCCCAGGCCCCAGCTAATGATTGGTCTAACTTTAGCCCCGATGGAAACCTATCAAAGGGGTGGTGAGGGATATGCCCCTCTGCTGGTTTCCCTGGTAACTGAGGGGCCAACCTGACATCAATTCCCCTGTAACTGGTAACCTCCCCTTCCTCCCAGGAGTGAAGGCTGCCTTCATGGCCGGCCAAGAGCCTGGAGCACACAGTGATGTCTCACTCCAGGACCTTGCTTCAGACACATAAGATCCCCCATCCATTAAACCACTGACGTCTCTGTTGCTGATTCCGGATTCTTTCTTTGGTCTTGAAGATGGGCAAGTACAGGCCTTGTCGGCCTATGGAGGGTGGCCTAACACCAAGGTTTTAGTCCTAAATAACTGGTACACTGGAAGTGGTCTCAACCTAGATGAGCAAGACTATGCTTAGAAGATCAGGAGCTCAGTTTATGACAGGTTAAGATTGAGAAGCCTGTTATGCATACAAGTAGATTTCAAACAGACATTTGGGTAAATGAGTCTGGAGTAGTAGAGATGCCTGAGCTAGTGATATAAATTTGAGAATTATTAGCTTAGAGAAGAATTTAAAGAAATGAGACTAGATGAGTATGGACAGAGAAGAGAAGGGGTCCAAAAAAGAAACGCTGGGTAATTCTAGCCCTATGACATTAGACAAATGAGAAAGAACAAAGCAATGGAGAAGAGAAAAAAGGCAGTCAGTGAGATAGGAGAAAAAAGAAGCAAGAGGGGTGTCCTGGAATCTAGGGAAGAAAGGCTTTCCTGGAGGAGGGATTGATAAAATATATTACGTGATACTGAACACTGTAGGATGAAAACTGATGACTGACCACTAGATTCAGCAAAGTGATAGTCACTGGTGATTTTGACAAGATCATTTTTGGTGAAGTGATGGATTAAAAGTCTAATTGGAGTAGGTTCCAAAAGTAAGGGTGGATTTGAAGATTTAATATTTAAAAATATTTAGTTCTCTAAAGATTGATCTATAGATTTAATGCAATCCCAACCAAAATCCCAATAAGAACTAATATAATCTATTAAACAATTCTGAAAAGTAACAAAAAAGGTGGAGGACTAAAACTATCTAATTTTAAGATTTGTTATAAGGCTTCAGTAATCAAGACAGCATAGTAATGGTAAAAGTATAGACATTTGGACAGCATAGAGAGTCCAGAAACAGACCCAAACAAATATGATCAATTGATTTTTTATAAAGATGCGAATGAAATTCAATGAATAAGGGATGATCGCTTCAATAAATGGTGTGAAAACTACTGAACATCTATATACAAAAAAATGATCCTGACCCATACCTCACAACTTATTAAAAAAAAAAAATTCTCAAAATGGAACCCAGGATTAAACGTAAAAGGTAAAATAAAACTTTTAGAAGAAACACAGAAAAATCTTTGTGACCCTAGTTTCGTCAGTAGCACTACCTGTAAACAGAAAGACTGATAAAGTAGACTTTATCAAAATTAAAAACTTTTGCTAGGCAAAAGATAGTTTTAGAGAATGAAAAGACAAAACACAGACAGGGAGAAAACATCAGCAAATAAAGTACCTGACAAAAGACTTGTATCCAGAGTAAATAAAGAACTCAATACTCAACAATAAGAATGAAGAGTGGGCAAAACATTTCAACAGACTGTTCACAAAAGAAACTCAGATGGCAAATCAGCTCAAGAAAGCATGATCAACACTGTTAATTAATATAGAAATAAAATTAAGACCATAATAAGATATAACTTCATTCCTATTAGTGAAACTGAGCAGGACCCTGTGGGGCTCCTGGTCATGGAAGTCTTTCTCGCCCCAATTTCTTGTTTGTAGGGAATAGACTCCAGCCTCCATGACCCTCCCTGAGCTCCAAGGGGCAGATTAGAACAGTTGCTAATCAGGGAAGGGAGGGGATGCCGAGACAAGGGAGGAGCAGTCAAGAAACAAGAGTGCAGCCTTGGGGCCAGCTCAGTGGCTCTGCCTCAGGGATACACATAACAATATCTTTAAGTTCTTTATAGAACTAAAACCCCCAACAAGTGGAAGATGCCAGCATTCTTCATTCCAGATTAAAGGAACCAGAGAAGCTCTTCAAGAAGGCTACCAGGTTAAAGGAACCACAGAAACTCATCAGACTACCTGAGGCCAGATTAAAGGAGTGCAGGCCCTGCACACACCCTAATCTTACCCGCAACCTCACCCTTGAGCTGTTGCTATAAAACTCCTTGCCAAATACTCCCAGGTAGGGACACACAGCTTTCGAGGGCAGGATCCCACTGTGTTCCCGCTTTGCCTGGAAAAGCAATAAAGCTATGCTTTTCTACTTCACCCAAAACTCTGTCTCTGAGATTCGATTTGACACTGGTGCACAGAGGCCGGCTGAGTTTTTGGCATCATTAGAATGGCTAAAAAAATAAAATCAAATCATGGAAAATGCCAAGAGCTTTACCAGAAGATGTAGAACAACTGAAACTGGCATTTCTTGTAAAGTTTTACATACATTTACCAAATGACCAAGGAATCTCTCTCCTTGTTATTTATCCAACGAAAGTGAAAATTTATGTTTACACAAAAAAATATATATCAATATTTTTAACAGTTTTATTTGATATGACCCTAAACTGGAAATAACCCAAATGCCTGTAGATCACATATAACAAAGAATTACTACTCAGCAATAAAAAGGAATGAACTGTAGATACACTCAGGAAGAAGGCTGAATAGCCAATACGTTACACTACATAGATTATTATTTCATTTACACGATATTCTGGAAAAGGTAAAACCATAGGGGGACAATAACAGATCAGGAGGTGAGAGAGAGATTGACTATAAAGGACTAGCACAAGGGAATACTGGAGGCTAATAGGACTGTTCTATTCTATATCTTTATTGTAGTGGTGGTTAATACAACCACACATGTCAAAACTAATAGATCACTATGACAAAAAGAGTGAATTTTACTGTCTATAATGAGGAGAAAAAGACAAAAGAAGGAGAAAACTTGTTCAGAAGACAATTGAAGAAAATAAATTGGAAAGAAAAAGTAAAAAGGACTATTTTGAAGGGTTTTGGTATTAAAGGAAAAGAAGGATAAGGGTAGTAGCTGTAGAAGAAAATGGAGTCAAGCAATATTTTTAGGACTGGAAATAACAGCACATTTGGTGATGGGGAGTATCCAGTAGAGTGTGGAAGACTGATAATTCAGGTGAGTGAGGAAGATTGCTGGACCACTGTTTTAGTAACTCAGGAGAAGAAATTAATTACATCAGTGGAAGATACAGCTTTTTTTTTTTTTTAGGAGAACAAACAGCTAAGCAGTCATAATAAAAAAAAGAAGGAACAGAATATGGACACAGATGCAGCTAAGTAAGTAGATGGGTGGGTGGCGGGAGCATGTGGTCAGACCTTGAGGAAGCTGTCCAGTAGTTGCTCCTGTTTTTCCAGTGAAATCAGAAGCAAGGTCATCAGCTGGTAGTGAGGGTGGGGGAGGAGGACTTGCAAGTTTGAAATGATTTTGTTTCCTATACACTGCAAGGCTGGTGACTGAGGAAAGGCAGGTATTGAGCACTGTGCTGGCACTCCCCTCCCTCACTCCCATTTTCCTACACCCCTCAATGGCAATGGCAGGCATCACTTGTCAATGAGAGCCTGGATCAGTTCTATCACCCTCTATGCAATGTTCCAGCAGCTACTGCCAGCAGATCAGAACTGATGTAAATTCTATTTATGCCAGTCACCTAATTTTACCATGACTTCAAACCAAATGAATTTTAACTGAACTTTAAAGGATGGATGGTTTATACAGTATGGTTTTGTTTTCTTTCTCTCTTATAAAATACCAATTTTATTGTTTTAGTGAAGATAATCATGGGCAACTGAAAAGAAGAAAAATAATTATTTCTAATTTTTTCTGTACAGGAATTTCCTGAATAAAAAATCATACTCTCTTTCAAAGGGCAAAAATGTTTAGCCCATAGCCTGACAAGTAGTTTTAAGAAAGGCTTTACATGAATTGTCCAGCTAGCCAAATTATAATTGCAGACAACTTGCTATTAAAGCAGAGAAGATATACCTAAAAAGAAATATTTGCATAGGTTGGTAGATAACAGTTAATTATACCAATGGATTAAACAATCACACATATTCCTATATAGACATTGTCAGTGCAGGAAATGGGAGTTGCTACAATTAGGGTAAACTTAAAAGAGTCTACTCTCTTGCAATGAAAAAATCGGCAAGACATCTCAGTTAAAATTGAAATGCAAAGTGAACTCCATTTCCATTTAATGTTCTTAGGGATTTTTTTTTTTTCCGGTAAGTGTCACGTCCACTCACTAGAGAGCTCTGTTTAAGATGAATTTAACTTAAAACTAAATTTGAGCCAAATGTATCAGAATATCTTAAGTGTCTAGGATAATCTCTTTTTCAACACACATTATGTTGGAAGATTCATTTAGCTCAGGCAAAGGTACCACATCTTAATCAATGGGGATGAACAGTATTGATCAAGAGAAGGGTAGCGCTTCCCTGGTGGCGCAGTGGTTGAGAGTCTGCCTGCTGATGCAGGGAACACGGGTTCGTGCCCCGGTCTGGGAAGATCCCACATGCCGCGGAGCGGCTGGGCCCGTGAGCCATGGCCGCTGGGCCTCCGCGTCTGGAGCCTGTGCTCCACAACGGAAGAGGCCACAACAGTGAGAGGCCCGCGTACCGGGGGAAAAAAAAAAAAAAGAGAGAAGGGTAAAACCAGACTCTACCAGGGAATAAATGTATGTCACACAAAGACAGTGACAAAAATAAAAGATGTACCTTCATCCTAAAAAAGGTGATACTTGTTAGCAGGTCAACAGTTGATTTCAGGTCTTGCAATCTTTCAGCATTGCTGGCGGGAAAGTTTTCCTGTTTAATTAGGAAACAGAAAATGGGTAAATTATCAGCATTAAGTCTCCAGTGGCAAATAAACTACAACTAACTTTCTGCGAAAGAAAATGGTAAGTAAACTGTGTAAAATTTAAAAAGTATCACCACAGTATTCTCACAATATTTTTACTGTAAAATATCACAGAAAGTAAACAAGTTGGAAGTATTCTTGTCTTACTCTTAGAAAGCCATATTCTTCTATTTATTCCCACCATGTAATAAAAATGTACAAAATAATATCATTAATGCAATGTTATGAGGTTATTCATCCTTGTTTCACAAAATAGGTTTCCTGCTGAAAGAGGGAGGGTGAGCATATATTTGAAAATATTTTTTATAATTTTCTCAAGATGGGTTATTTTTTCCAAAATCCTTTTGGGAATTTTTACATGTCCTATATTTACTTTTAGTCACAAAGAAGCTAAAAGTAAAAAAAAAAAAAAAAAAAAGAAGACTGCACTGCATAGTCTCTCCCTGAAGTACTGCAGATTTAAACAAAAAGTTTTTGTTAGTGAAGTTTGGTGAGAAATGTGAGATAAAAATGCAGATGTTCAGAATTTTGAAGGAAAGGAAAGGAAAGGAATTATGAAAATATTAAGGAAACAATTTCAGCATTGAGAAATTTCTCATATTAACGTGCTTTCAGATAGGCTTTTTAAAGAGCCATTAGGAAAACCACAGGTAACTTTTAGGTATTCATGAACTCAAGCAGAGTTGGAGTGTCAAAGTGATGATGAATGAGGCGGCCTCAAGGTCCTTCTTGCCCCCAAATATCATTTTCATTGCCTGTCACAGCAGTTCCCTTCTCATAGTGTTGGCCCCAGTTCCGACATGAAAGGTAAGTTTGACAAAATTTGGTATTATAATTTCCGGATATGTGCAGTTAAGCAATCCATCAATAAGAGACTAAAAATTGAATGTAAGAAACATACATATGTACAAATATGGAAAGATATTTATTATAGAATAAATTGTTAAAGAATGCAATAATTATTACTATAGATTTTTTGGTAAATAAAATTTGTAACTAAATTTTTTGGTAACTATTTTCTAAATAAAATTATATCTGTGTGTTTACAAACACAGACACACACATGAATATATTTGTGTATGTGTGAGTTTGTGTATGTTTCACCTGCAGGTGAAGTACAGAATTGTTGACAATGAACTCTGTACAGCTTCAAAAAACGCACATTGTATTGATCTAGGAGTGAATTAAGTGGTGAATCCCAGAAGGAATATCAAAAGCTGAGGAAATATCAGCTGCATATCTTAGTAAGAAGGGGTGAGCTTTTAAGATGAGGACTGGGTCACATGTCTACTTCATGAATTAGCTGAGGGCCACTCAATCTAATGGTTATTAAAAGAATTATAAAATTAAATCTGTACATGAGTGCGCACACACCCACACCCACACCCACACCCACACAGAGTACTTCAGGCTGATGTGGAGCAAGGTACCTAAACAAGAGATGTCTACTTGATTACTTAGGGGACCCGTCTAGTGTGACAGGACCCAAGATTCCAAGATCATTACCTTTACTTTTCCATTACATACTGGATAACTTTTTTTTTTTTACAATGTGACAAGAAATCATCTGAGCCAAACACCATATTTTACCTTTAGGCAAATAATTTTGTACATACCCTATACTTTGACAGGTCAATCCTTAAAGAGTTATGCAACTGGTCCAGTAGTTTTATGAATTTCTCCCTCTGTGCAAAGCAAACACAAAATAGGAGAATGGAAATCAATGATAATTCTAAATGTAGTCCTCCCGACAAAATCTCTCTGAGTTAATGTCCCCATTTGATAGAAAGGAAGGTTCAAAGATGTCAGTGATTTCTCCACGATCATAGAGCTGGTATGTGACATAGCAGTGATTCAAACCCAGGTCTCTGACACCAAATCCACACTCTTTCCTGTAAGTCACACTGCCTCTCTGTGATGAATGAGACAGTATCCAAAGAGCTGAGTCATGAAGAAAGAGTCCAGACAACTGAATTGCCACTGTACTCCTTCACAGCAGTATGAGTCAACAAGAGAATATAACCCACCCCTCTTCCCACCTCCACACACCACACCACCTCCCCAAAATTAAACTATAGTTTTTTTAAACCTCTCCCACCTATGGAAGGGGGACTAGCTGCTCTTTGTGTCAAAAACAATTTCAAAAAGTATTTTCCTTTTGGTAACGGACTTCATAATTTGAAAGGATCGACTGCCTTTAAAGTATGTTTAAGATTTAGTGCTAAAAAAGTATAAAATATCAGGTCAACAAAAATTACTGATGCCTCCCTCTGATGCTGTATCAGGGATGGACTGACTTCTTCATAGAAGGATTTGAAGATGATAAAGGATAAGAATTAAAACGTTTTGCTGATAAGCATAAGGATATAGTTGTGTGGATTAAATAAATTAGATAAGGTAAAAAACCATCAAATTCACACATGAAAACTTTACAATAGACAAAGCACCATTCTGAGTCTCTGATTCCTAAATAAAAATGAAAAAAAAATAGAGGGATGGTAGTAAATGACTAAAGGCTCCTCCCTAGACTAATATTATGTAAACACCAAATTACACTTTGGAATATATTAGCAAAAGTAGAAATTTTTCCTAGTAGTTTCACGAACAAGTTGGATTTATGGGGTATATAACTCTTACCCCTTTAAGTCACTGATCTTGATGAAATGAGATGAATATTAATGGGAGTTGATAAATTGTTCCTAAGTTGAAACTTCAATTTTCTGAATAAACTGCCTTTTATCAGGTTTATGTATCAGTGAACAAAGTTTGAGTATTGACTCTGTGTTAATAACCCTTGTGGAGGCAATGAAGGAACCTAAGAAATGACCCTTGCCTTCCAGAAGCTTGCTATCTTGTTAGGCAAGTAAGACTCTCCAGTAAAGCTGCCGGAAAATACGATGAATGTCTTAGAGTTTTCTTTCTTACTCTCTATCATACCTTCCTAGGGTAGCAGGTGACCTATGTTGCCCTTGATTAACCCCCATCCTCCATCAATGTGGGTCAGTGGATCTCAATCAAAATAGAAAAATAAAAGAGCTGCTACAATCATCAGTTTAGGCCATAGTAGTTAATCATTCAACGACTGTAAAAATCAATGTATTTGTGTCAGTCTCTGGATGCTTTATATGACCTCTGTGATCGGTATGAATCATTAAGACAGCTGACATGACCCTAGTCAACCACGCTATGACCCAAATCACTGGCCTTGTTGTGTACAGTGGGACCAGCTGTTCTGGTTGTCTGCCCGATATCCCTTCTTCTCTTCCTAACAGAACCTCAAGAGTCAAATATGTCCTTTATGAAACACCTACCCTCCCAGGCCTCTTTTACTCTAGCAATGGCCATGTAGCATGATTTGGGCCAATGAGATGTATACAGTTTATTAAAGGGGATGGAACCAGCCAGCATATTACCGATGAATTATTATTTAGAAAGATTCTAAAAGAATGTTCTGCAGAGTTGTTGTATTAGTATTTGCTATATAATTCTTTGTTAGGCCTTTTTTCCATTTGCCCTTTGTGTCTCTCTCCTTTTTCTCACCTTAAACTCAGATGAGATACTAGAAGGTCAAATAGTCATCCCGTGGCTATAAGACGAAAAGCTAAACAAACGGTAAGAATGATGAGGCAGGAAGCTAGGAGCCTCCACACCTCATCCTAACTCTGTTTGCCTACCCTTTCAAAAAATTACAATCCTGAGCAGCTGTACTAGCCCTGAATTCCTTATTACCTTTGGACTTAGGTTACATGGGAAAGAATATTGAGTCAGGTTTGTTGAATTTATTTCATTCAGCTGAACAGAATTCTGACTGATACAGATCACACATTTAGTCTTCCAACCTAGGTCTTCAGTGCCCAGCTGGAAAATTTACATTCCAGAAAAATAGAAAACCGTGGAGAAAACTGCCAGGCATGTTGTCACTAAATCCCGAACTATATCAGATGATGTGAAATTAAAAGTGTGCTCCTGATAGAATTTTCACAGACATTTTTTAAACAGAGGACAGCCTGAAATTTTATTTCATTTGCCATATTTCTATTTAACTTGAGTGAGATTGCCTTTGTGAGAGCACAGGAGGCCTATCACCTACATGGTGTGATTTGAGGAATAAGAAAACACTGCGATTAAAAAATGTTTCTCGGGCTTCCCTGGTGGCGCAGTGGTTGAGAGTCCGCCTGCTGATGCAGGGGACACGGGTTCCTGCCCCGGTCTGGGAAGATCCCACATGCCGTGGGGCGGCTGGGTCTGCGAACCATGGCTGCTGAGCCTGCGTGTCCGGAGCCTGTGCTCCACAACGGGAGAGGCCACAACAGTGAGAGGCCCGCGTACCGCCAAAAAAAAAAAAAAAAAAAAGTTTCTCGAGGGACATGCCACAATATCTGAAACTGTCACGTTATTCACTTCTTTGCATTTGGTAAGGACTACATATGTCTGCTATTAGGGGCTAAATCTATAATATTAACATTAAGCATTATCTGTTATCAAGTATTTAGGTGTAATTAGTTGACAAGAATAACTCTAGACCAGGGGTCAGCAAACTGTATGTAAAGAGGCAGATCGTAAATATTTCCAGCTCTGTGGTCTCTGTCACAACTATTAAACTCTGCCATTGTAGCCCAAGAGCTTCTATAACCAATATATAAACAAACGAGCATGGTTGTTTTCCAATAAAATTTTGCTTATGGATACTGAAGCGTGAATTTCATATAATTTTCATGTATCACAAATGACAATCTTTTGATTTTTAAAAACCATTGAAAAATGTAAAAGCCATTCTTAGCTCATGAGCTGTACAAAACCAGTTGGTAGGCCAGTTTTGACCCATGAGAAGAGGGGAGATTTTGAGTAGGGGGAGGCAGTTACTACCCCACAAGGACACTCTTAGCAAGTTTGACTAGGACACTGGGAACCGTGGAAGGAAAAGCTCTTATAAAGAAGGTGTGTAAAAACCTCTGCATCATCTGCAGCTTCCCTCTCCCATTCTTTTGCTTCTCAGTATCTCAGTCCAGCAGCAGCAGTAGATTTAACCTGAAGCTAATGATGCTTAAGCTCTCAGGGTCCTCGCTTGATTCAGCTTCCCTGGGAGGAGCCCTAGCTGCATGTGCAACCTGCTCTTAGGTTTTCATAAATTTACAAGAATAGGATAAAATTATTCTGACCTGAACCAGCAAATTATAAAAAGTTTTTTCCAGATCATATCGAAAGCAGTCATTCTTTAAGCAGAACAGAAACATTTCAAGTAGAATTAATGTGTAAGCTATTTTGATAAGTTTTTTATAATTTAATTAATGCTAATCATATGAACATACTGGAAATACATTTGCATTTCTTGATTTGAGATTAATATTGATACCAATAGAGATACCATAAAATTATAAAATGCCACTGAAACAATGCTATCAATGACACACTAATTAATAGATGACATAAATTCAAAGAATATATAAGAAGTCACTTAATAGGTAAACTTGAAAAGCACTGAGATATTACTGTTCACTGAGCATGAAAGCCTAACATTTCTCTCAGTCTGACTAAACTTTAGACAAGCTTCTTCTTGACACTAGGTCCTAACCTCCCTTTTTTATTTTTAGAGCATTTTCTTTTCTTTTTTTTTTTTTGCAAATTGTTTTACACATCATTTTTTTTTTTTTTTTGCATTTTCTATGATTGTAAGCATTTCCTGTCACTTTATCAGAAAGTTCGGGTTTCCCAGGGATTTGGAAAAGGAACACATATGTTGGGGCATGGCTGTGTGATCAGGAGGAAGTGCTGATTTTTTAAAATTATTATATAAGTTTCAGGCAAACAGTATTATAATTTGACATCTGTATACACTAGAAAGCAATCACCACCACAAATCTAGTTCCCATCCATCACCGTATAGTTGAATCGCTGTCTGATTGATATACATTCTATCTCTCCCCTCTGCAACATTTCCTCTACAGAGTGACCTTTCTAAATCAGAAATTCAATCAGATTCTACACGATGCCTCAAGAATGAAGTCCAAACATCTGAGTGGGCATTAAACGGCCTCAGCAATCTAATATCGATCCAGTAACACAATGTTCTCTTATATTTCCATCTTTTATTCTATCTGCACTATTCACTAGGCAGGCTACCTTACACACACTTTGAACTTAGTTTTGTATCTTCTCCTTGTCTTTACTTCAAAGACCTAAGGTAGTTTTCCTTCTACTTCTTGGACTTTGAAAAATACTACTCGTTCCTAAAAGCACTGTTCCTTTTGGCAAGCTTCCATGAGCCTCTGAAGAGTATCCATCACTTTCTCCTCCTCAATCTCAAAGCAAATATACAAGTATGAACTCCTTTGACACTTATCCCATTTGGGGAGTGATTTATGGTTACTGTTACACATGGTTAGGTGACTATCCCATTAGAGTATAAGACCCAGAGAACAGAGGTAAACATTTATCTTCCAGTCCCTCTACTACCTGCCATAGTGCCTTAAATGAGGTATCACATAAATATGTCTTGAATGAACAAGCAACCAAATAAAAGAATACCTGTAATGAAAAGGAAATATTTATTAGCATACTTGTCTTTGCAGGGCACTGGCTATGTCAGAGGGTATCTATGCTCAAGAAAAAATTGAGCTAAACATCAATTTTACTAACAATTTGCTATTTGTGTCTTAAGATAACTAACTAAATAAGTTTCCTAAAGACTTTTCTTCAAAGTTGAAAAACTGACCCCCACCTCATGGAGTTTTCTTCCTTTCCAACTCTTGCTCTACCCACGGTGTTTTCAACACCCATGGAGATGTTTTATCCAATCAAGTTCTTTGATAATCTTGACCCCCAGCAATCTCTGCATTCAAGGGTGTGCAACAAAACCATCTCTCCAAAAGAAAAAAGCCTTGATTTTTAGCATTTGACAGTTTTCATGGTATAAATACTCTCAGTATTTCCAGTTTCAAGATGGCTGTACTCAACAACCAGCCTGCTATAGTCCTAAAAATTCAGCAATCACTGCCTGTTAGCAGGTACAAACTAGCTCCAGTACACCACTGTTTTTACACTCAGTTTTCAACAACCTACTCCTAGAGATACATCTTGGACCTGAGGCTTCCCCCTTTGAAATCTTAACTACACGGATGATGTTCCTACCCAAATCCTTTATCTCTGTCTCTATCATGGTGCCACTTATCACACCTAGATCCCATGGTGAATCACTTCAACTTTCTTTTGATAGTGTTACCTATATGCTAATTCCCTAACCCTTCGATCATCTCTATTTTGTGTGTGTGTGGGAAATTTCAACCTTCTGCTATATGTTACTACATCAGAATCTGAATGCTGAGAAATTCTGAGAAAAACTCACAGCCACACGAATTGTTATAACAACAGATTTATGCTAGGAATTCCTCTTATGCGATCCTGAAGCATTTGTCTTTCTATCCCCTTCCCTTTTTCCAGCCTCCTCTACCTTGTGCATCTCTATCATAGCCCTTGTCTTATATATAAGCATTTCTTGTCCTGTAGACAACCACAGAGAAGATTAGGGAAATATAGTACAATTCCATCAACTTTTCACTCCTATATCAGAAGCTTAGCATTCTCTGCAAGGACTCACACACCATTTCCTCAAATTTCAGAATAGGAACTTGTCCTTTCTTATTCCAAAGAATGTCCCTCCTTCCATCCTCTTGACTACATTTACTTCTTTCTCCTCTGAGATGTTATTATATCACTTATTCTCCATCTGATAAATCTGCAACTTCATTCTTGCAGCTAGTTCCTGTCCTAACAATCTATAAATATGTTAAAATTTATCTTATTAAATAATAAAAACTCCTACCCAACCACGCAGTAAAAGTAACATCTCTTTTTTCATGGTAAAACCTTCTCACTCTTGACCAATCTCTCTCTTACCTTCTCATTCAAGTTGCTTAACAGGTTAGTCTCTATTTCATCACCCACTTTCCCTCTTTTAATCATTATTATAAAATACAAATACAATATAGAAAAATGTACAACTTTAGTATAAAGATGAATACAAAACAAAAACAAGAAAATATTAGTTGTAATCCCACCAAGTGGCTACACTATTGGCATTTTGGCACATTTTCTTTCAGGCTTGTTTCTAAACCCGTATATATATATATATGTATATATATGTGTGTGTGTGTGTGTGTGTGTGAGAGTGTGTGTGTGAGTGTGTGTGAGTGTGTGTGAGTGTGTGTGTGTGTGTTCAATGTTGGAATTAGATTATATATAGATTTTTATATGTATATATTTTCATTTGTCATTTTTAATGGGCATTGCTCAATTATATACACTTTTCTTTAAAAGCTTGATTTTTTAATGACTGCATTATATTTTAGGGAATAAATGAACCCTAATTGACACAGCTATTCATACATGCCATTCATTGAAGATCTCTATGAAATTAGGCTTTAATCTCAACTGCTTCACTTAGCAATGACCTCCTAATTGCCAAAGCCAACAGGCTCATTCCTTTCACCATCTTACTTGAACTTTTTGCAACAGCTGACAATGCAATATATTCCTCTTTTCTTAAAATATTTTTACCTTGCCTTTAATAACGTCAGATTTTTCTCATCATTTTTACCCAATTTCTCTAATCATTTTCCTCAGCAAACTTTGCTTCTCTCTCATCTCCACACTCAATGGTTCTGCTCTTTTCACTTTATTCTTGAACATTTTTCATCCAAAGCATGACTTTAAATAACATTTGCACACAAAAAGTTTGGATTGGAAAGAGTAATGATTTCCCCTTCTTAAATATTTGTTTGTTTTACAGTCCTCATAGGTAAGAAAACGTTTCCACTGGTTTATTTTTTGAGATTCAAAAATGTCTGGATTACACCTTTGGGAAAGATAAAATGGGGCCAATATAATCGTGTTCCTGCCTGATTCACAAGTGACAGTATCAACTTCAGAAGTCAGGTAAATAAGAACTTCAGGCCAAGTGAAGGTGGGAAGCTTTATACTTATTATATTTGACTGAGCAACTAGCATTATTTTCAATAGGTAGAGAAAAATTTAGTCAAATTTACACATCAAATCACTAACTTATCAAGATGTAGTTTGAAGAAAGATTTCTTTTTTGACCCTGTCCTACAATACGTTATTTGATTTACAAAGTGAACTTTGTTATAACTATGTTGCTACTGAAACACTGCAAAGTAGTGAAATCAATCTGGCTTCTCTTCTTTGGGTCAGCATGAAGTAAAGGAGCATACTATCTCATTTTCCTCCAGGTAGCTTTTATGGAAATTAGTCATATAAACACATCTTCTTTCTCAGAGGTAGAAAGGCTCAGTGTTCCACAAGGTTGGCTTATTCTCTACAGTATACCCAGGCAGAATATTAAAAGCAAAACAATTTCATGAGGTTTTTATAACAAAAACTATTCTATGATCTGGTGATGGTCATAATAGTATTTTGTTGAGCTGACTAGGGAATTTTCTTTGGTCCCAGTTCTTACAAGAGCCAATCTGTCTAACAACAGTAGAGGACAGGCAGGAGAGATGAAATCCTCATACCTTATATTTATAGAGCACTTTCAACTCTTACAAACTAGCTTATCTTTTACTTCATTTGATTTTCATCTTAAATTTGAGAAACATGTCAGAGCAATAATTTCTACCCTCACTGAACATATTGAGATATTGAGGCTTGAACGACTGAACTGACTTGTTAAATTTGAATACAAACTCAAACCCCATGACTCTTAACCCAGATAGTGTTCTCTTCTACCAGTATTTATTTTGACTGTCGTTAAATAACAATTACTGTTTCTTTTAATTCATTCCAACTCATCTCACATACTTCACATGTGTTTTCTTTTAAATGAAAAGGACAAGAAAAGAGTAAACATAGCAGCACATTTTTTCCCCTATTGGCTTTACACCCTTTTATTAGCTGGGTCTCATTTGTTTCTACTTTATGACACACACCTCAAAATTTGATTTCTAACAACATGATCAATAACACAAATCTATTCAGTGAACCGATTTGGAAGTGCAGTGAAAAGAGTAACTATGGTGTCATGGAAATCACCTTCCTACAATGGATCTTAGTTTCCTCCACAAACAAATGAGTACAGAACTACCTGTCTCACAGGGTTATTGAACAGAGCTACCGCCTACCAACTGCCCTGGTGAAAACCTTGGGAATCTTTCCAGGCATCCTTCCCTTTCTCTCACTGTTCACATACCTAAAGACAGCAAGTGCTGTTGATTCTATGCCCTGAAAAGCTCTGGAATTTATCCTTCCTACCCCATCTCCACCGATTCTCAGCTTAGATCTTCACCACTTTACTGGAATTACTGTTTATTTATATCCTATTTCTAGTCCTGTCAATTTCAATTTAATTATGCTTATGGAGAATGGGTTCCAGCACCAGGTACATCAGATAGATACTTGAGACTCCTTAGGATCCTGCATTTTTACTTTTCAGTGTGTTCTTGATGCATTTGATTGTCAGGTGGACAGTTTTAATTAGATACAGATAGTTTTCTTGGCTTCTTTATACACCTAACATTTTTTTTACTTAGATGACATGCCTTTATCCATCAGTACCAGTAGAAACCAATAGGAAGTGCAAATGGAACCCAAAAGGCTCCAGAGAGGCCAACTGAGCTCACATTTACGAGGGAATGATATCTTCCATGGTTAATCCCAAATTTGCTTACATGGAGGATTTTCTATAAATCCTAGTACTCTGTCACAAAACGTATGTTTTCCTCCATTGGAAAAGCCATTCCCGATATGAAGATTTAATCTAATGAAGATACCTACTGACTGTCAAATAAAGGTATTTCACTGAACAGGTTTCAAATAAACTTTAAGCTTTAGTCTATTACACTAAGAGATACTCCTTAAGATGTACATTCTGCAGTAAGATTCTAAGAATATCTGGAATCCAAAGCTCCTTGAAAATCTAAGTCCCATAAGTTATGAGGAATTTTCAAGTTCAAAAAATAATACTTACACCAAAGTTGGTAGCGGCAAATCGATCTGAGGCAGAAACCTGTACATTTGTTGTAACAGTTGTGTGAGCATAGAAAGCATTTATATTTGCCAGCAAGGTACTCATTACAGCAGGGACACCGGGGCACATGTATTTAGAAGACAGACATGAAAAGTGCCTGCAAGACATAAACATTAAGTGCTTTAAAAAGAGAATCTAATTAATTCACATAGCAGTGTATCCTCTAACATCAGCAATTAAGTAATTCCTCTACTCTATCTATGAAAAGGAGAGAAAACTCTTACAATTCCTAATTGAAAGAGAAAGCAATTTCAGCCTTTTAAAAACTTCCCATTCACAAATGTGAAGTGGCTTAATTAGAATGTGATTTGCCACAAGGATATGTGCATAATTTCTTTCAACTGGGAGTGTTGTGTGTACACACAAAAAGTGCAATTTCCAGTGGAATCTAACACTGTCGAAAAGCAATAATCCAGGAGTTTCCCTTTCTCTGGCAACTCTGTCCTCAATTACTTCAGCTCCTGAAATGTGGAATTGCAACCAGAATGTTCTTTCACACTTGTATTCCTCTCACACCGATAAGGTAAACAAGAGGCCCTCCTTTCATTGCACACTGACTGAACAAGTCAACTTAACATCTGACCTGAGTCCAGTTTGTGAGCTTTTATTAAGGAGTATCTTCCACAAGCAGTTGTTTATTGAGGTTTTGCTAAAGCCAGAATTTAATTAAGCAAACAAATGAACAGCGAAGACAAACTGAATTATGCCAGCTTTATGCTTAAAGACCATTTCTTTTAAACATTGAATAACAGTATCATTTATAGACATCGGAAGCATCAAGTGTTCAATTCCATTACTTCTCTCAGGAAAATTTGTTTCGTTTGAATTCTAACAAAAAAACTTAAAAATTGAAAGCACAACTTGTGATAAAAGTGAAAAGATAAAATACCCATGGAAGAAAGAAATTTTCATTACCTAATCTGATCCTATTTTGCTCTTATATCTCAGTAATTTATCCAACACCAAGGCATCTCTGAATTTTGTATTATTGAACACAAGCACAGAATGTACCCACATAAATAAATGCTCCAAGTGGCAGCTCAAAAGAAATGGATGGAGGTCCTGGAAATGTTGCTTTTCTTAGACTTTAACCAGGCCACTCATCTAACTTCGATTAGCTAATAAATGTAGGCTAATTTTTTTTTTTTTTTTTTGCGGTACGTGGGCCTCTCATTGCTGTGGCCTCTCCCGTTGCGGAGCACAGGCTCTGGGCACGCAGGCTCCGCGGCATGTGGGATCCTCCCGGACTGGGGCACAAACCCGTGTCCCCTGCATCGGCAGGCGGACTCTCAACCACTGCGCCACCAGGGAAGCCCTAGGCTACATTTTTAAACACGGATCTTTGAGGATCATGAAGAGCAAAGTATGCCATGAGAGTTACATGATCTGTGTGATGTAACCCTGGAATTAGATGATCACTACTTTCTTCTTTTAGGTAAATGATGCATATTTTGACTTTATTATACACTACTTATAATTTATATCTATTAAGAATACCATAAGTGACATAAATCTATTAAAAATAGAAATTAAATAAAAACTAGCATATGGTATCACATTTCTTTCTTTTTTCATAACTGTCAAATAATTAGATTTGTTAGACTCAAGTCAGAGGTCAAGAGATATGGAATATGCAATGCCTAAATGGGATAGTGTGGGAGATGGCAAAAGGGAAATATACATACCCAGGTGGGAACAAGAGATAGACAATCACCAACTGTCAAAATAAACTGGTGAGGAACTCAAAGACCAGAAGTTTATTTTCCTCAGCATGCATTATCTATTTAAACAGATTCTGGAGGTCACCAGAATGAATAATCTTGTTCTTGGTTTTAAACCAGAATGAGTATTCTCCTAATGCAGGTGTGTTACTTAGTCCGTACTGCTTGCAGCTGCCACCCTGTGATTTTTGTTGTCCGGTAAGAGCAGTAGCAACAGCTTAGCAGGTACTTTAAGTAGAACAATGGAGGAACATATGAATATTCTGCTTAAGGCGTTCCACGGTGTGAATTTGATAAGTGAAATAGAAAGTTCTATTTTGAAGATGATGCAATTATAAGGCATCTTAGGGAAAAATGAGTGCCATATGGGAAGACCAGGGATATCAACAACCAAGCTTTGACTATTTTATACTTTGACTTGATTCAGCCAATATCTTAATGATGAAAATGCCCTATGAAACTGTGGCTTTGCAATCCCAAAGCAATGTTTTATAACCAAAATGAGAGGTTTAACAAATAATTTATGTTAGATATGAAAATTTATGGGTAATACAGGCAAAAAGCTATGTAAATAAATGTAATTTAGAGTTTCTTAGTTTAATGAAATATTTGCTATGTGTTTATAATTTAATGTTAATACATATTATTCATAAACAATTAGAAAACAGGAAAATAAACTGCCATTCACACTGTTCTCTAAAAAATAAATTCAATTTACAGCCAAATAGTATAATTATAATACTTTCTCTTATCAGAATTGATGAAAAATAGAATTATAATTGATTCTATTGTTTTTCTACTCTTTAACCTTTCATTCATTTTTTTTTAATGTTAAAGGCATCTGGGCAAAGTATTCTCCCTTTAACAACTACACATTTACTATATTTCTGGGACTATTCTTCCTGATAGGGATCTTGAGTTGATTAAAACATGGTCCTGGTGTAAAAAATTAATGTATACCCTAATTGAGAGGCATGCACATTAAAACCTCATTTTGTTACACAAGAGAAAGTGCTGTTACAGAGGTATGTAAGGGTTTGAGTGGGCCATGGGATGGAGGAATGAGGCCTGGAGATGGATGGCAAAGGTCCAAAGGTTGAGTTGAGTCCACTAGTGGTGAACCTAGTATAGGAGAAGTCAGAGGGAAACATCTGAGTCAAGGTCTAGAGGATGAGTGATTACGTAATGGCCATGGTAGAGTGGAGAGTTTAGTGTCCCTAGAATTTACTTTGATAGGTATTTACTGAACATGTCTGAAAGCCAGATACTCTATTACATACTGGGTATACAGTAATGAGTTTACTTACAGATTAGTGGGAGAATCAGTGACACAAGAAATGTAATACAATTTTGAGAAAGTTATGAAAAAGAAAAGCATAACAGTGCTATGAAACACCAAATTAGAGTGTGTGTATTGTACCCTGGTGGTGGGGGTGCTGTCTAGGAAGACTTCTTGAAATGATGCTGGGCTAAGAGTTAATGTATGACTAAGAGATAGCCAGAGCGAGCACAGGGCTTGCTATTGCTGATAGATAAAGAATATAAATATTCCAAAGGAATGGAATAATTAAAACCAAGGCACAATGGAAAGAAACAAAATATTGTTTACAATGAACCCTAGCAATTTTAGGCTGGTGGAGCCCAAATTTCCAGGAGCACATTCTAGACCATTATATGACCAGAGGCAAAGTGAGGGGTATGTACGATAGTCTTGTGCAATATGGTAGGCAAGTTGGACCTATTATATAGGTTAGAAGATTTTTTCAAACAAAACTCAAAACTCAAAATCTTAGAGTCAATATAAGTGAAAAATTACCTCCAACAATCTCTCATTGTTTACATGGGGTAGGAAGTGACATCATCAGAGTTGAGTTTAAAATAGATTTGCTGGGAGGGGATTTTAGGAGGATGGCTTAAGGAAGGTGAGACTGAGAAAAGAGTCCAATTAGAAGGCTATAAAGGGAATAGATGATGGGTGTCTGAACTAAGACAGTAGCTGTAGAGATAGGGAGGAGGGAATATATTTTAAAAATATTAAGAGAGGAGGGCTTCCCTGATGGCGCAGTGGTTGAGAATCTGCCTGCTAATGCAGGGGACACGGGTTCGAGCCCTGGTCTGGGAGGATCCCATATGCCGCGGAGCAACTAGGCCCGTGAGCCACAACTACTGAGCCTGCGTGTCTGGAGCCTGTGCTCCGCAACAAGAGAGGCCACTGTAGTGAGAGGCCCGCGCACCGCGATGAAGAGTGGCCCCCGCCTGCCACAACTAGAGAAAGCCTTCGCACAGAAACGAAGACCCAACACAGCAAAAATAAATTAATTAATTAATAAACTCCTACCCCCAACATCTAAAAAAAAAAACTATAAAAAAAAAAAAATATTAAGAGAGGAAAACTGTCAGGACTCAGTGCTTGATACGGAGTGAAAGAGGAGAAAGAGAAGTGACAAAGTTCCAAGGCTTTGGTGTGGAAGACTGGGTGAGGGGTGCTTCTGCCCAGTGAGCTGGGAACTATAAAGGAGAAAAAGGAGTTGTAAGGTCGGGTCATGTGTCCAGTCGAGTTTGAGCTTAAGGTGCTTGTAGGATTTCCATAAAGTAATGTCCACTGGGTTACTGGAGACCTGGGCTGGACACTTAGATCTGGGGATCATTTCAAAACCATGAAAATGGGTAAGATCATCCAGGGGAATTATACAGAATGAAGAACAGTGTCAGGAAATGAAACCTGGGAAACACCAATATATAAGGGACTAGTGGAAGACGAGTAAGTAAATTCTATGACTGGGATCAAACTTAAAATGATAGGGACTTCCCTGGTGGTGCAGTGATTAAGAATCTGACTGCCAATGCAGGGGACACAGGTTTGAGCACTGGCCCAGGAAGATCCCACATACTGTGGAACAACTAAGCCCGGGTGCCACAACTACTGAGCCCACGTGCCACAACTACTGAGCCCACGTGCCACAACTACCGAAGCTCGCACACCTACAGCCTGTGCTCCGCAACAACAGAAGCCACTGTAATGAGAAGCCCGCGCAGAGCAACGAAAAGCAGCCCCCGCTCGCCGCAACTAGAGAAAGCCCGTGCACAGCAACGAAGACCCAATGCAGCCAAAAATAAATAATAGATTTTTTTTAAAGTATGTCCTTTAAAAAAAAAAAAAAAAGGTAGGTCAAAGGAAAGCCAGGGCAATGGAATTAGGGAAAACATTGGAATAGGAGGTTTGAAGGATGAAGGATGATTGATGCTGATAGGTGCACTGAAAGAGTCTTATAAGGACATAAAATAACTATTGGACTTGACAAATAAACATCATTGTGACAGCAACAACATCAGTGTTAGTGGAGTAACAGGGGGTTGCACCGAGACGGAATAGGATGAAAAGTGAGAAGTAGCAGAAGATGACCAAGGAAAAATGGATCAAGGATAGATTTTGTTGGTCTTTAGCTAAGGAGCTTTGACTTTCTCACGTGAACTACACAGAGTTAGCTGAAATTCTCACAGAGGGAGGGGACACTGTCAGATGAATTTAGAAAGAAGACTCTGAAAGGGTGTAAAAATGGATTGAAATGAGTAGGTATTGGAAGCAGAAAAACAATTTAGGAGGTGTAGAAGCAAAAAATGACATTTCTGCCCCACTTGCAATATGACTAAGCCCTTCACATACCACAGTCATAAGGAACAAAATATTTTCCACCTTGAGATAATCTGAAAATCACAGAATCACATTATTTCTGGTCTCCAAAATATAAAACCTCAAATATTTCTCTATAACCTGAACTTCCTAACAAAACAGTTTTGAACTGGAGTTTAGCCATGCTATATCTGAAAATGTATTAAATCTCATTATATGACCTCTGAAAGTATTAAAACCAGGTGGAAAGCTGCTGTTTCCACCAAGAACAGCATAAGAACACCATGTAAACTAGGTAGCCTTAGGAATGTTACATTTTTGTTTGGTTTGGTTTGGTTTTGCCAGTGCTTCTAAAGTCTCATTCCCTCTCTGTACTTGTTGTAATTAAATATTTCTTTCCTTTTCTAATTTTTTTCTCCCTAAGGTCACAGAGCAGTGAGATGATTAAGGATTAGAGTTCAGGCAATGTAAGCTCAGAAGCATCTTTCTTAATCACCAGGGTCATCTTCTCTTAATTTATCCTCCTCCCTCTCTAACGTTGTGTATTACTTGTGTATGTATCTGTTTCTTCCAGAATGTGTTTAGTTCATGCTTAATTGTCATCTAATCCAGCCCACTTCTAGCATAGTGTTTTCTTGTACACAGGAGTTGGCCCATAAGTATTTAATGGAAACAACTGACAGCGATATGAGTTAACGGTATTTATGCAGCGTTAGTGTATAGGACACGTGCTTGTTTACTTTGAGTATGACAGTTTATCACAACATCCAATTGCTTTGTGAACATTGGGCTGAAGTGCATAGCAGTTAATGCCATAATGATCACAACTTTGAAAGTGAATTGTATTCTGATTTTAACTGGTACACTGAGAGCAGTATTTAAAATTTTCCAGAGCATTAGGCATACATTCATCTTAGAGACCAGACAGAAATATTGTACTTTCTGATTCAGATTTAACTGAGATGACTTCTGGGGTATGATGCGAGGTAGCCAGCTGTTCATGATCTACCCCTCTGAACCTCCCATGGAAATGGCCATGAAAACAAAACTAAATGATGTAAAGTCATAGCAGCACTGGAAATTAGGGGTATCAATCAAAGATTTCCCTATTTCTGGGAGGGACTTTGCCTAAGTTTAGGGCAGCTGGATAGACTGAGAGATATTCGGTGACTATCCTGGTCTAAACTCCTAAAATATTCACCTGACTAGAGAAGAAGCGGGAAGATATTTCTGGGAACCATACACTGTACACCCCCATGTCAGAAATGCAAGGCCTAGGCGGCTGGCCAGCAAGGCTTTTGATCACTTTCCTATTCCATGGTAATGGCTTCCAGATGCAATAAAGCTGTCGCGTGTTTCCCACACCTTCTCACTTTACATCCATTATAGAGTACACAACTCCCAAGACTGCAATACAGCCTGTGCAATAGGGAATGGGCAGCGGGATCAGAAGCTAGTTAGAAGAAAGGGTTGGAAGAACACCGGGAACAGTATACCGTGGGGATTAACTCTAACCTTTTATGTTCTGCTCTAGCAAGACAAGAATTCACAAGTTGTTTACATTATCCAGGAAAAGAAATCCAGCTCTCATACTTAAAGAGCCCACCAATAGGAGCAGGTAAATATCTTTGCCCAATCTACAAGCAAACTGCATTAGAATAAAGTCATGGCACACAGGGAACCTTTTTAGAGGCTCACCTGCCATTATAAGATCTGCAGGTGAGTACTGGTAACATGCTGGTCGTCAACAAATACTGATTCAAAGGACCCTGTAAGTTGCCAAACAAGCAGGATGCAAACATCTTTGTACATTATTATCTCAACAGATATACAAGCGCTTGTGTGTGCATGCACACACACACACACACACACACACACACACTTATACAGCAAAAATAACCAAATAAAATGGTCACAGTGTTATCTCTGGGTGGAGCTACAAACTTCTGTTATTTAAAAAAATATGTCCTTTTTTTTCAGAGGGGAAGATGGCGGAAGAGTAAGACGTGGAGATCACCTTCCTCCCCACAGATACACAAGAAATACATCTACACGTGGAACAACTCCTACAGAACACCTACTGAACTCTGGCAGAAGACCTCAGACCTCCCAAAAGGCAAGAAACTCCACACATGCATGGGAAGGGCAAAAGAAAAAAGAATAAACAGAGACAAAAGGATAGGGACGGGACCTGCATCAGTGGGAGGGAGCTGTGAAGGAGGAAAGGTTTCCACAAACTAGGAAGCCCATTTGCGGGCGGAGAATGCGGGTGGCGGAAGAGGGGAAGCTTCGGAGCAACGGAGGAGAGCATAGCAACAGGGGTGCGGAGGGCAAAGCGGAGAGATTCTCGCACAGAGGATCGATGTCGACTGGCACTCACCAGCCTGAGAGGCTTGTCTGCTTACCTGCCAGGGCAGGCGGGGCTGGGAGCCGAGGCTCCGGCTTCGGTTGGAGCGCAGGGAGAGAACTGGGGTTGGCGGTGTGAACACAGCCTGAAGGGGGTTAGTGCACCACGGCCAGCCAGGAGGGAGTCCGGGGAAAAGTCTGGACCTGACGAAGAGGCAAGAGACTTTTTCTTCCCTCTTTGTTTCCTGGTGCACGAGGAGAGGGGATTAAGAGCGCTGCTTAAAGGAGCTCCAGAGACGGGCGCGAGCTGCGGCTAACAGCCCGGACCCCAGAGACGAACAGGAGACGCTAAGGCTGCTGCTGCCGCCACCAAGAAGCCTGTGTGTGAGCACAGGTCACTATCCACACCCCCCTTCCGGGGAGCCTGTGCAGCCCACCACTGCCAGGGTCCCAGGATCCAGGGACAACTTCCCCGTAAGAACGCACGGGGCGCCTCAGGCTGGTGCAACGTCACACCGGCCTCTACCGCTGCAGGCTCGCCCTGAACTCCGTGCCCCTCCCTCCTCCCCGCCTCAGTGAGCCGGGGCTCCCGAATCAGCGGCTCCTTTAACCCCGTCCTCTCTGAGCGAAGAACAGACGCCCTCCGCCAACCTACACGCAGAGGCGGGGCCAAATCCAAAACTGAGCCCAGGGAGCTGTGAGAACAAAGAGAAAGGGAAATCTCTACCAGCAGCCTCAGAAGCAGCGAATTAAAGCTCCACAATCAACTTGATGTACCCTGCATCTGTGGAATACATGAATAGACAAGGAATGATCCCAAATTGAGGAGGTGGACTTTGAGAACAAGATTTATTATTTTTTCCCCTTTTCCTCTTTTTGTGAGTGTGTATGTGTAGGCTTCTGTGTGAGATTTTGTCTGTATAGCTTTGCTTCCACCATTTGTCCTAGGGTTCTATCCGTCCGCCTTTTTAATTCTTTAAAAAAAATTTTTTTTCTTAATTATTTATTTTAATAACTGTATTTTCTTTTATCTTACTTTATCTTCTTTCTTCCTTTCCTTCCCTCCCTCCCTCCTTTCCCCCCTTCCTCCCTTCCTCTCTTTCTTTCTTCTTTTTCTCCCTTTTATTCTGAGCCATGTGGATGAAAGGCTCTTGGTGCTCCAGCCAGGAGTCAGGGCTCTGCCTCTGACGTGGGAGAGCCAACTTCAGGACACTGGTCCACAAGAGACCTCCGAGCTCCACATAATACCAAACGCCGAAAATCTCCCAGAGATCTCCATCTCAATACCAGCACCCAGCTTTACTCAACGACCAGCAAGCTACAGTGCTGGACACCCTATGCCAAACAACTAGGAAAACAGGGACACAACCCCACCCATTAGCTGAGAGGCTGCCTAAAATCATAATAAGTCCACAGACACACCAAAACACACCACCAGACGTGGACCTGCCGACCAGAAAGACAAGATCCAGCCTCATCCACCAGAACACAGGCACAAGTCCCCTCCACACGGAAGCCTACACAACCCACTGAACCAACCTTAGCCACTGGAGACAGACACCAAAAACAACAGGAACTACGAAACTGCAGCCTGCAAAAAGGAGACCCCAAACACAGTAACATAAGCAAAATGAGAAGACAGAAAAACACACAGCAGATGAAGGAGCAAGATAAAAACCCACCAGACCTAACAAATGAAGAGGAAACAGGCAGTCTACCTGAAAAAGAATTCAGAATAATAATAGTAAAGATGATCCAAAATGTTGGAAATAGAATAGACAAAATGCAAGAAACATTTAACAAGGACCTAGAAGAACTAAAGATAAAACAAGCAACGATGAACAACACAATAAGTGAAAACAAAAATACTCTAGATGGGATCAATAGCAGAATAACTGAGGCAAAAGAACAGGTAAGTGACCTGGAAGATAAAATAGTGGAAATAACTACTGCAAAGCAGAATAAAGAAAAAAGAATGAAAAGAACTGAGGACAGTCTCAGAGACCTCTGGGACAATATTAAACGCATCAACATTCGAATTATAGGGGATCCACAAGAAGAAGAGAAAAAGAAAGGGACTGAGAAAATATTTGAAGAGATTATAGTTGAAAACGTCCCTAATATGAAAAAGGAAATAGTTAATCAAGTCCAGGAAGCACAGAGAGTCCCATACAGGGTAAATCCAAGGAGAAATACGCCAAGACACATATTAATCAAACTGTCAAAAATTAAATACAAAGAAAACATATTAAAAGCAGCAAGGGAAAAACAACAAATAACACACAAGCGAATCCCCATAAGGTTAACAGCTGACCTTTCAGCAGAAACTCTGCAAGCCAGAAGGGAATGGCAGGACATATGTAAAGTGATGAAGGAGAAGAACCTGCAACCAAGATTACTCTACCCAGCAAGGATCTCATTCAGATTTGATGGAGAAAATAAATCCTTTACAGACAAGCAAAAGCTGAGAGAGTTCAGCACAACCAAACCATCTTTACAACAACTGCTAAAGAAACTTCTCTAGGCAGGAAACACAAGAGGAGGAAAAGAACTACAATAACGAACCCAAAACAATTAAGAAAATGGGATTAGGAACATACATATCGATAATTACCTTAAATGTAAATGGACTAAATGCTCCCACCAAAAGACACAGATTGATGAATGGATACAGAAATAAGACCCATATATATGCTGTCTACAAGAGACCCACTTCAGACCTAGAGACACATACAGACTGAAAGTAAGGGGATGGAAAAAGATATTCCACGCAAATGGAAACCAAAAGAAAGCTCGAGTAGCAATTCTCATATCAGACAAAACAGACTTTAAAATAAAGACTATTAGAAGAGACAAAGAAGGATATACATAATGATCAAGGGATCATTACAAGAAGAAGATATAACAATTTTAAATATTTATGCACCCAACATAGGAGCACCTCAATACATAAGGCAAATACTAACAGCCGTAAAAGAGGAAATCGAGAGTAACACATTCATAGTAGGGGACTTTGGTAACACCCCACTTTCACCGATGGACACATCATCCAAAATGAAAATGAATAAGGAAAAAAAGATTTAAATGATACATTAAACAAGACGGACTTAATTGATATTTATAGGACATTCCATCCAAAAACAACAGAATACACATTTTTCTCAAGTGCTCATGGAACATTCTCCAGGATACATCATATCTTGGGTCACAAGTTAAGCCTTAGTAAATTTAAGAAAATTGAAATTGTATCAAGTATCTTTTCTGACCACAACGCTATGAGACTAGATATCAATTACAGGAAAAGATCTGTAAAAAATACAAACACATGGAGGCTAAACAATACACTACTTAATAACGAAGTGATCACTGAAGAATTCAAAGAGGAAATAAAAAAATACCCAGAAGCAAATAACAATGGAGACACAATGACCCAAAACCTATGGGATGCAGCAAAAGCAGTTCTAAGAAGGAAGTTTATAGCAGTACAATCCTACCTTAAGAAACAGGAAACATCCTGAATAAACAACATAACCTTGTACCTAAAGCAATTAGAGAAAGAAGAACAAAAAAACCCGAAAGTTAGCAGAAGGAAAGAAAACATAAAAATCAGATCAGAAATAAATGAAAAAGAAATGAGGGAAACGAGAGCAAAGATGAATAAAGCTAAAAGCTGGTTCTTTGAGAAGATAAACAAAATTGGTAAACCATTAGCCAGGCTCATCAAAAAAAAAGGGAGAAGACTCAAATCGATAGACTTAGAAACGAAAAAGAAGTAACAACTGACACTGCAGAAATACAAAAGATAATGAGAGATTACTACAAGCAACTCTATGCCAATAAAATGGACAACCTGAAAGAAATGAACAAAACCTGAGAAATTCACAACCTGCCAAGACTGAATCAGGAAGAAATAGAAAATATGAACAGACCAATCACAAGCACTGAAATTGAAACTGTGATTAAAAATCTTCCAACAAACAAAAGCACAGGACCAGATGGCTTCACAGGCGAATTCTATCAAACATATTGAGAAGAGCTAACACCTATCCTTCTCAAACTCTTCCAAAATAAAGCAGAGGGAGGAACACTCCCAAACTTATTCTACGAGGCCACCATCACCCTGATACCAAAACCAGACAAGGATGTCACAAAGAAAGTAAACTACAGGCCAATATCACTGATGAACAAAGATGCAAAAATCCTCAACAAAATACTACAAAACAGAATCCAACAGCACATTAAAAGGGTCATACACCATGATCATGTGGGGTTTATTCCAGGAATGCAAGGATTCTTCAATATACGGAAATCAATCAACATGATACACCATATTAACAAATTGAAGGAGAAAAACCATGTGATCATCTCAATAGATGCAGAGAAAGCTTTCGACAAAATTCAACACCCATTTATCATAAAAACCCTGCAGAATGTAGGCATAGAGGGAACTTTCCTCAACATAATAAAGGCCATATATGACAAACCCACAGCCAACATCATCCTCAATGGTGAAAAACTGAAAGCATTTCCACTAAGATCAGAAACAAGACAAAGTTGCCCACTCTCACCACTCTTATTCAACATAGTTTTGGAAGTTTTAGCCATGGCAATCAGAGAAGAAAAGGAAATAAAAGGAATCCAAGTCGGAAAAGAAGAAGTAAATCTGTCACTGTTTGCAGATGACATGATACTATAGAGAATCCTAAAGATGCTACCAGAAAACTACTAGAGCTAATCAATGAATTTGGTAAAGTAACAGGATACAAAATGCACAGAAATCTCTGGCATTCCTATATACTAATGATGAAAAATCTGAGAGTGAAATCAAGAAAACACTCCCATTTACCACTGCAACAAAAAGAATAAAATATCTAGGAATAAAACTACCCAAGGAGACAAAAGACCTGTATGCAGAAAATTATAAGACACTGATGAAAGAAATGAAAGATGATCCAAATAGACGGAGAGATATACCATGTTTTTGGAATGGAAGAATCAACATTGTGAAAATGACTCTACTACACAAAGCAATCTACAGATTCAATGCAATCCTTATCAAACTACCACTGGCATTTTTCAGAGAACTAAAACACAAGCAATCCCGAATAGCAAAAGCAATCTTGAGAACGAAAAACGGAGCTGGAGGAATCAGGCTTCCTGACCTCAGACTATACTACAAAGCTACAGTAATCAAGACAGTATGGAACTGGCACAAAAACAGAAAGATAGATCAACGGAACAGGATAGAAAGTGCAGAGATAAACCCACACACATATGGTCACCTTATCTTTGATAAAGGAGGCAGGAATGTACAGTGGAGAAAGGACAGACTCTTCAATAAGTGGTGCTGGGAAAACTGGACAGGTACATGTAAAAGTATGAGATTAGATCACTCCCTAACACCATACACACAAAAAAGCTCAAAATGGATTAAATACCTAAATGTAAGGCCAGAAACTATCAAAGCCTTAGAGGAAAACATAGGCAGAACACTCTATGACATAAATCACAGCAAGATTCTTTTTGACCCACCTCCTAGGGAAATGGAAATAAAAACAAAAACAAACAAGTGGAACCTAGTAAAACTTAAAAGCTTTTGCACAACAAAGGAAACCATAAACAAGACCAAAAGACAACCCTCAGAATGGGAGAAAATATTTGCAAATGAAGAAACTGACAAGGATTAATCTCCAAAATTTACAAGCAGCTCATGCATCTCAATAACAAACAAACAACCCAATCCAAAAACGGGCAGAAGACCTAAATAGACATTTCTCCAAAGAAGATATACAGACTGCCAACAAACACATGCATTTCGTTAGAGAAATGCAAATCAAAACTACAATGAGATATCATCTCATACCTGTCAGAATGGCCATCATCAGAAAATCTAGAAACAATAAATGCTGGAGAGGATGTGGAGAAAAGGGAACACTCTTCCACTGCTGGTGGGAATTTGAATTGGTACAGCCATTATGGAGAACAGTATGGAGGTTTTTTATAAAACTACAAATAGAACTACCATATGACCCAGCAATCCCACTACTGGGCATATACCCTAAGAAAACCATAATTCAAAAAGAGTCATGTACCAAAATGTTCATTGCAGCTCTATTTACAATAGCCTGGAGATGGAAGCAACCTAAGTGTCCATCATCAGATGAATGGATAAAGAAGATGTGGCACATATATACAATGGAATATTACTCAGCCATAAAAAGAAACGAAATTGAGCTATTTGTAATGAGGTGGATGGACCTAGAGTCTGTCGTACTGAGTGAAGTAAGTCAGAAAGAGAAAGACAAATACCGTATGCTAACACATATATATGGAATTTAAGAAAAAAAAATGTCATTAAGAACCTAGGGGTAAGACAGGAATAAAGACACAGACCTCCTAGAGAATGGACTTGAGGATATGGGGAGGGGGAAGGGTAAGCTGTGACAAAGCGAGAGAGTGGCATGGATATATATACACTACCAAATGTAAAATACATAGCTAGTGGGAAGCAGCCGCATAGCACAGGGAGATCAGCTCGGTGCTTTGTGACCACCTAGGGGGTGGGATAGGGAGGGTGAGAGGGAGGGAGATGCAAGCGGGAAGAGATATGGGAACATATGTATATGTATAAATGATTCACTTTATTATAAAGCAGAAACTAACACACCATTGTAAAGCAATTATACTCCAATAAAAATGTAAAATATAATATATATATATATGTGTATATATATCCTGTATTTTTAAAAGTAATTTACCATTAGCATGTTTTACTACCCTAATCAGAAAAATATTTTAGTTATATATATATTTATAGTTTTTAAATGTTAATTCAACTTTTGCTCTATTGTTGATTTTATGTCTCTTTGTAACTTTTAGCACCTATAGAAACAAAGTAATACAAATCCTTTTAAAATTTTTGCTTGACTAAAGTAAAAAGTTCTTTTATACTTTGCTTTGCTAAAAAAGCCATAAAACCTTTAAAGTATGTAATGTAAAAAGCCTATATTATTCTTTATGTATTATTAAGTAAGATTTTTGTGAAGTTAAACAAATCACCCATAAAATAATTTTTTCTTTCAAAATTTACCATAGACCGAATTTCTGAATAATGAGTAAATGCAAAAAATGCCATAAAATTACTATGCGATAGATGCCAGTTTTAGTACACTAAATAAAATATATAAAGAATTTAAAAGATATTAATGAAATGATCTTGGCTCATAACTTCCTAATGCAAAATATAGGGCTGTGAATGGTGAAGATATGAAAAAGTGACAAAACGAGAGAGTGGCATGGACATATATACACTACCAAACGTAAAACAGCTAGCTAGTGGGAAGCAGCCACATAGCATAGGGAGATCAGCTCAGTGCTTTGTGACCACCTAGAAGGGTGGGATAGGGAGGGAGAAGCAAGGGGGAAGAGATATGGGAACATATGTATATGTATAACTGATTCACTTTGTTATAAAGCAGAAACTAACACCATTGTAAAGCAATTATACTCCACTAAAGATGTAAAAAAAAAAGGAGAATGAGAAAAACCCAATATTTCACTTAATAATACTGTTCTTCCCATTAGATTTTTACATCAGTTTCAATATCAAATTATCATTACTATGGTGTTTTTCTTGGCTGATTAAAACTGTAAACAAAAATTCTGTTGTTTGTTAAAAGGAAAATAGATCAAATTCATAAATATGAACCTCCTAAATTTGGTCAGAACTTAGTTGAACATGTCTCAATATACGTAAAGATTAAAGACACAATACTCAGGAAGTAGTTGTCACATTTTTGAACTTATATTAAAATGTTCGAGGCCTCCCTGGTGGCGCAGTGGTTGAGTGTCCGCCTGCCAATGCAGGGGACACGGGTTCATGCCCCTGTCCAGGAAGATCCCACATGCCGCGGAGCGGCTGGGCCCGTGAGCCATGGCCGCTGAGCCTGTGCGTCCGGAGCCTGTGCTCCGCAATGGGAGAGGTCCGCGTACAGCAAAATAAATAAATAAATAAATAAATAAATAAATAAAATGTTCTTCATAGAATTAGTGACTCAGGAGATAAACCATCAGTTGGAATACCAAGATTAAAATGTTAAGCATTTGATATTAACAAATAAAACACAATCTCAGAAATAGAATTTTCAGGTCACTCTAAGAAGTGTAATCTTTTACCTGGTTGGTAAAAATTATCTGTCCTTTTTTAGAAACTGTGACCAGGAGCTGGTTAAGTTAAGGACAGCAGCTGTCGTTACCAAACCAATAATTTATGTTGAACTTGCCTTTCCACGTTCACTTTTAACCTTAAATGATAAATGATTAGGCAGCCAATATAATATAGGTAGTTGTGATACCAAGCAGGGCCCTGTGGGTCTCCTGGGCACAAAAGTCTTTCTATGTCCCCCCATTTCTTTGATTACAGGAAACAGGCTTCCTTCAGCCTCCATGACCCTCCCTGACTTCCAAGGGGCAGATTCAAGCAGCTGTTAATTAGGGAAGGGAGGGGATGCAAGGCAAGGGAGAAACCAACAGTCAAGAGAAACAGTAGTGCAGCCTTGGGGAAGGGTCCCAGTTCCCCATCAAGAGATACACACAGAATATCTTTGAGCTGTTTTGTAGATACTGAAACCCCCACCAGGTGGGAGAAGTTATCTGTTAAGGATGGTGTGCTGCCCACAAGCACAGAGACCCCAGACTGGTTGGAACCAGAAGGTTGATGGTGCTGACTCCCACTTACCTCACCACCAACCCATCAGAAGAATGTCCACAAGCTGATCATGCCCTCTTTGAACCATTACTATAAAACTCCTCACTACCCTCTTCAAGTTGGGACACACAGTTTTGAGGCCATTAGCCCGCTGTGGCCCCCTTTGACTGGCAAAGCAGTAAAGCTATTCTTTTCAGCTTCACCCAAAACTCTATCTCCAAGATTTAATTTGGTGTCGGGGTCCAGAGGCCTGATTCAGCTTCAGTAGTATGCATCAAAGTACACATTTCTTAGATGAGTGAAGGACAGAAAGAAAAAAGAGACAAATTTCAAAGAAGTAAAGATATTCATTAGGGTTAGGGGCTACATTTCCTAGAAATCTTGCAGAAATAGTCACCAAAAAGCTTTTTTTGGTATGTGGAGGGGAGTGGGGGTGGGTTGGGAGGGATAACTGGTGGTCAATTTAGAGTTATAGGTACCATGGCATAGAGATGATTCATTCTAGTCCTTTCCCTGTTCTGTGGCCTTAGAAAAGTAACTTAATCACTCTTAGATTCAGTTTCTCCATCTGTAAAATCAAAGAGCTACTAAAGATTGTACGGATTAGATCTTCTAACATGCTATGAATCTCTGAATACAGGTAACACATCTGGTCTACACATACACATTACTTTTCCCTACCAACAACATTTGGTTCATTGGATCCAATGGTTAGTTGGGATGACAAGGAAGCAGGGGACAAGGGAGTCATCCTGAGGCATCCTTTGCTCTTTGAGAGTTTTCAGCTAACAGACTTCTACGTGATCTTTAATTTGGCAGTATTTGCCTCTGAGCTTATGCGTGCCCATTCTTTATGCAAGGTTACTGTCAAGGCAAACTTACTTGCTTCTAACCATCACCTTGAAAATCATTTCCTTTTAAGGCTGCAGTTCTAATACTACTTAAATTATTCCCAGGGGGAGAGGGGAGCGGGGAACAGGATTAAAAGTACAATTAACAATTTAAAATGACTCAGTATATCCCTGCAGCAAACCATTCCCTCAAAAAGCACACCTTCAATAAAACAGGTCAAACAGTACTACTGAATATCTCTCAAAGTGTTTAACATTTCCCCAAAAAGACATGATTAAAAAACAGTGGATTAATAATGTTAAAATCACTTGACTTTGTTTTTGCCAGAAAATGGGGTTAGTGTTAAACCAATTTAACAAATGGAATTTCAATGCCATGGGAAAATTAGAGTCACAAACTCCAGAAAGATGCTTAGATTGCCAAAAATAAGATAGTTACTGGCATGTTTTCAGCTGAAGCAACTGCTACATTATCAACCATTCATTCTCAAAATACTATTGACAAAATACTAGGAAATTATTTGTATTTCAAATAACAAATCTGGATTCAGCTCACTTGCTATTGTCTTATTTTTTGTTTTCATCAAAACAATGATCTAACTCGTCTGCCTTTCCATGGACAATTCTGCCTAATCACACCCATCTTGTGGTTTCAAAGGATGGGAAACGCCTCTGATTCAAAAGATTTAAAAATCAGTTATTATGAAAATAGGAACAGTATGATTGGAAACAAGCACTAGAAAGCAAACAATGATTCTTAGATCCTTAGAAGAGATTTCAGAGAAACAATGTAAGATGAAAGGAAAGACTATCTGTATTTCTAATGTTAGAAATACACTAAAATATTTATCACATTTGCTCTTGAAAATTCAGATTAGCATGCATTTCAGTGATTTTATTCATTGTTGTCACTAAACAGGGGCTAAAATATTTAAAGATCACTTCTCCTCTGGCCAAAAGCATCATAGCTTTTCACAGATGCTATGAATTGCTCAAACTCAATTATGGAGGTTTTGAGTATCTGGGCACTGGTGAGGGACAGGAAAGTAATGAAATAAGTAGGGTTTAGAGAAATGACGGAAGTTGAAGAGCAAGTAAGGATGGGACCCTCAGGCTGCCTATCAGCTTTTTCTGAAACCTCTCCTCAACTGTGCCTGGATTGGTCCCTCCATGTCTACACCCTTACAGCACCCATGCATGCCCCCATTATACTGTCTTCTTATTACACAATTTATTGGTTCGGCTGCCAAAAAGGTTTGTTCGAGTTTTGCTGTAACATCTTACAGAAAAATCAGAATGAATTTTTTGGCCAACCCAATATTCTTCCTCTTCTTCCCAGATTAGGAGCTCACTGGGGACAAGAGCTTCTTTTATTGCCATATCCGCAATGTGCTGTGTAAGTCCTCGTACTTATATCCTCAGACAATGTCTATCAAATAAATGAATTACATCTTCTGGAATGTGGGGTCTATAAGAGCCTGGAACTTAACTTCTTGCTTGCTGATGTACTCTCAGTGCCTTTAAAATTTCCTGGCATATGGTAGGCACTCGACAAATATTTCTTAAAGGAATCAATAACTCAATTAAGCAACACCCTCCTTAGAAAGCAGGCTCATAGGAGACCTTCAAGATGGCAGAGGACTAAGACGTGGAGATCACCTTCCTCCCCACAAATACATCAGAAATACATCTACACGTGGAACAACTCCTACAGAACACCTACTGAATGCTGGCAGAAAACCTCAGACTTCCCAAAAGGCAAGACACTCCCCACGTACCTGGGTAGGGCAAAAGAAAAAACAGAGACAAAAGAATAGGGACAGGACCTGCACCTCTGGGAGGGAGCTGAGAAGGAGGAAAAGTTTCCACACACTAGGAAGCTCCTTCACTGGCAGAGGTAGGGGGTCATCGGGGGGAAGCTTCAGAGCCACGGACGAGAATGCAGCAATAGGGCGTCAAAGGACAAAGTGGAGAGATTCCAACACAGGAGATAGGTGCCAACCAGCACTCACCAGCCTGAGAGGCTTGTCTGCTCACCCACCAGGACAGGTGGGGGCTGGGAGCTGAGGCTCCAGCTTCAGAGGTCAGATCCCAGGGAGACGGCTTCAGAGGTCAGATCTCAGGGAGACGACTGAGGTTGGCTGTGTAAACACAGCCTGAAGGGGGCTAGTGTGTCACAGCTAGCCGGGAGGGAGTCTGGGAAAAAGCCTGGAACTGCCTAACAGGCAAGAGACCATGGTTTCAGGGTGTGTGAGGAGAGCAGATTCAGAGCACTGCCTAAACAAGCTCCAGAGATGGGCATGACCTGCGGCTATTAGCACAGACACCAGAGATGGGCATGAAATGCTAAGGCTGCTGCTGCAGCCACCAAGAAGCCTGTGTGCAAGCACACTATCCATACCTCCCCTCCCTGGAGCCTGTTCAGCCCACCACTGCCAGGGTCCCGTGATCCAGGGACAACTTCCCCGGGAGAACACACGGCACACCTCAGGCTGGTGCAACATCTCGCAGGCCTCTGCCGTCGCAGGCTCGCCCAGCATTCCGTACCCCTCCCTTCCACCCCCTCCCCCCACCCCCAGCAGCCTGACTGAGCCAGAGTCCTCTAGTCAGCTGCTACTTTAACCCCGTCCTGTCTGAGTGAAGAACAGACACCCTCAGGTGGGGTCAAATCCAAAGCTGAACCCCAGGAGCTGTGACCAAAGAGAGAAGGGGAGATTTTACCCAGCAGCCTGAGGACCAGTGGATTAAATCTCTACAATCAACTTGATGGACCATGCATCTCTGGAATATCTGAATAGAAGACGATTAATCCCAAAATTGAGACACTGGATTTTGGGAGAAACTGTAGACTTGGGGTATGCTTTCTGCATCTAATTTGTTTCTGGGTTTTATGTTTATCTTAGTTGAGTATTTAGAGCTTATTATCATTGGTAGATTTGTTTATTGATTTGGTTGTTCACTTCCTTTTTGTTTATATATATATATACACACACATATATACATACATATTTTTTTTTCCTTTTTCTCTTTTGTGAGTGTGTATGGGTATGTTTATTTGTGTGATTTTGTCTGTATAGCTTTGCTTTTACCACTTGTCCTAGGGTTCTGTCTGCCCCTTTTTTTTGTTTCTTTGGGGGTTTTTTAGTATAGTTTTTAGTGCTTGTTATCATTAGTGGATTTGTTTTTTGGTTTGGCTGCTCTCTTCTTTCCTTTTTTATTACTTTTTAATTTTTAATAATTTTTATATTAATAACTATTTTATTTTATTCTTTCTTTCTTTCTTATCTTCACCCTTTTCTTCTGAACTGTGTGGCTGACACAGTCTTCATGACAGGCCTGTGCCTCTGTGGTGGGAGAGCCAAGTTCAGAACACGGGTCCACCAGAGACCTCCCAGCCCCACGTAATATCAAGTGGTGAAAGCTCTCCCAGAGATATCCATCTCAATGCTAAGATCCAGCTCCACCCAATGACCAGCAAGTTACAGTGCTGGACACCCTATGGCAAACAACTAGCAAGACAGGAAAACAACCCGACACATTAGCAGAGAGGCTGCCTAAAATCATAATAAGGTGCAGACACCCCAAAACACACCACTGGACACGGTCCTCCCTACCAGACAGACAAGATGCAGCCTCATCCATCAGAACACAGGCACCATTCCGTTCCAGCAGGAAGACTACACAACCCACTGCACCAACCTTAGACAATGGGGGCAGACACCAAAAACAATGGGAACTATGAACATGCAGCCTGTGAAAAGGAGACCCCAAACACAGTATGTGAAGCAAAATGAGAAGACAGAGAAACACACAGCAGATGAAGGAGCAAGATAAAAACCCACCAGACCAAATAAATGAAGAGGAAATAGTCAGTCTACCTGAAAAAGAATTCAGAGTAATGAGAGTAAAGATGATCCAAAATCGTGGAAATAGAATGGAAAAAATACAAGAAACGTTTAACAAGAACCTAGAAGAACCAAAGAGCAAACCAACAATGATGAACAACACAATAAATAAAATTAAAAATTGTCTAGAAGTAATTGATAGCAGAATAATTGAGGCAGAAGAATGGGTAAGTGACCTGGAAGATAAAATAGTGGAAATAACTACCACAAAGCAGAATAAAGAAAAAAGAATGAAAAGAATTGAGGACAGTCTCAGAGACTTCTAGGACATTAAAAGAACCAACGTTCAAATTATAGGGGTCTGAGAAGAATAAAGGGAAAAAAAAGGGACTGAGAAAAAACTTTAAGACATTAATAGTTGAAAACGTCCCTAATAAGGGAAAGGAAATATTCAATCAAGTCCAGGAAGCAAAGAGAGTCCCATACAGGATAAATCCAAGGAGAAACATGCCAAGACACATATTAAACAAACTATCAAAAATTAAATACAAAGAAAAAATATTAAAAGCAGCGAGGGAAAAAAAAATAACATACAAGGGAATCCCCATATGGTTAACAGCTGATCTTTCAGCAGAAACTCTGCAGGCTAGAAGGGAGTGGCAGGACATACTTCAAGTGATGAAAGGGAAAATCCTACAATCAAGATTACTTTACCCAGCAAGGATCTCATTCAGATTCAATGGAGAAATTAAAACCTTTACAGACAAGCAAAAGCTAAGAGAACTCAGCACCTCCAAACCAGCTCTACAACAAATGCTAAAGGAATTTCTCTAAGAAGGAAACACAAGAGAAGAAAATGACCTACAAAAACAAACCCAAAACAATTAAGAAAAATAGTAATAGGAACATACATATCGATAACTACCTTAAATGTAAATGGATTAAATGCTCTAACCAAAAGATATAGACTGGCTGAATGGACTAAAAAAAGGGACCCATATATATGCTATCTACGAGACACCCACTTCAGGGACACATACAGACTGAAAAAGAAATTCCATGCAAATGGAAATAAAAACAAAGCTGGAGTAGCAATTCTCATATCAGACAAAATAGACTTTAAAATAAAGACTATTACAAGAGACAAAGAATGATCTACATAATGATCAAGGGATCAATCCAAGAACAAGATATAACAATTGTAAATATTTATGCACCCAACACAGGAGCACCTCAATGCAGAAGGCAAATGCTAACAGCCATAAAAGGGGAAATCAACACTAGCACAATCATATTCGGGGACTTTAACACCCCACTTTCACCAAAGGACAGATCATCCAAAATGAGAATAAATAAGGAAACACCAGCTTAAAATGATACATTAAACAAGATGGACTTAATTGATATTTATAGGACATTCCATCCAAAAAAAACAGAATACACATTCTTCTCAGATGTTCATGGAACATTCTCCAGAAGAGATCATACCTTAGGTCACAAATCAAGCCTTGGTATTTTTAAGAAAACTGAAATCATATCAAGTATCTCTTCCGATCACAATGCTATGGGACTAGATATCAATTACAGGAAAAAAAATGTAAAAAATACAAGCACATGGAGGCTAAACAATACACTACTTCATTACCAAGAGATCACTGAGGAAATCAAAGAGAAAAACAAAAACTACCTGGAAAAAAATGACAATGAAAACACAATGACCCAAACCTATGGGATGCAGCAAAAGCAGTTCTAAGAGGGAAGTTTATAGCAATACAATCCTATGTTAAGAAGCAAGAAATATCTCAAATAAACAACCTAACGTTACACATAAAGCAATTAGAGAAAGAAGAACATAAAATCCCAAAGTTTGCAGAAGGAAAGAAATCATAAAGATCATATTAGAAATAAATGAAAAAGAAATGAAGGAAATGATAGCAAAGATCAATAAAACTAAAAACTGTTTATTTGAGAAGATAAAAAAATTGATAAACCATTAGCCACACTCATTAAGAAAAAAAAGGGAGATAACTCAAATCAACAGAATTACAAATAAAAAAGGAGAAGCAACCACTGACACTGCAGAAATACAAAGGATCATGAGAGATTACTACAAGCAACTCTATGCCAATAAAATGGACAACCTCGAAGAAATGGACAAATTCGTAGAAATGCACAACCTTCTGAGACTGAACCAGGAAGAAATAGAAAATATGAACAAACCAATCACAAACACTGAAACTTTGACTGAAACTTTTGATTCAAAATTGAAACTTTGATTTAAACTTTTCCAACAAACAAAAGCCCAGGACCAGATTGCTTCACAGGTGAATTTTATCAAACATTTAGAGAAGAGCTAACACCTATCTTTCTGAAACTCTTCCAAAATATAGCAGAGGGAGGAACACTCCCAAACTCATTCTTCGAGGCCACCATCACCCTGATAACCAAAACAAGACAAAGATGTCACAAAGAAAGAAAACTACAGGCCAATATCACTGATGAACATAGATGCAAAAATCTTCAACAAAATACTAGCAAAGAGAATCCAACAGCACATTAAAAGGATCATACACCATGATCAAGTGGGGTTTATCCCAGGAATGCAAGGATTCTTCAATATACGCAAATCTATCAATGTGATAAACCATATTAACAAACTGAAGGAGAAAAACCATATGATCATCTCAATCCATGCAGAAAAAGCTTTCAACAAAATTCAACACCCATTTATCATAAAAACCCTGCAGAAATTAGGCACAGAGGGAACTTTCATCAACATAATAAAGGCCATTTATGACAAACCCACAGCCAGCATCATTCTCAGTGGTGAAAAACTGAAAACATTTCCACTAAGATCAGAAAGAAGACAAGGTTGCCCACTGTCACCACTATTATTGAACATAGTTTTTGAAGTTTTCTTCACAGAGATAAGAGAAGAAAAAGAAATGAAAGGAATCCAAATTGGAAAAGAAGAAGTAAAGCTGTCACTGTTCGCAGATGACATGATACTATACATACAGAATCCTAAAGATGCTACCAGAAAACTACTAGAGCTAATCAATGAATTTGGTAAAGTTGCAGGATACAAAATTAATGCACAGAAGTCTCTAGCATTCCTATACACTAATGATGAAAAATCTGAAAGTGAATTTAAGAAAACACTCCCATTTACCATTGCAACAAGAACAATAAAATATCTAGGAATAAACCTACCTAAGGAGACAAAAGACCTGTATAGAGAAAATTATAAGACACTGATGAAAGAAATGAAAGGTAATACAAATAGATGGAGAGTTATACCATGTTTTTTGATTGGAAGAATCCACACTGTGAAAATGACTCCACTACCCAAAGCAATCTACAGATTCAATGCAATCCTTATGAAAATACCACTGGCATTTTTCACAGAACTAGAACAAAAAATTTCACAATTTGTTTGGAAACACAAAAGATCCCGTATAGCCAAAGCAATGTTGAGAAAGATAAAGGGAGCTGGAGAAATTAACCTCCCTGACTTCAGACTATATTGCAAAGCTACAGTAATCAAGACAGTATGGTACCGGCACAAAAAGAGAAATATAGATTAATGGACCAGGACAGAAACCCCAGAGATAAACCCGTGCTCATATGGTCACCTTATCTTTGATAAAGGAGGCAAGAATATAGACAGCCTCTTCAATAAGTGGTGATGGGAAAACTGGACAGCTACATGTAAAAGTATGAAATTAGAATACTCCCTAAAACCATACACAAAAATAAGCTCAAAATGGATTAAAGACCTAAATGTAAGGCCTGACACTATCAAACTCTTAGAGGAAAACATAGGCATAACACTCTACGACATCAATCACAGCAAGATCCTTTTTGACCCACCTCATAAAGAAATGGAAATAAAAACTAAAATAAACAAAAGGGACCTAATGAAACTTAAAAGCTTTTTCACAGCAAAGGAAACCATAAACAAGACCAAAACACAGCCCTCAGAATGGGAGAAAATATTTGCAAATGAAGCAACTGACAAAGGATTAATCTCCAAAATTTACAAGCAGCTCATGCAGTTCAATATCAAAAAAACAAACAACCCAATCCAAAACTGGGCAGAAGACCTAGACAGACATTTCTCCAAAGAACATATACAGACTGTCAGCAAACACATGAATGAATGCTCAACATCATTAATCATTAGAGAAATGCACATCAAAACTACAGTGAGATATCAACTCACACCAGTCAGAATGGCCATCATGAAAAAACCTACAAACAATAAATGCTGGAGAGGGTGTGGAGAAAAGGGAACCCTCTTGCACTGTTGGTGGGGATGTAAATTTATACAGACACTATGGAGAACAGTATGGAGGTTCCTTAAAAAAACTAAAAATATAAATACCATGCGACCCAGCAATCCCACTACTGGGCATATACCCTGAGAAAACCATAATTCAAAAAGAGTCATGTACCACAATGTTCACTGCAGCTCTATTTACAATAGCGAGGACATGGCAGCATCCTAAGGGTCCATCAACAGATGAATGGATAAAGAAGATGTGGCACATATATACAATGGAATATTACTCAGCCATAAAAAGAAATGAAATTGGTTTATTTGTAGTGAGGAGCATGGATCTAGAGTCTGTCATACAGAGTGAAGTAAGTCAGAAGGAGAAAACAAATACCATATGCTAACACATATATATGGAATCTAAGGGGGAAAAAAAAAGGTCATGCGGAACTTAGGGGCAAAATGGGAATAAAGACACAGACCTCCTAGAGAATGGACCTGAGGATATGGGGAGGGGGATGGGTCAGCTGTGACAAAGTGAGAGAGTGGCATGGATATATATACACTACCAAACGTAAAATAGCTAGTGGGAAGCAGCCGCATAGCACAGGGAGAGCAGCTTGGTGGTTTGTGACCACCTAGAGGGGTGGGATAGGGAGGGTGGGAGGGTGGGAGACGCAAGAGGGAAGAGATATGGGAACGTATGTATATTATAACTGATTCACTTTGTTATAATGCAGAAACTAACACACCCCTGTAAAGTAATTATACTCCAATAAAGACGTTAAAAGAAAAAAAGATTAAAGACCTAAATGTATGGCCAGGCACTATAAAACTCTTCGAGGAAAACATAGGCAGAACACTCCATGACATAAATCACAGCAAGATCCCTTATGACCCAGCTTCTAGAGCAATGGAAATAAAAACAAAGATAAGCAAAATGGGACCTAATGAAACTTAGAAGCTTTTGCACAGCAAAGTAAAACATAAAGGGGACGCGCTGACAACCCTCAGAATGGGAGAAAATGTTTGCAGATGAAGCAACTGACAAAGGATTAATCTCAAAAATTTACAAGCAGTTCATGCAGCTCAATATCAAAAAAACAAACAGCCCAATCAGGGGCTATTCAGAAGGAAGCTGTCACTATTTTATAGCATCATTTTTTTTAGGCAGCAACACTGTCCTTGGCAAAAAAAAAAAAAGTCATTTTCTTTTGTGTGTGTTTTTATTCCTTTCAGTGAGTGCATAGCATTTACAAAAATACACACCAGCAGCAGTCATTACTAAGGGCTATTAATTCTGTACCTAGGCAAACACTCTGCCACCAATAAATGCTAACAAATATGATGCAAATGACCGAACCAATACATACTGCTTAACACAAACTAGCTTATCCTTCAAATGAAGGACAGAAGACCTGGATGGACATTTCTCCAAAGAAGATATACGTACTGCCAACAAACACATGAAAGGATGCTCAACAGCGCTAATGGCTAGAGAGATGCAAATCGAGACTACAATGAGATATCACCTCACACCAATCAGAATGGCCATCATCAAAATATCTACAGACAATGGATCCTGGAGAGGGTGTGGAGAAAGGGGAAACCTCTTGCACTGTTGGTGGGAATGTGAATTGGTACGGCCACTGTTGAGAGCAGTGTGGAGGTTCCTTGGAAAACTAGACCTAAAGCTACCGTGCAACCCAGCAGTGGAACTGCATGTACCTTGAGAAAACCATAATTCAAAAAGAGTCTTGTATCACAATGTTCATTGCAGCTTTATTTACAATAGCCAGGACATGGAAGCAACCTACGTGTCCATCGACAGATGAATGGATAAAGAAGATGTGGCACATATATACAGTGGAATATTACTTAGCCATAAAAAGAAATGAAATTGAGTTATTTGTAGTGAGGTGGATGGACCTAGAGTCTGTTATACAGAGTGAAGTAAGTAGTCAGAAAGAGGAAAACAAATACTGTATGCTAACACATATATATGGAATCTAAAAAAAAAAAAAAAGTTTCTGAAGAACCTAGGGGCAGGACAGGAATAAAGACGCAGACATAGAGAATGGACTTGAGGACAGAGGGAGGGGGAAGGGTAAGCTGGGATAAAGTGAGAAAGTGGCATGGACATATATACACTACCAAATGTAAAATAAATAGCTAGTGGGAAGCAGCTGTGTAGCACAGGGAGATCAGCTCGGCGCTTTGTGTCCACCTAGATGGGTGGCATAGGGAGGGTGAGAGGGAGACACAAGAAAGGAGATATTGGGGTATATGTATAGACATAGCTGATTCACTTTGTTATAAAGCAGAAACTAACACACAATTGTAAAGCAATTATACTCCAATAAAGATGTTACAAAAAAAAAAAAAGAAAGGAAGCAGGTTCATAGCTCTAACAGATACAACGACTAGTGGCTTTAAAGTAAAGTGTATCTCAACAGTTCTGGTTCAAATGTGAATTAGATAAAGATGACCAGTGCCAAAGTATATGTTGTTTGTTAAGCATGCCAATGTAAGAAACAATGACCTAATGCTTTTCTGTTATTTGGTATTATAGAGGCATGACTATAGCCTAACAGAATCTCAAATTTTGTGAGACATCTTGGGCTTCATTTTAAAATAAATGAAAGACTTGTTAAACACTCAGTTAAAATGTATTTGCTTGACAGAAATCACCTCTAGAGGACGATTTAATCCTTAGTGCTTGACATGAAATTCCCCTGATTGTGTTCAGGGGCGAACAGGTGGTCTGTCAGAATATTAAGAATATATATATTTGCATAAACAGATGAAAAACATCTAAAGCTCTAAGAATTCTCACAATGTAAACAGGTTTTTTGCCCGACCTCATGCTAAACATGTGGAATAATGTGCTCCTTTGAAAAAGAGAGCAGACTCTCATTCTTACTGTCACAAATTGGAAAATTGCTTTTATGTTAGATGGATGGTTGAATTTACCATGTGGGAACAGATCCTCCAGGTACTTGAGCAATCACTTGTCCAAACAGGAAAACTGTAATCCTTTTCCTCGAAAACATGAATGCTCCAAAACAAAAGAGAGATTTTTATGGGACAAACAGAACTAATACATTGTGCCCTCATAGCAAATGTTCTCTGGTAAAAAGGAAGAAACATTTACAGGAAGCAGGAGGTACCTTGGAGGACTGGAAGGTTCAGTATTAATGTTCAGTTTATTTACTAGCAGAATAGATTCAGGCTCCTGCTTAGGAGGAGAAATACACAAGAGGAAACTTTAATAATGTACATCCAGACTCTATGGCTTAATACATACGTCCCCTTTATTTATTTGTGCTCCAAATCTATCTTCAAAGAAATGGGAGTATGCTTGAAAGAAACCAAGCAATCTCTAACAAAGGAGCAAGATTATGAAGTTACCTGGGGATCTGGCTAAGCATAAGGGGACTTTAAATATCAAAAGAAACTGTGATTTGATTCCTTTTCCTGATCCAATGTTGTCTAGGGAAGTCTAAAAAATTAAACAGTTTTGTGCTTTCCCAAACTTTTAAGTATCCACACTATATAGAGAGGACATTTGTTTCTTCCTTGAAGCTGAGTTTCTTAATTTTGTGTTTTTTAAAATAAGAGGGGATACTTCTGAGATAGGCTTGATAAATCTAGGTCTGTTTTATTGCTGTTTGGTTGGTTTTCTGGTTATGTTTCTTGATCCCCTCCAGCAAGGTTTCAAAACAACAGAAAATTACCGATTCAATAGGCAACAAGTTTAAATTCAAAGATAAGTTGGTTATTCATCAAGTCTTTTTTGTTGTGGCTGCATTATTCATTGGCCAACAATAGTTTAGGACTCAAGTTACAAACGTATCATGTGGAAAATACGATCAAAATCATCTCTGAAAGTTATGTTTCAAAACCTGACAAAAGAATGCCAGTACTCTGAAATTTCTCCAGATTACAAGAAATGAGCACTCAATACAGTATGCTCTAAAACACTTAAATGCAACATAATTGGCAGAATAGATACCTACGCCAGCTTAATTAAACATTCAAGTTCCACTTTGCTTGTTTTTGGCAACTGAAAATTTCTGACATGAAGGAATATGCCAGGAGAGGTTAATAAATGTAATTCTGAGAAACAATTTCTACTTCTCATACATTCAATTACAAATATGTTCTGCTTTTCTATCATGCACCCAGAACTTCTTACAAAGCACTAATAAAAGATGTGTAACTCCTTCATTCAAGATTTCAATTTGTAAATCTTTGAATAGAATTCAAGTGCCCCTCTAAGGGACTCCAGTCTCTTTATCTCTCTTAAGCATGATTATATTGATATATATGCAATTATGATAGCTACACACTGATATAAAATGAGTACATATGTATTTTCCTATTAAAATAATTTCATCAACTAATGATCACTAATGAATAGTAAATGAAAAGATTATATCTATGTTGGTAGCAAATTTTTTTAGGAGTTATCAGATTGTCAAACAACAGGATTTTAAAAAAAAATATCCTGGTGAGATGATAATTTTTGTGCCATAAAAGCAAAAATTGCACTGGACAAAATTAAATAGGAAAGCAACATTTTATTCAAGGCTATGCAATAGGGAAGAGAAACCAGAACTTAGTCTGAACTTAACTTCACTGAAATAAAAAATGAGAACTTTTTGTTTGTTTGTTTTTTTCCTGCTATGCGGGCCTCTCACTGTTGTGGCCTCTCCCGTTGCGGAGCACAGGCTCCGGACGCGCAGGCTCAGCGGCCATGGCTCACGGGTCCAGCCACTCTGTGGCATGTGGGATCTTCCCGGACCGGGGCACGAACCCGTGTCCCCTGCATCAGCAGGCAGACTCTCAACTGCACCACCAGGGAAGCCCGAGAAAGTTTTTAAGAGCTGAGGTGGATTGATGGAGGGGAGAGTTTCTAAGAGCTGGAGTGGGGGGAATCCCAGTCATGTGTGTTTTCTAACTGGCCTTACCCAAAGCAACAATAAACTTTCTCTCACCCTCATGACAGGAGGTAGCAGTACAACTTGGAGTAAGGCAGCTACCCAAGTTACGATCCTACGCTCCCACAAAGACTGAGAAACAAGAACTATCTTCCTTGATGAGGACATTTGAAAGGGATGTCTCCCAGGTCCTTGAGAAAGCTGGTCCTGGGCTGAAAAACTGGCAAGAGGCTTTAAAAATTTTTATATCTCAAAAGGACAGCGAAAAAATATAGTAAGTTTTCTAAAATAAATGCTCTGAGGAAAGTGAAGGTAGGGCCCTCTGAGGTTAGACTTTCTGGATTCTTTAAGGGCCAAGGTGAGGGGGAGGCCTGGGGCCTAGAGGCAGAAAGAAGCCTGTCTAAAGTTTTGTCAAGCTGAGGGAAATGTCAAGGCCATCTTGATGAGTACTCAGTGCTAATAGAAACATTTAATAAATAAAAATATCAAATCAAATGTGTAACCAGCAGTAGAGGTAATGTGCCTCATTTTGTTACTGTCAAAGTGCAATTACCAATTTATCCCACGAAAAGCAGGCATTCTTTTTCCTTATGTTTATCTACCTTGCTCTCACTCTTTAGACAAGCAGTTGGCAATCTAAACTCCACAGCCAAACTCAGCCCATAGATTTTGTTTTTAAAACAGAGTTTTATCAGAGCACAGCCATGCTATTTTGTTTACTTAGTATCTACAGCTGCTTATGCACTAGGAATGTAGAACTGAGTGGCTGTGACAGACACTATAGGACCCACAAAGCTGAAAATACTCTCTGGCCTTTACAAAAAAAAAAAATGCTGACCTCTGCTTCAGACAATTTTCAATGTGAGTAGGGGCTTTGTCCCACTGACTTATAAGTATGATGGGATCCAAATTCACCTGCAAGTCACTGGATACCAAAAAGCATCCAAAAATATTTTTTATTGTTATTGTTTACTTAAGTTAAAAACGTAATAGAAAAATGAAAGTAATAAGTTGAAGGATCTATGATTCTTCTCTTTTAAACTACCATACATTTACCATTTTTTTCTGTATTAACATGGTTGTGTTTCTCAGAATATCAGAAACACGGCGATGAAGAAATCCAACATCAGCTCACAGAGATAATTTGGAATAAATTTAACTTGATCTTTTCTTTTAGTGGGATTCTTTCCCGAAGATTTTTTTGTTTTTGTGGGTTTTTTTAAACATAGTTCTCTTGGCAGTACAGTTCATTTACTTTAGACTATTAAATCATAGTTACATTTTAATTGTAATCAAATTTTATACTAGTTGCTCTGATGAGTTCTTACAGCCATTGACATAGGACAGAGCAGACAGCTGTCACAGACTTCATCATGGCTGCCCAGCTTCAAAATAGGTTGCCTCAAAAGGAATGAGCTCCCAGAGATCAGATGAAGATGGTGGAGGAGTAGGATATGGCGCTCACCTTCTCCCACAAATACATCAAAAATACATCTACACGTGGAACAATTCTCACAGAACATCTACTGAATGCTGGCAGAACACCTCAGACTCCCAAAAGGGCAAGAAAATCTCCACATAACTGGGTAGAACAAAAGAAAAAAGGAAAAAAAAAAAGAGAGAAAAAGGAGTCAGGACGGGCCCTGCACCCCAGAGAGGAAGCCGTGAAAGAGGGAAGGTTTGCGTACCCTGGGAAGTCCCCTTACTTGCAGGACAATCAGCCAGGACAGAGGGGGAGCTTTGGAGCCTCAGAGCAGAGCACAGTAACTGGTTTATGGAGGGCAAAGCAGAGAGAAACCTGCACAGATGGTAGGTGCCGCTGCCCTGCACTCCCCAGCCTGAGATGCTCATCTGCTGGGGCTGGCAGGGTCTGAGTGCTGAGGCTTGGGTTTTGGAGGTCAGGCCCTGGGTGAGGACTGTGGTTGGCTTTGTGGAGACAGCTTGAGGGGGCTAGGGTGTGGTGTGACACAACTGAGGGAGTATGGGAAGAAGTCTGGGCCTGCCAGAGAGGCAAGGCACCATTGTCTGGGGGCACATGAGGAGAGGGGCAGGACCAAAATAGGAGCTTCCTTCTCCAGGAGAGTGCTCTCAGGTGGCAGGGCACTGCCTACACGAGCTCCAGGGGCAAGCGTGAGACATGGCTGCCATTTCAGACTAAAGAGGCGGGCGCGGACCACAGCTGCTGCCGAGGATCCCATGATTGGGCACCAACCGCTGCCCCCACCTTCCTGAGAGTGCACACAGGCCATGCACCTGCACACCCCCTATCAAGGGGATAACGGCCAGCACACACTGAGGAAAGACATGGCAAGCATCCAAACCAAAAACAGCCCCTAAGTCAAAAAATATTAAATCCACACAAGCTATGCAGTGATGCTCCCAAATATAAATAGCCCTCCAAGACTACAGTAGATAATTGTTCTCTTAAACTCAGAGTAAGAGAAATATAAGCAAAATGAAGAAGCAAAGGAATGATTCCCACTTAAAAGACCAAGAGAATTCCCCTGAAAGAGCAAACAATGAAACAGACTTCTTCAGTCTAATAGACACAGAGTCCAAAAAGGAAGTAATGAAAATACTGAAGGAATTAAGAAAGGCTATTGACAGAAATGCAGATTGCTGTAAAAAGGAACTAGAAACTATAAAGAGGAGCCAATAAAAATTAGAAAGTTCATTTGCCAAGATGAAAGCTGAGCTAAAGGCAATGAATAGCAGAATGAATAATGCAGAAGAAGAAATAAGTGATCTGGGAGATAAAATAATGAAAATGAGCCAATCAAAACAGCACATTGAAAACCAAATTTAAAAAAATGAAAGCAATATAGGAGACCTATGGGATAATATAAAGCATGCCAATCTATGTATAATAGGGATTCCAGAGGAGAAGAAAGAGGAAAAAGGACTGAAAATGTATTTGAAGAAATTATGGCTGAAAACTTCCCAAACCTAAATAAGGAAACAGATATCCAGATATAGGAAGCATAGAGGGTCCCAAACAAGATGAACCCAAACAGACCTACACCAAGACATATTATAATAAAAATGGTAAAGTTAAAGATGAAGAGAGGATTCTAAAGGCAGCAAGATAAAAACGAAGTGTTAATTACAAGGGAACCCACATAAGGCTATCAGCTGATTTCTCTACAGAAACTCTATAGGCTAGAAGGGAGTGGCAAAATATACTCAAAGTCTTGAAAGAGAAAAATCTGCAACCTAGAATACTATACCAAGCAAGATTATCATTTAAAATAGGAGAAATAAAGAATTTCTAAGACAAGCAGAAACTAAAAGAATACAGGAATACTAAACCTACCTTAAAAGAAATGTTGAAAGTTCTTCTCTAAATTGAAAAGAAACAAGCAGATATAGGAAGGAGGAAATCACACTTGGAAAGTAAATCACTTAAATTAGCCAGTATACAGACGATTAAAGAAAAAAAATTAAAACTACTGTGAAAGCAATGATAAACACATGGAACAGCAAAAGGATAAACATGAAGATGTAAAAAAGAACATCAAAATCATAAAATGTGTGGAAGGAGAGTAATAAAATGGAAAATGTAGATTTTTTTTTTTAAGAATGTGCATGTAGATTCTTTTATTTGGAATGTGTTTGAGCCTATATGACTATCGGTCTAAAGCAAGCAGATATAGAAAGGGGTTAACATACTTGAAAAACAGGGCAGCCACAAATCAAAAACATAAAATAGATTCACAAAACCCCAAAAGAACACAAGCATAAAATAAAAGGAAATCATCAAACCACAGAAGGAAAACAAAGGAACAAAGAAGAAACACAGAATCAACTGGAAAACAAGGTTTAAAATGGCAATAAATACATATGTATCAATAATTATCTTAAATGTCAACAGGCTGAATGCTTCAATTAAAAGATATGGAGTGGCAGACTGGATAAAAAAACAAGAGCCTACAATATGCTGCCTACAAGAGACCCACCTTAGAGCAAAGGACACACATAGATTGAAAGTGAGGGGATGGAAAAAGATATTTCATGCAGATAGAAATGACAAGAAAGCAGGAGTTGCAATATTCTTATCAGACTTTAAAACACAGGCCATAAAGAAAGATAAAGAAGGACACTATATAATGGTAAAAGGATCAATACAAGAAGAAGATTTTACACTCATCAATGTACATACACCTAATATAGGAGCACCCAGATACATAAAACAAATACTTTGAGAGTCCGCCTGCCGATGCAGGGGACACGGGTTCATGCCCCGGTCTGGGAAGATCCCACGTGCCACAGAGCGGTTAGGCCCGTGAGCCATGGCTGCTAAGCCTGCGCATCCGGAGCCTGTGCTCCGCAACGGGAGAGGCCACAACAGTGAGAGGCCCGCGTACTGCAAAAAGACAAAACAAAAATCAAAACAAAAAAACCCCAAATACTAACAGACATAAAGGGAAAAATTGATGGGAATACAACAATAGTAGGAGATGTTAACACCCCAGTCACATCAGTGAACAGATCTAGACAGAAAATCAATGAGGCAACAGGATCCTAAATGATACAATAGAACAGTTAGTCTTAATTGATATTTTCAGGACATTACATTAAAAAAATACATATTCTTTTCAAGAGCACATGGAACATTCTCTAGAATTAACCATGTACTAGGGCACAAAACTAACCTCAAAAAAGTTAAGAGTACAGAAATTATTTCAAGCATCTTCCATGACCACAATGGCCTGAAACTAGAAAATCAACCATGGGAAAAGAAATGAGAAAAAAACGATCAAATGGAGAGTAAACAACATGCTACTAAAAACCACTGGGTCAACTAGGAAATCAAAAAGGAAATTAAAAAGTACCTTGAGACAAATGACAATGAAAACACAACTACACAAAATCTACGGGATGCAGCAAAAGCAGTTTTTAGAGGGAAGTCCATAGTGATACATGTCTTCCTCAAAAAACAACAAAAATCTCAAACAAACAAGCTAACCCACCATCTAAAAGAATTAGAAAAAAAAGAACAGACAAAACCTAATGTCATCAGAAGGAAGGAAATAATAAAAATCAGGGTAGAAATAAATAAAATAGGGATTAAAAAATAGGAAAAAAATCAATTAAACCAAAAGCTGGTTCTTTGAAATGGTAAAAAAAATGACAAACCTCTGGCCAGGATAATCAAGAAGAGAAGAGAGAGAACCCAAATAAACAAAATAAGAAATGAAAAGAAGAGATCTCAACTGATACTGCAGAAATACAAAAAATCATAAGAGAATACTATGATCAATTATATGCCAACAAATTTGACAACCTAGAAGAAACGGACAACTTCCTAGAAACATACAGCCCACCAAAATTGAATCAAGAAGAAATAGATAATCTGAACAAATGGATCACTAGAAATAAATTAGAATGTGTAATTAAAACAAAACAAAACAAACTCCCTACAAACAAAAGTCCAGGACCAGATGGCTTCACAGGAGAATTCTACCTACCACACATACAAAGAACTTATTCCAATCCTCCCTTAAACTCTTCCAAAAGATTGAAGAGGAGGGACCACTCTCAAAGACATTTTATGAAGCCACCATCACACTGATACCAAAACCAGACAAAGATACCACCAGAAAGGAAAATTACAGGCCAATATCTTTGATGACTATAGATGCAAAAATTCTCAACAAAATATTAGTAAATCAAGTCCAACAACACATAAAAAAGATCATACACCATGACCAAGTGGGATTCACCCCAAGTTCACAAGGATGGTTCAACATATGCAAATTAATCAATGTAATATACCACATTAGCAAAAGAAAAGTCAAAAACAACATGATCATCTCAATAGATGCAGAAAAATCATTTGACAAAATTCAATATCTATTCATGGTAAAAACTCTTACAAAAGTGGGTATAGAGGGAACATATCTCAACATAAAAAAAACTATTTATGACAAACCCACAACCAATATAACACTCAATGGTGAAAAGCTGAAAGCCATCCTGCTAAAATCTGGGACAAGCCAAGGATGCCCACTCTCACCACTTCTATTCAATGTAGTATTGGAAGTCATAGTCACAGCAATCAGACAAGAAAAAGAAATAAAAGGTATCCAAATTGGAAGGGAAGAGGTAAAATTGTCACTATATGCAGATGACATGATACTATATATAGAAAACCCTAATGATTCCACACAAAAACTACTAGATCTAATATATGAATTCAGCAACGTGGCAGGATACAAGAGTAACATTCAGAAATCAGTTGCATTTTTTTTACACTAACAATGAAATATCAGAAAGGGAATGTAAAAAAAATAACTTTTAAAATCGCATCAAAAAAATAAAATGCCTAGGAATAAATCCTGACCAAGGAGGTGAAAGACTTGTATGCTGAGAATATTAAAACATTAATAAAGGAAATAAAAGAGGATTCAAAGAAATGGAAGGATATCCCATGCTCTTGGATTGGAAGAATTAATATTGTTAAAATGGCAATACTACCCAAAGCAATCTACAGATTTAATGTGATCCCTATCAATATACCCATGATATTTTTCACAGGAGTAGAACAAATAATCCAAAAATTTATATGGAACTATAAAAGACCCAGAATTTCCAAAAGAAATCCTGAGGAAAAATAACAAAGCAGGAGGCATAACTCTCCCAGACTTCAGACAATACTACAAAGCTACAGTAATCAAAACAGTGTGCTATTGGTACAAAAATGGATAATGGGGGAAAACAGATCAATGGGGGAAAAAATGGAGAGCCCAGAAATAAACCCACACACCTATGGCCAATTTATCTTCAACAAAGGAGGCAAGAATATAAAATGGGAAAAAGACAGTCTCTTCAGCAACTGGTGCTGGGAAAGTTGGACAGATGCATGTAAATCAATGAAGTTAGAACACACCCTCACACCATGCTCAAAAATAAACTCAAAATGGCTTAAAGACTTATTTAACATAAGACATGACATGATGAACTCCTATAAGAGAGCACAGGCAAAACATTCTCTGACATAAATCATACCATATTTTCATAAGTCAGTCTCCCAAGGCAATAGAAATAAAACCAAAAATAAACAAATTGGACCTAATCAAACTTACAAGCTTTTATGCAGCAAAGGAAACCATACAAAAAAACCAAAAAGACAACCCATGGAATGGGAGAAAATATTTGCAAATGATGCGATCAACAAGGGCTTAATCTCCAAAATACACAACACATATTGTATGCAGCTCATACAACACAACAACAAAAAAACAAACAACCCAATTGAAAAATGGGCGGAAGACCTTAATAGACATTTCTCCAAAGGAGACATACAGATGGCCAATAGGCACATGAAAAGATGCTCAACATCACTAATTATTAGAGAAATGCAAATCAAAGCTACAATGAGGTACCACCTCACACCAGTCAGAATGGCCATCATTAAAAAGTTTACAAATAACAAATGCTGGAGAGAGTATGGAGAAAAGGGGATGTTCCTATACTGTTGGTGGGAATGTAAGTTGGTGCAGCCACTGTGGAAAACAGCATGGAAGTTCCTCAGAAAACTAAAATTAGAACTACCATATGATCCAGCAATCCCATTCCTGGGCATATACCCAGACAAAACTACAATTCAAAAAGATACAAGCACCCCTATGTTCATAGCAGCGATGTTCACAATAGCCAAGACATGAAAACAACCTAAACGTCCACTGACAGATGAATGGATAAAGAAGATATAGTATGTACATACAATGGAATACTAAAAAAGAATGAAATAATGCCATTTTCAGCAACATGGATGTAACTAGAGATTATAATACTAAGTCAGAAAGAGAAAGACAAATACCATATAGTATCACTTATATGTGGAATCTAAAATATGGCACAAAAGAACCTACCTACAAAACAGAAACAGACTCACAGACATACAGAACAGACTTGTGGTTGCCAAGGGGGAGTGGGAAAGGGAGAGGGGTCAACTGGGAGTCTGGGGTTAGTAGATGCCAACTATTACATTTAGAATGGATAAACAGCAAGGTCCTACTGTATAGCACAGAGAACTACATCCAATCTCCTGGGATAAACCATAATGGAAAAGAAGATAAAAAAGAATGGATATATGTGTATAACTGAATCACTTTGCTATACAGCAGAAATTAGCACAACATTGTAAATCAACTATACTTCAATTAAAAGAAAAAGGAGTGAGTTCCCTGTTACTGCAGGTGAGCAAACAAAGGGATGATAACAACTAGTGAGGGATGCAAAAACAGGGTTTCCTGATTCAGAGGGAGTTTCAACTGGGTGACCTCTAAGTTCCTCTTCATACCTAAGAATCTGTAAGCCTTTGTTATTTAGCATGAGGACAATTCTGTAAACTGAAAAAGCATACACTATCAGAAAATTTTTAAAAATCATTCTTACATATGATGTTCTAGAAATATGACTGTTGATTAAATTCTCTGAGCAATAAACCTTGAAGATTTTGGTCTAATATACCCATCAAGTTGGCTGAAAATGATTGACTATCTGGGCCAGCATCTATTCTGTTCACATGAAAATATGATTTGATCTCTAATATGAAAAAATAGTCTTAATATATGTACATAGTTTACATATTATACATGGTTTATCTCTGAACAGAATGCACTTATAAACTTAGACCAGGTTTCAAAAGATAAACTCTGGACAAGTAATATAACCCCATTCTAAATCCTTACTGAAACTCCTCAGTAAGGGGTGTGTTTCTGTATGGCTCACTTCTACAGGATCACATTTACTGTAGTGTTTGGGTTCTACGGGTGGTCAATAAATCTTGGTTTCGCCAAAGTAGCAGCACTGAGATAAATATAGGAAGGAAGGATATAGTCTAAAGTTACGGTCAACACCATAAGGACTCTAGATGTGTCTCTGATGCTAACAGGCTCTGTAACCTTGGACGACTCACTTTAATCATCAGGCTTTAGTTTTCTCAGATATCAAGTAAGGCACTGGTTCTCTAACTTCAGAGTGTACGAGAATCACGTGTTGGGAATATTAAAACACAGATCGCTGGGCCTCCCCTTTAGAGTTTCTGACTCAATAGGTCTGAAGTAAGGTAGAAATTTCACATTTCTAAGTTCCCAGGTGCTGCTAATGCTGCTAGTCAAAGAACAGCACATGGGAATGGAATAAGAATTGGGAAGATGATGGTAGTGAGTTACCAAATCCTTAATACTTTATAGCTGTAATAGAGAAAGTAGCCAGCATACAATCAATTACATCCAAAATGTAACTGTCTTTTTAATCAAAATTTCATTTGATTTAGAAGAAGGGAAATGAACACTCTTTCTATTCCCCCTTTGGATTTCAACAGAGATTTTGATAATGTAAATGTTCTATAATACTTACGTCATAGCTTGATAAATGGATTCAATCCCGTAACGCATGGCAAATTCATCGACTATTTCTTGGGAGGCATCATCAAAGAAAACCTTCCAGGCTTCATCCCCTTTGACCTCTGGGATTTTCACTCCACCATTAGATTTCACTTCAGTCAAGTAATGGAACAAATTCTAAAAGTAAGTGGTTTTCAAATGTTCAGTTTTCTCAGACTAGGCCAGATATATTTAACTGTAACTTTCAGTAAATTATACTTATAATTGCATGTAATGTTTCATCAGCATCTATAAATAATAGAAATGTCTCAGATTTTCATTCTAACGTACCTCATCTTTATACAAATTCTGATTTTATGTCTAAGTTTATACGGAATCAATGATTTAAGTGTTTCAGACATACCAAATCATTTTAGAAGGAAGTAAATGTTTTTTCATGTAAACATTTCTACATTCTGGAACATCTTTTGCATTCATGGGCTCTGAGTAAATTATAAAGCTCTGGACGAATAATGTGTCTGGGCTATGTTAATACACCATCTAGGCATGCAAATAATACTAAAGGACTTTGGCTGCAAAATGGTATGAGTCATGACAATGAATTCAGGTTGAAAATAAATATCTTTAGAACTTTAAAATGAAAAAAATCACTACAAAGAATTCCTTTCTGCTTCGAAGAAGTTGAGAAACTGCTGCATGGATGCAGCCTGGGTCACTGAAGGACCCTGTCTTGGATTTCATTTCTTTTTGTGTCTTGGACCAACAGAAGACTCTGAAAAACAAAGCATGATGCTGTTCCTGGGATGCTAAATCTCTACCCGCATTTTAAGGCCAGTGTTGGCTCCCCATCCTGCCAGTTCAAGGGATTTATTGGTATTGGTCTAAAAACTGAACCACCTTTCTTGACGGATTATCACTGGCTATACTGGAGTCAGGACATTAAGGCTTGGTTCTCTATCTAATGACTGTATAATGTGTAAATGACTTAAATATTGTTCCTCATGTCCTTCTTTCGTAAAATGGAGGTGAAAATAATTACATATATACATTTTCATAGATATATTTAGGAAAAATCATGTACAAAGGCAAAGATTCTCCCAGCTATCTTTTTCTTTCTTAGGAAGGTACTTCCTCTGTACCCTTTGAACGTGGGAAAAGGCATATTCCTCAGCTTCACTTCATATTTTCTGATACACGGGATGTGTCATTTGGATCAGGGAAAAGCTCTGGTGACATGTCTAACCAAGCTCTCAGTTGCAAAGCATCCAATAATAAAAGCCCAAGATTATGTGTCTGTGCATTTACACTGAGGCGCAAACGGGAACTGATGAATCTGCCCTTTTGACTCAAACTGGGTGGTCTCTACCTCTCTCTAAGCCAACCAGGCTCCTTCTATTGGGCAGTATATTCTCTACTATCCATGGATGGAAAACTACATTCTGATACTCGCCACCCAGATGTGTTTGTGCAGAGGGTAGTTAAAATGGAGGAGGCTTCAGTATGTATAAAGCCCTCTGTTGTACTCAGAAAAAGAAAGACAAAATTACTGCTAATTACATTAGCTCTCCAAAGCCATTGCTACAACGTCAGAATTTTTATATTTAATAGATAATACTAATTAAATCTTCAACAAAATCTGAACACTTACTCAGAATTCTCAAAAACTATCATGATTTGGATCCTCTCCTCCATTATTAAAGTACTATATATTTACAATGCTTCCAAAATATCATGACTTATTTCTTCAGTGAATGCTTTCTAATATTCTTCTTCCTCCCTGGAAGAACGGTAATTTAATTTGGTCTACTTGTTCATTATCACCTTATTGCCTCATTTATTAAAACCTGCCTCGTATGTTTGTTCTAAATCTCATTCAAAGACAACCAGCTCGGGCTTCCCTGGTGGCGCAGTGGTTGAGAGTCCACCTGCCGATGCAGGGGACACGGGTTCATGCCCTGGTCCGGGAAGATCCCACATGCCGCGCAGTGGCTGGGCCCGAGAGCCATGGCCGCTGAGCCTGCGCGTCCGGAGCCTGTGCTCCGCAACGGGAGAGGCCACAGCAGTGAGAGGCCCGCGTACCGCAAGAAATAAAAAAAGACAGCCAGCTCTCTCTTCAGGGGGTAATACATAGGCTATGTGATACCCTAGCGCATCACTTGCTATAGTACAGAGTAAGAACTTCACGGACAATTTTACAAACCTCATTCAATTCTATTTTTAAAACGAATATTGTGTTGCATGATCCATAAACAATACAATCTTTCCTAGGTTTTGTTATTAATACAATTCAATTTACTTACCTCATGTAAACATGTATATTGTAAATGATACGGAGCAACCTTCTCCTCTCCTTTTATTTCCACATTGATTTTCAATCGAATGGCCCCAGACACAGCTGATTTATCTGTCCGTTTCTCTGATAAAGCAAAAAATAACTGGTCAGTGATTTTTGACATCATGTTTCTTATACAAGTTCTCCAAAGCTTTAAAAAAGGGCTTATATTGCTAAAAGCCATTTTTCTAGATCAGGTTTGATTAACCATAATGATTCTGCTAAATACAATTTAAAATAATGTGCCTAGTATGTCGCTGGGATTGTCAAACTGTGATATAAATATTTCAAATAGAAAAGCTCAATCAGAAGACCCTACCATTCTGATAGAAATTTCTGTGTACTAGATCAGTTTATACAATGAAATTAATTATCTGGGCAATTAAAAGCAAAATAACTAAAAGAAAAAATTAATGAGGAAAGTATTTTATCTAAAAGCCCCACTCTTTCTGTCCTTGAAAAAATGAGTCAAAGCTCTAACAAAAACATTTGTTATTAGGTTTCTTTGTCAGTGATTCATGAAGACCTATAGTCTACAGCCTGTGTTTACTTATGTTAGATTCACTCTTTCTTTGAATGGAATCAGTATGTAGCCAATTCAGTCTAATAATGTGTGTGTAAGTGTATGCACGTGTGTCTAATATGAACTGAGTAGTAGCTCTGAGAGAAAGAAAAGCATAGTCACAAAACTCCTATGGTGTGAATGTAGGTAGGAGACCTATGTCTGATACCTACTTCCCTGATGAAACACATAAAGGAGTAAGCTGACCCATCTCAAAAACAAAAGATAAAGAGAGAAAGTGACGCAAAGTAAGCGGTGAAGACTTCTTTAATTGCCCCTTTTTCTAAGCATAACTGTATTTTTAGCCAAATAAGATACAGTTAAATCACACAGGCCACTTTCTTCTTGTGGAATGTCTGATGACTTTCATTGTTAATATTTAATGGTCATTGTGTTGTGAAGATTCTTCCCTTAGGACTGCCAGGATCTTGAGAGTTTCTCCTATTGGCTGGGAGATAGTTGATTCTCAACAAATGCTGAAGTTCTCTGCTGAAGCCAAGAGAAAGTCAAGTCCTGAGACATTTCTGTCACAGACCTTTTCCTGGAATCACAGGGGAACATTTTAACTAACATCATCACAATGGATCCATGGGACACAGGCTCTGCTTAGATGCCTAGGACTTTTGGCCAAGTCCTCCTTCCATGGTGGAACGGATTCTAAGTAATGAGGAAGGAAGAACATTGCACAAAGAATGAAAATATGGTACTAATGGGGATGGAACCCACTGTGGGATTTTATACAAAGCTAAGACCTGTTCTCTCTCCTTCTAAAGGTTAAACATCAGCAATGACAGCACAAAAGTATGAATTGAGGATGAGCAGGCAAAGGTGTCCATGTTTGTTGCATCATGTTTTTCTTTCCATAGACTGAAGGACTGTTTCTGCACAAGAGCTGGGTGGCAGATTTTATTAAAAGCACATTCAAATTCTTTTGCAAACTAAATATACCCTTGTAAGTTTTGTCAAAAGAATAATTTGAGGAATTTCTGTTCTGAATTCTAACTCCCTCAATTCAAGAACATGTTAACTTATTGCAAAAAACAAAAACTCACGTAGGCAAGCCTCTTTAATTAAAACGCAACCTATGAGTATTGTGCAGAGTTAATGCCCTGAAGTTTACCCTTGCCTAACATCTCTGTTTTCATATATAAAGTTATTTAATAGTATAAACAAGATACAGGAGGATTATCATTATAAGTGAAGCAAAACCTCTATGCCAATAATGGAGAAGCACCAATTTTCTTTAAAGATTTCCTCAAAATAAAATATTTTTTTATAACGAGTTTTTAGTCTAGCTTGAATCATCTATGTTCAGATAAGTTATGTATCTCTCCTTCTTTAAATTATTATATAATTCAGATATTCATTAATTTTGTGGCCTTACCCCTTTACTTTGCCAAATATTACATTACTTGAAGTACGTAGGTTTTTAAAAAGTCAAAAGCACTCTTTAATTTGCTAAGATAAGTTGGTATCCTAAATGGAAACACTTCGCAATCCTGGGAGTATGTAAACCTTTCTTAGATTCACAACCAGACCTTAAAAATTTAATTAAAACATTTCAGATGATATGATAAAGCCATTTTGGATCATATCCTTTATAGAAAATAAGGCGATCCATATATATTTACTATTATTAAGTCAGCACTGAAGATTCTAGCTTATTATTCAATTGTAGTAAAAGTCAAATTAAAACTTATCTTTATTCAATTCTTGGTTCCATAATAAAATTCAATTTTAAAATCATGCCAATTAAACATATTCTCAATATCTTCATCATCAAAATAAGCAGAAGTCCACATGTGTATCTGGCTTTGCCTGCTAAAGCCTACTTTTATATCATCTTTGCAAAATATCCAAAATACACTTTTCCTTTATTGCCAAAATTCATTAAGGGACTAAAAGGAAATAACTCAGACATTATAAAGTCATAGGTTATTTATTTTCTATACATTTGGCAAGGTTTTTTGAAGCTATACTTTATGAATTAAAAATTCAGAATGGGATATTTTTCTCCTAAAAGACACCCAGTTGATTCCTAGAAAGATTTTTCTCTTTTCATTTCAAATTTACCAATATCTTTCAATAATACAGAGTTTGAATAATTATCACCTTAATTTCTAATGAAACTAAACTGCCTGAAGTCCATGAGAATGTTCGAGAAAAGCACTGGTTATTTTTACCTATATAGGAATATAATACCTTCCACAGATATTCTGGAATTTTATTTAACATTTTTCAAGTAGATATAAAGACAGTCACCTAAATTGTACCAGACATCCATTTCTCCACTCAGGGTCCTCACTTCTACAATTGTTTGTCCCAGAAAATCATCTGACTCCTTTTTGAAATGTTGCTTCACTCTGGATTTAATGTCATCATCTTCATCCCACACTCTGACTTTGATTCGATCTGTGGAGTTATGGCACTCACTGAAAACAGATGTGGATAAGTTAACAACCAGTGATAACTTCTCTAAATGGCATCTGATGTTAGCAACTTGTTTTAAATCTATCTGAGCCAGAAAAGCATAGTATATTACATAGTAAATAAGATTTCCCACAGACTATTCCACCCATGGGATGTTGCAGGTATCAGGGATATTGAAAAAAAGTTGTGATAGTTAAGTAATGTTAATAAGAGAAAATCCTACCCCATTCCATTCTATTTCCTTTAATTGAACTGGACGTAATCAAATATGGATCAGAAATCTTTGGGATATTTTCTCTAAGGTATATTTCTTATTTGCAACAGTTATCTATGATAACATGTCCATGCTCAGAAAATTCTGTACCATAAAGATAACTTAATTGCAATGGGTGTTGAGGAAGTGGACATCACAGAGTCCTATTGATAAGCTAAAAATCCCAGTAAGCATGTAAGATATTGTTAAATCAAATCATCACATATATACCCAGCATCTTTAAACATTCTCCTTCCATTTTGGCTACATTTCTCCTTATGTTCCTCGTCTTCTCAAGACAAGCTAGATCAAATACGTTCTTAGATTCCTTTGTAGTTACGGTCCAGATAGTTGCCCTGCATTCAAGCAAGATCTGAACTCAAATTGAGCAAAGCGAGCCAGTGACTGTATTGTGGGGTTTTGCTCTTTTGGCAACAATAGTGGTGGTCTTTTGTACTTTATTGTAGAGTCTCCACTATTCAGTCCTGAGGGACAAAGTATTGATCAATGCTGGCAATGATGTTTTCTCCAAAGAAACCCCATGATATAATTGGACATTGTTTCTGCACAGTAGATTTAGAGGTGGGCATTTGGACCTCTCCAAAAATTCCTGAGTGACCTAAGAGTCTATGAAATAATTTTTTTTTCTGTGTAAGCTAACTAGAGTAGACTCTGTTGTTTGCAACTAAGAATACTGATCAATGAAATAATTTTTAAAGAATGAAGGGAGCTTCAATAATAGGCCTTAAAATGTGAAATTGACTCTCTGGAGGAGACAATGAGGGCAAACAGTGAAGATTTAATTACCTCAGGCTCGAAAGCTAATGCATTTTGAAATGCAGTAGCGAAACTGCTGGTCAAACTTTTGCTTGCTATACTTTGGAACTGTGACCACATGCCAACTGAAGCTTTTTTATTAGCGTGAATGGTAGGAATAAAATTCAGAATACTGGCATGTGCTTATTAAATCTTGCTGCTTTCAAAAGTGTACTGTGGTAGAGATGCACTCATACTAGAGCTAGAGAGTCTCTAAGCAGAGATGCCAAGGGAGCACAGCTACCTTTCCCTACAAGCAGAGGCTCACTCTGCTTGTGTCCTGCAATATAAATTCACTGAGAATATCATAATTTGGAACCTTGCAGGGTTGAGAACAGCCAGCTGCTTCTGTATACAAAATGTATGTATACAAGCAGAGGTTTCTGAGTGCAACTTCAAAAACATACGAAACTGTTGCCCCAGGGTGTTTCATACACTTTCCTTTAGGAAATCTCTAAGTGACAATGAAGGGGAACTTACTGGCAAAGATCAGATTAATGGTGTTGCACCTTGGCATGCAGTTTTGCAGGGGCTGAGGCAGCAGCCATTAGGTTAAGAGTGAGGAATTGGTCAGAACAAAGGAGTCAGTAGCAACAAGTTACATTTTCCAGGCTGATGTGGCTACTCTTAAAATGGTCTTGAAACTCACCTCCTGGAAGCCTGGTAAAATTTCCAGAGCATGGTATTTCCAAATGTGCCTCAGGCTCACTACAGCTGTATTTAAAGTAATTTCTGGGTCCTTGAACTCACAGCGAAAGGAAATGGACTCCAAGGCGAATCTCTTCCCAGCTAGGAAAACCATTTACCTGTATTTCCTGGGATGGTCCCAATTTTTGGTTTTATAGATATGCAATGCCTTTTAATTCTTTTTGGAGCCCTCTTTCTTTTACTTTCATTTTTAGGCATTGGCACATTGGTCAAGGAAGGTCTCCCCAGATGTAGAACCAAGGACTTGGAGAAAAAAGATAAAAGAAATTCGCCAAGAAAGAAGTACCAGGGCCTGCCAAATTGGCTAGCCAACTAACTACTTCTGCTGCTAGCATCAGGAAGTCCTGAGTAACCCACCCAGCAGGACTCTATTATATTTGCTATGTACCACCGACAGTCATATATTTTCTACGTTCCCTCTTACTGAATAAGACTTTTTAAATTGCTATTATCCTATTTTCTTCTCTCTCCACAGTAATACATTGGGAATGTTAGAAGAAGATGACTTGTCTTTAGTGTATAGACCTAAGGATCACAAAGAACCAAACACGTAGCTGAGGGAGAGATTACCCAAATATCCTAGACTTCAAGCTAAATACAGTAACTGGATATAATTTGGGGATTATCTGCCTTGGAAGACAGAGGATGAATTCATTTTATTTAAAGTCCAGAGAAAGATATAAATATTGTGTATAAATATAGAATGCTCAGATAGGTGGAAGGTGACAGATACAGTAAGTTCATTCACTCAGCAACCTTTTAAGACCTCCTTCCCTTTCCTGCTTTTGTGAAATATCCCAGTCTCCCTTGCAACTAGAGATGACCACTTGACATAGTTCTGCCAATGAGATATAAGCAAAAATCTTCTTGCCCTATTCTGTTTTCTTCTTTTATTACTCTGGAACATGCATGTAGAACATCCTCCACTAAAGATGATAAAACAGAAAGACAGATTTAGTTTTTTTCTTCAATGGAATAATTGAGTTACCAAACTAGCCCTCAAATGCCTATACCTGGAATTCTTGTTGAATGAAATAAATAAATCTCTTTTTGACTAAGCCACAATCATGGCTTAATGTGAAGCTGAATAAAATTCTAATTGAATCAGTGGGAAAATAATTAAATATCTACCAAGTTCATTTTGTTTGATTATATATTAAATGATTTAAAATGTTTAATTTATTAACTCTTACTATTTTTGTACTTGCTGTTTTATTCCTTAACTATTTAACATGTGTTTCACAAACCTTGACTTTTATGAAACTATAAAGGCTAGCAGTTTAGATGGGAAACTGGAGGCTTATGTAGGAAAATTTGACAGAAATATTTTTACACACAAGGGAAAAGTCTATCACATAAAATAGAGAGAAAAAGCATACTCCCATTAAATCTTACTCCACTAGATCATTCCCCACCTGATTAATTAGCTAACAAAAACTCCTGGTTTAGTTCACCAGCTTGTGATTTGGCCTTTCTATAAGAAGAGAATAAGATATTTTACTGCATAAACTCTTGGTAAATAAAATAAGTATTATTAAAGCCATTTGCTTTGTAGTTTTTTTTTTTAACTAAAAACAATCTGCATCTTAAAGAGTAGTTCATATGTCTAATTTTGTGTTTTTTCATTGTTAAAGAGAGGAATGGTTTGGTTTCCATGGGAATAAGTTATTTTATTCTTTCCCAAATTAAAGCAAAGCGTTTCCCCCTTCTGGACTCAGAATTATTGTGTGTGTTTGTGTTCTGTTTTTTCTTTATTTTTGTTTTTAGTTCACAGATACCCTATCTCTGTACAGCCAATCACTATTTGGCCAATTTTCTTTTGGCAGCCATCCAAAAGACTAATTTCCTTATAATTATTTATTCCAAATTTGAAAATGGTCTTACTGTAAACATTTTTAGATTTAGAGTTTCCTGGATATGGCCCCAATACATATCTCCTATAATTAAGGCAAAACAAAAAACAAAGACAAAAAGCAAATTAAAAAAAAAACCAAAACAAACCCCAAACCCACTCCTTACCCAATTTATTAGAGTTTAACCTATTCTGAGAAGGACTGCTTTACCTAGAGAAAGGCCCATGAATTTCATAAAGCCAATAAAGCCTGATTTCAATGGAACAATGAGCTGTTGCTCAAGCAGTCATCCTCCAATGGGAAGTCATTACAGAAGTAGTGTATGAGCAAATGACCATTCAAAAATGAGAACTGTACCTATAGTCAAGCTAGTTCTAATGAAGCAACCAAAATACATCTCACACAGCAACTATATCAGAAAAAAAGCCAATAGTAAACTATGTTGCCATTAAAAATCATGTTTTTTAAGAGTTTATAAAATTCTAGCTATATATTTTAAGTATCGTAAATGAAATTTCTATAATATTTTAATGCTATTATACCAGATTTTGTTAATAGACACATTAATAAGAGAGATATTAAATATATATGTGTTTTTATATACATATATACCCATATATGTGTATGTATATATATATGCATTGAAACAAGCTGTAAGGTTATATGTCAAAATATAGGTGGTAAAATTAGTGAAAATTTTTATTTTATTCTTTACATTTTCCTATCACAATCAACAAAATTGTATTTTAAAATATCTAGTAATTGTAAATAATCTCATTTCAACTCAAGCTGGAAGTCAGGGCATTGACTGAGAAAATCATCAGCCAGAAACCTGCAAGAGCCATCCTTAGGCAAAGCATCAGCAGCCTTTCAGGCAGTGACTGAATTCTCTAGTTACAGCTTAGTTCCTTAAACTCTGACCCACCAAATGGAAATATGTGAGACACCTGATGTGCACATTTCCTCTCAGTGATTTATTATGAATTATGTAACCCACTTCCATCACAGTATATGTGTCTTGTTATTGAATTAAGAGCCCTAACTCTATTTTAATTGTATTATAATAGATAGATAAACTCTAAGTTCAAAACCCAGTGCCAGTGCACAGCAACTTTCCCCACTGCATTTATCAAGGACAATTTAATTATGGGAATTAGGATGGAAAAAAAACCCCTGGTCCTCAACATTTTACTTTTGTTTAAGTTTTTCTGAGGATATTCTATGTAGTAATTGGACGTTGTAGATCCATTCTATTAATCAATGACATGGAAGACAAAAGGATGAGAATAAGAAATAAATTAATTAGAGGCACTTCTGTAAAAGAAAAGGAGCTGAAGAGGAATTCATATGCTGACATTTAAGGATTGGTTGAATGAAGTCCTAGTACTGTAATAGGCCAGAGAACCAAAGGACAAAGTATGATCTTATAAGATATACCAATTTTCCTGCCCCACCTTCCAGCCCCACAATTAGACCATCAATACCTCAAAGTCCTGTATTCTATTTTTATATCTATTTTTATATCTAATATTTCCTTCACAGGTACTAATGTTGCAGATAAATTTATTTTAATAGCTGTTTTGAGACTTATTGAATATTAAATATTACAAAATATTAATTATGTTAAAATAATAAAGGTAAGAAACTGGTTTGTTTAGAAAAATACTTTATTGTCCATTTTGCTGTGCAAAGAGAGAACACTTAGGGAGAGAGATCAGAAAACAGGAAGATCTATATGATATCACTTTTAGGTGGAATCTAAAAATCTGAACTAATAAAAACAGAGAGCAAAATAATGGTTACCAGGGGCTGGAAGGTGGGGAAATAGGAGAGATGTTGTTTAAGAGTACAAAATAGTCGATAAATAAGTCCTAGAGATCTAATGCACAATATAGTGAACACAGACAACAATATTATATTAATCACCAAACTTGCTAAGAGACTAGATCTTAATTATTCCCACGACAAAAATGGTTATGGTAATCATGTGATGTGATAGAGGAACTAGTTAATGCTACAATGGCAATCATATTATAATATACAAATGTATCAAATCAACATATTTTTCCTTAAATTTACATAGTGTTATATGCCAAATATAATTTAAAAAGAAACAACACGTAGAAAACAGGAGAATCAAATTACTCTTTCAAAAAATAGGAGAAATATATATGCATGCGAATGTGTGCATGTGCATGTGCGTGTGTGTGTGTGTGTGTGTGTGCGTGCATGCAATAGGGATGGTTTCTACTCACCACCTCTTTGGTTCACCACACGTTTTTCCCAACTCAGACCCTTTGTTCATTGTGTTTCTTAGAGCAAGGATGTCTTTTCCCTACTCCTCTACCTAATGAACACTTAGCTGTCTTTCAAGACTCAGATAAAATATCACCTCTGTGTGAAACTTCCCTAAGAAAAATTTTTCCAAACCCTAGTACCTACAGCAAATCAATATGAAAAACCTGTTTATCAGAAACATAAGAGAAATATCATATGTCACAGTAATCATACTCTATTGTTGCTCATTAACTATTACAAATGTGCATATTCCAATTAGTGGCTAATTATGCAGCTGAAATCTAACCATTTGCTTTAAGTTGGAAATAAGATCCACTTTGGATATATGTTTGACATTTATTGGACATGTGATTAAAGGCATTATCTTTTCAAACCTGATTTTTCTTTAAGTGGTGACATGCATTTTTTTCTTCAACTAACTTGTCCATAGATAAAGAAGCTGCACAGCAAAAGATAATGTAAATGTAAGGAGCCACAGACAGTGTATGTTGTCACTGTTCTGTGGTTGTCCTACTCTAGCTCTAATATTCCAAGGTCTATGATTCATAGAATAAGTTATGCCTTTTTCATTTTACTTTCAAGGCCAATGTGTATTAGGCATGATGGATAAACAGAACAAACTTGGAAAAAGATCTGCCTGATTCAAATTCCATTTGAGCCACTTACTAGCAATATGACTCTGGGCAAGTTATGCAATTGCACTGAGCCTCCATGCCCAATCTATAAAACTAGAACATTGATATTGATCTTTTAAACATGATTAAATATATTAAAAAACCACGGAACTATGCTGGGCATTTAGCAGGCTTTAATTAGATCTAGCTAACTAATGCAGCTAAGTACATCATTCAAACATATAAATATATTTTGCCTTTAACAGCAATGGACAAGTTACTGAAAATATATAAAACAGGGAATTTTTTAATTAGCCTAATTATCAAAACACTGAAAATTAAATCATTGATATATATTGATATAATAAAATTTTATTCAACTATTAAAAACACTGTTTTAGGTGAAGATTTATTTCAGGGGTCTCTATACTGTTCCATTGATCTATATATGTCTGTCTGTATTACAGTACCACACTGTTTCTGTTACTGTAGATTTGTATTATTTTTCCCCATAACAAATTTTTAAGTGTACAGTACAGTATTGTTGGATACAGGTACATGGTTTATAGCTAATCCCAGAACTTCTCTTGCTTAATTACGACTCCGTGCCTACTATTTACAATAGCCAGGACATGGAAGCAACCTATGTGTCCATCAACAGATGAATGGATAAAGAAGATGTGACACATGTATATAATGGAATATAACTCAGTCATAAAAAGAAACGAAATCGAGTTATTTGTAGTGAGGTGGATGGACCTAGAGTCTGTCATACAGAGTGAAGTAAGTCAGAAAGAGAAAAACAAATACCGTATGCTAACACGTATATATGGAATCTAAAAAAAACTAAATTGTTCTGAAGAACCTAGGGGCAGGACAGGAATAAAGACACAGATGTAAAGAATGGACTTGAGGACACGGGGCAGGGGAAGGGTAAGCTGGGATGAAGTGAGAGAGTGGCATGGACATATATACACTACCAAATGTAAAATAGATAACTAGAGGGAAGCAGCCACATAGCACAGGGAGATCAGCTCAGTGCTTTGTGACCAACCTAGAGGGGTGGGATAGAGAGGGTGGGAGGGAGACACAAGAGGGAGGGGATATAGGGATATATGTATACGTATAGTTGATTCACTTTGTTTTACAGCAGCAACTAACACAACAATGTAAAGCAATTATACCCCTATAAAGATGTTAAAAAAAACCAGAAAACTCTGTGCCTATTGATTAGTAACTCCCCATTTCACCCTCTCTCCAGCCCACAGAAACCACCATTCTAGTCTTTAATTCTGTGAATATGATGATTTTAGATACCTCATATAAGTGTAATAATGCAGTATTTGTCTTTCTGTAACTGGCTTAGCATAACATCTTCAAGGTTCATCCCTACTGTCACATATTGCAGAATTTCCTTCTTTTGTAAGGATGAATAATATCCCATTGTATGTATATATCACATTTTCTTTATTCATTCACCAGTCACTGGACATTTAGGTTGTTTCCACATCTTGGCTGTTGTGAATAATACTGGGCTTGGAAGCGCTAATATCTCTTTGAGATTCTGATCTCAATTCTTTTGGATATATACCCAGAAGTGAGATTGCCAGATCAATGGTAGTTCTCTTTTCAAATGTTTGAGTAAACTCCATACTGGTTCCCATAGCAGATGTACCATTTTGCATGCCCACCAATAGGGTACAAAGGTTCGCACAATGGGAAAAGATAGATAGGAACTGGGACCACAGAGGAAGGTCCCATCCAACAGAAGCTTGAATCAGGAAGGAAACCCACACATCATTGGTGATGCTGTCCAAGGCAGAGAGAAGGAAAAAAAGTACTCTGCTTCTCCCATCCTCCCACCTTTGATCTTACTGCAGTGCTTCCTCATGGCCAAACCTAGTGGGCAGGGAAGTCTGGGAAAGGTAGCCCTTAGAGTTCAGTTCCCTGAGATAAAGAACACACCAAAGACATTTCAGGGAATAAATGGTATAACAAACAAGTAAATGACCAGCACATATGCCAAATTCATGTAGAAAATGCCATAAAAAAACACATAACACTATGCACTTGGTTTGAAGTGTTTCTTTGTTTCTCTTACTCCTTTTAGCATTGCTGTGCCTTTCCCTAAGAGGTCTTTACATTTGCATCTTCATAGATAAAACCCTTTAACGCTAAAAGCATTTTTCTAGAGTGTATCATTCAACTTCCTTATTTCAGGAAAGGAAACTGATAAAAAGAGAATAATAAACATTTTTGCACTAGGTAACACAATGAGTGATTTGGAAAGAAAATTATGAGTATAAAAATGCTTTGAGGGCTTCCCTGGTGGCACAGTGGTTGAGAATCTGCCTGCCAATGCAGGGGACACGGGTTCAAGCCCTGGTCTGGGAAGGTCCCACATGCCGCAGAGCAAGTAGGCCCATGAGCCACAACTACTGAGCCTGCGCATCTGGAGCTTGTGCTCCGCAACAAGAGAGGCCGCGACTGTGAGAGGCCCGTGCACCGCGAAGAAGAGTGGCCTCTGCTCGCCGCAACTAGAGAAAGCCCTTGCACAGAAACAAAGACCCAACACAGACAAAAATTAATTAATTAATTAATTAAATCTTAAAAAAGAAAAAAAAGAAAAGAAACTTGTTTAAAAAAATGCTTTGAAAAAATAATAGTGCTTTATAAATATGAACCATTTTATTATCATTAATGTTATATAGTCACTCTGTATAAGCATATGGATGCTTTAAAACTTTTTTAAAATACTGTTTTTCAGAAAGATGGAGCATCCCTCTACCAATTTCCACCGCAGTGAGCACAATTCATATTATCACATATTTGCATTCAGTGCCCTACTTGACTCAATGAATGTTACTGTCAATATTTTAATGGAAAGATAGTGCTTAGTGTTAGTTTTTACCTTTAAAAGGTTTGATACTTGATCTATATAATTGTATTTAATTTTAATTGAATTTGTATAAATGCAGGATCATACTCTACATACCATTTAGCATCTCCACTTTTTAAATTTAATATGTCATGTCCATCCTGACATATACACATATACATCATTCTTTCTAATGATTATATGATATATTCCATTATATGGATGTTTTCTAATGAATTCATCCCCTATAGATAGTAGATGTGTATTTAGGTGGTTTCCAATGTCTTACTGTACTGCTATACAGAATGCTTTGTATGTATATCTTCATGAACTTATAAAAATATTCTAGTCTGACAAATTATTAAAAGTGGATTTTTTAGGTTGGAAGTCATGTCAGTTACATACACATCTGTATACAGATAGATACACACACACACACACACACAATTACTAAAATATCCTGCAGAAAGCATATATGTGCTTACACTATACCTGTTTCTCTATACTTTCATCAGTACTGAGTACTAATTACTTTTCAATCTTTGCTAATCAGAAAGCTGAAATATGCCTTCTCCTATTATACTGACTTTTAGGGAGTCCATCTGTTATACATTAAATTAAATATGAAGAAAATGAAATATGTATGTACATTTCTACAAAATTTTCCTCTTTCCCACACCAGTCCAATTGAAAAGGAGAAAAAAAAAATGAATGAAAAGTGCCCTCCCCCACCATATATCAAAGAGACCTCTGAAGAGGAGCTTATGATTATTTCTTGCCAGAGAAAAAGGGTTAAAATAGCCAGAATCTGTACCTGGCAAGAGAACAGAATCAGTCAGCATGCTTTCTTATAGGCACTTAAGTTGCCTTTCTCTGAGATGCTCCCCTTCACTCTTCGCTAGAAAAGAACAGCTGCTATTCTCCTGAGAAACTCTGAAGCAATGATGGGAATGTCAGCGGCAAGCTGCAGTTACATCAGTTGCCTGAGCAGACCTTATCTGAACACCACGCTTGAATGAGAAGCAGCGATGATAAAGGTAAATACTATTAACTAACACCCCTCTCATTCCAAACATCAGCAACACAGCAACAGTGCACAGGCTAGTGGAAAACTTCTGCACTAATCACCAAGGAATTGCTAAAACAGAGAAAAAACATTAGGAAATCCTACCATCCAATTAACTTTTCCACTTAAATCTAAGCTCAACCAATTATTGGGAATGGAGCAGTTATGCCTAAGAATTCATAAACAGTAACGTTGGGTATACTTCAGACCTCTCTGGACTCTTTTGCTGGATGTTATGGAAAATACAAAGAGATAGAATTCAAAAAGAAAAAAAAAACCAAGTCACCACACAAACACAAAAAACCACTTGACAGCACCTGTGTTATTGTGGCAATGGTGCTCATCAATAGTAGCTACCCTTCATTAAAATGTAAGCTCAAGTGTCTTGAAAATTAGAGTTCGATCTACATAATTATGAACCTTTAGCCAAAAATTTAGATAAAAAATACATCTATTTGAGTGTTTTCAAACTTCCAAAAGAACACAACTTGATCAACTATAAACACAGCTTAAAAAGGTACCAAAAAAACATCCTCCAGATGATATAAAGGTATGACTGATTATTCACAAAGAATTAATTTCAACAGAAGATATTACATTAGGTTAAACCATATGAAATTGCCATTATTGTAGGTCAAAAGAGTTGACCATCAGCAATTTCATATGGCTTGGCCTAGTAATAACTAGTTCCATATAACAAAATCTTGTTTGTGGCCTAGTTGAACATACACTTTGTACTTGGCAAGTACAAGAAATTCTATGAAATTAAAAAACTAGTGCGATCACATAACAGTCTGATCATTAAGATACTGAAGAAATTAGCGGTGGTGGTGTGACAGGGAAAATAAAGAAAAGTACCAAGTAACAAAGATACTCAAGATTTCCTAAATTGGATGTATTTGAGAATGGTACTGATCCTAGAGGGGACCACTTAAACACTACTGTAAAACATTTTTCAAGAAAGTCAGCCACTCCTCAGGGGACTTCCTTATCCCTCCCCCACCAGACAATGGATTAATTTTGTCTATTCAAGGAAATTTCAAGATCTTAAGCCCATGTGAGACTATTATCCTGACCTTAAAATAGGCAGCAGTCAAAACTTCTGGCTATTAAAGAATTTCTTGGGGTTCTAGAAAGATCAGATCCATATTCATCAGGGACAGTAGATAAATAAAGAGGATAAGATTTTACATAATAGGAGAAAAGATGTAGGGTGCCAGCATTTTATAAAGGGCACAGTAGAAGCCAGGCAAGACTGTCAGAGGTCTAAGGTCAAGGCCAGATGGCCATAGATGGTAAGGAAACCTAGCCAGGTGTATAGATAGCATTCACATAAGAGCTACTCTTGAGTTGCACTGATCCTCTTTCCATAAATGTAAAGTCTTCTAAGGGGACTGACTCTTTCTGCTTGTCCACTGGCTATTAGCTGTACGAAAGCATGCCTCATTCTAGAGTAGTCCACAGCCTCTGAAATCTCCTGGAAAGGCAGTGCATAAAAGTATCAGTGACTTAACTTTCCCCCAATTTACCATTTCTCCACAACTTTACTCCTGTATTATGAAATACTGTGGGTTCTAATCACTTAGTTTCATTTCAATCTTTGTGACTAAATATACCACTGAAAAATAAACTTGGACTAGTTGTTTCAATTACTTGTAGGAACAAAGCAAGGTATAAACGATAACTTAAAATCAAACATTTAATTAAACATGCTTTAAATCATATTAAATACGGCCCTTATATTAGCAGTGTTGAAAAAATAGTGTCTCGTTCTTTGAAGGAATTTTCCCAATACATGAACTTAATTATTTGGCAATGGTAAAGTTTCACAAAGTAATATACCTATGATGTCAGAAAGGGTCTTAGATATCATCTTCAGATAAAAACACATGTTAAATGTCCCCTCAGAATTAGTGGTAGTTTTCCATCCTGTGCTTTCTTAATTTTATCCATAGTTCTGTGAGGACAGATCGAAAAAGGATGTCAAAATCTAGTCTTAGTAAAAGCTCAAGAAGTTATTCTACTGCTTATTTCAGTGCTTTAAATAAGACAAAATGCATTTTGTCCCCTTTACTGTCCCTTCAATTCCAACACTAATCAAAAGCATCACCAAAAGTAACATATCATGAAGACTAAAGGCATTGGTAAGGTTTCATCAGGCAGGAAAACATATACTGGTGATGCTAGTAAAAAAGTAAATGCTTGACTGCTGCAACGTCATGCTGGCCTCTGCCACCGCAGGCTCGCCCTGCATTCTGTACTCCTCCCTCCCCACGGCCTGAGTGAGCCAGAGCCCCTAAATCAGTTGCTACTTTACCCCGTCCTGTCTGGGCAGGGAATAGACGCTCTCAGGCGACCTACATGCAGAGGCGGGGCCAAATCCAAAACTGAACCCCGGGAGCTGTGAGAACAAAGAAGAGAAAGGGAAATCTCTCCCAGCAGCCTCAGGAGCAGCAGACTAAATCTCCACAATCAACTTGATGTACCCTGCATCTGTGGAGTACCTGAATAGACAACGAATCATCCCAAAATAGAGGCGGTAGACTTTGGGAGCAACTGTAGACTTGGGGTTTGCTTTCTGCAACTAATTTGTTTCTGCTTTTATGTTTATCTTAGTTTAGTGTTTAGAGCCTATTATCACTGGTAGATTTCTTTACTGATTTGATTGCTCTCTTCCTTTTTATATATATATATATATTTTTTTTTCCTTTTTCTCTTTTTGTGTATGTGTATGCTTCTTTGTGTGGTTATGTCTGTAGAGCTTTGCTTTTGCCATTTGTCCTAGAGTTATTTCTGTCCCTTTTTTTTTTTTTTACTATAGTTTTTAGTTCTTGTTCTCACTGGTGGATTTGTATTTTGGTTTGGTTGCTCTCTTTCTTTTTTTAAACTAATTTTTAATAATTATTTACATTTTACTAACTTTATTCATTATTTCATTCTTCTCTCTCTCTCCTTTCCTTCCTTCCTTCCCTCCCACCCTCCCTTCCTTCCTCACCCTTTTCTTCTGAGCCATGTGGCTGACAGGGTCTTGGTGCTCTAGCCAGGTGTCACGCCTGAGACTCTGAGGTGGCAGAGCCAAGTTCAGGACATTGGTCCACCACACATCTCCCAGCCCCATGTAATATCAAATGGAGAAAGCTCTGCCAGAGACCTCCATCTCAATGCTAAGACCCAGCTCCACTCAACGACCAGCAATCTACAGTGCTAGACACCCTATGTCAAACAACTAGCAAGACAGGAACACAACCCCACCTATTAGCAGAGAGACAGCCTAAAATCATGATAGTTCACAGACACCCAAAAAGAGACCACCGCACGTGGTCCTGCCAACCAGAAAGTCCAGATCCAGCCTCATCCAGCAGAACACAGGCACCAGTCTCCTCCACCAGGAGGCCTACACAACCCAATGAACCAATCTTGCCCACTGGGAGAAGACAAAAAAAACAACAGGAAGTACGAACCTGCAGCTTGCAAAAAGGAGACCCCAAACACAGTAAGTTAAGCAAAATGAGAAGACACAGAAATACACAGAAGATGAAGGAGAAAGGTAAAAACCCACCAGACCAAACAAATGAAGAGGAAATAGGCAGTATACCTGAAAAAGAATTCAGAGTAATGATAGTAAAGATGATCCAAAATCTTGGAAATAGAATGGAGAAAATACAAAATACATTTAACAAGGACCTAGAAGAACTAAAGAGCAAAAAACAGTGATGAACAACACAGTAAATAAAATTACAAACTCTCTAGGAGGAATCAATAGCAGAATAACTGAGGCAGAAGAAGGGATAAATGACCTGGAAGACAAAATAGTGGAAATAACTACTGCAGAGCAGAATAAAGAAAAAACATTGAAAAGAACTGAGGACAGTCTCGGAGACCTCTGGGACAACATTACACGCACCAACATTCGAATTATAGGGGTCCCAGAAGAAGAAGACAAAAAAAGAGACTGAGAAAATATTTGAAGAGATTATAGTTGAAAACTTCCCTAATATGGGAAAGGAAATAGTCAATCAAGTCCAGGAAGCACAGAGAGTCCCATACAGGATAAATCCAAGGAGAAATATGCCAAGACACATATTAATCAAACTGTCAAAAGTTAAATACAAAGAAAAAATATTAAAAGCAGCGAAGGAAAAACAACAAATAACATAAAAGGGAATCCCCATAGGTTAACAGCTGATCTTTCAGCAGAAACTCTGCAAGCCAGAAGGGAGTGGCAGGACATACTTCAAGTGATGAAAGGGAAAAACCTACAATCAAGATTACTCTACCCAGCAAGGATCTCATTCAGATTCAATGGAGAAATTAAACCCTTTACAGACAAGCAAAAGCTAAGAGAACTCAGCACCACCAAACCAGCTCTACAACAAATGCTAAAGGAACTTCTCTAGGCAGGAAACACAAGAGAAGGAAGAGACTTACAATAACAAACCCAAAACAATTAAGAAAATGGTAATAGGCACATACGTACTGATAACTACCTTAAAGGTAAAAGGATTAAATGCTCCAACCCAAAGACACAACCAGCTGAATGGAAACAAAAACAAGACCCATATATACGCTGTCTACAAGAGACCCACTTCAGATCTAGAGACACATACAGACTGAAAATGAGGTGATGGAAAAAGATAGTCCATGCAAACGGAAATCGAAAGAAAGCTGGGGTAGCAATTCTCATATCAGACAAAATAGACTTTAAAATAAAGATTATTACAAGAGACAAAGAATGACCTATATAATGATCAAGGGATCAATCCAAGAAGAAGATATAACAATTGTAAATATTTATGCACCCAATATAGGAGCACCTCAATACATAAGGCAAATGCTAAGAGCCATAAAAGGGGAAATTGACAGTAACACAATCATAGTAGGGGTCTTTAACATCCCACTTTCACCAATGGACAGATCATCCAAAATGAAAATAAATAAGGAAATACAAGCTTTAAATGTTGCATTAAATGAGATGGACTTAACTGATATTTACAGGACATTCCATCCTAAAACAACAGAATACACTTTCTTCTCAAGTGCTCATGGAACATTCTACAGGGCAGATCATATCTTGGGTAACAAATCAGGCCTTGGTAAATTTAAGAATACTGAAATTGTATCAAGTATCTTTTCCAACCACAACACTATGAGACTAGATATCAGTTACGGAAAAAAATCTGTAAAAAAATACAAACACATGGGGGCCAAACAATACACTACTAAATAACCAAGAGATCACTGAAGAAATCAAAGAGGAAAACAAAAAGTACCTACAAACAAATGACAATGAAAACACGATGAAAACATGATGACTCAAAACCTATGGGATGCAGCAAAAGCAGTTCTAAGAGGTAAGTTTATAGCAACACAATCCTACCTCAAGAAACAAGAAACATCTCAAAGAAACAACCTAAACTTATACCTAAAGCAATTAGAGAAAGAAGAACAAAAAACCCCAAAGTTAGCAGACGGAAAGAAATCATAAACATCCCATCAGAAATAAATGAAAAAGCAATGAAGGAAACGATAGCAAAGATCAACAAAACTAAAAGCTGGTTCTATGAGAAGATAAACAAAATTGATAAAACTTTAGCCAGACTCATCAAGAAAAAAAGGGAGAAGACTCAAATTAATAGAATTAAAATGAAAAAGGAGAAGTAACAACTGACACTTCAGAAATACAAAGGATCATGAGAGATTACCATAAGCAACTATATGCCAATAAAAAGGACCACCTGGAAGAAATGGACAAATTCTTAGAAATGCACAGCCTTCTGAGACTGAACCAGGAAGAAACAGAAAATATAAACAGACCAATCACAAGCACTGAAATTGAGACTGTGATTAAAAATCTTCCAACAAACAAAAGCCCAGGACCGGATGCCTTCACAGGCAAATTCTATCCAACATTTAGAGAAGAGCTAACACCTATCCTTCTCAAACACTTCCAGAATATAGAAGAGGGAGAAACACTCCCAAACTCATTGTACAAGGTCACCATCACCCTGATATCAAAACCAGACAAAGATGTCACAAAGAAAGAAAACAACCAGCCAATATTACTGGTGAACATAGATGCAAAAATTCTCAACAAAGTTCTACCAAACAGAATCCAACAGCACATTAAAAGGATCATACACCATGATCAAGTGGGGTTTCTCCCAGGAATGCAAGGATTCTTCAATATATGCAAATTAATCAATGTGATACAGCATATTAACAAATTGAAGGAGCAAAACCATATGATCATCTCAATAAATGCAGAAAAAGCTTTTGACAAAATTCAACACCCATTTATGATAAAAACCCTCCAGAAAGTAGACATAGAGGGAACTTACCTCAATATAATAAAGGCCATATATAACAAACCCATAGCCAACATTGTGCTCAATGGTGAAAAACTGAAAACATCTCCACTAAGATCAGGAACAAGACACGGTTGCCCACTCTCACCACTATTATTCAACATAGTTTTGGAAGTTTTAGCCACAGCAATCAGAGAAGAAAAAGAAATAAAAGGAATCCAAATGAGAAAAGAAGAAGTATAACTGTCACTGTTTGCAGATGACATGATACTATACATAGAGAATCCTAAAGATGCTACCAGAAAACTACTAGAGGTAATCAATGAATTTGGTAAAGCAGCAGGAGACAAAATTAATGAACAGAAATCTCTGGCATCCCTATACACTAATGATGAAATATCTGGAAGCAAAATTAAGGAAACACTCCCATCTACCACTGCAACAAAAATAATAAAACACCTAGGAATAAACCTACGTAAAGAGACAGAAGACCTGTATGCAGAAAACTATCAGACACTGATGAAAGAAATTAAAGATGATACAAACAGATGGAGAAATATCCCATGTTCTTTGATTAAAAGAATCAACATTGTGAAAATGACTATACTACCCAAAGCAATCTACAGATTCCTTGCAATCCCTATCAAACTACCAATGGCATTTTTCATAGAACTAGAACAAAAAAATTCACAATTTGTATTGAAACACAAAAGACCCCGAATAGCCAAAGCAATCTTGAGAAAGAAAAATGGAGCTGGAGGAATCAGGCTCCCTGTCTTCAGACTATACTACAAAGCTACAGTAATCAAGACAGTATGGTACTGGCACAGAAACAGAAATATAGAACAATGAAACAGGATAGAAAGCCCAGAGATAAACCCACACACATATGGTCACCTTATCTTTGATAAAGGAGGCAAGAATATACAATGGAGAAAAGACAGCCTCTTCAATAAGTAGTGCTGGGAAAACTGGACAGCTACATGTAAAAGAATGAAATTAGAACACTCCCTTACACCATACACAAAAATAAACTCAAAATGGATTAAAGACCTAAATGTAAGGCCAGAGACTATAAAACTCTTAGTGGAAAACACAGGCATCTTGCTATTTTTTATTTTCCCCATTTTTGTCCCATTTTCCCTTTTATCTGGTTTTTTCAATTATTTTTTATAACTGAATTTTATCTACTTTGTTGTCATTTTAGCTATTCTTTTGTTTTGTCATTATAGTTGTTACTTTAGTATGCATATTTAAGTTATCACAATCTACAAATGTTTTATACCCTATAATATACAGTGTAAGAACCTTATAATAGTACATTTTCAGTTTTGTCTCAACCTTTATGCAATCATTATCATATATTTTAGTTATTGCATTAACAACTCAGGAATAAGTTATTATTTTTTGTGTTAATACTTACCAATCTTTTAAATAAATCTAAATAAAATGTAAGAGTGTAATATATATGTCAATGAGGTTATTATTTCCAGAGTTCATTCTTTTTCATGCCTTTATATTGATCTGTATTTTCCTCTGGCATCACATTTCTTCTGCCTGAGAAACTTCTCTTAATATTTTTTGTAGTGCCAGTCAGAAGGAAAGGAATTCTTTCAGCTTTCATATGTATGGAAAGCCTTTATTTTGTCTTTGTATGTTTTAAACCACTTCATTGTCTTTTTTTGAAGAGTGTTTTCTCTGTGTTTACAACTCTAGTTTGACAGTTTTTCTTACAACAATGAAAAGATGATGCTCCATTGTACTACTGGTTACACCATTTCTGAGGCTATCTTTATTTTTCTTACTCTGTGCATGGTATGCTTTTCTCTCTGGAAGTTTTCATGATTTCCTTTTCTTCACTGGTTTGGAGCAATTTGACTATGTTGTGTTGATGTAATTTTTTCATGTATCTTATGGTTGAGATTCATTGAGCTTCTTGAGCCTATGGGTTTATAATTCTGATCAAATTTGGGAAAAGAAAGTCCGTTATTTCCTCAGATACTTTTTATACCCATCTTCCCTTCTTCTCCTTTAGGGAACTCCGATTAGATGATTTTTGGCTTCTTGAACCAGTCTCAACTGTTCTGTTCTGTATGTTTCATCTCATATTTTTTTATTATTATGTCTGTAAGATAAATAATCTTTTCTTCTGCAATATTTAATCTGCGTCATTCCTATTCAGTGTACTTTCCATTGTACACAATGTATTTTTCATTTCTAGAAGTTCATTTTCAGTCTTTTGTAAAAAATATCTTCAATATCTTCACTTATCTGTTTTCACGTTGGGTTTTTTGTACTGGGTTTTCCCTGGCTCTCTTTGGGTGGTTGTTTTGAATGATTGGCACTACTAAGGGAATGAGATAGTGTGGAAAGGGCACTTACTGCGGTAATAGAAGATGAAGATAAGAGTCTTCGTTCTTTTACTTTCCTTGTTTGGATGAATTCTTTAGCAACAATCTGTTTCCCTCCCTGAGTCTTAGCTTTCTTATTTATAAAATGACAATAACAACAACAACAACAGTAATGGCAATGCTTCGTAAGGTATTTGAGAAGTGTAATACATGTGGTAGCAGTTAAGATATAGTAAATGGTTACACAAATATCAGTGACTATAATTATGATGATACTTTCAGTGATTTGGGTTTTAGATTTTTCTTCCTAGCCATTATATCTCAATAAGGTGATTACTTATCTAGAATTTCTTTTGTCCAATATTATCTTGTTTTATACACCCTTTACACAGAGATAAATGTTCTATTGTCAAGCTCAGCCAGGATGGCGGGACCAAGGAGAACTGTCCATTCTCCCCTAATTTCCTAGCATTGACTCTTTTCCTAGCTGATATGAGTCTCAGCACAGTCTCCCCACCAATTAGAATGAGAACTCTGTATGAGGAAGCAACTATTGTGCATATTTACCTCAATGTCTGTAGCATCTAGGAGAGTGCCTCACACATAAATATTTGTTGAAAGAATTATTTTTCTAAAGAGGGTTGGAGCTGGTACTGACACACACACAAAATGCCCAGGAAGTTGGACTTTACATTGTACAGTTCTAAGTCGGTAGAGATCTGCACATTTCCAATTTGGCTAGGGATAGCACTAGCATGTGAGTCTCCTTTCTCTGCCTTCAAAATGGTTGGTCCACATGTGGGGCACATCCAAGAGGTGGGGGGATGAACCAAATAGAGGATGGCTGGCTATAGTGATTGGGTCTTGAAAATGCTACAAAAATCCAGATGACTGTAAGTACCTTTACTTACATTTTTTATATATATATATATATATATATATATATATATATATATATATATATATATATATATATTCTACTCAGGGGGAATTGGTTCAATCCATAGGCTCAAATTAGACACCAGGAGACCACCCACGACTTGTATGGTTTGTTTCACAAAGAGGAATTGGGCTAACTGCTTAAAAATGCAAAGAAACTGTGAGCACCAGAGGTAGGAAACACAGGACCTTAGTGCTAAGGCTATTATGAACCACATGGAAGCTAACTAATGAAAAGCTATTGATTAGACATCAGGAATCAGACTGGAGTACAGAGCGGGGAGGAAAGAAGGGAGGGGAAGGGACACAAGGAGGGACAGTGACAGATGAGAGGCAGACAGGGAGAGGGAGAGACGGAGAGAGAGAAGAGAAAATATATAATGGAGGGGCAGAGATGGAGAAAAACACATAGAGATAGACAAACATCAGAGAAAAATAGAGAAAATAAATAAGCATAATAATTTCTGCCCTATTGGAGTTCTACTGTTTGGCTTTTCCTGGACTCCTGCAAAGGCTTTCTGTAATACAATTTGTTTCTTCCTAATTCCTTTTCTATGGACCAGTTTAAATGTAGACCCTTTCTTCCCACCAAGAGGGATCGCTACAGAATAGATCCCATTGCCCCAGGAGTTTGCTGTTTGTAATTTAACTGCTCCCTAAAGATCTGGGGGATTTGTTTGAATTCTAGTTGATCCTCAGTTTAAAACTAAGTAAAGTATATGTTCCTCTGTATCTCAGCCTATAGAATATCAAGGATCTGTCCTGATCCAAAATTTTATGGTTTGTTGACTATAAATCAATTCTTTTTGGTGGCCCTAAGTTCATACTTCATTGAATTCTGTCCAGACCTCTTTCCATACACCTTCCTCTCCTTACTAACCCTTAAGTTCTGGTATGAATTATTCATGAAGTAGGTGCTAGTCTATTGGCTCTGCTGTATATGGATGAGTAATGGCTCAACCTTGTTTACTAAGTTAAAGGCAGTACTGGTTATTATATCCCCCTGTTGCCAGGCATATTCACAATGTAGACAATGGTAAGTAAACAAATTTGTAAGCCCGTGAAGTGTGACTCAACTCCTTCTTGCTTTAGACAATCGTGGGACTATCTTCTTGACAAATGACTTCCTGATGCATCATTGTAAGCTAGCTCAGACGACTGAGGAAATGCTCCCATCCCACATAGCCCAGGAAAGGCCTCCGCTAGTAATCCAGGCAATAAATCAAATCCTTGATTACATTCAGGCTGTCGTTTTAAAATATTAACCTGCCATGCTCTGAAGACATTTTTATTTAACTGTAGTATTTAAATGTTATCTCCTATGGAGCGGAGTTTATGCTTAATTGATACTCAGCCCTGGGCTGAGCAGCACATGGCACAGTGGAGAGCCTTGGGCCTGAGGCCCTCGGTGTGCCACCGCATCTGGGTAGCTGTGAGTGCAACATGGGTGGCATATGCTTCAAAGGGCCAAGACAATCAAACCTCTACAAATAACAGCATTATGAATTTTGGGTGCTTATGTGTTAAAAGAGCTTTCATGTACACTACCTCCTAACAATAACTTCATTGAGTCAAGGTGGGGAATACTTTTTGTGCACAATGCCCACTGTGAAACTGAGATTCAAAGAGGTTGAGGGGTTTCCTGGAGGTCAAGAAGCATGCTGGATCCAGAACCGTTCTGGAACTCAGGTTTGTAAACTTGAAGGCCAGAGAGCTTTTGGGTGTAACATGAAATTACTCAAGTCAGTACTTTCCGTGGACCCAGTACAGTGCTTTGCATATAAAGGACACTCAGGAAATGAGGGTGGAATTTAACTGCTAACCCACAAAGCAAGTGAAGCTGGTTGTTCAGTCAATACATGCGTAGAATGTTTAAACCCCACTGCTGTGCCTATTCAACACCACCATGAATAAATGAGGGCGTGTCCACACTCCTACCACAGGCAATGTATTGACTAGACTCTCTGTTATTAAAATAACTCTTTACTCCAATGGTTAATATTGACACCAATCTAAAAAAGATAGCCAATACGTACCAGCTACTGCCCCTCCAGGAGGGAATCAGCATATTTTGTTTTTATTTCCTATGTTAGCAAAAGTGAGGCACCAAAGATCAACTGTAGAGTTCTCTAGAAAGCATAGTATCAACACATATATAAAATTTAAGTCTTCTAACTACAAAATGTCTTATTCAAATCGGCAGACTATACTTCCATTTTCTCTCTAGAACCCACTGGGAGAGACTGACTCCTTTTCCTCCTGAGGGAATGGTTTATGATAAGCATAACCATTTCTTTAATTATAGCACAGGAAAATAAAATCGGGTCATAATTAATTATGAAATGATCGAATCCATAACTTACTAGGATCCAAGAGCAAAGATAAGGAGCACCTTAGATTTACACAACACTATATCAATTTCAAAGTGCTTTCATATAGATTAGTGTAATTAATTTTCATGTGATATTTTAAAAATAACACGTTTACAACCCCTCCTACCCCACATTTCTGCAAGGGCTTAATTGGTCATGTCTCTGTTCTCTGTAAACACTGTCCAGAGTGCCACATTCTAGAATCACACATCCTTAGTCTTTTGAAGATTAAAATTTCAAACTTCTTTTTTTTAACCCATGGCAAGAGAGGTAAAATTAAAATTGAAATTACTTAGCATTAATCTTTTGAGGGCATCAAAGTGCCATTAGTTGGGGAACCATTAGGCTTTCAAACAAAAAAAATTGAAAAATTACTTCATCTGCATTTTTGTCTTACCAGCTTTGTGACTGCCTGCGTGGTTCAGGTCAACTGCACTTTTTCCAGAGGCAGAGTCTGAAGGTGGGGAAAGACACACCTCTTTATTTCTACTTGTATCTTATTTTTGCCTTCACAATAGGGGGCTGCTTTGTAGTCTTGTCTCTACTATAACCTGTCTAAGCTTTGATTTTCTCATCAGTAAGATGAGGGAGTTGGATAAAACCATGTCTCAAAACTTCGCCCAGTTTCAATTCTCTAAATTCTTCTTTCAGCAGTACTTCCTTCCTACAGCACCTTGTTCATCAGACTCCTCTTGGCCTCACTATCCAGGTTGGAACCTTTTCGGTATGAAAGTATTACTGCCATTTCTGCTCTAAGTCCTGACTCTCGGCACAAAGGATGTGATCATGTTATTAACGCTAATAATTATAAAAATACAACTGCCATTTTGAATATGCTTAACAAGTGACAAAAGCTCTATATACATTATCTCAACAAATATATCAGTCCTGGGAAGTATGTATTATCCCATTTTCTCCATATTAGAAAAGCTAAAGCTCAGAATTGAAGCAAGTTGCCCAAAATGCAAACTAAAGCCATACGATGAATAAGCCGTCCTATTTTCAGAATGTCAGGACACGTTTTTACACTCCGGTTCACAGGGCAGAACTGTCAGGGTAGTGGGAGGTCTGGGTGAGTTCATCTGCGGCATGTACGCATTTTTCAAAATCTGCACATAAATACACTATGAACTCATTTCCTCCTTCCTTATAAAGGAAGACAAGTTTGCAACTATCACACCATTTTCATGCTCAAATGAAATCATGGACAGGTAGATTCAAAATAGTATTTCTAGAACCAGTGATATAGAACATCGATAATAAAAATGGAATCTTGGAGTTCAGGTAACTGGCAACAAAATTAATTACTGTTGAAAATTTAGGCATTCATTTTTTTATATTCTAGAAGGAAAATATGGAAAATATTTGTGAGCATGATTTCACTTAAAGCTCATAAATATTTTGTCAGTAAAGTAAAAAATGTGAAAAATATTATATATATATATATAATATGCACAGCCTAGTGCAATAAATTTAAATTGCTTCCTTGAAAAGGATGCTGTTTTAAAAATACATGTATTGTTGGTGCCTCCTATCAAAAGGAAAACAAGTATACAGTAAATTACACGAAAAACTGCCAGTTAGAATACTGATTACTCATGTTTTCAATATCCATTCCAGTACACTCAGCCCATCAACCATGAATCTCTCTAGCCTGTCCAGTGGGAGCAAACACTATTCCTGATGTGACTGAACACTGGGCACTGTCATATCTAATTCTTTTGGGTGGACCTTACCTTGGTCTTGGGAAGTTTCCTCATATGCATGCACTTATCATTGTTCAGCTGATTTGTCAAAGGGGGTCCTTTGCAGGATTATAAAACTAGAATATTTCTACTACTGCATTTCTTTAAATGGATGCTTTATTTCATAGATTGCAACTGAAAACCTATGGGTCACATACCTCCAAAGGTTGTACCTTGTTTGACATGTTCTGTGTTGGCTTTCATACTGTTTTATTTTGTTTTGCTTATCAATTAAATTCAAAGTTCCAGACTTTCTATTCTAGTCAAGAGGGAGTAACCGGGACTAGAGATTCCCCCCACATCAAAAGTCAAGAAGTGAGCGAAATATATAAAACATTGTTTCTCAATATACTGAAGATCTGTCAAAGAAGAACAGTGATTTCAAGGAGGTGAAAAAAATTAACAAGGTGAGCCTTACCATTACTTCAGCTTACTTCCCTGAGGGAGTTTTCAGGCCACCGTGCAAAGAGAGAAAACCCAGGTGGAGTCCACTGGACTCTCTGGGTTGGAACGACACAGTTGAAAATCTGAAAAAGCCAATGTAGCTAGAAGTCACAGGGCATACATACTATCAAAAAGAAGAGAACTGAACAGAAAGAAAGCAACCATCTACTTCAGGCTCATCTTGGGCAATCCGCTGAGTCATAAGTGCACGCATGTGATGAAACTACCCAAAGCCAGGTTAAAAGCCACCCTTGAAAGGATTAGATGTCACAGTGCCCAACACTCACCAAGGCTAGAAATAGTGTTTGTGTCCACTGCACAGACAAGAAAACCTTATCATTCATGAGTCAGTAGGTGGAGGACATGTTAGAGTCTTGCTTCAGTACTGAGGAATAATTAGCCTGAAGTTGAGTGCTATTTCATTCCCACTTAACAAATTTTAAAAAGCAAGACCTACCTAAAGAACTATATGTTTCCATGTAACTTAACTATGTCTCAGAACAGAGCTCAAGAATATTTAGAGGATGCCAAAAGTATCCAGCAACCAACAAAGTAATATTTGCAAAGTCTGTCATTCAATATAAAATTACCAGGCACATGAAGTAGCAGAAAAACACAACACAAAATAAGGGAAAAAAAATTATCAATCAAAACTGACCAAGAATGGACACAAATGTTAGAATTGTCAGTCAAGGGCATCAAAACAATTATTGTAAGTATTGCATGAATCAGAAAGCTAAGTAGACAAAGACAATGTCAGGGGAATGAGAAGACAAGCCACAGACATGGAGAAAGTATTTTCAAAAGGCACATGTGATGAAAGACTATTATCCAAAATATTCAAAGAAATCTTAAAACTCAATAATAATAAACAACTTGATTAAGAAATGGGCCGGGGGGGGGGTTCCCTCGTGGCACAGTGGTTGAGAGTCCGCCTGCCGATATAGGGGACACGGGTTCGTGCCCCGGTCCGGGAAGATCCCACATGCCGCGGAGCGGCTGGGCCCGTGAGCCATGGCCGCTGAGCCTGCGCGAACGGAGCCTGTGCTCCGCAACGGGAGAGGCCACAACAGTGAGAGGCTCACGTACCGCAAAAAAAAAAAAAAAAAAAAAGAAATGGGCCGAAAACCTTAACAGACACCTTACCAAAGATAATGAACAGGATTGCAAATAAGCAAATGAACAGATGTTCCACATGGATCGTCTCAAATGAAAATCAAATTAAAACGAGGTACCATACGCACCTACCAGATCAGTCGAAATTCAAAATACTGACAATGTCAAACGCTAGAGAGGATGTGGAACAAGAAGAACTGTTATTCACTGCTGGGGAGAACACAAAATGGTCCAGACATTATGGAAGACAGTTTGGCCGTTTCTTACAAAACTAAACATACCCTTACCATAGAATCTAGCAATCATACTCCTTGGCATTTACCCTAAGGAGCTGAAAATTTATGTCCACATAAAAACCTGCATATGAATATTTATAGCAGCTTTATTCATAATGGCTAAAACTTGGAAGTAACCAAGATGTTCTTCAGTAGGTGAATGAATAAAAACACTCTAGTACATCAAGGCAATTAAATATTATTCAGTGCTGAAAAAGAAATGAGCTATCAAGCCATGAAAGAAAACACAGAGGAAACTTCAGTGCATATTACTAAATGAAAAAAAAAAGTCTATCTGGAAATGCTACGTACTGTTTGACTCCAACTATATGACGTTTTAGAAAAGGCAAAACTTTGGAGACAGTAAAAAGATCAGTAGTTGCCAAGGATTTGGCGAGGGAAGAGGAATGAATGGATGAAGCGCAGAGGATTTTTAAGGCAGTAAAAGTACTTTGTATGATACCATAATGACGGATACATGTCATTATACATTTGCCCAAACGTATAAAATGTAAAACACTATGAGAAAGGTAATGTCTACTCTGAATTTTGAGTGATTATCTTGTGTCAATGTAGGTTTATCAATTGTAACAATATACCCACATGCTGGTGGGAGATGGTGATAATGGAGGGAGGCTATGCATGCGTGGGGGTGGCAGGTACATGGGAAATCACTACACATTCCTCTCAATTTTCCTATGAACCTCCTCCCCCCCAATAACATCTTAATTTTAAAAATAATTAAGTAGAGATATGGAAGATACAGAGACTCAATTTGAACTCCCTGACATGGAAAATAAATGTCTGAGATGAAAAACACAGTGGCTTGGATTAAGAGTAGATTAGACATTACAGAAGAAAAGGTCAGTGAATTTGAATGCCTAGCAATAGAAATTATCTAAAGTGAAACACAGAGAAAGGAAGGGAGGCAGAGAGAGAGGGAGAGAGAACATAAGCGCATCCGTGGCCTGTGGGACATCTTCAAGAGGCTTAATATATGTGTAAGTGAAATCTCCAGAAGACAGGGACAGAAAGAATATTTAAAGAAACAGTGGCCAAAATTTCCCCAAATTTAAAGAAAACTGCAAACTCACAGGCCCAAGTAGCTCAATAAACCCTAAGCACCAGAAACACAAAGAAAATTACACCATGGCACACTGCAATCAAATTGTACAGGTGAGTAAAGAAAACAAAACCTTAAAAGCAATTATGGGGGGAAAAAGACATGTACAAGGTAGCAAAGAAGACAACAGATTTATCATTGAAAATAAGGAAGCGAGGCAAACACAAAGACAATGGAACAATATCGGCCAAGTAAAGTTTTAAAAATGACATTCGCAATTATATGAGTCTCTCAATAGATGCAGTAAAAGCATTAGACAAAATGCAACATTGATTTCTGATCAAAATTCTTAGCCTACTGGAAGTAGAAGATGGCTGTCTTAACTGGAAAATTTGCATCTGCAATAAGCCCAAAGCTAATATCACAGTTATTCAAGAAAGGAACGTCTTCCATCTAAGATCAGGAACAAGGCCACGATGTCTGCTCTTATCACTTTTACTTGGCATTATTCTGGAAATCTTAGCCAAGGCAATAAAGCAATCAAAATCAGGCTTTCTTTTGTGTGAAAAACGATAAGTCAATTAAAAACTTCACATGAAAATAATTCAAAGGTTCTAAAATAAATAAAATAACTTTGAAAAACAGAAAAAGTTGGAGGGCTAGCACTACCTGATTTTAAGAGTTTATTTATTATAAAGTATAACTAATCAAGACCATGTGGTAGTAGCATATACATGGAGAAAAAGATCAAAATAAAAAATACAGAAACAGAAATAATCTCCACACATATACAGAAAGCAGAATTTTATAAAAGGTGCAAAAGCAGTTTAGTACAGAAAGGATAGTGTTTTCAAAAAATGGTGCAGGAACCACTGGATTTCCATATGTGAAATAAAGAACTTGGGTCTATAACTTATACCACATTAAAAATAATCACATCAAAATGTATCATAGACCAACATGTGAAACATAAAAATATAAAACTTATACAAATAAAAACAAACAAAAATAAAAATGGGCAAAATACTTGGATAGTAAACTAATGAAGACACATGGATAGCACATAAACATATTCTAAGATGCCTGAAATCATTAGTCGTTAGATAAATACAAAATAAAAGCAGTATAAGATAACAAGACACATGTATTAGAATGGCTAAAATCCAAGACTGGCCTGACATTGTAAGGATTTGTGTGACCTGGAATTCCCATACATAGGTGGTGAAAATGTATATAGAATGGTACAAGCACTTAGGAAGAGTCTTAAAAATTAAACATGCTCCTAATATATGTTCCAGCTATTCTAGTCTTAGGTATTTATTCAAGAGAAATGTAAACATATGTCCATATAAGTGCTCTTAACAACTTTATTTTTTAATAGCTAAAAACTATAAACATACCAAATGGCCATTGAAGGTGACTGCATAAACCAACGGTTATATTTTAATACAATGAAATGCTACCTGGCAATAAAAAGAAATAAATTATTGCTAAACCCTACAACATGGATGGATCTCAAAACAGCTATGCTGAGTGGAAAAAAAACACACAAAAGAAGGACGCATGCTGTAAGATCTATTCACATAAAATTGTAGAAATGCAAAAAAAAAAAAAAAAAAAAATTCTATAGCACCATAAAGCCAGCCAGTGATTGCCTGGCATGTGGGGGCAGTCAGGAGGGATGGCTTCAATGGGGCATAAAGAACCTTTCTGGGTTGACAGATATGTTCATTTTCTTGTCTGTGGTGAGAGTTTCATGGGGTATACATATGTCAAAACTTAAATTGTACAGTATGAAGATGCAGACTTTTTTTTCCAATTATACTTCAAAAAAGTTCTTTTTAAACTTTCAAATCTCCAGCTTCTCCTAAGAAACTGGAAATTCTAGCTGCATTGCAGCTGCAGGACTGCATGGCAGTGGAAGCTGTCTCTTTCCCAAGTCACTTGCTCTCAAGTTTCCCACAGTCCTCGTCCCTCCCCTTTTTTGCCCTCATCCTACTTTAGTCACTTAACTTGACTGCCTTAGGAATAAGAATTTATGACTATCAATTGATTTCTTATCTTCTCTTAACAAACAAAGAGATATTAAAATGGTTTCTCCCAGCAGTCTGAAGTAGAAATCATAGAAAGCTCTTAACTTTTTCCATGGTACTCTCTGTTATTGGGTCCCAACTGGTTTTCCACACCCTTTTCTTAACACTCCCTTCATCAGCCAATATACATGTGAAATTCTGTATTTTATATATACTCTTGTCCACATTCCCAAACAAGCTGTATGTGTTGAGTTTGCTTATTTAGCATGTTTATGAGATCCATGTGTAAACTATTAACAAAGAAAGCAGGAGAGAAAAAGAACAGTCTGCCTTTAAACTCACAGTTAGGGCTTTTCATTTCTACCAAATGGTAATTGGAAGTTACCTTATCTCTCTCCAAGAAGGGCTAATAGAAAGAAAAGAACCCTTGACAAAAAATGATTTCTTACTGTTTGGTACAGGATATAAGAGGTTTAAAATAAATGACCTCACAGAAAATGAGAGGTTTTAAAAGTTATCATCAACAATTTCATCAGTACAGGCTGGTGTAGCTGTAATGGGCCAGGTGATGCCCCAAATCTTTCTATTGTCTTTAGTCATCAATCTTCAGATGCCAAGCTATTGCTGAATCAGGCTTGTAAATTCCTTACTAGATTGGGTCAACCCAAGTTACAGATCACGTCATAATCTTTTTTTTTTTCCTCCTGCAAACTCACCTTAGCTGTGCCAACTTTTTTGTTTGTAATATTTTTTTTAATTCACTTGCTTCCCAAGATGAAGAATAAATAATAAATATTATGAGGTTACTGAGTTCATAATATTAGTTTCACTTTTTTATAATTTATGCATAGATACAATTAAAAAATGAGATAATTATTGCTTGCATACTGTGAATGCCTGTCTTAAATTTATCCTGAAATATTTTAATATTTGTAATAGTTTCATTATTTACTTACAAATAAAACTTCTCATCCCATACTGGATTCAAGTTTCCAAAAATGGTTTTAGTTCTTCTTTTGTTCTTTCCGACTTGAACTGTAACATATGGGTCGCTTGACCCTGTTTTGTCTTTTGCCTGCAAGCCTTGTGCAGAAACCACTGAAATAAACCAAATTCAAACTTTTAATATAAAGATTTCCTCAGAAACAAAAAAAATGATAATGAAGGAAACATTTTCTATTTCGTTGTCCCCTTGGTTTGCAATGCAACCCCATTGCTTTCATTTTCATGAGCAACAGGACTTAACAAAATGTTTAAGAAAAGAATGAATCACGGAACACTAAAACCTTCCTTTCATGAATATTTGCTTTTGCCTGCAATGAACAGTAGTGGTATACATACATATGCATATTAGCTATATACTCATATATATCACTGCACCATGTATACATAAATGAGAATGCACATACAATAAGCATATTACCCAATGTAATTCAAAGGTCTGTGATTTAAAATGTATTTATTTATTTATGAATTTACTGTCAGTATTGATCAACTCAACTCAGTAACAGAAGCTTCTTTATTTTACCTTTTGAATACAATATGAGTAAGTTAAAAGGCGTGGTAAATATCAACATGGAACATATGCAGTTGCTGTTACTTACAAGCAACTTCAGAAGTTCAAGTTATTAGACATCACTAAACTCAGACTGCCAAATCAAGGATCAAATGAATGAGGGATACCGATCCAGGAGTATATAAAACAATATTTGTTTTCTCATTAAGAAAAACTGACCGAAGAGATTACTGGCTACTCTTGTCATTTATCAGTGGCAGGCAGCAACAAAGCTAGTCTCTTGTAAACTGCAGGGTACTGATGAGTATATTACAAAATAGAACTTTCTTCCTCTTGAAGCGCTTTTGATTAGAACAAGACATAAACTGAAATGATTTCAACTATCTAGTACACATTTCAGAAATTTGAAGTACCAATTAGACTTCAATATTGACAAGATTGAAAAATTCTACTTATCTTACCTATAACTATTAGTAGCAGTGATTTCTAAGACATATAAAAATCTCAATATGGAATGAAAATTTTTAAAAAGACTTATTTTTACCTGTAATGGTTATTTTTGCTGACCACTTAGATGTCCCGTCCAGTACACTCTGTTTGGCTGCCTTTGTGTACTGTACAAAATCTTCTTTAGAAATCTGAAACATTTCCTGAATTACTTCAAACACCTCTGGCCTGTTTGTCTCCCTGATCTTCATTCTTTCTTTCATGGCTGTAATAATGGTCTGAGTCTTGTCTTCCGCACCATGCTTAGAACTCTTTTCTGCCGCTCCTATAATAGAAAAATCAACGGTGATGTAAATATACATGAAGTTACTTTTTGAGGGACCAAGAGAGGGAGAAAAAAAAAAGGAAGAACATGAGAATGAATGAATGCTTTCATTGTGAGAAGTCAGGGTGGCTTTTTCAAAAAATATCAGGGGAACAAGCTCTATGCTGAGACTAGTCCTTGTGTTACTGGCAAGGAAATGGACCTCCACGATCCCAGTTTTTTCAGTTGTATTACTGAACTGAATCACAGTTGTGCAAATATTTGGTTTGAATTTTTAAAAACAAATTTCAAAACCAAAAGGAGCGCACACAATCGAATCTGTTATATACCACACATTATTTACACACTGAGTAACCAAAACAAAATTGAGAAACAGACTGGATACATACAGCAAATATCACTTGAAAATCAATATTTCAAATACTTGTGTTCATCTAAAGTACCTAATTATTTTTAATTGATGAAATTTATCATAATGAAAAGCTTAAATTTTTCCCTGCAAAATAAATACCACCACTATTTGTTATATTGAAATATAGGGTAAAATTTTACTTGGAGTAAAGTAAAATTTACTTGGAGTAAAAGTAATTCAGCTATTTAAAAAGGATGTGGAAACCGCTGGGCTGGACTACCTCTACCTCATGGACCACAGACTTGAACTCTCATTCTGTGATATGGCCATAGTTTTAACAGGCTGAATTTTCACTTTCCACTCAAAACTCTGTTTTGTTTTCTAAGACATTGTTTTTCCATGATCGGTCTCAACTTTCTGGGCACTTTTGTTTATAACACAAATCCTGGCAATCAAGGATTTCCAAAAGCCAATTCTTGGGTCCCTCACCTTCTCCAACTACCAACCGGATAGTCTTATGTGGCCTCTGGGTTGCTCAGTATTCCACAGGCAAATAGTGGACCCTGATTCCAGCTCTCATGTTTCCTTACTGAGTTTGAAGCAGGAAAGCAAAAGCCCATGTATCAGGGTCTATAGGAACTGTCGCTGCTGAAACCAAACACTTTTTGGTACAGAAGCAACTGATATATAATGAAAAGAAGAAGAAAACTGTGTCTGTAGGTGGTAATCATTCCAATTTTTATCTCCATTACTGTAAGTACTGCCCAACTTGTATTATATTTTTTGAAATATTGTATTTCTGAAATAAGCATACTAACAGAGTTTAGAGACTGAATGGGATAATTTATCTGTACAGTTCCTATCACAAAGGATAGCCTCAGTAATGTTCTTTGAGACTACTTCTGTGAGTGTTATGCCCAATTTAAGTACAGAAGCTAAGACAAAACACAAAAAATCAACTCTGAACCCTCCTTGTAATAAATTCATCTAAAATTTAACAGCAGTATTTTAGTGAACATCTTCATTTATTTGAAAATAAAACATTTATTTTCTAAAGTAGAAAAAATACATTCATAGTAATCAAGGTATAATTAGAGTACACTAAAAGAGATGAAAAATCTATTGGCAGAAAGAGCGGTTTCCCTGTCTTTACCTTTTTTTTTTTAACCTTTGAGAATTTATACCACATTTAAAAACAATACTAAAAATTAATGTATTCCATTTAAGATATAATTTGAAAGGACATTCTAAGTGTCCTAGTCATCTGTTAAAGCATGCCCTCAAACAGCCACACATTGGTGAACTGTGCACCTTTAAGCAATTAAGCATTTTTGTAATTTGTCAGTAATGGTTTAGCTCCACAGAACATTAATTCTTACATGGTAAAATTAGCTTAGGCTACACTATAGAGTTACAACTCCCCAAAAGGCTATTTTACTTCAAAGTATTGGAATATTCATTAAAAAGAAAGAACAGCAGTGCCTTGAAAAAGTCACCTTACAAGATTCAAAGTGCCTCAAAAGTTTGGTTTGTAAAGGTCATTCTAAGAATGCTCAAAAATGTTGACTTCCCCCAGATTTCTAAACAACTATTACTGTTGTGGCTATTATGCCCTCAAAGCTCTAGAAAAGTGTGTTAAAGTTCCCAAGAGTTAAATGTAGTTTGGATTATTTTTCTAAATTCAGGAAGAGCCAGCTGACTGCCATCCACATGATAAATGTTCATTCTAGTAATAACTACCAAATTCAAGGCTGGAATGTCAAGAGATTTTTCTTCCTAAGAAACCAAATCTCTACTTAAAAACTGCCGCTTGAATTCTTTTAAGGAATTAACTAGGAAAGCTTGACAATTAGCTTTGAAATCATTCACCAATGCTTTTGATGTTGGAGTAGAATATCTACTAAATATGTACAGACAACATACAGACCCATAAATTGTGAAATCGCCAATGTAGGAGAGCAAGTTAATAGAGACTTATGTTTGAGCCTTTTAACTGTTATTTCTAGAAAAGATATATAGCTTTTTTTAAGTTCTACTTTTATATTTTTGATCTGAAGAAAGTGATTCAAAGTAGATCTATTTAGTTCAGGGATACAAGACAAATTTATATTTTTTGTAACTCATCTACAATGACTTTTCATTGCCCTGTTATTTATTGAACCTATATATCTCATCTTATTTCTCTAATGGTAGTACGTCAACCAGAGATCAACAATAAAAGAGATCAAGAGATATTACACAGTGAAAGCACTTGGTAGAGTAATACATACTTTACCAAGTGCTTTCACTGTGTAATATCTCTTTTGATCTCCTTTATTGTTGATCTCTGGTGACATATTACTGTATTTCAATGAAGCTGCTAGAATGCAGACAAAGAGAATGGACTTGAGGATACGGGGGTAGGAGAGGGTAAGCTGGGAGGAAGTGAGAGAGTAGCACTGACATATATACACTACCAAATGTAAAATAGCTAGTAGGAAGCAACTGCATAGCACAGGGAGATCAGCTACGTGCTTTGTGACCCCCTAGACCGATGGGATAGGGAGGGTGGGAGGGACGCTCAAGAGGGAGGGGATATGGGGATATATGTGTACGTATAGCTGATTCACTTTGTTATAAAGCAGAAACTAACACACCACTGTAAAGCAATTATACTCCACCAAAGATGTTAAAAAAAAAAATCAGGCTCTGAATCATAAAAAAAAAAAAAAAGAAAAGAGTAATACATTATCCAAATGGAATGCATCTTTGTTACTTTTAAAATCACTTAGGGACTTCCCTGGTGGCGCAGTGGTTAAGAATCCGCCTGCCAATGCAGGTGTCACGGGTTTGAGCCCTGGTCGGGAAGATCCCACATGCTGCAGAGCAACTAAGCCTGTGCGCCACAACTACTGAAGCCTGCGTGCCTAGAGCCCGCGAGCCAAAACTACTGAAGCCTGCGTGCCTAGAGCCCGTGCTCCGCAACCTGAGAAGCCACTGCAATGAGAAGCCTGCGCACCACAACGAAGAGCAGCCCCCCGCTTGCTGCAACTAGAGGAAGCCTGTGTACGTTGACAAAGACCCGAAGCAACCAAAAATAAAAAAATAAATTTAAAAATAAATAAATAAAAGCACTTAATTTACAGATTAATACAATTATGCACAGCAAAACTGCAAGAGATTTCAACCTTAGAAAGAGGCAGACTTATCCCACATAGCTCCCTTCCACCTAATTTAATGGAACAGCCAATTAATTAGAAACCTTCATTTTCTTTAATTTTTATTCATTACCCAAAGCATCTAAATTGCACATAAAAGTCACAGTTTCACCACTTTTACATGGCAACTTACAATTTCAGTTTTCCTTCCAAATAATTATCTATATGCATGTAACAAATGTATGATTCCACCGTGGTCTCAGTCTCTTCTCTTTCCTATTTTTCTGAACAGCTGTTGTAAAACATTTCTACTCTTTTCAAGTCACCTACCACCGCCATTACTCTCCATTCTCAGCATATGATTTTATCTCTTCCTTAACAGAAATGCAGGCTTTCTAAATTCAGTGGTCACTTTTTCTCCCCTCCCCCATGGAAAAAAGCTGAACAACAAAAGCCAAACTTGATTTATAGCATTAACAGATTTCTGTGGTGTAAATACTCCTAGCATGGCTGATTTCAAGGAACTGCCTCACAGAATTCTTCAATATTTATCAACCAACACTGACACAACTACCTGAATATATATATATATATACACACACACACACACACACACACACACACACACACTACTCTTCAAGGCCAACCACAAGTAAAGGTGTATTCCAAGTATCTAACACATCGCTTGGAAAATAGGATACACTCAATAAATAGAGAAGATAAAATGTTTATTGGGGGAATCTAAAAAAAACAATATATTTGAGTATTTAATTGGCTCTGGGTTTAGTTTAATGTGCTATAAACTTCTTGCACACTGTGACCACAAGGCCAAAATCCTGGAAGAAACAAGAATGAATTCTATCTAAAATGATAAACATGCTGTGGAATATATTTTATGAAGAGACAAAATACACCTGGCCCTTGGCTTCAGATTTGGGATTTTCAGAAAACAAATGGGTGCCCACCATTATAAAACAGAATTTGGTTGGCATATATACTTCATGAATTTAATAACATAAAGCAAGGGCATAAATCCAATTATAAATGCAAAAAAAAACAAGACAATCACTTTTTTTATTTTTTGCGATACGCGGGCCTCTCACTGTTGTGGCCTCTCTCGTTGCGGAGCACAGGCTCCGGACATGCAGGCTGAGCGTTCATGGCTCACGGGCCCAGCCGCTCCGCGGCATGTGGGATCTTCTTGGACCGGGGCACGAACCCGCGTCCCCTGCATCGGCAGGCGGACTCTCAACCACTGCGCCACCAGGGAAGCCCAAGACAATCACTTTTAAATAAGGTAAGAGAGCATAGTGCTCATGGTGCTCTGGATATAGAACACCACAGCCTTGTGTGTGAATCCTGATTTGCCACTTACTAACCATTTGAACTTGTGCTAGTTAATTCCTCTGTAAGCCTTAGTTTCTTCATCTGAGAAACACAAGGAAATAATAGTAGTGTCTTCCTTTACAGGGTCATTGTAAGGATTAAATGAGATAATGCATATAGTTTCAATAATAATAATTGAATAAGTGTAGGGATCTCAGAATGTCCAAGAGGTGAAGTTATAAGCATTTGTTAATGAATTTCACATTAACAAGGAATTTTAGGGTTCTGAGCTTCATAATTACTTGCCCTGTGAAGCAACTCCTTGAAAACTTTTCCCTGGACAGTGCCATGCTCAGTGCCTGCCACAGGCTAAATGCTTTATAGCTATTTACTAGATGGGAGTCAATGAAGTGCTTGAAGATAAAAGACAACAGAGTTCAAAGAGACTGTAGAAGATAATAATAACAATAATGATAATAATAATTTATTATTAACATCCATTAACCCTTACCTGTGTTTGAGGCTGGTGAACCCAGAGGTAGCAGGTGGTTAATAAACCTGGAAAGCACACTCAGGGTCTGATATTGAGGCACGTGTCTCCCTAAGAGTGTCTAGTATGAGAAACTTTATTGCTTTTCTTTTCTTTTTTTTTTTTTACCAGTAAAACCATGTAGGCGGACCTACTTTTGACACTTCTGCTTTTCTTTCCCACGAAATCATGTAGGTGGGCATGTAGTTGGTGCTCGCTACCCTTTGCCTTTAGTTGCTTTACAACCAAGATAATCTTAACCCTCCTCTTTTAATATACCTTCAATCTTTCAAGGAACAGCCCCAGACTCCCCCGTCTTCAAGACAGCCGCCTCCTTTTTCTTGTAAGATCAAAGCAGCACACTCCACACGATTTCTCACAAACAACAAAGGACTGATGATTAACAGGCGGGTAACCGGAGGAGCACAGATCGAGCAGAGCATCATCTCCCACCCCTGTAGGTGGGGAATGTGGGCAGGGAGCCTCCTTTGGAGGAACTGCCACCTTCTATCAAGTGACTTCACTGTCAGTAAGCCTACAGCCCCAAACAAAGAAAAGCAACCTTTCCTCTCCTCTGCTTCCACTATATCAACCATACCAGATTCGATCATCCCATTTTTAGTAAATGCAAACTTTTAGAAAAAGTTTAGAAACGCCCCCCACAAAATCAGGAATACACTCCCACAATTCTTTGTCAAAACTCCATCTCATGAGTGTTATCTATATACTCACTTCCCCAAGGTTCCCCAGTCATTTCAGAGTCCAGAACTATCTGTAAGCTCTAAGGGAACAAATTAATTGTAAAAAAAGGTGGAGGGGCAACTTCAAAAACATTTTTACTATGCAAAGAAAAAAGAAGGAAGCAAGGGAGAGATTGGAAGAGGAAAGATCTTTTTGGTCTCACCAGTGTTAGTTATATAGATTTCTTCATATCCTTTTCAAAAAAAAGAAAGAAAAAAGATAACAAAGAAAAAATTAAACTTAGGATTTCTTTCTTTTTCTCTTTTTTTAAAATAGCCTCTGACACCTGTGAATTCGGCTGACACATCTGGTTCACACTGTGGCTGGAAGCTGGCCTGGTGCTCACCACTAGGCACTAATGCTTTCCAGCTGGGTATAAGGACTCTCATAGGACACCATCCTCACACATGGTCCCTCTTAAAGCAAGACAAACAAGGCCACTCTCTAATTTTTTCTAAGCACAGATGAAAACCAGGTCACTGTGTAACCACAAAATACCAAACATCCCTCTCCTAATATGAGTGACTACTGCTTCTTTACTAAGTACAGCTACTAGCCTCACTCTACTTTCCTCGTAGATTTTTTTTTTTAATGTACACAATCACAGAATTGTCCTCACTTCAAGGCAAACCTGATCAAGAGAAATCCTCTGCTTTTTTAATGCCCTCTTACTGAGATGCCCTGTGGTTCACCCTGGTGTGCATTCTCCATGAAGTGATGGGGAATAAACTGAACTTTTAAAACCATAGGTGTGTTCCTGGTGGTCTTTAGCTGGAGGGCATTGACAGGTATTATTAATTTCACATATATGGAAAATGGTGCTCAGAGAGGTTTTAAAAAACTCTACTAGTGACAGGATTAGAAGCCAGATCTTTCTCAAGTAGTTCAGGAGTATGAAAAAAACGTATATAGATAGACAGGTAGCCTTCGCTTAGGTTACATAGAATATGTCTGTGACATTATGTAAGGCATGCTCACCCTTTTTGTGCCCCGAGTCCCCTATCCCAAAACCTGAAAATGCTCCATTATAAGGTTATTCCTTTGGGTTAAGGAACTGACCATTGTACTAAGCTAACTTAACCATTGATTCCACTTTTAGCCAAATTAACTTATCAAATCATTTCCTCTTTAGTATTGAAAAGTCAGTGTAGTGAGTGAGTTGTGATTGGAGACGGTGGACTGAGGGTATACCCCGAGCTTGGTGGGTTGGTCATAGAGGGAGGCCTTGAGGAGTCATGATCGGGAGCGCTGGGAAGCCAAGGTCTGGGCAGCACAGAATGTCTAAAAGACAGGGAGGGGGGAAAGCACTGGAGATAAAATTTAACAACTTTCCATTTTGCCCCTAGGGTCCACTTTGCACATTTCTTTACACATTAGGAGAGATCACTAGGCTGGGAGTTCAGAGACCTTAGTTGTAACCCTACCTATGTTACCATTTGATTCTTTTTGACAAGATACTGAACTGTCTGAACTAAGTAAAATCAGTAGATCGGGTTCTCCAATCTACTGATCTCAAAGGCTCCCTTAATGATCTACGGTTCTATGGAAAGATGATCTTTAAACCTTTTCATGCTATTTCTAATTGTGTTCGCATGCCCTCATTTGTTGCTTCCCCAACACTTATTATGCAGCTAGCTGTGCTTAAATGTGTGCTAAATTATGGGGAAACAAAGACTGGTCTCCACCCTATAGCAGTAGACACGCAAAATCCTATTTCTAAGCTTCCTAAGTATATTCATAACATAAACATACTTTGTATAATTGCTGTTGACAGAGTAGAATGTCAAAAGTTTCCAACATATGTGTTTACATCTATTCACCTGAGTTAAGTTTTAGAAAACATGTCTGAGTCCAGGGACAACACTGATTACTTTCTTTCTAGATCTGAAAACCCAGAATAACGCTCCCATCCATAGCTGTTCAACATATACAAATAACTGACCGTCTTAAAAGATAGTGTGGTTGCAAATGTGGTAGCACAAATATGAAAAAAAATCAGTATCTAGTTTGCAGCCAGGAGTGCACTAGCCAGATTTTGTGAATGTTACGAATTCACAATGGCTAATAATTAGTGCATGTAAGCTTAACATAATGTCAGTAGGAAACACAGAACAAAACAGCACATCTCACAAGATGCTGCTTTCCTAAACTCTTGATGAAATACTTTCTCTCTTTATGCAGATACTTGAAATTTCCAGTTAGGAATTAAAACTAGGCAGAATATTTTTTCAGTGGGACGCTGGGATTTCTTCTTTGGAGATGTGTAAGAAAGTGCTAGCCAGTTGGGTTAGGCTCCATGGTTATTTGCATATTTTTCTGATTTTGAAGTTATCTCTTTTCTACTGTGAAAAGATAATCAAGGAAAATATTTTATATGTGATCTCTCTTTTTACATATGTCTCACTCTGCATACAACCTCAACCCAGCCAACATACACTTTTTTTCACTTTTTCCTAGTTTAAAACTGCCACCATAACTGTTTTGGCAAGGTCCTTATGGGTTATATGAATATCATTCGGGGTCGGAAACTGCTCCTCCATTAGCTGCGTTTCAATTCTTCCATCACCAAATGCCATTTCCAGAAAAGAGTAAATGTATTTTCAAATAACAGGACAGAAATGAGTTAATTCAAGAAAAATAGGTGAACTCTACTCACCGCTACTGGCCTGGAACAGGGAGGGGGTATGACAGATCAGTGCTCTTCTCTCAAGCATTGCTATGTTTTCCTCTGCTATCCTTTGCTCCTATCTTCCACTTCACATGGCTGTTAGCCTCAGGCCAGGAAGGCAGTGAAGTGTAGAAACCACCAGGTAGAATCAACTAGACAGGAGCTGAGATGAGGCTGTTTACGGAACCTATTTCCATGCATCTCTGCACCTGCATGGAGGTACTAGAACATTGAGTGGGATATTATCACCTGGTCTAATTTCCCTTGACTGCAAGTGTGTAAGTCACAGACCCAAGACTTGATGGGACTGAAATACCAAACTCAAATTAATTTGAAGTAACTTTAAATACCCTTTATTTTGTACAGGTCATTAGTCAGACCCAAATGTAGACTTATTTTTCCTTTTGTTTTATTCTGAGTGTATGTGTGTATGCACGTTGACAGACTGCAATTTCTTCAGAAAATTAGCAAAATAATGAGGGTTCTAGAAACCTAAAGAAGACTATTATCTTCAAGTATCTGAAAAACTATCATATATGATAGAAGTCAATTTATTAAATATTTTCTCCAAAGGTAAGATTTGGCTTAACGAAAAGAATTTGCTGTAAGGCAAGAGTTGGTTCAAATTTTATTTTATAAGCTAGAATTTTCTAATGTAAATTAAGCCGCCTGCCAAAGTGTTAAATTTTCTCTGTAGATGCTCAAAGAGAAATTGAATGACCATCTGGAGAAGGAAATCAAAGAACTTCCTTGTGCTTACAAGTTGCAGTATTAGCTGTATTTTCCAACTCTGATTTCTCCTAATTTTTTGTTCTCTCCTTTTCTTTCAATTTTGGCACACATGGAAGTATTTCACACAACGTGTCACATTGCAAATTTCTTGCTTAAAGCAATGAAAAGAGAAATTTCTTAAGGAAATGTCACTGATTTTGTAGGGACAACTTTAAATTTTATTGATAGTTATTGTGGCAAGCGGTGAAGTTGAATTCATGTATTAGCAACACCTCTTTCCATTCAAGGTGAGAACACGGGTTTTAGGGAAAAATAAGGAGGGGTGATCAGGAAAATATCCTTTTCCTGGGGCATACATGTCTACCCTCATTTTGTCTGCACTGTTTTTGATTCTTCCAATTTACATGGGCATTTTAATGAATAACTTCAGCACAAAACTCGCCTAGTGTATTTAACCAACACCAAATAATACCAAGAAATGGAAATAGACTATGAAAGTGTTTCTAAAGTTTAATGAATGGGTGGCATCTCTCTTCTCTGAAAGACTTAAAGAAGAATGAACTCATTTCCTAGGTATTATCTGCATCATTTTTTTTTCTTTAAGGGACTCAAGCCACTTGTTTCTAGATGGCAATATTTTTCCTATCTGTTTTCTCAAAATGTCATTGCCCTAATGTGACTGTTTCTTAAGATGCCTGTTCACAATTCAGTTTTTAAACAGGTAGACTGAATTTTAGTTGTATTATGAGATTTTGCAAGTAAATTGGCTGAGTAATACTGAGTCAATCCACCTTCTTCTAAGCACTCATTCCTAAATATGCCTTTTATTTTTCAAAGAAGGGGCACTATTTTGTTTTAAAAAACACATTCATTACCATTAACAGTCTTAGGCTGACCTGACTGTGTAGGGAGAATACTGATCAGGTAGAGGAAAGTGTACAATATGTGTGACTGTTATTGCAAGAGCCAGCTCTGCCAGCATTTCTGATTTAATCTTTATTTTGACATTTTCCTCTGTCCTCCCTCAATTTCAGGCAACCTATGTACCTTACAATGACTGCATTCCTATAAAGAATGAACAAAGGGGACAATATTTAGATTTAAAAAAAATCATTTGAAAATGAAAATCCATGTTTAAATAGATTTGTTCAGCAGTGCTTTTTTAGTTATATAAGGTCAGCAGACAAATCCAGCAGTGAAAAGCCAATAATATGTATTTTAGAGTATGATGTTTTGGCATTTCAGAACCTAATCTAAAGTACCAGTATAAAGGATTTTCTTTTGGAAATGGAAAATTGAAGATAACCTGTCATGAAAGTCAAAGTGACATGTACCTATTCAGAAATGTAAAAGAATGGAGAGGCGATTAATATTCATTGAGCATCTACTATGTGCCAGACTCTTAGCAGCAACTATTTCATTTAATTTTCGAAATAACCCACTGAGGTACATTTAATTATTCCTATTTATTTGGTGGAAGAAAATGAAGCCCTGAAAAGTTAGAAAACCTTGCCCAGGGTCACCTATCTGGTAAGTTAGATTTGTCTTTGACATCAAATACAAGACCTCCCAATTCTAAGGGCTGCACAGGGACAGCAAAAGAGCATGGCTCTTGCCTGCAGAAGGCAGGTGTCAAGTAGGCTTGGAAAAGAATTCCAGTTGCTGTCATCGCAGGGGTGTGTCTTAACCCGTTTGAGGAATGTGACTTTACATGTTCCCACTGACCACGTGGGGCTATTATGAGATAAAAGTGAGAACAAAGATTGGAAGTCACTGTGAAGTTTTCTACTTGGTCCGAGTACCACTGAACTCCAGGTAGTTATTCTGAGGATTCTGAAAGCGCCAATGTCAACAGTGTAGGAAGACACAATCATTTACATGACTTGGCGGGCAGTATGTATATCTTTGTGTGAATGAATAGGCCGGGGGTAAGTAGGATTTGTTGAGACTTAGCAAGAGCTGAAAATGCATAGGGTGAGACCAGCTCCGCACACCTGCCTCTTCACCTAACCGAATACTCACTCTGCAAACAGTCCGCGTTCAGGAGGTCCTGACACTTTTCGTGGCACTTCACTCCGCACTCTGAACACTTCATGCCTTGCCGGGCAATGCCCCACAGGAGCCCTTCACACTCGTAACAGTAGGTAGGTGTCGTAGCCGTCCAGACCTCAAAGTTGTGTGGGGTGGTGGAGGACATGGGGTAGATCAGTGCCTGCAAAGTCTTCTTGAAGACATGTATTTTCTGTGAAGATGAGACAAGTAACCAACACGAGCCACATCAGTGGATCTGGAGAATTTCATCATAAAACAAACCATTTTACAACTTTTTCCTGAAAACGCTATTTTGAGGGGACCCCTTGATTATTGATTTAAGTGAGGGCAGTCATCAAAATAACTCTGCACACTTATTCTTTGCTCAGTGTTCTAGGGCCCAATTCAGTTCTTTGAACACAAAGAACTCCCCAATCTTCATATTGCACTGGGCTCCCTGCTGTGTAAGCTTCTTTCATGGCAGCACAGAGCTCTTGTTGCTTGATAATGACTATGTCCCTCTATCCTGTGAACTCCATGAGGGCAAGGATGACGAGCATACTGCTCACTGCTGGATCAATCCTCAGAGCCTAACCTAGTCTCTGGCTTGAGATAGATGTTCAGGAAACATCAATTCAAAAAAAAAAAAAAAAAGGAATTATATTACTATCCTGGTCTAAATTGGTTCTTCTGGTTCTTGGTAAAATTATGAAGTAATGGAAAATATTCTCAATGCTGATTTTAACCCTCTAGAAACACTCCCTCCCCTCTTTTATATTCTACCCAGGCCTCATCTCCCTGATTCTATACCCTCTCTAACACTACACCCCTCCCCAGTCCCAAAGTACACTTCTTCTATAGATCTTTCCACAGAGAACTGCTTTCATCACCTATTCCTTAGGAAGGAGCTCATCAACGAATTGATAAGAAAGCCCTAGTAGTAGATAAAGGTTAAATGTGGCACTCTCCCATGGTGCTTTATATTTTAAAGGGAGATAATATTTAATAGCACATGGAAGCTGTTGGTAGAGTGAGCACTGAACGAGGAGCCAGGAGGCCTGAGTTCACGAGCACAGGCCCCATCATGTGACATATGAAATGGGCTTCAGAAGGCAGGAGCTCTCTTCCCTATTTCTCTAGTGCCTAAACAGTGCCTATCATTGTCCTTTCCTTGGGCATAGTAAAGTTACGACACATTTTTTGTGTGTGAAATTAATGAATGTCTGTTACTTAAGAGTCTTGTGATCTAGGAAAAGACTTAAACTCTCTAATCCTCACTTTCCTGTACTACCTATCTACCATATTATGTTGAAGATCAAACAGTGAGATGGTAACAAATATAGTCCATAGACTTCAAACACTAAGAAAACACTAAGTATGGGCTTTCCCTGGTGGCGCAGTGGTTGAGAGTCCACCTGCCGATGCAGGGGACACGGGTTTGTGCCCCGGTCTGGGAAGATCCCACATGCCGCGGAGCGGCTGGGCCCGTGAGCCATGGCCGCTGAGCCTGCGCGTCCAGAGCCTGTGCTCCACGACAGGAGAGGCCACAACAGTGAGAGGCCCACGTACCGCAAAAAAAAAAAAAAAAGAAAAAAGAAAAAAGAAAATACTAAGTACTAGTGTTGATAGTGGAGACTTGTTTGGATGTGTCTGTCCATTTGATTGTCATATCCCACTATGCAGGTGACGTCCTGGTAGAAAGACTAGCACTCTCTGAAGTTACAAATACAAATAACTTCCCACAACTACCTGATGCATAATGAATGGTTATTTACATAAATCCTGTAGGAGTCCAGCTGATAAGCAATGCTAAAAAGGAAGCACTTGTATTTTGCATTAATCATCCTTAAATCTCATTTCAGAATGTCTTCCCACAGTGTTGAAATGGCTAACTTGTCATTATTTTTCAAATCCATAGTACGGCAACAGCGTATTTCCCTTTATTAATACATTCCCCTCATTATGTATTTTCCCAGACTATGCTTGTTAATGGTGGAAGGAGGTTCCCTACCAGGGAGTTAAGCATTGCTAAAAAAATTTTCTAGCTTTTGAACAGCAAGATGCAGCCTTGCTACTCCATGAGGGGCTGGTCAAAGCTCTTCATATTTCAAGTGAGTCTACAGAGCAACAGTATGTTCAAAATATGGGAAGTTCTCAAGTAGAAGACCCCTGTGTTAGGGTTTGTATCGACAAAACAAGCGGATCCATCACTTTTCAATAAAGATAGTCTAAGCCAATAAATCTCTTGGCTTCATTCCCTAATGAAGATGCCTTGTCTTGAAAAGAACTGTTAACAGTTCTTTTAGAATTAGAAGTATGTATTATGCATCTTTGCTTCCCATTTACTGCCTGGCAGAGTGATATTCAATATCATCAAAGTGACTTGAATGATTCTCGGCATAACAGATTTACAATCAGCTCTCCATTGACAGTTTCATGTTCTAGTTGAGCTGAGGGGCTGGAGGACCGTGTAATGTGTATACGTGGTGTGTGTGTGAGTGTAATACAAAATTTTCGGTTGAGCCAAAAAAATAAGAATGGACTTTAGGTATATTTGCGATTGCATAATTTGTTGTCTTAGTAGGGGAAAACAACAATTCTAACTCATTGGAACACTGGGTGGGAACACAACAGTCTGCTACTGAACGCAAGTGAGAAATACATATTAATTTAGAAAGCAAAGCTGGGCAAAGGGTTGATTTTGAACATGAATTCATCTGTATAATTTAAATTTGATGATGAACACACTGTAATTCCCTATGCCCATTTTCATTTTATTGAATTCAAGTGACATACAGTCAGTGCTCTAAATCCTTAGGCTATAGTAGGAGTAATAAATGTAAGGACCACTTGCTAAAAAATTACATAGGCTGAAGGAGGGCTTCCCTGGTGGTGCATGGTTGAGAGTCCGCCTGCTGGTGCAGGGGACACGGGTTCGTGCCCCGGTCTGGGAAGATCCCACATGCCGCGGAGCAGCTGGGCCCATGAGCCATGGCCGCTGAGCCTGCGTGTCCGGAGCCTGTGCTCTGCAGCGGGAGAGGCCGCAACAGTGAGAGGCCCGCGTACCGCAAAACAAAAACAAAAACAATAAATAGGCTGAAGGAAAGCAAGTGAAAGACAGCTGAGAAGGTTTCATTGAAATGTTTGGTTTGGTTTGGTTAAAGAGGGATGGTCCATTTCATGAAAAGAGGAAGTGAAGCTAATTTCAAAAAGAAAAAACATGGAAAATTTACTAGACAGCACACTGAAAATCAACTGAACGGGGCATTAGAATAAACCATAACATGTGAAAGCTATAGAAGCTGGAGAAAAACACTAGGTAATTCACTACAGGGTACATATCCCCAGTCTCAAAAAAATAATTATGAGTTTTTTCATTCTTGAGTTTTGGGGATATGGGCACGTGTTTACCAAAGCTTGAAAAGTACTCTAAAATAAATGGCTAAAGAGAAATCAAGGAAACACTCCCATTTACAATTGCAACAAAAAGAATAAAATACCTAGGAATAAACCTACCTAAGGAGACAAAAGACCTGTATGCAGAAAACTATAAGACACTGATGAAAGAAATTAAAGATGATACAAACAGATGAAGAGATATACCATGTTCTTGGATTGGAAGAAACAAGATTGTGAAAATGACTACACTACCCAAAGCAATCTACAGAGTCAATGCAATCCTTATCAAACTACCAATGGCATTTTTCACAGAACTAGAACAAAAATTTCACAATTTGTATGGAAACACAAAAGGCCCCAAACAGCCAAAGCAATCTTGACAAAGGAAAACGGAGCTGGAGGAATCAGGCTCCCAGACTTCAGACTATACTACAAAGCTACAGTAATCAAGACAATATGGTACTGGCAAAGAAACAGAAATATAGATCAATGCAATAGGATAGAAAGCCCAGAGATAAACCCACGCACATATGGTCACCTTATTTTTGGTAAAGGAGGCAAGAATATACAATGTAGGAAAGACAGCCTCTTCAATAAGTGGTGCTGGGAAAACTGGACAGCTGCATGTAAAAGAATGAAATTAGAACACTCCCTAACACCATACACAAAAATCAACTCAAAATGGATTAAAGACCTAAATATAAGGCCAGACACTTTTAAACTCTTAGAGGAAAACAGAGGCAGAATACTCTATGACATAAATCACAGCAAGATTCCTTTTGACCCACTTCTTAGAGTAATGGAAATAAAAACAAAAATAAACAAATGGGACTTAATGAAACTTCAAAGCTTTTCCACAGCAAAGGAAACCATAAACAAGATGAAAAGACAACCCTGAGCATGGAAGAAAATATTTGCAAATGAAGCAACTGAAAAAGGATTAATCTCCAAAATATGCAACCAGCTCATGCAGCTCAATATCAAAAAACAAACAACCCAATCCAAAAATGGGCAGAAAACCTAAATAGACATTTCTCCAAAGAAGATATACAGATTGCCAACAAACACATGAAAGGTTGTTCGGCATCAATGATCATTAGAGAAATGCAAATCAAAACCACAATGAGGTATCACCTCACACCTGTCAGAATGGCCATCATCAAAAAATCTATGAACAATAAATACTGGAGAGGTTGTGGAGAAAAGACAAACTTTTTGCACTGTTGGTGGGAATGTAAATTGATACAGCCACTATGGAGAACAGTATGGAGGTTCCTTAAAGAACTAAAAATAGGACTACCATATGACCCAGCAATCCCAGTATGGGGCATATACCCTGAGAAAACTATAATTCAAAAAGATTCTTGTACCACAATGTTCATTGCAGGTTTATTTACATTAGCCAGGACATGGAAGGAAACTAAGTGTCCATCGACAGATGAATGGATAAAGAAAATGTGGCACATATATACAATGGAATATTACTCAGCCATAAAAGGAAACGAAATTGAGTTATTTGTAGTGAGGTGTATGGAACTCGAGTCTGTCATACAGAGTGAAGTAAGTCAGAAAGAGAAAAACAAATACTGTATGTTAATACATATATATGGAATCTAAAAAAAAAAATGGTTCTGAAGAACCTAGGAGCAGGACAGGAATAAAGACGCAGATGTAGAGAATGGACTTGAGGACATGGTGAGGAGGAAGGGTAAGCTGGGACGAAGTGAGAGAGTGGAATGGACTTATATATACTACCAAATGTAAAACAGATAGCTAGTGGGAAGCAGCCACATAGCACAGGGAGATCAGCTCGGTGCTTTGTGACCACCTAGAGGGGTGGGATAGGGAGGGTGGGAGGGAGACGCAAGAGGGAGGAGATATGCAGGTATATGTATATGTATAGCTGATTCAGTTTGTTATAAAGCAGAAACTAACACACTATTGTAAAACAATTATACTCCAATAAAGATGTTTAAAAAATAAATTAAATAAAATGCAATAAATGGCTTATGAAAACATTTCTTATTCCAACAAAGCCTAAGATGGAATGATGGTCACTTTAGAAACTGAGGAAATGAATGGCTAAGGAAAGCATGAAAAATACATCTGATAAGAAGGGACTCATGTCTCAGGGGAATACTGCATACTGGGGGAAAGAGTGTATTTTTAGCAGCAAAGTAAGCCCGGATCAAACAAGATTATAAGGACATAGTGTGGAGTTTTTGTGGAATAAGGCAAAAGATAGGATATTGGGCACTGAATAAAAACAAAGCAGAAGAAAACAAGGGGAAACAGTCAAATTAGCCATGGGCGATGGGAAATGGAAGCCTGTAACTGACCTTTAAGAGTTGGATTAAAGGGAAGAGAAAATATATATACACACATACTTTCATACATACACACATGTACTTAGAGTAGGCAGAAAGATAATAGGGTGTAGCTAATAGGATCCGAGCTGATGTGAAAGGATGGGAACTGGTTATGTTATCAAGAGAGGGTCTCTGGCCTAGGTAAACAAGGAACTAGACATATGGAAAAGGTGGTCTGAAGAACAAGCAGAGCTCAATTACTGGAATTAGGACTGAAGGACAGAATGGATTCAGCTATTTGGGAGACTTCCTGCTAATCTATTTTAAGTGTTTCTAAACTTTTCAAATCTTCTACAACAAACATATATTATTTGGTAAAATGTATGTATGTTCTGATAATAATAAAATGTATGCTCACTGAAAGAGTAATTTATAAACCCAAACAAGCATTAAAATAAAAAATAATTTAATTTTTCAAAGTTAGGTACAGTTTGATGCATGTTCTTCCAGTAATTTTTCTATTTATAGCCATGATATCAAGCTTTTGCAATGAAGTAAAGAACAATAAACATTATTTTTATATTACTAGTGTGATTCCAGAAAGTAAGGCAATTTTTATTGCTTCAACACTGCTTTAATCTGTAGAAATGATTACTCTGCTTTCACTCAGGTAAGACTTAGTAGCCAAGTACAACCTTTGGACTCCAAAGAGGAGGATGCTCATATTTTAGACATAGATTTTGTTAAAAACTCCTGCTCTGAGAAACTGGAATTTAAAGTGAGTTGCCCTAATATATCACTTTTTGAACAATTAGGACAGGGAATGAATTGCCTTTTCTATTGATAACTACATGGGGAAATTAAAATGAGTCCGAGAAATAAAGCAATCAAGCCTCCTTCAGGGAACAATTACCAGTGTCTTTGGACCACCAAAATTCCAATCTACAAACTGTTAACACTTGTAACAGGAACAAAACTTGACTGTCTCCATTTGCCACATACCTTTTCTCCTTTTCCCTCTCCTATGTTAACCAGCAACTTAACTAATGAAGTTCTATTTTTCTCTGCATCCTGTGGGCTTCCCTCATAGAACTACGTAAACCATCTCTTTCCTATACTTGAAAACAATCACATTTAGATAATTCCAGGAAAAAAAGTATGCTTCTTTTTTTCAAGCATATTTCACATAGTTGATGCATGATTTTAGAAATCTACTTACTGTCCTCTAAGTATCATTTTGCTATTTCTGGACAAAAGCATCAGAAAGATTTGCAGAGCAAAGATTAGGTACAATGTGTGACCTTTGAAATGGTTCATAAGCATGAGGGCAGAACAATGGCAGAATAAGTTCCTGAGTATAAAAACAGACATAATTTCATGACTGATTTACTCATTAGACTAATCATTACATAAGACTGTAGAAGCTAAAATTACTTGGGTAAAATTTTTTGTCACAGAAAGTGCTAACAGAGACTAAAAGTTATGTGCCTATACATGGAAGACTGTAAGTAATATGTTTTTACTTATATTGTTTTATAACAGGTACTAATTACCAGTGACCTAAGTAACTTATGGACTGAGTCCAAATAAAGAGGGTAGAACAGTGATAAAATAGATGGTTCAATAATTTAAGGAGAGGACAATATAGTATATACAGTCTGAAGTACAATATGGTTCCATGCCAATACATGACATGGAACTTGATCTGATAACAAATTAGGGTAAATTTGTCATGTACTATTTAAGTATCACTTTTTCTCCAATTCAAACTTTCAGTGAAAAAAAATATATATACAAATAAAGAAGGTGGTATGAGATGAGTAACTTATTAAATATAAGCGGCCAAAATAATTTGAATTTCTCCACTGGGAGAAACTTTAGGCATTTTAATCTGGAAAGTCTAATTCTTACCAGTCGGGGCAGAGACTGAGTTCTTATAAATCTTCTGACAGAGGCCACGGAAGAACAGGAAGAAGGGTTAGGATATTATAAAAGGAAGAGAGGGAAAGGGGTGACCCTCCCTCTTAAAGGGAACCCATTCTATTGTTCTCTTGTAAAACCAAGAAAGTCAATCGTGTAGCTATGTAAAGCTGTGTAGTGAAAGTAGACAATCATAAAAATAATAACTAATATTTATGCATCCAAAATGGCTGAAGTGCTGTCTATTTGTTATCTCATTTGATGCCCCTCCAAATCCTCTAGAAATATTAGTATATTCATTTTGTTTATTGGAAAACTGATCTGGAAACCTGGCAAATGAAGTTGATATAGCCCAGTAGGTAAGTGTTGGAAAAAAAACATTTTACTTTGTAGAAGGGCTGCAAAGAAAGATTCCCCAGGCACCTAAATACATAAATAAATAAATGGGACTTAATGACAGATTTAGAAAAGCAGATTCTGTGGAAACCTAAGAAGTATGTTTGGGATCCAGTTAAAATCCATGGGCTTGGATCTTTGGGTTTTCAGACCATTTTCAGATAGGACATTTAGACTTGACTTCTACCTAATGTGGGCATTGAAGGTAGTAATCAGAGACTAAGCATTTTCAGATCTTTATATATTTTTTCAGGACAGAATTACTGATCAACTTTAAAATTTGAGAAGTATTTTAATTAAACATTTAAAAATAAGAGAACGGGGCTTCCCTGGTGGCGCAGTGGTTGAGAGTCCGCCTGCCGATGCAGGGGACACGGGTTCGTGCCCCGGTCCAGGAAGATCCCACATGCCGCGGAGCAGCTGGGCCCGTGAGCCATGGCCGCTGAACCTGCGTGTCCGGAGCCCGTGCTCCGCAACGGGAGAGGGCACAACAGGGAGAGGCCCGCGTACCACAAAAAAAATAAATAAATAAAAAGTAAGAGAACTAAGCTCAAATTTATTATAATAAATGTAAACTGAATCCAACCATAAAAAGACAAATTCTGAGATTGAATTTTAAAACTAAGCTATCTGTTTTTATGAGATATGCATAAAACACATTAAGATTTAAAGAAAGGGCCAGAAAAGGTTCTATCAAGGAAGATATTAACCTAATTACTTCAGTGAGCTGTATTAATATCACACAGAATATGTTTAAGGAAAAAACATGCAAGAAGTTAACAGGATTGCTACCAAAAGTTGAAAGAAACAATTTATCAGGGATATAGAAGTCCCAAAATTTATGTACTGAACAGAAAAAGCTCATATGGGATATCTACAGTGCTGATCATGTACTAAGCCACAAAGCAATTTTCAATTAAATACTAAAGACTGAAAATACAGTCCACGTCCTCTGAACACGATACAGTAACAAAAATAAAGCCCTTATCTTTGGAAGATTAATGAATACACTTTCTAAATAACTGATGAGTCAAAATATTAATCACTGGACAATTTATGAAATAATTCTATCTCAACAACAATAAAAGCACTATATATCAAAACTTGTATGATGCAGCTAAAGTGTGCTGAGAGGAAAATGAATAGTTTAAAATGCATCTGATAGAAAAGACAAAAAGAAAATTAGGTTATACAAGTGTGGTAAAAATATAAACAGAAGAAACCAAATGATAGACACGAAATCTTTGAAGTTTAGAAGGAGGGAGAAAATGAAGAAGGAATATACAAGGGATGGAAATATTCTCTTTTTAAAGCTGAATGATGGATATAAGGTGTTTGTACTGTTATTTACTCCCTTCATTTATGTTGTAGATATTATTTTGTGTGTATGCACTAGTTAATAGCAACAATAAAAATTAACAAACTACATATGCAACTTAGTAAGTTAGAAAAATAGCTTCAGGGAAAATATAAAAAGTAGAAGATGAATAAGAGCAGAAATAAATGAAATATAAAACAAAGAAACAAAATATGGAGTCAACAAAACAAATGCCAGAGAATCTCTTGCAGTACTGACTCTATAAAAGAGAGGAAAAAAATACAAATAAATAATAAGATGAAAACAGCACAAGCTTTTATAAATGATACAATTATATGAACAATTTGACGGTATTAAGTTTGCAAATTTAGAAAAAAGGATAACTTTCTGGAAAAAATATAAATGATTAAAATTGACTCAAGAACAAATGTTTAAATAACATGGATAGAACTGTTATACTACATAAATTGATTTAGTAGTCATAAAACCACCCTAAAAAACAAAAACAAAAAACGTGCAAGACAGTTTTAGAGGCAAGTTTTGTCAGTCTTTCAAGGTTAGCAACACTTACTTTATGCATATCACCCCAGAGAAGTGGAAAAGGAAAGCTTCCCTACTTATTTTATAAAATTCGTTTATTCTTGATGCCACAATTGTTCAAAGACATGGTAAACCATAGGCCATTTTACTAATGAATACAGGTGCAAAAATCTTACATAATTAGCAAACATATGAGAAAATTGAGGCCAAGAAAAGCTAGTAAATGGTGGGCTTGGACCAACATGCTTCTCAAGCCAAGGACCATGATTTCCTTCTCTTGAAGAAGGAAAGAAGCAGCCCCAATAGCAATACTACTTGTAAACAAGAGATAATCTGTATATTTGGTGTCATTGCGGATGACTCCCCTGTCAGTACTCCCTGCAATCTGCCCCTCAGTTGCAAAGGTGACAGGGAGGCACTGGGCTTAGCAGGTACTCTGGATACTTCATCCTAAGCCCCTGTTCCACTGCCCTGACCGCCACTGCTGTGCCTGGCAAGACATTTCTTTAATTCTCCCTCATTGTGAGATAAGTATTATTACATTAATTTAACGATGAGATAAACAAGTCTCAGGGAGACAAAGCATATTGATAAGAAATGAGTTCTCAAAGGCAATAGGAGGTGGAGCTGAGATTCAAATTCAGGCCACATCACTTCAATACTTGTTCACGTGGTATGAAAGGATTCCTGTTCCTGAGCGGGAGTCTGGAATCCCTGGGTGAACTGAGCCTGCAACTTCCAGATTGAACCCCAGGCACCAGACAGGTGTTCTGACCTGCTTCCTCCTTCCATGTTTCTTTCTAGGTCATGCTAGGAATAGGACCCAGCTCTGATATCCTGTTTATCCCCACACCTAGTTCTTGCCAGTCCCTTTTCTTTGGCCTGAATCCTGTTATTGGAAGAAGGACCTCTATCCTCCTAGACAAATCAACCCTTTATGAGAATTGACACTCCCTATAAGCCTGCCCTTAGGCCAGCCTCCTAAACATGGACACCAACCCAGATAGAACAAACAGTGTTCTAGAATCTCTTTTAGCCTTGGTGATTTGGATTCCTCACTCTACCTGAGTTTCTCATAACCATCATCTAAGCCTGTCTTAGTCTAAATACCCCTGCCTACTAAAAGCTTCCATTATGAACTACAGCAACAGTGGGTACAGAACATAGTATCTCAGCTCCTCTCTCACTATAAGCATCATGACAGCAGGGATTTTTAAATGAGTTGTTCTCTGCCTTATTTCCAAAATCTGAAACACTGCCTGAAACACAGAAGACAGTCAATTAATATTTGTGGAAACAGTGAATGGATTTACTGTGACTGTGCTACTCTTGGCTCTAAACCTAGGAAACTACCACTGAGAAAGCAAGCACAAAGCTGAGCAGTGCAGTGCCAGGCGGATTATTGTTGTGGTATATGGATACTAGACTGTTATCCTGTCTGGTGTTATCAAACCAGATGGGAATATTTCAAAGCTGTAGTACTTAAGGGCTGATTAGACGGAGATTCCCAATCAGTCCCAGTAGCTCCTTGTGGTGACTGGGAATTGGTGATGGACGGGGCGCCTGGCAATACTTTGCTCACTGCCAACAGTGTTGTCAGTGGAGGTGGTGCTGGCTGACCCACTGTCATCTTGCATCAGACTTTATAGCCCTTTCCTTCCTTGGAAGAGATGACTGAGCTTTTTACCGCACATCTCTTTAATTCAAATAGAAGGGCTACCATTTTCCACATGGCCAAGCCTTTTTTCTTCATGTAAAGGCAAATATTTCATGCTTCACATTGAGGGTGCCTGGGACTCACGAACTGGGAAGTGGAAAGTATTTGCTCCAGCATTTATGTTAGTTGCCCATGTAATGACTTAATGTGACAGCTTGTCAAGAGTGGCATTTAATATGCCTGTTGTACAGAAGTCATATTTCATTTGCTTTTTGAGACATGAGCCCCAGGGATACGGGCTCTATGAGTTTTAGAGGGAGCTGATGATGGACTCTGTTCATCCACTCAACACCCACACAGAAATATCTTCTACATAGGTCTTCTGAAACTAAAGAAGCAAAATGATATGTTTAAGTAAAGAAACAATAGATCAATAGCTAATTTAACTATGAAGTGAGGGTGTGGTCTCTGTCAGAGCCTCAGAAAATGTAGTAGCATTCCTCTAATTTCTGTCGCTTTCCTCTTCACTTTTCATAGGAATGAGTATTTGTGCGTTAAACCAAATAGCAAATTTTAAAATATAAGAAAGGAACAGTCTAGGAGTCTATCAATAAAAACCTTCCATCTTGATTATTTCCTCAAAAGCAAAAGACTGGATACTTTGAGATTCAGCAAGCAATATGAAGCTTTCTCATATACCAGAGAATGTTTACTTTCTCTCGTAACCAAACTATAGTGAAAATATTACATGGCATCATAAACCCAGTAGATAAGAATAAGCCCCTGGGAAAGCAGCCATATTTTAAAAAGCCTATGGCACAATAAAAAACGTTCTGAACTTGCTGTAGCACCCAGATATCCAAAGGGACATGTACTATTGCTGATGTAGTATTTAAGGGTTGACTGGGTTGGGGAGGGCAGCTTGCTGATAGACACCTAGGAAAGGTTGGCTTTGGGTGGAAAATGACAATGACAGGAAGAAGAGAATGAAAAATATAAATAATGGTGTTTAAATAGCAAGTGTATAGAAATTTAAAACAAGTAATAATAGTGGCCACATTTTTATTCTCTAAGAATGACAAAGTCTCTAAAATTGGGGGAGGTAGAGTACCTAGCTGCAATAAAGGAGGGCACAGATAAATTGGCTTGGATAAAAGCCCCAGCAGAGTGACTTTCCTGGTGGTCCAGTGGTAAAGAATCTGCCTTGCAATGAAGGGGACATGGGTTCGATCCCTGCTCAGGGAACTAAGATCCCACATGCTGCAGGGCAACTAAGCCCGTGTGCCACAACTAGAGAAGAGAAAACCCGAACACCACAACTAGAGAGAAGCCCATGCACCACAATGAAAGATCCTGCGTGCCTCAACGAAGATCCCAAGTGCCGCAACTAAGACCCGAGGCAGCCATAAAAAATTAATTAATTAATTTTTAAAAAGCCCCAGCAGAGTGGCTGTGCAGGATGCAGTTACCATGGCACAACACCCACTGCTCATTGGAATCACCTGGAAGTTTAAACAAACCAAAACAAAACAAAAAAAACCTCTTCTATCCAGGCTATATGTGAAGCCAATTAAATCAGAATCATGGGAGTGAGACTCAGACATAAGTATGTTTTAAAGCTCCCCCAGGTGATTCTAATGAACCAAATTCAAGAATCCCTGACCCTACTTGTACCTTTTAATCATGCTGGTTCTTTCATTCAACAAGAATTGACAAAGCTTCTATCTTACATCAGACAGTGTACTAAGAAATAGGGATGAAAATATTTAACAAGAACAACAAACAGGATATAGTGCTACCTTCATGGAGTCTAAAAGGAAAGCCTTATGCAAAATAATCAAACTGTAGTAACAAAAATAATAAGAATACCAGCTTGTATTTATTGTTTACTGTACCCTAGGCTGTGTAAGCGTGTTAAATATTCATCCACTCCATTAATCTACTGTATTATTATCACCTCACTATACACATGAAAGAACTCAGGCTCAGAGAAGTTACATAACTTACCAGACATAACAATGCTAATTTAGTGGCACAGATGGGACTCACCCCAAGCAGCCTTCACTCTTAACCATGCTATACCATACTATACTACGGAGGTCATGATTAAATGCTAGAAAAGCCCAGTGGAAGAAACTAATAATTGAGCCAGAAGGGGAGGAGGGTGTTTGGGAAAGCCTCCAAAAGGAAGCAAAACGTGAACTATGTAAAAACTTAGCAGGATTTTTTAGGTGGACAGTGACAAACTGTGTTAGGATGAAATCGCATTTGTAAAGATGGGAAGGTGCGTGCATATTTGAGCAGCACAGGATAATTTGTACGATCGTGCAGCTGAGGCCCTGAGAAACTTTGTTTAGGGTCAGACTTTCCCCATGTTCCCAATGATTCCTAGAACTCTGGAATGAACATAACAAACAAGCAGCCCAGGCAGAATGCTTTTCCCCAGACCATGATCAATGCATAGTTAGTAACTGACTCTGCACCTACCAATTCCTCATTATTTAGAGATGTCCTAATCACCATAGCCAGGGAGAGTCCAGATTTCCGGGCAGCCAGGGTCTTAAAAAAAACACAGAATTATGAGGTGACTGCTATGTACCTATTACTCAGCAGAAGGTGAAAGTGTAAAAGTACGGACTATTGCTATTCACACTTTAGTCAATAGGGACCTACCATTTTCAGTAGTCAGCCAGTTCATCCAGAATGTGGAAACATAGGACATTAAAGCTGAAAAAGTCCCTTTAGATCATCAAACCTAGACTCTACATTTTACAGATGATAAAACTGAGGCCCAGCAAGGCAGGCCTGAAGCCCAAGTTTTCTAGGCTAGCAAGAGGCTTCTAAGACATTGTTTTTCCCCAAGACAATCATAATCACATTCCTTCATAAAACATAACCATTGATACAGAGCCAGCTGATCTGTCTGATAGCCCTGAATCACGACTGGTACTAGATGATTCTTGAGTTGTCCATAGTTCCCTGAAATATGCTTCCACATCTGGCCAGAATATTTTCTTCCAAGGGTCCATTTTACCAACTGAGAATCATCATTAGACTTGTTTTCTTCACTCAATGTTGGTAACTTAGGTGATTTTAAATAAGAGTCACATCCCTTTAGTTTCCCCTGTAAAATAGAACCATTATGCTGCTCCCACCTGAAACATATACAATATAATATACCCGATGGTGCTACAGAGAACTCTGGAAATCAGGAGTGCTATGTGGGAATATTAAATCTTCTCTCCCATTAAGAACAAAGGGAAGTCACAGTGGAATAAGAGATCTGGTCAGAAATATATCTCCTTGGAGCTACAAAGCCATTGTGCCCAGTTAGGTTGAGTACAGTCCTAAGTGAGCAGGTGACTCACTCCTCACTGGTAAACTCCTACCATCTCCACTCCTACCACGTAAACTTATACAGGACTTACCTCCAAAGATGATCTTCCATCTCGGACAACTACTGTCCCTAAAGTTTTATTTTAGCCTGTGTTTGTACCTGTGGTTTATGTAAATTGGTCTGTCTTTCAGAATTGAACTATATGTTAAACCTTGGAGAACCCAAACTTCTTATTCGAATATGTCTCTTTTTATTTCCCCATCTTGCTCTCTTTGATCCCATGAATAAGAGCAGTGTACATTTGAGAAGACTGCCAAGTATTAATTAAATAAAATGAAAGTCACTTACCATGGCCTGAAGTGTCCAAGTGACAGAGAAAACAAAATATAAATAATTAGACATATGACAGGTGAGAAAAGAGTGTAATAATGTTAAATAAGCCTAACACTTAAAAATAATGTCACACTATAATGGCAGGAATCTGAGCTAATTGTACAGACATATCATGCTTTCCAGCGTAAGATTTTTCCAGGCAAGATTTTGTCTTTCCTAATTTAAAACTAAAGTGATGACCTTCAGATGAAGGTTTTCATAGCAAAATTGAAAATTACTGGTATCAAGAAATTGTGCACGTTGTTGCTAAAAGGAAAATTTCAGTTTCTCTGAGGGAAAATATATTTTAATATAATAAACTATTAAGAATAAGCCTCCAGCAAAACATGAAAACATTGTGAATGATAGAAAACATTTCTTTTTCATGTTGATGGGCTATTTGTTTTTAGAATTTAATACAGACTATTATTAATTCTTTGCATCTCTAAGCAGTCCCCAGCATATTTCCTATAGGAGAGTTTGTCATTCAGAGTTATGTTCAGGGCTAATAAAGGTTTTAATGACTTGGAAGCCACGGTTTTCTCTGGAGAGTGGAACAGCTTATTAATTTGGCTAGACTTGATCTTAATATATGAGAATAAGGAACTGATTAATATTATCTGCATGCTTCATAAAGCATAAAGTTTACTGGGTTAAGATGAAGACTGTCAAATATAGCCTTCAACTGCAAAGTAAACTTGTGGTCACCAAAGCCCAGGTGCAGCAGCCCACTTTGCATGCTGTGTGACTTCTTTCTGCTCAATTATAGGGCCATTTTAACTCAATTTGTAATTTCAACTAATATTAAAAGCTGTCAAAAGGTTAGAGTTATTTCCTCCATCTAAGAGATTTTAAAGAAATAATAAATATAACACTTGCTAGCATCCAGCTTCTGCTGCGTGTTATTCTATGAAATATTTACAGGCTAGGCATTTAATGAGAAGGACAGTATGACATCTAATAAAGATAAAGACAACGTATGCAGTCAAAATGAATTAAACAGGAGTGACTCACCACATCTCGTACAATAGGCAGAGTTTTTTTCCTTCGGAGATCTGGCATACTATCAATACCATAAAGTCCCCAACCGGCTCTGAAAGAGGGGACAAAGGAATGATTTTAATGGTTAACTGACTCTTTATAAGAAAAATTCCACTCTTTGTAGTAAAAAGGCTGTGAAAAAAGGTTAAAGGATTATCATGCTGGTTCAGACAGCAGCAAAGATCCAAGACTCAAGGACCTTGCCCGTAAAGGACACGACCACACATAGTGATCTCCTGCCTTCTTAGACAGTTCCATACTTTGAAACTTTATAGATGGCCTGATTTGACACGTTGTTTTACTATACCACAGAGAGGACAACTGAAACTGTTAGGTATATGGAACTTTGCACCTCCAGGAAAAACAGAACCAAACCAGTTTTGCTGAAAGTTTGGTCTGTCTGCAATGGTAAAAAAAAAAAAAAAATTACTCTTATTGTAAAGATACTATGTTTTGTGTATATTGCATCTTCACAGATTGAACTCCAAAGTGGCATCTCAAGGATTTAGAGACGCATCTAAAATATTAGTGATTATTCCAATACCAGAATCTCCACTTATCTGAAGTATCTAAAGATAAATGCACAAGATTATAATAATCTGTTATACAAGAATGTTCACTGCAACTTTTTTTTTTGTAGTAACAACAAAAGCTAGGTCACCTAAATATTCAACAACAGTATATCGATTGAATGAATTACAGTATATTATACAATGGGAAGGATGCAATCGTTAAAGTGAATAAGGTAAATATATATGTGTATATATGAAAAAATACTTATAGTATGTTCAGAAAGCAAGTTTGCATATTATTATGTTTCGTATGGTCCCACATTTGTATGTGCATTTATATATACACAGAACATTTCTAGAAATATATTCACCAAATTGGTAAACCGCAGTTACCTCTGTTGAGTGAGAGAAACTGGGTGATAGAAAAAGAGAAGACTCTCCCTATGTTATAAATCTGTTAATGTCCAATGTTTTTATAATAAGCATGTGCCGTCTTTGCAATTTAAACTAATTTTAAAATATATTAATATTAATACTTATTAAAATAAGTTTAATAGATTGAATTGGGTTTTTCTTTTTTGCGGAACGCGGGCCTCTCACTGTTGTGGCCTCTCCCGTTGCGGAGCACAGGCTCCGGACACACAGGCTCAGCGGCCATGGCTCACGGGCCCAGCTGCTCCGCGGCATGTGGGATCCTCCCGGACTGGAGCACGAACCCGTGTCCCCTGCATCGGCAGGCAGACTCTCAACCACTGCGCCACCAGGGAAGCCCTGAATTTGATTTTTTATTGTATTAAAGCTAGTCTTTTTATACAACCAAAAAGGTGCTAACGTCATTGATGACAGCTACTCCTTCCGCTCACTTGAACTGCAAAACCCCTGCTAACCTCTAGCTGAGAGTCAGCTTTTGCACCAGAAACACCACAATTCATACTGTTGGGTTTAGGTGGGCAGCTCTGCCACTGGAATAGGCTACAACAGCCAAAAATAGGTTATCAGCATTTTACTGTCCAGTTTTCACTGACACAGAGATTGTTTCTTCATTTCTGCTGCTTAATTTAACAAAGGGAAACCTTTGTCTTATTGGATCTCTCTTAGTAGCCAGTCTTAATTCAAATACTTCCAGTTGTACCAATTTGGTGATCTTGGACAAATTACAAAGATGCATCATACAACTCATACAAAATATTAAAAGCAAAATATTAATAAAGATAAGATGGTAATAAATAGTAATAATGCCATAAACTACATGTCTGAAAATGAGGACCAAATGCAGTAATAAATGTGAAATATTAAAACCACTGCACACGGGTAAGAAAGATGTCAGTGACGAACAGAATATACTTAAGGTCACACACCTGAACTAAAAGTTACCTGTAGATCATAGAATACAGGACAAGAGTAATTGTGGGGCAGAGATCAAGGAAGAGGAAAGAAAGAAGAGGGGGAAGGAATAAAAGATGGGAGGGGAGACAGTGTATGGTAGGGGGAGATGACACTTAAGTAGTCCACCACTGAACCTGTGAAAAAGGAGTTAATACAGCTTCCATCGTTTTCTAGAATAATGCCAATTGACACTCTGTAGGTTAAGGGCTGTGATAGTCACGGTGACAGTCAGAGATGAAGAACTGCAATCACAAAAGAATCATTGGCAGCATCTCCTTATGAACTGCAAGAAACTGCAGAGTATAGGAGGAGGAAAGGGCAGTGAATATTTTGTTTTCTTTGCAACACTCACCTTCAGAAAGACTACTGCTCTCTCAGTGTGACGTCTTTCTTCCCTCCTATCCTATTTCCATATTCTTGCCTTCTCCCTGCCTTGACCCTCCCACATCCCAAACATCAAATATATGGGAAAAGGATTATGTGAGCGGGTTCCTAAAAGGATTTTTCCAGTTTCATTTGCTCCAGTCTAAGGCTCTGATTTCAAGCAGTTTCTACTTTCTCTCCTCTGTGAACAGGATAATAATGGCATAAAATGTACCTCAATAAATGTCTTTCCACCACATTACATAGCAACCATACTAACTGCCTCCAAGTGTTTTGAAGTTACTTTAATAACTCTGTAAAGAAACACATTCAATTGTGATAATGGTTGAGAAAATTATTTATAAACTGCCAAGTGTTATATAAATGAGTTATGTGTTTTCTTCCTATCAATAACAAATTATTTATTTTCTTTATGTTTTCCTTCTTGTGGAACTTAACTTCCCAAGTCAGCCTAGAATTTTGAGCAACCTCATATTTTCACAAATTCAGGAATCAATTACACATATATATGTTCCTGAACCTCACACTTCACCCTTATGCTTCTCTCGTCAAAACAGAGATATCCAAGAACTCAGGCCAAACTTGAACCCAAGTTAGAAGACATGGATCCAAAATGCATCTCTGTCCCCTCTGAGTTTGTCATTTACTTTCATTAAACCTTTATTTTTAAATTGCAATGCAATAAAAATGTTCTCTTAACCTTCACAGATAGTCCCCAAAATGTTTTTTATCAGGTTGTGTTTCCTTATAATTTTACATTTTCATCATTACTATAAGAAGTTTGTATAAATGTATACTTTAATGAGCTTATCCATCAAGTAATAATAAAACTTTTATTTCAAACCTGAATTTTAAAAAATAAATAAATAAATAAACCTGCCCTAATAGCCTCACCTCATGAATAGAGAAGTGCTTGGTGAATACTGTGAAGCTCTACACAAATATCTTCGTAATATTTACTGAGAGACTTCCTAACCAGGAGAGATCTGGGAGCGATTAGATAACAAAAAAATGGTGAAGCCTGGAAAGAACAGTAGGTAAGTAAATTATTGCCTTATAGGCAAGAGGTGAAGTTCATGGATATCCGTTAAAGAAATGAGCCAGGCTTGATGATCTGGAGGTCACAGGGAGTCATCAACACAGGCAACAGCAGACAAGTAATTCTGAAGGGAAGTCTAATTCTAGGGAAGAAGCTGTTTGATTTCAACCCTTTCTGGTATAGCTGATTGGATTAAGCCATCTTTAACTGTAGTAAGCAAACTAGCTAATTCTAGCTAATATTTATGTGGCGCTTACCAGGAGCCAGAGAGAATGCTATCCATCATAGCCAGTCTTTACAAGCATTACCTCATTTTATTCTCAAAAAATCCAATAAGGTATAACTACAATTATGTCTCTCACTTTATAAGTGAGGAAATGGAAGCATAGAATAGTTCAGAATCATCCCAAAGGTCATTATCTAAGTCAGAGTTAGCACTGCCAGGATTTGTCTTACCACACTCTACTGCTTATATGATTACATTATTCCACATTTACAACAATAATATGAGTTGAGGTTTCCCATTAATCCCATTTTACCTTTAATAAACCGTAAACTGAACAATTTCCCCAGGCCTAGAAATATCTGGCAGAGCTTGATTTCTATTGCAGGAGTGTCTTGCCTCAAACCTCATGTTCTTAATAACTAATGTATTTTTTTTTTTTTTGGTAGGAGGAAATCAGAGGCCTGTCCTAGTAAAGGTGCTGCTAGTATTTGAATTTTAAAAATGTATTCTAAGGGTATTATCTTTGAATTAGAAACACTGTATTACTGTATAAGATAGTCCCAATCCTTCCCAAGTGGTTCCTCTCCAGCTATTCAAGTGTTCTCCCAAGGAAAAAGGAGACCTTTAGACTACAGGAGTTACAAATGAGATAAAAGTATCAGGAGATCTACAGAAATATCTGGAACGTCAATGATCACATATAATTGACAATGGATATAATCTTACAGGCTAAACTGAGATGTGTTCTAATCCAACATTTGTTGTATTAAAAAGTCTTCATATTTTTCATGGTTTTATTCCTTAGTTCTCTGCATAATTATACTAAAAGAAGTTTACTGAGTTTAATAACATCTGAGTATAAAAGTATATGGCTATATACCTTGACTTGGATTAATTATCTTGTTACAGAAAAAAACACATATTGTCTAAAAGATATATACAGTATTCTGTAATTTTTAAGAAATCTGATACACAGGTAGAAGAGGTAAAGCTGATTTTTACTAAGTACATAGTAATTATTTTTAATCCAAAATTGATCTGATAACATACGGAGTCTCTACGGATTGAAAAAGAACTCTGAGAAGGCACAGGGAGAGTACTGCATGAAAACAATTAAGCAGGTTTCCCGAAAGTAGTACTTTCTGATTACGGGACAAAGATGTGCTACTTCCGCACATGGATGCTTGATGCTTAATTGGTAATATTCAGAGACTTGCTGATTTCCATTAGAAATCAGAAAATTGGTAGACTCTGTTTATATCCAAAGGAGTTGTTAAATTAATTGAAGACTACAGGCCTGAAAAAACAAATTATAGTGCTTCTGTTTATTTCTATGTTTCCAAGGCATTTATTGGGCAGGGCTATATAATTAATCTTTTTTTAGCATTATGGAATATTAAGGCAATGTAAAGGTTAACAATAAATCATATGAACTCCCTCTCCTCTAATACAGCTGTGCTCTCAGCCTTTTAAAAACAACTCTTTGTATTTATTTCATTACTTAATGGTGATAAACATACAATGATCTATATTGCTTTTTTGCTTAACATGATCTATTTTACATACATTTTAACACACTTTTCTTGATGATCATTATATACTTTAATTATTCCCCTGCAGCATATTAGGATATGTTATATCCTAATATTTTTTTTTCATTTTTTTCACCTTCTGGAAAAGATTTCCATTACTGTCAACACCGAATGAGTTATTTATGTTTGTGTAATTGATGACTCATTCCTCACAGCCAATTAATCACCAATTCCTAATGATTTTTTGATTCTTTATCTCATCAAAACTAAGGCACCATCTATCATAAGATAAAGCATTATTTTATATATCATTGTGAAAAAATCAAATTAATCTCTGACACCATGCTTTCTTAGCAATTAGAATTTAAATTTTATACTAATTGAAAGGGCACTCTTTAAGTGACTTTGTCTATGGCATAGATTTCTGTCATATGTCATGCACATTGTTCTATATATGAAAAGGAAAATATAAGCAAAACATTGTTATTCCTTAAACTTCTCATTCAAAATTCAACCTTTCAGAATTACTCTGCAACCCAGAATTGTCACTGTCTGGGACTTTTTCCAAATTACTGTCTTTTAAGCCATCAAGAGCAACAGTGATCGGGCATTATGGGAAACAGTGCTCCATTACTGTCTCTTGTATTCCCAGAAGCAGATAGTTCTGCTGCAGATTTCAGTGATGGTGGGCTCTCAACCTTACCAAAAGCATCAAAAGAGACAAACGAGACTCTGATCCTTCCTCCAGTCATCATTGCTTTTCTAAACTGAAGTATTAAGAGATTGCAATTGTCCAGCCATACCACTAACAGTAACAATAAAATGATTACACTTTCCCAGGGCACTTTTAACTAAGTTTACAAGCATGCAGGCTTGTAAACTCTTACAACTGCTGCTTGGCTACTAATGTTTTTAAGACACCATCAGTTACTAAAATGCATCTCCATTTGTTATAAAGTATAAAAATGTGCATTGTAGAATTGATAAAACAATTCAGCTGTCTCCCTCTTGAACTCTCCCATTGACAGTGCCCTAGTCCAGGCTTTCCTATCTTAACTAATCTTAGAATTTCTGCAGCCCATTTTTTACATTGCCAACAGAGTGATTTTTTTAGAACACAAATTTGAAGATGTCTTTTTTTTAATACTCAATATGCCTTACACCTACAAGTGCCTGCAAAGAACAAACCCCTGTACATCCCAGTAAGGTAAGATGTCTCCTCCAGTCTCATCTCTTTCGACTTCTCCCTATACTTCCTTGTTCCAGTCATCTTGAACTCCTCGTAGATCCTCAGAGGCATCACACTGTTCCCTACTTGTCTGTTTTTCCTCTGCTATTTCCTCTGCGGGTACTGGCCTCCTTGCTGAGTGGCATAAGCTAACACCTACTGACCTCTCAAATGAAACTTGAACATAATGCTCATCAGTCCATAAGGTAGATGTAAGTACATCCTCCCCATCTCAACCAACTCTACTTGACTGTGACCTCGACATCAGGATGCTCAGTGGAAGGGGCTGGGGAGTGAGAGGAGGAAGAAGGGGGAAGATCATGCCTCCCGCTTTTCAGTCGGGCTTCTCAGCAGCTGTGGGTTAAAATTAAATATTTGTTACTGAGAGAAGGATATCCTACTTTTTGGTTGAACTGGGGCAGAAAAACATTGGAGAACAGTTGTTCTAAGTCTTCTGCCATAACCCCTATAAAACCGCATTCTGTTTGTTTACATGGAAGTCCCTGCTAGAATATAGGTTTCCAAAAAATGAGAAATAAATCTTACTCCTCTCTACTCCCCTAGAGCCAACCCTGGCATGTAGCAGGGAAGACCGAAACATGGAAGGTCAAGTGACTAGGCCTTGACACTGGAGAGATGAGACATTAAGCAAGCTATGGTTTTTATGATCTCTGCTTCATTATCTCTGAAATAACACCTAAAAAGAACAAGACAGAAGCCAGAGGACCAGGGAGAAAGGTAAGGACCACACACTGAAGTGGGGTAGCAGGCAAGGACTTAGTCATTGGAAGAACATAAGAGCCTAGTTACTCCACCAGGAAATATTTTGCAACCTCTAGGAACCTTGATTATCTCATATGGAAAATGCAAAATTTACCTTCACAGTGGTATTGTGGGGAGCACTAATTGAGAAGACCTGTGTAAGCAGATTATGCATTATTGGTAGCAATTATTTTATCATAGACTTGTATAAACAGGAACATTATTGAAGTTGATGGAATGTCTGCTGGCCCACTGCTGCCCTACGGCTAGTCACATTCCTCCAACTAAGGAACAGATTAGTAACAGTCTCTGGCAGACATGCACTTGTGGGTAGCTATCTGCTTAAATAATTAAAGAAACAGAAGGGCAGAAAGATAAATTTGCGATTGCATTCCATGCGGTATTCTGAGCGCTATTAACTTCTTCTTCTGACTCAGCTTTGGTCTAGACTTCTTTCCTCTGCTGGTCCCGTTTTGGTTAGTGCCTCAGCCCTGAGGAGCATGCATCTTGGCTGAGCTTATTCCTTGCCTAACCCTCATCTACAATCCTGGTCCCAGTTATTTAACTTTATGTTGAACAAAGGTCTCACAGATGCTCCAACCAAGTCCATTTTTTCTGTTAGCTCTAATCTTGAAAAACACCGCTTTTATCCTCTCAAATAATTGTCTAAGCCCTGACTTAAAACAGAAATAAAATTCAAAGTATAAAGCTTGTCCCTAGTACTAATCATGCCAGACTCCTCTATCTTCTCTTCATTACTTCCTGGGTTCTCTGAACTGTGGCCATAAAGTAGGATATCTGTCTTTACCGAAAATCACATCTAGTCCTCTAAACTACCACTGATGATCTCTGTGGAGGGAACTACATTATAGACCAACAGGATGTCTCTCAGTAAAACTGGCACAGCCGTATTTCCTTTTGCCTTGGAATGATCACTAGTTCCTTGGTGGAGAGTGAGATGAGCCAGTCCTATGTATCTACCAGTTCCACATTCCTAGGTTCAATCAACTGCAGATTGAAAACATTTGGAAAAAAATAATCCAGAAAGTTCCCAAAAGAAAAAATTGAATTTTCTGTGTGCTAGCCACTATTTGCATAGCATTTACAACTATCTAAATAGCATTTACATTCTACTTGCTATTGTAAGTAATCTAGAGGTGATTAAAAGTATACACGAGGATGTACATAGGTTATACAGAAATACTACACCATTTTATACAAGGAACTTAGGCATCTTCAAATTTTGGTAACTGTGAGAACCCTGGAACCAATCTCCCACAGACAGCAAGGGGTGAGTGTAATCGGCTTGAGTTTAGAGGCCATGGTTGTATAAAAAATATAGCAAATTATGCGCAGTGGGACAATGCTGTTCCCATCTGCGAGGCCAAAGGGAAATGAAACTTTGTCAGGTACAGCATATTCTTATCTAACAACTCTTGATCATTCTGGGCAAACATCAATAAAACAGTGAACCGGCAAGTTGAACTGCCATCATTTTTTTTAACATCTTTATTGGAGTATAATTGTTTTACAATGTCGTGTTAGTTTCTGCTGTATAACAAGGTAAATCAGCTATACATATACATATATCCCCACATCTCCTCCCTCTTGCGTCTCCCTCCCTCCCACCCTCCCTATCCCACCCCTCTAGGTGGTCACAAAGTACAGAGCTGATCTCCCTGTGCTATGCAGCTGCTTCCCACTAGCTATTTTACTTTTGGTAGCATATATATGTCCATGCCACTCTCACATCGTCCCAGCTTACCCTTCCCCCTCCCCGTGTCCTCAAGTCCATTCTCTACTTCTATGTCTTTATTCCTGTCCTGCCCCTAGGTTCTTCAGAACCTTTTTTTTTTTTTTAGATTCCACATGTATGTGTTAGCATATGGTATTTTTCTCTTTCTGACTTACTTCACTTTGTATGAGAGACTCTAGGTCCATCCACCTCACTACAAATAACTCAATTTCGTTTCTTTTTATGGCTGAGTAATATTCCATCGTATATATGTGCCACATCATCTTTATCCATTCATCTGTTGATGGACACTTAGGTTGCTTCCATGTCCTGGCTACTGTAAATAGCGCCACAATGAACATTGTGGTACATGACTCTTTTTGAATTATGGTTTTCTCAGGATATATGCCCAGTAGTGGGATTGCTGGGTCATATGGTAGTTCTATTTTTAGTTTTTTAAGGAACCTCCATACTGTTCCCCATAATGGCTTTATCAATGTACATTCCCACCAACAGTGCAAGAGGGTTCCCTTTTCTCCACACCCTCTCCAGCATTTATTGTTTGTAGATTTTTTGATGATTGCCATTCTGACTGGTGTGAGGTGATACCTCACTGTAGTTTTGATTTGCATTTCTCTAATGATTAGTGATGCCGTCATTTTTAAATGGTTTCCTTTCTCTTTCTTGCTTTCATTCTATTACTCTTTCTCTAGTTCATACAGTTAATTTGTATATGAATTGACTTCACTGAAGTAGGCAAGGAGCATGTTTGTTTTGCTGAGTGCCTGGAGTACAGTGGGTATCAATAAATAGTTTTTAAGTGTTCTTGAATATTTCCACAAACCTGTCAGCACTTTCAAGTAAAGACATCCATTTTAGAACCAATTATCTTTCCTGCAAATTATTTTGTATGTCTCCTTTTGATGTCTCGGATTTTTATACTATCACCATTTGTCCAGCTGCAGAGGCTTCAACTCCTTAATAACAGCTAATCCAAGTTGAAAAACTTAAGCCACCTACGAAATTATATATTCTAACCGTCTTGTATTTTAGGCATATATAAACTCGGCTGCAAAAAAATTTAAATTCTTGTTCAAGATACCCAGCTTACAGCAGCTAGCTAGAAATTCTCAGGACTCCAGAACATCACTAATGCCCTTCCCTCCTCTCCTTTGCCTCTAATATCCAAGAGGTACCAAGCCTTGTCCATTTCCATTCATCACAGTTTCTTTTCCTTCCTCACATTGTCTCTCATTTGTATCTTTCTTTATATTTGGATCACCACAATTTTTGTTGTGAATGTTATCCTATTATACCTGAAATTCTTTCCGTTGACTTTCTAATTACTAACTTCCTTATCTGCAGTTCATCTTGAACAGAACTGCCATGTCCATCTTGCTGTGAGTAGGTAGCCATGAGGCTAACATGATGAAAGCAATGTTTTAAGAAGACCAGTCTGGCAGTGCTGTTCATGATGGATTAGAGGACAGATAAAGGAGACAGAGAGATGGTCTAAAAGATTGCTGAAGTAATTCTGGATTCCTTAATGAGGGTCTTGACCGAGGTGGTTTCACCACTTTCTTTTCAACCCCTTCATTCCACTTTATGAACTCTGGTAAAATTTCCAATTCAAACTGCTATGATATTTTAAAGAGTAAATGGCCTCGTTGCCAAGGAGAGCCTTTGTACTCCACTAAATTACATTCTCCTTTCCTAGGCATTGATCTCTTACCACTCTGTAATGTTCCTTAGTACTTTAAGCAGGCTTTTCCTTTCAAATCCTTGTTCTTTTGAAACACTGTTTCAGAAATGCTTACTACCTCATTATTCACTTTTACATTATTTTTCAAAAGCTAATATCATTTTTAAGTTTTTAAAGACAGAAAGGGGATGTGAAAGATTCACCATTCTGTTAGTAACGGGGATTGCAGGCTATATTTCTAATTATTTAAAATATTTTTCATAGCAAAACAACCAAATGGTCCTAGGTTATAGCACACAATGAGTTGCAGAAGTGAAAACCTATAATGCAGCTGTTAAACACTCCCCTGAAAATTTCTCAATGTTAGTCTTACAGGGACAGTGTCAGGTGTCAGGGATTAACTTCTAAAAACTCAATTATTATGTGTACTTTCCAGGGCTCACCTCCTTAACAGATTGTTTATCAGATAGACAATATAGCATTTTCTAAGGCTTGCAATTCCCTACACAAGAAACATTCCTTACCCCTCCCATAACATTATCTGCACCTAGATTAAACTCATAACATCACATACTACACAACAGAAAACAAATAAAATATGCAGCCCCCAAATTTTCTCGTGACTAAGTAATTGTTATTATTTGGAAAAAAATGTCCCTTTAATTAAAATCTTACCACGTAGGGTCTTCATTTAGGGTGTTAGTTTTTAAACTCCTAAACTAGGCTTCTGTGGCACAAAGCTATAGTAAATATGAAATTGTGTGTATTAATGTTCCTTGGTTTAAAGCTAATTTTCTTAGTAATCTCTCTCTGGAAAAACTCAGCATTCATTTACATATAGTTTATAAAATATAATCACTCATAAATTAATGAAATACCAGCTTCTTAATACGCTTTACTTAGAGGCCGTTAAATACAATCAAATATACAATAGCAAAGAAATTACATTTCTCAAAGCTGAAACCTCAGATTCCTTTTAATCATAATATTCTTTAGAAATATGCTGCCCTGAAATATTTAATCCCCTGAAATTTTAAACAATCCGTCTCCTATCAATAATGAAAATTAGTTTCTTAACAATCCCTCTCCAATCACTAATGAAAATCGGTAGTACCTAAAGGCAGAGACTAAGCCATTAGGTGGTTGCCAGACTTTCACAGCCCAAGCGGCCTCTTATTCTCAATATTTTTTGAATCCTTTTTATAATTTGCTCTATGCTAACAGAAACACTAAACATGGCCCAGAATTTAGCTCAGAATAAAGACACACCCTTACCCAGTGGTCTACCTTTGATAGGTAGTACCAAGAAAGATCCTGAGGCCCTGCTCACCACAAAGGAAAAAGAACAAAGAGTGAAAACCCAAGCTCTCGTGTATCTCAGGAAGTACCCCGTTCACAGATAACATAACGGACTCAAGCCCTGGTGATAGGTCATCCCATGGCTGTCTCATTATTTTAAGGGATATTACAGAATTCTTGCAGGAGAATTAAAATATACTTTTAGAAAAACAATAAATATATACCAAGTACTGGTTTAATGAATTGCCAACCAGGAAGTGGGTGCTGGAGGGATTCCAACTGAAACAAATATTCAGGGACAGAATATTATAATATTAATTATTTATTTTTTAAAATGTTTCTCTGGCCACTGATTCCAAGTCTGTTACTTCTCTCACTCAATAGCTTCATCTGTGCTCTGACTCCCTGGATCTCACATCCTATGGCTGGAAAACTTCTGGAACCAGTGGACTCAGCGACATTCTCATACCTATGAAAGTTTCAAGCATAACCACCTATTATGCTTAGTAAGTTAAGAAGCGGCTTCCCTAACCTATCCATCTGCTGCAAAATCATTCCTCTGCAACTCATGCAGGTACTCAGAGGAGTGACTGCCCAGGGTTGTACAAGGGATCAGAAGCCTATGAAGTTAACAAAATTCAACTGCGTGATCTTAAACAACTTTATTTAACAGCCAAGGACCAATTTGACCATGCTACCACTATACTCAATTTACTCCTTTTATAATGATAATTATTTGCCCATATCTGATTTTCACTCAGATTATGGACTTCTCAAAAACAGGGACTATATACAACTTATTTTTCATCTCTAGTATTTAGTATAGGATTTGACATATATTAGTGTTAGTACACATACTACTTAGTAAATAACAGTAAAAAGTAATGATTGGAAGAATTCTTTTCAGTTATTTTTTAGACATTCCTTTTTCAGGCAAATAAACATGTACATTTAGAATCTCAAGTAACTAGAAATCAACACTGTCCCAGTTCTCTTGCCTGCCTCAGGATCTGGAACAAAGATTATTATTCCAGAAGGTATGCTTCTCTGAAAATTGAAAAACAAATCAAGTCATTATTTCTCTAATCCAAAACGTTGTTCTTAGCTTTACTTACCCAATGCAGTCAGGGGTTAAATAGAGAATAAGTATTGTTTGTTCCTGATGGATATGCCTTGCATCTTCAGGTACAGTTACTGGAATTGAAATGGAGCTTTAAAAAGCACATACCCAGCCAAAAGGTAATTACAGTTATTTAAACAAAGGCAAATCCATCTGTGTTTAACCTACTGTGTCATCAACTCTGCTAGCACTGTCAAACTCGTATTCTAGAAACACTTTTTAATGCCAGTATTTCAAACAAACAAACATGGATGTAATTAGAAGGGAAGAGAGACGGAGGAAACCAAACCCTGCAGATTTGGGGGATTTGACTGTGCTGACTGGAGAAGCAGAGAATGGGAAAACCTTGTTTGTTCTGCTTGGCTCCTATGAGTAACACCTTATCATGTTCATGATCAGCAATGTTCTCTCTGTATATGCTGATACTGGAGCTGGTTTTCAATGACTGTATATGAGTCTCTGGATTTGAGCAAGAATCATCTGGCCCGTGGTGTTTAAGTATAGTTACTTGAGAACGGGCATATTTCTTAATATGGTCATTAACACAAAAATGATACAAAGATCTGCCTGAATTTTTCCCTTAGTTGCATGCCTGACTGCCCATGCATCCATCCCATGGATCTCTTCTCAGAAGTTTGGTACAAGAACTCAGCAACTTCCATGCTCGCAATACATGTCAAGTTTGTTTGTAAACTGCAAGCAATATGATAATGGAACAAAGGTAGCATCCTTAACCAGTAGGCAAGTGCTGGCCACAGGATATATTAGCTCCTGGAATCACAACTTGGTAATTTTTCCTCCTGATGCAAGATAAATCATTTGAGCCAATACAATTAGCGTCCCATAAAAAATGCATAGGTCTTAAGTGTGAGTGAATAAGCCAGTGAGAAGTAGTCTACTATAAGCTCTTGCCTTATAACCTGGGGGCAACATAGAAGGGAAAAATAGACTTTGGCACCCATCAAAATACCGCTGTAGGGGATGGAAGCTGAGGTTGCAACCTGATCTGAGTCCTGCTCACAGGCTAGGCAGCTCTCATGCAAACTTAATCCTTTTGATTTTCTCTAGAAAAAGCAACTAAGACTAGATTTATCAAATATGGTATCCCTACCTAGAAGTCTCACTAGCATTGCATTCATTACACTTTTTATCTTGAGAGAGAACACTGAGACAAAAAATGAGAGTTGGGGGGAATGGACATTTGGTACTATTACTTCCATTTTATCCAATGCAACCCGTGGTGTACTGGAGCTGGTCTCATGGCTCTAGAAAGCAGACTGTATAAATCTTTCCCCAACTCCACATTCAGTGATGTCACTTTGATAGCTTGAAATTGGCTATGGTAGGATTACTCGGAGCAGGAAAATAGGCAAGCAATGCAAATTAGGGCCTTATTCTTTAGTGGAGAGCCGGCTGTAAAACATCAGCAGACCACTAATCACAACTCTCGCTAATAGTCCCAGGAAGGAACTCCTACAATTTGACACTTCACTAACTGAACTAACTCCTTTGTTCCTATTCATCTCTATCTTTGACTGATGTGGGTCCTTACTATCTTTTGACATCATCTTTGTATGAATATCTGAGTTCTTAGTGTCTTCCTCAGAAACTCAACTGAAAGGGAAATCAGCACAAAGGGCACATAGATGGTCATGTTATTTTCAGCAATGACTTCTTGATTCTCTGGTCAAATTCATTCATTTCAACACTTAACTGATTTCCTACTGTGTACCTAGACTACTAAAGTGCTGTGGAGTGCTGGAGACAATTTTTCATGGGTCTCTTGAATTTCTGTACACCTTGTGAGTGGAGACTGACTTTGTTCTGGATTAGCCTTTCACAGATGTTCATGGCATGTCTATAGAGATACCGCACTCTTCTGGAGTAGAAGACAGATTTGTGTGCTGACCAGTATAGTAAATACAGTGCCTCTTTCTGGGGCAAAATTTGGCTTGTTTCCTTTCAAAAGACTGGGGCTTCCTAAGCTCAAACACTGACACAAATCCACTGTGTTCCTTGCATCCACCTAGGTCTGTCACCACATTGCCCCTGTGGGGTTTAAGGGACAAGAGAAATTGTTGCAAACATGAAGCTCATGCTATCTGCTGTGTCATGAGTAATGAAGTTCTTTGTCTCTGATCCAGGTGCCTCGTGTCTTCTGCCAGCATCTATGAAATTATGGTAGGGTAACTTGTCACCTAGTCTGTAGGGTAAAGTATCAGGCCCTTCATAGTTCCTGACATGGAGAATATAAAATAAGGTCATTCATGTTCTTAAAGAGACATATAAACTTGTTGAGATGTGATTATGTATAAATACATGTAATTATAAAGCACTGACTTGCATACAACCAAAATACATAAAGCTACATCAAGTAGTACAAAGGGGGAAAGATCTGTATCATAAGTACTTGAATCTGTCATCATGAAAACAATTATGGTACGGCACTGAATTTCATTAAAAAGTAAATAGTTTATGCCACACAACCCTCATTCATGATCATGCTTGTAGAGGGAGCATTAATCATCTAATTAGTAACATGGCAACTAATTTAAAGAACCAAGATAGAAAAGACATTCAACAAAATCACTGATTAGAAAAATTAACACTTGTTTGGCTAGACAAAAAATTTTACTCTAGTAAGCTGTTTATACAATAAATGATATTAAACATTTCTTCAATTTGTTGAACACCAACAATAGGGCAGGTAGTGCAATAGAGTCTTTACAAGTAGTCTTTGTAATACAGTAGCTTTTCAAGTAGGAATTATTATTTCTATTTTATAGGAGAGAAAATTGTGTTCAGAGAAGTTAAATAATTTATTCAAAATTAATACAGCTACTAAATAGCAGGAAATTGATTTAAATAATATTACTCAAGTAGTTACACAACGCAGTGTCTGACATACTTTTAATAAAATAAACATGTATTGATGAACATGTGACTGACTCTTCACTCTATCTTTGGACTATTTAGGAGAGTTTATAATTGGAGTATGGAACTGGGGCTCCAGAGGGCCTATAATCTCCTCTAATATCAAGTAAAGTTAATAAGGAACTTCAAATGGGAGAGCTAGAAAATACTTTTTTTTCCTCTTTGGGTTTCTGGGACATTTACCCCATTATACCTCTAGTTCTACTCTGGAACCCTCTTTCCTCAGGCAATTAAACCTCCACAGAGCTAAACTTTTAGAGTGGAGTGAGACAAGGGCAGACGGAGTTCAGGATGAGAGTTGAAGACAGAAGTGCAGTATCCCAAGGACACTTAAGTTCAGTACAGGAGCACCCAGAGCCTGAGCCATAAGGAGGGGGAGGGTAAGGTGCTCAAGGTCCAGAGAATGGCCTAGTTAACCATGGATTCATTTTGCCTAAAGAAGAACCTGCTTCTCTCTTGGAGACTCTGAACTACCCAAAGCAAGACTCCTTGCTCCATTTCTGTTTGACCACATAGACAAACACTGATAAGCATAAATATATGGGGGGCAAAATAATACACAGGTAGAGAACCAAAAAGCAATTTTATTATCTTTTCAACGAGACAAACTTACCACTATTTAATACTGCAACATGCAAACTGCCTCTACTCCCCTGCCAAAATCCACGCCCACCTCAACACGACCAATCTCCTTTATCCAGCTTTACTTTTTTCTATTTTCATAGTTCTTATGACTATCTTACACGTCACATAATTTACTTACGTTTATTTTTTATTATCACCCCTACAAGAATTCAAGCTGCACAAGGAGCAGGATCTTTGTTTTCTATCCAAGTGCCTTGAATAAACACACAGTTGCTCAATAAATATTATGGGAATGAATGAATGAATAAACAACCATTAACTGTTCAAAAATAATAATTATTTATTGGGCTCTCACTATGTGACAAGTACTGTTATAGCGTCTTTACACACATTAACTCATTTAATGCATACAATAAATCTATGAGATAGAATTACTCTTATCCTTGTAAGTTAGCATACTACAGTACAAAGATGTTAAGTATCTTGCTCCAAAATCACACAACTACTAATTACAGAGCTGAGTTCTGAACCTGGGAGTCTGGTTTCAGAGTCAATCCTCCTAACCACTGCATCAGTGATGGATATTCATAATGATGACCTGAGCCATTTCAAGAAAGACAAATATTATGTATTAATTATTTTAAGAAGGCAGAGATGTATGTAGTACTTTTAGAAAGATACTTAACCTAAATTATTAGAATAAAATATTAATTATTTAGGTATCTTTAACTGGCACTTCGGTTTTCTAGATAATTAACTTACATGGATTATCCCATTCCCTCAAATACCTGTTTAATTGTAGAATTCCAGTGGGCATATTGTTTCCATAATTTCTTCTCTTCTATCCTTCCCCTAATCCTTCTGCCTTTTCTGCTCCATTCTGTCCTTCCTCTTTTCTAATTCTTGATGATCACCATCATCATCACCAATATCAACAAAGTGGTGCTGGGAAAACTGGACAGCTACATGTAAAAGTATGAAATTAGAATACTTCTTAACACCACACACAAAAGTAAACTCAAAATGGATTAAAGACCTAAATGTAAGGCTAGACACTATCAAACTCTTAGAGGAAAACAGAGGCAGAACACTCTATGACATCAATCACAGCAAGATCCTTTTTGACCCACCTCCTAGAGTAATGGAAATAAAAACAAAAATAAACAAATGGGACCTAATGAAACTTCAAAGCTTTTCCACAGCAAAGGAAACCACAAACAAGATGAAAAGACAACCCTCAGAATGGAAGAAAATATTTGCAAATGAAACAACTGACAAAGGATTAATCTCTAAAATATGCAAGCAGCTCATGCAGCTCAATATCAAAAAAAACAAACAACCCAATCCAAAAATGGGCAGAAGACCTAAATAGACATTTCTCCAAAGAAGATATACAAATTGCCAACAAACACATGAAAGAATGCTCAACATCATTAATCATTAGAGAAATGCAAATCAAAACTACAATGAGATATCATCTCACACTGGTCAGAATGGCCGTCATCAAAAAATCTAGAAACAATAAATGCTGGAGAGGGTGTGGAGAAAAGGGAACCCTCTTACACTGTTGGTGGGAATGTAAATTGATACAGACACTATAGAGAACAGTATGGAGGTTCCTTAAAACACTAAAAACAGAACTACCATATGACCCAGCAATCCCACTACTGGGCATATATCCTGAGAAAACCATAATTCAAAAAGAGTCATGTACCACAATGTTCATTGCAGGTCTATTTACAATAGCCAGGACATGGAAGCAACCTAAGTGTCCATTGACAGAGGAATGGATAAAGAAGATGTGGCACATATATACAATGGAATATTACTCAGCCATAAAAAGAAACGAAATTGAGTTATTTGTAGTGAGGTGGATGGACCTAGAGTCTGTCATACAGGATGAAGTAAGTCAGAAAGAGAAAAACAAATACTGCATGCTAACACATATGTATGGAATCTATTAAAAAAAAATGGTTCTGATGAACCTAGGGCCAGGACAGGAATAAAGACACAGATATAGAGAAATGACTTGAGGACACAGGGGTGGGGGGTAAGCGTAAGCTGGGACGAAGTAAGAGAGTAGCATTGACATATATACACTACCAAATGTAAAGTAGATAGCTACTGGGAAGCAGCTGCATAGCACAGGGAGATCAGCTCAGTACCTTGTGACCACCTAGAGGGGTGGGATAGGGAGGGTGGGAGGGAGACGCAAGAAGGAGGGGATATGGGGATATATGTACTTATGTAGCTGATTCACTTTGTTATACAGCAGAAACTGACACAACACTGTAAAGCAATTATACTCTAATAAAGATGTAAAAATAAATAAATAAAGGGAATTCTAATGCAAAAAAAAGTTTTTAGATTAAGTAGCGCATCACCTAGATTTATTTAAGAAGCACAAGATTTATTTTTTTAGTGTAAGTGGTCTTTAAAATGTGCTGCAACTAAAGGCTTACTCTGCAAAACTCCAATAAAAGAAACTAATTATGCAAAAACAAACAAAAAAGCAAGGTGTCCCTGTTACTTTAAACTGGCTCATTGTATTGTATGAGAATGAGAATTCTCATACTGCGAGACCCAAAACTTTAGTGATAACTTTTATTTAGGACTCAAGCTATTCCTGTTATTTCAGATACCTTGGATTTTATTTTCCATTAAAAGTGCGTTATATTTTAACAACACCAGCACAGTGCTTTATACTGGGAGTTATAAACGTAACTGTAGGTCACCACATCGTAGACTTCTGACATTCATGAATTTTGCTCTTGCCAGAGCAATTTCATAAGTCAAGAGCCCTTGCCTTGCAGCTTCATTTTGCTGTAATTTTCCAGATTGTTTCTTTGACCACACGAACAGTTGACTCCTTATATTCACTATATGTATTAGAAGCACTGTGAGACTCCCATTTTTATATTACACTTGCTGACAAGTGCCACAAATAACTTTAACGCAATTTACTGTCTGGTCTAGACAGAATCACATTGACAGGCATTTCCTTCACCTGATCCTGGTTTACTGCCCAACTATGAGGATGATATGCTCTGTTTTGGAAGCAGAAGAAAAGTAATAGAGTCCTTAAATATTGTGAATATTGATTCATGGTCCAAGCCCTAATAACCAGCAACAGTTAAATATCTAAACAAAGACAATTTAATATTGCAATTCATTAACCATTTTCTGAGAGGGATGCTAGCCTACACTGAACTGCTTCAAGAAGGTAGAGGTGAGTTCAGAATAATCACAATGGGGAAAAAAAAGCAAATCTTTGCTGTTATGGAAAATAACTTCTATTTATGTAAATGAGAACTTAAGCTCATTGGAGGACGAGCGGTAGGAGCCTTAAGAAGATCAACTTAGGCACAAGTGGGTGGTAAATGAATAGCACAAAGAGAAGGAGAGATACTATCACAGAACAAAAAAACCCAGAAAAATCATTATCGATACTATTTTTAGTAAGGTAATTTTTGAGTTTTTGTATAGAGCCTAACATTAGGAATATTGGTACTCCTAGAAAATTGAGCATTTACTATAAATCCAATCTGCTAGGCATTAATACTTTAATATCATTGATTTTTTATTCTGTTATCTTAGATGACAGTAAATGCTTGATAGAAAATTAAATTATACCCTGATCCCTCAAAGTAAGAACTTAATAGTCCAGCTAGAGAAATTTGTCCTTAGCTATGCCTAGTTCAATCCTATACCAGTCATACATTCTCAGAAACACAGCTGTAATTTAAACTGATTTAATTACCTTCTTGTCATCTCACTGGTAAGGGAATTTTAAAGGAATACTACAATGCACTCTGTCCCTGTGTTGTTGTGCCCTGTAACACACTCAGAGAAAAGGGCTTGGAAAGGTGAGGGGTCTGCTTGCCAAATCATATTCTGAATAGTTGTAAGTAAGGAGCCTGGCTCCTAGTTAAAACCCTATGTGTGATTTTTTTCAGGCCTCACCACAGGCAATTATGAAGCTCTAAGTATCAGCCCTCATGGGGTAAAGCTGCCCTCCCCCAACCAGACTGGGTGCATGGCCAATGCACTGCTATTTCTGGAGAGAGGTGCGGTCAAGGACTCAGTCCCCTGGTTGGTCATTGCCTTTCACATATTTAGATTCCTAGCCCTGAGGATTTCATTCCTAGGTCTCTCTGAGGCCTCGGGCAGAGGTCTTCTTTAGGTGTTTCTCAAGTTCTCCTTATAGGGAGAGGGAAATCTTAAAGATATATTTTTCCCTACTCTGATTCAGTACTCAGTACTTTTCCACCTCTAACCCTTTCCCCTTTTCCTCTCTGTTAAACACACGTCAGGGTCAATAAAACTGCTGGAGCCCTTTGTACGGGGCTCTCTAAACAGTGAGGACTCCCAGGTCTGCACTGATCCCCATGGCCCTTGATCAGGGTTCCATGGGGGAAATGAACAGGGAGAATCAGCACTTTCTCTGGTTTTCAACTCCTGCTTATACCATCACAGTAAGTGCTTAAAGTCGTAACTCTTTCATTTTTGGCTTGTTGCTTAAAGCAGCTATTCTGGAGACCTGGCAGCTCAGCTCTCACCTACCCCCACTCCAGCTCACCTGAGTTCCTGACAGTAAAAAATACAGATATTTTGCAAAAGGTAGAGAAAATTCAAAGGTGGTATGACAAGGCTCTTTAAATGTTTAAAGAACAAGTTCCATGACAGAGAAAAGAGTCCTGTTCTTTGCTGCTCTAGAAAGCAGAACTAGGACAAATTGGTGGAAATGACAGCAAGTTAGAAATTCAATCATCACCAATCACTATAATTACAATAAATGTGGGAAAGAGCCAATATTTATAGAGCCTTTACTGTGTGCCAGGCATGAGGCATGATGCTAAGATATGTACAGAAAGCATCTCATTTTTTTCCTCACTGTTAACACTTCTGAAAAATGAGAATCTAATGTTAGTGGAAGGATTGCTTAATGAGCTCCTTCCCAATGGAAATAGACAAGGTGAGGTATATTGAATATCTATTATGATAGCGCAGAAAAAAAAATCTTAACACTGTGGGAGACGATGAACTAAAAAGCCAAAGTTTCCCTGAACTGGCTAATCATTAAAATCACCTAGAGAATTAAAATAAATGGAAGATAGAATGTGTTTGGTTTTTAAAACAGAGGACTATACTACCAATCATCACTCCCTTCACTACATTCCCCTGACCCAAGAGGTAATTTAGCAGGATTCATGATTAAAGAGATCTAGAGAGAGCCATGACATATATATATATATATTTTAAAAGATCCTTCAGTACTCTGATTATGAATCAGGATTAGGAAACATTACTTCCAGTATCTTCCAATTCAAGAAGTCTGAGAGCAAATATTAAAATATTATTATTAAAAGAATAAGGCTTGGGCTTCTCTCGTGGCACAGTGGTTGAGAGTCCGCCCGCCAATGCAGGGGACACGGGTTCGTGCCCCGGTATGGGAGGATCCCACATGCCGCGGAGCGGCTGGGCCCGTGAGCCGTGGCCACTGAGCCTGCGCGTCCGGAGCCTGTGCTCCGCAGTGGGAGAGGCCACAACAGTGAGAGGCCCGCGTACCGCAAAAAAAAAAAAAAAAAAAGAATAAGGCTTATTTTAGGATTATTTTCACATGTCATTTAAGCTGTGCTATTATGAAATAATTTATATGTAACAATGTAAGTGACTATATATGATATAAACACTCTTGTATTTACTACTTAGTTCAAAAAAATGTTTCCAATACTATTTGCCTCTCTTCAACCTTATCCCTCTCCTCCAGAAGTAACTATCCTGAATTTTCTGATAACAATTCCCTCGTTTTCCCCAACACTACTGATTTAATTACTAGAGTTTTAAACTAAGTTATTTGACTGGTAGGATAAGGGCCTCCACCGTGTTCATTTTCTTAAGGACTGTGTTAGCTTATTTTCCTTTCTGTCTTCTGTAAAATTTTTAGATCACCTTTTCAATTAAATTTTAAAACCTGTTGAGGTTTGAATTATATTAACTACCTATCAATTTACAGAGAATTGATATCTTCCATTGGATCAGCTATGCACTGAGCATGATTTCTCTATTTATACCTTTTTAAGTGCTTTCAGTTAAGTTCTGTGTTTTTCTGTAAATGGCACAAATATTATCCACTAGATTGTTCCTATGGTCCTTATACTCTTACTCACATTGTCAATTCTTCCTTTTTACTGAATTGCATTTCTAACACATTATTGCCAATAAACAGAAATGCAATTGACTTTTGTATATTAAGCCTATCCAGTATTCTTTCCAAGTAGGCTTATTAAAACTAATAATGTTTCAAACTTGATTTTTATATGTAGACCATTGTATAATCTGCAAATAACGGTAGCTTTTCTTCCTATGTCAAAATGTGATAGCTTTTCTTTTTCTTTTATCATGGTGCTGTTTAGACTCTCCAAAACAATGCTGAATAGAGGTGGTGCTATAACAGACTTATTGCCTCATTACTGGCCTAAAGTAAATTGTTTTAACATTAAGCATGACATTTCCTATAGGTTTTTGTTATATAAATTCATCAGGTTAAGAAATTTTTCTTTCTAATTCAATAGGATTTTTTTCAAAAACCACTAATGGGTTATCAATGCTACTGAATGATTATTCATCATCTGTTGAAATGGTCATACAATTTTTCCCCTTTAATCACCGTATAGGTTAGGTTATCTACTGTTAAACTTGCACTCCTGGGATAAACCTAACTTGATCATGATTTATTATCTTTTTATACAAAATACTGGATGCTATATAATACTGTAGTTAGTAATTTTCTATATACATACATGACAGAGCACAGCCTGTAACTTTCCTGCTGCTTATTTTCCTGGTATGATTTGACCCACATGATTATACTAGTTTCATAAAGTAAGTTGGAAAATGTATCTTCTTTTTCTATTATCTGCAAAAATGAGTGTAAGATGAATCCTTCTAGGGTCTGCTTTTTGTATGGATCTCCACTACAAAGTCTCACTTACAGAGGTCCCAGGTCCTTTTTTCTTATGGCCTGCTTACCGCCAAAGCTAAAGATGTACGCTTCCAAGATTAGCAGATACCCCTGGGGCAGGTGATACTTTATGTTTGCTTGTCTCTCTGGATTTGCAGTTCCCCTTGAAATTTATGAGGGTTTTGCTTACTTTCTTGCAAGCTCAGCAATACATTTAAGAGGATGATTTTTATATTTTATTTAGAAATGAGTGCGTGCCATACCTTGAGTGGGGAGAAAGATAAACCTCATCTTTAATTCACAGGAGAGCTTTCCCACCATAATGTAACATCATCTGCTTGAATGACTACAGGGGAGTATTCCTAGAGCTGGTGAATCTGGGATGAAACAAAGATGGCCAAGACTATGCACGACTACAAGCAGGGGTGAGAACATACGCATTTGCAAAGTGGCAGCAATGAGACAAAATAAGATGCAGTTGCAGTACAACAAGCTTTGTAGCTTATTTTACATTAATTCAGCTTCAGTGTACTCGAAAGCAACAGGTTACTTTGAGCAATTTAAGCAACTGCAACAAAATGCCCTCTCTGCAGTCCTTAGCACTCTCTCCTTTGGCTTCACTTTCCTAAAACCTTCTCATACTCTGCCACTCAAAGCAAAATGACATTATAAACATCCCTGAAAAGAAAGTACAAACAGAATGGCAATGAGATTGATTTGCTAAGAGTATGAAGACTGAAGAGCAAGTAGTAGAGGATTTTGAATATTCAGAGGAGGAGTTTGGATTATGTAATGTTTGACTCACTTTGTGCCTGGGAAGCTTCATGATACTAATGGTGTATTTATTGATCCATCTGTGGTACACAAGGGGCTACTCTGTCCTCCTCCCAATACTCTACCTATCTGATCAAAAAGTGCAGAACTGGCCACTCAATATTAACTGAATGAATAAAGAAAGGGCGGGTATACCCATGGCTTTCTTCAAAACCATCAGTATTTATTATACACTGGTTCAATATCAAAGCTACAATGGAACAGTAGCTTAGAATGGTGGTGTCTGCATTGTTGAATGATCAAATGACATTCACACCTGCACTCTGTCTGCCAGACAGGCTTCTACTTAGACAGTGATGTAGAATATAAACAACCCTCCTATTGTGGGCATACGCTTTTTCCTTTTCCAGCAGAGTTGTTTATGGAGTAGTTAACAATTGGAGAATAATCAAGATTGAAATTCTACCTTCCTTATATGTGCAATATCAAAGATTTGGGGGGAAGAACCAAAAAATCATAAACACATACACACAAAACACTCTCATCCTGAAAGACTAACTGAACTCAAGGCATGGAAGACCAGTAGTGAAACATCATTTTTGATGAAGGAAGACATTACATAGAGAGGAACTTTAAATTATAAAATCAATCATAATTTCCTATTTGTCTTTTATTGAAGATATTTGTTTGATAGTTTCTTTTAACCTTTTTCTCCATAAATGTGTTCAGTGTTTAAAGTTGTTTTAAAAATATATGTTTGTAATTTTTTTAGACAGCATCCTGCTCCATTTCAACCCCTCACCCCACACCTGACACCCAATACAGCAGTAAATGCACTTCATGGCATTTTACCCAGAGTTCACATTGAAATTTCACCAACTAGCTCTGAAGCAATTTGAGCTCAAGGGAGAGTTTTGCATCATTTTGTTTTAATTTATAGAATCAAGCAAAATTATCAAATTCTCACACGGCAGTCAATGTAGAAAAGTACCTTAAAGCTGCATTCTTCATTATGTGTTTATCTAACAGCTTCTGCTTTAAAACTTCTGTTTTTTATTTAACACTAAAAACATCTTATGATTAAATTATGGATCAATATTGTTCTTGCTATAGAAAATGCCAAAGAACATTGAAAATAAAACCTATTTGACAAATGGAAGAAGATTTATTACCTCTGAGTGAGAAATCATCCTTCCACAAAGAATGAAGATTAAGAGTACACGTCAGGGAAAACAACAAGTGAGCTTGATAAAGCAGGTTTTCGCTAATGACCTTAAAAGGACCTTTAAAATGTGATCACCTACATCCATCACTGCTCTAATCTAAAACATCATCCCCTCTAGACTGGATTATTGCATAGTCTCCTAACACAGAGCTTCCAGAGTGATCACTACACATGTAAGTTAGATTCCCTAATTAAAATCCCCTCACTGCTTCCCATTACCCTTAGAGTATAGTCCACACCTCACATTGGCCTTCTTTCTGTTCTCCTATTGGGCTAGGCTCATCTTCTCCTCTGATCGCTTTTCTAGGCCAGATCTCAATATCCAGGTATTAAATCGTGTTATCTTGAAAAACAATCCGAAATGTTACCTGGCACTCTAGCGTATTATCTTGTTTTCCATAGCACTTAACATTATCTGATACTCCTAATTTACTTGTTTGTTTCTCTCTATATATTAAAATTTAAGTTCCAGGACAGCGAGATCTCTTGTGACAGTTACACCAGTGCCTGAAACACGGTAGGAGGTTAATAACCATGTGTTGAATGGATGATTAAAGAATATTCTCCAATATTCAGTAGAGCAGTACTGTAACTTCTGAGCAAGGGAGTGACATGATAAATTGTTCACGCACACGTAGCACTTGTATGAAAATACTATTAGATTTAGAAGAGGGTGCAGACAGAAATCAGCAGAAATCCATGGTGAACTGTATTATTAAAGTGAATTTAAATGAAGAAAGACCATTCAGAGAATGTATATTGTCTGGGAGCAAATATGGAAGAGTATACCAGTATTAGCACAGTCTTAATACTTAAGGAAACAGGTAAGCAGGATTATAAATGCTAGAGAAAGAGTAAAACTGCTTATATATATATATATATATATATATATATATATTCTATATGAAAACAGTGTGAAGAAAAATTAATGTAGTTTTAAATATTTCATTTTCATTTGTCTAAAATACTCATTTTTAATTTATTAATAATAAAGGAGACCTTTATTAATCAGAAATCAAGTCCAGATATGCACATTTAGGAATCATTACTATACAAGTAAACGGGAAATCTTCACAGAAAGATGAATTTCCCTCAAGGCAAGGCCTTATACTGAGAGACGGGTAGGTTCCCTTACCTCTTACTTGCCTCAGTTCCCTTATCATTAAAATGGAGATAACGGTAGACACCAGTAGATTATCTAGCTCTTCAGCTGGTTTATTTGTAAAGGGTAAAACAAAAATGGCAGAGCAGGTAACAGCCAGAGGATGCAAGTGTAGGGTCTTTTGGTAGGTGGGAAAGAGGAAACATTGAAAAGCAGTAGGGCTGACGGGTGACTCAACACAGATGGAAGCTTCTAGGATAGAGGTGGGTGAGGGGCAGAGAAAAAGGATAAGAAAGTGGTGGAAAGTGAACAGCTATAGGGAAAAGGTAAATAGGGGAAGCCTTTGAAACAAAGAAGTTATTTCCTCAATGAGGCATCAACGTATACCAAGTAACGGTAGGAAACCTGTGCCTTATATACTCAGACTTTGTAGAGAAGGGAGTCATGAAGTGTGGATATCACGGCAAGCATATCATGTGGTCATTACGAACCAATGGTGAGTGAGGCTGAATTTCTGATTCTTAAGGAGATATGTGAAGACTCTGATCAAAACTTTTCCAAGAACAATTGTTCCTAAAAGATCAAAACTTTTTTTCTCATTTGTCACATATTAAATATCACCTCACTTAGTACTTCATAAAGCAGAATAAAATTTTATAAATACTGGAGCCCCAATTATAATGATCATGAAGCTAAGATGGTAAGCTATCTAGAAAAATACTAGCGGGGCATTGATAATGCAGTGTAATACTGTTAGCAGAGTAATTTAGAGCATGAGCTTTGAGTTGCTTAGGTTTCTATTTTGAAAATAGATAAAAATAAATAGCACTGCCTCCTTTCCCTTTTCATTTGGAATTAATGAGACAGAGAGAAGCAAATTTGATTTTAGGTAAAACCAGGAGATATTTCTAATTCAAACCACAGCATATGAGAAAGGGCTGCCAAATGCAGTGAAGGTTGAATAAGGTACAACATGAAACAGCAGCCCTACAGCTACAGCTCTCAGATGAAACTAATAGGACACAATGTTCAAAATTAGATAAACCTCTTTGGGTAATAAAGCCAATAATCCTTTGTAATGGTGAAAAGATGTGCCGTGGACACTGCATGGTGGTAAAGTAAACCAAGGAAGAACCAACAAGAAGAGGAATTATCCAGATATAATAATTTGAAGAATAAAATGTTGCAGAAGAAAGGGTACACTGTGAGCAGTCTGGCAGGCGCTAGTCTCAGTTGTCAGGAGAGAAGTAAAAGGTAAAAGAATTCACATAGGGATTCCCTGGTGGCGCAGCGGTTAAGAATCCGCCCGCCAATGCAGGGGACACGGATTCGAGCCCTGGTCCAGGAAGATCCACATGCCGTGAGCAACTAAGCCTGTGCGCCACAACTACTGAGCCTGTGCACTACAGCCTGTGCGCCCCAACTACTGAGCCCGTGTGCCACAACTACTGAAGCCCACGCAGCTAGAGCCCGTGCCCTGCAACAAGGGAAGCCACCGCAACGAGAAGCCCACGCACAGCAACGAAGAGTAGCCCCCACTCGTCGCAACTAGAGAAAGCCCGAGCACAGCAACAAAGACCAGTGAAGCCAAAAATTAATTAATTAAATAACTAAAAATTCACATATACACAACTCTGTCATCAGGTACGGCTTGTAAGTCAAGGAGAATATACTCTTGCCTGGGACACTGCTCTACTGGTAGATGCCCCAAGATGGACTCATGTCTTTCTTAAAATGACTGAATACTAATAATAATGGAACACTAACACAAGACTGACAGAAAGACACAACAAAAATAAAGGTGAAAAGGAACAGGAAAAACAAATGACAATACGAATGTTTCCAAGATATAAAAAATTTCCCCTAAAGAAAGGAAAACTGTGACAAGCACACTATCTTGCATTTAAGAAATAAAGTGATTTCCTTTGCTGTGCAAAAGCTTTTAGGTTTCATTAGGTCCCATTGTTTTTATTTCCATTTCTCTAGGAGGTGGATCAAAAAGGATCTTGCTGTGATTGATGTCATAGAGTGTTTTGCCTATGTTTTCCTCTAAGAGTTTTATAGTGTCTGGCCTTACATTTAGGTTTATAAATCCATTTTGAGTGTATTTTTATGTATGGTGTTAGGGAGTATTCTAATTTCATTCTTTTACATGTAGCTGTCCAGTTTTCCCAGCACCACTTACTGAAGAGGCTGCCTTTTCCCCATTGTATAATCTTGCCTCCTTTATCAAAAATAAGGTGACCATATGTGTATGGGTTTATCTCTGGGCTTTCTATCCTGTTCCATTGATCTATATTTCTGTTTTTGTGCCAGTACCGTATTGCCTTGATTACTGTAGCTTTGTAGTATAAACAAGATGAAAAGACAACCATCAGAATGGGAGAAAGTATTTGCAAATGAAGCAACTGACAAAGGATTAACCTCCAAAACTTACAAGCAGCTCATGCAACTCAATATCAAAAAAACAAACAACCCAATCCAAAAATGGGCAGAAGACCTAAATAGACATTTCTCCAAAGAAGATATACAGATTGCCAACAAACACATGAAAGGATGCTCAACATCACTAATCATTAGAGAAACGCAAATCAAAACTACAGTGAGGTATCACCTCACACCAGTCAGAATGGCAATCATCGAAAAATCTACAAACAATAAATGCTGGAGAGGGTGTGGAGAAAAGGGAACCCTCTTGCACTGTTGGTGGGAATGTACATTGATACAACCACTATGGGGAACAGTATGGAGGTTCCTTAAAAAACTAAAAATAGAACTACCATGTGACCCAGCAATCCCACTACTGGGCATATACCCTGAGAAAACCATAATTCAAAAAGAGTCATGTACCACAATGTTCATTGCAGCTTTATTTACAATAGCCAGGACATGGAAGCAACCTAAGTGTCCATCAACAGATGAATGGATAAAGAAGATGTGGCACATATATACAGTGGAATATTACTCAGCCATAAAAAGAAATGAAATTGAGTTATTTGTAGTGAGGTGGATGGACCTAGAGTCTGTCAAACAGAGTGAAGTAAGTCAGAAAGAGAAAAACAAATACCGTATGCAAACACACATATATGGAATCTAAATAAAAACAAAAATAAAATGGTTCTGAAGAAGCAGGGGCAGGAATAAAGACGCAGACGTAGAGAATGGACTTGAGGACATGGGGAGGAGGAAGGGTAAGCTGGGACGAAGTGAGAGAGTGGCATGGACATATATACACTACCAAATGTAAAATAGCAGTGGGAAGCAGACACATAGCAGAGGGAGATCAGCTCGGTGCTTTGTGACCACCTAGAGGGGTGGGATAGGGAGGGTGGGAGGGAGATGCAAGAGGGAGGGGATATGGAGATATATATATATGTATAGCTGATTCACTCTGTTATACAGCAGAAACTAACACAGCACTGTAAAACAAGTATACTCCAATAAAGATGTTAAAATAAATAAATAAAGTGCAACAATTGCCTTTACAAAATAAGACTTTATCGGATATATACACAAGCTCAGAGAAACTACAATTAGAGAGCATTTAGAGATAAATCATTGGAAGTAGTGGTAAAGAAGGTAGGAATCAAAGAAGAAAAACCATTATAGAAATGACTAACTAGAAGAAAAGGAGAACAGGCACTGCTGAAAATACAGAGAGTCAAGGAGGATAAGATTGAGAGGAGTGAGCAAACTGCAGTGGAAATAATTTCAGCATATAAAACACTTTTAAATAATAAGGTAGATAGGAAGACCAACAAAAAGAGATCCCATCCATTCATATTCAGTACTTCAAAGGTAAATGACTAGAATACTAATAATCCCGTAGTCTCTTCTTATCCATGGGTGATACAGTCCAAGACCCTCAGTGGATACCTGAAACTGTGGATAGTACCAAACACTATATATATTTTTTTTCCTGTGATAAAGTTTAATTTATAAATTATGTACAGTAATAACTAATAATAAAATAGAACAGTTATAACAATATACTGTAATAAAAGTTATGTGAATGTAGTCTCTCTCTCAAAATATCTTACTGTACTGTACTCACCCTCTTCTTCTTGTGCTGATCTGAGGTGATAAAATGCCTCTTTGATGAGATGAAGTGAGGTAAATGATACAGTCTTAGGCTACTACTGACCTTCTGATGATATACCAGAAAGAGTACCATCTGCTTCAGGTGATCCTTGGGACATGATAATGTACATGGCTGGGTGTCAGGAGCAGACATTATCCACAACTGGGGATCCCAGGTAGGATGGAGTGGGAAGGCACAAGATTTCATCATGCTACTCAGAACAGTGCCCAATTTAAAGTTTTTAAATTGGTTTTTTCTGGAATTTTCCATTTAATATTTTTAGACCATGGTTGACCACTGGTAACTGAAACTATGGAAGGCAAAACCACAGATGAGGATCTACTGTAGTAATAATTATAATGTATTGTAAAATACAATATTCCCTAAGTAAATAGACATTTCAAAACATGTTGAAGATACATTATGTTCCAGACTAAAGGAGACTCAGAATAATATCAAGGTATATCTTATTAAAATTACTGAACCTTAAAGATAAAAAAATACTTGGAGTGAGTAGGCAAAGATTTTAGTTACCAATAAATACTGGGGGAAAGGAGTTATCCTTAGATTCCTTCACAACAACATTCAGAATATAGAACTGCTTGTAAGTTCCTCAAGAAAAACACACAAATATTATTTTAACCCAGATAATGGGTACTATGAGTTGGTTAATTTGATCTCCAGACTATCTTCCATTTAGTATATATTCCAGGACTGCAGATAAGGGAAGGTAAAAACTCCACTCCCCAGACTCCCGTGCAGATATGGCCATTATTTCAAATTAGGATCCAACAATTACATGGATTCAAGTGAGATTTAGAAAGCAGAATTGCTGCAGAGTCCATTTTCTGCCTCTTTTTAGCAAGCATGACAGGTTTTTCTGCAGCAACATTTCATTTTTCATTCTTCAGGTTTCTAAGTTCAAAGGCAGGTATGATGGTTTCAGCAGCAGTGACAGCTTCTTAATTCTGGCTTCCTAAGCTCTAAACTGCAGCTATAGGTTTATGGATTTAATTCAGCATTTGCAGTGGTTGCCTCAGATATAATAATTCTGCTGTTGGGTAAGTTCTGTGTTATTCTGCAAGACATTTCTGAAGGCTACTTAAAATACTTAAAATGGCTTTGTTTCCTGCACTGTATTCTGATTAATAAGCCAGTTAAATTATTGCTCAATGATAAAGGCAATAAACAAACTTTTCTTAAACGTTGAGAATTTAGAGAATACAGTTACATGAGCCCTTCATAAAAGCAGTAGAAGAAGATGAATTTCAACTAAGGTGAATGGAGAAACTCTGGCAAAAGGAATAGGGAGAAACTGAGTCATTTTACCTGTTATACAAAGACAATAACAATGAGTATTAATGTCATAATTGCAGAAAGGTATGTAAATAAAAGCCCTGATGAGGCAAAAATGATGTAATTGACAAAAACTAGGAGGAGAAGGGAAAAGAAGGTGAGAAGTAGTTCAAGCTGGCTGAAATTTTTATTTTTAGAATCATGGGCCAGGCTAGCATTTAAATCTAAGTTCAGAACATATCTAAAAGAAATAAGTAATAAAATCACACTTGGGTGGTGAAGAAAAAATTAAAGGACTAAACTAATTCTAGCCTTATCATGAGAAATACTTCAATATTGTCTCAAATTCTAGAAGACTAATTATAGATTAGAAAGATAAACTTTACAGATTACTAGAGAAATACAGACTACAAACAGAAAGAAATCATACTTATAAAGAGAGAAAATATAAAATGGAAAAAGATAGCACTAAGCCAGTTTATCAATAAATGTAAATGGTTTAAATATTGTAACATTAGGTCAAAAAGCAGAATTCAACTCTACTATATGAAGAAAGAGACACCTAAAACAGAACGACTAAATGGCATATATAAAAATAATAGTCTTTGTAGCACTGTTAGTAATAAGAGTGGAAACAACCTAAATGTCCCTCATGGATATTATGATACATTATAAAATGGAATACTGCACAGCTTCTAGAATATATAAGGTAGCTATGTATCTGCTAGTATGGAAGAAACTCTCTGCTACATTAAGTTAAAAAAATGCAGGATAGCATATATGATATTCCACCGTATGTTTTTTACACACATAATGACATACATAAAAATGCTTGTAGAGCAAAGAATATCACTGGAAGGATATGTAAGTAAACGGATGACAGTGGTTGTCTCTAAGGAAAAGTAATGGGTGACTAGAAGTATAGGTATGGGAGATTTTTCTTATCACAACGCATTTTTGGTGTTGTTTGAAAAGTTGTGTATATGTATTGCCTTCTTTTTAAGTAAACCTTGTTTTGAAAGCAACAACTTTCAAGTTAGTAGGTCTTGGATCAGAGTCTTGGCTCTGCCACTTACTCATTGTGCAGCAACTGATCATTGCAGTAGCCCACTTAGTGGGTGTGGCCTACTATAATACTATACCACTATGTGGTATAAGCCACTATGGGTGGCTTATAAACCACAGAAATTTATTTCTCACAGTTTTTCTGGAGGCTGGGAAGTCCAAGATAAGGAAGCCGGCAGATTTTGAATTCATAGACAGCTGTTTTTTTTCTGCTGTAACCTCACATGGTGAGGGCTCTTTTGGGGTCCCTTTTATAAAGACAATGATCTGCCCTCATGACCTAATCCCTTCCCAAAGACCCCACCTCCCAATGTGCTCACATTAGGGCTAAGCATTTCAACATATGAATTTGGGGGGGGGGGACATAGACATTGTCTTTGTTTTTTAATCGGAGTAAATTTGCTTTACAATATTGTGTTAGTTTCATTGCTGTACAATGAAGTGAATCAGCTATATGTATACTTATATCCCCTCCTTCTTGGACCTCCCTCCCACCCCCCACCCATCCCACCCATCTAGGTTGTCAGAGAGCACCGAGCTGAGTTCCCTGTGCTATACAGCAAGTTCCCACTAGCTATCTATTTTACCCATGGTAGTGTATTTATATCAAACCTAATCTCCCAATTCATCCTACCCTCCCTTCCCCCACTGTGTCCACATGTCCGTTCTCTACATCTGTGTCTCTACTCCTGCCCTGGAAATAGGTTCATCTGTACTATTTTTCTAGATTCCACATATATGTGTTAATATACAATATTTGTTTTTCTCTTTCTGGCTTACTTCACTCTGTATGGCAGACTCTAGGTCCATCCACATCTCTACAAATGACCCAATTTCATTCCTTTTTATGGCTGAGTAATATTCCATTGTTTGCAGGGGGTAACATTATTAATAAATTCATATGGTTAATGTATCTCGCTCTCTATAGTTATATAGATATAAATATATATTCGTAAATGTAGTTGTTTTAACCATCTGCAGGGACCACAAAACTGGAAACTCTGACCTTATTGAACTTACCTATTACCCTATAACCCTAAGGAGTAAAGCATTGCCACACTGGACATTATCATGAAATTTTGTAGAATCAGTTCTGGCCCCTAAGCCTTCTTACAAATACAAAAACATTAGCTAAAAAGACCATTTATCTGAAATGTTACATCATATTTTTATTATTTTTTCCCAAATTATCTAAATCAGTTCTATCTTTGCAGTAGAATCCTTTCCAAAACATGATTTTTTTAAACTGAAATATGTATCTAGTGGCATCAAAAAAGTAAAGATGCCACAACAAAGTAGCTGTGGGTGACAATGAAAACTTCACCATATGCACGTGGTCTGACAGACTTTGCTGCAACTAATATTGACTTATGACCAGAAAAACTCTTGAATCAAATAATTCAAATTTTTCTCTTAATTATCTTGTTTCTATTTGCCCAAAATATCTAGAAAACTGCCTCAGTTGCCGCCTTCATTCTGCCTCTGTTGACATAGCTCCACACCCTAATATACTCTTGAAATTTCCTCATAACTTCTATTGAAGTAGTTATTACTTATGGAGCTCATTTTCCTAATAGTTATAAAAGATTCAGTAGGCAACTGATGCTATGAAGGTGCTGTTTTTCTTGAAAGAGCAATTAAACTAAATTGAATTTTTAAAAATGGTAATATCAAAGAGCTCACTTTTTACGAAAAGAAATTCTAAATAGAATACGAACAGGCAAGCGGAACACCCACATCCTCCAATTCATTTCTCCCTTGTGTGCTCAGGCAATGTTTATTTTCTGGGTGAGGAGAAGAAAAAATTTCCTAAGCCACATTTATACATTCTACCCTGATTCCCGACACTGACCTGCAGGACAAAGAAAATGAGCTTCTCACATGTAGAGAACAGATGGCCAGTACTCACAATAACCAATGGGATGTCCCTGATATTTTATTTATTTATTTTTGGGTGCAGATATCCCTAAGTTTTCTAGTGATAAATTTTTAATATAATTTAGCCAAAACCAATTTTCAAATCAGTAACAGTCCTGATCTTTAATGTAATTTTATCAAAAGAGTATTATATAAATATATGCTTTGTTGCTAGAGAATTTGCAAACTGCAACAATGGGAAAGCAAACCTGAACTGCTTCCTGATAAAAACTCCTATTTGGAAAAGACAGTAATATTTAAGTATTACTGATTTCCCCTATTGGTGATAATTTCAAATTTCTAATACATGTGATTACTCAAAGAGGGTATCTAATAAACAGAGATAATAATACAAACCTATCCAGCAATGAGGCTCAAGAAAGATCACGTACATAAAGCTCGTAGCAGAGTCCCTGGCACATAACAGATGTTTAGCAAATGATGGCTAATATTATACACAAAATTGCCACAGTAAAGCAGTATTATAATAAACAGCTTAGGCTCTGGAGTCAGGTAACCTGATTTTGAATCCCATTCACATTTGCACTTAGGAGAAGTAAATAACTGATATTTGAAAATTGTTTAGCAAGTTAACACTCACAAAAAAAATTCAAAACAAATATAGTTTACTGTATTCCATCATCATCACAAATTATTTTAATCAAATTCTATTATAATTACATAGATTTTGAGAATGATAAATAAAATCTCTTCTTATATAATTACTATTGCCTATTTCTATTTCATGGGTGAGATGAAAGTTCAGCAAGTATTTTGTTTGCTTTTATATGCATCGCAACTGGAAAATACTTAAATTGGGGGTTTATCCAAAACGAGGTCAGATTATGTCTTATGTTATTGAAATTAACTTCTGTTGTAATGACTTTTTACTTAGTTTAAACGATGTAAGAAATTTAAACAGTTGTTTATTGAGTCCTACTAGGTACCAGGCATACTCTGCTGGATACTGGGGAACCACTGGTAAGTAAAAACATACAATCTACTTCCCGGTGGCCCTCACCATCGAGTGGAGAGAGAAGACATTGATCAAATCATTATATTGATAAAGGTATAAATATAGCTAGCTGAGTGATGTAAAACAGACATACATGGTGCCATGATAACTTATTATAGAAGAAAATCATATCATCACAGAGGTCAGAAAAGGCTTTCCTTGAGAACATGCTGGCTGAGATACGATGGATGAACAGGAGTTACCTAGGTACAGAAAAATAGGCAGACTGCTCTGAGCAGAGAGGGCATCCAAGACAAAAGACCAGTGGTAAAGACAGCTAGACACACTTTAGAAACTGACTATTCAGTGTGACTGAAAGGCAAAGAGCAAGACTATAGCGTTATGGAGAAGTGTCAGGCCATTTTATGGATGGCTTTGATCTTTAAGAGCAACGGAAAGTCGTTAAGGAATGTTAAACAATTCACAACGTATTCTGAAATAGCCCATGATTTGGAGAACACCTTGATGTGGGGCAAGAATGGATGTAAGGATGGACACCACATGAGAGACTATGGTAGATGTCCAGGTCAGAGTAAGAAGTAGTGATGGAGAGAAAAAGAAAAATTTCAGAGATTTTGCTTTAATTTAAAAAATACTCTCAGACATGGCTATGTATCCATTTGCACACTACTTTATACAAATAAACACCATACCAACACTATACGTGTAAAAATGATACCAAGGCTGTTTGTAGTGTGTGCTATAGATCGTAGTAGTTTGTGATTAAGGGCAATGTGCATTAAGTAACTTTAAAGTCAAAGACGCTCTTTTTCAACAAAATAATAGAGATTTTCTCCAAAAATCTTAAAGATATTAAATTGTTCTTATATGGAGACTGATCCATCCTTACTCCCAATCCATAATTAATTTTCCCACAGTGGGTGTGGGTTTATTCTCAGTTATAATATATCATAATATAAATTATTCCGCTTGAGAAAAGTTACATTCTGTGATATAAAGAGATAAATTTGCTTTTTAGAATCCTGAAATATGCTGTGTAATTGAGGAGAAAGTATTTTAATATTGCTATACTTGACTGATTTCCAAAGTTATTCTGTGTAAGACATAAGTTTTCAAATGTCAAATATATACCAGAATTTATTTTATTTTCTCCATCTACTTTGAGTGAAATAAATTTAAACTAGAGAGCAAATGGATAATGAATCAAATAGAGAATAGGAAAATACTTTGATTTGCTTGTTAACTTTATTTATTAGCATCTGTTACTTCAGAAACAAAAGAAACAAACTAAATCAGATGTAATACTTCATGTGATGAAAATGCATGGTCAGTATTTCAGACTATTATACTAAAAAAATTGTCATACATTTTAAGATTATGCTTTTTTCAAGTTATGAATCTACTTGCAATTTTTTTTCAAATATTCATTCCTCAACTAAATCATTTATTTAACATTTAAGATACAGCTAATGGGTCTTGTCCTTCATGAAGACTTCCAAGTCTCACTCAAACAAAACCAACCATTCCTCCCTTTGTGACCCTGCTCAATGTACAATTTACCTTTACTCTAATACTTACCAGTGTCTGCAATGGTTGTTCTCTAGTAATAGACCGAAATGTTTTTTCATCTCACTACATCTGGGGCCTAGCACAAAGACTAGCATATATTATGTGCTCAATAAATATTCATAGTGTGAATAACTGAATTTCAAAACATGGTTCATTACTCATATTCTCTACAATGTTTCAATAATTCATATCTCTCAACTTTATAAATTCTCTAAAGATGGATAAACTTCTTGATTTTTAGCACAAACCAGCAATATACTGGCCATTAATAACCTTGTCGTTCCATATGTAAATAGTCAGGCAAGGCAAATAATGATAACCATTTCTTCAGAAAGAAATGATTGAAAAATCATATATGTATTAAACATTTCTTAAAAATAATGTTTTGTTTTGTAAAGACAAGCTGCTCTTCCCTATTACACAGATAATTAATAGCATAGTCAATACTGGATCCAGTTTGCCTAAATTCAGAAAAGTGTTGATACTCATTGCCACATCTCTTTTTTCTCCTTTATTCTATCTTCCTTGCTTCCTTTTGGGTCAATTTTTAAATTCTGTTATGCCATTTTTCTTCTCTATTAGCTTCTTTGTATTATATGTTATTACATATGTTATTACATGTTACAGTGCTAATTCTACATATTAAAACTGTAACCTTGCTTATTAAAGTCAACCTCAAATTAGTACTTATATCACTTCCTTAATGATGAATGAAACATAATACTTTAACTCCATTTATACCATATCATTGGCATTTATTTTATTGCTATATATGTTATGGACCACATATGGTATTATTTTATTTACATTTAAACAGTCAATATTCTTTCATAACTATGTATATATTTTCCTTTTCTGGTGCTCTTTAGTCTTTCCTAAGGTTTCATGCTTCTATTTGGAATTATTTTCCTTCAATCTAAAGAACTTCTTTTAGCATTCCTTGCAATAAATGTATGCTGCTGAATTCCTTCAGTTTTTGTTAAAGGATATGTTCTTTGATTATACAGTTTTACAGGATAGAGTTCTAGGTGGACTCAGGGTTCTTTGGGGGCACTTAAAGATGTCATTTTATTTTCTTCTAGCATCCATAGTTTCTTTTGAAAAATCAGCTATAAATCACATTCTCTTTTTTAAGAGTTTATACATGTGATGCTTAAATAAAAATTTATTTTGGAGTTAAGTTATCAGGAAACAGACTCATAGAAGAGAGTACACACTGGAGTAAAAGTGGAAAATAAGGTTCTTGTTTCTACTTTTCCTCTGAATTAGTTTAGGGCCTCTCTTTAATCTTTAAATGATTAAAGATTTATGGCATGGTGAATCATGCCATAACAACAATATGTTTATTTCTGTATTTATTTATTTATTATACATATGCTTATATTAATATAAATAGCAGCCTGTAGTCCTTTCCCAGAGGATGGAAAGTTGCCTTAGCCCATGTTTGTGTGTAGGTGCTTATGAAATCCTGAATTGTAAAAATCCTCTTTGGGTATCAAGGTAGAACCCAATGAATTGATGTAGTCACTATCCCAGTCAACACATACAGTACCTCTGGTAACTATTACCATCACCCTCATTTTTTTTATTACTATTGGTAGTTGGGCTAGTAGTGACAGTATTTTATAAAACAGTACCTGTATAGGATCAATTCCCTTTAGCTATGTTACCCCTTATACAAGTGCATAGTATAATCCTAAAATACTTGGCCACACTGTTAGATAGATACAGATGGTTTTGCAGATCTTTTTTCAGAATGTCTTTGAAATATTTTAGGTTTTCAGATTCCTAGGCTATAACCAGAGAAAAGTATTCACTTGAGATGTTAGAGTTAAGCAATCCAATTACATATCCAGCTTGCCAGTTTAAAGATAGTTTAGTAATATCAGTCAGTACTCCTGCTATTCGTTTGATAAAGGCTATTAAACTCTCTTCACCTTAACTGGGTGATTCTTCATGGGTAGCATCTATGCTTCTTTTATAACACTTCTTGCTCCATAGAACAAGGTGGAAATCATGACTGCACGGTGAACCAAAAATTTAATTCTATATATGATGTCATAGTCCTAAAATATTAAATCCATACCATTTTTGTGGTTTAAGGTACTATTTGATCATATTAAACCTATTCTTCAATATCTAACTTTCATGAAACATAGCTCTATAGACCTAAATTTTTTTTTCATTCTCTCTGGTCTTACTGTGAATATAAATTATTAGAATTATAATTTTCTCCTTAAGAACTTTTTGAAAGGGCTACATCTTTCAGCAATAGTTCCAACAATGTTTTTATATATAATATCTGCAGAAATATTATAAAATGTGAATAAGAGTTAAAGAAGATGTTATAAAAGGTGATTGCAGGTTACAGGGTCAATGTAAGCCAGATCCCAAAACTCAAAAAGATTGAAGCAGAAAGCCAGGACAGCCCAAGTCAGAAGGCATATAGCTTCTGTGATAGAAGGTAATAATCCCAGTACCTTCACTAGAATTGGCTCTTATCTTCCAGAAACCACCAGGCTACAGTGTAATTCAGAGATGCTACCAAAAAGTGGGAAATAGTTTCTTATACATCATGGGAAACAACTACGATAAAGTTTAATAGAGACAAAAAATCTACAGTTTGAAGACTGTGGCTGAAAAATGTTAGACTGTCTGCCCCTTAAGATTCTTTGCAGAATGTTAAAATCTCAGATTCTATGAGGTTAAAATAAAGGATATTATAAAAACATAAGTGACGTAAAGGATAAACATCCACACTGAGTGAAGAGGAGACAGTTTGTCTAAGGGGTAGGGGGAAGAGAAACCCGATATATGGCAGACATTATTTTGGGCACTAAAAATATGTTCTGCAGTAGTACTTCTCAAGCAAACTACAGTGAAGGGCAAGATTTAGTTTTTAAAAATCCTATCCATAATAAACCACTATGTGGTATTACTGCTCATAGCTAGTATGCAGTTTGTATCACATGCTTCATACTCCTATTTAATCAGATGAGCCCACTGATCATGGATCTGAGTGTTAGAGCAATGTCAAATCACTTTAATATTTTTCTAAACCCTTACTCTCAGCTTCTGTATATGTCCTTGTGGAATGGTAAGAGTTCTTGGACCACAACAGGGTTTGGCGGGGACAACGTGCCTCTTTTCTTCTGACAGCTTCTCTGTTCAAATACATCCTTATTTCTTGACAAGAGGAAATCTTATTCTAATTGGTCAAGTTCCAAATGTCAGGTCAGCTATAACAGCCTAGAATCATTTTGCATTAAAATATGACTTCCATGTCCTGGTTATACATTAAGGTAATGATCTTACTCTTTCTCTTCTCTGCCTTCCACTCTCCCCAAAATTTCTACTCCTTGAAATTTGGTAGTTTGGTAGACCCAATCCTACACAGCTGGTGCTATCACCCTCTCTTCAGTTGAACACCCAAGTTGACTGTCTGCTAAAGGCAATAAAATAACGGTATGATTCCAATATTTATATTCAGACTTTACAGGGAGGTTGAGATTCACTTCAGTCTCTGGCCTAAACTATGTGCTCTATATCAGTTTTACCACAGAATCCTACATTAAGGTATCAAACAGTGGTCTAGATATTAAGAAAGAAATATTTTGTTTTCATTGGCAACTTGGAATTCCACATAAAAAAAAGCTGATGGAGAGATGGCTTTCAAAGGTTACTGGTCATTATGCCATCAAATATAATTTTAAAACAACATAAAGGAGCTTAGCTGATAAACTAGCATGTCAGAGGTAAAGTGTCTTATTGGGAGAAGCAGGCTCTAGGTAACGTATGACTGCAACTGATATTAGATGCACAGCAAAGAAGATTCTTTTGGCATCAGGAGATACTCATCTCAGAACCACAGATCTTTGGCTTACTGTTTTTATGGGTACTATCAGGGCAAATAAGGTATTGCTCCTAATGCTAAGTTTTCCACCATGGAGTCTGTTCCTCTTGTGCTTGTCTTGAAACATTTTTTGCTCTTTAGTCTGTTTCTCATCCACAGCTAATCAATAGTTTCTTTTTCCATGGTAAGTTACTTCCGGTTGCAGCAAGAAAATAAGTGGTGTAAAGGAAGTATTTTGGCCCCATTGGAGTAATGAAGGTTAGCCAAGGCCTGGGAACTGGGGAGCTGAGCAAACACAAAGGTATGCATCAGCCTGCTTCTCACCGCCACTGGGCTCACAAGTTTGGGAAGTGCAAGTAGAAGCATGTGGGGTCAGTAGGCTGGAGCTTGACAAAAGGGTTTTGCAACATTTTCCAAAAGCAAAATTTAATCTTATGTGAGGTTTCTTCTAAATCAATTGAAAATCCAAGTTTGTGAACTGTGGCCAGTTGGCATCTTAGTGAAACTGAAATCAAGACCACTTCTCTATTCTCACCTGCTTTATCTATGTGTACAAAAAAATTGTTCATGACTAGAAAAAGCAAGAGGAGAATATACTTTTGATAAAGAAATTATCAAAAGTTACTTCAGAGGAAATAATGGGTTCTGAATTGTATGGCTCTGGGGCTGGTGCTATGATTTTCTCATGTGCCCTGCTGGCTCTTTAGTGCTTTGGACAAGTGGAACTTGGGAAAGACTGAGTCCTGGATTAACTGAATGCTGGAGATGTTAAAAGAGCTAACCGGATCCAGTGAACTATGTGCTGGGCTACTGATCCTGAAGAAAGAAACCAGATTCTGGAGTCAGACTTCCTGGATTCAAATCTCTGTTTCTGACATATATTACCTGGTAAGCCTGGACAACGTATTTAACCTTCCTGTGCCTCATTTTTCATAGTACTTCTTTTATAGGGTTACTGTGAGGATTAAACAAATGATCTGATACATTCAAACTCTTAGAATAGCCCTTTTATAAATGTTAATCTTTGGCAAAAATTGAAACTTGTTCAAGAATGCTTACAGAGGTGTTATAAAAATAGCAAAAAAAAACAGCTCCAAAACCTCAAAACATTCTAGGTGTGTTTCAGTCAAGGACCAATAATCTGTGGCATATTCATACAGTAGAACACTACTCAGCCATATAACTACAAATAACTACTAATACAATCAACAATTTATGAGCTAAAGAATCTGGAGTCAACAAGCACTTACTGTATTACTCCACTTATATTAAATTCAAGAACATGTATAGTTAATCTATAGTGACTGAAAGTTGCTCAGTGATTGCCCATAGCCTAAGGTTAGAGACTGATTATAAAGGGACAAGAGAAAATATTTTGCAATGATGGAGATATCCTGAATTTTTATTTGTTTGCTGTTCATACAAGTGTGTGTCCATTTGACAAAACTCATTGAATTATACACTTAAAATGGGTTTGTTTTAATGTATGTAATGTATATTCCCATCCTTGCAGTTTTCCGCTACCCGCACTTTGTCTATCATCCCTCTGTGAGCAAACCTCAGTTCTCCTGTTTTGCAATACCATCTGCTTCCTGTTCAGACCCTAACTGAATCTGATATACCTTATATACCTCTAGACATTCAAGTATCGTCTATCATACAAAGCTAGGCCAATTTACTCATTACATGTTTGTGAAAGAATGGGGATTCCTGAAAAGAAGTGTCTTTGTTGTCAAAAAATACCTAGTGCACAGGGGTCACCTGAGGAGTATTCACTGCAGAGCTCTCTCTAGCAGGGTACTGTGCCTTCCAAGCACCATCACTAATTAACATCTCAAGAGCTTCAAGAATAGGATACACATTGTCACAGATAAAATCCTGTAACTTGTTCAAATGAAATGGCTGTCTCTTTCTAAGAAAAATAAGCCATTTTAGGGGGAAAAAAAGGCAATTAAAAACTCTTACCGATGTTTTTAATCTTAAAAAAGTCTCACAGTACCACATATGATAATAGCATTTGTTTGAAACGCACTAGAATATCTAGATAATTTCCTTTTTTATATTTATACTCCCTCCATACTATATTTTAGGAGCTCGTGGTTTTTTGCCAAATGTGTAAGTTGAAATTGATAGTCACCTGTGCAGCTATGAGCTTAATGATTGTTTTTCTCATTTTTTTCTCCTCTTAGCACCATATAGTTTTATTTCTGAGAATCCTATCATTAGACAAACTCTCTATTCCATTAACATGTGTGCTTCTCAAATATAAATGCCTCTCAAGTGGTAATCTGTTTAGTCACTATCAGACATGAATATCATAACAGAGAGAAGCTTTTCTTACTTCCTTCTAAACAGACAGGTGAGAGCAAGGTCTTATCTGAAAGAAACAGGAACTCCTTTTGATAGCATTCTATTTTTTAAGAAGTATTTATGGAGCTCCTACTATACAATACACTCCGTGCTAGGTGTAGAAGTATGGTGATTGACAAAAAAAAGATATCCTCCTTGCTGATGTGAAGCTTAACACCTTGTTGGAGAGGAGAGAGACATCAAACACATCATCACAAAGAAGATACACATTCACAAACTGTGAAATGCTCCCTGAAGGAAAAGCACTGGTCATTATGGGAGAGAACAGGGGTACCTAGTAAAAACTCTAGGGCCAGGGAAAGCATCTTGGAAGAAGGGTCCCATACACAGAAATCTAAGGTATGGACAGGAGTTGGTGAGGAGAAGTGAAAAGTGCACAAAGATCACTCCTGGCAATGTGAATAGCAAGTTTAAAGCCCTAAGGCTGGAAAGTGGACTTGTCTTATTTGAGGAAACAAAACAGGCCATAATGGTGAGCAGTAGGGTGAAGTAAGGAAGGAGGGGCATGAGATGAGTCTGGGGAGGCAGCCTAGGCCTCTTTCAGGTCGTGTTAAATGTATTGAGTTTTAATTCTAAGTGCAATGGGATGCCATTATTTACAGAGAATGCCCCTGGAAACACCAGAAGTCAATTGAATAACTATTGGAATTGATAAGAGAGCTTAGTAAGATGGGCAGTAATGTGCAAAATGCTATAAAAAAATCAATAGTTTTTCTACATAGAGAAAATCCCATACTTAGGAAGAGGCTGGGTTCTGAAAAGTTGTTCATAATTCCATTACTGTGTAAAATCAGGGGGTTTCCCTGGCGGCGCGCCCCTGGAAACACCAGAAGTCAATTGAATAACTATTGGAATTGATAAGAGAGCTTAGTAAGATGGGCAGTAATGTGCAAAATGCTATAAAAAAATCAATAGTTTTTCTACATAGAGAAAATCCCATACTTAGGAAGAGGCTGGGCTCTGAAAAGTTGTTCAGAATTCCATTACTGTGTAAAATCAAAATGACCAAGAGAAATTAAGCTTAGCCGTCAGATGCATTTCAACCAATAGGCTTCTGAATTAGTCCACCAGATACAGTTGGTCCTTAAACAAGAGGGGAGTTAATCTGCCTATAATTTATGATTGGCCCTCCACATCCAGGGTTCCTTCACATCTGTTGGTTCAACCAACTACAGTCCCTATAGTACTGCAGTATTTACTACTGAAAAAATATCTGTGTATAAGTGGGCCCGAACAGTTCAAACTTGTGTCGTTCAAGGATCAACTGTTTATCTTACCCAGATAAACATTCTCTCAGGTTAGCCTGTTTTAAAAGGACAATTTTTATCTATATGGAAAAAAGAAGTAAGCAAATACCTACACTCTTTGATGGTCTCTGTCAGGTTCTACTTCTTTACTAGATAGGTTACCTGGAAAAGTTTCCTTGCCATCTGTTTGATGTTGTTCCTATCTAGATGGGCCTTCAGCCTATCCAACCTGTTTCAGCAGCAGAACTCATCGTGCTTACACTTCTTCTGAATTAACATTAGGTTAAAAAGTGACCTGAAGGCTAAAGATGTTGCACATTTTTCCATATGCATATTGGCTATTCCTACATGTTCTTTTGTTAAGTGTCTGTTGAAATCTTTTGCTCATTTTTATTGGGTTAAATTATTATTGAGTTGTAGGATTTCTTTGTATCACCTGCATGCCAGTCCTTTGTCAGATGTGTGTTGTGTTAATATTTCCTCCTTACACATGGCTTATCTATTCATTTTCTTAATGGTGTCATTTCTTGAGCAGAATTTCACTGAAGTCTAATGTATTCTTGTTTTGTGTGTGTGGTGTGAGTTCGAGGTTGAGGTTCCATTTTCCCCCCATATGGATATTTGATTATTCCAGCACCATTTGTTGAAAAGGCTTTCTTTTCCTATTGAACTGCTTTGTCACCTTTATCAAAAATCAGATAAGCATATATATGTGGGTGTATTTCTGGACCCTATGCATTCCATTGATATATTTTCACTTTTATGCCAGTTCCCACTGTTCGATTTTTTTATAGTTTTATACTATATCTTGAAGTCAAGTACCATATATCCTCAAACTTGTTCTTTAAGATTGCTTTGAATATCAACTACTTTACATTTACCTGTACATTTTAAAATCAGTTTGTCAATTTCTATTTTTTTAAAAAAAGATTCCTGGGATTATGACTGGGTTTGAATCAGAATCAGATTGGAGAAAACTGACATTTTTACAATTTTGCATTTTCCAATCCACGAACATGGCATATTAATTTATTTAACTTCTCTCAACCATGTCTGAATTTTTTTAGCTGCAAATTTGGCATATCATTTAAATTTTATTCCTGTATCTGTTATTTGTTTTGATGCAATTTGATGACATTTTAAAATTTTCATGCTTTAATAGTTTGCTTATAGCATAGAAAAATAAAATTGACTGTAGTTATATTAATCCTTAATCTCTATTGCCTTGATTATTTCACTATTAGTTCTGGTAATCATTTTGTAGACTCCGTAGGCTTTTCTACATAATCATTCCCTCTACAAATACAGACAGTTTTAGTTCTTCATTTCCAATCTTTAACCCACTTTTTTCTTGCATAATTTCTTATACTTAATTTGAAAAGTTGAGGAATTAGCCCTAAAACTGAGAGAAAATGGAAAGCCTAGAAACAATCAAAGTGATTTGGGTACAAGTACATATGATTCGGCATAAATACTTAAATTTCAAATATCTGGAAAAATAAGGTGTTCTTTAATAAATGTTATAATTAGATAAATAGTTGGGAAAAAATTATTTTGATCTCATACCATTCAAATAAATTAATATAGACTAAAGATACAAATGTTTGCTTAAGAAGACTGGAAGAAAATCACTTTAATCTTGGTATGGGGAATAGTTTTATAATTATTTTCCAGAGAGGGTAACCAGGAGAATGTTAATAAACAAAATTAAAATTTCTTCAAAATGACACTATACATACTATTTAAAATACTATAAGCTGGAAAATATTATGATATACAGCCAAAAATACTCTTAATATATGAATAATTCCTATAAACCTTAATTGAAAAGATAATTTACCCCAAAAGATAAATGGGAAGAAAACAGCAGAACCACCACAAAATAAAAAGTGCAAATGGCAAGAAACAAGAAAATGTTTGACTTCACTGGTAATAAAAAAATTTTTAAATGAGATGTGTTTTTGACCTTTCAGATTGACAAGAGAGAGAAAATTATAGTATAAATAATATATAACAGTACAGGAAGAAAATTAAAATCCTCCTTGAGAGCAATTTAGTAATCCAGTAATTACAGTTCCAGTAACTTATCTTAGTGAAATAATTTTGAAAGCACATTATTTGTAATAATGAGAAAGAAATAACCTAAATATTTAATGATAAAGTTTACTTAAATTATGTATCATTATATTTGATTATATGTGATATTATGTAAAAAATGATAAACCTTTATTGGATGAGAAAATGTCTACAATACCTAAGTTCTGAAATAAGACAGGACTGGGATTAGGATACAGTTCTGCCATTTACTCATTGTGTGCCTTGGATTTAAGGTCTACCCCTCAATTTCCCCATCTGTAAAATGACAATAATGGGAATTACCTAATATAGTTGCGAGAATTAAATGAGACATTTAATTAAAAATAGCAGTACCCGGCCCATAGTTAGTGCTTATTACAGTTTTTTTTATGCACAGCCTTCCAGAAATATTATAAAGATATGCATATAATTATGTATTGTTGCTAACACATTTAAGCGAACATAATTAGATTTATAAATATTACACAAATCAATTCCATTTTTGTTTTATATATAGAGGGGAGAGGAGAGTGAGAGGAGAGAGGGAGAAAATGAATTTCTAGAATACACAATAAATTGTAAACAATGGCTAATCCTGGGAAGTGAGAAAGGAGATACTGAGAAAGAAGGGATGTGGATTTGGACTTTTTATTGATTTCACTTTTGGAGCTCATGGAAATTTTGAAATGAGTATGGATTATTTAAAAATACACACACAAACACACACACAATATTAACTCTATCTCTGGATTGCAGGATCTTGAAAGTAATTTTGATGTATACTTTTCTGTATTTTCCATTTTTTAAATAACTTATTTTAACAATATTCTGTGACGTACAAAAACCTAAACACATTGGTACCTCATTAGTTAAAACACCAACTTATAAAATATCATGATGAAACCATTCTAAACTAGTACTACCTGAATTTTTTGCTGCTTGAAAATCAGAGTTCTCATTGTTTCTAGTCCTTCAGTGCCAACTGAATTGGTTGCTAAGAAAAATCAAATCCAAGTAGTGTACAACAATTCAGAGCATTTAACACTGTACTTCAAATTCAACAACGCACGTACATAACATAATTGTTAGTGAAAGCGGCCCCTCAAGAGGGCAATGGTTCTGGAAACCCTGTTGAACTGAACAAAGGCTGTTTCTACTTTTAAAACCTGTTCTTATTTAGGAGATGTTAGCTCCATGTTTCCTTCCTTTTCAATTTTAACACTGTCCACCTGACATTTTAGGGAAGCAAATAACTTTATGAATAATAACTTCCAAAATAAATTGGTATTATAATTTACATTGCAGAACATAATACTCCAGCTAGAAAAAGAAATTCTTTTTCTATGCTAGCTAATGAACTAGATAATAATTGATTTTTCAGGTTGCAAGTAACTTCACTCTCCAAGTTTATTACTCAACACATGATTACAAAAGAGATTGTAACCTGTTAGAGAAAAGGATACATTAAAACAATATGTAGCACAGCACTGAGCACCTAGCCTATACTGGATAAATAATTTCCGTTAGATTGATGACAGAAGCAATCCCAATTCTCAAACAGCCATAGTAGTAAATTTGCACAAGAGGCTCTGGTTATAAAATAAAGCAATGTGTATAAGATAGAAGACAAGAGACTGAAAAGAAGAACAGTAGATGTTCCAGAAGATTCAAAGTGCTCTGGCGGTAAAGTTTAAAAATCATTTAGACCCATTAAAAAAAAAAAAAATAGAGGGAGAGGGTACTAGTTTCCTATATGCTGCTATAACAAACTACCACAAATTTAGTGGCTTAAAAATAACAAAAATGTCTTATTTTATACTTCTGGTCAGAAATACAAAAATCAAAGGATCAGCAGGGCTGTGATCCTACTGTTTGCTTTTGGGGAGAATCAATTACCTTGCCTTTTCCAGCTTCTAGAGGCTGAAGCTGCCTTAGCTTGTAGCCCCTTCCTTATATCACTCTGACCTCTGCTTCCCTTCTTTACATCACACCTCCTTTTTTTGACTCTAATGCTTCTGTCTCCCTTAAAAGGACCCTTATAATTACATTGGTTCCATCCAGATAATTCAGTATAATCTCCTCATTTCAAGATCCTAAATTCAATCACATCTACAAAGTTCCTTTTGCCAAGTAAGTCAATATATTCATAGGTTTCAGGGTTTAGAATGTATACATTTTTGCAGGGCCATTATTCTGTCTACCTTGGAGAGGGAGAGAGAAAGAAAGAGAAGAAAATCCCAAAATATGGCGTAACTTTATCTAGATGTCTCATCTCTTACCTGTTCAGGTAACATAGGTTGAAAAGTTAAAATTAAACACAGTGCCTTGAATTGTTCAACGCCTGTTTTCTCTAGATATCCCCCCTTCATGCTTAATCTAGTTGAATTTGAATAAGGGATCATTTAGGAAAACTATTTTAAATTCAGAGTAGTTTAAGAGCACAGCTCTGTAAGGGATTAGAGAGCTAATGAGTTGAGTGGAAACTAAAAAGCACATTAACTAGAATGTAACTAGTTTGCATTAGACGCAAGAAGGAGGTGGGAGATGATTTCTGAGTCTAGAGACCCCAGGAGACTTTTTGCACTAATATCCAGGAACTGTCTATGTTCTGGAACTGGCCTAAATATCCTTGCCAGGAGAACTTCTGGCATGAGGCCACTGTAGTTCAAATGTCTCTCCCTTATTACAAAGACTGGCCCAGGCAGTCTCTCTGAATGTCTTTTGGTTTTTCCATTCATGATTTCATAAAGGCACAAGCTAAGGGAATTTGGTCTTAGATTCTGCAATCACAAGGGATGAGCCCTGGAGGGAACCAAACAGGAAAATGAACAAGTCTCTACCTTTCTAATGAAATTACCAAGAATTGTATTTGAATCTCATGCCTGGCCTCACCTTAACCCTTTGAGTTATAGATTGTTATCTGGCATATGGAAAAAAATCTTAAACATCAATTTGTCATACACACACACAGATTTACAAATAACAACAATATGACTCTACAATATGTAATTTCCTAATAGCTAGAGAACATAGAACAGAGAATTTTGGATAACCAACATAAAATTTATGCTTCAACAAAACCACAAATCCCTCTATGGCAGAGACATGCAAGTGTGTGAAAACAGTCAAACTTCTAATGATAATTGACAAAAGGCCTACTGTATCCAATAAAAAATAAAACATAAAAATACCAAAAGAAAAAGGAAAACTACTCAGCCTATAAAAATATTACGTTTATTCCCATTGTATGAGAAATTGTGACAGTATTATTAATTCTATTTCATTGAAACATTTAATAAATATTTAAACTTAGGCCAGCTGCAGTTTCCCTGGATAAAATCATTAGCTTCCGGAAGTCGTACACCACTGTCAAACTAGGCACATATGCCAGGCAGCGGGTCATGGCTTTACGACTAATGCTAGCCTAAGACCTCATTCTCTGTGCCCAAATTCACCAGCTTATTTATTCTTATTATTCAATTTACAGAATGATGCTAAAATTAAATATAGATCCAAAGAGTTATTTATAATAACCCATCAAGTGTGGACCAGCAAAGCACTCAATTTCGGGGCTGTGCTGCTACCCACATTGGCTTTTCTTAGCACATTTTAAACTGACATACAGTAGTTCAATATGAATGTGATATTACAAAGGGTATTCACTGATGTGAGCACTTAAGTTCTCATTAAAGTAATTTGATCTTTAAAATCTAAAGTATCAAGAAGCTATGAGAACAATTATTAACGACCAGCATGTAATGATCATCTGTTTTTTATATGCTATATATTGTGTAAAACACTTACATATGCTGATTCACTTAATACTCATAGCACTGAAATGAGGCAGAAATTTTAATTATTCACTTATACAGATGAAGAAACTAATTTTAGAGAAATTAAGAAACCTGCTCATAGGTGTACTGATAAATAGCTATTTAGCTAGAATTCCAGACATCAGAATCTTACACCAGATTTAAAGTTCATGAATTCCATTTCTAAATTTAAAAAGAGAATAAGTTAGTCTCAGAACACATCAGTCAAGGATATCCTGGAGTGATCAACCACTTATCACAGTTTCTATGACACAAGCATATGCTGTAACATTCTGCTACTTGACACAAGGAAGAAAGAAGTAGTATACATTGTCATGAGGATTTAACAACATTCTTCTTTCTTAGTCATTCTGTGTAGGTTTCTATACCCTATCTGTGCCATTTCCATTTAGCTATCAACTTCTGCAGAATTCAATCTCCAATCTCTACACCAATCCCAAACTTTCACCCATGATCTAGTCCCTCATTCCTAGAAGACTACCCAACATTTATATTTGACTATCCTCTTCATATTTCCCCCAATTGAAGATGCTTAAAGTCCTCATTTGTTCTGATAAGGTAGTCCTTATGCTTTTTGTCCATAATATTTCAAGTCTTCCAAGTATCTGGTTTCTAGTACATATTGTACACAACTTCCACTTCAATCTTCATACAAAATTTTTTTTTAATTGTTGTTCAAGTGCCCTCCCTGGCTTCTGATTGTCTAAAACTGGTGCTTTCCTCAAGGACAGGCTATGCAGGTGATACAACATCCAAGAGAAGAGGAAGGTGCACATGGCACTTCCCCTGATTCTGGTGAGCCAACATATCCTTTGGGTATTTGGAGTTAGAAAGTCTGTTTAGAAAACACAAAAAACCCATGCTCCATAGCTGATGTTCAAGGTCTTTCCCAATCTGGTACTGGCTGATTTTCAAAATCCTTATGTCCCAATAATACCCCTCATGAACACCCTATTCATCTACCAAAATGGATCACTAATCCCCATGTCCAAGTCACTGTTAAGTAGGGCCTTTAAATACTGAGATATCATTCATGTATATTTTGGCCACAAGGCCACCTGGTTTTTCTTTCCTGTTTCCTATAGTCCCTTATAATTCACACGCCAGTCTTATCCCCTCAACGATCTTCTCAGCTTAATGCAACATGCACAAGAAGAGAGATGGCCTTATGTTTTGCACCCTCTAATCAAAAAAGACCCTTAGAATAAAGAGTGCTTTTGTTCTTGGTGTACTCTCAATAAATATATTGACTTATCTCCAAAATTATACAGTCCTCCTAAGTCTTTCCTCTCTACTCAAGCCATTGATATTTATATCAGATTTTTACTGTGTTTATGCTGTCTGGTTCAATGGTCTCAACAGAATTTGGATACTAGAGAAACTTGGAAATTATTGTATCAGAATGTGTATTAGTTCTATTGTAGCCTGCTCAGTAGTGAGTATGAGACAGCTAAAGTATAATAATAAGACACATTGCCATTAGGGTGATGTTTAATGGTGTGATGCAGGAAGTGTCCAGTTTCTAAGCAGTGGTCAGATCTGTTTTCAGCTCTGACTCCAAGAGGTTCACCCTTTCTGCCAGAGATAGTGAAATAAAAGCCTGCCCATGCCTCAGCTTGCAATAGCAGGAAAGAACAAGCTTATCTCATTTGAGATGACAAGGCTAATATCTAGTGAATAAAAGCAGAGAACTAGACTGTAATACACACTAAAAGGGGGGAAGTTTGTCAGTATCTGCCACATCATCAGTCAAACATCAAAGATTTTTAGAAAAGAGAGGCAGCCCTGCTGCGTTCTACTTACTGTAGCTTCCTCAAAGGGTCAAGAGAACAGATTTTGTATTCTATCCATTTCTCCTTTTCACTCTCAATTCAGATCAGAAATGGACTCTCCATTCTCTCTCTTAAGGCCCCTCTCTTCCCTGTTCCTTTGTCTTTGAGATATGACCCTGTATTTTCGAGGGGCAAACAATCATGTCTAATGAAATATGTCGAGCAAGAAACTGAAGTAGGAAGCTACTTCTCCAAGCTTGAATCCATGCATTTTGTCAGGCAGAAGCCCAGAGAAGTAGAGTTGCATAGAAAGAAGTATATTGCCTAATTTAATTCCTTTAACAAGAGTTTCTAGTGAGCTACACATGAGTTACAGGTATGCTGATCTTAGAGAAACCACCTTAGTGGCCATTTGGGCACCCAGAGTCCCTCGTCTCCTCGAGGATGGCCACCTCAACCCAGTCTGCTCAGGGCTTTCCTGGGTTTAGCACTGAAAGTCCCGTGTCCTGCAAAACTCTTCGGTCCCAGGAGACCCTATCTCTGGCCACCATAAGCAAAGCTTTTACTTTTCTGGTAATGTATCATAAAACTATTATATTTGTATGTGCTGGGTGAAAGAGCTGAGATGCATTAAACGATCCTGTGAGCTAACTGTTATGATTATAATCCACATTTTTCAAATGAGGCATCATGACTTACAGATTAAATGACTTGCCCAAGCTCACCCCGCTAATAAATGGTGGAGTCAAGATTGAAAAAGAGGACTTCTAATTCCAAAGCTTGTATATTCACTGTTATACCACATTTGCCTTTTGCTCAGAGATGATGCAGGATATTCCCCTCCTCAGGTCCCATTGGCTGAATGAAAGAACTGAAAATATTGTTAGCCCTTACTTAGTGTTCTATCTCTAGTGTGTACCCTTTGAGTTGTTTGTACTCAGTTGGGGAGGGCAGGGGGACTCAGCAGTTTTGCCCGGATCTCAAAAGAACAGCTCAAAGTCACATATACCCTTTTTTCTCCTTACAAGTTACTTATACAAGTTTTTAAGGCTGGATAAGGATAGCTTAAAACACACACACACACACACACACTCTCTCTCTCTCTCTCTCTCTCTCTCTCTCTCTCTCCCTCTCTCTCTCTCTCTCTCTCCTTCCCCCTACCATTCAGGTCTTAGTCTGAATTGCCAACAAAAGGCTACTTTTGTTCCCTTTTGATTAGACATTTCACAGGAATCCCCCTGTCCTTCCCTGAATTCTGCTGCAAATCACTTTCATTACTGCTAAGCCAGCTTTACCACCAAATATGTCTAAGTCTGAACCCCAATTACGAGTTCTGCTCACGTACTCTCTTCAAACTCTGTATAAATCAACGAAGGCAGATACATACCTCGGCAAGAGCTTTCACAGATCTCACCACATTGATCAAATCTGAGTCTCAACTCTGACCCAGACAGGATACTCTGTTGTGTATAATCTGTGGTTTCATTCATTCCTGTGCTATAGCTTTGGTACTTCCTATACTTTTATTTTAAATGTAGAATTAATACACATTTATTATAGAAAAGTCAAAAATATATAGAAGATATAGAGAAAAGCAAATATGTAAATAAACAACAAAAAATATTCCAAATCCCAAAACCCAGCAAAAGATAGCTACAGCAAATACTGTCAGCCCACTTTTTTTTTTTTAAACTCCTTCTAAGCACTTACATTTCCAGTGAGACAAACTCACAGACCAACTAACATATTTCATCACTTCTGACATTTCTGCTTTTTACCTATGTGAAGTTTATAAGGGACACTGTATGTCTCTCATGGTATACTTGGATTAATTTGCATTTCCAGAAGAAATTTTATGTCTCCATTTTTTTTTAACTTCCTATACTTCATACAAATAAATACATCTTACTAAACTTGGGGATTCTTCTGAAACTTGAGATTTTGTAGTTGTCACTGTAGTTGTCACCTGGAACAATTATTTCAAGTTTTGTTTCCTGAAGGAATCTTTATATGCAAAGATTATGAGGCAGATGGTGTCACCCTGTGTGAAAAGATTTATACTCAGATCATTCTGAGCAGGAATGGCTTCTATCAGTCTCTGTTTCGGCCTTTCCTACCTGGGACCTTAGAGTCTAAACATCAAGATAACGAGCAGGAGTGGCAGTGATGCTTATCACGGTTGACAGAGTTATGTCAAAGTACTCCAGACAAAAGAACCTGTCTGCTACGCCTGAGCACACTTGCTTCTGAAGACTAATGTGTATCTAAAAATTGTCTCTTGTACTTTTGACAGATGAGTCTGTTCTGTTAAAGAAAACTATACAATCTCGTGAATATAAATTCATAGCTTCTTCCCTTCCTTGTCATCATCATCTACTAGTTATTGTTCAACCATTATGTGCCCAGAACAACTGAGTCATTTTCACAAGATGCAGGAGTTCAAAGTTATAGATATATTATTCAAAAGATTAATATATTTAATATCTATAGTCAGGCATTCAAAGTTTCCACTTGCCTGTCCAAACCCATCTTCCACTTTTCTCCTGCATGCATTCCGACACATTATTGTCCAATACATTTTCTTGCCCATGATGATATTTAAGCTTTTGTACTGCTTCCTGCTCTGACTTTTCTATATCCAATTATCAAAATCCTACACAAACTTCAAAGCCCAATTCAGTGCCATCTTCTCCATAAAGTCTTCCCTGATAACTCCAAATCAGAAATATCCTCCTTTTATAAATTTTCAGAGCACTTTACCCACTGGAAAGTAAGTCACACTTTACCTTGTATTGTAGCTGAGGTAAGTGGTTAAATACCCAAAAATGAGATTCTGGCATTTTCATAGTAATTCCTACTTTTTTATTATTCCAAGTACAGAGACTATCATATTGTAAGTAAAGGTAAATACATGGAATAACATTCTATTTTCTTCAAATTATGAGAAATATGTTACTTTTGAATAATATTTAATTATAGGTATACATAATTATGGTAGATTAAAAAAAATTGGCCTCAGTTCATCTCTCCCATAAAGAGTCAGGGTCTATGTCCATGTTCCTTGAATCTGAGCTGAATTTATTACTTTTTGGGGACAACAGAACGTAGCAGAAGTGCTGGTTGTGAGTTCCAGCCTTGGCTTAAAGTAGCCTTGCTGCTTCCACTAGTTTTCTTAGAATCCCGTCACTACCATATGAATAAGCTTGATCTGGCTGGCTGGACAATGAGTGACGTAGAGCCAGCTCTCCTCTGTTGCCCAGATAACAGCCATATACCCACAGACATGTGAGACATGTGAGACAGCCACTGTCCAGCGGACCACACATGCCTAAGTGAATGCAGACAAGACTAGCAGATTCATTGTTTTAAGCTACTGAATTTTAGGGTGGTTTACTACACAGCAACATGTGTCTGATAGAGTGATTATACTAGGAAGGGATGTAACAGAATCTTAAGGTTAGAAGAGCCTTTAAAGAATCAAACATCTGATATTTAAATTCCCTTTGCAGCATGTCTAACAAGTGATCACCCAAACTATTTAAATCTCTCTGGAAGTGGAGAATTTAGTTTTTACAAAATCTCTTACTGTTGGAAATTTCTTCGCATATTGAGAAGTCTGCCTGCTCATAATGTCAGCGGTAAGCCACGGTTTTCCCTCTGAATCTCAGGACAATTTAATCCCTTTTTCCACACCTAGTCCTTCGAATATCTGAAGACCTTGAGCACATTCTCACCACAACTTTCTCTTTTCCACATTCAGTGTCCCTGGCTCATTGGTGGTTTTTCCTAGGGTAGGATTTGAGACCCCTTTTCAACCTGTTTGTTTGATCTGCAAGCCTTCTCTTTTGTCTACACCCTGTTCAGGTGTTAGTCCCTGAACTGAGCACACAGTCCTGAGAAGCAGAGGAGCTCAACAAGTGCACGGCTTTCTGTCCCGTTCCAACCCTGCACTTCTCTCCATGTGCTCTACGGGGGCTTTCCCTGCAGGCCCCCTGCACTAGTACCACAACCTTATTTAATTTGCCACTAGATTCAATGAACACTTTGGAATTCTTCATACGTTGATGTTAAACTGTATTTGCTCTCTCTCTTCTATAGAGTCTGAGTTCAAAGCCCACGTTTATCCCTAGTTGTGATAATTAGGGCTGTTGAGAAACATTCCAGTTCTTTCGTCCTTTCAAACACATGATAGGATTGCACCTCAACCCTCCCTTTAAAGTAGTTATTCTATGTGATTTGCTTTGTCCATTGTAATATGAACAGAAGGGAGGCATGTCACGTCTAACTGGAAGTTTTAAGAGTTAGAGTCCAGTGTGCCACAGCCTAATTTCCCTACAGTGAAAACATGAAAGTGTGTGTTGAGACAAACCTTTGCCAGCCTGGTTCCCTGGGCAACTCTCAAGTACATCCTCCTCCCTTGTTTTATATGCACTGAAAATGTAGTATGAGTGAGAAATAAACTTTTATTTGATTAATACACTAAAACAGGGTAGTATGGTAGGCTATTGCATAGTAACTTAGTATATCAGTCAGGATAAACTATTTATACTTCATCTTGTTATATTCAGTTGTAGTATGCTAAAAATCTTTTAGATATTAACTCCATTATCTAATAACACTAGTTATTTTGCCCAACCATGTCACCCTCAAATCCTACAATCAGATCTTTCATATTTCCATTTAGTTCAACTAAAAATAACCTGTCTAATACTCTGGGTTCAGTCATTCAATCCATCACTAATTCACCTCAGTGATATTATGAAATATTACATATTTCTAGGGGATAATACAAAAACCCTTAGCAAACACTTTCCTGGAATCTAGATAGAAATATATGTACAACATTTATTCGATACTCCTATTTAGAAACCTTGTCAGACTAATACATAATGAAATATCAAGTTCAAAATATAATATATAATTACAAAGAACTGACGTAGACTCAAGCATCATCTGTTTGCAGATTGCATCAGTGTGGCATAATAGTAAAGCAGCCAAGCCCTGGAATATGTTAGACCTAGTTCAAGCCTCAGCTCTAATAATCACTATTTCACCTTGTCCATATTTAATACCTCTAAGCCTCAGTAACCTCATTTGAAAAATAAAATAATTGTAACATCTATCTCGAAAAGTTGTGATGAGGATTAAAGAAGATAATGCATAAATAACGCATAGATATGGGTCTGTTATACTCTGTAACACTAGAAAAAATATTAGTTATTATAATAATTATGGATTTAAAACATCATCCCCATTTTTAAAATATGTAAAATGCTTCCTTATATTGCCCCTATAATATTTCATACTGTTTGTAAATGCTAAGAAAGACTAAAAACCAAGAACTACCTACTGGACATCAATGTAGAATGGGTCATATCTGAGAATTACGGTTTGAACAACAAGCTGTTCAATATTTAAGAACACACCGTGGATTAAGCAAACCTGTTACTTCAAATAAGGAGTAATTACAAGGTATGGAGGCAAACTATTTTGTTAGCAGCGACGATTACTGTTTTTCTGCTCTACTCTATTGTCTGCCTATAAGAGGAATCTCTATTATCTGCCTTCATGGAATATGGTATTCATTTATTAAAAGACACTTAAAACCCCATTCAGCATACGCTTTACCGGGATATACAATGATCAAGCTCATTTTTTTTCCCCTAAGATAGTTCATGTATGTTCGATGTACTCAATAGCCGTATCAATTAAGTTTTGGAAAGAATCCTCTGGTTTAGGAAGCAAGGTAGTCATAACTGCCATCTTACCTAGAGGAGTTATTTTCAATGATTTTGACTAATAGCTGGTAATTTTCTAACACTTCCTGTTGGGTGTGTTTTTGCTTGGCAGTCACCTAAAGATAAAAAGAAAAGCAGGCCGTTTCTGAGGGGCCAACCAGTGCTGTAGACAACAGTTCTGGAAGGCTCCAGGGTGAGGAACTGGCTAAACGAAAGCTGTCAGCATTGATGATGGCTGGGAGTGGCTGTGGTTTCCTTCCCTGGAATGAAGGCATTTTCTGCATCCAGGGCTGATATGCATGAAGAGTCATACACATCTTCTCGATCAAAATTGTAAACCTATCTTCCTTAAAAATAAGAGAGTGGCCTTTATGTGATGAGTGAAATCCTGCAACCCGGGATGATCCTGAAGTTGCACATTCTTATGAACAATTTAATAACAGAAGTACAAATGTACTCTGGGTGAGGAATTCTCCATGGACTGCTTTCTCGGCACAGAAAAGGGTCTCATTTAGAGTAGACATCAGGTCTCTTGTGGATGGCAGAATCTTTTCGCTAATATCATTACCAGAAGATTGGAGAGCCTTATATAGTATCCCTGGATTGACAGTGGGTCATACTCAAGTATCCTTCTGCATTTGTAGTCAGGGAAAAAAATGTTAAGCTACAAACTCAGGCAAGGTGTCAATCTCTAACTTTGTGAACTATAAGCTAGTAGTAATGAGGTAACAGGTCCATTTTCTTAATCCTTTGAATGAGTTCTGTGAATTATTTGCCAATATCTATGTAGAAAAAAATATGACTGAAAGAAATGATTTATAATCCATTCCAAGAAAACTATGGCATCTGTAAGCCTGGTTTAGACTGTAACACTAGACACTAACAGGGTCTGATAATGTGGTCCTGGTGTTTCATAGGTTCATACATTGAAGGAGTCAGTCTAGTGGCTGGTCTTTGTGGCTAACATAAAAATATACTCTCTAATGACCAAGATTTTCTCAACAGAGGTATTGAGTGCTCTCTGAGTAAGTTACAAGAGTCTAATGAAGCATTTCAGCTCACCATGAACTAGGAAACTGACGGCTGGTGGTAGGCCAAAATTACATAGGCAGGGTTTTTTGGTTTTGTTTTTGTTTTGGCCACGGGAAGCTAATGGCTTAGCAATCAGTATTTGACACATGGGTTTTAGAAAGTTGATGGCCTTATCTATGTCAGTTTTCCTAGTTAAGAGGCTCTCTGTCTAGGCCAAATCTTGGTGTATAGAATATAACATTTCTGCTTGGCAGGAGGACTGCAGGCAGAGTGCTGAGCACTAGTGGACCTGGTATAATCCAGAGTCTGTGGTAGGGTTGGGACTGCCTCAGCCTCATGTGAGATTCTTTTCTAGCTGATATAACTACCCACTGTCATGATTATGTCTGACATTAGCTATGAGATGCCAGGTTTCATTCTTTCTGTAATAGATTAAGCAAGACAACTCCCTTTATTATTTTTATAAAGGACAAGGTGAAAAAGTTCGTTCAATTATTAATCACCAAAGTTCTCCTTTCTCAGGTAGTAAAAATGGAGTTTATTACAGGAAATCTTTAGTACAGTGTGAATTTATATCTAGAGTTTTCTGAAGTGGTAAGGTTTTCTGATAGGACAATGAAAGGATAAAATTTATCTTAGCATAATTAGAGTAATATTTTTTATAAATTTTCTCAGTAGAATCTTCAAAAGTTTCTCCAAAATGGAGAAAAGGAGATTCACAATCCAAAACAAAGTGGCCTCCTAGTCAACTAGGGTTACATCTACTGTGAGAAAAATCCCCTGATGATATTTTTTCCTGTAAGGGCTTAGTAACATTGAGTTTGAGGGGTGGGTTAAGCTGCTTTTAAAACTCAGAGTACTTCTCATGTGTGTCTGATCCTCAAACCACAATTATTTCAGGAATAATTTTTCTTAAAATGTGGTAGACCTGAATCTCTTAGAAAGTAATTCTAACCAACTGATCGAAGAGACTGCCATTCTAAAACAAAATTAACTTATGAATGAGGTCCTAAATGGGCAAAACACTATCATAAACTTTATAGAAGGAAACCTAAGTAATAAAAGACCAATTCTATGCCTTTATAGAGCTTAAAATCAAGTCATCGAGGATATGAGTCTTGTTAAGGTTATGCAATTTAAGAAATTAATATGGGCCATAGAAATGACACAAACAAGAACACAGATAAGGTAGATAATATTTCTCTTTTGTACAAGAGAAAAATAGAAATGAAGAAGTATATTGAAAGCCATGTACAAAAAGCCATACTTTACATTGCAGAAATGATGAGTCATTAGACACATTTAAGTAGAAAAAGACTGTGTTTTAAGGAGATTAATCTTTAACAGTGTATAGATTGGACTTAACGTGGAGGAATAAATTGATGCAGGAAGATCAGCTAGAAGATAAGCTTGCAACTGCGTAGGTAACAGCCATTGAGGACTTAAACTAGACTGATGGCAATCTGAATAAGTTGAAAACAGTACAGGCATGGTGATTGAATTGCTGTACCATTATGAATTGTGAAAGTAGATCCTGTTTGCATCTGATAACCCTTGTAACAATTAACAGTCCTAATCCTAACTCACTTCTCTCTAAATCTATAGTGAACTCCTCTACCAAAGCCCCTGGGGAGAAAAGGAGTTCTTCCATGAAAACACTGATCAGAAAGTCAAAGAAAAAGGCTTCCATTTTTCTCCCAAGAGTGACCTGCTACTGTGAGTGAAGCAAACTTACGCCAGGGCTGTCATTTTCTTGGTACTTGGCAAACCTGGTTCAGAGAATGTAAGAATGTTTAAGGCATGATGAACCATTGACCCAGGGAAAGGTTTATAGCTCTGGAAAGAGCCATGATCTAGGCTTAGGAGAACTTCTGGCCCTGTCCTTTAGAAGTAAGGAAATTACCTGAGGGGACAGGGAAAAATTTAATTTATGGGTTAGATAGGAAAAAACAGAGTTTTCAGCTACCAGAGAAAAGACTGCTGCTATGAGAAAAGATGGGTTAGGAGCCCCTTAAGAGTAAGAACAATCTTAGCTTCCATGTTAAGTGACTGATTTCATGCCCTGACAAAACATGGAGATCAAAACTAGCACCAGGGAAGATGGCGTGAAGACAGAAGATGACATCCTAAAGTCTATAGAGACTACAGAAGCAATACCAGCACCAATGACAAATATCAAGAGTATATTAAACCTGCTATATCCATATATTGTACCACCCAACTCAGGTCAGGTGTAACAACTACAACAAAAACCATGATTTGAATCAAGGTAAACTTAAAAACAAAGGAATTGTTCAGAACTTTGGCTAATGATTGACTTATTCACATTCACAAAGTTATTTGTTCATGGCAATAATTGAACAACCTTGGAAATCTCAGCACTTATTTCATGTATTTTTTTTCTTTTGCTATTTTACCTATTTGAAAGGGAGGTCAAAACAGAAGCTTTTCTTTTTCTATTTGTCAATCTCTGTGTCATCAAAGTGACATTTAAACACATCAAAATGTCTGATGCTGGGTAGCCACGGGCATGTATCACGCAGATATTCCTCAGAGAAAATCTAGGAACAGCTGGATGACAGCCTTCAGTAACCACACCTCCAGAATCAACTGCAGCGTTCACTTGAGGCCAAACTCTCCCCAAGCTGCTGTCAGTGTTCAGTGAGTGAACTTGATGAGGGGAATAAGCTGCCCCTGTATGCTCAAGGTGGGACTCCTGTAACAGACAGCCTCACCTCTAGCACTCCCCATTGGTCTGACTGACACTTTATTGCAGTCTAATGGCAGTTTCATTGCAGTCAGTTTAAGTCTTTTCATACCTAGTCCTCCTTCTTTCTCCTCCCTCTTTTCCAGGCATCAGACCTATATCATGGTCCAAGGCACTTCTTGCCTACTCCTGTGGTCTGTCTCTCCACTTCACCTGAGATGTTTCTCCCCCAAAAGCTCTTGTACGTCTGTCACCTCGGTATGGCTCTTAGCTTACGTATATGACAAAAGTTACCAAACTCTTATAAAAGCACTAAGATGTTAAATGTTAAATGTAATGATTTCACTGAAACAAGCATCTTTCCAGCCTTCTCTTTTTCTGTGCATCTTTTCTCTCTTCCTCTCAGTTCTTTTCCAAGAACCTGTCTGAATTTTTATTGTAACAGATAGGAAAAATAAAGTTTGGCATGTATTTTCCAGCAACACTTACAGGAGATGTACAGAGAATGAGCAGAAATCAGCAGCACTGTTAATTCCATTATCGGGTTTCAGTGTGTATAGACTGTGCTTTTATTGACACTTGAGAAGTGAGAGGGAAGGATGGACGTGGTTTGGCTCTGAACTCATTAGGGATGCTGATGGCAGAGAGGTGAAGGATATAGTAGCCTTGCCCTGAAGCAGCAATGACTCCCTATTTTCAGAGTCTGTTCCAATGTCAGTTTCCCAGGACAACAGAAATTTTAATATTGAGGATTACAGCAATATTTTACTCTACTAAAATATATATATTTAGATATTGATAGGGAAAGTAAAATAAACAAATATTTCTGGAATAGGTTGTGACTGAAAGCTTGCATTTTAATGTACTCTTCAGGTTCTTCAAGAGGAACCTGCCTTCAGATAACAGCAAATTCTCTTGTAGACTAAAAATTATCACCTCTTTCCCATACCATCATAATTCCAAAATCCCTTGCTAAGCCCTTGAAATAGGAAATTTCTGGAAAAATAATGCGGAAAGGATCTAAAGAATTGAAATGAAAAGATGACCTATTGTAGCTAGACATTTACACAGCATACACTTAACAACAACATGGATGGAGATTAACTCTGTTGCTCTGGCAATGATAAAAGTCCATATTCAGATATGAGTTAAGAAAGCAAGTTGTTTTCAAGTGATGGATGCCACAGGAAGGTAGGAATTTAAAGAACTGTAAGCTCATAAACTCAGATAAGCCTCTAAGACTATGACATACAAATGTTTTTTAAATTTAAATTGGGATTCAACTTATTTTCTAAAATAAACATTTTATTAGTTTTGTCACAGTATCATTTTTTTATAAACTTAAAGACAGTATATGTGGGGTAGTGGGGAGAGAGTAATCCATTTATAACCTGAATTTTCTATAAATAATCCATAGTGAACTTTTGCCACAGTTCGTTTTTATAACATATTTAAATTATTGTTACATTACAGATGTGAATATAAATCTTCACATATTTAAAGGACATTGAAATGTTTGTATACATAAATAATATCTAGTTACTTATTTGAAAAATCTCAGTAAAAATGATGTTATTATCCAGGAGCTTTAAATTTGAAACTTAAAATTTTTCATATGTTTAATTTAAAGAAAATAGCATGTGGATGTTATTTAACAAAATTCATTTGAAGAGGATGAGAATATTATAAAACATAACCATGAGACTATTTCTTTTCCCCTCCAAAAAACCCTAAACCATATATCTAAATTTTGCTTCTATTTCTATTGTACACAAAAATGTTCAAATTTCAATACCTATAAAACAATTTAACTATCTATCCTGTGCATTAGCTTTGGTCCACACATTATACTTCGAAAATTGATTATATGTTTGTTCTAGTATCATTTACAATAATGACACAGAAATATTCTGGAAAATTCATTAATAGATGAACAAACATTACATAAATGTTTCGAAATATTTACATCGCTTATGAATAATGAAGTGCAAAGTTTTCCAAGGTATGTTGTCAAATAGTAAAAAAGAAAAGGTAAGGAAAAAGAAACCCACAAGTTGCAGATGAAATATAGCATAGTAATTAAGATCAGAGACTCTGGAACTAGACTAACTTGAATACTGACTTTGCTACTTACTAGGTGTATGAAGAGAAAGGTTTGGTTTTGGTTGCTTTTCTTTATTTCTTTGTTTTCAACTACGTTATACATCAGTTTCCTCAGGTAAAATGGAGGTCAAAATAGTACTTACCTCACAGAGCTATTGTAAGGAACAAATGAGTCATTATATATGAAACAATTGTAATGATATCTGCTATTATGTCAGCACTAAACTAGTGCTTCTTTATATATAGAATGGCCTAATTTATGTTCAACGCACAGAGACAAACAAAACTATTATTCTATATGAACTTATAGAACATATATGTTTGCAAGCACACAGAAAAAGGCCTAACAACACACATGCCAAACTGATACCAATGTATCATTAGGGGCATTAAAGGAAATCCCTTGCTGTTTGAGTATCTTACATAGAAAATATAATTAATACATTATTTTGTGATTACATTTTAAATACTTTATACATTCATTAAATGGAACTATAAAAAATAATGGTGAAGATTACATTTACTCACTTATTGACATAAAAAAAATGTTCATGCACATATCGTAAAGTGCAAGCAAGTAGATCAAAACACTATTAATTTTATTAACATGAACTCAGTAATGTAAAATTATACGGTCATGTTTTGTGTATGGAATGATCATGTTAATGTTTATTCATATAATTAAACATAAATATACACAAATCTATACATTACTTTTTTTAAAACACTATAAAAGCTATTTTACTGTGAAAAGAAAGCAACAGCAAGGCAAGCTAATTATGCCATCATGCAACATTCTGCATTCAAAATACATATGTTGAGAACCATTGATGAATGGAACGAATTAGAAAGGTTATGAATGTACTTACCCACCAAACGCCTGAAGTGCAGAGAACTGGGAAGCATCCAAATCACTGCCACTTACTATTCGAGCCTTAAACGAAAATGGAGAAAAACAAAAACAAAACAAAAGAAAGAGGCTTTTAGCATCCTATAGCTGTGTACACATGAATTTGGAACACGCGTCAACTGCACTAGACACGTAACACCTAGTATGACAGATGCTAAGCAGGGTCAGCTTCAAGTCAAAGCTACTGTGTTTTTGTGAGTGGAGGTTTTGAAATTAGCTGTCAGCATTCAGACAAAAGCACTGGCAGAGTCGAGGAAAATATCATATTCCAAATACTATTTGCCCTTAAAACTTGGTATGTGCAGTGAAGATCATGAATCAGTCAGAGAGATCATGATTCGCCAGACTTAAAAACAGATGCTGAGTTTGACCGTAGCAGACCCCTAGGTTGGCAAGTGTAAGCTAAAGTAAGCGAAGCTGGCAAGGGGTAACCTCTTCATAAATGCAACAGATTGGGGCACACTTAAAGGACAACCAAAGAATGGAAAGCTGGGATAACATGCACAGTTCACAACTAAAACAGAAGAACCAAAACAGGTCTAATATGTCACAAACAAACATGTACAAAAGACAAGATCCCTCAGGGGGGAAGAAAAAGTATGATTTAAAACCTTTTCATCCACAGAACTGCTATCTGAAAGAGAATCAGGAAAAGAAGGAATAAATGTTAGATGGAGTACTTTTCAAGAAATCATTTAAACATATACATGAACAAAGTGTTAGTGTTATATAGTTTAAAATCATAAATGAACCCCAAGGGAAGAAGGATAGTTGGTCCTCACAATTTAAAGAGCTGGAAAATGTGCCAGAATGCTTGAAAAGTATAAAAGAGTGATTACAGGACTTAACGAAAGACAATGTGTCGTAAAAAGAAAAGAACAGTTTAAGTATCAGAATGCCTAGGCTCCAGTTGGGGCTCTGCCACTTACTAAGCACACTGGGCAAACTACCAAATTCTCTGGAGTCTGGAGGCTAGACCTAACTCTGAAATAAAGTCACTAATACTTTGCTTTTTGCCTCCAAACGTTGTGGAGAGGATCAATTAAGAACAATATATATGAAAGTAAACCCCAGGTGACTATATAAACTAAAGATGTTTTATTGAGGGATTATTTATGGCTTCTCATAGAACTTCAAAACTGAAAGATTAATTAAGTATATTTCATCTTGCAAATAAGAAAACTTGCCTGAAGGGATTAAATGACTTAGGATCCCAAAACTAGTAAATGACAGAGTGGGACACAAATCCCGGGCTTCTGATCCCCCACCTGCTGCCCTTTAGATCCAATGTTTCAGGTGAACTGAACAAAACAGTGAGGGGCGGTTGATCCACAGTTCTCCAGTGCAACTTAAGATAAATCATCACAAGGTCAACATTTATCACTTTCAACTGCTCATGGGCCCAAGTAGATGAACAATGTACTACTGTTTGTTTGTTGTTGTTTTTTCCTTTTTGAAACTCAAGTCTAAATCTGTAAGGGTCATCATAGCATGGACCATTTCTACCTTACATAGTGTTATTGCTTTTTAGCATAAAGCTGGAGGGATTTCTCTATGAATACAAGTTTGCAGAAAGCTAGAGCTGGCAAGACCTTACAGTTCATGTAGTCCAATCCCCTTATTTTTATAGATGAGCCCCAGAGACAGAAAGATTTCCCTGAGGTCATGTAACTCAATGATGACCTTTATTGATAAAAATCTGAAATATATTTATTTTCCTGACTCATTAAGTATGAACCAGTTAACATAACTAAATATTTTTGTGCAATATTTAAGATTTTACAATATCCCAGGGTTCTATCTTTGAATATAAAACAGGGTAAGGCACAATATAGAGTAATAAAGCAAATCTTATTTATGGCCATAAGCATTTTTAAATACTTCACAAAATACAGAAAATAAAATTCAGCACAGTATCAGAAGAATAATATATCACAGCCATGAAGATTTTTTCATAAGCATGATTTAAAATCACTGATGAATTTAACATGACATATTAACTGGTCATAAAATACATATCTGCATTTCAACAGGAACACAGAAGTTATTAGATAAAATTTCAAAATCTTCCAAATAATTTTTAACCTATTTAAAATAGGATTGGAATGAGTCTTAAGTTTAATATGCTAAAAACATCTTTCAGAATCAACTTAAGTGTAAAATATTAGGGCATCCCTATTATTAAAACCAAAACGAAAATGTTCACTACCGTATTTTAACTTAATTCCAGAAATTCTGACCAATATATTAAAACAGAAATAAACAACACCAATGTTGAAAGGTAAAATACAGAGTTATTATTTTTCAGGAATTACAGTATTATACCCTGAAAACAAGCCAAACCAAACGACCTGGAAAACTATTAGGATAATAAAATAGGTGGCAAAGTGAATATATAACCAACACATCGAATAACAACATTAAGTTATTTCCTACTAACTAGCAATAACTAGTTTGGAATACAAGAACATTAGATCTCATTTCAAATATCCAGTACTGTGACACAGTCTTCCATTCTAACTGGCTTCTATAGCAACCACTTGACTATATAAAGGTAATCTTACCAAAGCTGTTATTTTTCAGCTGCTAAATGTGGTAATACATTAACTTTTCATTCATTGATTCATTCAATGTTCATTCATTCTTTCACTGAATACATATTTTTATTAATTATCAATGAACCTTTGTTGTTCACTTTGACTCCTTTCTTGTCCCCATTTGAAACCTTTCTGAAATACAAATATGACGTCACTTCCCTTTTTAAAACCCACCAATGTCACCCAATGCCCATTTGAGAAAATTAGATCTATATATACTAGAAATTCATGGCTCACCAGTCCTCATTCACATCCTACACTTTGGCCACAATTAAATTCTTGCCCTTTAGTTTCCATGACATGTCTTTTAAATGTGTACCTTTGCATTTTCAGTTTCCTCCCCCTAAAAGAAGTTATTGCTTTCTTCATCCAGCTAACTGCCTGTCAGCCTCCAAAACTCAGTTGAAGCATAACCCCTGCTCCTGGAATCTTGTCACTTTTCAGGGATTCATGGTATTTATACATGAGCGCTGCACACTGTGTATTCCTCTTGGCTAACCCTCAAAATTTCCCAATTTCCTTATCTGAAATTATTCTAAAAAAGTGTCTCAATGATACTTTATTTAAGCTTTTTGTCAACTTCCATTATATTCCTGAAACACCAGGAGATGACTAATAAATGTTTGCTAAGCAGTGAATATACAACCTTACATAAGCTATACAACTTTACTGAAGTATTTAAAAATCCATATAAAGAAAACTATTATTTCATCTTTCTGTATAGGGAGAATGAATTACTTTCTAACAGATTTATAGATTTAACAGTGAAAATCCTAATGACAAGTTGTTGTAACTTGAAATTATTCTAATTTTAAGTATAACTAGGTCAACAAACAAGTAAAAACACATAAGATTGTTTTAAAGGCGATTAATGAGGGCAGATTACACAGATATTAAAAGTCTGTAATAGCTAAAATATTATGGATGTGGCAAAATAATAGAAGATCAATGAAACATAAGTATACATACTTAGGTATACTCTAAAGTAATATACCCTTATACTTAAGAACTTAGTGAATAAGAAAGGACATATTATTATCAAAGAAAATGAGAAACATTAGTTAATAAGTGATGCTTATGGGGGCAGAGACAAGATGGCAGAGTAGAAGGACTTGAGCTCACCCCCCCCTCACCAAAACACCAAAATCACAACTGACTGCTGAACAACCATTGACCAAAAAACACTGGAAACTACCAATAAGACAAAGAAGAAGCCAAATGAGACACTAGAAGAAGCACAATCATGATAAAATCAAATCACGTATCTGCCAGGTGGGTGACCCACAAAATGGAAAACAATTATATGACAGAAGTTATCCCAGAGGAGTGAAAGTTCTGATCCCCACATCAGGCACCCCATCATGAGAGTCTTGCATCAGGAGGGGTCCCCAGAGCATCTGGCTTTGAAGGTCAGTGGGGTTCTGATCACAGGAATTCCACAGGAGTGGGAGAAACAGAAACTCCACTCTTGAATGTTGCACACAAGGTCTTGTGCACACCCAGACACAGGGGAAAAAGCAATGACCTCATAAAAGCCTGGGCCAGACCTACTTGCAGGTATTGGAAGGTCTCCTGCAGAGGCAGGGGGAGGTTGTGGCTCACTGCAGGGGAAAAGATAATGGAGGCTGTAGTTCTGGAGAATACTCATTGGCAAGAGCCCTCCCGTAGGTCACCATTTTCCCACAAGACCTGGCACCACCCAATGGCCTGTACGCTCCAGTGCTGAAACACCTCAGGCCAAACCACCAACAGGGTGGGAACACAGCCCCACCCATCTGCAGACAGGCTACCTAAAGTCTTCCTGAGCCCACAGCTTCCCAATGAACACACCCCTTCACATGGCCCTGCCCACCAGAGGGACAAGACCAAGCTCTAGTAACCAGTGGGCAAGAACCAGTCCCTCCCACCAGAAAGCTGGCATAAGCCCCTTAGACCAGCATTATCCATCAGGGGACAGACAGCAGAAGCAAGAAGAACTAAAACCCTGCCTCCTGAGGAACAGAAACAGCAAACACAGAAAGTTAGACAAAATGAGACAGCAGAGGAATGTGTCCCAGATGAAGGAACAAAATAAAGCCCCAGAAGAACTACTAAGTGAACGGGAGATAGGTAATCTACCTGAAAAAGAATTCAGAGTAATGATAGTAAAGATGATCTAAAATCTTGGAAAAAGAATGGAGGAACAGACAGAGAAGATAGAAGAAATGTTTAAAAAAGAGCAAGAAGATCTACAGAACAAACAGAGATGAACACTACAATAACTGGAATAAAAATACACCAGAAAGAATCAGTATCAGAATACATGAATCACAAGAATGAATAAGTGAACTGGAAGACAGAATGGTGGAGATCACTGCTGCAGAGCAGAATAAAGAAAAAAGAATGAAAAGAAATGAGGACAGTCTAAGAGACCTCTGGGACAACATTAAACACACCAATATTCTCAGTATGGACGTCCTAGAAGGAGAAGTCAGACAGAAAGGATCTGAGAAAATATATGAAGAGTTAATAGCTGAAAACTCCCCTATCATGGGAAACGAAGCAGTCATCCAAGTTCCAGGAAATGCAGAGAGTCCCAGGCAGGAAAACCCCAAGGAGGAACATGCCGAGAGACACAGTAATCAAGTTGACAAAAATTAAAAACAAAGAAAATATTAAAAGCAACAAGGGAAAAGCAAAAATAACATACAGGGAATTCCCAAAAGGTTATCAGCTGATTTTTCAGCAGAAACTCTACAGGCCAGAAGGGAATGGCAAAATATATGTAAAGTGATGAAAGGGAAGAACCTACAACCAAGAATACTCTACCAAGTAATGCTCTCATTCAGATGTGATGGAGGGATCAAAAGCTTTATAGACAAGAAAAAGCTAAGAGAATTCAGCACCACCAGAACAGCTTTGCAACAAATACTAAAGGAACTTCTCTAGGTGCAAAAGAAAAAGCCACAACTAGAAACAAGGAAATAATGAATGGAAAAGCTCACCAGTAAAGGCAAACAAGAGTAAAGGTAGGAAGTCATCCACACACAAATATGAAGTCAAAACCAGCAACTGTGAGAAGAGGAGAGTATAAATGCAGGACATTGGAAATGCATTTGAAATTAAAGGACCAGCAACTTAAAAAAATCTTGTTTGTATACAGACTGCTGTATCAAAACCTCACGGTAACCACAAAAACTACAATAGATACACAAAAAATAAAAAGGAATCCAAACACAACACTAATGTTAGTCATCAAAACACAACAGAAGGGAAGAGAAAGGGAAGGAAAAAGACCTACAAAAACAAAACCAAAACTATAACAAAATGGCAATAAGAACATACATATCAATAATTACCTTAAACATATATGGTTTAATGTTCCAACCAAAAGACAAAGACTGGCTGAATGTATACAAAAATAAGACCCATATATGTGCTGTCTACAAGAGACCCACTTCAGATCTAGGGACATATACCAACTGAAAGTGAAGGGATGGAATAAGGTATTCTATGTAAATGGAAATCAAAAGGAAGCTGGACTAGCAATACTCATATCATACAAAACAGACTTTAAAATAAAGACTGTTACAAAAGACAAAGAAGGACACTTCATAATGATCAAGGCAACAATCCAAGAAGAAGATATAATAATTGTAAAAATATATGTACCCAACATGGGAGCACCACAATATATAAGGAAAAAACTAACAGCCATAAAAGGAGAAATCTACAGTAACACATTAATAGTGGGGGACTTTAACACCCCACTTTCATCAATAGACAGATCATACAGGGAGAAAGTCAAAAAGGAAACACAGGCCTTAAATGACACATTAGACCAGATAGACTTAATTGATATTTATAAAGCATTCCATCCAAAAGCAGCAGAATACACATTCTCCCTACTGCACATGGAACATTCTCCAGACCTTACCACATGCTGGGCAACAAAATCAAGCCTAAGTAAATTTAATAAAATTGAAATCATATCAAGCATCTATTCTGACCACAATGCAATGAGATTAGAAATCAACTACAAAAAAAAACTGGAAAAAAACACAAACACATGGAGGCTAAACAAACAACCAATTGATCATTGAAGAAATCAAAAAAGAAATTAAAAAATACCTGGAGAAAAATGAAAATGAAAACATGACGATTCAAAACCTATGGGGCTCAGCAAAAGCAGTTCTAAGAGGGAAGTCCATAGCAATTCAAGCTCACCTCAAGAAACAAGAAAAATCTCAAATAACCTAAACTTACACCTAAAGCAACTAGAAAAAGAACAACAAAATACAAAGCTAGTAGAACAAAAGAAATCATAAAGATCAGAGCAGAAAAAATTGAAATAGTGAAGAACAATAGAAAAGATCAATAAAACTAAAACCTGGTTCTCTGAAAAGATAAAATTGATAAACCTTTAGTCAGGCTCAACAAGAAAAACTCGGAGATAGAGGGCTCAAATCCAAAAAATTAGAAATGAAAAAGGAGAAGTTCCAATGGACACAAAGGATAATAAGAGAATACTACAAGTAACTATATGCCAATGAAAGGAACAACCTAGAAGAAGTGGACAAATTCCTGGAAAGATACAGTCTCCCAAGACTGAACCAGGGAGACATAGAAAATATGAATATGCCAATCACAAGTACTGAAATTGAAACTGTGATGAAAAAACTCACAACAAACAAAAGTCCAGGACCAGATGGTTTCACAGGCAAATTCTCTCAGACATTTAGAGAAGAGTTAATGCCTATCCTTCTCAAACTATTCCAAAGAATTGCACAGGAAGGAATATTCCCAAACTCATTCTATGAGGCCACCATCCCCCTGATACCAAAACCAGACAAAGGTACCACAAAAAAGAAAATAACAGGCCAATATTACTGATGAACATCGATGCAAAAATCCTCAACAAAATACTAGTAAACCAAATGCAACAATACATTAAAAGGATCATATACTACGAATAAGTTGGATTTATCCCAGGGATGCAAGGATTTTTTTAATATCCATAAATGAATCAGTGTGATACAACACATTAACAAATTAAAGAATAAAAATCATATGATCATCTCAATAGATGCAGAGAAAGCTTCTGACAAAATTCAGCACTCATTTATGATGAAAACTCTCCAGAAACTACATATAGAGGGAACATACCTCAACATAATAAAGCCCATATATGACAAACCTACAGCTAACATCATACTCAATGGTGAAAGGCTGAAAGCATTTCCTCTAAGATCAGGAACAAGACAGTGATATACACTCTTGCCACCTTTATTCAACATAGTTTTGGAAGTACTAGCCATGCCAATCAGAGAAGAAAAAGAAATAAAAGGAATCCAAATTGGAAAAGAAATATAACTGTCACTGTTTGCAGATGACATGATACTATATATATATAATCGTAAAGATGCCACCAGGAAACTACTAGAGCTAATCAATGAATTTGGTAAAGTTGCAGGATATAAAATGAATACACAGAAATCTGTTGCATTGCTATACACTAACAAGGAAAGATCAGAAAGAGAAATTAAAGAAACAACCCCATTCACCATCACATTAAAAAGAATAAAATACCTACGAATAAACCTACCTAAGGAGGGAAAAGATCTGTACTCTGAAAACTATAAGATGCTGAAGAAAAAAATCAAAGATGACACAAACAAATGGAAAGATATACCATGACCGTGGATTGAAAGAATCAATATTGTCAAAATGACTATACTACCCAAGGCAATCTACAGATTCAATGCAATCTCTATCAAATTACCAATGGCACTTTTCACAGAACTAGAAAAATCGTAAAATTTGTACAGAGACACAGACACAAAAGGCCCTGAATAGCAAAAGCAATCTTGACAAAGAAACATGGAGCTGGAGGAATCAGGCACCTTGACTTCAGACTATACTACAGTCATCGAAACAGTATGGTACTGGCACAAAAAAAACAGAAATACAGTTCAATGGAAGAGGATAGAAAGCCCAGAAATTAAACCATGCACTATGGTCAATTAATCTACAACAAAGGAGGCAAGACTATACAATGGAGAAAAGACAGTCTCTTCAATAAATGGTGCTGGGAAAACTGGACAGCTACATTTAAAAAAATGAAATTAGAATATTCTCTAACCACACACACGAAAATAAACTCAAAATGGATTAAAGACCTAAGTGTAAGACTGGATACTATAAAACTCTTAGAAGAAAACATAGGCAGAACACTCTTTGACATAAATTGCACCAAGATCTTTTTTGATCTGTCTCCTCGAGTAATGAAAATAAAAACAAAAATAAACAAATGGGACCTAATTAAACTTAAAAGTTTTTGTACAGGAAAGGAAACCATAAACAAAATGAAAAGACAACCCACAGAATGGGAGAAAATATTTGCAAACAATGAGAGGGACAAGGTATTAATCTCCAAAAGTTACAAGGAGCTCATGCAGCTCATTATCAAAAAAAAAGAAAAAAAAAAAGAAAAAGAAAGTAAAGAAAAATCCAATCTAAAACTGGGCAGAGGACCTAAACAGACATTTCTCCAAAGAAGACAGGCAGATGGTCAACAGGCACATGAAAAGATTCTCAACGTTGCTAACTATTAGAGAAATGCAAGTCAATACTACAATGAGATATGTAACATTTAACACCAGTCAGCATGGCCATCATCAAAAACTCTACAAACAATAAACGCTGAAGAGCATGTGGAGAAAAGGGAAACCTCCTACACTGTTAGTGGGAATGTATATTAGTGCAGCCACTGTGGAGAACGGAAGGGAGGTTCCTTAAGAAACTAAAAACAGAGCTACTACATAACCCAGCAATCCCACTCCTGGGCATGTATACAGAGAAAAACATGGTTCAAAAGGATACATACACCCCAATGTTCACTGCAACATTTTTTTTAGAATAGCCAAGACATGGAAACAACCTAAACAACCTACATGTCCATCAACAGGTGAATGGATAAAGATGTGGCACATATATACAATGGACTATCACTCAGCCATTAAAAAGTGTGAAATAATACCTTTTGCAGCAATATGGATGGACCTGGAGATTATCATACTAACAGAGAAAGACAAATATCATATGATATTTCTTATATGAAGAAAATAAAAAAATGCTACAACTGAACTTATTTACAGAACAGAAACAGACTCACAGACTTAGAAAACAAATTTATGGTTACCAAAGGGGAAAGGTGGGGGTAGGGATAAATTGGGAGTTTGGGATTCACAAATACACACTACTATATTTAAAATAGATAACCAACAAGGACCTGGTTTATAGCAGAGGGATCTCTGCTCAATATTCTGTAATAACCTAAATGGAAAAAGAATTTGAAAAAGAATAGATATATGTATATGTATAACTGAATCACTTTGCTGTACACCTGAAACTAACACAACATTGAAATCAAATATATTCCAATATGAAATAAAAATTATAAATAAAATGTTACTTAGAACATTGGGTAAATATTTCTAATACTCATTTGTATCTCATACATATATCATGAAGTTCCAGATGTATTATTAAATTTAAAGTAATTCAAATTCAAGTAAGACAAAGTAAAAATAAAAATGTGTATTTATTAAGCCTATGGAATAAGAAGATATGCTCAAACCTAGAGGTAAAAGAATACAACAAGGAGAAACGTTTGATAAATTTATATTCATTTACTATTTTTGTATACAAAAACAAGAAAATAAAAATATTTTTTGCTGAATACATGTATATTAATATGTTCAATGTATAAAGAACTCTCACATGTCTATAAAAAGTGACACTAATACCCCAATAGATATACGGTCAAGAATGTGACTAGATAATTCACAAATTAGAATGCAATAGTCAATAAGCATGAAAAATTAACCAGTTTATTAAAACTATGCCTAACCATGATTATAAAATTAGCAAAGTTAAGAATAATAATATTAATTTCAATGATATTGAAAATAATTACCAAGGTCTTTGAGGATATCAACAATCAGGCACTCTGATATAGGGTTGGTAACAGTGAAAATTATATTTGTCAGAAACCTTTTAGTGATATCTAGTGATAAACTTTGTTCTTATGGGTAAATTCCCTTTTTGGAAGTTGATGCTAAGGAAATTAAATTTGTTATGGACTGAATTGTGTCCCCCTTAATCCATATGCCAAAGTCTTAACTCCCAGTACCTCAGAATATAGCCTTGTTTGGGAGTAGAGTTCTTGCAGATATAATTAAATGAGGTCATACTGGAGTAGGGTGATCCACAATCCAGTATGACTGATGTCCTTATAAGAAGGAGAAATTTGGAGACAGATAAACACACTCAAGAAAAACATCACATAAAAATCAGAGTTATACTGCAAAGCCTAAGACCTACCTACCAAAAGTCACAAGAGAGGCCTGACAGATCCATCCCTAGAGCCTTCAGAGGGAGCACTGCCTTGTCAGTACACCTGGATCTAGCCTCCAGAACTATGAGACAATTTCTCTTGTTCTCAGTCACTCAGTTCATGGTGCTTTGTTACAACAGCCCTAGCAAACTAAAATAATTTTAAATACTGAAGAAAATCTATGTGTGAGGATCTGCATTGTTTCATTATTTACAACAACAAAAAAAAACTGGACATACACAGCCAAGTATAGAAGTGTGGGTTGAAAATTATGTTCTATGACCTAGATGCAATAATCTGCTATCATTAAAATAAATGCATTTAAAGACTATGTAAAGATGTAGGAAATATTATGTATATTATATATATGATATATATGTATACATTTATATTATACATGTTACGTATGTATGTAATCAATATACACATTCTCACGATGGCTTTGTTCCTTGATGAATTGCCTTTTACTCTACATGTAGCTATTTTGCTTAGTTGAATTCTGGTTAAAATACTAATTACATGCTGGATACTCCCCATAATGCTTCTCCTAATGCTCCTTGTCTTAGAAGTCCTATCATCTCACATCAAGGTCATTTTGCAGTTCAGTGACTTGATATCTTTAATATAGACCCATGGTGCCTCCATGTACTTATAGTGAAACCTCCTCTATAAATGGGATTACAGTGAATTTCTGTGACTGTATGCTTATTGATGTCTCAAAATAACATAGTTAATTTTTTTAAGCATAATATTTATCAGGTAAACATCATTATTCTAATCAACCATGCTGCATGGGAACCTAGGAAACTAAAATCTTTAGCATGTAGGAGTGCACATGATGTAAGTTTAATAAGCCCATCAGAAGTTCTTGTGTGAGCACCCGAGAAGGAAATCTGAACGTGATTTAGGCAACATGTGACCACCTTTGCCCTCAGTTTTCCCTCATATAAGTGAACTAAGGTTTGACTAGCATGTATCTGAAACCTCTAACTCTAAATTTCATGCTTTTGTTTGCATATGTATAATAAAACTTCACTATAACAAAGTGTATTTACTCACAAGCTACCACAAAAATATTTAAAATTAGTATCTAATGCTTAAATGAGTTATTTATAATCATTTCACATTCTCCTAAGATAAAAGTAAAAATTGTTTCCGCTCTTGATATTTTACCCATAACACCACACCTTTGGAAGGAAATTTGGTAGAAGAGACCTCTAAGTTTGCAAAGAATTTGAGTTCTACAGTCATACCTGGCTTAGGAGTTTCATTAAACTTCTTTGCTGTATGGTTCTTCATTGATAATATATAGCTTCCACTGGTAGTAATATTTCAGTATGTGCTTTGGAAATATGTTTGCTTTACTTACCAGGACATCAAAGTATCTATCACTTTTACAACATGTACAATATATGCCTGAGAATCGTGAAATGGGAGCGGAAGACAATTCAGAGAAAACGTTGTAATGTTATCAGAGTACTGCTGAGTTGCCATTAACTTTTACAGAGTACCTACTATGTGCTACATAATCTGCAAAGCACATTATCTGCTCTTTTACTGAATGCTTTGAACTGTCTTATAATGTATCAATATTCCTTAGATGCTGCCAGGGCAAAGGAAACGCTGTGAGCATGGCTCACATTTCAGTTCTAATTCTGGATGCAACAGGGTGGGTGCTAAGTGAAAGATTAATGCTTATTAACTCATCTTACACTTTTGTTCAAGGAGGTAACCTGAAAAATTGAGTCAAAAATATGAAAGATATGATATGGGAGCAAGAGAAGAAATCTCTCTCTCCAGCCAGAGAGGATAAAGGGTTTAGAAAGAATAGTAGATTATTTATGAGTGGGTCTTTGTCAAATGAAAGCATTCTTGGCAGAGGGAAGGTAATTTTAAAAGGCACTGAAGCTTGAAAGAGTATAGTGTGTTAGGAACTAAAACATGGGAATGTGAGAATAAATACTAAGAAATAAAAGGTAGATAAATGGAGCTCATAGTATGAAAATCTTCACATATCTTATTAAGGAATTTAAACCCTAATTGCAATTTGAAACCACAAATAGCTAGACACTGACATATAACATGAACAGAATTTTATTTTCTGTTTCAAAAAATCCAAACCAGTCCCCTGGACAAGGCAGAACAAGACGATATGGAATGGTCTGCTAATTGATCCACATATACCACAATTTTACACAGATACACAAATGGTAAGTAAAGTAATTTTTAAAACTTTAAAGCATATCTGAACTCAAAAAGAAGAACAATCTCCCAATATGTACAAATGAAGTAGAAATTCAGCACTAACGATGAATGAAATAAAATCCAAAATTGCTTACAGGGGTATTGCAACCATTCATTCATTCATTCAGCAAATATTGATCAAGTGCTCCCTAGGTGCTAAGCACTGTGCTAGGGACTAAGGATACCAAACTTGAAAATAAAGATAAAATTACATAAGCAGTGGTGATATTTAACGTTAAGTCTACATCACGGAATCTGCACAAGCAAAGCTAAAAATCTTCTTGAAGCTACCTGGGTAGATCAGGAAGTCAAAACCGTATAAATACACTCATACAATATTAACAAATGAGATAAAAATTATCTATGGCAATGGAGAAACAAGGAAGTTTTCCATCCACTTAAAGACATAAACAAAAAAAAAATTTACAAAGGAAAACCTGAATCTCAGGCCTGTACCAAATGCAGTTTCACAGTTCACATCAAAATTAAATATTTATTCTTTTCACATAAAATACTAATAAAAATTGACAATGCACCTTGCCACAAAAGAAACCTCAACATATTCCATGAAAGTGTTATCCTAAAGACCAATTACATAAGAAATCAACAATGGGTCAGTGATTTATAAAAACAAAAAACCCTCCATTTTGAAACTCATTAACACTTCCCCTTAAGATTTACAGAGGATAAAAAAAATGGTGTAAATCATGAAATGTGAATAGCTAAACTAAAATTAAGCATATACAGAGACACACATATATATATATTTGTGGGATAACTGTGGTATGATAGAGTTGCAGACTTACATGTTTTAAGCAAATAAAAAAATTAAAACAAAGTAAAAACGCAACTCAAGAAGCTAAAAAGAATTATAGCATAACCCAAAGCAAGTAAAAAATCAAAACAGTAAAGAGTGGAAATAATGATGTAAAATTATTTTTTGAAAAAAAAGGTATGAAAAAAGATGTTTTAAAAAACTTCAATAAAAGTATAGAGAATCTTGCAGCTTGTGGAAGGAAAATCACATTCACAGGAAGGCACACAAAATGAAAAAGCACAGGACTATGTACCAGATGAAGGAACAAGATAAAATCCCAGAAAAACAACTACGTGAAGTAGAGATAGGAAACCTTCCAGAAAAAAGACTTCAGAATAATTATAGTGAAGATGATCCAGGACCTTGGAAAAAGAATGGAAACAAAGATTGAGAAGATGCATGAAAGTTTAACGAAGACCTAGAAGAATCAAAGAACAAACAGAGATGAACAATACAATAATTGAAATGAAAAATACACTAGAAGGAATCAATAGCAGAATACCTGACACAGAAGAACAGATAAACAACCTGGAAGACAGAATGGTGGAAATCACTGCTGCGGAACAGAAAAAAGAAAAAAGAAAAGAGATGAAGACAGTCTAAGACACCTCTGGGACAACATTAAACACACCAACGTTCACATTATAGGGGTCCCAGAAGGAGAACAGAGAAAGGACCCGAGAAAATATTTGAAGAGATTATAGTTGAAAACTTCCCTAGCACAGGAAAGGAAATAGCCACCCAAGTCCAGGAAGTGCAGAGTCCCAGACAGGATAAACCCAAGGAGAAACATGCCGGAACACACAGTAATCAAATTGACAAGAATTAAGAAAAATTATTAAAAAGAAACAAGGGAAAAATGACAAATAAGATACAAGGAAATTCCCATAAGGTTAACAGCTGATTTCTCAGCAGAAACTGTACAGGCCAGAAGGAGTGGCGTGATATATCTAAAGAGATGAAAGGAAAGAACCTACAACCAAGATTACTCTACCCAGCAAGGATCTCATTCAGATTCGACAGAGAAATCCAAAGCTTTACAGACAAGCAAAAACTAAGAGAATTCAGCATCACCAAACCAGCTCTACAACAAAGGATAAAGGAACTTCTCTAAGTGGGAAATGCAAGAGAAGAAAAGGACCTACGAAAACAAACCCAAAACAATTAAGAAAATGGTAATAGGAACATACCTATTGATAATTACCTTAAATGTGAATGGATTAAATACTCCAACCAAAAGACACAGGCTTGCTGAACGGATGCAAAAACAAGACCCATATATATGCTGTCCACAAGAGACCCACTTCAGACCTAGGGACACATACAGACTGAAGGTGAGGGGATGGAAAAAGATATTCCATGCAAAGGGAAATCGAAAGAAAACTGGAATAGCAACACTCATATCAAATAAAATAGACTTTAAAATAAAGAATGTTACAACAGACAAGGAAGGACACTACATAATGATTAAGGAATAAATCCAAGAGGAAGATATAACAATTATGAATATATATGCACCCAACATAGAAGCACTTCAATACGTAAGGCAAATGCTAACAGCTATACAAGAGGAAATCAACAGTAACACAATAGTGGGAGACTTTTACACCTCACTTACAACAATGGACAGATCATCACGACAGAAAAGTAATAAGGAAACACAAGCTTTAAATGACACAATAGACCATATAGACTTAATTGGTATTTATAGGACATTCCATCCGAAAACAGATTACACTTTCTGCTCAAGTACACATGGAAAACTCGCCAGGATAGATCACATCTTGGATCACAAATCAAGCCTCAGTAAATTTAAGAAAACTGAAATGATCTTAAGTATCTTTTCTGACCACAACACTATGAGATTAGAAATAAATTACAGGGGAAAAAACGTAAAAAACACAAACACATGGAGGCTAAACAATATGTTACTAAATTACCAAAAGATCACTGAAGAAATCAAAGAGGAAATCAGAAAACACCTAGAGACAAATGACAAGGAAAACATGATGATCCAAAACCTATATCGCTTCTCGGCCTTTTGGCTAAAATCAAGTGTAGTACCAAAACCTATGGGATGCAGCAAAAAGCAGTTCTAAGAGGAAAATTTATAACACTACAATCCTATCTCAGAAAACAAGAATAATCTCAAATAAACAATCTAATCTTACACCTAAAGGAAATAAGAAGAACAAACAAAACCTAAAGTTAGTAGAAGGAAAGAAACCGTAAAGATCAGAGCAGAAATAAATGTAATAGAAAAAAAGAAAACAATAGCAAGTATCAATAAAACTAAAAGCTGGTTCTTTGAGATGATAAACAAAATTGATGAACCTTTAGTGAGACACATCAAGAAAAACAGGGAAATCGATACAGCCACTATGCAGAACAGTAGGGAGGTTACTTAAAAAACTAAAAATACAACTACCATATGACCCAGCAAGCCCACTACTGGGCATATACCCCGAGAAAACCATAATTCAAAAAGAGTCATGTAACACAATGTCCACTGAAGCTCTATTTACAAAAGCCAGGACATGGAAGCAACCTAAGTGTCCATCGACAGATGAATGGTTAAAGAAGATGTGGCACATATATACAATGGAATATTACTCAGCCATAAAAATAAACGAAATTGAGGTGGATGGACCTAGAGTCTGTCATACAAAGTGAAGTCAGTCAGAAAGAAAAACAAATACTGTCTGCTAACACATATATATGGAATGAAAAAAAAATGGTCATGAAGAACCTCGAGGCAGTACAGGAATAAAAATACAGACCTACTAGAGAATGGACTTGAGGACACGAGGAGGGGGGAGACTAAGCTGGGGCCAAGTGAGAGAGTGGCATGGACATACATACACTACCAAACGTAAAACAGATAGCTAGTGGGAAGCAGCCACATAGCACAGGGAGATCAGCTCGGTGCTTTGTGACCACCTAGAGGGGTGGAATAGGGAGGGTGGGAGGGAGGGTGATGCAAGAGGAAAGATATATGGGGCTATACGTTTATGTATAGCTGATTCACGTTGTTACACAGCAGAAGGTAACACACCATTGTGAAGCAATTATACTCCAATAAACATGTTAAAAAAAGACCACTCACCACAAAAAAAAAAACATAAAGGAAAAAGAGGGAGATTACTCAAATCAATAAAATTAGAAATGAAAAAAGGAGAAGTTACAATGGATACCACAGAAATATAAAACATCATAGGAGATTACTACAAGCAAATCTATGCCAATAAAATGGATAAACTGGAAGAAATGGACAAAGTCTAAGAGAGGTATAACCTTCCAAGACTGAACCAAGAAGAAACAGAAAATATGCACTAGACCAATCACAAGTAATGAAACTGAAACTGTGATTTAAAACCTTCCAACAAACCAAAGTCCAGGACCAGGTGGCTTCACAAGTGAATTTTATCAAACATTTAGAGAAGTGCTAATAACCATCTTTCTCAAACTCTTCCAAAAAATTGCAGAGGAACACTCCCAAACTCATTCTATGAGTCCACGATCACCCTGATACCAAAACCAGACAAAGACTACAAAAAAAGAAAGTTACTGACCAGTACCACTGATGAAAACAGATGCAAAAATCCTCAACAAAATACTAGCAAACAGAATCCAGCAACACATTAAAAGGATCATAAAACATGATCAAGGGGGATTTATTCCAGGGATGCAAGGATTCTTGAGTATATGCAAATCAATCAATGTGATACACCATATTTACAAATTGAAGAATAAATACCATGTGATCATCGCAATAGATGCAGAAAAAGCTTTTGACAAAATTCAAAACACATTTATGATAAAAACTCTCCAGGAAGTGGGCACAGCAGGAACCTACCTCTAATACTAAAGGTCATGTACAACAAACCCACAGCAAACATAATTCTCAATGGTGAAAAACTGAAAGCATTTCCACTAAGATCAGGAACACAACAAGGATGACCACTCTTGCCACTATCATTGAACATAGTTTTATAACTCCTAGCCATGACAATCAGAGAAGAAAAGGAAATAAAAGAAATACAAATTGGAAAAGAAGTAGTAAAACTGTCACTGTTTGCAGAGGACATGACACGATACATAGATAATCCTAAACATGCCACCAGAAAACTACTAGAGCTAATCAATCAATTTGGTAAAGTCGCAGGATACAAAATTAATGCACAGAAATCTCTTGCATTCCTATACACTAACAACCAGAGATCAGAAAGAGAAATTAAGGAAACAATCACATTCACCATTGCAACAAAAAGAATGAAATACCAAGGAATAAACCTACCTAAGGAGGTAAAAGACCTGTACTCAGAAAACTGTAAGACACTGATGAATAACAGTGGTGAGAGTGGGCAACCTTGTCTTCTTCCTGATCTTAGTGGAAATGGTTTCAGTTTTTCACCATTGAGGACAATGTTGGCTGTGGGTTTCTCATATATGGCCTTTATTATGTTGAGAAAAGTTCCCTCTATGCCTACTTTCTGCAGGGGTTTTAATCATAAATGGGTGTTGAATTTTGTTGAAAGCTTTCTCTGCATCTATTGAGATGATCATATGGTTTTTCTCCTTCAATTTGTTAATATGGTGTACCATGTTGATTGATTTGTGTATATTGAAGAATCCTTGCATTCCTGGGATAAACCCCACTTGATCATGGTGTATGATCCTTTTAATGTGCTGTTGGATTCTGTTTGCTAGTATTTTGTTGAGGATTTTTGCATTTCAGTTCATCAGTGATATTGGCCTGTAGTTTTCTTTCTTTGTGACATCCTTGTCTGGTTTTGGTATCAGGGTGATGGTGGCCTCGTAGAATGAGTTTGGGAGTGTTCCACCCTCTGCTATATTTTGGAAGAGTTTGAAAAGGATAGGTGTTGGCTCTTCTCTAAATGTCTGATAGAATTAGCCTGTGAAGCCATCTGATCCTGGGCTTTTGTTCGTTGGAAGATTTTTAATCACAGTTTCAATTTCAGTGCTTGTGATTAGCCTGCTCATATTTTCTATTTCTTCCTGGTTCACTTTCAGCAGGTTGTGCATTTCTAAGAATTTGTCCATTTCTTCCAGGTTGTTCATTTTATTGGCATAGAGTTGCTTGTAGTAATCTCTCATGATTCTTTGTATTTCTGCAGTGTCAGTTGTTACTGCTCCTTTTTCATTTCTAAATCTACTGATTTGAGTCTTCTCCCTTTTTTTCTTGATGAGTCAGGCTAATGGTTTATCAACTTCGCTTATCTTCTCAAAGAACCAGCTTTTAGTTTTATTGATCTTTGCTATCGTTTCCTTCGTTTTTCATTTATCTTTGATCTGATTCTTATGATTTATTTCCTTCGTCTAACTTTAGGGTATTTTGTTCTTCTTTCTCTAATTGCTTTAGGAGCAAGTTTAGGTTCTTTATTTGAGATGTCTCCTATTTCTTAAGGTCGGTTTGTATTGCTAAAAGCTTCCCTCTTAGAACTGCTTTTGCTGCATCCCATAGGTTTAGGCCGTCGTGTCTCCAATGTCATTTGTTTCTAATTTTTATTTTGATTTCCCCTTTGATTTCTTCAATGATTACTGAAGAAATTATTAAGTAGTGTGTTAAGTAGTAGTGTGTTAAGTACTACTATTAAATAGTGTGTTAAGTACTACTATTAAGTGGTGTGTTGTTTAGCCTCCATGTGTTTGTATTTTTTACAGATCTTTTCCTGTAATTGATATCTACTCTCATATTGTTGTGGTCGGAAAAGATACTTGATATGATTCCAATTTTCTTAAATTTGCCAAGTTTTAGCCACAGCAATCACAGAAAAAAAAGAAATAAAAGGAATCCAAATTGGAAAAGAAGAAGTAAAGCTGTCATCATTTGCAGATGACATGATACTATAGAGAATCCTAAAGATGCTACCAGAAAACTACTAGAGCTAATCAATGAATTTGGTAAAGCAGCAGGATACAAAATTAATGCACAGAAATGTCTTGCATTCCTATACACTAATGATGAAAAATCTAAAAGTGAAATTAAGAAAACACTCCCATTTACCATAGCAACAAAAAGAATAAAATATCTAGGAATAAACCTACCTAAGGGGACAAAAGACCTGAATGCAGAAAATTACAAGACACTGATGAAAGAAATTAAAGATGATAAAATAGATACAGAGATATACCATGTTCTTGGATTGGAAGAATCAACATTGTGAAAATGACTCTACTAACCAAAGAAATCTACAGATTCAATGCAATCCCTATCAAACTACCACTGGCACTTTTCACAGAACTAGAACAAAAAAATTTCACAATTTGTGTGGAAACACAAAAGACCCCAAATAGCCAAAGCAAACTTGAGAATGAGATATGGAGCTGGAGGAATCAGTTCCCTCACTTCAGACTATACTACAAAGTTACAGTAATCAAGGCAGTACGGTACTGGCACAAAAACAGAAAGATAGATCAATGCAACAGGATAGAAAACCCACGCACATATGGTCACCTTATCTTTGATAAAGGAGGCAAGAATATACAGTGGAGAAAAGACAGCCTCTTCAATAAGTGGTGCTGGGAAAAATGGACAGGTACAGGTAAAAGTATGAAATTAGAACACTCCCTAACACCATACACAAAAATAAACTCAGAATGGATTAAAGACCTAAATGTAAGGCCAGAAGTTATCAAACTCTTAGAGGAAAACATAGGCAGAACATCTATGACATAAATCACAGCAAGATCCTTTTTGACCCACCTCCAAGAGAAATGGAAATAAAAACAAAAATAAACAAATGGGACCTAATGAAATTTCAAAGCTTTTGCACAGCAAAGGAAACCATAAACAAGACCAAAAGACAACCTTCAGAATGGGAGAAAATATTTGCAAACGAAGCAACTGACAAATGATTAATCTCCAAAATTTACAAGCAGCTCATGCAGCTCAGTAACAAAAAAAACAAACAACCCAATCCAAAAATGGGCAAAAGACCTAAATAGACATTTTTCCAAAGAAGATATACAGATTGCCAACAAACACATGAAAGAATGTTCCATATCGTTAATCATTAGAGAAATGCAAATCAAAACTACAATGAGGTATCACCTCACACCTATCAGAATGGCCATCATCAAAAAATCTCGAAACAATAAATGCTGGAGAGGGTGTGGAGAAAAGGGAACCCTCTTGCACTGTTTGTGGGAATGTAAATTGATACAGCCACTATGGACAACAGTATGGAGGTTCCTTAAAAAACTAAAAATAGAACTACCATACGACCCAGCAATCCCACTACTGGGCATATACCCTGAGAAAACCATAATTCAAAAAGAGTCATGTACCAAAATGTTCATTGCAGGTCTATTTACAATAGCCAGGACATGGAAGCAACCTAAATGTCCATTAACAGATGAATGGATAAAGAAGACGTGGCACATATATACAATGGAATATTACTCAGCCATAATAAGAAACGAAATTGAGTTATTTGTAGTGAGGTGGATGGACCTAGAGTCTGTCATACAGAGTGAAAAAAGTCAGAAAAACAAATACCATATGCTAACACATATATATGGAATCTAAGGGAAAAAAAAAGGTCATGAAGAACCTAGGGGCAAGATGGGAATAAAGACACAGACCTACTAGAGAATGGACTTGAGGATATGGGGAGGGGGAAGGGTAAGCTGTGACAAAGTGAGAGAGTGGCATGGACATATATACACTACCAAACGTAAACTAGCTAGCTAGTGGGAAGCAGCCGCATAGCACAGGGAGATCAGCTCGGTGGTGTAGGGGTGGGATAGGGAGGGTGGAAGGCAGGGAGATGCAAGAGGGAAGAGATATGGGAACATATGTATATATATAACTGATTCACTTTGTTATAAAGCAGAAACTGAAACCATTGTAAAGCGATTATACTCTATTAAACATGTTAAAAATAAATTAATTAAATAAAATAAAATTTAAGAGAGACACTGATGAAAGAAATCAAGGATGACAAAAGCAGATGCAGAGATATACCATATTCTTGGATTGGAAGAACTAATATTGTGAAAATGACTATATAACCCAAAGCAATCTACAGATTCACGGCAAGCCCTATCCAATTACCCATGCCATTTTTCTTTAGGAAGCAAGAACAAAAAATCTTAAAATGTGTATGGAAACACAAAAGACCCCAAAAACCAAAGCAATTTGAGGGAAAAAAACAGAGCTGGAGGAATCAGACTCTGTGACTTCCGATTATACTGCAAAGCTACAGTATTCAAGACAATATGGTACTGGCACAAAAACAGAAATATAGATCATTAGAACAGGATAGGAAGCCCAGAGGTAAACCCACGCACCTATGGTCAACTAATCTATGACAAATGAGGCAAGGATATACAATGGAGAAAAGACACCCTCTTTAATAAATGGTGCTGGGAAAACTGGACAGCTACACGTAAAAGAATGAAATTAGAACACTCCCTAACACCATACACAAAAATAAACTCAAAATGGATTAGAGACCTAAATATAAGGCCAGACACTTTCAAACTCTTAGAGGAAAACGTAGGAAGAACACTCTATGACATAAATCACAGCAAGATCTTTTTTGACCCCCCTCCTAGAGTCATGGAAATAAAAACAAAAATAAACAAATGGGACCTACTGAAACTTAAAAGCTTTTGCACAACAAAGGAAACTATAAACAAGATGAAAAGACAACCTTCAGAATGGGAGAAAATATTTGCAAATGAATCATCAGACAAAGGATTAATCTCCAAAATATATAAACAGCTCATGCAGCCCAATATTAAAAAAACAAACAACCCAATCCAAAAATGGGCAGAAGACCTAAATAGACTTTTCTCCAAAGAAGACATACAGATGGCCAAGAAGCACATGAAAAGCTGCTCAAGATCAGTAATTATTAGAGAAATGCAAATCAAGATTGCAATGAGGTATCACCTCACACTGGTTAGAATGGGTATCATCAGAAAATCTACAAACTACAAATGCTGGAGAGGGTGTGGTGAAAAGGGAACCCTCTTGGACTGTTGCTGGGAATGTAAATTGATACAGCTATGTCCTCAATATGGAGAACAGTATGGAGGTTCCTTAAAAAAGTAAATATAGAATTACCATATGCCCCACCAATCCCAGTACTGGGCATATACCCAGAGAAAACAATAATTCAAAAAGCCGCATGGGGCTTCCCTGGTGACACAGTGGTTGAGAGTCCGCCTGCTGATGCAGGGGACAGAGGTTCGTGCCCCGGTCTGGGAAGATCCCACATGCCGCGGAGCGACTGGGCCCGTGAGCCATGGCCGTCCGGAGCCTGTGCTGTGCAACGGGAGAAGCCACAACAGTGAAAGCCCGTGTACCGCAAAAAAAAACAAACAAAAAAAAAAAGCCACATGCACCGCAATATTCACTGCAGCACTATTTACAATAGCCAGGTCATGGAAGCAACCTAACTTCCCATCAACAGGCGAATGGATAAAGAAGATGTGGTACATATATACAATGGAATATTACTCAGCTACAAAAGCGAACGAAAATGGGTCATTTGTAGAGATGAGGATGGACCTAGAGACTGTCATAAACAGTGAAGCCAGAAAGTGAAAAAAAAATATCATATATTAACACATATACGTGGATTCTAGAAAAATGGTACAGATGAACTGGTTTGCAAGGCAGAAATAGAGACAGAGATGTAGAGAACAAACGTATGGACACCAAGGGGGGAAAGTGGGGCAGGGGGGCAGTGGTGGGATGAATCTGGAGGTTGGGATTGACATGTACACACTGATATGTATAGAATGGATAACTAATAAGAACCTGCTGTATAAAAAAAATTAAAAAATGAAAACTTTTTAATAAGAGTATAAATCTTAACCAAGGCTGATTAAGAAAAAGTAATGTACATTTGAACAATATTATGTAAAAGGGATATAACCAAAGATTAAGTGGAGATTTAAAAAGTTTAAGAGTGTGCTATAAGCATCTTTATGTCAATGTTAAAACTTCAAGAAATGGGTAATTTTCTAAAAACACTGTTACCAAAATATGAATTTTCTAAGACAACCTACCACAATTTATACAATATACAAAAACTAAACAAACCAATAATTACTTAAAAATGCTGAATCAGTAGGAAAATCTCCAAGAAAGAATACCAAATTTTATAAAGTTTGTATAAAACAGATAATACAAGTATACTGATATTATAAACCTAACTACAGGAGTTTATATTATGCACTTCCACAGGCACATAGAATACATAGCATGGAAACAGAAGGAAATGTATTCAAGTAATTTTCTGAAGCTACAATAAGCTTGATATTGTCATTAGAGAAGATGCTCAACATCACTAATTATTAGAGAAATGAAAATTAAAACTGCAGTGAGGTATCAACTTACACCAGTCAGAATGCCATTATCAAAAAATCTATAAAAAATAAATGCTGGAAAGGGTGTGGAGAAAAGGGAACCCTCATACACTGCTGGTGGGAATATAAATGAATACAGCCACTATGGAGAACAGTATGGAGGTTCCTTAAAAAGCTAAAAATAGCACTACCATATGACACAGCAATCCCACTCCTGGGCATATACTCACAGAAAACCATAATTTGAAAAGATACATGCATCCCAATGTTCATTGCAGCTCTATTCACAATAGCCAGGGCATGGAAGAAACCTAAACGTCCATTGACAGAGGAATGGATAAAGAAGATGTTGTACATATATACAATGGAATATTGCATATATAAAAAATAACAAAATAATGCCATCTGCAGCAACATAGATGGATGTAGAGATTGTCACACTGAGTGAAGTAAGTCAGACACAGAAAGACAAATATCATATAATGTCACTTATATGTGGAATCTAAAAAGAAGGGTACAAATGAACTTATTTACAAAACAGAACTAGAGTCACAGATGTAGAAAACAAACTTATGGCCACCAGAGCGGGCGGGGGGGGGGAATTAAATTGGGAGATTGGGACTGCCATATACATACTACTATATATAAAATAGGTAACTAATAAGAACCTACTGTATAGCACAGGGAACTCTGCTCAATACTGTGTAATGGCCTGAAAAAAATTTAATTAATTTTTCAAAAGGTGAAAGGAAAAGCTACAGATTGAGAAAAATATATATGAAAATCATTTCTATCATTCATATGTGTATGCTAGCATATATGTATGTATATATGTACATATGTAGGTATACATATTTAAATATATATATTTGTGAATTTATATCTAAAATATTAAGACAATACAATTTAAAATTGGACAAAATATTTGAACAGACACTTCACAAAAGAAAATATATGAATGACCAAAAGGCACACAAAAATATGATCATCATTAATCACTGGGGAAATCAAATTTAAAGCCATAATGAGATACTATGACCCATCCTGTAGAATGACTAAAATTAAAAAGACTGGCAACAAGTGTTGACAAGTATGGAAAGCAACTCAAACTTGCTTACACTGCAGGTTAGAATGTAAAATGCTACAAATCACACTGGAAAACACGTCGGTTACTTCTCAAAAATTTAAACATACACTTACCATATGACCCAGGCATTCTGCTATTGGAAAGCAAAGTGAAAATGTATGGTCACACAAAGACTTAAACACAAAAATTCACAGCAGCTTTATTAATAGCTAAACAGTAGAAACAACACAAATAGCAAGCAAAAGAACAGTAAGTAAACAAATTTTGCTACATCCACAAAACAAGCAATACATTGCTGTTACAGACAAGCACATAGATCTCAATAATACTAGGCTGAGTGGAAGAAACCAGTCACACAAATATGTACACTGCATTATTCCACTCCTCTCTAGTTCAAGACCAAACAAGACTACTTTACAGTAATTAGGATCAGATAAGCAGTTGCCTAGTATAGCAGGCTGGGGGTACTGACTGCAAAGGGCATGAGGGAACTTTCTGTGTTGCTGGACATTTTCTCCATCTTGATCGTGAAGTGGGTTACATGGGTGTAAACAGTCACAACAGATCAAATTACACAATTAAAATGGGTATATTTTATATAGGGAGCTTATAACTCAATCAAGTTGATGTAAAAAGCCCATCAGTACAATTCACCACATTAAAGTATCGAAGGAAAAAGAAAAATCTCATTATATACAGCAAACTAATAAAATTAAATGTTCATTAATGGCCAGAAACAAAGAATCAGAAGAAAGCAAAACCATATTAAACTAAGAGTCTTCAGCAATTTCCTTACCTTGATAAAAGATGTTTATTAAATACACAACATAGCATACATAACTGATGAAACTTTAGGTCAAGAGTCAGGTACATATGCCTGCTATCATTTCTACAATTTAACACAGTATTCCAAAGACCTCGCTAAAGCAAGCAAGGAAAAAAAAAAATTTGTTTACAGACACTACTACTAGCTATGTAAAAGCCCGAAAGAACCTATAGATAAACTATTAAAACTAGTAAGAATGTTCATTCTGGTCACTCCCTATAAAAATCAACATACAAAATGAAATAACCACGTTTATATTTTAATGAGAACAGACTAGGAAATATATACCAAAAAATTTTTATTCACTATAGTATAAGAATAACATTATGTCAATAAGAGCATCTAACAAAATAAGTTCAAGATCTTTACAAAGGAAATTATAAAAACATCTTTGAAAGAGATAAAAGACACAAATAGAAAACTATATAATTTTATGGGTAAGAAAACTCAGTACCTAAAGATATAATCTCCTAAAATTAATATGTAAAGACTGTGCACATGGAATCAATACTACAGTAAGATGTTTTCACAGACTTCTATAAAACACATCTAAAATTTAGGTCAAAAAATGAAATTTAAGAGTAGGCAAGACAACACTGTGAAAAGGAGTATACAACACTGCCCTACAAGTATCAAGGGTAATTAAAAAGCTATGAGAAAAGGGAACACTCTTGCACTGCTGGTGGGAATGTGAATTGGTTCAGCCACTATGGAGAACAGTATGGAGGTTCCTTAAAAAACTACGAATAGAACTACCATATGACCCAGCAATCCCACTACTGGGCATATACCCTGAGAAAACCATAATTCAAAAAGAGTCATGTACCAAAATGTTCATTGCAGCTCTATTTACAATAGCCCAGAGATGGAAACAACCTAAGTGTCCATCATCGGATGAATGGATAAAGAAGATGTGGCACATATATACAATAGAATATTAGCCATAAAAAGAAATGAAATTGAGCTATTTTTAATGAGGTGGCTAGACCTAGAGTCCGTCATACAGAGTGAAGTAAGTCAGAAAGAGAAAGACAAATACTGTATGCTAACACATATATATGGAATTTAAGAAAGAAAAATGTCATGAAGAACCTAGCAGTAAAACAGGAATAAAGACACAGACCTACTAGAGAATGGACTTGATGATATGGGGAGGGGGAAGGGTAAACTGTGACCAAGTGAGAGAGTGTCATGGACATTTATACAATACCAAATGTAAAATAGATAGCTAGTGGGAAGCAGCCGCATAGCACAGGGAGATCAGCTCAGTGCTTTGTGACCACCTGGAGGGGTGGGATAGGGAGGGTGGGAGGGAGGGAGACGCAACACGGAAGAGACATGGGAACATAGGTATAACTGATTCATTTTGTTATAAAGCAGAAACTAACACACCATTGTAAAGCAATTATACTCCAATAAAGATGTAAAAAAATTTTTAAAAAGCTATGAAAATTGGTACAGTGTAATACTGTCACAAAACATATTTAAAACATTGGAATCCGAGAGCTCCAAAATACACAAATACACATATACATGCAGACTTATATATAAAAGAAATAGCAGTGCAAAACCAGGAGGAATTAATGAAGTTGCCATAAGTGGTTTTCCACAAAGAGCAATCACATTCCTTGACTTCAGACTATACTACAAAGCAATGTTTCCTACAGGAAAACATAGGCAGAACACTCTTTGACATAAACTGTAGCAGTATCTTTTTGGATCCATCTCCTAAAGTAAATAAAAGCAAAAAAAAAACAAATGGGACCTAAGTAAACTTGAAAGCTTTTGCACTGCAAAGGAAACCACAAACAAAATGCAAAGAACATACTGAATGGGAGAAAATATTTGCAAATGATATGACCGGTAAGGGATTAATATCCAACATATATAAAAAACTCATACAACTCAACATCAAAAAAACAAACAACCTGATTAAAAAATGGGCAGAAGAACTGAAAAGACGTTTCTCCAAAGAAGACATACAGATGGCCAATAGGCACATGAAAAGATGCTCAATGTTGCTCATCATCAGGGAAATGCTAATCAAAACCACAGTGAGATACCACCTCACCTGTCAGAACGGCTATCATCAAAAAGACTTCAAATAACAAATGTTGGAGTGGATGTGGAGAAAGGGAACCCTTGTATACTGTTGATGGGAATGTAAATTGGTGCACTCACTATGGAAAACAGTATGGAGGTTTCTCAAGAAACTAAAAATAGAACTACCACATAATCCAACAGTTCCATTCCTGGGTATATATCTGGAAAAAAATTAAAACACTAATTCAAAGAGATACAGGCAGGCCAATGTTCATAGCAGCACTATGTACAATAGCTAAGATATGGAAGCAACCCAAGTGACCATCTACAGATGATTGGATTAAGAAAATGTGGTATATATACACACAACTGAAGATTACTCAGAAATACTGCTATTTGCAGCAACGTGGATGGACCTAGAGAGTATTATGTTGAGTGAAATATGTCAGAGAAAGAAATTATTTATGACATTACTTATACATGAAATCTAAAAAATACAAACAAATATATATAGCAAAACAGAAACAAACTCACAGATATAGAAAACAAACCTGAGGTTACCAAAGGGGAGAAGGAAGGGTGTATGGACAAATTAGGAGTATGGGATTAAGAGATACAAAATACCATGTATAAAATAAGTAAGCAACAAGGATATACTGTATAGCACAGGGAATTATAGCCATTATCTTCTAATAACCTAGAATGGAGTATAATCTGCAAAAATACTGAATAATTATCCTGTATACCTGAAACTTACATAGTATTCTAAATCAACTATACTTCAATTAAGAGAAAAATCATTTTTTCCAAGACAGCAATCTAACACAGCCATTTTAAAGGACATTTTTGTACATTTCAAAATAAAAATAGAATGTAAAATTGTACTTTAGAAAAACAAGGTGTGTGTGTGTATATATATATATATACACACACACACACGCATATATATATTTTCACATACATACGCACAGGATTACACAGCCATAGAAAAAGAAATTCTGCCATTTGCAGCAACACAGATTGACCTAGAGAGTATTATGCTTAGTGAAATATGTCAGAGAAAGACAAATACTGTATGATTTCACTTACATATGGAATCTAAAAAATAAAATAACAGGAATGTATATAGTAAAACAAAAACAAACTAATGATACAGGAAAAAAAAAAAAAAACTACTGGCAACCAGTGGGGAGATGGAAGCAAGTGGCAAGACAGAGGTATGAGATTAAGAGCTACAACTATTATGTACAAAATAGATAAGCAACAAGGATACATTGTATAGCACAGGGAATTATAGTCATCATTTTATAGTAAATTTTAATGAAATATATAAAAATACTAAATCACTATGCTGTCCACCTGAAACTAATAATACTTTAAATCAGCTATACCTCCATTAAAAACAATATTAGATTCATTTCTCAAAACATATGTGTGAACACATTTTTGGTTCAATGAAACCTAAATGTGAACAAAACCTCTTTATTTAAAATATAGAATATATTTTATATAGTCTCAGGAGAAAAAGTTTTAGATAAGACACAGAAAGCATAAATCATAAAGGATAAGAATAATGAATTTATCACCTCAAAAGTAAAAGAGAGACAACAAAAACATCATGAAAGAGCTGGAGAAGATATTTGTAATACATAGTGGATCAGCTTAGCATCCTTAATAAAAGAAGTGGATCAGCTTAGCATCCTTAATAAAAGAACTTGAACAATAACCCAGTAGAAAAATAGAAAGTGCATTTCAACATGCAATTCATTAAGAGAAAATCTGAATTAATAAACATAGGAAAAGATGCTCAAAGTCTTCAACTATGAGGATTGTGCAAATTAATATGGCAGTGATATATTATTTCCCAACCACTGAAATGGAAAAAAATAGCATCTAAGACTGCTATGTTGTTATGGATGGACACTTTCATCCATGAGGTGAAATTTGGTAGTGCTGTTGGTAGTAAAAATTTACATGATCACGCTAGAGAACAAAATCTCAGTAAGGGTGACATTTGCTTACCTTTTTGCTCAACAATTCTGATTCTAGGTATGTGAAATGAAGAAACTCTTGCACATATGTACCAGATTACATGTAGGAAGACTTTTATTACAAAATTACTTATGATAGCAAAAAATGATACAGTATAAATACCTATTAATATGAAATGGATACATTTTAATGTATTATTGGTAATATGATAAAAACATTAAAATAAATGACTTATACATTAAGTGACTTAGACCAATAGACATCAATATGAATAATTTTCAAGAATATAACACTGAGTTAAAAAAGCAAGTTGCAGGATCATCTAGTATGACATCATTTGTATTAAAATGTTTAAATCACAAAGCTCCACTTTGATGGTATTTATGCATAGTAAAATTATGACAACATAGCCTGGAAGAACACACATGATATTTTTTATGGTGACTGTCCCTAGGGAAGGAAGGGTATGCGTCTAGAGGGCCAAATAACCTTTAAGGAAGAGCAATACCTCCTCTCATGACTCTATTTACCACCAAAGATAACACTTCTCTCTGCCTCCCAGGACTGGCTCCCACTTACCCTCAAATTATTCTTTGGCTTTCCATCTGCTGATATCATAACATCTTTTGATGACAGGGACCTTTCCCATCAATTACTGGTATAGCAGAGTATAGAGCAAATAACATGGAAACAGTAATTACTTCTTAAAAACCTATTATCTCAGACCCAAAGGGCTTTTAGAGATCATATTGCCTACTGGTTTTCAAATTGTGTTCCCAGAAGCCTTTGGGTTCCCAAGAGGCTCCAGGGAATGAGAAATGAGCTTAGAAGCTAGGACTCTGCACCCACCACCCCTGATTCAAGTACAGCATTTCTGATATTATCTGCTTTGTAACTGGGGTTCCAAGTAAGGCTTTGTCCACAAAAACAGTTTTCTTCAACAGGAGGATGAAAATCACTGGGTTTACACATTATTATTATTATTATTTTTATAAGGAAATAAGAACAGAAGTTAAAGTCATTTTCCAGCAAGGTTACATAGTTCTATGTTTAACTGATTTGATGCCTACAGAATTCTCAGCACAATGTAAAGCTGTTAAGAAGGTCCATGAGAGGCTTTGGTTTCTATGTCCATCTAAGTATACCATACAGACAGGAGGATGTTCCGCCAAGTGTCAAATCAGAGGTGAAATTATGTTTAATTTGCCAACACAGGAACTCTAGTATATATTCAGCGAAGAAAGAAGGTAGAACATGCTCTCTCAAATTTTGGGGCGTGCATCATGCCCTGCTCCAACAGTTGGAAGACAAAGAGTCATCACCCACTGGAATGGGCATGAACTTGTGGAATCACTTAACCTAGCAACCTAGTGATAACCTTGTAAATAAGCATTATGTATTAAACAAAGTGAAATGGTGTGTGAGTTTTTGGAAAGCAACCATTTATTTTTCTGAAGTTGCAGGACTTCAGGACTAAGTCAAGTTTCCATCCCTGCCTGTTAGCTTGGTAATCTCTAATGGAAGTCATTCCTGAGGCTAATCAGTTCTCTTCAAGGAAATCACTAAAGAAGGGGGATAATTATGTTAGGCACCAAAGCTCATGAGGAAGAAAATTCACAAAAACCAACTTTGATCTTTACTCCAGGATTCGCTTAATGGTGTGGAAAACTAATAATCATTAATTTTCACCAAAAGGTGTCATGTGGCTACAGCTATAATGTTCAAATAACATTCAATTATATTTTTCCTGATGAATGGAAGTCTCTTTTAATCATCTTGAAACCAACTACCATAAAACGCATTTTTTTTTAATTCCTGTAGTATCTTCACTCTAAATGCTCAAAACACAGAAAGCAATGTCACCTCCCAGGCTATACACTAAAGACACAGAAGTTGATTTTGCAATTCAGACCTCATTCAACCTAACAAACCCAATAATGGCAACATTTTCCTCTATTGTTCCTGGTATAAAATCTTTGAAAATTACTGTTTGTCTTTTGTAATATTTTCCAACTTAGAAATTGTCTGTTAATATTTCTACTTTAAACAGAAGGCTCTGCAACCATACTTGGAGATGTTTAGAATAGTCCTTTTCTTCCCTGCTAATGCCCAAGGAAGATGGTGTAGCCACCAAGCAAAGTGACTGACAGGGAATGAAGTGTAACCACTTAACTGATTTTGCAGGGGGAGAGGGAATAGTCAACAGTAATACCACAATCTCCACCTTTGCAGCTCAGAAACCACACAGTTTCATAATGATTCCACATCTTACCAAGAAGCACATACACATAGGGCTTAAGAGGTGTGAATTATTCTAAAGATTATTAAGTACAAAATTATTTGTATTAGCCAGAAAAAAAGTTTGTAAAACATTTACCTCTGCTAGCAGGGAAGTTGCTATGTCTAGCTTTTGGTTTTGTAAATCGTGAGTTGGAGGCTGAGACAGGCACAGGTGAGAAACATTTTTACCCTAAGTAGGAAACAACTGTCAGGGCAAGGTATGCAGAAGATAAAGGTGGGTAGAACACCCCCATGTGGAGGTGGAAATTACAGTAACCTCACTCTAAATGAAGGAACTGAAGGCTTGTACCCACATTCCACGTTCTGGATCTCACTCTATCAGAATTCCTCCCAGCTGAATGTATAAAAGCAAACCATCCCAGGATGGAACAGCGATATGGAATGCCTCCTCCTTTGGGTTTGCTGAGTGCCTCTGTCTAAAAGATTGTTTGAATCTGTGGTATTCCCCACAGTAGACTCCTCCTCTTGTAATCACTAAATCAACCAATGAAGAGAAATTCAGCTGACTGTAGGAATTTACCTCTTTTAAATCTATAGTCCCAATTTTTCAGACATAATAGAAATGGAGAGAAAACAGCAAGTTACAGCTTAAAGAAGGACAAACTTGTTCCTTTGACCATTATAATTCTTATCCACCTTTGGAGGTGAATCTATATGTTATGGGGAAACAATTTATAGGGAACTTGGTATAAACTGAGACTTGAAAACAAATCTACTATAATACTATGACTGTTATACCAGATAATTTTTTCTTGACCCACTTTGAGATTTTTAAATAAAAGGATTACTTAGTAAAAAGCATTTTGTTGAACTACCAAAAAAACACAATTGTCAAATCATTACCTCCAAAACTTTGCTATAGAACCAGAAAGAAAACAGTCATTCCTACACAGCAGAGGAAAAAGAAAAAAAAAAAAACTAGATAAAACTTGTATTTGTTACACACTTAAAAACGTTCCTCTGACATACGTTTTTTCCTGTTTTACAATATGTGGTATCAAAGTCCCAGATACCATCGTTCTCTCATCTTCACTCATACCAACTGTCAGTAACTTTTAGCATAGAACAACAACATTTCTATCCTCTCAAGACTCAAGGGGCACCATCAAGCTGGCGGAGGAGTAAGACGTGCAGATCACCTTCCTCCCCACAGATACATCAGAAATACATCTACATGTGGAACAGCTCCTACAGAACACCTACTGAACGCTGGCAGAAGACCTCAGACCTCCCAACAGGCAAGAAACTCCCCACATAACTGGGTAGGGAAAAAGAAAAAAGGAAAAACAGACACAAAAGAATAGGGACAGGAACTGTACCTCTGGGAGGGAGCTATGAAGGAGGCAAAGTTTCCGCACACTAGGAAGCCCCTTCACAGGTAGAGACTGCAGGTGGCGGAGGGGCGGAAGCTTCAGAGCCACAGAGGAGAGCACAGAAACAGGTTCAGAGGGCAAGGCTGAGAGATTCCCACACATACGATCGTGCCGGCCAGCACTCACCAGCCTGAGAGGCTTGTCTGATCACCCACTGGGGCAAGTGGGGACTGGGAGCTGAGGCTCGGGCTTCAGAGTTAAGATCCCAGGGAGAGGACTCGGGTTGGCGGTGTGAACACAGCCTGAAGGGGGCTAGTGCGCCACAGCTAGCTGGGAGGGAGTCTGGGAAAAAGTCTGGAGCTGCCGAAGAAACAAGAGACTTTTTCTTGCCTCGTTGTTTCCTGGTGTGTGAAGAGAAGGAATTCAGAGCACCACCTAAATGAGCTCCTGAAACGGACACGAGTCATGGCTATCAGTGCAGACATCAGACTGGCATGAAATGCTAAGGCTGCTGCTGCCGCCACCGAGAAGAAGCCTGTATGCGAGCACAGGTCACTATCCACACACCCCTTCCGGGGAGCCTGTGCAGCCCGCCACTGCCAGGGTCCCGGGATCCAGGGACAACTTCCCCAGGAGAATACATAGCACGCCTCAGGCTGTTGCAACTTCACGCTACCCTCTGCCGTTGCAAGCTTGCCCCGCATTCTGTACCCCGCCCTCTCCACAGCCTGATTGAGCCAGAGGCCCCTAATCTGCTGCTCAATTAACCCTGTCCTGGCTGGGTGGGGAACTGACATCTTCAGGCGACCTACACACGGAAGCAGTGCCAAATCCAAAGCTGAATCCCAGGAGCTGTGAGAACAAAGAAGAGAAAGGGAAATCTCTCCCAGCAGCCTCAGGAGCAGCAGACTAAATCTCCACAATCAACTTGATGTACCCTGTACCTGTGGAATACCTGAATAGACAACGAATCATCCCAAAATTGAGGTGATGGACTGTGGGAGCAACTGTAGACTTGGGATTTGCTTTCTGCATCTAATTTGTTTCTGCTTTTATGTTTATCTTAGTGTTCAGAGCTTATTATCACTGCTCTCTTTGTTTTTTTATTTTATATAAATATATATTTTTTCCTTTTTCTCTTTTTGTGAGTGTGTATGTGTATGCTTCTTTGTGTGATTTTGTCTGCATAGCTTTACTTTTGCCATTTGTCCTAGGGTTCTGACTGTCCATTATTTATTTTTAGTATAGTTTTTAGCACTTGTTATCATTGGTGGATTTGTTTTTTGGTATGCTTGCTCTCTTTTTTTTATTAATTTTTAATACTTTTTTTACTTTTAATAACTTTATTTTTTCTTTGTATCTTTCTTTCTTTTTCTACCTTTTCATCTGAGCCGAGTGGCTGACAGGGTCTTGGTGCTCTGGCTGGGTCTCAGGCCTCAGCCTCTGAGGTGGGACAGCTGAGTTCAGGACACTGGCCCAGCAGAAACATCCCAGCCCTGCATAATATCAAATGGCAAAAGCGCTCCCAGAGATCTCTATCTCAATGCAAAAACCCAGCTCCACTCAATGACCAGCAAGCTACAGTGCTGAACACCCTATGACAAACAACTAGCAAGACAGGAAAACAACCCCACCCATTAGCGGAGAGGCTGCCTAAAATCATACTAAGTTCGCAGACACCCCAAAACACACCACTGGATGTGGTCCTGCCCACCAGAAAGGCAAGATCCAGCCCCATCCACCAGAACACAGGTACCAGTCCCCTCCACCAGGAAGCCTACACAACCCACTGACACAACCTCACCCACCGGGGGCAGACACCAAAAACAACGGGAACTATGAACATGCAGACTATGAAACAGAGATCTCAAACACAGTAACTTAAGAAAAATTAAAGGACAGAGAAATACACAGCACATGAAGGAACAAGGTAACAACCCACCCGACCAAACAAATGAAGAGGAAATAGGCAGTCCACCTGAAAAAGAATTCAGAGTAATGATAGTAAAGGTGACCCAAAATTTTGGAAATAGAATGGAGAAAACACAAGAAACATTTAACAAGGACCTAGAAGAACAGCAAATAAACAATGATGAACAACACAATAAATGAAATTTAAAATTCCCTAGAAGGAATCATAGCAGAATAACTGAGGAAGAAGAACGGATAAGTGACCTGGAAGATAAAATAGTGGAAATAACAACTGCAGAGCAGAATAAAGAAAAAAGAATGAGAAGAATTGAGGACAATCTCAGAGACATCTGGGACATTAAATGCACCAATATTCTAATTACAGGGGTCCCAGAAGAAGAAGAGGAAAAAAAAGGGACTGAGAAAATATTTGAAGAGATTATAGTTGGAAACTTCCTTAATCTGGGTAAGGAAATAGTCAATCAAGTCCAGGAAGCACAGAGAGTCCCATACAGGATAAATCCAAGGAGAAACATTCCAGGACACATATTAATCAAACTATCAAAAATAAATATGGAGAAAAAAAATTAAAAGTAGCAAGGGAAAAGCAACAATTAACATACAAGAGAATCCTTATAAGGTTACAGCCGATCTTTCAGCAGAAACTCTGCAAGCCAGAAGGGAGTGACAGGACGTGTTTAAAGTGATGAAAGGGAAAAACCTACAACCAAGATTACTCTACCCAGCAAGGATCTCATTCAGATGTGACAGAGAAATTAAAACCTTTACAGACAAGCAAAAGCTAAGAAAATTCAGCACCAACAAACCAGCTCTACAACAAATGCTAAAGGAACGTCTCTAGGCAGCAAACACACGTGAAATAAAAGACTTACAATAACAAACCCAAAACAATTAATAAAATGGTAATAGGAACATACATATCGATAACTACCTTAAATGCATATGGATTATATGTTCCAACCAAAAGACATAGACTGGCTGAATGGATACCAAAAAAAGACCCATACATATGCTGTCTACAAGAGACCCACTTCATACCTAGGGACACATACAAACTGAAAGTGAAGAGTTGGAAAAAGATATTCCATGCAAATGGCAATCAAAAGAAAGCTGGAGTAGCAATTCTCGTATCAGACAAAATACACTTTAAAATAAAGCCTATTACAAGAGACAAAGAAGGACACTACTTAATGATCACGGGATCAATCCAAGAAAAAGATATAACAATTGTAAATATTTATTCACCCAACATAGAAGCACCTCAATACATAAGGCAAATGCTAACAGCCATAAAGAGGAATTCGACAGTAACACTATCATAGTAGGGGACTTTAACACCCTACTTACACCAATAGACACATCATCCAAAGTGAAAAATAATAAGGAAACACAAGCTTTAACTGATACATTAAACAAGATGGACATAATTGATATTTATAGGACATTCCATCCAAAAACAACAGAATACACTTTCTTCTCAAAAGCTCATGGAATATTCTCCAGGATACATCTTATCTTGGGTCACAAATGAAGTCTTGGTAAATTTAAGAAAATTGAAATCACATCAAGTGTCTTTTCTGATCACAATGCTATGAGACTAGATATCAATTACAGGAAAAAAATCTGTAAAAAATACAAACACATGGATGCTAAACAATACACTACTAAATAACCAAGTGATCACTGAGGAAATCAAAGAGGAAATTAAAAAATACCTAGAAACAAATGACAATGAAAACATGACAACCCAAAACCAATGGGATGCAGCAAAATCAGTTCTAAGAGGGAATTTTATAGCAATACAATCTTACCTTAAGAAACAGGAAACATCTCAAATAAACAACCTAACCTTGCACCTAAAACAATTAGAGAAAGAAGAAAAAAAAACCCAAAGTTAGGAGAAGGAAAGAAATCATAAAGATCAGATCAGAAATACATGAAAAATAAATGAAAAAAACAATCACAAAGATCAATAAAACTAAAAGCTGGTTCTTTGAGAAGATAAACAAAATTGATAAACCATTAGCCAGACTCATCAAGAAAAAAGGGAGAACACTCAAATCAATAGACATAGAAATGAAAAAGGAAAAGTAACAACTGATACTGCAGAAACACAAAGGATTATGAGAGATTACTACAAGCAACTATATGCCAATAAAACGGACAACCTGGAAGAAATGGACAAGTTATTAGAAAAGCACAACCTTCCAAGAATAAACCACGGAGAAACAGAAAGTATAAACAGACCAATCACAAGCACTGAAATTGAAACTGTGATTAAAAATCTTCCAACAGCGGCTTCCCTGGTGGCACAGTGGTTGAGAGTCTGCCTGCCAATGCAGGGGACACGGGTTTGTTTCCTGGTACGGGATGATCCCACATGCCGTGGAGCGGCTGGGCCTGTGAGCCATGGCTGCTGAGCCTGCGCGTCCGGAGCCTGTGCTCCACAACTAGAGAGGCCACAACAGTGAGAGGCCCGCGTACCGCAAAAAAAGAAAAAAAAAGAAAACTCTTCCAACAAACAAAAGCCCAGGACCAGATGGCTTCACAGGCAAATTCTATGAAACATTTAGAGAAGAGCTAACACCTATCCTTCTCAAACTCTTCCAAAATATAGCAAGGGAGGAACACTCCCAAACTCATTCTACAAGTCCACCACTACCCTGATACCAAACCTAGACAAAGATGCCACAAAAAAGAAAACTACAGGCCAATATCACTGAAGAACATAGATGCCAAAATCCTCAACAAAATACTAGCAAACAGAATCCAACAGCACATTAAAAGCAAATGGGTTTTATCCCAGGAATGCAAGGATTCTTCAACATAAGCAACTCAATGAGCAAATACACTATGAGCAAATGGGTTTTATCCCAGGAATGCAAGGATTCTTCAACATAAGCAACTCAATCAATATGATAAGCCATATTAACAAATTGAAGGAGAAAAAACTTACGATCATGTCAATAGATACAGAAAAAGCTTTCAACAAAATTCAACACCAATTTATGATAAAAAACCCCCCAGAAAATAGGCACAGAAGGAACTTACCTCAACATAATAAAGGCCATATATGACAAACCCACAGCCAACATTGTTATCAATGGTGAAAAACTGAAACCATTACCACTAACATCAGGAACAAGACAAGGTTACCCACTCTCACCACTATTATTCAACATAGTTTTGGAAGTTTTAGCCACAGCTATCAGAGAAGAAAGACAAATAAAAGGAATCCAAACCACAAAAGAAGAAGTAAAGCTGTCACCATTTGCAGATGACATGATACTATAGAGAATCCTAAAGATGCTACCAGAAAACTACTAGAGCTAATCAATGAATTTGGTAAAGTAGCAGGATACAAAATTAATGCACAGAAATCTCTTGCATTCCTATACACTAATGCTGAATAATCTGAAAGAGAAATTAAGGAAGCACTCATTTACGCTTGCAACGAAAGAATAAAATACACAGGAATAAATCTACCTAAGGAGACAAAAGACCTGTATGCAGAAAATTATAAGACACTGATGAAAGAAATGAAAGATGATACAAACAGATGGAGAGATATACCATGCTCTTGGACTGGAAGAATCAACATTGTGAAAATGACTCTACTAACCAAAGCAATCTACAGATTCAATACAATCCCTATCAAACTACCACTGGCATTTTTCACAGAACTAGAACAAAAAATTTCACAATTTGTATGGGAACACAAAAGACCTCGAATAGCCAAAACGATCTTGAAAAAGAAAAATGGAGCTGGAGGAATCAGGCTCCCTGACTTCAGACTATCTACAAAGCTACAGTAATCAAGACAGTACAGTACTGGCACAAAAACAGAAAGATAGATCAATGGAACAGGATAGAAAGCCCAGAGATAAACCCATGAACATATGGTCACCTTATCTTTGATAAAGGAGGCAAGAATATACAGTGGAGAAAAGACAGACTCTTCAATAAGTGGTGCTGGGAAAACTGGACAGCTGCATGTAAAAGAATGAAATTAGAGCACTCCCTAAATCTATACACAAAAATAAACTCAAAATGGATTAAAGACCTAAATGTAAGGCCAGACACTATCAAACTCTTAGAGGAAAACACAGGCAGAACACTCCATGACATAAATCACAGCAAGATCCTTTTTGACCCACCTCCTAGAGAAATGGAAATAAAAACAAAAACAAACAAATGGGACCTAATGAAACTTAAAAGCTTTTGCACAGCAAAGGAAACCATAAACAAGACCAAAAGACAATCCTCAGAATGGGTGAAAATATTTGCAAACGAAGCAACTGACAAAGGATTAATCTCCAAAATTTACAAGCAGCTCATGCAGCTCAATATCAAAAAATCAAACAACCCAGTCCAAAAATGGGCAGGAGACCTCAATAGACATTTCTCCAAGGAAGATATACAGATTGCCAACAAACACATGACAGGATGCTCAACATCACTAATCATTAGAGAAATGCAAATCAAAACTCCAATGAGGTATCTCCTCACACTTGTCAGAATGGACATCATCAAAAAATCTAGAAACAATAAAAGCTGGAGAGGGTGTGGAGAAAAGGGAACCCTCTTGCACTCTTGGTAGGAATGTAAATTGGTACAGCCACTATTGTGAACATTATGGAGGTTCCTCAAAAAACTATAAATAGAATTACCATACAACCCAGCAATCCCACTACTGGGCATATACCCTGAGAAAACCATAATTCAAAAAAGGTCATATACCACAATGTTCATTGCAGCTCTATTTACAATAGCCAAGACATGGAAGCAACGTAAGTGTCCATCGACAGATGAACGGATAAAGATGATGTGGCACATATATACAATGGAGTATTACTCAGCCATAAAAATAAACGAAATTGCGTTATGTGTAGTGAAGTGGATGGACTTAGAGTCTGTCATACAGAGTGAAGTAAGTCAGATAGAGAAAAACAAATACTAACTAGTATGCTAACACATATATCTGGAATCTAAAAAAAAAAAAAAGATTCTGAAGAACCTACGGGCAGGGCAGGAATAAAGATACAGATATAGAGAATGGACTTGAGGTCATGGGAAGGGGGATGGGTAAGCTGGGACGAATTGAGAGAGTGGCATGTACCACCAAATGTAAAATAGATAGCTAGAGGGAAGCAGCCGCATAGCACAGGGAGATCAGCTCGGTGCTTTGTTAACACATAGATGGCTGGAATAGGGAGGGTGGGAGAGAGACACAAGAGGGAGGAGATATGGGAATATATGTATATGTATAGCTGATTCACTTTGTTATACAGCAGAAACTACCACACCGTTTTAAAGCAATTATACTGCAATAAAGATGTTAAAAAATGAAATAAAATACAAAATAAATCTCTAGTGTTTTTTAATGCAATGTTTCACTTCCAAGGATGCTTCTGCCCTGTTTATGTAATCCAGAATGAAAATAAGGAGACTCGAAGACATGATCTAACCTATTCTCATGTTTCCTTAAAAGAGAACAAAACCATGGTAGAGTAATGGGAATTATTCTCTTTAATATAAAGCCCTGAGAGAAGACTCTACTTCCCTCAAGTGTTGTATATCACATTAATTCCCTTTCAACTGATAGCTGCATTTTCATTCTGTAAGAAAGCAGCAGTACCATTGGAAAGCCAATTCTGCTGTTCTCAGCTGGGTTCCAAGTTTGAATTAATATCATAAATTTTAAAGACTGCCTTCTTCTACTGCAGATTGTGAGCTCCTTAAAAATGGGAACCAGGTGGTCACATTTATAAGGGACTCCACATTCCATCTCTGTGCCTGGCACATACTTGCATACATCAAGCAATACATGAAAGTACTACAAGTGCATGAGAAACCGTATTAAACTGGCTTGAAAATGTTCATATTGATATTTGAGTGATTATCATTTAAGATACAATATAAATCCTTTTTTGTTACAGGCTTTTCTCCCCCTTGTGCCAAGGTAGCCCTTATTTTCAGCCTTATTCTATTCAACCATTGGTGTATTAAACATTAAAAATTCAGGCACAGGCTTCCCTGGTGGTGCAGTGGCTGAGAGTCCGCCTGCCGATGCAGGGGACATGGGTTCGTGCCCGGGTCCGGGAGGATCCCACATGCCGCGGAGCGGCTGGGCCCGTGAGCCATGGCCGCTGAGCCTGCGCGTCCGGAGCCTGTGCTCCGCAGAGGGAGAGGCCACGACAGTGAGAGGCCCGCGTATTGCAAAAAAAAAATTCAGGCAATGGCTCAGGCATACAATTGCAATAAGGGGTTATGATTTGAAGTAAAGAAAATGGTGCACAATATTAGCCACAATTTCTTTTCCTATCAATGCAAATAGGTGTTGCAATGCATGTGCTAGTTTTTTGATATTTCTGTACACAAGAATGTATTTGATGTCAGTATGGTCAGATGAGGCTGCTGCAAGGAACCTACAAAACAAACTAATTTGGAGAATTTGCATTTCCAGGAATGTGGCTTCACTCTAATAATAGTTTTCATGACACACAGTAGGGGAACATAAACGGGCAAGAGTACCCCCTGATCCAGTACTCTGCTATGTGGAACAGAGTCTGAAAACTCAAAAATCAAGGCAAGTGCTCTTTGCATCCTGCCTGCCAACTGCCAGTGCACCCTCCATCAACTTTCACTATTGTCCAATTGCCTTTATTTTTTTTTAATTTAACTATAGTTGATTTACAATATTGTGTTAGTTTCAGGTGTACAGCTTCAGATTCTTTTCCGCTACAGATTATTACAAGATACTGAATATAGTTCCCTGCTGCTATACAGTAAATCCTCATTGTTCACATATTTTATATGCAGTGGTGTGTATCTGTTAATCCCATACTCCTCATTTATCCCTCCCCATCTCCTTCCCCCTTTGGCAACCAAAAGTTTGTTTTCTATGTCTGTGAGCTTGTTTATGTAAATAAGTTGATTTGTATTAATTTCTTTATATTCCACATAAGTGATATTACAGGATATTTGTCTTCTTGTATCCAACTTGTTTCATTTAGTATGATAATCCATGTTGCTACTTTTGACATTTTGGCCAGTTTAAGCCTGAGTCATATGGTAGGTATCTATTAACTGTCTTTTCAGAGAACAAAAGGAAAAAAAGTGACTGCAGAAAGAAATTCAGTGGGTAAGATGAGATGACGAGATAGCACATGGAACATAAAATAAGTGAATAACTTGATTTGGAGGATGACTTCTGGAACAAAAGAGAAAAATAAAGAATAAGAATCTATGTGAAATGATGATTATATGCTACTTTTATTCTGAGCAAGTCCACTGCAAGTCATTCTGTGTAAACTGTCAGCTCAGAGTCACGTTTTAACAGCACACCTGAAAATATCTGCACTTGATGTGTTTTTTTAAGATTTAGAGGAGGCTAGGTGGTCATTGGGGTATTTCAAGTTCTTGTCTTAATAGTTATTCTCTTCAAGGTGGCTTTAGGATCAGTAATAATTCACTTTTATAAGGAAAGTTATCTATTCCGACAAACCCAAACTTTAGCCTTCAAATTCTGCTTTATATATCATTTCCTATTTCTCTAAACATGAGTCTCAGAGGTCTTAAACTTCTTTCCCATTTCAAATAAAGGCAGATGCTTCTGAAATGGAATCACTGTATTACTTATATTTGCTCCAAGAGTCAAGGGATCAAGAAATACTGCTTTACCAACAGAATTATTAGAGCCCATTACAAGTACATCATTGAGAATGGCGCTAGTACACGTTGCAATCACTGCTTTTCAAACTTTAAGAACATAATATCTACCTAGCGACCAACTCTGCTTGGGTGAGCCCCAGGCATCTCTAATTCAGTAAATCTAAAATAGATCTGACCTATTCCTCTGCCAATCTTCCTCCTGCATTCTCTTTGTTTAAAAGAAGATAATGGCTTCCACCCAGTCATCAAGTCAAAAGCCTTAAAGTCATCCTAGACTTTTTATTCTTTTCATTACATTCACCCCTATATTCAACTGGTCACTCAGTCTGGTTGAAATCATCTCCTAAATCCCTCTCACATTCACATTTTTCTGCTGAGTCCTATCACTGCCATATTCAGATTTTCATGATTTCTCCAGTGGTCAGTATGGTTTTCCTGCCTCTGGATTTTTAATTACAAACTAGTAGAAAGTTTTTTGGTCATCTGTAGTAGACGATGGTGTTTTATTTAAACCTTTCTATTCCTTACCCGAGGGCTTTAAAATATAACTTGGAAATTGTGTTTCAACTTGATGAATTGGCCCCAAATATGCACCTCTTCTCCCTTTTGTAATTTCACTTAGGTGATATATTAAAATATAGAAAGGCCCTCAGAATCAAAGAAGCAATAGGAAAGATACTTAAGTGAGTAGTTACTACAAGAAAGAAACTTATTCTAATCACAAAAACCTCTGACATATCCCAGACTATGAGGTGCCAGGTAACAAGGAGTGCACACCAGAAGAAAGAGGATGAAAGCAAGAGAAAGACTGACCATCTGAATACAGTATTTGGACCCCTGGGTTCTGTTCACCATCATGCACAGTCAAGCTGTCACACCTCAGGAAGGAGAGCCAAGGTTTGTTCTCATGATAAATTGAATCTGGGAGTCTGTGGATCCAAAAAAAGCCAGGCAAATGCTGGGAATGAGATAAGGACAGCAAAGTTAAATGAAATCCTATATACGAACCACTGAACTTTAAGAACTCTTTCCCCATCTGCTCCCAGAACCACAGATGACCTGTAGTTAAAGAGAACTAGAGGCTCCTCCTCTAGACAAAGTAAAGAGCCTCAGAGACAAGATTCCCAGAAAGTGACATCTGCAACACTTTCGGACACAAACCAATGAAAATTCAAGCTTGCCACCAGATTACCCTACAACTTTTCAAAAAACTTTCTATAGACAAAGACATTTCCAACCGTGAATATGCTCCAAAAAAGGAAGATAAGAAGTGAGCATCGCATGGATTCTTTCTCAGAAATGTTCTCACTTCCATGATGACAGAGTCAACTTCGCAAAGAGATATAGCATCCAGGTATCTTATGAGGACAACGAAGGGAATTCCACAAACGGTCGCCAACAGAAGTCCCAGGAAGAACAATGAAGCAGGGATCCAGAGCAAAGAACAAAATAAGACTTAACAAAATATCATAAAAGCTCTGTATGTTTGGGAAATAATACTTAACAGTTGTCTGATAGGTATGATGGTACACGTAGAAAAAAAATGATGGTGTCATAGAAAACTAAGCAAATGAACAAAGCAGTCAATTCTAGAGAGAACACAAGATGTTCAACTAAATAAGTTTAATGGTAGAATTCTGATGACTTTGAAGTCAAAAGTATATCATCATACTAAACAAAGAACTATTTCAATAAATGAGAAATATAGAGCATGAGAAGGGTGAGTAGAAAAGATGCTAAAGAGTTTAATATATATCTACTATGTAAGTTTAATAAAGGATGATTAATATTGAGAACCAATAGTGGTATAAGCACATTATTTGGACATAGGGAGAAAAACCTTTTGAGGCGTTGCTGTGAGGCAAAGTTCTGAGAACGGGAGACAGAGGTACTGTCCTACTCAAATTTCATTCAGTCTTTTAGGTTACTGATTAAAAGCAAAGCATTATTTTAACATTTAAATAATTTTAATAATAATTTCATTAAGCAGGCTTTGTTGAATGATATATTGTTCTACCCAGCTTCTTACTTTTCCTAATAGGTGAGCAGAGACAATATCTTACACGTAGTTCACATTTGTAGTTTTCTTCACTCTTTGTCTGGGTTTATGTTTCTATCTGGCATGACTTTCCTGCTTCCTGAAATACTACCTTTCACATTTCTTGGCATGTGAGTCTGCTGGTATCTTTTACCCTCTGGCTGCTCTAAAATTTTTTTTCTTTTAAATAAGTAGAAAAAACAATCCTAAAGTTTATATGGAGCTACGAAAGACACTGGATAGCCAAAGCAATGCTGAAAAAAGAAGAACAACACAGGAGGCATCACACTTCCTGATTTCAAGCTATATTCTAATATTATAGCAATCCAAACAGTATTGTACTGGCATTAAAAACAGACACAAAGACCAATGGAACAGAATCAAGCGCTGAGAAATAAAGCCATGCACATATAGTCAACTAATATTTGACAAGGGAGCAAAGAATACTCATGGAGAAAAAACATCCTCTTCAATAAATGGTACCAGGAAATTTGGATACTCATACAAAAATAATGAAACAATACCCCTATCTTACATCATTCACAAAATTAACTCGAAATGGATTAAAAATTTAAATGTAAGACTGGAAACCATAAAACCCCTAGAAGAAAACAGGAAAAAGGTTCCTTGACATGGGCCTCCACCACAATTTTTTTGGATAAGACCCGAACAAAAAAAATAAACAGTGGGACTACACTGAACTAAAAGCTTCTGCACAGCAAAAGAAATAAAGAAAATGAAAAGACAACCTACAGAATGGGAGAATATATTTACCAATCATATATCTAACAAGGAATTAATATCCAAAATATAAAAGAAATCATACAACTCAATAGCAAAAAACAAATAATCCAACTGAAAAATAGGTAAAGGACCTAATAGACATTTTCCCAAAGAAGGTATACACATATGGCTAACAGGTACATTAAAAGGTGCTAAACATCACTAATCATTGGAAAAATGTAAATCAAAACCACAAGGAGACAACTCCTCACACCTGTCAGAATAGCTATTATCAAAAGGACAAGCAATAACAAATGCTGGCAAGGCTGTGGAGAAAAGGGAATACTTGTGCATGGTTAGGGTGACTGTAAGTTGGTACAGCCACTATGGAAAACAGCATGGAGATTCCTCAGAAAAACAGAACTACCATATGATCCAGCAATTCCACTTCTGGGAATACATCTGATAGAAACAAAGCACTATGTCAGAGAGACATCTGTATCACCATGTTCTTAACCACATTATTTACAGTAGCTAAGACATGGAAATGACTTAAGTATCAATCAACCCATGAGTGCATAAAGAAAGTGTGGTATATACACAATGGAATATTATGCAGCCATAAAAACAAGGAACTTCTGCCATTTACAACAACATGGATGCATGTTGAAGGCATTATGCTAAGTGAAATACATCAGAGAAAGACACATAATATACGATCTCATATGTGGAATTCAACACAAAAGCAAAACAAAAAAACCCACAGAAAAAGTATGGTATGTATGAAAGTGAAGAGTAAATCCTAAGAGTTCTCTCCACAAGGAAGAAAAACTTTTCTTCTTTTGTATCTGTATGAAATGATGGATGTTAACTAAACTTACTGTGGTATTTCACATTATATGTAAGTCAAAACATTATGCTGTACAGGTGTAAACTTATACAGTGCTGTATGTCAATTATATCTCAAGAAAACTGAGTAACTTTAAAGTAAAAAAATTTAACTTAGGGAAAATGCAATGTTTATAACGTTCAGTCATCCTGTGCAAGAACACGAGGTATCTTTCCACTTGCTCAAGAGCACTTGTGTCTATCAGGAGTATCAAGCTACATTTTAAAATTGCTTTCCAATAAATTTAGGAGGTAAACTGAGTTTTTAGATATGTGATAACATACAAAATGAATATGTCACATTCTATGCAGTAAAAATAACCAGTATCTTATAGCCACTATGGAGAACAGTATGGAGGTTCCTTAAAAAACTACAAATAGAACTACCATAGAACCCAGAAATCCCACTACTGGGCATATACCCTGAGAATACCATAATTCAAAAGGAGTCATGTACCACAATGTTCACTGCAGCTCTGTTTATAATAGCCAGGACATGGAAGCAACCTAAGTGTCCATCAACAGATGAACGGATAAAGAAGATGTAGCATATATATACAACGGAATATTACTCAGCCATAAAAAGAAACAAAATTGAGTTAGTTGTAGTGAGGTAGATGGACCTAAAGTCTGTCATACAGAGTGAAGTCAGTCAGAAAGAGAAAAACAAATACCATATGCTAACACATATATATGGAATATAGAAAAAAAATTGTTCTGAAGAACCTAGGGGCAGGACAGGAATAAAGACGCAGACGTAGAGAATGGACTTGAGGACACGGGGAGGGGGAAGGGTAAGCTGTGACAAAGCGAGATAGTGGCATGGACATATATACACTACCAAATGTAAAATAGATAGCTAGAGGGAAGCAGCCGCATAGCACAGGGAGATCAGCTAGGTGCTCTGTGACCACCTAGAAGGGTGAGATAGGGAGGGTGGGAGGGAGACGCAAGAGGGAGGGGATATGGGAATATATGTATACGTATAGCTGATTCACTTTGTTATATAGCAGAAACTAACACAACACTGTAAAGCAATTATACTCCAATAAAGATGTTAAAAAATAAATGACCAGTATCTTAAATGCTAATATGACTCACATTATAAATGATGTTTTAAAAACCTGTAGCATTTGAAAAAATTTTATCCATGTCAGCTGTAGAGAGATGCTCTGGGCAGCCAGGAAATGCCAGAAATACAGGGTTATTTTCTTTCCTCGATCCTCCTCTCAGGGCTCTGCGGGGAGCCAGATCTTCCCCACCTAAACCATAGCATCTCTTGAAAGGTAAATAGCTTCTCCCTCTTGGAGAGGCAGAGAAGGAGGCTGATATAACTAACAGAGTCAATGATCTGAGACAAAAACTTTCCAAATAGAGTGGAGGAGAGAAAGAAAGTGTGTAAGGATTTATAAGCAGGACAGCAGAGAATTTACACATATCCATCCACCCTTTCTACCCTCACGCACAAACATACCCACAGAGGACAGAGAATGACAGAAGAATTGATCAAGACACAGAACAAAGGTCTGAGAGGGACAGAACAGAGACCCTGGCTCTGCCACTGTAGCCAGTGAATTGTTAGCAAATCCCCTGTGAGAGAAGTGTTGTGTTCTAAGCCCAAAGTACCTTGATACATTAGATTTCTAATCAGTGGTAATGTTTTACTATTTAGAAAATTTTGTCCATGGCTGACACTTGTTATTTTGAGAATGCTGTTCACTACAAGTCCCACTTTAAGAACCTGATAAGGTTCTCTGAGAAAAGGCAAAGCTCTCCCTGCCCATTAGGCCCTGACTCAGGGAAAGACAGCCTGCATTTGGCTTCTCCACCCCCATCCTATCTGGAGGGAGGAGGGTGCCGGCTGGATGACTGACAAGCCCTACTCAGCCCACCTGATGCTCAGGCCTAGTGAGATTCAGGTGAGCTCATTAGTCCTGGATACAAGGGTCTGAAGTTGTGCGAAGCCTGGGTCAGGGGGCCACCCAATGCAGCCGACCTCACTTCACAGATCCAGGTCTGCTCCTAATTTACTCTGTGACCAAAGCAAACCCTTGCTGTGTGGTATCTTTCTGATCTGTCAAGTGAGAACAATGACACGTGCCCTACCTACTTTACCTGCACTGAAAAAAATGAGACAATGAATGTGAAGATACATTAAAGAGAATTAAAAGTGCTGTCTGAAAGGAAGGGACTCCCTAGAGCACTTTCAGTGTCCTAATTAGGGAGTGAGGGAACAATTAGATAACTTTCAAACATGTTTGTCAGGGATTAAAAATATATCCATTCACTAAGTGGCCGAGTCACTATTCTAGCCACGGTTGTATGTATGTTAGATCATTTAAAAAGGGGTGAGTAATCTGTGTTCCACAGCTGAAAAGACTTCCAAGCTCCCATAACCTGGCAAACAGACTTCAGAATGAGGCCATCCCCTCATGGCTGGCAGGGGACGCCGAGAACACGGAGGAAGAGGTTGAGTCAAAGGGAAAAAGTTATTGTCACTCTGGAAAAGATTCTGTAGACCCCTGGAGAAGGAGTATCTGTTATATTTAACTAGGAACCAATATAATCAAAGAAAGCCCCACATTTAGGTCTGTCCCTTTTGGTGTGAGCATTGTTCTCTGAGTTCATGCCCATGAATAGTAAGCATCGTTTGAGTAACTCAATACTTGGAAGTATTCTGCGGTGGAGAGATTCGTGAAATGCTTCTCCCACACAAAAGTCCCAAGCACGATCTCAGGCAGAGGAAATAATTCAAGCAGTGGCCCTGCTGCGGCTGACGACGCGGCTGCCCACCCGGGGACCCCGCCCGGGCCGCTTCTCTCGGACTCAGATCGATTTCAGGTCAACAGCCCAGAAGAACACGGCCAGACTGTGAATATCGGCCTCTTTGGACCCGGGCCTCCCGTTTCCGGGCTTTTCCACCCCAAGCGAGGTGTCCCTTTTCCTAACCTCTATCCCCACTGAACAGACCTTACCTTAGTCACTTATACTTCTACTACAAACACATTTGGGTTCAGGAAACATTTGTCCTTTGTATTAGAATTCAATCTTTTAAGTATGGAAGTAAAAGGTCTTATGTGCTATTAAAAGAATTTCAGGGGCTTCCCTGGTGGTGCAGTGGTTGAGAGTCCGCCTGCCGATGCACGGGACACGGGTTCGTGCCGCGGTCTGGGAAGATCCCACATGCTGCGGAGCGGCTAGGCCCGTGAGCCATGGCGGAGCGGCTGGGCCCGTGAGCCATGGCCGCTGAGCCTGCGCTCCGCAACGGGAGAGGCCACAACAGTGAGAGGCCCGCGTACCGCAAAACAAAACAAAAAAAACACACATTTGGGCTTCCCTGGTGGCGCAGTGGTTGAGAGTCCGCCTGCCGATGCAGAGGACACGGGTTCGTGCCCCGGTCCGGATCCCCCATGCCGCGGAGCGACTAGGCCCGTGAGCCATGGCCGCTGAGCCTGCGCGTCCGGAGCCTGTACTCCGCAATGGGAGAGGCCACAACAGTGAGAGAGGCCCGCGTACCGCAAAACAAACAAACAAAAAAGAATTTCAGCCATCAGCAAATAGATGCGGGGAGGCTGGCAGAGGTACATCCAGTTGCCCTTGAATCTCACCCCTCCCGCAAGGGAGGCCAGTCCCGAGAGGGAACTGAATGTACTTATTTGGGGTGCTTCGGGGTCACTTGCGTCATGGGGCACAAGGGGAGAGGGGAGGGCTTTCTTCCTCCCTCCAGGGCCGCTGTCTTACCTGCTCTCTGTCCTGGAGCCGCCGTGGCCTCTGCAGGTCGCCGCTGAGACCACACGGCCGCTCACGGGTCTCTCCTCTCCTCTGGGCTCTCCTTCCTCTGCCCCGACACCTCCCCCCACGTCTCGGAGCCCGTGCTCACTGCTGCTCCCTCCTCAAGCCCGCCTTGCCTATTTCAAGTTCTCTCCCGCCCACGCTTCCCCCGGGGGGATCCCAGGTTGATCCAATCAGCAATGATACCCGCAGGTGCCGGAACTCCAGGGAAGAGGACTGGGCGGGGCCTCAGGTGGAAGCGGGGAAAGTGAAATGGGGCCTGGCTCGGGGACAATTGGGAGCCCAGGTCAGCCACAGCAAATCAGGCTCAGGTGCCCGCAATGTGCGCGGAGGTGGGAAGGTCAGCACCAAGTGGAGAAAACTGTTGGCATTAATTACAGGTCCTGGAATACCTAATAAAGAGCAAAGAAAAACCCAAAAGCTTGGTTTTGGCTGGAAATACACTACCAATTGTATTGTTTATAAACGTCCCCCAATCACCACTTGTTCTATTAAATACAAAATATAAAATTAACTTAATAAAAAAAAGTTTTGTTCTTTATTCCCTTTTTTGAGCAATTTGCTTATGACGTGCCTTAATGTGGTTTTCTTCATGTTTCTTGTGTTTTGCCAAAAGGGGAAAACCCATGGCAGATTTCTAAAATTTTAAATCCCTTTGCTTTTTTTATAGAAGACATTATGAAAAAGTGTCCATGCCCCTTTCTTGAATTTCCTTTGATGGTGTTTTGTTAATCAGAATTCTCCAACTTAACACTCAGGGGATCCAGGAGTTCTTCTTTGTTTTCTGCCGTTGGAATCCTAGACTTGAAAGTGTTTTATCAATGATATACTTGCTAATCTTTGCAGGTGTCCTGATGGGATTCTGGTTTGGCAACTAATATATATCTGATAACACTAATTGAGATAAACAAACATCATTTTTCCATTATTCCATTTATCCTATGTGCACCTAGTGAGTGGTGACTCTTGTGAAAGTTACCAGAAAAAATTTTCAGGTATTAGGGCTCAATTTATTAAAGAGTGAAAAATGAGTTATTTTTTATTGATATACAACTCAGTGAGATTGTTCTCAAGCAGGTAGGACAATGTAGACGTTCTTCCTTCAGTTACATCAAGATACTTGAAAGCTCAATTCTATAAAGTGGTAAGAAAAAAAAAAATAGCAGCTACTAATTATGAAGCACTTACCCTGCAGCACGCAGTGCAGTGGGAAGTTCAAATCTACTATCTCTCATTTTTATAAAGACCTTAAAGAAATTATCTCCATAGCACCAATACGAAAACCAACTTCTCCAGGTCACATAGCTAGTAAAGAGTAAAGCCAGAAGTCTCAGAAAGGAATGAATGTCTTCTTCCAAAGCCTGTCTTATTTCACTTAAAATTTTTTCATGATATAAAAGAAATCATTCTCTTTTGGCCGTTAAAAATTGAGCCACTACTGTCCTTCAACAAGTAGTTAAATCACCTGCAAACAACAACAACTTCAACAAGTAGTTAAATCACCTGCAAACAATATTTCTTCTTGCTACTCAGCAAAAATTTCAGTTACTTAACTGAAATCAGTTCCTCTAAAGAGGCAGAAAATTAATGTTTTCTTATACAGCTATGACATAGCAGATAGTATGCTATATTATTTCACAAGTATTACCTCATGTATTTTTACCAAAACCTTGTAAGCTGCATATTATAATCTTCATTTACAGATGAGGAAACCCAAGTTCAAGTAAGTGATTCCCCATCAGCCAGTAAGTTGAAAAGCCTGGGTCTGAAGTACAGTGATTGTGAAGTCCTTCAACTGTATCCCACTATGTGTTATTGTAGCAAAGAGCCTAAAAGATGCTAAGAGATCAATAGTCCTTAAGGTATTACTTTCCAGCAAAGTCTCCTATCCATTATTTTACTATCCATTGAAGTAAAATAATGTCCTTGATTTTTAGTTAATTCTAAAGTGCTGAGGGCAGTCATCATTTTTAGTTACTTCAAATCTGTGCTCTTTACCATAGGGTAGTTATCAGTGGCCTTACCACTTACTGAGTACATTAAAAAAAACTACAAATCCACATCCAAAATGGGCCTCCTTGAAGTGACCAAAATCATATAGTCATAAACTGAGAAAAAAATAGATAAAAAGAATGAAGTTTTAGTGTACAAAAAGGGCCATTTAGAAAACAGAAATATGACAAAATGTCCATCAAGTTTTTCATCGAATTTGAGCAGACCCTTAAATTGCTATGAAAGAACAAATGGCTGAAAATATCCAACAAAGCAATAAAAATTATAATAAATACTACTTCAAGTAATATTTAATATAAAGTAATTAAGATTGAGGATTTGGTTTAGAAACAAACATACCAATGGAACAGAAGCTAAATCCTCCAATAGACCCTGCATATATCTATCTATATAAATATATATCGATATTTATATGTATTTTATATACACTAGGTATAAGGTAGCATCACAGATCAATGGGGAAAAAATGGAAGACTGAGTAAATTATGCTGGGATAATTATACACACATATGAAAAAATAAAATTGATTTCTATTTCATGTTATTCCTTTAAAATGTCCAAATTAAAGAACTATCTATAAAAATTAAAATTCTAGAACTTTTAGAAGAAAATTTAAGAGGATATATGACTTCAGAGTAGGGAAAAATCTTTTCAACAAAATCCCCAAAGACACATCTCATAAAGAAGGAACATATTAAATTTTACTGCACTAAATATAAAACCTATCAAAAGTCACCCTAAAAGGGTGAAAAAAAGGTCACAAGCTGTGATAAGGTATAATTAGCTGATTTAAATGACAAGGGATTATGAATAATTTCTACAACTGAGAGATAAAAGGACAAACAGTCTACTAGAAAAAGGACAAAACCTCTGAATTGACAACTCCTTTAGATAAGCAGAAATTCATAAATTATTTTAAAAGTTGGCAGTGATATGGCATCTCCTTATGCATTTTCATAAGCTGCCAGTGGGAGTGTAACTGGGTACAGCAACTTCTGGAAGCAATTTGGCAATATCAGGTTGGGTTAAAGATATGCATTTCCAGATTTTTTGATGATGGCCATTCTGACTGGTGTGAGATGATATCTCATTGTAGTTCTGATTTGCATTTCTCTAATGATTAATGATGTTGAGCATTCTTTCATGTGTTTGTTGGCAGTCTGTATATCTTCTTTGGAGACATGTCTATTTAGGTCTTCTGCCCATTTTTGGATTGGGTTGTTTGTTTTCTTGTTATTGAGCTGCATGAGCTGCTTGTAAATTTTGGAGATTAATCCTTTGTCGGTTGCTTCATTTGCAAATATTTTCTCCCATTCTGAGGGTTGTCTTTTGGTCTTGTTTATGGTTTCCTTTGCTGTGCAAAAGCTTTGAAGTTTCATTAGGTCCCATTTGTTTATTTTTGTTTTTATTTCCATTACTCTAGGAGGTAGGTCAGAAAGGATCTTGCTGTGATTTATGTCATAGAAACAATAAATGCTGGAGAGGGTGTGGAGAAAAGGGAACACTCTTGCACTGCTGGTGGGAATGTGAATTGGTTCAGCCACTATGGAGAACAGTATGGAGGTTCCTTAAAAAACTACAAATAGAACTACCATATGACCCAGCAATCCCACTACTGGGCATATACCCTGAGAAAACCAAAATTCAAAAAGAGTCATGTACCAAAATGTTCATTGCAGCTCTATTTACAATAGCCCGGAGATGGAAACAACCTAAGTGCCCATCATCGGATGAATGGATAAAGAAGATGTGGCACATATATACAATGGAATATTACTCAGCCATAAAAAGAAATGAAATTGAGCTATTTGTAATGAGGTGGATAGACCTAGAGTCTGTCATACAGAGTGAAGTAAGTCAGAAAGAAAAAGACAAATACCATATGCTAACACATATATATGGAATTTAAGAAAAAAAATGTCATGAAGAACCTAGGGGTAAAGCAGGAATAAAGACGCAGACCTCCTAGAGAACGGACTTGAGGTTATGGGGAGGGGGAAGGGTGAGCTGTGACAGGGCGAGAGAGAGTCATGGGCATATACACACTAACAAACGTAGTAAGGTAGATAGCTAGTGGGAAGCAGCCGCATGGAACAGGGATATTGGCTCGGTGCTTTGTGACAGCCTGGAGGGGTGGGATAGGGAGGGTGGGAGGGAGGGAGACGCAAGAGGGAAGACATATGGGAACATGTTTATGTATGACTGATTCACTTTGTTATAAAGCAGAAACTAACACACCATTGTAAAGCAATTATACCCCAATAAAGATGTTAAAAAAAAAAAAAAAGATATGCATTTCCATGACTGGACAATTCAATAATTCTATATATTCCTTAGAGGCTCTCTTCCATGGAAAACATGTATAAGAATGTTTATAGCAGCAGTATTTTTAAAAAGTATTTTAAAAATCCTAATATGATTGTAATAAAATGTGGCCTACTAGAAAGTAGGAGAAATGAATAAGCTCAGACTACATATATCAAGATGGATGAATCTCATGAACATATAGTTCAGAGAAAAAAAGAAACTGCAAAAAAAAGGAGCATTTTAAAACTTAAAAAAACTCACTATATGTCAAGCATTATTGTTTTTTTAGATACTAAATCACTTATGCTCTCGACACCCTAATAAAGTAATTATTATTTTTCCCATTTTATAAATGACAAAACTGAGACAACAAAAAGTAATAAAACTTGTAAGAAGATGCACTAGACATGGTTTAAAAATACATACATATGTAGTAAAAGTTTAAAGAAATGTAAGAAAACGATAAACAACAGATAGAGAATAGTAGTTATTCACTAGGAAGAGAGAGAGAAAGGGGGATATAGAGATACACACAGGGTTCACTTCTATTTGCAATATTTTTTTTTCTTAAATTGGGTGGTTGGTGCATAGGCATGTTGTTTTTTTACATTTTTATGTCTGAATAATTTTCATGTCAGAATAATTCGTATTATTTTTTAAATAACGCACCCTAAATTGAGGGAATATAAGAGACAGAGAGAGTGAGAGAGGTTTGTATGCAAAAGCAGTGTGTCCTTGGTCATGTCCCTTAATGTCCCTGAGCTTTGTTTTCTTTTTAATTTCTAAAAGTAAAATACTATTGTGTTTTCAAATAAGATAATTAATTTCCACACACTGTGTAAACTATAAAATGTCCTATACATGCCACCAGGTATGGCTTTTACTTGGAAGAAATAGTGTCCACCTTGTGTCAGGAAACAGAGCAGGCTTTGTGTCTAAGAAGGGATGGTTTCCACTCTCAAAGCCTCAGGATGAAGGTGATGAGGTGCGCTGTGCCGAGGTGCGCTGTGCCCAGTCACCCTGGTGCGCCCCTCAGGAAAAGTGTAAGTGTAGGGGTGTGTATGTGTGTGTGTGTGTGTGTGTCTGCACAAGTGCATGTGCATGCCTCTGGGTAAGTGAGTGTATGGGTAGATGTGTTAGGAGACTGTGTGTCTAGGTGTGTGTGTCAGCGAGTCACCAAATAGTCATAATTGACAGACCCCGGGCCTGTGATGGGCATGCAACACCACGGCTGAACAAAGCACTGTGGAAAGGTCTTTCTGTCTCAGATTTGCACCCTGAGAAACTGTCCGACTATGAACCTCAGTCACAGAAGACACAATCTGCCTTCCAGAACAAAAGGAGTATTGATCTACTAATGCCATCAACAGGTTTCCAGCAAGAGACAGGTACCGCATCTGGCCAAGGGATCATTTATTTTCCACGTGACACCAGTGCTATGGCAACCACAGAGGCACAGAATGCTGCTCTCCAGGAGAACTCATCAGATTTTCTTCTTCGTTTTTATCCCATGAAACAAGAGCCACCAGGACTAAGCGAACACACTCAGGGTTCCTATTTTTAGAATACGAGGACAGTAGGGGTAAAGAAAGATGCAGAGTAGGAAAGACAGATGCCTTCTCAACAGTAGAATGGGCACTCAGAATCATTTAATTTAAATATGTAAAAGACTGTGGCTTTTTAAAAATACTCCAAGCTGAGAAAGTAAAAAATACTAGATATATACAGAAAAGGTTTTTATTGTAATTTTTAAATATTTGTTTTGCTCTTGCACTCCCCAAAAGGAGGCAAGAATCTTTCCCCATGGACAGCATATTCACAGTTGTACAGACATGTTTTAGAATTAAGGGGATGAGTAATGGGTCTGGGAAACATAACACAGATGTACAGGAGCAAGTTCCACAGAGCAATGATGTTTTCAACCTGAAATTTCTTCAGCCAGATCACGAGGCTCTCAAGGTACTTCTGGATGCCCTATGACACTTTCTTTGAAAGTTGGAAAACTGAATTCTAATGAAAATACTATACAGTAGCACAGACATTCTCAGGTTAGACTGGGCCTCCAGTTCCTAGGTAATTATATTAAGAAGCATCTAGTAAAAGTTTATATGCATTGTCCCTAAATGTGGAAAAATAAATACTGGACTCCAAGACATAATATTTTGGTGTCACTGTGTTCATTTCTTTATTTTTATGATTTGCAGAAGTTGGCTTAGCCCGAGTCCTGGTTTTCTCACTTGTAATATGGGTATATTAAAATCCATGCCTCAGATACCTTACACAGGATGATACGGGCATTAAATGTGATAAATATATGTCCCAAAACTCTGTAATGCAAAAAGCACTAAACAAAGGTAGCTGGCTTAGTAATTTGAACAGATAAACCCTACCAGTGTTTTCAGAATTCTGTTCTTTGGTTCTCTAGGTCCCCAACGGGGTCTCAATAGTGGAAAGAGAATGAGGAGGACAAATGGTATGGACTCCATGCCCCACAGCCTTTGATCTGCAAAAGTTCCACTTATCTTGTCTACATATTGGAATTACGAATGCAATTTTATTTAGTAAAAAATGTAAGTTTTTCAGCTTTAAAAATATTTGTAAAGCGTGCCCCGGTCCGGGAAGATCCCAAATGCCGCGGAGCGGCTGGGCCCGTGAGCCATGGCTGCTGAGCATGCGCGTCTGGAGCCTGTGCTCCGCAACTGGAGAGGCCACAACAGTGAGAGGCCCGCGTACCGCAAAAAAAAAAAAAAAAAAAAAAAAAAAAAAAAAAAAATTTGTAAAGAACAGCTATAATCAACAGGGGAAACAGTGGGAACTCTCACAGACCAAAGGGACAAATCTCCATTCTAATACAACAACATAGCAAAGAGAGGCTATAAAAATAATCACAGGTTGTGAATCAGGAAACACAATTTGCTGTCTCCCTGTGCTACAAGTCAAGTAAATGACCTTAAGCAAGTCCTTTAACCTGCACAAACCTGAGTTTCCTTACATGTAACATGAAGGTAGTGCTCTCTAGTTACAAAATTATAAAATTTAGTCCTGGAAACATTTGATCTAAGGACTTGCAATACATCTATAAATTTCTCTTTGAATAATGATTAACTGCTAATAGAAAGGGCTAGGAGAAAGGGGGAGAATTTTAGAAATATGATGCAGGCTCTGTGGCAGGTACTAGAAACCGAAATAACACACAATTAAGTCCTATATGCTTCCACCAAATTAACCAGGGGCTGGGAGGAATCCCAGTCAGTGCATCAAAATACAAATTCTGGGCTTCCCTGGTGGCTCAGTGATTGAGAGTCCGCCTGCCGATGCAGGGGACACAGGTTCGTGCCCCGGTCCGGGAAGATCCCACATGCCGCGGAGCGGCTAGGCCCGTGAGCCATGGCCGCTGAGCCTGCGTGTCTGGAGCCTGTGCTCCGCAATGGGAGAGGTCACAACAGTGAGAGGCCCGCGTACCACAAAAAAAAAAAAAAAAAAAAATACAAATTCTGCTTTTCATGTGGCAAAGCACCCACAAGAGAGAAAATTGTTGCCGTCCTGGACTGGGAATCAAAAGACCCTAATTTTGTATTCAGTTCTGTCACTCTCTGCTATACGCCTTTTGGCAGATTGTTCGCAGTACTTTAGCTCATGGTGTGGAGTTTGTATCTTATACTACTTGCAATGGACAGCTGTTGGAGAGTTTGAACCAAAGGAGTGATGTGATTTGATTTTTGCATTTAAAACAGAGGAGTGTTTCATTTCTGCCTATGGCAGAGTAGCTAATATCAAACTAACTCCCACACCAGGAAGAAATATAAGCTCTGGTTTTTGAAAAAAATAAAGAACTCTATGAAGGCATCTGACAATTTTCAAAATACTGGTATTTGAGGTGACAGGATTCCAGACATAAGAAAAAAAATTACATGAAGCCTAAAATTCTGTAGGCAATTTCCCCAGAAGCATCTGCTAATCCCTAAATTGCGCAAATGTGAGTGAGACACCAAGGAACCAAACAGAAAGCAGTTGCTAAGAGACTAAAATGCTAAGGCAGATATTTCACCATTTCTCTGGTTCTGGGTAGATCAAAATTAAAATTCAGGAGCCTTCAAGGGAAGGGAACACTACTGTTATGGACTGAATATTTGTGTTCCTCAAAATTCATATGTTAAATCCCTACCCACAAATGTGATGGTGTCAGGAGGTGGGGTCTTTGGAAGGTAATTAGGAGTAGGTGAGGTTATGAGGGTGCAGCCATCGTGAATGGGATTAGTGCCCTTACAAGGGTCAAGAAATAGCTTTCTTCTGCCTTCTACTCTTTACCATTTTAGGACACAGCAAAAAGATGGCCATCTGTGAACCAGGAAATGCACCCCCCGCAACACACCAAATCTGCCAGCATCATTATCTTGGATTTCCACCCTCCAGAACTGTGAGAGGTAAATTTTTTTGTTTGTTTTTTTGTTTACTCACCAGTCCATGGTAGTTTGTTATAGCAGCCTGACAGACTAAGACAACTGCTAAAGGCCTCGAGATTTCTATTGAAATCCCTGAAGAAATCTACTCTAGGAATAGGATAAAATTGGAAACAGACCAGTCTCTAATGCAGCAAAGTGATCTGAACTTATTCTGACTGTATTCTGGAAAATAAATGAACTCTTAGTAGACAAAGATAAGGTCATTTTAAAACTATACAATTTTTTACACACAGTAATGATGATTCAACTGAAAAAAAAATGTCAGGAGATAGTACCAAATAACTAATGTCAGGAGATAGTACACACAGTAATGATGATTCAACTGAAAAAAAAATGTCAGGAGATAGTACCAAATAACTAAATGTCAGGAGATAGTACCAAATAAACAAATGTCAGGAGATAGTACCAAATAACTAAAAATCAAGAGAACAAAAGGACAATGAAAAAAAGTTAACACAGGTTATCCAGATATTGGAGTTATCAAAGATAAAAAATTATATTTTTTATATATACATATATATATATATATAAGGAAATACATAAGATGGAGAATTTCACCATAAAACAGAAATATATACAAAACAAATCAAATGAAATTCTAGAATTAAAAATTACAAAAAAACTGAAACAGATTTAAGAACAAATATTGGTCTTTGGAGTGCTAATAACGTCCTAGTTTTTATCTGGATGCTAATTATTTGGCTGTACGCTTAATATTTATGCATTTTACTATATGTGTATTATACGTTATACCTCAATAAATACAGTTTTTAATTAATTCTTCCTGCTGGGTGGAAAAAGGGCTGGGGGGAAGGTGTTGACAAGAGGGATGGACAAAAGTGAAAGCAGGGAGACCAGTTTAAAAGCTATGTAGTTAGTTCCCAAAAGAGATAATGGTGTGGATTATGTAGTACTGATAGAGAAAGAGACACATTTCAAATAATGGTAATTGGATTTCTAATAAATCTTCGAATATTGAGAGTTCTTCTTTTCTACATGTTAATTTTGAGATGTCTGTGAAACATCTGCCATATAGGTAACTGGATGCATAGTTACTAAGCTCAGAGTGAAGATCTGAGCTAAAGATAACTTATCAGTATAAAAATTGTATTTAAAGAAAACCATAAGACTGGATGAAATCACATAGGGAGAGAATGTAAATGGAGAAGAGAAGGGGACCCATGTGTGAGCCCTGAAATACACCAACATTTAGAATTTGGATGCAGGAATTGGGGAGAGCAAAGAACACCTAGCTCTCTATTCTGTTCTAATGTTCTATGTGTCTGTTTATATGCCAGTACCATTCTATTTCGATGACTATCAAAATCAAATACAATTTGAAAACAGAAAATGGGGAGCTTCCAGCTTTATTTTTCTTGCTCAAGATACTTTGGCTCTTCAGAATCTTTTGTGGTTCTATAGGAATTTTTAGGATTGTTTTTTCTATTTCTGTGAAAAATGCCACTGGAATTTTGATAGGGATTGCATTGACTATGTAGATCACTTTGGGTAGTATGAACATTTTAATAATATGAATTCTTCTAGCTCATCAGCATGGGATATCTTTCCATTTATTTGTGTCTTCTTCAATTTCTTTCATTAATGTTTTATAGTTTTCAGTGTACAGATCTTTCACTTTCTTGGTTAAGTTTAGTTATTCCTAAGTATTTTATTCTTTTTCATGCTATTGTAAAAGGAATTGCTTTCTTAATTTCTTTTTCAGAGAGTTTGTTGTTAGTGTCTAGAAATGCAATTGATTTTGTACGTTGATTTGTATCCTACAACTCTACTTATTTCACTTATTAGTTCTAATAGATTTTTGGTGGAGTCTTTAGGGTTTTCAATATATAAGATCACGTCATCTGCAAACAAACACAATTTTACTTCTTCTTTTCTGATTTAGCTGCATTTTATTTCTAATTGCTCTAGATAGCACTTCCAGTATTATGGGGAATAAAACTGATGAGAGTGGGCATCCTTGTCTTGTTCCTATCTTAAAGAAAAGCTTTCAGATTTTCACTGTTCAGTATAATGTTAGCTGTGAGCTTGTCATATATGACCTTTATTATATTGAGTTACCTTTCTTAACTAAAAATGGAACTACTGTATGATTCATCAATCCTACTTCTGGATAATTGAAATCAAAATCTCAAAAAGCATACATGTACCCCCATGTTTATTGAAGCATTATTCATAATAGCCAAGAGGTGGAAGAAACCTAACTGTCCACTGACGAATGGATTTAAAAAAACATGGCATATATATACACATATATACACACACAACAAATTATTATTCAGCCTTAAAAAAGAAGTAAACCCTGGCATTTGCAACAACATGGATAGACTTGGGGAACACTATGCTAAGTGAAACAAGCCAGACATGGAAGAACAAACACTGTATGATATCATTTAAATGTGGAGTATAAAATAGTCAAACTCATAGAAGAGATTAGAAAGGTGGTTGCCAGGGGCTAGGGGAAGGGGAAAAAGGGAGGCAATGGTCAAAGGGCACAAAATTTCAGTTGTGCAAGATAAACAAGTTCTAGAGACCTACTATATAGAATAGTACTTACAGCCAACAGAACCATGCTTTATATGTAACATTTGCTAAGAAGGTAGATCTTATGTTAAGTGTTTCTACCACACACAGAAAATAATGATAAAGGGGTGGGGGGGTGACTTTGAAAAGTGATGGATACATTTATGGCCTTGATCAAGGCAGTGATGGTTTCATGAGTGTATACTTACCTCCAGACTGACTGAGTTGTATCCATTCAACACATACAGAGTTTTACATGTCAATTATACCTCAATAAAATAGTACCATTTTTACAATAATTATTTAATTAATTAGTTAATTTAGAAAAGAGAACCCTGAAAAGGAGTGTCAGTGGGGCAGGAGAAAAGTTGGTGAATGTGTTGCCAAAGAAGCCAAGAGTGGAGAAGCTGTTAATAAAGAAAGAGTGGTCCATCATATTAAACTATACTAAGAAACTAAGTAAGAAACAGGCTAATATTTGACTGAGTGGAGTTCATTGCTGACTTTGGTGAAACTGTTTCTGCGGGTAGTGGTAGCAAAAACCTGAAAGGAGCAAGTCAAAAAGAGAATAAAAGGTGAGAAAGTAGACATAACAGATAGAGACAACCCTTTCAGTATGTGAAAGGGAGAAAAGAAATTGAGTGGTCGTTGGAGGAGTGTAAGAAGAATGTTTTGTTTTAAATATGGGATATATTAAAGGATGCTTCCACTTTAGAGGAACAAAATGTTTGAAAAAAAAATCAGAGTGAATTAGTGAAGACTGCAAGTGAAGGGGAAAGGAGGGCTCTTCTTCCATTTTAATCAGAAGGGAAATCACTGGGTGCAGATACACGTACGTTTAGGAGTTCAATGATGGAAAGATGGGTTTTCTTATTTGAATGCTTCTATTTTCTCATTAAAGTTTGAAAGTGTTCATCATTGTGAAGAAAAATATTGGAAGTTTAAAGAAAGTGTAGAACTATGAAAACGTCATCTTGGAGAATTACGAAGCAAAATTGTTGAGGAAATGAAGCAGAGAGGCTGGAAAGGGCTTCTTTGAGATGCATGGCCATGTATTTACAGTGATACCACTTATCAGGTCTGCTTTCTTTTCATGCAAAGTTCAGCAGCACAGGTGTAGAATACAGCGTAGGAGCAGGAGGAATGTTAGATTTAACCACGGCTTAGATTTTTTCATAGGAAGCATGTGAAAGAAAAGAGGCATCCTATCCTTTTTGGATGCTATAGCCTCTTACACTGAAATATCCCAGAAAGTTCTGTCATCAAATTGCAAAGAAGTTGGGGGTGAGAAATTTGGATTTGCTGTCACTTACTGTTGTTCTACTCAGACAAAATTGCTCTTTTCCAACTAAAAACTTCTACCAGTTCATCAAGTGCTATCAAATTCTTTGGACATCTTTGGTTAAAGCAGAGACTGCTGAGCTCTGGTAAGTCTTCTCAGAATGATTCAGGTCAGTAAAACACATAAGGCACTCACAAATTGCAAAGTAACGGAAAAAACGGTCCATTCTCTAGCTCCAAGTTAAAGAGGCAATTGCAGTCATACCTAAATCCTCAACGATTTCAAGCTCTGCTGATTCTCTTTAGCAGTGTATTGCAGAATAAAAATGTCCTTCAGGGGTTCACTGATGTTTGATGAAAAAGATGGAAATCTCTATTAGGAAGATCATTATTTGCAAATTATCAAAAAGAAAACCTTAACTTGCTTGCTTAAAAATATTTCCTGGTAAGATGTTTTTAAAATGTGCCTATGGAAAGGTTAATCACTTGCCTGTATGATTTTCCAATATGAATTGGAAAAGTGTAATTCTTCATGACATATCAATCTACCTTTTACTGGTGTGTATTCCTTTCTTTATAACCTATTGAAAGAAACCCATGTAAAGTATCAATAAAAACATAAAATCTCTATCCTTGCCAAAAAATGGGATGTTCACATGAACAAAGATTGGGGATCTGATGATTGTTGCAGTTCCAGGAACATAGAGGAAAGGAAGTTAGAGAAGGAATCACCAGACCCAGCTATCCCAGAAGGACCACCCCAGGCTACTATGACTGACTAGGACCACTGAGTCTGCCATGAATTGTTCCTGATCTCTGTACTGGTAAAAACACATTCTATTCTTCTGTAACAGGTAGTGCAATTGAAACCAATATGGCAGAGAAGCTTTCATAGTTATTCAGCATACATGGCTCTACAGGAGGGAGATTTAGTTTAGTTTTGTTTTTTAATCCCGGTGTCCCTACATACAAATGACTACTGTAGCCTTCACAACACTCATTTTGCAAACAAGTTATTCCAACAATGATGTCAATGTTATTTTGATGAATTTCTCTTAGAGATTGCATATCAGTCATTTAAGAATAGAAGTCTCATTACTAGACACAATTAATCACTTCAAATCATAGATGAGTTATAGACAGACTTGAGGCCATAGCTCCTTATGGGTCTATTCCTAGAATTTGCTATGAAGACGAGTGAGTTATTGGAACTTCGGGTCCTCTGACATTTTCTACCTAGAAAACAATCCATTATTCTGGGCCCCTGATACCTTTATAAGTTAAAGAAAGAAAAACTGTCTGAAAGCCATTAAACTGCACACAATACCAGGCATAGTAACTAATCAGCATCTCACAATCTTCTTACAAAGATCTGTCCCAAGTTCCCCATTAAAACAACCAATTTTCTTACATATTGGTAAGAATGAGGTAAGTCTATATCTCCTGTCATAGGAAAATCTCTGAGATGTACAGTTAAAGTGAAAAAAAAAGCAAACTAACAAATAGCACACGTGATGAATAGGTACTTTTAAGAGAAATGGATACCATAACAATTAGACAAAGTGAACTCCTTTAGGGAAGGGGTGGTGACTACCTTAGCAAACTACATTTTTGGGGTCCTCAATAAATATTTGTAGAATACACGCAATGCTAGAATAGATCTATAAACAAACTACTGTGATAACACAGAAGAGAAAGGGTCAAATTTTCTCTATTTAAGACATTTGGAGCAGGGAAATTCTGTATCTTAACTAAGTCTTTTTAAAAATCTGACTTAAAAATTTGCCAGGTGATACACGAATTTATTTTTAAGGTGGTGTGAAAAAATAGAAAATATGTATATTGGTATCGGCCCCTGGTTCCTGGCACAGAGCTCCTGAAACTCTCATAATTTCCTGGGTGATGTGTCTTTTGTTCTAATGAGCTGACTTTGGGTGGGCTCTTCAGGATGGCGGACAGTCACCAGAAAGATCAAGCCATGATTAGAAGCTTGGAACTTTCAGCTCTAGAAAGGGGAAAGAGGCTGGAGATTGAGTTAATGATCAATCATGCCTAAGTGATGAAACCTCCATACGAATCCCAATAGTAGAGGATTCAGAGAGCTTCCAGGTCAGTGACCATAGCTACATGCTAGGAGGGTGGTGAAGCCCAACTCCACCAAGACAGGAAGACAGAAGCTCCTACACATAAGACCCTTCTGGACTTGCCCTATATGTCTCTTCATCTGACTCTTCATTCATATCCTTTATAAAAAGCCAGGAAACATGTTTCCCTGAGTTATGTGAGCCATTCTAGCAAATTATTGAACCCAATGAGGGGACTGTGGAAATCCCAATTTAAAGTCGGTCTGTCAGAAGCGCAGATGACAACCTGGAACTTGCAGTTGGGGTCTGAAGTGGGGACACAGACTTCACTTGTGAGATCCGAGGCTAACTCCATGTCGTTAGTGTCAGAATTGAACTGAATTACATGATACCCAGCAGGTGTCACGGAGAATTGCTTAATGTGTGGGAAAACACCCCACACACTTGGTGACCAAATGTGAAGTGTGGTAGAGTGATAATAAAGAAGAAACAGAGGAGTGTGTTTTTCCTGTATAAGTAGAAATTGGATTCAAACATTACAGATAAAAGAGATAAGTTTTTTCCTCTCAATCCAAAACTCCCTCCCACCAAAAAAATATAACCATAATCATTAATTTATCATATATCCTTCTAGATAGTTAAAAATATATTTACAGGGCTTCCCTGGTGGTGCAGTGGTTGAGAGTCCCCCTGCCGATGCAGGGGACACAGGTTCGTGCCCCGGTCCGGGAAGATCCCACATGCCGCGGAGCGGCTGGGCCCGTGAGCCATGGCCGCTGAGCCTGCGAGTCCGGAGCCTGTGCTCCGCAGCGGGAGAGGCCACAACAGGGAGAGGCCTGCGTACCGCAAATATATATATATATATTTACATACATATATATATGTACATAAAGAAATATATAGGATTTTCCTTTTCTTTTAGCCTAGATCTCTCTTACTGTGGGTTTCGTTCTACCTCTGTCCCGGGAGACTGGAGGAGAGTGAATGAGGGCTGGAAGAGCATGAGATCAGGCTGAAGAGGAAGGTTGGAGCCAGACTGTGCTAAATTTTAGTCAAGTTAAGAAACTGGTGTTTAGTCTATGTTATTTTTAAATGCTTAAAGCAGGAAATTGTCATAATCAGACTATGTCTAAAGACCACTCTTGCAGTTGAGTGGAGACTGTATCAGCATGGGGCTTGATCCATACATTTTTTGAAAATAACAATTTCTTTAATATCATAAGATTAAAATTTCCAGTTGTCTCAAATGTCATAACTTTTAAAAATTATTTTAAAAATAACTAAAAAATTATTTTAGTTTGTTTGAATCAGGATTCGAATTAAGTCTACACATTGTGACTGGCTTGTTATCTCTTTCAACCTATTGGTTTTGCGTCTCTCTCTCTCTCTCTCTCTCTCTCTCTCTCTCTCTCTCTCTCTCCCTCTCTCTCTCTCTCTCTCTCTCTCTCTCCTCTCTCTCTCTCTCTCTCTCTCTCTCTCTCTCTCTCTCTCTCTCACTTTGCTTGCAATTATTTATTTAAAAAAGATGATGGGGAGAGAATTTGTTCTATAGTTATAGCGTTTCCCACAGTTTGGATTTTGCTGATTATATTCCCGTGGTGGTGTTTTCCATGAAACTCTATTTCACTGTAATTTCAGGAAATTGGTATTTGGGTTTAGATCCTTGATCAGGTTCAGGGACAATTTATTTGGTGAGATTACCTCATGGGTGGTGATAAGGTCTCCCATTAGAAGGCATATAATGTCTGGCTGTCTCTCTTTTTGTGATGTTAGTGGCCCTGAAAAGGGGCTTGATCCACATTAAAGAGAGAATGAGAGTGAAACACTGGGAGATAGTCAATATTAACAACTAGGGAAGCTTTCCTGTGAAGGGGAGCAGAAAATTGGCACTCCTCCAAAGCAGGCTCCCAAACACCATACCCAGCATGTCCCCCTTTTAAAATTCCCCTGGCAGTAGTTGAGGCCACAGTTCTTGGTCTATCACAGATTATTTTTTTCTAATAGACAAATGAGCAGTATCAAAGATCATGGGACCAACCCTGGGACCGCTGACCTAGCACAGTCCAACCCACCTCTCCAGATTATACTCCTCTCCAGCCAGATAGCTTCAGAAGCTAATTAAAGTCTTAAGCTATTCCTCTAACACACTAGTAGTTGCTGAAGCACAAAAGCTAAGGAGAATCATTTCCTGTATCACCAGAGGAACTCCTTCACTTCATTTCTAAACGAAGTATAAACTCTGACTCAACATTGAAGGCCCTGATGTATCTTCCTTATTGTTGCCTCCAGTATGGCCTCCAGTGTGGCCTCCACTTACCCTCTCTTCCAGTCAAATAGAGCTGCTCTCTGTACATGTGCCTACTAATGGCCCCCTCTGTGCCTTTATTTACTCTAATCCTTCCATATCAAAAGACCAATTCCTCAGTTACACATGGCCAGGTGACATGTGTCTTTCAAAGCTCAATTCAAATCATTTTCTGAGTCTCCAGCCAAAACATAATCTTTCCTCCTCTAAAATCCTACAGGACTGTATTATCTCTTAGCATTTTAATTTTATTCCTTGCATTTTGTTTATGTATGAGCTTGTTCAAGCTCCCCTCCAAGACCCCAATTCAGCCTTTTGAATATGTCTTCTACCTAATAGTAGTCAATAAATATTTACTGAATAAATAGTAACTACAGTTGTCATTGAATATTAAAATAGCACACTTCTTACCTGTTTCAGCTGAGTACTCTAGGCTAGGCTTTCTCGAAAGTTACTGTGAATACAAATCACCTGGGGACCAGGTTAAAATGCAGATTCTGATTCAGTAGGTCTGGGATGGGACCTGAAACTCAGTATTTATGCAAAGTCCCAGGTGAGGCTGCTGCTGGTATTTGTACTATCCTTTGAATATCAATCGATTGAATAGGTGCCAACTATTCCCACATTCCACAGTAGGACCACAAAACCAGGAAAGTTTGCCTACACTGCAAAGAAGCTTGCTTAATGCTACTTTAGTGACATGGAGAATAAAATGCACCTCTAGCTTGTGAGAAAGCTCAGAGCGGTCAAGAGGGGGGCTCAGAACTTAGATGAATTCTGGAGAGAATATCGCATACTGAGGATGTTACACACCCTGCCATACCATAACCTGTGGGAAATATAGAGGAGAGTGTTTCATCTCTCAAGCCTTGGGAAAAGGTCTTGAATGGGGCCAACATAGAGTTTGATTTGTATCCCTCAGGGTTTCAGAGACACAATGCCTGAGAAATCTAAAGGGAAAGAGACTATGGTCGTCTATCTGCTGAAGTGGACAGTGTTCTTCAGTGAGCCTGCTATGTTGGGGCACCCTGCATGCCCAGAGTTTGTTGGACAAAGGATGTGTGAGTGTTTCCCATGGAGCAGATGTGGACACAACTGTGAAAGAGTCAGTGTGGGGTTGGCTCAGATGTTCAAGAAAGCCATCAGAATGTGTTTACGACCTCCCCACAAAGGTGCTTGAGCTGTCTGGATAGATCCCCCAGAGAGGAAGGAGAATTTAAGCAAATAGCTAGGAGTTTTGATTTTGGCCACATCAAGAAACAAGAGTGAGAGGCCCCAGGTAATGAAGGGTTTCCCAAACAACCAAGAGAAAAGGACTCAGTTTTAAAACTTGCCAAAACTCAGAGATGGCTCCATAGACCTAAACTGAAGGGAGGAAGAACTTTAATAAAACTTTAATAGACCTTTGGATTATAACATGGAAGTGGGTACTTCAATTGATGAACTGAGATGCTTTGGTAAATTAAAATGTTCAAAAAACTTTTCTGTTATCTAAGAATAACATAAAGGTTAATGATATCTACTGAAGTTTTCATCGAAGAGCGTCGGAAGAGAATGTTCCCCCAAACAAGTTTGAAGGAAGAGTAGGAGACAAAAACAGTGATCTTTAAAGTTTTACTCTGAGTTCAGCTTATTTAAAGACATAATTACACAGTCACCTCAAAGCTTGATACAAAATACACAACTTCATGAGTTCCAGTTGGTCTTAAACCTAAGCTGTCTTAGCTTGAAAGGTGAAGGTGTTAACCAAGTCCGCCAAGAAGCTGATGTCCAGATGGGAATGGTTAGATGCATAAATATTTATTGAGGGTGATGTTTGTTAAGGAAAATAAAGAGGGAGATGGAACAGGCTGAGAGAGCTGTCAAGTGGAGATGCAGAACTGACCTTGACCCTGGGAGAAAGAGAGAGAAGGAAGGTTGGGTGGAAGTGTCTTAGACAGCAGTGTGGTGCTAAGACAGTCTGGCAAAGCCTTTGGAGAATCCTTACATCAAAGTCACCTGTCAGAGGAGCCCCATGTCACCCAGTAAGCAGGTCTGCTTTTGCGTCTCTGCCCTGCTCAGTCATTGGCTGGCATAGCCCATAGGAAGGCTGGCCTAAGTGGAAACACAGTAATGGATCTCAGAGCCCAGCAGCTGGGACCGTAGGTCAGTTATGCCCCTCACAGTCAGAGATTCGAGAGGTGTATTCTCATAACTTCTACAGTGCTGATGCATATTTTGTATTTATTTACTTACTTGTTTTTGCCATAAGACCTTGAACTAAGAAAACAGCATTCTGAGGATGAGCCATGGCTGGTTTATTTTCAGAAGACGTTACTGATTGAATTACTCTCGGACAATGCCAATGTATTTGTAAAGCTGAATGTGACTACTTCTCTTCATAATACTAATACGAGCATACACTCAACAGCAGCAAGAGGCAGGCACATCAAGTCCAGAGTATACCTAAATTATAGCAGAGGGAGAATCTGAGTAACGCTTTCCAAGGACTGTCACATCATGCTAAGCCAGACCATTGCAGCACCCTCTATAGCATTTGGTAATTATTCACCAATATGAAGAAGATCGCAAAATAAAAACTCATTTAAAACTAAAAGTTGTTCTCATTAAGTTGTTCACTTCAAGAGAGCATCATTAATATCCAGCCTGACAAAGGTTATAACCCATGCTCTTTATTAACTGCTAATCATCAAATTACCTTTACATAAAAGCCAAGGACAATGTAAAGAGTAAGACTGATGCAAAGCAAACACAACTAGTTTAACTCTTTAGCCATATCTACATAAATAGATATAAAACTAAAGAGCCGTGGGGAAAGTGAAAAATTAATTCAGTCATTTGATCTATGCAATAAGAAATAAATACGTTAAACATGTTTGAATGACTCAACTATTTGGAAATAGCCTTTGACTGTATTGTCAAAATAGCCAAGACTGACATATTTTTTAAAAACATTTTACTCATAATTTTTAGTATTCTATAAATACAGCCCTAGGGATGAATAATAGCAGCACAAATATAAGTTGGAGTAAGACGGGTAATCAAGAATTGATGCCAAACAAGGATAAGACCCTAAGGAACCTAGCATCATCGGGCATAAGTGAAGGGAGACTAAGGGGAACTGGAATACTTAAATCTTAGAGGCTAGGAGATTCTTCTAAGATCATTTCACCTTTCCCTGAGGGAAAGATACTGTCAAATACTCTCTAAGCAAAGAGAACTTTTTCCTATCTTTGTCATAGAATAACTGGAAATTTAGAAACCATTTTCTACTGAGGTCTCCAATGCAGTAATGTCAAAATCCATACTAAAAAACAAATCTGCAGTGACATCATAGGTAACTATGTCCCCTACAATCCCACTACACCTTGTATATCTTTTCATTTACAGTATACTTCAGCTTACGTTTTACATATTAATTATCAAATGTCGATCTCCCCCAATATCTACTAAATATATTGAAGGTATGGAGCACTTCTTTTCAACTTTTACATCACCTGCAACTAGCAACGTCCTTGACGATTAAGAGGAGGGATTTTCCAGGTTTAAAACTTGGCTCCAACACTAAATGTGTTTCCTTGAGCAAATTTGTAAACCTCTTCAAGACACAGTTTAAAAGAGGGATTATAACACTCACTGTGCTGGTGCGAGCATAAATGGAATAATGTATGTAAAGATTTAGACTGTACCAAATATAGTTATTATAAAACATTGATAGTTTATTTACTATCATTACTTTTTAAAATTTTAGCAGATACTCTGTAAATATTTGTTGAATGAATGTGTTTTGTGACCTTATCAGCCCAATAGTAGCCCCTATTGTTTTGGCACTGAATTCAAAATTTATTCATTCTTGAACTACTTTCAGCCATTGATGTCATTCCTTTCTTTTTTTTCTGCCCATCTTATTGAGATATAATCGACATACAGCACTGTATGAGTTTAAGGTGTACAGCATCATGATTTGACTTACATACATCATGAAAAGGTTACCACAATAAGTTTAGTGAGCATCCATCATCGCAGATACAAAAGAAAAGAAAAAGAAAAACATGTTTTTTCCTTGTGATGAGAACTCTTAGGATTTACTCTCTTAACCACTTTCATATATAACACACAGCAGTAGTCATTATATTCATCATGCGTAAATGACATCCCTGGTACTTATTTATCCTACAACTGGAAGTTTGTACCTTTCACCCATCTTTATCGAATTCCCCCTCCCCGACCCCTTGCCTGTGGTAACCACAGATCTACTCTGCTTATCTATGAGTTTATTTGTCTGTTTGTTTTGAAGTACAAGTGACCTACAACACATGTTAGTTCCTGGTACATAACACAGTGATTTGATATTTCTATACATTACAAAATGATCACCGTGACAAGTCTAGCTATCATCTGTTACCATACAAAGGTATTACATAGTTTATTGATTATATTCCCCCTGCTGTAAATTTAATCCCCATGACTCATTTATTTTGTAACTGGAAGTTTCTATCTCTTAATTTCCTTCATTTATTTCACTTATCCCCCCACCCCTGTATAGCCCCTAATTTTTGAAGATTATGGAAGTTTACAGTAAAAATAAGTCATGTTAAATACTTGAATTCACGATACCATACACTGTCATCCTTAAATTGTTTGTTCAGGTAGCACCCTAAACTACACAGCTTCAGGGAAGGGGCTTTCAGGGATCTCAGGCCCTGTCAGTAAGGTGGGCAAATCATAGTCAAGGCTTTGAAGGGTGGCAATGTGGTAAGAAAAAATTGAAAAGACATCACAACCCTCTTTCTGGCTCCTAGGAGAGAGGTTTTACAACCAAATTCCCAAATCTAAGAAGTATAGTAAATTTGATTTTAATTCAAACCAATATTGATATAAAATTTCTGATATTTAAGGAAAGAAACATGGGTGGATGTATAATAAGCAAAGTTTGCCAGTGATGAGAACACTAAAAGTTAAGGAATAAATCTCAACAGGAAAATTCCAGTAGCAGAAACCAAGGCAAATGGAAAATTTTAAGACCTGTGCAAAAAAGTGATGTCTCCTGAAAAGCCAATCAACTAAAAAACGTTAAAATCCAATAAAGGTTCCAGAAAGAGGACAAGTTACAGAATAAGTATCTAGACATTGATAGCTTTTCTATATATTGTACTAGCAAAATCCGGAAAAGAAACTGAAAACATTCCCCATTCAAAGGAGCAATAAAAATACAAAACTTATAGAAATAAGCATATTAATAAATACAAAAAACTACATTCAACACCTACAAAAATTTACAGAGAGATCAAAAATAACCCTCAAATAAATGTAAAAGTACAGAATAGTGAAGATGGGAGGATTCACCATTACAAATATATCGTCTTCCCTAATGAATCCACAAGTTTAAAGCAACTCCAATATAAATTTCAACAGATGATTTAGAGCCTATGAACAAACTCTAAAATCCATCTGGAAGAATAAATGAGAAAAATAGACAAGAAAAAATGCTGTTGAGGCTCTACAAGGACGGAACTGGGGAGAAGATGTTACCTGAGACAGTACAAGGTAAGAAGGACTGGAGGGACATATCAAGGGAGGGTCTTAAAAGGAAAGAGGAAATTCTAAGTGCAGGAGGGACAAGTGCAAATGCTAAATTAAAAACAAGAGGCAGGGTCAAGCCAGCACCACAAAGCCAGAGTTCAGAGAGAGCCAGAGAAAGTCAGAGGAGACCCAGGGAGAAGGGCTGTGGGAGGTTGCCAGGCAACCCCTAATGGCCTTGGAAGAAGACGTGTGATTCTTGGTCATCTCGGGGATGAACTTTAGAACTTACAGAACCAAGAGACTTCTCTGGAGGTCCAGTGGTTAAGACTCCATGCTTCCATTGCAGGTTCGATTCAAGGTCGGGGAACTACGATCCCGCATATTGCATGGAGTGGCCACAAAAAAAAAAAAAAAAAAAAAAGGCTCCAAATTCTCCTTAGTGCTCCTCGGCCCATCATCATCAGGTCCCTACCGACATGTGCCAGTTGCATCACACACATGCCATCTTGGAGGAACAGAGTCAAGCTGGTTCCTGCCAGAGCTGGAGCACTTAACTAAACTTCAGGCAGCTTAGCACAGTGATGGGAGTCTCCAGTCTGAGAGCCCTTCCACAAGGAGCTATCCAATGCCCTGTTATCCACCATCTCTATAGAATATCAACATCCAGATGGAAAAGAGGGGAGGGTAACTCCTATCCTTCAGAATTTTCAAACATTTCAATGTTGGGCAGTGTGCAGAATAAACTTCTTGATAAATAATTGGTAAGAGCATGAATTTGAGCCAGGGAGAATGAGCTTGAATCCTGACTCCGCCACTTTCAAAATGTGGATGGTCACGTAATTCCTCTAGGACTTTCTTGGGTAAACCAGGGTTAATAGCTTGAAAGCAAATATAAAAAGCATTTAGAAGTATGGTCATATGGTGTTATAATCGCATTCGCTCTTATTACCTCAGATAGGACACTCAGTATCCAGTAGACAGAGCTTCTTGTCCCATCATTCTTAAGCCTTTTTATCAATGCTTTTTTTTTTTTAACAGTATCTAAAGAAATCCTCTAGAATGGCCTACAAGGCCCCAAGAGAAGGCCCATATAGAATGTATTCTCTCCCTGCAATCCTGAAGTTGTTCCATTTTCAGTGAGCTGCATCACTTTGGGAAGCATCGGATTATCGTTTGACATTTGCAGGTGATACATAGACCCTCAGAAAAAGAACTTTAACCAATGTCAGAGTTCTTCTGTACATCAGCAAAGGAAACACACATGCGCCTCAGGCTCCTTGTGTCAGGGCCAAAGTCCTTCCCAGTAATACTGGTCAGAGCTCTGCTGCCTTCCTCTCTCTCAGACATTCCACTCAGGATTGAAACATCACATTTGGAAGTCCCTTTGCCTGTCGTGATCCTATTCCCACAGGGGCAGGAGGAGGTGGGAAGGCAGACATTTTAATGACTCATCGGAGGATGGTCAAGGGCACTGAGGTATAGCATAGGATGGGACCATAATATTGCCAATTCCAGCATCAAGTGTCTGGAACTTTCATGATGTTTTTCTTCCCAGTTATCTGGCCCCAAAGCCAGGTGGGGTCAATCCCAATTTTTCTTCTGTCTCACTGGTGTGAAACTAGTTCCTTATTTTCCTCCTCACAGGCATTGAAAGAAGGAAGAGTAGTTTACTTATGAAAAAACAGAAAATGTTTAAGTCCTCATTTATTGTTTGCAATATTAGTGCTGAGTCACTACACATGACATTGTCTCCACTCTCTCTATGCTTAGAAATTTAAAATTAAAAGATAGACAAAGGGGATTCATTCTCTTCTTAACCAACAGTCCTAACTCCCATGTCAAAATGTAAACTTAAGAGAATATTTTGGAGAAAGGAAGTACCATGCAATGGTAAGAACTACAGTCTAAGAGTAGGTAAACCTGTTTGTACCTGAGCTCTGATTAAGCAACAGTATTAACAACATATAACAACAATAACAATATTAGTGTTTTGTGAGAAAAAAACTTAATGTTTCTATGAATCAGCATGACTCCCTCTCCATATAAAAGCATTTACTGTTTGGAACTACACTGACAATCACATTTTGACCAATGCTGCCTAATAATGCTGCTCTCTCTCCACAGTCAGAATAGCATGTTCTCCCTCTGCCCATCTTTTCCTAAGAGTGAAAAAGTGACCTCAGACTGAAGGCCAGTGATACAGGCAAAGATGTGTGTGTGGGTGTGTGGGTGTGTATGATCCCTGGGAACTGAATCTGAAGAATTAGGGCTGTGAATGGACACGATTTTGGAGACTGAAGAAAGAAAAGAAAGAAAAAGAAGGAGCTCAGAGGTGCTTCTACATCTATGCCTAACGTGTTTTTAAAAAATGGCAATTCACTTGATAAAAACACTATGGGAACCCATTTTAAGGCCATTTTAAAATCAAAGGATGTATGTAATTTTCTGGATTCCTAAACTACATGGGGTTTCGTTTGTACACATTTCAATAGTCAAATGGATGTGTTCTTAAATACTGGATGCAAATGTAAGTAAATGAAATCACATTCTTTCCATTTGGTCTATATTTTGTTTTAAACAATATTGGAAATTGTCTCTAAGCTTTTTCCCTCCCAATATATGTTAACCAGAATTGATTATAGTTGGAAATTATTTGATAATTTTCCCAGTCAAGGAAATTTCTAGTGGAGATAAAAGCTTTGGTCAGTAGAGAAAGTGAGCTTGAAGAAGATGAAACAGAAAGGTGTTTTAAATTCAGCCTCTTAGGTGTCAGGGCTAATCTGTAGTAATTCTCTTTTGTGCTGAGACAAGACTCCGCCTAAAGCAACTGCTCTATAGGTGTCTCTCGGTGGTAACTGAGGCATTTTGGGCACAGGAAATCCACCTGTGGTGGTAACATTCATCAAACTAATTTAAGTCTGTAAACTGCACATTTGCGGACTTTAGGGACTCTTCGACACTACACACTACTTAACAGATGTTCATTAATGAGAAAAAAAGGAAATAGAAATGATCACAAATACAATAAGGAAAGAACAAAGGGGGTAAGGATGAATGGAAAATTCATGGTTGCATATTTCAACCTAATACAGATGATAACTTTCTCATAAATGGAGCTTTGTAAAAATGCAGAGATAGTTTCACAGATAATGAGCTCCCAGATAATGAGCTCCCAGATACCAGTAGTATTCAAGGACAGGCTAGAAATCCATCTGTCACATTTGGTGAACTTGAGGATTTCCATGGGCTCTCTAAAATTTAAGATTCTTTGATTCTACAAAAAAAAAAAAAAAAAAAAAAAAAATTGATTTCTTGCTCTTTCCCCAAAGCAAAGTACATGCTAAGACAAATGATTCACCTCGCGAAGTTAGAATTAACATTACAATATTTAACACAGAGACAATCAGACTGTAAGCCTGTTCCACTGTCTGGAGCAGAATTTATAAAAATAGTGCTTAACATGGGAACGATGAAAAAAATACATGAGAGGAGGTGAATGACACTTGTCTGAATCAGGTAAGTTCAATTTTCGTTGCTAGGAGAAAGGAAACAGTGCTTCCAGCAGCTGACAAGCACTGAGCTAGAAAATCAGCAGCACCTATAGTACATGTGAAGCCAATGGTAATGTTTCAAACCTACAAAAACCAATACAATTTCCGTGGCAGCACAGTGCTGCATTTCAACAGATTTATGATTCCTTTCTTCATCTCCCCAACTTTACCTCCTTTAAATTCTCATTTTAGGGAGATTACAAAACAAACACAAGAGCTGAGCAGAGATTTATGTTCCTTCCTTTGATGGGGAGTATCAAACCCATTTAATCTCCCAGTCCTTTGCTAGCATTTTATTTTGAGTGGCCTAGCAGCCTTGATTTTATCATTTTGTTGATAAAGTTTTGGTTATGCCATGTGACCCTTAAGGGGATAGGAGACATTATTACTGAGAATCTCAGAAACAGATCTCCTTAAAAAGATCTTTTTGGGTGTTCCATACTACCAACATGTCTTTCTTCATGCAGATTCTATTAAAACATGCCATCCTATTAGGGATGAAAATAAAAAAGGAGCAGCCAGACAGCTCTCCAGAGTTCTCTACCAATACTTTCATAATTATTTTTAGATTTTACTTTGTTTTTAAGCATTTTAATTGTGCAGACAGAAACTGCACTACACAAAACACAAAGATCATTATATGGTGAATGCCCACATAACCCCCACAAAGGTCAAGATACAGAACATTTCCAGTATCCTTGAAACTCATCTTGTGTCTCTTCCAAATTATTATCTCCTCCTGCTTCCCTAAACACTACAATCCTGACTTCTAAGTTAATCACTTCCTTACTTTTCTTTTCAGTTTTACTATATGAGCTGGAATCCCTAAGTCCTATCATTTAGATTGTTTGGTTTTTGAACTTAGATAAATGGAATCATACAGTGATGTGTTCTTTTGAGATTGGATTTTTTTCCCTCAAAACTTGGTTTGTGAGGTTTTTCCAAGTTGTCTGTGCAGTTGCTCTTCATTCCTTTTTATTACCATAGAACAAGTTTTCTCAACCTTGACACCATTGACATTTTAGGCCAGATAATTCTTTGTTAAAGGGGGTTATCGTATGCACTGTAGGATGTTTAACAGCATTCCTGGCCTCCACCCCTCGGTGCCAGTAGCATCTCACCCACCCGCCCACTTAATTGTGACAACCAAAACAGTCTCCAGACATTGCCAAATACCCTCTGGGGGTCCAAACTGCCCACTGTTGAGAACCACTGCTGCAGAGTATTTCACTGTATGACTGTGCCATAATTTATCCCTTCTACTGTTGGTGGGCATTGGGTTGTTTCCACTTTCAGGCTGTTACAAATACTACTACTCCTAATGTTCTTATTCATGGTTATGTCTTATGAATGTTCTCATGTATATCTAGGAGCAGAACTATCGATATGAAGTCATAGAGTATGGGTCTCTTTAACTTTGAGAGATAAATCTAAATTTTTTTCTAAAGTGGTTGAACCTAGTGACACTCTTATCAACAGTCCATAAATGTTCCTACTGCTGCACACCATCACCAACATTTGCTATTGTGATCATTTACATTTTTAACTCTCCTGGTGGCATACAAATGTATTAAATTTGTAGTTTTAATTAGTATATTACTGATCACTAATGAAGATGAGTGCCTTTATTTGTATTTCTACTGGTGAATTGACTGTTGTTTTTGTGCAGTGCCTTTTCATCTCTCCTGCTCATTTTTCTACTGGGTGCCTAATTTGCAGAAACTCATTATATATTTTGAACACAAGCTCTTTGTCAAATATATGCTCTATCAGTCTGCTAGGGCTGCCATAACAGAATACCACAGACTGGCTGACTTAAACAACAGAAACTTATCCTCTTACAGTTCTGGGAGATGAAAGTCCAAGATCAAGATGCTGGTTGGGTTGGTTTCTGGTGAGACTGCTTTTGCTGACTTGCACATAGATGCTTACTTACTGTGTCCTCACATGGTCTCTCTCTGTGTTCATACTCCTAGTATCCCTTCTTACAAGAACACCAGCCCTATTGGATTAAGGCCCATCTTTATGGCCTCGTTAGCTTTAAGTACCTCCTTAGAGGTCCTATCTCCAAATACAGTCACACTGGGGGGTTAGGGCTTCAACGTACGGCTTTGGGGGGGACACAATTCAGTCCACAACGTATGCTTAGCAAATATTTTCTGTCACCTTGTGCCTTCCTCTTAATGCTATCTTTTTTGTTTATTTGTTTTCCTCACAGATGTATTTTAATTTAATTTTTATTTTACATTGGGATATAGTTGATTTACATTCATGCCATCTTTTGATAAATACAATGTCTTCACTTTAGCAGTAGTCCCATTTATCAGTCTTTTTCTTTATAATTAGTGCTTCTTTGTATTTTAAGAGATCCTTTCATAACCAAAAGTCATAAAGATAATTTTCTGTATAATCTTTTAGAGCTTTACTGTTTTGCCTAATAATTTATTTTTGTGTGTGATATGAGGATGGGATGGAATTGAGATTCATTTTTCCCATATAGATATCCAATTTAACCAGCAGCATTTATTGAAAATACCATCCTTTCCCCACTGCTCTGTGGGACGTACTTTGTTGTTAGTCAAGTGTCTATAATACATTGGTCAAATTCTGTGTTCTTCAGTCCTGCCCTTTGGTCTATATTTTTATCCTAGGATCAATACCACTCTGATTTTATTATTATAACTTTGTTATACATATTAATATTCAAAAAGCAAATCCTCTCACTTTGTTCTTCTTTATAAAGAATTTCTTACAAATCTTTATCTATTTAGGGGTACAAACTAGTGTTTGAAAGTGAAATTATCTGGTACCTGGAAATTGCTTTAAAATATATCAGCTAAATGATAGGGGGAATAGACAGAATAAAATTGACAAAGTGTTAAAAAATTTTTAATCTACAAAATAGGTATATAGGGTTTTCAGAATTTTTTTACTTTCATAAATTTTTGAAAAAAATTTAATAAAAAATTAAAATTAAAAACTCTATCCTATATATCACCAAAGGAATATATTGAATATTCTTTGTCCTTGCATTTAAAAAAGCTTGTTAACTAAAGTTCATTGAATTGTACACATTAAATAGGTGAATTGTGTGGTGTGTTTTGTATTTTTTACTTATCAACTATATCTCCTACGGATGATAACAGAATTCTTTTATTTATTTATTATTTATGCCTTACTTCAATGGCCAGGATCTTCAAAACACTATCTAGCTGGAGAAGTGATATCAGGTGCCCTTGTCTTGTTTCTGATCTAGGGGAATTTTCAACATTTCACCCCTACATATGACTGATGTACTGTACCATTTTATAGATACTCTTCAGATTGAGGCAGTTAATTTTCACCAGTTCACTGGACATTAGTCAAAAATAGATGTTGGTATTTATCTAATACTTTTAAAATTTTATCTCATGAGGTAATCATATGATTTTTTCCTTCATTCTGATAATGTTGAATGCTATGACTTCCTATTTGAATGTTATTAAATCTGTGTTATTAGAAGAAATTCAGCTGGTTTATGTTATCCTTCATATATACTGTTAGATTTGGTTTGCTAATATCTATTTAGAATATGTGTATTTATATTCATGAACGCTATTATTCTGTATTTTTTTCTCATAATGCCCTTGTCTGGTTTTACTATCAAAGATGTGCTGCCCTAATGAAATTAGCTGGAGTGTTCCCTTTTTTTCAAGACTTGGGAGGAGTTTGTGAAAATTGGCATTATTTGTTCTTTGAAAGTTAGGTATACTTTTCCAGTGATGCTATCTGGGCCTGGAGTTTTACTTGTGAGGAGATTCTACATTATATATTTAGTCACTTTCATTGTTACTGGACTATTCAGACTTCCTATTTCTTATTGTGCCAGTTATAGTAATTGCATTTTTCTAAGCATTTGTCTATTTCACTTACATTTTCAAGTTGATTGTTCTAAGATTCATAATATCCTGCTATGAACTTTTAAATGTCTGAAAAGCTTGTGGCAATGCCTCTTTTAATTCTTCACTTTGATCGTTTCTTTCTCTCTTTGTTCTTGATCAGTTTCACACAGTGTTTAGCAGTTTTGTTAATCTTTCCAAAGAACAAACTTTTGGCTTTGTTAATTCTAATTTTATATTTGTTCTCTTGCCCTTAATTTCTACCCTTATCTTTCTTCTTTTCTATTTTTTTGTGGGGATTTTTGTTAATAGTTTCTAGAAATGAATGCTTATTTCAGTGATTTTCAGCCAGTCTTCTTTTCTAATATATTCATTAAAGATTATAAACTTCTCTCAAAATCTGGGTTTACTACATTCCACAGTTTTTTTGTTTGTTTTTTAAAATTTATTTATTTATTTTTTTTGGCTGTGTTGGGTCTTCGTTGCCCTGCGCGGGCTTTCTCTAGTTGAGGCAAGCGAGGGCTACTCTTCGTTGCGGTGGCTTCTCTTGTTGTGGAGCACGCACTCTAGGCATGCGGGCCTTAGTAGTTGCAGCAGGTAGGCTCAGTAGTTGTGGCATGCAGGCCCTAGAGCGCGCGGGCTTCAGTAGTTGTGGCTCGTGGGCTCTAGAGCACAGGCTAAGTGCTTGTGGCACACGGGCTAAGTTGGTCCATGGCACGTGGGATCTTCCTGAACCAGGGCTCAAACCCGTGTCCCCTACATTGGCAGGCAGATTCTTAACCACTGTGCCACCAGGGAAGCCCCATTCCACAGTTTTTATATAGCATTTTAAATAATCATTGTGTTTAACATATTTGCTAATTTTCATTGGAATTTCTCCTTTGATTCAGGGGTTGTTTCTAAATGCATTCTTTTTTTAATTTTTAATTATGGAAAATTTAAAACATATATAAATATTGAGATGATAGTTTAATGAATCCACCTAGGGCTCATAATCCAGACTCAATAATTATCAACTCGTGCATTTTTTTTTTCATCTTTATTCCCCTCTACTCCCCCCGCTCAGGACTATTTTGAGGCAAATCATTGGTAAATATGTCATTTGTAAATAGCTTAAAAATACAAGGACTGTTTTGCAAAACATAACCACATTATTCCTTAATATAACCCCAACGTTGAATCAATTTCAATTTTCCCAATTCTCATAACCTAATTTTTACAGTTTATTAACCAAATAAGCCATAATACCTGTATTTCACAATTGATGGATATATCAGAAGTGTATTTCTTAATTTCCAAACGTGTGGATTTTTAAGGGTCTTTACATTATTTATTTCTTGCTGAATTTCATGTGGTCTAAGAACATATTTTAATTTTATTTCTTTGGAATTTGATGAGACTTGCCTATATTTGGTCAAATTTTGGAAACATTCTATGGGTACTTGAAAAGAATTTGTATGTGTATTCTGCATTTTGGGGATTAGGTGCTATAAATATATCCATCAGATCTAGTGTGTTGATGGGTTTTTCAAATCTTTAATGTCTTTACTAATTATTTTCTGCCAGTTCTATCAGTTACTGAGAGAGATGTAGTCAACAGCTACCATTCTAATAGTAGCTTTATATATTTCTTCTTCTATTCCTACTGATTTTTGCTTGTATATTTTAAAACTAAGTTATTAGGTACATATAAATTTAAGATTATTTACCTGGTGATTGGATCTTTTGTCATTATGAAGTATCTCTTTATCTTTAATAATCCTTTTTGCCTGTCTTCTTTATCTTGAGATTACCATAGCCACAATAGCTTTCTTTTGCATACCATTTGTATGATGCTTGTTTTTCCATCCCTTTATTTCCAAGCTTTCTGAATCATCATGTTTTAGATGTGTCTCTTTACATGCCTAAAAAATGGCAATGGCAGTAGAGAGGACAGTTTCAGACCCTGGGCCCCTGAATTTAGAAAAACAGGTGGAAATAATCCAGACATGAGGCTGGAAATTTGCAAAGCCACAAATCAATAGTTTAAATAAAACATATGATTTAGGAAGAAAAGAAGATGGGTATGCCTCCATGTTCATTGCTCCTGAGTTATAAAGACAATACATAAGCCCATAAAATGCAATTGCAAAAAGGGATCTTTGAGAAAATCAAACCCTCCCCTCATTTTCTGTTACATATGAGGAACTTAGACCCAATTGATCAAAAGGAATAGACTAATAGAATGGAAAGAGTACAGAACCAAAGAAAAAAGGTGATGAGGAAATAAAATTACATAGGCTTATTTGTTTAGGCAGTAATGTCTTATTTAGCAAGTTGGTTTGTAATTATTGTTATTAAATTTAATTAGATATTATGGGACCGACAAAACAGCTATTATTTGTGCCAATTACTAAATTAGTATTTTAAGAATGAGTATTGCTGAAGAAATACAATTTGCAAATAAGAAGATGCATTAAAAATGCACCATGAGAAAGAAAATGTTTAATAATCTGTATTAAGAATGGTACAGATGAACCTATTTGTAGGGTAGGAATACAGATGTAAATGTAGAGAACAGACATGTGGACACAGTGGGGGAAAAGGAGGGTGGGACCAATTGGGAGATTAGGTTTGACATAGATATACTACCACGTGTAAACTAGATACCTAGTGGGAACCTGCTGTATAGCACAGGGAGCTCAGCTCGGTGCTCTGTGATGACCTAGATGGTGGGGTGGGGAAGGGGTGGAAGGAGGTCCAAGAGGGAGGGGATATAAGAATATATATAGCTGATTCAATTCATTGTACAGCAGAAACTAACACAACATTGTAAAGCAATTTTATTCCAATGGAAAAAAAAAGCATATTTAGCATTTTCTAAAAAACATATTCAGTGAGAAAGAGCCTATTCATGCTGGGCATTCCTGCCTCCTTTTTCTTTCACTTTACCTCCAAGGCTCTTTGGGGCCCATGGATATAGGGGTAAAAAACTCATGGTCTTGGGGCTTCCCTGGAGGTGCAGTGGTTGAGAATCTGCCTGCCAATGCAGGGGACACGGGTTCGAGCCCTGGTCTGGGAGGAGCCCACATGTCATGGAGCAACTAGGCCCGTGAGCCACAACTACTGAGCCTGCACGTCTGGAGCCTGTGCCCCGCAACAAGAGAGGCCGCGACAGTGAGAGGCCCACGCACCACGATGAAGAGTGGCCCCCGCTTGCCGCAACTAGAGAAAGCCCTCGCACAGAAACGAAGACCCAACACAGCCAAAAATAAATACATAAATAAATAAATTAATTAATTAAAAACTCATGGTCTTCTCAGAAGAATCCTGGACTTGTTGCCTGAAAACTAAAATTTAAGACCCAGTTTAGTCATTGACTAGCCATGCACCCTTGATAAATCACTCATCTCTCAGATGCTATTTTCTTATCATAAATATGGGGATAAAATGTCCATTCTATAGATTAGAAAACAATAGACTGAAACAAAGATGACTATACAAGATGAGATTTTATAATCATTTATCTAAATCACTCTGTAATGTTAAATTCAACTTATGGAAAGAAAGCAGGTAGAAATATCTGTTCAGCTACATCCATCTCTTTCCCCTTCATCCCTCCTCCACAGCCAAGAATATTATCACAAGGATTTGACCTAAAACAGAAAGTGGTAGTGAAATTAAAGATGAGTGTGCATTTGTGTGTTGGAGGGAGATGCTAATGACAACAATTCCAATTCCTAGTTTTCTTACATTGAAACAAACTCATTATGAAGTAAAAGTAGAGACTTTCTCTCCTTTGCTGGCAGCCTCCTGGGCACCTGGTAGAAAACTGAACTACTTCTATTTCACTACCCAATAAATGTGGTGTTTTCCAGGGAATTGTAAGCATTTTTAAAATAATTTTCCTAAATACTTTCTACATTTACAGAGGACACTTAAATACAAGAATCTGAGTGAGGAAAGGCAACTAAATACAATTAAAGGCAATTAAACACAAGAATCCGGAAATGGAAAGAGGTGGCCTAGAACTGTAGGAGACCCTATTCATGGACTCTGCCATGACCTAGCTGTGTGACTTCAAGAAAATTACTAAGCACCCTTGTCTATGCTAAGCCAATTAACTAGATGGTCTCTAAGATCCTAAGATTCAGTTTTCAGATGAAAAAATAATCATGATTTGCATTTTTATGTATCTAATATTTGAAAATTACTCTCTGGCACTATTTTAACTCTGGAGATAGTAGTTTTACAGAGTGCTTTTAAATATGTGCACACATTGATATATTTTTTTAAATTGATCTAAATGACACATGAATTCTTTGAATTAATAAATTGCAGTACAATTGGCCAGATTGATATTCTATTTACAATGGCTGCTCAACACTTCCAATAGTACTAACAACCATCATATATGAAAAGCTCCTATATAAGCCTGAGTGGCAGGTGAAACACTTTATGTATACTCTCTTCCTTAATCCTTTCATTACTCTGAGTAATATTAAGACATTTTCCATCATATGCTATCATTTATATGTGGAATCTAAAACAAATGATACAAATGAACTTATTTACAAAACAGAAATAGACTCACAGACACAGAAAACAAACTGATGGTTACCAAAGGGTAGAGCAGGGGGAGGGGGGAAGATAAATTTAAGAGTTTGGGATTAACAGACACACACTACTATATATAAAAATAGGTAAACAACAAGGACCTATTGTATAGCACACGGAATTATACACCATATCTTGTAATAATGTATAATGGAAAAGAACCTGAAAAAGAATACATTATACATAAATGTATATGTATAACTGAATCACTTTGCTGTACACCTGAAACTAACACAACGTTGTAAATTAACTATACTTCGATTAAAAAAAAATAAAACAAAGACATTTACTGATGAGGAAATCGGGGCTCAGGTCACAAGCAAATGTTGGAGCACAGGTCTGCCTGGCTCCCAACTGCACAATGTTGATGATACTAAAAACCTGCATCACCAATAAGACAGTCCTTCAGGGTGATCGATTCTTAAAGAACTGTGAATAGGAAGAGGCTGTGGATCTACGGCAGTTTAAATTGTTGGCAAGCTCTTAAGAATTGGTTAGTAAATTCATCATCCAGTTACATAATTACACCTACAAGTAGTAAAATGTTCTTTTATACAGATCAACCTGAAAGACCCGAAACTGCACATTACCCAAGAGAAATGAGAATAAAGCTCTCTTGTTACAAGTTCCTAGATAATTCAAATCCCTTTCTCAATTTCTCCACCTACCCCAGGCTGAACTTTCCATTAAAATCACCTCAGTATGAAACAGAAAATGTAGTGGCTTGAAAGAAAGGGGGGATTAAAAAGGCCTTGTGTTGTCTATGCAAATCAAGCCCCATGTAAGAGTGACATGGCAAACTCCCAAACTGTTTGGGGGATGTGCACAATTTTCCCCTTCTCATGCCCTATTGCTTCCATTTAGCTAAGAAGTGGGTGTAAAGTACAGCCTCAACAGTTATCAAGGCATTTTCTGGACACTCTGATGGAGAATTCAGGTTGCCCTACATTTTTATCCCCAATTTTATCTACAGATAAACTTGGGGGCAAAATACCTATAGTGTGGAAAGTACAGATTTTCAAAAAAGAATCTAGCAGGCTTATTTTGGGCTGGGGTTTTGGCAGCTCAGACATGTTTGAAAACAACAACTGAAATTGCAGACTACATTGTTTTAGAGCATATGCCTCCCTGCTCCTTACCCTCTACTTCCACAGACCTATCACAGATGAGCCATAGATCAGGCTCCTGGTTTCCACTCCTGCACCTGGGAAAACAGGGGCATATAAAGTCCATGGTAGAAACGATAATGGAAGAAAGAAGGTCAAGTTCTGCAACAGAGAAGGGAGATACCCTCAACTGCAAGAGAAGCAAATCCAAGGTCATCTTAGGAAACCAGGTAGAGTGAAATGGGTTTGCTTCACAAGGCAAGAGAGGGAAGGACACCAAAGTTTGAATTTTATATAATTTTCACATGACAAAATATTGTTCTTCTTTTGACTTTTGTTTTTATCCATTTTAAAATGTAAAAAAACATTCTTGGGCCAGAGGCCCTGCAAACAGGCAGCAGGCCACATGTGGCCCATAGGTCATTGCTTCCTGCCTCCTGGGTCAGGGCAAGCCATGCAGAACTGATTGTACAGAGTGCCTCTATATGCTTAAAAGTGGACATTTAGGAGGTAGTTGCAGAAAATCAAATGGAGAATCTGATTTAGGAAATCAATATTTTAGACAAAAATACTAATAAAAGGAAATAATAGCAATAATCATTACTTATAGAGATCTTACTATGTTCTTGCCACTGTTCTTTACGTCCATTAAATCTTTGACGAAGTAGGAACTATTATTATCTTCATTTTATACATAATAAAACTGAGACAACAAACACAAGAGTATTAAGATAGTTATAGCTATCCATAAGCCTTTATCTGCAATTCTGAAATTCCCAAAATTTAGAAACAGACAAATTTATTGTAAGACCTGACCTGATTTGACAGCAAAACCTGACTGAATTGACATGTGGTTATGCATAATTTTTTATTTCTCTCACTTAGGGTTAACATTCATACATTTCATGGTAGAAATATTAATTTGTTTAATTGCGGATACTGCCCCGACCCTGTTGGACTTGTTCCATAATAGTTGACAGGTTAATAGCATTACCCTCCTAAGGTTTAAAAAACCTGACTTTCCAAACATATCTGGTTCCACGGATGCTAGATAATTAATTGTGTACCTGTTTTAAGTCCATATTCTCTACTAAAGGATAAATTGATTCTCATGAATGATAGTGTGGTCTAGTAAAAAGAAAACTAGATTAATATAGTTAGGAGTTTTGGGGTATAATTCATCCTACTACTAATTAGTTGGATCCTTAGAAATTTGTTCCACACTCTCTGGGTCTCATTTTCCTCGTCTTGATCAGGGGTTATAAACTCAAATACCTATCGGGCCAGGCAAGACACGTACATGGGAAAAGCAGAGCATCTGTAGCTCCTGGGAAGGCAAAGGCCACAGAAAGCTGGAAAACACAGGCTCTGGCTTTTGCCATGTGAACACGTATGGCCCACCTCTTCTGAAAATTTCTTTTAAGAAAGACCCAAAGCCAGATTTGTGTGTGAATTGACCAAAATTCAAAACAAAACAAAATAAAACAAAAAACTACGCAGGTCTGTAGGATAAATGTGATACCCACACTGCAACCCTCACCTGGCTGATGGCTGTAATAATGTCTTACACCACATTCAGACTTGCCTTTCTTTCCTTGGGGGTTTCTCCTGCAGCTGGAAGTGACTTACCCTTCTCCAACCCCTGCAACACTTACCTATTCCACTTAGTCAGCTCTTGGCATGGGTTGCCTTTCATTTTCAGTTATCTTTTCATATTGTCATGTCTTTTATCCTTAGCTAGATACTAAGATGCTGAGGGTCCTTGAGGATGGCAATGTATCTCTGAATTTCCATAACAATTGGCACAGTGCCTTGAACACAGCAAGGGCTTAATGAAAACATTTGGATTGATGTCAAAACAGGCTATAAATAGCTGTGGCTAAACCAGAGCAGCCCTAAGTCTGAGTTACGTGGGTTCCTCACTCCTGGTGGGAGACACTGTGGTAAAACCATTCAACAGGGGCTTTAGAACCCAGCAGACTTAATGCCAGCTCCTTTGCTTCCAGCTCTATGATTCCCTGCATCTCAGTTTCGTCATTTGTAAACTGGAAGGTGAACAATAGCTAACTCATTCTGCAGACTAAATGAAATAATGTATAAAGTATGTGGCATGAAACAGATGTCAGTAACTGCTGATTTTCTTCCTTGCTTAGGTGGCTAAGGAAAGGGAATGTTTCTTACAGAACACTGAAGACTGTTCCTCCTACTACTTGTATGATTCCTCATAATCTACAGAAAATCAGGTCCAACCGCTACAGAACCCCCAGGGGTCCGGTCCACCTCACAAGAGCTCAAAATATGATCGAACTTTATGGTGTATGTTGCGTGATTTCAAATCATCTATGATTTTCTGAATTGCCTTGAAAAAAATCATTTTCTTTCAAAGCAACCGAAACACCTCTGTGAGCACAAGACTTGTGGCAAGAAGATATTTGTAGTTTCAGAAAACCGTTTGAGGCAAACTTGGCGAAGCATCAAACCATGTGTGATTTTCAACATAAGCATCAGAGAATTTAGTCAAGGATGTGATGCCCAGGATTATTTTGTGCAGAAAGTAATACATTTGTAAAATAAACAGTCTCATTAGGAAATATGTACAGCCCTTCAGTATGCATAGACACGCTTGCGATGCCATTAATGTCTATCCACATGGGCTGCACCAAAAGGAGATTGCCAATGACCGCAATCTAAAGAAGACTGTAAGCAGGTCTCCTAAAATGCCATAGGCTGTTAATCATAGAATCTCAGTCTAGAAAGAGACTCTAACAGCCACCTTGTCCAGCTCTTATCTCTACACCTTCCTCATGGTCATCCTGCATCTGCTTAAATACTTTCAACCTGATTGACAGCTTGCTCTTTCCCATGATAACCTTTGGCATACTGAGAAATAAAACTGAAACAAGACCAGCTTCCTTAGAGCTGCTTCCTATTCTCCCTTAGTCTGGTCTCTACAGATATAGAGGCTATTCTAAAGTGTAAGCATCCACATGTGTATGCATATATATATATATAGTATATCTCATTATACTCCTAGGATCATTTAAGATGTGATAGGTAATAGAGAATAAGTCTAGTGCCCTTTTTTACATGTTGTCATCTTGATGGCAAAACCCATGCATTGTGCCTTAGTTTAGAATGCCTAAAACAGACATAACGCCCTGTGCACAAAGACCTCTCAAAAAATATTATTCACTAATCATGTAATTGCCCTCATTAAGGGATCAAACATGTAAAGGGAAAAAAATTCCTTTCTGACAATTCTAGAGCACCTTCCTGAAATTCAGTGACTACTACAGTTATAGTAATTTGTTCGCTCTTGGTATGTGCAGCTTATGTTTTGTCATTTTTGAAAAGGAAATTATACATTTAGTATGGTCTGCCTGCGGTAATTAGAAGAGCAGACCCACTTGTCTCCTTGTAACCATGAGGTGAAGACAACACTTTCTCCTTCAGCAGAGATCAAGACTGATTTTATAAAGAGCCAGAGAATAAATATCAGCTTTTGCTGGCCATACAGTCACTGACGCAACTACTCAACTCTGCCATTGTAGAGTGAAAGCAGCTGGAGACAATCTGTAAACAAATGGTCCTGGTCATAGCCAAGCTGCAAATAAAACTTTATTAACAAAAGCAGGTGGTTGCCTGGATTTAGCCCATAGGCACAGCATGGCGGAGGGGAAAGAACAGTGGCCCGGGAGTCAGGGTAAGGGAGTTCTAGCATTGGTTCTTCCTCTAGCTACCTGTAGGATGGCAAGCAATCCATTCCCAACTTTGGGCCTGAGTCTTCATCTCTAAACAGAGCAAATTAGAAGGTTTTTAACTGCACTGCAATTTTGAAATATCTATGAGCTATTTCTCAAAATCGCTCAAACAGTTGACGCTATTGAATTATCCATGTTGCATTGCAGCTACATTCAGAATGGTTTATCAACGCTTTCCTTAATACTGATTAAACGAGTTCCTAAAGGGCCCTCCAGAAATTCAGTCAGTAATGTAGGTGGCAGGAAGGGACAGGAAATTTCTCGATGGAAACTGCCCTTTGCAGCTTCTCAATAACCCAAATCTAGAGTTACTAGATTTAGGAAGTATAAATTACTTGTTTATCTGAAAATTACATTTAACTGGACACCCTGCATTTCATCTGGCAACAATACTCCAGTTCCTTAACTTGAGAAAGATGTCAGACTGTAGGCACTGCTACAAACGTATTCTCACGTGTATTGATCTCAAACGATTCACAGTACGCCACCCGTAGGGCAGAGGGAGGCTTATCTTCATTCTAATCCAGGGAAAGCTGAGGCCCAAGGACTTGAGAATTATCCAAAATCAGAGGGTTAGTGACACATAAGTCTAAATACCCCCTACTAACTCCAACAGAGACAAAGGTAATTTATTATGGAATTACTGTCTACTTCATACAGTAGACACTCATAAAGATTTACCTGTCAATAGTATAAACGTTCTGTTTCCCTTTTGTTTTATCTACACAGTGCCAACATTTACAGCTATTTCCTAAAACAGTATTCAAATGAGGCATCATTGGGACAAACTTTACCTGTTACAGCATGACATTGGCTGAATCAAAGAATTCCCCTTCTCTGGGAGAAAGGGCATTTTAAAAGATCAATTGAAGAGTCAAATATTTTAACAATTTTATAACACATTATAAGACTTAATTAACTCTGAAAATAGAGGATCCAAAATTAGCTGTGGTATGTGTTACCCTAAAAGACAATCTAGTAGACACACTTGTTCTCTCAGAAGTTAAGTAAATGATTAAAAGGGAATTTTAAATATGGCATTAGTCTAAATATTCAATAATGTTATGTAGATAATCCAGTTTTCCTTAAGGTAAAAGTAATCACTTGAGACAACATCACTTTCAGGGATACTCAACCACGATTAAGAAAATAGTCAGTCATCAAATTAAACTAAACAGGGGTACGGGGAAGAATTACTGTCTTAATAATCTTAGAAAGTCATTTACCTTGAGAACGATGGGCATCAGCCAGGGCTAGAAGCTAAAAGACTGTCCAAGCAAGCATGAGATGGAGTGAGTATGACAATACCTTGAATTAACACGGCAAAATCTATTCTGCCTACATTTTACACAGCCAAATGCGAATTTCTGTATTCCCTTTAAACATTGATGCCTAGATTCCAGTGATCAGATGGGCATTTCTGTGAGAGAATCTCTGCCTTTTAGAATACTGTGCTGGACAAAATTTGGCGGACATCCCGACCCTAACATGCCTAGGACTTCTTTTTTTCCCATTCCTCAATTTTGAGGGCTGAAGTCCCCCAGTTGGCCCAATTTCTGGTTTCTGTTTCTCAGAGAAAAGAAATGCTCTGTCGATTTAGTCATTAACTTCCTGGAAATGGTCATCTGTAGGTACAGAGTGTGATCTCTCAGCATCACAAAACCTCACTCTACAGGTCTCAGTTAACACAAGCAGGGAGGGCTCTGGGGAACTCCTCTGACCACCTTGGGGTGGGGCTGAGGGCTGGAGGCTGAATGAAATCTTTGGCTCATAGCACCTCTCTCTGTGTCTATTGAACATAATAAATGTGCAGACACATTGAATTGAAACATGAAGTTCCAAACCTAGAAAAAAAAGTTTGAAAACAGTGGGGACAAGATGAGATTGCTCCGAACAAACATAAGCCCCAACTCTACCAGGAAAGGATTTTAAAAGCCTATCCCATATTCACTGGAGAAATCAGTCATCAGCAAAGGGAAAAAGAAATTAACCTTTATCCAGTACCTCTTTTATACTAGGCTGTTGGTATGTACAGGAAAAGCCTTAGACCTACCCTTAATAAATCTACAACTACTTACTTATTGAATTAGACAATACATGATTATTTTTTGTTGAAATTAACCATAAAAGTGAAATAAATTACTCTGAGAAGCTGCTCTGGCTTTACTTTGGTGACTGGTTTAAGGACTTTTTTTTTTTTTTGGCCTTTTTTTCCTGTTTGCTTAAGACTGGCTCAAATGTCGTTAAAGCCATAATTAGAAATAAAGGAATTCAGATCTGCAAAACTTTACCTGGATGTTCATGCAAATAGACAGTAAAAATTTGTGGTTATAGTTAATTAATCACGCAGGAAAAAATTAATTCAAACTGTGCTTACTTTTTCCCCTAAGCCAGTATTAGAGTCACTTAATATATACCTCCCTTAATAGTAGTTAATAAGTCATTCAGCGACAGGCACAGTAGAGAGTGACTAGATATTCACCAATAGCATTTCCTCTTTCTATTTGCAGAGGAAGAGTACATTTCCCAGGTCACTTGCACTTAGACTGGGGCCTGGGACCAGCTCTGGCCAATGGAATAGCCTGGCCCCTAAAAGTTCATGTGAGGTCCTGGACTTTCTCCCATTAACTGGAAGTAAAGGACTCCATGATCATGAAGCCACCCTAAAGAAAGTGTCCAGATGCCTGTGTCCCTGTGTATTGGAAGATAGCCTCCTAATACACATTGAGCTGTCCTGTGAACAAGGGATGAATCATGTGTTAAGCCATGAGATTTTGTGGTTGTTTGACACAGCAGCTTACCAGGATTACCCCGACATCAAGGAGGGGGCTCACATTCTGAGTCCTCTTAGCAGGATCATCATGACGGAAAAATAGTGTCAGATGCAAAAGTGAGCAGCAAGGAAATGGTGAACAGTGAGGGATGGCGCCAGAGACCATGGCATGCAGCAAAAACGGAAGAGTGGAGTTGGGGACCTAGAGAAGCTGAGACTGTTGGCAAATCAAAGGCAGAGATAGCAGAGGTCGATGCAGCTCTGGAGAACATGTCTTGGAGCTGGATCCCTTGTGAGGACTGGGAAGGCAGGCCACCAACAGGGAGGAGAGCCCCTGAGGGCTTCCCTGACTGTACCTGCTGTTTATCTCTCTGATCCAGGCTAGCAGGGGACCTCCTGTACAGCCAGACCAATTGTCATGCATACTGCAGTCCAGGGCCTGGAGAAAGACACTGTGGCTTACGTATCTAATCTGGAGGCCTAGATTCTAGTTCAGAATTCCAAGGATATCACGAAATTGGAATGCATGAATATTAAACCCAGGCAGTTTTCTATAATAAAACTATTATTAGTCAGCTAGAAATCCCTGCAGAATGAATTTGTTTATTTACATATTCCATTTCTCAAATACTCTCAGACCTCTCCAATTTTGAGAACTAAATACAAGGCTTTCTTCAATGAAAGCTTTCTCACCTGGTGATGGTCAACAACAGAAAATTAAAACATTTAAGCTTTTGGCCGTCACATCCAAAGAGATGAGAACTCTCAAACTAAAGCCTGTTTCCTGAAGATAAATTAAACAGTACCTCTAGTGATCCCTACTTAACTGCTCTTAACAAGATTTTTATGTGGTGGTTCCTGCTGACAGATTGAGTGCAGAGGAGCGAGAAGCACAGGAAATGGGGGAGGGAAGTGACGGATGTGAGTAAATATGTATTGGGAAGATTTCCATTTAATTCTTCTGAATGAGCTTCTGGCTTATGTTAGCATCATCTCTTGGGAAATCAGCCACTTTGCATTTGTTTCACTGCTCCTGCCTGCATATTGAATGGAACAGTGCAGACTCAATAGGGATTTATTCTCTGCTGATCCTAATGAAGTGGAGCACAATGGAAATTTGAGGCTTTGACTTGCCAGCCCCCTACTGTCAATGCTAAAGTGAGGAGGGACCTCCCCATGCTCTCCTCTTCTATTTCCTCAAGCTTTAAGGATGTGACCATTGCTTCATAATCTTTTTAGCAACACATTGACCACATTTATGTAGAGCCTGTAGGTCTATGGACAGGCAGAAATAACCAAAATGAAATCATGGCAAGATCATGGAGCCATGGATCTCTATGTCACCATGAACTAGCACTACGACCTGGAGGCAGTATTTCTAAATAATTCTTTGTCCCTTACCTTTGCAGGCAAAGCTTCTTTTGTGAGACCAATTTTACCAAAAGCTGGACACAAAAAGCCATTTACCTTAAGAATCTAAAGGAAGGAAAGAAAACTAAAGAAGGAAGATGGTGAGAAGTTAGACATAAGAGAAGCAATTGAGTCTCCTCCATCCAGTAACTTTTGCACCTGGCTGTGGGTCAGATCTCAGAAACTCATGGGTGGCAACACACGGTGATTGTTCTCTCCATAAAACTCCTATTGTCCTTTGTTCCCCACAAAATACCTTATTTCCAGGTTGTAGTACAGTTATTTGCATACCGCCCCTTTCTCCTCCTCAGTGACGGCCTCTTTAGGGCAGCCTTTGTGTCTGTCATCTTAGCATCCCCTGTGCTATCTGTGGTTGATCCCATTGTCGCTTTTCTGCTCACACACACAAAATGTGGATTTAATGGAAGCACAGCATTTCTTCCACACACTTAACACAAAGAGTGGTCGTTTTTTTAAAGGTCAAGTTATTTTTGCAGCATTTCCTGTGTACCTAGAATTCCTTCATGAGAGAATCCCCTTTAATCTGCAGGAAATGGAAAATGAGTGAGGGAAAAGTAAGTAGGAATGTTTAAAAAACAAAACAAAACTGGAAACAAGCAAACAAAAAAGCACAATAGCTGTCCTTGACTGATTACCAATAGCTTCTATGAGGAATCTAAATTAAAGTGAGAAACAGACAGTACTGCTTTGGCTTATACCTTCAGCACGTCTCTCCTCCTCCTTGGTGCCCTGTGAAAGCTCACTAAGCCCCCTTTCTGCCTGAATCTTTCCCCATCACCCATGCCTCCCCATTATGAAGTCCCACACCTCCTATTCAACCTCATGTATGTCTGGCTTTGGAATCACCCTTCCCCTAAATCAAAATTCTCATTTTCTTTAGGCACCTCAGCCAAGTTAGAATGAAAGCTAATTAAGCTAATTCACATTAAGCTTATGACTAATCATCTTCCCACATACTCTTTAACCTACTCAGGAATGTTTTCTTATTAACTCGAACTGATGAAATTTCAGTCAGTGTGGAAGAGAGATTTTGGAATAGGAGGACATCCTCTCTCTTCCAGGAGGAAGAAAACCGAAAACCATAGATTTTCCCTTAATCCATCCCTACCAAGATTTCCAGGGCCGATCCCTGATAGGAATGCATGGGCCTTTCTCTCACCTCTCAACAACTTCCCGAGCCTTCAAAACCAATGAGCCTTCCTAATTACAATTTTGCCTATTGGTGAAAGGAGCTGGGATAGAACAACTGGGATGTCAGCCTTATCCCAAGCTAGAGCAGGACCTCCTTGACTCAGTTCCGGGTATTTGCAAACAATCATTATAGAAGTACTATAGTTTGCAAAATTTATGGTGGATCGGAATCACCTGAAGGGCTTGTTAAACTAGACTGCTAGGCTCCACCTCCAAAGTTTCTAATTCAGTATTTTTGGGTGGGGCCAAAATTTTGCATTTCCAACAAGCTCCCTGGCAATGCTGATTATGCTGGCACAAGGAAACATGTGAAGAACCACCATATTTATACAAAACTTCCCTTCCGTGTGGAAGAGAAAGAACACTCCAAAAGGAGGAAGGGCATACTCAACAGCATAGAGGTGTGAAAAGCGTTTCACATGTGATAGCAATGGCATTTTTCTTTCCCTGGAGATTGAATTTTGTGGAAAGTAGGGGAAGGAGAATGGAGTTGAGGAAGTTTGGGGCTGGAGTGAAGAACCCTATCAGTTTAGAATGTGGTGCTGGGATCGCCTTCTATGGGAAACTGTAACCTCTGAGTTGTTAGGAGAATAACACCTAGAATGGGAATTGTTAAAAGATGTATGGAGTCACCTTGAGTCATTCCCCATCTTGGCATAAGCTAAGAATCAAGTTGCTGGTGTATAATAGAGGAGGCCTAAATTTCGAGATGTATTTTTAATTTTATAAACATCAATGACCTTGATGTAACTGACATCCCTGTGGTAAGCAGAAAGGGTGAGAGGGTCTCTGCCTCATCCATTTCCCACTCCCTACCCCTTTCTTCTTCCTTGATGCTTCCTGCTTCCAAAGCATTCTAGAACCTTAATGGGGCTGTATTTATAGTAGATGATAGAATAAATATACTTTTCCCTATTCTATACTCAAAGAATATACTCCCTATTCTATGCCATTGTGCATGAAAAGGTTTTGTGGAATGAGATTTTTCTCATCACATTCTCTTGTCCCCATATTGGAGCACTCATACCCAGTTCTCTTCACTATCTTGCTCCCTTTGTTCTATCCCACTTAGGCATGCCCAAGGGCTTCCTGTACCATTTTCCTAACAACAGAGGTAAGATTCCAAGGTTTGGCCATGGACATAGGGGTATATACTTCCTCAGAGGCCTTTCGGCTGGTCTTTGTGCTCCAACCCAACTTTAACAAGAGAAATCTGATATTAAGAGAAATGAGAAATGGTCCAATTAATCAGTGAAAAAAATTCCTGATCAAGGGCAAAAGGTAGGCAAGCTTCCAAAAGCAAAAAGAAAGTATTTCTTACTTCTGTTTGTACAACCAAAGTGTACTGCATAGAGTCTATATTTCTTCCAGGAACCTGAGTTCTAAGGAAGCACAGTCATCAGTCACCAACTTAGATCGGGTTCTCCCAGAATCAGACCCTGAAGTAGGATATAAGCGCAAGTAGTTTACTTTGGGAGGCAGTGCTAACAAGCAATGGCAGAGAATTGGGAAGTGAGAAAGGGCAAGGAAGAAAGCCAACACAGAAAAGTTAGCTCCAAAGGGAACTGGGGCTTATTCCTGCTGGGCATTCTAGAAAGTGATATAGAACACAACTCAGAGTTGTCCCATGTAAGAGCAAGGAAGCTGGGGGCTATATCTACCAATTCCCTCTAGTTGTTAGTTAACAGCTGCTCCCAAGATGTGAACACCCTGTCCCCAGATGGTTCATGCATGCTCCTGCAGTCAAAGAAATCAGAGACTCACAGATGCTAATGGAGGATATCCAATGAATGTGGGGAGAGCACCCACAACTCCCCTATAGTAATTTGGGGGATTTCTCCTCTTTCATCATTCAGTTGTCCTAAAATTCCTTGTTGTAAAGCAGGAGGCATAACCCTCCCAGACTTCAGACAATACTATAAAACTACAGTAATCAAAACAGTGTGGTATTGGCACAAAAACAGACATGTGGATTAATGGAACAGATTAGAGAGCCCAGAAATAAGCCCACACACCTACGGTCAATTAATCTTCGACAAAAGAGGCAAGAATATACAATGGGTAAAAGACAGTCTTTTCAGCAAGTGGTGTTGGGAAATTAGACAGCCGCTTGTAAATAAATGAAGTTACAACACAGCCTCACACCATAA